>NC_136915.1:34420083-36820083 GCF_949752795.1 Hyperoodon ampullatus
GTCTGGGAAGATCCCACATGCCGCGGAGCAACTAGGCCTGTGAGCCACAATTACTGAGCCTGCGCGTCTGGAGCCTGTGCTCCACAACAAGAGAGGCCGCGATAGTGAGAGGCCCGCGCACCGTGATGAAGAGTGGCCCCCACTTGCTGCAACTAGAGAAAGCCCTCGCACAGAAACGAAGGCCCAACACAGCCATAAATAAATAAATAAATAAATAAAATTACCAAAAAACAACCCAATTAACAAATGGGTAGAGGACCTGAATAGATATTTTTCCAAAGAAATATCACATGGAAAGATACTCAACATCAGGGCAATGCAAATCAAAACCACAATGAGATACCACCCACATTTGTCAGAATGGCCATTACCCATAAGAGAACAAATAACAGGTGTTGGCAAGGATGTGGAGAAAAGAGAACCCTCATTCACTGTTGGTGGGAATGTAAATTGGTGCAGCCACTATGGGAAACAGCATGGAGGTTCTTCAAAAAATTAAAAATAGAACTGCCATATGATCCAGTAATTTCACTTCTGGGTATTTACTCAAAGAAAACAAAAACACTAATTCTAAAGGCATATGCACACCAATGTTCACTGTATTATTATTTACAGTAGACACGATATGGACGCAACCTAAGTGTCCTCTGACAGATGAATGGCTAAAGAAAATGTGGTATATACATGCAATGGAATATTTACTCAGCCATAAAAAAAAAAAAAAGAAATCTTGCCATTTGTGATAACGTGGATGAATCTAGAAGGTATTATGCTAAGTGAAATAAATCAGACAGAGAAAGACAAATACTGTACGATCTCACTTATATATGGAATCTAAACAAAACAAACAAAAGAAAACAAAAACAGACTCATAGATGCAGACAGCAAACTAGTGACTGAGAGATGGGAGGGCAGCAGAGGGTGTGGCAAAACAGGTGAAGGGGCTTAAGAGGCACAAAACCTCAGTTATAAAATAAGCCACGGGGATGTCACGCACGCATAAGAAATATGGTCAATAATGCTGTAATAACTTTGTATGGGGAAAGATGGTGGCTAGACTTATCATGGTGATCGTTTCCTAATGTATGTAAATGTTAGATCACCATGCAGTTCACCTGAAATTAACATAATATACATCAACTATATTTCAATTAAAAAAATTCCAGTTAAAGTGGAAATGAAATGAATTAAAATTACTTATAAATAAATGATAATTATAGCAAAAAATAGTCAATTCAAAAGGAAGCTATAATAACCTTAAATTTTATGTACCTAATAATACAAAATATAAAAGCAAAAGTTTAAATAACTAAAAGCAGAAACAGAAAAATCCATAATTATGACGTGGATATTTTAACACATTTCTCTCAGTAATTGGTAAGTCAAGAATGTGAAAAAAAATCAAGAAGGATAGAAAATATTTGATAACACAATTAACCAACTAATAACATAAATAACTAATTAACATAGATAACCAAATATCAAATTAACCAACCAATGTAACTGACACATATAGGACACATTTTTATCAATAAAATGTTATATGGTTAGTAGTTTTCCAACTACAGTCTGGGAATCTCTGGGGGTTCTTGAAATCCTTTTGAAGGTCTATGAGATGAAAATTATTTTCATGATGCTAAAACATTATTTGCATTTTTCATTCTCATTCTCTCACAGTAGAGTTTTCTGGATGCTACAAGTGTGATATCATCACTCTGACAGCTAATGGAATGCCTGCCTGTATATTCTTATGTCTTAAAAACTTCTAAGTTTTTATTTATAACATAGTGATATAGATAACCCACAAAATGAAAGCTCTTTTGGGTTAAGGATATAAAGGTTTCCTGATACCAAAAGGTTTGAGAACCACTGATCTATAATTATAATCACTTCCTTGCCCTTCTTTTTCCAACACATTTGCCTAGAAAAAACTCCAATCCAACTCTCTACCTATTCCACACTTAAGACTGAGTATATGAACATGCCAAATGTTTAACCTGATTACTATAAACCCCAAGACTGCCCCATATACCTCCAGTAACAAACACGGGATCTGAGCTGAGCAGTGAGGAAAGTGATTTACTTTGGAATTCCTACCGTCACATGGTAAGATGCTGAGATCTTAGTTGGTACCCAGCACATGTTTGTAGAATAAGAAAGTCAACAGATGTAAGAGAAGAACTGAACAGGGCTTTAATTGGCTTTCTAAGTGTCAGAAAACAGTTTTTCTTCTTTTTTCCCTTAAGGCTAGAAATAAAAGTCCATGACGCCAACTGGCAAAGGGGTTGCTCTCTCTGGCCTGAAAGATACAGACAGAAGAAACGAGCCAATTATATTTAACAGTTCTGAAAAATCAGGGCATGCTGTTCATGTACGAGTAGCCAGAAGCGAGATTAAGCTTCATACTAATTTAAAAGCTTCTTAATAATGGATTTCTTAAGCTATCCTGAGGGATTCCAGGATTTTGAAGCTTTCCCTATCAGGAAGCCCTGTCCTGCCACATTCTAACTTAATTATCCTAGCTGGAAAAAAATTGAGTTGATGTCAGGGGACCAGGGATCCAATTCTAGTTCTGTCCCTTATGGTGTGACATTGAGTTTGTCATTTAAACACAATCTTTTCTTATTTTTCCACATGCAAATAATTAAGTAATTTAATGTCTGTCCTACTTCAGAGAAAGATGAGAGATGGGAATATTCTCCAACACATTTTGATGCTACTAAGGTTGACAGAATTACTCTCTTAATCAACAATACTTAGACAAAATTCTTGTACACTTGTAATTTCATGTGGCCTTCATAATCTTGTGAAGGCAGACATTATCCTCTCCTTTGACAAGTAAGGAAAGCAAGCCTCAGAGAAGTTAAGAGTGGCAGAGCCAGGCATGACTCTAGTCTTAGGGGTCTTCTCTGCACACATTCTCTCATGTAGCCGAGGAGGAAGGAAGCAATCTCTCTTCCTTCTGGAGCCCAGGAAGTGGCAATTCAAATTATATTAATTAATTTGACCACATCAGTAAATTTCAGCTAAATTTTTCATTGAAAATTTAGAAAATGCTAAGTGTCAAGGCTTGCCAATTATCTAAGGTGAAAAAACCCAACATGGTTCTTGTCCTGGAGGAGCACAATCTTGAGATGGTTAGGAGTAGATCTTTATACAATTAATCACAATTCATTGGGTATGGACTGGGATAGGGAAGATGAACCTGGAACACACTGGTCAGAAAACAATGATGGGGTCATGTCAAAAGGACACATGAGACAACTTCAAGGGGCTTCCACTGGCTATATCTGGGGCAATTTGAGCATCAAAACAAATAATGACAATATGAAATTGTTACTGAATAAAATAAGAATCAAGAGTCCATAATTATGTAACTAAATGGATAAATTAAAAAAATAGAGAAGGAAAAACTCTTGCTTACAGTAGAATCCCAACTAACAAAAATGTAGAAGAAATGAGGGAATTATAAAATAGCCATTTGGGCAATAACTGATTCAAGCAACACTCATCAATGGATGCTAAAACTATTGGGTGAAAGTCTGAGGAGAAACAGGGTATTTATAGTTTCAGAGTATTTACCTATAAGACTATTAACTAATTACAAAGGAATGAAGTGAAGAAACTTGGTAGATACTATGTGAACCAAGTAATCAAAGTTACTATCTGCAGTTAGGATAAATGATATGTATCTCCAAATACAATGCTTTCAGAAGACTATCACTTGTAGAGCCTTCCTGTCAAAAATGTATAACCTGAATCTAATCATGAGGTAACATCAGACAAACCCAAATTGAGAACCAGTCTATAGAATAACTGGACAAATATTTATAAAGAAATATTAAGGTCATGAAAGACAAGGAAGAATGACAGAAAACAGTTCCAGATGAATGGAGACTAAAGAGACATGACAAGTACAACTCATGATCCAGAATTTTCTTTTCCTGAAAGGACATTATTGGGACAATTGGCAAAATATGAATAAGGTTTATTGATTAGCTACTGGTACTGTACTGACATTAATTTTCTGGTTTTAATAACTAGAAGGTCTGTAGATTAGCTCTTAATACTATATCAATATTAATTTTCTGATTTTAACACTAGCACTATGTCTAGATAAAAGTATGCCCTTGTTTTCAGAAAACATACACTAAAGTCTTTAATAGTAAAGGGACATTATGTATACAAATCATTGCCAAATGGTTCAGAAAAAATATGTATTATGTATTGAGAGACTAATATTGCAAATGCGATAAAATGTTAATAACTGGAGAATCTTGGTGAAGGGTATATGGCAATTCTTTGTACCACTGTTGCAATTTTTCTGTAAAGCTGAAATCATGTCAAAATTAAAAATTCCAGAAAAGATTCAAAATGTATACACACATAGGGTTATAAGAACCTGAAGGAGGGAGTGGCTAACTGCCAGGGAAGGACAGGGAGCAAAGGAGACAGGCAAGAGAGACTTGTCAGGTGTGATTTCAAATTAAGTGACATTTTAACTTTTTTTTTTTTTTTTTTGGCTGCGCCATGTGGCTTGTAAGGTCTCAGTTCCCCGACCAGGGACTGAGCCTGGGCCATGGCAGTGGAAGCCTGGAATCCTAACACTAAGCCACCACACCAGCAAACTCCCTTAACTAATCTTTGAAGAATGAATGGTTCTTGCATTAGGAAAGGGCAAGGGTGGAGGGTGAGCAGGGTACTTCAGAGGAGACAGTATGTAGAAAGGCATGGAACTAAAAAAGCATGGTTATATGAGGACTTGTGGGTACCTCCGTGTGCCTTAAGTCCACAGAAGTGAAACAGATGCTGGAGCCAGCTTGAGAAGAGTCCATGTGACATTTAAGGAACTTTCCAGCTCTAATACATAAAGACTCTGCCAACAGACAAATGGTAGGTACCACGACTCTACATGTAGAAAAGGTAATGATGAGGTTCACTCTAAAGGCAGAAGCTTATCTAAGTTAGGGTAGTAGCACATAAAGATGTGTATAACTGATCTCTCCTCCTTGATAAACTTCTTCTGATACATGAGCATATGTGTATATCTAATCTTATTTCCTTGGACATTATGATGATCAATAATGTCACTAAAAGGCAGACAGAAACTGTTAAGACCAAGAATGGAGAAAGGAGGTAGTTTACAAATGGGTGTCCCTTGATGATAGTTCCTTTAAGCAAAATTACTCCAACATTTATTGAGCACCTACTATGAAAGTGGTGCCATACTATCTGCAATGGCAGTATGGACAATAATTATCGTTAATAAATTTACTAGGGTGCATAAATAGTAGTATATACTGGCAGTAAAAACAATGAGCTTTGAAGTCTTCCTATGAAGCATATATTATCTTTACTTAACTGATGAGGCAACTTAAACTTGAGTAACTTGGCCAAGGTCACATAAGTAATGAGGCAGGTCTGAAACTTAAATCCAGAATGTCTAACTCTAAAGTCCTTGCTCTTTTCATCATATTAAGATTCCCTCTTACTAACTCAAGATCCATTCCTTCACTTACTTGTTCATTCATTCCTCCAACAAACATTCTAAATTGAGAATACATTATGTGGTAGGCTCTGTAGTATAATCCAGGAATATAAATAAATAAAAAGGTAATTTCAATTAATGATAAGTGCTATGAAGAAAGTAAAACAGCAGTGTGATAGAGAGTGACTGAGGGATGGTCAAGAAAGGCTCTTTGAGAGGCAACATTTGAACTGACTGGCATGACAAGAAGGCACTGGGCATGTGAGGATCTAGGGCAGAGTGCTCCAGGCAGAGGAGACAGCAGGTGTAAAGGTCCCAAGAAAATAATGAAATTGACTTGTTTAAGAAACAAAGAGACCAGACAGACTGAAGCAGGGTGAAGAGAGGAAATAATGGCATAAGATGAAGTCATAAAAATAGGTGGGGTCAGATCATGAATTACAGAAAGAACATGATCTAATTTACTTTTGAAAATGATCACCCTGGACGCTCTGTGGAGAATGGACTACAGGAAGCCAAGAATGGAAGCAGAGATATCAGTTAGGATGCTGACTGTAGAAGTCCATGCAAGAGATGATGGTGTCTGAGATTAATGGGATAGCCATGAGGGTACAAAGAGGTGAATAAATACAAGATACATTTTGTAAGCAGAGCTGACAGCACCACTAAACTAGATGGCAGAGGGAAGGGAAAGAGAAATTCAGGATGAATTTTAGGTTTTTGATCATTTACCAAGATGGGGAAGACTAGAGGAACAGGAGGTTTGGGAGGAGGTAGGTTGGGAATCAAGAATCTGCTTTGGGGGCTTCCCTGGTGGTGCAGTGGTTGAGAGTCCGCCTGCCGATGCAGGGGACACGGGTTCGTGCCCCGGTCCGGGAAGATCCCACATGCCGCGGAGCGGCTGGGCCCGCGAGCCATGGCTGCTGAGCCTGCGCGTCCGGAGCCTGTGCTCCACAACGGGAGAGGCCACAACAGTGAGAGGCCCACATACTGCAAAAAAAAAAAAGAATCTGCTTTGGCCATATTATGTGCTAAATGACTTGTAGATATCTGGAGATACGTAGGTAGCCAAATAAACGAGTCTAGAGTTTGACAGAAAGGTCAAGGGTAGAGATATAATTTTGGTAGTAATTAGCATATAGACAGTATATAAAGACATGGGACTGACTGAAATCATTTGGGAGGAGACAGAGCATATAGAAGAGTACAGGAGAGGGCCTAGGACTGAGCCCTGGAATACTCCAACAACTAGGGGCTAAAAAGTGGGGGAACCCAAGCCAAAGGAGACTGAGAAGGCATACTTAGTGAGACAGGAGTTGAAAATATACAGAGTGTAACATCCCAGAAATGAAGAGAAGGTAGTGTTTCAAGAAGGAGAGACTGATCAACTGTGCTGGAAGTTACGGAGAGACTGGGCAAAGTGAGGGCAGAGCAGGCTTTGTCAACATGGAGCTCACCGTGTTCTTCATAATGGCAGTTTCTCTGGAACAGTGGGGCCTGAAGAGCAATTGGAGAGCGCTGAGGAGTGAATGGAAGATGGAAATAGAAATAGTGACTATAGGCAGGTTTTTTTTTTTTTTGAAGTTTTACTGTGTGGAATGGCCCTCCAAAGATGTCCACACACTAATCTCTGGAGCCTGTAAATATGTTACTTACATGCCAAAAGGGATTTTACAGATGTAATTAAGGTTGAACTCTTAAAATAGGGAGATTATCATAGATTATTCAAGTGGGCTCAATCTAATCACGTGAATCTTTACAAACTGAGAACCTTCTCTAGCTGGAACCCTGAGAGAAGCAGAAGCGGGAGAGCAGAGAGATTCAAAGTGTGAGAAGGACTCAACCTACCCTTACTGACTTTGCAGATGAAAGAGGCCACAAGCCAGGGAATGTGAGCAGCCTCTAGAAGTTGAGTATCCCCTGGCGAACAGCCAGCAAGAAAATGGAGACCCAAGCCTACAATGGCATGGAACTGAATCCTCCACCAACTAAGTGAGCCTGAAAGTGATTCTTCCTCAGAGCCTCCAGATAAAAGCTCAGGCTGGCTAACACCTTGATTTTGTCCCTGTAAAACTAGAGCAGAGAAACAAATGATCTCACTCAGACTTCTGACCTACAGAACTAATAAGTCTGTGTTGTTTTAAGCCACTAGGTTTGTTGTCACTTGCTACAGCAACAACAGGAAATTAATACACTGTGAAATTCCAGAGACATGGGGCATTAGCTGGAAGAGAGATGCAAAGTCAAGGGAGAATTTTATTTTATTTATTATTTATTTATTTATTTATTTATTTTTGCAGTATGCGGGCCTCTCACTGTTGTGGCCTCTCCCGTTGCGGAGCACAGGCTTCGGACGTGCAGGCTCAGCGGCCATGGCTCACGGGCCCAGCCGCTCCGCGCATGTGGGATCTTCCCGGACCGGGGCACAAACCCGTTTCCCCTGCATCGGCAGGCGGACTCTCAACCACTGCGCCACCAGGGAAGCCCATCAAGGGAGAATTTTAAAAGACTGGAGATAGAACATGTTTGTATGCTGATGAGTATGTTTCAGAAAGGAGAGGTTTGAGGAGGAAACTAGTGAGACAGATGAAAGAGAGGCAAGAGAGGATGAAATCAAGAGAACAAGTGCAGGGGCTGGCCTTTGACAGGAGCAGGGACTTTTCATCTATTATAATAACAAGGCTGGCACTATAAACTGTGCCATAGCCTCTCTATGCTGTTCTCCAAAACCTTCCTCTGGGCAATCAATGGTGATACTGGACCCTTCCCTTTGAATGTGTTCTGTTGGCCCCTTAAGTGCAATTCATTCAAATCCAAAGACCTGTTTGGAACATGGATGTGGGTGTGCACCTGATATTTTTTTAGAGCTTTCTTTACAGTTAATCATTCCAATTTAACCTGGGTCGATGGCTAATGCTTGTGCTTTGGAGTCATAAAGACTTGGATTTAAATCTCAGCTCTACCATATACTAGTTGCATGACACTGGGAAAGTCACAAACTCTCTGGGCATTTAAAAAAATTGGGATTAATAATATTTACCCCAACACTGTAAGAAGCAGAATAATGTAAACTATCTTGCACAGTGCCTATCACATAGTAGATGCTCAGTAAATGGTAACTACCATAATTATTCTCCTACTCAGCCTGTTCTTTTATATGTTAGCAGTTCTCTTTTATGGTGCAAAAATATTGGCAAACAATAAATTGATGGATAGAGTCTAGTAAGAGACTGTCATGATTCAAAAGTCAGACTTAGTGAAAAGTTCGTGGGCTTTGGAATCAGAACAACCTGTTTTCCATCTTCAGTCTGCCATCTGCAAGTGGTATGATTTTGTATAAATCATTTAACATTTCTGAGCCTACTGTCTCCTCTGGAAAATGGAGGTAATCTCATTCACAGTGTTGTCTGAAAATTATATGAGAAGTTATAGTAAAGTGCCCAAGACATATGAGCTCCACAACCAGTGTTTATTTCCTTCAGTTCTCTTAACCCTCAGAGCAATTAGACAAATATACACATGTTCCCATTAAATTTCTCTTGAGGTCTTGGACTTTTGATGAAATAAAGTTGTTTTTTAAAAAAATTGCAAGCATTTCCTCTAGAAGAAAAGTGACAGCAGAGGTAGATAAAGAACTCAGGTCTCTTGATCCCTTGTCCAATACTCTTTCCCCACTCATGCAGGAGCATTCTCACTCAGACACACTCTTTCCATCAGTATATTGGGTCTACATCTACTCTACTGCTTACTGTTTGACCTCTCAGTTCTGCCTGTTTCTTTTCAAACTCTTAGCTATTCCAAGTTTAATTTGCAGGATGGCCTCATGAATCTATTAGTATTTTGGCTGTATACTACATTAACATAACTTCACATCTTGGGGGACTAGGAGGGGAAGCTGTTCATTCTCTAATTACTTTCACTACTCTTAAGTCTTGTCTTTCCAACTAGCTATCTAATTTAACCAGATCATACTTTTTTTTTTTTTTTTTTGCGGTACGCGGGCCTCTCACTGTTGTGGCCTCTCCCGTTGTGGAGCACAGGCTCCGGACGCACAGGCTCAGCAACCATGGCTCACGGGCCCAGCTGCTCCGTGGCATGTGGGATCTTCCCGGACCGGGGCACGAACCTGTGTCCCCTGCATCGGCAGGCAGACTCTCAACCACTGCGCCACCAGGGGAGCCTCAGAGCATACTTTTTTAGTGCTAGGAGTACCATATCCATTTCAAACCTGCAATAGCAGGTCCGCTGGACCCATACTAGTAGAGCAATGTCTGGGAAACATCATCTGGACTTCCTCCATATGTTTTATATGTTCCTTGCAATTTGTCATTAGCCCTTGGTGGTTCTCATTTCTAACTGACTTTGGGTTCTGGGCTTTGCTGATGCCTGATTCCTGTACTTGGCTTGCTCTGTGATCTACTCTACAACACTTGGCTTTGGTGAGCAGCCTAGGGTTCCTAGGATCTGATCTTGGCTTGTATTTTGCTTTCAGCTATACCACTCTTTTGTCTATGCTGATATCCCAAAGGGACCCTATGCCCAAAGTTACACGGCATGTATCTCAGCACCAAAGTTCTGCCAAGCACGTATTAGTAGTTCATGAAAACATATCAAATTGGTGGTGGTGGGAAGGAAGAAGAGAAGGTGTGTGTGTTAAAATGTGTGAAGTCAATGTGTGAAGTCAGCCCAAAGGTGGTCTGGAAACAGGGAAGCTAATCACAAATACTTTCCTGAGGAATAAGACATAAGGAATGAAAGCTTATAGCTGTTTCCATGGAAACATATGACAGCTCTCTCTGGCACTAAATAACCAACAACAAATTAAATACAGCCAAGTATATTTGAGGAAAAGACCAAGAGACTTGGGGTCCTAGGAAAAATTATACATAAAGCCAGTCTTCTGGAAGATACCAAACCAAAAGATGAGAAGAAATCAGGGAAGGGAAGAATAAAATAAACCCCTAACGTTCACATCTCAATGAACTGTGGTACAGTAAAAAGAACAGTGGCCCAGGATATAACAAACATAATTCTGTTTCTGAAACTAAACTCTTATATCATTTTGGCAAATTTCTCTGTGCTCCATTTTTATGGTCTGCCATTCCTTCAACATGTACCTCTTCAGAATAATAAGGATACTATTCTATATAACCATAATAAACCTGTCATACTAAGCTATAAGTATTTCTGTACCCCCCCATAGTGATTAGTTATATTGGTAACAGGTCTTAGGAGAAAAATCATATGATGACTATCCCCATAAATACTGAAAAAGCTTTTGACAAAATTTAACACTCAAGAAAATTAAGAATAGCTGGTTACTTCCTTAACAAGATAAAATACATATACCTAAATCCTAAAGCCAACATCTTTTTTTTTTTTTTTTTTTGCAGTACGCGGGCCTCTCACTGCTGTGGCCTCTCCCGTTGCAGAGCACAGGCTCCGGACGCGCAGGCTCAGTGGCCATGGCTCACGGGCCTAGCTGCTCTGCGGCATGTGGGATCCTCCCGGACCGGGGCACGAACCCCTGTCCCCTGCATCGGCAGGCGGACTCTCAACCACTGCGCCACCAGGGAAGCCCTAAAGCCAACATCTTAATGGAGAAAGACAAGAGGCATTCCCACCAAGGCAAGTATGTCTACTATCTTCACTAATATTTAACACTGTACTGGAAGTATTAGCCAATGTACTTAGATAAAACAATTAGGAGACTAAGAAATTGGAAAAGAAGAAGTAAAACCCTGTATATCTGCAGACAACATGCTAGGATACCTGGAAAACTCTACACATATACCATCTAATACAGTAAGCACTAGGTATATGCAGCTATTGAGCGCTTGGAATGTGACTAGTTCAAATTGAGATGTGCTGTAAGTGTAAAATATACACTGGATTTTGTAGACTGAGGAAAAAAAATGTAAAATATTTCACTAGTAACATTTTACATCAATTACATTAAAATGATGTTTTAGATATTATGGAAAAATAAAATATATTATTAAAATTAATTTTATGTTTCTTTTTACTTTTTAAATGTAACTATCAGAAAATTTTAAACTACATACGTGGCTCAAATTAAGTTTCTATTGTACAGTATTTCTCTAGAGAATCAGTGATAAAGCTAGATCAAACAGTAGAAGAATTCAGCAAGATAACAGAATGTATAGTTAACATGCAAAACTCAGCAGTCTTCATATACACAACTAATAACCAGTTAGAAGATGTTATGGAAAGGAAAATGCTATTTACAATAGAATCAAGAAAAATGAAATACTTAGGAATAAAGTTAACAAGAAATATGCAAAATCTTTATAAGAAAATTAGAAAACACTCCTGAAAGACACAAAAGTAGACTTGAACAAATAAAAAAAATCCTTCTTCTTGTATGTCTCAGCATCAAGTTGTTAGTTCTTGTAAATTAATTTACAAAGTTAATGCAATCTCAGTAAAAATACCAAGAAGGCTTTTTTTTTTTTTTCTGGAGCAAGAGAAGTTGATATTAAAGTTCATATGAAAAAAAACATGAGAATAGCTAAGAAACAATGAAAATGAAGAACTATGAGAAGAGACTAGCCTTAGCGGATATTAAAAATAATACAAAGCTTCTATAATTAAAACTGTGGTAATGGTGCATAAATAGACAGGCAGGTCCAACTATACACATAAACATGGTACAACAAAGGTGGTATATCTCAAATTACTTGGGCAAAGATGGACATTTTAATAAGTGATGGTGGAACAATGAATGGCCATTTGGAAAAAGATAAAATTAGATCTATTTCGTATGCCGCACACAAGAATAAACTCCAACTGCATCAGAGATCTAACTATAAAAACTGGAACTATACAAGTACTAAAGGAAAATATGCATGAATTCTTATAATAAAAGGTTGAAAAATTTAACCGTAAAATAAAACTCGTGCATATCAAAAAACATAAGCAAAGTACAAATTGCGATAAATTATTTTTAATATGTATCACAATAAAAGAGTCAATATACTTAACATACAAAGGACTTTTTCAAATTAAGGGGAAAAAAGACCAAAAATCCTACAGGTAAATGAGCAAAAGAAATGAACACATGATTCCCCAAAAAAGATAAAATGGTCCTTATGCATGTGAAAACATGTTAAACTTCATTCATAAAGAGGAACACAAATTAAAACTGTACTGAGAAACCATTTCTCAGCCATCAGATTGGCAAAAAAAAAGAAGTCTAAAGCTTGATAATACACTCTGTTGTGGAGGCCACAGGAAAACAGGCACTCCTACTTTGCTGGTGGGAATGAAAAAGGGTATCATTTCTATGGAGGGGAGTTTGGCAATACCTAACAAAACTATATTTGTCTCTACCCTTGGACCTAATAAGACCACTTCTTTGGAAATTTACTTTGAAGACATGCCTCCAAAATACGAAAATACACGTGTATAGTTTATTAACTGCAGCATTATTTGTAATGATGAAATACTGGAAACTATCTGATGCCCAAACAAAGGAGACTGGCTGAGTAAACTATGGTGGATATACACAAGAGAATTCTACAGCTTAGAATAAAGGCGAGCTCCATGTACTCACAATGGAGTGAGTCCCAGCGTGTATTGTTAAGTTAAAAAAGCAAGCAAAGTGCAAAAGAGAATAAAGCGTACTATCTTTCGTGTAAGGAAAGAAGGGTAGGAAAACACACTTGTATCTGCTTACCTTATGAAACACTGGAGGGATAAACCAGAAAACAATGAAAGTGATTAAGTACTTACAAAGGGTAGTGGTGGTGGAAGGAACAGGGTGGAAGGAAAGGGAAGGGAGGTTGATGCTCTCAGTAAGCCTTTTTGTATAGTTTTGACTCTTAAAAGCAAGTTAATTTTGTATATTTCAAAGAATAAAAGTAAATTAACAAAGATGGGGGAAAAACTAAACCTAAAACTGAATGTAAACAGAATAAATGAACCCAACTGTATTTTAAATAAATAACATAATCACACTGAGGGAAAAAAGAAAAAGGTATTTGACTAGGGAGGAAAATGCCAACAAATCTTGAGCTCTTCTTAGTAGGTTCTTTTTTTTTCTTCACAGCGGTACGTGTGTAGCAATTCTGAAACGGTTTTATGAGCAGTATAGGACTGATGTTGGTGGAGCCAAGGTTCTTACTATAGAAAAAGGGAGATTCAAACTATTTCACCAACCTGTAAATGTTGGGAATGTTCCAGGACAGTTGTTGGAGAGCTTGTTCTCTATCCATACTCATACTCCTTAAATCAGCGGTTCTTAAACTTTAGTCTGCATTAGAATTACCTGCAGGGCTTGTTAAAACACAGATTGCTGGGTTCCAGCCTCTGAGTTTCTGATTCAGTAGGTTGGGAATTTGCTTTTCTAACAAGGCCCCAGGTGATGCCAATGCTGCTGGTCTGGGGACCACATTCAGAACACAACCCCATTAAAAAACAAAACAAAACACAACCTCATATGGCCTCCTCTAGCCTTGTGGCTTTAAATTCTATCTATAATTAACTTCCACATATACACCACTAGTTTAGAAATTTCCAGACTCTTATTTTAATAAAATTTCTCACTTGAAAATCTGCTAGGCATTCCAAGCATAGTATGTCTACAACCAAACTCCTGATTCTCCCACCTCTTGCCTTCAAACTTGTTTCTCTAAGTCTTTTCTACCTCATTCCATCCTCTCAAATGACTCAGGCTAAAACCTTGGAGTCATCCTTGACTCCTATCTTTTTCTAATATTCCATGTCCTATCAGCAGTAAATCCCATCACCTGTAACTTCAAAATACATCCAGAATCAGACCATTTCTCACCATTCCCTCTGCTATTTCCTTATCTAAGTCACCATCATCTTTAACTTGGGTTATTCCAATAGCCTCCTAAATGGCTGTCCCTGCTCCTCTAGTCTAATTTCAAGAATTTCAGAGTGAGCCTTTTAAAACATGCCTCAGATATCATTCCTGTGCTCAAAGCCTCCAACAGCTTCCCATCTTACACAGAGTTAAGTCCTTATGCAGACCTTCTGAACACTGTAAGATCTGATTGCTCATTATTCCTCTGACCTAATTTCCTACCACTCTCCCTTGATTATTTTAATAATACTATCCTTCTTGCTGTGTATACTAAGCTAGTGATTCTCAAACTTTTTGGTGTTAGGACTACTTTACACTCTTAAAATTTATTGAGGGTCACAAAGAGTTTTTGTTTATGTATGTTGTATCTATCAATATTTATCCTACTAGAAATTACTGACAAATTAAATAAATTTTAATTTTAAATGAACAAAAACATGTTAATACAACATATATTTATGAAAATCACTGTATTTTCCGAAGGAAAAAAATTCAGTGAGAAGAATGGTATTGTTTTATATTTTTGGAAAACTCTTTAATATCTGACCTAATAGAAGACAGTTGGATTCTCTGCTTCCGCATTTGATCACCACTATATATCATTTTGGTTGAAATATATGAAGTATACAAAGAAAATCCAGATTAATGGAGATATGTAGTTGGAAAAGGGAGGAGTATTCAAATAAAATTATCAGGTAATTGTGGATATCCCCCTCTAATACTATACTAAAACTCAACCAGTTTCCTAAATATTAGTTAAAACATAGAATCTGAAGCCATACAATGATCTTTTCATATTCTGTTAATGTTAAAATCCATTGATCAATCTCACACTTTGAATGGATCTTTTATCCACACATGATTTTGTAACATCACACATTGGTCATCTGGAAAATATTGTTTCACTGAGTTATGCAGATTTTCCAATGTTGATACATTTCAGTATGCAGTATCAAAAATTCACAATAATTGCTATCATAATCCCATCAGAAGAGTCTGTATAAGTACTAGCAAGCTGTTGAGATCATGGTGGCAGACACAAGCTTTCAAACATTCTAATTTTCATTTGAATTTTAGCATTGTCTGCAAATGCTATTAGTAGTTGTCCTTGAAGTGACAGGCTCACTTAATTAATTTTTGAGAAAATGTCTGTCAAATACCAAATCTGAATAACCAGTTTGTCTGTTAGTCATTCTTTCAAGTGAAAGTGGTGTTCAATTAAAAAGTGGCTGACAGGTCAATTATACAAGTGCTTTTTCTCAAGGCAACCACAGTACTTCAGTATGCAGCAGAACTGTTTTATCCATACTTCTCATTTCCTCACATAGAATATTAAAAAAATTGAAATTTGACAAAATGAATCAAACTTGATAAGACTGATCAAATTCCAACCTTTGAGTCTCCTCAAAGGTTGGAATATGATATAAACAAATTTTGCTGCTTTATCAAGGACATCTTAAGTGAACCTGGCTTCTTTTTTCCCCCTGCAATGTATGCCAGTGAAAGATATTACTGTTACTACAGTTTAGTGTCATTGCTTTGATTTGTACCAAGTTGCCAGCAGTTTTACACACCATTGCTTTTATATCATCAATGTAAACAAAAACCCAGGGAAAAAGACAAATAGAATCAGTATTACTATGAAAATAGTTTCTCAGATCCTGTGAAAGCGTCTTGGGGATGTGATCCAAGGACCACAGTTGGAGAACCGCTGCACTAAGCACTCTATTGGTTTTGTGCACTTAAACTTGCATCTCCCTTTGCCAAGAAAGAACTTATTTTCCCCAGATACCCATATGGTACCATGGTACCTTTCAGCGATGCTTTTCCTGATCACTCTGTATAAAATAATACCTCCACTTACCCCCTGCCTCCCATACCCCAACCCCTGGCACTTTCCATTTCCCTCTTTTTCCACAGAGAAATTATCACTGCTTACTTGATTATTTTCTGTCTCTCCCAACTAGCATATAAATTCCTAACGGCAATGCTGTTATCTCCACTTCCTAGAATTTTCCTTTATACATGGTAGGTGCTCAATAAGTCTTAATTGAGTGAATGAATGTAACCCATAATCTGGCATTTGATTCTAGGATTTTGGTTTGCTTAGATTGCTTTTTTAGTGGTTCATGTCTAAATTCCCTAGCAGGGTTAAAAACTCCAAGAACAGGCTAATCTACATTCCACATAGTCCCCAAAGTTTCTGGCACAGGCCTTGGACGTACTATGTGCATTCCCTTCCCCAGAGAATACTTCAAGTTCCATAGTCAACTTTGAGTAAAGCCTATTTCCAAAAGACAGCACACATGTGGAATGGTAGAAAATTGGCAAAATATTTTACCTACTTTTTTCTGGTTTGCAACAACTTCTATTGTAGGAACACTGTAATTGGTATATAAAAATGATGATCTCTTAGCTCCTTGGCTCTGGGTTTCCTATCCAAATACATGCTGGAAGAAAAAAAAAGTCATTCTGATGCTGTTTTCTGGTTGGTTTTAAGTAGAAGGTTCTTGGTTGAACACACAAATGTATATTTTAAAAATGAGCAGATATGGCTCTGTGCAGCCAAGATCCTTGGAAGTATTCAATTTCTTTGACTTGTATTTCTGGGAACCTATCTTAAGGATATGTTCCTCAGAATTGAAAAATGCTTAAATATGTTTATCATAGCACTATTGTAAGAGAATTTTGGACTATCAAACTAAGGGAATAATTAGGCAAACAACTGTGTATCCATTCAATCAAATTATGTAATCACTAAAAATGATGGCCATAAGACTGTGGAACAGGGCAGATGATATAATGTTAAGTGAAAAACAATATAAAATTTAACATATAGTGTAATTAAACTGTATTTCAAAGAATTATTTGTAAAGAATAAAAATCAGAATAAAATATACAAATTGCTAACAATGGCAAAGGAAACGAGGAAGGTGGGAAATTCAGATTAACTGACTAGGTCCAGTAACAATAGCAATTTTATGAACAAATAGACACTAACTTCTTATGCCTTTTCCAGGAACTAACTGGATAATTTGCCCCAAACAGAATCTTAATATATTAAGAGCTGGAAGGGAGCTTACATATCATCTAGTTTAATCTCCTTTTTTGGATAGATAGAGAAACTAAAGATTATAGGGAAAAAATACTTGCTTATGATCTTTCAGGAAGTTAATGGCTAAGCTAGAGCTGGAACCATGGACATTTGAACATGATGTGTGAGTCTGAGGAAATTACTTCATTTCTTTGCAGTGTAGTTTCTTCATTTGTAAAACAGATAATAGTACTTACCTAATGTGTTACTGTCAAGATTATACGAAATAACAATATGGTGGGACCACTATGGTGCTGGCCACATAGTGGCCAACAAACATTAGAGCCTTTTCCCCTTTCTGCTGCTCTGTGGGAGGGAGAAGTGCAGAACAGATTGGGGAGGGTTAGAAAAGAAAGGGAAAGAGGAAAGGGCCAAGGGGTACCTAAGGCAGAACGATGTTTCTGATCCTGTTTGTTGTGGACCCTGAATCACTGTTCTAGTAGAAGATACAGCCAATGGGAATCCTGTCCTAAGACCAAAGTGAGCCCACTTGAGTCGCTAAAGAGTGTGGACAGGTCAGTGTCCTGCCTCCCCCTCCCCACATTTTGCTCATCCCTCTCATGCTAATAATTAGTATGAAACTACTCTGATGCTTTCCATTTCACAGCGGGTAATGTGGGCAGTATCTGGGACCAGCTGCGATAGGGGTTCCACACATGAGTAGCAATTTCTAGCCTTTTAACCTAGTTTACAGTCTCTGTGATAAAAGAAATATGAAACTTTTCTTACTGAATTAGAATTAATATTTTTCTCTTGAAACATTTTCTAGTCATAGAATATATATATATATATATATATATATATATATATATATATATATATGGTGGTACTCTCTTAACATACATCTCTGCTACCCTTAAGATTCCTAAACAAATCATCTTTGTCATTTGATCATATTTGTTAAATAATTCCTTTGATTTTTCTTTATTAAAGAAAAATTTGAGCAACATTTTAAAAAAATAAATGCCTATTTCTTCACTTGCTAGTTTTTTTTTTTTTTTTGCATTACGTGGGCTTCTCACTGCTGCGGCCTCTCCCGTTGCGGAGCACAGGCTCCGGACGCGCAGGCCCAGCAGCCACGGCCCACGGGCCCAGCCGCTCCGCGGCACGCGGGATCCCCCCAGACCGGGGCACGAACCCGCGTCCCCTGCATCGGCAGGCGGACCCCCAACCACTGCGCCACCAGGGAAGCCCCACTTGCTAGTTTTTAAGCACTCTGAGAACCTTCAATTCTGCTCCAAAATTGGCAACGTGCAATCTAAGTATACAAAAGGTAAGTATATATTAATTAAAATAATGGATGTGCAGTAGTTATTTCAGCCCTTGAAATAAACGGTGCTTGATCTAGAAATCAAGTTAGCCTGTCAGAATCTGGCTCAGGGTACTGTGCCATTTAAGGTTGGGAGAAAGTGTATCTTTCATCACAAATTCATCTAGACAACTGGTCTTCTTGATTTGCAACTTTGTTGAGTGATTTCAGATTTAGTTTCCTGGTTTTTATACCTGCCTATGCTTAGATATGGCATATTCTGCTGATAATACAGTCTATCTCCAACTCTGCATTTATTCCTTTTAGTTTATTCTAGTTTGACTGATGATCTAGTTTGACTGATCCATGGTTTCCTTAGCATCTCCTTAGCACTTTAGTCTGCTTGCAGTTCTAAGATTCTCTAACACTAAAAGCATAAAGGACTGTAGCTCAAAAAAGAAAATGCCTTTTCCAGAGAATTGTCCTCTGAATGTCTCAAATTCATTTCTTTCACTCCAGCCCCACCTGCCACTACCTTAAGTCAGATCCTCATCATCTCTTGCCTTGATCACTGAAATGGCCAACTAACTCGTCTCCTTGCCTCTAATTTACCTCCACCCATCATTATCTCTATCCCTTATCTAACAGGTCATAAAGATCTGTCTAAAACACAAATACACAAATACATCAGGTCACTCCTTTGGTTAAAACCCTTCTAACTTTCTGGGTAAAGTCCCTCTGAACAGGCCCTGCTTATTAACTTACGTCATCTGATTTTAGTTTTCCACCATACGCCCTGTGTTTCAATTTTCAGAATCTTTTTTTTTTTCTTAGCTTGTGCCTTGTACATGTTAGTCCACCTGGAATGCCCTTTTCTATTGCATCTCTAGTAGGCTAACAATCCTAGGCATCCTTCAGCAAATGACACAAATCCCAAGAAGCCTTCCCCAGTCTTCCCTCTTTTTCACCTATTCAACTGGTATGGTATTATTTTGAACTTTACTTCAGGGTAACTCTTAAATATTTCATTCTATTTTTGACAACAATTTTATAAGCACCTGTTTTTATAATACACAAAAACTTAAACTTTTAAACACTACCAATGAAAAATTCACCTTACTTATCATCATACAAACAACATATCTGATAGCTAACCCAAATAAGACTTGATGAAGTGACTTACTCTTCCTGGGTCTCAATGTCTTTATTGATAAAATAACAGCTTTAGACTATAAAATGACGCACATTTCTTGAGAGCTTAGAATGTGCTAGCTGTTGTTCTAATATACAAACTCATTTAACTCCTTACAACAACCATGTGTGTAGGAACTATTATTGCCTCCAACGTACAGATGAAGAAATTAAGGCTAAGAGAGGTTAAATAACTTGTTCAAAGTCACACAGCTAGCAGATCTCTAAAAAGGTCCTTCCGTTTTGAAATTTTTATGAGAATTCTATGGTTCTAAAAAATAAACAGGATGTAGAAGAAAGTCAAATGAGCAACTGCTTCTACCTTGTATTTTATTATCTATATCTTATCTCCTCTAATTATACTCCCTGCTGTACCTAGCATACTGGCCAACACACATTAGAAACTCAGTATTTTTGAATGAACTTACTGAATTCTCAATTTTTAGCATCACATATTTCATGGAAAGCCAGGTGTAGGCCAACAGATATTACTGGGAAAGATTTTTAAAAAATCCAATTACTCCTCAATGTTAATGTGGAAAATAAAATTAACAGTTTTTATTTGTTTTGACAGGGTTGGGGATTAGCTTCCGCCAAGTTAGTCAAGAATGTTTTTTTTTTTTTTTTTTTTTTTTTTTTTTTTCCGGTACGCAGGCCTCTCACTGTTGTGGCCTCTCCCGTTGCGGAGCACAGGCTCCGGATGCGCAGGCTCCAGATGCGCAGGCTCAGCGGCCATGGCTCACGGGCCCAGCCGCTCCGCGGCATATGGGATCCTCCCGGACCGGGGCACGAACCCGTATCCCCTGCATTGGCAGGCGGACTCTCAACCACTGCGCCACCAGGGAGGCCCAAGAATGTTATTTTATTTGAGATATGTTAACATAATTTTGAAAACAAAAACACACATAAACAAATATGAGAAAAAAAGAAAAAAAAAAAAGGTGTGGTGATACATTGTCACTAAAAAGCACAAGTGACCAGACAGGCACCACAAGCCCCCATCCAAATAGGCTTCCAGGCCCATATAAAGCAGAAAGCCAGACTACTAGTCGCTATACCAGCAGTAGGAAGAAAGGACAGAGAAACTTGCAGGTACGCCAACTATCCTTGGGGCGGTGGGGGGGGGAGGAGTCCTACCAGTGCCCTTAGATGACTTTTCCAATCCCTTTTATTTCCATGAAGGTTAAATTTCCTAGGAAGACCTCAACTGGCACAGTTGATTGAACAACTATATACACAGGTGGTTCCACTCAATTATGAATGACTTCTCCTGTGAGAACTATTGTATTTCATTTTCTATGACTGAACAGCTGGCGGTGACTAGCCTAGAAAACTGACTTTTCTTGTCCAGATGTACAGTAACTAGCTATTGGTACTTTAAAGGATCTATTTCCCACTCTTGATCTTTCTCATTCTATTCCCAACACACATTTCAAACTCATCCAAATCCCCAGTTGCTGGGGTAAAGCACCCTGGAGTTTCTGGTAGATTTCACTATGCTTTTCCAAAATCACTGATGGAAATCCTTCACCTGAGAATCACACTTTGCAATTCTCAAAGTACCTTAACATTCATTAACTCACTCAATCTTATTCACAATTATCTCAGACTTATTTACCTACTGGTTATCTCTAAACCTCCTTTGAGGCATAGAGAAGTGAAGTGTGGTGTAATAGAAAGAAAAGGACTTCGAAGTCAGAAACCATTAGGTTCAAATCCTTGCAAATCACTCAGCCTCTCTGAGCTATGAGTTATTGTGAGGTTAAACTGAGATAAGGTTTGAGGATATGGATGTGATAAGCACTGTGTCTCATATGACCTAGGGACTCAACAAATTTTATGGATGTGACAAGCACTGCATCTGATATGGCCTAGGGACTCAACAAATTTTAGTTCTTATTCCTCCTGGGAAACTTCCTGAGCCTCAGTCTTCATATGTAAAACAAAGTTAAATACTATAAACCCCACAGTGGGTTTGCGAGATTTACTAAGGTAATGTATCAAAGTGTCTGCTGTATTTGAGACCTTGTATGGGTTTCCTTTCTCTTTTTTTCAAAAATATTTATTTATTTATTTTTGTTTGTGTTTGGTCTTAGTTGCCGCATGCCGGATCTTTCCTTGCAGTGCACGGCCTCTTTGTTGCAGCGTGTGGGCTTCTCTCTAGCTGTGGTGTGCGGGCTCCAGAGCGCGTGCACTCTGTAGTTGCAGCGTGTGGACTTAGTTGCCCCTCAGCATGTGGAATATTAGTTCCCTGACCAGGGATCGAACCCACATCCCCTGCACTGGAAAACGGATTCTTAACCACTGGACCACCAGGGAAGTCCCTAACTTCCTTTCTTACTTAGATGGTGCTCATTAAACATCCTTCTAAAAAACATTATAAAAAGTAATTAGTTTAACATAGTACTAAATAGCAAATACAAAAATGGTTACATATTTTTGTGACCAATATTCCTTTTTTTGTAGAAAATTTATAATTGAGGTTATGATTTAAATCCAATCTTTAAAAAATTTTAAATTTTATATTGGAGTATAGTTGATTTACAATGCTGTGTTAGTTTCAGGTGTACAGCAAAGCAATTCAGCCATACATAGACACATATCCATTCTTTTTCAGATTCTTTCCCCATTTAGGTTATTAAAGAATATTGAGTAGAGTTCCCTGTGCTACACAGGAGGTGTGACCTACATTCTTTTCCATGGAAAGTTCCAAATAATTCTGGCTCTACAGTGTACTGTGAATATTGACCACGTGTACATGAGTGAATTCAGCTTTAAGGCAGGCTTCCATGTTTCTACAGAGCAGATACTACATGATTCTTACTGATTTTTTAAAAACTTAATTTAATTTAATTTTATTTTTTGGCTGCGCTGCATGGCATGCAGGATCTTAGTTCCCCGACCAGGGACTGAACCCATGGCCCCTGCAGTGGAAGCGTGGAGTCCCAGCCTCTGGACCGCCAGGGAAGTCCCTTACTGATTTGAAAGAAGAAAAATTATCATGGAGAAAAAAGAGGAATCCTCCTATCTGATGAAAACTTTTACTGAGGAAAATACTTGGTTTATCACAACTTGGGTATTGTCATAAAAGATAATTGTAAAAGCACTTTCTAAATCTTGAATTACCACCTTACCCCTCAGTACAAAAAAAAAAAAAAAGATTTACTAGAAAATCCCCTTACCTAACATGGCCATTATGTCCTGAAGTGTGGTTCAATTTGTGCTGAGACTAGATAAGGGGTAACATTAAACATCTACTGTGACCATTTGAGAATATAAAAATAAAAAAAATGCAATCGCTTATCTTTAACAAGTTAGGTCACAGTATAGTTCCCTTTTAAGGGAAGCGAGAGTGCCACTCTATTCTGCACTAGCTGGACCATTCCCGACGTGTGGAGCTCGCTCTAGGAACAACACTGTTAACCAAAGTGGATCAAGAAGAGAGTCCAAGATGATGAGGACCTTAGAAACTATACAATCTCAGAAATACCTGAAGAAAAAAGACCTGGAGGAACAAGAGTATCAAGAGTCCTCTGAAAAGGTTTCAAGTGAAACAAGAAACAAAATTAGAGCCAACAGATAGATACTGGGGGAAAGCAGATTTCACCTCAAAATAAAAAAAAGAACACTTTTAGCCATTAGAGCTATTGCAAATGGAAGGAATATGCTCCTTTGGGAGGGTACATAGTCTCCCTGTCTCTGGAAGAATTCAAGTAAGGGATAGATGAGTATTTACAGGGGATGCTCTCAAGGAATTAGGTGGGGGGTTGAATTTGAGGACTTCTGAGGTTTCCTCTTACCCTGAGATTCTAGGATCCTATGACTTTTTACCTTCTTGACATCTCATATTTAACACTAAGGCAACTAGCTGAATCTTAACCAAAGTCACTTCTAGATGGGAGAGGACATGGTAAAGAATGACTCTGAATTCTTTACATATTGGGAAGATGTTAAGCTCATGTTGGTGGATACAAGTTTTCCAAAATTCTAATATTCACTTGTAAGTTTAAATTTATCATTTACAGCAAATCTTATATGTTGTCTTTTATATATATATATATATATATATATATATATATATATATATATATATATTTATTTATTTATTTTTGGGCTGTGTCAGGTCTTAGTTGTGGCATGCAGGCTCTTTGTTGCAGTGCTCGGGTCTCTCCCTAGTTGTGGCTCACGGGCTCCAGAGCGCGTGGGCTCTCTAGCTCAGGTGTGTGAGCTCAGTAGTTGTGGCGTGTGGGCTTAGTTGCCCCATGGCATGTGGGATTAGTTCCCCGACCAGGGATCGAACCGGCGTCCCTGAATTGCAAGACGGATTCTCAACCATTGAACCACCAGGGAAGTCCCAGGTTGTCTTTCTTGAAGTGACTGTCTCACTTAATTTTGGAGAGAGTGTCTGCCAAATATTCGAGTCAGTTGTTCTTTGAAGTAAAGATGATGTTCCGTGAAAAACGTGGCTAATTCAGTTTGCAACTCAAACAATCACATAAGTGCCTCATCTCTTCCTGAGACAACCATTATATTTGGTTATTTTAAGGATGGAGAAACTGAACTCATAGAGGTTAAAAGACTTGCAAAAGAACACACAGCTAAAGCTAGGATTTGAATCTAGATTTTTCAGTCTACAAAGTCCATGCTCTTTCCACTATGTTACTCTGAAACCAATAAACAAGAGCGTATCCCCAAATAAAGGAAAAGATAAAGAACTAAACATGCCTGGTTATAATAATGAAGGGCATCAGGGAACTGAGGACTTCTATGTCTCCAATAATCCTTAGTTAGGAGTCCTAACTGCCCCCAAAGAATTCATTATTAGATCTTCCCTCTCTGCAGCAACAACACAGCATATGGAGTTGGAAACTGATTCATAAACTATAAGTCCAGCTTGTGTGTGTGTGTGTCTACATGACATAGAACATGAACAATGGAAAAGAAAAAAAGAACAGGGGGAAATCCATTTGGTTTATCAGTTTCCTGGACTGGGATCTTGTTTTCATTCACAGCAGTGTATCCTTGGTCTTGGCATAGTAATTTAGAGGATGTGTTCCTTATTAGCTTTGCTCAACTTGGCTGGGTTCAGCTATGTATTGCCAGCTGGGCTGATGCCCAGGCTGAAACTCCACTGCTCTAAATTCCAGTTCACGTAATAAAGCTTGGGTTGCCTCCTGCTCCTATCTAGCTGAGTTAACACATTCAGTTCCCCATATCTAGCTCCTTCTTTCCCTCCTGACTCTTATTCCCACAGCATGGATAGAGGACCTCTGCAACTATAAAGACATTTCATGTCTTCCTGGGGACTTCTCAGGCTGATAAATCTGTAGAGAGTGGGAAAAACAGAAGGATAAGAAAATCATGCATGATAGGACCTGAGCCACCTTCAAAAACCTCATATTACTGAAACTCAAAGGAGTGTCTGGGGCAACAGGTAAGAGGATTCAGGAACAATTTCAGCAAGTGGAGGGCTACACATTCTCAGAAGATGGTCTGCTAATGTGTCTGGTCAAGTCTAGGCCACTTGGATAGGTGGCATAAAAGCACATTGTGATGAAGCACCTGCCAGTCAGCCATACAGTCAAATGAATACACTCCAGCCTTCCTTAGCATAAGACTATCTATCTAAAAAGCTTACAGTTAAACTCCTGCCTTATTGCCATATCACCCTCATAATCTTCTGTTCTTCTCTGCTCTAAGAGTTTGCCCAGTTTCCCTCATCTTCCTGATATACATGAATGTTTACGTTTTGTTTGTCTCCTAGTAGGTCATAATTGAGATTCATAAATTCTTATTTATAACTGTAGTATCTCCTCAAAAAAACATCTAGCGAATTAAGGGGAAAAATGTAACACAAGGAGTTTACATTACTGGTTTCCAATATGACTTTATTAAGAACCACCTACACTTATTTAAAATAGGGAATTTTGCAAGTTGATATATATTGATGCTGGCACACAGTAGGTGTTAATAAAAGCTTGCCAAAGAAAACTGCATGGGTCTAAGTATTCCCAAGAAAACAGCAGGTGTGGTCAAATTTATGAACTGCCTACGTCACATCTCACTATTTCCAGGAGTTTGAGAGATGCCAGTTGTTTCATTATATGTGCCAGAAAATTGCTACCACTCTCAGGCATCTGTGGTTGGTGAAGGCAGGAGAGAGAACTGGGCAGAGCCAAGGGGCAGCTTAAGGAAGCTGGAAGAGAGACATGGGGTTTTACTGTCCCTTAAGCAGATATAATTAGAATCAGTGAGAGAAGCCAGATCGCTTGCTTCATAATGTAGTGACACTCATTTCATTTCTTCATATTCCCATTTCCATCTATGTACCATCAGCATACAATCAAGAGAAGATCAGTCATGGGAGTACTAGCTCACCATACAAACCTCATCTCATAAATATTTTTCCTGACCAAAATAGAGCACTTAAGTGTCTCTCTGTGCAGTTCCTTTTTCTTGGGATGTCTAGACATCTAAATTCAGATATAACTAACAGAAAGGGAGCATCTACTCTGTGCTATATGGCTCTACACATTTGCATACTCACTTTCTCATTTCAGTCACTCAATCAACCTGGGAAGTAGGTACTTCTCTAAAATCTCCACGGAGCCTAGCACTGCTAATATGGGGCTGCTCTACAATTGTTGGGTAGATGGATGAATAAAGGCCAGAGTTTCTAAATGTGATTAGAATACAAGGCCAAAGCTAGAATAATGACAGAGAGACAGAGAGACAGAGAGAGAGAGAGAGAGAGAGAGAGAGAGAGAGAGAGAGAGAGAGAGAGAGTGTGTGTGTGTGTGTGTGTGTGTGTGTGTGTGGAGGGAATGGTATATTAAATAAAGGCAAGGCCTGGAACTAGTGTGTCTGAGAGGGTAAAAGGAAAAATTGCCAAATAGCCAAGTGGCTGTCCTCATTAAGGGCACCAAAAAATTTGTTTCACTTATTAACCAACACCCCCCAGCCTTTTCTGACATGGTTAGTGAACACAGCTTCTCAGGAGAGGAGAGGGGTATACTGGCCACCAGAAGCTTCCTGCAGAGAGGACATTCTCCTGCTTGTTGTGGCTTAGTAGAAAAAGAAGTTGGGTGGAAGAGCAGGGGGTAGTCCAGGTGTACATGTGTTTTGTGACAGAGACGTGAGTGAATATGGGTTCGAAGATATACCTTTCTGGCGATGAGAGCCCTCTGCCACTTTTATTTTTGGCCACAAGGTTTCCAAGATTTAAAAAACAGAAACATTAGTTTAAATAAACTTCAGTCTGCTATTAAAATTGTAGTAGCACTCTCACTTTTGTACCTGAGTGAATAATGGCTTTAGATGATGATGAACAGAAATGGAATCAGAAAATATAGCATGATCTATTTTACTCAACAAATATTATTGAATAACTACCTATGTGCCAAGTGCTGGGGATATAAAGATGAAGTTAATAAATTAGTTCCACTTAACAAGGACTCCAAGCAGAAGTGAATCCTAACTTTCTAGACGTGGTAGAAAGAAGAATTTTAGCTCCCTCATTAATCCTTATACTGAAAAACCAGTATTTTACAGGTTGCAGTGGTAACTTTGTTAAATAAATAAAATAGTTGTGATAGGTGTTAAAATAAACTTTAAGAACTCACATTTTAGCTTCTTTATTCAAAGAATACTCCATGCCCCCATCTTATCTTTTCACCACAATGTCTCTGCCTCAATTCTCTCTCTCACCTGAAATATAATATTATAACAGCTTATTAACTGACACCTCTGACTCCAGCTTCTGGAAGCCAACCAGCCTTTTATTGCTATCAGAATGGTTCTTCTAAAACACAAATCTGACCTGTAACTCTACTGATTAAATTCCATTCAATGGGTCTTACTGCTCTTAAGGAAAGGACTCAGATCCTTAAAATGGTCTATAAGGGAAGCTGTATATTTCCTGTGCCTTCCTTTCCAGCTTTATTTCTTTCTACTCCTCTCCTTACACCTTACAGTCTAGTCATTTAAACATTTTTGAGGTCCTCAATCACACTTTTAAAAAAATCTTGGGCTTCCACTCATCTTTCCCACTGCTAGCTACAACTCTTTTCTCTACCTCCCCGTCCTTCAGGTTTCAGCTTAGATGTCACTTCATTTGAAAGCCTTCCCTGACCTTCAACTTCTAATCCTCCAATCTAGGTTAGGAGCCCTTCTGTACTTTATTATTCCAAAGCCATAATTCTCCATTGGTCTATATGCTCACAAAACTATAAACTCTAAAGGCAAAATTCCTATCAATTGATCCAGTGACTAGCACTTAGTCATGACTTTATATTTAGAACTTGAATGAACTGATGGCTGGCTGAAGAAAATCAGCCCATTAGTTGACCTCGTGACAGCCTTAGTTGTGTTATTCTTGCCTCTACCTAGTTTTTCCTTGCATAGTTTAGGATTACAATTTAACCAACCCTCTTTCTGACCCAGAATTCCAAAGTGATTACAGTATAGTTTCCTATGTAGTTTTATAACAGAAAGAGACCATCCATCCATAAAGTATGGGACACACTTTTAAAAATGTTTCACAGAAAAAAAAATGGAAGAGATATTCTGAGTTTTGTTTTTAAGTATCAAATTCTTACTCTCCAGGTCAGAGAGAGTACTCTCCAGCATTTCAGCCACAGCACTAAGTCAGATTTTGAAATTTTTCTCTTCGTATGATGCTGCAGGTAGAAAGGGTAGACCGAAAGGGTAAAGGAAGCCTGGCTGACCATTTATTCCAACAGGTGTGTTCAAGGGCCACACCTCTACTGGACCATCATATTTGCAACAGCATAGAGAGCAGCCAGACCAAATTCACACTATATGAAGACACAAGAGACTGATGTATAATCCAGAATAATAATATATTAACACATAATAAAAATACAGGGACTTCCCTGGTGGTCCAGTGGGTAAGACTCCATGCTCCCAATGCAGGGGATCCGGGTTCGATCACTGGTTGGGGAACCAGATCCTAGGTGCATGCTGCAACTAAGAGTTTGCATGCCCCAAGGAAGATCCCACGTGCCCCAGCTAAGACCCAGCACAACCAATACATAAATAAATATTAAAAAAAAAATGAAATAGCTTGGATCTCATTACATAGGAAGCTAAGCTATAATCTGAAACTGTCTTGCCCACCTGAACTCAGAGCAAAGGAGAGGGCAGTTTAGTAGATTATTAAATACCTAATTAACATTATAGTCATGCCAAGTGGACTGAACTCTTTATTTGGTTTTTTAATTTTAAAAAGTAAAGCTTGCCTCTGTTTTAGTTTTAAGTCACACATTAAAAAAGTGATCAGCTAAAAAAAAACCTTCAGCCTTTTATAACCAGTACCCTGGATTAGTTGCAAGCTTGGCGTTTGCTGCTCATCAGAAGTGGCTTGGCCCAGGAGTTTAGGACCTTAAAAAGGATTCCTACTGGCTTAACAAAGGAGAAACAGCTAGCATGCAGAGTCCCCTTAGAGAGGCAGAGCCCTGTGTGGGTGGAGTGCAGAGTTAGGTGGGAGGTGGGCCAATGGATCTGGAATCAAGTAGAAGACAGTCATAGGAGTCACCTGTTACCTATCCTCAAGGTCAAGAACCTGTACACTACACAGGGGTGGAAGGACCCTCAAGGATCATCTAGTTCAAACTAGATGACTTGCTCAAAGACAAGGAATGAGGCGCTCAAAGACATAAAACAAGTCTCACTTTAGGAATGACTTGCTCAAAGACATAAAACAAGCTTGTACCCTACCTGGGGCTAGGCTTCAGTTCAATTCTCTGATGTTATGCTACACGGCTTCTTTCCTATTTCATATCAGGATCTGGACACCAAAACCCAGGGTCTCAAATGAAGCTTTGAAGAGAGCCCAAAGGAGAATGGGGAGAGTATACAGGAAGATGTGTGAAGGTAATATGGCTCAAAGTGATGGCCCTGACAGATGGCCCTACTAAAAGATCTCCATGGCCTCTCCCTCTAGACTCAGCTATCAATAGAACCAAGTCACTTAATCTTTTGAACTTTGCTTTTCTCATAAATAAAATGTATCTGACAATAATACCTAGTTCAGATTTAGCAGAAGATAAAAAGAAATAGTGTGTGTAAAAGAACATCAAATGAATATTGGAATTTTTCCTACTTACTGTGGGCAAGAAACAATCGTACAATACTTGAATTTTTTAACATTTGCACACTAATGACCTTCAGGTAGATAGGAAAGAGATAGTATGATTAGAAAGAGAACAGACTTACACATAGAGAATATCTTGTTTTGTGAAATGAATTGAGTAATCACATTTTTTCCACGTTGTATCACTTGCTTCTTAGCCAGGACACTGAGATAGCCCAAGTTCTATTACTGAAAGCTACATTATAAGCTCTACTGAGGGTATGAGGTGTGGGAGGAGGGAGTTGTTGCAGGAAACAATCCAGCTGCTGGAATGATGACCGAAGGACCTGGTCTGGAAATGCCAACTGGAAGAACCTCCTACCTTCTAAGCCTGGTCCTTCTGTTAAAAATCTAAGATCTCCAGAAATACACTGAAGAGAAGGAAAGAGCCAGCAAACACCTCTGCAATCGTCAGCCACATGGTGTGCCATATTTCTTATCAGCATAGTGTGCAGTCAGAAAAAAATACGTGTCCAGTAATTTGTGAACACAAAGATTCTCAAGCTCCTCTGGCTTTTGAGAACTGCCCAATTGCCCTAGGAGAGTTACCAGTCAAAACAGCAGAGTTCTTTAAGCAAGAAATTAAGAAAATCAACCTACTAACTGAATATACCCTGGAGCACCAAGGCTTACCCTGTTTTAGTCTCAAGAAAGCAAAAATGACTCCATTATCACTTTTAAGGCACTTCTCTTCCTGCTACTTCCACAAAGAGATTATCTCACAGAGTCTGCAGAGGGAGGGCAATGGATTTCTCACACTGACCCTAGAGCACTTGTTTCTGGAAGCATATAGAGGAGTAGCACTTTCCTGAGGCAGGAAGTCTGTCTTCTCTCCCCCACACTGCCCCCATCTCAAGTTCTCTCCACTCAGTGCCACCAACCTAATCCAAGCAACCCTATCTTTTCCTCCTCCACAGTTACCATGGCACAACCCATTCTCCATAAAGCAGCGCAAGTGATGTTTTACGTAACAGCTTTATTGATATGTAATTCACATACCATAAAATTCACCCTTTTAAAGTGCACAATTCAGTGTTTTTAGTAGATTCACAGAGTTGTGCAAACATCATCCCCATCTGACTTTAGAACATATTCATCATCCCCCAAAGAAACCCCATACCCATTAGCAGTCACTTACCATTTCCTCTCCCCCTGCAAGTCCCTAGAAACCACTAGTGTATTTTGTCTCTATGTTTTTGCCTATTCTGGACATTTCATATAACTTCAAATGTGTGGTCTTTTGTGACTGGCTTTTTCACTTAGCACAATGTTTTTAAGGTACATCTATGTTGTAGCATGTATCAGTACTTCACTCTTTTTTATTGCCAAATATTTCATATGGATATAACACATTTTATTTATCTTTTTATCAGATGAACTCTTGGGCTACTTCAACTTTTTGGCTGTTAAGAATAATGCTGCCATGAAGTTCATGGTACATGTTTGTGTGGGCATATGATTTCTATTCTCTTGGTTATATACCCACAAGTGGACTTGCTGGGTCACAGGTAACTCTATGTTTAACATTTTGAGTAACTTCCAAACTGCTTTCAAAGTGGCTGCAGCATTTTACAATCTCACCGGCAATGTATGAGAGTTCCAATTACTCCACATTCTCGCCAACACTTGTTATTGTCTGTCTTTTGATTATATCCATACCCATGGGTGTTAAGTGGTATCTCATTGTGGCTTTGATTTGCATTTCCCTAATGACTAAAGATGTTGAGCATCTTTTCAAGTCCTTATTGGCCTTTTGTATATTTTCTTTGGAGAAATATTCAAGTCCTCTGCCCATCTTTTCAACTGCATTATTTATCTTTTTTATTGTTGAGTCGTAAGTTTCTTTTGTATTCTTGGATACAAGTACAACTGATTTATTAAAAAAGTAAATCAGATTTTGTTACTCCCTTACATAGTACCCTCTAATGGTTCCCCACTATGTTTAGAATAAAATCCAAATTCTCACTCTGGCTTAAAAGGTCCTACAGGATTTTGCCACTTTGCCCCTCACACAGTGCACTGTAGTTAGAGCAGTGTTCTTTCTGCCCTTGAAACATAATAAACTCATTCGTGTCTCAGCACCCTTGTAGGTTTGTCACATCTGCCTGCTTGGAATTCTCTTTCCTTGGATGGCTTCTTCTTGTCATTGAATTCAAATATCTCTTTTCAGACAATTTTTCCTAAAAAAATTGTATCTAAAAAAGCTCCCCCTCCACAAAGAGGAACAAGGGAACTTTTGGGGATTATGGATATGTTCATTACCTTGATTATGGTAACGGTTTCATGGATATATACATATGTCAAGACTTTTTAAACTGTATACTTTATGTGCCATTTATTTTACTTCAATTATATTCAATAAAGCTGTTAAACAAGTAACTCTCTTCATAATCACACCTTTACTGTCACACTCTTATCATACTTTATTTCCTTAGGAGAAACTGTCTACCTGAAATCGTCTTGTTTACTTCTTGATTTAAATGTTTATTGACTATCTCACCCCTCTAGAATGGAAGTGTCATGAGAGCACTTGATGAATGTTTTTCATCTTGTAACTGCTGTATCCTCAGCTTGGCTCACAGTTGGGTGCTACATAAATATCTGGCTAATTGAATGAGTGAATTTGATAGAGGTTTAGAAAAGAAACCCGAAGACGAAAGGAAGGGTGACTTTCCATTCCCTCAGACTCACGAGTACTTGAGGGGATGAAATTCTTATTATTTATTTTCTTTATTAAGAGCTACCTTGGGCTTCCCTGGTGGCGCAGTGGTTAAGAATCCACCTGCCAATGCAGGGGACACAGATTTGAGCCCTGGTCTGGGAAGATCCCACATGCTGTGGAGCAACCAAGCCCGTGCACCACAACTACTGAGCCTGCGCTCTAGAGCCTGTGAGCCACAACTACTGAGCCTGCGCTCTAAAGCCCGTGAGCCACAACTACTGAGCCTGTGCTCTAAAGCCCGTTAGCCACAACTACTGAGCCCGCGAGCCACAACCACTGAAGTCCACGTGCCCGGAGCCCGTGGTCCGCAACAAGAGAAGCCACTGCAATGAGAAGCCAATGTACCACAACGAAGAGTAGCCCCCACTCGCCACAACTAGAGAAAGCCCGTGCTCAGCAATGAAGACCCAATGCAGCCAAAAAAAAAAAAAAAAAAAGAAGAGCTACCTCAAACTCTATTCTGGATGATCTCCAACATCATGATCATTCGAAATATCATTGACTGTTCACCTACTCTGTGGTACTATTCTAGTACTTTATATATACTCTCCCATAGGTAGTGGTTACTTTAATAATAGTATTATAATGATAATATAGCATATTATATAATAATTATAATAAATATATAATAACTATAATAAGAGCAGCAGTAATACAGTAAAAACATTTGTTTAGCATTTGGTATTTGCCAGATATTATGTAAGCATTTTACCCATGTAATCTCATTTACTCTTCACAGTAACTTTATGAAGTAGGTATTCTTTTACAGACAAGGAATTTTGAGGTTTAGAGAGGTGAATTAACTGACCAAAGCCACACAGCTGGCAAAAGGCAGAGCTGGACCTCAAATCTAAGTCTATCTTACTTCAAAGCACATGCTTTTTCCATTATACAATGTTAGTCCAGCTCATCTACCAAGGCAGAATGTGCACCTCAAGAAAGATACTATTCAAACTCTGAAACAGGCTAGTAATGAGTAAGAGAGATGAGAAGCTAGTTGCCTGAAAATAAGCCAAGATATTTAGAGCAAGGAATTTTTACTTTATGCCAAACTCCATGTCTAGCTTCACGTGACATTTAAATTCTTACTGTTTCTGATTACTCTTCAGTAGACATTAGTTTTTACCTAAGTTGCTGGCCCTTGCAATCCTCCTTTGCCTACAAGTGAGGTTTATTGGTGAAGGTATGCTGACCATGAGAGATCTAGGTAGGCTCCCTTACCAACTTGGGTTCCAACTTTAAGAGCGTTTACCTTTAGTGCCAGGCGGCTGCAGGTTGTCTCCAGTCAAGGAACACCAGCCCACAGGGAAGATGTCCCGGGAGTCGAAGCGGCACCAGTAGTCAAAGGCCCCTCGCCACCCATCAAAAGTGACAAGCACCTCTGAGCCTCGCACCTCCCCAATAGTGGCTGGGCAAATGAAATGAGGATTCTTCCTGTCCACAGCTTCCAGCTTCATTCCCATTTTGAAGAAGTTGTGAGAAGGCGATGGTGGTTCCTAAATGAGAGACAGAAATACACAGACCTAGATGCAAAGAGAGAGGCTATGTATGCCAAAAGAATGCTATCTCATTTGGATGATTAAAAAGTGACTGCTATATAGGATTTATAATGGAGCTTTAGTCTTTCTTTTAAATGAATTTCAAAGTATACCAAAGTATTACTTTGTTAATCCTATTATTTTGACATCTTTGCTTCAGATCTTTTTTTTTTCAAGAAATAAAGGGTAACAGATAAGGCTGAATCCCCTTTTGTGCCCTTCCCCATGCATGTTTTTATACTTTACTATATATGTACAAACCATTTGCATACTTTTAAATTTTATATAAATAGTATTATTCTGAACATATCATTCTACAACTTGCTTTTTTTGTTCAACATTATGTTTTTGAAACGTATCCATATTGATAAATTTAGCTCTAATTTATTTTAACTGCTAATAGTACTCCATTACATGTATATATCATAATTTATTCATTCTCTTTTGATAGACATTTAAGGTTGTTATGAATTGTTTACTATTTCAAAAGAGCTTTAATGGCCATTCTTGCACTTGTTCCTTTGTTCACATGTGGCAGGATTTCTTCAGGGTGTATACCTAGGAGTAGAATTGGTGGGTTATAGGATAGATATATACATCTTCCACTTTATTAAATATTGTTAAATTGCTCTCCAAAGCAGTTGTAACATTGTACAGTCTCTCCAGTAGTGAAGCTAGTTCTTGGGTGCTGATCTGCAATGCAGTTGCATAGATAAAGTTTCCAAAAAAGTGTTGTATACTCTATTCTGTTTCCCTTCGTCTTACTGTCCGATTGTGTACCAATAACGTCTTATTAAATGGATATCTGGCAGAAAAAGTCTCCCTACCTTGTTATTCTTCAGTATTGTTTTAGCTATTCTTTCTCCTTGACCTTTCATATGAATTTTAGGATCAGCTTTTCAAGTTCCACAGAAAAACACTACTTGTATTTTGACTGGAATCCCAGTGAACTTATAGTTTGGGAAGAAATAACCTTTGTATGTATGATACTGAGCCTTTCCATCCAGGAACATGATAGTATTTTCCATCTGTTAAGTATTCTTTAACATAGATTTCTTCTTCAGTATAAGTTTAAAAATTCCTTTACAAATGTCTCATGCTTTTTACGAACCATATTGTAATTTTCTTTTTCTGGCTGTATTGTAATTCTTTTGCTATCTTAAAGAGTATCTTTAAAAATTTTATTTTCAAACCACTTGCTGCTAATAGGAATGCAACTGATTTTAAAAAATTGATCAACATTTAATACTGATTAGCTTATGCTGATTGATATACCATTTTTTCTTGTCTGTTTGATTTATCAATTATTGAGAGATGTGTATTAAAATATTTCCTAATGATTGTGGATTTTCCAAATTTTCCATGTAATTCTGTCAAATTTTGCTTTACCTACTTTGAGGCTATGTTTTTGAGGAGCACGTATATTTATAATTTTTATCTTCTTGGTGAACTATATTTTTTTATCATTAGATACTAACCTCTTTAATGCTTTTTAGCACCAAAGTCTTCTTTGTCTAATTTCAGTATAGTTAACACCAGCTTTATTTTGATAAAGGTTTGCATGGTATACATTTTATATTCTTTTACTTTCAACACCTTTCTGTCGTATTTCAGCAGTGTCTCTTTTTTTTTTTTTTTTTGTGGTACGCAGGCCCCTCACTCTTGTGGCCTCTCCTGTTGCGGAGCACAGGCTCCGGACGTGCAGGCTCAGCGGCCATGGCTCACGGGCCCAGCCGCTCCGCGGCATGTGGGATCTTCCCGGACCGGGGTACGAACCCATGTCCCCTGCATCGGCAGGCGGACTCTCAACCACTGCGCTACCAGGGAAGCCCCCAGCAGTGTCTCTTGTAAACAGCATGTAGCTAGATTTTAAAACAATCTATGTCTGACTAAACTGATGAGTTTAAGCTAATTTCTTGTGATAACTGATGTATATAAATTTATTACAATTATCATACTGCCTACATTTCTATTTAACTTGATTTTTCAAGTTGTACCTTTAACTTCTTTTTTCTCCTTAAAAATCAACTGAATTTTCTTCCCTTTTTCCCTCTCCCTTGATTCAGATTTAAAAAAAAAATAATTTATTTTTGGCTGCGTTGGGTCTTTCTGGCTGTGTGCAGGCATTCTCTAGTTGCGGTGAGCGGGCTCTAGAGCACAGGCTCAGTAATCGTGGCGCACGAGCTTAGTTGCTCTGTGGCATGTGGGATCTTCCTGGACCAGGGCTTGAACACGTGTCTCCTGCACTGGCAGGTGGATTCTCCTTCCTCCCCTCCCTCCTCTCCTTCCTTCCTTTCTTTATTTATTTTGGCTGCGTTGGGTCTTCGCTGCTGCACGTGGGCTTCCTCTAGTTGCAGCAAGCGGGGGCTACTCTTCGTTGCAGTGCGTGGGCTTCTCACTGCAGTGGCTTCTCTTGTTGTGGATCACAGGCTCTAGGTGTGTGGGCTTCAGTAGTTGTGGCTCGCTGGCTTTAGAGCACAGGCTCAGTAGTTGTGGCGCATGCGCTTAGTTGCTCTGCGGCATGTGGGATCTTCCCGGACCAGGGCTCAAACCCGTGTCCCCTGCATTGGCAGGCGGATTCTCAACCATTGGACCAGGAGGGAAGTCCCTGGCAGACAGATTCTCCTTTTTTTTTTTTTTTTAAATATCATGACTTTATATAAGTGTATCTAAACATACATTAGCAATTTGCTTTCCTTTTTAGGTACAGGTATATGAAAAAGTTGAATGATCAGTCTCTTTTGTCTCAAACAGGAGTTTACAGATCTTTTTTTCTGTAAGAATGGCTTTTTAGGTAGTAACATATGTACTTGTTTTTAACATCTTTATTGGAGTATAATTGCTTTACAATGGTGTGTTAGTTTCTGCTTTTTAACAAACTGAATCAATTATACATATACATATATCCCTGTATCTCTTCCCTCTTGTGTCTCCCTCCCTCCCACCCTCCCTATCCCACCCCTCTAGGTGGTCACAAAGCACTGAGCTGATCTCCCTGTGCTATGTGGCTACTTCCCACTATCTATCTATTTTACGTTCGGTAGTGTATATATGTCTGTGTCACTCTATCACTTTGTCCCAGCTTACCCTTCCCGCTCCCCGTATCGTCAAGTCCATTCTCTAGCTGGTCTGCGTCTTTATTCCCGTCATGCCCCTAGGTTCTTCATGACCTTTTATTTATTTATTTATTTTTAAGATTCCATATATATGTGTTAGCATACAGTATTTTTCTCTTTCTGACTTCACTCTGTATGACAGACTCTAGGTCCATCCACATCACTACAAATAACTCAATTTCGTTTCTTTTTATGGCTGAGTAATATTCCATTGTATATATGTGCCACATCTTCTTTATCCATTCATCTGTTGATGGACACTTAGGTTGCTTCCATATCCTGGCTATTGTAAATACAGCTGCAAGAAACATTGTGGTACATGACTCATTTTGAATTATGGTTTTCTCAGGGTATATGCCCAGTAGTGGGATTGCTGGGTCATATGGTAGTTCTATTTTTAGTTGTTTAAGGAACCTCCATACTGTTCTCCATAGTGGCTGTATCAATTTACATTCCCCCCAACAGTGCAAGAGGGTTCCCTTTTCTCCACACGCTCTCCAGCATTTATTATTTGAAGATTTTTTGATGATGGCCATTCTGACAGGTGTGAGATGATATCTCATTGTAGTTTTGATTTGCATTTCTCTAATGATTAATGATATGGAGCATTCTTTCATGTGTTTGTTGGCAATCGGTATATCTTCTTTGGAGAAATGTCTGTTTAGGTCTTCTGCCCATTTTTGGATTGGGTTGTTTTTTTTTTTGTTATTGAGCTGAATGAACCGCTTGTAAATTTTGGAGATTAATCCTTTGTCAGTTGCTTCATTTGCTAATACTTCCTCTGATTCTAAGGGTTGTCTTTTGGTCTTCTTTATAGTTTCCTTTGCTGCGCAAAAGCTTTGAAGTTTCATTAGGTCCCATTTGTTTATTTATTTATTTTTTTTTTCCATTTCTCTAGGAGGTGAGTCAAAAAGGATCTTGCTGTGATTTATGTCATAGAGTGTTCTGCCTATGTTTTCCTCTAAGAGTTTTATAGTGTCTGGCCTTATATTTAGGTCTTTAATCCATTTTGAGTTTATTTTTGTGTATGGCATTAGGGAGTGTTCTCATTTCATTCTTTTATATATACCTGTCCAGTTTTCCCAGCACCACTTATTGAAGAGGCTGTCTTTTCTCCATTGTATATTCTTGCTTCCTTTATCAAAGATAAGGTGCCCATATGTGCGTGGGTTTATCTCTGGGCTTTCTATCCTGTTCTGTTGATCTATATTTCTGTTTTTGTGCCAGTACCATACTGTCTTGACTACTGTAGCTTTGTAGTATAGTCTGAAGTCCAGGAGCCTGATTCCTCCAGCTCCATTTTTCTTAAGATTGCTTTCACTATTCAGGGTCTTTTGTGTTTCCATACAAATTGTGAAATTTTTTGTTCTAGTTCTGTGAAAAATGCCAGTGGTAGTTTGATAGGGATTGCACTGAATCTGTAGATTGCTTTGGGTAGTATAGTCATTTTCACAATGTTGATTCTTCCATTTCAAGAACATGGTATATCTCTCCATCTGTTTGTATCATCTTTAATGTCTTTCATCAGTGTCTTATAATTTTCTGCAAACAGAACTTTTGTCTCCTTAGGTAGGTTTATTCCTAGATATTTTATTCTTTTGTTGCAATGGTAAATGGGAGTGTTTTCTTAATTTCACTTTCAGATTTTTCATCATTAGTTTATAGGAATGCAAGAGATTTCTGTGCATTAATTTTGTATCCTGCTACTTTACCAAATTCATTGATTAGCTCTAGTAGTTTTCTGGTAACATCTTTAGGATTCTCTATGTAAAGTATCATGTCATTTGCAAACAGTGACAGCTTTACTTCTTCTTTTCCGATTTGGATTTCCTTTATTTCTTTTACTTCTCTGATTGCTGTGGTTAAAACTTCCAAAACTACGTTGAATAATAGTGGTGAGAGCGGGCAACCTTGTCTTGTTCCTGACTTTACTGGAAATGGTTTCAGTTTTTCACCATTGAGGACGATGTTGGCTGTGGGTTTGTCATATATGGCCTTTATTATGTTGAGGTAAGTTCCCTCTATGCCTACTTTCTGCAGGGTTTTTATCATAAATGGGTGTTGAATTTTGTCAAAAGCTTTCTCTGCATCTATTGAGATGATCATATGGTTTTCCTCCTTCAATTTGTTAGTATGGTGTATCACAGTGATTGATTTGCGTATATTGAAGAATCCTTGCATTCCTGGGATAAACCCCACTTGATCATGGTGTATGAGCCTTTTAATGTGCTGTTGGATTCTATTTGCTAGTATTTTGTTGAGGATTTTTGCATATATGTTCATCAGTGATATTGGCCTGTAGTATTCTTTCTTTGTGACATCTTTGTCTGGTTTTGGTATCAGGGTGACGGTGGCCTCACAGAATGAGTTTGGGGGTGTTCCTCCTTCTGCTATATTTTGGAAGAGTTTGAGAAGTATAGGTGTTAGCTCTTCTCTGTATGTTTGATAGAATTCGCCTGTGAAGACACCTGGTCCTGGGCTTTTGTTTGTTGGAAGGTTTTTAATCACAGTTTCAATTTCAGTGCTTGTGATTGGTCTGTTTATATTTTGTATTTCTTCCTGGTTCAGTCTTGGAAGGTTGTGCATTTCTGAGAATTTGTCCATTTCTTCCAGGTTGTCCATTTTATTGGCATAGAGTTGCTTGTAGTAGTCTCTTAGGATGCTTTGTATTTCTGTGGTGTCTGTTGTAACTTTTCCTTTTTCCTTTCTAATTTTATTGATTTGAGTCCTCTCCCTCTTTTTCTTGATGAGTCTGGCTAATGGTTTATCAATTTTGTTTATCTTCTCAAAGAAGCAGCTTTTAGTTTTATTGATCTTTGCTATCGTTTCCTTCATTTCTTTTTCATTTACTTCTGATCTGATCTTTATGATTTCTTTCCTTCTGCTAACTCTGGGGCTTTGTTGTTCTTCTTTGTCTAATTGCTTTAGGTGTAAGGTTAGGTTGTTTATTTGAGATGTTTCTTGTTTCTTAAGGTAGGATTTTATTGTTATAAATTTCCCTCCTAGAACTGCTTTTGCTGCATCCCATAGGTTTTGGGTCATCGTATTTTCATTGTCATTTGTTTCTAGGTATTCTTTGATTTCCTCTTTGATTTCCTCAGTGATCTCTTGGTTATTAAGTAGTGTATTGTTTAGCTTCCATGTGTTTGTAATTTTTACAGATTTTTTTCCTTTATTTGATATCTAGTCTCATAGCATTGTGGTTGGAAAAGATACTTGATACAACTTCGATTTTCTTAAATTTACCAACGCTTGATTTGTGACCCAAGATATGATCTATCCTGGAGAATGTTCCATGAGCACTTGAGAAGAATGTGTATTGTGTTGTTTTTGGATGGAATGTCCTATAAATATCAATTAAGTCCATCTTGTTTAATGTATCATTTAAAGCTTGTGTTTCCTTTTTTTTAATTTAAAATTTTATTCTATTTACTTTTTTATACAGCAGGTTGTTATTCGTCATCAATTTTATACACATCAGTGTATACATGTCAATCCCAATCGCCCAATTCATCATACCCCCACCCCACCACCCTGCCCCATTACCTGCTTGGTGTCCACAGGCTTGTTCTCCACATCTGTGTCTCAATTTCTGCCCTGCAAACCGGTTCATCTGTACCATTTTTCTAGGTTCCACATACATGCGTAAATATACGATATTTGTTTCTCTCTTTCTGATTTACTTCACTCTGTATGACAGTCTCTAGGTCATCCACGCCTCAACAAATGACCCAATTTTGTTCCTTTTTATGGCTGAATAATATTCCATTGTATATATGTACCACATCTTCTTTATCCATGCATCTGTTGATGGGCATTTAGGTTGCTTCCATGACCCAGCTATTGTAAATAGTGCGGCAATGAACACTGGGGTGCATATGTCTTTTTTTAATTTAATTTTTATTTTATTTATTTATTTATTATTATTATTTTTAAACATCTTTATTGGAGTATAATTGCTTTACAATGGTGTGTTACTTTCTTCTTTACAAAAAAGTCAATCAGTTACACATATACATATGTTCCAGTATCTCTTTTCTTTTGCATATCCCTCCCTCCCACCCTCCCTATCCCACTCCTCCAGGTGGTCACAAACCACCTAGCTGATTTCCCTGTGCTATGCGGCTACTTCCCACTAGCTATCTATTTTACGTTTGGTAGTGTATATATGTCCATTCTCACTTTGTCACAGCTTACACTTCCCCCTCCCCATATCCTCAAGTCCATGCTCTAGTAGGTCTGTGTCTTTTTTTTTTTTTTTTTTTTTTTTTTTTTTTTTTTTGCGGTATGCGGGTCTCTCACTGCTGTGGCCTCTACCGTTGCAGAGCACAGGCTCCGGACGTGCAGGCTCAGTGACCATGGCTCACGGGCCCAGCCGCTGTGTGGCATGTGGGATCTTCCCGGACCAGGCCACGAACCCATGTCCCCTGCATCGGCAGGTGGACTCTCAACCACTGCGCTACCAGGAAGCCTGGTGTGTGTCTTTATTCCCGTGTTACCACTAGGTTCTTCATGACCTTTTTTTTTCCCCCTCAGATTCCATATATATGTTAGCATACGGTATTTGTTTTTCTCTTTCTGACTTACTTCACTCTGTATGACACACTCTACGTCCATCCAACTCACTACAAATAACTAAATTTCGTTTCTTTTAATGGCTGAGTAGTATTCCATTGTATATATGTGCCACATCTTCTTTATCCATTCATCTGTTGATGGACACTTAGGTTGCTTCCATGTCCTGGCTATTGTAAATACAGCTGCAATGTACATTTTGGTACATGACTCTTTCTGAATTATGATTTTCTCAGGGTATATGCCCAGTAGTGGGATTGCTGGGTCGTATGGTAGTTCTATTTTTAGTTGTTTAAGGAACCTCCATACTGTTCTCCATAGTGGTTGTATCAATTTACATTCCCCCCAACAGTGCAAGAGGGTTCCCTTTTCTCCACACCCTCTCCAGCATTTATTGTTTGCAGATTTTTTGATGATGGCCATTCTGACAGGTGTGAGATGATATCTCATTGTAGTTTTGATTTGCATTTCTCTAATGATTAATGATGTGGAGCATTCTTTCATGTGTTTGTTGGCAATCTGTATATCTTCTTTGGAGAAATGTCTATCTAGGTCTTCTGCCCATTTTTGGATTGGGTTGTTTTTTTGTTATTGACCTGCATGAGCTGCTTGTAAATTTTGGAGATTAATCCTTTGTCAGTTGCTTCATTTGAAAATATTTTCTCCCATTCTGAGGGTTGTCTTTTGGTTTTGTTTATTGTTTCCTTTGCTGTGCAGAAGCTTTGAAGTTTCATCAGGTACCATTTGTTTATTTCTGTTTTTATTTCCATTTCTCTAGGAGGTAGGTCAAAAAGGATCTTGCTGTGATTTATGTCATAGAGTGTTCTGCCTATGTTTTCCTCTAAGAGTTTTATAGTGTCTGGCCTTATATTTAGGTCTTTAATCCATTTTGAGTTTATTTTTGTGTATGGTGTTAGGGAGTATTCTAATTACATACTTCTGCATGTACCTGTCCAGTTTTCCCAGCACCACTTATTGAAGAGGCTGTCTTTTCTCCACTGTATATTCTTGACTCCTTTATCAAAGATAAGGTGCCCATATGTGCGTGGGTTTATCTCTGGGCTTTCTATCCTGTTCTGTTGATCTATATTTCTGTTTTTGTGCCAGTACCATACTGTCTTGACTACTGTAGCTTTGTAGTATAGTCTGAAGTCCAGGAGCCTGATTCCTCCAGCTCCATTTTTCTTAAGATTGCTTTCACTATTCAGGGTCTTTTGTGTTTCCATACAAATTGTGAAATTTTTTGTTCTAGTTCTGTGAAAAATGCCAGTGGTAGTTTGATAGGGATTGCACTGAATCTGTAGATTGCTTTGGGTAGTATAGTCATTTTCACAATGTTGATTCTTCCATTTCAAGAACATGGTATATCTCTCCATCTGTTTGTATCATCTTTAATGTCTTTCATCAGTGTCTTATAATTTTCTGCAAACAGAACTTTTGTCTCCTTAGGTAGGTTTATTCCTAGATATTTTATTCTTTTGTTGCAATGGTAAATGGGAGTGTTTTCTTAATTTCACTTTCAGATTTTTCATCATTAGTTTATAGGAATGCAAGAGATTTCTGTGCATTAATTTTGTATCCTGCTACTTTACCAAATTCATTGATTAGCTCTAGTAGTTTTCTGGTAGCATATTTAGGATTCTCTGTGTATAGTATCATGTCATCTGAAAACAGTGACAGCTTTACTTCTTTTCCGATTTGGATTCGTCTTGTTTCTTTTACTTCTCTGACTGCTGTGGCTAGAACTTCCAAAACTATGTTGAATACGAGTGGTGATAATGGGCAACCTTGTCTTGTTCCTGATTTTAGTGGAAATGGTTTCAGTTTTTCACCATTGAGGACGATGTTGGCTGTGGGTTTGTCATATATGGCCTTTATTATGTTGAGGAAAGTTCCCTCTATGCCTACTTTCTGCAGGGTTTTTATCATAAATGGGTGTTGAATTTTGTCAAAAGCTTTCTCTGCATCTATTGAGATGATCATATGGTTTTTCTCCTTCAATTTGTTAGTATGGTGTATCACAGTGATTGATTTGCGTATATTGAAGAATCCTTGCATTCCTGGGATAAACCCCACTTGATCATGGTGTATGAGCCTTTTAATGTGCTATTGGATTCTATTTGCTAGTACTTTGTTGAGGATTTTTGCATCTATGTTCATCAGTGATATTGGCCTGTAGTTTTCTTTCTTTGCGACATCTTTGTCTGGTTTTGGTATCAGGGTGACGGTGGCCTCATAGAATGAGTTTGGGAGTGTTCCTCCCTCTGCTGTATTTTGGAAGAATTTGAGAAGTATAGGTGTTAGCTCTTGTCTAAATGTTTGACAGAATTCGCCTGTGAAGCCATCTGGTACTGGGCCATTGTTTGTTGGGAGATTTTAAACCACAGTTTCAACTTCAGTGCTTATGACTGGTCTGTTCATATTTTCTATTTCTTCCTGGTTCAGTCTCGGCAGGTTGTGCATTTCCAAGAATTTGTCCATTTCTTCCAGGTTGTCCATTTTATTGGCATAGAGTTGCTTGTAGTAATCTCTCATGATCTTTTGTATTTCTGTAGTATCAGTTGTTACTTCTTTTTCATTTCTAATTCTATTGATTTGAGTCTTCTCTGTGTTTTTCTTGATGAGTCTGGTTAATGGTTTATCCACTTTGTTTATCTTCTCAAAGAACCAGCTTTTAGTTTTATTGATCTTTGCTATCGTTTCCTTCATTTCTTTTTCAATTATTTCTCATCTGATATTTATGATTTCTTTCCTTCTGCTAAATTTGGGTTTTTTTTGTTCTTCTTTCTCTAATTGCTTTAGGTGTAAGGTTAGGTTGTTTATTTGAAATGTTTCCTGTTTCTTAAGGTAGGATTGTATTGTTATAAACTTCCCTCTTAGAAATGCTTTTGCTGCATCTCATAGGTTTTGGGTCATCGTGTCTCCATTGTCATTTGTTTCTAGGTATTTTTTGATTTCCTGTTTGATTTCTACAGTGATCACTTCGTTATTAAGTAGTGTAGTGTTTAGCCTCCATATGTTTGTATTTTTTACAGATCTTTTCCTGTAATTGACATGTAGTCTCATAGCGTTGTGGTCAGAAAAGATACTTGATACAATTTCAATTTTCTTAAATTTACCAAGGCTTGATTTGTGACCCAAGATATAATCTATCCTGGAGAATGTTCCATGAGCACTTGAGAAAAATGTGTATTCTGTTGTTTTTGGATGTAATGTCCTGTAAATATCAATTAAGTCCATCTTGTTTAATGTATCATTTAAAGCTTGTGTTTCCTTATTTATTTTCATTTTGCATGATCTGTCCATTGGTCAAAGTGGGGTGTTAAAGTCTCCTACTATGATTGTGTTACTGTCGATTTCCCCTTTTATGTCTGTTAGTATTTGCCTTATGTATTGAGGTGCTCCTATGTCGGATGCGTAAATATTTACAATTCTTATATCTTCTTCTTGGATTGATCCCTTGATCATTACGTAGTGTCCATCTGTTTCTCTTGTAATAGTCTTTGTTTTAAAGTTTATTTTGTCTGATATGAGAATCGCTACTCCAGCTTCCTTTTGCTTTCCATTTGCATGGAATATCTTTTTCCATCCTCTCACTTGCAGTCTGTATGTGTCCGTAGGTCTGAAGTGGGTCTCTTGTAGACAGCATATATATGGGTGTTGTTTTTGTATCCATTGAAACCAGTCTATGTCTTTTGGTTGGAGCATTTAATCCATTTACATTTAAGGTAATTATTGATATGTGTGCTCCTATTACCATTTTCTTAATTGTTTTAGGTTTGTTATTGTAGGTCTTCTCCTTCTCTTGTGTTTCCTGCCTGGAGAAGTTATTTTAGCATTTGCTGTAAACCTGGTTTGGTAGGCCTGAGTTCTCTTAGCTTTCGCTTGTCTGTAAAGGATTTAATTTCTCTGTCAAATCTGACTGAGATCCTTGCTGGGTAGAGTAATCTTAGTTGTAGGTTTTTCCCCTTCATCACTTTAAATATGTCCTGCCAGTCCCTTCTGGCCTGCAGTTTCTGCTGAAAGATCAGCTGTTAATCTTATGGGGATTCCCTCGTATGTTGTTTGTTGTTTTTCCCTTGCTGCTTTCAATATTTTTTCTTTGTACTTAAATTTTGATAGTTTGATTAATATGTGTCTTGGCGTGTTTCTCCTTGGATTTATCCTGTATGGGACTCTGTGCTTCCTGGACTTGATTAACTATTTCCTTTCCCATATTAGGGAAGTTTTCAACTATAATGTCTTCCAATATTTTCTCAGTCCCTTTCTTTTTCTCTTCTTCTTCTGGGACCCCTATGATTCGAATATTGGTGCATTTAATGTTGTCCCACAGGTCTCTGAGACTGTCCTCAATTCTTTTCTTTCTTTTTCTTTATTCTGCTCTGCAGTAGTTATTTCCACTATTTTATATTCCAGGTCACTTATCCGTTCTTCTGCCTCAGTTATTCTGCTATTGATCCCTTCTACAGAATTTTCAATTTCATTTATTGGTTGTTCATCACTGTTTGTTTGCTCTTTAGTTCTTCTAGGCCCTTGTTAAATGTTTCTAGTATTTTCTCCATTCTACTTCCAAGATTTTGGATCATCTTTACTATCATTATTCTGAATTCTTTTTCAGGTAGACTGCCTATTTCCTCTTCATTTGTTAGGTCTGGTGGGTTTTGGCCTTGCTCCTTCATCTGCTGTTTCCCTGTCTTCTCATTTTGCTTAACTTACTGTGTTTGGGGGTCTCCTTTTCGCAGGCTTCAGGTTTGTAGTTCCCGTTGTTTTTTCTGTCTGTCCCCAGTGGCTAAGGTTGGTTCAGTGGGTTGTGTAGGCTTCCTGGTGGAGGGGACTAGTGCCTGTGTTCTGGTGGATGAGGCTGGATGTTGTCTTTCTGGTGGGCAGGTCCACATCTGGTGGTGTGTTCTGGGGTGTCTGTGGCCTTATTATGATTTTAGGCAGCCTCTCTGCTAATGGGTGGGGCTGTGTTCCTGTCTTGCTAGTTGTTTGGCATAGGGTGTCCAGCACTGTAGCTTGCTGGTCATTGAGTGGAGCTGGGTCTTGGCATTGAGATGGAGATCTCTGGGAGATTTTCACCGTATGATATTACGTGGAGCTTGGAGGTCTCCTGTGGACTAGTGTCCTGAACTTGGCTCTCCCACCTGAGAGGCACAGCCCTGATGCCTGGCTGGAGCACCAAGAGCCTGTCATCCACACGGCTCAGAATAAAATGCAGAAAAGAAAGAAAGAAGAAGATAAAATAAAATAAAGGAAAATAAAATAAAATTATTAAAATAAAAAATAATTTTAAAAAATTTTGAAAAAAGTAATAAAAAAGATAGAAACAAAGAAGAGAGCAACCAAACCAAAAAACAAATCCACCAATGATAACAAATGCTAAAAACTATAATAAAAACAAAGAAACAAACAAAAATGGACAGACAGAACCCTAGGACAAATGGTAAAAGCAAAGCTATACAGACAAAATCGCACACAGAAGCATACACATACACACTCACAAAAAGAGAAAAAGGGGAAAAATATATATATTGTTGCTCCCAAAGTTCACCTCCTCAATTTGGGATGATTCGTTGTCTATTCAGGTATTCCACAGATACAGGGTACATCAAGTTGATTGTGGAGATTTAATCTGCTGCTCCTGAGGCTGCTGGGAGAGATTTCCCTTTCTCTTCTTTGTTCACACAGCTCCTGGGGTTCAACTTTGGATTTGGACCCGCCTCTATGTGTAGGTTGCCTGAGGGTGTCTGTTCTTCGCTCAGACAGGACAGGGTTAAAGGAGCAGCTGATCTGGGGGCTCTGGCTCACGTAGACCAGGGGGAGGGAGAGGTACGGAATGTGGGTTGAGCCTGTGGCGGCAGAGGCCGGCATGACGTTGCACCAGTGTGAGGCGTGCTGTGTGTTCTCCCACAGAAGTTGTCCCTGGATCACAGGACCCTGGCAGTGGTGGGCTGCACAGGCTCCCGGGAGGGGAGGTGTGGAGAGTGACCTGTGCTTGCTCACAGGATTCTTGGTGGCTGCAGCAGCAGCCTTAGTGTCTCATGCCCGTCTCTGGGGTCCGCGCTGACAGCCATGGCTCGCACCCGTCTCGAGCTCCTTTAAGCAGCTCTCTTAATCCCCTCTCCTCACGCACCAGGAAACAAAGAGGCACGAAAAAGTCTCTTGCCTCTTCGGCAGCTCCAGACTTTTTCCAAGACTCCCTACTGGCTAGCTGTGGTGCACTAGCCCCTTCAGGCTGTGTTCATGCAGCCAACCCCAGTCCTCTCCCTGGGATCCACTGAAGCTGGAGCCTCAGCTCCCAGCCCCCGCCCGTCCCGGTGGGTGAACCGAGAAGCCTCTCGGGATGGTGAGTGTTGGTCCGCACTAATCCTCTGTGCAGGAACCTCTCCGCTTTGTCCTCCACACCCCTGTTGCTGCGCTCTCCACCGTGGCTCTGAAGCTTCCCCCCTCCGCCACCCGCAGTCTCTGTCCGCGAAGGGGCTTCCTAGTGTGTGGAAACCTTTCCTCCTTCACAGCTCCCTCCCACTGGTGCAGGTCCCATCACTATTCTTTTGTTTCTGTTTCTTCTTTTTTCTTTTGCCCTACCCAGGTACGTGCGGAGTTTCTTGCCTTTTGGGAGGTCTGAGGTCTTCTGCCAGTGTTCAGTAGGTGTTCTGTAGGAGTTGTTCCACATGTAGACGTATTTCTGATGTATTTGTGGGGAGGAAGGTGATCTCCATGTCCTACTCTTTCGCCATCTTGAAGCTCCCCTGGCACGCAGATTCTTAACCACTGTGCCACCAGGGAAGTCCCCAATTCATACGTTAACCATTCTATATTTAGTTTTTTGGTGGATCCCCTTCAGATCATAACTGTATAGTTAACATAATTGAGTCTAAAGCTCATCTTTAAACAAGAACCTCAGAATATTTAAACTACTCCTGAGTTAACAGGTGTTTGATAATTTAGTTCCATGTTGTTATACTGCCAATTGATCACTTCTGTTAGTATAACTGGTTTATACAGTTATAGGCAATGGTTGATTAGTTTTACTCATATGTTAAACAATCTTTCTTCAGCAGTACTTTTTGCATCTCATTCTTACTTTCCATGTTCAATTATCTTTTCATTTATTCATTTATTTATTCATTCATTCATTCATTCATTCATTCATTTATGGCTGTGCTGGGTCTTCGTTGTTGCGTGCGGGCTTTCTCTAGTTGAGTCGAGCGGGGGCTACTCTTCGTTGTGATGCTTGGGCTTTTCATTGTGGTGGTTTCTCTTGTTGAGCATGGGCTCTAGGTATGTGGGCTTCATTAGTTGTGGCACGTGGGCTCAGTAGTTGTGGCACACGGGCTTAGTTGCTCCCCAGCATGTGGGATCTTCCTGGACCAGGGATTGAACCCATGTCCCCTGCACTGGCAGGTGGATTCTTAACCACTGTGCCACCAGGGAAGTCCCCAGTTATCTTCTTCCTGAAATATACTCTTCAATTGTTCTTTCAGCAGATATATTCGTATCTATTTGTGTTAGTTTGCTGAAAATGTCTTGATTTTACATTCATTCTGAAATAATAGTATGAGTAGATATAAAATTCTAGGTGGACAACTATTTTTTCTTAGTTCTTTGAAGATATTATTCTGTTATCTTTTGGCTTGTACTGCTGCCATCAAGAAATGTGCTGTCAGCCTAACTGTAATCCTTTTGAAGGTTCAGTCCACATGGACATGGAAGCTGTGGATACGGAGGGCTGACTGTACTACGCCATTTTATATAAGGGAGTTGAGTATGTGTGGATTTTCATATTCAGGGGGTCCTGGAACCAGTCCCGCACAGGTGCAGAACCATCCCTCACAGAGGATGACTGTATTCTGTGTGATTACTTTGATCAGATCTTTTCTTTTGACTTTAGTTATACCATGATGTTTTAAGGTATATATTTGTCTTTATTACACATTCTGGAAAATTCTGTCATTATGTTTTCAAATATTGACTCTTTATTCTTTCTAATTAATCTTTTTAAAGTTCATGTTCAGCATATATTGGACCTTCTAATAGTATTCTCTTTGTCTTTTCTCTTTAATATATTTTCCATCTCTTTATCTCTCTGTACTGCACTCTGGGGAAAGTCCTTACACGTGTCTTTCAATTCTTTCTTCTCTATCTAGGTCTAAGTCGCTTATACACCTACCTAAGATTTTAAAATTTTAATGGTTAAGTTTCATTTCTAGATATTCAATTTGTTGTTTTTTCAACTTTGTCTTTAAAAAAAATAGAGGGTTATACTTTTCTCATTTTTATTTTTTTTATTTTTATTTTTTTTATTTTTTAATTTTTTTTAATTAATTTATTTATTTTGCTTTATAACAAATTTAATCAGTTATACATATACATATGTTCCCATATCCCCTCCCTTTTGCGTCTCCCTCCCACCCTCCCTATCCCACCCCTCCAGGTGGTCACAAAGCACCGAGCTGATCTCCCTGTGCTATGCGGCTGCTTCCCACTAGCTATCTACCTTATGTTTGGTAGTGTATATATGTCCATGCCGCTCTTTCACTTTGTTCTCATTTTTAAATTCCTTCTTTTCATTCCTTACTCATTTTCAAATACTTAATTTATAATCTCTGATATTTCTATTATCTGAAAGTGCTTGAGGTTAGAGTCTTACTGTTTGTTGTCTACTGAAGTCTCATCATGCAGGATTTGCTTTGTGCGTTTTGCGGGCTCTGTAATTATGAACTGAACTGAACTCATCTTCAGTGGTACTTCACTTTTGGGACTTCTATGACATCTGGGTTGAAAACAACCAAACCCTCTAGAGAGGTGTTGGGTTTGCTTCTGCCAGGCACTCAGAAATATCCCATACAATTTTGGAGTTCTGAAACAACACAGGCACTATATCTGAACTCTGGACTTCCATGGGGAATGACTGTCTTATCAGAAGAGATGACTCACTTCCTACCCCTGCCCATGGCCCAGGCAGAGACTCTTCCTCATCAATGCAATAGTCTTTTCACTAAGGAGTAAACATTTGAGGGATTCAATCTGATTTTTTATATGGCAGTCCCAGGTACATTTTTCTGCCTTGCATGGGCCCAAGGCCTCAACTTCTATCCTACTGTGGTTGTTAAAAGACAAGGTCCTACAAAAGAGTACGCAGCTCTCCCTGGCCTCTATTCACTGTACACCTGGTACCAGTGCCCAGTATTAGAGTGCTCACTTCCTACCTCTGGATTGTCACACTTAAAACTGTGTTTTCCAGCTAGGATGTATTTATTAAAATAGAAACCCAATGGTACATTTTCTCACCTCCTTTTATACATTGTTCAAATGTCACATTCTCAATATGTACTTCCTTAAATACCCTCATAAAATTTCTCTATACTCCCAGAAGTCTTTAACCTTAGTCTCTGCTTATTTTCCCCCATAGCACTTCTTGCCTTTTTTATATTGTCTGTTTCCCCTAAAAGAATGTAAGTTCCATGTGTTTTGTCTGCTGTGTTTACTACTATATCTCCCACACATGGAATAATGTCTAGCATTTGTTCAATAAACAAGTTTTTTGGGAAATAAAAAAAAAAAAAAAAAAAAAAAAAAAAAAAAAAAAGACAAGGTCCTTGGAAAGTAAGACTGGCAAAGCCCCTTACGGCACCTGCAGGTTCAGTACACCTAACACTCTGGTTTTCCTTCCTCATTTTGGCCTTGGAGTTATCTTACTTTCTAGTAAGGTCAGCAAAGCCTTTAGAAGAATACTTGTTGGCACCTTACCCCCCATCATTTTTAGGTATTCTGCAGTGGAAGGGTTTCAAGTTGTCCAGTATACTGTATTCTGGGAACCAGGGTACTCTCAGGGTTTAGACTTAAATGGCAACATAAGCAACCCTAATTCAGTCCCCTTTACAGTAACTTTAACCTCATTAAAGATCAACTAAGAGCAGACTGATTGCTTCATCCCTCGAGAAATCAGGAAGAATGAATACAGGTTTTGGATCCCTGTTCCACCACTTACTAGTCATGCGACCTTGGGCAAGTTCCTTATTCAAAAGTATTTGTTTCCTTAACTACTAAATCGAAATAATAATTCTTGCTTCATAAAGTTAACTGTGGGTATTTAAATGAGATAGCATAGATAAACTCCAAACATACTGTAGGCACTCAAAAAATAGTCTCCTTCCTTTCTCTCTGTTTAGAGTATGGACCTTATGGAACTGCATGTTCTATAATAAGAATAGCTCCTTTAGATTTATACTACACTTTATATGTTTTACTAATAAAAAAAATGTTTAACTTCTTAAAACCCTATGAGGTAGACAGAATCCCACTTAACAGATGAGGTCAAAACCTACTGTTGGCAGAGCTAGGACCCAAAACCCAGAAATCCTAATTTACCAGTCTAATATTTCTCTGGGGATAATTGTGGCTTTTTAAGGTACTTAAAAAATCCTTCTGCTGAACTAGTTTCTGAGAAGGCATCCTCAGGCCACATATATAATGTAGACATCAGAGGCTCAGTAATTGTAAGAATGTAAGCATTTGACCTTAAGCAATTTGGAGCTGGTGATAGCTGAGGGACACTGTACCTTGTGGAAAATCCTGATGGGAGCCATCTCTGCTCCATTTAGCGTCTTCAAAAGGAACATGGGCCAAGAGGAAGCATTCAGCCGAAATCCTGCAGCAAACATAATGGGCAACAGATAAAAAATATGTCTCAAAGGCAAGCTATATCAAATTTTCCCTTTGGAATCCAGCTACGCCTGCCACAACCTAGGCTGTGATAGTTATAGAATCACAGATGGTTAGGGAAGGACTTAAAGGTTAAGTAGAAGAAATGCCTCATTAGACAGATGAGGAAATGAGGCATATAAGAGGGACTGTAACTTGCCCAAGGTAATGTTGCAAAGTAAGTAGTGGAGTAAAGTCCCCAACCAAGTTTCCTGAAGCCAAAACAAGTATTACACAACAAATATCATGCCTAAAAAGTTTCCTTGAAAAATACAAAATAGATTTGTGATAGGAATAACAAACACTTATAAATGATCTAGACAGTAGAGTGTGAACAGGGATATAATAATCTCTTAAGAAGAAACCAGATATGTCTGATAAATCCAATATACAAGTAAATCTTTTTGGTTTATCTCAATGTAAACACACTCTCACTTTTGCTCTCACTTTCTCTTTCTCACTCTCTCTGTCTCTCTTTCCCTCTCTCTTTCACACATACACACACATACACAGAGTACAAAACACTTCTGATATTCATTTTTACTTAATGAAGGATCAGGCATTGATGAAAATGGAAGGGATCATCTTATCAAAAAAACTCATTTTCCAAAAGAGTGAAAAGAAGCCTAGGGATGTTAATTGTCCACTGTCATTCTGCGATGACAAGTCAATAAGAATATACCATTTAATTAACAAACTGTAAAAATAAGATCATTATCATAGTTAAGTATTCCAATTAGAGCTCCAAGTGCTTCCTTCAATTTGGCTTCAACACTCTGTCCTGAGATATCAAAATGTAATGCTTTCTGATAGTCTCCCAATCTACCTCAGCTTTCCCATTCCTGACAAAGAACAGATAGGCTGAACCAAAGCTGCAGAGAAATAGCAACAACAGTATCTGATATTACTGAGTACTTCACTGTGCGCTAGATACTGTGCCAGGCACTTTCTACCAACTATCTAATTTAATCCTCAAGACAACCCAGTAGGGGAGAAATTATCTTCATTTTATAAATGAGGAAAGAGGTATAAAGTAAACTGCTTAAGATTTCAAAGTGAGCAAATGACAAAGACAGGATAGAGATCTAGGCAATCTGACTGTTGAGCCCACACTCTTTACTACACTAAATTATCAATGTGCATGTGAAATGAAAAAGGAAGAATCAGCTTTTGGGATAAAGTATTAGTTAAGAACTATAATTAAATTAAAGGGGAGGATGTGAGAAGAGAGAAGAAAATGTAAATAAGAGAGGTACCACCCCCACATGATTTAAACTTTTAGTCTCAAAGCTGGCTAGGCTACCAAGTGAGGTTTCCCAGGGTCAGGAGACTTCTTGGGATAGCTCATTCATCAACAGTGGAGATAGCAATTCACACATTCCTGTCAAACTGCTACCACTTCTTTTTTGCTTGCCTAGCTCTTTTTCCTTCTGTAAAAAAACCCCAAAGACAAAAAACCCCTAATTTTATGTGATTTGGTGGGGATGTCTACACTGGGCTCTACCTACCTGGCCATGGAATGCAAAATAATGCCATTTAAAAGCAGCAGATTCCCCTAGACCAAAAGTTTATACGTATGTCCCAAGTTGGACCAACTGTTTTCTGATATGATGTGCATGTTGGAGAGAGCTTTTCTTTCTCTGAGATCATGGTTATAAGGAAGTTTGTAGATTTGGCACTGCTAAATGGAGAACATAACTGAGAATAAGGCCAATGTAGAGCAGGAGATGGAGACACGGGAGTGTTTAAAACTCTGTGTCCAGACACACTCAGCACCAGGTCTTGGGCTTCGCAGTTACACGAGTCACTAATTCCTGTCTCCTCCTATTACCCTCCTCTAACCTGGTCTGGGTTGGGGTCTGGGTTACACTCCCAAAGAGTCTTGACTACTACTCTTCCTTTGACCACGGTACAAACAAACAGACAAACAAATTTCTCCAGAAATTCAGGTCTGGTTTGTGTGTGAGTAAAACAACTCTCTTTAGGTCAGGGAAGGGTTGAAGCAAGCCAAACCTAGTGCAGATTTGCCATGAATGATTCACTACACCTACGGATAAGGCAAAGCTGCTCTAGAGAAATGCTCCCTACACCTTCGTATAAGAGAGGAGTGGGGAGGAAAGACTGCACAATTAGAAAATTCTGATTCATGCCCTCAGTTCCCAACAACGAGAGTGCCTCACCATGTAATTCCCAATTCAATTCTTTAGAAGTGGGTTACTGAGAGCCTTCTATCTCATCTGGTACTTGAGCGAAAAAGAAATCCTCTCAGCTCTGGAAACCCTTATAATAATATTATAATAGTTAATATGTATTCAATGTTTATCATGTATTAAATACTTTACAGGCGCTTTCTCACAGGATATTTCAAACAATTCCATGAGGTGTGCACTATCATTACCCCTAGTTTGCAGATGATGAAAGAGAAACTCAGGAGAAGTAGCTTGTCCAAGGTAGTAAGTGGTAGAAACAGTTCCACTACATGACAGTCTTACTCCAAACCCCATGGTTCTTAACCACATTCCACTATCTCCTAGCAAGTTTCTTCAAGAGTAGAAGGGCAAAGTAGAAATGTTGTCAACCCAAGGAATTACTGAGTACCTTATTCCCCTACCAAATGCAAATGTATTCACCACCTGTCTTGGGGGGTCATCGATAGAATGTTTAAGCACTGAAAGGGATTTCAGAGGCCATATAGTATGAAGGTTTTATATTGTAGATGGCAAAACTGAAGTCCAGAGAGGCTAAGAAACTTGTTCATGATCACGTAAGTTGTTCCTGTAGTCAGGCTGGAGCCCCAGGACTTTCCATCTGATTCTTTTTCACTACGCTATGCTGCCTCCATATGAAAACATTTATTACGCTCATATTATTTGCCAGCCTCCATTTGCTAAGCACTTTTAAGTGGGTTATCTCATTTAATCACTCTACAACTCTGTGAATTTGGTAAGAGAAAAGTAGCACTAGTTTTGGAGCCAGGCTCCCTAGATTCAAATCTAGCTCTGCTACTTACCTGGTGTGTGATGTCTGGCAAATTATAAGACCACTCTCTGGCTTTCATTTCCTCAACAATAAAATGGGTAAGAATAGTAACTACTTCAATGGGTTGTTTTAAGGGTTAAAATAGGTTAATACGTGCGAAGCACTTAAAACGATGCCTGGTATGTGATAAGTGTTAAATGAATGCTGGCTTTTATTTTGATTATTATAGATGAAAAGACTGAGATTAGAGAAATTAAGTAAAATATCCAAGGTCGCTAAGCTAGTAAATAGCAGAGGCAGGATTTAAACCAAATTCCTCTGTCTCCAGAGCCTTCATTATTAATCAGCACATTAATGTCTTCAAATATTTAATCACTCAGTTCTACCATGCTGTCTCTCTTGGTAAAAGAACTGGAGTTGTAAATTTGTGCAAAAAGGAAGAGAAGAGTAAAAACAATAATTTGAGGGTCTCCTCAAATTAAACAATGACTTGCAAGGAAAAGGCCAGGTGGGTAAGAAATCCTAACCTCTAAAGTGGGAGTACCTCAGTGTCTGGCCACTGGTTCTCTTTCTTGGTCCCCACTTTTCTCCCATCAACGATGACTACCAATTTATATCTCTAACCCAAACCTCTGTCCTGAGTTTCATGCTCATATTTTCAACTGCCTTATTCTATAACTCTACTTGGATGCCAAGAGATCTCAAAATGAGTAAATCTAAAACAGAACTCTTGATTTTACTACCCCCTTTCCTCCAGTCATCTCATCTCAGTTAATGGAACCACTTATATAAACCCAAGTGCTGAGACCAAAAAGCCTAGAAGTCACTCTTGGTTCCTCCCTTTCTATTGTCTCTCAAATACAATTAATCAGCAAGTGTTGATGGTTCTTACATCTAATATACCCTAAACCGAACCGTTCCTTACCATTCTGTATTTCTCCCCACTAACACCCTAATCTAAGTGACAGTCAAACTTTGCAGACTACTAAAACAGCCTTCTAACCCTTCTCTCTGCTTCAACTTTTGCCTCCCTACTGTCTATTCTCCACACAGCAACCAGAATGATATGGTTATGTTTTTAAAACTATAAATCAGATCACATCACTCTTATGCTTACATCCTATAACACAAAATAAATCTGAAGTCTTTATGTATTTAACAAAACTTACATGATCCGGAACTTGCTTACTTCTTATAACTCATCTCCTGCCACCCCTCTGCCCTTCATTCACTGGTCTTTCTGTTTCCCAAGCACACCAAGCTGTGTCCCTCTGCCTCAAACACCTTTCACTTTTCTCAAATCTTTAATAGTTGTTTGCTGAAATATCACCTCCTCAGAGAGGCATTCCTAGACTACCCTATCTAAAATAGCCTCCTAGATCCTGCTCCCTTATTATCCTTACCTTTTATCACTGCCTAAATTTTCTTTCTTTTTTCCATGTAATGCGTATGTCTTTTCCAACCAGAATATGAGCTCCATGAGAGTTTTACTGAACAAAGGAAAAATCTCCACTTATTAAATGGGTGCCAGGAATTGATAAATGCTTTATCATGTTACCCCATTTAATCCTCAACCATGTGTGGCAAAGTTTATTAACGATGTGGCAGGTGAGGCAACTGAAATTCACGGTTAAAAGTCAAGGTAAAGCAACTTATCATTGGCCACACAACTAAACTAGTAAGTGCCTGGGCTAATATTATAAAGCCAGGTCTCCAATTCTAAACCCAGGCATGCTGCAAGTGTTCTGTGCTTAGTTAAGATTTCTTTTTAAAATATTTATAAACAACCAGTCACAAAGATCTTTCATATGCTAAGACTGTGGGACTACTGAATAGGTTAGGGTTCATTTGTTTGAACTAACAGTGATCTGAGCAAGCTCTGAACTTCAATGTAGATCAGCAGGTCTAGAATCTAATCATAGTTCATGCCCTCTGGTGGCAGGTAACAGAACAGCACTCATACCAGGAAACACATGAATGGGCCCTACTCCTTACCCCGCCATTGTCCTATATAGTAATTCTAAGCTTTATGAAGTTATTAGACTCTATGGCTGTCAAGATGATTCCCAAATCATTCTCTCCTCCCAGAGGAGCTTTACATACATGTACACATACATGTACAGAAACATGCCACCAATTCACTGTACAACTTTGGACAACTAACTTCCCTTTCCCTATTTCTGTATTTGTCAGATGATGACACTGAACTAAAGCAGTGATTCCAAACTGAGGTTGGGTGGGCTATCTAATTTTACCCCAAGAGTGACAGAAACGAGAACTGGAAGAGAGGTGCTGAACAAACTGTCTTCCCTGAGGAAGAACTGAATGTTCAGTCAGGTTGTATTTGGGAAGGACTGTTAGAATTCCTTTTGCTTCTGCCAGGATGCTGTCACCACTTCAATGCTCCACTCTTATATACACGCTCAAACACAAGTTAATTCAGATTTATTTAATTGGGGGTGGGGTTATGGCTAGTCTTGAGATAGGTGTACGTATAGATGGGTCTGGCATTACTTAATGTCAGGGGCCTTGCAGAGAAGAGAGTTTGGTGAATATTTTTAAAATTATCTTTGTAAAATGAGTATTTAAGATACCATAGTTAAAGTTACTTCTCTCTAAAATTTCATCCCCCCTCCCAAATTTCTATAAACAGAATTCAAATTTCCATAACCATAAATGAGATACGCATCTTTTAAAACCCCCCTTTTTACTGACAGGCCCTGGAAGCTATTTAGCGTAAGAGAAGACTGATCAGTGTCAGGAACATAAGAGGGTTCCTTTCAAGTCAATGTCCCACATAGACATCAGAGCATATGACTAAGTTTGCTGAGCAGGCTGTTTGTCCTGGGATCCTGACACACTTGACTAGAGGCCTCACCAGAGGCCAGCTTTGCTCTAGCCTAGGGACTCTCAAACTTGGACACTGAAATTACCTGGGGAGCATTAAAGAATACATCATCCCACTCCCAGAAATTCAGATTTAATTGATCTGAGGTAAGGCCTAGGCACTGAAATTTTTGAGAGCTCCCTAGGTGATTCTAACTGGCAGCCATGTTTGAGAATTAGTGATCCAGACAGCCCTGTTTAGAAGAAATAACCTCAGTCTAAGTATAGAATGAACCAGTAAAACAAGGGGATGTGAGGAAAAGGTTGACATCACCTGAGAATCATTTTGCCTTTTCACCTTTTTTCCCTGGAGGACTCTGCAAAGTAGTAACCAATGTTCCTATGTGAACAGAACACACACACATACACACACACACAAACCACACAAGATTTTAATGGAGAAGAATGCTCTTTAGAGCAATGCTTCCCAAATACAGACCAACTGTGTTAGAGTCTCGGGAGAGCCATTTACCATGCAGAATCCCAAGCCCCATTACCTAGAAATTCTGATTCAGCAACTCTGGGGAGAAGTCCAGAGGAGGCCTGGGGAACATGAACACACACACATATATATGTATAATCATACATAAATTATTTAAAACTTTTTATCTTGAAAAATTTTAAAGCCAGAGAAAAGTAGCAAAAAACAATACAAGAACAAACTATGTACCCTTCACCTAAATTCAGCAACTAATAACACTTCACCACAATTGCTTTCCATCTATCTACACACACTTTTTCCTCTGAACTATGTGAAAGTTAGAGACATCATGATATAGACTTCACCTCTACATACGTCAAGATATTTGTCCTCAGAACAAGGACATTCTCCTTGAGAACTGCAATATTATCATATCCAATACATTTAATTAAAAATATCTTCAACTGTCCCCGAGTCTTTATAGGTGTTTAATTTTTAAAATACATCAGGGATGACATATTGCATTTGGTTGTCAAGTTTCTTTAGTCTCCTTTAATCTAGGATAGTCCAGTTGCCTTTTGTTTTTCATGAAATTGTTACTTTTGAAGAGTCTGGCCTGTTTTATAGGACGTCCCACAATTTGGATGTTTTCTGATTGTTTCCTTATGATTACATTCATGCTAAACAGTTTTGACAAAGATATTACACAAGGGATGTTGAGTACTTCTCATTTCATTGCTTCAAGCAGTATATAATGTCAGTTTGTCTAATTATTAATGAAACTGAATTTGATCACTTATTAAGGAATGACTGACAGATTTTTTCATTGTAATTTCCCCTTGTAATTTTTTTTTTTTTTTTTTTTTTAACGGCACGCGGGCCTCTCACTGTTGTGGCCTCTTCCGTTGCGGAGCACAGGCTCCAGACGCGGAGGCTCAGCGGCCATGGCTCACAGGCCCAGTTGCTCCGTGGCACGTGGGATCCTCCCGGACCGGGGCACGAACCCGTGTCCCCTGCATCGGCAGGCGGACTCTCAACCACTGCGCCACCAGGGAAGCCCTCCCCTTGTAATTAATAGATAATCAGTGGGGAGAAACTTTGAGCCTGTGTGAATATCCTGTTCTCCAATAAGATTTTTTTGTCTTCGTTTGAGCATTCATTGATTATCCTGGTCTGAATCCATTAAAATGGTGGTTGCCAAAATGTAATTTTCTATCATTCTTTATATTTGTTAGCTGATATTCTATAAAGAACTTTCTCTGCAACTTTAATTTTTTTTCCTTGTGTATCATTAGGGACCCATGAGGCTATTACTATTGTTCTTCTATTTTTATTAATCTCTTTGATGGTCATATTTTTCCAATTTTGGCTAGTCAGAGTCCCTTTAAACTGGCTCCTGTATCCTTCTGATATGTACCCATCATTCTTTGAGACTTCTTTGCTTTCTGGCATAAGATCTTCCAGATTCATCTTACATTTTCTCTGTTGCTCAGTCTTGGAATCAGCCATTGCTCCAAGGAGCCATGATTCCTTTTAGTGGAGAATGGGATTTAGAAATCAAATCAAGGTGCTCCCATTGCTACTGAGGAGTCACTGTTTCCAGGCCTTTTCAATAGAGCTTGGAATATATACATACGCATACATATACATGTATTACCTTAGACTATATACATATATATACGTATATATTCTAAGTGAATAAGTATTATATTAATATATATGTATATTTTAATACATATTAATATATACTTATATACTTATTTTAAGTTAAGAGTTCATAACATACCTCCAATTCAAATCCTACACTGCAAGGGTTCTTCTTCATCTTTTCCACCCCATACTTGTATCTTATTTACTCATTTGCTCTATCTTCAATACATGCAAAATAGTTTCAGATTATTAGGGCAAAACCACTAACATTGTTAAGAAAAAGTCAGAATTTCTTTGCAGTTCCATTTTCCTTTGAAATATGTCCCATTGCGGGTATACTGTGAAGGTTCTGTGTTCAAGCTGTTTGAACTCTTTTTTCAATGTGGTTATTATATCCATTTGATACAGAGTTCAGTTTGTTTCTGTTTATAGTGAATTTTAGGATATGGCTTGTTCATCTTTTTTTTTTTTGGTTTAATTTTATGTATTAAGTAAGACATTTATATAATTCAAAAGTCAAAAGAATATAAAAGGGTATTTTTAGAGAAGTCTCACTCTCATTTCTATGCTTTCCACCTTATTCCCAGACACTCCCAATAGGTAACCTTTTCATTATTTTCTGGTTTTAATGGTCCTGTGTTTCTTTTTATAAAGTTAAGTATACAAAATATATGTAAGTTCATGTACATTAATATATATGTGCATGTGTGTGTATACACATATATTTCCCCTTCTTTTTCAAAAGTAAATGGCATTAAGTACATTCACATCAATGTGTAACCATTACCACCATCCATCTCCAGAACTTTTTCATCTTCCCCAAATGAAACTCTGCCCATTAAACAGTAACTCCCCATTCCCCTCTCCCCTTTCCCAGCTCCTTGCAACCGCCATTCTATTTTCTGTCGCTATGAATTTGCCTATATTTGGTACCTTGTATAAGTGGAATCATACAGCATTTGTCATTTTGTGACTGGCTTATTTCATTTATAATAGCATAATATCTTTAAGATTCATCCACATTGTAGCATGTGTCAGAATCTTCTTACTTTTTAAAGCTGAATAATATTCCACTGTGTGTATATACCACATTTTATTTATCCATTCTTCTGTCAATGGACACTTGGGTTGTTTTGACCTTTTGGATATTGTGAATAATGCTGCTAAATATAGGTATACCAATATCTCCTTTAGTCCCTGCTTTCTATTCTTTTGCCTATCTACCCCAAAGTGGAATTGCTAGATAACATGTAATTCTATTTTTAACGTCTTTGAGGAAACATATTGTTTTCCATAGTGGCTGTACCATTTTACATTCCCAATACACAATACACATGGTTCCAGTTTCTCCACATCCTCACCAACACTTGTTATTTTCTATTTATTTGATAATAGCCATCCTAATGGGTGTGAAGTATTATCTCATTGTGTTTTTGATTTGTATTTCCCTAAGTGATTACTGATGCTGAGCATTTTTTCATATGCTTATTGGCTATGTGTATATCTTCTTCAGAGAAATGTCTATTCAAGTCCTTTGCTTATTTTTTAATCAGGTTGTTTATTTGCTGTTGTTCAACTGAAGGAGTTTTAAAAAATATATTCTGGGGCTTCCCTGGTGGCGCAGTGTTTGGGAGTCCGCCTGCCGATGCAGGGGACACGGGTTCGTGCCCCGGTCTGGGAGGATCCCACATGCCGCGGAGTGGCTGGGTCCGTGAGCCATGGCTGCTGAGCCTGTGCGTCTGGAGCCTGCGCTCCGCAACGGGAGAGGCCACAACAGTGAGAGGCCCGCAAACCGCTAAATATATATATATATATATATATATATATTCTGGATATTAACCCCTTACCAGATATATGATTCGCAAATATTTTCTCCCATTCCATGAGTTCCCTATTCACTCTGTTAAAAGTGTCCTTTGATAAAATTTTAAATTTTGATGCAGTCAAATTTAACTATTTTTTTCTTTTGTTGCCTGTGCTTTTGGTGTCATATCCAAAAATAACTGCCAATTCCAACGTCACGAAGCTTTCCCCCTATGTTTTCTTCTAAGAGTTTTACAGTTTTAGCTCCTACATTTAGGTTGTTGATCCATTTTGGGTTAGTTATTGTATAATGGTGTAAGGTAAAGGTCCAACTTCATTCTTTTGCATGTGGATATCCAGTTTTCCCAATACTATTTGTTGAATCGGACATGTGATTTTGAAAAAATAGCTTTAGTGAGATGTAACTCAATTTATACTTTTAAATATCCGATTCAGTGGTTTTTAGAGTTATGAAACATCATTCTATCTAATTTTAGAACATTTTCATCACTCCTCCAAAAAGAAAACCCATATCTATTAGCTGCCACCCCCCCTTGTCCCTTCATCCCAATCCCTGGAAACCACTAACCTACTCTCTGCCTTTTTGGATTTGCCTATTTTCTCCCATCATGTGGGCTATCTTTTCACTTTCTTGATAGTGTCTTTGGAAGCACAAAAGCTTTTAATTTTGAAGCCCATCTATCTAGTTTTTCTTCTGTTGTTTGTGCTTTTGGTGCCATATCTAAGAAACCACTGCCTAATCCAAGGTCATGAAGATTTACTCCCATGTTTTCTTCTAAGAGTTTTATAGTCTTAGCTCTTACATTTAGGTCTATTATCCACTTGGAGTCAATTTTTGTATATGGTGTGGAGGTGGAGTCCAACTTCATTCTTTTGTATGTAAATATCCAGTTGTCCCTGTGCCAGCTGTTGAAAACCCCTACTGAATTATCTTAGCACCCTTGTTGAAAATCAACTGAGCATAAATGTATGGGTTTATTTCTGGACTCTCAAATCTAATCCTCTTATCTATAAGTCTATGTTCAATTTATGCCAGTACCACAATGTCTTGGGTACTGTTGCTTTGTAGTAAGTTTTGAAATCGAGAAATGTGAGTCCTCTGCAGTGTGCTGATTTTTGCTGAAGTTCATATGACTTTCTTCCTTAGCTATTTTAATATGGTGAAGTCCATTAATGATATTTCTGAAGTTAAATATTCTTTTCATTCCCAGAAAAAAAAAAAAACGCTACTTTGTCTTGATGAATTGCTGCTGTAAATATGTTGAACTCTAAATCCTAATGTTTTATTTAGGTGTTTTGTAATAATATTCACATGAGGCTGTGTGTGTGTGTGCGCACGTGTGTGTGTGTTTAAATCAGGGTTAAGTATCAAAGTTCTACCTGCTTCATAAAAAGAATTTGGATATTTTCCTTTTTCTATGATCTAGAAGTGCACTGTCTAGTATGGTAGCCACCAACCACATAGGTTTTTAACTTTAAATTATAATTAAAATAAAATTAAATATTCAGTTCTTTAGTTGCAGTAGACACATTTCAAGTGCTCTACAGACACATGTGGCTGGTGACTACCATACTGGACAGCAAAGACATAAAACATTTCTATCATCACAGAAAGTTCTGTTGGGTATCACTGAAGTACAACAACTTAAGTAGCATTGAGATTATCTGGTCTTCAAGGTTTTGTAGGATTTCCCTCTAAAATAATCTGCATGCAGTACTGTGATGTAAGTGCTTTGAAAACATATGTGATGCTCCTAGGGTCAATTTTGACAAACAGTATTTTCCTATTTCACCTAGCCTTCCTAGTTTACATAGAGTTATTCCCCACCTTTGTCATTTCTACTTTTGTGTATCTGTGCTTATTCTTTTTTTTTCTTTATTAGGCTAACTAGTGGTTTGTTATTTTGTTGAGGTTTTCTCCAAAGAAACAGTATTTTGATTTACTGCTTTTCTATTTTCTACCACATTAATCTCTCTTTCTATCTTTATTTTTTCTTCTACTTATTTCTCCTTTGTAGTTGCTTTGGAGTGTAACTTTTTCTAGTTTTTTTAATTGGGAATTTAAATTCGTAATATTTATCCTTTCATTTTTCTTTATGTCAGGTATTTAAGGCTATAAATTTTCTTCCAACCACTGCTTTAATTATATCTCAAAATTCTGATGTGATGTTTATTATCATTATGTTTTAGGAATTTAAAATTTTTGGTTTATATTTCCATTTTTCAAACAGAAGTTGTTTAAAGAGTTTTAAATTTCAAGGTGGAAGGGCATTTACCAGGGTATAAAGTTTGATATGCATACATACATACACACACACACATATGATCTATCTTATTCATTAAAGTCTTCAACCCCTTTACTTTTTGTTCTCTTGGCCTGTCTTGTCTTGAGAGAGGTGTGTTAATTCTCCATTAGTGTGTTTGTCTGTGTCTCCATGCATCTACCATAATTTCTATTTTATTAATTCTACCATGTCTAATAACAGAATTATAACCTCTGCTATTATATTGTTTGAAGTTCCTTCATATATCCTTGATCATCCCTTTATTTTTAGCTGTTCTGACTCACTTTACTTTAGGTATGTCTCCTGTACAGAGTATAAAGTTGGGTTTGACTTTGAGCACCAATCTGAAATATTTTTCTTTTAATAGGTGAGTTAAAACCATTTACATTTATTAATATAAGTTACACATTTGGTCTCAACTCTGTCACATGTTTTATTTACTGCATTCTCCATATTTAGTTCATCTCTTTGTGTCATCTGTTTCTTGATCTTTTTGTTCCTTTGGTATTTAGGAAGTTCTGGAATTTTGTTTTAGTAGTTACCTTTATACTAACACATGTTATAATGTCCTTAATTCCCTTATTTCCTCACTTAGGCTTCTACTATTTGGTTTATCAGTTTTAAGTGATACCCGGGACCCCATCTACAGATATGACAGGAGGAAAGGGGCTTGCTTTCTGGCTGCATTGTGTTGGCTTGGCAGGCTCCTGCAGCACCCCATCTTCCCTATGGCCCAGGTCCAGGAGCGCAGGGCAGCCCGTAGCAGCACCACCCTCCCCATCTTAAGTGGTTCTGTAGAAGAGTTTCTCCAGAGACACACCTCTCCATGAACAGCTTTCTCAGCACCCTGGAGGACAGAGTTCTAGCAAGTTCCACTGCTGTGGCACCACAGTGATTTCTCTCATCCAGTGAGCCACAGCTGTGCCCCCTCCAACAAGGTCTACATCTCAGCCCTGAGATGGGGGAAGGGAGGCTCTTCCTTGGGCGCTCTCTCTGCCCCAGTGTAGTGGCTTCTCCTTACGTCTGCGCTTCTTATATTCTTTAGAGTTCTCTTGCCTTTTGACTAGCCAATCCCTCACTCCAATCCTCTGTTATAGTTAACATGTATATTAAACTTTCTGTGTTTAAACTGCTGTGTGGGTTCTCTTTCTTCACTGGACCCAGACTGATACCATACTATTCTACTCTTGTCCCTACCTTTGTTTTTGTCTTAGATTGATCACCTGTTGTTTGGATGGAGCTCTTTCCATAATTGATTCCTTAGGAAGGGCTTGGGGTCACAGTATTTCCTGAGTTCTTGCATGTTGAAAACTCTTTCAGTATAATCTCAGGACTTGAAAAAACAGCTTGTCTAGATATAAAACCTGTCTTTTCATTTTCTTTCCTTGAATTTCTTAAAAATGCTGCTCCATTTAGTCTTGCTTTGTATCTTGCTGTTGAGAAGTATGATGCAAACCTGACTTTCTTTCCCTTGTGAGTAATTTGGCCTTGTTGCTGGAGGCGTAGATGAATTTTTCTTTATTCTTAGAGTATAATAGTTTTACTGGAATATGTCTTAGAGTTGACCAATCTAGACCAATTTTTCCAGGAATAAGGTAGGCCCTTTCAATATGAAGGTTTACGTGTTCTTTAATTTTTGGAAAATTTTCTTATATTACAATTTTAAGTACTAATTCTGTTTATCTTCTTCAGGGACTCCAAATATATATGTACACATATATATATACACATTGGGTCTTTGTTGACTATGTTCTATATCTAACAGTTCCTTTCTGATACTTTTAAACCTTCTCTAATATTTATTTTTATTTCTCTTCTCAATGTCCCTTATTATATTTCCAGTTGAATCTACTGTCCCAGTGGGTCCTGGAATTGAGTCTTCAACTGAGATTATTTTTCTTTCAATTTTTTTCTTGAGTTTGAACAATTCTATTTTCACATCTTCCTGTCTATTGTGCATTTCTAGTCTGACTTAAAATTTTTGATTCAAGGTATTTTTTCATATCTGTCAATACTTATTTAATTTGAGATGGGTTATTGTGCAACGGTTTTCCTCTGGCTATTCACTGATTTTGGCTGTAGAATTTTCAATAGTTAAAATGGTTTTATCCTCTATTTCTGTTTTTCTTCACGTAGAAGCTTTTTATAGATGTTGACTGCTGTTTCCTAATCCTTTGAAATGTCTTATATTTTTCTGGGCTTGCAAAAAACAGGATGTTCCATTTTGGCAGGGATCTTGGGTCATGAGTTTTCTGTTGGCATAGTGAAATGCAGTTTCTTTAGTAGATGAGCCTATTTGGGATGGGATGGGAAGGTTTGTATGTCTTTTGATTTTATGATTATCTTTTGTTCCTGCATAACTCTGAATCACTACACATGGTTTCCTTCTTTTCCTTCAATATTATAGCTACCTCTCCCACAAAGGTAGTTGTCTTCCCAAGACTGCTATCTCCTGTCCCTCATTCTTTTAGTTCACTCTCTTTCTTCTGACTCTCCAGTAGCCAAGGCTCTAATCAAGTAGCTCTTAGCTTTCTTTCAGTATTTCCCACTCTGGATGGGACTGTCTTTTTCTGGGGGTGATTTTGGCTGTGTTAGGCTCCCATTGCCCTCTCCCTGTTTAATGTAGTTTCTACCTACATAAAACTCTTCATTCTGGCATGGGGTGGGTACTAGCTCTAGTGGTTTCAGATCTTTATATCTGAACATGTAGACAACATGTTACTGAAATCTGTGGTATTCTTTTTTTTTTTTAACATCTTTATTGGAGTATAATTGCTTTACTATGGTGTGTTAGTTTCTGCTTTATAACAAAGTGAATCAGCTATACGTATATATATATATCCCCATATCCCCTCCCTCTTGTGTCTCCCCTCCCACCCTCCCTATCCCACCCCTCTAGGTGGTCACAAAGCACCGAGCTGATCTCCCTGTGCTAGGCAGCTGCTTCCCACTAGCTATCGGTTTTACATTTGGCAGTGTATATATGTCCATGCCACTCTCTCACTTTGTCCCAGCTTACCCTTTCCCCTCCCTGTGTCCTCAAGTCCATTCTCTAATAGGTCTGCGTCTTTATTCCCATCCTGCCCCTAGGTTCTTCATGACCATTTTTTTTCCTTTTAGATTCCATATATATGTGTTAGCATACGGTATTTGTTTTTCTCTTTCTGACTTACTTCACTCTGTATGACAGACTCTAGGTCCATCCACCTCACTACAAATAACTCAATTTCGTTTCTTTTTATGAAACGGAAAAAGCCCTTTTTATGGCTGAGTAATATTCCATTGTATATATGTGCCACATCTTCTTTATCCATTCATCTGTCGATGGATACTTAGGTTGCTTCCATGTCCTGGCTATTGTAAATACAACTGCAATAAACATTGTGGTACATGACTCATTTTGAATTATGGTTTTCTCAGGGTATATGCCCAGGGTATATGCCCAGTGGGATTGCTGGGTTGTATGGTAGCTCTATTTTTAGTTTTTTAAGGAAACTCCATACTGTTCTCCATAGTGGCTGTATCAATTTACATTCCCATCTGTGGTATTCTTTTTTTTTTTTTTTTTTTTTTTTGCACTACACGGGCCTCTCACTGTTGTGGCCTCCCCGTTGCGGAGCACAGGCTCCGGACGCACAGGCTCAGCGGCCATGGCTCACGGGCCCAGCTGCTCCGCGGTACGTGGGATCTTCCCGGACCGGGGCATGAACCTGTGTCCCCTGCATCGGCAGGCGGACTCCCAACGACTGCGCCACCAGGGAAGCCCCATCTGTGGTATTCTTGACTCCTGGTTATGTTTAGGCATGAGTTATGGGTGGTTTGATTTTCTTTCCTTTTGGTCTGTATGTTTCTGGAGAATTTATGGAAAGATTCTGATTTAGATAGTCACCATTATCCCTGGGAACTTACATATTTTAATAGCCTATCAAGATGCTTCTAAACAATGATTCATAAAGTAGGTTGAGAATCTTACGGTACTATGCAGCTACAAAAAGGAATGAGGAACATCTTCATACAACTAAGAAGTCATCTTTAGGATATATTGCTAAATGAAAAAAGTAAGATTGAGGAAAGTATGTATAATATGCTGTCATTTATATAAGAAGACAAGGAATACATATGTATGTATGTACACACACACACTCACATGGATATATTTGCTTATTTTTTAAAAAATGGAGTATAAACTATGAAATTAAAAGGAAGTGGTTACCCTATAGCAGAAGAAAGGGATAAGGTGAAGGGGATTTCTCTGAATATACTCTGTTTTATAGATTTCACTTTAAGAATGATTTATATATATATGACGCCAAAGATGGGATAATTCAAGAATAAGGATAGTTAGTACAACGGAGTGAAACACATCAGTTATATATGAATCTTTGAGTTTATGATACTAAACAACAACAACAACAATAACACTATCCATAAATAATTTTGGAGGATGATGGTAATCCAATTTATTATTTTGAAAATTGGTAAATAAAGAAAAGAATCAAGCATTTAAACTGTCTTTCCTGCATGAACTGTACTTTAGGATAACCAAATAGTTGATGAAAGTTTATTTTAATAGACATGTTCCATTTAATTTATGTGGACCGAATGATAATATTAAAATTTCCCATTTTGCAAGCATAATGAAGTGATGGGTCTAAATCAGGGGCCAGCAAACTATAGCCAGAAGGCTGGCCATCTGTTTTTGTAAATAAAGCTTTATTGGAGCACATCCTTGCCCATTTGTTTATGTATCATCTATGGCTGCTTTCACATTACAAGGACAAAGCTGACTAGTTACAACGGAGAAGGTATGGCCCATAAGCCTGAAATATTTACTATCTGACTCTTTAAGAAAATCTGTCACCCCCTGCTCTAGACCACAAGCAGTAATGGCTGCTACATTATAAAATGAGAGACAACCAGACCATATATGCTTCCTAATGAAGACCACCACCTATGAAATATTCTTATGAAAAAATTGAACCTTAACCTGATCAAGCCTCTAGATCTAGTTACCAATTTCTAGGAAGATAGGACAGAGAAACATGTTAAATGATACCACAGAGATACAATCAGCAAAATCTAATTGTGGGAAAATTTAAAGACAAATGACTTAGGTTTTTCAACAAATAAATTGCAAGAAAAAATAAGAGAGAGAAGGAGAACCCATAGACTAAAAGAGACTTAAGGGACATATCAACCAACTGCAATATGTTGATTTTATTTGGATCCTGATTCAAAGAAAATGGAATAAAGAGAGAGAGAAAGAGGGAGACAGATAGACAGATAGACAGACAGTAGGGAAAATTTAAACACTGAGTAAATATTGATATTAAGGAATTATTATTTACATGTGATAATGTTATTATGATTATGCTTTTAAAATATTAAAATATATATAATGAGAGATACATACTAAATATTTAACGATAAAATACTATGTTTAGGCAATTGGGCAGGAGCAGGCAGGGAGTGTGTATAGGTACAAAGAAAACAAGATTGACTATCAAGGATAAAGGATACATGGACATTCACTGTGCTATTTTTTTCTACTTTTGTATACATTTGAAAGTTTACATTACAAATAATTTTTTTAATGGAGGAAAATGTTAAATAACCACCTGGGGAGGTCTTTCAAATGATACTGTCCTGTAATGTTCATTTAATTTAGCACAGCCTCCTGAAGGGAACATAGCCTATAAGCCATCTCTCTCTATCCTCTGTTGAGACTCACTGCAGTAGCGATTAATAGTAACTGATGAGATAGGCTAAATCATTCAGGTATATTGAGGCAAAAAAAGGTGAATCTGATCTTGAGGAGAAAAATACAGTGGGGTTATTAGTTTAAGTAAAATAATGCATTTTACTTAATAATTGATTCAAGGTGAGAAAATTCCAAGGACCAAGTAAAAATTTAGGGGAAAGGAGATAATGGATCTTTGTAATAGTCATCCTTTCTACTGGGAGATTTTTCTCTCACTTCCTGTTATCACTGTAGGATTTGGTGAAAACTCTATGGTTTTTTGAGGCAAGTTAAATGTCAAGATTTCCTTCCATTCTTTTTCTCAGGGTAAAGGGGAAGTGACAAAGAAGGATGAAATGTGTGGTTTCTTGTTAGAAAAAGAAGAGCTTGAGAGAAACTTGGGTACCATAAGTTAATGTAGAATGGATAGGTCCAGATTTTTCAGGTCATTTCATTTTAGGTGGGCCTTTTCTTTTGGACCATATGAAAAAAGAAGGGATAGGCAGAGGACCCTATGTTTTTCTTTAACAGGATGTACAATTTGGGGAAGATAACTAATGGGCTAGGGAGAGCTTGGGTCTAGTTACTCACCCAGTGGGGGCTGCAGCATACCCCCATTCTTCTCACAATTCCCGATAGGCTGGATTTCAGCTGAGTCAACCAGACGCCAGAAGTCATTCTTGTTGTCGCTGCCATCAAGGCGAAGGCGGAGGCGAGCGCCTGTCAGTCCAACTACTGTGGCAATACAGGTAGATGTGGTGTTCCTGGGATCCTGTGCTTCCAATTTCATACTGATCTTGAACTCGTTGCTTGGAGGTGTGTAGGACTGAGGAGAACAAGCCATGGGGATTAGGTGAACTAAGAATAAACGGCATTTTCAATAAGGATATTAAGAGATGGAACCTGAAAGTTTACGCTTTGGACTCAAACTGGTTACAGCTGGGTCAGGAACAACCCCCCTGAATTATTCCCTAGTACTTAGGAAGGGTTTCATACAAAATAAACACTGAAATGTAAAATGAAAGGGAAAAAATTACTTTCCACTGAAGCATCAAATATTGACTCACCAGTAAGAAAAGGACAAGAATGTCTCAAGTGGCCCTTGCTTAAATGCTGTTTTTTATTCTATTGTCTCCAAATCCTTAACCCTCCAGGTTTTCTTAACATTTTCTTTTTAGCAATCATCCTATTAAACTATCATATCCTTAGTGTCTCTTCATGGAGCATTTCAGTGTATTGGTTTGTATGTCTACTACACAGACTAACCATTGGCAGTTGATTTTTTTTTCTTACTTTGACATTAACTTATAAATCAATTCCTATTTTTTAAAATAACTTTTAGCTATAATTGACATACAATAAACTATACACTTTGGTAAATACCGACATATGTATACACTCATGACACCATATACATCACGTACACCCTGGAAAACATCACCACAATCAAGATAAGGAACATGGACACACTCTCAAGTCTTGCATATCCTTTTATAATCTCTCTGTCTAGCTCTTCCCAGACCCCTCTTTCCAGGCAAACATTGCTTTACTTTCTATCAGTGTAGACTGGTTTGCATTTCTAGACTTAAATGGAATCACAGAGAATATACTCTTTTTTGGGGTCTACTTTCTTTCACTCAGCATAACTATTCTGATATTAATCCATTTGTTGAACGTATCAATAATTCATTATTTTGTTAAGACCACATTTTTTTAGAGCAGTTTTAGGTTCAAAACTTAGCAAAATTGAGAGGAAGGTACAGAGCTTTCCCATAAACATCCTGCCATAACAGGTGCGTCTCCCCTATTATCAACATCCCCTACCACATTTCTTAAAACTGATGAACCTGCACTGACACATCATAATCACCCAAAGTCCACAGTTTACATTAGGGTTCTCTCTTGGTGTTGTATATTCTATGAATTTGGTCTAATGTAGACATGTATCCATCATTACAGGATCATACAAAATAGTTTAACTGCACTAAAAATCCTCTGTACTTTGCCTACTCATCCACTCAGTCATTGGCAACAACTGGTCTTTTTACTGTCTCCATAGTTTTGCCTTTTCCAGAATGTCATATGGTTGGAATCATACGGTACCTAGCTTTTTCAGATTGGCTTCTTTCCCTTAGTAAACTGCATTTAAGCTTCCTCTATGTCTTTTCATGGCTTGATAGCTCATTTCTTTTTAGGGCTGAATAATATTCCATTGTCTGGCTATACCACAGTTTATTTATCCATTCACCTACTGAAGAACATCTTGGTTGCTTCCAAGTTTTGGCAATTATGAATAAAGCTGCAATAAACATCCATTTTTTGTGTGGACATAAATATTTGACTCCTTTGGGTAAATACCAAGGAATGCAATTGCCAGATTGTACGGTAAGAGTATGTTTAGTTTGTAAGAGATCACCAAACTGTCTTACAAAATGTCTGCAACATTTTGCATTCCCACAAGCAATGAATGAGAATTCCTATTGCTCCACATCCTTGCCAGAACTTGGTGTTATCAGTGTTCTGGATTTTGGCATTACAATACGTATGCAGTGGTATCTCACTGTTGTTTTAATTTGCATTTCTCTGATGACATATGATTTAGAACATCTTTTTTATGCTTTTTTGTCATCTGCCGATCTTCTTTGGTGAGGTATTTGTTAACATCTTTGGCCCATTTTTTGAGTTATTTTTTTGAGTTTTTAAGTGTTCTTTGTATATTTTGGATAACAGTCCTTTGTCAGACATGTCTTTTGCAAATATTTTCTCCCAGTCTGTGGCTTGTCTCCTCATTCTCTTGACAATGTCTTTCATAGAGCATAAAGTTTTATTTTAATGAAGTCCAGCTTATCAATTATTTCTTTCATGAACTGTGCCTTTGGTGTTGTATCTAAAAAGTCATTGCCATACCCAAGGTCATCTTGGTTTTCTCCTATGTTATCTTCTAGGAGCTTTATAGTTTTGTGTTCTACATCTAAGTGTGTGATCTATTTTGAATTAATTTTTGTGAAGGGTGTAAGATCTGTATATAAATTCCCTTTTTTTTTTTTTGCATGCAGCTGTCCAGTTGTGAAGACCTTTGTTGAAAGGACAATCTTTGCTCCACTGTATCGGCATCGTTCCTTTGTCAAAGATAGGATGACTATATTTTTATGGGACTATTTCTGGGCTCTCTATTCTGTTCCACTTACCTATCTGTTTCTTCTTTTGCTAACACCACATTCTCTTTTTTTTTGAGAATTTTAAGCCTTTTAATTAAAACATTAGAAAACTTAAATGCATAATAAATACACTATTTGATCATTTAAGGGGGTCTTAATTTCTATCAAAGAGCATTTCTTTAAACACAACTACAAAAATTTGTAGGCAAGGACATGTGTACTCCTTTCTACCCTAACCATCAAATCTGTGATATGTGAATAGGACAGTCTTTGGGAGGGAGTGTGTGTCAAAGGGAAAAACGCAACACAGGAAAAACAACAATAAAATAGGTCCAAATAACCTATGTTAGTACAGCTCATACTTTATATTTGTACTACACTTTATAGTTTATGAAGTGTTTTCCATTCATTAGATTATATAATCTTCAGAACTCTTTAAGGTAAAATTGTATTGTCCCTGCTGTACCCCTAAGGAAACCACAGCTGGAAAAAATTAAGTGAACTATGGATTATTAAAAGTATTTATAAATAATTATTACTTCAATTATATTGTTAAGAACTGATGTTCTTAAAAGAAAATGCAAGAAGGCCAATGTCTCCTGTCAATCTATGAATTTTCAAAAAAAAAAAAAAAACAATTCAGTTAAACTTTCAGGGATAATAGCCCATTAAGGAAATGGTAAACATGTAGCTACTAATTAGATCTTCCATTGGGATAACTGCTTCATTTTGTTTCACTGGCCAATATATTTGTCTTTTAAAGATAAGTTCTCAAACATAGAAGTCAAATACACTCAATTTTCAGTAAACTGGGCTACTAAGATTTTTTTTTAAGTAAAACGTTTCCTTCCTATGATATAAAATGAATATTACATTTCATTTCTGAAAAGTACAACATTATGAAAAGCCATTTAAAATAGATGACATTCAGAAAGTGTATAAAACTGAGCTTCCTAAGTACTATAGAAAATATGAATTAAAATATAACATGCATTCTGCTCTACTTTTTTTTTTAACATCTATATTGGAGTATAATTGCTTTACAATGGTGTGTTAGTTTCTGCTTTATAACAAAGTGAATCAGCTATATGTATACTTATATCCCCATATCCCCTCCCTCTTGCATCCCCCTCCCACCCTCGCTATCCCACCCCTCTAGGTAGTCACAAAGCACTGAGCTGATCTCCCTGTGCTATGCGGATGCTTCCCACTAGCTATCTATTTTACATTTGGTGGTATATATAAGTCCATGCCACTCTCTCACTTTGTCCCAGCTTACCCTTTCCCCTCCCCATGTCCTCAAGTCCCTTCTCTATGTCTGCATCTTTATTCCTGTCCTGCCCCTACTTTCTTCAGAACCACTTTTTTTTTAGATTCCATGTATATGTACCACATCGTCTTGATTACTATAGCTTTATCAATAAGTCTTGAAGCTGGGTAGTGTCAGTCCTCTGACTTTGTTCTTCTCCTTCAATACCGTTTTGGCTATTCTACATCTTTTACCTCCCCATGTGACCTTTAGAATCAGTTTGTCACTATCCATAAAATAATGTGCTGGAATTTTGATTAGGCTTGTATTATGTATATTAACCTTGTATCCTGAAACCTTCTTACAATTGCTTATTACTTCTAGGTGTTTTGTTGTTGTTATTGTTGATTATTTCAGATTTTCTACATAGACAATAATGTCACCTGCAAACAAAGCCAGTTTTATTTTTTCCTTCCCAATCTGTATATCTTTTATTTCCTTTTCTTGTCCTATTGCTACATTTAGGACTTCCAGTATGATGCTGAAAAGGTGTAGTGAGGGGGAATATTCCTGTTCCTGATTTAGTGGGAAAGCTTCTAGTTTCTCACCATTAAGTATGTTGTTGGCTTTAGGTTTTTTGTAGATATGATCACTCAGCATAACTACTCTAATACTCATCCATACTGCTGAAAGTATCAATAATTCATTTCCTTTCACTGCTGAGTAGTATACCATGCTGATGAACATTTGTTGTGTTTCTAGTTTTTAACTATTACAAATAAATCTATGAACATCCATCTATAAATCTTCGTTGGAAATACACTTTCTTTTCTCTTGGGTAAACATCTGAAAGTAGAATGGATGGGTCATATGGTAGGCATTTGTTTAACTCATATACCAGAAAATGTACTTTTTTACAGTGTATAATTCAGTGAGTTTCAGTATATCCACAGAGTTGTGCAAATATCACTCCATCTAAATTTGGAACATTTTCATCAATCCCCCCTGAAAGGAACCCCATACCCATTAGCAGTCTCTCCCCAATCTCCCCTTAACCCAATGCCTGGAAACCATTAATCTACTTTCTGTTTCTGTGGATTTGCCTATTCTGGAGGTTTAATATAAATAAAATTACACAATATGTGAGTGTCTCCTTTCTTCACTTGGCACAATGTTTTCAGGTTGAATCTATGTTGTAGTGTTTATCAGTACTTCATTTATTTTCATTGCTGAATAACATTCCATTGTAGTGGATATACTACATTTTTTGCTTATCAATTCATCAGTTCATGGACATTTGGGTTGTTTCCTCTTTTTGGCTTTTATATATAATTATGCCACAAACACTTGTGTATCAATTTTTGTGTAATCATATGTTTTTATTTCTCTTGGGTATGCACCTAGGAGTGAGATTGCTGGGTCATATGCTAATTCTACGTTTAACATTCTGAATAACTTCCAAACTGTTCTCTAAAGTGGCCACAGAATGTTATAACCTCACCAGCAACATATGAGGGTTCCAATTCTCGATATCCTCATGAACACTTGTTATCGTCTGCCTTTTTGATATCAGCTATTCTAGTATTTGTGAAGTGGTATCTCACTGCAGTTTTGATTTACATTCCCCTAAAGACTAATGATATTAAGCATCGTTTATGTGTTTATAGGCCATTTGTATATATTTGGAAAATATCTATTCAAATTCTTTGCCAATTTAAAAATGAAATTATTTGTCTTAACTGTTGAGTTGTTCATCATATCTTCTGGATACAAGTCCCTCATCAGATCCATGATTTGGAAATATTTTCTCCCAAAAGGCAGCTGGGTCTTTTCATTTTATTGATAGTGTCTTGGGAAGCACAAAACCTTTTAATTTTGATAAATTTTGAAGTTCAATCTATCTATAATACTTTTTCTTCTGTTTTATGCTTTTAGTGCCATATCAAACCATGGCCTAATCCAAGGTCACAAAGATTACTCCTGTGTTTTCTTCTAAGAGTTTTATAGTTTTAGCTCTTATGACTATCATCCACTTGGGAGTTAATTTTTGTATATGGTGTGGAGATAGGGTCGAACTCCATTCTTTTGTTTGTGGATATCCAGTTTGTCCTTGCATTAGTTGTTGAAAATCCCACTGAATTGTCTTGGCATCCTTGTTCAAAATCAATTGAACATAAATGTAGGAGTTTATTTCTGGACTCTCAAACCAAATTCAGTGATCTATATGTCTATCTTTATGCCAGTACCACGCCGTCTTGAATACTGTAGCTTTGTAGTAAGTTTTGAAATCAGGAAATCCTCTACTTTTGTTGCCCTTTTCTGAGATTGTTCTGGCTACTCTGGATTCTTTGTATTCCTATATGATTTTAGGATCAACTTGTCATTTTCTGCAAAATAGCCAGCTGGGACTTTGATAGGAATTACATCAAATCAGTAGATAAATTTGGAGAGTATTACTATCAGTTGTGTGATTTGTCAATATTTTCTCCAAGTCTATGGCTTATATTTTCCTTCTCTTATCAGTGTCTTTTGAAGAGCAGAAACTATTAATTTTGACATTTACTTTACAAATTTTTTAAAATGAATCATGCTTTTAAGGTGTTTTCTGAAGTTTTCTTTATATAAGTGTTTTGTATGTTTGTTAGTTTATTCCTAAATATTAATTTTTTGTTGCTTTTGTAAATGGGAGTCTCTCTTCCATTATATCTTCTATTGAGTTACTTTTAACCATTGAGTAAAATACTGGCTTTAGTTCTGAGGTATACATATTTTTTCATGTTAAGGATGTATTATTCAGTTCCTAGTTTATTTAGTGTTTTCTTGGTTTGTTTTGCTCAATAGTGTGTTGAAGTTTTTCTGTCAGATTATTTTCTGAAGTAATTGACCCATTTTACATTTTTACCAGTATTTTATGAAAGTTCCATTTATTCCACATCCTTGCCACTATTAGGTATGGTCAGTCTTTTTTTTAATGAGTGATATTTAAACAAATGTATAGAGATATCGCATTGTGATTTTACTTTGTATTTCCCTAATGAAATAATATTGACCATCAATTCACTTTTGCCACTGATTTATTTTCTTTGGTGTTTGTTCTGGTCTTTCAATCTGGATTGCTTTTATTTCTTTTATTGGCCTGGTGACATTGGTACTACAGTAATGAATAGAAGTGGTAAGGGCAGACATCCTTATCTTGTTCGTGACCTCAAGGGAAAACGTTTACTCTTTCACCATTAAGTATGCTATTACTAGATTTTTCACAGATACCCCTTAGAGTTTAGGATTTAGGAAATCGAAATTCCCTTCTATTTCTTGTTTGTTGAGAGTTTTTATTAGTAATGGACATTGGATTTTTTTAGATACTTTTTCTGCATCTATTGTGATGATAATTTTTCTTCATTAGTGTGTTCATATGGTGCATTATACTGATTGGTTTTTGAATGTTAAATCAACCTTGCATTATAGGAATTAAAACCCACTTGGTCATGATGAATTATTTTTATATATCGTTGGATTCAATTTCTTAAACTTTTGTAAAACTGACTCCCTTTGTTATACACCTGAAACCAACATAACACTGTAAATCAACTATATGCCAATAAAATTTTTTAAAAAATTTAAAAAAATCAAAATATAGTAGCAGAAAAAGGTAAGGATGTTTGATGCTGAGAGAATAAAAATTGAAACTGAAAATAATTTTTGTTCATAATTTTTACATGTATTTTCATATGGGATGTTGCTTTGTAGTTTTCTTTCCTTTCAATGTCTTTGCCTGGTTTTGGTATCAGAGTAATGCTTACCACATAGAATGAGTTGGGAGGTATTCCTTTCTCTTAAACTTTCTGGAAGAGTCTGTGTAGAATTTGCATTACTTTTTCCTTAAATGTTTGGAACAACTCACCAGCAAAGTTATCAAGACCTGGAATTTTCTTCGTGGGAAAGTTTTTAACTACAAATTCAACTTCTGTAACAGAAATAGTGCTATTCAGATTTTCTATCTTCTTGAGTGAACTTTGGTAATTTGTGTCATTCATAAGAATTATCTGTTTCATCTAACTTGTCAAATTTTAAAGGCATAAATTTGTTCCTAATATTCCTTTACTACCCTTTTAATATACGTAGAATTAATAGTGATGTTATTTCTTTCAGTTCTGGTATTAGTAATTTGTGTTTTCTTTTATTGATTAATCTATCTAGAGGTTTATTGCTTTTATTGATCATTGCAAAGAACCAGCTTTTGGTTTCAATAATTTTCTCTGTTGTTTTTGTTTTTTATTTCATTGACTTATGCTCTAATTTTTATTATTTTCTTGCTCTTTTTAAAAATTATTTTTGAAAAATAATTATTTTTATTATTAACTTTCTCTTTTTTTCCCTTTTTTTTTTTTTGCATTATGCGGGCCTCTCACTGTTGTGGCCTCTCCCGTTGTGGAGCACAGGCTCCGGACGTGCAGGCTCAGAGGCCATGGCTCACGGGCCCAGCCACTGTGTGGCATGTGGGATCTTCCCGGACCGGGGCATGAACCCGTGTCCCCTGCATTTGCAGGCGGCCTCTCAACCACTGCGCCACCAGGGAAGCCCTTTCCCTAGTTTTTTAAAGTGGAAGGTGAGGTCACTAAATTAAACTTCTTCTAATATAGGCATTTAATGCTACAAGTTTCCCTCAAAGTACTGCTTTAGCAGTGTCCCAGATTCTGAAATGCTCTGCTTTCATTTCGTTTAGTTGAAAATACTTTCTAATGTCCCTTTTTGTGTTTCTAAATATCCATGAGGTGTTTAGAAATGTGTTAGTTTCCAAATATTTGGAGATTTTCTAGGTAACTTTCTGCTATTGATTTTTAATTTAATTCCAATGTAATCAAAGAACATACTTTGTATTACTTAAATCCTTTTAAATTTATCAAGCCTTATTTTATGGTCTAGAATATGGTCTAACCTGGTAAATGCTCTGTATGCACTTGAAAAGAATGTACATTCTGTTACTGGGGAGTGTTCTATATATGTCAATTAGGTTAAGTTGGCTGATAGCATTGCTCAAGTCTACTATATACTTGCTGATTTTCTATTTGTCCTTTAATTATAGAGAGCCCTACAGACAAATTTTAGATTTATCTCTCCTTACAGTTCTATCATTTTTTGCTTCATGTAAGGACTGTGTGACCCCTTTTCATGATGAAATTACTGTATTTATACCTGATAATATCCTTTGCCTCTGGAATATACTTTGACATTAATATGCCATTTCAGCCATATTATGGCTTAATGTCAGCATGGTAAAATTTTCCATTCTTTTACTTTTAAACTATTTGTCTTTACATTTAAAGCATAATTTCTTGCAGGCAGTATATAATTGGGTCTTACTTTTTATCCAATGTGACAATCTCAGCTTGTTAACTGGGCCATTTTAGACCATTTATCATTAGATTATTGATATGGCTGGACTTAAATTCACCATCTTGCTATTTGTTTTCTATTATTTTAGTGGTTGCTTTGGGGTTTAGAGTAAACATATTTAAATTATCAGTCTATCTCCAAGTAATTTTATACTACTTTATGCATAAGAATTTTATAATAGTATACTTAAGATTTCTCCCCTCTTGGCTTTTATGCTATTGTTATTATACATTTTACTAATACATGTTATCACGTCTACAACACAATGTTATTATCATTGTTTATACAGTCAATTATCTTTACAGAGACTAAATAAAAACATCTTAAGTATTTACCCTTGTAATTATAACTTCTAGTAACTTTCATTCCTTTGTGTAGATCTGTAATTCTATCTGGTAACATTTTCCTTCTGCAAGATGGACTTCATTTAACATTTCTTACAGTGAGTCTGCTAGTGATGAATTCCTTCAGTTTTTGTGTGTCTGAAAGCATCTCTATTTGGCTTTCATTTTTGGAAGATATTTTTGCTGGATATAGAATTCTGGGTTGACAGTTTTTCTTCTGACACTTTGAAGACGTTACTCAACTTTCTTCTTGTTTGCATTGTTTATGACAAGAAAATATGTCATTCTTATCTTGGTTCCCCTGTATATAAGGCGTCTTTTTTTCTCTGGCTGCTTTTAAGATGTTCTCTATCCCTAGTTTTGATAATTTATGACATGCCTTAGTATAGTTTTTTTCTTGTTTCTTTTTTTTAGGGGATCATTTAGCTTCTTGAATCTGTGGATTTACAGTTTTCCTCAATTGTGGAAAATTTTTTGCCCTTTTATATTCAAGTACTTTTTCAGTCCCCCATCTCTTCTCTCCTTTGGGCACTCCAATTACATGGTCTATGAAGTTATCCCATGCCTCACTGATCTCTTTTTCATCTTTTTAAAATTCTTTTTCTCTTTGTGTTTCATTTTGGATATCTTCTATTGCTACGTTTTCACATTTATTAATCTTGTTTTCTACCATTAACTGTTTCCCATCTAGTGTATTTTTCATTTTGCACATAGTGGTTCAATGTGAGTCTTTTTATATCTTCCATGTCTCTGCTTAACTTTCAACCATATGGAACATAATTAAAATAATTGTTTTAATGTTTTTATCTGCTATTCTAAGATTTGTATAGGTTCTGTTTCAATTGATTGACTATTCTGTTCATTATTAGTTATGCTTTCCTGCCTCCTTACATGACTGATTATCTTTGACTGGATGCCAGACATTGTGACTTTTACCTGTTAGGTGCTGGATATTTTTGCATTCCCTTCTTGTGCTGTGTTCCTAGATGCAGTTACGTTACTTGGAAATAATCTGATCATTTTGAGTCTTGCTTTTAGTTTGTTAGGCAGGTTCAGAGCATGCTAATCCTGAGGCTAATCATTTCCCACTACTGAGCAGGATCTTCCCAAGTATTCCACCCAATGCCACATGAATTATGAGATTTTCCAGTCTAGCTGGTGGGATCAGGTACTATTCCCAGTCCTGTGTGAACACCAGGCTCTATCCTTTTACTATCCTTCTAATCCTTTCAGACGGTTTTTCCCTTGGCTTGGTTGCTCACATGCATATACTGAACAACAGTACTTTGATGAATACTTGAAGGGGGGTTTCTACAGTTTTCTTTCTGTGCAGCTTTCTCCTCTCTGGTACTCTGTTCTGAAAATTCTAGTTTCCCTGGGCTCTCAGTTCCATCTCCTAAACTTAGGGAATCTCCCAGGCTCAACCTGGGTTCCCCTTCCCTGGGCCATGGTCTCAAAACTATCTTAAGGCACTAAATATAAGGGGGCTCAACTCATTTGTTTTCCATCTCCCAGAGATCACTGTGCTTGGCTGCCTGATCTTCAGTAACTTGAAAACCATTATTTAATATATTTTGTCTTTTTAAATCATTTCATGTGGGAGTATGAATTTAGTCCCTGTTATTTCAAATGAGCAAAAGTCCTGAATTTGTACTTTTATTTATTTTATTTAGAGCATAGACAAAATTAAAATTCAAAGTGAAACATTGACAGTTTGTGGAAATAACGATTGAATACTACAGGGAGGGAGATATAAACAACTTCCTGATGCGTAGCTCTATTTAGCAACAGTACACTTCTTTGTTTACTAGCCTTATCACGTACTGATATAGTCAACATCATCTGTACATTGTATGGGGCACTTAATCCTATGTAGGAAGCTCTGAATGTCCTCTGATGAGGTCCTAACACACTCCCCAATGGGATTCAGTGCCAGTATTCTTATGGAAAGATAAGATTGTGGCAGGGGAGTTGAATACAGAGATGTTAATACTGCTCCACTTTCAAGACTTGTCTAAGGGCTATAACTCTGTTTCCTATCTGCCTGAACTAATAGCTGCAGTAAAAATTAGCGACTGTTTTCAGTAACACAGAATAGCCTCAAGGAGGTGAAGAGATGGAGAAGGTGTTACTTGGGATGAAGTCGGGGAGAATGTCTAAAACTCACAGTGAGTTTTGAGTCTTGAGTTGTATTCTTCCCATAGAAGTTTATTCTGGGGACTTCAGGTGAGAAGCCCAAGGGCTCCCACGTCATGTTTTGCTTGTTTAAGGACCAGAAAAGACTACTTGCCTCCCACCTACTAAAGATGTTGAGAATCAATTACCTGCTTGAAGCAATGGACAGGCGCTGGGACTGAACATGTTTCTTTTAGGTATTTGTCCCAGGTAAAATGACCTGTAAAGGAAATAGAAATCTCTATCACAGTCAACCTCCTAAAAAATGCTTTCAGGTTGTAACCTACACTAAACATTAGGCTATTTTCAGATTCGTCTGGAGCATAAGAAAACTTATTTTGCCCTGTTTGGGCTCAAAGGAGTATTAAGGGGAAGAATCAAGGTGACCTGAGTGGATCATTTTAGATCAATGTTTTTAAATCATGGTCTAAGATGACCTGAGGTGTTTTTCATGTTAGTCCCTAAAGTGATCCAGAATGCTAGAGCAAGTCATACCAGTGTCTCAAAGAAGTATCCAGGAAGCTCATGGAAAACAGAAGAGGCAGAAAGTGGGTGAGGAGATTCCCTCTGAACAATCTGACTCCTGTAAAGGTTCCTTATTGCCATCAAATGATTGCTTTTAACACCTAATGTGGTTGAATCCTACCATCTCAGCTCAGAAAGAATAAAGAAGAGACTATCTTGAGACATTGGGTAAGAGGAGTTGTCGAGGGCAGGAAAAGCCAGAATGAGTGAGATTATACTTGAATCCTCACTCTAAAAACTGTTTCTCTCTCACCCACCCCTAACCCATTCCTATCCCTGCCACTGTCGCATTGCTCTGAGGTGCAAAATGACAAAGATCTGTTAATTTAGAGAAAAGTAGATCCTCAGAAGCATTTCTGATGGCAGTAACTAAGAATAGGTTGGGAAATTTACAGAATCTTTTAGCCTCTTGAAGTGGCCTTAGGGCCTCTCAAAGTTTGAGGAACACTGTGCTAGAGAAACAACCTTTAAGGTAACACTTACTGGGGTCAGGGAAAACATTTTAAGGGATAGGCTATTAAAGACATATCTTACTGGACCACAAAAGATTACCAAGTTCTTTATTAAAGGTTAAATCAATTATGAATCTCCCTCTAATACCCACCTAGAGGTGACCCCATGATGGAGCAGGGAAGGTCCCAGAGACTCTCACAAGCTAAAACACTGTAGCAAACCAGCATTTCTTGAAGCTTCCTCTGCAGTGGAGCAGCACAGGGCCCCTTTGGGCCATGCAAAGAGCACTAGATGCTGGGAATAAAAATGAGTCACTGAATGATGAAATCTAAATCACTCCAAAGATGATGCCAAGACTTTATTGACTTTATAGCTTCTGTTTAAAAACTGGTTCCTTTCCCACCATCCTAACCAAGCCAAATAGATTTGGCCAGAAATCACAGTCAGTTCTGAACTATTTCATGCACTGGCCAATGATTAATCATCTTGAATAGACAGTTAGCCCATAGGGTAAATGAGATGGGTAGTTCCTGGAGTCAAGATTTAAAGAGCTTATCAGAATTTAATGAAGCGTTTGCTCTTAGCTGAGATGGCTCTAAAGCAAAGACTGAATACTTTCATCACTATTGGCTGTTAGAAAAAGAAAACATTAACAATTATTTTTCCATTCTTACAAATAAATAAGTCAAATAGTAAGTCTTGGATTTGACTAGACTGTAGCTCTTGAACTCTAGCATCTATAGCAGCACTGCCCACTAAAACTTTCTGTGATAATAGAAATGTTCTGTATCTGTGCTGACCAATAAGGTAGCCACTAGACACATGTCACTACTGAACACTTGAAATGTGGCTAGTGTGAGTGAGGAATTAAATTTTAAATGTTATTTAATTTTAACTAATTTAAATTTAAATACCTACATGTGGGTAACAGCTACTGTATAAGGAAAGTGCAGGAAGAGGTTTGGTCAGTCCTGGGTTGCTTGTATAAGTTTGTGTTCTGACCAAAAGCATCCAAAAAACTTTGGCTTTAGGAATTATAGCAGCATCGGGATACCAAAATAATTAGGGTATGAATTATAGTTCTCTATTACACGTATCAATTATGGTAACCAATCCCTATTATATAGGTAAGAAACCTCACATCTTCTACCATTTAGGGAGCACCCTATTAACAACTGAATGAAAAGGAATCTCTTTGTTAAAAGCAGTTCACCCACTGTTGAGGGTTCACTTGACTGAACCATACCTAGATTGGTATTTTTCTTAAATTTGACTGCTTAGGCTATTTATAGCTTAGTCCCTTATTATCAGGTAAATTGCCAAATAATTTTTATTGACTCAATAAGAGTATCTGAGCACCTATTTTAGTGTCCCATAATGAAGCCAAACATCATGTCTACCACATCACCAAGCACTAAAATATCACAAAAGAAATAGGACAGGCAATAAAATATAGATCAGGGGTTGGTAAACTTTCTGTAAAGGGCAGACAGAAAAAACTTTTATGCTTTTTGGGCCATTCAGTCTCTGTCACAAATACTCAACCTGTACATTGCAGCATGAAAACAGCCATAGACAATATGTAATTGAATGAGCATGGATGCGTTCCACTAAAACTTTATTTATAAAAACTGGCAGTGGGTTGCATTTGGCCCCCAAATAGTTCTTTGCCAACCCCTAAGATATAATATTAATTCTCAAATGCTACTTACCATCAAAATCTCCTAAATAATTTTTCTTTAAATACAGTTCTGAGACCCATCTTCAGAGGTCCTCATTCAGTAGTCTGAGTGTGGTCTGAGAATCTGTATTTTCAAAGGCTCCCTACGTAGTACTGATTAATTTCTATGCCTAGAAACTAATAGTGTAATTGAAAGAATGATATTGAGAGTCAGAAGATGCTGGTTAAAGTCTTGTTTCTATAACTAACCATCTTGAATAAATTACTTAATCCTTCCAAGCATCAGTTTACTCATCTGAAAGACAGAGACAATATCCCACAAGATTGTACACACACTCATTCATTCAATAAATATTTATTAAACTCCTTCTAAGTGCAAAAGCACTGTGTTAAATGTTAGGGGAACAAGATAGACATGGTTCCAAAATTCATGGAGCCTGCAGTTTAGAGATAAACAGAAGTATTAAATAAATAATAACACAAATAATCTGGCACAATTATGATAAATTTAAGTTAGTGAGGTAGTACAGGTTGCCCTGAGAATGCAGAACAGGGAAATCTAATCCATAGTTGGGTCAAGGATTATTGTGAAGATTAACATTATTAACTAATATTTTATAATTTACAGAGTGATTTCAATTATTCATTCAACTGATGTTTGAGTATCCTCTATGTGCCAGACACTTTTTCTAAGTACTAGGATAAGGCAGGAGGTCCCTACCCTCATGCAATTTACATTCTGGTGCATGAGGGACAATTAATAAACAAACAACTAAATAAGGTAATAAGTGATAAGTACTTGAAGGAAATAAAATAATGCGATGTGACAGATAGAGACTGGGAACCATCTTAGTTGGTGAAGTTATGGACAGATGCTCTACACGAAAACATCTGAGCTGACACCTTACAGGTGAGAGCAAGCCAGTCATCTCATTTGTATTGCTGAATAATGCTTATGAAAGTGTTTTATAAACTATAACAAACATACCACATGATAGTTGCATTTATTATTAGGAAATAAGATCCCTGCCCTGAAGAGACTTACAAACTGCATAGAAGTACCTTAAAAAATTAGAAGTCCCCTAAAATGTAAAGCACAAGAGATCCACCAGCTGAATGCATTAATCCCTTTCTCTAATATTTATTCATTCAACAAATATTTATTGTGCAACTACTACTATATGCCAAGCCCAGTTCTAGGCACAGGTGATACAGTGAAGAACAAAACAGCCAAAATCTCTGCCCACGTGGAGCTTACATTCTAAGGGGGAAGAGAGACAATAAATAAATGAACAAATAAATACAATTCAATTGGTCCAGAAGGTAACAGGGACACCAGATAGTAACTGTACAGTTTCTGGCCCTTTTCAAATAAAGAAAAAATAAAGCAAGGTAAGAGGGAAAAAGAGTGCTGAGAGTGTGTGTGCTGTTTTAAGCAGGATGGTCAAGAAAGGCATCTTGATGAGGTGATATAAAAGCTGAGATGTGAATGGTCCCTCTATCCTCTGCTTAAATAATTCCAATGATGAGAAACTCATTATTTGGCTATGGTTCAATAGCACAAATGGACAGATTTTAACCGTTAGAATCAGCCAAAGTCTGCCTTCTTCTAACCTTTACCCACTGGTCCTAGACATAATATATCTAATCCCCTAAATATGTCCCAAATCCCTCAACTGCTCCTAATTTAACATGGTTATGTCAGGCACCTCCATTCATGCTGGCTATTGTTCTGTCCACATTCCTCTACAAGAACTCTACTTTGTTCCACCTAAAGTGTGGAACCCCAATTCTTAAGAGCAGTAAAGACAATCATAGTCTTTAGACCAGAAATTGGACTCAAGATCACTGCCTGAAAAGTGTTCCATTGTTTATGTGCACCACAATTTACATAACAAAAGTATTTGTTAAATACTGTTGATGGTCATTTAAGTGTTTTCTAATTTTTTTTTTTTTTTTTGCGGTATGTGGGCCTCTCACTGTTGTGGCCTCTCCCGTTGCGGAGCACAGGCTCCGGACGCACAGGCCCAGCGGCCATGGCTCACGGGCCCAGCCGCTCCGCGGCATGTGGGATCCTCCCAGACCGGGGCACGAACCCGCTTCCCCTGCATCGGCAGGCGGACTCTCAACCACTGCGCCACCAGGGAAGCCCCTCTAATTTTTGATGTGTATCTCTGTGTACATATCTTTAAAATCTTTAAGATTATGTCCTTAGGGCAAATTCCTAAGAGTGGGATTAATGGTCAAGGAGTATGCACATTTTATGTTTTGATACAACAGAATTCCTACCAATAGTGCATCAGAGTATGTTTCTTATATCCTTGCTAAAACTGTTTTTAACAATTTCTATAATTTTGATAATCTTATCAGTGCAAAAACAAAACAGTTACAGTTATATTTGCAACTCTTAGACTACTAATACAGTTGAAGATCTTTTTAGCCTTATTAGTTTATATTCTGTTTTTGCCATTTTTCACTGAGGTATTCTTTTGTTTTCTCAGATTCTAAGAGTTCTTTGTACACTGAAGATATATTAGTCCTTTGTCATATATCTTGAAGACACTTGTCTCAGTCTGATAGGATTTGCCCTTAAATTTCTCAGTCTTTCATTTTATGACTTCTTGATTTCATATCATGCTTTCCTCACTTCAGTATTATAAAAATAGTAACCCATGTTTTCTTCTAGGATTTCTAAAGTTTCATTTTTTTACATTTAAATGTTTGATCTATTTGGAATTTATTTTGTGAGACAAATGAGGCAAAGATGCAGCTTTCCTTTTCACTTTTGTTCAATAAATGTGCTTCAACTTCACTTATTGAACAAATCATCTTCTCCGACTGATTTGAAATGTCACCTTGATTATACATTAATTTCTTATATACACTTGGATCTATTTCTAGACTCTGTATTCTGTTCCTCTCATCAGTTACTCTCTTCCAGCACCAGGAGCACTTTGTTTCATATAATTTTGCAATCAATTTAAATAGAGCAAGTCCTTTTCATAACCCTTAACCCTAGGTTTTCTTGGCACTTTCAAATGATTACTAAGTTTTGGCATATCCAGCACTAATAAAACCCAGTTATTCTAAAATGTCCAAAGCTAAGTTTATAAGATACACAGTAGTTCATTCTTAAAACACGGTCCATAGGCCTTTTAGTTCAATAGCTTGACGTTTTTTTAATGGATCATCTAAAGATAAAACACCAAGCCAAAAAAAGAATTTTTACTTTACCTGTCTTATCAAAACAGATTCCACCATTCCCAATCTCCTATAACATTCTATTCACACCTTTATTTCCATACTCTCTACATCATATTATCATAATTATTTATGTAAGCTCTTTATGGATTGAGGGTATCTTTTATGAACTTTTAAAAATCTTCACTGTTTAACCCAGTGCCTGAAACTTAATAGAGGCGCCATAAAAGTTTGAAAAGTGAGTGAATGAAAAGAAGCAAACCAGTAATAGTCCTACTCTTTTCTGGACTAGTAACATCACAACACATCTGGGAAATTAAATGTTCTGGGAACTATACTTTGAGAGGGATAGAACAAAGCAAAGCCTAAATGGTGACCTAAGTGATGAAGAGACACAAAACCATGTCACATGAGGACCAGCTGAAGGAATAATGAACATTTAGCATGAATAAGAAAGCAAAGTCTCAGAGCCATTTCTTCATCCATCCATCCAACAAATATTTATATTGTGTATCAAAGCACTGTGCTGGAGATACAACCATGATCAAAATACTGTTCTTGCCTTCATAGAGCTTCAATCTATTGAGGGATAGAGATTAAACAGCCGGCTGTAATAGACTGGGATAAGTGCTACCCTTGGAGATGGAGTGTGCTATAGGAGGTTTGTGGAAGGATTCCCACAGGAAGTAACCGCTAAGCTTCTGGTTAAAGTGTAAAAGGATAAGCAGGGAGTCAGCCAAAGAGAGAGGGAATTCTTTGGTTGTTGTTGTTTCAGACAGAAAGAAAAGCATGTATGGAGGCCCAGAAGTGAGAAAAAGCAGTTTTAAACCTGAATCTTTTGGTATGGCTACTGGGTAGATAAAGATAGTTTAGAAAAGAGGTTGTCGATAAGAGCAGTGTTCAGGTTTCGGAGAGTCTCATATACCACACTACTGAGAAGAGGAAGCACAAAAGGGTTTGTGGGAGGAGTCACTCTGTCTGCAGTGTGAAGAATGGATTCGAGGAGGGTAAGGCTGCAGGCAGACGACTAGTTAGGAAGATTTTCTAATAATCTAGGTGTGAGGTGATGGTTGCTTGAACTAGGAAAAGTAACAGAGTGGCAGTGAGAAAGCAGTCCTTAGAGCTGCTTTCAAATAACTAGAGGCCGGTGAGTGAAAAACTGGCTAAACCTATACCGTAAGGCTCTAAAAGTTATAGGAAGGACTAATAGAATTGATAAAGAAACAGATTTTGGCCCAATAAATATTTGTCTAAATATGAAGTGAGCTGCTTGGGGAGTTTAAGATAAGACATTTTACAAGAAATACAAAATGCTGGATTTTGAAATGCTGAGTCCAGTTGGATTATTTTAAGGCCTCTTCCAAACTCTGAGATTGTAAAAATCTACTGAATTATCTTTCAGTTTGGTATTTGGGACTACTCTCTATGCTTGATGGACAAAATGAAATATGCAAGATTAACTTACCAGAGGCTATGCCTGGCTGTGCTACCTCTACACTCACAAGGAAAAACATACTTTCAAATTTTAGTATCACTTTATGTACTTCATGTTAAATTGAGTATCCACTTTTCACAATTCCCTGTCAACAGAACAGGTTGCTCACAACATACCTTAAATGACACTGAACTAGAATTGTTATTATCGTTCACATTAGCAACAAACCCCCAAACAGCAGCAGCTATCACTGAGTGCCTTCTGTTTGCCTGCACCATGCCATACTATGTTCAGTATTTCCCCTGTTAATTATAACCTGAAAAGTAGGTTTAAGTAAGATGGGTTTTATTTAGGCTCAGAAAGATTAAGCATTTTTCCTGAAGTCACAAAACTGGTAAGTGGGGAAAAGGAATTTGAACCAAGGCCTGTCTGATTCTTATGTCCATGCTTTTTACCACACACCAGTACCTTAGAAAGCTTGAGGAAAGTTTTAAGGAATAATAAAAAGTGACTATCATTTATTGTTTATCAAGTGTCAGGCCCTTTACCTGCATTATTTCATTTCATTCATTTCTTCAGCTCATATTCATAGAATGCTTCACTTCAAAGAATGTCACAAGATTTGACTTAAAGTCTGAGGATAGTCGCTGAACAAATGAAAATAATAATCCTCCAAAGTTGAAAAGTATTTGAGAGTTTTTAAGATGTTTTCACATCCATTAGCTCATGTAATCTTCTTAACAACCCTGTGAAGTAGGTAGAATGGGATTATTATCCCCATTTACAAATCAGAAAACCAAGGATTAGTGTCACAAAGTTACTAAGTGGCAAAGTTGGCTTTCCTAGTCTAGTGTTCTACTACTTTACGTTACCTTCTTTGTCAGTGGGCAATGAAAGGAATATGTTACTGGAAGAAAAGGAAAGAGGGAGCAAACAGAAAATGATAATAATAGGGCTGAACACAGGAAGTTGCAATAACAAAATATATAACAATACTTCAACAAAAATTAATGAAGGTATCAGGATATTAATATTTAAGGAACATGCAGAATTTTAAAGGACTCTAAGAAGTTAAGACTGACATTTATATAGGAACCCTGAAAGCTGATTGAGAAATATTAACATCAGTTTCATTTCTAAAATCCTAGTGTGGAAGTACACTATTCAGGGATGAAAACCAAATGCAGTATCAGTCTGACTCCTGTTGTTTGATATTTTAATATTTCAGTTTTTATGTAGTTAAAAAATTTAGAAAATCTTTAGGTTTAATTTCAGTTCAATATATCTCATGAATAATTTCTTTCGGGAAAATCCCAACAAATTCTGATTTATGGACAATGGGGGTTTGTTTTAGTTCTGGATTTAGTGAATTAAGAAGTAACTTCCAGTTTGGTTCAGTTCCCATTCCTTCTTGTACTCATGTAATTAACCACCTCTCTCCCTTTTTGTTAGCATGGTCTGTGGCCTCCTGATAAGGAGAGTTTGTCATGACAGCAAAGATGAATTACGTGGGCTCATTAGGCAGACAGGAGCACAGGATTCACTAGTTCATGAGACAGAGACACATGGAATTCTTTACCTAGTTACAATATAATCCCTGGCTTAGGAATTCCCCATATTTAACAGAAACACACAAAAAATATCTTACCTAGCTCCAGGATGTCAGTAGCTTCTATTAAAGAAAAAAACGTTACAGCATAAGTCATCATGACAAACACACCAAAATGACAGAACAGTGAAGTTCTGGGGTAAAATGAGGGCTTGAGAGTTTGTGTAGTTCAATTCTCTCATTTTAAAAGATACTCAGTTCATTACTAGTAGTTATGGAAGTACACCACCCAATTCTGCCTTACTCTTAAAAACAATGGAAATCCAGAGAGGCTAAACAACTGTTCCTAAAGCTATGAAGCTAATCTGAGATTGCCTGGACTCAGAATCTAAATTTCCTGATTTCACACTCAAAACAAAGCATATTGCGTTTGACAGGCACCTCTACAAACTATATTTGCTTGTGCTTTAACCAGTGAGTTCTTGGTACACTCAGACCTCTAAAAACAAAGGTTTTATGGTAAGAGATGTCAAATTAAATTTTTCCATGCTAAATAGAGTTATTCTTACCTTGATATTGGGATGCTGACTCTGATAGGTGACCATATTTATGTTTTCTAACATCATTCCAGTCTATTACTGCAGGAAGAGAGAAAACAGTCATGTAGAAAGAAAGTACAAGATTCAATACTTCTCCAATTCAGCAGTATGTTGCAATAAAATAATCAACTTCTGAGATTCTAGTCTAAGGAAATAATCCAAAATACAGAAAGAGGTTTTATTTAAAAAGCTTTAATATTGTTTATAATAACAAAAAAAATGGGGTGGAGGGGGCACCTAAATGTTCAAGACAGAAGACTGATTAGGATACTGCAATACATCTGTCACTTGACAAAAGTATCTTGCAGCTGTTACATTTTTACAAAGCCTAAACAATAAAATGGGAAAATGTTTAAGTTATAACATTATCTGGTAAAATATGGGATCAAAAATTATGTTCAAGGAATAATCACAATTATGTAAAAAACTGAAACCAAATAACGCCTATGTTACGGACTGAATTGTGTCCCCCCCAAAATTCATATTGAAGTCCTCATTCCTCAGTACCTCAGAACGTGACTGTATTTGGAGGTAGGGTCTATAAAGAAGTAATTAAGTTTAAATGAGATCTAAATTTAGGGTGGTCCCTAATCCAGTATGACTGGTGTCCTCATAAGAAGAGGAAATTTGGACAGAGACAATGATAGAGAAAAGACTACGTGTAGACATAGGGAGCAGGCAGACATTTACAAGCTGAAGAGAAAAAACCAACCCTGCTGAACCCTGATCTTGGACTTGTAGCCTCCAGAACTTTAAGAAAATAAATTTCTGTTGTTTAAATGACCCAATCTGTAGTCTTTGTTATGGAAGGTCTAGCAAACTTAACACAACCCTAAAAAGTTATCGCCAGGAAAAAAAAACAGAAGTAAACGCAGCAAACATAAACAAATGGTTATCTTTGGATGGTGGTACTGTTTTTCTCCCCTTTCTAACCTCAAATATTTTCAAATTTTCTATACAGAGTATGTATTACTTCTATAATGGAAATACCTTTTCCTTGTTTGAAAATTTAGATTCACCTACTGACCCCACCACTTTCTCACCATTATTTACCCATCATGTTTTCACTTCTCTTCTTACCCAGCTCAGTTTCCATGGTTCCTCACTAAAATCACTCCATGGCAAATACTCTTAACTCTTTCTCACCTCTTTTTTTTTTTTTTTTTTTTTGTGAAACTTGCCTAGTAAAGCCTCAACCCTAACTCTGGTTAAAACCACTTATCCACCTATATCATGCCTAGCCCAATTGCTCACGAGTGCTAAAGAAAAACAAATGCAAGCTTACTGGTCTCACCTTAAACTCATGGCTACAATTCTCAAATGCTACTTACTTAACACTGTCCAGAAATCAAGCCACACTTCCCTACTATGTTTGCTTTTCTCCTTTCCAAAAAACTAAATTCATATATTTTTCTCTCTACTCATACTACAAATATTCCCTCCTTCACCTTCACTCTTAGGGGATGATGTTAATTCAGCGTTCATTGAGAAAACAAAAATAATAGATAAGAACCTTCTATATGCCACTCATTTCAGGAAGATTCAGACTTGATCTTGTTTAGTGGTATATCCCCAAAGACAGACAGAAGCAGGTGCTCAGTTAATATCTGGTGAAGGAATGAATCTACTTATTCATCATTCTTTCTGATTTTTCTTCTGCTGCTGTGGATGAAGCATCTCTGTTTTTAATCAACAGTCCACCCTACAATTTTTCTCCAGATCCCATTTCCTCTCATCCTCTTAAGGACTTTGCAAGTATTTCACTTCTAACAGAGCGCTTGCATCAGTATTCTTACTGCTCCATCATCTCCTATCAAAACAAACACACAAAAACCCCAAACAAACATGCTCTCCCCCAACCTTCTCTTAATTCCACATATATGCTTCCTGCTATATCTTTCAATTTCTCTGCTCTCCTTTATGGGAAATTAAGAGTCGTCTTAAAGGCAATAAGTTATTGCCCCCTCACTTCCTCACATTATGTCCTCATTCAAATAGGGTTTTACTGCTCACCACTCCACTGTGATTTCTTCCAAATTCATATTTCCAGCACTGGCCTCTTCTTGGAATTCCACGCTTACATATACGTACAACTACCTTTAGGCCACCTCTTCATGATTATCAATCAGATATTTCAAATTTAACATGTCTGAAACAGAACCCTATCTCTTGCCAAGCTGTTCTCCTTTTTGTCTTCCCCAAACCAGGAGATGGCATCTCCATCACCTAGCTCCTCAAGCTAAAAATCCTTGAAATTATCCTTGATGTCTCTATTTCCTCTACAGTCAAATTCAATCCATCAGTAGTTTCTGTTGGGCCATATCCCAAATCCATCCACTGCTCTTAATTTCACCATTAACACTCTAGTTTAAGTCACTATTATCTCTTATCTGGACCGTTACAACAGCCTGCTAACTTGTATTCCTGCTTCTACTCTTGCCCTATTCCAACCTATCCTCCACAGAAAAGTCAGAGTGAGTATTTTAAAACACAAGACAGATAATGTCATTTATCTGCTTAAGGACCTCAAATAACTTCCCACTGAGTGAAGGGTGCCTTACAAAGCTAGGCAGGATCTAGCTACTGCCATTTCTGTGATCTTGTCTGTTATGACTTTTCCCTTTTCCACTACACTCTAGTCACACTGGCCAGTGTCCCACTCCAAGTGTTTGCATTTTCTCCTGGTTTGATGTCGCCAGTCTTTCTAGTAAACTGCTATGTTTGTTCTTCTCTAAATCATGAATAAAGATTACAAACTTGATCAGGCTTAAAAATTGCTGACAGAGACAAAAGATATTAGGGTAGCATAACTGAATTTGTGTTTAAAATTTTTTACAATTATTTTAGGTAAGGAAAGAAATGATGCCATGAAACACTATGTCAGACCTGCTCTGTCCAACATGGTAGCCACTCGCCATATGCAGCTGCTGAGCACTTGAAATGTGGCTAGTGTCATTAAGGAAGTAAATTTAATTTTGCTTTAATTTTAATAACTTAAATCCAAAAACTGACATTTGGTGCAGTTACTGGGAAAATTTTTTAAGTATGTTTGGAACAAAACTGGGTATGAGAATCTATTTTTTCAACTATAGATTTTTTTGAAATCTAAGTACAGATCAAGTATTTCTGATAAAACTTTAGTGTCTGAATTGACATTTACTGTAACTGTAAAACATATACCAGATTCTGAAGACTGAGTATTAAAAAGGGAATATAAAATAGCTCATTATGTATTTTTATATTGGTTACATGTCAAAATAGTATTTTAGATATAGTAGATTAAATAAAATATATTACTAAAATTAAAGCCCCCCTTATTTTTTCACCTTTTTCAATGTGGCTATTAGAAAAATCTAAATTACATATGTGACTTACATTGTATTACTATTAGACTGTGCCATGTTGTCCAACTGTAGTTCAATGTGGCTGCAGCAGAAGGCATGCAAAGGGTATGATAAGAAAAGTGAAATGTGGTCAATGTCAGTGGCTATAATTTTTACTGTATCTGAGAAAGCAGATATACAAGCAAGAAGCCAGTGGGCAAGAAGCAGAGGTGAGGGATGGAGAAGAGAATATACTAATGGCCCATGGGATCTTGGTTCTGGAGGCTCATTAAACCCTTGTTTTCCACATGGCTTGGTTGTTCAACCTGCTTAGTAATTAAAAGAATTCTAACTATTTCAGATGTAGAGGTAGAAGAAAAGGCTTTACAGAAAATATGATTTTAGTGTCAAGTGGAAGAGCAAGCTTGACTTAATCTCGGACAAAACAAGTCATCCCACCTAAGTAAAAACCAAGTAAGGGTTAAGACACAATAAACTAGAAAACTGTGCTTAAACACAAAGAGATCTTATCTTTAAAGATTTCTGATAAGGTTCTTAGTTTCTACAATACTAAAATTTTATTTAGAATCTAAACCCTGAAGTTTGTAAGGTAGTTTTCTACTAAATTCAACTAATACTATTAAAAAAGTGACTATAAAAAAAGGCAAGAATGCATACCTTCCAGAAATGACAAGTTTTTTTTTTTTTTTTTTTTTTTTTTTTTTTTAAATTTTTTTTTTATTTTTTGCTTTATCACAAATTTAATCAGTTATATGTATACATATGTTCCCATATCCCCTCCCTTTTGCGTCTCCCTCCCACCCTCCCTATCCCACCCCTCCAGGCGGTCACAAAGCACCGAGCTGATCTCCCTGTGCTATGTGGCTGCTTCCCACTAGCTATCTACCTTACGTTTGGTAGTGTATATATGTCCATGCCGCTCTTTCACTTTGTCACAGCTTACCCTTCCCCCTCCCCATATCCTCAAGTCCATTCTCTAGTAGGCAGAAATGACAAGTTTTAATGACATTTAAGAAATATAATACAAAGTGTCTAGCACAGTGCCTAACACAGAGAACAAATTAATTAAATAATAAGTTTTCCTTTCTTTCCTTTCTTAATAATAATCTCTAGTCTGGCTGAACCGTTATAGAAATATTTTTAGGTATTTAAAAAGCAAAACTTCCAACCTCCTTTCGCAACCTTGAAAATTGATGCTAATGACAAAAAAGACATCATGGTTAAAAGAAAAAGATAACGAGTGACATAATTAGTAGTGAGGAATTCCTTAAATTCACTCCTTGCCAAGTCTCTTAACCCCTCTTACCTCCAGGATGGGGTAAAAATATACTTACCGCTAGGTTGCATAGTCAATGGACTAAAAACTGGTCAGGGAGTTAAGAGGTTTGGGATTTACCCCTGGATCCACCAATACCTTGCTCTGACCTCTGACAAGTCAGTTTCTCTGTATGTTAATTTCTCCATCTGTAAAATGGGGGTGGGAGGAAGGGGGACACTTATTATCCTGTAAAGGACTGAGACTTTACTGGTACTAACAAATTGGACTACATTATAAGAAAAGTAGGACATTTAGATATAATGTTTTTGCTTATTAGAATATCTCAGGGTTGGATAGTACTTTATGGTAAGTACCACAGGTTAAATTGAACTAAGCCTCAATATTCACAGAAATAAAAAATATAGATATTTGCCACATTTGGTCCCATGCAAATACCAAATTTCCAACTAACCAGGTTAGGCCAAAAAATGAAAAGATACTAAAAATACATTAACACGGCATTATAAACTGAATTACGTACCACCCCCGCAAATTCGTATATTGAAGTCCTAATCCCCCAGTGTGACTGTATTTGGAGACAGGACTTTTAAGGAGGTAACTAAGGTAAAATGAGGTCATAAGGGTGGGGTCCTAATCTGATAGGACTGGTGTGCTAATGAAAAGGAAGCGGTGGTACCAGAGACTGACTGGTCTCTGTCTCTGTCTCTCAACCATCTCCCCACCAACACATACAGAGAAAATGGTCAGGTGAGGACATAGCCAGAAAGCCAGAAGATGCTCTGTCTATAAGCCGAGCAGGGAAGTCTCACCAGAAACCAACCCCGCTAGCATATTGATCTTGGACTTCTAGCCTCAGGAACTGTGAGAAAATAAGTTTCTGTTGTTTAAACCATCCCACTTGTGGTATTTTGTTATGGCAGTCCAAACACACTAATACACATGGTCATAGGACAAATGAAGCTATAGCAGTTCTTTGAGAGTACCTCATATAACACTATTCAGTTTTCAAGTTGTCCTAAAGAATCTTCACTCTTCCTTTTACTACAGTCTGACTGGTGTTAAAATATAGCATAACAAAATAAAAACAACAAAAGAAAACCAAACTGGAAGTTAAAATTTTATCCTGTTTTGAATCGCAAGACTATTTTCCCTTGACGATTTTAGGCAAGTTGTTAATTGCATTGAACCTGTTTTTTCTAAATCAGTAAAGTAGGGATGCTCATCCCAATGCTACTTGCTTCACTAGGTTGCTGTGAAGAGCAAATGAAAAAATGGCTTTAAAAGTGCATAATAAAGATAACAGGGATCATTAAAGGAAAACTTGCTGTTTACTACCTTTCTCAGAGGGAAAGCTCAGATCCTGACTAATACAATGTATGTACTTACAAAAGGGACATAGGACATTAGACCTCCTGTTACTAGTTAGCCCCTATGGATTCTCATATTCACATATGGATTCTCTAGTAATTTGCTAGAATTACTTCTGCTCTGTCCTTTCTCCCTTTGGCCTCCTCTTACTGCAGACTGGGACCTTTAAAAACTTTGGTAATGCACTCTTCTCAGGAGAAGTAAAGGTGCCTGTATTTATTCCAAAAGACAGTTAATGACACTAAGGGGCTGGAGTAAGAAGAGTAACCTGAATCCTTAAAATGGATGTGTCTGGAGCACTGAAACATTTAAGAGAGTAATCTCTGGAATTCTAGAAAATATACCCTCTTTGATTTCTAAGAAAAGAGCACAAGAGCATATTCTAGTAATATCTAAAGTAATGCTGTCCAATAGAACTTTCTGTGATGATGGAAATGTTCTACAGCTGTGTCATCCAACGGGTAGCCACTAGCCACATGGGGCTATTCAGCACTTGAAATATGGCTAGTGTGACTAAAGAGTTGCATTTTTTTTTTTTTTTTTTTTTTTTTTTTTTTTTTTTTTTGCGGTAGGCGGGCCTCTCACTGTTGTGGCCTCTCCCCTTGCGGAGCACAGGCTCCAGATGCGCAGGCTCAGCGCCATGGCTCACGGGCCTAGCCGCTCTGCAGCATGTGGGATCTTCCCAGACCGGGGCACGAACCCTTGTCCCCTGCATCGGCAGGCGGACTCTTAACCACTGCGCCACCAGGGAAGCCCAAGAGTTGCATTTTTAATTGTACTTAGTGCTCCCTAAGCTTAAATAGACACATGTGGCCATTGGCTACTGTATTGGGTAGTGCAAATCTACAGAACATAAAGACTCTGGTATTTCTGGAAACACTTGAGGGAAAGATAACATGTAGTAGAAAAATCTACAAGGCCATGGAAGCATCCTTTCAAAATGTGATAAAACATCACAATAGAGCATCCCCCGAAGCAAGGAAAAGTCAAAAAAATTCTTCATATATTATATTAAGAAAAAACTTAGTTGTAAATTATCATTGTATATTAACAACAGACATAATATTATTAACATTATATAGCTCTTATTTTTAAGTGTTTACTATGTACCAGATATCGTGCTAAGTATTTCAATAACACCATCTTGTTGAATCCTCACTAGTATGACACCACTTAGTATGGTATCATTGCCCCTTTTTACTAATGAGGAAATAATATTTAGAGAGGTTGAATAACTTTCTGAAAGGTTACAGTCAGTAGAAAGGCCAGGATTTGAACCTGAGCTATGTTCTTAACTACACTGCCTTCTCCTCAAAAACAAAACAAAACAAAAGCAAAAAAACTAACAAAAAATAAATCTTAACAAATGCTTCTAACATAAAACAGCCCAGCTTGGACAGTCTACCCATTTTACTACAGTAAAACTGAAGCACTGATGCTTATGAGCTTGATCTGGACGCTGAATAATATGAGGCATATCTGGGATTTAATGAGGTAAAACTATATTAAGTGGAGGACGTCCATAGGTACAATGTTTCAAATATTCATAGAGCTTGGAAAATATAAAAGAAGTAATGCAGGCTTACATGCACATACTAATGAGACAGGGGATAGGCAGGAAGGGAAGAAGGGAACAGGGAAGGAGGAATGTTTCCCTCAGAAATGAAAACTGGAAAATAGAAAAATCAAATGTACTTCTGAAAATCCACTAAGACAAGACAGAACTGCATCAGTGGTAGAGAGCTACTGTGGTTTTAATAAACCATAATCCTATGCTGATAAGCAGAGATCAAAACAGAAAAGCTGGAAGCAGAACACCTGTCCCACTGTGGTCACGGAGGACAAGCTACAGGGGAGGCAGGAGACAGAAAAGGGACTGGTCTGGGTTGTGCCACTGATTAGCCATGCCCTCTTGTTAGAAAGTATTCCTAGTGCCTCTCAGCTGATTCTCTGCCTCCAGTTCTTCTTCATTTACTTTTACTCCATTCGGAGATAAGGGTGTTGAGATGGTGATATTCCTCTGGGATGATCTGCCAGAAGAAGGGGGAGAGGAAGCAAGCTAGGCAATTCCTTTCTCAAAGAGAGCAATAAATCCTGTCTTGTTCATGTAGCAGATGTGAACAAAGAAGATGGAACAGATTTCTTCTTAGCGATCATCCCTACCCCCATTCCCTCTACAGCAATTATGTATCTCTGCACTTGCATAGAGAGAAGAACCCCAGAGAACATCAATATTTCCTTTAACAAGCAAAACTGCTAGCAATGAATGGCTAATAAAAATGCAGAAAAGCCATAATTCCCTTTGTCTTACAGGCAATCCTACTAGACTTCAACTATGTATAATGTTAACCTTTCCAGGAGGTGTGATCCAGGACACAGAAGAAAGCTAACATTTTTAGAATGCTTCTGGCTCATGTTTCTTGAACAGGGAAGAAGTTTAGTGGTACCAACGGTGTCACATAATACCTCCTGGCAGACATATATGGATCTGATATGAAATAAAGAATGCGCCACCATCATCACCACCATCGTCATTCCAGTCAATATTGGGAATGAAGCAGATGACAGTATGGGATCGCCTACTCTGCCAGTTCGAACACTTTGAAGGTAGAGCTTTATGTTCCAATTGGGGTCCTAGACTCTGAATAAGATACAGGCATACAATCTCATTTAAAGGAAAGCAACAAGGATACTGAAGGTTTAAGAAACTGAGGAGGTTTAACTAGGAGAAGAGAAGACTCAGGACAAACAGGAAAGTTGTTTGCAAATATCTGGAGCATTCTCATGTAGAGAAGAGATTTGCTTTGCTTGTTCAATTACCCCAAGGGAGAGAACTAGGATCAGTGGGTGGAAGCTATAGGTAGACAGGTTTCAGCTCATTACTAGGAGGAACTTGCTGGCAGTCGGAGGTATCCAACAGTGGGATGAACTCTCTGGGAAGGGAAGCTATGAATCTGCCATCACTGAGGGCACAGAACTAGAAGTAAGATAATCTCTTGGTGGAAATACTAAATCATGAGAAGGAGAAGGGAGGCTGGACTAGGTAACCTTTAAAGGTCCTGCCCAAATCTGAGAGCCTATAATTTTATGCGGGTATGGAGCTCCTGCTTTCATTATTACAACAGTGTGCAACTTTAGGTTTGCAGCATGGACAGTGTACATATCTACATTATCCATTTTCTCTCTGAAGGCTTACAGAAGAGTGATGGGGGGCAGAAGAAATAACAACAATATCAGTACCATCACCATGATCTTATTTCCCTTCTGCATCTTCATCTACCACATACTTGGCACTGTGGCAGGCACTTTATATACTTTATCGCTAATCTTTGAGAGTCCAGCTAGGCTATTGTGAGACTCTGAGCTGGTAAGATATAGTCTTTGGTTTTTATTTTCCTCATTTGGCAAAGGAAGGGGTTGAACTTCGCTATTCATTAAAGGGGACATTAAGGTCCCCTTTAATTTCCTTTATACTGTGAGTCTGAAGGGGAAGTAGCACTAGGGACCCAGCTCAGTTATTTCCTCCCTATGCACCACAGCTTAACCTGGCAGATACTTTGAAATATCTTCCTTCTTTGGAATAATGAACAATGTGTGCCACCTTCATTTTACACAGTAAATACAGTTGTGAAAGGTTAAGTGTAAACAGAATTTTTAATAAAAAATTAAGTACATTTTGAACACACCAAAATGGTTAGTTAAAAGAAATCTTTATAAAAATAAGTTCAATGTTTGCTGCAAAGTAACTTGTTCTATAAATTTGGATTTTATATTTTGGATTTTCTCTTATCACTTTGTCCTCCACTCAGTCTGTTGGGGTAATCAGTCTGTTGGTATGAACATGGAACTATAGGTTTGAAAGGAATATTAAAAGTCTTTTAGCTCAATGCCTCCTCCTCTCCCTGCCTCTAATTCCACTAACCCTAGCCAATGCTTGAATCTTCTTTCTAACATCCCTACCAAGTCTTTGCTTACTCTTCTAGTGATGAAGATCCCACATCTCCCCCGGAAGTTCCTTCCATTCTTGGCAGTGGACCTTGGCTTTAAGGAAGTGATTCTCAATACTTTTTCTATCTCAGCAACCATGAGGGAATCCCAGAACACTTCCATCCATAACAGTAGTTTCACATACATCCAAATTTTAATAGAGGTCCTCTCTAGAGAGCAAGATGGTGATGGGAGGGAAACTTTCTCTTTGGTATACTTCTGTTGGTAATTTTTTTACACTGCATATATATTACTTTAATACATACATGCATACATTTTTGCAAAATGGTCCAAGGGGGTAAATCTTTTTTGTTTGTTTGTTTGTTTGTTTTTGCAGTACGTGGGCCTCTCACTGCTGTGGCCTCTCCCGTTGCGGAGCACAGGCTCCGGACGCGCAGGCTCAGCGGCCATGGCTCACGTGCCCAGCCGCTCCGCGGCATGTGGGATCTTCCTGGACCGGGGCACGAACCCGTGTCCCCTGCATCAGCAGGCGGATTCTCAACGACTGTGCCACCAGGGAAGCCCAAGGGGGTAAATCTTTATCACAGTAGTGATGGGGGTTGGACAGGAACAAGTTCCCCTACAGGAACAACACAGAATGAGAGGCAATGGTGTGTTACGATTTGACACCTCCATCGGCTGTTAATATCTTCAGGTGTAGAGTGGGCACTGAATTGACTGTAATATACTTGTTGTGGGGAGGTTGAATGCCCTCTAGCTCCTTGAAAACCATTGCTAATCTCTATCTCAACTGAGTAAGCCAGCTCTTCAGGCATTTTAAGACAGCTTTCATGTGTGCAAGGAAAGTTAACTGCCTTCTGGCCTCACCAAGGTTAAACTCAATGACTAACGGTATAACGTGTCTCACTATGTAATGAATCTGCCTCTTTTTCCCTGCCATTCTGCCAAATCCATAGTACACCCTTCTAATTGGACCCTCTGCCTTCCAGTATAATTCTTCTATAGTCTGTTCATTTTCTCTTTATTATGATGGGAGAGCACACTTCCTAATTACTAAGACTAGTTACCTTACTCCAAGCTTATGGTTGTTTTTTACCAAATATCCCCAGATTTCCCTCCTCTACTATGAAGACTCTGCAGACAGACTGCCTGGGTTCAGATTTGGTTCTCTCATTCACTAGGTGTATAACCTTGGCTAAGTAACTTTAATCCCCTGTGCCTCAGTTTCCTCATCTGCAAAATAAAGACAACAGCAGCAATTAGCTTATACAGTTGCAGAAGTTTAACTAGGATACATATAAAGCACATAGAACAGTACCTGGCATACAGTGGATGCTCGATCAATATTAATTTGTACTGCTGCTTCCTTCTCCTTCATCATCATCATCATCATGCCCTACTACTTAGGAAACTTTCTTACTATAGGCCCAGAGTGTTTACTTGACAACTTCTTTTCATTAGATTTCTATGTTTCCTCTTTCTCGATCCAAAGCATTCTTGACATTTCATCTCTTCAATACAGTCCTCTCTGACAAACTGGATTACAGTCAAACTTTCCCACTTGGCATTCCTACTACTATGGCTGTTTTTGTTGCATTATGATGCACACTCACGCTTCATCAATTCACATTCCTCTTCTTTTCATACCTCTATTCAAAACCTATCTTCTAGAGCAGGGAGTAGAAAACTTTCTGTAAAGAGCCAGATAGTAAATATTTTCAGTTTTATGGGACATATGGTTTCTGCTACAACTACTCATCTCTGCCATTGTATCATGAAAGTAGCCATACACATTAACAAAAGAACATGGCTATATTCCAGTAAACCTTTATTTACAAAAACAGGCAGCCAGCAGGATTTGGCCTATGGGCCATAGTTTACTGATCCCTGATCTAGAGGAATCCTTCCCTAAATAACTCCGCCTGGCTGTGACCATTCCACTATTCTACTTCAAGTATGTACTATATTCATTTACAAATAGTTATAAACTTCTGAGTATTTTCTTACGTAGTCAGTCTCCCACTTAGATTAGTGTACAGATCCTTTAAGGAAAGCTGCTATTTCATTCATTAAACAAAACATAGCTAAGCCTAGAAGTAACACTGAGTGTTAAGAACATGAAGATAAATAAGTCCCAGTCTATGCTCACAAAGAACTCACAGATTAGGAGGACAGACAGCAACTCAAATACACTATCATAATACAATGTGATTTTTGCTATAAGAGAGATTTGCTATACAAAGTGCTCTGAGAAGAGAAAGGAATGATTGACTTTGCTTGGGGAGAGGAGGAAAGCTTCACAGAGGACATGCAGTTGAGCTAGGATTGTCAGAAGAAAGATGAATAGGCATCTGAGGCAAAGGGAATATAGTATAAAGGTACTAAGACATGGAAATAGACCATGTGTTTGGACAACAGCCAGCAGCTGCTGTAGAAGGAAAGTGGTAGGGTAAGCTACAGAGACAAATGACAGGAACTGAGGAAGATGAGAATACAAAGGTAAGTACCAGCAAACAAAGGGCCTCATTTGCCATAATAAGACAATGGTATGTACACAATAGGAGTCTGGTATCATCCCAAAGATTATATTTAAACATTCAATATCAAGATCTGATCTATTAATTATATTTTACACCCATAAAGGGGTTTTAACTTTTTCATATATTATTTTAACTTTTACATATATTATTTCCAACGTTCATAGAGCATCCATACTTACATATCTACTAAATTCTGACTAACGATATGGACTAAATAATCTAAATAATGATTATGAACTTGTGATGTAGTGAGAAGGGTAAGATTTAGAAGCAAAAGATTCAGGACTAAATCTTGCAGTTTATAGTAACAACATTCGGAATAAGTCTCTTAACCCTTCATTGTTTCCATAAAAGAGGAATAGCAACAGTCCCTTTTCAAAAGCTTACAGTAAAGACTATTTGAGATAATTACATGAAGAGTACTTTGCAAACTATAAAAGAGTTGTATAAATGACGTGCAGGATTTGTGAAAATTGCAGGGTAAGTTGGCAAGAAAGGGTGAGATTTTTTAATTTACTCAAACAACTTTTTGTGACACATACACTCATACACAGCCTGATAGAAGGTAACTCTCCATTTCTATTACATATAAGACCAGGTTCTGACCTTTTTTTCGAGGATCTGATTTTTGCATGGTACCATCAGCTATACCCAATAGGAATTTTCTCCTTAGCAAGATGGAGACATCTAGAAGCAAAAGATAAAAAAAAAAAAAATTATAAATATGAACTACTATAGATCGAAGGAGACCCGCAGTGAAATTAGGTTTTAATCAGAAGAAACCAGCAGGCTGAACACCTAGAAGGGCTTCCCAAGGGCAGTAATATAGTTAGGTTTCCAGTTTCCAGGATCCTTCCCTCAGCTTTTTGAGGTCAGAACCCCGATTCCGTTAAAAATAGAACAGATTCTTCAGGGCATTAACAGGTCATGAAATAATAATGGATAAACCAGAACGTTACTCTACTAACTCACTGTGAGAAAGATAACAGCCACAAAACTAAAGTATTGCACACTGAAAACTACAAACAGCACTGAAAGAATTAAAGAAAGAAGTAGAAAGACATTTACATTCATGAATTAGAAGACTAATGTTAAGATGACAACACTACCCAAGGTGATCTACAGACTCAAGACAATCCCTATCAAAATCCCTTTTCTGTAGAAATAGAAAAAGCCACCCTAAAATTCACATGCTATCTCAAACAGCTTAAACAATCTTGAAAATGAAGAACAATGTTGGAAGACTCACACTTCCTGGTTTCAAAACCTCCTACAAAGCTACAGTAATTGAGACAATGTGGTACTGGCATAAGGACAGGCATACAGACCAATGGAATAGAGAGCTCTGAAATAAACCCTAATACATACAGTCAAATGATTTTTGACAAAGGTGCCAACACCATTCAATGAGAAAAGGATACTCTTTTCAACAAATGATGCTAGGAAAACTGGATACCCTCAGGCCAAAGAATGAAGATGAACCTTTATCTTACACCATATACAAAAACTAACTCAAAATGCATCAAAGACCAAAACTTAAGAGCTAAAATTATAAACCTCTTAGAAGAAAACATAGAGGAGAATCTTCATCACACTGGATTTGGCAATGATTCTGGAATGTGACATCTAAATTACAGGCAACAAAGGAAAAAAGATAAATCGGACTTCATCAAAATGAAAAACAATTTGTGCATCAAAGGGCACTATCACATGGATGAAAAGAAAACCTACAGAATGGGAGAAAATATTGGCAAATCGTTTATCTGATAAGGGACTAATATTTAGAATTTATAAAGAACTCCTACAATTCAATAACAAAAAACCCTCAAACAACCCAGCTGAAAAATGGGCAAAGGACCTGAAGAGATATTTCTCCATTTATCTGTACAGATGGCCAATAAGCACATGAAAAGATACTCAACATCATTAATCATTAGGGAAGTGCAAGTGAAAGTCACAATGAGATACCACTTCACACCCATTGGGATGGTTATTATGAAGAAAAAAAAAAGAAAAATCATAAGTGTCGGCAAGGATGTGGAGAAATTAGAGCCCTTGTGAATTGCTAGTGGGACTATAAAATGGTGCAGCTGCTGTGGAAAACTTTAAGAAGTTAAAAATAGAATTACCTTGCGAACAAGCTACTACCCAGACATCACTGGATCGTTTTTTTCAAGAGGGTAGACAGAATGGAATCCAGCAAGGAACCAGAACCCGTGCCATCAACATCAGGCATGAGTGAAATTGCAGGTTGTCCTCCGTCTCCTATTGCTGACAATCCTTCAGCTCTACCATCTCCCCTGTCCTCTCCCCCTCCTCCAGTCAGTAACTCTTCTTGCCTGTTCACTCGATGCCAGCCCCTGTATGCCAGCTGTTGTGCTGTACTACTGCACTTTTCAAGGTTCTGAAGGTGACCATTCTCTTGCTGTAATGCCCGGGCACCACACTTCTTACCACCCATCAATACTTCTACTGCAGAGTGCCTGCACGTCATTGCTCGTGGAGTCTTGAGGCTTGATCCTCCAGGCCCATATTCCCTGGTAGGCTGGATTTGTCTGCCTTCAAAGATTTCTGCCCTTTCAAGCATTCCAGAAGTTGCCTGTGCTTCAGTGTTGCCTCACATTATGGAATCCTTTTACTCTCAACATTATTAGGGTCTATCTTAGGGACAACTGGTCCAATCCAACTTCCTTTTGGCCCGCAGTGCTATTTTGTATTTCCCAGTGCTTTCAATGAAGCTTCAAGTAGACCTAAACTCTCGGCTACTAACTAGCCATGAATCACACAATTGTTCATTGTTTATTATTTGTGAGAAAATGACAGTAATTAGTAGAAAAAAAAAATGAATTACCACATGACCCAGTAACTCCACTCCTAGGTATATACCCAAAAGAATTGAAAACAGGGACTAAAACAGATACCTGTATACTAATGTTCATAGCAGCATTTATTCACAATAGCGAAAGGGTAGAAAAATTCCAAGTGTCCACCAATAAATGAATAAATAAACAAAATGTGGCATATACATAAAATGGAATACTATTCAGCCATAAAAAGGAATAAAATTCTGATACATGCTACAACATGGATCAATCTTGAAAATATTATGCTAAGTGAAATAAGCCAAATACAAAAGGATAACTACTGTCTGATTTCACTTATACTTGACAACCAGAATAGGGAAATTCATAGAGAAAGTAAGTAGAACAGAGGTTACCAGGGGCTGGGCAGAGGGGGGGAATGATTTAATGTGTACAGAGTTTCTGTTTGAAATGATGAAAAAATTCTGGAGCTGGACAGCAGTGAAGGCTATACATCACTGTAAATGTACTTAATGCCTTAAAATGGTTGAAATGATAAATTTTATGTTATATATATTTTAACACAATTATAAAAAAAAAAAAGCAACAGGTGGACCTGCATCAGGGTTTGACAGCTCCATTCAACCATCTCATAACAGGAACACAAATTGCTTCACAGGGACTTTAAGAAACTAAGTCCTTAAGTCACAGAATTCCCTTTCCTGGGTGGTCCTAGATGGAACCTGCTATCAATTTTCTTTATGACCTCCCATTTAGCATGTTTCCAAGCTAGACTATCTTCTGATAAACACATCCTTTTATTTGGATAATGTTACTATCTATATATAGCATGTAGTACAGATGGACTCTGGATTTGAATATCAACTCTGTCACTAGCTATGTAAACTTGAACAAGTTACTAAATGTCTCTGGCCCTCAATTTCTGTATCTTTATTTTTTAATTTATTTTTAAATTATTTATTTATTTATTTATTTATTTATTTATTTATTTATTTATTTGGCTGTGTCGGGTCTTAGTTGCGGCACGTGGGATCTTCGTTGCCACAGTGGGATCTTTCTTTGCAGCACACGGGCTTCTCTCTAGTTGTAGTGCACAGGCTCCGGAGCACATGGGTCAGTAGTTGTGGCACGCAGGTTCTCTAGTTGTGGCGCGTGGGCTCTAGAGTGCGCAGGCTTAGCTGCCCCGTGGTGTGTGGGATCTTAGTTCCCCAACCAGGGATTGAACCTGCATCCCCTGCACTGGAAGGAGGATTCTTAACCACTGGACCAGCAGGGAAGTCCCAATTTCTGTATCTTTAAAGCAAAAATAGTAGTATCTACTCCAAAGGCTTTGTGAAGGTTAAATGACATTCTCTATGTTAATGAATTAATATAAATAAGTGTCGACAGAAAGAAATTACTTCCCCACTTCCTTAACTCTTCGTAGTATTACTGATCACTGATGAAATCACAGTTCTCTGTCTCTTGGCTCCACTGGCATCCATACAATCATCACCACGACTCTCTGTAACTTGGAGGCTTGCTAGTATCTCTATCAGAAACCTTCTCTCAAAGGCCAACATCCAAAAGAACAAAAACAAACGTAGACAAATTTTTCTGCCTACCTCACAAACCTCTCCTAGAGAAGTCTGCCCTCCCTGAGGGCAGGTAGGCTTACTTTATATCCCACGCATTGCCTACCAGAAAAAAATAACTTTATCAATTTTTAAAATTGAATTTTCAACAGTTCTAAGTTTCTTATAACAGGATCTTGCATAAATATCCAAATATACAAGTTCTATTTCTTTACTTGTATTACAAAAACAATAAGGTAAAAACAGTAAGTATGGTTCAATGTCAGTGATAAGAACCTAAGCAAAATATATAAGGTGTTACAGGGTGTGGTAGTGACCATTTCAAAGCCTGCTACACTATGGTGGGCTTATATTAAAAGTGCCAGAAATAACAGAATAAGTTCAATATCCCACCATGAAAAAATTCAATAATAAAGCTGATCTACCAGATAAAATCATATTACACAAATCCGAAAAATGTCCATTTAATTTTCACTTAAAAGCAAAATATCAAATCACCTAAAGATCAGAAAATAGCATCAAATCAAACTTCATATTCCTGACTTATTTCTAGACCACAGTGGTCAGACATTCAATTTCACCTTGTCTGAATGACCTAAACTCCTTCAACTACGCCAATTAGAGCTGCCATCAGTAGATATTAAACATGCTTAGGTATAAAATTGGAATTAGAAGACAGAACCATAACAGAACAAAGAAACTGAACAGTTAGGAAAAAAAAATGGAACCATCATAGGAGAAGGGAACCAACTATGTGACAGGTTCTGTGCTAAATACTTTAAAAACAACTTTTTGTTAAAGTATAATACACATACTGAGAAGCACACGCATCATACAGTAGCCAAGATATGGAAACAACCTAAGTTGATGAATGGATAAAGAAGATGTGGTACATATACACAATGGAATACGATTCAGCCATAAAAAAAAAGAAAACTGGCCATTGTGACAACATAAATGGACCTGGAAAGTATTATGCTAAGTTTGAATAAGTCAGATGGAGAAAGACAGTTACCATGTGATTTTACTCATATGTGGAATCTAAAAAAACAAAACAAATGAACAAACAAACTAAAACAAAAACAAACTCACAGATACAGAGATCAGATCAGTGGCTACCAGAAGGGAAGCGAGTTGCGGGGGGTGTGTGTGCAAGATGGGTGAAAGAGGCCAACTGTATGGTGACAAATGGTAACTAGACTTGTAGTGGTAATCACTTTGTAGTATACATAGCTGTTGAATTAATATGCTGTCCACCTGAAACTCATTATTTTAAAAAAGTAAATAAATCGTAAGTATGAAACTCAATGAACTTTTACAATGTGTTTCCAAACCAAGAAAGAGATCATTACTAGCACCAAAAGAAGTACTCCTTTGAGCCCTCTCCCAATCATTACTCCACCCAAGAGTAAGCATTGTGTGGACTACTGTTGTTAGGTTAGTTTTGCCTGTTTTGAACTTTATAGAAATGAAATTATATCTCATGTCCTCTTTTATGTCCACTTTGTTCCACTCAACATTTTGTTTATGAGATTCATCCACGGTGCCCCTACTAAAGCACTTTTGTCTTCATTACTTGATTTAAAGCACCCAACAATTCTGGCATTTCCCATTTAGGTTGGGAAAAAAAAACAGCTGAGGTTCTGAAGTTAAACAAGATTAATTAAAGCATTCAAGGGCATACAAGTACCGTATGGAAAGGCTAAAATTAAAGACTAATTTCAAAGTCCATCCTCTCTTTGGTTCCATTATGCTTGCCTACTATAGTTTAAAAACAACAAGAAATCAATCCCTTCCCTAGTTTACTTTTCATAGGCCACATTATAGAGGGATGTTTGGCAGACAGTCAAGTACTACGCAATGTAAGAAATTATTATTAGCACAAGAAAAGAGTTTCCTAGGGCAGCGGCTTTCAAACCTTTCTGATTGTGACCCACAGACTTAAATCCAGGAGTTTTTACAACAATATGCATTGCTAAAAGCCTTACATCTTGCAAAATTATGCACTAAACATGGGCTTGTGGGTAAAACAGAGTTAGAAATATGCTACTAGAAGCCCATGAAAATTTGTATCCTTTACACATATACACACATACCCCACAAGGATCTCAGTCACTAAGAAATGGTTAAATTGGACCCAACAAACTAAACAGAAGGAAGAAGGGTATAATCCACTTTAGGATAATTTCTAAGTAAAATGAGTTTTTAAAATAAAGTTTTAATGTATAATGGAACAAACCTGTAGCAATCCAGAACACTAAGCTTCTAAGAGTGACTTAATTCTCTAAGGTTTTCTAGAGTGAAGATTTGAACACGTCACCATCTGCAGACAGGTGCCACTTAATAAAAGCTTTTCATAGCGACAAAATTAAAACCTGAGGTCTGACTCATGGCTTTGGGGACCGATAAGAGACTATTAACCTATTTATTATTTTTTATCTCTTCACACTGCCCAAGCAGACCTTTGAGAGATGTCTATGCTACACAGTACCAGGGATCTCATGATCAACTTTATTCTGTTGGAGTGTAATAGGATAGAGTCCTACACAGGAAACTAACTCCTGAGATGTACAGCCCTGAGAATAAAGTAAATCCCCACTGCTTAAGCCACAGAGACAGGTACATAAAGTAATTTGGGCTCATTAACAGAGCAGTATCTATAAACCATTCTGTAAGTCGCACCCGCCGCCCCGCCAAAGTCTCAGGTTCTTATCCTAAAAAAGTGAGTTATGAATCCTTGACATTATCCAGGATCTTGCAGGAATCTGATAGAATTACAAACTTGGGGCCAATACAGTTTCTCTGTACCAAGAAACTGAGATGCAACTTAGACCTAAACTTGGCCTGGTTCATTCTGTCACTGAGGAGTCACTTCGTCAGGGCTTCAAATTCTTCACTTTAAAACCAAAAGATAAGAACTCAGGCAGGTCCCATGTTTACTACAAACTAGCTGCATGCCTCTGTTTCTTCATCAACCACCTCTACAAGTGTGTGATTTTATGGTTTCATAGAAAATCCTAGTGCTATTACAGTAACGGAAATTTATCAGATGAGATCAGCTGTCTTCCTGTGAGCTACTCAGGCAACTGCCCTGACACCCATTTCTGGTTGGGAAACAGAGACAACTTCTTTCTTCATGGTAATAGGAAGGCTAGACATACAAAGGGGCTTCCAGGGAAATGTGTCTTATGTGAATCCGAAACAGCAACCTCAGGAAAGGGCTCTCTTCTCTAGAAAACTGACTTGACTGAGAGGGCATGGAATAATCTTTGAGATAGGTATTAAGCTAAGGCATATCGGATTAAAAAAAATTATTTGAGGGTGATACAGAAAGAATATATAATATGTATTCTAAACAGCTAAGGCAGAAGAGTGGTACCACTTGCTAGCAGTCACTCAGCATTTACTAGAAACCTTCCTCATGCTAATTCCAGAGAATAACACCTTTTAAAGCAAGTCAGAAAATGTTTGTATATAACCACAGAATCAGCAAGAACCAAGAAGCAAGAGAAGAAAAAGACATGTCCAGTTTCACTTCAGAGACAGAAATTTATGGTTGTTTAGCTTTCTGAGCTTTTTTTTTTTTTTTTTTAATCCCGGAAATTTAGCTTTTAGGACACAAGATGGCTTTCTCAACTTCCTCAGCTTTTGACCCAGCACTCATCCCTTAATTAAAATCTACTTTAATTCTTCTTCATTTTAAGTCTCTGGGGTTCACTAGACCAGGATTTAGTGGTATGTTATTTCAGAGAACAATTTTATTCCCTAGTATTAGTTAAGAGAACTCCAGAAATTTATTTCATCGAAATCACTGATAGGTGTTGAACCTGTGCGATACTCTTTAACATACAGCAGTGACTCATAACTTTTTCCCCCTGACATATCTGAAGAATACAAAACACTCTTATCAGTGAGGGCAGGCTCATTAAAGGCACTAATTTTCAGCAAAAGGTAGGAGGTAGGATTAATTTGACGGGGAGGAAGGCTCCACTGGGTGAAGGTGTTTTGGAATCTCCAGGGGTATTTGTGTAATTAGTAAAAACATTTCCCCCAGTCTATATTCCACTGCTCTTCCCCCTGACCCAGGGTCTAGAGCACTGCCATCCAACAGAAATATAATTGAAGCCACTCATGTCATTTTAAGTTTTCTAGTAGTCACATTTTAAAAAGTAAAAAAAGGAACAGATTAAAATAACTTTAATAATGCATTCTATTTAACCCAATATATTGAAATATTATCACTTCAGCTGGTAATCATTATAAAAATCAATGGAAATACTTTACATTCTTTTTAATATTGTCTTCAGAATCTGGTGTGTATTTACGATTATAGCTTATCTCAATTCAGATGCTAAATTTTCATCAGAAATACTTGATCTGTATTTAAATTTCATAAAACTTACAGTTGAAAAGAAAATTCATACACTCAAGTTTCTCAAAACATACTTTAAAATTTTCCAATAACTGTATGGAGGATGTTTTAAAATTTAATTAAAATTAAATAAAATTTATAATTCAGTAATTCAGTTACACTAACCATGTGGCTATTGTATTAGACAACCCATATCTAGAGGAAATAAATAATAAAAGTAAACATTAAGTACTATGTGCCAAGCATTGTTCTAAGCACTTCACTTGTGTTAAGTTGTTCGATACTCACAATCCTTATGTAAGTACTATTATTACCTTCATTTTATTGATACGGAAACCAGTGTGGAGAAATGTCTTATAACCCAAAGTTGCACAGTTAGTAAATGGTGGTGGTGGGATTCACAGCAAAGTAATTTGGTCCATTTTTTGTCTCTGAAGCTTAGGGTTTTTCCAGGAAAACTGAGCTATTTATATTTAGTATGCCCTAGGAGTAAATGCAATCTTTGCGTATGTTTGGTTAGGGACTCAGCACTGGCTGATTTTCTCCATTATATGGCCCTATTTTGATTACATGTTAATATGAATTAGATCATGTCATTCCCCTGCTTAAAATCTTTCAAATGCTCTCCACAGCAGCACTTAAAAGGAAATCCAAGCACCTTATCCTGACCCACGTAATCCTAGATGATCTGACCCCATCTCTACTGCCTCTACTCCTACAGCTCTCATCGTTCACTTTGCTCCAGCCGGCTGACCTCTGCTCCTGCTGCAGGCCTCTCCTTACTACCTTAGGGCCTGTACACTGCCTGGAATGCACCACCCGTATTCACAGGGCTGGCATCTTATCATTCAGGTCTCAGTTTAAATGTCACCTCCTCAGAGAACCCTTCCCTGACCACTCAATCTAAAGTAGTCACCCAGACTCTCTCACACCACTCTTAATTCTCCATAGCAGTTAGCACCATTTAGTATTTTCCTTGTCTATTTATTTGTTTCACCCACTGGGGCCTTGTCTGTGTTATTTATTCAGCACTATATCCTAGCACTTGGAATACTGCCTGGTATACAGGAGGCACTCAGTAAGTATTTTTGAATGAAATGAATGAAAGCTAGTCATTAAGAAAAAAAAAGGCATAAAATTTAAAAATTACATGACCAGAAAGTGACTACTTTCTGAATTTAATAAACATATTTGGATGGTTTGTAATTAAAACTCATAGTTGATTTCTGAAAGAGAAATTAAGAAAAAAAATCTCTAAAAATGAAACAAAAACAAGCTGGGTCCTTTAGTATCTGTAAGTCACTCTCAAATCTGACAAGATCACTTACATAAAGGTAATGAGAGGATGTAAGGAATTGATAGACATAATCATGAATATAATTCTCTTTTCAAAGACTTTTCTGAATACAGTCCTCACAGCTTATTAAGGAAATCCACATAACACAATGGCAAATTCTTGCTGATTAAAACTCATTTAAAAGACATGCATTGAGATGACAAAAGAAGATTTTAAAAATATGAGAAAGTATATAGCATTGGGAAGTAGGGAAGAATGCCATCAAAGACTCAGAAATTGAAGGATTTCTGCAACCTATAATCAAAATTGAGCTATATACTAGAAAATCAATGCTGAGCACCTCTAACCAAACATAGGTAAAGGACTGTATTTACTCCTATAGCATACTAAACAGACCAAGCGTCCCAGGGAGAAAAACCCAAGCTCAGAAACAAGAAATTGGAGTTGATGAAAAGTACTGAGATACATGAGATTTTAAGACCTGTGCTGGCACCCCACTCTGCACACAAAGGTTCTAGCTGCGATGTTTGCCACTAGGCACAAAATGTACAGTATTTTTAAAAATTAATTTAAAAAGATACTTTAAAAGGAGAAAGAGACAAGGACTACTAAAAAGAACCTACTCTAAATGCAACAATAAAAGAACACTCTATGACATAAATCACAGCAAGATCCTTTTTGACCCACCTCCTAGAGAAATGGAAAGAAAAACAAAAATAAACAAATGGGACCTAATGAAACTTCAAAGCTTTTGCACAGCAAAGGAAACCAAAAACAAGACCAAAAGACAACCCTCAGAATGGGAGAAAATATTTGCAAATGAAGCAACTGACAAAGGATTAATCTCCAAAATTTACAAACAGCTCATGCAGCTCAATAACAACAAAAAAAACCCCAATCCAAAAATGGGCAGAAGACCTAAATAGACATTTCTCCAAAGAAGATATACAGATTGCCAACAAACACATGAAAGAATGCTCAACATCACTAATCATTAGAGAAATGCAAATCAAAACTACAATGAGATATCATCTCACACCGGTCAGAATGACCATCATCAAAAAAATCTAGAAACAATAAATGCTGGAGAGGGTGTGGAGAAAAGGGGACACTCTTGCACTGTTGGTAGGAATGTAAATTGATACAGCCACTATGGAGAACAGTATGGAGGTTCCTTAAAAAACTACAAATAGAACTACCATACGACCCAGCAATCCCACTCCTGGGCATATACCCTGAGAAGACCATAATTCAAAAAGAGTCATGAGGGCTTCCCTGGTGGCGCAGTGGTTGAGAGTCCGCCTGCCGATGCAGGGGACATGGGTTCGTGCTCCAGTCCAGGAAGATCCCACATGCCGCAGAGCGGCTGGGCCCATGAGCCATGGCTGCTGAGCCTGCGTGTCCGGAGCCTGTGCTCCACAATGGGAGAGGCCACAACAGTGAGAGGCCCGCATACAGCAAAAAAAAAAAAAAAAAAAAAGAGTCATGTACCAAACATTCATTGCAGCTCTATTTACAATAGCCAGGACATGGAAGCAACCTAAGTGTCCATCAACAGATGAATGGATAAAGAAGATGTGGCACATATATACAATGGAATATTACTCAGCCATAAAAGGAAACGAAATTTAGTTATTTGTAGTGAGGTGGATGGACCTAGAGTCTGTCATACAGAGTGAAGTAAGTCAGAAAGAGAAAAACAAATACCATATGCTAACATATATATATATGGAATCTAAGAAAAAAAAAAGGTCATGAAGAACCTAGGGGTACGACGGGAATAAAGACACAGACCTACTAGAGCATGGACTTTAGGGTATGGGGAGGGGGAAGGGTAAGCTGTGACAAAGTGAGAGAGTGGCATGGACATATATACACTACGAAACGTAAAATAGATAGCTAGTGGGAAGTAGCTGCATAGCACACGGAGATCAGCTAGGTGGTTTGTGACCACCTAGAGGGGTGGGATAGGGAGGGTGGGAGGGAGGGAGATGCAAGAGGGAAGAGATATGGGAACATATGTATATGTATAACTGATTCACTTTATTATAAAGCAGAAACTAACACACCATTGTAAAGCAATTATATTCCAATAAAGATGTTAAAAAAAAAAGATTAAATGAAGGCATTCTCAGGAAAATGCAAATGGGATGAGATAAGGTTAGAAATGATAGTGTAGGAGCTCAGATATATCCAAGTAATGAATAAACTTGTAAATAACATTCTTTGCAGGTATAGAACAATGTAAACAGGAGAAATGTAATGTAATTACAAATATTTGAAATGCACTTGCACTCCTGGCCTCCAACCTAGTTTAAAAAACGTCTTTCAGAAAAGTCCTAAAGAATCACTGGAGAAAATTTAATATAGCTGGGTGCTAGAGGGATAGATAAACTGACATGTGATCTTTACAAGCAATGGTAAAATTTAGGATGTGGACATAAGGTTTTCCATGGCAAGATCCTTTCAAGTTTATCATATGTTTGAAATTTTTCATAAGTTTTAAAAAAAAGAAACCTTAAAACATCTCAAAGAAGCTGCTGTCTCAGAGCTCAACACTGAGCAATAGTGAAAAGGTGGGTAGATTAGAGCAGAGACTGAAGGAATGAATGAACATGAATTTTTTTTTGCACTTGTACATATAATTGCCATTTCATCACAACAAAGCTGAAAGGTAGGTGATATTATCTCTATTACACACACACACACAAACACACACACACGCCTCTGAGGCTCAGAGAGTACCGTAACCAAGTTACTTGAATATAAGTGAATATTAAGCCTGATCAAGCCTGGGATCAATATATGCATGCAGGTTTAAAAATATCTAACTAAAATCTAAATCTACCTTTATCATTTATTTTCCACAGGTAACTGGAAAGTGACTGTCTCAGCTCTACTTGGAAAAGCACTTTAAATAATAAGAACACGTGAGATATACTTTGTAAAACAGAACAATATATTTTTTAAATTAATTAATTTATTTTTGGCTGTGTTGGGTCTTCGTTGCTGCACGTGGGCTTTCTCTAGTTGCTGCGAGCGGGGGCTACCCTTCGTTGTGGTGCGAAAGCTTCTCTTTGCAGTGGCTTCTCTTGCTGCGGAGCACAGGCTCTAGGTGCACAGGCTTCAGTAGTTGTAGCATATGGGCTTCAGCAGTTGTGGCTCTAGGGCTCTAGAACGCAGGCTCGGTAGTTGTGGTGCAGAGGTTTAGTTGCTCCGTGGTGTGTGGGATCTTCCCAGACCAGGGCTCGAAACTGTGTCCCCTGCATTGGCAGGCGGACTCTTAACCACTGTGCCAACCGGGAAATCTCATGATACTTTGTATAATATGACTTCCAGCTTCAAAGTCCTTCATAATTTTCAAAGTTAGCGGACTCACGATTATCCTATTTGTATTACAGTTACCTGTATACATCTTTTACAGTTCTTTTAGCACTGTGATTCCCTTGAAATTAGGATCCAGATCTGATTTATTTTTACATTCTTTGTAACAGTACCTGAAATAGTTTAATGAGTGTTTACTTAAGGAAAGAAGGTGATCCTCACAATAGAGATGCAAGGTAGCAAGGGCACCTATTCACATTATTCTTATTAATAACACTTGAAGAAACAGAGTCAGAGTAAACTCTGATGCTACTTCTCAGCTAAAAAGCTCATTTGTTGAGCTAGGGCTCCAGTCTTTTCTGATTACACCAGTCACTAAACAAAGCCTGTTCTCCAGTTGAGAGTCTGGCAGGGCATCCAAAGGCAAAAGCTTTAGTTATGTTGTTCTTTTAAATGTTTAGAAAATCCTGGAATGTAGATCTTAATGTGATATAAAATGTTTGTAAACGTTCTGAGTTCTTTGTTTTATTGGGACAGGGTGGTAGAAAGAAAGTGAAAATGCTTCTTAAAAACCCTAAACTAGGTTATAAGTTACCCCAAACTCAACAAAAACAGAAGCTGAACTGTAACAGCTAACATTTATTTATTTTTTTTAAATAAATCTATTTATTTATTTATGGCTGCGTTGGATCTTCGTTGCTGCGCGCAGGGGCTACTCTTCACTGCGGTGCGCGAGCTTCTAACTGCAGTGGCTTCTCTTGTTGTGGAGCACGGGCTCCAGGCACACGGGCTTCAGTAGTTGTGGCATGTTGGGCTCAGTAGTTGTGGCTCACGGGCTCTAGAGTGCAGGCTCAGTAGTTGTGGCACATAGGCTTAGTGGCTCCGTGGCATGTGGGATCTTCCTGGACCAGGGATCGAACCCGTGACCCCTGCATTGGCAGGTGGATTCTTAACCACTGCGCCACCAGGGAAGTCCACAGCTAACATTTATACTCAGCTCTTTGGAGCAATTCTACGTATATATGTTATTTCATATGATTTTTCATAATATCCAGTGAGAGATTACTATTATTCCCATTTCACTGATGAGTAAATTTCAGGGTTAGTTTAGAAAGTCAGTAGGTGGTTGAACCAGGACTTGAAACAATCTGGGTCATGCTCTTTGTAGTACACAAGGCGTTACTTGCTTCCACAAAACTAGTCAATAGCCTTCTGATTGGTCTCTCTCTACTTCCATTCCATTGTGTGTATGGCAACCAGAGTAATCCTTCTAAAATAGAAATTCCATTATGTTTCATCTCTGCTTAAAATCCTTCAATGGACCCATGCAGCCTATAGAATGAAATCCACCAAAGTCCTTGGCATTGCATACATAGCCCTTCAAACCTAAATCCTTAAAGATTTGGCCCCTGACTACTTCTCCAGCCTCATCTTCCCATCTTCTCCTCTTTACCTTCTTCCCCTAAGTTATTCTACATGATCTATAGTCCCTCAACTTATCTGCAATGAAATCCCTTTTCCCATTATACACTCTACTTGTCAACTTATAACTCATCTTTCAAAATTTAACTCAAGGATCAATGAATCTCCTCTTCCTCAGCCTTCTGAGTTCTCTTCCCTAGATAATCATTTCCTCTTCTATGCTATTATTTATATCTGGTTCATACTTACAGCATTTAAATACTGTATTACAATTATTTGTTTACATACTTCTCCCAATTTGATAGTGAAGCCCTAAGGGATGCCTTATTCATCTTTGCCTCTGGGGTCTAATACACTGCCTGACAGTAGCAGGCATCAGATACATCTTGTTGGGTTGAATTCAAATATACTCACTTAGAAAGTACACAAGTGATAAAACAGGATTTGGATTTTGTAAAATATATATGTTTCAAAGAAAAAAAAAGCCTAAAACCCTTTAACTGAACTGTGTATAACAATGGCAGTTGCCCTGAAGGTCCCTGTTAACGCTCTATGACCCAGCTGGGCCTCCAGAAGGTTCATTACTTTCATGTTATGACTGTGGCAATTTATTAATGAGCTCAGTGCAAGCAAAACAAATTGAAATGACAGCTTTGGCAACTAACATCTTTTATTTATCACTAGAGCTAGTCTTTCACTAGTAGTGAGATGCCTAAGCCTTCTTCAAGGCAAAACAATATGGGGTATCTTCTAAGAGGCCTGCAAACACTGTGACTGGCTAAAGGGGATTCAAGAAAGTATAGGTCTTCATTAGGATAGGAAAAGAATGTGTTCTTGAAAAATAACACAAAACTGAAAAACACAGATGTCCATTAGAAGTAGTGGTAAAGGACTTATTATGTAATTCATCATTTATGCATCAACTGCCTTTTCAAGGCATAATTGAAGTGCCATTGCAGCTCTTCTTGTTTCACCCTGACGGAGGCAGGTGATACAACAGTATTCATGAGGAGGAAGCCAAGAACCAGTACTAGGCATTCTGGCAGAAGGAAGGTCTATAAAACTAAAGCCCCTCCCCTTTCAAAAGTGTGTAGTCTTCTTGGTACCAAAGAATCCCTACCAACCACTTAAGGCTGCTCTCCTGAGATAAAACAGAGCAAAATCATAAGCTGTTAACATAACGAAAGTAAACATTATAGTGCAGCTAGACACAAATATGGTTTAAGAGAGAAAGAGAAATAGCAAGAAACCCTGTGGATACAGGGAGATACCATGTACTCACTGTCTTTCACTAATGACTACAGTACCTCCAAATAAAACCCTTGGTTTTGACTTTTTAGGACTGCCATAACAAAGAACCACAAGCTGAATGTAATAAACAACAGAAATTTATTCTCTCACTGAGTTAGAGGGCAGAAGTCCAAAATCAAGGTGTTGGCTGGGTCATGCTCTCTCTGAAGCCTGCAGGGAAATATCCTTCCTTGCTTCTTCCAGCTTCTGGTATCCCCAGGAAACCAATACAGATTTTGGTACTAATGAGAGTGGGGTGCTGCTCTAACAAATAGTTAAAAATGAAGTGGCTTTGGAACTGGATAATGAGTAGAGGCTTGACAGAAAAAAAACTAAACTGCCTTAAAGAGATGGAAATATGAACATTAAAGGTGCTTTTAAGTGAGGCCTTAGAAGGAGATGAGGAGCATGTTATTGGACACTGGAGGAAAGGTCGTTCTTGCTATAAAGTGGCAGAAAATTTGTCCGAATTGTGTTCAGCCATTGGGTGAACTTATAACTGATGAACTTGGATATCTAATTGAGGAGATTTCTAAGCAAAGTTTGGAAATGTGGCTTAGTTTCTCTTTGGTTTTTATGAATATGACAAGAAGTAAATTGAGGATTGAACTGTTAAGCAAAAAGGAACCAGCACTTGATGATTTGGAAAATTCTCTGCCTATCCAAAAGCATGCTCTGGAAACAGGGCCAAGTGTATGGCTGGATCATCATTTGCCTGACTCTAGGACACAATCAAACACCTCAGAAGTTAGGAACAGAGACATGGTTATCCAGGAAAGATCTGTGGAGGACCCTCTTGGCAGATGGTTCGAACACCAGTAAATTGCATGGGAGACTTGACAAGGTTTTTGAGAATTTTATATCAGCAGAAGTGCTGCCAGCCTGGACTGAAAGGAACAGAGATGGTATGAAATGAAGACTAACAACAGGGCAGAGCCACAGATGCAGATGCCTGGGCCAATGGGACCCTCTTGGGTTAAAAGGGTGGGCCTGCCCACGCAGGCCAGAGGACAGAGCACTGGGCCACAGAGGATTATTCCCGGGCCTTGAAGCCTAATGGAGTTAGCCCTGTTGGGTTGTGAATTGGCTTTAGACTAGTGATCCTTTTATTCCTTCCATGTTCTCACTTTTGTAATAGAAATGTCTTTCCGAAGCCTGTCCTACCATTATATCTTGGAAGCAGATAACGTGTGTTCTAGATTTCACAGGTCCACAGATGGAGAGGAATTTTGTCCCAGGATGAATCATAGCAGAGTCTCACTCATACCTGATTTAGATGATTTAGAAGATGAGATTTGAGACTTTTTGAGTTGATTATATTTAGGTGAGATTCTGGACTTGGATTGGATGCTGGTGTGGGTTAAGACTTTGGGGGATGTTGGGATGGGGTGAACGTATTTTGCACTTGGAAAGGACATGAATTTTGAGGGGCCAGAGGGTAGACAGTTATGGGTTGAGTTATGTTCTCCAAATTGTATACTCCTGGTATCTGTGAATGTGACCTTATTTGGAAATAGGGTCTTTGTAGATACAATCAACTTAAATGAGGTCATTAGGGTGGGCCCTAATCCAATATGACTGGGGTCCCTATAAGAGAAAGAAAACACCGTGTGAAGACAGGCATACTCAGAGAGAACACCATGTGGCAAAAGAGGCAGAGATCAGAGTGATGCAGCTGCAAGCCAAGGACTGACAGCCACTACCAGAAACTAGGAAGAGGCACATAACGATTCTACCTAGTCTCAGAGGGAGCATGGCCTAGTTAACACCTTGATTTTGGAGTGCTACCCTCCGGACTGTGAGAGAATAAATTGCCACCTAATCTGTGATACAATTTGTTACAGCAGCCCTAAGAAACTAAAACACCCCTTAATAGTAGCTAATATATATTCAAGACTTACTATGTACTGTGTAAAGTGCTTTACACTGATGATCACATTTAATCTTTACTGTGACCTCATGAGGTAAAGAAATAAAATAACCTTCTGGAGATAGGAATCTGCCAATGCTGGTGGGGGCTGAGTGCTAAAGCACGTTAAAACAGCGGATCCCTGGAGAGGACCATTGTTGGCTGCGTGGATACAACAAAGGGAATGGGAGTGAGGGGCTCTGTGGCTGGGAATGGCCCTAGAGGAAACGTGGTCTGCCTAGGAAAAGAACCACTGTTGAGCAGTGTGCAAGGGGCGGAGCCGCCACTGCCCCCTCACGCCAGCCCCTGCCTCTGCAGGCACAGGGAGGGACTCCCACCAAAGTGAGCACGCCCCCGTCTGTTACAACTGCCTGCTGGGCCCTGCAGGCAATTCGTGCACACCCCAGTTGTGGCTGCCATACCCCTCTCCGGCCTGAGGGAGTAAATGTGCCCCTATCAGCCACTGCTTCCTCCCGCCCGGGTGGGGAACTGGCCTGAGAGTGGCGCACACACAGAGGTGGGGTGAAAACCAAAAGTAAGTCCCAGGGGCAGTGTGACTAAGGAAGAGGAACTTCTTTCTGTGCAGCTGCACAAGCCATCGATTAAATCCCTGCGATCGTGATCGGCTTGGTAAATCCTGTGGAATACCTGAATAGACAACAGAGCGTTCCCACAACTGAGATGGGTCTAGCCTTAGCAGCAGTGCACTTTGGGGGCAAGAACACACGGGAGCTGGGTCAGGTCGGAGTCTGAGCTGGCCCCACAGGGCCCACAGCAGGTCCAGAGACCTGCCTAGAGGTATAGTAGGGCCTCCCAGGGAGGCGGGGATTGGCTGTGGCTCACTGTGGGAGCAAGGACACTGACAGAGGAGGCCCCAGGAAAATATTCTTATTACTCTTATTCTTTTAATGTCTGTTTTGTTTTGTTCAGTTGATGGTATTGTTGTTTTTATTATTTATTATTTATATTTTTTTAATATATACTTTTTTTTCTATTTTCACTTTACTTTTTTGCTGTTTTGTGTTTTTTTTCTTGTTTTTGTTCTGTTTTTAAATTTTATTTTCCTTTTTCTTTTTTTGATTGTTTCCATGTGTTTATTTTGTTTTCTTTGCTTTGTTTGTTTGCTTTCTGTTTTTGTTTTATTTTTCGTTTTTTGTTTTTGTTAGTTTAGTCCTTATTGATTGTTCTCATTTTTGAATCCTTTTCATTGCTTGTTCTCTTGTGTGTGTTTGTTTTTTTCCTGTCTGCTTCTTTGTTTCTGTTAGTTTGGTTTTGTTGTTATCACTTGTCTTGGATATGGTGTGTCTGCTTTCTTCTTTTTTTTCTTTTTGTGCATGTTGTGTTGTTGTTGTAGTTTGTTTGTTTTTGTTTTTGCTATTTGTCTTGGGTTTTGTTTGTTTTCTTTTCTTTTTTTTTTTTTTTCCTTTTTCTTTTCTCTCTTTTTTCCCTGGCCATGCAGTGCGGCTTGCGGGCTCTTGGTTCCCTGGCCAGGGGTCGGGCCTGGGCCTCCAGGGTGGGAGCACCAAATCCAGGATGCTGGACCACCAGAGAATTCCTGGTCCCAGGAAATATTAATCAGTGTGTACTCTCCCAGAGGTATCCATCTTGACACCAAGATCTAGCTCCACCCAACTGCCTGCAGGCCCCAGTGCTGGACACCTCATGCCGAACAACCAGCAAGACAGGAACACAGCCCCACCCATCAGCAGACATGCTGCCTAAAGCCGTACTAAGCTCACAGACACCCCAAAATACACCACCTGAAGCAGTCCTGCCCAATCAGAGGGAAAAGACTCAGCTCCACCCACCAGAGCGCAGGCACCAGTCCCTCCCACCAGGAAGTCCACACAAGCCCCTGCACCAACCTCACCTACCAGGGGCAGACAACGGAAGCAAAAGGAACTATGACCCTGCAGCCCGTGGAAAGGAGACCATAAATGCAGTAAATTAGACAAAATGAGATGACAGAGAAATATGTTGCAGGCAAGGTAAAACCCACAAGATCAAATAAATGAAGAGGAAATAGGTAATCTACCTGAAAAAGAATTCAGAGTAATGATAGTAAAGATGATCCAAGATCTCGGAAACAGAATGGAGGCACGGATCGAGAAGACACAAGAAATGTTTAACAAGGACCTAGAAGAACTAAAGACAAACAATCAGTGATGAACAATACAACAACTGAAATGAAAAATACACTAGAAGGAATCAATAGCAGAATAACTGAGGCAGAAGAACAGATAAGTGAGCTGGAAGATAGAATGGTGGAAATAACTGCCATGGAGCAGAATAAAAAAAGAAGAATGAAAAGAAATGAGGACAGTCTCAGAGACCTCTGGGACAACATTAAATGCACCAACATTCAAATTATAGGGGGACCAGAAGAAGAAGAGAAAGGGAAAGGGCCTAAGAAAATATTTGAAGAGATTATAGTTGAAAACTTCCCTAACATGGTAAAGGAAATAGTCAATCAAGTCCAGGAAGCGCAGAGAGTCCCATACAGGATAAACCTAAGGAGAAACATGCCAAGACACATATTAATCAAACTAATACAAATTAAATGCCAAGAAAAAAATATTAAAAGCAGCAAGGGAAAAGCAAAAAAATAACATATTGGGTTGGCCAGAAAGTTCATTCAGGTTTTTCTGTAACATTTTTTTTTTTTAACGGAGATTTTTTCTTTATTGAGAAACTTAAGACTTGGGTACATCAAATAAAACCAGTTTCTGGGGGGAAAAATCAAAACTCACAATAGAAAAAAAAAAAGTTAACACTGTTTGGGCCATATCAGAACCCAGAGAATATATTCTTTTAATTCAAAAATTCTAGGTACTTCATAATTGACCTTTTGATACAAAATGACCTATTAAATTTGCAATCTGTGGTTCTTGGTGTTGAGGTCCATAGGACAAGCTAGGACGTCTTCAAACCTTGAGCTGAATTCCATGAGGGTTTATTTGGCTTTTAAATCGGTTTGTCCTTGTCTAAGAGGTAGCAGCAGCAACAGCGCCCACCTTCTGGGCAGCTTCTTTCTTGGCATGATGAGCCTGTAGGACCGCCACAGCTTCATCCACCTTGGAGCGGAGAGACTCAGGGGACTCCAGCATGTGCAGCAGCTCCGAGTTGTCAATCTCCAGCAGCATCCCCGTAATCTTCCCAGCCAGGTTTGAGTGCATCGTCTGGATAAGCAGGAACAAACGTTCACCCAGCATCTGTTTCTGTTCCTGCGGGGGTGCTGCGGCCAGCATGGAGGCGGTCAGCAGCTCCTGCCGCAGCACGTGGACCGCAGGCTGGGGTGCCTGCAGGGGCTGGATGGCGGGGTGAGGGCTGCGGACACTGGAGGCGTATTTGTAAGTTCATGGTATCCAACACCCCGAGGAGCAGCGGCAGCAACAGCGGCACGAGGCGCTAGGCTCTGTACAGCTGTGGGAACACCAGTTGGAGCCAGACGGCGAAGAGCTGGACGAGGCCCAGACTGGCGTATAGCACTTGGCATTCCTTGGAAGCCTTGAGGTCTCCCACCTTGCTGCCAGCGTGGATTAGGCCTCATCTGTGCTAACTGGTTAGATGTATAGTATGGAGGTCTTCCCTGAGCCTGTGGAACTGCTGGCACAAAGTAGCCCCCAGCTGCAGGCTGGAACTGATTTAAGATGGCATTGGTGGGGAGCGCTCTCATCCCGGCCACCCGCTGCATATATTGGTTGATCAGGTGAGCCTTTCTCTCTTCCCTTCTCTGGGCCAGGGCGACATACAGTGGCTTGGAGCCCACAATGCGTCTGTTCATCTCCGTGACTGCTTTGGTAGCCTCTTCAGGGGATGAGAAGCAGACAAAGCCAAACCCTTTGCTTCTCCCATCCTCCAGCATCACCTTAGTATTGGTGATTGATCCAAAAGGATAAAACTCTTTCCTTAACTTCCCATTATCAATGGTGTCATCCAAGTTCTTAATGTAGAGGTTCACCCCATGATACCGACTAATTCTCTACTGTTTCAGCTGTTCAAATTTTCGCTTTAACTCGGCCTGCCGTTCCACTTTCTTCTGTGCACGGCCGATGAAAATGACTTTCCCACTGATTTCTTTTCCATTCATCTCCTCCACGGCCTTATTGGTATCCTCGTGTTTTTCGTAACTCACAAAGCCAAAGCCTTTCGATTTCCCACTGGGATCTCTCATCACCTTGACACTTAGAGTCTTACCAAACTGGCTGAATAGCTCTTTCAGACTCTCATCATCCACCTCTTCCCCCAAGTTTTTGATATAAACATTGGTGAATTCCTTAGCTTTCGCTCCAAGCTCAGCTTCCCGCTCTTTTCGAGACTTGAATCTGCCCACAAACACTTTGCGGTCATTGAGGAGCATGCCATTCACCTTCTCGATGGCCTTGTCGGCAGCCTCCTGGGTCTCGAAGTGGACAAAGGCATAACCCTTAGAGCCGTTCTCATCACACACCACCTTGCAGGACAGAATGTTTCCAAAAGCAGAAAAAGTATCATAAAGTGCCTTGTTATCTATAGATTTGTCCAGGTTCTTGATGAAGACATTTCCCACGCCAGATTTTCTCAAAGAGGGATCCCTCTGAGACCACATGATACGGATCGGCTTTCCCTTAATCACATCAGAGTTCATGGTATCCAAGGCCTGCTTAGCGTCAGCTGGCTGCTGGAAGTTGACGTAGGCATAACCCAGGGAGCGGCGGGTGATCATGTCGCGGCAGACCCAGATGGACAGCACAGGCCCCGCAGGACTGAACTTTTCGTACAGCATGGCCTCGGTGACGTCCGAGTGCAGGTCACCCATGTACAGGGAGGCCATGGGGTAGCTGCTGGCCGCAGCGTTCATCTCCCCAGCCCCCAGCACCCCGAGCCCCGCCAGGAGGACTTCTTAGGGGGGGCCACACAGGACAAAGGGGGCTCCACTCCGAGCCGCGGCCCACAGGTGGCAGTGAAGCTCAGAGAAGCTGGAGTCAGCTCCGAGGACTGGAGAGGAGTGTGGGGACGGCTCGGACGAGACTGCCCAACCACAGACAAAAGGCTCTCAAAAACAATATGGCCCTCCCTGGGAGTTTGTTAATTTTCAGCTGTCCTGGTCTGAAAGCTCCCAATTTCAAAAAATGAAAACAATGAAAACGGGGACTGTCCTCCAAATTACAAAAATTCTTCCCGAGGCAACCCAGTGGTGCCCACGGTGGCCTCCGGAACGTGTGTTTCTCTATAAATATAGGCCTCGTGCACCCAGCGGTTTAAGATTACAGCAACCCGGGGAAGAGGGAAACCAAATATTTGTCGGTGCCGACTTGGCAAGCCCCGCGCGGCCGGAGCGTGCAGCTGCCTCCCACGCCGGGCCGGTGAAGGGCAGCGTGGACACGTGGAGCGCGGAGGCCGGCGCGCGGGGGGCGAGGGCGGCGGGCACGGGGCTGCAATGCGGTGCGGCCGAGCGGCGGGCTGAGGCGTGTGGACGCGGGCACGCGAGTGGCTCACCACTGGACCGACGGACGGGGACCGAAGAACGCCCAGGTGCGGCGGCGGTGACGGCAGCAGCGGCATCGGGCAGGCCGGAAGCGTGCAAAAGTGACTTCCCCGTGGGTTCTCCGAGGAGGATTCGCTCTTTTTTTTTTTCTTTCTTTCTTTTTTTTAAAGATTTTAAAGCGTTTTCGGGTTTTTTTTAAATCTTTTTCTCTTTTTTATTTCCTTCAGGCTGCTAGGCCCGAAAGTGGCGGAGGCTGTGGTGACCTGGGGCTGTTTTTCTGTAACATCTTATGGAAAAATCCAAATGAACTTTTTGGCCAACCCAGTACAAGGGAATCCCCATAAGGTTATCAGCTGATTTTTCAGCAGAAACTCTGCAGGCCAGAAAGGAGTGGCAGGACATATTTAGAGCGATGAAAGGGGAAAACCTGCAGCCAAGATTACTCTACCCAGGAAGCACCTCATTCAGATTTGATGGAGAAATCAAAAGCTTTACAGACAAGCAAAAGCTAAGAGAGTTCAGCACCACCAAACCGGCTTTACAACAACTGCTAAAGGAGCTTCTCTAGGTGGGAAATGCAAGAGAAGAAAAGACCTACAAAAACAAAACCAAAGCAATTAAGAAAATGGTAACAGGAACATATTGATAATTACCTTAAATGTAAATGGATTAAATGATCCAACCAAAAGACACAGACTGGCAGAATGGATACAAAAACAAGACCAATATATATGTTGCCTACAAGAGACCCACTTCAGACCTAGGGACACATACAGACTGAAAGTGAGGGTATGCAAAAAGATATTCTATGCAAATGGAAATCAAAAGAAAGCTGGAGCAGCAATACTCATATCAGACAAAATAGACTTTAAAATAAAGACTGTCAGGATTTTCCTGGCAGCACAGTGGTTAAGAATCCACCTGCCAATGCAGGGGACACGGGTTTGAACTCTGGTCTGGGAAGATCCCACGTGCTGTGGAGCAACTGAGCCCATGTGGCACAACTACTGAGCCTGCACTCTAGAGCCCGCAAGCCACAACTACTGAAGCCCTCGCGCCCGAGAGCCCATGCGCCGCAACTACTGAAGCCCATGCGCTCTAGGACCCATGTGCTGTAAGTACGGAAGCCCACGCGCCTAGAGCCCATGCTCCACGACAAGAGAAGCCATTGCAATGAGAAGCCCGTGCACCGCAATGAAGACAAGTCCCTGTTTGCCACAACTAGAGAAAGCCCGCATGCAGCAACAAAGACCCAACACAGCCAAAAAAATAAGTACAAAAATAAACACTGTTACAAGAGACAGAGAAGGACACTACATAATGATTAAGGGATCGATACAAGAAGAAGATATAAGAGTTGTAAACATTTATGCACCCAACATAGGAGCACCTCAACACATAAGGCAAATGCTAACAGCCGTAAAAGGGGAAATCAACAATAACACAACAATAGTGGGGGACTTTTAACACTCCACTTACACCCATGGATAGATTATCCAGACAGAAAATAAATAAGGAAACACAAGCCTTAAATGACACATCAGACCAGATAGACTTAATTGATATTTATAGAACATTCCATCCAAAAACAGCCGAATACACTTTCTTCTCAAGTGCACACGAAACATTCTCCAGGATAGAACACATCTTGGGTCACAAATCAAGCCTTGGTAAATTTAAGAAAACTGAAATCATATCAAATATCTTTTCTGACCACAATACTATCAGATTAGAAATCATTTATAGGAAAAAAAAAACTGTTAACACCAACACATGGAGGCTAAACAATATGCTACTAAATAACCAAGAGATCACTGAAGAAATCAAAGAGGAAATAAAAAAAATACCTAGACACAAATGACAATGAAAACACGATGACCCAAAACCTATGCGATGCAGCAAAAGCAGTTCTACGAGGGAAGTTTATAGCAATACAATCCTACCTCAAGAAACAAGAAACATCTCAAATAAACAACCTAACCTTACATCTAAAGCAACTAGAGAAAGAAGAACAAAAAAAACCCCAAAGTTAGTAAAAGTAATCAAAAAGATCAGAGCAGAAATGAATGAAATAGAAACGAAGAAAGAGTGAAGAACACTCTGGCATAAATTGCAGCAGGATCTTTTTTGATCCACCTCTTAAGAGTAATGAAAATAAAACCAAAAATAAACAAATGGGACCTAATGAAACTTCAAAGCTTTAGCACAGCAAAGGAAACCATAAACAAGACAAAAAGACAACCCTCAGAATGGGAGAAAATATTTGCAAATGAAGCAACTGACAAAGGATTAATCTCCAAAATATACAAACAGCTCATGAAGCTCAATAATAAAAAAACAAACAACCCAATCAAAAACTGGGTAGAAGACCTAAACAGACATTTCTCCAAAGAAGACAAACAGATGGCCAAACAAACACATGAAAAGATGCTAGACATCACTAATTATTAGAGAAACGCAAATCAAAACTACAACGCGGTATCACCTTACACTGGTCAGAATGGCCATCATCAAAAAATCTACAAACAATAAATGTTGGAGAGGGTGTGGAGAAAAGGGAACCCTCTTGCACTGTTGGTGGGTATGTAAATTGATACAGCCACTATGGAGAACAGTATGGAGGTTCCTTAAAAAACTAAAAATAGAACTACCATACAATCCAGCAATCCCACTACTGGGCATATACCCAGAGAAAACCATAATTCAAAAAGACTCATGCACCTCAGTGTTCACTGCAGAACTATCTGCAACAGCCAGGACATGGAAGCAACCTAAATGTCCATCAACAGAGGAATGGATAAAGAAGATGTGATACATATATACAACGGAATATTACTCAGCCATAAAAAGGAACAAGATTGGATCATTTGTAGAGACGTGGATGGACCTAGAGACTGTCATACAGAGTGAAGTAAGTCAGAAAAACAAATATCGTATATTAACGCATATATGTGGAATCTAGAAAATGGTGTAGATCATCTTATTTGCAAAGCAGAAATAGAGACAAAGACGTAGAGAACAAACGTATGGATACCAAGGGGGAAGGCGGCAGGGGGATGAATTGGGAGATTGGGATTGACATATATACACTATTGACACGATGTATAAAATAGATAACTAATGAGAACCTACTGTATAGCACAGGGGACTCTACTCCATGTTCTGTGGTGACATAAATGGGAAGGAAATTTTAAAAAAGACGGGATATATGTATACATATAGCTGATTCACTTTGCTGTACAGCAGAAACTAATACAACGTTGTAAAGCAACTACACTCCAATAAAACTTAGTAAAATAACCTTCTACTACACTATTCCTAACTACTATGCTAAACTTTCTTTTATATGCCAGCTGCTGTATAATAAAGAACTTGTCTAATCTTTGTCCTAGGTTCCTGGCAAAGAGCTTCTAAAATCCCTGGAATTTTCCAAGTGATAGGAGTATCTTTGTTATTCATTAGCCCCTTGGACACATGTGAGTTTTATGCTAAAGAGATCGCTCAGGATGGGGGCTGGTTGCCAGAAAGACCAACCACGTAGGCCTACATAATGAAACCCCAGCCAAAATCGAACACTGAAGCTTGGTGGAGTGAGCTAATTAGTAAACACATAAATGTGCCAGGAGGGTGATGTGCCCTGATTCTATGGAGAGAGGACAGGGAAGCTCTGTGTTCAGGACTCACCCAGACCTTGCCCTGTGTGTCTCTTAATTTGGCTGTTCCTGATTTGCATCCTTTACAATAAGCCTGTAATCATAAGTATGGCACTTTCCTGAGTCCTGTGAGTTGTTCTAGTAAATCACTGAACCTGAGAGGGGTCACAGGAACCTGCCAGATTTGTAGCCAACTGGTTGGAAGTGTAGGTGGTCTGAGGACCACACTTGAGGCTGGCATCTGAAGTGGGAGCAGTCTTTTGGGGATCATGTTCCCTTAAACCCACTGATGGTAGTACAGATGATATGAATAGATGAATAACCTTAAGCTGGCAGCATTAAATCAGAGATATACCTATATATGGCTTTAGGAAACATTATTTGCATCATCCTGACATATCTTACTTGGAAATATGAAGGGGAGAGAGAGGGAATGAGAGAAGGAAGGAAGAAGGATGGGAGGAAGGGAGGGAGGGGAAAAGAGAGGGAAGAAAGAAAGTAAAGTGAAGGGAAGAGGGGATAAAGAAAGAATGAAAGAAAGAAAAAGACAAAGATATTAAGTGTAAAACAACTGCTTTGAGTGACTTAGTGCTTTGTCCTAACAATGGGCAATAAATGTTATAAAGTGATGCTAGTGGAGACAGGCAAGGAAAGATTCTTTTGCAAAAGTTAAACAAAAACAAATACTGGATTTCCTCAAAATTTTAGATTTTATAGCCATATAGCTAGAGCTATATAAGCATCTTTAATTTCATATAGGAAAAAAAAACCCTTAAACAAGTATTGTCATACTAATTCTCCATGACATAAAGCTTCTTAGGAATGCACCTACTATATTACAGCAAAAGAGACTCTTCTAAAACCCATCACAGAGCTAATGGGGAAGACAGCATTATGCCAAGGAACACTGCAGAGGTAATGCTTAGAAAATCCAGACAGCTGACACCTAGAAGACTTTTTTAACATGGGCATTAGGGTCCAAACATCTAGGCTGATGGGTTTGGGGGCACAGCTGTCATTTCTGGGAAGGGGTAATTCAAACATTTAAGTGTACTGGGCAGGTAATCTAAACAGAAAGTGAGAATGGGGACCAAGGTTGCACAATGGGACTTTATGACTCAGCCATTTTCCAAAGGACATTTCTGTTGAGATGAAGAATCACTTATTCATAACAACAGACTAGTAGAGAAAACTAGAGAAGATCCTGATCCACAGCAAATCTAGTCCAATCACACAATTTATCCCTAAATTTTATAATGTCTTTTATCAATCTGAATTTTTTGAGAATTAGTCTTAAATTCTATAAGGAAAAATAGTGAAAGGCTTTTTTTTTTTATTTTAAAAATTTTATTTATTTATTTATTTATTTTTGGCTGCGTTGGGTCTTCGTTGTTGCACGCCGGCTTTCTCTAGTTGCGGCGAGTGGGGGCTACTCTTTGTTGTGGCACACAGGCTTCTCATTGCAGTGTCTTCTCTTGCTGCAGAGCACGGGCTATAGGTGTGTGGGCTTCATTAGTTATGGCATGTGGGCTCAACAGTTGTGGCTCGCAGGCTCTAGAGTGCAGGCTCAGTAGTTGTGGTGCACAGGCTTAGCTGCTCCATGGCACGTGGGATCTTCCAGGACCAGGGATAGAACCCATGTGCCCTGCATTGGCAGGCGGATTCTTAACCACTGTGCCACCAGGGAAGCCCCAGTGAAAGGTTTTGAAATGGCATGGTCTATCAATAGAAGGATGGAGGCTTCCAGATTCTCTGATCCTACAGAAATGTGTTACATGGTCTATCTCTGACTAGACAATTTTACAAGTTTGTTGTAAACTGATAGCTTTGCTGAAAATTGATATTAATGGAAATAATTCCTGTCCACTGAAATGCAAACTGTGTACACAGAATTCAATTGATATTGCTCTATGAATACTGAGCACTTCTGCATTTGTTTGTAAACTAATTTCAGAACACTCTGACTATAAATATGTGGTACTTTGAGTCCTCTTTTGAACCATTTTTCGTACTCTTTCTGTTCTCTACATTAACGCTGAGCCATTTGAAGTTGCCTATATTAGACCATTTCAGACCTGTAGAAAACAGTTACATGATTCATCCTAATAACATCTCTTTATATTTCTGCTGCTCCTTCCCTCCCTGCATTAAACTCATAACAAGAACTACATGCTATTATTCTTTAAAAATACATATATAATACAATGTTTCAGATATATAAAGAATAATGAATGGACACCCATATATCTACAGCCTAGTTGAAAAAATATTTAACAATACAATTTAAGGCTCCTGTGTGCTCTTCCCAGCAGTATTACTGGTCTTCTCTCCCCACCTTAGCCTTCAGAGATCCCCACTATCCTTACTTTGATATTTATCATTACCATGCATTTATTTAAACATTTATTATGTATATATGCTTCCCTAAATAATACATGAATGTTGGGCTTTATACAATATAAATGTGTTCTGCTATTTGCTTTATTTACTTAACTTTTTACTTGTGAGATTCACCCAAGTTACTATATAGATCTAGTTCATTCATTTTCATTATTGTACGGGATTCCATTAGGTAAATATACTACAATATTTTCTTTCTTTTATAAATAGACATTTGGACTAGTTTGAACTTTCTGCTATAAAAATGTTGCATAAATATTTATACATGCATAGGAGAGTTTCCAAAGGGTATCTGCCTAGGAGTGGAATTGCTGGATTGTAGGTTATGTGTGTTTTAGTTTTAACAGATATTGCTAAATTTTTCCTCTCTATGGTTGTGCAATTTCTATTTCCATCAACAGTGTCCAAGAGCTCCCTTAACTCTACATTCCCACCATTATTTGGTATTATCAGACTGCTTAATTTTTGCCAATCTAACAGGTATGAAATGACATCTCATTAGAACTTTAATTTTCCTACAGGAACTAATTACCAGCGAATGGCTAATAAACTTTTAGGTTGCCTCTTTTATACCTTGTCATTCTTCTATTGATTTGTCTTTTTCTAACCTATTTGTAGGAATCCCTAGTTAATATAGACAGTAATATTTAGCTGTTATATGTACCATAAATATATTCTTTAACCCTGTGGCCTATATATGCATTTTTAAAATTATGGCATTCACCTTGGTTACTGTACAGAGCTGGAAGACAGAGTGGTGGAAATCACTGCCACGGAACAGAATAAAGAAAAAAGAATGAAGAAATGAGGACAGTTTAAGAGACCTCTGGGACAACGTCAAATGCACCAACATTTGCACCAGCATTATAGGAGTCCTAGCAGGAGAAAAGGGAGAGAAAGGGCCTGATAAAATACTTGAAGGGATAACAGCTGAAAACTTCCCTAACATGGGAAAGGAAACAGTCACCCAAGTCCAGGAAGCATACGGTTCCATACAGAATTAACCCAAGGGGGAACACTCTGAGACACATAGTAATCAAATAGACAAAAATTAAAGACATGGAGAAAATATTAAAACCAACAAGGGAAAAGCAACAAATAACATACAAGGCAATCCTCATAAGATTATCAGCTGATTTTTCAGCAGAAACTCTGCAGTTCAGAAGGGAGTGGCACAGTATATTTAAAGTGATGAAAGGGCAAAACCTACAACCAAGAATACTCTACTTAGCAAGGCTCTCATTCAGATTTGACAGAGAAATCAGAAGCTTTACAGACAAACAAAAGCTAAAAAAATTCAGCACCACCAAACCAGCATTACAACAAATACTACAGGAACTTCTCTAAGCAGAAAAGGCCACAACTAGAAACAATAAAATTATGAAAATGGGAAAGCTCACCGGCAAAGGCAAACATACAGGATAGGTAGGAAGTCGTCCACACACAAATATGATATCAAAACCAGTAACTGTGACAGCAGGAGAGTAAAAATGCAGGATATTTGAAATGCATTTGAAATTAAGAGATCAGCAACTTAAAACAATCACGTATACATATAGACTGCTATATTAAAACCTCATGGTAACCACAAATGAAAAATCTGTAATAGATATACACACAAAAAAGAAAGGAATCCAAACACAACGCTAAAGATAGTCATCAAATCACAAGAGAACAAAAGAAGAAAGGAAGAAAAAAGACCTAAAAATCAAACTAAAACAATTAAGAAAATGGCAATAAGAACATACACATCTATAACTACCTTAAATGTAAACAGATTAAATGTTCCAACCAAAAGATACAGACTGGCCAAATGGATACAAAAACAAGACCCATATATATGCTGTCTACAAGAGAACCACTTCAGACCTAGGGACACATACAGGCTCAAAGTGAGGGGGTGGAAAAAGATATTCCATGTAAATGGAAATCAAAAGAAAGCTGGAGTAGCAATACTCATATCAGACAAATAGACTTTAAAATAAAGACTGCTACAAGAGACAAAGAAGAACACGACGTAATGATCAATGGATCAATCCAAGAAGAAGATATAACAATTGTAAATATATATGCACCCAACACAGGAGCACCTCAATATACTATATAAGCAAATGTTAACAGACATAAAAGGAAAGTTGACAGCAATACAATAACAGTGGGGGACTTTAACACTACACTTACATCAATGGACAGATCATCCAGACAGAAAATCAATAAGGAAACACAGGACTTAAATGACACATTAGACCAGGTGGACTTAATGGATCTTTATAGAGCATTCCATCCAAAAGCAGCAGAATACAGATTCTTTTCAAGTGCACATGGAACATTCTCCAGAATAGATCCCATGCTGGGCCACAAAGGAAGTCTCAGTAAATTTAAGAAAACTGAAATCGTATCAAGCATCTTTTATAACTACAGCTCTATGAGATTAGAAATCAACTACAAGAAAAAAAATGTAAAAAACACAAACATGTGGAGGCTAAACAATATGCTACTAAACAACCAATGGATCACTGAAGAAACCAAAGAGGAAATCAAAAACTACCTAGAGACACAAGAAAATGAAAACACGACAATCCAAAGCCTATGGGACATGGCCAAAGCAGTTCTAAGAGGGAAGTTTAGAGTGATACAAGCTTACCTCAGGAAATAAGAAAATCTCAAATAAAGAACCTAACCTTACACCTAAAGCAACTACAGAAAGAAGAACAAAAAAAACCCAAAGTTAGTAGAAGGAAAAAACTCATAAAAATCGGAGCAGAAATAGGTGAAATAGAGATGAAGAAAACAATAGAAAAGATCAATGAAACAAAAAGTTGGTTCTTTGAAATGATAAACAAAATTGATAAACCTTTAGCCAGACTCATCAAGAAAAAAGGGAGAGGGTCCAAACAATAAAATTAGGAACGAAAAAGGAGAAGTTACAAATGACACCACTGAAATACAAAGAACCATACGAGACTACTACAGGAAACTATATGCCAATAAAATGGACAACCTAGACGAAATGGACAAATTCTTAGAAAGATACAATCTCCCAAGACTGAACCAGCAAGAAATAGAAAATATGAACAGACCAGTTACAAGCACTGAAATTTAATCTGTGATTTACAAACTCCCAAAAAACAATAGTCCAGGACCAGATGGATTCACAGGTGAATTCCATCTTTGTCACTGTACACAGCACAGTGTCTGCCAGTTAGCAGACATTAATAAATATTTGTTGAATGAATGAATGAAAAACTGAAAAAATACACATAAAGAAATCAGACAATGTTTTAAGCTCTTATTTTGGAATTGTGACCCTCTATGCCTATTAGGTTTTATAAACTTTTATATTTAAAGAAATAAATTTAATTTAGCTTGGAGACTTTCCAGCAGTCCCTTGAGATAACTGGAGATAAGACAGAGCACCAAAAAATCAGGACTGGAAGTCCAAAATTTTAAATCACCTAAGACAAACAGTTGTCTGCTCTCTTAAATATCTCCAAGAACAAGTATGCTGGCTCTCATGTTTTCTATTATACTTTGCAGAACATAATGACTAAAACAGCCTCTAGTTCCACCATGTTTGAATGCCCCAGAGGAAAGTCTACAAAAGTGAGTGTAAAGCAATTCTACTAAATAAGAAAACACTTAGAAATGTGCCCATAATACATCAATGAGCAATAGACATAGTGATTAAAATGAATATACAATATGTATACACTTCAATTTTAAAAGCTAACAATGGTAATAACTATAGTAAAACAGAGGGGAAAATAATACATCAGCCTTTATATGATTTAAAATGGAAGGAAATTAATATATGACAACTTACAACAGAACCAGCAGGAGGTTCAGACAGCACAGAATCTTAAAAAGGAAGTCATAGGAAGCAATGAGTCATTCTGGACAAAACACAGAATCTGTAGTAAGAAGACCTGGTTTTGAGTTGTCATTCTGACATTTACTAGCTATTTGGCATTGGGCACATCATTTAATCCACCTACACCTCAGCTCCTTATCAGTAAATAGAGTTTATAATGATCTGGCATCCTCTCTAACAGGGTTATTGTATGTTTCAAATTAAGTAGAAAAATGTGTGACATACTTCAATAATATGCAGTTGTAATCACCTATCCTTCTTCATCTTCCCATCTCCCCAATGGCAGCAATCTGTATAACTGTGTGATTTTTTTCCAGCAGGGCTCAGTAGAGCTAGTACAGGCAAGAGAGAGATTAGTTCGGGATTTTGCCCAGACAGGGACCGAAGGACAAAAGAGCAAGGGAATAAAAGAGAATGATAAGAGAGTGAATGAAATAGCAAGAGACTAAGAAAATTAAGCTGGATAGGGAAGGAAGTGAAGACAGGCCTCAGTGGGGTCAAAGAAAAGATCTAGTAGATCCTCAAAGGTCAGGCAGAAGAAGAAATTTTGAACAAATCTGCATGTCTTCATTTATAATTTCAGAGGTGAGCCATCTTTGCATGAGAACAAAGCTCATGGTGTGACTATGGGAGCTGATTAGCTAAAAAGATGATCACTTCAGTTGAAGAGGTCAATGTGTTGAAGAAACGATCATCCACGTGAGTACTGAAGTCACTCAGGGTAAGGCCAAAAATTGAGATGGAAAGGAAGACTGTGTGTGCTAGGTCGTAAATGATAGAGAAGATCTATTATATAAGAAGACAAAAGTGGTATAGCCCTTGTGCCAGAGAGCACAGGGATTTTAAGAAGGCAGAGAAGCAGCAGTCTGGCAATGTATGAAATAGTGGGGCATAAAAAATTACAGTCATCCTTATCTCTCTCCTTTTGCAAGGAGTGGTCTGGGAGAATGAGCTGCACCCATTCAGAAGGGCTAGAGTAAGCGATCTTACTCGCCTGGCTTCCATTTAAGGCCAGAACACACATTAAAACATCCCATAGGGGCTTCCCTGGTGGCGCAGTGGTTGAGAGTCCGCCTGCCGATGCAGGGGACACGGGTTCGTGCCCCGGTCCGGGAAGATCCCACATGCCACGGAGCGGCTGGGCCTGTGAGCCATGGCCGCTGAGCCTGCGCGTCCGGAGCCTGTGCTCCGCAACGGGAGAGGCCACAACAGTGAGAGGCCCGCGTACCGCAAAAAAAAAAAAAAAAAAAAAAAAAAATCCCATAAAATGGTTAACAGTGTAGAAAACAGGAGTTTCAGAGAACAAGTGGAAAGGTTTGAAAGGGAGCAAAAAAGCAGGACTGGGAGAGAGGAAGAGGAAGCCAAGTCAGCACAGGAATAACAGTACAGAAGAAAGACATATGACTGGAGGAGCTGGGACAAAGGTAACAGAGAATAAGACTTGCTGGGTTTATATGGCCAAAGGTTATCAAAATAATTAGTTCTAGCAGTTCCCTGATAGCTAGGGAGTTAGCACGAAGGTCTTGACAATGGTTTGGTTAAATTCCCTCATTTACAGATTGCAGGAGGTGGGGGCAACATCTGAGTATCTAGTATGTACTTATTCACATTATGTAAAGTGTTAAGCCCTACACCCACACCTTCCCTCATTTTATAAATGAGGGAACTGAGGATCACAGAAGCAAAGTGACCAGCCCTGGGTTGTATCATTTATTTATTTATTTATTGCGGTACGCGGGCCTCTCACTGTTGTGGCCTCTCCTGTTGCGGAGCACAGGCTCCGGACGCACAGGCTCAGCAGCCATGGCTCACGGGCCCAGCCGCTCCGCGGCATGTGGGATCTTCCCGGACTGGGGCACGAACCCGTGTCCCCTGCATCGGCAGGCAGACTCTCAACCACTGCACCACCAGGGAAGCCCCTGGGTTGTATTATTAATATTCAGTGTCACTGAGGACCCAGGCTTCTTTTTCAAATCTAAATCAGTATGGCAGTATAAGAAAGAATTTGAAATGAGAACATCTTTAGTCACTTTCTACCAGTGAGATCTTGTATGTTTTTTTTTAACTCCACTAAGCCTATCTACCAAACAAGGTTATTGCAAAGATTAAGCTACAACTACAAAATAAATCCTAGTAAAAAAAAAAATTTTTTTTTAAATCCTAGTAGTTATTTTTTTAACTGAAAACTGGTCTACATAGGAACTTATTTTCAAATGTGAATTTCTTACTTGGTTTATTTCAAACGCAAATCCAAAGTTTCTAAATTAATGCCTATAGATTTTACAGATAGGAAACTGAGGTAGAAAGGGAGGATGTATAACTTATGGCTCCCTCGTATATCTAGAATCAAGTCCAAACTCCAAAGTTTCAGGTCTTTAATACTATGGCCCCAGCCCACCTCTCTAGCCACATCTCTCACTACTGACTTACACAAATACAATACTTGACCTCTGGCAACTATCAACTTTTTAAAACATATCCTATAATTTCCCCATTTTGGAGCTCCACCTAAATTATTTAATCTATTTAAATTTGTTTTCCAAGGCTCAAATAAAATTCATCTTGAGTGTAAAGCCTAACCTTGTTCCAATTGTTGAGAAATGATGGCTCCATCCTCTGAACTCCTATATCACTTTGCTTTACCTCCCTTAGAGTACTTATTGCCTTACAATTTAGGTAAGCATGAAAAAATTTCATTTCTGCCATTAGAGCTTAAGTCCCTTAAAGGTAGTTGGAAGAGAATTAACATTTACTTTGCATCTCTGAAGTGCCAATTGCTTCTCTAGTGTATATACACACACACACATTATTTCATGTAAACTTTGTGACATCCCATGAAGTAGAAATCTATTTTTTACACATAAGGACACTGAAAGTCACAGAGGTTAAACAATTTGCTTACAGTCCTAAGACTAGCAAGTGACAGAGCCTAGATTTGAATCCATCTTTCTAACCCAAAGCCTAGGCTCTTGCCACTATACTCTTCCCAGAAACCATGAGTATATCCTCACTACTGATTGTTTCCTATCTATCCACTGACCATCAGGGAAAAAAACTTCCATGGACTTCGTCATTAAGTATCAGCAGAAAAGATTTGATATAGGATATCTGCCCTCCTACTTTCCAAGAGTTAGAACAGACTCTTCAGAGCCAACAGAATGACTAATATGAGACCTGAATAAAGATGAAGAGATCATAATCCTGCTTCTAGGAAGAAAAGTCAAAAACCATTACTTTTCCATTCTTGTATTTAAAAATTCCTCCTCCTCTGAGGTTTCCACCACTTGGCTATATCACTCCTTACCCCTCCTCCTCATCTGTCATCTACCACCCTCCCGATTAATCCCCTATATTCACTGCACCTGGGTCACAATCCCTCTCTCTTCCCTGCGTCCTAGCATCCTAAATCATTTCATTATCCATGCAGAAGACTCGTTCAATACAATAGCCTCGCAGTTCCTTGTCATACTCAGCTTCACCCGACCTTCACCTCTGCTGTACTTCAGCATCTCACACACAGAGACCTAGCTGTCACCTAGAAGGGCTCCACATCAGACAATTTAACTCTATATTCCACTTTCTAACCACAACCTTTTTTTTCTATCTTACTTCTACATTTGCTCATTGACCTAACTCAAGAAATCACAGAACCTCTAAGTCCCAAACTGAAATCATTATCCAGTGTTTCCTGTCTCAGTTAATGTCACCATCATCCCCCTAGTCACCCAAACCAAAAACATGAGCATCACCCTGGACTCCTCACCCTCTGATCTACATACCCAATCAATCATAAAGCCTCACAGATTCTCTCAACTTCATCCCTCTCTCCTCATCCCTATAATCACATTTAAAAAATGTTATTCAAGCATATCTATAAAAACCTTTCAGTGATAAAAAAAAAAAACACCCATTGAATTCATTTCAAGATACTTATGCATACAGGGTCTACCATGACATGGCCTCGGACTGTATTTCTGGCCTCACAACTTACCACTTACATCTTCACTGTTATTTCTTAGCAGTCCCAAACTGCTTGTGGTTCTCTAGGCAAGCCATTCCTTTTCTCACACTGATGCCTTTACTCAAGCTATTCTCTCTGTTTGAAGCACATTTTTTACTCATCTTTGCCTGACTTACTTCTACGTACCATTTAAGACTTGGGTCAGGTGTCATCTCTTCCTCAAGCCTTCCCTCAAGTCCCAGACTAGTCTAAGCACCCTCCCCTTGATGCAACCACAGCATCACAGGCATAGCTCTCCCCTTTTATTCTGAGATGACCTATTTCAGCATCTAATTTACCAACTTCACAAGCATTGGAAATGTATCTTATTCATCTCTGTCTACCCAGCTAAACATAGTACATAGCATAGTGCCTGACACATAATAGACACATTAAGTATAGAGTAAATGTTAGAAGATGTTGAGTTTACATTTTCAGTGGGATATTCACACCAGTGCTTTCTCACAGAGTTTTTTTTAGTATTTCCTACCATTAACTCCAAGTCCTTTGAAGGGAAGGAACCAGAGCTTTTCCTGAGTCTGCACAGTTCTATAAAGAATGATGCTATACAAAGTTTTACCCAACAAACATAACAGAAATCAAAACTTGACGTGTGCTAGAAACTTCAAAACCACTGACCAATTGAAAAAAAATGAAGATATAAGAACAAAGATAAAGAACTAATTCTGACCGCTGTGTTGTCTATGTTATGTGCTTGTCTATGTTATAAAAACAGTGAAATTTTGCTTAGAATATAAACAGCGTCCTGGATACAAGAGCTTGGCACTTTATCTACAAGGTCATCACATCTCTGCTAAGCTTAAAAAATTACTAACCTGCAGGGTTGCTCAGGCAGGGGTTTAAGTTGTTGGTAAAGACACTACTTAAAAACTTAACCCCACAAACCAAGGCTCAGTGATGAAAAAGCAAGTAAAAAATAATGCTGGTATATGAGCAACAACAAAAAAATGTTCTTTTCATAGTAATTTTGGGCCTTGAGTTGGCAGTTAGAAAGAGAGCAAAGAGTTCAATGTAATAAAGCATTTCCCTCTCCAACTAAATATTAAATTGCAGTCTGGCATCAAACTAGGGATGCCAGACTCAATTCTTTCCCAGTGTAAAAAATAATAAGCTCTTCTATTTGCATGGTGCATTCCAATCGATATACATTTGCTCATTTGATAAAGTGTTTATAGACATTTTAAAAAATGAGGGAAAACTCCAAAATTTCCACAAAATAATAACTCTTTTAGTTGGTTTAAACAAACAGTACTAGATTTTTTTTTTTTTTAAAGTTCAAAACACGGCACAGAGTGAGAAACGGAATAGAGTACTTTATATTTAAGCAGGTCAATCCTTGGGGCCGAAAGAGCTTCTTGCAGAAATTTAATAGGTTTTGGGTTTCCTTGGGAAGAGATCGGTTTCCCATCAATGGAGGAGATGTTCAGACTGGTCAAATTATTAGGGTAGAATTTGGGATTTTCAAAGCTACTTTGGTATGGGATGAGGGAAAGGGACCCTAGATGACGTTTAAATTCCCTTCCAGTCTGTAGATGTTTTGGGGTTCACTTATCTCCTGGAAACCCATTTTCATTCCTCCGGGGCTGGCCCACAGCTGTGCCCACGTGTCCAGCCCTCCTGGCCGCTGGCTCACCTCGGTGCCCAGCGGCTCCCGCCCCCGTCGGAGGTTGGAAACCTGCTTTCCGCGCCCGTTTCCGGCGGCACACGTGAGTTGTCTCGGCGCAGCTCCAGCCGCCTGAGCCAGCCCGAGGACCGCTGCTGACAGCTCCCCGCCCTTCGCACCCCCGACCCTCGGATGGGCCACGCTGTCCGCCGACCTCGGTCCTCGCCCGCCCCGAACCGGATCCGGCCGGCGAGGATCCACAGGCATCTCTCAGCTCTCCTGTCCGAGCCGACTGACAGCCCCTCAGACTCCCGGCCCTCGGCCCAAAGCCAACACTCTCGGACCGACCCAGCCCCGCCGGCCAGGACAGAGCGACCGCCGTTCGGACCGCCCGCGATGTGGACCCTCCAGAGGTCCCCGTGCCCTTGAGTTTCCCTCGCGGGGCCCCCGGGGCGCCTCTACCGAGTCAGGGCCGCGGGCCGGACACTGGGCCCCGCTGGCCCGGCCGCGGAAGCAGAACGAGCCGCCGGAGCTCCGGGCCCAAGAACACGGCGGGGGACGGCCGCGCTCGGACCCCAGACAGGCCGACCGGCCGGGACACACAGACGGACAGTCAGGCCCGAGGGGCGGGGGCAGCGGCCGGGCCGGTCCTGGCGCCTCCTTCTCGCCCGGGGCGGCCCCTGACGGCCCAGCCCCTCAGGGCGCGGGCTTTCCGGGAGAGCGGAGGCGGCCGCCAAGGCGCTTACCTGAGGGCGCAGCGACGACGCGGAGCGGCTCACTCCCTGCCCGCCGCCATGTTTCCGCTGCGCAGCGAGCGAGGGAGGACGCGCGGAGGGGGCGGGCGGGGGCGGCTCCGGAGAGCGGCGGCTGCCGGCCGGCCGGCGGGCTGGCGCGCGGCTGGGGGCTCGACCGAGGCGGCGGCGGCGTTGGCTGAAGCGGGGGCGGGGCGCGGGCTTCCCGGCCCCGCCCCCCGGGCCTCCGGCCGCGGTGTGGCGAGCGCCTCGGCAGTTGGGCCCGCGCGGGGGGGGCGGTGCGGGGAGGGCGCCGCCGAGCGGCCAGGCCCCGCCAGCCTCCTCTGCCTCCCGCCTCCTGCCTTCGACCCCGGGGCCCAGACCCGCGTTCCCACCGGCCCTACGCGCCGCTTCTCACGGGTGGGTAAACTGAGGTCTGGAGAGGGCTCGGGTACTTGGGTTCGAGTCCCGCTGTCGCCGCTCCGAGCCCGCGCGTGGGCGGGTGGGGGAGATGGAGGACCCAAGAGGCGTCAGGTCAGGTTGGCTGACGCGCGGCGCCGCCTCGGGCGAAGAGCGGGCGCTCCGGGGCTCGAATCCCTGCCTTGCTAAGAGTGATGGATGACCTTGAGCGAGTTACCTCGTATTTCTACCCCAGGACCCTCACCTCTAACGGGATAACATTTAATCCAGAGGGTTGGTGTGAGGATAAATAAGTTAATGCTCGTGAAGCCCACGGAACAGTGCTGGAGACCTAGTAAGTAAATGCGTAGGAAATAGAAGCTCCCGCGGTCCCTTCACTGGTTCATCCATCCATTCAACAACTACTTACGCATTGAGCCCCTCCATGTGCCTGCAGACAGGCTCATTCTGTTAGTGAACACTCTTTGCTACACTCCTATGGTTAAACGCCGCGTCCACCTGGATCATCCCTATTTTAGCAGGGAGGAAACTGAAGCTCAGGGAGGTGAAGCTACTTGTCCAAGGTCACCCAGCCAGTAAATGAGTGGAGATTCATCTCCAACCTGACTTCAAAGCCTGTGCTCTGCAAGCAAGGAGTCATCAGCTGTTTGGATGGGTCAAAGGAGGCTACCTGAGAGTTAAACACTTTCAGGTTGGCTCTTGAAAGAGTCTGCAAGGAGGAAGCTCATTTCAGGCAGAGGGAAGGATGTGTGCAAGGGCATAAAGACATATGATAGCAGATGGCTGGTTGGTGTGATTGGCAGGGTGGGAGTATGAGAGACAGTGTGGATGTGGTGATGACGGTGCTGAAGCTAGACAGGGAAAGGAAGCCAGAACATGGAAGGAGGTCTTTGTGTGCCTAAAATGACGTTTAATGTCCTTGTATGTCTACCTTAGAATTTATTTTGTAGGCCAGTGGTTTTCATAGTATGGTTCTGGGACTCCTGGGTGTCCCTGAGATCATTTCAGGGGTCAGAGAGCTCAAAATTATTTTCATAATAATGCTAAATGCAATTTGCTTTTTTTTGCTCTGATGAGCATACAGTGAAGTTTTCCATAGACTATAGGACAAATGATATTTCAACGCATTAAATGCAGGTACAGATTTGAGAATCCAGCTGTCTTCTTTAAGCCAGGTGTTAAAGAGATTTGTACAAATGTAAGACACCGCTTTTCTCATTAATATTTTGTCTTAGAAATAGTAGACATTTTTCACTAAAAATGTGTTTATATTAACAGGTAATGGATTTATTGTAATTTTAAATGAATTAATAAAATTTTAGAAATTTCTCAGTTTTAATTCCTGATATGGTAAGTATTGTTAGAAGTAACAAATGGCACATAAAAAAGCTCTTCGGGGTCCTCAGTAATATTTAAGAGTGGGAAGGGGTCCTGAGCCCAAAAGGTTTATGAATGCCTGCTATAGGCAGTAAGAAGCTATTGAAGCTTTAAGTAGGGGAGTGACTTAATCAGACTTTCATTTCAGAAAGAGTTTTCAAGACCCAAGGCCAGCCTTGAGGGATAAGTTCACAAGGCATGGGCATTCTAGGCAGAAGGATAGAAACAGGGAAGTGCAGGTCTGGTAAGCAACAGAGCTAGGACCCAGATGACTCTGGCCTTTTTATTCCTCATTTGGTATCACTTTACCACCTGACAAGCGACAGGATGAGTGTTTTATTCCTTCATTTCCACTGGGTGCTGTGTAGTGAGGCTTTTGCTCACATTTGCTGTGGACGTTAGCACCCTTTCTGACCCCAGCACACTGCTACCTCTCCTCATTGCCCATTTTCTGAGAAGCAGTCCAGTGAGGAAGGCAGATGAGAGGAAAAGAGGAGGTTACCAATGCTAGTGTGAGTAGGCATGGGAATCCTGGCAGAGGGTTCTCCAGAGCTACACAGCCCAGATTATCCTTCACATACTTCTAGGGCTCACAAGTGAGAGGGAAAACAATTGTATCAAAACCTCTGCTTTTGAAAAGAAGTTCCCCAGAGTGCTGAGAGCCTGTTCCTTTAACATTAAAAAAAAAGTATCCATATCAGATGAAAATCTTTTAAAGGTATTTTATAAACTTCCTAGCCATCCTTATTTAAGAAACAGAAGTAAACTTAGTATTTTCTTGATTTATTATAAACATGAATTGGTAACAATCAGGCTTTATTATTAAGCAATCCTCTTGGACTATTGATTGAGTTAAGGACTCTATTCCACCTTAACAAATGGCCCCAGAATGCTGTGCTTTTGGGGCTCTCCTGGTGGTTCCACAAAGGTTCTGGTTTTCAGCTGCCACTTCTCCTGCTGTCATTACGCCTATCCCTTTTATACCTGCTTCTAATTTGCTAAAGCTGAGAAGGTACATAATCTAAGCTTACTGGAGTTGCATCAAATAGTCAGCCTCTAAGCAAGGGTCTGAGCGACTGTCCTGGGATGAAGCACTGGAAAGGGCAGCTGCAAAGGCAGTAGAGGGGTGGTTGATGATGAGCTGTGGAGTTAGCCTAAATTCCCCTGCTTTCAGTTTCTTCCTCTATAAAATGGGGATAGTCACATACCTATCATATCGAGTTGTTAAAAGGATTAACCCAAAGCATTTAGTCTATATCATCAGCTCTGTCTACAGACCTATTTATTCTTAGCTCCGGTTCCATTAGACAATTCCTATGGAGTCCTCAAACCCTGTGGGTTAAAGACCAAAATCATGATTCTCCATGCTAAACCTTCTCTTTCTGTCTGTGTTCCCCATTTCAACAATGGCACCACCATACTTCCGGTCACCCAGTCTTAAAATCATGGTAGTGCTTCTTAAAATTCCTCCCTGTCCTCCACATCCAGTCAGTTGCCAAAGCACACTGCCTTTTCCCTAGTCAAGGTCCTATTTCCTAGGCTATTGGAGATGTAACCTAACTCTTGACTCTCTTCTCTCAACTTGTCTTCCACAGCTGCCAGATCCTGGAAGCATCCTGTCAGTCCCCAGTTCATAAAACTTACTAAGTCCTTAGTGCCTACAGGACAAAGCCTAAATTTGTTAGCCTTGTGTTCAAGGCTCTTTATGATCTGGCCACAGCCTTGCTTTCTAAATTTATTTCTCTCTCTTCTTTATTTACCCTTTGATTCATGTATAGTTTTCTACATTTGCCCTTTGCTTTCCTTTCCTACATATGCCCTTTGCTACTCTGGGCTTTTTTATATACTGCTCTATGTTCTAGAATGCCTTGCTCTCCACTTCTGTATGTCTAAACCGTAACAATCTTTTAAAACTGATTTAATGCTGCCTTTCCAAAGCCTCACATGATCCTCCAGCTTGAATAATAAAAACCAACATTTATGTAATGCTAAGTAAGAACCAGGAACTCTTCTGGGTGCTTTATGGGCACTATCTTATTTAATCTTTATGGCAATTTAATTTCCACAACAAACCTATGCAGTATTATTATGACCTGTATTTTACAGATGAGAAAACTGAGGAACAGGGAGGTAAAGTAACTTGTCTAAGGTCACAGAGCTAGTAAATGGTGGAGCCAGAACGGGAATCCAGGCAGCCCGGCTCCACAGCCCACTTTCTCAACATTGTGCCAATGTGAATTGAGCTCTCCTGCCTCACTCCTATTAGCTCTCACGGTAGGCCACGCAAACCTCTCTTAGGACCTTGGTCATTTTCTGCCTCCTTATTGGTTAACACGCCTTATCTTGTCTACTTACATAGATTTTTTGAGAGTAGATCAGTGTCTGATCTACAGTAGTATCTACTGAATTTCTTGAACCTGGTAAATATTTAGTAAATTTATTTTTTATGAATGTGAAGTCAACAGAACACTACAGCAATAAAAATGAATGATCTAGAGCAGAATTGACAAACAATGGTCCTTGGGCTAAATCTGGCCCGAGTTCCTTCGGGCCAAGAGCTAGGAATGATTTGTTTTGTTTTGTTTTTGACATTTTTTAAATGGTTGAAAAAAATCAAAAGAAGAATATATCATGACATGTGAAACTTATATGAAAATGAAGGTTTATTGGAATCCAGTCAGGCTTTCTATGGCTGCTTTTGTGCCACAGTAGGCCTTCCTACCTATAAAGCCTGCAATATTTACTCTCTGGCCGTTTCTAGAAAAAATTCCCAACGCCTGATCTAGAGCTACATGTAATAACATGAAAATGTCTTTGAAACGGCACTGAACAAAAAAAGGATAAGCGGTATGATGTCGCTTATATAAAGTTTAAAGATAAGCAAAACAGTACCATTTTTTTTAGGGACACACATACCCATGCAGTAAAAGTGTAAAGACATGCATGGAAACAATAAACAATAAATTCAGGGGAGAGGTTATCTCTAGGGTTTGGGGTGGGCATGCCATTGCGGGAGGAGTACACAGGGAATTTTAACTGTGTAAGCAAGGTGGAGAGTACACAGCATTCTTTGTGTTAAAGCATTAAAACGTAACATAAACGTAACAACAACATAAAAATGTTTCATAAGAAATGAATAAATGAGGCTCAAGGACTTTTTAACTTCTGTTTTGGCTGGTTGAAAATATGTTTGGCTTTCACCTATAGCTAAAGTGTTACAGTGAAATATAAATGTGAAGACCCCTGTTGAGATGGTGTGGCGCGAGTATAGGTATGATTTAGAACTGACTCTCAGGTCACACAGAGATCCCTGATTAATGACCCTCTGGGAACAATGCTCCTTGAAGTCCACCTAAGCCAAGTCTGGGGGAAGGTCCCATCCCCACAAGGCTGGGGCCTCAGCTGGGGCCGCTAGGGCTAGGTGGCTTGCTTTGTCTCTGGAATAGACCTTGGAGTGCTGGACTGAAGGGGAGCCTCTTCTTTTTGTCGGGGCATTGGTCTCAGTATCAGTCTCCCCATCTTTGGGAGGAGAGAATGGACAGAGTGTATCCAGATCCTGATCTACATCCAGGTGCTCATTTGCATCCCTGTGTCTCATTTGAACACTCATTCAATGGAATTTTAGGGAGTACCTATCTTATGAATAGCCTTCAGGCTGCAAGGGTAACTAGATGCAGCCTGAACCAAGGAGCCCACAGTTGGGGAAACTAGTTTGTAAACAATGAATGAGAGGAGAGTGTTGTAAGTGCCTATTGCTTCACAATGAATTACCACAAATTTAACAATTTAATACAACAGTCACTGATTAGCTCACAGTTCTGTAGGTTAGAAGTCTGGCGTGGTGTGGCTGGGTTCTCTGCTTAGGGTATCTCATGGCTGAAATCAAAATGCCAGCCAGCCATCTTCTTAGCCAGAGGCTTGATTAGGAAAAGGTCCTCTCTAAGCTCCTTCAGCTTCTTGGCAGAATTTGTTTATCTGTGGTCACAGGGCTGAGATCCCCCCAGTCTTGCTAGCTGTCAACTGGGGACCACTCTCAGGTCCTTGCCATCTCATTGACAGAGAGCGTCTCTCATATCTAATCGAAGAAGAGAATTCTTCGAATCTCTCTGATTTCTCCTTCAACCAGAGAAAACTCTCAGCTTTTAAATGATTTGTAATTAGGTCAGGTCCTTCCAGAAAATCTCCCTACTTAAGGGCAACTGTGACATATAACCTAATCACTGGAGTAAAATTCATCCTCTTTACTGTCGCAGGGATTAAGCAGGACGGATACACCAGGGGACCAGGAATCTTAGGGGCCATCTTAAAATTCTGCCTCCTATACCCAGTGAGAAATGTTCTCTTAAACGTTTCTCTGTGAAATCCCCTGGCAGTTTGTAACTCTTTCATAGCAAGATATGCATTGTATCACCATTATTAGGACACATTTAAAAACACCTTTTCTAGGATGAAAACTTCTTGAGATCAGGAACCTTGTTCACACCTGTAGCTCTAATGCCTCAGACAAGGCTTTGCATGAAGGAGAGCTTCCTACATGTTTGCTGAAAAAATTAAAAGTGTACATATTATCTTTTGGATCCCTGCTTCTTTTTTAGATCCAGATCAAAACTCCTTCTGACACTTCTCAAGAAGGATTAATAGCTTCCTCCTCTGTGCTGTCACTTGGTAACATCTCTGTATGAAGTGTGTCACCTTGAAGTATCTTAAGTTAGACGGTAGTTTTCTTGAAGGTAGTACCTCGCTTGTATTCCACTTAGTATCCGAGAGCACAGCACATCATAGGTTTCATTAATTGCTTGATGTTTGAAATTTTTAAAAGGAGATGTAAGGGGTTTAAAAACCCAGAGGCAGGTGGAGAGTGGATTTGGGCTATGACCAGACCCTTGGAAAAGAGTCACAGCTGGTGGGAAGCCAAGAAGTACAGAGGCAATGGACAGGGAAGAAAACAGGCAAATCAGGATGTAATTTTTGTTTAAGAAGGGATACTAGAAAACCCCAGGTCTGCTGTTTTATATATCACATTAAGGAATAAACCTGCAGAGCCCTCCGTAAAGGAGCACAAGAAGGAGCAATTATTCCAGGATTGGCAATCGAGGGAACGGTTCTTTACTTTTACCATGTTGCTGGGTGGACGGTGACCCCGAGGGAGAGTTGTTGAGTGAAGAGGAAAAACGGCTTCTGGTGCTTAAAGAAAGTGAGGATGGTGGTGATGGGGGGGAGGCGCTGAAAAATGTGTGAGCTCTTAACCTCCTCCTTGATTTGGATGTTTTCCCTTTCACATCTTCTCCTGGTTGTTGGCCTTTTGTGACTCCTTTTTTGCTTCAAGGCTGCCTAAGATCATTAAATGGGCAGTTTAAACAAATTTCATCTGGTTGCTAAGTTTGGGATCAGAAAAATGGTTGGACATTTTCTGACTGATTCATCGGGAGTCCTGAACCTTCTGGAAGCAGGAGGATGGGATAACAAGGTCCACTGCTGGAACTAGAGGTGGGCTTGATACCACTGAAACACATGCCTGAGTGTAGGGGAATAATGCTGGAGAACCAAAGGATGACAGAAGTACCCCAGTTCTCCTTAAATGATGGTCTAAGGGCAGGTTCATTTAGACTATGTCTCTGATTGCTTTGCTCACAACCCATGTGTTTACTGGCTGGCTGGCCAGTTATTGAGTGCTCCCGGTGCAAGACCCTTGGGAGAGACCCCAACATGGCACAGCACTTCCCCTCAAGGAGCTTACAGTCCCATGAGGAAGAGTATTATAATACAAGGCAGGAAGTTATAAGTGCCATGAGGGAAATGCAATCAAAATGATGCAGTGTTTGGAAGAGATTCAGTTTCATAGAGAGGGAGGACTTGAATGATGGGTAGGGAAAATTGGAGGCAGCGGAGGGAGTATTAGGGGAATGGGGCATTGTATGGAGAAGGTATAATGAGCTAGGGCCAGAAAACTGAGGGGCACATTCAAGAAACGGCAAGTAGTTTTGTGTGGCTGGAGCCAAGGGTCCATACTGGGGAGATATAGTCAATAAACTGGACAGAGGGAATGAGGGTTAGCTATGGCGAGTCTCAGCTGTCAGCTAAGAATCCTGAGAGTGGGTTGGGTAGGGTAAGCAGAGGATGTGCAGGGACAGAGGGGTGGAGAGGTCAGGAGGGGTGGAGGGGACGGTGGGGGAGGGGGCAGGTGGAGGCAGCAGAAGTACAGTTTTTGGTTGCCTTTGTCGGGCTCTTGCTGTTTCCTTTGCCTGGAATACCTCTGCTCAGCCTCCTCCGACATTCTGTGCGCCCTGTGGCCCATCACAAAGCCATCTCTTCCAGTAAGCCTTGCTTTGACCCTCCAAGCTGACTGTGATCTCTCCCAACTCTGAGCTCCCCACAGCTCACCATCTGACCCTTTCCACAGACCTTTGTCACAGCCCACCCTGCCGGATAGCTATTTTAATGTGTATCTTTTTTTTTTAAGATTTTTTTAAATTAATTTATTTTATTTGTGGCTGCGTTGGGTGTTTGTTGCTGTGTGCAGGCTTTTCTCTGGTTGCGGTGAGCAGGGGCTACTCTTCGTTGCGGTGCACGGGCTTCTCATTGCGGTGGCTTCTCTTGTTGCAGAGCACGGGCTCTAGGTGCGCAGGCTTCAGTAGTTGTGGCACGGGGGCTTAGTAGTTGTGGCTTGTGGGCTCTAGAGCGCAGGCTCAGTAGCTCAGTAGTTGTAGCGCATGGGCTTAGTTGCTCCACAGCACGTGGGATCTTCCCGGACCAGGCCTCAAACCCGTGTCCCCTGCATTGGCAGGTGGATTCTGAACCACTGTGCCACCAGGGGAGCCCTAATCTGTATCTTTTTTGTATCCTACACACATTATATACTTGATAAATGTTTTTCAGTCTGATAGAATTCACTTCCTCTTGAGTATTCAACCTGTAACTCGGGGAAGTAGGGCCATGAAGCTGGATCAGCCTACTATTACTGTAAGCATGGTGGGTAGGCCATATATTAGAATGCCTTTCCACTCAGGCCAGAGGCTGAGATTAGGCAGGACCTTGGAATTCATGTTGACTTCATTTTACTAGTGAGACCCAGAGAGGTACAGTACAAGGTTACACAGTGAGTTAGTGATCTGAAACAATGTATGTGAAGGTTTTATCACAGTGCCTAACACACAACAGGCAGTTAGTGCTTTTGTCTATCTCTCCGCCTCTAGAACTTTAATCAAACACCAAACTGCTTGTAATTCTTCCCATCCTTTATGGGAACTTTATACTGTTTCTTGCATTTGAGGTTCTGCTTATACCTTCTACTTTTTCTTCTTCCTTTTTCTCTTCTTCCCACCTTCCCCAGGTTAACTCCTACTCATCAATTAAGATCACTCTGCCCAGGAAGCTTCCTCTGATCCCTTCTCTTCCATCCTCACCACAGAATGGGCTAAATGCCTCTTGTCTTACTCTCCCAGTAGCCTGGAGAGCATTGCCCTTGCTCGATTGCATATGTATCCTTTGTGTCTGTGTCTGCCACCGGATGATAAGCTCAGAAGGTTGGAACTCTCCCTGTGTTCTTTAGTACAGCGGTCCCCAACCTTTTTGGCACCAGGGACTGGTTTCGTGGAAGAACAATTTTTCCACGGACAGGGACAGGGGATGGTTCAGGCAGTAATGCGAGTGATGGGGAGCGGCAGATGAAGCTTCGCTCACTTGCCCGCCACTCACCTCCTGCTGTGCGGCCCGCACACCAGGGCATTGGGGACCCCTGCTTTAGTACACACCCAGCTCCTCATACCATACCTAGAACACAGCAGTGCTCAGTAGATCTTTATGGAATGAATGTGCACAGTGGGGCCCTTCCAGGCCCAGGCCCCAGACTGGAGACAGGCTCCTCATCGTCTCCTCTGTAACTCACAGGGCCCCAACTAGACTGGCTGCTCAGATTCTGATGGTGCAAGGGCTTTGCAGAGGAATGCTGAGCCTCAGACCTCACTGTTTATCTAAGACACTTCTGCTCTTGTTCCTCTTGTAAAATACCAAATAAAAATAGTTCCAGGAAGCTATGTGGCTGAGAAATTCCAGGCTCTGTCTGAGCTCCTAGATAAAGGCTGTTATTTTTAGGAAGTTGGTCATTAATCCAACCTGCCTTTTCTCCGTGCTTTGGTTCCACACCCTTCTATAGGCAGTGATTCTTTTTGTCCTCAGTTGCCCTTAAACCCGGTAACTGGAAAAAAAATTAACTTGACAGCAGTTGTTGTAAAAATGATCTAAAGGTATCAGTTGGCCTCAAGCTCACTTTGTGCTCTGGGCTTGTGACTTTAACTTACTCTTGAAGTGCTTTACCAGATGGTTGGTATCCTCATCTAAAAGATGAGAGAAATAACACCTACCTTACCAGATTATTGCAAGAGTGAAAGAAAATAAGATAGACAGAGGTTCCTAGCACATAGCAATGGTTAAAGAAATGTTACATCTAAATCAGAGATTGTGATCCTCTTACTATGTTCTGCTGTGGTCAGACTTCATCTGGGCTGTTAAGTTTTGTTGGTGGGACTCATATTTTACAAGAGTGATGTTGACAAGTTGTCACCCAGAAAGAAGCAAATGACCAAGATGATAAAACTCTGGAAATCAGACTTTATAAGAAACAGCTGAAGGAGTTGGGAATACTTAGCCTAGAAAAGAAAAAACTAGGACTAGAATGTCATAGGTCAAGGCTGTAGATGGGTCTTCAAATAATGGAAGGATTAACATTTGGAAAAGGATTACACCTCAGTTCTATTTCCTGAATATTTATGGAACACCTATTATGTGCCAGGAACTGGGAATGCAAAGAAATACCATCCCTGTCCTCAAGGATCTTAGACTACAAAGCACCATGACAATGCAAAAGAGGCTGTTACAGGAGGTGTACAATGTGCTGGGAGAAAGCAGGAAAGAGGCAAGTCTCTGATTCTGCAGAGAGACTAGGGAAGGATTCGCCAAGGACGTGACATTTGAAGGGACCTTAAAAGGAAACTAGGAATTCTTTAGGTAGAGAAAGAGGGGAAGGGCATGCAGGCAGCAAGTACAGCATGTGCAGAGACAGAAAGGCATCCTCAGGGAGAAGCTGGGATGCGCTGGAAGAGTAGAGGGAAGTGAACCTGGAAAGTCCACTTGGAGCCAGATTGCTAAGGGCCTTGGTTAGTAATCTAAAGAGTTTGGACTGTTTACCTCGAGTGGTATTGAAGAGCCATCAAAGGCATTTAAGCAGGGGATTTTTATTTTAAAAGGAAAGCTCCAGAGTAGCGTGCTGAAAGGGCTTTGTGGAAGAGAGACAGAAGGCTGGGAGATGGGGGAATCTCGGCATTCTGGAGAGTTACACGCTGCCTTGAATCTTCCACTTATCATGGGTGAACTTGGGCACGTTATTTAAACTTCTTTTCCCAGTCTTATATTGGGATGATCACATAAATAAGTGAGCACCATTTCCTGCCTTCCCTTTCTCTTAAAGGGCAGAGTAGGTAGAGAAACAGAATTCTGCTCAATGAACCTTGGAGTCATGGCCAAACATCAGAATAAATTCCCTCAGGAGAAACGGATATGTTCACTGAATATGTTCAGAGGGTATTTCTTTGGTGGAAGGGGAGTTGAACCAGATAAACCTCTAAAATCCCTTTCTACTCTAAGATTCTGTGACACTTAATTTTTTTTTTTTTTTTTTTTTGCAACGTCACGTGGCATGTGGGATCTTATTTCCCCAACCAGGGATCGAACCTGCACCCCCTGCACTGGAAGTGCAGAGTCTTAACCAGTGGACCACCAGGGAAGTCCTAAGATTCTGTGATTCTATCACCTTCAGGGCCTAAGTACTTAAGGACACAGTCAAGAACCTGAGGTTTGGTATAACCTTTTAGTATTGACCTTGTGGAAAGCAAGCCATTGAACCCAAAGGAAATGAATCTTTAAAATGAACATCTATTAACTGAAGTGTGCAATTTGAAAAGACCCACCCTCAACTGACAACAGTCCCTCAGGAGTAAGTAACCATAGTACAGGAGAAAGAGCACTGGATTGGAAGCTTAGAGGTCTATGTCCCAGTGTCAGAAATTAAGGATTTTGCTTTATAGTCTTGGGCAGCTCATTCCCCATGTCTTGGCCTCAGCTTCTTCATCAGGAAGGTGTGGAGGCTGAACTTCTGAGGGGTCTTCTATAACTAACATTCTAGGATTCTTGGAGTCTAAGTTATTAAGGCCATGAAAATCATGGATGTAAAAATATTAAGAGATTCCAAGGATTCCCACAGCAGCAGGATCACTCACAGGTTATACATATGTCTCATTTTAACAGCATCAAACTCCATAAAGTCTATTCAAAAATGTGTCACATGCACTGGGAGTGAGACTCAGGTAACATTCTCCTTAGAATCAGAACTTTGGAATTCAGTGCATTTTAATGCTCAGCATTAACTTAGTTGCAAATTGGATTATTTCATATTTCTGGTTGAGAGAAAAGGCACTTTCTCCAGTATGGCAACAGAAATAAAAACATCAGTCATCTGTCACAGAAGGAAGAGATTGTTTGATCTCTGTGTTACCTTCAGAGTTTAGATGCCGCCTTACCTGAGAACAGACAAAAATGTAGATCAGGCGCTAGGACAGCCCTGCTTTTGTATGTGCCATTCCCTCTGACCAGCATATCCTCCTGGCCAACCCATGCTCATCCTGTTTGAAGCCTCCCTTTCCTCCTTCTCTGTTCAATAGAACAGGTCCCTCCACTCACTATGCTCCCTCCCCCAGCACCTCATGTCTGTCACTGACGGCACTCATCTCAGTGTATGGTGAGTGTTGCCCGCATGAACAATGGTTCTCTAGGAATGGGGACGGGGCACGTGCCAGGCATATACAGCCTCTCACATAATCCACACAGGAACATTTACGGAGTAGGCACTGTTATCCCCACCTTAGCTGAGGAAACGGTGGTCAGAGAAGTTAAATAAGGTGCTCAAGATCGTACAGCTAGTAAGTAACCGAGTCTGGCTTTGAATCACGCCTTTTCTGTCTCCAAAGCCCAGGTGCTTTAGATTGTCATGCCCTTTCCTTGCCTTATTCATCACTGTAACCTGAACTCTGAGTAGAGGGACCAGCCTTGGGTGTACATCAATTGCAATTGTCGAATGACTATTCAAGTCTGGTCAATCAATCAGTAACTATTTACTGAATGGGGCAAAGTGCTGGGGGAGCTACAGAGGAGCTATGTAATTGGGTGGGGATTGAGCTAGCCTTTCCTTGACTTGCCATGAGCTTCTGGAGACATCTGCTTTGAAAGAAATACTCTCATTATCCTTGGTGGTGTCTCAGCTCAGCAGGAGAGGCTGTGGCAGTCTCTTGACACGGCCAGCTGTCAGGATAGACTTGTTGAAACCAAATAAGTTTCACATCTTTCTAACAACCCTGCTTTAAGGTCCTAGTGTCACAGGAGAAACAGAACTCGAAAACAGCTATAAGGCATGCAAAAAGGGCTTATGAGAGTCTGGTCAAGATTCTGGGAGAGCAGAATGGAGGGAGTGATGAATTCTGCCTACAGGAATTAAGGAGGGTGTCCCAGAGAAGGTGGCATTTGAGCTGGGACTCAAAGGATAAGTAGCTGTATTTATTTGTTGATTTGTTTTGTTTGTTTATTTCCTAGACATAGAAAGAGAACGGCCTTCCTGATGGAACATATGCAAAGGGACGGAAGGACCCCCAGGTAGTTGCAGATGGTTCTTTGTGAGGGGAGTGGGGTTGGCAAGGGGTGAGACAGAAAAGCTCCACCGTGCCAGGTCGTCAAAGGGCCTTGAGTGCTGTGCTAGGGACTTGGATTTATTCTGTAGGTATTCCAAGACCTTCCAGTGGTCACTGAGCTACATCTTCAGGGTCACCTTAATTTTTGTCTTTTGTCCCCAAAGTTCTGACAATAAGCAGGAGAGAAGCAGTAGAGTATGGTGGAGATGAGGAGTCAGAGGGTTCGGAGTCTAGTCTGATTCTGCTGTATTCCTACTGGTGACTCTGTCTCTCTGGGCTTCTGTTTTCTCATAGGTTAAGTGAAGTGGCTAGAAGATTTTTCAGAACTATACTATCCCACAAGTCTGTCTACCGACTTCACAAGGAAGGTCCTTCACGAGGTTCATCTCAGCTCCTGTGATGGACAGACTCTTGAAGAGGTCACCCACCATCCTGCTGGCATTCATGACTTCATGTAATTCCCTCCCCTTGAGTGTGGGCAGGGCCAGCGACTTGCTTCTAACCGATAGAATATGGCGAAGGTGATCAGACGGATGGCAGGCATGTTATTACATAAGTGATTACATAGTTACATGACAAAATTATAGCACCCATCTTGCTGGAGTCTCTCTCATACTCACTCCCTGGTTGGCTTGAAGAAGCAAGCTGCCATGTTGGGGGATGCCTATTTTGGGGGACCCATATGACAAAGGAACTGCAGGCAACTCTAGGAGCTGAGGGGGCAACCTCCAACTGACAGCCAGTAAGAAAGTGACAGTCTTACAACTGCAAGGAACTGAATTCTGCCGACAACCTGAGTGAGCGTGGAAACAGATCCTTCCCCAGGTGAGCCTCAGATGAGACTGCAGCCCTGGCCAACACCTTGACTGCAATGTTGTGGGACTCTAGACAGAGGACTCAGCTAAGCTGGGCTTGGATTCCTGACCCATAGAACCTGTGGGGTAATAAATATGTGTTGTTTTAAGCCTGTAAGTTTGTGGTAGTTTACCATGCAGCAGTAGATACAGTTCCCCATCCTAACACTTGAAACTCCTGACCCCAGGTCCTGGGCTCTATTCACAACTCCATGCCACCTGTCTGTGAATAATCCCATACCAGTATCTACATGTATCTGTGTGTGGCTGGTCTTGTCTGTCTATATCTATATGTAGATCATTCATTCATATTCAATCACAGACCTTTAGGAAATACCTATTATGTGTGAAGCACACACAAAGATGGGTAAGCCCAGGGCCTGCTCTGAGGTGCCCACAGCCTGGTTAGGGAGACAGGCCATGGTTCTAGAGCTGAGGAGGGCCCACCTGCAAGGGTGAGAGAGCTAAGGAAATAAATGTGCATCTAGCACTGTGTAAATGAGTTTGCTTTCCCAGCGTTATCTCGTTTGGGCCTTGTAGACCTCTAAGGTAGATGCTAGTTTTACAGAGGAGGCAACTGAGCCCCAGAGAGGTCAAGGGACTTGCCTTAGGTCACTAACCTAGTGTGGATCAGATCCAGGACTCTAACCCAGTTCTTCTGACTTCAAATTGTTTAGATAATTAAGTATTAACTATACATTTCCTATGTGTTAATAAATTCTACTGGAACATCTAGTGGGCTTGCTTACCTAGAACTCTCTGGGAGGTGACATGGTGGAATTTTGTCTGATTCCAATGTCGATAGACCAGTGAGCTCTCTACCATCAGCTCAGGGATGGGGAACGAGGACGGAAGCACACCTGGGCCTGTCTTCACTCACCCTCAGCAAACACACAGTGGGCATTCAAGAAATAGAGACTGGAGTGCATTTTCTATGAGGGCCTAAGCTTTGCCCTCTGTGTCTGAGGAGTCATTTTACAATGACGAGGATGCAGAGCAGTGATACTCAAACTCAGGAACCAAAAGAATCATCTGAGGAGACCTGGTAAAATACAGGTTATGGTCCTGCCTCCAGGGATTCTGCTTCAGTGGGGCCCAGGAAATATTTTCAACAAGACCCTCAGTGATTCTGACACAAACACATCACAGATCACATGGATGTTGATCATAAAATCACAGCCATGCCAGGTTGAGGATCTGTTTGCCTGGACCCTGATGGGAGCTTTTCCTGACCATCTCCCCACTGACGTTTATAATTCCTTTTCCTTACAGCAGAGAGGAAGCCAGTGGTGTGCTGGTAAATGTTTTAACAACTGGCTTTCTGGGGAAAAAACCAACAAACAAACACACACACAAAAATCCCTGATTTATAGCATTTGCCAATTTTTTATGGTGTAAATAGTCATACCATGGCTGATATCAAGGACCAAAGGGGCATCCCTGAACACTGAATTGGGAGGAGATGCATGCCATTGCCCTTGTAAGCTGGTAGGAGCCAGCTCCAGCAACCACTGGAGGAAGCCCATATAGGACAGAGGACTTACCTCCATGAGCCTCAGTTTCCCCACTTATAAAGTGGTAACTCATCAAGGGCTTCTGATCTGTGATGGATTATGCTTTGCTCACAACCAGTTATTAGGCCTTACCTGGGCTACTGGGGCTAGAGAGGCTGAATTCAGGTGGCCAGGCGCCAAGGCACTCAAGGATGGAGGGCAGAGCAGGCCCAGCACTGCTCATCCCTTCTTTCCCAGGAAGGTAAAGGAGCTTGTGGGCTGGGTGTAAGGAGCATGGGCTTTGGAGCCAGTACTGCTTCAAGTAATGGCCCAAACACTTACCAAACTTCTGTGACCCTCACTTTCCCTATCTGTCAACTAGGGGAAATAATGCTGTACTTACCCCATAGAATGGTCATGAGGATTAAGTGAGATAAAGTCTGGCATGTGGTTAGATTTATGTAAATATTAATCTGCCTCCTTGTCTCCATTTCTTCCTTTGCCCATGAGAGTTATTTCCCAAATTTTACCGAAGCCCAGTTAGACCGAAGGGCCAATTTTGTTCCTAAGCAGAGTAGTAAGTCACCCAGACTGTATACTTGAAGGAAAGATGCTTCAGACAAGAATTTATATGTATAATATATATGCATATACCTATACATACATATGTGTGTGTATGTGTGTGTGTTCCTCCACTATTCTGTCATGGGGACTGAACTTCCACCATTTAAATCTTGATCGCTGCCCCACAGCAGAAGATCACCAGGAACACACCTGTAGTCAACAGGGTTGGGTTTATCACTTGCTGCACGAAGGCCATGGTGTTCCTTTTAGAAGCCTGTGGCATCTCAGAAAGAAGCTGGTAGGAGGGGCTTGCTATAAACAAGAGTTTGCTCTGGGTTAGGTGCTGTCAGAAGGAGGGGAATGGGGTGATTCGGTATCTTTATTTTTATCTGAGAGAGGGACTGGAGGAGGGCAAAGGCTGTGATTGGTGCAGAGACCACCATCACATGTGTTGCCCAGGAGAGGGGGATGTCGGTCACTTTTATAATTTTGTTTTTGTCTGTATTTGGATGTGGTGGTATACTTTTTGTCTCGCTGCCTCACCATTACAGCGACCTTGTCTGGTGTCGGTGTTCTGTGAACTTGTTTATGTTTGCAGGAGAACGCCGTGGCCTAGCTGTGAGGGTCAGGCCAGCTGACCCCTCACAGGGCTGCTGTTGACTTTCTTATTACATTTACTGATGTCTTTTAGGCATGGTCACACATATTATCTCATTTAAACCTTACAGCATAATCCTGTGAGGGATAATCTCCATTTTATAGGTGAGAAAACTGAAAGGTGAGTGACTTTCCAAATTCACCCATTAAAAAAAAGAAACACACAGATGTTTCTGGGGACTTGAATCCAGAACTGTCCAGCTCTGAGACCAGGGCTCATTCTATTAAGCTGCTCCACCAGGAGTGAGGCCCTGTGGAGGCCAAGGATCACCTCAAGGCCCCCTTTGCTATCTGGAAGAGGCTGCTGTTCCTGGCAGGACTGGCCCGAGGCCTTGACAACTCAAAACAAGTGCTGGGCATGCAGGAAGGCACGTGACTGGCGTTCAGTGGGCGCAGTGGTTTGGCAGAGTGGAGAAGGTGGGCACCTGGGCTCTTTCCCATGTGACCTGGGATAAGTAATTTCCCCACTTTGGTCCTCAGCGTCTTTGTCTAATGATCTAAGAGCCCCAGAGTTCAGGAAATCTATGAATACATGTTTTTGAGTGAATGTGTGGAATGAATGAATGAATGAGAGTCTAACCAGAAATGGATTGGATTTTCTACAGTCAGTATTTTGTTGTGTTTCTCCATCTTTCTCTTCTGTCTTGTTTGGTTGGTTCCATCCTTTTCCTGTCCTCCCCTTTGGTTCCTACCTCTGCTGCTCTCCCAGCCCTCCCTCCACCGTGTCTAGGGCTCCCCTGTACACTCCTGGCCTGGTGGCCCAGCAGCTGCTGACATGGCTGCATCTCCCGGCAGCACCTTAGCCTCAGTGACCTCAGGCCTCATTTCCAGCTGTTCCTTCCATGGTCTGTGGCCACCTCCAACCACCATTCCCTGCAACGCCCTCCAGCCCTGCCCAAGTTGCTGAGCCAGGGGTCCCTCAGGGTCAGGCCCTTAGAGGAGGCTGGGACCCACCTTAGGTTTGACCGAGTCCAACCTCCTCAGGCCCACAGAGGGGGCACAATTTACCCATAGTCACACAGCAGCTGAGCGTGAGTTGCAAACAGAACCCAGGCATCCTGATTGCTAGTTACAACTCCTTGTCTTCTGGGGAAGTTTGTTTTTATTTGAAACTTGCAAATTGTTGTACATTCAGTACCTTGATCCCACACACGTTTGTTGACCTGTCTCCTGTATTGGGTTCTGTAGATAGGAAGAAGAATAAAACACTGTCTGTACTTCCAGGGGATTCTAGTCAAGCAGGGAGACAAATAAATAGATAACTACATCATGAGTGCTCTGGTAGCTAAGTAGACAAGATGCTGCAGGAAGATGGGGGAGGAAACAAGGAACTGCCAGGGTTGGAAATAAGGTCATGATGTTTGAGTTGGGTCTTGAAGTATGGGTAGAAGTTTACCAAGCAGAGAGCAGGTGAGTGTGGAGAAGGGGAGCTACCTAACCTGAAGAAAGGCATGGAGCCATTGAAGAGCAGTGGCCGAAGTCTCCAAGCATGATGTGGGGGAAAAAATGGCCTAGAATAAGAAGGATTTAGGTTCTGGTTTCAGTCCTGCCAAGGAGTCACTGGATACCTTTAAGCACATCACTTTGTGTCTCAAGTACCTCCTCATTTCGCCAGGAGGATGCCCATAAGGCCTTATAGCTATAGAGATGTTCTATCTAATATGATAGCCACTAGCCACAAGATACTATTTAAACTTTAATTAATTTAAGTAAAATGTGATGTAAAATTCAGTTCCTCAGTTGCACTAGCCACAAGCTACTGGTGATGTGGCTTCCATGTTGGGCAGCATAGATATCAAATACTTTCATCACCTCAGGAAGTTCTATTGGACAGAGCTGCTCCAGCGGCCTGGGATTCTGATGCGGGAAGGGAATTATTCCATCCGGTCACACAGCAAGCTCTCCAGCCTCCCCACCTGCCTGTTCAGGAGGAGATCCCTAAGAAGAGGATGGAGAGGACACACCATTCCACTGCCCAGCCCTGGTTCCTGTCTTACAGAGACCCAGCAGAGTGGACAGGGTTCTTGGTCCCTTTGTCAGTGCATGCTATTTTCTGATTTAGCTACAGGAAAACCTACCACAGTGCCTGACCTGTAACAGAGTCCTTTGTAAATGATCAGATAGTGTACTCCCACCCCCATTCCCTCACGAGGAAACAGGTCCAGAGGAGCCCAGTTTAGGACATCTTGAGTGATGGAACTTGTGGTACAATAGTGGTCTTTGGGCCTCAGTTTGTCCGAAGCATTTCAGGTTTTATTTAAGTTGTAGCCCACATGATCCTATGAGGAACCTGTGTGTCAGACAAATGACATTGTCTTATCTGTGGCTATGTGTATGATCATGTCTTGGAGCTTGCAGGAATAAAACAGTGGAAAACCCTGTTTGTGATGCACAAGACTTTCATGTGATCTGGTTTAATGGTTTTGCAAAAATGAATTAGGTAGCGGATAGAATGGATATTTTAAAAAAATAACATGAAAGTATTACGTATTTTCTACCAACCACTGTTTTGAGAAGGTCTAAGAGATAACAACCCTGTGAGCTCGGGAGGTGAGCCCTTTCATTATCCTCACTTTACAGACAAGGGAATGGAGGCCAGGGTAAGTGGCTCACCCAAGACATCACAGCTATTGAGTGGCAAAGCTGGGACTCACCAGTGCAGTGACCTCAGAGCCCAGATTGTGAACCCTCATCTAGACCCCTCTGAACCTGGCAACTGTTGAACATCAGGACTTGAGGGAGGCTTCGGGACCGCATAGTCCCATCCTTGTCTTTAATTATGGGGTTGCCGAAGACCACAGAGGGGCATTGATCTTCCCAAGGGGACCTGGCAAACTTTTCATGGCAAATCTTGAACCCCAGTGTGGGGCCTGACTCCTGTTTAGTGTTCTCTTTGCTTCACTACTTTAAAAGGGCCTAATAAATAAAATGATCCACCTGAGCATCTTCTGGCTGCCGAGCTTGTGCTGGATGCTTTTGTGGAAAAAACTTGCACTTGCAAAGAGAGGTCCTGGAATCAAATCTTACCTTGATTGTTTACCCAGTGACTTTGAGTGAGTCACGTTTTATGTCTTGGCCTCAGTTTCTTCAGATGAAGGATAAGGATGTAATTGCCTTAAGGATTAAAGCAGAGGGCCTGGCACAAAATAATTGCTCAAGAAAGAGGAATGGATTCTGAAGACCTAGGTCCTGCCTTCTACAACCTGAATATGGAGGCAAGACTGTCATGCAAAGAGGGATTGAGGGACAGCAGAGAGCGAGCTTTGTTGGTAGATCAGACAGTGAATGTTAGGACAGTTAATGTGCTGTTGGCTCTGTCTGGCAAAGGAGTCTTTAACCTTGCGGGGATTGATTCATGATCAAGACACCATCCAGGAAAGGCTGGCCTGCAAGAACCAGACTAGACACTAGGTGGCGCCGGTGGCCCACCTGGGAACCAGGAAAGAGCAGCTGACAGCCTGGGGAACTGGGTGACCAGTAGTTTTACTCTTCAGTCCCATGTCCTACAGAGAGGGACCCTGGGGGACTGAGGGTCAGGGTGCTGTGCTCCAGAAAGAAGGGTAAACAGGAATTTCATACTCTTTGCCTCATTACTCATCACAGCCGCCCTTTCAGGTATTATCTCTGCTCTACCCACAAGGCACTATGACTCAGAGAGGTTAAGTAATTTCCCCAAGGAATACTATTAAGAAGTGGATCTAGGATTTAAATGCAGGTCCACTGATTCCAAAGCCCACCCTCCTTCTAGGAAAATCTGTTGCTCCCTGCCAGTGGAATCACTTTATCAACAGAGGCTAAACAGGATGTTAAGGGATATCACACCAGAAAATAGAACAGGGAACTAAAACTGCTTCCTCCCCATGATCTGTAGACCAGTTCCCATCCCTTTTTCACCTGGTCACTGCAATTGCTTCCTAATCCATTTCCCTGCTTCCCTTCTTGCACCCTCAGGGGCTGTTCTCCACACTGACCTTGTTTAAATGAAACCACATCACATTGTTCCGCAGTTCAAAACCCTCTGATGGCTTCCTATTCCAATTAGAACAAATTACTCACCACATCTACAAGCAGTGGTGTGCGGGTAAATGCTTAGCAATGGGCTCTCAGGGATGGGGAGCGCTGATTTGTAGCATTTGCTAATTGGGGTGTATGTTCTCCCTCCAAGGCCAACTTCAAGCTTACAACATGACATCACTGAACAACAAGCACTCCAGAGCCAGTCTGAGTTGGCTCCAGCCCACCACTGCACCAAGGCCCTCCGTGGAGGATTTGGCCCGAGACTACTTCTCCAGACAGATTGTTTATCCCTCTCCCCTGGCTCACTCTGCTGGATCCCTGGCCCACTCTGCTGGATCCCTGGCCTTCTCTCTGCTTCTTGAACATAACAAGCACTCTTCCACCTCAGGGCCTTTGCACTTGCTCTTCCGTGTTTGAGATGCTCTTCCCCCAGATCTGTGCATAACTTGCTGCGTCACTTCATTCAGTGTTCTGCTCAAATGTTACAGAGAGGCCTTCCCTGATTGACTTACCTAAGGTATACTGACCCCCACCTTCCATCACTTTGACTCCCTTACTCTGCTTCAGTTTTCTCTAAGGTCAAAAGTCACTATCTGATAATAAATGATAGACTTATTTATATTAATCCTTACTTGTCTAGATCATCATTGTATTCCCACCCCTAGGACAGGCCTGCCTCAAAGAAGGCACTCAAAAAATATTTGTTAGATTAGCAAATGCGTAGTTACCTTTCCTCTACATGTAATGAGCCCCCTGTGAAGCCAGGCCAAGCCTCACACATGTTCAGTGACGGGACATGTGAAACTCCTACCTTGAGTTATGAGCATAAAACTGGTTCTGGAAGGGATCCCAGGATTCCAGGGAGAACCAGCCATCCGCTAGGCAGGGTGAGTAGGCAGAGAAAAATTGATCCCACTTGAGAAAAGCCTACAAACTAAAATTCCAAAACACACAAGGAAAATTAATGAATAAAGTCAGGAATAACATCCATCCATGGAAAGAAAATAATAAATTACAAATTAAAAACAAGCAGAAATGAAACAAAACTATTTAGAAACACTGGAAATGAGAAATATATTTATTGAAATAAACTAAAGAGACAGACTATGTCTAGATTAGACATGATAGAATTAATTCTTCGGAAGAGAGAACTGGGGATTTCACCCAGGATGTAGCAAGAGATAAAGAGTTGAATTAAGGGCTTCCCTGGTGGCGCAGTGGCTGAGAGTCCGCCTGCCTATGCAGGGGACACGGGTTCGTGCCCCGGTCTGGGAAGATCCCACATGCCGCAGAGCGGCTGGGCCCGTGAGCCATGGCTGCTGAGCCTGCGCGTCCGGAGCCTGTGCTCCGCAACGGGAGAGCCCACAACAGTGAGAGGCCCGCGTACCGCAAAAAAAAAAAAAAAAAAAAAAAAAGATGAATTATGAGAAAGAACAGTGTAGAAGTTAGAGGGAATCTAATGCAATAGATAAGTTGCAGGCACTATTGGTGCCCGGCCCACATTCCCTTAGCTGACACCAGCAGAGTACAGGATAACAGCTTCCTGCATCTCCATCCGAGCGCATTTTCTGGCTGCAGAAGCATGCTTAGCTTGCACAGGGGCAGTTAGAGTACTGGGGGGAGTTAGCCCCAGGAAAGACCCTCAGCCAGAAGGGGGCAGTAATTCATGGATAAATGCTCCAGATTCCTTGTTCCTTGGTTGGATAATTATACAGCCTGTTTCACATAGTTTCCCATAGGTCCCACAGCAGGACAGAACCTGTAGCTAAAAGGAAGACTGAGAAATGTAGTCTTTATTCCAAGTGGTCATGTGCCTAATTAAAAGCCAGAGATTCTATTACTAAGGAAGAAGGGAAAAATAGACCCTGAGAGATAACTGGCGTGCTATGCCCCAAACAGTTAAGAGACGTGGAGTGTCAGTTGACAGACTGCTATGCAGGAGTTCCAGGAGAACAGAGGGAATGCAAAAGAAGCAAGATGAAAGAATAAAGGCCGAGAATTTTCCAGAGTAAAAGAAATATATGAGAGCTCAGATTCAGAGTGCGTACTCCATGCTGAACAGAACAAATAAAAGTAAATTCACACCTAGCCATGCTGTAGTGAAACCACAGCATATCAAGGATAAAGATAAAACATAAAAGCTACTACAACAGCCCCAGACTTCTGGGACCCCTTCCAGAACCAGGTTTCATGCCAATGACTCAGGCTCTCATCCTTGATGCTGGGGGGCCGGGGCGGGGGTGTGGTTTACATCCAGTCACTGAACCAGTGTGAAGCTTGGCCCTGGCCTCACACAGGCCGCATTTAGCCTCTTCTACCCGAGGGAGCCCAATTCCTAATTCCTCACTGCTCCCCCTGCTTCAGTGCCGGGACCCCTAGCTTCCATGCTACAAAGCCCTTTGGGTGCCTATTGTATTTCTGGTCCACGAAGATGTTTATCCTGGTTTGAACATGGCTATTCCTGCCTTGAATTTATCCTTTTATATTATCGCTCTGAGTTTAGTGCGTGGAGGTGGGATTCAAAACACGAACCTACAGTACCATCTTGACAAGAAGTTTCTGGACCCTTTGAATCTCTGTAGAGGGGAGACAGTCTGCCTGTGACAGGGCTGTTTCCAGCAACCAGACTTGTAGATACCGGAAAAGAAGGAGTCTGCCTTTCTAGAGTCTTCTGTTTTCTCTTCCAAGGAGACACAGGCCCTGGAGGACCCAAAAAGCCCCCTGAATAAAGCACATTGGGCCTCCTGGCCTCCCAGCCTCCTGGTTCATTGCACCCCGCCTCTCACAAGTCATTCCATCATGGGGCTTCCTGCCAACACTCCACCTCAAAGGTCTCCACTGACGTGGGGCTTTAGGTGTTCACAGCTATATTTGAATTTCAACAAGGGACTCATAAAGATGTTTTCATCTTTGAAATGTACAGGAATGGAATTCAAATGGCGGAATGACAGGTTGTGTGTGGGGTCGATCGGCTGGGTCAAAGACATCACACCTGGCTGGCGGAGAGAGCTTTCTGACGACGGGAGCTGTCCAGCAAGGAGTGGGCTGCTGTCACTGAGGGAAGTCAAGCGGGAGACTGCTGACCTTCCACTGGGCACCGGGCGGGGCCCTGGATGGAGGGAGTCTTAGAGCAGGAGGGAGGATTCTGAGAGAAGCAAAGGCAACAGCTCCACAGAAGCATCCTGTACATTGGAAAGTGTCACTAAAACGTTCTTACTGTTTGAAGAGGCTACACTGCTACTCTGAAAGCCAGCCTCTCTCATACTGATGTATTTCCAAAAGCATATCCTCCACTGCCACTTGTGGGCCCTGAGAATTGGGTACATTATCCCCCTTTTTGGGGGGGTCTCATCTGTGAATGGAAAGGATTAGATTCAACCCTAAGCAACGCTCAGAATCTCCGTCAGCAGAGAGAGCTCAGGTGTCTCGGCGATGCAGGGCTTCCCTACTGCTCCGGAGACCTCGGCTTCCTCCTCAGGTCACTGCATGCATGTTTATCCACCTCTGAGACCCCTTCGGAACAGGTGACCCCACCTACCAATACTATTGCACTTCAAAACCTGAATTAATATTAGTGCTTTACAGTTACCATAGCAGTTAGATTTACCTTCTTCTTTTATAATTTAGAAATATTAACGGGATTGCTGTTTTTGTCTGTGTTTTAAAGCCATAGCATTTTTTCTCAATGCTACCACATTTGTGATGCCCTTAAAATTTACTCTAAAAGGTAAATATAAGGCCAGAAAGACTTTCTCGGAAAAAAATGGGTATTTTTTCCCCAAAATTGTGGTGGGGCTCAAAAACTTTTATAGCATGATTGGTAGCATATAAGACATTTTATAGCATACTTGGTGGCATTTCAGGGATTTTCTTAATGGCCCTTCCAGCATTAATCTCCCTTGCTGGCCCCAGCAGTTGAAGGCAAGGTCCTTGCAGGCCAGTGTACTTGTGGCTGCTTCGAGAAAGGAAGGGACTTCATATTTATGGAGCACTATATGCTTCAGAGTGCTGTCTCTTTTAATCTGTATGGGAACCCATTTTACAGATGAGGAATCTAGGCTCAGAGAGGTGAAGTGACTTGCTCACAGCCACACAGCCAGGAAGAGGCAGACAGCACTACTCTCTTAGCCATGCTTTCTCCAAATCCTCCAATTGGTTTCTGTTCAGCCTTCTATTCTCCAGGAGGATTTCTGCTTAAGCAAGAATTTCCATGTGGATTATAACCCTTAGGTAATTACATATTGTCATGACTATTTTAGCTTTCATCTGCATGGCACTTAACATTTTGAGATAACTTTTCTGATTATAAGAATAATATGTGGGACTTCCCTGGTGGCGCAGTTGTTGGGAATCTGCCTGCCAATGCGGGGGACACTGGCTCGAGCCCTGGTCCGGGAAGATCCCACATGCCGCCGAGCAACTAAGCCAGGGCGCCACCACTACTGAGCCTGCGCTCTAGAGCCCGTGAGCCACAACTACTGAGCCCACGTGCCACAGCTACTGAAGCCCGTGTGCCTGGAGCCCGTGCTCCACAACAAGAGAAGCCACTGCAATGAGGAGCCCGTGCACCGCAACGAAGAGTAGCCCCAGCTCGCCGCAACTAGAGAAAGCCCACGGGCAGCAACGAAGACCCAATGCAGCCAAAAATAAAAATAAATAAATAAGTAAATTTACTAAAAAAAAAAAAAAAAAAGATTAAGAATAATATATGATCTGTTTCTTGCTAACTTTATTTGGGTAACTTTTTATTTTCACAGGAAGAATGGAGAATTATAGATTCACAGGAAGTTGCAAAAATAGTACAGAGAGGTCACATGACCCTTCACCCAGTTTCCCCCAATGGTACCATATCAAAACCAGGAAACTGACATTGGTACATTGTGTGTGTATAGTTCGTGTCATTTTATCACAGGTACAGATTTGTGTAAGCACCACTGCACTCAAGACAGAGTGTACCACAAAGAGCTCTCTTGAGCTACCTGTATAGTCACACCCATCCACTTTCCTCCCATGATCCCTCACCCCTGGCAATCACGAATCTTCTCCCCATTTCTACAATTTTGTCATTTCTGGGATGTCACATAAATGGAATCTTGCAGTACGTAACCTTTCGAGACTGACTTTTTTCACTCAGTGTAATGCTTTGAGATCCATTGTTGCATGTAGCAATAGTTGGTTCCTTTTATGGTTAAGTAGTATTCCATCAGTGGTCAGTCTTGAAAAAAACTTGGAAATACAGAAAGTATATAAACATTTATATAGAAAAGAAATCCCAAGCCCCCAGATTGGGGGGCATGGGGTGGAGGTCTCTCGGTTTCCTTCTTGCCCAGGTCAGGACTAGTGTAGGCCCTAGGACCCATGGGGCCAACCCTCTGCAGACCCAGGCATCAAGATGGAAGATGAGACAGGGAGAAGACAAGCCATTTACCCCAAGTCCCGCTGCTCCCTCCCCCCTGCTCTGTGGGACTCCACCTGGCTGCTGCTGGCTCTCTCCTTGCATCTCTGTCTTTTTTCTTTTTTCCCCTCTTTCTCCTCACCCCGTGTATCTGCATCTGTCTCGAGTCAGTCTCTCTCTTTTTCTCAAACCACAAAACATGGCTAAATGCAGTTTCCATTGAGTGCAAAATCTTGTGTCTGTGCTTCATTATTCTGTCTGGATTTGTACATGTTTTCAATTGCATAACTCCCCTCCTTCCTCATTTTCTCCCCAAGACTTTCTCCCACATAATATGAGCATTTGGGGGCCAGCTTTTGACAGTTCTGCCTTTGAATGCTGTAAAAAGTAGAGCAAGTGCTTCTTTCAGTCCTGCTCCACCAGGGAAGATTGGTTGGCAAATTCCCTGGGGTTCCTGCAGGGCTTTGTCCCTTAGGCCAGTCCTGGGGGAGGGAGAGCTCCTTTACCAGCATGTGAGAAGGCCAAGGCTTTGGAGAAGCCTGCCTTGGGAGAGTTCAAAGAGCATTCTGATGGCCAGTTCCAGACCTTCCACCTGCTGGCAACCACAGCATCAGATCCAAACTCCCCTCTCTGGCTTGTTCAGAGCCTTTAACTTCTGGACTGAACCTGTTCGTTTATTCTTTCAGTCAAAAAGACTGGGTAGTATATCTTCTTGCTCCAATAGCCATTGCAGTTTGGAAACGGGGTTGATAGAAAATAACCTAAATATCCAACAAGAAGAGAATAGCTCAGTATGTTGCAAGATGTCCCAAAGGAACGAACAATACAAAATCATTAAAAATCATAGTTTGGAGAGTTTTCAGAATGGGAAAATACTCATGATATGCTGTTACAGTCCAAATGATGTAAAGATACATAGGCATGGAAAAATGTCTTCGAGAAAAGGCACCGAAGTGTTAACAGTTTTTGTTTCTGGATTGTGAGGTTATAGACGACTTTTGAAATTTTTCTCAATGTTTGCAATAAGCATGTTTTATTTTTATAATCAGAAACAAATATCCATTATTAAAACTACATGAACTTTGCTGGATAAAAAGTCATTTCCACAGTTCTCCACTCAAGAGTTGGAGAGCTTCAGCGTCTCCCCTCCCCTTGACTCCCCGGAGAGGTCAGACCCCATCAAGGCACCTTTCCTTGAGCTCAGGACCCCACTGCTGTGCCGGGGGCCGTGGGGTTGGAAAGCACACTCTGCACTGCATCCACGTGGCTGCCCTGTCCCCCCACCCTGGCTGTGGTTACAAACGGAGTTTGCAGCATGGACAGGTCCTGCTTGATGTTTCTGCATCTCTGCGTTGCACTTCCGAAGCCAGGTGCTGCCCCACTCCCTTGATGCAGTGTCCTTGGTCCTCCTCAGAGTGGATTAGATGATCGTTGTGCCCTCTGCATACCCAAGACACACCCTTCAGAAGAGCATCCATGCAGCCTGACCTGCTGGGAGCTGGCAGGGACACGAGCCTTCCAGATGTATACACACCACCCAGAGCTCCCTAGTTCCAGCCCATTGTACTGGAGAGAGTACAAAGTTCTAGAAACCCCCCACTCTGCCATGAACTCCCACCCGAGAGAAGAGAATCCAAGAGAAGGCTATCAGTCCCATTTGTCATATGGAAATTTACATACAGTGTGTGCCGCATTTTTTTTTGACCAAGGGATTTTTGAGCCAGTTCTGAGTGCAAGTGACTGTAGCCTGCAGTCTGGCTGCCATCGGGAATGGCTTAGGGCTGGAGCCAGGGAGCCAGTCTGCCTTGGTTCCAATCTCAGCCCCACCACCTTGGGCAAGTTTCTTCCCCCCTCTGTGCCTCAGTTTCCCCAACTGAAAATCGGGAGTAATAATAGTACCTGCTTCCTAGAATCATGGTAAAGGTTAAGAAGCTGATTCATCAAAGCCCGAGAACAGTGCCTGCCTCAGAGTAGGCTGCAGTGAATGTTAGCTGTTATTATTCTGCCATGCGTTCATGGGAATGGAAAGGCGGGATATTTGACATTGGGGCTCTCCCAGGAAAGCCCAGATGTAAGTCTCTATGATGAATGCCAAATGAGGATTACCAGTTAGAAGCTCTGCCTCCAATTAATCCTGAGTGGGTATAAAGAAATACAGGCCACTGTGGTTAGGGGGGCTGAGGCCAAGGAGCACAACCTACTCTTGGCCTTGGAGAAGGGCAGGAGGTGGATAAAAGCGCTTGTCCAGGAAGGACAGTGGCGGGCCTGTGGGCAGAGGGGGATGGACCAGTCTTCTCTAGACATGGTGAAATTCTCAGAAACAGACTCACAGACTTAAAGAACGAACTTATGGTTACCAGGGGGAAGGGTGGAGGGAAGGGATAGTTAGGGAGTTTGGGACTGACATGTACACACTGCTATATTTAAAACGGATAACCAACAAGGACCTACTGTATAGGACAGGAAACTCTGCTCAATGTTATGTGGCAGCCTGGGTGGGAGGGGATTCTGGGGGAGAGTGGATACATGGATATGTATGGCTGAGTCCCTTTTCTGTGCACCTGAAACTATCACAACATTGTTAATCGGCTATATTCCAATATAAAATGAAAAGTTAAAAAAAAAGAAAGAAATGGTGAAATTCCAGCCAGGGCAGCGGGTCCACGGGTGGGGCTGGGATAAAGGATAATTGTGAATCTGTGCTTGCGATGCCCATCCATTTACAGATGCTGTCTTCGTATACCACCCGGCAGGGCAGATTCCCATATAGGTGAGGAAACACAGAAGGCTCAGATTGGGCCATGACTTGCTCAGGACCCTGGGCCTGGGAGTGTTGGAGCTGATATTCGAATCCAGGGCTGTGCCAGTTTCTATGGACCTCTGCTGGCCCTTCCCCAGGCCAAGGACGCCTCTGCTCCAGGGTGGGGGTGGGGAGAACTGAGGTCTCAGAGGGGATACCTGGCTGCAGGGAGAGGGAGAGGCTGGGGAAACCCAGCCCCAGGGGTGGGAGAGACCCAGAGTTGCTGGGCAGCCACGTGGGGAAAGAGCAGAAAGTAGGTCAGTCAAGCAGGAAACGGAGCGTGAAATTAACAAGCACTTGGGACTGAAGTAGCCACCTTCCAGGAGGGCAAGAAGGTGGAATGCAGTCCCTTTGGGAGAGGTGGTGGAACCTGCAGGGCTGGAGCAGGTAGGGGAAGGAGGTTGCCCGACCAGTGTTTTCTTTCCTTATCCCTGCACTGGGGGAGCATCAGTGGGGCAGGATGGGAAAATGATGGGGGAGTAGGAGGGGTAGAGGCTGGCAGGTGCGGCCATCAGCTACAAGCTCCCTGAGGGCAGGGCCATGTTTGCTTTCTTTACTACTGACTGATTCTTGCTGCTTTGGACAGTGGCCGCATATAATGGGCATATCTGAATGAATAGGTGATCAGAAACAGCTCTGCTATGTATATTATTGGGTGACCTGGGGAAGTGAGCCCTTTATTCCTTATTGGTATTGAGGAGCTTCAACTGAATTTGGTAGCATTTGCTGAGTACCTGCCATATACCCAAAGCTACATGCTGGGGACACTGGCATGTACACGATACACCTCTTCCCTTACAAACTTCACCACCCTACTGAAAGACAGGTAGCAAACGATTGTAATACCATATGCTAAGCATGAAAATGGATAGTGGAGACACAGAGAAGAGACAGTCTGTTGGGGGTGTGCCCGGGGTACAACTTCTTAGGGGAAGTGACTCAACAGCTGTGTTGAAAGGTTGAGGACAGGCCTGCATTATGACTTTCGTGGGTCCTAGACACTTTTGCCTTCATGGACCTCTTCCTACACACACACACACACACACACACACACACACACATACACACACATGTGTGCGTGCACACATGCACAAGTGCAAGTATACACTATCAAAATTAAATGATGCACAAGTGATGCCCACACACATACAATTAAAAAGTATATTTTGCTACCTCGCTGGTATAAAGACAAGTTATTAATAGCACATACAGGGCTTCCCTGGTGGCACAGTGGTTGAGAGTCTGCCTGCCAATGCAGGGGACGCGGGTTCGTGCCCCGGTCCGGGAGGATCCCACGTGCCGTGGAGCAGCTGGGCCCGTGAGCCATGGCCGCTGAGCCTGTGCGTCTGGAGCCTGTGCTCCGCAATGGGAGAGGCCACAGCAGTGAGAGGCCCGCGTATGGCAAAAAAAAATATAGTACATACAGTATTAAAACATTTTCTTTGACCTAAAAGTTAATTTGTTTCTTTCTGATTTGAAAAGAAATGAAAACATTTCCGTGGGTCCCTATAGGTGTTGCGAGCCCGACGCACCGTGCCTGCCATGCCTAATGGATCGGCTGGTCCAGGTTGAGAAGGAATTTGCTAGGCTGACAAGACGAGCAAAGGCATACCCAGTAGAGGGAAAGGTACGTGCTCACAGAGGTGTGAGGGTGCCAGGAGGTTCTAGCAAGAGCACACTGTGCTGTGAGGTGGGACATCGCGTGTTTGGAGAGACCGGCAGGAGCTGGAATAGGAAATGCGGGGGGAGGTGCACAGCCTTGAACGCCCTTTTACGTGCATGTTTAGCTCAGGGGGTTAAACCATTGCAGAGGTTCTGGAATAGGGTCCAGAGGTTGCTGGTGAGAAGGGCAGATTCCTGGGCCTCGATTCCAGAGGTTCTGCCAGGAATGGTGATGGGTGCTGACTAGAGTCTCTCCCAGCTCCAGGAACTCCCTGACACTGGTGAGGATGAGGTTGGTGGGCGGCTGGGACAGGGGAGGGGGAGAGGTGAGAATCCAGCTGGCTCCTGGTTTCTCTCCACAATGCAACATGGAGTCTTTTGGGTTGGAGGGAACTTCTAGAACTGCTTCTCAAAAGAGCTTCTGACCCCTGGATAGAGGGTATGTGGGGTGTTTGGGGGAGAGGCTGTGGGCTTTGGTAAGAGATGGATCTGAGCTCAAATCACAGAGATGCCACTTATGAGCTAGATGACCCCGGGCACGAGGCTTCACCTCGTGAGCCTCGGCTCCTTTGTGAATAGAGGATGTAGCTCCTCCCTGTGGGGCTGTTATGGGGATTCAATGGGATCTGTACAAGGCTAGGACAGGGCACAGACACAGAGGGGCTCCTTCAGGAGGAACAGTGAATATACACTTGTTCTGCCAGTGTTCACTGAAAGCCTTCCAGGTGCCAGATGTTAGGGCGAGCACCAGGGACGTGCCAGCAAACAGCACAGGCACCTCCCTGCTCTCAAGGGGCTGCTTCTTTACCCCGCACATCTTCTCCAGTCACCATGGCTTGTTGCTGATCTGGGTCAGATCCTGCTCCTCTAGCATCCCACTGGCCGTAGCCCAACTGGGGCCGTGGTTAACAGAGATTCTCCAAGAAGCCGTCCTCTCCAGGCGGGCCCCTGAAACTCAGGATTCTCCAACTGGAACCAGCCAACCTCTCACCTTCAATAGGAAGATTTTTTCATGTCAGTCCAGTATTTTACACATATTCACAAAAGCCCAGTAGGGACAGGTCAGGGATTATGCTCCTGGTTTACAGTCGAGGGAGGGAGGAGAGCAGACACATCCAAGGGCACACAGAGAGTGAGAGAGAAGAGGGCTAAGATTTGAACACACGTTGGTCTGATTCTAAAGCCCAGTGCCGGCTCTGAGACAGGTGTGACCTGGGGACAGAGCTGGGGGACTGTGAACCTCGGGGAGAAGTGGCACCACAGGCAAAGGTGATTTGAGCCCCTTCTCCTGGGGGCTTCTGGCCTCCAACCTCAGGCCCATCAGCCCAGCCAATGAGAAGCAGGGTGGGGCCTGCAGGGTAGAGTCAGGTGTTTTAAATCATATACCCCCAGAGTCAGGGGGACTCAGAGGTTCCTGGTCTGGCCTTCATCCATCAGCAACCACTTCTGGATGGCTTCACACGTGCCACCGTGGGCACTGGCTGTGCAGAGGAGGATCTGACACTTCCTACCCCTCCAAGAGCTCACAGTCTAGAGCAAGGTTTCTCCACAGTGGTGCTCTTGACACTTGGGGCCGGTTAATTCTTGTGGGAGGCTGCGCATTATATGATGTATAGTGGCATCTCTGGCCTTTACCCACTAGGTGCCAGTAACATCCTTCCTACTGTGACAACCAAAAATGTCTTGACGTTGCCAAATGTCCCTTGGGGGCAAATCCCCACTGGTTGAGAACCACTGGCTTAAGGAGAGAGGGAGGTTGACATATCTTTTCTTTGTTTGTTTGGCCGTGAGGGATGCGGGATCTTGGTTCCCCCACCAGGGATCGAACTTGTGACTCCTGCAGTGGAAGGGCAGAGTCCTAACCACTGGACCGCCAGGGAATTCCCAAGGCCGAATATCTTTTTTTGTTTGTTTTTTGCAGTACGCGGGCCTCTCACTGTTGTGGCCTCTCCCATCGCAGAGCACAGGCTCCAGACGCGCAGGCCCAGCGGCCATGGCTCACGGGTCCAGCCGCTCCGCAGCATGTGGGATCCTCCCGGACCGGGGCACAAACCCGTGTGCCCTGCATCGGCAGGCGGACTCTCAACCACTGCACCACCAGGGAAGCCCCAAGGCTGACTATCTTGACAGTGTGTTGGGTGCCATGCCAGAGGTGAGCATGGATGCCTTGTGACCCAGAAGACAGGAGAGACTTCTGGGAAACTGGACCCCACAGTGGCAAGGTCAACGTCATGCAGCAAGTGCCCAAGGTCCCTGTGTCCTGCTTTGTGCCTCCCTCCCGGACACGTCACTGATCCTCTCCGAGTCCATCCACTCCCCTGGGCTCCTCTGACAGAAGTGGCTTCCGCTCTGGGAAGGAACCACACTGGTCTGAGCAGTCTGGCTTTCTCTGCCCCTGCTTGGTCTTATGGTCTTGCTGTAGAGTTGGTGTCCAATGATCTTTCACACACGTTAAGAAAGGCTCTGCTTGTCCCCTGGGATAGCCCTCTGAAAGCTGACTGGGTGGCCACTTAAGTACTGTGCTTATGCTAAGAACAACCCTTCAATCAAGTGCTTCAGTGTAAGGACTTCCAGGTCCCTGGCTCCATGGGAGCCGCTGCAACGTGGGAAGGAGAAAGCTCTGCGCCCTTTGAGCCCGCAGACTGGGCTCTCCCAGCTCTCCCCCTTAGCAGCTGTGCGACCGCCCAGACACAAGCCCTTGTGCCGCAGAGCCTCTGTTTCCTCATCTATAAAGTGAGCACGGCCACCGCTCCCCAGGCTCCTCCCAGTGTCCTGGGGACAACAGTGACTGTTTCCTAGGAAAAGGTTTTTATAGACAGAAAAGTCTTATCCGTTCATTATTGTCTGAGCTTCCAAGATGCATTGCGGGGTCAGTGCCCTGGTTTTTTCTTTCTTTTAAAAATTATGATCTGAACAGTCATCCACACATTTAACAAATATTTATTTTGCCCCGACTATATGCCAAGAACTCAGCACCAGATACATGGAATAGGGTAAAGGCTAAGAGGCGTACGTCAGGTATATATAGTATGCTAGATGATAACAAATGCAAGAGGAGAAAAAACGAAATTGTGCAGGGAAGGCGGGGGGGGGGGGATGTTGAAATTTTAGGCAGGGAAGACCCCCCCCCCGGAAGGTGACATTTGAGTAAAAAGCCAAAGGCAGTGAGAGAGCAGGTTATGCCGATATCGTTCCAGACAGAGGGGACAGTGGCCCCCGCACCCAGATGTTCGGAAAACAGCAAGAAGGCCCCGGGAGGGGTGGGGGAGGGGAGGGGAGGAGAGGCAGGTCCCAAGTGGCCTCAAGGCTGCCGTGGGGACTTTGGCTCTTCCTCTGGGCTGGAGGGAGTGCCGGGTTCTGGTGGAGGAGAGACAGGATGGCTCTGACGGACTTGCTGAGACCAGACCTGCCATGTGTCAGGTGTTGCTAATCCCCTCAAGAACCCAGTTAAAAAAGTTAATTCCACCTCGGAGGTAGTTCAGAGATTCTCCCAGAAGTGGGCTTGGGATGGCCCAGCCGAGTCCTTGATAGAGCCAGGGCTTGACCCCTAGTCTGTCCGAGCCCCCAGTGTTTCCTCCAGGCCTCCCCACAGCCTGCACCCCGCTCCTCCCCAAATCCTTCTGGAAACAACCAAAAGAAGGGTCACAGCGATTTAAGGCTATTTCTGTCCCACTGAAGAGCAGTGGTTGAAGACGTACTCATCTCTTACGTGTTAACGGTCACTCCACCCAGAAATGCCCTTGGAATATGAAAAAGAGAAAAAAAAAGCTTGCTAGAATCAGGAGGCCTGAGCTCTGGTTTGGACTCTGCCACATGGTTGCTGCTTGACCTTCTCAGTTTCCTGGTCTTCAAAATCCCTGACCTGGGGGGCTTCCCTGGTGGCGCAGTGGTTGAGAGTCCGCCTGCCGATGTAGGGGACACGGGTTCGTGCCCCGGTCCGGGAAGATCCCACATGCCGCGGAGCGGCTGGGCCTGTGAGCCACGGCCGCTGAGCCTGCGCGTCTGGAGCCTGTGCTCCGCAACGGGAGAGGCCACAACAGTGAGAGGCCCGCGTAGCGCAAAAAAACCCCAAAAAACCCTGACCTGCCCTCCTCAAGGTAGCAGTGAAGACAGGGAAGACAAACAATATGAAGAGCCAGCTCTGGTAGGCAGACAGGGAAGCCCCCATCCAGCCTTCTTCCCTCCACAAAGCTGCAGTGGAGGCCGAGTGCCCCTAGGCGGTGCAGTTTAACTCATCTGAGCCCCAGCAGCAGCTGCCAAAGAGGGTCGGAAGATCTGGGGGGGGGACCGAGGGGCAAAGATAATACCGGAAACTAGTGAAGTGGGAGTCTGAGGTGGATTTCTGTAGCTGGTGATCTCTGCTGTTCCGCCAGAGGGCGCCACGGGAGTTAGTGGGGCAGGGCAGCCCAGCCACCCTGGCCATCCGTCCTGCTATGGGACCCTGGGGGCTGCAGCCCTTGGGGTCGTGGGATGAAGAGCCAGGGGTGTATGCAGTGCAACACCCATTCTCTTTTCCAGATGAGGACGCTGAAGGCCAGAGAGGAGGGGCCTTGTCGGGTCACCCTGGGGGTCAGGGACAGAGCTGCTGCCCAGCTGGCTCCTCTGCTGATGAAATGCTCCCGGGCAAGACCTGTGATGAAAGCATGTAGTGCTACCCACTTGGGTGGCCTCTACTCCTCCCAGCGTTTCTTCCTGGGCTGGCCCTCCTTCCTCTGCCTCTGTGGACGTTCTCAGGAAAGGCTGGGAGAGCAGTCATTTGCTCCTCTGATAAAGAACTGTCTCGGGCTTCCCTGGTGGCGCAGTGGTTGAGGGTCCGCCTGCCGATGCAGGGGACGCGGGTTCGTGTCCCGGTCCGGGAAGATCCCACATGCCACGGAGCGGCTGGGCCCGCGAGCCATGGCTGCTGAGTCTGCGCGACCGGAGCCTGTGCTCCGCCACGGGAGAGGCCACAGCAGTGAGAGGCCCGTGTAACGCAAAAAAAAAAGAACTGTCTCGGGCTTCCCTGGTGGCGCAGTGGTTGAGAGTCCGCCTGCCAATGCAGGGGACACGGGTTCATGCCCCGGTCCAGGAAGATCCCACATGCCGCGGAGCAGCTGGGCCCGTGAGCCATGGCCGCTGAGCCTGCGCGTCCGGAGCCTGTGCTCCACAACGGGAGAGGCCACAACAGTGAGAGGCCCGCGTACCGCAAAAAAAAAAAAAAAAAAAGAACTGTGTCTCTTGGTAGTAGAAGAACACGGGCCGAGGGGCAGGAGTCTTGGGCAGCGGTCCTGCCGCTGCCTTGGGCACATGGCTCTTCTCTGCCTGCCTTCCGTGCCCTTATCTGTAAAGTGGGGTGGGAAAGAGAGAGAACGTTGGGTTGGATATCACCAAGGTCAGTCTCTGAGTTGCACTGGAAGCTTCACTTCTGTCCATCAGGGAACAGGTGGGGGAGGGAAGGGCTTCAGTTCTCTCATTTAAAAAACATGGGGGAGTGGACTGGATGATGTGCCATCTTGGCTCTGACATCTGGCGTGGCAAGGAAGAGAGGCCGTTACAGAGGCCAGAAGCATCCCCTCGGAGATGCCAACACATGCTGACCACCTCCATCCTGGGAGGTGTGGGCCTGCTTCCCTCGATGGCCTCCAGGAGTGGCCCTGCAGAGTGGGACTGCGGGCCCCCCAGCAAGGCCAGCCTCCTTCAGAGCTGGTTCTGGAGGCACTGGGGGAGAAGGTCTTCCTCCCCCTCGCGAGCTGAAACCCATCAGCACATCCAAAGGGTGTTCCTTCCTGCGCTTGATTACTAACCATCTGCCTCTCTGGCCAGACAAGGCTCTCAGTGACCTCGGGCTCTTTCCAAAACCAAATCTTCCTTCAAAGGAAGCAGGAGGTTGGTCACCACTGAAGAAATTCAGAGAGTGACAGCTGGAGGGAAGAGTTTGAGGGGGAAGTTGAGAAAACACTGACTTACTGTCAGGCAGCCATGTGCCGGCCCCTTCTCGTATATTAGCTTGTTTAGTTCCATCAAGCACAAGTTAAGTATTATAATTCCCTGTTTTAAGATGAAGAACCATTGTGGACCTGAGTTATGTTCCCCACAGTTGCACAGTTAGTGAACGGAGGAGCTGGGGTCTGATCCAGGTCTCTGAGTCCACAAGCCACCCTCGTCCCACTTGAACACACTGAAGAATGACAGAGCCAAGGTCAGGAAGCCTGGATTCTGGCTCCAGCTTTGCAGCTGAAGGGTTACATGACAGCTAACCTTAATAGCATTTTATAGTTTCCAAGTGTTAACCATACAGTGTCTTATTTGATTCTCGATCAGCCCATTGTAGAGATGAGGACTGAAGCTCACGTAGGTCTTGCCCAGTTGTGGTCACACAGTGGCTGGGCTGGCTTTGAATCAGGTCTTTGACCCTAGAGTTTGTGCAACTCCCAAAGGAAGCTGATCCTTTGACAAGCCAAGCCTCTTCTCTTGGATTCATTTTTCCAGTCTGTGAAAATAAAGGATTGGATTAAATTAATAGGCAATCAGTAGTTTCCAGACCCTCTGTTTTTTAAAAAATTGTGGAATTCATAGAATTTGGCAACTTGAAATTTTGTCAGGTAAGGACACTAAAAAGAAAAGAACATTTTATCTTCAAAAAGCTAGGAAGATATAATCTCAGTGTAGCAGGGAGAAAAAAAAAAAGTAACTGAGAACAGAATTCCTCTAAGGAATTAACTAAGTTGTGTTTATACCACCTTCCTTGAGGAGCCATTGGAGTCGGACCCACTAGCTCTCTGGGCCTGGCTGGAGCAGGTCGGAAGGGAAAAGGAGCAAGAACGATTCTCTGCGAAAGAATTGGTTTGCAGTTGCGGGTTTGGAAGCATGAGCAAACTAGTGACACCAAGAGGAGAGGCTGACCAGAGAAGTCCAGACACAGAGCAGGGGACTCGAGTTCCAGAGACCACTCATGAAAGCCCCCTACATGGGAGGCAGAGAATGACCAAAGGACCCTAAGGAGAGAGATGTCTAGTAATTGATTTCAGCCAGCAGTTGTCTGCTTTCTTGTGCCAGTCATCCAGCTGATACCCCAGATCTCCTATCAAAGTGCCCTTGCTCAGTTCATGGAACCCTGGCAGTTGAAGGTTAGGGGTCCCCTGGTTAGGGATCACTGGAGTCTGGCGGACCTGAGTTTGAGGCCTAGCTCCATCACTTGGCAGTTACATGAGCACTCTAAGCTTCAGTTTCCTTCTCTGTGAAAGGAATATTCCCTGCCTTGGTTGTTGATATGAGAAATAAGTGGGACCGTGAACTTAGCCTAGTACTTGCTACTCCAGCCCTCAATAATTAGCCGCTTAGCTGCCAATTATTAACCGTTGTTATCTGGATATTCACAATTTTATTTACTGTTGGAGGTTTTTGTCTGGGGAGGCGGGTAGCTTTTGCTGCTCTTCAGTCCAGCCAGGATCAGGCAGGAGTATCATCTAGAAAGGGAGGGAGGGAGATGGGGTATCGCCTTCCGCCTCAGCCCTTCCTGCTTTTTCAAGGCTGAGTGCTGTCTGTGTCTGAGGATCTGCTCCCTTGGAAATGACAGCATCTCCTTCCAGGGCTGAGCCCAGAGGGCAGGGCTCCTGCCAAGTGCAGGCTGAGGGCTGGGGGGAGCAGGGGAGAGACAGAGAAGAGGGAGAGTGAGCAGGAGGAGATGTGAAGGGGACAGAGAGCAGCTTCCAGGACTGACGATCAGTCACAGAGGCGGAGAGAGGATGTGCTCTTGCACGCGTGCATGAATACGCGACCACACTTGTGCATCAGGTAGCAGGTGCATGTGGTCTGCGTGTCTGGGAGTGACTGTGTTTGAATGAGTGTGTGGACATGTCAAGGTATGAGCATATCAGTGTGTGACTGTGCGTGGGAGTGGCTGGCGGTGTATGTGTGTGTGTGTGTGTGTTTAAGTAGTTCACATGCACGTGTGCCTCAGGTCAGCGTGGGTGGGCCAGGCCAGAGAGTGGGGTTGACTGCACGACCTCCTGAGTGGGTGTCTTCTCTGTTCTGGAAGAGAACCTGGGCAGGGCTCGGGGCAGGACGGGGCCCCTGACACATAGGACGTCTAAAAGGAGGGACTTTCTGTAGCTTCCTGTGGGAGCCCTCGACTTCCCGCTCACCCCAACCCCACAGCTGCCTGTGTTCCCTCCGGGTCTATACCAGCGCTCCCGGCACCCCCACCACACCTCCTGCTGGCTGCTGGCCTCCATGGTGTGGGGTAGGAAGAGAAAGGAAGGGAGAGAGGAGGAGAGGAGTGACCGGCATCCTAGCCCCAACCCTTGGTGCTGCCAGGGAAACATCCTCTTCCCACCCCCACCCCCCAATCACTGAGATTCCTGCTGTGAGGGAGAGAGGATCCCTCCGTCTCCATGGCAACATAGCAGCCCTGCTTCTCAGCCTGAGCCCAGGCTCCTCCGAGCCATGGAAGGAGTGGGAAGAAACCCCCTCCTCGGGCCTTTGAGCTCTCACCAAGTGCCTCACCTCTACATTCCCCCACCTGTGAGCATGGCGCTCCTCTGGTGTCCTGACCCCGCTGGGACTCCCGAAGCACCCACCTGCCCCCAGCACTGCTCCCAGGGTCTGGGGACCTGTCTTGTCTGCACAGAACTGGATCCAAGCATGAGCTCTGGAGAGTGACAGGATGGGGCTGCATTCCAGTCTTCGCCTGTAAAATGGTACTAATGTTACTACCTCTCAGGGTTCTTGTAAGGAGCATTTACAATAGTGCTCGTGGAAGTGCTTTGTGAATTCAGAGCCTGGGGTCAGAGTGGGTCACTGTGGAGTACAGATGGGCCCAGCCTCTTCGAAGGGGCGGCCTTCCCCCTGCAGCTCCACTCTAGTACCCCCTCCCGCAGAAATGCACACACGTACGTACATGGGCTTTGGGAGGTACATACATACCCGCTGCCGGTGCGCAGGGTGAGGGGGGTGGCGCTCTCCAGTAGGAAAAATTGCCCACAATCCCAATGTCCTTCAATGGAGAAGTGGTGAAATAAATCGTGGGGCATCCACCGTCTTACAGCTCTTTAGGAGGGAGTCTATAAGTGCTGACGTGGCACAATCACTGCGACACATCACCAAGTCAAAAAAATCAAGTTGAAGAATAGGTGTGCTATGATCCCATCTATTCAGCATTGTTGTTAGCGTATGAGCTAGTGTTGGTGTGTAAATGCCTGGAAGGGGCTCCAGTGGTCAGGCCAGCCTGTTGGCAGTGGTTACTTGGAAGAGGGGTGGGATTGGGGAGGGGGCAGCAAAGGAGAACTTCGACTTTTTCTTCTTCATCTCTCTGATCTGTTTGCCGATAGGGCAAACGTAATTTAAAAATCACGGGTCACTGCTCTTAGAATTGAAGAGAGAAAACACATAGGAGACCATCAGAGCACAGACTCCAGTACTAGAGAAGCTATGAGGAGAAGGAGAAAGCCAGGAGGGCTTCCAGAAGAAGGCAAGCTGGATTTCAGAGCAAGAGTGGAACTGAGACTTGGAGCAGAGGAGAGGGCAGTCCAGGAATAGCTGAAAGGTCAGGAGTGAGGACGTGTGTTCAGGGGAGAGGCATCCTGAAACAGGAGAAAGAGCAGGGCAGTTGTCCTCATATGACTAGGGGCGATTCCCATCTTGGCCACGCCCTGAAGCTACCTTGGTGGGTAAATCACTCACACTGTTGGTGTCAGTATCCTCATCTGTAAATGGGCATACTGGTACGAACTTCGCTGGATGGTTCAGAAGGCTGTTTGATGTCAGTGTAGGAGAAACTATAAAGTACCCTACAGATGGGTGTTTATTGTTGCGATTTCTTCCAGGGGACAGTGAGAAGGCAGACTGGGTTGTAGTCGACCCTTGACCAAGCTAGGCTGGTCAAGGCTCACACTCAAAGTGGTAGGAAATATGGAGCCATCATGGATTCATAAGCAAGGGAAGGAAGGTGAGCTCCAAAAATAACACAAATCTTGAGAATCCATATTATGCCAACCATGACCTACGTATTTTAACATATTTATTCAATTTTCACAGGTACTTTATAAGGTGAGCACACCTACTTTTACAGGTGGGGAAACAGAAGTTCCCAGAAGTTCATTCATTCATTCAGCAAATACAGTTTGAGCAGCTCCCATGGCAGACACCTTTCAGGTTGCTGAGTAAACAAAAAGGCACTGTCCCCATGGAGCTTACAGGTAGGGGAGATACACATTAAAACAAATATATCTATGACATAATGAATGCTGTACAGAAAACAAAACTGAGTAAATATCAGGTCGCTCTGGCTTTTAAGCAGAGAATTGAATGAAACAATTGTATGAACATTCTGAGCAGATGCAACAGTCCTTGCAAAGGCCCTGAGGTGGGAGCATGCTTGCCGTAATCAAGCTGGGGCAATAAGGGTGGTGAGGTTGTGGTGTGACAGGCAGGTGTAGTGAGAGAGTGGATGAAGTTGGAGAAAAATGAGGGATGTGAAAGTGTAGATTGTATGGAGCTTTGGAGGTCAGGTAAGAACTAAGATTTAATTCTACATTGTTGGAAAGCTACTGGAGGGGTTTGACCTGGAAAGTGACATAACCTCAGATTTATGTTTAAAAGGACCACTCTGGCCACTGAGTGCAGATAAGACTGTAGGGGGCATAAGTGGGAATGACTGTATGAGTCCAGGTGAGAAGAGAAAGCCAGTTTGGACCTCAGTGGCAGATTTGGAGGTGGTCAACAGCAGTCAGATATGAAATATATTTTAAAAATAGAACCAACTGGGCTTCCCTGATGGCACAGTGGTTGAGAGTCCGCCTGTCGATGCAGGGGAAACGGGTTCGTGCCCCGGTCTGGGAAGATCCCACATGCCGCGGAGCGGCTGGGCCCGTGAGCCATGGCCTCTGGGCCTGTGCGTCCAGAGCCTGTGCTCCGCAACGGGAGAGGCCACAACAGTGAGAGGCCCACATACCGCAAAAAAAAAAAAAAAAAAAAAAAAATAGAACCAACTGGATTTCCTGTTGGTTTGGATGTGGGCTATGAAATAAAGAGAGGAGTAGAAGTTGACTCCAAGATTTTGGGCCAGAGCAGCTGGGTCAATGTTGGTGCCATTCACTGAGATTGGGAAGCTGGGAAGGAGCAGGTTTGGGGACAATCATGATACACTTTAATTTTGAGATTTCGTGAGCAAATAAATGGAGATGTCAGGTAGGTAGTGGGATGTACAAGGTGGGGGTTCAGGGAGGATGTCAGGACTGAAGATACAAATTGGGACGTTGTCAGCGTAGAGATGTCTAAAGCCAGGGGATAGGATGAGATCACGCAGAGAGAGTGTAGATGGAGGAGAGCAGGGGTCCCCGGGTGCTTCAGCATTTTCAGGGCTGGAAGAGCAGGAGGACCCAGAAGGCTCACCTGGCATCATCACCCTGGACGAGCTTTTCCCTTGCCCAAGACGGGAGTGCTGTATAGGGCAGTGCGTCTCAGAACCATTCAGGTTTGTCAAAACAGAGTCACTACCCCACCCTCCTGTGGGTCTGGGATGGCACTCAAGAATTGCATTTCTAATAAATTGCCAGGTGATGCTGCCACTGCTGCTGTTGCTGGTGTAGAGACTGCACTTTGAGGTTCTACTGGTCTAGGGGAAGGCAGACTTACAGCTCACAATGAGAGCATAGTTTTTGGAGCCAGGCAGAACTGATGTGAAATCCAGCCTCTTCCACTAACTTGCTGTGTGATCTTGGGCAAGACAGTGTCTGTCCCCGAGCTTCAGTGTCCTTTTCTGTAAAATGGGTACAAGAATACCTATTACTCAGGGTTATTGGGAAGGTTAAACAAATTAGCATATTCTCAGCTTCTAGCATCGAGCCTAGACAAGCTGAGGTTCAGGAAATGTTATCTCTATGCTGGGGAGGCACGGGGACAGGCAGGAGTGAGCCAGGTTCCCTCACTCAGATGGCTCTGGGTGGTTGGCTGGGACCAGGGTAAAGGCAGCCTGGGCAGACAGACTTCTCCACTTTGATGCTTTGCCTCAGGGCAGTCCTGAGACGTGGGTCCCTTGGAAGTGAGGCAGTGAATTGAAGGCCACTTCATCCCCGGACTCAGCTGTCCTTCAAGCCCTTCCACTGTCCACTTTTTTTTTTTTTTTTTTTTTTTGCGGTACGCGGGCCTCTCACTGTTGTGGCCTCTCCCGTTGCGGAGCACAGGCTCCGGACGCACAGGCCCAGCGGCCATGGCTCACGGGCCCAGCCGCTCCGCGGCATGTGGGATCTTCCCAGACAGGGGCACAAACCCGCGTCCCCTGCATCGGCAGGTGGACTCTCAACCACTGCGCCACCAGGGAAGCCCCACTGTCCACTTTTTCTGAGCCTCCAGGTTACCACTGAGGGGCCCTCCCTGCCTTGCTTCTTGGAGACTCCTCTTTCCCTTCACCTCCTCCTGTCTCCAGTGACAGTGACCACTTCTCCTCACCCTCCATCCCACTCCTGGGGCCTTGTCACTCAGCTTCTCCTGAAAGGGAGTGTGGCCGGAAGTCAGAGACTGGCCTGGAGTCAGATGAAGGCACAGCAGTCAGGGCTGGGGCAAACTGTCATCTTCACGGCCCAGTGAAATGGGGATGCTGGTACTGCCCGCCAAAGGCTGCGTGGGGACTAGCACAAAAGAGCGAGGGGAAAGCACCAGATTCACATGTTCATCGCTGGTCCTTCTCTCCACTCTCTCCCGCCTCGTGCCAAAGCCTCCCTCTCCGGTGGCTGCAAAGCCAGCCCAGGCCTGGACGTGATGAGAGGAGGCTGCCTCCCCCCACCGCCCCCCCTGTTGCTATTTAATGCCGTTAACAATGGATTCATTAACTGGGATTAATCTCATATACCAGCTCTCTATCCCCTTGGCTATTAATCACTCACTTCATTAACAGGACAGACAGCATTAGCCAACCTGGGAGCGAGACATGGCGCCCATACCAAGTACCTGTGTCTGCACCTTCTCAGCTTCCCTCCTCACTGGCTCCTCTTCTTGGTGCCTTTCAGCTTCTGGCCAGTTTCTGTCTCAGTCAAGCAGAATGTATGCGTCTCTCTCCCCATCTTTCCCACAGTGGCCTTGTCTCTGCCCCTGACACCCTCAAAGTGTCCATTTCTCTCTTTTTCCTCCCAGTCCGGAGCCTAATGACTAGTAGTTTCTCATTACAGGTTGGCTGAACAAAGTGTAGAGAGGTACAAATAACGATATGCCAATTCCAGGAGGCTCATTTTTGAAAATTGCCTTTTCTGTTTACAAAGATAATATACGCTCACTGTACAAAATCCAAACAACACAAGAAAGGAAGAAAGGAGATAATAAAAATTCCCCGAAGTCCCCACCATCTCAAGATAATAACCTTTAGCGTTTTGGTGAGCATCCTCTCAGATCTTGAGTGATATATATATAATTTTACCTAAATGGGATCCCACTCTGCATGCTGTTTTGCAACCTGCTCTTCCACTCAACAATATGTTGTTGAAATCTTTCTGTATCAGTGAATATAAATATACATCATACTTTTTAATGGTTGCATAGCATTCTGTTTTATGAAAGTAACATAATCTAGTCAACAGATCTCCTACTGATGGACATTTATATTGATCCCATTTTTTTCTCTAATATATTTGACGAAGAGAGCCACATCCTTGTGTATACATCTCTGTGCACTTGCTTAATTAACTCCTTAAGATTGATTCCCAGGTGTGGAATTTCTAGGACAAAAGGTTTGCACAATTAACATTTTTGGTCTAGTATGACATAGTAGAGCTGGATGTCTAAGATTCAATATCAGTTTTGCCCTTTCCTAGTAAAGGGACATTGGGCAAATTATTTAACCTCTCTGGACTTCAGTTTCCTCATCTGTAAAATGGGCATAATAATAGGATTTACTTTGCAGGATTACTGTCTGGGTGATATTAGTTATTATATGCAAAGCACTTAGAATGATGCCTGGTAGTAAGGGCTGTGCATATTAGCTACTGCTATGGGTACATTGGCTCTCTGACCTCCAGAAACTCTGAACCTGTTCACATCTTTGTCACCAGCAGTGTAAAGGGAGCCCCTTTCCTTACACAATTGCCACTGATAGACACCCTGGCCAGTTTTGTTTTTAGATTTTTTCCCAATTTTTAAATTATGATAAAATACATAGAGCATGAAATTTACCATCTTAATCATTTTAAGTGTACATTTCTGTGGCATTAAGTACATTCACACTGTTGTGTAACCATCACCATCATCCATCTCCGTAACGCTTTTCATCTTGTAAAACTGAAACTCTACATCCATTAAACAATAACTCCCCATTCCCTCCTACCCCAAGCTCCTGCAACTACCATTCTACTTTCTTTCTTTTTTAAAAATTTTTTATTTTATTTTATTTTGTATTGGAGTATAGTTGATTCACAATGTTGTGTTATTTTTAGGTGTGTAGCAAAGTGATTCAGTTATGCATGTGCATATATCTTTTTCAGATTCTTTCCCCATTTAGGTTATTACAGAATATTGAGTATAGTTCCCTGTTCTATACAGTAGGTCCTTGTTGATCATCTACTTTATATACAGTAGTGTGTATATGTTAATCCCAAACTCCTAATTTATCCCTCCCCCTCCCCTACCATTCTACTTTCTGTCTTCATAATTTTGACTATTCTAAGTACCTCATATAAGTGGAATCATATGATATTTGTCTTTTTGTGACTGGCTTATTTCACTTAGTATAATGCCCTCAAGATTCATCCATGTTGTAGCATGTGTCAGAATTTCCTTCTTTTTAAGGCTGAATAATATTTTGTTGCATGTATATACAGCTTTTTGCTTATCCATTCATCGGTAAATGAACACTTGTATTGCTTGCACATTTTAGCTGTTGTAAATGATGCTGCTGTGAACACGAGTGTACCAATGTCTTTTTGAGACCTTGCTTTCTATTCTTTTGAGTAAATACCCAGAAGTGGAATTGCTGGATCATATGGTAATTCTACTTTTAATTTTTTGAGGAACCACCTTACTGTTCTCCACAGTGGCTATACCATTTTACGTTCCCATCAACCGTGAACAAGGGTTCCTATTTATCTACATCCTTGCCGACACTTGTCATTTTCTGTTTTTTTGATAGTAACCATACTAAAGGGTGTAAAGAGGTATCTCATTGTAGTTTTGATTTGTATTTTCCTAATGATTAGTGAGGCTGAGTATCTTTCCATGTGCTTATTGGCCATCTGTATACATTCTTTAGAAAAATGTCCAGTCAAGTCCTTTGTCCATTTTTGAATTGAGTTGCTTGTTTTTCTGTTGTTGAGTTTTAGGAGTTCTCTATATATTCTGGATATTAATCTCATCAGATATACAATTTGCAAATATTTTGTCCTATTCTGTGGGTCGCCTTTTTACTCTGTTGACATTGTCTTTTGATGTACAAAATTGTTAAATTTTCACGAAGTCCAACTTATCTATTTTTTCCTTTGTTTGCCAGTGCCTTTGGTGTCATATCCAAGAAATCATTGCTAAATCCAATGTCATGAAGTGTTGCCTATGTTTTCTAAGAGTTTTAGGTCTTATACTTAGGGCTTTGACCCATTTGGAGTGAATTTTTATATATGATGTTCTTTTACATGTGGATATCCAGTTTTCACAATTTGTTGAAAAGACAGTTCATTCCCCATTAAATCATCTTGGCACCCTTGACCATATGTGTCATCATTTGACCATATATGTGAGGGTTTATTTCTGGTCTTTCTACTCTATTCCATTTGTCCATATGTACATCTTTATGCCAGTACCACATTGTTATGATTACTAAACCTTTGTGGTAAGTTTTGAATTCAGGAAGTCTGAGTCCTCCAGCTTTGTTCTTCTTTTTCAAGATTGTTTTGGCTACCTGGGGTTCCATGAGATTCCATATGAATTTTAGGATGGCTTTTTCTATTTCTTCAAAAATGTCATCTGGATTTTGATAGGAATTGCATTGAATCTGTAGATTACTTTGAATAGTATTGACATTTTTAACAATACTGTCTTCCAATCTGTGAACACAACGTAGGAGATAGCCTCTTTCCTTACACCATTGCCAACGATAGACCCTCTTGTCAGTTAAAAAAAAAAAAAAACAACTTTTGTCCACCTTATAGGTGACAGTTCATGCTATTTTTCATTGGAAAGTCTTTGATCAGTATTAAGCTAGAACATATGCTTAATTCTTTTTTTTGCGGTACGCGGGCCTCTCACTGCTGTGGCCTCTCCCGTTGCGGAGCACAGGCTCCGGACACACAGGCTCAGCGGCCATGGCTGACGGGCCCAGCCGCTCCGCGGCATATGGGATCTTCCTGGACCAGGGCACGAACCCGTGTCCCCTGCACTGGCAGGCGGACTCTCAACCATTGCGCCACCAGGGAAGCCGCATATGCTTAATTCTTAATGGGCATTCATATTTCCTTTGTGAGTTGTCTGATCGTGTTCTTTGCTTATTTCTCTACTGGAATAGTTATCTTTTTTTATATTGGAGGAACTCTTTTATATATTAGAGCTAATATTCCTAATTTTTTTACTTCATCGTGACTTTCAATCTTATTTATTTTTTTGTCCTTCATAAGTACTTGAGTTGTATGTGGTTAAGTCTACCAGGTTTTTCCTTTATAACTTTTGTATTTTATGTCATGCACAGAGAGGCCACTTTTCCTTTAAATAATAAAAATATTCACATTGCTTTGGTAGTTGTGTTGTTTCACTTCTTACACTTTATGTTTTTATCCCTTCAAATTTATTTGTGTGTAAAGAGTGAAGTATGATGACTCCAGCTCTATTGTTTTACAAATGGTTGGTCAGCTATCCCAACAGCACTTGATTATTCGATCTTTCCCCGTATGTGGACCAGTGAGGGAACAAGAGTAAATAATGTTCCAAGACAGAAAGGGATGTCAATAGGTCAAAAGAGCAGTTCTGACAAGATTCCCCGGAATCTGCTAGCAGCTAACCCCTAGGGAATCCAGTGAACTGTGGTCCTGCTTGCTCCTCATGGGCAGAGGCAGGATGTTAGAGGGACTGAGCCAGAGCCTGCATTATTAGAAAGAACTCCTTCCAGAAGGCTCTACATGTTCAAGACAGCCTTGTTCCCAGCTCTCAGCAATTAAGAAAAAAAAATCTTTCTTGTTTTGAAGTTAATAGAAGTTGTCTTGTAACTTCAGCTCTTTATCAACCTGGGTTCCCTTGGCCTCATCATCACCTCCAGCCACCTACCCAGGTCCTCCACACTACCACATTAATACGTAAGTAATTCATCTTGTCTTCTTCACCCACACTGCCACTGCCCTGGCAGTGAGCATCAACCCCAGGACTGGCTTAGGAACTGCCCATCCTCAGGAAAGCAGACCCATAGCTGGGGCAGTCTGTGTGTGTGTGTGTGTGTGTGTGTGTGTGTGTGTGTGTGTGTTTGGGAGTGGGGGAACGGGAAGGCAGGTGATGGGAGCAGTAGCCTCCAGGTTGCCTGTGTAGCAAGAAGCCTGGATTCTAACCACCAGTGCCTATACCCCAGGTTCAGGCTGCTGGGACTCTCTTTCCCAATTTGTTTAAGGCAGCTTGGATTTGACTGTGGTCCAGGAGCAAAGAGGCATTTGTCCTTGAGCCCCTGGCCAAGTGCTCAGCATAGGGGATCCTGGAAGACATAGGGGTGATAGAAACATCTTGTGGTCCTCTTTCCTGGGAGATTGAGTCCTTCTGTGACCTCCACTCCCCACATCTCATGGATGCAACTTGGCTCTGGGGCCAAGAGGACAGGCAGAGGCAGGCCTGGAGTGTATCAGGCAACATGCCAGGCTGGGCAGTCATGTTGTGGGCACTGAGGGTGAATAATGACACCAGGACCCATGGAGCAGGCACAAATCACGAGGCTGTCAGGCATAGGGGAAAGTCAACGCCTGCCCTCCTCCCCCAGCTGGACTGATGGGCTCGGTCTGGGTTCAAGATGGTTGGACTTTACGATGTTTCATTTCTCCAGAATGCTCCCAGTGAAGAGCTTGTCACCCAGGACCATGTCTGTGTAGCGTGTGCACGTCTTTATGATTACACGTGACTTGATGTCACTTTGCAGGAGGGCTTGAGCTTCTGCATAACTCTCTGTGTGTTCTGATTTCATTTTTGTGTGACTGACCACGCCTCTGAATTTTGGGTGAGTTTTACAGGAGTGTGTTTTGTGTGAAGTGACTGAGCAGCTGTTCACAGGGGGCAGCTCTCGCGGAGCTATGGGGTCTGTGAGTTTTGTTTGCGGCTATAGGACAGCTTGCATGTGCTGCTGGGGAACAGATCAGGGGTCTTGAGTCTGTGTTCCTGGGTGGCTGCTGTGGTTACATGACCAGAATGGGGAAATAGGAAAGCAGGTTGGGAAGGATGGCTTTGGGTGTGATGAGTCTGAGGTCTTGGCAGAACATCAAGGAGAAACCTCTAGAAAAGCAGGACTGGGGCTCAGGGGAGAGTAAAGGGCAGGAGGGCCTTGGCTCAGGCTGGAGACCTTCCAAATTTGTTCAGGTGACCACGTATTGGCGGACATGGCTTTTGGCTAGAATGAGGTGAAAACACACACACACACACACACACACACACACACACACACATATTCCCGTACCTCTCAAGGCTGAAAGGACACATACTGTGTTAATCCCAGCTGGACAGAGTTCAATAAGAAATTTCCAAGGGTTGCCGGAATGGCATAAAATGTGCCCAATGGTGAGAGTGAGGGAAAACATCCTAGCAGAGGTGAATATTGAGTGAAATCATAAGGAAAAGAGAATGCAGACAGAAGAGGATGCTGTTCTGGCTTTGGGGACGGGGGATAGGGACAGATTCTGCAAGACTAGGGGCAGGGACTGCAGACCATTTTGATGACAATGAGCTTCTGGAAAGCAGGAGCTGTCATTTATTCATCATGGTATTTCCAGCACCCAGTGCATGAGTAAGGATGTTGAGTTGACTTGGAGTCAAAGTCTGAACCACCATAACTAGGGAGAGTCCAGGCAGTTTACTGCAGGGGAACTTTGAAATCTACACAAGACACTGGGTGAGGACTGATGGGATGGGGAGGGGCATGCTAGGTATCTAAAGGGGGTGCCCAGCCCTGCCCAACTCTTTCAAGCTGGCAGACCTGCCTCCATACCTTGCACTCTTTTTTATCCAAACAGGCCTCTGAGCTCTTGCTTCCTCCATGACCTGCCACCTGTACTCTTGGTCCTAAGCCACCATCTTTCCTTCCCCTTCCTCATGGTCCCAAACTCTGACCTGGACTCAGTTTCCAGATTACAGCCTTGCCAGTCTCAACATGTGTAACAGCTTCTGCCTGATCTTTTGCTGAAATAGGCCAGGGGACCAGACAAAGGGCAGCTTAGCTAGAGAACACCCAGGATGTAGGAAGAGCCTGTTTAGACTCAGTTATAAAGATGTGGATGCAATGCGAAAGGGTACAAGTTATGTTTGAGGGATCCAAGGTCTAAGACATGGTATAAGGTCTAAAACTGGCTTCCTGGGGGCCAGAGGGAAAGAGGGCTACAGTGCCATAACCAGATTGCCAACAAAGTGGGTGTCCTATTAGGTAAGAGGAGAGCTGCACAGGTGCATATGGACAGAGGTCAGCCTCAGAGACACAGGCAGGGGAGCCTGGGACCCGAGGTACAGCATGCTTTTGGATACTAGTAACAGAACACCTCAAACTCAGCAATGATAAGAAAATACATTATCTCACATAACAGGAACTCCCTCCAGAGAGGGAGGATGAGCTCCTATACAGTGGCTCAATGATATCATCAAGGACCCAGGTTCTTTCTATCTTTTGCTGCTACCCTGAGTGTGTTGATTTTGTCCTCAGGATGGCTCCCCTCATAGTCACAAAAGGGCTGCCCGAGATCCAGGCACTTCATCCATACACCACAATGTCCAGTGGAAGAAGAGACATGCTCCTCCTGGGTGTCTCTGAGTGAGAAGCCTTTCCCATCAGACTCTTTCTTACATGCCTGTGCCTAAACCAACCGCTAGCAGGGGAGCGGGATTGCCAATACTGATTAATGGCAGCCAGGATTCTCCCCTGGAGCTGGGGCCAGCTGCTCTGAAGCACAGGCCCCATATAGGAAGGAGGATTCCTTGAACACAAGAAGACTTCTGTTAGGAACAATGGGCTGGGTGTTGGGTAGGCAACCAATTATCTTGGTTCCATCAGGCCTCTATCAGTTCCAGAAGATAATGGGTGCCAGAGAGAGCTGCAAGTAAGTTGTCAAGGCAAAAGTTCCACATGAGAGGCCAAATCTAGGAACTGGTTATTTCAGATGATGCCTTGTGTCCAAGTGGAATCAGCAGACAGGTCAAGCTACTAATCAAAAACTCCTCATCACCGTTTCTGCTCCCACGCATCCCATGCCCGCTTCAAAACCAAAATTCCTCATAAGACCTGCAAAGCCCTACATGATCTAGTCTCTGCCTTTTAAGCCTCATCTGGAATTCCTGTCCTCTTTTTGTTTTTACAGTGCTCCTTTCTGCCTCAGGGCCTTTGCACATGCTGCGGTCCCTCAACTTTTCCCCTTTCATACCCCTACCTCCTTCACCTTACTCTTAGGTTAGGTCATTCCTTCTTCTGTATATTCCCATAGCTCTCTACAAACCTCTTTGGTGCCCTTAGAGAACTTGTCCATATACACTTCTAGACTGCAGGCTCCTTGTGGTCCAGGAAGGTGTCTATCTTGTTATACACTATGCTCTCCTCCCCAGCAGTGCTTGGCACACAGAGGGCAATTGATAAATATTTGTTGAATGTATGAACAAATGAATCCCTCCAACTAGGTATTGTCCTAAACTATGGGCAGGGTGGGTGGGTGGGGCACTGATGAGGAGCCTGGTCTACTGGAAGCCCCTGATGGTTTCTGAGCACAGAAACAGCATGACCACCATGAGCTCAAGGGCAGGGAGGATACCGGTGTACACAGGAGGGGTAAGGAGGCCAGCCAGGACCCTGTGCTCATCATCCAGGCACAAGATTCTAGCCACAGAATCAGTGTCCAGAGAATTGGTAATTCTCTGCTCCTGCGCAAAATGAGGAGGGAAATAGTATCTACCTCATAGGGTAATTAGAAAGAGTAAATAAGATGAGGTGTGTCAAGAACTTAGTCTAGTGCCAGTAGAGGTGCTCAGTAAATAATTAAGCCTTGACTTTGCCTTTACCAACTTCTTAAATAACTTTTTGCCCCCAGTCCCCATCCCAAACCAGTTCTGATTTAGTCCTAGTCCTCTTTCTCATCCCAACAAGGGCTCCCACATGAGATGTACCAGGGCTGTGCTCTCTACCACACTTAAGCTTCCTGAACCTCTGTGTCTTCTTCCATTTAAATGGGAGTAATAATGCCCCCTCACCTAGCTGGCATGAAGGTCAAATAAATAACACATTTTAGGGTGCTTTAGAAACCGTAGAGGACTGTGAACATGTAAGGAATTACTGTTCTTATTATTTTGTTGCAGTTGGGCTCATTCCTGGGCCTGGCATCTGCTCTGACTTTCCCAGTTCCTGTTTCTTGCTCAGTCTCCGTTTTCTTGTAGCCACCCACGATTCTGGCACTGACAGTGTAGGGATATAAGACAACATCCAGAGAGTCTGAATGCAGAAGGAAAAAGAAGGAACGTGACAACAACCAGCAGCCCCCTTTCTCATTCCCTGACTCGGGGATGACCTCACTGCCTTTCTAAGTCAGCCAGACCCCAAGCTGGGCATCATCCATGCTTTAGAGTTAGCTGTTGCTGTGTAACAAACTACGCCAATACTTAGTGACTTAAAACAGCAGTTTATGATTATATCTCATGGCTCCGAAGGTTGACTCGGATAGGTAGCTCTAACTTATGGACTCTGGGAGGATTGTAGTAGAGGGGCTGACTACAGAGGGGCTGGAGTCATCCCGAGACCTGACTAGATGGGACATCCAAGACGGCTTCCTTCACCCAACATGTCTGGTGCTTGGGTTGGAATGGCTGGAATAGCTGGGGGATGGACAGGCATCTCTCCCTCCATGCAGCCTCTCTACCTGGCTATCTTGGGCTTTCTCATAGCAGAGTGGTCTTGGCATAGTTAGATTTTTTTTTTTTTTTTTTTGCGGTATGCGGGCCTCTCACTGTTGTGGCCTCTCCCGTTGCGGAGCACAGGCTCCGGACATGCAGGCTCAATGGCCATGGCTCACGGGCTCAGCCGCTCCGCGGCACGTGGGATCCTCCTGGACTGGGGCACGAACCCGTGTCCCCTGCATCGGCAGGCGGACTCTCAACCACTGCACCACCAGGGAAGCCCCATAGTTAGATTTTTTACAAGGCAGCTGGCTCCTCCCAGAGTGAACATTCTAAAGGACCAAGGCCGGAGCTTATGGCTTCTTCTGACCCAGCCACAGAAGTCAGGAAGCGTCACTTTTATTTCATTTAACTGGTTACAGGGCCAGCCCAGATTGGGTGTGGGAGGGGCATACACAGGGCCTGGATACTGGGGGGAGCGGCTTGTTGGGGAGCCATCTTTGAAGACTAGCTGGCAAGATCCTGGTCCGGATTGGAACATTGCAACGTGGAGTACTCTCAAAGGTCAGGGCTTTGGAGGGGGGACAAGGAGGGCAACAGTGAAGGAAACTAGCAACTAAGACTCCTGGCCCCTAACTTTAGTATTTCATATTTATTTGTTATTTAATATTTTGGACTTTTGCAAACAATTAAATGTAAGTTAAAAGTTTTGAGGCTCATTTGCCAAAGAAGAGATATAGATGGTATATCAGCCTATGGAAATATGCTGAGCAGCATCAATCATTAGGGAAATGCACAATAAAACCACAATGAGATATTACCACACACCTATTAGAATGGCTTAGGTGATAATAATAATAATATATATATATATGTTAAAACCTGTTAATATGAAGTACTTGCAAGAATGAGACCAATTGGAATTCACACACATTGCTGGTGGGAAAGCAAAATGGTACAGTTTGGAAAACAGTTTGGTAGTTTTTTTATGATGTTAAGATGTTGCTATGAATCCAGCCATTTTACTTTCAGGTATTAACGCTGGAGAAATGAAAAGGTATATCCACACAAAGACCTGTGCATGAATTTTCTCAGAAGCTTTATTCATAATGGCCTCAAACCAGGAAAAAAAAACCCCAAATCCAGGTGTCCATCAGTGAGAGACTGAATAAACTAATTGTGGTACATCTGTACAACGGATGTGATAAGACAGAGTGAACTACTTATACACACAATTTGATGGATGAATCTCAAAAGCACTATGCTGAGTAAAAGAAACCAGCCAGAGAGGCTACACACTCTATGATTCCACTGTGATAATCTGGAAAAGGCAAAACTATTGTGACAGAAAGCAGATCAGTGGCTGCCAGGGGCTGGCGGTGGGAAAAAGGGGTGAGTACAAAGGGACACCAGGGAACTTTGTTGGGTGGTGGAAGTCTTCTAAGACTTGATTGTGGTGGTGGTTACACAACTGTACACATTTGTCAAAATTCGTCAAACTGCCAACCTAAAAAGTGTGAATTTTCCTGAACATAAATCATGCAGTCCTGAGGCTAGCAGTTTGAAAATGCAGAGACTCTTCTTCTGCATGTCCCCCAATGTCCAATCAGTCCCCAAGCCCTTCCCTGAGCCTGTTTCTGGTTTCCAGTCACCTGGGCACTCCACCTCAGTCATATCCTCCACTTCCATGCCTTTTCATGAACACTCTTTTCCCTACTCATTGCCTGGATAACTCTTGTTTAGCCTTGCGGCTTCCAGCTAAATCTCACTTTCCCAAAGAGGCCTTTTCTCCCTCTCCCATCTAAATCAAGCATCCCTTTTACCTGCAGATGATGTACTCGCTCTTCCTTCTTTAATAGAAGGTACACTCTATGAGGACAGGGACAATGTTTTGTTCCTTTGGTGCATAATTAGCACTTAGTTTGTTTCAAGAATTAATAAATGTGGGGAGGATGTTCACATCTTCTGTAGTTCTGTATTGCACAAATTTGTTTTTTCAAAAGCATGCACTCCTTTTTTCATTTTCATGTATTTTTTTTTTTAAAGAGAGGCATCTTTTTTAAAAAATTAATTAATTAATCAATTTATTTATTTTTGGCTGTGTTGGGTCTTCGTTTCTGTGCGAGGGCTTTCTCTAGTTGGGGGCCACTCTTCATCGCGGTGCGCGGGGCTTTCACTGTCGTGGCCTCTCTTGTTGTGGAACACAAGCTCCAGACGCGCAGGCTCAGTAGTTGTGGCTCACGGGCCTAGTTGCTCCTCGGCATGTGGGATCTTCCCAGACCAGGGCTCGAACCCATGTCCCCTGCATTGGCAGGCAGACTCTCAACCACTGTGCCACCAGGGAAGCCCCATTTTCATGTATTTTTAAACTACTTGTTAAGAAATGATATAATTCAAAAGTACATAGACTGAAAGGTGGAAGTCTTCCATATACACAGAGTTTTTAAAAATAAAAATAAGGTTCTGCTTTTTTTCCCATTGGTACTTATAAATCTCATTTATTCATTTTAGAAGCTATATAATATTCCACAGTATGGTTATACCATTTTAAACATTATTTAATCATTAATGGTCTTTTCAGGATCTTCCCTCCCCATGTTTCAATGTTTTCATATTTAAAGTGCCCCAATATACAGTGGTATGTACGTGTGAGTATTACTGAAGGATGGATTCCTAGAAGTTTGAGCTGTTAGAAAAGAAGTTGTGTGCATTTTAGATGTAGAGAATATCTACCCTGTTCCAAAAGGATGCATACAAACACATATTGTCATCACAGTCTATGAGTGAGCCCATGTGTCCACACCCTCAACAACTCTGGATAGCATCAACCTTGCCAATTTTCACCAGCAAGGTGATAAAAAATTTTCACATATAGAGGTATGGGGAAGTCATTCTGGCTTATATATGACTTAACTTGAATTTTATGCTAACTAAAACAGCGTATTTGTGGCCTATCTGCTTTAACTTGCATTATACATCTGCTTTAACCATTAAAGAGCACATTGACCAGAAGTAAAGAATGTCCATGTTAAAAATAAAGATTAGATGTCTCCCTTCCTGGGACGCCAGTACTGGTATTCCTTTGATGACAAGCCTCCCCTCCCAGGCGCCAAGGCCATAGTGACTCACTGTGTACGTGCTGGTGCTTTTTTTTGAAACCTTGAAGGAATATATCCCTGATTTGATTAACGTTCTTTGTTCTGACAAGGTATAAAACTGTGCTGAAAACCATGCTTCTCTAGAGCAGTTTCACAGAGTAATTCGGGAAGCTGGCTTCCAGACTATAGTCCTAGTTTAGCTCAAATAAAACTCTTTTCTATTTTTATTATTGATTGTTTATCGATTATTGCTGTTGACACAGGTTAACATGCTATCTCATCACTTAAACTTACATTTCCTGCATCATTACTGAGGCTGTGCATATTTTCATATAATCATTAGCTATTTATAGGTCTTGTATTGTGAATTCCTTGTTTCGTCCTTTGCCCATTTTTATTGGGTTGTATGTTTTTGTCTCATTGATTTGTAGGAACACCTTGTGTATGTATGTTTTGAAAGTTATAAATAACTTTTGAGGGCGATGGATATGTTCATTCTTGATTGTGGTGATGGTTTCACAGGTGTATACTTATGTCAAAACTCATCAAATTGTACACTTTATATATGTGCAGTTTACTGTATGTCAATCATACTTCAATAAAGCTGTTTAAAAAAGAAAGTTATATAATTTGTAATATATTTTCTCCCAGTTGTCGTTTTTCTTTAAATTTTATTTACTTTTTTGGTCATATATAAGTTTTATGTGTCAATTATTTATATTCTCTTCTGGAGTTATCTTAGCTGTGTGACTTAGGTAAGTTACCTAAACTTTCTGTACCTTAGTTTTCATATATAAAATGAGGCTAAGGGTACCTACTGCACAGGATTGCTGTGAGGATTAAATGAATTAATACACATGAAAGGTTCCTAGAATGGTAACCATCATAGGAGACGATGAAATAAATATTAATTATTACAATTGTTTGGGATCTCATATATTACTTAGAAAAGCCCTCTCCATCCCAATTTTATAAGAATACTCTCCTTTATTTTCTTCTAGTGGTTATATAGTTGTTTTTTTTTTATTTTTTATTAGTTTCTGCTTTTTTTTTTTTTAATTAGTTTCTGCTTTATAACAAAGTGAATCGAATCTGTAGATTGCTTTGGGTAGTAGAGTCATTTTCACAATATTGATTCTTCCAATCCAGGAGCATGGTATATCTCTCCATCTATTTATATCATCTTTAATTTCTTTCATCAGTGTCTTATAATTTTCTGCATACAGGTCTTTTGTCTCCTTAGGTAGGTTTATTCCTAGATATTTTATTCTTTTTGTTGCAATGGTAAATGGGAGTGTTTTCTTGATTTCATTTTCAGATTTTTCATCATTAGTGTACAGGAATGCCAGAGATTTCTGTGCATTAATTTTGTATCCTGCTACTTTACCAAATTCATTGATTAGCTCTAGTAGTTTTTCGGTAGCATCTTTAGGATTCTCTATGTATAGTATCATGTCATCTGCAAACAGTGACAGCTTTACTTCTTCTTTTCCAATTTGGATTCCTTTTATTTCCTTTTCTTCTCTGATTGCTGTGGCTAAAACTTCCAAAACTATGTTGAATAAGAGTGGTGAGAGTGGGCAGCCTTGTCTTGTTCCTGATCTTAGTGGAAATGGTTTCAGTTTTTCACCATTGAGGACAATGTTGGCTGTGGGTTTGTCATATATGGCCTTTATTATGTTGAGGAAAGTTCCCTCTATGCCTACTTTCTGCAGGGTTTTTATCATAAATGGGTGTTGAATTTTGTCGAAAGCTTTCTCTGCATCTATTGAGATGATCATATGGTTTTTCTCCTTCAACTTGTTAATATGGTGTATCACATTGATTGATTTGCGTATATTGAAGAATCCTTGCATTCCTGGAATAAACCCCACTTGATCATGGTGTATGATCCTTTTAATGTGCTGTTGGATTCTGTTTGCTAGTATTTTGTTGAGGATTTTTGCATCTATGTTCATCAGTGATATTGGCCTGTAGTTTTCTTTCTTTGTGACATCCTTGCCTGGTTTTGGTATCAAGGTGATGGTGGCCTCGTAGAATGAGTTTGGGAGTGTTCCTTCCTCTGATATTGTTTGGAAGAGTTTGAGAAGGATGGGTGTTAGCTCTTCTCTAAATGTTTGATAGAATTCGCCTGTGAAGCCATCTGGTCCTGGGCTTTTGTTTGATGGAAGATTTTTAATCACAGTTTCAATTTCAGTGCTTGTGATTGGTCTATTCATATTTTCTATTTCTTCCTGAGTCAGTCTTGGTAGGTTGTGCATTTCTAAGAATTTGTCCATTTCTTCCAGGTTGTCCATTTTATTGGCATAGAGTTGCTTATAGTAATCTCTCATGATCTTTTGTATTTCTGCAGTGTCAGTTGTTACTTCTCCTTTTTCATTTCTAATTCTACTGATTTGAGTCTTCTCCCTTCTTTTCTTGATGAGTCTGGCTAATGGTTTGTCAATTTTGTTTATCTTCTCAAAGAACCAGCTTTTAGTTTGGTTGATCTTTGCTATCGTTTCCTTCATTTCTTTTTCATTTATTTCTGATCTGATCTTTATGATTTCTTTCCTTCTGCTAACTTTGGGGTTTTTTTGTTCTTCTTTCTCTAATTGCTTTAGGTGCAGGGTCAGGTTGTTTACTCGAAATGTTTCCTGTTTCTTAAGGTGGGATTGTATTGCTATAAACTTCCCCCTTAGAACTGCTTTTGCTGCATCCCATAGGTTTTGGGTCGTCGTGTCTCCATTGTCATTTGTTTCTAGGTATTTCTTAATTTCCTCTTTGATTTCTTCAGTGATCACTTCGTTATTGAGTAGTGTATTGTTTAGCCTCCATGTGTTTGTATTTTTTACAGATCTTTTCCTGTAATTGATGTCTAGTCTCATAGCGTTGTGGTCGGAAAAGATACTTGATACAATTTCAATTTTCTTAAATTTACCAAGGCTTGATTTGTGACCCAAGATATGATCTATCCTGGAGAATGTTCCATGAGCACTTGAGAAAAATGTGTATTCTGTTGTTTTGGGGTGGAATGTCCTATAAATATCAATTAAGTCCATCTTGTTTAATGTATCATTTAAAGCTTGTGTTTCCGTATTTATTTTCATTTTGGATGATCTGTCCATTGGTGAAAGTGGGGTGTTAAAGTCCCCTACTATGATTGTGTTACAGTCGATTTCCCCTTTTATGGCTGTTAGTATTTGCCTTATGTATTGAGGTGCTCCTACGTTGGGTGCATAAATATTTACAATTGTTATATCTTCTTCTTGGATCGATCCCTTTATCGTTATGTAGTGTCCTTCTTTGTCTCTTCTAATAGTCTTTATTTTAAAGTCTATTTTGTCTGATATAAGAATTGCTACTCCAGCTTTCTTTTGATTTCCATTTGCATGGAATATCTTTTTCCATCCCCTTACTTTCAATCTGTATGTGTCTCTAGGTCTGAAGTGGGTCTCTTGTAGACAGCATATATATGGGTCTTGTTTTTGTATCCATTCAGCCACTCTGTGTCTTTTGGTGGGAGCATTTAGTCCATTTACATTTAAGGTAATTATTGATATGTATGTTCCTATTCCCATTTCCTTAATGGCTTTGGGTTCGTTATTGTAGGTCTTTTCCTTCTGTTGTGTTTCTTGCCTAGAGAAGTTCCTTTAGCATTTGTTGTAAAGCTGGTTTGGTGGTGCTGAACTCTCTCAACTTTTGCTTGTCTGTAAAGGTTTTAATTTCTCCATCAAATCTGAATGAGATCCTTGCTGGGTAGAGTAGTCTTGGTTGCAGGTTTCTCTCCTTCATCACTTTAATTATGTCCTGCCACCCCCTTCTGGCTTGTAGAGTTTCTGCTGAGAGATCAGCTGTTAACCTGATGGGGATTCCCTTGTGTGTTATTTGTTGTTTTTCCCTTGCTGCTTTTAATATGATTTCTTTGTGTTTAATTTTTGACAGTTTGATTAATATGTGTCTCGGCGTATTTCTTCTTGGATTTATTCTGTATGGGACTCTCTGTGCCTCCTGGACTTGATTAACTATTTCCTTTCCCATATTAGGGAAGTTTTCAACTATAATCTCTTCAAATATTTTCTCAGTCCCTTTCTTTTTCTCTTCTTCTTCTGGAACCCCTATAATTCGAATGTTGGTGCGTTTAATGTTGTCCCAGAGGTCTCTGAGACTGTCCTCTGTTCTTTTCATTCTTTTTTCTTTATTTTTCTCTGCATCAGTTATTTCCACTATTTTATCTTCCACCTCACTTATCCGTTCTTCTGCCTCAGTTATTCTGCTATTGATCCCATCTAGAGTATTTTTCATTTCATTTATTGTGTTTTTAGTCGATGCTTGATTCATCTTTAGTTCTTCTAGGTCCTTGTTAACTGTTTCTTGCATATTGTCTATTCTATTTCCAAGATTTTGGATCTGGGAAATAGAATCTTGGATCAGCTTTACTATCATTATTCTGAATTCTTTTTCAGGTAGACTGCCTATTACCTCTTCATTTGTTAGGTCTGGTAGGTTTTTATCTTGCTCCTTCACCTGCTGTGTGTTTTTCTGCTTTCTCATTTTGCTTATGTTACTGTGTTTGGGGTCTCCTTTTTGCAGGCTGCAGATTCGTAGTTCCCGTTGTTTTTGGTGTCTGTCCCCCGTGGCTAAGGTTGTTTCAGTAGGTTGTGTAGGCTTCCTGGTGGGGGGGACTAATGCCTGTGTTCTGGTGGTTGAAGCTCGATCTTGTCTTTCTGGTGGACAGGTCCACGTCTGGTGGTGTGTTTTGGGGTGTCTGTGGCCTTATTATGTTTTTAGGTAGCCTCTCTGCTAATGGGTGGGGTTGTGTTCCTGCCTTGCTAGTTGCTTGGCATAGGGTGACCAGCACTGTAGCTTGCTGGTCGTTGACTGAAGCTGGGTGCTGGTGTTGAGATGGAGATCCCTGGGAGATTTTCGCTGCTTGATATTTTGTGGAGCTGGGAGGTCTCTTGTGGACCCGTGTCCTGAAGTTGGCTCTCCCACTTCAGAGGCACAGCACTAACTCCTGGCTGCAGCACCAAGAGCCTTTCATCCACCCGGCTCAGAATAACAGTGAGAAAAAGTAGAGAGAAATAATTAGTAGAAGAAAGAAAGAGAGATTGAAAGAAAGGAAGAAGGGAAGAAAGGAAGGAAGGAAGGAAGGAAGAAAGAAAGGAGGGAGGGAGGAAGGATGGAAAGAAAGAAGGAAAGAAAGGAGGGAGGGAGGGAGGAATGAAAGCAAAAGGAAGAGTGAATGGAAGAAGAGAGGGAGGGAGGGAGGAAGGAAAGAAAGAAAGAAAGACAGGAGGGAGGGAGGGAGGGAGGAAGGAAAGAAAAAGAAAGTGGAAAGAAGAAGGGTGGGAGGGAGGGAGGGATGGAGGAAAGAAAAAGAAAGAAGGAAAGGAGGAGCAGAGGGAGGGAGGGAGGAAGGGAAGGGAGGAAAAAAAGAAAGAGCAGGTAAAGTAAAATAGAATAAAGTATGAAATATAGTAGCGTTATTAAAATTAAAAAGTAATTATTGAAAAAAAACACGGACCGATAGAACCCTGGGACATATGGTGGAAGCAAAGCTATACAGAGAGAATCTTACACAGAAGATTACACATACACATTCACAAAAAGAGAGCAGGGGGAAAAATCAAAAATCTTGCTCTCCAAGTCCACCTCCTCGATTTGGGATAATTCGTTGTAAAAAGAGGAAAAGGGCGAAAAGTCTGAAATCTTGCTAAGTCCACCTCCTTAATTTGAGATAATTCGTTGTAAAAAGAGGAAAAAAAAGGGGGGGGGAAGTCTTAAATCTTGTCCTCAAGGTCCACTTCCTCAATTTGGGATGATTCGCTGTCCATTCATGCACTCCACAGACGCAGGGCACATCAAATGGACCGTGGAGCTTTAATCCGCTGCCTCGGAGGCTGCACAGAGAGATTTCCCTGTCTCTGCTCTCACAGCTCCCGGGTCTCAGCCTTGGACCTGGCCCCGCCTCTGCGCGTAGGTCGCCGGAGGGCGTCCGTTCTTCGCTCAGACAGGACGGGTTTAAAGGAGCCGCTGATTCGGGGGCTCTGGCTCACTCAGGCAGAGGGGAGGGAGGGGAATGCCCTCTCCTCGCGCACCAGGCAACAAAAGGGAAAAAAGTCTCTTGCCTCTCCGGTAGCTCCAGACCCTTTCCCCGGACTCCCTCCGGGCTAGCACTAACCCCTTCAGGGTCTCTTCCTGCCGCCAGCCCCAGTCCTCTCCCTGCGCTCCGACTGAAAGCCGTTACCCGAGCCTCAGCTCCCAGCCCCGCCCGCCCTGGCGGCCGAGCAGACAAGTCTCTCGGGCTGGTGTGTGCCTGAGGGCACCGATCCTCTGTGCCAAAACCTCTCTGCTTTGCCCTCCGCACCCCTGTTGCTGTGCTCTCCTCCGCTACTCCGAAGCTTTCCCCCTCCGCCACCTGCAGTCTCCGCCCGCGAAGGGGCTTGTAGTGTGTAGAAACCTTCCCTCCTTCACGGCTCCCTCCCACTGGTGCAGGTCCCGTCCATATCCTATTGTCTCTGCTTATTCTTTTTTTCTTTTGACCTACCCAGGTATGTGGGGAGTTTCTTGCCTTTTGGGGGGTCTGAGGTCTTCTGTCAGCGTTCAGTAGGTGTTCTGTTGGAGTTGTTCCACGTGTAGATGAATTTCTGATGTATCTGTGGGGAGGAAGGTGATCTCCGCGTCTTACTCTTCCGCCATCTTCCACAAAGCCCCGGTTATATAGTTTTTAATGTTTGGTCTTTTAATCCATTTAAATCCATTTAAAAGTTACTCTTTAGGGGTAAATTTTTATTTTTTTCCCCAGTGGATAGACAGTTGACCCAATACTGTTTAGCATAACCCATCTTTTCTGCACTAATTTGAAATATCATCTGACTTAAATAGTAAATTCACACGTACAAACTGTTCTGTTTCTCAACTCTAATCAGGCCCTTCTGCGCTGTTTGTTTATTCCTCTGCTAATACTTTCTATCGGTAAATTCTAATAACTTCTCCCCAGCTTGGTGACTTCAACATTCAAATAAATCATTTTTCCAATACATTGGTCCCTCAATTCCTTGGTTTCTACTATGATCTGGTCCTCCACCTACCTCGTCCACTCATGGCTGTGGTCATGCCATACACCTGATAATAACCAACAACTCTGACATCTCCATAACCCAGCTGAAGCCATTAACCTTTCTGATCACCATTTGGAACTTTTCCAGTTCATTCTTCATGTTCTTCTCCTCTAACAATTCTTCAGCTCACCAGGACCTACAATCTATTGCCCGTCTATATTTTCACTGTCCTTACTTTCCACCCTACTCAGCTTAGAGCCTATGGTTCATCATCATAACTCTCTCAACTCCCTTGTCCCTCATTAGGGCAACTCTCAACCCTGACTAACTCCAGTTCTGCATATGTTCCCTCTTTCCTCTGTGCAATGGATGAGTCTGGAGAAAAACATGAGACATGCTGGCCAGTCTCATTTTAAATTCATGGCCACTAAGCTCAAGTGGACTCTTGGTGTTGCAGGTAAAAGTGAATGTGCTAATCCATTCATTCTCCTACTATCCCATTTAACATCTCGTTTCTCCTCAGAAGACTTGAACATAAAAGAAAGTATCCAAATAACCATTAAATGTATAGAAAGGTGCTCAGTCATATTAGTCATCAAGAGAATGAAAATTAAAACATTGGTGGGGCACCATGACACACACATAAAAATGGCTAAAATTAAAAAGACCTACAAGAGGGCAGACAGCAGAAACAAGAAGAACTACAATTCTGCAGCCTGTGAAACAAAAACCACATTCACAGAAAGATAGACAAGATGAAAAGGCAGAGGGCTATGTACCAGATGAAGGAACAAGATAAAATCCCAGAAAAACAACTAAATGAAGTGGAGATAGGCAACCTTCCAGAAAAAGAATTCAGAATAATGATAGTGAAGATGACCCAGGACCTCAGAAAAAGAATGGAAGCAAAGATCAAAAAGATTCAAGAAATGTTTAACAAAGACCTAGAAGAATTAAAGGCAAACAAACAGATATGAACAATACAATAACTGAAATGGAAAATACACTAGAAGGAATCAATAGCAGAATAACTGAGGCAGAAGAACGGATAAGTGACCTGGAAAACAGAACGGTGGAATTCACTGCTGCAGAACAGAATAAAGAAAAAAGAATGAAAAGAAATGAAGATAGCCTAAGAGATCTCTGGGACAACATTAAACGCAACAACATTCGCATTATAGGGGTCCCAGAAGGAGAAGAGAGAGAGAAAGGACCCAAGAAAATATTTGAAGAGATTATAGTCGAAAATTTCTCTAACATGGGAAAGGAAATAGCCACCCAAGTCTAGGAAGTTCAGAGAGCCCCATACAGGATAAACCCAAGGAGAACACGCTGAAACACATAGTAATCAAATTGGCAAAAATTAAAGACAAAGAAAAATTATTGAAAGCAGCAAGGGAAAAATGACAAATAACATACAAGGGAACTCCCATAAGATTAACAGCTGATTTCTCAGCAGAAACTCTACAAGCCAGAAGGGAGTGGCATGATATACTTAAAGTGATGAAAGGGAAGAACCTACAACCAAGATTACTCTACCCAGCAAGGATCTCATTCAGATTCGATGGAGAAATCAAAAGCTTTATAGACAAACAAAAGCTAAGAGAATTCAGCACCACCAAACCAGTTCTACAACAAATGCTAAAGGAAATTCTCTAAATGGGAAACACAAGAGAAGAAAAGGACCTTCAAAAACCTCCCAAAATTGAGAAAATGGTAATAGGAACATACATATCAATAATTACCTTAAACGTAAATGGATTAAATGTTCCAACCAAAAGACACAGGCTTGCTGAATGGATACAAAAAGAAAACCCATATATATGCTGTCTACAAGAGACCCACTTCAGACCTAGGGACACATACAGACTGAAAGTGAGGGGATGGAAAAAGATATTCCATGCAAATGGAAATCAAAAGAAAGCTGGAGTAGCAATACTCATATCAGATAAAATAGACTTTAAAACACAGAATGTTACAAGAGACAAGGAAGGACACTATGTAATGATCAAAGGATCAATCCAAGAAGAGGATATAACCGTTATAAATATATATGCACCCAACATAGGAGCACCTCAATACATAAGGCAACTGCTAACAGCTATAATAGAGGAAATCAACAGTGACACAATGATAGTGGGGGACTTTAACACCTCACTTACACCAATGGACAGATCATCCAAACAGAAAATTAATAAGGAAACACAAGCTTTAAAAGACACAATAGACCAGATAGATTTAATTGATATTTATAGGACATTCCATCCAAAAACAGCAGATTACACTTTCTTCTCAAGTGCACATGGAACATTCTCCAGGACAGATCACATCTTGGGTCACAAATCAAGCCTCAGTAAATTTAAGAAAACTGAAATTATATCAAGCATCTTTTCTGACCACAACGCTATGACATTAGAAATCAATTACAGGGAAAAAACGTAAAAAACACAAACACATGGAGACTAACAATATGTTACTAAATAACCAAGAGATCACTGGAAAAATCAAAGAGGAAATCAAAAAATACCTAGAGACAAATGACAATGAAAGCACAATGATCCAAAACCTATGGGATAGAGCAAAAGCAGTTCTAAGAGGGAAGTTTATAGCTATACAAGTCTATCTCAAGAAACAAGAAAAACCTCAAATAAACAATCTAATGTTACACCTAAAGAAACTAGAGAAAGAAGAACCAACAAAACCCAAAGTTAGTAGAAGGAGAAAAATCATAAAGATAAGAGCAGAAATAAATGAAATAGAAACAAAGAAAACAATAGCAAAGATCAATAAAACTAAAAGCTGGTTCTTTGAGAAGATAAACAAAATTGATAAACCATTAGCCAGACTCATCAAGAAAAAGAGGGAGAGGACTCAAGTCATTAAATTAGAAATGAAAAGGAGAAGTTACAACAGACAGCGCAGAAATACAAAGCATCCTAAGAGACTACTACAAGCAGCTCTATGCCAATAAAATGGACAACCTGGAAGAAATGGACAAACTCTTAGAAAGGTATAATCTTTCAAGACTGAACCAGGAGAAATAGAAAATATGAACAGACCAATCACAAGTAATGAAATTGAAGCTGTGATTAAAAATCTTCCAACAAACAGAAGTCCAGGACCAGATGGCTTCATAGGTGAATTCTATCAAACACTTAGAGAAGAGCTAACACCCATCCTTTTCAAACTCTTCCAAAAAATTGCAGAGGAAGGAACACTCCTAAACTCATTCTAGGAGGCCACCATCACCCTGATACCAAAACCAGACAAAGATACTACAAAGAAAGAAAATTACAGACCAATATCACTGATGAATATAGATGCAAAAATTCTCAACAAAATACTAGCAAACAGAATCCAACAACACATTAAAAGGATCATACACCATGATCAAGTGGGATTTATCCCAGAGATGCAAGCTTTCTTCAATATATGCAAATCAATCACTGTGATACACCATATTAACAAATTGAAGAAAAAAAACCATGTGATCATCTCAATAGATGCAGAAAAAGCTTTTGACAAAATTCAACACCCATTTATGATAAAAACTCTCCAGAAAGTGGGCAAAGAGGGAACCTACTTCAACGTAATAAAGGCCGTATACAACAAACCCACAGTGAAAAACTGAAAGCATTTCCTCTAAGATCAGAAACAGGACAAGGATGTCCACTCTCACCACTATTATTCAACATAGTTTTGGAAGCCCTAGCCATGGCAATCAGAGAAGAAAAAGAAATAAAAGGAATACAAATTGGAAAAGAAGAAGTAAAACTGTCACTGTTTGCAGATGCCATGAAACTATACATAGAGAATCCTGAAGATGCCACTAGAAAACTACTAGAGCTAATCAATGAATTTGGTAAAGTTGCAGGATACAAAATTAATGCACAGAAATCTCTGGCATTCCTATATGCTAATGATGAAAAATCTGAAAGAGAAATTAAGGAAACACTCCCATTTACCATTGCAACAAAAAGAATAAAATACCTAGGAATAAACCTACCTAAGGAGACAAAAGACCTGTATGCAGAAAAGTATAAGACACTGATGAAAGAAATTGAAGATGATACCAACAGATGGAGAGATATACCATGTTCTTGGATTGGAAGAATCAATATTGTGAAAATGATTGTACTACCCAAAGCAATCTACAGATTCAATGCAATCCCTATCAAATTACCAGTGGCATTTTGTACAGAACTAGAACAAAAAATCTTAAAATTTGTGTGGAGACACAAAAGACCCCAAATAGCCAAAGCAGTCTTGAGGGAAAAAAACGGAGCTGGAGGAATCAGACTCCCTGACTTCAGACTATACTACAAAGCTACAGTAATCAAGACAATATGGTCCTGGCACAAAAACAGAAATATAGATCAATGGAACAGGATAGAAAGCCCAGAGATAAACTCATGCACCTATGGTCAACTAATCTATTACAAAGGAGGCAAAGATATACAATGGAGAAAAGACAGTCTCTTCAATAAGTGGTGCTGGGAAAACTGGACAGCTACATGTAAAAGAATGAAATTAGAACACTCCCTAACACCATACACAAAAATAAACTCAAAATGGATTAGAGACCTAAATGTAAGACCGGGCACTATAAAACTCTTAGATGAAAACATAGGAAGAACACTCTTTGACATAAATCACAGCAAGATCTTTTTTGATCCATCTCCTAGAGTAATGAAAATAAAAACAAAAATAAACAAATGGGACCTAATGAAACTTAAAAGCTTTTGCACAGCAAAGGAAACCATAAACAAGATGAAAAGACAATCCTCAGAATGGGAGAAAATATTTGCAAATGAATCATTGGACAAAGGACTAATCTCCAAAATTTATAAAGAGCTCATGCAGCTCAATATTAAAAAAACAAGAAACCCAATCCAAAAATGAGCAGAAGACCTAAATAGACATTTTTACAAAGAAGACATACAGATGGCCAAGAAGCACATGAAAAGCTGCTCAACATCACTAATTATTAGAGAAATGCAAATCAAAACTACAATGATGTATCACCTCACACCAGTTAGAACGGGCATCATCAGAAAATCTACAAACAACAAATGCTGGAGAGGGTGTGGAGAAAAGGGAACCCTCTTGCACTGTTGGTGGGAATGTAAATTGACAGAGTGACTATGGAGAACACTATGGAGGTTCCTTAAAGAACTAAAAATAGAATTACCATATGACCCAGCAATCCCACTACTGGGCATATACCCAGAGAAAACCTTAATTCAGAAAGACACATGCACCCCAATGTTCATTGCAGCACTATTTACAATAGCCAGATCATGGAAGCAACCTAAATGCCCATCGACAGATGAATGGATAAAGAAGATGTGGTATATATATATACAATGGAATATTACTCAGCTATAAAAACGAACAAAATTGGGTCATTTGCAGAGACATGGATGCATCTAGAGACTGTCATACAGAGTGAAGTAAGTCAGAAAGAGAAAAACAAATATCGTATATTAATGCATATATGTGGAACCTAGAAAATGGTACAGATGAACCAGTTTGCGGGGCAGAAATTGAGACACAGATGTAGAGAACAAACGTATGGACACCAAGGGGGGAAAGTGGCGGTGGGTGGGGGTGGTGTGATGAATTGGGCGATTGGGATTGACATGTATACACTGATGTGTATTAAATGGATGACTAATAAGAAAATAAATATATAAACATTTTTTTAAAAAGACCTATGAAAGTACTAGGTATTGACAAGAATATGGGACGACTGGGTTGCTCTGCTGGTGGGAATGCAAATTGGTACAACCACTTTGGAAAACTACTTGGCAATATCTACTAAAGCTGAGCATACACTTACCCTATGATCCAGCAATTCCACACCTACTGTATATACAAAAGAGAAATGCTTACACTTGTGCACCAAAAGACATGCTCAAACATATTCATAGTAACATTAAACAATCCAAATGCCCACCCATCAAGAATAGAATAGATACAGAAACTGTGGAAGAGTCATACAAATGCATACTCTATGTCAATGAAAATGAATCGACTGTTGCTACATTCAACATCTTGCAAACAATGTTGAGTGAAAGAAGCCATACTATGTGATTCTAGTATATAAATTTCAAAAACAGCAGAACAAATTTATGGTTAGAATAGTGGTTACCTTGGAGAGGAAGGAGTGAGTAATGACAGGGCATGAGGTGCCTTCGGGGTGCTGGCAGTGTTCTCTTTCCTAATCTATGGATAAATAAACTCGTGACTATCCACTTAGTTTTACACTCATGATTTGTACACCACTTTTAACGTATGCTGTACTTTAACAAAAAGTTATTACATATTGCGCATGTGTACATGTGTGAGGTTGTGTGCGTATATGTATGTGTGTATATATATGTATATGTATTTGTATTCCTCTCTTGACCCCACTTTTATTTCCAACTTACACAATTTATCTCCTTGACTTCTAGCAAAACTAAAAAAATATTGTTTATTATCTCCAAGTTTTTAAGCCCAATATTCTCCTGCAGTTGCTCTTGTTAGGGTCATCAACGACACCATATTGCAAAATGCAATGGTCAGTCTCAGACTTCATTGTACTTGACCTGTAGGCAAAATTTCTTCACCTCACTTCCAGGACATCACTCTTCCAGTTCTCTGACCTCTCCAGACACTCATTTCAGACTTCTTTGATGGTCCTTCCTCATCTCCCTCTAAACACTGATGTGCTCCTGGGTTAGTTTATGGACCTCTTCTCTTCTGTATCTACACTCACTCCATTGGTGTCCACTGATGGGGTTCTCAGCTTTTTCTATCTATACATTGATGACTTCCAAATTTATACCTGCACGTTGGATCTCTTTCCTGAGAGGCCTCTAAATGCCAACTTGATATATTCACCTGGATGTTTAATGGGCATCTCAAACTTAACACATCCCCCAAACTCCTTGTCTCCTCCCATCCCCTCAGTCTACACCTTCTCATGAAATGATAAGCCTGTTCTTCTGGGTGCTAAGGTCCAAGACCTCACAGTAACCTTCAACTCCTCTCTTCTTCTTACTTCACCATCCCATCTATGAGCAAATCATTTGTCTCTATCATTTTTCATCACCTCCAAAGCTATTACTTTGGAGCAAGCCACTTTCATTTCTCAGCTGGATGATTCCATTAGCCCTCCTAACAAGTTTCCTTGTTTTTGTCCTTACCTTCTTCTTTCAGGCAGGATCCACTCAGGACAACAGAAACCACTCTATAGAAAGAGCTGAGAAGGCAAATAAGGCATTGGGAGGCAGCCCTGAGGCTGTCAACAGAAGGAAGCTGTGATCATCTGCAGACTGTTAGGGATGACAGGAAACGGTGGTATCCACACCCAGGGTCAAGAGTTACCTTGAAAGAAGCTGCAACCAAGGTAGGCTTGTTTGTCAGGTGGTAGAGGTACAGAGCAGAGGCTAGTGACGCTTCCAAAGGTGGGAGGAAGATTTGGTTTCTCCCTTCTTCCAGCCCACTCATCTCCCACCAGACCTCTCCTAGGCTGGATCCTGCCACAAGGCAGCTGACTCAGGATCCTTGGAGACGGTCTGCAGGGTCACTCCCTGCAGAGCATAGCAGGGCGGAGAGGAGAAAAGGATCTGAGACAAAGATGCCAAGGACTAGCACAGCCCCGCCCCCGTGGCCTACTCACCCCCAGGGCAGATCCAGGTCCTGTGGGGCCTAAGGCATACGTAATTTGAGGGGTCTTCATTAAGAAGAAAATTAAAAGATGAAAAACTCTAAATGAGGAATGAAAGTAAATCTTTATTGAAATGAAAAAATCACATCAAATTACAAACTTTTAAAAGGCAGATAAATACCACAAACATACATCTGACATAATTCAGAAAAAATAACACAATCTTTTTTATTAATTAATTGCCTGGCATACCTCTATATTACCTTTTCCCCTATATGTTTTGGCTTCATATTCTTTGTCATATCTTTTCAGATGACAAGATTTTTTCATAGAAAGACTGCAAAAGTCTTCTCTACTACAGTTAATTATTTTTTAAAATTATTATCAATAGTTTAGAAAAGCTTCCTCCACTTTTCATAACTTGTTATTGGTAAAACAGAGTAAATTTTTAGAATTGTCAAATTAGAGAAAGCTCTGCCAAGTGTCTTTTATATATGAACTCTAAGATTTCTGGGTCTTTCAAATTTTCTTGTGCAGTAACTAATTTTTAAAAATTCTGTGAGCTGACAACGCTCACTTAAAGCTCTCACATCATGATCCAGGTAAGTCAACACAGTGGGTGGTAATCTGATTCCTAGAAGCCATTCTCACTCCAGGACAGCTGGCAATAACTCCCAGTAACATGGAAAGAACTGTGAAACACACAAACATATTCCACTAAACTCAAACTAAAGGTATTCCCAACTCAATTTTCCCTAGCTGGCTCTCTCCAAAATTCCCGTGGCCATTCTAGCACTGAGAATTGATATGGTAGAAAAATCAAGAAAGAGATCAAGTGGTCTTCACCACCATTGTGGTTACAGTATCTCACTTTTGTGAATTTACAAAGCATATGACCATGTGATGCATTGCTGGTGTCTTGGAAGGGGCCCGTGCGTAAAGTGTAGAGTTCTGAAGTTTGAGCTCACCAGCTTTATGATAAAGCTAGTCACCTTGACCACATTCCTGGTCACCCATAGCAGACGGAGTGGTCATTTTAAAATGTAAGTTGAATTGTGGACCCCTCTTATCTAGGCACTCAAGAGGTTCTACGTATCAATCAGAGTAAAAGCTGAAGTCCTTACAATCCAAGACCCCATCCTCGCTAACTCAACTCCTCACTGACCCTGTCTCCTGGACCCCTCCCTGTGGCTTCTGCTGCCCAGAGCACCCTGTTTTTTTGAATTTCCTCTAGCATTCCCACCACAGGGCCTCTGCTCTTGCTTTCCCTGTAACTGCAACTTAATTCTCCCAGATACATGCTTGTTTTACCTCCTCTCTTCCCTCAGGTCTTTGTTCAAATATTACCTTCCTATTAGTTTCCTATTGTGGTTGTAACAAATGACCACAAACTTAGTGGCTTAAAACAACACAGATTTATTATCTTACTATTCTGGAGGTCAAAAGTCCGAAACAGGTTGGCAGGGCTGCATTCCTTATGAAGACTCTAGGGGAGAATTCATTTTCTGGGCTTTTACAGTTTCCAGAGGCCATCCACATTCCATGGTTCATGCTTCCATCACTCACTTCTGCTTCTCTGACTCTGAATCTCCTGCCTTTTCCTTTTCCCTTATAAGCAGCCTTGTGATTACATCGGACCCCCTTGGATAATCCAGAATCATCACCTCTCTCAAGACCCTTAACATAATCATACCAGGAAGGTCCCTTTTGCCATGTAATGTAACATATTCACAGGTTCTGGTGTTAGGACATGGATATCTTTAGGGGGAAGGGGCATTGTTCTGCATACAACATCTTCCCAGTAAGACCTTCTCTGATCATCCTTTTAAAATGTTGGGCATAGTGGGCACCTTGTCTTGTCCCTCCTTGAGAAAGAATATTTCTTGTGGTCCACAGGTATGTATGATGTTTGCTTCAGGTAGAAACCTGTATCAGTCAGGGTTCTACCAGAGAAACAGAACTACTAAGAGGCATATACATTTTAAGAAATTTATTGCAAGGAATTGGTTTATGTGATTGTGGGAGCTGGCTAGGCAAGGCCAAAATCTATAGGGCAGGCTGTCAGGAAGGGCAGGCTGGAACTGTCGGACGTGACCAAAAGTTGTAGTGAACAGGTGGAATTTCTTCTGGAAAGTCTCAGTTCTGCTCTTAAAGCCTTTCAAGTGGTTGAATCAGTCCCACCCAGATTATCTAGGACAATCTCCCTTAAAGTCACTTGATTATGGTGTTTAGTCATCCTACAAAATACCTTCACAGCAACACCTAGATTAGTATTGGAAATAACTGGGGACCATAGCCTAGCCAATCAGACCCATAAAACTGACCATTGCAGGATTCTTTATCTGGTTAAGGCAGCTTACTACAAATTTTTATTATCTTATGGAGATGATCATTAATTTTCTTTCTTTAATGTACCACTATAGTGAATTAAAAATGAAAGTTTAGTTTACAATGTTAAAATCTATGCTTGATTCTTGGGGTAAAACTTATTTGGTCATGATTTATTGCTCTTATAATATATTGGTCTTTAATATATAGCTAGATTAAATTTGCTACCATTTAATGTATGGATTTTACATCTATGTAATTGTGATTGGGCTATACTTTCTTGTATGTGTTGTCTTCATTCAGTTTTGGTATGTCAGGGTTAGTGAGTTCAGCTAAAAATGATAGAAAATTCAACTCTAGCTGATTGAAACATTGGTTCAGAGAGCTGAAGGGTACAGGGGGAGGGTGTACCTGAAGACACACCTGCATTCAGGGCTTAAATGCTATAATCAATGCTCCTTTTCTCTCCATCTCTTGGTTCTGCTTTCTCTTTGCCTCAGCTTTAATCTCAGGGTCCACATTGCAGGCATATGTCCACTCCACGATCTATAGCCTTAGTGCCAAACACAACCTCTTCCCAGAAGTCACTGAAAAAATCTCTTGTTGCTTCCTTGTCCTTGACTGGGTCACATGGCCATCCCCGAGTCGTTCACAGCAGTTAGGGAAAAGCAAAGCTTGATGGCTTGTGGGCCCAGCCCTGGAATTTGGGATGATGTCACCTTCCCTGGAAATACATGGATTTAGAGTAGAGTGGAGAGGGCTCCCTCTGAGGAAAATCAGGATGTGGTTATTAGAAGGATGAATGAATTCTGAGGAGCAAAAACAACAGATGCCTACTCTATTTGTTGTGCTAGCTCAACAAAATGGATCGGGAAGTTTTCCATCTTTGTTGTATGCTTTATAATCATTTAAATAACAGAAGTTATTTGTTCCTTGAAGGTTTGATATAACTCATTGTTAAATCCATTCTGGGCCTGATGCCATTTTTAGAAGTATATCTTTGATGATCTTATTTCATCCATGAATATTAGCATTTTTACCTCTTCTTGAGCCATTAAGGGAATAAATAAATGAAAGACACAGCATTTGGCTTTATTTACCAAGTCTACATTTGTTTCTCATTTCATTAATTTCTGCTTTTATCTCTATTAATTCCTTATTCCTATAGAGGTTTTATTTTTTTCCCCTAGTTTTCCTTTTCCCAGCTGCTTGGATTCAATTCTCTTTCCTGTTTTCCAATAAACGTTTTCAAGGCTATACATTTTTCTATAAATACTGCATTGGCCTTGAGAATTCATTTCATTAAATGATGCTCTCAGTGTCATTAACTTATAACAAATCAGTCCTTTCAATTTTGAGTTTCTCTTTAATCCAGGAGTTATATATAACAGTGTTTTAAAATTTCCAAGTTGTTGAGTTACTGTTATATTGTTTTGCTCCCCTTTTGTCTTTGCTTCTTGTTTTTTTGACATTGTAGTCAGAAAATGTAGCCCAGATGATTTCCACTTTTTGGAATTAAGATTTTGCTTCTAAGCCAATTTTAATGAATGGTCAATTTTTGTAAATGTACCATAAAAAATGTACCAAAAAACAAATGTGTAAATGTGTATTCTAAGTTCAGTAAATTTTCTTTTTTTTAATCAATCATTTATTTATTTACTCATTAATGTAATCAATTAACATTTTCTGAGTGCTTATCATGGTCCAGGACCTTACTATTTTTTTTTACAACTTTATTGGAGTATAATTGCTTCACAATGGTGTATTAGTTTCTGCTTTATAACAAAATGCATCAGTTATACATATACATCTGTTCCCATATCCCTTCCCTAAATTTTCTTATATCATTCTCAAATCAAAATCTCAGTTCAGTAAATTTTCTTAAATAACTCTCAAGTCAAAATTTAAATTACATTATTCAGATTCTCTTATAGCTTCACTTATTTTTACTTGATCTATCAATTTTTGAAGAGGCATGTAAAAATCAAGTATCATTACAAGTTTGACAATTTCTCTTTGTAGTTTTGAATTTTTTCTTTTTATATTTTGATACTCAATTATTTAGTACAAAATTTATTTGATTGTCATACCTTCTTGGTAGATTATACCTTTTGTGAGTGCTTTTATTTTAAATTCTAATCAAACTGATACTAATATTTCTGTGCCTTCATTTTTGTTTTGTTTTATTAGCATATATTCATTTTCTATTACTTTATTTTAATCTTTTTGGTATTATATTTTTTAAATGTGACTCTTTAAAATAACTGCATTATGTGTGAACATGTGTATATATACATTTATGTGTGTATGTTGTTGAGATTTCTTTCACCCATTTTTGAGAGTCTCTGTCACTTAACAGGGGAGTTTAACCTATTCATATTTATTGTGGTTTTGATATGTTTGGATTGCTCTCCTGCTTTCTGTTTGATTGATCAACTTTCCTTTATTTCTATTTTTTCTCTGTTTTTTGCAAGTTATAAGTACTATTTCTATTTTTCTAGTGTTCTAAATTTTTAATAAATTTATTTAAGCACTTTTTTCTTCCAGTAGTATTTTAAACCTCCACCTATCTTTAATATTTTGTTGAAATTTTAGTTCCAAGTGTTATTAGTTTATTTTATTTCTATACTTTTAAAATAAATCATTTCTTAAAAATTGTTTGAAGTTTTATAGATTCATTTTCATTTATTATTCAGACTCAGACATTTACTGGTTTCTTTTCTCTAAAATTAAAAAAAAAACTTCTAACATTTTCCTTTTTGAATTCCTTTTTTTATTCTTCTGTAGTGTATAATTATTTCTTCAGAAGGAGTGAATGGATAGTAAATTTCCTTTGTCCTTTATTATCAGAAAATATCTTAGATTTGGTTTCATGCTTGATAATTTGGCTGGTGTAGAATTGCAGGTTCAAAATAATATAGAAGCATAGGGAATTTTCTTTTTATTTTGTAATTTAGAAATGTCACCAGGATGTGTGTTTTCTCCTTACCACTTGGTGGGTCTTTTTATAGCTTGAGGACTCAGATCTCAATTTTTCTGTAACCTAAAATATTTTAAAATTATACCATTAGTGATTACATCATCTCTAATCTCTCTGTTATCTCAGTCTAAATATCTTATGAGATAGATATTAGGTCTAGTATTTTCCTCATATTTTTCTTTATCTCTTTGTGTTTTCACTCTATCTTCCAGAAAATTTCCTTGACTTTATCTTCATGTTTTTAATTTTCAAGGATTATTTCTTTTTATTTGATTACTGTTTTCTATTGAAATCTGCTCTTATTTTATAAATGCAAATTCTTTTGGATCTCTCTGAGGATACAACCTAGAATTCTTTTAAAGTTCCCCTCTGTCTCCTACATTATCTCAAATTCCTCTAGAATGAATTATTTGTGTTTTTCATTTTGTTCTTCCTCATGCTCTTGGTTTGCCTCAAAGGTGATTCATGATGGTTATTTCAGATTTGTAAATTTAAAATTAGGTTGATTAATATATTCAGGAGGGGCTTCCCTGGTGGCGCAGTGGTTGAGAGTCTGCCTGCCAATGCAGGGGACGCGGGTTTGGGCCCCGGTCTGGGAAGATCCCACGTGCCGCGGAGCGGCTGGGCCCGTGACCCATGGCCGCTGAGCCTGCGCATCCGGAGCCTGTGCTCCACAATGGGAGAGGCCATAACAGTGAGAGACCCGCGTACCGCAAAAAAAAAAGAAAAAGTTCAGGAGACTAGTGTGTTTCTTTTGACTGTGTAGTCTTGCTTCCAGGATGGGCCTTTCCTAAAAGGGAGACTGTCTGCAGCTCTGTGTATGTGAGAGCGTGGGAGAGGCTTGCACACTGTTGGATACCCTTTAGGAAGAGTGAGGAGACCACTCACAGACAGGCTGGGGACCCTGTGGTTACTGAAGTAAGGAAGACTTTATTCTCTGTGTGAAGTACTTTAACAAACTTTATTGCTGAGCATGACTGCCTCATTGTCTTTTCTTTCTTTTCTCCTTCCCATGTCCATTGCAGAGATTCAACTCTGTTCTGCTTCTCTGTCCTCAACACCAACATAGTCATCCCTCCTGTATCAGTTATCTAGTGCCACATAACAAAACATCCCACAACTTAGTGCCTTAAAACAACAACGATTTCTTATTTCTCATGGTTCTATGGGTTGCTTGGGATCATTCTTCTACTCCACATGGCATTGACTGGATCCACTCACATTGCTGCATTCAGCCGGCAGCTGGGCTGGGTTAGAAGGAGTAAGAAGGCTTTCCTCTCATGTCTGGGGCCTTAGTGCTGTGCTGGTTGTCTGCTGAAGCACCTAGTTTCTCCACCAGGTGGCCTCTTTCTCCAAGTGGTTTTTTATCCTCCAGAACCTCTTTTTCCAGGAGGATAGGGTGGACTTCCTTACAGAATGGTGGCAAGAGTCCAAGAGAGAGTATTCCAAGCAGACAAGCCCCAATAATTGCATCATGCTTGCTGATATCCCATTGGTGGAGGCAAGTTACCTTGCCAAGTCCAAAGTCAATGTACAGGGAACTCCACAAAGATGTGACTACTGAGGTGAATGGTTCATTGCCACCAATGTAACAGTTTATCATACCTCCTAAAGTAGACCTTTCATGTTGTTTAGAAAGCAGTCCACCAGGCTTCCATATCAGAGGCAAATTCCACAGCCAATCGTTCTATCAGTATGTATATAGAGAGGAAGGGGCTGGCTGGCCACTTGTTAATTCAACAGTTCTTTACCTGTTGTTTGCACTGTGGTCTGCTCCGTGCCCCCTGTACTTGGAGTCTCTCCAAGGCTCTGTTGGAAATAATAGCTTACATCTCTTTAGCCAGTTTCTTCTGTGCTGATTTAACCACTCTGTTTTTCTCCATAAATCTGATTCTGTCTGCTTTTTATCTTCCAGAAAGCCTTCAAATTTGCTGATCTCCTATGATGCCATAATTTCTAGTTTTCTTGGGCTATATTGGGCTGTATTCTTTTTACATACCTTTCTATTATTTCAATGAAACTTGAAGAAGAAGGGGAAGGTTTGCATGTGCTTCACACACCATCTTGGACCACAAGAACAAGCAAAACCCTGCAAGGCATATTCATTTTGTAAAAAGGAAAAGAAAGTAGTGAGATTCCTATCACTATGGGTGTGCACTCACATGACAGGAAGAGAAGTGGTGGTTGGATTACATGACCATTTTGCTTTTTGCCAGTTCTGAGATGTTGGAGATATGTCAGCCTTTTCTTCCTCAGGAATCCAGGTTGATGAGTTAATGCTGATTGCTGTGATTCAAGCCCCTGCTGGGGCTCGAACTGAGACCTTGGAGCTGGCTTTTTAGATGATCTAGTTCAGACTCCTGTTTTGCAGTTAAGGAAACAAAGCACAGAGATGGGACCAAAGGTCACCCCACAGATCAGCCGCACAACGGGGGTTCGAGCCTGAGCCCCCTGGCACTTAATCCTACGGTCTTTCCACCACACATTTCCTTGCATCTTGCCCCAATCTTGCACCCCTCAGAGAAGCCCAGGAGATCCCCCCACCCCATGATACCCAGAGATGAAGGATTTGAGGCTAGAGGTGCCCCAAATGAGACAGATGTCTGTCTGGCTCCTCCCTTCAGAAAGGCGATTATTTGAGCTGGAGATGACAGTGCGTTTGGGTCATACATCCTCCTTCCGCCTCCAGCTCCCTCTCTTCCCCACTTGGTTATCTATTTACCTATCTATTTACGTGAGACTTTTTTTTTTCCCAGTGAATTACGTCTGCAAGGCAGTAAAATGTTATGTATTTGCAAGGCCCATAATCTTTAAAAGCCCAGTGATGCCATCTCCAGACAGCAGTGAGCTCCCTCCAGTATGTTAATAGATAGTATTAGGGCAATAATGAAAACACTTGAGACAAGTAAGCTCCTATCAAAAGCTGAGTAATAGGGCTTCTCCGAGTGAATCACAATGCAGAAGAGATTAAGACGTCTGCCGTTGTGCAGTGTCTATTCAGACTAACAGCTGCTCCGTTTCTGATTAAAATGGGGTTGGGGAGACCTTTTCGAGCAAGTCCCCTTTTTATCCTGCACTGTCCTCAGCCTTCCGACCTTCACCCTCATGCCTAGGCACCTTCATTTGCACTTAGCCACCACCATTCAGACACACACAGACTTGCAGAAGAGACTCACAGACACACACTGCAGCATCACACACACACACTGAGCCACAGTCGCACACACAGCCACCGATGCTGACACACAGCTACATGGAGGCATCCAAGCACGTACACACACAACCACATCCTCGTGCACAGGCGCACATGGAACAGTCTCACATGCTCACAGCCCCAGCCAGTCTCTCAAACACATTAAATTACAATCTGTCACGAACATAGTCTCACATATGCATTAAATTCCAATTTGTCGCACACATGCTCTGCACACACAGAGTCACAACCAGACAGTCAGAGACAATCTAACCAGAGCCATGGACCCACAAATACCTGGCTGGACATGTCTACCTAGAACGCTAGCGAGTCCTCCATGTGCAGAATCACACTTGTGATCACAGTTAGTCATACACACCCAACCCTTCATGGGCAGATGGCCACGAGCCCTCCTACCCACGTACGGCCACGGTCATAAATACTCACACGTGGTCAGGTGCTCACACAAGACCCTAGCCCAGGCACGTATGAAGGGATGCTTTTCCTTACACACAGGTGCAGAGCTGGTCTGCACCGCTGCAAAGCCCCAGCCACAAGTGTACACGTAGTACTAGTCACATATACATCCAGGCGCACACTCAGGCATAGAGGCTGTTCTGCACACTCCAGATAGTGACCTAAGATGCAAGACTTGACTACAAGCCCACAGGCTGGCTCCCAAGCTGGTTCAGCAACCTCATGAGAAAGAAAATCCTCAGGGGGCAGTCGCCAGGTTCTGCCTTCCCCAATCCCTGCAGGGCTGCAGCGAGAAATGGAATCATTTCTGTGGCGTCTAAGATATAGAACTCTGACCCTGAGTGGAACTGAGGGTTTAGACTCAGGGAAATTCAGAGCGGACCAAGGAAAAAGTGGCTACTTCAGGAGGTAGTGAGTGCTCTGTCGGTGGAGATGTGCCTGTGGGCGTAGGCCAGGATGATGATGAGGGACTCCTGCACTGCACGGGGGTGAACAGGATGCTCTGAAGGTCCATCCCAATCCTAATTCTGTGCCCCGAGTTTCTGCGTGTCTTCTTCCCCCAGCCCCTGTCCCATCAGTGACTCCTTTCCTCTACCCCAGCTCTCCAGATAGGACCTTCTTCTTCTCGCCCTTTACATGATTTCTCTTCCGAGCTATGATTTCAATCTCCTTCTTTAAACCTCTGACACCCTGACTCTAGGCTCCAAGGGGGATGCAGGTACAGTAAGCTGGGGAGTTATTCAGAGACTCAACCTCCATCTTACCCCAAGCGACCTGGCAGGGCCTTTGGAGCCTGACTTGGGTGTCTCCTGGATGGAAGGTGCTGGGTCACAGAGCCAGGAACACCAGGTCTGGGCAGCTTGGAGGATCTTAGGCAGCTGACCAGTCTCAGGGCAGGTTTTAGAAAAATCAGAGGACTTTCTGCCTAGGCTGCACTTGGCAGCCTCCAGGCTGTAGCAGGTGGCTGTAACCCACCCACCTTCCAGCCTCCTCTCCCTGGGCACCCATCTCTACCCGGGGCAGCATCTCACTCTACCTTTTCCCCAAGAAGACCATTCCCTCATACCTCGTGTTTTGCTCGTGCTCAACCCTCCATCCGGGATGCCTTCCCACAGACCCCACAGCGATACCTGCACTGCCCAAAACCCACCCAGCCAGCCTCAGTGTGCCGTATTCAGGAAAGGCCTCAGAACCCCTGGGCTAGAATCAAGTCTGCTCCCCTTCTGTGCTCCCGCAGCCATTGTTTTTCTCCTGTACCATCTGCCTTCCACCCGAGAGACGGGGTTAGGCAGAGTGGGTGTGCTGCTCAAAGGGGTGGAGGCCAGGAGGGCGCAGAGCTGAGTGGACACACCTCATAGCCAGGAAGGAGAATCAGTTCCTTGGTGAGCAGAGCCAAGGACATAGTTGGGAAAACGATGCTCAGACTCAACCATGCTGTGATTTGGGGGCCTGGGAGTTGGGCCTGAAGGGGCTTGGCTAGAGTGGGGCCCATTAGCTGAAGTTGCCTGAAGTGGAGGAGCTTGTATGTGACCCAGAAAGTCAAGATCCTGAGTCATCCACACAAAGGAAGCATGACTGAAATGGGACTGGTGTGCAAGCAGGTTCAGAACAAGCCAGGGGTGTCTAGGAGGCTGGCCAGGAGCTCTTTTGGGGTCTGCAGCCCACCTTTAGGTGCCTATATGAATGACTGCCTTAAAGGATCAGGGCTTAAGCAGACCCCACAGGTCAAATCCAGAGGGTGAGGCCCAAAACAAGAGAATGAAGAAGTAAGGTCCGAAATAAGAAACTCAAAACCTAGATGGCTCAGAAGAGCCTTTCAGAAGAAAGGAGATCTTCTTTTCACGGGGTCTGGTAAGATCTAAGTTCCAGGAGCTTGTCTGGGCCTTAAAAGGAGTCATGAAATGTTGGCACTATCTATCATGCACCTGGGTCATCTGTCCATTTGTCTCTCTCCCCCATTAGTTGGGAAATGTCTCCAGGAAAGACCATGTTTTATGCCTTTGGGTTCTCCCCACTGTGTTTTGCACAGTGCCTGGCATGTAACACATTCTCAGCAGGCTTTTGTGGCATTTGAATTCTGCCTCTGCCACAGAATCCGTGGTCTGCACTTGACCTTCAGGCCCTGCCTGGCCTCTGAGGCCTCCCTCCCCCCATAGCTGCCATCACCTGATTTACCTGCAGTGGGTTTCCTCCCGGTTTGCAGGACCAATCCTGTCTGACTTGAGGCTGGGAGGGTTTAGGGCTTCCAACCTGGTTTTTGTATGCTTGACCCCAAGCCTCCTTGACTACTGCTTAATTGGCATCATCACCTTGTTCACTATCCATGAAGCAAGGTTCCATCCCAGAGCCCATCCAGCACCCCAGTTTATTCCCGGTTTATTCATCCAAAAAATATTTACACCACATTGTCATTGGCCAATTCTCAATCTTCATCTTACACTCAATGCAGGTGATCACTTCCTCCTCCTTCCTTCTTCATTCATCTTCCAGGGTACCACACTGGCCTGGCTTTCCTCTTCCCAGACTGATCTCCCCTACTCAGTCTCCAGTGCTGGTTCCCCCCCATCTCCTCAACTTCTTTTTTTTTTTTTTTTTTTTTTTTTTTGCGGTACACAGGCCTCTCACTGTTGTGGCCTCTCCCGTTGCGGAGCACAGGCTCCGGATGCACAGGCTCAGCGGCCATGGCTCACGGGCCCGACCGCTCCGCGGCATGTGGGATCTTCCTGGACCGGGGCACGAACCCATGTCCCCTGCATCGGCAGGCGGGCTCTCAACCACTGCACCACCAGGGAAGCCCTCCTCAACTTCTTAACATTGCAGTTCTCCAAGGTTAGTCCTTGTACCTCTTCTCTTTGCCAGGGGATCTCCACCAAGCTCCTGGCTTTAGGTACTATCTATCTGCTGATAACTCTCAAGTCTCAAGTGTATTTCTTCAGCCCAGATCTCTGCCCTGAACTCCAGACTTGTGTATCCACCCGCTTTGCTCAGCGTTTCCACCTGGATGTCTAGTAGGCATCTTCAACTTTAAACAATCTCCTAATTACCAGTTTCGAGCTTCTTCCCAGACAGTTACTCAAACTTGATAAACGGTAACTCCATAAATGGTCACTTCTGGTTGCTCAGACCCAGAACCCTAGAGTCACCCCTCGACTCCTGCTCAGACTCAGCCCGAGCACCCTCATCTCTCGCCTGGATCATTGCAATGGCCTCAGACTCGTCTCCCTGCTTCTGCCTTTGCCGCCACCTCCCAAGGCTCTGGCCACTTGCCTGGTTCTTACCTACTCCCTCTCCTGACATACCAACCATAGGGTGATGGCCTTAACCCATCAGTGTCTCTCTCTCTCTCCCTTGTGTCATCCCTGACCCCTCGTTCGCACTGGCCTGGCTCCTCTTCCTCTTGTATCCGACTTCTGGATGGTGACGTCATCTGAGCTGAGACAGAGAGAACTGTTCTGTTCCCGCCTGCTCCGTCTTTTCTGTTTGCATTCCAGCGCTGCAGTCCCAGCTTTCTTGTGCCCACACTTAGCAGTCCTGAGCAAAGAAAGACCAGGCCTAAATCCAGTCCCTTGACCAATACCTTGAATCCAAGAGCATAGGGATGGGGGCACTGAGAAGCTGAAACATTTCTTTTGTGCTAGGCCCTTACATTCCCGTTCTCATTTCATCATCACAGTAATCCTGTGAGGTATGAATAATTTCCCCTTCCTAGAGGTGAGGAGAATGAGAAAAGAGAACTTACTTGACCACAGCTACACAGCTAGTCAGGATTTGAACCTAAGTCATGTGACCCCTGGGCTCCTGCTTCTTTTCCCTCCACGATCCTTAGAGATCAAGTCACCTTCCTCCCTGCCCTCCCAACCCCTCACATCCCATTTACAGAAGAGGGCACTGAAATCTAGAGGTGGGCACTGTCTTTCTCAAGGTCACAGACTGACACAGGGACTGAGCTTGGAGGAGTCCCCAGGTCTCCAGACTCTGCTGTCCCCCGCGGACCCACAGGCAGGAGGGGCACACACCACCAGGCCACACCCTCCTCCCTCGTAGCTCAGCTCCTGACTCCCAGCCCGAGGTCCAGAGCCCTAAATAGCACCAGCTATGCTGTCTCCCTTCTTGGGGGATTGGCGGGGGGAAGGCAGCTGTGGCAGTTGTGGCGGGTGGAGAGAAATTTCCCCTTTCTGTAGATTGGATCAGTCACTCTCAGAATTGATGGCAACGGCTTCATCACGAAGATCTAATGCTTTAATTATGTTGTGACATGACCTGACACGAGGGTGGCATTTGATGGATTCTCTGGTGTCATCAGCATGGCCCTGACATAGGGAAGTGGCAGAAGGCAGGGGGTGGGGGAAGAGGAAGGGCTCCCGGTGGGAGACGTGTCCTCTCAGGCTGCTTCCGTGTCTCCCTGCCTCTCGTCTTCCAGGGCAGTTCCAGCCACAGCGGGGACTCGGGAGAGGAGGAACAGCAGCTCTGTGCAGGAGACGGCTGATGTGCCCTTCTGGGCTGGACTGTATCTGGGAAAGGGGCCCAGTGGAGGTGCATATATGTGTGTGCACACGTGAGCATGTGCCTAGTTTACAGAGGGACATGTCTGAGCAGCTGAGAGGATTCAGACCCCTGTTACAGAAGCAACAGCCAAATTGCTGTCTGGCCTGCGAAGAAGGTCCAGGAGAAGGGCAGTGGTGGGGCACCGGGTTGGTCTGCAGGTCCTGGGGCTGTCATGAGGCAGAAGAAGCGGATGCATTCATGCAGCCGTGGAGGGCAGAGCTGGGACCAAGAGAGGGAATCTCCAGGGAGGCAGGTTTAGCTCATCACGTGCCAGGCCACAGAACGGGTAGCCCTGGGAGGCAGTGAGCAACCTGTTCCAGGGGAAGCCTGCCAGGGCTGATAGGGAGGGCATCCCTTTCGTTCGTTGGTGGATGCTTTACGGCTTATGACCTCCGGGACTAGGATTCCCTGTATCTGTGGGTGAGCCAGTGAGTGTGCATCTCCCTCTCATTTCCCCCCAGGCCAGCTGCCTGCTCAGGACTTTGCCGCTCCCTCCGTGTGGCAAGGATGAGAAGTAGGCTGCTCCGGTCAGCCCAAGCTCTGTCAGGATGCTGGCGAGCGTGGCCCCTCCTCTGAGCATCTCCCCATCGCATTCCTGTGGCGAGCCTTCCTCTCTAAGCCGGGAGGGCTCCAGGAAGGACCACTCCTAGTAGAGGCTAGGAGGGGAAGGGGGTGGGGATGCCTGCCGGCGGGGGCCCCTCTAGGGCAGGTGCTATCCCTGCTCATGCGGGGCCTTGCAGGGTCCTCATGACTACCTGTAACCAGGAGCGAGCGGTTATCCCCATCTTCTAGTAGAAGACACTTAGAGAAAACTCAGAGACACCAAGTTGCCTGCCCGAGGCTACAGAGCTAGGAAGGAGTGGATTGGATTGGTTTTAGCAAAGGTTGTTAAGTGAGTCCTGTATACCACACCCTGCGGAAACTTCAGATCCAGTGGAAATCGCTGCCCTCAGGCACAGTGTGTGCCCATGGCTTTCTCTCTCTCATTCTCTTTCTGCTCTGCCTTTGCTAGGGGCCTGGGGTCAGAAGCCTGCTGTGTGGTGAGAACGCTAGAGTGGGTGGCAGGAGATTAGGGTCCAGTCCTGGCTGCTTCAGTCACCAGCCCTGGCCCTTGGGGAAAGCAGAGCTCAAGAAATCTGAGACGAGAGGGGGCCTTTGAAGCTCTATTCAATGCTGTCCTCCTCATCCCACCCCATCCCATCCACCCTCTTGGTGCAGAAGGAGAAACTGAGGCCTAGAGACAACAGATGGGCTCGGGGTCATTCAGTGTGTAAGCACAGGAGCCAGGATTGTGAACCTGGGCTCCTGACTCCTGGGTCAAGACTTGACCATGCCAGGCACGGTCATGAAAGGTTTCTGGGGGAGCCTTGAGTTTCTTCCAGAAAGATGAGTTAAAGAAAGGCCAGCCAAGTGGGAAGCAGCCGCATAGCACAGGGAGATCAGCTCGGTGCTTTGTGACCACCTAGAGGGGTGGGATAAGGAGGGTGGGAGGCAGGGAGACGCAAGAGGGAAGAGATATGGGGACATATGTATATGTATAACTGATTCACTTTGTTATAAAGCAGAAACTAACACACCATTGTAAAGCAATTATACTCCAGTAAAGATGTAAAAAAAAAAATAATAATAAATAAATAAAAGAAAGGCCAGCCAAAGAGGAAATGCCCAAAGCCAGGGAGGATTTTCACAGCCCGGAGAAAGCTCTGAAAGTCCACGCCAGGCCTTAACGCACCCAACCGCAGCCTCTGTGAAGGACATAGAATTCCTGACTGGCTCAGTCTGAGGTTGGTTGCTGCCTGGGCTGTGTCTCAGAGATGTCAAGGTGGGGAGGAGGCAGGAACCATGGCTTGGCCTTTCTCGAAAATCCTGGATCTCTGAAGTGATTCCTGAGGAAGACGTGAGAACAGCAGGACCTCACGGATACAGGAGCCGCAGCGATGTGTGTCTGCGCATGGGCAGAGGCAGGTGCTCACCTGTGCCTCCTGGAACCTGCTGCCTGAGGGTGGTGATAAGACTTTTCAGTAGCCCCATGGGTGTGGGATTGAGAGTCTGCACAGGTGAGGGTTTGTGAATAGGAGCTGGGTCAGAAAGGAGCCATGCATTCTCCCAGAGTGTCTGTGTCTAGATATCACTGCTGGGTGACTACTACCCAGGACTTAGTTGTGGCTAGGTATTGTTAGGTGCCCCTAACAGTGTGTGACGGTGTTACCAGGTGTAGCCGTATCTGGCCCTATCTTCCTGTCTCAGCACCCATGCGTGTAGCTGTGTGTGCCAGTCTGAGTGTGTGTCTGGGTGTAGCTATGTTTTAGTGAATGGAGCTCCAGGCAGTGCCTTGGCCCCCAACATAGCGCTGTGCCCCATTGTAGCCACATTTGCATTGAATTGTGTGGCCCAATTTGAGACTGTCTCTGGGGTAGCCTTGGCCCTATGGCCTGGGGCTCTGGGCTTCTGGGCTGTTCAGCAGGTGGTTCCCCCCATCACAAGGGTACGGTGCATTTTCCCAAACTATCACCACCAGCAGGTTTCCAGTGTGTGGGCAGGGGAGGCTGGGAACTGGCCCCAAGACCCCCTTGGGCAGGCCCAGACACTTCTGTCTTTAAGTCCCTGGGAAGTCCCAGGGCTTCTCTCAGAGGGAGGGAATAGAAAAGATGTCATTAAAATCCTCCCTTCTGAGTTTCATGGGAGGAGCCCATAGTGATATCTCTTCCAACAGCCTCATTTGACAAATGGAGAAACTGAGGTTCAGACAGGAAGTAACCTGCCCTGGATCGAATCCCAGGACTGTATTCCAACCCTGAGGTAAAATTGATGATACCAATGTGCACACTGCATTTTACAGTTCCCAGTGCAGGCCTTAAAGTGCCCATTTGACAGATGGCTACTAACAGTACGTATTAGAACTGCCCTGGCCTGGGATTCTGGTCGTGACTTCATAACTTACCTGATGTGTGACCTTGGGTCATTCACACCCTTCTTTCGGCTTCTTTTTCTCACCTGTAAACTGAGAGAATTGATGTCTTTGCCCTTCAAGCACCCTATTCCAGCATGAACCTTCTCACTCCCAGAGGTTGGAGGTCAGTGCTATCTGGGGGATTGCAGGTACCTGCTGGGTGATGATTACTCAGGGTTTAATTATGTCTGTGTATTGAGTATCGCCCAGAGAGGAGAAGCAGTGAATTTGGGGTCACACAGTGAATTGGTGGCAGAGCCAGGATGAGAAGGAAGGTAGGCCTCCTGACCCCTCACCAGTGTCCCTCGTCCCCCCAGCAGCTGCCCCCACCCTCTCTCTGGGCCTGTAAGGTTTCAGTGCCTCACTGATACAGCTCCCTCTCCCTGAAGCTGTCTTGCCATTTCCTGAGGTCGTGTGCCTCTCATGTCCTTGCCAGGCAGATACTATGCTAGAGATTGTCTTCTCCATTCTTTTATTTAGTCCTACTAGGAGCCCCATTTTACCGATGAGGAAACTGAGGCTTGATGGAGTTAAGAAGTAATAATTACTACTATTTTTGAGCTTTCCTTGACTGAATGCAAGATCCTATGCTGGACACTCATTGAGGTGAGCAGAAGGTGACTGGTCCAGCCTCCAAAATATCCCCTCAAAAAGCGCCGAGACCTGCCCAGGCTCTGCCAGCCTGATTTAGACAGCAATTTGCATACAATTTACCCAGAAAGCTGCACTGTGAAAAATATAATTACTTTTTTAATATTCTCACTCTGATGTGAATGCTTACCGCCTGGTAATGAATTACTTGCTTAATGAAGATAAACCTGAATTGGAGATGCACTTCAGAGAGCTGCTGGGGCAGCTGACTTGATGCCATCATTTGCAGCTGTTAATCTCTGAAATTGATGCCCTTGTTGGTAGGATCATAAATCGAGGGGGAAATCTATGAGCTTCAGCACCTCCAGGAACTTACTCTGTGGCACTGGTAGGGCCATTTAGCCTCTCCATGTCTCAGTTTCCTCATCTGTAACAAGGGCATGGGGTAAGATAGAATTGTAGAAATGTAGGAATGAAGTGGATCTTTATTCAGAAATGATCGAGTGTCTACAGTGTGTCAGGTGAAAGCCAGAGGGAGGAAGTGTTTTTTTCAAAGACACATAGACTAAGGGGCTTCTAAACTAGAACTAGCAGCCACGTCTTTGAGCCCAGGTGCTGTACTTGGATCCTTCTCCTAAATGGCCTCTAAGCTACCTTCCAGCTGCTGGTGATGGAAGAGGGAGCCAGGTTGGAGTCAGACCCTGGTAGGAGAAAAAAAAAGCCTGTGGGCAAAGTGTGGCCCCTTAAAACTGCTTGTTCTTATACCTGATGCTGGCCATTTCCAGGGACCAATCAGGGTAGAGGCCAAGACTCTTCAAATCCCCTTTTCCAGCATCTTCTCAACACTGTACACCCAGGTGAGGACTGGGGATTCCAGGGCAACAAGTCAACAATTTAGTAAATATGTATTTACCATCTTCTATGACAAGGTGTCCTAGACTCTAAGGACACAACTGTGAATAAGTCCAACAAGGTCACTGCCACAAAACCTGAAATTCTACATGGTAGAGACCATGTAGAAATAATGAGTTAAGTAATAATAATGTCAGATAGTGATGAATGCTATACATTTTTAATGGATAATATGATATAGAATTATTGAGATTATTTTGATTTGTTGTTCAAAAAGACCTCCCTAAGGAGATGACACCTGGGCTGAAATCTAAACGGCATTAAGGAATCATCCCAGTAAATATCAGGAATGTGGATCCAGATGAGATCTGTAAAGCAGGCAGGAGCCAGATCATAAAGAGCCTTATAGATTATGAAAGTGACTTTGGATTTTATTCTTAATGCAAGGAGAAGCCATTGGAGGTTTCCATAAGGGGAGTGATGTTATTTATTGACGTTTAAAAAGATCATTCTATAAGAAAAAACAGAAAATCTGGATAGCTCTATATCTATTAAAGAAATTGAATTCATAATATAAAAATTTCCCACCTAGATGGTTTCACTGATAAATTCTATCAAATATTTAAGGAATTAATAATACCAACTGTACACAAACTCTTTCAGAAACTAGAAGACAAGGGAACATACCCTCATTCATTTATGAGCCCAGCATAAATGATTCTGCTAGTTATTTATTTCTGCACAACTATTCCAGAAGGTAGTGGCTTAAAACAATAATTTATTATTATTATATCTCATGATTCTAGAGTGAGGAATTTGGACAGGCCACAGTGGGTTGGCTTATTCTATGTTCCACAATATCTGGGGTCTCAGCTGAGGTGACTCAAATGTCTGGTGGCTGTAAAAACTGGAAATTGCTGGACATCTTTCTCTCCCTCTCCACATGGCCCCCTGGTTAGCTTATGTTTCCCCACAGCATGGTGGCCTCAGGGTGGTTGGATTTCCTACATGGCAGCTTGAAGCTCTAAGTGTGAGTATTTCAGGAGACTTGGGAAGAAGCTGCAAAGCTTCTATGACTTAGATTTGGAAGGGCACGTCTCTTGGTCAAGTAAGTCATTAAGGTAGTCCATATTCAAAAAGAAGAGAATCAGACTCTACCTCTGAAAGGAAAGTTTCAAAGAATTTGTAGCAGTCTTATCTGATACAACTCTGATGCAAAAACCTGACAAAGACATTACAAGAGCAGGAAATTATTGTTCAATATCACTCATAAACAAAGATGCAAAAAACCTTAACAAAATATTATCAAATCAAGCCTAGCAACATATAAAAAAGAGAATACATCATTACTAAGTGCAGTTTATTCTAGGAATGCAAAGTTTAATATTTAAAAAACCAATCAGTTTAATTCACCACATTAACAGAATAAAGTAGAAAAAACATAACATTGTCTTGAAAGATACAGAAAAAAGAGCATTTGACAAAATTCAACACCCATTCATAATTTTTTTTTTTTTTTTTTTTTTGCGGTACACGGGCCTCTCACTGCTGTGGCCTCTCCCGTTACAGAGCACAGGCTCCGGACGCACAGGCTCAGCAGCCATGGCTCACGGGCCCAGCCACTCCGCGGCATGTGGGATCCTCCCGGACCGGGGCACGAACCCGTGTCCCCTGCATCGGCAGGCGGGCTCTCAACCACTGCGCCACCAGGGAAGCCCCCATTCATGATTTAAAAAGCAAAAACACCTCTCTGCAAACTGGGAATAGAAGGTAGCTTTCTCAGCCTGATAAAGGACATCTATGATAAACCTATAGTTAATACTATACCTAACTGTGAAAGAATTAATGTTTTTCTCCTCTTCAGGAGTAAGGCAAAGATGCTTGCTCTCATTACTTCTATCCAGCATTGTACTGGAAACCCTAGTGAGTGCAATAAGGTAAGAAAAGGAAATAAAAGGTATAAAGACTGGAAAGGAAGAAGTAAAACTATTTTTATTTGTAGATTCTAAGGGATTCTGAAAACAACTGCCAAAGCTAATAAGAGAATTTAACATATTTGCAGGTTACAAAGTCAATATACAAAAACCAGTTGTATTTCTGTATCTTACCAGTAAGCACCTGGAAAAGAGAAATTTTAAAAGCTTATTTATAATAGTAAAAAAGCATAAAATACTTAGAAATAGATTTAGAAAAAGACATGCAAAACCTCTGTACTGGGTCTTCCCTGGTGGCACAGTGGTTGAGAGTCCGCCTGCCGATGCAGGGGACGCGTGTTCGTGCCCCGGTCTGGGAAGATCCCACATGCCGCGGAGCGGCTAGGCCCGTGAGCCATGGCCACTGAGCCTGCGGATCCAGAGCCTGTGCTCCGCAATGGGAGAGGCCACAACAGTGAGAGGCCTGCGTACCGCAAAAAAAACAAAAAACAAAAAAACAAAAAAACAAAAACCCTCTGTACTGAACACTATTATCCAGTATTTAAGTAAAGACCTAAATCAAAGGACTGATAGGATATATTCATGGACTGGAACACTTAATATTGTTAAGATGTCTGTTATGCCTGAATTGATCTATATATTCAAAGTAATCTCAGTCAGAGCTCCAGCAGGTTTTTTTTTTGTTTGTTTTTAAAATGACAAGCTCATTCCAAAAGTTATGGCAACATACAAAGGAATTAGAATAGACAAGGAAATTTTTTAAAAGAACCAAGCTGAAGGTCTCACCCTAACTGATCTAAAGATGTACTTTAAAAGCAGTCTTTTAAAGGAGTGAAAGTAAGTGCAGACACACCAGTTAGGATGTTACTGGTGTGAACCAGATGAGAGATGATGAGAAATCAGACTCCAGTGAGAGTAATGGAGATGGAGAGAAATGAAAAGTTTGGGCTATACTTTGGAGATAAGAGGCAGTGAGATTTGCTGATGATTGTAGGTGAGGGGTGAGAGAGAAGAATCAAATGTGCTTTTGGCTTGAGCAACTGGGTAATAATGGTGTGACTTACTGAGATGAGAAAATTGGTGGAGGAATGGTTTAGGATGAGAAGAATCAAGTCTCTGTTTTATATGTATAAACTCCAAGAGACCCATGAGATCTATACGGGGAGGTGTCTGTTGAACATACAGGTTTGGAGGTCTGGGGAGAGATGAGGACTGTAGATATAAAATTTGGAGTCAGTGTCTAGACGATACATAAAGCCATGGGACTGCATGAGATCACCCAGTGAGGGAGAGGAGACAGAAGAGGGAGGAGGGCCAAAGATTGTTCCCTGGAGCTGACCTACTTTTAGAGGGAAGAAAAGCAGTAGGGTCTAACACAGGAGCCTGGAAAGAAATGTGGGAAGGCAGTCGGGAGAATGAGGTATAGGGAAAGTCACGGGGATGGGGAGGAGAGCCTGGGGACGTGGGAGGGGAGTAATTCACATTGCCCCGTGTCTTCCACGTGCCAGGTGCTGTCTTAGGAGCTGCACGTGCACTCTCTCAGGACAGCATTGTGAAGTAGGAATTGTTGCACCTCTTTCATCGATGATAAAGACTGAGACTCAGAGTGGTGAAGTGGTTTGGTCCAATCATAAAACCAGGAAGCGGAGAGGCTGGATTTGCAGCCCAGACCTGTGTTTGCGGTTCTTTCCAAAGAAAGAACTGCTACCTTCTATCAGCTTCTCCAGCACGGGGTGCAGGATTGGGGGAAGACGCTTACGAAATATTCACCTTGCAGGGTTATGAGGATAAAATGAGATCATCCGTGTTAAGCACCTGGTAGTGCTTAACTGAGTTGGCCCTTGGGAAACCATGACAATGTGGCTATAGTGACAGAACACAAGAGAGCCTGCTGGGCGGTGAGACCAACTCTGGGGGAGGGGTGGGAGAGGGGTTGGGTGGGGCAGGCCTCCTGGGGGAGGTGCCCTGTGAGCTGAGGACTTGGTGGTTCCAAACATGATCTGTGATGAAGTTTCCAGTGCTTCATGGGCGAAATGAGAAAAAGAAGGACAATGCTGTGGGTTTTACGTAAAGCTAATGTGTTCAACCTAAAGGATTACCCTTTATCCTGAGATTGGGGCCTTCCTACTTTGTTGTTATTAAAGCGTTCTTTTTATGAAACGATGGTGGATCGAGGATGGTAGTTATATTTTAAATATCCTTCCTAATGAAATGAAAACTTGGCAACATTCTGTCATTTCCCAAACTTCCTTTTGAAGTTTTTAACTGGTCCATGAAATTCAAAAACATGAGGAGCACTAGCAGCTGGAGTCGGGAGGGTGCTCCAGGCGGAGCGAGTTGCTTGTACCAAGACAAAGGTGCAGGGAAAGCACAGTGTGTTCTGGAATTGCAAGCAGGCGGCCAGAGGAGCAGATTGGGCGGGGGGGGGTAGGTTTCCAGTGGGCTGATGAAGGAACCAGGAGGCCAAGATCTGGGGTGAGGGGCAGCCACCTGCTGAAATCCTTACCCTCAGCCTTGCAGATGATGAAAGTGACAGGGGAACGCCCTCTGGCCTGAGACTGCTCCCCAGGGCACCCCATGACCTCACGGTGTGCACGCATGCATGAATCCTTGGCACAGAAAGGAGGCCAGGAATGGGGAAGTGTTAAGGACTGAAGGGCTCTGGCCTAATAAGTCTTGAAGAGACACACAGGATGGAAACAGAGACCAGCAAAAGCAATGGGGAGAAAGGAAGGAGAACCCCAGAACTAGCGGAGTGGGGGGAGCAGTGTCAACACGTCTGGACACGTGTGTATGTGTGTGTCCCTGAGATGATATATGTCTGTGTGCCTATGCCTTTGTGTCCTAAATAGTGTGTGCCTGGTTGTCAGTGTGGGCAGAGGGAACATCTCTGCTGGCTGTGTGGGGCTTTGGCTGGGGTGTGTGTGTCCAGTGAATCTTGGGATGCTCTGTGCACTGCTGTGTCTGAGTGTACTGTGTGTATGTGGGTATGTGAGCTGGGTGAGAGGTGTCTGCACAGTGCAGCTAAGTGTGGTGTGTCTACACGTCCTGGCGTTGCATTTGTCGAGCTGGGTTATGTCTCTGTGCTGTGTGTCTATATATCTGTGTCGGGTGTCCATGTTGAGCGTCCACAGAGGGTATTGAGTATGTGTTGGGACCCGGAGCTCAGCCCCTCCCCTTCCCTTCCTGCTCTTCCAGTAACCAGGTCGCCATTCCTGTTTATTTCTATAGGTTGTCTGTCTGTCCCAGGCCTGTCTGCCTTTGACTCTGTCCAAGGATCACGATTCTTGCACATGACACTTGGGGGTGGAGCTGGAGGAGGGCAAAGTCGTTGATCTCCTCCCCTCTCACCCTTGTCAGCCTTGAGACCCATCAGGTGCAGGGTCCTGGGGCTGACCTGAGGTAGGAGAGGCCTTGTGGGTCAGCAATGGCCCTTCCAAACCCGAGGTCCCAGATTAGGTTGGTCCCATGGAGGCTCAGTATGCCTCGTGACACTTCCTCTGTCCCCCACCCCCAGTGTTGCTTTCAAAGGCTGGTCTCAGGCTCCAGACTTCTCACTTGAAAAGACTGAGGTGAGCTTGGCCCAGTCCTCCTCATCGCCCGCCTCCTTTCCCACCCTTCCTGTTAGCCAGGCAGGATGCTAAGTGCTTTGCTCAGATTATCTCATTTAATAAGTGTGACAGGGACTTCCCTGGTGGCGCAGTGCTTAAGAATCTGCCTGCCAATGCAGGGAACATGGGCTCGATCCCTGGTCCGGGAAGATCCCACGTGCCGCGGAGCAACTAAGCCTGAGCGCCACAACTACTGAGCGTGCATGCCACAACTACTGAGCCCACGTGCCACAACTACTGAGCCTGTGTGCCACAACTACTGAAGCCCGCGCGCCTAGAGCCCATGCTCTGCAGCAAGAGAAGCCACTGCAATGAGAAGCCGGCGCACTGCAACGAAGAATAGCCCCTGTTCGCCGCAGCTAGAGAAAGCCTGCGTGCAGCAACAAAGACCCAATGTAGCCAAAAATAAATAAATAAAAAATAAATAAATTTATATTAAAAAAAAAAGTGTGACAGCGTGGGAGAGGGTGAGGGAGGAGGGGCGCAGAAGGGTGGGTGTTTGGTAGGCTGCTGCCTGGAAGCCCTGGAAGAGTATTCCCTCACTCCCACCCACCCCGACAGAAGGCCCCCTGGGCCTCTCACCCCGTGGAGACTGTCGCAAGTAGGGGGTGTGGGAGTTGGGGGCTATTCCCCTGGCTCCCAGCCCACTTCCCTGCCCTGCCCTCAGCCCCCAGGGATGAGCTGTTTCTCTGATTCTTTTCTTTTTTCTTGGCTGTGCTTAATGCAGGGCTCAGCACTCCGTAGGTGCTTGATCAGTCCCTATTCCTTAGCAGAGAGTAGGCAGACCCTAGGAGATCTGCTTTGGATCAGCCTGATCCTTACTCTGTAAAGCTCACATGGAGGAAATGAGAGCCCCTATGGGTCGGAAGCCAGGCCCCAGAATGAAGGATCCAGTGTCTGAAGGGGGCTGAGCTAAGGCTGAGATGGCTAACCGGGCCATTACCTGTGAGGGAGTGGGGCTCCTGTGCTCCACCCAAGTCTCAGAGGCCCACCTCTGACACTCTTTGCTTTACATCACTCCAATTTGTGACTGGGTTTTAGGAAAGCAAAGGTGTTTAGAAGTGAGACTGGGGTTTCTTGTCACCCAAGTGATCACGTTTCAGGGCCTGATGGCAAGGATGCCTCGGATTTCTAGAGGAAGAGTGACAAAGAAGGAGAGAAGGAGGGGACGGAGGGAGGGAGACCATGGACTTTGATGGAGTCCTTTCTATCCCCTGCTTCAGCAACAAACCAGGGCAGAACAGTTACTTGGAGACAAGTTATTGAAGTGTCAGAGAACCCTGAGCAGTAGCAGCGGGGAGGGCTTCCAGGAGGAAGCAGGCCTGGGCCCTGAAGCACAGAAGGGTTGCCACAGTGGGGTGGGCGGGGAGAGCTCCAGGAAGCAGCAAGTATGTCTGGAGGTCAAGTGCACCGCCCAAGAGAGCACAGCACTTCCCACATGCTCCCTGTGGTTATAATGACACAGTAGCTATGACTATTGAGAATTTTCAGAAAACACGAATGTTAGATATCATTTATAGAGTATTTTGAGATAGATATCACTATTATTCCCACATAAGGAAATCGAGGTCCAGAAAGGCCAAGGCCACATGCAGAAGCAGCACTGGGATTCGAACCCAGGTTTTTGGCTTCAAGCCTCATGTACTGACCTATTGATGTCACACTACTTCCCAAGTCTCAAGCCCACCCTCTCCTGGGTCTCAGAAGCCTGTGGCACTACCATCCACTGGGCACTTGGGCTCAAAACCCGTCATTGTCCGCATCCTCCTCCACTACCCGCCACTTCAGGCAGGCACCAAATTCTAAGTATCCTTCCTCCTTAGGGCTGGAATCAGATCGACCTGGGTTCTAATCCCAGCTTCATTACGTGTTGGCTGTGTGATCTTGGGCAAGTCACTTAACCTCTCTGTGCCTGACTTTCTTTACTGGACCAAGGGGTGATAGCAGCACTTAGAGGGCTGTAGTGAGAATTCAACCAGTGAATGCATGTAAAGAACTGAGCACAATGTCTGGCAAAATAGACACTCAGGAAACATAAGCTCATTTCATATTCACTAATCTACATGCTTCCCAGATCAGAGCTGTGCTTGTAACTGTCCTGCATAAGAACCTGTCACTCCTGCCTCATACCTTGTGGCCCTGGAAGGCAGAGCAGCCAGAAATTCCTAAATGCATCATGCTGCCTGCATTGATCAGTTCATGCTGCCATAACAAAGAATGCAGGCTTGGGGGCTTAACATTGGAAATTAATTTTCTCACAGTTCCAGAGGCTAGAAGTCCAAGATAAGCAATAGGTGTTAGCAGATTTGGTTTCTCCTGAGACCTCTTTCCTTGGCTTGCAGACAGCTGCCTTCTTGTTGTGTCCTCACATGGTCTTTCCTCTGTTTGTGCACCAATCCCTGGTGTCTCTTTGTATGTCCAAATTTCCTCTTCTTTTAAAGAAACCAGTCAGATTGGATTAGGGCCCATCCTAATGGCCTCATTTTAACTTAATTACCTCTTTTAAATCCCTATCTCCAAATATAGCCACATTCTGAGGTACTGAGGTTTAGGGCTTCAACATATAAATTTGGGGGGCACACAATTCAGCTCATAATATGATCTTCCTTCTTTGGTCTTTGCTCGTGTTGCCTTTCCCTCTGCCTGGAACACTGTCCACATTCTTTCTTCCCCTTCCCTGAAGACGTCCTGCTCATCACCTAAAACTCAGCCAGAGCATCACCGTCTCCGAGAAGTCTTCCTGGCTAGACTGCTGCCTCCTCTGGGCTCTCACAGAGAGCCACCTATGTGTCCACCTATGTCATGGCATGCACCACATTCTAAGAATTATCTTTTTATATTGCCTGTCTCCCCTGCTCAGGTAGATGTCTGCTGCTTTGATCTGTACAGTGTCCCTTGCCCCCTCTGTTAATAGAATCTTTCTTACTTTGAAGAAATGACATTCCCACTGTACCTCCACTCCTTGTGGTACTGATGGGGCATCGAACTGCAGTTCCTGTTTCTTGCCACGGGGATGAGCATTTGACTCAAGCAGAACAAAACAGGGTCCTTCCTTGAAATTTTTATCTAAAAATGCTGGGTGAGAAAATGCTTCTCTTTCTTCTGGGATCCAGAATGATGTAAGCCAGGAACCTTGTGTGGCCATGCCCCACCCTCCTCCCATTTATGACGGACGTCCATCTGTAGGGAACAGAATGAGGCCTACATCTCAGGGAAACACCTGCTATACTTTATTGAACTTTTAAGCTCTTCATATTTCAATCTTGAGTGTTTGGGATAAGTAACACATTTAAATGCTTCAAAAATCAAAATACTACATAAAACTATACAATAAGTCTCAGTTTTATCCCTGTTCCTGTCAACCTCATTACCCACCTTCTACCACATTAGTAATCACTTAAAAAAATTCCTTGTGGATCCTTCCAATGGTTCTTTATTGCAATATAAGCTAATAATATACATATATATATATTCTTATTTCTCCCTCTTTCTTCAAAAAAGGAAGAATACTATATATATTTTAATATATATATATTATTTTTACATCTTATTTATTTTCATTTAACAATATATCCTAGGGTACTTTTCATAAATTACTCTGTGACCCTCTCTTTCTTTTCTACAGCTGCATAATATTCCATAGTGTGGATGAACTACACAGTTCCCAATGATGGACACCCGGGTTATTTCCAGTTTGTTGCAACAAACAGACTTCATATGCATCATTTTATATGAGTATAAGAGTATTTGTAGGTTTAACAATAAAATGATAACCAAATTGAAAAAATGGGCAAAGTATTTGAGCAGACATTTCTCTAAAGAAGATATACAAATGGCTGATAAGCACCTGAAAAGACGTTTACTATCACTAGCTGTCAAAACCACAATGAGATACCACTTCACATTCACTAGGATAATATAATAAAAAAGACAGACAATAACAAGTGTTGGTGTTTTAGTCTGCTCAGGCTATTGTAACAAAATACTGCAGACTGGTTGGTTTAACAATAGAAATTATTTCTCAGGGTTCTAGAGGCTGTGAAGTCCAAGATCAAGGTGTCAGGCCATTTGGTTTCTGTTGAGACCTCTCTTCCTGGCTTGTAGATGGCTGCCATCTTGATGTGTTCTCACATGGACTCTTTGTGTGTGTGCAGAGACACACACAGAGGATGCTCTGGTGTCTCTTCTTCTTCTTATAAGAGTACCAGTCCTATAGAATTAGTGCCCCACCCTTATGACCTCATTTAACCTTTTGCCTCCTCACAGGTCCTATCTCCAAATATAGTCATATTGGGGGTTAGGGCTTCAACATATGAATTTAGGGGGGTGGGACACAAACATTCGATCCCTAACAGTTGGTGAGAACTTGGATAAATTAGAGTTCTCATATATTGCTTGTGGGAATGTAAAATGGTGCAGGCACTTTGGAGAACAATTTGGAAGCTCTTCAAAATGCTAGAAATGGAACTATCATTTGACCCAGAAATTCTACTGCTACACATATACTAAAGAGAAATGAAAACATATGTCTACACAAAAACTTGTTACATGAGTGTTCATAGCAGTGTTATTTTAATAGCCCTAAATTAGAAACAATCCAAATGTCCATCAACTGATAATGGATAAATATATAATATATCCATACAATGGAATATTATTCAGCAATAAACAGTAATAGAGTGCCGATACATGTTATAGCATAGATGAAAACTGAAAGCATTATGGTAAGTGAAAGAAGTCAGTCACAGGTGCTTATCTATTGTATGATTCCATTTATATGAAATGTTCAGAACAGGCAAATCTATATAGAGAGGAATTAAATTAGTGGTTGGCTAGGGCTGAGGGAATTGGTAGGAAATGGGAGTGACTGCTAATAGGTATGGAGTTTCCTTTTGGGGGGGATAGAAATCTTTCAAAATAGATTGTGGTAATGGTTGTACAACTCTGTGAATAAACTAAAAGCCATTGAATTTTACATGTTAAATGGGTGAATTGTGTGCTAGGGGAATTATATCTCAAAAGACCTATTGAAAAAATAGAGTCCCAGAACTGGGACTGTTGGGCAAAAGGATAAATGCATTTAAATTTTTGATAAATATTGACAAATTTGGCTCTATGGAGTTGCAGTCGTCCCTCTGTATAGGCAGGGGATTGACCCCAGGACCCACCTCAGATACCAAAATCCGAGGATTCTCAAGTCCTATAGTCGACCCTTCTTATCCATAGGTTCTGCATCCGTGCGTTCAACCAACCACAGACTGTAAACATGAGACATGCTCTGCAGTTAGTTTAATCTGTGGATTGGAACCCATGGATACAAAGGGCCAACTGTATTACATTTTCACCACCAGTAGCAATACAGGCATACCTTGGAGATATTGCAGGTTTGGTTACAGATAACCACAGTAAAGTGAATATTGAAATAAAGCAAGTCGCACAAAGTTTTTTGGTTTCCCAGTGCATATAAAAGTTATGTTTACACTATACTGTAGTCTATGAAGTGTGCAATAACATAATGTCTAAAATAACAATATACATGCCTTAATTAAAAAATACTTTATTGCTAAAAATGCTAACCATTATCTGAGCCTTCATCAAGTCGTAACAGTTTTTGTTGGTGGAGGCTTTGAAGTATTGTGAGAATTACCAAAATATGACACAGAAACATGAAATGAGCAAATGCTGTTGGAAAAATGTGCCTGTAGACTCACTTGCTGCAGCATTGCCACCAATCTCAACTTGTAAAAGAAATGAAATAAAGCAAAGCACAATAAAACAAGGTGTACTTGGATATGAAAGTGCAAGACAGGTACTATTAACTCTATTTTATACATGAGGAAAATGTGACATGGACAATCCCAGATCACATAATTAATAATATCCAAGCAGTAACTGAAATCTGGACGGTCAGACTCCAGGGTTTGTGCTCTGTTGCATCCTATTCATTTGGTATTTTTCCAACAGTCATTTGGAAAAATGATCTTCTAACAACAACAACAACAACAGCACCAGCTTTTTTTTTTTTTTTTTTTTTTTTTTGCGGTACGCGGGCCTCTCACTTTTGTGGCCTCTCCCGTTGCGGAGCACGGGCTCCGGACGCGCAGGCTCAGCGGCCATGGCTCACGGGCCCAGCCGCTCTGCGGCATGTGGGATCTTCCTGGACCAGGGCACGAACCTGTGTCCCCTGCATCGGCAGGCGGACTCTCAACCACTGCACCACCAGGGAAGCCCCGGCAGCACCAGCTTTTGATTGTATAGATTTTCCCTATTATTTTTCTGTTTTCTATTTCATTGATTTATGTTCTGTTCTTGTTATTTCTTTTCTTCTGCTGATTTGGGGTTAATTTACTCTTCTTTTTCTAGTTCTTAAGGTAGAAGCTGATGACACTGATTTGAAATCTTTCTCTTTTTCTAATTATAGGTACTTAGTCCTATAAATTTCCCTCTAACTACTGTTTTAGTGTCATTCCACAAATTCTGATATGTTGTATTTTCGTTTTCATTTAGTTCAAGATATTAATGTCCCTTCTAATTTCTTCTTTGACCCATGGGTTATTTAGAAATATCTTACTGAGTTTCTAAATATTTGGGGGCATTTTCCAGATGTCTTTTTGTTTCCTGATCTTTAATTTAATTCCATTGTGGTCAGAAGACATACTTTGACTAACAGTAAATTTATTGAAACTTATTGTATAGTCAGAATGTGGCCTATCTCGGTAAATGTTTTTTGTGCACTTTAAAAACATGTACTCTACTGTTGTTGGGTGAAGTGTTTTACAAATGTCAGTTAAGCTAAATTGGTTGTTCTAGTCTACTATATCCTTGCTGATTTTCTGCCTGCTTGTTCTATTAATTATTGAGAAAGGGATATTGAAATATTTCCAAATATAATTGTGTATTTTCCTATTTATCCTTGCAATTCTATCAGTTTTTGATAGAATTTAAATTTATATTTTATTTAAATTTACAAATGGGTTTCTGCAGGCAATACGTAGTTGAATCTTGCTTTGAATAAACAATCTGACAATCTTGTCCTCTTAATTGTGTTTTTTAGACCATTTACATTTAGTGTCATTCTTGATATGATTGAGTTTAAATCTATCTTCTTGCTATTTGTTTTCTATTTGTCCCATGTGTTCTTTGATCCCTTTCCCCTCTTTTTCTGATTGGGTATTTTTTTTAAGTTTCATTTTATCTCCCTTATTGGCTTAATTAGCTGTATTTTTAAAGTAGTTACTTTAGGGTTTATAGTATACATCTTTAACTTATCCCAGTCTACCTTCAAGTAGTATTATACCACTTCATGTTTGGAATAAGAGCTTTACAACACTATGCCACCATTTTCCCCCTCCCAGCCTTTATGCTATTTTTGTCACACATTTTACATTATATGTTATAAACCCAACATACTTTTTTTTTGTTTTAACCAATAAATTATCTTTTAAAGATTACTTTAAATAAGAAAAAAGTATTTTCCCACAAAGTTACAATTTCCAGAGGTCTTTATTCTTTTGTGTTTCCCACTGTTTTGAAATTCTTCAAAGTAAAGACTGAACAATGTGCATTTAAACCCATGACCTTAAATGGAACAGTGTATCTGGGATGTTACCTCTGTGGCAGAAATGAAGAGGAACAAAAATATTCATATTTGCATAAAGAAACCTTGTAAGGGTAAATTTAAAAATCTAATAAAGTGTTTGAAAAGGGAGGAGAGAAGAGGGTGGGAACCATACTCTCAGTATATAACTTTTATATTGTTTTGCTTCTTTATGTAAATGTAATATCTATTAAAAACATCAAATTAAATAAAATGTAATAAAATATAGAAGAAAGAAAAAAAGGATCCAGATTTCACTCTGGTATCATATTTCCCTTTGCCTCAGGGCTTCCTATAATATTTCTTATAGTGCAGGTCTGCTACTGATTAATTATTTCAGTTTTTTTCATTTTGGAAAAAGTCTTTATTTTACCTTTGTTTTTAAATATATTTTCACTGTGTATAGAATTCTAGATTAATGGGTTTGGTTAGATTTTGTGTTTTACACTCTGTACTTTAAAGACAGTTGTACCACAGTCTTCTGACTTGAATTCTTTCCAATGAGAAGTCTGCTGTCATTCTTATCTTTATTCCTTTGTATGTAACGTGTTTCTTTTTCTTTGGCTGCTTTTCAGATTTTCTCTTATCACTGGTTTTAAGCAACTTTATTACTGTAAAGTTACAACCATAAACTTTCCTTGGTGAAGTTTTATTCATGTTTCTTGTGCTTGCTTTTCACGGAGATTTTTTAATCCATGGTTTATAGTTTTTATCAAATTTGGAAATTTTAAAATTATTTCTTCAAATATTCTCTGGCTCCCCTCCTCTTTTGGGGACTCCAATTACACATAGTGTAACTCCTCTTGGAGTTGTCCCACAGCTCATTAATAATCTGTCCATTAATTTTTTCTCTCTCTCTATTTCATTTTGGATACCTTCTATTGCTATGTCTTCAAATTTATTAATCCTTTTTTTCTGTGTTATCAAATCTGCTGTTAATCTCATCCAGTGTATTTTTCATCTCAGATATTGTATTTTTTCACCTCTAGAAGCTTGATTTGGGCCATTTCCCCCAGTCTCTACTTAACATGATTGATCTTTACTTTAGCTTCTTGAGCATATGGAATATAGTTATATTGTTAGATTGTATATAATGTCCTTGTATACTAATTCTATCTTCTGTTATTTTGGGGTCTGTTTCTGTTGATTAACTTTTTCCTCATCATATGTTGTATTTTCCTGCTTTTTTGCATGCATGGTAGTTTTTGGCTGGTTGCCAGATGTTAATTTTACCTTGTTGTGTGCTGGCCATTTTAGTATTGTGTATTAAATATTTTTTGAGCTTTGTTCTAGGATGCAGTCAAGTTACTTGAAAAGAGTTTGATTCTGCTGAGACTTGCTTTTCAAAGTTATCAATCAGGATGATTACCTTTTTTCCACTACTGAAGCAATACCCTTCTAAGGAATCAACTTGATGCCCCATGATTTATGAGGTTTTTCACTCTGCTTGGTAGGGATACAAAGCATTCCAGGTTTTGTGTGTACTTTGGAAATTGTTTCCTCTGCTTCTTTGAGATGTTCTTTCCTCAAACTTGGGTAGCTTTCTCACATACAAGTGCTATTAAATATTCAGTTGAAGGCTTGAGGGGAACTCTTTACAGATGATTGAAGCTCTCTCTCTCTCTGAGAAGCTCTCTCCTCTGCAGTTCTCTGTCCTGTGAACTCTAGTTGCTTTGGCCTCCCCAGACTCCTTGCTCTACCTCCTCAAAGCAAGGAGACAGCTGGGACCTTTCTCCCTGTGTTTCAGCCTGGAAACTCTCCCCAGGCAGAAGCTGGCAATCGTAGGGCTCACCTCATTAGTTTCTCCTCTCTCAGGGATTGCTATTTTGTGCTGCCCGATACTGTGTCTGAAAACTGTTGTTTCCTTTACTTTATCTAGCTTTTCAGTTGCTCAGGACAGAGAGTAAATGTACCCCCTGTTGTTTCATCTTCCCAGAAGCCCTATAACTACATCTTCACATTTAATTATCACTATAATCATACGTTAGATATGATTATCCCCATTTTATAGATTGAGGAGAATTGGGGCTTAGAGAAAGAGTTATATTAGAGTTGAGAGGTAGAATAATGTAACAGATAAAAAGATGGGTCGTGTAACCAGACTTCTGGGTTTGACTCTCAGATTCCCCGATTATTAATGTGTGACCTTGGACAAATTATTTAACCTCTCCGTGCCTCAGTTTCCTCACCTGTAAGAATGGAATGATAATAATAAAAACTACCTTATAGGGTTGTTATGAGAATTAAATGAGATAAAACTGACATAGTTACTATGTAAGTGTTAGCTATTATTATCCAGTAGAATAGTTGAAAATCTAGAGCTGAGTGACAGGCAAACATTTTGAACTCCAGCTCCATCAGTAACAAACTGTGGAACCTTTGCCATGTGTATCAGTCAGGATTCAATTAGAGAAGCAGAATCACTAGGAGATTCTAACCAGGACCTTAGAGGAAAGGGAATTCTGGGAAATGTAGTCCAGCTGAGCTGAGTCGATGCACTGCAAAGCCACCACCCCTTGCTACTTAACTGCTCTGAGCATAAAGTTCCTCATCTGTGAAATGGGATAATACCCTTCATTGGATGAAATGAGATAATGCACATGCAGCACTTGGAATATTGTCTGGCACAGGGTAGGGTTCAAGAAATAATTCTTACCATAGCTGCCCAGGATCTCACAGCTATTAACTGCCAGAGGCATGATCTGTTCCCAAAGCCTCTTGCTCTTCAACTTCACCTGTGCTGGGCCTGGGGCTGTGGAAATGAGTAGGACAGTTCCTGCACACAGGATCCCACAGTTTAGGAGGGGGTAGGCCAGGGACAGAAAGAAGTATAATATGGGACAGGACAAGGAAAGCAGTCACTATTATTGGGAGCCTTCTATGAGTCTGGCTCTGAGCTGGATTCCCTACATGGGGAAGGGGGGAGGAAGGATCCAGTGTTTACTGCATACCTACTGGGTGCCAGGCAGTTCATGTGATGATCACGTTGAAACACCACAATTGGAATATGAGCTAGATGTTATTATTATCCCCATAATACAGATAAAGGAACTGAGACCCAGAGAGATTAAGTCACCTGCCCTAGGTCACAGAGTGGTCCAATGACAGAGCCCCCAGCATGTCAGGAGATGGCAGGAATGGCAGTGGAAGCTGCAACTTAGGGAGTGTCCTGGGGCCATTCGGAGATGGGGACTCCCCTGAGCTCAGAAGCCAGGGCTGGCTGGGAGCCCCTCCCAGGCTCTCTTCTGCGCCTGTGTCTGCCTGTGGGTGGTGGGCTGGGTGGTGGCTGCAGTGCCGGTGGTGGTGGCAGCAGCGGGTGGCAGCAGGGAGACAGTCACACCTCGCTGTTTTGTAAACTGTTTCTCACAGCTTGTTTGTTCCGGGTTAGGGCTGGAGCGGCACCGTATGGGAGTGTGACTCATTGTTTAATGTGGCAGCTCATTAGCAGAGCTTGTTGCTGCCTCTGATTTCTCTGCTCTCACTAATTGGAGAGCCCAGTGGGGCCCTGGCTTCCCGTGAACCAGGAGCCAGTCCCCCGGCTCAGCTGGCCTTTGCCCCTCTGGCTCCCCAAGGAGGCTGCCCCATGCCTGAGGGTACTGCTATCGGCCAGACTGGGTTCAAATCCCAGCTCGCCCAGGAGATATATAACCTTGGACAAGGCTCCTGTCCACTCCTCCTATCTCAGCCTCAGTTTCCCTACCTACCTAGTAGGGGAAGTAGTAACTGCCTCATCAGGGTGGGTGAGAGGAATAGTAATAATATGTGTACAGTCCCCTGGTACCTAGTAGATGCTCAATAAGCCATTATTGTAGTGTTATTATTATTAGGCTGGAAACCCAGGAACCTCTCTGTCTTGACCTGCCTGGGGCAGCCACCCACCCAGAGGTGCTCCAGAGCCTCCAGGTGTGAGGACATTTCACTGTAGGTCATCGAACATTTCTTCCTTCCATGCTAACCCCTCCTAAGAAAGACCCACCAGGCTCTCTTCACCCTCCGCACCCCCCAGATGAGGCCACCCAGCCCCGCTGGGGATGGTCCTGGCCTATCCCAGAGCAGAAGTTTGCTTCCCTGGAGCTCCCCCTGAGACCTCAGCTCTCCTCTTTCAGGCCACACGGAACACATCTGCTCCCTTGGCCCCGTGACTGTCCTTTGCTATTTGGAGACAGGGATCACGTCCCCTCTCCAAGTCTTCTCTCCATATGGAACCAGTCCAGGTCCTTCAACTGTCCCTTCCATGACATAGTTGTGGGGTCACTGCATACAGCCCCACTGGACCATGATGTCAGCGGTGCCCCTGGCATTGTGCAAAGCTGTGGCCTCATTCTGCTTCCCCCGCTCTCTCTGGATACGTTCCTCCCTGCCTATGTGCCTCTTGAGATGAGCGGTCTAGAATTCAACTCAGACCTCCTCTGCACAGAGAGGGGCAGCCCCATCTCCTCCTACATTTGAGACCTGCGCGGTGTGACAGCAATATAAGGTGAGTCACGTGGGCAATCTTAAATTTTCTAGTAGCCACCTTAAAAAAAGTAAGGGTGGAAATTCCCTGGTGGTCTAGTGGTTAAGACTCCGCACTTCCACTGCTGGAGGCCCGGGCTCAGTCCCTGGTTGGGGAACTAAGATCCTGCAAGCTGTGTGGCAAAAAAAAAAAAAAAAAAAAAGGAAGGGGAAATAGGTAACATGCACTTAAAACTATATTTTATTTAACCCAATGTGTCTGAAATGTTATTTCAACATAAATCCTTCAACATAAAAATCATTAATGAGATATCTTAAACTTTTTTTTCCATACAAAATCTTCAAAATCTGGTGTGTTTTCACACTTAGAGCACATCCTCTTTGGGAATAGACACGTTTCAAGTACTCAGTAACCACCTGTGACTAGTGGCTATGGTGTTGGACACAGGTGTGAGGCCGGTCTAGACTCTACCTCTGTTAATGTGGTAGGGTGTTGTGGCTAACACATCACCCCCATCCAGGAGGAAAGAATAATCTACTGCTTGAGGGTTAGGGCCTCTGGCTATTAGGAGATCTGGCTCCTAGGCTTGGTTCCATCACCAGCTCACTAGATATGTGACCATGGACAAGTCACTGCCCCTCTCTGAGCCTCAGTGTCCTCATCTGACAAGTATGAAGTGAAAGAGAATCACATGCTCTATGTCAGGAACTCTCCAGGTGCCCTTTATGTGTTCTCTTACATATTTCTTGGGATAGCCCTCTGATGTAGGCTATCTTATCTCTCTTTCCCTTGTGAAGAGACTTAAGCTCAGAGAGGTTTGACCCCTTCCCCCCTCTGGAGGGCCTGTGGTGGGCTGGTTGCTCCTGGCTTCTTGGCCACCACGGATACCAGTGGGGCTCATCTCAGACAGGCAGCCCCCAAACCTGCCTCCTTCCTTGTCATGACTCCCTCCCTAAGTAGCAGACCAAGGACAGGTGATGGCAGTGTTTTGAGGTTTATTTGCAGGTGGCAGTCTGCTAGGTGGAAACACCTCCATCTGCTCAGGTGTCTGGTCTGTCTCTGCAAAGCTGTCCCACCAAGGTGGGTGGTTGTGTGGTCAGGTCCCTGCCTCTCCCTGTGTTTATTCCCACTCCACCAGGATTTATTAGAGTAAAACCCAGACATCGCATCGTCCAAGGCTCCCTCCCTCCATCTGCTTCCTTCCTAGCTTCTCAAATCCAGCTGGCTTCTCCTTCCTGACCACAGACTTGCCTTCCATTCCCGGAGCCATCATCTGTCACCTGTAGGACTTTGAGCAAATCACTTTATTTAACAGAATCTCGGTTTCCATGTCAGGGGCAGGGAGAATTCCCCCTTCCACACAAGCTGGTGGGAGTAATGACTGAGACAATATATGTGAACATGACTCTCTCAGTACTTGGTGTAAATGTTGATTGTGACCGAATCTTTACAAGTCATTTTAAGAACAACTTAACTTACTTTCTTAAACTGGACCTCGCCTGGGTGCCTCTGTTATACTCTGCACAGCTTTCTTCCCTTTTCCCCAAGCATTGGGCTTTTTAGCCTGGCCAGGCAGGCTCCCCACTGTCCTCTGAATGGACAGATCATCCACAGATGACCACCTCTCTCTGGGGAGAGCATGGGATGACGGGGCTGGAGGAGAGCTTGGCGGTCATGCCTGGGGTACCCCATCACCAAGTCTTCGGAAGTAAGACAGGTGTGACAGTGTGAATCTTTCTAAAGTATTCCCTGTGTTCCCCAAAAGAGGATACTTGACCTGAATTTAACTTTTCTTGGTTTGGAATGAAAGCACCAGCTTTTGTTGAGTGCTCACTATGTACCAGGTGTCTTATAAAAGGATGTCATCCAATTCTTACAACCCTGTTATAAAGTTTGCATATTATCCCCTTTTCATATTTGAGGAAATGGAGGCTCAGAGCTGTTTAGAGATGTGGCAAGGCCTCATGCACAGGGATTCAGCACCTCCCACCTCTACATTGCCTCTCGAAGGCCTTTGGGCTCCACTTCGAGACCCCTTGACTGCCTAGGATTTTTTTTTCTTTTCTTAAAATTATTTTTAAAGTTTTTTTTTTTGATGTGGACCATTTTAAAAGTCCTTATTGAATTTTTTACAATATTGTTTCTGTATTATGTTTTGGTTTTTTGGCCCCAAGGACTATGGGATCTTAGCTCCCGGACTAGGGATCGAACCCACACCCCTGCATTGGAAGCGCAGGATCTTAACCACTGACCACCAGGGAAGTTTGCTAGGATTTCCTATGTGAGCTTTAGAGGTTGGCCTCGCCCTCCCTATGAGCAGCAGCTGCCTCACTTTTTGGCCTGCACTGGTCTGAGAAAACATATACCGTAGCACATTCTTTTAAGCTTTGCTTTCTTGACCTGTCTGCAACATTCGCACTATTTACCAGTTCCTTCTCCTTTAACTACTTTCTTCTCTTGGCTTTCATGAGTCCACCATTTCTTAGCTCCCTGCCTGCTCCTTCCCAGACTCCTTTAGCAGTTCCTGGAGTCCTTCACAGTCTGCCCTTGCTCTGCTCCCCCTAATATGCTGGCATCCTTCAGCATCCCCCTTTGGCTCTTTTCTGTCTTCACATCTTGCTTCACATCACCCCAGGGTCTTAGTCCCCTCCCATGGTTTCTCCATCTTGGTGCCAAGGGCTCCCAAGTTTGCATCTCCTGTCCCCACCTCATCCCAGAGCTTTAGGCTTTACATCAATGCCCGCCAGATGTCTTCCTTGGCTGTCCCACAGACACCTCCAACTCAGTGCCCCCAAACCAAATCCATCACTTCCTCTGAAGTTTCCACCCCTTCTTGTGATCCCTGGCTCAGTGAACCACCTCCCAGCTGCCCTATGCCTTATGATAATATGGGCTTCTATTTATCAAGAGCTTATGGAATACAAACTCCATGCTAAGTAATTCTATGGCTCTCACTGATCCTTAATCAACTGAGAAAAGTTGCTATTATTTTACTGTCATCTCATTTCGCAGGTGAAGATGTAGTAACTGACATTTCTGGCACATAGTAGGCACTTGACAAGTACTAGTTCTGTCTTATGGCTTTTGTTTTTTTTCCAACAGTCTAAATTCATAAACTAAATCAGCTATGTTCAAGCCAAGCCAGGGTACACAGCCGTTGCTCCCATCTGGGACATCTGCTTGCGTCCAGCTTGCTCTGTGACTCCGGCTTGGCAAACTGCATGCCTGGGCTGCTTCCTTGTTCTGAGATATCTCATCCTCAGACCCTCCCAGCCAAACTCCAGACCTTGCTTCAAGAGGCTGCTATTGTCTGCCAAGAGGCTGTGCAGAGAGTTACCTGGGAACCCAATTTCATACTTGCAGCCCCCAAGCCTGCTCCCCCTCTCACCTGGAGTAACAGCTGAAGCACAGGCGATGGCAATGTTTTTAGGTGTGTTTGCAAGTGATGGTCTGCTCAATGGAAACACCTCCATCTGCCTGGGTATCTGGTCTACCGCTCCAGAGCTGGCCTACCCTGGTGGGTGATTGTGAGGCCAGGTCCCAGCCCTCCCCTACTTCTGTTTTTGTTATTATTATTATTATTGTCATTATCAGCCTCACAACAACCCTGTGAAGTAGGTATTATTATTGCCTCTTTTTAAAAAAAAATAGTATATAATTGACATATAATATTGTATTAGTTGTAGGTGTACAACATAATGATTTGATATATGGGTACATCACAAAGTGATTCCTGCAGTAAGCTTAGTTACCACCCACACCACACTAGTTATAACTATTTTTTTTTTTGTGATGAGAGCTTTTAAGGTCTACTCTCTTTGCAACTTTCAAATAGACAAGAGTATTGTTAGCTATAGTCATCATGCTGTACCTTACATGTCTTATAACTGGAAGTTTGTAACTTGTGACCACCTTTATCCATTTTGCCCACGCCCCACTCCCCACCTCTGGCAACCACCAATCTCTTCTCCATATCTATGAGTTAGTTTTTTCTTAGATTCTACATATAAGTGAGTTCATACAGTATTTGTTTTTCTCTGTCTGACTTATTTCACTTAGCATAATACCCACAAGTTCCATCCATGTTGTCACAAATGGCAGGATTTCCTCCTTTTATGGCTGAATAATAATCCTGTGTGTGTCTGTGTGTGCGCGCGTGCGCGCACATCTCATTTTCTTTATCCATTCTTCAATCTATGGACACTAAGCTTGCTTCCATGTCTTGGCTATTGTAAATAATACTGCAATGAACATGGGGGTGCAGATATCTTTTTGAAGTAGTGTTTTGGTTTCCTTCAGATAAACTCAGTGCCTCGGGCTTCCCTGGTGGTGCAGTGGTTGAGAGTCTGCCTGCTGATGCAGGGGACACAGGTTTGTGCCCCGGTCCGGGAGGATCCCACATGCTGCGGAGCAGCTGGGCCCGTGAGCCATGGCCGCTGAGCCTGCGCGTCCGGAGCCTGTGCTCCACAACGGGAGAGGCCACAACAGCAAGAGGCCCGTGTACCGCAAAAAAAAAAAAAAAAGTCGGTGCCTCTTTCTAGCTAAGAGAACTAGGACTCAGGGAGATGAAGGGCCTTGCCCAAGGCTACGAGCTAGAGCCAAGATCTAAGCCAGGCCCTGGACTCAATATACATGTTCTTTCCATGTTCAGTTTCAAGGTGATCATTTGGCTATGGAGAGTAAGATTAAGTTGTTCTTAAAATGACTTGTAAAATGTAAGTGGCCAAAAAAAAAAAAAAATACTGTAAAGATTCAGTCATAGTGAACAGTGAACGTTTATTCAAAGTACTGGGTGAGGCACGTTCACATATGTTCACATTTATTGCCTCAGTCGTTACTCACAGTAACCTGGATGGAGGACGGAGGAATCTCCCCATCCCAGACATGGAAACTGAGGTTCTGCCAAGCACAGTGATTTGCTCAAAGTCCCACAGGTAACAGCTGATGTTCTGGGTCTGGAAAGCAAGTCTTTGAGACTCCAAGCCCAGTGCTCTGTTCTGGAGACTGTGAGATGGTGGTCGGGAGAGAGGAGCTGGGGAAGAAGCAGATGGAGGGAGGGAGCCTTGGGCAAAGTAATCTGGAGTTTTACTCTCATATGTTCTGGTCAAGCAGTCACAGGCACAGCAATCCATTTTGGGGGATAAGGAAACTGAAGCTTGGAGAAGTGCAGTGACTTGTTAGAAGTTACACAGCTAAGATGGTGATGCTAGTATTCATCTCAAATCTGTCTGACTCTTAGGCCTTTGCCCTCTGCACCACTCCACCTTGTGGCTGCCAAAGCCACACACCTCCTGTTTCTGATGGTCTCTTCTTCCAGCCATAACCTGATGTCTATTAGGAACTCTGGATCCTTTTCTCTCAGGTAGAAAGGGCTTGAGTGCCTCTGCCTTATAACCCCAAACAGTGCCAGGCACTGTACTAGGTAATTTACTAATACATGCATTACTTCATTTAATCTTCATGGTAAGCCTGAAAGGTAAGAACTACTATTATCCCCATTTTTATGATGAAGAATGTGAGGCCTAGAGATGGCACATGATTAGCAATGAACTAGAATTTGCATCAGGGACTTACTCCAGACCCAAGTTCTTAACTGCTACCCTCTTCCACCTTTTCTTGCCTGGACTGGGTGTAGATTTTACTCTCTAAGTTATATCAGGCCGTGAACCCTAAAGACCAGAGTCCAAATCTCCAGCTACCCTTGTCCTTAACCACAAATTCCCATCTCTTCTTAAAGACACCACTCACCCCTAACACCACATATTAAGTCCTACTAAACTTGTCTTCAGTTCTCACAATTACCCTCAGATAGGCAGTGTTGTCCCCATTTTCCTGAGGAGGCGGTTGAGGATCTAGGGTCTCAAGGGTGGGCATCAAGGTCCAGAACCAGGTCTGTCTGTCTCCAAGATCCATACTCTTTCTACTCACCATGCCCCTCCCACCTGGGAGGCTCTGAGGGAGCCTGGAAAATCTCCCATTTAGAATCACCTGGAGGAGATTACGTTATGCCACAACCACGCAGAGGAAAACTATGTAGCTGCCTGCATTCTGGCCAGCTCTGCCCCTACACAGATGTCTTACACCGTCTCAGGGACTAAGTTCCCATCCAGATAATGGGACGAGGGGGCAAAGGGCTTAATGATTTCTAAGGCTCCCGCCTGATCTGAGAGCATGGGGTCTTGTCCTCATGACTCTGTCTCAAGGCCCACATAGAGAGCAGGGCTCAGCTCCAGCACAGGATCAGTCTCCTAAGCTTGGGGCTGATACTCATGGATCTGACCTGACCCCTGTGTCTCCAGAGGGATCACCAGTCACATCCCTCCTCAGTGGAGGGCAATTTACCTAACTCTGGTTTCCCTGGTTTCCTGGAACCTTTCCTATGGGCCTCCCCATCAGACTCAGTGTCTACCTACCCTCTGCACTCAGCGGAGGTGATGGAGGTGATGGAGGCAAAGAGACCAGGCTGCTGGACCCCTTTGCCAAGTCACTGGGGTTGTCAGCTGGACTCTTCCTGGGGCACTCATTATAGCATTTACTTCTTTTTTCTTTCATTGTTCTTAATTTGTTATAAAACTATTCAATAATGCAAGACTATATAAAGTAAAACGGAAGGCTCTCCCCAACCCCCAATATTGGCTCTTGATTGGAACTAACTAACCTTAACAATTTGGGAGAATCCTTTTTATATATATATAGCACTTTTTATATATGTGCATCCATACATGCAAATATAATGTACATGTATAGAATTGATAGAAACAATCATATTACACACAGTGCCTGGCATGCTGTAGGCACTACTACTTTTTCCACTTAATGTCACATTATGGCCACCTTTCTGTGTTAGCACCTGGAGGTGCTAGTTATTCTATTTAAGAGCTACATAGTTTTCCTCTGCGTGGTTGTGGCATAACCTAATCTCCTCCAGGTGGCCTCCAGTGTTTCCCTACTGTAACCATGGCTGTCGCTTCTTGAGTGCTTATCATGTGCCTGTCTCTGTAGGAGGTCCTTTAGGTACATGTTTTTCTGGATATGTCATTCCTATTCTTGGAAAGCTCACTTGGCATCTAATAAGTGCTCAGGGAATTATCAGGAGACCCATCTCAAATGTTTCACCTTTGTGAAGCCTCTCTTATTCCCTTTCCCCACCCCCTCCCTCCCCCCATTCAGGTCCTGTGCAGGATCTGAGACATGAGTAGGATAAGACCCAGTGCTAGAGGACCTCACAGACCAGTAAACAGATGTGGGAACAGGTAAGTACAGCCCAGCGTGAGCGGAACAAGAAACAGGCACCAGGAACAGAGGAGGAAGGACTGATATGTCCACAGGGGTCTGGGAATCTTCTCAGAGGAAGAAGGCTGGGAGTTTGGAAGGATGCTGGGAGTTCGTCGGGTGGGAGTGGATGATGCCTTGGTTCCGTCTTTACCCTACATGTGACTTACTTCCTGCACCTGTGCTTCTCACCCTCATCCATCCTTCATTCCACGTCCACTTCCAAAAAAGGGACTTGGGGGAGATTCCAGTTTATATAAAATGGCACATACGATAACAATAGCACAATCAACCGAGGGAAAGGAGTAAGGGTTTTGTTTTAAAATGGGAGAAGAGATGAACCATAAACCTAAACTGAGGATAGCTACTCCAATAGAATACAAGGGGTAATTATGCTTCCCAGCAGGCAAAGTGGGTTGCACCTGCTGCACTGGGGGACAAAGGGCACGTCCAGCCCCACAAGTAGAGCCCATGCCCCCTTCTCTCCGCACTTGACCCTTGGTTGGTTCCCTGTGTTTATGGCTCCCTTGTGTATTGGGCTGGTCAGTATTTTGGATTGATCTTTAACTCTGACTGATTCACATGACTAAATTGGATGGAGAGGCTGTGGACCAACAGTTTCGGAGCACCTGCTATCTACCACTCCTTTCCAACCACCCTCCCCTGAGACATAAACAAAGCAACTGAGGCACAAAAGAGTGTAGAGAAACATCAGCAGGGCTGGCCCTGGGGCCATGTCTCCTGATCCTAATGCAGCCTCTTCACAGGTTCAGCTGGGAGGGTCTGAGGATGAGATATCTCAGAACAAGGAACTGTCCAGGCATGCAGTTTTCCAAGCTGGAGTCACAGAGCAAGCTGGACACATATAGATGTCCTAGGTGGGAACAACGGCTGTGTACCCCAGCATGGCTTGAACGTAGCTGATTTAGTTTATGAATTTTGACTGTTGAAAAAAACAAAAGCTGTAAGACAGAACTAATACTTGTCAAGTGCCTAATATATGCCAGAAACTTCTGTTAACTACGTCTTCATCTGTGAAATGGGGATGACAATAAAATAATAGCAATCTCTCCAGCTGATAAAGGATCAGTGAGAACCATGGAATCACTTAGCATAGAGCTAGCACTTGTTAGGCCCTTGATAAGTATTCTTGTTATTACCTTGGTCATTATTGTCATCATCCTCACAATAGTCCTGTGAAGTAGGTATTGCCAAAGCTGCCTAAGGATAAGGAACTGAGGCTCAGCGAGAAGAAGTGCCCGAGGTCACCGAGTTAGAGCCAGGAAGCTAACCTGGGCCTGTTGGGCTCAATTCCTGTGCTCTTTTTTTTTTTTTTTTAGTGATTCTGAAGCATTTATTGCCCTGATGGCCCAGGGTGTTCACTGGGCAGCTTGGCTGCAGCCCAACTCCTCCCCTCCCCCCATGCACTTTTACACAAGTGTGTAAAGGAGACCCTTTTATTGCAAAAAGATTTTCAGTCTCTCGGGGAATAGGACCAGGGGCTTTTCTGGGTTGATGCTGAGCCATGAAGGGGAGTCCAGGAGATAAAATGAAGGCTAAAGACAAGAACACAGAAGGCAGCCAGGCCTGGGGTGAGTGTATATGGCATTAGGTCCCTCTACTGGGTGAGGAAGTCTCCGAAAGGCAGCTGCAGAACGTGGATACATTCAGCTGGCCTGGGCCTGCAGCTAGAGTTGCAGTCATTGTAGTGTAGGCCACGCTTGGGCCATGCAGAGCACCCAGAGGAGCAGCAGAGAAGCAGCTGCAAGGAAGGCTGGGGCTGGACCCAGGTCCCAGGGTGCTGGGCAGGGCAGGGCAGGGCTACCCGAGGGGTCCATCTCTGGGCTCCTGGGTGATGAGAGCTTAGGAAAGTGGTATCATTTGCATGGACTACATTTTTGGCTTCTCCTCACTTAGTCTAAGTATCAAATTGCAATGATTAAAAAGTAGAAATTAAGGGTGTGGGCTGAGCATGTTTCACAAAACATGGATGGAAACAATGGCATATCCCATCCCTGCTACCCTGTCAGCTGCACTTGGCTTGGGCAGTCTGTGCCACCACTTCGGGGCATTACTCACCTGTGTAGACAGCAACAAGGTGAGAGAAAGCAGTTGCAGTGGTGAAAACATCAGGTTTGGGGTTGGAAAACTCTGTCTTAGCTCTTGGCTCTGTGACCTGGGAGAAGTTATTTTACTTCTCTGAGCCTCTGCTGCCTCTTCTAAAATAATACCAACCTCTCAGGGTTAATTAAGGCTCAAGGGAGAACCATGGAATCAGTTAGCATAGAGGCTACACTTGATAAATAAGATAAGTAAGCACTTGATAATGATGATGATGATTATGATATTTATTTACTTATTTATTTTTATACATTTACTTTATTTATTTATTTATTTTTGACTGTGTTGGGTCTTCGTTGCTGAGCGAGGGCTTTCTCTCTAGTTGCGGCGAGCGGGGCCTACTCTTCGTTGCAGTGCATGGGCGCTCATTGCGGTGGCTTCTCTTTGTTGCAGGCTCTAGGCACAGGGGCTTCAGTCGTTATGGCATGCGGGCTCAGTAGTTGTGGCTCGGGGGTTAGCTGCTCCGCGGCATGTGGGATCTTCCCAGACCAGGGCTCGAACCCGTGTCCCCTGTATTGGCAGGAGGATTCTTAACCACTGCACCACCAGGGAAGTCCCCGATGATGATATTTATTAAATATTATTATTATATCATTTTCACAACCACCCTCTGAGGTTTCCCCAGCAGCTGCTGCCTCAGTTTCCTTAGCAGATGCTCTCAGTTTCCCCATCTGCAAAATGGGAATAGTGCCGATGGCTCCAGAGTGTGGCTGTCAGGATGAAATGAGCGAGAGCACATGGCCCGGTGCCTGGCACACAGGAGGCCTTCTGTCACTGTTGGCCTCCTCCCTCCTCCTATCAGCCGGCATCTCAGGGGGGCCGGTTGCTCTGATTATCCTAATTCACTGGGATTCCACAGCCTCTCTTCCCAGCACGCCTCATGCTGTGGGTCCTCAGGCCGAGAGTCAGGCTGGGGAGGTGGTGATGTTTGCATGGGCCCAGGAGACAGAGGGCAAGGCCATGCTGAAGGCCAGAGAGAGACATCCTTATAACGCCCCAGAGGTTACGTAGCTCTTTCTCCACATCATCTCCTTTCATTCTCCTGCCCACTCTGGAGGTAGGTGTTGTGATCCCCAATTTGCAGATGGGGAAACTGAGGTAAGGGACCAGTCCAGGGTCACACAGGGAGTCCTTGATGGGGCTGGCACTTGCCTCTCTCCACAGCTACCTGTCATCCAGCAATGGGGCTGTGGCTGCGGCCGAGGGGAGAAGGAGCAAACCCAGTGGGCCGTGGGCTGCCCTCTGGGGGCTCCTCACAGGTAGAGTCTCACTGGCTTGGGGGAGTCTGCTGCCTCCATGGTCTGGTGGGCTGCAGGGGACCTGGCAAGACGAGGGCAGGTGGAAGAGGCAACCTTCTCCTAGAAACCTCACTCCTTTCCCTAGGACTCCTTCTGTGAACAGGCACTGCTCTATAGAATTCCAGACTACTTTAACATTTTGTGAGGAGGTATCAGGGCTCTGCGAGCATCAGCTTCAGATGGAACCTTTGAGATCACCTGCTCCAGGCCTCTCACCTGTTTGATCAGAAAACAGAGGCTCTGAGGAACAGAGAAGTGACTTAGCAGGGCCAGGAGCAGAACTCTGCAGCTCAGTGTTCTGATAGGATCACTGGATCAGGAAACTGACAGGCTAGGTCAGGACAATCCCGAGGAGAGGTCACGTGGGCAGGACGGGGCGGGCCAGGGCAGTGAGGCCACAGTGAGATGCGGGTCTTCTTCTGCTGGGCATGGCTGTCAAGTGCTCATTTCATCTTTTCCTTTCAACGTCCCTGGGAGGTCAGAGTTGTTGTCCTCGCTCTACAGGGGTAAGAAACGAGACTCAGAGAAGTCTACAGTCAAACAGCCTCCTAGTAAAGGAGGTGAAATTCGAACCTGGTCCTGATGGTCTCCAAATCCTACACCTTTTCCATTACACCTCTTGCACTGGGTTTGAATAGTGTCTCCCCGCACCCACAATCCACGCCCTTCCTGGAACCTCAGCATTGAATCTTCTTTGGAAATAAAGTCTTTGCTGATGTAATTAGTTAAGATTAGGTTACAGTGGAGTAGGGTGGGCCCTAAATCCAGTGTGGCTGGTGTCATCATAAGCAGGAGACAGACACAGAGAGGACAATGTCACGTGAAGACATGGAGAAGAGACGGAAAAGAACGCCGCGTGAAGACGGAGGCTGAGGAGTGATGTGTCTATCAGATGAGGAACGCCAGGATTGCCAGCAACCACCAGAAGCTAGAAGAGGGGAGGACGGATTCACCCCTAGAGGCTTCAGAGAGAGCGTGGCACTGCCAACACCTTGATTTCAGGCTGTTAGTCTCCAGAACTGTGAGACAATAAATTCCTGTCCCTTTAAGCTGCTTCGGTACTTTGTTACAGCAGCCCCAGCAAACTAATGTGCCTCCTTCCTGTTGTACAGAAAGAGGGGTGACTTACAGGCATCATGGATACCAGGTGTGGTTGTGTGGAAATTTAGAATATCAGGCAAGCCCAACATGGAGTAGGATGAGGGGGGCATACATTTGTCTGGCATTTGCTCTTTGCCGGCTCCGTGCTGTGCACCTTACACAGGTGGTCTTAATCATCCCCTACAGGTAAGTATAGCCATTCCCATTTCACAGATGAGCAAAGTGAGGCTCAGAGAAGGGAAGTGATTTGCCCCGAAGCTCATTTTCCCCTACCTCTAGTGCTGTGCAAGGAGCAAACACAGACTCCAGTTTGAGTCTCAGGGAAGCAGGCTACTCACTTCCCTACTCTGAGCCTCACTTTCTTCATCTAGAAAATGGGAATAATAGTGTCTGCCTCTTGGGTGGTTGTGAGAATACAATGAGTTTATCCTGCCGTTCAACAAATGTTTATTGAAAGTCTCTGTGCCAGCCCCTGCTTTGGCTCCTGGGGACACAGCAGTGAACAAGATGGGCAGAGTTCTTGCTCCCAAGGATTATCATGCCTGGCAGGTACTCTGCAGGGGCTGGCACTTAGCAAGTGCTCAATAAAACTTAGGGGGATAAGGATATAGCGTTAAGTGGGATGGTGGGTGCGACAGGCTTGGCCTATCAGAGTAGCTCACTTCAGCACTACTTCTCTGCCACTGTCGGTGGTGGTACAGACCCCTGGCCCAGGAGGACACAAGGCCCTCTTGACCTGGGCCCCATGCTTTTGGGCACTGAGCAGTCATGGGTCTAAACCACCTCCCCGAGCCCGCAGGACTCCCTGGCCCAGGCCTGGACTGTGAAGGCAGCTGACGGCGCCTCGGGCCTTGCCTCAGTGCCCTCCCAGGCTGCACTGTCCCCCTCAGCCGCTCAGCCTCAGCTCAGCCCCGCCCACTCCCTGACACTGTCCCTGGGCCAGGCCTGAGCCTGTCTTGGAGGCTCTCCCAGCTGTCCTGATGTCCCCTCTGGCTTCTGCAGACGCTCCCCCTTCTACCCCTGGAGGCCTCCTCTGGGCACCAGCCCCTCCCCCTCCAGAGGCGTCCCCAGACATCACCCCTGTGCTGTTCTCTTTTCCTGACAACTGTGGCATCAAATGTCAACCAGGCTCTGCTCTCAGTACCGGCAGGTGGGGGCAGGGGGGTGGCTCTTGCTCTCTGTGCAGTTTAGGGGAGGGTCCCCTCGAGTCCCCCAGGAGGGGCTAGGAATGGCTGGCCCTGGTCTGGCTCTGCTCCCAACTCACTGCTCTGCCTTGACCAAACCCCTCCCCCCAGACCTCGGCTTATCTCGTCCATGAAGGGGAGGCAGCCCTCTCTGGGCTTTTGAGGACCAAAAGGGACACAGGCAAAGTCCTTTGGGGACTGGGAAAATGCTGGGCAAGTGGCAGTGGGCTCCCCCGAAAGCTGACTGTCTTCCAGGTGGGCTCTGGAAGGGGGTTCTCGGGGGTGCAGAGCAGCTACGCCCATCAGACCTCAGAGAAGCCTGTCCTCTGTCCTCACTTGCCCCGAGTGAGCCGAGACAGCTGGCACCGTGCTGGGGAAGCGGGCTCTGGCGGGCCCTGACAGCTCAGCAGTGGCAGCAGTGGAGGTGGCGGTGGCGACAGCGGCAGGGGCTATTCTGAGAGCTGGGAGGGGCTGGGGAGCTGAGACTGGAGGAGGGGAAGCAGCCGGAGGATACAGTCCTGCGGGGCTGGGGGGGTCACTGCGTGGCCCAGGAAGGGATCTGCCGAGGGCAGTGTGCCTCGGGAGAGGGGGGTAGTGCCTGCTTGTCACTGGGAGGGATGGACAACTGAGGTACCGAGGCGTGCCCTGGGATCGTTCGGGTGTATGTGCACAGGTTTTGTGATCCAAGTGTAAGTTGACCGCGTAAAGCACGTGTCTGTGTGTGAGTGAGCGAGTGTGTGTGCATTGGAATGCGAGTGAGTTTAAGTACAAGGGAAGGTGTGAGCAGAAGCAAACGTGCCTGTGTGTGGAAGGAGGAGGAAAGCGAGGGTGAGCAAGTGGGGGCTTGTCCGTGAGCAGGAATGAATGTGGGAGTGGTAGGGAGGGTAACTGGGAGCTTGAGAGCCAGTGTGGAGGAGGGAAGGGGAGTGGGAAGGCCCTGGGGTTGGAACCACAGGAACTTGAGGGTCTGCGGAATTGAGACACACGTGTAAGGGACATAGGCAAATGTGCATGTGAGTGAGCCCGAGTGTGTGAGTGGACACCAGTGCGTGCATGGTGAGAGCAGGTGGGACAGTGTGACCTGGGACAAATAGGGAGGGAAGATATGTAGGGGCAACACCAACAGTAATAAAAACAGCTAGGATTATTGAGCACTTACTCTGAGCCTGGTGCTGACATTCACGATTTTACGGAATTCTTCAAATAGCCTCCGAAGTTCGTGCTATGATGATGCTCGTTTATAGATTAGGAAATAGTGGCTTTGGGCAATTAAGGAACTTGTCCATACTCTTAATCAGTATGTTATACAGCCTCACAATGAACATGTGAGCAGGAACCAAGTTGTGAATAGAGAAAAATGAGCATTGGTGTGCATGGTAGGTGTGAGTGTGTGTGTGTGGCGGGGGGGGAGCGGGGGCTGAGTGTGCCAGTGTGGGTCCCAGAGGAGATTCCAGGCAGCAGCTGTGGACACTGGGAGGGGCAGGGGCCAGAGCAGAGCCTGAGTCAGCCTCCAGGGCGTCTCTGCCAACCTGGCTTCCCAGCCCCACAGTGGCAGCCTGTGCCAGGGCCCCCAGCTAAGGATCCTCCCAGCTCTGGTATGGCCCCCAGCAGGCCCCGTCTCACAGAGCAGGCTAAGCCAGGGCTGAAGACTAGCAGGAGGCCTGCCTGGCTTCCAGGGTACCTGAGGGGGCAGCCCTCAGCATGGGCTCCCCAGGCAGGGAGGGCATATGAAAACTGTGGGAGGGGGTCCAGCAGTGATTTCAGGGCCCTTCTGACTCTAAACAGAACCACCTGGAGGGTGTGTGTGTATATGTAAGCAGAAAGGGGACAGCCAATGGTTCCCATGCCCACCCTTGCCTTCGGGATGTGACTCAGGCAGATGCCACGCCAGGCATTTGCAAGCTGGACCTGCTCCCACCCTGGGGGGGGGGGCGGTGAGGAGGGGCCCCTCCAGCCCTGCCCACACCCTCACCCTTGGCCCTACTCCTTGGGACCTAAGCTGAAAGGAAGGAATTTTTGAGAGAGGGGTGTCTCCTGTGGCCTGGGTCCAGCCTTCCCACTGCCCAGAGAACTTTCTGCAAGTTGCAGTCTCCAGCCTCTCCAGGAATGTGGTACTGGCTGGTGAGCTTAGATTCTAGTCCTGGCCATTCCATCTGGGCAAGACACCTGCCCACTCTGGGCCTCAGTTTCCTGACTGGCAAAAGAGAAATATTGGGCTAAAGGGACATAGATATTACTGGCAGAGCAGCAGTGGTCTGGGCAAGCAAGGGACAAGGACAAGTGCTGGGAGTTGGGTGTCAGGGATGAGTTGAGCTGAGTTTTGAGGAATGGGAATATCTTCGATGAGGACCTTGAGGAGGGTAAAGGGTGTTTTAGGCAGAGGGGGTGCACCAAGCAAAGGCTGGCAGGTGGAATGTTGGCTGGAAACCTAGCCTAGGGCCCTGTGGGATGAGGTAATGGGCTGCCCAACTGCTCAGCCGGCCTCTTCCTTCTGAGGCTGTATGATGATCTGACTTACATCTGACTTCTCCACTAGCCTATGAGGGAGGGACCTCGTCTGTCTCTGCTGCTGCTCTTGCCTTAGTAGCCCCAACAGTGCCTGGTGCATCAAAGGTGCTCAATAAATATCTGTTAAATGAACGAGCAACTTCTCCCCAAACAGGATGAAACTTGGGGCAAGTGTTTGCTCCAACAGCCCCTGCAAGAGCCTCCCACAGACTCTAAAGCAGTGGTTTGCAAAGTGTGGTCCAGGGTGCATCACCTGGAAACTTCTCAGAAATGCAGAGTCTCAAGCCCCAACCCAGACTTACCAGACTGGGGCACAGCAATATGTTTTAACAAGCTCGCCAGGTTGATTCTACTACACGTTAAACTTCAGGCACCCTGAAAGCCCACGAAAAACAACTTGCAGATGGAGAAGCCAAAATTGTGGCCAAGCCTGACCCAGAACACAGGTATTCTTGACCCTCTCCCTTTCTCCAGCCCACGGCACAAAGAAGAGGAGAGCTCCATCATCCACCCCACCAGGTTTCTGGAATGAAGACTTGGAAACACCGGGGCGGGGGTGGGGTGGGGTGGGGGTGGGGGTGAGGGGGGGGTGTCTAGAAACAGGGGCGGGGCATTCCTCCCAGGAATAGAAGGCGGAGCCAAGTGCTCTGAGCCCCGCCCCATCCCCGTTGCCCCGGGAAACCCCGGGTTGTAACAATAACCCGCTGACGCGCTTCGGGGAGGGATCCTGCCGAGTCCGTGGGCGGGACAGCCCTGCTGCGGACCAATGAGAGAGCTCGGGCCTCGCCCCCGCGCCCCCTCCCCCAGCTCAAAGCAGGGGGCGGGGTCGCACCCGCCGCTCCTCCCCTGCTCCGTAGGCGGCGCTGTTGCGTGCTGGGGCTGCGGCAGGGTCGCCCCCAGACGGGAGCCCCGCCCCCCCACCTCCAGCCCGAGGGCGGGGCACCCGGCCGGCTGAGGATTCCGCGGCCGCGGGCGGGCAAGCCCCGCCCTCTCCCGCGCCGGGCCCGCCCCCTCCCCGTCCCCCGCCCATCCGAGGTGCAGCCGGCGCTGAGCGCGGCAGGCGCGGGAGCTGGCGCTGGAGCCGGAGCGGCGGCGGCGGCGGCGGCATTCACGGGGCGGCGGCGGCGCGGGCTCCGGCACGGGCTCGGGCTCCGGCATGGTGCAATCCGGCCCCGTCCCGGGAGAGCGGGGCCCGCGTGCGGGGCCGGCGCCGGGGGAGCGGCGGCAAAGACGGTGGCGGTGGTGGCTGCAGGCGCAGGCAGGCGGCAGGTGCTAGAAGCGGGGCTGGGCGAGGTGTGTGCCCGCTGGGCTCCGGGGCCGCCGCTCCCTCACTGCCCCCACCTCTCCCTCCCTTTGGGCTTCCCAGCGCGTCCAGCCCCCTGTCTCCGGGACCCGGCCCATGGCGCCCCGCGGTTGAGCCGGCGCCGCCAGGGACCCCTCCCGCGGGCCTCCCCGGGGCGCGCAGATCCCAGAGCCGCCCGCCCACCATCCGCGGAGCCCCCCTCCCCTCCTCGCCCGAGCCGGGCGGGACCATGGCTGCGAAGCTGCGAGCGCATCAGGTGGACGTGGACCCGGACTTCGCGCCGCAGAGCCGACCGCGCTCGTGTACCTGGCCCCTGCCGCAGCCAGACTTGGTCGGCGACGAGGACGGAGCGCTGGGTTCAGGGGTGGCCGAGGGCGCTGAGGACTGCGGGCCGGAGCGCCGAGCCACGGCCCCGCCGATGGCCCCAGCGCCGCCGTTGGGCGCGGAGGTCGGACCTCTGCGGAAAGCGAAGAGCTCCCGGCGGAACGCGTGGGGGAACCTGTCCTACGCCGACCTCATCACCAAAGCCATCGAGAGCGCCCCGGACAAGCGGCTCACGCTCTCGCAGATCTACGACTGGATGGTCCGTTACGTGCCCTACTTCAAGGATAAAGGCGACAGCAACAGCTCGGCCGGCTGGAAGGTGGGGGCGTCCGGCAGGGGAGGGGGTCTGGAGTCGTCAGCTGGGGCTTCCAGGGGCTGCTAGATGCGTCTGGGCTCCCGGCGGGCGGTCTAGAGGGAGGCCCTGGGGCACCCCCAGGAGTCACAGAGTGTGTGCCCAGGGCGTGGGGCCGGCCGGCAGACAGGCGGGGGCGTGCTGGGAGCAGCTGTGTGCATGCTCTGGATGCGAGGTGGGAGGTCTGGTGGGGTGACAAGGGACTGCCACTTTGAGGCACTCTCGAGGGACACCCTCATCCCATCCTTGGGGGCATAGCAGAAGAACCTAGTCTCAGGCCTCAGACCCTGGGGACCCTCCTCTTAACCCCACGAGTTTGCTTTGTGTTACTCTTGTTTTACCCTCTCCACCAGGGCACCCTCCTTAAAGAGCTGAAATAATGACTTGAGGCCAGTGGCTGCTTTCCTCCCAAATCTTTCCCACTGCCCTCCCTGGAGCTGGCCTCAGGGTGAGGAATGCGACCCTCGGCCCACAGTTCTTTCTGTGGTGCCAGGAGTTCACTCTAGGGCACCAGCCAGCCTAGGGTGGGGAACTGGTCAGGTGACCTGAGATCTGAGTTCTCCATGGGGCAGCTGCTGCCCCCCTTGCCTGGATCAGCATGGTGGGCTGGTGATGATCCCTGCTGGTGTGGGGGCAAGGTATTGAGACCTGGGGATCTGTCCATGACCACCCCAGGCTGTCTTCCACTTCCCTGGCTTTCTGAGCCCAGATGCACCTGGGGGAGGGGGAGAGGGGAGGGGCACCCCGGGAGGGGCACCCCAGGGAGGCCTCAGTACCAACCAATGGAAAGGGGGGGAGCCATCTTGGGCGAGGACAAGGTCTTGACTGGATTGGGGCCTCCAGACCCTCCTCTGGCCAACTTGTTGGGGCATGGGGATAGTCGATGCCTTTGGGGAAGAGGAGACTGGGGTGGGGTGGGGGTCGGGCCATGCCCAGGGCCTGTGAGCTGTGAGACTCCCTGTGGGAGAGGGGCGTCTCTATGAGGGAGGCATGCCTGAATGGAGGGAAGGGGCTCTGGCTGGTGGTGCCTATAGGCAGGGTCAGGGGAAGGAGGCGTGCTGGGGGAGGAGGGGAGGCTTGCAGACATGGACAGCTCAAGATGCCCAGTGGCTGCACTGTAGGGGCCACGGTGCTCTGCCCTGGGAGCCCATGGCTCTCAGGCTTTACGCTGGCAGCTTCTCTGTCTGTCTCTGGCCACTACTGGGTGGGGACACAGGCTGGAGGGGCCGACATGAGTCTCCTTCTCCATCCTCTCTCCGGTCCCCTTGGGCTCATCCCTCTCTGGAACGCTTGTTCCTCCTAAATGGGTCCTGCCCTTGTGCTTTGCTCCCACCTCCCTCCCATGTACTGTCCCACCCTTCACTTCTCCCTGTAGATAGTCCCTGTCCTCAAGGGCACAGAGTTCAGATGCCTCTTCCAGGAAGCCTTCCCTAACCCTTTTTAGCTAGCTCAGGACTCCTTCTTCTCTGGCCCTCTCCCTGCCTGTCATAGGTCTTAGTCTTTTGTGTCCTGTCTCATTTCCCTTCCCCACCCGCTTTGGAAGACGGTGGTAGTGTCAGAACAATCTCTGTGCCCACGGCACCGAGCATAGAGCCTGGCACTGGGAATACCAGTGCATGTCTGGTAAAAGAGTGAAGAAATAGGTGGATAGTGAAGAGGGTGCTGAGGCCAGGGAGGGTACTATGGGCCAGAATAAGCCAGGAGGGCTTCCTGCGGGAGGCAGAGCTCCAGCTGGGCTTGATGGGTGAGGGATGATGGGGAAGATGGCAAGAGGGAACATGAGGCTTGAGGCTGGGAGAGAACTGCAGTTCACTGAGGGTCTTAGGGCCAAGCCCTGTGCCAGGCACCTTCAGGAATCTGTGCCAGGTGTCTCCTTTAATGCTCTCTGCACTCCCTGAGGTGGGTTTTACTGTCACTACTTATAGGGCTGGGCACTGAGGCAGGGAGTGGAGGAGTGAACTGCCCAAGGTCACACAGTCAGTAGGTGGGAAAACTGGATTCCAGTCCAGATGTGTCTCCCTCCAGAGACCCAGAGCCTCTGGAATAGTGTCCTGCTGCCACTGGATGTGGGAGGGGGACACTGACAGCTTTCAAACAGGGGCAGATCTAAATCCTAGACTGTGATTGGGAAGGTACTTGGAGATAATTTAGTCCCATGAGTTCATTTCTCAGACTGTGAGACTGAGGCCCTAGAAGGGAATGGGACTCTTCTCAGGTCATCAGTGAGCGGCAGGCCCTGGATGATGGCCCAGGCCTCCCGCCTGCCCACTGGATGCAGTTTCCACTGCACCACGCTGCCGGGGACACACTGGTTCTCCCTGCGCCTGGGCCCAGGAATGCTTGTCCTGGGCTAGGGCATTGGTGAGGGAGCCTCAGCCTTGGGCTCCTGACCTAGGCCCTGGCAGAGACCCCCAAGGCACTGGAGGAGGGCTGTTCAGAGAGGCCCCTGGCCTTTCCCATCTCATCCCCTCAGTGGCTGTCCTCCTTCTACCCCACCCCCATCCAGCTCCCCAGGGAGCCGCCTTCCCCTCTCATTCCTGTCCCTCCTAATGCCTGTTTCCCCATTCCCAGTCAGTCCCTCCAGGGCCCTGGTGGCGGGGCCGTTCCCAACTCCCAGCCACCCTCAGGGTTAGCAGAGCCTGTGGTACACCGAAGGTGCCAGGGCTGGGGCCAGGGACCCCATTGTTCCTTCCTCCCTCCCCTCCCCCACGTAAGTGTTGCACTTGAGTCCCTGGAGTGTATGGAACCCTGTGTTAGATGGAGTGGGGGGACCGAAGGGGAAGGCGTTGCACCTGCTTTCAGGATGCATCAGGGCTCAGCCAGTTCCACACGCAAGCCCTCTGTCTTGCACGCAGGACTGGGGGCCGGGGAGTGGGGGTAGGAGTAGGGGTGTGGGGAAAGTGGGGTAGATCCCCTGGGGAGCCAGGCAAGCCCTCACAGAGAAGATGGCACTTGATCTGGTCTGTCTTCACTGGGTGGGGTGGGTGGGTAGAATTTGGGAGAAAGTCTTCCAAGGGATATTGACTGCATACGCAAAGGCAAGGAGGTGGAATTGCATATGTTGGGTTTGGGAGACTGTTGGGTGTGCCAGGCTGGAACCAAGGGCTCCTAGGCAGGGCTAGGACCATGGGATGGCAGGGCTGTGGCGTGGGAAAGGCCGAGTGAGGGCCCTGTGCTTGGCCTTTGCCCTGTGGTCCCACCTGTGATGTGGGAAGATAGTTCAGAGGTGTTGCCGAGAGGAATTGGAGGAGGCAAGATCAACAGCAGGCCTAAGGCGCCCAACAGGCTGAAGCCCGAAGAGAGTCTGGGCTTGGTGCTGGGAACTCCACCAGAGAGGCTGGTAGTGTTGCCTTCAGGGCAGAGGGTCTCCAGGCCTGGGATGAGGGCTTGGACAGGAGTCTCCCTCCCTCTCCAGTGTCCCAAAAGTGTGGATATCCCACATCCAGGTAGAGCCTCCTACTTCCTCTCAGACACTCTAGCCCCACCTTCCTCCTCCGGGAAGCCTTCCAGGCTGCTCTGGGTCCTGGTCCTCCTTCCACTTAGCGCCCTTGGAGTTATTCCGCCTGCTTTTGTGTTTCCAGGCTGTCAGCTCCCCTGGGAGCTCCCAGGCCAGGCCTGGGTGCCTCCCATTCCTGTCCCTGGGACTGGTGGGGGAGGAGCCCAGTGGATGGGGATTTCCCTTCTCCCTCAGTGCCTGGAGCAGCTTGGCTGTTGTGGGGTGGGATCAGGAGGGAGGGGTGTCCCCCCCATCCGGCCCCGGCGGGCCAGTAGGTCCTAGGTGGGGTGGGGGCTAGAGGGGAGGGACTGATCTGAGAGGCCGGGAGGAGGGTCCTGCTACAGCTCGACTGAGCGGTGGTTGTGCGTGCAGGGGCTCCCCCTTCTCTCCTCCCCCCAGCCCGTTCCAGCAGGGCTCCCTCCTTCTTCTTTGTCCTCCGGGGATCCCCAGCCCCGAGGGCTGGTGGAGGTGCGGGAAGAGGCGGTGTGAGCCCGGGTTGGGGGTGTCCTCACCCCCCGCGCTGCACGAGCGGGGGGCTGGCAGCTGCCCGCCTCCTGGGCACGAGCCCGTGCCAGCCGCTCCTGGCACAGTTGCTGGCACGCCCGGCAGACTCCCACGGCCACCTGCTCACACCCACCCACGAGCGCTGGCGCGCGGCGGGCCCTTCCGGCTTCCCGGGCCTCCCGGCGCCCCTCCCTCGCCACGGCGCCCCTCCCCCCCAGTCCTCTGCTCCCCGAAGGCCCCACACTCTGCCAGCCGCGTGGCCCGCCCGGCGGCCCCCTCCCCAGAAACTTGGGGAGCTTGGGAGGCAGGGCCGCCGGGAGGCCCCTGGGGTGGCTGCGCCTCTGCGGGGAGAAGGGGGGGACCTGGAGGCAGACAGACAGACCGACAGACAGGGTGAGGGCCCCGCCTGCCACCTGGCGCCGCTCCAGCGGGACGATGGCGGGCAGCGCCGTGCCAGGCGGTAATTGCAGACAGACTAATTTAAAGAGATGAGACGGTTATTTTTAACTCCTGTTAAGGTAATGAACGGCGCTTGGGGGGGGAGGTGTGTGCGGGTTCGAAAGTTCAGCGCCCCCCAGCCGCCACTTTCTGCGGTTTGGGGCTCCCCTCTCTGCACGCCCTGAGGACCCAGCTCAGGACTGAGTGGAGTGGAGGGGCTCTGCCAGAGAGGGGGAAGGGCTCAGAGCGCCGGGGAGCAGGCGCCCACCAGCCAAGCCCACATCCCCTCAAACCCTGGCCTCCATCCTTCCAGGTGGGTGTTAGCATCCCGGTTTCCCAGGTGGAGAAGTGACTTGTCTTAGGGTCACATCCCTAAGAAGTGGCAGACCTGGGAATTGAACCCCGTCCTGTCCCCCAAACTCAAGCATTTCCTCCTGTGCCATTGGGGCTGGAGAGGAGGGATTTGGAAAGGGTGCAGGCTTGTTTCTTGCAGCCCACCCTCTCCTATCTTTGAGTGGCAGCTGGTGGTGGCCACTCCGTGGGGTCCTCGGGGCTACTGAAGCCCCTCTCTCTATGTCTTGTGAAGGGTGAGGGTGTGGTCGTGGACTGCGTGTGTGGATGTGAGCCTCTGGGATATGGGTGCACCAGCTATAGCAGTGGGAGCCCCCTCCTCACCTCACTGTCTCGCTTAACTTGTGGCTGACTCCTCAGCACCCCTTTCCTATTTGCAGCCTGTGGCCTGCCTCCCAACTTGGGAGTGGGTGCCTGAGAAACAGGTACACATTGGTGCCCACTCCTTCCACCTCTGATTCTGACTTTGGATCTCCAAAAGAGGTGGAGCCCATCACCCGCTTCCAAGCCTCCTTCCCAGATCAATCCCTTTCTCACACACTCCCAGGGACCTGGAGCCCGCAAGCTCTGGGACTGCCCATTCTGTTGCTAGACAAGACCTTCAAGTTGTTAGGCCTTCCTTCCTTCTCCCTGGCAATGACCCATCTCTCTGGAGCATCACTCAGGGTGTCCTAGTTCAGCCCTTGGGGGTCTCTTGGAGCTGTGGAGTCGGGAGTTGGTGAGTGGTGAGAGAGCACCTGTAGGGGACCCTGATCTCGTGTGTGTGAGCTGGAGCAAAGCTCTCCCCCCTTCTGGTCCTCAGTGTTCTCATCTGTGTCCAAAGGGCCTTAACTCACTCAGTCTGCGGCCCTTTTGGGGCTGCGACTGACAAACCCTCTGGCTCTAGGAGCCATGAGGGTTTAGCTGGGACCGAGAGCATAGAGTACCTAATGGGACTTATCATGGGTGGAAGCACGTGAGTACAGGTGTGGACGGACTCAAACTGGGGACTCCTGCTTGGGGCTGCCTACCCTGCCCCTGGCAGTACCCAGGTGGCAGACAAACTCTGGGCACAGTGAAGGGAGTGCTCCTGGCAATCCCAGCTGGCTACCAGAGCAGGCATATGGGGGGTAGAGGGTGTTAGGTGGGCATTAGCAGAGGCTCTGGGGCCCTGGTAGGGCGCTCAGGGGGACAAGGGGGACAGCTGGATCTGGAGCGCCCCCCTTCCTCCTGGCATCCTGGTTACCATGGAAACCAACTCCTGTTTGGGAGGGTTTGGCTGTCTGCTGCCTCTCCCCACCCCCCAACCCATATGTGGAGGTGGGAGGGGGGCCAGGTGGCGTGTGGGGGAGGGGCCTCCCACACCCTCCCCCCCGCCCCCCCCCTCCAGGCCTCCCTCTTTGCAGAGAAGCCTTTCTGGTCTCTAAGGGGGATGCCTCTTTTGGGAAGGGGAACGAGAAATCAGAGGATTAACGCCTGGGTGCTAGGCAGTCAGTTGGGCACTTCACATAAATCCTCTCATTTCATCCTCCCTGTGTCCTGCCAGGTATGTGTTAATAGCCCCATTTTGCAGTTGAGGAAATGGAAGCTCAGAAAGATGAAGTCACTTGGCCAAGGTAGCATAGCTGAGACGAGGCTGAGCCTAGATTTAGATGCAGACCTGTTTCCTCCATGTTTCGCCATCTTCCAATGCCAGTGCAGTATCAGCCCACACCCCAGCCAGCCCTCCTGCCCCAGGGCTCACTCATGGTCGCTCCAGAACGCTCCAGGGCTCCTCAGTTCCCCTGGGAGCCAACCAAGCCCAAACTGCTCTGTTTGGACCCCTGGGCCCTCTGCTGGCCTTGTCCAGGCCCTGCCCTCCCTCCCACTTTCCCTGCTGCCTCTGATCCCAGGCAGCCCTCACACTGCCATCTTTATACCTGACACTGGAGTTCTCAACCCAAACCACTGCCATTGTTACATGCTCACCAAGGCTGCTATCGACTCTCATGGATTGAACCCCGGGGACACCCCTCAGAAACTAGGTGGGTGCTTGGGTAGTTTGAACAAAATCCTACCTCCCAGGTGATTCTGGAACCCAATGTGTCTTTCTGAGAATCTGCCTTAAATCCTTAGTTGTTGGCAGAGCTGGCTGATTATCATAGTCACCTAGAAGCTTTTAGGTAGTACAATCTGCAGCCCCTGTCTCAGACCCTCTGTATCAGACTCTCAGTGGGTGGACTTTGGAATCTATATTTTAACAGGTCTGTCTGATGACGGGTCGGATTCTGAACCGGTGCCTTAGATGGTAGCTTCCTCTGCTTCTGATTGCGGAATCTTAGTTCCCTGACCAGGGACTGAACCTGCAACCCCTGCAGTGGAAGCATGGACTCTTAACCACTGGACCTCCAGGGAAGTCCCCCTCCCGTCTTCTGCTCCCAGGGCGGACCACCTTCTTCTCTAAACAGGCTGCCCAGATTGAGCCCACATCTCTCCTCCTCATTCTTTTCCGGGTCCTCCAGGGAACTGAGCCCCATGCAGTCAGCTCCAAGGGATTGAAACACCACAATACATTCGCCCGCCCTCCATGTCTGATGCGCTCTGCCACTGAGAGCTTTTGCCTGCTGGAGGGAGGGGAACCGTCGTGTACTCAGCAGGCCTCTCTGGCGCTGGCCCACAAGGAAGTGGAAAGTCACAGCCCCTGCTCTCTGCTAGCTCCCCATCTGGTGGGGGAGGCGAGACCATGTGTACAGCGCGGTGCTGGTCTCACAGGATCCAGTCCTGGGGCTGTAGTGTGCCACTCCAGGCCTTGGCCACCTGGCCCCAGTCAACCTGTACAGCCACGTCACTCACCCCAGCCATCTTCTGACCCTTGCTTCAGCCACACAGAACTCTTCCAGCTCAGGATGCAACCACCACATGCCATGACAGGTGTGCTTCCATTTAATTTTCACCGCAAACCGTGAAGCTGGTACTGCTACTATCCCCAGTTTGCAGATGAGGAAAGTGAGGCTGAGAGAAACAAAGTGGCTCTCACAGTATCCCACTGCAAGGGACAGAAATGAAACTCCCCTGGGCTTCTCCTCCCTAACCGAGTGCTCTGGCCAGGCCAGTCCAGGCTGGCCGCTACCCGCCTGCCCCCCAGCCCTAGCACTGTCTCTCTGATTTCCCTTAGAGTTTGGCCCTGGGGCTTCCAGCCTCGGGGGTGGCTCGGGGATCCCTGGCACCCTTTCTCAAATCCAGAGCTGCCAGAGGGAGGGAGCTGACATTGTCCACCCCCCTCCATCTGCAGGCCCCAGGGCTGATGGCCGCTTCCTCCACTCACTTTAATCCAGGCCTACACCCACTGGGCACTCAGTGTGCAGCACTGCTCAGAGGAACCAGACTGGCTCCCTGCCCTCGAAATGCCTGCAGGTCCAGCTGGGGAGATAAGAGGAGGATAAAAACTACCCAGGGTCATGATGGAGGGCCAGATAATGAGCTATGGGTATTTGGAGGTGAGCGGGGAGAACCAGGCGAAGGAGTCAAACCCTCAGGACTCTTTAGGAGACCCACAGGGTCTGGCTGTGTTAGCCGGAGCCCAGCAGGACTTGAGGATGGGGAAGCAAGCAGGGGCCATATGGCGAATGGCCTTGAATGCCACACCAAGGAGCTGGCACTCCAAGCTGTGGGGGATGAGGAATGGCATGGGCAGAAAGGATGGTATGGAGGGTTGGGGTGGGGGGAGAGACTGGCTCAGGTGCCCAATGTGGGCCCAATACTGGGGTCCAGGGGAGAAGATGAGCCTGAGAGAGGGTGGAGGCCCCAAGCTTCCAAGATGCCAGGCCTGAGGTGCCAAGCAGCACCCTTTGGTGCCTTGAGGATCTCAGAGGTAAGACAAAGTGGTGTGGGTAGGAGTCTGGAGGCAAGCAGGGAGGAGCGGTCCTAGTTCTGCCACTTACCCTCTGTGTGGCCTTGGGCAACCTAGCCTCAGTTTCCCCCTCTGCAAAGTGGGATAATAATAAGACTTATGTCCAAGCTTTGTTGTGAGAATTGCATGTAAGGAGAGTTACATGTAAAGTCCCCAGTGAAATCTTAGCAAATACCATTTTTGTTACTCATTGCTCTGGGAAAGAAAAGGAGATACCTCCACACGTGCTGTGTAGGGTAGGGGTCTTGGGCCCTGATCCCTGAGAGACACTGACTTGTGTATGTGTTTGGGGTCGGGGGTAGGATTTCTTCTTCTAGTCCCTTCCTTTCTGTCTCTGGGGTGTCAGAAGATCAGGATGTCCACTTCATCCTGCCCTTAGGTCCAGCCATTGCTCTCTAGCCTACAGAGCCTTCCCCATGGCCTTGGAAGGCAAGCAGGCAGGTTTTAGGCACTGTGTTTTTACAGATGAGGCCAGTGATTTACTCAAGGTCACCCTCGAATCCGGGGCTCCCTGCCCCTGGACGCTGGCTCCTCTTTGCCCACTGGCTGTCTGTGTGACCTTGGGCATGGTCCTTCCCTCTATGGCCCTCAGTCTCATCTAGGGATCCGAGTTCACCTCCCCCAACACTCTGGGAAGTTGTGATGCCTCCTCCACCCCTCCAGTCCCCTCCCCCTGTCCTCAGCTGGCCTTGCCTTCTTTTGTAACCTGAGCTGGGGCCGTGGGGGAAGGGGCTTGCCCTCAGCCAGAGGCACCTGCCAGCTGAGCAGATGTGAGTGGATGGAGGGCCCCCCCACCACCTCAAGCCCCTAGGGGGTCACCTGCTCCTGGCTCGGCAGGGCTGGTGCTGGGGCAGGCAGTGCTCAGCACACCCAGCCCTGGCCTCTGGCCTCTGCCCCCAGAGCTTACCCTGAGCACTTGTTCATTTTTCAGCGGACATTCGTGCTCCAACATGCCCTGCAAGGGCCTCTCAGGCTCCAGGAGAAGACAGATGGCAGATGAGGGCTGGTGCCCCGGTCTGGGTGGGCTGCCCCGAGCTCCTGGAGCCCCTTGGCATGGAGACAGAGGGCCAAGGGCAGCCTCTGGGGACGAGGGCAGTGTCTATGCGGGTGGCCATGCCCCTGGGACAGCAGATGGTCCTCTTGGCACCATGCCCACTCTTCCCCCACCTTCCCCCCCAGGAGCCGGCCTGTAGGGCTGGGGCACAGCTGCTGAGCCCTCCCCAGAGCCAGGCCCGGGGCAGGACTGGGTGAGGTCACCGCAGCTGCTCCCAGGGCCGGGGGCAGGGGTGTGGGATGTGCTGCCGGCAGAGGGAGGGAAGGGGCTCCAATGAGGAGAGGCTGGGAGAGGCCTGAATGGCCTGGCATTTAGGGATCCCCTTTAGTCCTGGAAGAGGGAGGGAAGAGTCTGTGGAGGGGTTGCTGAGCCAGTGTGGACAGCTCCTGGTGCCCCCTCCCCAGGGGAGCTTCTGTCTGGCCTAGGCTCCTCCCTAGAGGCCTCTCAGGGTCGTAGGAAGAGCAAGGGCTCTGGGTGTGAATTCCTGCCTCAACACTTACCCACCTGGGCAGGTCAGTTGTTTCTTGAAGCCTCAGTTTCTCATCTATAAATCAGGATAATAAACCAACTCAGAGGTTTGTTACAGATACTCAGTAAGATTTTAATTGTTGGGCTTCCCTGGTGGCGCAGTGGTTGAGAGTCCGCCTGCCGATGCAGGGGACGCGGGTTCGTGACCCGGTCCGGGAAGATCCCACAAGCCGCGGAGCGGCTGGGCCCATGGGCCATGGCCGCTGAGCCTGCGCGTCCAGAGCCTGTGCTCTGCAACGGGAGAGGCCACAACGGTGAGAAGCCCGCGTGCACCGAATGCTCAGCAAATGGTAGTTTCTTTCCTTTCTCACTTTGCTGAAGTCTCCCGAGAAGCCAGGGGAGAAGTAGGGAGATGGCAGAGGCAGCAGGAACTGGAGGGGAAACTGGGAGGGAGGAGGCAAGGCCTGGAGCTCGGGCCTGAGGTCTTGTTGAACAGAAACGACACAGAGTTGCCAGGCCTGAGTGGTTCATGGCTGCTGAGAGTTCCAACCAATGTGTTGACTTGCTGTGAGCCAAGGATTGCCCCACAGAGTTCAAGTGGGGAGGCAGACTCACCTACAGTTATACTCCAGCGTGCAGGTAGATTTTTGCAGTAGCACTGAGCGGGGAGCAGCTATCTTCGGGGCTTGCAGAGGGGGCTAGGAAGATGCTGCACAGCTAGCCCTGATGGAGCAGCAGGAACCACTTGAGCAGAGAGCGAGGGAAGGGCACACGGAGCAGAGTGTGTGAAGGCATGGAGGTGTGAGGCATCCAGGGTGGCTGGAGTCCCAGATGGGTTTAAGGGAATGGAGGTAATGAAGCTGGAGAGCATCGGAGGGCCCTTGAATGTCAGTCTGGAGTTGGACGCAAGCGCTGGCAGGATGAGGAGCCATGGGCTTTTGAGTAGGGGTGAGCTGGGACTTCTGCTGCTGATTTGTGTGCTGTCCAGGCTGGGTGTGTGGGTTCTGTTGTCTCTGCGGTGGCAGGGATGGGGGGCGCCAGGGCCTGTCCCTTGACCTCATGCCTTGCTTTGGACATTTGGTTCCTCCTGGCCCCTGGCTGCCCACTTCTGTTCCTCTGCTGACCCCAAGCCCATCCACCTGTCAACACCTGTGGCTCTGATGCCCCCACCTGCCCTTCTACCCCTCCTTCACTACACACCCTAGTACCAAGGGTTTGCATGTGGCCTCAGGGCCCTGAGGTCATCCAGGTCACCCCTTCTGCCAAGAATCCTGTCTGGACTGAGTACTCCAGGCAGCAGAGCCAGTGACCCTTCCCCGCCCCCCCACCACCGGCCACCCGCCCCCAGAGTCTGTGGCTCTCTCTGAGTCAGGTGTGTTCCTGGGCCAGAGGGGGTGGGGTGTGGTACAACAGCTGTGCCTGGGGCTGAGACAGGGAGTCCGGAAGACTCTTGACCTGTGGGATCTCATCCAGTTCCCAGCCACGCTCCCTCCCCCACGGACGTTGCGATAGTTACCCTCTTTTAGGGGGGAGGCCCAAGGTCACATGGATGAAGTTGGGATTCCAACTCTAGCCCTTAACCCTTCTTTATGCAGGAAAGGAGGGAAGGAAGTGGGGAGAGAGGAAATGGGAGTCATGGAGGGGATCAGAGCGCTCACACACCCCACAGGTGATCTCTGCTCAGGAAGGCACTAGAGGTTGGAGCTGGATCACCATCCCCACTGGGTAGTTGGGGTCAGCTTCCTGAGGCAGGGGCCGGGCTGAATCTTGGACAGCGATGGAACCTGGAGAGGAATCCATACCTGGTTTTGGGCTGGCTGGCTGGACGCAAGACCCAGGACTGAACTGGGAGGGTCCTGGAATCCCCTTGGTGCCAGAGGCCAGGAGGTAGCACAGGGCTTGTGGGTGGGGAGCACAAGACTTGAGTCTCCTGTCTCTGATGAAAGCCAGGAAGCTTGGGCTTGAGAACCAGGGCAGGGATGGCCTCTGAGGTGGGCAGCAGGGCAGTGCTCCCCGCCCCATGGGTGGTGTGGGTAGGAAGAGCCTTAGCTTTGGAATCCAACAGCCCCGAGACCCAGACCTGGCTCCATCACTTCGCAGCTTCATGGCCTCAGGAGTCATTTAACCCACCTGAGCCTCAGTTCTCCCCCCCACCCCCGCCCCGCACACACACTTTGTAAAATAGCATTACCTGCTCACAGTTTGCATGGTTTTTAGGATTCAAAGAAGAAACGTATCTAAAGAATCTAGCTTCGGTCTGGCACATGGTAGGTGGTGCCCTTCTCCTGCCTCGGTATTTGAGCACGGGCCAGTGGTGTGCAAAAGCTGGCTTGCACTGGCTCGTGAGAGCTGATCATGCACACTTCTCCCCAGTTCTGCACTCAATGACATCATGCTGCCAGCTTAAAATTGGCTACGATGGGAGTATCCATACCACAGAAATCAGCAAATGCTACAAATCGAATCAGGTGGGGGTTTTTCCCCTGTTGGAGAGCTGAAGGAAATCCATCCCGTGGGCCCTCTTTAGCTCTCGAGGGGAACCAAATGGGAGGTGGGGCAGTGGTCGAGGGCTGGCTGGGCCGAGCAACCTAGAACTCAAAGTCCATGGGCCCTTTAGGGCCTGGGGAGATTGGACATAGTCATAGTGCCCTGCAGCCCTCTCTAGGCAGGGGACAGCAAATGGTGGGACCCTTCTTCTCTCTCCAAACTCCCCCTCTTTGCCCCTACTCTTCAGCCCTGAGATCTGGTGGGCTCTGGCTGGAGAAGTAAGATTGGATGAGCTTGAGCGATCAGGGAGTGAAGCTATGCTGGGAGGAGAAATGAGGTTGTGCTGGAAGATAAACGAGGTGTACTGTCAGCGAATGAGGTGGTACTTGGAGGCAAGGTGAGGCTGCATTATTAGATAAATGAGGTTGTACTATCAGGGGATGAAGTGTACTTGTAGCAGAGATGATGTCCTGCTGGATCAGTCGGGTTGCACCATCAGAGAACACAGCCACACCACAGGAGGAAGGAGAGCCTCCGACTTGGAGGATAAATGAGGGTGTCCTGCTGGATAAATGAGGGGCCCCGTCAGGTGAATGGAGTGCTGTTAGCGAATGAGGTTGTACTTGCTGGATAAATGGGACTGGTGTGCTGGATAAATGGGGTTGTGCTGTCAGATGAATGCATTACCGCTCGTGGGCGAAGGGTGTCCTGGGAATAGATGAGGGTGTCCTCTCGGATAGATGAGCTGCCACTACCAAATGGCTCAGACCCTGTCCACGAGGGAGGCAGCATCAGCAAGGACGAGGTTATTCTGTTCCCACAGGGGCTGCTGCAGCGTCTTCTGGCCCACGTGGTCCAGGCTGTGAGAGAACTTGGCCACAGCAAGCCTTGGGTTCCCCAAGTCAATCTGGGGAGCAGGAGCGAGCAGGTGGGGCTTGGGGTGGGCAGCTGCCTTGTTCACCCTGGGAGCCCTTCTTCCCCTTGCACAGAAGCCCCTCCTCCTCTCTGCGCTTCCTTCTGTGGCTCCGACCGCTCCTGCCTTTCTCCACCCCATGCTTGCCTCCCATTCCGTCCTGTATTCCCCTCTCTCAGCCCAGTTTGGAGAAGCCCCTATCGTGTGCCAGCCACTCTGGCAGTCTCATTAATTCTCCCTGCCACACAATGTTCCCCCGCTTTTCTGCCTCTCCTTCATTCAGCAAAAATTTATGAAATGCCTAGCATATACCAAACACATGGGGTCCGGTTACAAGAAAAAAAGGCGGGACAAAAATCCCTCATGGAACTTATTTTCTAATATAAGGGAAACCAGACAATCAATAATAAACACAGACTATAAAGAAATTATATGGTACTTTAGAAAGCGCTAATTGCTTTAGAAAAACTCAGAGCAGGCTAAGGGGGCCAAGAAATGGCAAGGCAGAGAAGCACTTGTTAAAAGAGTGGGCGGGATGGGGCTTCTCACATAGGTGACGTCTGAACAGAGACTTGAAGGAGATAAGAGATGGATGTGGGTATCTGGGTGAACAGTGTTGCCCCTGCGACCGAGGCCCCAAGGTGGGATGGTGCCCGGCCGGTGCCTGGCAGCAGGACAGGGTCAGGGGAGGAGCCTGGGAGGTCATGGAGGGCTTGTGGGCTATGGCAAGGCCTTTGTTCTTTACTCTGAGTGAGATGGGGGCATCAGAGTGTTCTGGGCAGGACTGGATGTGGTCCACGTTATTTACAGGATCCCTCCAGCTGCTCCCTGGAGGGAAACAGGGTGCAAGCAGGTAGCTGTTTGAGGAAATGGAGGTTCAAAGCATCTTTTGCTCCATTGTTTGTGGGTGTTGAAGCCAAGACTGGAATCCAGATCCAACACCAGAGCCCATGCTCTTTGTCCTGTACCAGCCTCTTCTCCCTGGCGCCTGAGGCCCCAGGGGGCTGGCCTCTCGCCCAGGTTCTGAGGGAGAGTAGGATGGGCATGGGATGTAACCTGCTGTCCCTTCCCTCTGCCCCTTGATGGTCTCTGAGGCACTGACTCAGGGAGGTCCCATCTCCCCTGGGAACCTGCCCCAGGCCTGCATGGAGGTGTGGGAGGTGTGAGGCCCCAGAAGCAGGGCCCAGCTTGCACACCAGGGGAATCGGGGCATGCCGGGGCCGTAGCTGTGGTGGCGGGTTGCTAGGTGACTCTGAGAGGGAGCCCTGGTTACTGCTGCCTGGTAGAGGCGTCTCCCTCACCTCCTCCGTGGCCTCTGACCTCCCAGGAGGCCTTGTGGGCGAGATGTGATTGGCGCTTGCCGTTGGATCTTGGCCGGGAGCTCTGATGGGTACCAGGTGGCTGGGACCTGAGTAGCCAGAATGGGCTGCAGGGCCTGGCCTTGCCTCCTGGGGCACAGCCCTGGTGCACACCTGGTGAAGAGCCTGGCTCAGAAGACCAAGGCCTAGGTCCTCGCCCAGCTCTGGGCCACCTCCTTGGGTGACCCTGGGCAAGGCACGGCACCTTTCTAGGCCTCAACTGCCCCATCCATCTGGCCTGCAGAATCCCTCCCCGAGGGCCTCGTTGTCAGTGAGAGTGCCAAGGGAGGGTGCTGAGCAGGCAGGGCTCCAGGTACCCCTGCCGCACCTCCGATGGCTTGAGTGTTGAACGCTCAAGTTTTGCATTAGATTCCATTCACTAAAAAGGTTCCACTGCTTTAAAAAAACCAAAAGTTTGAAAACCTCTGGACTGAATGATTCCAAGAATTTTTTATTGTCAGACTGAAAAGGTGCCTAGAATCCAGTGGCCCATCTCATCAATTTATGGGGAGGGAAACAGGCCCAGAGAGGAGGAGGGACTGGCCCCAGCTCAGGCTTGCCGGGGGACGAGGGCCACCAAGCTGGGGGTCAGGAGGCCTGGGCTCGAATCCCTGGGTGAACTGGGGCAAGTCCTTTTTTCTCTCTGGGTCCGACCAGCTGTGGTTTTGGGCTGGGGCTCAGGGGTACCTGGCTGGGCAGGGAACAGAGCAGGGAAGGATGCAGACCTTCATAGGCCTGGAACATGTGTTCTTGGTGGTAATCTAAAACATTTTTATTGATATTCAGAAAATTTGGAAGTATTACAGAGTACAGTGCAAGATTCCTTTGAATTCTACAAAGGAAGCACAAGGCTTGTAGGGAATTTTGACCTTTTAACATGCCCCCAGCTTCCCATACTGCCAGCTTCTAGGGTTGGTTACGTCATGGAAAGTTTCAGAAGAAATGGAGGACTGGTTTCCTAAGATTCTTTGGAAGTTCTCTGACTTGTTCTCTCTGCCATGGTGGATCGTGAGGTCCTTTAGACTCAGAATGAGACTAACCTGAAATCAATGCCTGGCTCGGCCACTTAAACTGTGTGATCTTTTCAACTTACTTAACCTCTCTGAGCCTCACTCGCCTCATCTTGAATAGGCCTCACAATCCCTGCGTTGTATGGAGACAGATAGAATGATCACGTGAGATCAAGTACTTCCAGTACTCAGGGCTGACCTGGCAGGTACTCGGGAGGTGCCCGTACTTGGCGGTGTCCTTCCTCCTCCCCCCACCCCCAAGCACTCAAAACGGGGCTGGCACATAGTGACACTGATAAAGAGGTGTAGCCCGACTGACCTCCAGCTGGAGAAGCTGGGAGGTGGAGCCTCTGGTAAGGCAGATAATCCCCCAGGGGAGGAGAACTGAGGCCTCTGAGGCCCCCCCAACCAACACAGGTGTTGGGAAGGGGCTGGGGAGCCAGGTGCAGGGGCGGGAGCAGGAGAGGGGGTTTCTACTCCTGGGAGCACCACTCCCTGGGGGTCCAGCTCCCCTCCTCTCAGGGCCCCAGGAGAAACCAGGCAGGACAATGCTGGGACGGGCCTTGAAGCCCTAGCTGTTATCTCCCAAGACCAGAAAGTGCCAGAGATAGGGAGCCTGGGGCCCTGAAGGGTCAGGTGAGTACCTGGAACTGGGGGGTGAGGGGTGGGAGGGTGCCCTGGGCAGCAGGGAGGACCCCTCCTTCTGGAGACAGGCCGGAAGGAGGCAGGAGGGAGAGCCCTTGTGGATCAGAGGTTCTGGAGCTGGGCGGATGAGAGCAGGTCCGTATGCCGGGCAGATCTGGAGTGGTACCTGGCATTGCCGCCTGTGGGACCGAGGGCAAGTTACATCATGCCTCTGGCCTCCATTCCCTGGTACATGAGATGGGGTAATGCCAGCTCCCCAGAGCTGTTCGTGCCCAGTGCAGTTACACTCAGGGCCTGATACTAAGGATTGTAGAGACAGAGCGGGTCTGTGGAGTGATCTAAGAAGTGAGGTCTTCTGGCCAGAGTGAGGGATTTAACCAGCGTTTATGGGCACCTGGTGTGTTCACCAAACACCCACACACGTTATCTCAGGTAATGATCTAACAGCCTTCTGAGGTGGTTACTGGATGTCGCCCATTTTTTTCAGAGGAGCTCACTGAGGCATGGGCTCCTAGAGATGGAGTCAATAGCCATGGTCACATAGCTAGGTGGCTGAAAAGAGCCAGGCATCCTGCCCAGCCCTGCAGATACCCAAACCCCTGCTGTTTCCACAGTAGTGCCTGAGCCAGGAGGTCCAGGCCACCAGCAGGGAGGCCTCAGAGGTGGGGCATGGTAGGCCCTGCAGAAGATCTACTCCTCCAGGTTCTTGCGGGGAGCCAGCTCAGTGGAGCTGTGGACTCCCCAGCCTTCCTCTGTCCCTAGGACAGGCCTGGCAAAAGCAGGCAGTGATATGGGGCCCAACAGAAATTTAGAAGAGGATATGTATAGGTGCGCCTAAGGTGGAGCCCAGGGAAGGACCAGGGGCAGCCGAAGGGCTCTGTGGCCTCGGGCAAACCACTTCACCTCTCTGAGCCTCGGTCTTCTTGTCTGTAAATGGGCCTGATGCCACCTGCTTTGTGGAGATTTTGTGAAGGTTCCACCAGTAAGGGGCTTTGAGGGCAGAGCATCAGGTGGGTGGGGAGGGGAGGGGAGGGGAGGGCTGCAGCCCAGAGGAGACCTGGGCTGACCTGAAGGTGGGCAGTGAGCAGAGGCGGGGTCTGGGGCCTTCATGGCCAGTGGATGTGCTTTGAGGGGCTTGCTGGGATCCAAGGCCTCTGTGGAGTTCACAGAAGCTCAGAAAAGTTGGGGGAAAGTCTGGGCCTCTACCCACCTTGGGGACACCCAGCCTATTCTGCTTTCCCTGGTCAGGCCCTCCCAGCAAAGGGTTAACAGTCTTCTCTACCTGCAGTTGCATTTTAAAGACACGAAATTAAAGCAGGTAATTTATTCTCCCCACACACGAAAGAGCAATTAGTTCTAAACAGGGCTTAATCAGTCACCGCGAGATTGATTTCTGGAGCCCTGGGTTTTCGGGCTCCTGGCGCCATGCCAGGCTGGCAGGGTGGTGGGGAGCGGACAAATGAGCCGCAGCGGCATGAGCCCTTACATAATCTGCTAGGGGGCCCTGGCAGCCTGGCTAGCCCCGGGCGGGGCTTGGCTGAGTTGGGGAGTGTGTGTGGGGGGGTCTTGCTCCCCCACTGCAGGTCCCTTAGGAGTTGCCTCCCTGGAAAGGCTAGACCCAAAGCTCTGGCCTCACCCTACAGACAGTGCCTGTGTGGGGCAGGGGAGCGGGAAGGATGGGGCGGGTCTGGGGTAGAGGATGGAGAGTCTGAGTTTGTCCGACCTGGTACTTACATCTGTTCCCCCCCCTTCTCCCCTTTACCCTTTCATCTTCCCTATTTCCTCCCCCTCCGCCTTTTGGCTCCTCTCCCGTTCTCTTATACTCTCGCTTCTCTATATTTTCTCCCACTCCTCTTCCCATCAATTACCCCCCCACTTCCCACTCCCCCACCCCTATCCTTCTTGTCTCTGGCCACAGAACTCCATCCGGCACAACCTGTCTCTGCACACCCGGTTCATCCGCGTGCAGAACGAGGGCACAGGCAAGAGCTCCTGGTGGATGCTGAACCCTGAGGGCGGAAAGACGGGCAAGACCCCGCGGCGCAGGGCCGTGTCCATGGACAACGGGGCCAAGTTCCTGCGCATCAAGGGCAAGGCCAGCAAGAAGAAGCAGCTGCAAGCACCGGAGCGAAGCCCCGACGACAGTCCCCAGGGCGCGCCAGCCCCGGGACCCGTGCCTGCCGCGGCCAAGTGGGCCACGAGCCCGGCCTCGCACGCCAGCGACGACTACGAGGCGTGGGCCGACTTCCGCGGCGGCGGGAGACCCCTGCTCGGGGAGGCGGCCGAACTGGAGGACGACGAGGCCCTGGAGGCCCTGGCGCCGTCGTCGCCGCTCATGTACCCGAGCCCGGCGAGCGCGTTGTCGCCCGCGCTGGGTGCGCGCTGCCAGGGGGAGCTGACCCGCCTGGCCGAGCTCGGGGGCCCGCTGGGCCTGCACGGCGGCGGCGGGGCGGGGCTGCCGGAGGCGCTGCTGGACGGCTCGCAGGATGCGTACGGGCCGCGGGCCCGCGCCGGGACGCCCGCCTACTTCGGCGGCTGCAAGGGCGGTGCCTACGGCGGGGGCGGGGGCTTCGGGCCGCCGGCGCTGGGCGCGCTGCGCCGCCTGCCCATGCAGACCATCCAGGAGAACAAGCAGGCCAGCTTTGCGCCGGCCGCCGCGCCCTACCGCCCGGGGGCGCTGCCCGCGCTGCTGCCGCCACCGCCACCCGCGCCCAGGCCCGGCCCGGTGCTGGGCGCGCCCGGGGAGCTGGCGCTGGCGGGCGCGGCCACCACCTACCCGGGCAAGGGGGTGGCCCCGTACGCGCCGCCGGCGCCCTCGCGCAGTGCCTTAGCCCACCCCATCAGCCTTATGACGCTGCCCGGCGAGGCGGGCGCGGCGGGAGTGGCGCCGCCGGGCCACGCGGCCGTCTTCGGGGGCCCCCCCGGCGGCCTCCTGCTGGACGCGCTGCAGGGGCCGTACGCGGCCGCCGCCGCAGGGCCGCTGGGTGCCGCGCCCGACCGCTTCCCGGCCGACCTGGACCTCGACATGTTCAGCGGGAGCCTCGAGTGCGACGTCGAGTCCATCATCCTCAACGACTTCATGGACAGCGACGAAATGGACTTCAACTTCGACTCGGCCCTGCCGCCGCCGCCGCCCGGCCTGGCTGGGGCCCCGCCCCCCAACCAGAGCTGGGTGCCGGGCTGAGGGCCGCCTCCCGCGCCCCCGGTGCCCTGCCCCGCCCCCCCAGGGGCCTCTGTCTTCCCATCCTGATCCCCGGGTCCCCACTCCCATTCCCGTTCCACAGAGGGGATCCAGGAGGCAGCCCCATCCCAGCTAGAGACATCCCTCGGAAGCTGACCGCTGAGGGAAGTGGTAGGGAGGGGCTGGGGCACCCTGCCATTCTTGCCCAGACTCCTAAGACCCGCTCCCCCTCCTCCCAAGGGCGGGAAGCCTGGGAGTGGAGGTTGGATTCCGGGCTGGGTGGGAGTAGGGAGGAATGAGGTGGGCCGTGCTGGTCTGGGAGGCCAACCGGGAGATGGGGCGGGGCGGGCGGGGTGGGGGGGCGTCTCCGAATCTTCAGTTTCCTTTGAAGGGGCCCCCGCGTGACGAATCGCCCACCCCAAAGTCGAATCTGATTCCCAATTGACACGTTCCCACTGGTCTTAGCCTCACCCACCCCAAGCCAGGAACCCCTCCCGGAAACACACTCACACCTACCTATTGGCTGTTCACCCTGAGCTGTCCTCCTTCGGCCCCAAACCACTCTCCCACCTCCAGCCCCGCAGTTCAGCCCCGCCCACCCATCCTTGCCCGCCTCAGTTTCTCCCCTCCCAGGTGGAAGTCCCTCTCCCTTTCCGCTCGTCCCCATCCCCCAGTACTGGTCTCAGCCTCCCCAGTGGGCCTCAGCTCCGGATCCACCCCCCAACCCGACACCCCTTTCTCCGTGCCAGTCCTGGCTCCTCTCTCCCATATTTATAAGTGTCCGGTCGGGGCGGTCTGTGGGCGCGGCGTCCCCGGCGCATATCGTAGGCAGTGTACCGTGGCCGTGCCGTCAGCGTGTGCGTGTGCGTGTGTGCCGTGTCGAGGCCGTGTAGAGTGCATTGTACAGCATATTTTCATGAATAAAATTGTTTTAAATATTTCTCGCGCCTTGGGCTAGTAGGGGGAGCTGCGGAGGAAGAGGATAATTGGTAGGGACCATGGAGGCGGGGGTCCCTGTGCCCGAGCCCATTGTGGCTTTGTGTCTGAGTCTGTGTCAGCATTCACTGATGTCTGTCTGCTCAACACACATTGGTTAAGCGCCTACTGAGTTTTGGATGCTGGAGATGTGCCTGTGTGGAGCTCTGCACCTGTTTCTGTGAACATGTGCGTGCAGGAAGTTTCTGGCCTGGGGATATTCTGTCCTGAATAAGCTTCAGAGTTGGGAGAGAAGGCACAGATATTAACTGAGAACGTGTTCATGCCAGGTCCTGTATTAGGTATAATTTTTGTTCCCGTTGTACAGATGAGAAAATGGTCAGAGAGGGAAAATGGCTTAGGAAGGCAGGCAGCGATGGTGGAAAGGAGGCCTTTGAAGGCACACAAACTTCTGTTTGAATTTATTCCCTGCTTTTTCCAGCTGTGTGACCTTGGACAAGTTTTCAGCCTCCATAGCCTTGCTTTCCTGGTCTAGACCACAGGCTAGTACACCTATTGCATGGACTTCTTGTGAGCAGTAAATGAGAAAACATATGTAAAGTGGCAGCACAGGTCCTGCATCCATTCATTCATCCATGGAAAATTTAGTGAGCACCTGCTATGTGCCAGGTCTTATACCAAGCACTGGGGCTACCATGGAGAGCAACAGAGGCACAACGTCTGCTCTCAAGGAATTTAGAGACTCGATGGGGACAGAGATGAGTAAATGGGCGATTTTAGATCAGAGATGTAAAGAATGGAGGAGGCAGGGGGCTGTTGTGGGAATGAATGAGACAGCTGCACCCATCCTGGGCTTGAGGAGTCAGGGAAGGGGCCCAGAGGGGGTGCTGTCTCAGCCTTGAAGGATGAGTTGGCATTGGGAAGGGAAGGGATTCAGACAGAGGGAATGGCATGATCAGAGATCCAGAGTCAAGAGATCATTTGGGTTCCAGAACAAGAAGCAATTTAGCATGGCCAAAGCTCAGAGGTGGAAAGATGAACAATGATGGGGAGGCAAGTGGGCCAGAAGGGGCAACAATGGGAGAGGGTCAGTGGCCAAGCCAGAGATGCTGATGGTGACTCAAACCAGGAGGGACAGGGGAGGGAAGTGAGGCTGGAGGGGGAAGGATGAGTTCACATATATTTTGGCTGTAGCGTCATTGAGCCTTGGTTGTGAATCGGATATGGGGAATGAGGATCAAATGATGCCTGATTCTGGTTGGGCACTTGGGCAGACAAGGCCATTCACTGAGATGGGGAACTTCAAGGCAGGAGGAGCCCTGGGGAAGATGGTGTGCTCAGCCTCAGACAGGCTCAATTTGAGTTATGCCTTATGGGACCCCTTGAGATTTGGGAGGGAGGTTTGGGAGCCTATGTACTGTGTGAATGGCATTCCTTGGCATTGGGCAACATGGTGGCCCAGAGATGTCCAGCTGGATAATGGGGTCAGAAGCCCAGAAAGGTGTCTGAGCTGGAGAGGGAGGTCAGAGAAGTAAGAGTATGGAGGTTGTCATGGAGGTGTTGGGAGTGGCTTGGCGGGTGGTGCGGAGTGGGACGAGCAGGCGACCCAGGTCTGCTCAGAGGAACACCTTAGTGCACCTTGGCACAGGAAGAGAAATGCACTGGCTGAGTAGGAGCAGCGTAGGGAGGGGAGGAAGACCAGGACACTGTGGGCTCCTAGGGTTTGTGAAAAGGCCTGGTCCTAGAAAGGAGTGCCCAACACTCTTACTTCTTAGAGCCTCACTTTCTTGGTCTGAAAGATGGGGCAGTAGCACCAGTCTCAGATTTGTTTTGAGGAGCAAATAAAATTGGAATTATTCTCTGAGGTCACACTCCTGTCGAGGGCCAGAGCTGGGGTTCCTGCCCGAATGTGTACCTCCAATGCCCAGGCTGTCCTGTGGCCCCCACTGCCTCTGGGGAGGTGGCTGTGAGCAGAGGAACAAAGGAGATCAGAGCCAGCAGGACCTGTACTGGTTCTGGGTTCAGATGGCGGAGGGTGGCGAGACCTCCCTGCGGGGTGTGGTAGGTGTCCTCGCCGGGTGGTGAGCACAGAGATGAGCTCTCCCTTGGGAGTGATGCCCCAGCCCCACCCCACAACCAGACTCAGGGACAGCCCAGCTGGGTCTGGGCTCCATCTGGGCTGCAAAGCTGCCCCCACCCTAGGCTGATGGAGGGTGGGCTGCTGTTGTGCGTGTGCAGGTCTGTGTGTGTCCATGAAGCCCCATATGCATCTGTCCATGTGGGCCGGTGCGTGTGCGTGCGTGCGCGCGCACATGCTGGGAAGGGGCAGGCTGAGTGATGGTTGGGGTCTCCTTGTCTGAGTGTGCACATGCCTGAGCATTTGTGTGTGTGTGTGTGTGTGTGTGTGTATGTATGTGTGGTGGGAATGATGGTGTTTCCATCTGCAAGTGTGCCCACATGTGTGCCCGGGGCTGTGGAGACCATGCCTGTGTGAGCTGTACGTGCTGCACGCCTCCCTCTCTGGGTGTGTCTGCCTGTCTTGGCACATCCCTCTCTCCCGGTGGACTAGAGCTGGTGTCCCCCTGCCAGGAGCATCTTCTGGGCAGCTCTGCTGCGAGAGGGGAGGAGAGCGGAACAGAGGAACCCTCCCAACCCTGGGATGGGCCAGACTCTTGCACAGGGAGCAGCAGGACCACCTCAGAGTAATGGCTGAGCTCCGCCTGGCTCAGGCCAGTGGTAATTCCAGAGACAGCTCTGTCCTGCTGGGACCCATCAGGAGAAAGGGGGCAATACCCCTGCAGCTGGGGGTCCGCAACTGGCCCTTCCCTGCCAGACTTGGAGCCCAGCAGACGCGCCCCCCTCCATGCCCACTCCCTGGGAGGCGTCTGACACATGATTTATTCATAAAAAGCCATTATTTGTGCCAAAGAAGAACCGAGCTGCTCGCTTTTTAAGTGCTGATAATGCTCTCAGCCTCCTTGCCTCTCCTCCTCGCCCCTCCCCTCCCATCTTCTCTCTCCTCTTTTCTTCTCTCTCACCCTCCTGTCCTCCATCCCTTTCTTGTTCTTCTCACATCTCTTCTCCCTTTCTTCATTCCCCTCCCCTCTCACCACATTCACCTCTTCCCCAACCATTGCTCAACAATTTGGGGAGGGAGGCAGGGTCACCAGAGCCTCAAAATCACTTGTGCCCAGACTGGGGAGGGCCTGGTCCAACCCGGACTCCAGTGCACCCCATCTTCCACCTCAGCCTCCACCTCTTCGGGACCAGGGCAAGGTTGGGAGGAAGGGGAGCAGGCTGAGAGAGGCTGGGGGTCTTCGGAGGCTGTCAGGATCAGCTCCACATACTACAGGGTGTGACTTTAGTGCCCCCCATCCTTATTAACACCAGACCCCCAAACGGAACATTCAGTCTAAATTAAAATAGTGTACTTGCTATGCAAATGCAGGTTCAGGGCAGCTCCCTAGGCCTGCTTTTCCCACCAACTGCCCCATGTAGAAATTATGGGGTCGCCGTTATTTAGATGGTACCAGGGGAGGCTGGCTTCAAGGAAGGCACGTGGGGCCCCATCACAGAGCACCCACAGAGCACAGGAGGCAGCAGAATGAATATCATAGATGTGAGTGTGCACACACACACAAGGTTCTTAGAAGCAGACAGCACAGATCCACACGTCTGTGTGCCCTTATGCCTGCATGTGTGCACATGCACGCGCACGCACACACACACACAGGCACGCACACAGCCACACACCTACTCCTGCAGATGGAGAGTCATTCCTCCCCTGATCATCTGCAGCAGGGGCTGAAGCTCTTTCCCCATTCAGATACCCTTTTGTTCATTCATTCATTTTCTCCATAAACTTTGCTTTCACACCCCCTCTGTGCCAACCCTCGTGCTGGGAAGGGGGTGGCAGAAATGAACACGATTGGGTCACAGGGAGGGGACTGCAGGCTTGGGCTGGGGGTTAGGCGCCCAGCAGGCAAGGGGTTAAGTCATTTGGCTTCCAGAGCTGGAGCCATTAGGCCTCCTAATTATGAAATTATCGAGGTCCTCAGGTGACTGCTAATTTCACACACACTGTTCCTCTCACGGCTAATGAACGCCCGCAGAACCCACGCCTTGTCTTTCCTGCTGAATGGTGACCTGCAGTTAATGAGCTCAGGAAGGCAGACAGGCCGCCGGCTGGATGGGTGGGGCACCAGCCCTGGGGAAGGGGGCGCTCGGCACTCCTGCCCCTCCTGGCTCCCTTGTTGGCTGCCAGCCCCCAGTGAGGACTTCAGGGCCAAAGCCCAGCCCGCAGTTTCTGCAGGACAGGCGAGGCCAGGGGCTCAGGGGAGCAGGAAGGGATGCAGATCTGGGGAGGGCTTCAGGTCAAGTGAGCCTGGAACGAGCCTGGGAGTGGGAGGAGAAATGAAATGCAAAGGGTGGCAGAAGACCAATTCCGAGTCATTAATGAAGGGCTGGGGGTAACGACAGCCTAAGGGGTGGGAATTGGTTGGGGGGGGCACAGTCAGACTGATGCTGGAGGTGGTGATGACTCTGGGGGATGGCGGTATTAATGACAGTGGCAATGTCAACTGGCAAGGGTGCGGTGCTGCTGCTGCTACTGGTTGTGATTGTTTTTTAAGTTTTCATGTTTGTTAAATTTAAAAAGTAACATAAAAAATCACCCTGCAAAATATGAGGGAAAAAAAAAGTAACACATAGTGGTTGCAGGAGCCCAGGTCTAGAGGCCATGTCCCCCCAAATGGGGACACAGTGGACTCTTGGGCTGACCGCCAGATGGGTTTGAAGGCCCTATGACCTCCCCGTGGGGAGGTCTCTGTCCCAACCCATGATTCACCAGCCTGGTCAGTGCCAGTTGAGGCTGCATGGTGAATGAGGAGAGCAAGGGGTGAGAATCAGGGCCTGCCTCCTGGGGGCTACTGCTCTAGTTCTTTTCTGTCCTATGAGCTTGAGCAAACTCCTTCTGCTCTCTGGGCCTCAGTGTCTTGGTGAGTAAATGTTATGGATCCACTAGAGCTGTGTTTACAGAAGGGACAGGGCTGGGCACCTTGGGGGTTGCCGTACTCAGCCTGAGTCCCCAACAGGGATGCTCCCCTGAGGCAGGCTCCCCAGGCTGGGACAGGTAAGGAAACCCCTCTGCTCCGGGTTTGTGTATTGGTGCATGGGGTTCACGAAGGTGTGCATTACTCCACCCTCTTGAAGCCGTCCCCTCTCCCTTGGAAATGAGGGACGTCTCGGCTTCCCACAGCTCTGCTGTAGGCTGTGTCTTCTGACAGCAAGTCCCTGCGCTGCCACCAGCTCCTACCTACTCCTGCACCTCAGTTTCCCACCTGTCAAAGGTAGGTAATAAAAGTGTGAACTCACTTTGGATGTGACAAAGATCTCAGAGGTTGTAGCTGTTACTGTGTGGTCTGGGCCTGGCCATTTCTCTCCCCAGGTGCCTGCAGGGTCTCTCCTGGGCAGCCAGCTCTGTGTTGAGGCCAGACAAGGCTGGTGGGGGGCGGTCTCTACACACTGTGGGTGTTCCCAGCAGGCAGGGAAGATCGGACTAGCCCTCTGTGTGTATTATCTCATGTGATCCTCATAACAACAATATGAGATAGATGTTTTTATTCTCTCCATTGTACAGATGAGCAAACTGGTGATTAGAGAGGTTCATTGATCATCCCAAAGTCACACAGCTAGAAAATGGCAGAGCCAGGCCTCAAACCCAAAGCCTGTGAGCCCTTGACTTCTGTGTTACACTTTTTCTCCACATGTCATATACAAATGCCCAAGTACATGCATGCCATGTAGATACCCCAACCAGAGATTCCCTCATCCCTGCATCCCACCTCTATGGACACAAATGCACATGTCTACCCTTCCCTGTGCTTAGGCACACAAGCCCACACAACTACAGATGCACTTGGGCATGAACATATACCTTATTAGTTGACTTGCAAAAATTCACATGAACATGCCTGCCTGTAAGCAGATGTCCACACACACACACACACACACACACAAAGCACATAAGTGCATGCCTAAACACACACAAGCTCTATCACATATGCACACAAACACACCCACCCAGGGAACTGCACACACACACAAGCGCATACTTCCATGTGCACAGATGATAGTGTTTGCCTGTGCACATGCACTGACATACAAACACGTAGATACACAAGAGATATTCCAAAGGGGCATTTATACACACATGTGCACATAAGTATGCCTGTGCAGACACATCCTTCATGTATGAGACAAGGCACATGGGCATGCCCCCATGTGCACACAGGAGCAAAAGCACATAGGCTGGGCACCCTGATGCAGTGAGGTGAGCAACCTTCTGTACCGTGGGTGTGATGGATGGACCCACGTCCTAAGTGACTACCAAAGTATCGTGGTGTGTGAGGTGCAAACACCAATTAGTGGGGCCTTTGAAAGCATCAGCTCGTTAGAGGGGAAGCAGAAGAGGCAGGAATTGGCATAAAACCCGGAGCTATTTAACTACCATGGGGCGGGGGTATATGTGTCGTGGGAAGGCCTTTGGGCAGAGCTCCCCCCTCCACTCGGCACTTGTTAGTGGAGAAGGACCCTCACGAGGGGCCTTGGCAGGCGGCTTTGATGCTCCTTGAGAAGGGGGGTGGGAGGGCAGCCTCCTGCCAGCGCTGGGCTGGCACTGAGCGAGCGGGAGCTGCGCCAACTGGCGATCAGTCTCATGCACATCGTAAACCTAAGTGCTTTCTGGAGAGTCAGGCAGATTGCACATAAAGTCCCCCTTCTGTCCCTAGCGCACGGGTGGGCGGGTGAGGCAGAGGCTCACCCTGGCAGATAGACCTCTGCCAGGCTGCAGGAGACCTGGATACCCTGGTTCCCAGTAGGAGGTACCCTTGGGGACATGGGGGGTTCTCTTAGGAGGGCTGGCACTTCTGAGCGTAGCTGGAGATGTGGACAGTGCCTGAGCCCTGGGGTCTGCCAGACGCTGCTACCTAATGGCTGAATGACTTTGGGCAACTGGCTTCTCTGACCCTTGGTTTCTTCATCTGTGAAATGGGTTGATGTAAGAATTAAATGAGTTCCTGTCTGTGGCATGATGTGTCACAGAACTGAAGGACCTACGAGCACATGGGAGGTCACATTTGCATTTATTATTTTATTATTATGCCCAAAGGATTCAGGCTTGGAGTTGGTCCTGCCCAAACTCCTGTTTATGCCCATCTGCCACCCTTGAACATGTTTGGAGAATTCTCCCCTCCATCCCTCCCATCATGAATTATCAATGCCAGGCCAAAGGGGTGGCCTCTGGATATTTCACATCCCCTGCCCTTTGGATGCCAAAGTGGTACTGGGCTCTGCATCAAGGCCAAGGTAGCAGGGGATGGGGCTTGCAGGGATGGAAGATGTAAAGAGTGGAGGGGGCTGAGGAACCCCACACTGCCCTCATCCCAGGAACCCATATAGTAAAAGGGTTAAGAGCAATTCTGAAAACGAAATGCCCAGATTCAAATCTTAGCTTTGCTATTTATAAGCCACATGATTTTGGGTAATTTACCTATCTTATCTCTACCTTGATTTGCTCATCAGTAAGGTGATATTTATCTCACAGGGCTGTTGTTGTGAGAAATAAATGAATAAATGTTAAGTAAAGGGCTTGGAGCAGTACCTGGCACATAGTAGCATGTTGTGAAATTTTCCTGACATTATTATTATTATATTAATATTATGAAATTATAACCATTGTTCCTGTTTCTCCTGTGTCCTTTTCAAGCCCCCCTACCCCCAATTCTTCCTTTTGTAATAACAAAATTAGTCTCCATGTTTATCAGCGGGTTCAAAACAGCACTGGGACTGGGAGTACGACAGGGTTACTACAGTTCACAGCTCCAGGGAGTGACTTCCACATTGTCAGTGCCCCTGCCCCACCCCCGGAATTTTTCAGTATCCAACCTGAGCAGCTGAATGTAGCTAGCTTCTTTTCTCTCTGATAAATGGAGCTCTGCTGTCGTAGTCTGCTTGGGCTGCTATAGTAAAATACCGCAGAATGGGTGTCTCAAACAACAAACATTTCTGACAGATCTGGAGGCTGGGAAGTCCAAGATCAAGGTGTTTGCAGGTTTGGTTCTTGGTGAGAACACTTCCTGGCTTGCAAATGGTTGATGTTTCCTCTTCTCATGAGGGCACTAATACCATCATGGAGGGCTCCATCCTTATGATCTCATATAAACCTAATTACCTCCCAAAGGCCCCCCACCTCCAAACACCATCGCATTGGGGATTAGGGCTTCAACATATGAATTTGGGGGGGATACAAACATTCGGTTCATAACACATGCCCAGCTAGGATATCTCATAGTCTGGCACTTACACTGAGTCTGGCTTGTAGCAGGAACTCAGGAGTGTGGATCTTTCAATACTTTAATCCTCACAACCACCCTGTGAGGAGCAGAAGGTTATCCTCAGACTAGAGATGGGGATATAACACTCAGAAAGGGCTGTATTTGTCTGGATAGGAGAGGCTGTATGATGCGGTAACCAATAACCCCTCAATCTCAGTGGATGAACGCAATAAAAGTTTATTTTTTGCTTATGCAAAGTCTGCTGCAGGTCCAGGCATCTGAGGGCTCTTGTCCTTCATGGGGAGAGTCAGCTTTCCATGCTGCTTTGATCTTGAGGCTCCATCATCTCAAAAGAGGCTTTCTTGGTTGCTGTAGCAGCTAGAAGGTCGTGCACTAACTCCTGTATGCTTTGGCCAGGAAGTGACCATTTTACCTTTGTCCACAGCTCATTGGCCAGGAGCAGTCACATGGCTCACTTACCATAAAGGAGCCTGGGAAATGTAGAAGTACGTGTGTGCAGGAGGAAGAGTGGAGATGATGCTGTGTGTCCAGGCGTGGACAAGACAAGAAGGGTCCAGGAGCTTAGGATGAGAGAAGATCCTGCCAGCTGGGGCAGAGAGGAGAGACTTCCTTGCAGGGGGCTGGAGCTAGGCTTTCAAGAAGAGGGGCAAGATGGAATTGGCATGGGTTAGGCAAAGAAGAGAAAGCAGGCATTCCATGTGGGGATAAAGAGTAGTAAACACCTATGGGTGGAGAAGCATAAGATGCCTGCAAGGGAATAATGAGAACATCTTGGCTTGAGCAGGTCTGCCTAGGGAGGATGGGGAAGGTGAGGGTGGACTTTCAAGGCCTTAGAGAAGAGAAATGTTTTGGAGGCAGACTTGATGACTCTGCTGTCCATCATCACCCCCTGTTTGGAAGTAGTGGGGGAAGGGGGCTCTGGCTTGCCCTCCAGGTTTCTGACTTGGAAAACTGGGAGATGAAGGTGCTAGTCATCAAGCTGGGGAAACCAAGAGGAGGAACAGGGTGTAGGGTCAGAGGAAAAGCTTGGTTTGGGCCGCCCTGGGTTTGAGAGAGCCATGGAACATGCAGGGAGGGACCAGGAGGCAGTGGATAGTTGGGTCCCAAGCACAGGAAAAAGACCTAGGCTAGAGCAGAAGGTCAGAGGTGTGGATACAGGTGGTGACTGAAGCTTGGGGGGGTGGTGAGGCATGGATTAAATTACTTAGGGGGTCATGTGAAGGATTAACAGAGAAGAGGACCTGGAACAGCTATGGAGAGCAGCCGTGAGAGGCCAGGGCAGAGGTGGAGTCCAAGAAGGGACAAGCCAAAGGGGTGGAGGCAAAGCCAAGAGGGTGTCTTGGGAGTTAGGGAGAGTCAAGAAGAGAGGAGAGGTCAGTTGTTCTGATGCCGTCCTGGCATCCAAGTGAGGTGTGGCCGTGGGATTGAGTGACAAGAAAGTTGTTGGTGACCTTTGTGAGGACTGTTTCTAGGGCACGAGGGGTACCGAAGCCAGCTTGGGGTGGGTCAAGAAGCAACTGTAGATAACTCTCCCAGAAGCTTCCCTGGAGGGCAAGGAGAGAGAAGGCCGTGGTGGAAGAGGTTGGGCTGTCAAGGAGAGTATTTCTTTAAAACGTATTTTATTATTATTATTGTTTTTAAGAAGGGAGAGACTTGAATGTGTTGACAGCTAAAAGGAAGAAGCCAGTAGGGTGGGAGATGCCAGAGACTCAGGGATCCCCGGGGAGGGGGGGTGGAGGGCAGTGGGGAGGAATCCAAGGCTGGAGAAGTGTTGGGATTTACCTAGAAGGTCAGTCTTAGGTGACCCCTTGGGTGGGGCAGGGTCAGCCATGGACAGGGATGGGGAATTATATAGATAAGTAGCTGAGGCTAGAAGGCCCCAGGAGACTGAGAACAGGATGAGGGACGGGGGGTGGGGGTGGGTATAAGACACAGAAAAGGGAGAGTTTGGGAATAAAGGGATGAGACTGAGAAAAGAGGCAGAGAGAGAGAAGAGAGAGACCAGAGAAATAAAGATAACCAGAGAACTAAAGACAGAAGGAGTGGAAGCGAGACAGAATGGGGAGGATAAAAGGCCAGGCTGAAGCTCAGGAGAGGACTGCTGGCTCGGGGCCGGCATGGGCGGGCCGGGCAGGGCCTGTGGAAAGAATGTATGCTTTTCCCAGTGGACCCTGAACTAGCTCAGAGCTCGGACGCTCTCCCGATCCCAACTCGGGCCCAGCCCAGGAGTCCACCTGACTGTAGTCACACGGATGCCCAGGCCCCTTGCCGTCTGTGGCCTGGGGGTGGGGAAGGGGTTCTGCAAGTCCAGGGGCACCAGCCATGTCCCTCAGCCCCTCAGTGCCCCAGGTCCTGGGCAGAGGGGAGCCTGGTCTTCACTGGGGCCGTCCAGGCAGCTGGCCACCCCACAGACGCTGGGCCAAGTATGGACAGGCCCCTAGGGAGACGAAGGTTGCAGCCAGGCCCCTGCCCCTCACCCCTCAGGGCCCCAGCCCCAGGCCCTGGTCGCCCCCGTGGGGCCTAGGCCACCCTGACATTCACCTAATTGTCTTCCTGCTTTGATGAGTGGCTCCGCAGAGGCGCCGCCATGGATCAAATTAAATGTGAGCCAGGCAGGCAGCCCTGCTGATGAGACGGGAAATACCACATTTACATAGCCCAGCACCGGGGTAGGTGGGGAGACCCAGGCCCAGAGAGACTGAGATCCAGGGACCCAGCAAGGGACAGAGGGAGTCAGAGAGGCAGAGATGAAGAGATGGGAAAGGCGGGGGAAGACGGCACCAAAGGTGGGGGAAGGCGGGCGGGGTCACGTCACTGTTGCTGAATGAAGGGCAATGGGGGAGGGGGAGAGCAATACAGGCCGAGGCTCTTGCCACCTCCCGGCAGGTGACCTCCACCCTGCCAAGCCCAGCCAGCTGGCCCCACAAGTGGGAAGGTGGCCTGGAGCCCAAGAGGCAGCTGAGAACCCCTCCTGCCTGACTCCCAGCTGGGGCTCCCAGCGGCTCCCCTCACCCATGCCAGATCCTGCAGCCGGGCTGCAGCTGCGTGCCTCAGCACAGCCCTGGTGGGTGCGGCCGTGAGTTTCCCCTCAGTTCACTCCGGGACGTTCTGGCTGCCCCGGGAAGGGTGTGTGTGTGTGTGTGTGCCTGTACGCCTGTGCGACGCATGTACAAACGTGACAGTGAGAGCGCCATCAGGTGTGGCACGTGCATGGGCTCTTCTGTGTGCAGGTGCGTTGGCTGCAATCAGGCCTGGGCCCTGAGGACCTTAGTGAGCTGAGCTGCACGGGGGGGCAGGGCCTGAAGGCCGGGGGTGGCCCAGAGGCTCCCACCCTCGCTCCCCGAGTCTGTGTGCAGGACACGGAAAAGGTGGCGGGCCGTAGGGGGGAGGGGCGACTGTGTTCGAGTCTAGGCGATTGTGCCACCAGCCCCTCCCTCCCCTAAAGCACGTTCCAGGAGCAAATTATTGTCACAGCCTCAAAGCAACTCCTTGAGGAGGCCACTGCAATCTTCCCACTTTACAGAGGAGAAAACTGAGGTTCAGAGAGGGGAAGTAGACGCTGTCTGACTAGCTAGAAAGGGCACAGCCCAGACAGGAGCCCAGGACTGTCCTATCTGCTGGTGGGTCCTTCTCAGCTAGGTCTTCTGTCCGTCTCTCTGAGCGTCTGGGCCCGCGATGAAGGCTGGGTCTGGTGAGCCCAGAACACTCCAGAACAGAGCCCTGTGTGCAGCCTCACAGACCTGGTCTGGCTGCCTTGGATAGTACTTTCACCATCAGCCGTGTTTACTGAGCATGTGCCCTGGGCCGGGCCTGAGGCTCACCCCCTACATAGTGTCACTGAACCCTCACTTCACCCCAGGCAGGAGGCACCATCGGTAGCCTCATCTGAGAGATGTGGAGGAGGGAGAGGAATTTGGCTGCGTGAGACTCTCTCTTTTCCCTAAGAGCCCCCTCCCTGTGTCACAGACACAGGCCTTGCCATGCAGGGAGGCAGAGGAGGTGGAAGGAGAGGCTTCCCGTATGGGGGTGAGTGTGTGAGCTTGCACGCCCACACACGTGTGTGTGAGCCGGGGCCGTGCCGATGTCTGCCAGGCGCTGTCGCCACCTCACCTCCTTGACTCTTCACCACAATTCTGCTACTTGGGAATGATGATTCCCCCATTTTGGAACGAGCAAACTAAGGCTCAAAAACGGGAAGGGCCAGCAAGTCCCATGGAGGCTGGTTCTGGGACCCACATGGCCAGATTCTCTGCCCTTTTCAGCCCCTGGCTGGGCAAGTCTTGCCCCTTCCTTCCTGCCTTGGGAGCTCCTATGAGGCGCCCCCTGCCCAGGGGAGCGGGGCCCACCAGAGTGCCTGTTGGCTCCATTGAGGAGCCCTTCCCCCTCACCCACCGGGTCCAGGGCGGCTTTTACTGGGAAAATAATTAGAAATCTAATTCTTATTTCTCCCACTCCGCTAATTGTCTGTGGACAATTTGATTGTAACAGTCGTCACTGAAGCAGAAAAACCACCTTATTTCTGCCAGACATCCTCCCTGCAATTAACACCAGCAACTGCCCGGCTCCCCTCTCACCTGCAGAGACCCAGGGCCTCAGGCAGCCTCACCTCTCTGCCTCCCAGCTCTGGTGAAGGGACACTTGGGGGCCAGGGCAGGGGCAGGGGTGGGTGCCCAGGGACCTACAGGGCAAGGCAGAGAGAGGGGGCGGGGATAGAATATGAATATTTGAGCATTCAGGGAAGAGAAGGAGGGAGAGATGGAGACCCAGGCTCAGGGAGAGACAGTGGGGGCAGCGGGCCAGACCCAGGGCCGAGAGTGATGGGAGAGAAGGGGAGGCAAAGGAGGGGAGGAAATGCCCGCTGGGAGCCAAGCTGAGGAGGCAGCAGCCAGGACCCCCAGCCAGAGACCGTCTGTCTGCCAAGGCAGGGGACACACCTCTGAGACAAAACCAGACAGTGTTTCTAGGAGCCTGCTGCTGAGGGCTCCCCAGAGAGCCCAGCCTCCTGTGGGATGTGGCTGATTAAGAAAGGAAGGAGGGGAGGGGGCAGGAGGGGTGTGGGGGGATGGGAGGGGTGAAGGGCTCTGGGACAGACAAGAATGCAGAGGGGATGCACTGAGCAGGAGACAGCCACGCAACCAGGACTGACCTGTTGATCAAAGCTGCTAGGGCTCTGACCTCCCACCTGCCACCCAGCCTTCCCTCCCTGGGAGCACACCCCCGGTTGGGGCCGGGCGGAAGGCACCCTCCACTTGTACCCCGGTCTCCCTACACATCTTATCTCCAGAGTCCTCGTCCCCGTCCCTGCCCCCCACCCTGTCCCCCTCTCTCCGTTTCTGGGCAGGAGCTCTGATCCCACGCGGACTGAGCCCTTTCTCTAGAGGTTCGGGCCGAAGAGCTCACGGGGACCCCCTTTGCCACACTGAAGCCTGATGGCGGTGGGGGGCAGGAGGAAGGGCCTGCTGGCTGTGTTGGCACCAAGCCGCGCTCAGATGTGCATCCCACGGCGTCTGCCCCAGGTGGCTTGCTGGGTGCTTCTTGGAGGGGCAGGGGAGGGCAGCCTCACCTCACCTCGTGGGGACCCCTGAGCAGCCGCCTCTGCCAGCGCCCCAGGGCTCTGTTCCAGCCCCCTCTCCCTAAGCCGGGCCAGAAGGGAGAGTGCAGGGGGCCAAGGGGCTGGCGGCCACGTGGAGGGGCCTGGGGCCTGCACAGGGTGGGGGAGGAGAGAGAGAGAGAGAGAGAAAGGGAAGCTTCAGCCCAGAGCCTCCTCCGCCTCTTCTTCCCTCTGCCGGTTCTCAGCCCTCTCCACTCCCCCCTCCCAGGCCCGTCAGGGGAGGATGTAGGGGGGTGCCGGGGGCTCCTGTCAGTCTCGAGCTGGAAAGCTCCCGAGCTTCATTAACATGCAAATTAGCAAGTTCTGACTGGCTGTGGCAGCGACGGGCAGCCACCCCTCCCAGCCCCATGAGTGTGTGTGTGTGTGAGTGTGTGTGTGTGTGTGTGTGTGTCTTCTGCAGCAGGGCTGGAAGAGGGAGGAGCAGCTCTCATTGCCCTGGACTCCACAGACAGCAGTATACATATGTCTCACACAGACACACACACACACTCACACACACACACACCTACACAAAGACACACACACACACTACCCACACACAGACACACACATGCAACATCTATGTATATATTCAATACATACACACACCTCACATAGAGACACTCCTGGTCACAGCCAGCCAGCTACATAGCTACAGCTTAGGGACACCCATGGACACACAATCACACGCATACAACTTCCCCCACAGTGGTCACACCCTAAAGTGTCTCAAACAGGCATGCCAAGCTCCGCCCCGCTTCTAAACACACTATTTCACACCCTCACACACAGTCCCTCACAGAAACAAACCCACAAACGCACCGTCGGTCACACAGCCACACACATACACATAACGGCCCCAGTCAATCACACAGAGTCACACCCAGGCACACAGTCTGGTGGGAGCTGCCACCCCCTGGGTCCTCACTGCCAACCTGTCTCCTGGCCCACCCTCATGGTTGAGTTTCTTGTACTGTTGGCCCCTCTGCTTGGACCGCCACCCTGAACCCCCTTCACGCAGCCCACTTGTACTGTCTTCCAGTTGTCCCCTGCCCCAGCAGCAGGTCCTGGCCTCCCTCCTGGTGTCGGGCCCCTTCTTGTGCACACTAACCACGCCCCCCCGGCAGGCTTCCCGAGAGAGAGTGGCCCTGGTCATGCTACACTGAAATTGCCTGTTGATGTGTCTGCCGCCACCAGGCAGGGAACTCGAGGAGGCTGAGGAGGCCGGGGCTGCGGCAGTCAGTCTGGGGCACTGCTCTGTCCCCAGTGCTCAGCTCCCTCTACCATCCAAGCTACTAACGCAGCTGGGTGGAGTGAGAGCCAGCAGCGAGAGAGCTCGGATAGCTGATACTTACACGGCCCGGCCACAGACACAGCGACCCCATGGGGCAGTGCCTATTGTTAGCACGCCCATTGTTACAGAGAAGGAAACGGAGGAGGCACAGAGGGGTTCAGGAACCCGACCAAGATCGCCCAGCCTTTAAGCGACAGGCAGAACTGGGATCTGCACTCTGGTGGCCCAGCCCTGCACAGCCCTGCATGCGCTCTTCCCTAGGACGCCCGCCAGGCAGGGACCCAGAGGGTTGGGGAGAGTCACAGGAGGGGGAGAGTCTGAAGTGGGGGAGGGGAAGAGCAGCAGGAGGATTTTCCCAGTCCTGAGGAATAAAGGGGGGCTCTTGACCTCTGAGAGGAGGGTCTGTGCTCACTCACGCTTATCATGCAGGCTCGGGGCCCTGGGATCTTGGGGCATCGGGGCTGGGGAGATGAACCTGGACACCCACCCATTTTAGAGAGGGGGTGACTGAGGCCAGAGAAATGACTCCCATTTCTTCAGTACCTGCTGTGTGAGAAGCACTCTCATCTGAATGATCTCCTTTAATCCTCAAGACAGCCCAGTGAGGCTGGCACTCTCATTAGATCCATTTTACAGGTCAGAAGAGTGAGGCTCAATGTATCTCCACATGCCCAAGGTCAGTGTGGTGGACATCGGTGGTTTTGTCTTCAGGGAACCATTTCCCCACTGTGCTCACCCTGCTTTTGGAATGGGAGCTGCCATCCTTTACAGATTCCCCCCTCCTGGGCAGTGCTGATTGGCTCAGTGATGGACTCATGATTCACACTGGACCAGTTGGAGCCGTGGCTTGAGAGTTTTGAACTTAGGCCCAAGGTGAGTTTCTGGAGTTTTCAGCAGCCCAGATTCCCTTCTGCAGGAAGAAGGGAAATTGGCAAACACTGTAGGGGCAGGGAAGGGCAGCTCAGTGGCTTCAGCATGACCTTGTCTTGCTGGGCAGTCTCCAGCTCAGGCCTCTCCTCCCTTCCCCCATTGCCCCCAGCTTGTCTTGGGCCCACCTTCACCCAGGGGGCTCGCAAATGTCCTGGGGTTCAGAAGCCAGGCAGGAAGGGGCTGTGTCCATTGGATGACATGGTCGGGGTGCTGAGACAAGACAGCGCACAGACGGCTTCACTCCTCCTGGACAATAGGTGGGTAAATGGCTGAGTGCCATCACTGAGTGACTCTCACATCCTCAGCCTCGCTCTGCCCAAGGCCAGGGCCCTTGTCACTTGTCCACTGTGCCCAGAACAGTGTCCAGAGTACAGAAGGCACTCACTGTCCATTTGTGAAATGAATGAACGAATGGGTGAATTGACATGTATCTCAGGCCTTGGCTGGGCCCAGAGCTCACTCTCCAGTGTCAGGGCTCGGTGGGTGGTCCTCCCTGCTGACCTGTCCTCTCTGGTCCCTTTCACCACCCCCTTCCCAGCCTTTGGAGTCTTTTATCCAATCTAGGGGGTGGGCGCAGATAGCTCTCTCCATGCAAGCTGCATTCAATTTTTTTCGGTCTGAACTTAGAATCTGAGTATCTTTTGAATGTAAAAGGCCAAGAGCACACGTCTACGTTTTTCTGTGACCCCAATGCCACAGCATATGGTGGATCAGGCTATGTGTGGCAGTCCCTGAATTGTGTAATGCAGTGGCTCAAGCCAAAGCCTGAGTGCTGAGGCGAGGCTGGCAGGTGGGGTTGGGGGAAGGGAGTGGTGGCGGTGGTGGAAGACCCCTGGAGAACAAGTAAAGACATTCGGTGAGAGGGGGTGGGAGAAAGAGTGGCCTACTGATTAATCATTCCAAATGTTGTCAGACCCCATGTCAGTTCTCGGGCCGGAACTTGAACCCAGTACTCCGGACAACCAGGCCACCACAGTTGCCTGTCTAAATTCCTCGGAGAGAATGCTTAGACTGACCATTTGCTTCTGAAGTTTGAGTTGTCAGGGCTTACGGAGTAGGCCTGATGCGTCCTGCCCTGTCTCCTGGGCCCCTACCTTTCCCGGTGGGGTCCCCAGGTGAGGCTTGGCTGTGACCCACCCTCCCGGCCTGAACCTTCTTCTCAGGGGTTTTTCATCCAGGAGAGGGGCCCAGGTCTCTGGAGAGAAAAGAAAGGGCCAGGCCTGCCCTGTGGGCCAGAGCCCCTGAGTATCCTTGGAGACTGACCCCCAATTCCACCGAGGCTGAATGGAGGTTTCTGGCTCTGGTCCCTCAGCTTGGCAGCTGCTGCCAGCACTTGGCCCAGCCAAGGCAGGAGCACAGCATCCAGCTGGGGGCTCCAGGGCTGAGCGAGGTCGGCCAGCAAGGGCAGCCCTTCCCGGCCCTGGAAGCAAAGGGTTAACAGGCTGGGGAAGGAGGGAGCAGCAGTCATTTGGCTAAGGAGCCTTGTTAATTGATTCCCTCATTCCCATTTGTTCCTGGTAAAGAGAGACAGATGAGAGGGAGTCCGCCAGGCCTGGCTTGGCACCCGGCAGCTTGGCTGGGCACAGCTGTGCTCCTGGCACTGGGATCTCTGTGGGGGAGGGGCCGGTCACAGTGGAGGTGAGGAGGTGGGGCATCTCATGGCCAGCCCAGTACCCCTCTGCTCACACCTGGGCACCAGCAGAGACCAGCTCAGTGTGCTCTTGCGGGGACAGAGCTCTACTTTCACCTGTGACACTTCTTCCATCTTCTGGCCGGCGCTGCTGCCACCCGTGGTCTGTGAGGGAACTCAGTAGCAGACACCAGAGGCAGCTCCCTCACCGCGGACTCACGGTGGGCCCCTGCCAGCAAGAGGCCCAGGCAAGGGTTCTGCCTGGAAGACGGTCAGCTCCGGCCTGTCCTGTTGAGTTCTGTGGCTTTGTGAGGCAGGCTGAAGTCCATGTCGCAAAACTGGCATCCTTGTCATGACCACAGGCTCTGTCTGAATCTTCCGGTCTTGTCCTGCCTCAAACTCAACTTTTTTTGCTCCTGTGCCACCCTCTTCTCAGTCAAGCTCTCTGGTGCCTGTTAGATTCGGCTGTTTGGATTGTGCCAGTTTCCCCTGAGAGAATGGAGTTTGAATGTCACAATGCAGTCGAGCATGGAGACCCCTGAGTTCAAATCCTGACTCTGCCACGCTTACTAGCTGCATAATTTGGGCAAAACATTTTTACCTCTTTGAGTCTCAATTTTCTTATGTGTGAAATGGCAGTAATACTAGTCCCTATCTGTGGTAGACTGCAAGATTGGCCACAGTTCTCCATCCCTTTCTGAGCATGCCCCATGCAATATAACTTTGAAGCTTCTCCCCATCCCCTTGAATCTGGGATGACCTTATGACTTGCTTTGGCCAACAGAATGCGGTAGAAGTGCCAGTGCCAGTTCTGAACCCAAGCCTCAAGAGGTCTTGAACACTTTCATATGTTCTCTTGGAACCCTGCCCAGCTGCTGTGTGAAAAAGCTTGGGCTATCCTACTGGATGAATAGAGACACATGGCTCAGTCATCCCCATCACCCAGATGACAGCCAGGCAACTCTCAGAAGTGGAGCCACTTAACTAGCAGTGGACTGCAGATTCATGTGTGGGTCCAGCCAAGACCAGAAGCATAGCCCAGCTGAATTTCCCAACCATAGAATCATGAGCTTTGTAAGTGGTTGTTGTCTTAAGTTATGAATGTGGGGGTGATTTATTATGCAGCAAAAGCTAACTGATACACTGTCTCAAATCATTGCTGATAATGCTCAAAAATGAGATAATGGAAGTTCCTAGCAGAGTGCCTGGCACGTGGCAGGTGATCAGAGAGTGAATTTGCTATTACAGTTGCCTGGGGTGGAGTCATGGCCACAAATTAAAGCCTCCTGTATTGAAATTGTCCTCTAAGAGGCACTCAAAAGTTAATGGAACACTCCCTGACCTACCCCCTTCACACACCTCCTCTGTAGCAGTGATGAAAGTATTAGATAACATTATTGAGCACGTACTATGTGCTAGGCTCTGGAGCAGGTATTTTACCTGCATTCTATCATCTACTCTTCACTTGACCTTATGAGAGAAGCACTCTCCTTCATACATGATTTCATTTTACACTTTACATTTACACTTTACCTTTTACTTATTTGTTTTTATTTTTTACACATTCACCATTTAAAATCGGAGGAAACCAGGGCTCAGAGATGTGAAATCTAATTTATCCAAGGCTGCACAGCTAGTGAGTGGCTCCAGAGCCTGAAACTCATTAGAAAGCAATTGACTAACTTGCACTTTTGTCTGCTTTGCAAATTCAGCTTCCATCTGCAGCCCTTTTGCTGGCAGCCCCAGTCTCTGGGGGAGATAAAGGTCTTTCTCAAACTTTTACCAGATATTACAGTTATGCATAGTTAGATCCCTACCCAACCAGTCCAAGAGCCTGGACACTGTTCCTCTGGCTTCTCACACAGACAAACTCCATCGGGACAATGTTTTTTATCCTCTGCTCTCAGTAGATGGCTTTGGGACCATGGGCTTTTCTCTGGCTGCCCTTCCTGGGCCTCCAAGTAACAACTGCTCAGTTTTCCAAACTTTTGCAAGTTTTTCCTTGTTTTCATGGTTCCCTTCCATCTCTCTGGTTGGGAATTCAGCTGACACATACCATGTGAAAGACATTGGGAGTATTATCTGCTCTGCACTGTCTCTTGGGCATCACAGCCCTTCTTCCCTAGCCCCCTCCAGCCCTGTGGCCATAGTGTGAGCTGCCATGTTCTTATAGAAACCCAGCCCCTGGCATAGCTGATTGGCCCAAGTGTTGCACATAATACAAGCCTTGCCAATTAAAATTCTCAGAGTTTTTCAGCTAGAAAGAGAGTCATTGGAAGTTATAGGATATAAAAATCGAGGCCTCCCTGGTGGCGCAGTGGTTGAGAGTCCGCCTGCCGATGCGGGGGATACGGGTTCGTGCCCCGGTCCGGGGGGATCCCATGTGCCGTGGAGCGGCTGGGCCTGTGGGCCATGGCCGCTGAGCCTGCGTGTCCTGAGCCTGTGCTCCGCAACGGGAGAGGCCACAACAGTGAGAGGCCCGCATACCGCAAAAAAAAAAAAAAAAAAAAAAAATCGAGAGAATGCTATTATGAATTTTTTCATATTTTTCCTGTTATAGATTAATTTTATTGCTTTTGTATTGTGAATCATTTTTAGAACAGCGAAAAAAATTTTTTTAAATATATGTGCTTTTGGAGTAGTCTTTTCCCTCTTCACACAGTTTATTGTCATATTTCTTAATATTTTTAGACCAAAGGTGGCCTACTGAAGAGAAAAAAATTAAAAATAAAAGTTGATTTCTCTTTTTAAAAACTCCAGAGGATTCGGTGCTTCCTGCCTTGGGGAAGAAGTGGGTCTGCGGCTGGAATGGAAGAGCTGGCCTGTGGGGAGAGGCAGAGAGCAGGGCAGGTTCCCAGGGGTTAATTCCTTGCATTCTGCGAGCCACTAAATCCTTCTCTGTGCCTATGGAAGTCGGAGTTACGTTTCTGTCACTTTCAAAACAGGGTTCAAACCGAGGCCCCTGGCCATGTAGCCAAACACTTCTTCCAGAGAGGCTGGGGCAGTCCCCTGGGGACAGGGGGAGGGAAGTGGCCTGTCCTGAGGCTGCTCTGTTATGAGTGTGGTTTTTCCCCTGGAGAGAGGACTTCAGTCCCTTGGACTTTTCTCATGAACTTAAGTCCCATCTTTGCAGATGTTTGACAAACTAATCAGTTTTCCTGCTCTTAGAAATTGACATCACCAACCATATACTCAGACCAGAGGCCCAGATGTTATCTTTCTTTCTCCCCTTTCCCTCACCTCCCGTATCTGGACCAGGAACAAGTCCTGGTGAATCTACCTCCCACAATTATCTTGAATCTGACCACTTCTCTCCATCTCTGTTCCTACCCCCACCTGGTGTTCACGCCATCCTCCTCTCTTCTCTGGACCTCTGCAGCGGGCTTCTACCTGGGCTGGCTGCCGAAGGAAGGCCCATTCTCCACTTGGCAGCAAAAACATCCTTAGCATGTATGTGGAAATCAAATCACATTGCTTCTTTACTCAAAGCTCCTTGGCTTTCCACTGCCCATTGCATTTGAGATAAAATCCCTGTTCACACTTAACCTGTTTGCCCTGCTTTTGCCACAGTCATCCTCCGCCTGTGCTTCAACCACACCTCAGGATGCTTGCCTTGCTGTCCCTGGCCTGGAGCACTCTAACTTTCATTTGAGAGTCCAGCCCCTTCTCATCACTTAGGTCTCAGCTGAGATGTCGCCTTCTCAGAAAATCCATCCTGATCATCCTTCCTAAAATAAGCCCTCAGCCCATTTGCTCTGCAGCTCAGTTCCTCGTCTGCATTCCTCAGAGTCTCATCACAACCTGAGATATTTTGTTGGTCTGTGTGCTTGTTTAGGGTCTGCCCCTCCCACTAGAATGTAAGCTCAGTGAGGGCAGGAAATGGGTCTGCCTCGTTTACTCTTGTGTCCCTAGGACCTAACGTGGTGCTTGGTATGTAGATGGGGTTGATAAATATTAAATGGCTAAGTGAAAAGTTGAATCCAGTGAAGGAGGCAGTATTATCCCCATTCTACAGAACAGAAAGTTGGGGCTGGCATGGCGCCAGCAAGGAGCAGACGAGGGACTGAAGCCCAAGTCTGTATGAGAACCAAGCTTTTGAGCTCTCCCAACAGCCGTTTGTGTCAGGTTTGAATTTACAAAGCAAGCCCCTGCTCATTATTTTATTTGATCTTTACCATCCAGTCCATTCTCCCAATTTTACAAATAAGGAAATAGGGGCTTGGAGAGGATTCATGGCTGGTCCAAGGGCCAGCCTCACCTTCGTTGGGGACCTCTAGGGTCTCGTGGGCTTCTGGAGCCCCTAAACCTGTCATGGTTGGAGAGATTCAGCCTGAGCTCCCCTGCCCACAGGGCACCACCTCCCTCCACCTCTGTGCAGGCCACCCGCCTATGTCTGTCACATCAAGTTCAAGTGATTCATGTGGTAGCAGCTCCTGGTCTGCCTGTCGGCACATCAGCTAGTCCTGGTTACCATGACAACAGGATACAAGGCACCAGGGCATCAGTGGGCTGTGGCTCTCAGAGGGCAGTGCCATAGCAAGGGAGGGGGCTTTTGCTTCCTTCTCCTGTGGGAAGCTTGGCAAGGGCTGGAGCCTCCGGGGGCTGGGTGGCCCCTCCCTACCTCCATGCCTTGGCATTTCCTTCCTGCCATCTGTGCTGGAGCTGGGGGAGGGGCTAGAGTGCCATCCCTTGTGGGAGGGGTCCAGGAGCTGATGGGCGGGAGGAACAGCCCTTCCCATCTGGGCTGTGCCCCTACCACCCCTAATTCTAAGACTCTCTTCCAGAAGCCCCTTCTTAGCCTCTCAGGCCCCCACTATCTGCCTCACCACACTGCAGCTTTTCTCTCCAGGACACAAATGGGAAGTTCAAGACCCAGTTTGCCTAGAAAATTGGTCTCTGGGTTTGAAGTAGAACCCCGGTGTCCTGACTGCAAGGGGGGAGTCCTAAGAGAACTAACCCACTTTGTGCCAGTGCCTGGCTAAGACTTCATCTCAACTCACCCTTCCTGGCAAACCTCTGGGTTCAGTATTATCATACCCATTTTACAGAGGGGGAGACCGAGGTACAGAAATATGAGGTGACTTGCCTCAAATCAGCCAGCTGGAAAGTAGGAGAACTAGGGTTCAAACCCAGATCTATCCAGCTCCCAACCTTGCTCTTGCAGGAACTGTTGCTGCTGCATTAGAGGGGAAGGGATTCCTCCCCGCCCCAGCCCCTCCATCAATAAGCTCATCCCTCCCGGAGAGCGATGGCTGGGGGCTGAGCTGATGGAAGGAACACTGGCCTGCTAGTTGGCGCCTGAGTTTGCTGCCTGGCTCTGCAGCTGGTCTGCTCGGGCCACAGTCTCCACAGACCCTGTAGGATGGCTGGAGTGAAGGTGCTGCTCAACAGCAGACTTGAGGCTATGGGGTCCTGCCACAGGGAGAGGGTCGGGGCTGGGCCTGGGATAGGTGACAGGGATGGGGACGTGGCCAAAGAAGGAGTTGGAACCAGCTAGAGGAGCTGGGGCTTGCTTTCATATCAGGCTGTCCGAATGGGACATGGCGTGCTTGGAGTGCTTCTGAGAGTAATTGGTGCCCAGAATACCCACATTTTAAATTGAGATGTAAATCTCTTCAGGTCTTGCAAGGCCCAAGCTGGTTCTGTGACCCTCAGTACCCACTTCCATGCTACATAAAGGGAGGTGAGAGTGACGAGGGTGGGGCAGGTGGAGATGGGCAGTGAGGATGCCTTTGGAGGAGTGGGGTGTGTCCCCCTACTCCCACTTTAAATGGGTGAGCAGGGGACCTTCAGGAGAAGCATTTGGAAAAGCTGACATGTGTCCCTAAGAATTTGGTTGGCACAGTGGCCGAGGCCTGACCCTGGCTTGAAAAGAGTCTAGAAGGAGGTGGTGACTTGGAACTGTCTAACGGGGAAGAGAGTCTGGCAAGCCCAGGCTCTTCTGTGGGTCGGAGAGGCCGTAGCAAGACATGCTGCATGAAGGGTCTGCCTGCCAAGGCCAGGTGACCTCTTGGAGACTGAGTGGGATGAGCCCCCAGAAGAAGGAGCTGGGGACAGTTGTGAGATCTCAGCTATAGACATCATTGCCCATGTCAGGGAAATACCAGCTGAAGGATCCCAGTGAGGGAAACTCCAAAGACCCACAAGAAATGCTCTACAGAGAGGGCCTGGTAGCTCCAATCTTCCTGGAGGACCAGGCCTCCCATCCCCTTTGAATGTTTCTTAGCTTGGGTTGGGCCTGAGCTAGAGAGGGAAAGGGTGAAATGTTTAGACTGAATGAGAAATTGAAATTCTGATGCTAGATTAGATTGGAAAGTACCTATTTGCAGGGCAGGAATAGAGACGCAGACGTAGAGAACAGACGTGTGGACAGGGTGCGGGGGAAGGGGTGGTGGGATGAATTGCGAGACTGGGATTGACATATATACACTACCACGTGTAAAATAGATAGCTGGTGGGAACCTGCTGTATAGCACAGGGAGCTCAGCTTGGTGCTCTGTGGTGACCCAGATGGGTGGGACGGAGGTCCAAGAGGGAGGGGATATAGGTATACACATAGCTGATTCACTTCATTGTACAGCAGAAACTAACATAACATTGTAAAGCAACTATACCCCAATAAAAAAAATGAGACTGATAGTGCCTGAGAGTGTCCAGAAACATTATGGGCTATGCTCAGATATGGTCCAGGAGCAGTGTAACAACAGAATAAGCTCTAAAAAGAACCTCGGCAGGGCTAAGAATCAAGTGCCCTTTGCTTTAGGCCCTGCCGGACCTGGCCATTCCCGACAACCGGTCCCCTTGATTGGTTTCCAGAGGCTGGAATGGGGGTGAGTGGTTTGACTGCATTCCAGGCTCCTCTTCTTCCCTCCTCCCACCCCGACCCCAGTTCCCTCCCTTACGGCCTCCCACCCACTGCCCACTGCAGGGCCTCTGGCTTCCTCCTGGTTCCTTTAGCCCAGCCCCAGAAGCTAGAACCCACAGCCCCTCCTCTGCTGTCTCTGGGACTTCCCTTGTCCATCTCCTCCCCCTGCCCACTCTAGAGCTGATTCTGGTTTCTTGGAACTGAGTTCACCATTGGAGCTGGGGCGGGGCTGGGTCCAGTATCCTCAAATGGACCCATATATCCACTGGCTCCATATCTACTATTACAGATAGGGAAACTGAGGTCCAGGAAAGCAAGGGAACTTGCCCAAGGCTATATGGCAACCCCAGCCATTCCTAGATTGGAATCTAGGCCATCAGCTCCCTAGTGGAGCATCTGGAGCTCCCAGGGAGAGAGAGCCAGGCCAGGCCCATGGCAGGTCCCACTTGCCACCCCTCCCTGGCCTGCAAAAGCACATCCAGAGGGATCAGAGGGGATGGAAGTCTAGAAAGATCCTTTCCCAGGGGACCTCAGGCCAAATTCCCATTGGCAGAGATATCAGCACCTGGCAGTTACCCTTCCCCCCACACCCAGCCCTGAGATTCAGGGGGCCACTGAGATTCTCAGGGGGCTAGCAGTCAGAGCCACTTTTGCCAAGGGCAGCTGCAGTGGCTACTGCTGTAGACTCCAGCAGGTGTGGGGTTGAAAAAGTACAGGTTCTGGAGTTAGACCCGAGTTCAAGTCCTGCCTCTATTAATTAGTAGTTGTGCATCTTTGGACAAGTCACGTGCCCTCTCCAAGCCTCATGCTCTCCTATGTAAAATGGGGATGAGGCACCAGGATTCAGTGTGAGAATGAGCTAATGCACCAGGGCATGTATCCCAGCGTCTGGCCTGCCAGGGGGTGCTCGCCACCCCCTGCAGAGAGCTCTGTCACCTCAGACTTTTCCCTTGAACAATGTGGTCAAGACCAGGGTGGTGACCCCCTCCATCCCCCCACCCACTCACCTGGCATGAGCCCCAGGGTCACCCCATCTATTTTTACACTTCTTTTCCTCCCTCTGACCCACCATTTCTATTCTTTTTATCCCCCTCCCCCTTTTTTAGGAATGACATAATTAGAGGGATTTAATGTTCTGCTGCTGAAATCTTCGTTTTCTTGGGTAATTTCCACTATTTCATCAAGGAATAATTAATTGCATTGTCTTTAATCAATTGTTTTACAAATCCAGCAGCGGGAGGAATTCTCCCACCATCTCTGCAGCTGTTCTCCCCTCCTGGGTGAGGTGCCAGCTCCTGCCCACGAGAGAGTTTGGCTGCCAGAGCTGGGTTAGTGGGGGGCGACTGAAGGGGAGGGACCCATAGTCTTCCCAGCCCCCCTAGGGTGGGTGGCGGAAAACACAGGCAGCTAGGAATCCATCCAGCAGCCATGCAGGAGCACCCACCTGCTGTGGGGCAGGGGGAGAGTCTGTGCTCACTGGGGAGCGGGGGGGTCCATCACCTGGAGAGCAGGGGAGGATTGGTCCCACCTAGCAGATGCAGAAGCTGAGGAGAGCATCACTAGGACAGAGAGGTGGGGAAGGACTCAGGTCTCACAGGCTCTGGGACTCAAGAGAGGGAAGATGAGATCCCTGTTAGAGATGGGTGCTGGTGGTGACCGGGAGATGGGGTAAAGCGGAAGGGAGGGACTTCTCCAGGCTGAGGAGGAAAGCGATTGCAATGATAGCCAGTGCTGCTATAGTACTCACAATGCGCTGGCCCTGTTTTGAGCACGTTATCATCACAATAGCCCTGTGACGCAGGTCTTTTTATTGCCCTCAGTTATTACGGAGAGGAAGTTGAGGCTCAGAGAGGTCAAGTAACTTGCCCAAGGTCTTGTGCTAGCAGGGGATGGAGCTGGGCCTTGGCCTCAGGCATTCTGGCTCCGGGGACTGTTTACCCTTTATCCACTAAGGGTACTGCTTGCTGGCAGCCACCTGTAACATCTTATCTCTCTCAGGAAAGGCCAAACCCAGACCGACAAAGTGGCAAATGATCCTCTTCCTTCTCTGAATGCCTCTCTCTCTCCAGCCCTGCCCCTGGCTCATGGCTCCAGCCCACTGGGCTCCTGGCTCTCCACCTGCCCCAGGACATTTGCTCCTCCTTCCCGTGTCCTGTGTTCTTCCTACAGGATTGCTCTGGACTTTATCTGTTCCAATGTGACCTCCTCAGAGGGCCTTTCTTAGACTCCCTCATCACCACCCACCCAGCTCCTTACACTACTTTATGTTTTTCCTGGTACTTAGCCATGAATCTATCCATAGTGGGCATTGATGCTTTCCACCAAATACGCTGCACTTAAATCTTCTGGGTACAGAGTAGGACTGCACTTCCCCACCCCTTGGAGAAGATGAATGTGACCATGTGACTTGCTGGTGGGAAGTGAAATGGGACAGAAGTGTCCTGTAGCACTCCCAGGACTGGGGTCAGGGGCTTTGGGACTTTGATGCAATTTGCCATGTTCCCTTTTGTGGAAGTTGGGAATGGAGCCTCCTTCAGCCTGTGTCCCCAAATGAGGACAGTGTGGAGTGGGCCTGCAGGGATTTCCTCCAAGAGCATGCAGTGTGAGTGAGAAATGATTCTCAGTGGCTTTAAGGCACTGATGGCAGCATAACTGCGCCCATTCTGACTGAGACACCGCTTGGTACATTATTACTCGATCATGTGTCTCCCTCTGCAGAATGTCAGCTCCATGGGAACCGGGGCTTTGTCGTGTTCGCTGCTACATCCCCAGTTCCTGGAACTTTGCCTGGCTGGCACATAGTAGGTGATCAGTAAGTATCTGTGGAATGAATGAATGAAGGCCATGTTCCCTTGTGCTGCACTTTAGAATTTACTAAGTTCTTACACGTTATTATTATTATTTTTTTTTTTGCGGTATGCAGGCCTCTCACTGTTGTGGCCTCTCCCATTGCGGAGCACAGGCTCCGGACGCGCAGGCTCAGCGGCCATGGCTCACGGGCCCAGCCGCTCTGTGGCATGTGGGATCCTCCCGGACCGGGGCACGAACCCGTGTCCCCTGCATCGGCAGGTGGACTCTCAACCACTGCGCCACCAGGGAAGCCCTCTTACACGTTATTTTTGTTAATCCTACTACAGCCCCATGATGTGGGGAATATCCCCATGTCACACATTCTGAAACTGACACCCAGAGGGGTTAATTGAGTTGCCCCTTGACATGCATCCAGTTAATGGTGGAGCTGGACCAGAATCCACATCTCTTAGTTCATTGCTCCCATTCTGCCCCCATCCGGTTGCTCCCAGGATAAAGCAGAGCTATTCCCACCTGTCCAGTCCCCCTCTCCCCAACCTGGCCCAGTGGTACCGTTTCCTTTTACCTCTCACACCAGGCGGTTTGCCTCCGATAAGGGAGTGTGGGAAGGCAGTTTCCTTTAGGTGGAGCCCAGGGTCCAGGAGTTGCCTCTTTTCCCTCCCCTGTGGAGTCACCTGCCCAGGGAGGGGGTTGCCTGCAGGATCTCTTAGTTACGCTGACATTTCACTCAGCTAGAACCACCCCAACCCTTTCAGTCTTTTTTCTCGACAGCTGTCATATCTGGGGCACAGTGGAGGCAGGAAGGCATCACAAAGCCCCATCATCCCGCCACGCTCCCCAGGGGAGCGGTGCTCCCAGATTTCAGGCCAGGGCCATAACTCTTCCTTTCCATGTGGCTCCATCAAGCTTGGTTACGTGGTTCTCCTGCCTCCAGTGGATCAGAAGGAAAAAATTAGAAGGGTAAAGTGGGGAACAGGTACACTGGCACAGTGCTGAAATGGGAAGATTATAAAACATGCAAAAATCTCAAAGGACACTGAATTCGGGGCCATTTAGTTCAGGGGCGAGGCAAGGGCTCAAAATCCTTCAAGAAAGCAGGGAGGTCACCGTCTTGCAGGCCAGACATTCATTAACATTTATCACACAAGGTGCTTGGGCAAGTCACTTGATCTTTCCAGACCTGAGGTCCTTCCTCTACTGTGATCTCCAAGGCTTCTTCTGAAAAACGCTGTGTCTGTATTGACGCAAATCATACACTTGAGCAAGGTTCAATCATGTCCCCAAAACTATTTTAAAAAAGGCAGGGGAGTCTGTAATACCTTTTAGAGATATTCCCATCCAAAGTGGGTTTTAAATGTGTTGACCTTAAAGGTCAACCTAGAGTTCTTCCATTTTAAGAACTTTTAAGGACTCTGTATGCTGGACTCTGAGCAAGGTACTGGGAATACAGAGATGAAAAGGACACGTCCTGCTTTTGAGGTTGCCACTCCATGGGAGACAAGACATGTAAATGGATTGTTGCAATCCAACAAAATGCAGCGGGCCGAGAGAGAGACCAGCTCTTCAGGGAAGATCAGATGGCTGGGGCTTGACAGATTAGTAGGTGTTTTCCAGGTAAAGAAGGGGAGGGCAGTCCAGGTGGAGAAAGCAGTGTGAGCAAAGGCATGGAGGCATGAAACTCTTGTGTTCCAAGAATTGCAGGTGGTTCAGTATCAGTGGAACATTGATTTGAAACAAAGTGGAATTAGAGATGAGCCTGGAGAGGTAAAGGGCAAGGGCAGATGATAAAAAGCCTTCAACACCAGGCTGAGCAGTCTGGACCTTAAGCAACAGGGGACTCGGAGAAAGTTACAGAGCAGGTGAGCAACAGGGTCAGATCTATGTTTTAGAAAGTCTCTCCCGCTAGTGGCCAGCGTGGGGGATGGCTGCCTGGTAGAAGTAGCAAGGATGGAGGCAGGGAAACCAGAGAGGGGCTGCTGAACAGGTGAGAGAGAGCATGGCCTGAGCTGGGCCAGGGCACTTGGGCATGGCCAAGAGAGGGAAGATTCTGGGGATATGCAGGAGATAAAAGAGACCAGGTTTGTCAGTGACTGGGTGCTGGGGATAAGGAAGGCACTAAGGCACACCCATGTGTCTGTCTTTGATTCTGGGGGAAATAGGTTGGCAATGGCTAAGTGTGGAAATAGAGAGATGGGGGGATATGATGAGCTCCCCCCTGAACTTAGTTGAGTCTGACATTGGCGACATCAATCTGGGGCTTTTCTGAAAGGCCAGTGAGTCAAACCATCAGGGTAGGCAGCAGAGGGTGGAGGATGGGAGGGGTATTCGTTACTTTATTCTGTGTAGCCAGTAACCTTAAAGCTTTGTGGCTTAAAACAATAAATATTTATTATCTCACAGAGCTTCTATGGATCAGGAATCTGGAGTTGGCTTAGCTGAGCGGTTCTAGCTCAGGGTCTTTCATGCAGCCAAGGTCTTGGCGGGGGCTGGGGTCGTCTGCAGGTTTGTCCGAGGCTGAAGGATCTGCTTCTAAGGTGACTAGCTCCCTCACCCGGCTGGTTGGTGCTGGTTGTTGGCAGGAAGCCTCAGTTCCTCTCCAGTGGGCTGCTTGAGAGTCCTCACAACATGGTGGCTGGATTCCTCAGAGAGAGTGGTTCGAGAAGGAGCAGCTGAAGCCTCCCTGTCTTTCTGTGCCTCGGGAGCCACACTCTCATTTTCATGTTATCCCATTGTTTACACTGATCAGCCCCCTTCAGTGATTACCCAGGGCTGTGAACACCAAGAGGTGACAATTGGGGGCCTCCGTGGAAGCTGGTAGACAGAGAGACATCATCCTTTTTAACTCCCCTGCTCTGTGGGTGAGGAAGCCGAGGCTGAGATGGGCAGGGATGTGCCGGGGCCACACAGCAAGTGAGGGTCAGGGCCTGGGCTAGAATCAGAGTCTACGTGGGTCTAGGGGAAAGGGGTCTTGTCCCCTGGGGGGCCTGGAGGAAGGAGGAGAGCCCTGAGGAGGCAGATGCCAGGCATCCAACCCAGAACCAGGGGTGGAAGGTGGGGATGGGAGGCCACGGGACTGGCCGACTCCTCTGAGAGCTGGCTTTGGGGGTGTGTGTGGTACCTCCCCCCACCTCCCCTGGGAGTAGGGCTGCTTCTGCCGGACCTGGACAGCTCTCTCCACCCTCTCCACCACCCAGCTCTTCATTCATGCAGGCGTGGTGGGGGTACATCTTGCCTGTTCATCTCTCCACCCTTCATTTATTCACCAAATATTTACCCACACTCTACTATGTGCCTGGCTTCTTTATGACCTGTGTTGGACATACAGGGACCTACGTGTCCCATGGACCTCCGGCAAGGAGCTTATACTCTAGTGGGGGAGACTGATATGAAGCAAATAAAGACGTAAAGGGATATACTCAGGCAAAGGGTGAAACGTGCCTGGAGACTGAATAACAGGGATGCTTAGTTTAGCTTGGGGAGTCAGGGAAGATTCTCTGAGGCAGGGACATTGAGGTCTAGGACTGAGGGGTCTGGCAGGCAAAGAGTTTAGGGAGGGAGCATTCTAGGCACAGGGATCCGAGGGGGCAAGGTCTACAAGGAGAGGAAAACCATGGGAGTGATGAGAACTCAGAAAGAAACCAGGGTGGTCTGAGTGTCTGAGGGCCGTGAGTGAAGAGAAGGCAGAGGTGCTGACGTGGGTGGGTTGGGGGCGGGGGCAGGTGGGGTGTGGCTTGGGCAGTGCTGGCTCTCTCCGTGATCCCAACAGCAAGACCAGATGAATGCCAGTCTGACTGCTGTGTACAAAATGAGCCACTGGGGCTCCGGAAAGGTGACACATGGGAGACGGGCATGCAGGCTGGACTGTCACCCCGGTGGTCCTGAACAGAACCCATGGCCCCAGGGGATGGACGGAGGCAAGGTAGGTCTGCCAGGAGGTGGCTGCCAGGAACCTTGGGATGGTGGGTGGAGCCAAGAGGGAAGAGAGGGGTCTGCCTTGGGGGTTTGGAGCCCCAGGAGCTCAGCAGAGATCTGGTAGGGAGGAAACCTCCAAGATGTCAGAGCCCTAGGATTTTGAGTGTCCCCCAGGGAGCACCCCAATGCACTTCCCTGAGGCCTCAGGTATGGGAGTGACCCGAGCAGAGTGAATTTTGCCACTGACCTGCTGTGTGACCTCAAGAAAGGCCCCCTCCCTCTCCAAGGCCTCAATGCCCTTCACTGTCAAATGTGCAATTCAAATCCCCATCTCAAAAGAGATTGCCTGGATCAAAGGGATCATGGCTAGGAAAGGGGCTTATTCATGGACAAGTGTCCCTCTCAATCCCCAGTGAGGATTTGGGGTTCATTGTTACCAATTAACCTGCTGAGGGCCGGCTTGGGAGTCCATTAGCCTTTGCCTTGTTGCCCCCAGGCCAGCTGAGTGCGGGCAGGAGCTGCTTCCACCTGGGGGCAGGGGGGTTAAGTGGGAGCTAAGAGGATTAGAGGGTCCTCATGAGCACACAGCGTGATCATGGCTGCTGTCTGGATACCGGGCAGCTGGGCCTCTGGGTCGGAAGGAAGCAAGGAGAGGTGGATGCTGAGGAAGAGGGATGGAGGGAAAAGGAGGCAAGGAACCAAAGAGGGGAGGAGTTCAGGGGAGCCAGGGAGACCCACCTGCTGCGGCCCCAGCATGTTCGTGCATACCCACACATATACGCGTGCACTCACACACGTGTGCACAGAGCACACACATGGTGTACTCATATGACACGTACACAAGCACATGTGCATACACACTACTGTACACATGTGCACGCACATGCATGTGTGTACACACGCACACACATGTGTGAGCATACACGTGAGCAATGCACACAGCACATGTGTGTGCACAGAGACACACATGTGAGCACACATGCACACATGTGCATACTCACATCCCCCCGCCCTCAGCTGGCCTGGCCACACCCTCCCACGCTCTCCCACCGTCTCTCACACACAGTCTGAGACCCAAGACCTCACCGGTCTCCAGACCATAACTGCATCTCAGATGCTCCTTTATCTTACATCAGTCCCACTCACAGCCCTGTGACTTGCACAATGTCGCGTAGCCAGAAAGGGTCTGAGCTCACTTTGGAGGGTGTGCCTGTATGGGGGCCAGGGAGGCCAAGTAGTGGAAGGGGAATCCAGGAGCCCCCAGAGGCCCACACACAGAGCAGGAGCTGCGGGGTGAGATGCTGGTAGAAAGTTCACCCAGGAAACTACCTAGACACACGGCTGGCATGTGTGTCCCCCTACTCCATGTAGCCCCACCCCCATCCCCATCCCACTCCATGTCCCTTCGGGCTCTCTCTCTCTTCAGCTCCCTGGACCCATCTCTTGAAGCCCAGGCAAGGCGCTTCCGGCCAAGGGCCCAGTGTCCTGGAAAAGTATCCAGAAGTCTCCTGACCAGCCTGACTCTGTGCCTAGTGCCAACGGGGGGATAGAGGTGGAATGGAAGGGAGCTGGCATCAGTGGACGGGCTCCTACTGGGTGCCTGGCACAATGCTGGCTTCTTTCATCTCATTACACTGTAAGAGAAAGGTCGAGGGTTTTGCAGTGTTCCTGGGGCCAGAGTGGGAGAGGGCTGGCCTTGACGTCAGGCGTCTACCTCCACAAAGCCATGGGCTTGCCTTGGAAGGCATGGAGCCTGGAGTGGCCCCTTGTCCCCCAACCCACACACTGCCTCGGACTGACTCTGCTGAGGCCCGAGGCAGCAAGGTGACACAGGCAGGGAACAGGCCCCGGGGAAGGGGCTTTGGGCCAGATGCCCATTGTATGGCCACAGGTCCTGGAACCCCAGAGCATCCTGGTGAAGCCAGGCCTTAGCCGGTGGTAAGGGAGGCCTGGTTCTTAGACCTCCCCCAAGAGGCAGCTCCAGGGCAGGCTGGGGAAGGGACTTCTCTGGGTGGCATGTTCTAACGCTCCCTGGAGTTGCCCCCTGCAGCCTGCCAGGGGCCAGGCCAGCACTGCAGCCGCAGATTTATGGCTGAAGTGAGCAGCAGCCTGAAGGCAGATGGTAAATCAAAGCTGGGTGGCCCAAGCTGCAGCCTGGCCTGGGGCTGGCCCTCCTCTGCTGCCTTCAAGGCTTCCTCACTGGCCCCGCCCAAGCCAGGCTCCAGAGCTGGGGTAGGGGCACCAGGGAGGAGCCCTGGCCCTCTGCCGTCCCTGGGGAGGCTGACACCTGGGCTGGAGGTTAAGAGCTGGGCTCTGGAAGCCGCCTGCCTGCTGCCAACTCCCGCATACCTGTTTGTGGGAGTTTGGGCAAAGGCATAGCACTGTGCCTCTGTGTTTTCATCTGTAGAATGGAGATAATGGTCGTATCTGCACAGGGGCCCTTGTGGGTTTGCTAAGGTGCCTGGAACAGGGCCTGGGAGGTAAGTTGCTCTAACCTAAGGCCCCAAAGCGGCACACAGGGATGTGGGAATGGCTTTGCCTGGGCCCTGGGGTTCGTGCCTACTGGTGTCTGTCTGAGATCCCTGGGGGAGGGCTCAGCTCAGGGCAACCTCTTCCCCAGAGGCTGCTGTGAATCAGACTCCAGCCCGCTCAAAGGAGAACAAGGGCAGGGCCAATTGGGGACTGCAGAGAGGTGCTCCCAGCTGCAGCCCGGGCGGCTCAGGGACAGAGCTTGAAACCAGCCTCCCATCGCCCCCACTCTGTGCCCCCATGACGGCTCTTCCTCCTCTGGAGGACCCTATGAAATGGATACTATTATTATCCTTGTTTAAAGATGAGAAGCTGAGACTCAGAGGGGGAGAGTCACTTGCCCAGGGGCACACAGCTGGTAAAAAGGCAGGTTGAGATTTGAACAAGCCTTCCTGCAACCTGAACCCGAGCCGCGGAGTCCAGTGCTTCTCGGGAGCACAGCAGGCCTGAGGCTTGGGGCAGGAGCCAGGGAGGCCTGGCAAATGGTGGGGTCACCGAGTGTGCATTCCCTCTGCCAAGAGAATGCAGGGCAGAGGTCTGCCAGCGCCAGGTGGGGTGAAACCTGGGGGGACCCAGGCCCCCGCCCTGCCACAGGTGAGTGCTGAGCCTCACCCTGGGAGAGGCTCAGGAGACAGGCTGGGGTCCTGGCTGGATCTCCTAGCAACACAGCCCCAGGGACCCTGCCTGTCTGCCTTAGCTGCCCTTGGGAACCAGCTCAACCACGACCCCCAAGAGGGGGTGTCTGGCGGGCAAGCCCTGCCCGGGTGGGCGGTGGGATAGAAGGGCGAGGGCAAAAGCTCTGGCTGAGTGCCCGGGGGAGGGAACGGGGGCTTCTCGTGCTCCAGCCCAGAGTGAAGCTGCTTCGGGTGGCCTTGGAGGAGGATGGGTCTCTGCTTCCCTGCCCACAGCTCTTTCTTCCTGTGTCTGTCTCCCATCTCTCTCTGTCACCCCCCCGCCACTTCTCTTCTCTCTGCCTCTCTCTCCATCCTTCTGCCTCTGCATCTCTCTTTCTTCTCCCTTCTTTCTTTCTGTCCCCCTCCTTCCCATGCCCATCTCTTTCTCTCTATCCCAGGCACTTTTTCTTGTCTCTTTCAAATGTCTTTCCCACTTCTCCCTGTCTTCCATGCCCACCTGCCCCCGTTTCCCCTCATATTTCTTTGTCTCTCTCTCTCTGTGCACCTCCAGCACTTTCTCCAGCCCCCCATCCCTGAGGTCTCCCCACCATTACATGTGCTTCTTCCCCTGGTGTGTCTCCCCTGGCCAAGGAGTGTCAGGTGGACATGGGTGCTGGCTCCCAGCCTTGATTGTGGGCGGGTGGGGGAGGTCACACCCATGATGTTTAGTGAGATGTACAGGGAGGTCAGTCTGAGCAGGGAGGCCAGAGGTCATCTCATGACCTGGAGCTGGCCTCTCTCTCTCTCAGGCTCCAGTTTCCCCATCTGTTGAATGGGTCTGACGACCCTGTTGGGAAGGTTTAGGTGCCCTTTGGGTTGCTATTGGTCACAGACTGTGCTAGAAATGGACAGAATATCAAGCCAAGGTGGTGTGGGGCATCACCTGGAGAAAGGACTGCACGGGTCTCCGGGGCTCTGCTCTTGCCCTCCCAGCTGGCAGGCTTCTGGCCGGCACTGCCCCGCAGGATGTCAGGGAGCCCTTGGCGCACCTGGGCAGCTTTGGCTGCGTCATAGTGCCCTCTGGTGGCACCAGGTAGATACTGCTGCCACGCTTGGCTCCACCCACTGGTCGCTGATGTGGACTCCAGGGCCTTGCTGAGCGACAGTGGGCAGTGGGCGCTGGGCACACCAATAGGAGCTAAACTCTACTGAGCACTTAGTGAGTGCCAGGCGCTCTTCCGGCTGTTACTATGCACTATCTCATTTTATTCTCACCTGCCCTACTATGATCTCCACTTTACAGATGAGAAAGTTGAGACCCAAGGTTTCCAACCCAGGCAGTCCGACTCTAGACTTAACCACCACACTTGGAATTCTGCCTGTAAATCACCTGCAGCTGATGCCTACAATTCCACCATCAATGATGACTCATTCTTTGGGGCTGTTTATTTGTCTAATAAGCATTTATTTACACTAACTGTGGGTGGTGGATCTGCAGGAAACATCAGAGCCAAAAGAGCGCATTGAAGCCACCCAGCCTGATAGGGCCATTTTACAGACAGGGAAACTGAGACTTGGAAAGGGAGCGTGCTCATCCCAAGGTCACATGTATGAGAGTGTGGGCATGTGGGAGAGCTGAACTTCCACGAGTAGCTCAGTGCGGTGGCTCCAGGTCGCTGTGCGGGCTGAGGCAGTGCTGGGACGGGGACAGAAGACAGCCTTCCAGGACGAGTGAGGCCACAGTGGATAGGGGCTGGAGGCACTGCAGAGAAAGTACAGATCCTGGAACTCTGCAGACGCGTGATCCCGGAATTCTGGGAGCCAACGCATGGGGGTGAGGCGGGGGCCCTGCAGGATAGAGGTGTCTGAGCACGGATACAGGCATGGCTAGGGCAGGTGGGGGTGTTGTGTGCCCACCTTGTGTGCCCACGCGTCAAGGTGTCCTGCAGGGGACGAGGGCTGCGGGAGTGGTGGATACTGAAGGAAGCTGGAATGATGGGCCAAGGAGCCTGGGCCTTATTATGGCAGCAGCTAGAGCAGGGGTGAAACCTCCAGCCACCTTGTCCTCCTTACCACAGCCCTTCCCGAGCACCTGCCCTGTGCCGGGCACTGCCAGCCAACGGGACAGCCCAGCTGCTGTCCTCAGGGGGCCTTTGGTCCAGCCTGATGAGCACAAAAGATGAGCTTAGAAAGAGGCCTCTCGTTTCTAATCTGTGGTGCTAGAGATCTGCATAGTGGGGCAGGGAGATGCAGGGGGTGAGGGGCTTGATTGGGAGCTCTCTGGGGTGAAGGAAATGTTCTAGAGCTTCACAGGGCGGTAGTTACATGGAGTCCATACGGGGACTATGCATCGAGCTGTTCACTTAAAGCCAGTGTCCTTTACTGTATGCAACCTTGAGAAGAAGAAGAAAACAAAAAGTAGGCTCCTGCCCTGGGCGGGAGGGGAGGTTGGAAGGGCCAGTAGCTGTGGCCTCTCCTGGGTGAAGAGGACCAAGATGGAGAGAAGCTGGTGGAGAATTCTATGGCGGAGTTGCTGCTGGTAGTGAAGGCTGGAGCCCAGCTCTGGGCAGTCGGGGGGTGGGGGTTCTCAGGAGACCCAGGGGATGAAGCCTTAAAGATTTTGGGAGGCTTAGGGATCCCTGGGCATCTTGTCTCTGGAAGACCCCCCCATCCCCACCCCCCTACCCCCCCAGAAGTCAGAAGTGGGAGGAAGGCATGGATCCAGGGCACTTGCTAAATCTGCAGACTCCCTGTTCCCCATCTACTGATCTGCCAGGGATGGAAGGGAGCCCCCATATCTACATGTTCACACGTCCCGCAGGGGACCCTGACTTTGTCAGACTGCAGACCAGTGTTAGGAAATCACAGCCCAAAGTTCTTTCCAGCACTTGGCCTCTGTGATTCCAGATCCCGAGATTCTCTGGGTTGGAAGAGTTCTTTCAGCTTGCAGCTCACCCGTCCTTTGACCTGGAGAAGCTGAATCCCAGGGACGGGAAGTCACTTGTTCTGGCCTCACAGCCAGCTTGCAGCCTGAGCTGTAACCAGAACCGAGTCTGGGCTGCCAGGCCAGGTTCCCAGCCCTGAGACGATGACTGGGTCATGTGGCAGGAATTCCCAGCTGTCAGGGGCCTCAAGAGAGATGGGTGGGGCCTGTAGGTGGGGGCACGGAGTCTGGCAGCTGTGGGTGGGCCTGGGCACCACCCACCCTGCAGGTGTCCCCGGGTCTTGGGGTCTGTTGGAGGCCGCCTTGGGCTGTTGGCTGCTCAGGGCTCAGGCTGGCCTCCCACCCCTGCAGCCCAGAACAGAGCCGCTGGTGGGGGGGCTGCGCTCCTGGCCACGGGGTAAGGGGCAGAATCCAGGCTCTGGACCCAGGGGTGGGAGGCTCTGCAGAACGCTGTCATGTGGACGTGCAACCCCCAAACCCCTGCCCTCAGGGCCTCATTAGGATATGAGTGGCACAGGCTGAGCTGTAAAGGTCACTGGCCACCAGAGAACAGAGTGAAGGTGAGTGCCCACTGCCAGCCGGGCACTGCCCCCACTGACCCCTGTTGGCTCAGGCCCTCTGCCCAAGGCAGTAGCTTACGTCTGGCCTTGGCTCTGCCTTGGCATCCTTCTGTTTTCTCTCCTCCTTCCCTTCTCTTCCCCGCCGATTCCTTCCCCTGCCCTGGGGGCTCTGGCTTGGTGACTCCTCCTCCATCCTGACCCCGATGGGGACAAGCAGACCTGGTTTGAGCCCCAGCTCCTGCTCCCCAGGCGCCCCGCTGCATCCCGCCACCACAGCTCCAGAGCTCTGTGACCTTGGACAAGTTGCTAAACCTCTCTGAGTCTCTGTTTACTTAGCTGCAAAGTGAGAGTCATAGATCCTATCTCCCGAATGGATCTTTAAGCTATCTAACGTTGGTTGAGCACTTACCCTGTGCCAAGCTGTGTTAGTTAACTGCCCGGGGCAGCTACCATCCTCCTCCTCATTTTATAGATAAGGAAACTGAGGCTCAGAGAGAGGGTACCTGCTCGTTCCTGATTGCCCACCTATACGTGCAGAGCTGAGCTTTGGGGCTCCAAGATCTTTGCCAGGCACTAGGGCATTGGGGGCACAGGGCCATGGGCAGAGGTGTGACCTCAGCAAGCCAGAGGTAGGAAAGACTGGGGCCTGGGTCACATGCTTGTATACAAGATGCTGAGTTTTGGAGTCAGGCCTCAGTCTCCTCATCTGTAGAATGGGAAAAGTGGGAACTCTCCCTTGGGGTGGCAGTGATTGGTAAAAGGGCAGAGTTTGGGATCAAATCCAGCTTCACACACGCTCCCCTGCCTAAAACAAGAAGGACTTTTGGGTTGCTTCCGTTGAGGTGGGGCATGACCTTGCTTTATGGAGACGGTCACATACACAAGCAAATATTAGTGAATTTAATCCCATTTTTCCTGCAAACACTATTACAGATCCTGAGATCTCTGCCCAAGCAATGAAAACGGCTGCACACATCATTTGAAATCTCCACCCCAGGCCCTGAACTTCCGTCTCCCGAGTCATGCATTGTAACCCCATAGGAAGAAACTGTAGCTCAGTGTTGGGCCCAGGCTTGCCCCAGATCACACAGCCCAGGGTGGCAGAGGTCCTGTCCCACCTCATCCCACATGGCTTTCCCTCTCTCAGGGCCTGAAGGGAGGGCAAAGCTGGCTCCCCCACCTGGAGCAGCTGCTTTCTTTAGCATTCTGAAGTGTACCCACCCAGGTTGCCATTGTGTGCCTGGGGAGATTCACATCTGTAGGTTCTAATTCACCCTAATTGACCCTGCAGAGAATCCTCCCAACTCCTGGGTTTTTACAGCTTCTTGGAGTTTTATTTTGGCTTAAGAAAAATAGTGCATTTATGCCAAACATGCAGTGTCATAAATAGATGTTGCTTTGATTAAGTGCAAAAAAGTCCTTGTGCTGAGTAGCCAGGGCCGCAGTGCTCCCCCAAGTGGCCGGGCCCTGGGCCTGGATGCTCCCCAACAGCTCCATCTTATAGATGAGGAAGCAGAGGTTTGGAAAGGGCCGTGGTGACAATAGCAGCTGGCCTGTATTGGCCACTTAGAGTGGTTGAGCTCTGTACTGAGGACTTCACAGGCATTAAGTAAAATTGCCCACGGTCCAGATGCTTGTAACTGTCTGGTCCCAAAGCCAGCTTGGCCAGGAATAAGAAGTTCAGGGCAGAGCCAATGAACCTGTTTTGTTTATGGTGGGTTTGAGGTTCTTGTGGGATCTCCAGGAAGGAGAGCTTGGCTCAGAGGCTTATCAGCTGTTCACCCTGGACAACTCACTTACCCTCTCTGTGCCTTAGTACCCCAGTCTGCAAAATGGGGATAATAATAGTACCTCCCTCATGGGGTTACTGTGTCAGGATTAAGTGAGTTACATGGGTGGGGGTGACCCACACTGAAGAGGCAGTTGGACCCCTGGGCGTGGAGATTGGCAGTGGTGAGTTTGGGAACATGGGTGCCTGGGAGGGTGTGGGGTGAACAAGCAGGGTGAGGAGAGAACCCAGTTCTCTGTGGAACAGGATGGCAGAGGGACCTACCAGGGGAGTAAGGAGCAGCCAGGAGGACCCTCACCAGGGCCTGGGGCTGTGGAGCCGAGCAGGGTGCAGGGAGGAGAGTGGTAAGCAGAGTGCCAGCTGCCTGGCCCCAGGGTGAGAACCGAACCACTCTCACTCTCAGGATGTAACACGAGTGATGGGTGAGAAGAGTTTTGGTGGAATACGGCATAGACAGCAGTGGGCTGAGGAGGCAGAGACGGGCACACAGGTCACATCTGAAGAGATGCCACCAGGCTGGGGAGAAGAAAGATGGGGCCCAGCTGGAGCCAGAGTGTGGGGCTAAGGGAGGGGTTTGAAAGATCCTTATCAAGAGGTAGGCGCTTTGTTGATGGAGGGAAGGGGAAGGGAGGAGAGATGAGGCAGGGGAGGGGGGTGCCCAGGGCTTGGGGACAGTTGGGCTCCTTGGCGGAGGGGGCCGCTGATCTGCCTCAGGCTGGGCCTTTGCAGAACAGGGTGGGAGATTTTTGAGGGCCAAGGTGCCAAGACTCTAGGTGCAGAAAGGCCCCTTGGTGTCTAGGCTGGACAGGGAGGGAGCCCCGGAGGAGGAGAAGGGTGGTGAGATGAGGTCAGAGAGCAGGGTCAGGAGAGTGAAGCCGGCCCGACGGGGAAGGATGGAGGGCAGTGGACAGAGAGGCCAGTTCTGGAGGGGAGGAAATATCAAGGGGCAGTTCTGGGGGAGGACAACGTCTAGAGTGGGGATGGCTGGGAGAGTGCAGAGGAAGAGAGGGTTGCTTGTGATGAGGGACCCCAGAACCGAGATGCAGGGGTTGGCTGGGTCACCAGGGGTGCTGGGAACATCACCCAGGGATATTGACGGGGGAAGTCTGAGTCTTATCACTGGAGGTGGGGATAGGGGTGGGGGTGGGAAGGAGTCCATGATGCGGATCACTTGGCACTCAGTGACCCTCGGTAAAGGAGAACTCAGATCTAAAAGTCTTGGGACTACTCACCCAGCCTGAGGACATGTTCCTGCCGCCCTGCTGGCATGGGTGCTGGGGAGAAGCCTCCTTCACGGCCCCCAGGCCCCTTCCACACCCCACTCTCGGTGGCTGCTGTCTTGTCCAGAGTCCTGCTTCTAGAACCATACAAGGTGCCCCAAGAGGCCAGGAGGGTCGGGGAGCACTGGGGCTGGCCTCTTACTGTCCCCATTAGGGGAAGAGGCTCTCAGGGGGGTGGCAGTCGATTCCTCAAGGTGCCCTGAGGCACAGGTGCAGGCCTCGGCTGGGCTCCAGGCTGGGGATGCAGAGGGCAGCAGGCCTGGACGCTGGCTGGTGCCCTCACCCACTCCGGCCAGGCTCTGCTCAGGCTCTGAGCTCTGGGCTCCAGGTGCTGGGCTGGTGGCCCAAGGCTCTGGGCTCCGTGTGCCTGGAGGGTGGTGCCTCTGTAACATCCATTTCTCGTACCCACAGACCCTGAGGAAGCAGCTAGGGCACCCATCCTGAGAGAAAGGTCTGGAAGGCTGGTGGAGAGCTTGGCTCCAGAGCACCCATAGCCCATCATGACCCAATGGCGATTCCTCAACAACCCCACCATGACTTTGTGATGACCAGGTGCTGGCTGCTGTCCGGAAACCAGTCTGGACTCCGCCTGCAGTGCGCCCACTCCCACCCACATGGGGCTAGTCTCTCCCAACTCAGGGGCTGCCCCTGGACCCAGAATGGGAAGCCAGCAAGGACCATTTTCCTCCATTTTCCTTGAGGCTCATCTCAGGGGTTACCTCCCTTGACACCCCTGGTTAGGGGCCCTCCTGCCCCTAATGAATCACATGCACCTTGTCTGTCTCCCCTGGCTGGAGTGGGGTGGTGTCCATGGGGCCGGGCCTAGTGTTAAGTCACCTGTGCCCCAACTGAGCAGGTGGGATATGGTGCTGGGTGAACAGCAGATGGAGGGAGGTGGCCAGAAGCTCCTTCAGGAAAAACAGTTTCCCTGAGACATAGTGAGGGGAGTGTGGATTCTGGGGCCAAAGTACTGGAAGTAAGATGTGTGCCCTCTGGCAAGTTCTTAACCTCTCTCATGCCTTCTTCCTTCATCTGTAAGTCAGAGGACGAGGATGCTTCATAGGGGTGTAGGGTACTCACAGCTGGGCCTTCTTCTTATTAATTATTGTTATTACTTGGTGCTACCAGAGAAGGGCCTGGTCTCTGTGGCAAAAGGGGTACTAGAGGGAGCCAGGACCAGGGTTTGTCGCTGTTCTGAGGGTTTGAGTGCTGGTAACCCCCGTGAGTTGGTTCTAGCACTTTCTCCAAAGCTCTGCCAGCACCCAGCACCAGAGGGAATAACTCACTCCATGCCTACTACTGTGTGACTTAGGCAAATCACTGAACCACTCTGAGCCACTCTCCTCATCTGTAAAACACCTCATCATCATCACCATCATCATCATCATCATCATCATCACCATCATCACCATCATCACCATCACCATCACCATCACCATCATCATCATCACTATCATCATCATCATCACCATCATTATCATCACCATCATCATCACCATCATTATCATCACCATCATCATCATAACTATCATTATCACCATCATCACCATCATCATCATTATCATCACCATCACCACCATCATCATCATCACCACCATCACCATCATCTTCACTATCATCACCATCATCATCACCATCATCATAATTATCATCACCATCACCACCATCATCATCATCACCACCATCACCATCATCTTCACTATCATCACCATCATCATCACCATCACCATCATCACCATCATCTTCACTATCATCACCATCATCATCACCATCACCATCATCACCATCACCATCACCATCACCATCATCTTCACCATCATGATCATCACTATCATTATCACCATCATCACCATCATCATCACCATCATCACCATCATCACCATCACCATCATCTTCACCATAATGATCATCACTATCATTATCACCATCATCACCATCATCATCACCATCACCATCATCACCATCACCATCATTATCATCACCATCATCACCATCATCTTCACCATCATCATCATCACTATCATTATCACCATCACCACCAACACCATCATCACCATCACCATCATTATCACCATCATCACCATCACCATCATCATCATCATCACCATCACCATCACCATCACCATCACCATCATCATCATCATCACCATCACCATCATCATCATCATCATCATCATCATCACCATCACCATCATCATCATCACCATCATCATCTTCACCATCATCATCATTATCATCACCATTATCACCATCATCACCATCACCTTCACCATCATCATCATCACTATCATTATCACCATCACCACCATCACCATCATTATCATCACCATCATCACCATCACCATCACCGTCACCATCATCATCATCATCACCACCATCATCATCATCATCACCCCTCCTTCAATTACTGTATTCATGTGCTTACTCAGCAAACATTTACTGAAGCAGGTAGTGTTGCTGTCAGATGAAAAGAGTTCAAGTGTGAATAGTGCCTTGCTGGGGATGCACACAGGTGTCTGCACCACATCCCCCAAGATTCAGCTCCAGCTCCCAGGCCCCCTCCCAGGGGCAGTCCCACCAGAGGCTTCAGGCCTTGGCTCCCTGCTGAGTGAAGCTCAGGGAGCTTGGCTCCCTGCTGGGTGAAGCTCTTATGGCCACAGTCCTCTGAGCATGGCCCCTCACAAGGGGTCAGAATCCCCACTGCTGGATGTTTTGCATGGAGGGAGCCCTGGGACCCCCCTCGATTGCGCAGAAGAGGCACATGAGGCCCTGAAAGTGCTGCAGCCTGTCCCAGGCCGCACTGCGAGTGGAGGGCCTCCAGCCTGGCGTCCTCACCCTGCCCTGCCCCTCCCCTCCCCTCCCTGCTTTCAGGCCACCCTCCCAGAGGCTGCCTCTTCCTGGCAGGATTCCCCAGGGCAGCCCGGGCCCAGCATGCCCGCTAGCTCGTGGGCAGGCCCTGGAAACTAACGGCTGGTGCAAGTGGGCGTTTGGCGGCACTGCCAGGCCCAGGCACTTGCCAGCTGGCAGCCACAACTCCGCCCCCCACTTTAGGCGGTCCTGCCCAGTGGGCTTCTGTGGTTCCCTCGGCTGCCCCCTGCAGACCTGAGTGTCTTAGGCTCAGATGCCCTGTGATGGAGGCAGGACACATACCCTCTTGGAACCTCAGAAAACAGGTCCTGAGCTTTCTTTTAGGCTCAGGCTGAGTTGGGCTGTACTCAGGGGGGTGTGAGAAAAGATGGACCAACCTAGAGGCTCCCTCTGACCCTCAGCCCATCTGGGCCACAGATGGCAAAGAGGGTACCCTGTGTGAGTGTGTGTGTGTGTGTGTGTGTTGTGTGCTTCTCCATGTGACCATGTCCCTCTGTAGGGATCCGTACTGCATTCATTCATTCATCAAATGTATTGATAATCCGAGTCAGTCCCAGGCTCTATTCCTGCTCACAGGTAGAGACAGGCCAGGGAACAGACAGATGTAGAGCAAGGTGCTAAGGGGGCTGTTGGAGCTGGAAGAAGGACCAGCTGCAGGGGCAGGAAGCCTTGAGCATCGAAGGTGAGTATGGAGAGGCAGCTGGGAGCTAGCCAGTGCTGGTCAGTGCCAGGCAGTGAGACCGCTGCAAGCCAGGCACCCATCACGGCCCCAACCTGGTACCTCATGAAGTCTTCTTGGTGAAGTTCATGGCAGCCTTGTTTCCTAGGTGAGGAAAGGGCTCAGGGAGGTGGTGTGACTCATCCAAGATCACACAGTCACCAAGTGGCCCACCCAGGATGCAGATCCAGATCTGCTGATCCAGAGCCCAAGTTTTAAATTGCTCTGTTCCGATCTCAGTGAGGTGAGCAGGAAAGTCCCCATAGCCTCAAAGGCCAGGTTGTGGAGGGCAATGCGGCTGACCTGTCGAATTTGAGTTTTGGAAGGATTCCTTTGACAGTTCATGGGGAGTATGCATGTGTGTGTGTGTGCGTGTGTGCGTGTATATATGTGTGGCATGCAGAGCAAGGAAATGGGTGACAAGGACTTGGCTGCAATTCAGAGGGACTGTGGTGGTAGCCTGGATTTGATGGGATGGCGGTGTTGGATTCCAAGGGTTTGGGAGGTGACTTGGGCAGGACTGGGGGGTGAGCAGGTGGGAGGCAGCAAGTGTCTGGCTTGGGAAATTGGGTGGTGGATAGTGGGTCTCCTCTGAGGTGGGAGGAGGGAGCAGATGGGGGAGGTAGTGAGCTCAACCTTGGACCTGACAGGTAGGGCAGAGCTCCAGCTCACTGGGTGTCCTGTGTCCCTCTCTGTGCTGTCACACACACACACCCATCCTCCACCCGTGTGCCTGGTGCAGTGCCCAGCCCGGCACTGATGGAGAAGGGTCAGGGTCTGGAGGGCAATGGCTGTGTCTGCTTTAGCCTGAGCCCACCCTGATCACCGCAGCCCCTGATCACCTCTGCACCTGGGCTCCCAGTGTCCCTGGAGGTTGTGGGGAGCAGGGGACATTATCCTATCAGAGACTTGGCTCTGGCCAAGCTCCCTGAGGTGCAAGGAGCCCCAGTGCTGGGCATGATGGTCCAAGCCCCTTAGGGTAGGTAGGAGCCCACCTCCCTCTATGCCTCATGCCACTCACTCCTTCCTTCTAGATTAGGCTCAGGTCCCTTCCTGCAGCCTAAAGTCCCTCCTGATGTCAACCTGGGATCCCTCTGTCTAGGTGGTTAAGTTGCTGGCACCTCAGTCTCTCCCCTGCCAGCTTTTTGAGGGCTGGGTTCTTCCCGCCTCCAGCTAGCATCACCCCACTTTCAAAATGTCCATCTCCCATGAATACTACAGAGCAGATCCTGTCTGAGGCTGGGCCATCCTGGCCCCCTCTGAGCCTCAGTTTCTTCATCTGTCCAGTGGGGTTAGTTGGCTGGACCTGGCAGAGCCATGGTGGGTCAGGTCCCTATGACAGGGAATGGGCACATTCCTCAGAATCAGGGGTGATCTTGTCCTCCTATCAAGGTCCTTCCCTGCAGGGTGTGGGGGGCTCCTCCTCTGGCCGCCCCCTACCCCGGCAGGCTGCCAGCAGCTCTTTCAGGCTAATTAAGTTGTCCTGGAGCTGCTGTGGATTAACAAGCAATCGGCTGTGGGTTGTGATGGGTACCAGACCTTGGTCCCCATCCTGGCGTGCGGCAGCTCCGGAAATGCCAGTGAGCCCAGGCCTCCCTCTCAGGGCTGAGCTGCGAGTCCCAGGCTGGGGCTGCCTTGGACGGGGCACCTGCTTGTGCCAGGTGGGGGCCTGCTGACCCATCTCACGTCCCAGAGCCCCTCCTCCCACCACCGCCCACAGCGCTCCTGGTTGGGAAGGGGGCGAGTGGTGGGCCTCCTTACAAGTGGGCTCAAAGCTGAGACATTCCAGTGAGGAGGACCCCGGGCCCCTCTGCGGCCACCCCAGCTCTCTGCTCTGACATTCCCGTGCGCCTGAAATGGCAGGAAAATCCCTGAGCCCTTGCTTGCCACAGCAGCTCCACTCTGGGAGGGGCGTGTGCCTGGGAGTCTTGTTCCCGTTTAACAGGAGCCGGAGCCGCTAGCTTTACAGAGCAGTGGGGAGGGAGCACACTGACCCACAAGCTGGCCCACGGCAGACATCATGGTGAGGGGCTCTGTGTGCCACACTCAGTGTCACAGATGGGGCTCGAGGGCCAGCACTGGCCTGGAAGAGTGGTTCTGTCACTTCTCTGGGCCTCAGGTTCCTCTTCTGTAAAATGGGGGTGATGATGACACCTGCCTTGGGAGGATGCTGTGAGGTTCCAGGTACAGTAGCTGCCAGGCCAGGAGGAGGCGTCCATAAATAGCATCGCCTAGCAGACGGGTCCCTGAGGTTTCATACATTCCTGCACGCCTGCCTGCTTGGACCTTCCCTGGGGTCTCCCTGTGGCCCTTGGCCGCGGGGTGTGGAGAGAGCTCCCCTGACCTGACCACACTCCCAGGGCCCCACCAGGGCTCTGGTGAGATGGGGGTACCAGGGTTGGGAGGCAGGAGCAGGCCAAGGCCATGTGCTCTCGGCAAGTCTGGCTCATGAGGGAGCCTGGGCTGCTGTGAGGGCAGAGCCCTTTCCGCTGGTTTCTAGCTTCTGGCAGGGGCTGTGCAGCTATGACCAAGGGGAGTATCTGGGAAGGGGCTCCTCAGGGCTCCAGGAAGACACCCGCTCCTGTAGACAGGTACACCCTCCTCCAGAAGCCCACCTCCACCTTCACACCCTGCCCCCCAGAGGCAACCGCCCACACCTGAATATCCCCAACTGCATATAGCTTTATAATCTTGTACACACACACACACACACACACACACACACAGCCACCAACACATCCACACAGGATACACACTTCACACAGCCCTGACAGTCTAGTACACCTACACACTCACACACCACCCATCTACCACGAGGGCTCTCATGCACACGCAGACGGCCCCCTGCACTTGCATTTCCCATTCCTGGGGCAGCCGGAAGGGGGTGGGGCAGAGCTATACTCTCTTCGCCCCCCACCACGGGGGGTCCTGGCAAACTGGCAGACAGCTGGGTTCCCCATTCTCTCTCCCCCTTCCCACGGCCCCCAAGCCCACCCACTGCCCATGACCCTCACAGACCAGAGCAGCCCTCACCCTGGTCATACCAGGCAGTGTGGGCTCCGCACCAGAAATGTGCCTTGTGATTTTAGATGCACCCAGGCAGCTTGGGGAGGGGGCCCTGTGGCTTCCAGATCTGCAGGGAAAAGGAAATTTACATAAAATGAGCACCTCCTGGGTGCCCCGTGACCTCATCTGCTCTAACAACTCTGCAAAGCAGGATGGGAGTCCCCACATTACAGAGGAGGAGCCTGAGGTTCAGAGAAGCCAGTGGCCCAGGACACACAGCTGGAATGATGAAGCCGGAACTGGACCCCAGTGCTGTGTGACCCCAGATCCTGGGGGTTGGAATGGGAGGGGTTCTGTGGAAGTTGGAGCCGGCTTGTTGTGTAGAGCTAGAAACAGGCTTTGGCTCCCTGGAGGAAGAGGCTGTATAACCCAGAGCTGCCCCCAGGCCTCAGCCATAGGTAGTAAGTTCCCGATAGGATACCAACAACATGCAAAGTAAATGACCACAACGCCCTCTGCAGTTGACAGGGCGCTCCTTCTCATCCAGGCAGGCTCACTTGCTCCCTGGCAACTCTGGGAGGCAGGAATCATTCTCAGCCCCATTTACCCCTGGAGAAATGAAGACTCGGAGAAGTCAGAGGAAACCCTTCGGACTGAAAGGCCCCTGCAGCTAAAGTAGCCATCCAATGGTTCCCCTGTGTCGGCTGCTTACAGTACTGTAGCCAACACTGGGCTGAGAGTGATACACGCATCATTTCACTTCATGTTTACAGCCACTCGAGGGAAGTAGATGTCATTATCATCTCCACTCTCCAGATGAGGAAACGGGTACAGATAGGGTAAGTAACTTGCCCAAAGTCACACAGCTAGTCAGTGACAGAGACAGCAAGACACCCATGTGTCTGACTGTGAGCCCCAAGGAGAAATCTCTAGTCTATGGGCTGCTTTTTCATACATGAACCTCTGTCTCCTCAGAAGCCCCAGTCAGCTTTCCAGGGCCATCGGGGTGACACCCCCTCCCATCCCTGTGGTCCTTGAGCAGAAGGGAAAATCTCCCAGGGATATCCTCTGGCCATTTTGGGGACAAAGAATGTGGAGGGCTCCCAGGTTGGGGGGCATGGTCTCCAGCTCTCACAGGCTCAGAGAATCATCCTTTAAAGAGGGTCTTTGGATAGAGAGCCTTCAACACTCTTCTGCTGTGTGACTGGCCACCCGCTTCTGAGCACCAGTCCTAAGAGGGTATTTCAGAATCTGGGAAAACCTTCCGGCACACAGGTGTTCATAGCAATTGTGTTTAGAATAGCAGAAATGGAAACAACCTTAAGATTATGAACCAGGGATCAGCCTCTGGGCAGAGAAAGGACTCAGAGCAAAAGGAAAGTGCTCAGGAAGTCAGCTGTGCTGCGGCAGACAGCGGAGAGTGTTCTAAAGCCTGGGGACACAAGGAAGTCACCAGAAGGCTGAAAGTGCTGGGGGAGACAGGGCTGTGTGGTTTTGCTTTGTTGTTTTTGTATTTTCCAAATTTATTTTATTAACCAGCGTTAATTTTATAGTGTGTGTGTGGGAAGTACAGAGAGAGAGAGAGACCTTCCTTTTAATGCAACTAAAACAGCTTCCGGATGTAAACAAGTGGTGTCCTTGGGGCACTCTGGCGACAGCACAGGTTTTGCCGCCGCCAGATCCTGCCAGGCAGAGAGGTGTTTAATTCCCGAATGCTGACCTTCTCTGAGCCACACTGGACGTCTTGGTGAAACACGAGGAGCCAGGCTTGCCAGAAATTCCTTCCCCAGCACTTGCAGTCGTACCTCAGGCTTGGCCGTGGGGTGTCTTGGCAGTTCCCTCGGAATATGACTCTTCCACGATCTCTCCAAAATGCAGAATCCTTTTTAATGGAAGTACCTTCCCCCTGCAGGATCATCCATGCAGGCTGGGGAAGGGGAACCATGTGTGTGACATTTTAGCTGACTGATTCCATGCTCATGTAAAGGCAATCCAGTTTATCTGATGGCTTGATCAGGGAATTTAATTATAATTTGGGCATCTCAGGTCTGAGGGTCCCTTCCAAGTCCAGTTGAGCCTCCAAACTACCCTAAGGCCAGGGGAACCCAGAAGTGCCCGAGACCATGGCAGGAGCCCAGATCAGACCAGGGCAGCCCTCAGCCCACTGCTTCTGCCAGCCCAGACCCTGCTCCCGGGTCTCTTAGACCCTCCAGATGCAGAACCTCCTTAGCTGGGCTGTCTGCTCCAAGGGCCTGCAGGAGATCCTCAGGGAAAACCCAGCGCATCAAGAGGGCATCTCAGCTGGGCTCCTGCAGCCCCAATCCCGGATGGGGACCATGCTTCTGAGAAGTTGAAGCACCCTTCAGCACAGCAGCTTCTTGCCTTGTTTGTGGGGGCTAATTTTGGGGGTTCCCTGGAGAGGGAAGCCTGGGGGTCAGTCTCTGGGATGGAGCAGGTAGAGTTGAGAAGCAAAGAAAGGCAGAGGATGCCATATGTCTGATGCTTAAGTAACTCTTCCCCCCATTTAAGGAGGGGGAGACTGGGGCTTGGTATAAGCCTTGGACCTTGCCCTTGCCCGAGGTCCTCAAGTCTGCAGCAGAGCCAGGATTATTACCCAGGACATTAGGCTTCTGATGGAGTGGGTCAGGACCCCAGAAGGGCCCCTCATCACTGACAGCTTTCTGCAAACTGTTCTTTCAGAGGACTCTTTTGGTCTCAGGTGAGCCCATTATAGAGAAGGAACAATCAATCTTCCCTGAGGTAGTATGTGCTCTAGAAGGAGCACAGGCTTTGGAGTTTGACGGCCCTGACATATACTGTGTGATATTAGGCAGTCACTTAACCTCTCTGAGCCTTTCCTTTGCTGTAGCTGGGTACCAATACCCACCTCACAGGGTTAGTTTGGAGCAGAGGGGCTTTCTTTATTAAAGGGAAAGACAAATCATATAGCATAAATCATTAAAAGTGTTTCTTGTATTCTCCTAGCAGGCCTGAGGGGTCCATTTCATAAGTGAGGCACCTGAGGCTGAGAGGGTGGGAATGACTTCCTCAGGGTTCCCAGGTACCAAGTAGCAAAGCCTGGATGTGAAGCAAGTCTTGTCAGCTCCAGAGTCTCTGCGAGCAGCAGCCTCTGCAGGGGAGAGAGGTTGAGAACAGGAGCTGGCCTGGCTCTGCCACTAGCCCACTCCCTGACCTCCAGCCTTCAAGAACTTTTACTTGCTGAGTCACAGGTCACTTTATCTGGGGAGGGCCTTCCTTGTGAGGTCAAGCGCTGGACCTGGCACCAGGAGGTGCCAACCTGTGTTAACCTGGGACAGACAGCACCCGGCCCCACCTGGGGTCAGCAGGAGGTGTCCCTGCTCCGGTCTGGAGGGCAAGACAAGTGTGTCTTCTCTCCCGAAACCTCTGTGCCTGATACAAAGCCTGCCAGGGGGCAGGTGCTTGATAAGTGCTTGATAAGCTTGTTAAGCAAATGAAGCAAACCTGGCAAGTCGCCAAGGTCCCAGCCCCATCTCTGGTTCTTTGCCCGGCTCTCTGCCCCTGCAGCCCTTTCTTCCTGCGCCGAAGCCCCCTCCTCCTGCTCTGAAAGAGCTGTGTACCCGCCCTAACCTGTGTGGGAAGGTAAAGGACCCTGGGTGGGGGGAGGGGGCGTGGACATCCTCCTGCCGGTCCTGATGTCTGAATGTGTTCTTTGTTCCTTATGAAGGACTTTGTCCATTTACTGAGCACTTACTGCCCGCCAGGCACCATGCCTCACAACAACTCCAATGGGGGAAGCACGATGAGCATCTTCATTTTATAGAGGTGGAATCTGAAGATCAGAGAGGAAAAGACTTGCCCAGGGCCACACAGCAGCAACCAGGATTCTAACTCATCCATCCTTGTGGATTCTGAAGCCTGGGCTCTTATTCATGACACCATACTGGGCCCCTCGTGCTGTGGTTGTGCCTCGACAACCAGGTCTTACGAGCGGGTGCCTCTTCTTCCCTGCTCCAGAATCATGTTCTAGCCTTGGTAACCTCCAGACCCATGTCAAGGCCAGCAGGCTCCTTGCAAATCACCTGCTTGGATTTCTGCTGCACCAGAGCCCCCTGCTGGCCAGGACCCCTTCTGCTTTGTCCCTGCCCGCAGCACCACACCCCCATATTTGGGCCTCCAAGCTTTGCCCCTTCCTTGTCATCCCTTGGGGTCTGCAGGGCAGCAAACGCTTCTGTGCAGCTGGACCCTCCCACCACACCCTCAAATCCAAGGATTCACAGGACAGGGTTGGCCTTCTCCAGGGCTTGGCTTCTCCAGGCTGGGCTAGCAATCACCCTTCCATGGACCGTTCCCTCCCCACCTGAACTGGCTGCTGCTGCTTGGTCTTGGTCCCCTTTGTTCAGGTCTCTTCTGAACAAAGGGGCCAGAAGGTCTAACACTGGCTGGACTGCCCCCAAAGCGCTGACAGGAGGAGAACTGAGTAGACAGCCCTGATGGGGATGAGAGGCTTCTATTAGCCTTCTCCCTTCCACTGCCTGGGCCCAGGAGGCTGCTCTGGGCTCTGGGGGCTGGGGGGTGGGGGGTAGCATGCAGAAGAGTGAAGAGATGCTAGTGGGGATGCTCAGGTGGCTGCAAAGGCTTTTAAAAGCTTCCTAGCGGACTCACATCCCGTCCCTTTTCCTCCTTCCCTCCGGCCTGCACCCCAGAGGCCCAGGGCCCACTGAGGGGTGCTGGGGGACAGGAGGGATTGGGCAGCCCTTGAGCCCAGGGCCTCTCCATCTCTGCCTCTACCAGCTGCTCACTAAACCCCTCCAAGCCCTTGGAGAGAGTGAGCTGGGATTCTGGAGCCAGACCTTCCTGGGTCCTTTCTGCATTCTGCCACTAACTCATCTGTGACTGTCCTCTCTCTGGGCCTCTCTTTCCTCAACTGAAAAATGGGAGCAGTAGCAGTCCTTCTTGGGTATGAAGGGCCCAGCAGAGGGCTTAGCACAAAGTTGGCATCGGTATAAGTTTGTGCAATGCACAGAAGCGCCATGACGTTAGTGGCCTTGACCGTGAGGGTGGGGTCCCTGCTCACCTCGAGGCTGCCTTCCCCATCCTTTTCTCCTCTGCAGGGGTCCCTGCAGGGGGTGCTTCCCACCAAGAGCCTGTCAGATGCTAGCAAGGTCCCTGCAGCCCCAGCTGCATATGTGCCTGGTCCTGCTTTCTCCTCTGGGCTGGGCTTGAGCCAGGGAGGCATCACAGCTTGAAGTGGGAAAAACTCACGGAGGGCAGATCTGGTTCCAGCCTTGGTTCTGCCAGGTCCTCACCATGGAACTCTGGGTAAATTGTTTTCCAGTCTGAGCCTCAGTTTCCTCTTCTGGAAAATGGGAGCAATGGCACCTGCCGTGTTAAAGGAGCTACAGAGAAGGTACAGCTCAGAGTAGCTGCCTCATGCCTGCACCCACCACACAATCCCGGTGGCATCTCACTGCCCCCTCACCTGTGGGTCTCCAGCTCCCCTGAGCCTCAGTCTCTCGAAAGCATCTTCAGCTCAACTTATTCTCCTCCTCCCACACTGCCCCCATCTCAGTGGCTAACCCGTACCTCATTGCACAAGCCAGAATCCAGGAGCGGGGCTACCTTGATTCCTTTCTCTCCCTCAACCCCTTTCCCCAGCCTGTCCCCCGCTCCCACCCCCGGCCCTGGACCTGCCCCGGACCTGCCCCAGGGGATTCCATCCTCACACACCCCTTTCTCGACACTCCTTCCTTGACTGCCTGCTGGCACTGTGCTGTCCACACCACCATTCCCTGGACTGTGCAGGAGCCTTCTGGCAGGCCCCCCTTTCGCTGGCTCCCTTCCAACCCTTCCACCATACTGCAGCCAGTGACATTCACCAGAACACACAGCTCCCTTGATGGAAACTCTGCAGAGGCTTAACTGTGCTTTTAGGATAAAGATCAAATGTCCTAGCCAGAGGTCCTTCATTATCTGGGCCTTACGGCCTCCCTGCTGAACCTCAGGCCACCTTCTCCTCACTCCGAGCTCCCGCCATCCTGGACTTCCTCTGCTGGGCTGTGCACGTGCCAGTCCCCTTGTCTGGAACGTTCTTCCCTGCCCCACTTCATCACCGAGCTGCTGCCTTCCACTCTCCAGATTGAAGCCCAGGCACAGCATCTCCAGAGAGGCCTGTCCTGGGTCCCAGGCTGGGTTAAATGTCTTTGTCACAAGGTCCCGCCAGCCTGGGGCCTCTTTTTTGAACCCTTTTCTTGGTTTACCATGGAACATACCTCTGGGTGATCCTGCGAAGTGTCCCCTGCCTACATGGACTGTAAGCTCCCTGAGGGCAGGGCCGTGTCTGTGTCTGCTTGTCACAGCATCTCTAGCCCCCAGCACAGAATCCAGAAGGAAGCAGATGCTGGACAAATACGATTGCGGCTCCTTGAAACCTCTGTGGCCCTCAGTCTGTGTCCTGGGTTATGCACACGATGATACCCAGGTTGGCTGTTGGTTAATGAGCTCACAGTGTGGTGGATAAAAACTTAGTTCAAGATTCAGGAGTCTCAGGTTCTAGTCCTGGTTCTGCTGTGTGACCCTAGAGAAAACATTGCCCTTTCTGAGTGTTTCCTCACCATAACACAAAGGGGCTGTGTTATGTGAGCTCAGAACTATCCCTTCCCATAGGACTGGTCCAGGAAAACTTGGAGGAGATAGGGCCTGTGCAGGGGCTGATGGGAGGGCAGGATTAAGTGAGGTGGAGTGGAGTGGGAAAGGCATTCCAGGTGGGAGGAACAGCATATGCAAAGATGGGAATGAGCAGAGCCTGTGAATCACATGTGGCTGGACAGAGGTGGGGATGGGGCCTAAGGAAGACAGGAGCAGAAAGAGAAGAAAGGGAGGGAGGCAGGGCTGAATCCCCCATCCCAGGGTCAGCGGGGCCCCCATCTGAGCAGCATCTTCATCCCTTCTCCGAGAACCCTGGCCCAGCTTGAAGGCGCAGTAATTGTAGGGCCCCTTAATTACGTAGGCGGCCCAGCACCTCCTGTCTCTGGCTGGTGGGTTAATTTCCTGCTCCCTGGAGCTGTCCTGTTAAGAGCCTTGCCTTCCTGTAACCCACAGCTCCCTCATCAGAGAGCAGGGAGGACGAGTCCTCTGGGGGAGTGGGAAGCTCCTGCTGCCCCACTCCATTGCCGGGGAGATGGCATGACCGCCCAGGAATGCTGAGGCCAGACCCCCTCCCTGTTCCCAGCAGCTCTATCTAGTCTGGGATCTCGTGTCTGGCTCTGCCATCTCCTGCCATGTGCAGCCTCTTGATACCCCCAGCTCCACACACTGTCCCTCAGAGCTGGCTCCTTGGGTGGTTTGGGTCTAAAGGGATGGGCAGCTTGGTGACTTGAGCCCCTTTGGACCAGGGCTAGAACCCTGGCTCCTGGGTTGGGGTTGGGGTGGGTGCTGCGATCTTGGCTGGGGGATGGGCTGAGAGGCTGGGCTGCTTGTGCAGGATGCAGCAGGCTGAGTTCGCTAAGATTGAGATGGGCAGGAACTTACTGCTGGAAAGAACCAGGATCCTTGAAGCAGTGGGGACTGGGGAGCAGGAGTGAGGGTCTTGCTCTGAACACTCAGCCTGCCCAGGAGGTCCAGCATCCAAGCAGAGGGGAGAGACTGGGGCAGGTGAGACCAGCCAAATATGGGGTGTTCTCCCCCTGCTCCCTATGCTTCAGCCACACTGGCCTCCTTGTATTTCTCTGTAATCCCCAGTTTATTCCTGCCTCAGGGCCTTTGCACTTGCTGTTCCCTCTGTCTGGGAACTACTTCATCCTGCTCTTTGCATGACTATTTTCTTTGCTACTTTCAGATCTCAACTCACACATCACTTCCTCAGAGAGGAGGTCCCCGACCATTCTCCATTGTGTCACCCGGTTTTATTTTTTATAGCATGTGTAACCATCTGAAATGACTGCCCTCACTTATTTGTCTGTTTCTTATCTGCTCCCGCACTAGATTATAAATTCCATGAGCGTGGGGACTGTGTGTCTTGTTTGCAGCATCTTCCCAGGTCCTAGCCCAGTGTCTGTGCACAGTCTGTGTTCAGCAAATATTAGGCCCCCATGTTCTGGCTTTGAAATCCAAGACGATTTGTCTTTTTTGCAAACATGTAGGTTGTTTTCTGTCTCCATGCCTTTTCATGTGCCATTCCTTCTGCCTGGGATACACTTCCGTTGGCTTTTACCTGGGAAAACGGCTTCAACACACAGCTCAAATGGACAGGGGAGAAGGTTCACCTAAGAGTTCTCCCATAAGTGCAGTTGTGTTATAAAGACAGATCTCTCTGTGCACATTGCCACCATCAGGCGTTTACTACCTACTGAGTTAGCCTGCTCCCTTATTAGACCACCGCCTTTAGAAAACTCTCTCTTCTTTTGGAAGCGGTGGGGTGGTCCCTGACTGCTGGCTCTGCAAAGTCACAGCCTCCTGAGAGAGGGGATAGTGGGATAGGTAAAGGGTGTGGATCGGAGACACAGGACTGAGTGGACCCCGGTTGCTGCAGGAAGTTGGTAATGGAGGAGGCTGGCCCCGCAGGTAATGAGCTCCCTGCCAGTGAAGGTATGCTTTCCCAAGGATCTCACTTCCCCTCCCTAGTCCCCACCTTTTCTCCAGGAAAAAAGAAAGAAAGTCTCTTCCCTCTGTCCCTCCCCTGCAAAGTTTAGTCAATGACATGGCCGGGGAATTTCTGTTGGGGTCTAACTTCAGTGCATCTTTCTCTGGGTTTAGGTCATTTCTTCAGACTCTGTCCTCAAGTAAAGACAGAGATTGGTTTTATAGTTTTGAAAACAGTCATTCATTCATCCATTCATTTCTAAGCCCCCACTGTGGGCTGGACCTTGGGGTGGGTCCTGAGGTTCCAGACGAGGAGGCATCACTGCAGCCCTGGAGTAAGTCCTGGAGTAGCTGGAGGGAGGGGATGGGGCAGCCGACTCCCAGACAGTCGTAGTGCAGTGGGCCAGTGCTGAGACTGGTGTGCAGGTGACAGCGGGGACTCACAGGGGACACTGGGCAGCTTCCCCTGAGTGCAGAGGATGAGAGGACACAAGAGTGGGGGGAGAGAGAAAGGGAAAGAGCATCTCAGGCAAAGACAGAGAGAGGAGAAGGCCACATCTATTGCACTACAAAATAATTCAGCTTGTCTGAATATACACAATTCAGGGGTTATAATGACAACAACAATAATAGCAATAGTTAATATAAGGTCTCTCTGGCTCCAAAGCACCAGCACTTATACATGCACATCCCTTGACAGTTTACAAAGCCCTTCCTGATCTGTTAGCTTATTCATTCTTTCACTCAACAAATATTTGTTGGGCCCATGGTACATTTCGTGCATTTTTCTAGGTGTTGGGGAAACAGCACCCAGCAGGTAGATGAAGTCCTTGACCTCACAGAGCCTACCATCTACTGGAGGAACGTGATTGTTTTCCTTCACAAATAAAGGTCTCATTACACATTGAGCTAAGTCCTACCCACGACAAAAGGAGGCTGTGGAAGCACAATACCTCAGTGAGGCTGGAAGGATGGATATAGGCCCTATTTTCCAGATGATGAAACTGAGGCCCATCAAGAGAAGGTCAGGGATTTGCTCAAGGTCACACAGCTGGGTCAAGTGGATGGTAGAGCTGAGATTCCAGCCTGGCATAGGCCACTTCTAATTTAGTGCTGTTTCCATTATCCCACAAATCCTGTAAGGCAGAGCAACTCACTGGGCTTCCTCTGCTTCCTACCAGCACACGTGCGTGCACACACACACACGCAGATGTGACTCCCTGAAAGAAAGAGTGGCCTAAGGTGCAGGGTCAGCGAGGATTGTCGTGGTGGAACAGGGACGCTGGTGGGGATAGCACTGGAGCAGCTCCTGGGGCTGTCATTCCTGTAGCAAGGCCTGGTCTGTGTCTCCCTGGACCCTGCCTGGTCCTCCAGCTTCTGCACAGAGTCAGTGAACTCTCTGGTGCCTGTCTGTTAAATGTATTTTCAGTATAAGCCAACCAGCGTTTCTTTCTGTTGTTTGCCAACACGTACCCTGATTAGTACAGATCTTGGTGCCATAATTGGGGTACAGGCACAGACCCTGAGGGAATCCTGGGAATATTGGATTGGTTTCTGCCCTAGTTAGGGCTGAAGGCAGGGAAATAACAGCTAGTATAAAGGGATGAGACCCAGAAGCTCATGGTCCCCAGTGATGAAACAGCTAATTAAAGTGTCCCTTGTGGTCACCTAAGATGAAGTACCCATGGAAGGCAAGACATCAGGGGCTTGAACGACCCGTGTCATAGAACAGAATAAAGGGCAGGAGGAATTTGAGGACTGTGGAGTGGAATGTCTGTTTTTAATGGCATTGGATAGCTTAAGGAAAGAAAATAATGAACAAATGTCCTTAGAGCCTTGGCTCAAGGCATGGACTGAAATTCAGGAACTTTCTATGACTGGGAAAGAGTCTCATCTCTTATTGAGACAGGGCTGGTTCGTTCTGGTGGATTGCTGAATTCTAATGCTTGAATCCTCAACCTTTGCAGGGTCCTTTCATAAAATTTAAAGAATTAATCCAGAAAGGGTGAGAACTGAGAATCAAAATGAGGTTACGCCTGAGAATGACGGACTCAACAATCCAGACACCCAAACCCTATGCAGTCCACCATGTTGGCCAAAATGGCCTTGTTCCACTAGTAGACAAGACTGTCTGGCCTAAGTTAAAGACTCCTTGCCTAGGGTTTTACCTTACAAAGGGAAAACAACATTTCTCACTGTTCCCAAGGCTTATGACTAGATCAGATTCCAGCATGTTCCTGGGGACCAATTATAAAGGCAAACCTTGGAGGAGAAAGTTTACTCACTGACAGAATTACAAGACTTTGCTAATTTATCTTGGCAAAATCCTAGAGAATACATGTGGGGATGAGTTCTCAGAAAGAGCATCATTTTCAGTCTGGATGAATTTCCTGATGTTGCTGAGCTCTGGATTCTATGCTCTGGTCTGAGGCGCTGACAGGACTTTCTTGATATATGAAATTCAGAAGAAAGAAGAATCCTCCCACTCCAAACTCTGACCCCTAAGAGAGCCCAAGGACTCCCTTCACCAAGACCTTGGAAAAAAATCACTGATGAGGGAAATGCTAAACCCCTTTGAAAAACCCCTCCAATGATGGTGCTCTGTGGTCCAGGCATGCTGATGGATGTTCCCACAGTTGAATGGGCCCCTGGTGTCAGTGGAAATGGGAGGATCCTGGCATGACAGAGACCATGTGGTAGCACTTAAAAGTCAGAGGTTCACGGGCTTCCCTGGTGGCACAGTGGTTGAGAGTCCGCCTGCCGATGCAGGGGACACACGTTCGTGCCCCGGTCCGGGAAGATCCCACATGCCGCGGAGTGGCTAGGCCCGTGAGCCATGGCTGCTGAGCCTGCGCGTCCAGAGCCTGTGCTCCGCAACGGGAGAGGCCGCAACAGTGAGAGGCCCGCATACAGCAAAAAAAAAAAAAAAAAAAAAGTCAGAGGCTGGGTGTGTGTGGTGACCACTATAGGGAGCAGAGCTTCATGGTAATTAGAACGGTCCAAACAACAGGGTTTTTTTTTGCACATGGTTAATGATGATGGGTTTAAGGCAGGAAGAGATGGGGAGCCCACTAAGGTCCTATATTAATTCATACAATAAAATAGATGTGCAGCTTATGAATAAAAAGTGACTTGAGCCATCACAATAAAAATTTTTCAGAACCTCACCTAGTCAATATGCAGAGCCACAGCATGTTGAATGAAAGAGAAGGGAAGCATTTCTTGAGGAAACACTCTTCAATAATAATACAACAAATAATCATTTAATTCCTTAAAGCTTCTCTTGTCCTTCCCGAAAGGGATCTGTGGCCACATTTCAAGGTAACAGAGTACTGGCAAAGACCCTAGATCTTTGAGAATTGTTAGATACTAGACTTGAACGAGTGCTGGTTCCTAAAGACTACCCAGATTACCCCTGAGATTGACCCAGTTAGATTAGGGCTTTATCAGGATCAGATGATAAATGGAAGGTTGATCTGAGTCTGCTCCATGGCACACAGCAGTACTATATGCGTTTACTTATGCAGGTTCTAAGTGTATTGTTAGAATAGATACACTCAGGATTGGCAGATTTACTATACTGGCTCCCTGACCCATGGAACCTGGATAGGCCAAGTGAAAACTGCTGTAGGTTTCCAAACCACATCAAAATAGTAAGTCAGAACAATAACACCTCTTCTGTGACCACAAAGATTAAAGCTACTATCAAGGAAAGATGCGGGGAGAGTGATTCCATTTAACTTTCTAGTTTGGCCAGTGCATAAGATGGATGAGTTTTAAAAAATGAAAATGGATTATTATCATTAATATATATTGGTGACTCCGATTACAGTTCCATGATGTTCCAAATGTGACTGAACATGTTAATGCATATCTGACACCCAGAGAATACTTTCCCTCGTCAATTCTAATAATCAGAGAACATCAGAAGTACTTAGATTTCTCATGGCAGGGACAGCAGTACACCTTCCATCTTGCCACGGTGCTATGTCAACTCTCCAACTCCATGTCTGGCCCTCTAACAAGTTAGTTCATAAGAACCTTGATCATTTCATCATGCCACAGGTCATCCCACTCACCTAGAACATTGGTGATATCTTGCTTATAGGACCTAAAGATCACAAAATGGCAAGTATCTTGAAATACAGTTATGTTTGTGGGGGTGGAGTGAGGGAAGAATAGCCTGAGAAAATATAGGGGACTCAATTAAGCTTCTGGGAAAATATCAGCCTGGGAAATTCAGAATATCCCATTCAAAGTGAAGAACAGGTTGTTAAACTCTACATCCCGGATCACTAAGAAAGGGGCACATCACTTGGTGGGCTACTTTGGATTTTAGGGGCAACATCTACCACATTTGTGTCTACTACTTCAAGCCAGTTCCTGAGTGATCAGAAAAGCTGCTGGCTTTAAATGGGATCTGAGCTGGTTAAGACTTCAAGCCAAGTTCTTATGATACACTAGATTCAATGGTGCTGAAAGTCTGTGGCAGGTCGCGATGCTGTATGGAGTGTTTTGGCAAGACCAGATAGCAGCATCACAGTTAGAGACCGTTCATTTTTGGAGCAAGGCCATGCCTTCTCTGGCAAATAACTATTCACCTTTTGAGAAACAGCTCTTGGCTTGCCCCTTGGCACTGACAGAGCCTAAACACCTGGCCATAGACTATGAAGTAATTGTTTAGCTCAAGAGACCTGCCGTCTTATTGGGTCCACCTAGCCATTAAATTGAGCATGCCCAACAGAACTCCCTCATCGAGTGGAGGTGGTATAAATTGTCTGGACCAAAGCAGGTCCTGAAAGCATAAGCATGTTGCATAAGAGGTGGCTCACACTTGCAGCATGCTACATCTTTCTCAGCCTACACCTTAGGCTCTCACAATAATTCCCTATAGCCAACTTATGGAGGAGAAAACATTCTGAGCCTGGTTAACAAATGGCTCTGCACGGTATGCTGGTACCAGCTCGAAGTGGGATGCTGTGCTATTACAGCCCCATTTAGAGGCATCCCTGGAGAACAGAATAGAGCAATCTTCCCCGTGTACTTTGGTGTGTCTCATTGTCTTGGTCTGGAAGAACAGAGGCTTACGTTCTACAGTGATTCATGGGAAGTGGCTAATGATTTGGTCAGATGGACAGGGACTTGGAAGAGACAAGATTGAAGTGTTGGTGAAAGAGGAGTTTGGGGAAGAGACATGCGATTGGACCCTCAGAATGGATCCAGTGCCATAAGCTTACTCTCGTCCTAGGAGAGCACTCACCGAAAGTTCCTGAAGACCCTGGAAGAAAGGGTTTTAAGAAACAGGTGGTCAAGATGACCTCCTTGTGGATGCCAGTTAGTCTCTTTTCCTGGCCACCCCAGTGCTTGCTCAATGGACTCAGTGACAAAGCAGCTGTGGATGTCACCTGGTGATAAGCAGACGACATTGGATTCCTTCCTTCATGCGAGGAACAGCAATTTTTTTTCATTGGAGCAGCTGTTTATTCTGAATTTGGATTTGCTTTCCTTGCCTGCCATAATTCTGCCAGGAGAATCATCTGCAGACTCACTGAATACCTCATCCACTGTCATGGTATCCCATACACATTGTGGTAGACCAAGAAATTCATTTTACAGAGAGAGGAGTAAGCCAGTGGATTGAAGCTAATTGGATCCATTGGTCATAACAGGTACCCCATTGCCAAGAAACTGATGGACCTATAGAATTATGGAACGACCTAATGAAAAACTTGGTTCCAGAGCCAAATGGAATTAAAAGACACTATGATGTTGGGAGCCATCCTATAGGATTCTCTATTCACTCTTAATCAGCTACCTATACATGGTATTATTTCTCTCAGAGCTAGAACATATGGCCCCGGGACCAAGGAATGAAGCAGGGGTGGCAGTGCTCACAATTCCACCTAATGACCTTCCCCGCAAACTTGGGGTTTAGAAGTTTTGGTACCCAAGGAAGGAATGTTTCCACTAGAGAATGCAAGAATATTTGCATTCAAGTGGAAGTTAAGAATGCCAGCTGGCCATTGGAAACTCCTTATGTCATTGGGCAAACAAGTAGAAAAGAGGTTACAGTGTGACTGGGGTTATTGATTCTGTCATGAGGAAATCAGCTTTCTGATACTCAGTGGGAGCAGTGAGTAACAGGGATGGAAAATGTCTTAAGCTAAAAGTTAACTGAAGACCGCCATAGCTCTAGATGGGCAGGACCTCCAAGGTCACTCTTCTAATTATCACTCTTCTAATTATCCTGCTTAGAAGAGTAAGCTGTGATTTGAAGGATAAGAAAGAGCCACTATGAGAGGGGCTGATCCTGGTGTGCCCTCAAGTTTCTGTTCCATCTTGTGGAGCACTAAGTAGAGATCATTCCAGTCCCAGGTCCAACACTTACCAGCTGGGTGAAATTGCACATGTTTTTGACTCCTTGGAGCCTCAGTGTCCTCATATATTTAATGAGCATAGTTATGCCCACTTGATGGGCTGTTAGAAGAAACCAATGAGATAGTCAAGTTCTATGCTGAAACCAGAATCATGCACCTCACTAGTTTGGGAGTATTGGTCACAAGTCTCTTAATTTTGCAGTTAATTGCTCAAATACCCACCTGAACAACTTAATGGGAATCCAATATCTCCTGATTGAAGCCATTGGCTACCCTTGTCCAAAAAGATTCAGAAGGTTTCTCTGTCCAAGGGGAAGAATCCTGCTTCCAGTGTCAGGAAAAGAGAAACTAGTTCTCATCAGGCCATTAGTGTTACTGCTTCTGCTGCTACCACATGGGGGCGCTGTGGAAGACATGATCTGCACACCCTCATGGACCCTTGTCCTCCCTTGCAGTGGAGCCTGTGCTCCTGTGATCTCCACACTTTGGGTCCACGGTTATAGCTTTCTTGGACTCATATCCACACACTTGGCCATTGGCCCCAAAGCAAACGGCCATGCCAGGGGCTTCTAGTCACATGGGAAACCAGAACTAGCTCTTCTACCAATATCCCAGACCCTGTGCTGAGCCAGGTCATCAGTTCAGACCCTCCCCTCCTTCATGGAGAGGGGGCCAGGTATTTGGGGTCTTTTCTGGACAATGGGTTATCTCAATCTTTAAGACACAACACTGAACATGGAGATTTTTTGGTCCCTATGCAGATTTGCCCACCAGTGCATCAGAGGCCAGCTCTGCAAGCCAATAGGAGTGGAAGAAGCCTGCGTCAGGCCACAAGGGCCTCCTGGCTTTGTGTTTGGGGAGTTAAGAGGGGAGTGCTTCCTCCACCCTGGCCAAGGGACTTGTACCTGAACAAGGAAGGTCTGTTCTAAGAGGCACCTTTGTGCTTCAACAGAGAACTCGCTGGCATCTTCCCTCGCCGTGCAACCCTAATGCAAATGCCTCCTTTCCAGGTACACTGGTACAGGTGCAGCTTCCCATTCCATCCTCACAAACCACCCAGCGGAGAAGGAGCTGTTGCCAAGATTTTATTTATTTATTTATTTATTTATTTATTTAATTTTTGGCTGCGTTGGGTCTTTGTTGCTGCACGTGGGCTTTTCTCTAGTTATGGTGAGCGGGGGTTATTCTTTGTTGCGGTGTGCAGGCTTCTCATTGCAGTGGCTTCTCTTGTTGCGGAGCACGGGCTCTAGGCACACAGGCATCAGTAATTGTGGCATGCAGGCTTCAGTAGTTGCGGCTCTCAGGCTCTAGAGTGCAGGCTCAGTAGTCGTGGCGCACGGTCTTAGTTGCTCTGCGGCATGTGGGATCTTCCCGGACCAGGGCTAGAACCTGCATCCCCTTCATTGGCAGGTGGATTCTTCACCACGGTGCCACCAGGGAAGCACTATTGCCAAGATTGACTGGAATGACGTGTGATTTGAGCCAAGGAGAGAGTGACTGCTTAACGGAAGGCAGGTCTTCCTGTTTTTGTTTTTCTCCAAGTGCAGTTTGGGGTCCCCTTCAGCCCTGAAAACACATCTCAGACCCCTCACCTACAGATTGCTTGAGATCTGTCTTCTTGACCCAGTGCAGCGACCTTCAACACCTCCCTGAGCAGTGGTTAAGATTGCTGAGCTCAGCGGGGGAAGGGGGAGCAGACAGGGCCTTGTCTCTCAAGATTCTTATCCCTGCAAAGTCCAGGCTGTGTTCACAGTGAACCCAGCCACAGTCCCCACCTCCCGGAAGGACAGCAAGCAGAGACCACGATGTGCCCTGCAGCATGGTGTCAGCAGGGTCATGGCTGCCCCCAACTGGAGGGGGCCCACTTGTGAAAAAATGGCCTTTTGATCACAGGTCAGTTGTTGGCATGGACCTCGCTGCATGCCCCACTTCAAGTCCCCCATATCTGTTCTCTTCAAATCAAGGTTGAGGACCGTCTCCAAGTCTGGGGATCAGTGAGCAAACCCCTCTTGGTTCTCTGAAAGATGGCAGGAGAAGGGGACTCAGCCTCCCCTCTTAACACAGGGGTAGAGGAAAAAGCACCGATCTGCTCTATGTTTTAGCCAAATCAGGCCACCTCTGCAGGCTGCAGTGTCCTCTCCTGCCAAATGACCTTTGAGGTTCTTTCTGGACCTGATATTCAATGCTATAATAGTAATAATAATAATAATAGCCAACCTTTTGATAACTCATCTAATTAAATCCACCTGAGCTAGTACTAATATTGTCCCCGCTTTATAGACAAGGAAACTGAGCTTAGAAAGGGTAAGTCGGTTGTGCAGGGTCACCCAGTGGGTTAGGAGCAAAGCCTGGAATAAACCCAAGACACTCTGAGTGCAGAGTCCAACACACTTAACCCTTCCACTACGCCATCGGGCCTGCCTTTTGGACGGTGCTGAGATGATCTGGCCAATGCTGGTCCACGGCTGGCCTTTTGCTGGTGAGAACTGATCCATCCCTTCCTCTGGTTTTGTGCCCTGTGGCTTTAAGAAAACTTTTCCTTTCTTTCTGCTGTAGTTTCTGAAGAAACTGGTCGAGCTGGCTCAGAACCTCCAGCCAAAAGAACTCTGCGTGTGGAAGTCAAGCAGGCTCTTGCCTAAGAAAGCAGATGTGTGTGGAGGGGAGGGACAAGGGAGTAATTAGGGCGCTATCTCGGAGGGGGAAACATGCCTCCTCCTTGGGGAAGATGGCGGGCCCATCTGTCAGCAAGGCCTCCTTGACTCCCTGCTCTGGACTGGGCACCGTGGGGGGTACAGGGATGGGCTGGGCACCGTGGGGGGGTACATGGATGGGCTGGGCACTGTGGTGGGTACAGGGATGGGATGGGCACCATGGGGGGTACAGGGACATCAGAAGCTCAGAGCTCCCTCCCAGCTCTGGATGCTCTGACCTGAAGACACCCCAGCTCTCCTTTCCCCTATACCACCTCCCGCATACCTTGAAGCTCAAACTCTGTTAGGAGAGATAAGGTTTATACACATGAAAGTGAAGAACAATGAGAAGATTTGTGTCAAGTGTGTGGTCTATCTACTCATTAATAATCATTATTGAATCTTCTTGGGACCAGGCACTGAGCTAGGCAAGGGGGATACAGAGATGAAAGAGACTCAGCCTCCCCTCTTAACACAGGACCCATGGGAGGCACAGGCTCTTAACCAGTTAGGGCCACGATAGAGGAAAGCTCAGAGCTTCTCGGTGCCAAGCACTGAGCTAAATATTTCTTGTGGATTTCCTTATTTAATCCCTACCAAATGTGATGGGGTGAGGCCTCTTAACTGTTCCCATCTTACATGGGAGGGAATTGGGGCTTAGCAAAGTACTTGCCCAAGATCCTGAAGTTTGTAAGAGGTAGAGGCAGGGCTTGAATCCAGGAAACATGGCTTTGAAGGCCAAGTCCTCCTGTGCTGTACTCTGAGGTGTCAGGTGTGGATGGTGGGGAGCTGAGAATGTAGGCTGGGGCCAACTGGGAAGAACCCCAAGTACCTTGTGATTTCATCCTGAAGCTAGGGAGAGATGCCTGTCAATCCAGAGGAAGATGGGCTGTGGGGTCAGGGAACAGAAGCATCATTGAGGTTGGTGGGCTTGAACTGGCTATTGCTGGATGAGCATCATTAGATAAAGAGGGAGGAGGGGGAAATGAGGGCAGCAAAGGGAGGAGGGGGGAGGCTCCCCAGTATGGATGGGGAAGGTATGTGTGGGGTATTAAGGACTGGGAATGTTGAAAAGGTGAGTCCGTGAATTCCAGGCTGGAGTTGGTCTCTGGGTCAGTCAGCACTGGCTGTGTGGACAGGGGGATGGTCTGGGCAGATGGGGCCCTGGGATGCTATGGGCCACACGCGGTGTGGCTGTAGGATGAGCAAGACAGACATGGTCCCTGGCCTTCACAGATTTGCAGTCCAGGAGCCGAGACAGACATGAATCAAGCAACCACAGGCACCCATGGGTGAGTGCAGACAACCTGGCAGCTGTTGAAATCCCAGAGGCCCTGGGGGGAAATGTGGGAAGCAATCCTTGGCCTGATCTCTTGAGGATGGGTCAGGGGGTGAAGGAAAGGCATTCTGGACAGAGAAAACAGCCAGAGAAAAGCCTCAGAGGCAGGAAGAAATACAGCAAATTGAAAGAAAAGCTAAAAGGCCAGAGTGGCTGGTGCTCAGAGATCTGGGGGAAGGGTGACACCAGAAGCCAAACACTTGGGGGTTTTACTGGAGAACAATTGGCAGACAGTGATGAGTTTTAAGCAGGGAAATGACATAAAAAGATCTGTGTTCTACAAAGACCCCTCTGGCTGCTGGAAGGAGAATGGAATGCAGGGTAAATGTGGCTTTGAAAGACCAGGGGAGAGGTGGGAAGTCTGGACTGAGGTTGCGGTCATGGAATCAGGAGGCCTGGATGGACTGTACGGACATCTGGAAGGTGGACTCAGCAGGACATGGTGACAGACAGGGTGTGGGAGTGAGAAAGAGGAAGGACCAGTGACTCCCAGGTGTTCAACCCAAAAAACAGGGTGGATGGTGGGGCTGTATATAGAAATGGGGCCTCGGGAGGGGAAGGAGGTTTCACAAAAGAGAATCACGAGATGGTTCTAGACGCGCTTGGTTGGAGTTGCCTTAGAGACACCCAGAGGAGGCAGTAGGGTGTCCAGGCCTGGGGCTCAGGAAACAGGTTTGGGCTGGAGATGGGGCTCTAGGAATCACTGGCTAGAGATGGAAATTCAACCTGTAGGAATGCCAAGTGAAGGAACATGGGAGGAGAAGAGGGCCCAAGACAGAACATCATGGTTTGGGACAGAGAAAGAGCTGACAAAGGGGACTGAGAAATTACGGGCAGAGCCGTGGTAAGACAGTGTCAGACAGCCCCTGGGAGAGAGTGCTCAGAGGGGAAACTGACACAGACAGATCAGGCAGCTTGAAGGCTACACAGAGCCCAGCGGATCTGGGGAAGTGGAGTCACCGTGGAGTTGAACAGGAGGAGTCTGGGCAGAGTGTGGAGAGGTAGCAGAGACAGCCCCATGGGCTGGGGAGTGGGAGAGGAAGCCAAGGAGATGGGACCCGGAAAGAGCAGGTCACCACCAAGGAACAGGGCTGAAGGAGAAGGAACGGGGCCGGGTTGAAGCAGAAGAGGGTAGAAGAAGTTTTGCTTTGTCTGCTCGTTGTTTGTTTGTTTTTTTGTTTTGTTTTGTTTTGTTTTTGTGGTACACAGGCCTCTCACTGTTGTGGCCTCTCCCGCCGCGGAGCACAGGCTCCGGACGCACAGGCCCAGCCGCCATGGCTCACGGGCCCAGCCGCTCCGCGGCACGTGAGATCTTCCCGGACCGAGGCACGAACCCGTGTCCCCTGCATTGGCAGGTGGACTCTCAACCACTGTGCCACCAGGGAAGCCCTTGTTGGTTGTTTTTTAAGATGGGAGGAATGGGAATGGATAAAGGCTGGAGAGAGGGAGGTTCCAGCTTTCTTTTACAGAGTAGACCCTTGAGGCTAAGAACAACAAAAACTAAATCCAGGAGGGCCCTGGGAGAAAAGGAATTCAGCTTTTTAGCTGAGTAGCAAAAAGGCAAGCCAGGATTTGCCCTTTTGCTCCACCAGGGAAGGTCAGAGAAAGGCCTCCCCAGGGATGGAGAGGGAAAGGAGGTGGGGGAAGAAAGAGCAGCTGGAGGAGTGAGCTTTGCCCAAGAGGAGGAGGGAGGGGAGTTCTTTGAAGGTGCATAGGAGTATTAAAAGGGGGATGTTAAAAGTGAGAATAAATAATATAAATTCTTATATGTAGCTAAGGTTTTCTCTCTATACATTGAGACTTTAATCATAATTAAAGTTTGGTGTCTGAACTTGGCTCTTAGCAGTGGCAGCTTGTAGGGGAAGAGTTCTGGCTTGGAAAACAGGAGATGTGCCTTCTGGTCTGGTTCTGTGCTGTTAACTGGCTTTGGGCCCCTGGACCTCAGCTTCCCATATTTAAGTTGAGCTGGAGGTAAGTGTTCCTAATATTTTCAGGTGAAGTGGTTTGACAGCCTTGCTACCTGCTGGTGGCCTGGTGCTTAGTATGTTTGCCGCATGGGACTGCATGAAATAATAACAGCACTGATCTTGATAATAATAGCTAAAGTGTCTTGAGAGCCATCTCTGTGATCTACACTGTGCCCAGAACTTTGAATCCTGTGGAGGGATCACCATTCCCATTTTACAGATGAGAAAATCAAGGCTCACTTCTCCAAGGTCACAATTCCAGGAAATGGTAGGGTTGGGATTCCCCTATACCATGGCTCTGCTGATTGAGGCAGACACATGGGCCACCTGCTGTTCAGAGGAAAAGCATGCCCACTAGCTGGGATCCCTCCTATGACCACAAGGCTAAAGGCAAGGACCAAACTGGGCTCGACAGACCAAATCCAGATTGAAATGAGCAGGTCTCATGGGGGAAGCACCACAAGACTGAGAGTTGTTTCTAAGGCAAAGGGGAGCAGTGGGGATTGACGTCAGAGACCAGTTCATGGAGATGCTGAGGGGTCAAGTTGAGGGGTCTGAATGGCACCTTGTAGACATGGGGAGCCATGGAAGGTTTGGGAGGAAGCGTCAGCAAAACCCTTCCTGGAGTCCAGCAAGGAAGGAGGGCAGGCAATAAACCCAGAAGGGATTTGTTGATGAGTTTTGATGCGGAAGGAACAGAAGGACTGGCCTCTGCAGGTCCAAGGCTGAGTTGCCCTTCCCTTGGAAAGGGGTGGGGAATTTGAGCAGGCCAGCTCCGGCTCTGAGCCCATTGGAGAAATGGGTTAGGACATCTCTGAGGGTGTCCATCTCTGTGGGATTTTTTTTGTCTGTTTACAAGCTGATCTCCTGCCTTTGACTGTAGCTGGAAGCTTGTAAAAGCTCTTAACCTGCAGCTGGCCTGGCTTCCCTGTGTCTCTCAGTGAAGACTGCCTCTGGGGTATCTTGGTGGGTCACCTGGCCTCTCCTCTTTCTGTCACCAGGCCTCAGTTCCAAGGATGCTGCCTGCCTTCCTGCCACTGGCCCTGCAGGGCCTGGGGTCACTCAGACCTCGGTGGAAGCTTGTCTTGCGCTCAGGTTCCCTGGAGCCCCCCAGATGCCACATCAGTGTGTTCCCTGCCACCACCCTCACCTATGCAGGAGTCAAAGATGAGCATCATTGAGGCCCCATTTAATGCCCTTTCAACCTGGGGAGGTTGGCAGCTGAGCCGTAGGCTCCGAGCCCGGTCTCGTGGCTGGTTATAAAACCAGACCCAGAGACAGGGGCGTCTCCTGCTACTGCTCAGGGCAGAGGGACCCTCCACTGCCGCGCTGGAAAGAGGCCTGAGACACTGGACACTGGGTTCCAGTTCTGGCCCTGACATCATTCACTGTGGGACCCCGAGCAAGTCCTTCCTCCCGTGGCAAGGGGCAGGTGAGGAAAGGTGGACTGGATGATGTTTACATTCTTTTCAACTCAGAGCCTTTGGGAGATTGAACCAAGTCCTTTATTCTGCAAACATCCCTCAGCCCTCCTGTGTGGCCGCCTTTGGGGCTGGGGCCACTGAGGCAGACCCACCCTCAGGGCTGGTGTGACCTGTGTGAAAGGACTGGCCCCCAGCATCACTGGACACAACGAGGGGCCACCCAAAGGCCACCAATGTTAGTAAAGGAGACTCTGCCTTCAGCCTGGGCCTCCAAAAAATGTCACAGAGACCTCCGATCCCTTCACATGGCTTCTTTCCCTTCCCCCCCACCCTGCCCCAAGCCTCGCTCTCATCCCCACCCCTACCTTCCTGTAAAACCACGCTCTTCATCCTCCTGCCCAGAGTGTTTTCTGGCTCTTCTCCTGGCCCTTCCAGGTTTTCTTTCCTTGCTTTCCTCTGCTTTCTCTTCACCAAGGTTTAGCATCTCCTCGGGGGGCTGGCAGGGAGGGGAGAGATTGAGGCCAAGGGGCAGAGGCACACCCCATATGCTGAGGTATGAGGGACCCAGAGCAGACAGTATCTGAGTGACCCCTAGGCCAGGAGCCGGGGCTGTGTGGGAGGGACAGCGTGTTGGGTCCTCCTGGTTTAACGTGCATTTCCCTGTCCAAGGGCCTCTTGTCCTCCTCCAGTGCATGTGTCTTCAGGCCCAAACCCACTGCATCCCCGCAAACCAGTGTGTGATGAGGGACCAGCAGGCAGAGCCCAAGGTTACTTCATGCACAGGGCAAACCTAAGACAACAGAGTTGAGGACCTTCAAGATGGCGGAGGAGTAAGACGTGGAGATCACCTTCCTCCCCACAAATACATCAAAAATACATTTACATGTGGAACAACTCCTACAGAACACCAGCTGAACACTGAAAGAAGACCTCAGACTTCCCAAAAGAGTATTGTGCTCCAGCTGGGTGTCAGGCCTGAGCCTCTGAGGTGGGAGAGCCAAGTTCAGGGCACTGGACCACCAGAGACCTCCTGTCCCCACATAATATCAATCAGCGAGAGCTCTCCCAGAGGTCTCCATCTCAACGTTAAGACCCAGCTCCACTCAACGACCAGAAAGCTCCAGTGCTAGACACCCTATGCCAAACAACTAGCAAGACAGGAACACAACCCCACCCATTAGCAGAGAGGCTGCCTAAAATCATAATAAGTTCACAGACACCCCAAAACACACCACCAGATGTGGTCCTACCCACCAGAAAGACAAGATCCAGCCTCCTCCACCAGAACACAGGCACTAGTCCCCTCCACCAGGAAGTCTACACAACCCACTGAACCAACCTTAGCCACTGGAGGTAGACACAAAAACAACGGGAACTATGAACTTGTAGCTTGCAAAAAGGAGACCCCAAACACAGTAAGTTAAGCAAAATGAGAAGACAGAGAAATACACAGCAGATGAAGGAGCAAAGTAAAAACCCACCAGACCAAATAAATGAAGAGGAAATAGGCAGTCTACCTGAAAAAGAATTCAGAGTAATGATAGTAAAGATAATTCAAAATCTTGGCAATAGAATGGAGAAAATACAAGAAACGTTTAACAAAGACCTAGAAGAACTAAAGAGCAAACAATGATGAACAACACAGTAAATGAAATTTAAAATTCTCTAGAAGGAATCAATAGCAGAAGAACTGAGGCAGAAGAACAGAGAAGTAACTGGAAGATAAAATAGTGGAAATAACTACTGCAGAGTAAAATAAAGAAAAAAGAATGAAAAGAATTGAGGACAGTCTCAGAGACCTCTGGGACAACATTAAATGCACCAACATTCAAATTATAGGGGTCCCAGAAGAAGAAGAGAAAAAGAAAGGGACTGAGAAAATATTTGAACAGATTATAGTTGAAAACTTCTCTAATATGGGAAAGGGAATAGTCAATCAAGTCCAGGAAGCACAGAGAGTCCCATACAGGGTAAATCCAAGGAGAAACACACCAAGAAACATATTAATCAAACTATCAAAAATTAAATACAAACAAAAAATATTAAAAGCAGCAAGGGAAAACAGCAAATAATATACAAGGGAATCCCCATAAAGTTAACAGCTGATCTTTCAGCAGAAACTCTGCAAGCCAGAAGAAACTGGCAGGACATATTTAAAGCGATGAAAGGGAAAAACCTACAACCAAGATTACTCTACCTAACAAGGATCTCATTTAGATTTGAAGGAGAAATTAAAACCTTTACAGACAAGCAAAAGCTAAGAGGATTCAGCACCACCAAACCAACTTTACAACAAATGCTAAAGGAACTTCTCTAGGCAGGAAACACAAGAGAAGGAAAAGACCTACAAAAACAAACCTAAAACAACTAAGAAAATGGTAATAGGAACATACATATTGATAATTACCTTAAAAGTAAATGGATTAAATGCTCCAACCAAAAGACATAGACTGGCTGAATGCATACAAAAGCAAGACCTGTATATATGCTGTCTACAAGAGACCCACTTCAGATCTAGGGACACATACAGACTGAAAGTGAGGGAACGGAAAAAGATATTCCATGCAAATGGAAATCAAAAGAAAGCTGGAGTAGCAATTCTCATATCACAGAAAATAGACATTAAAAGGAAGACTATTACAAGAGACAAAGAAGTACACTACATAATTATCAAGGGATCAATCCAAGAAGAAGATATAACAATTGTAAATATTTATGCACCTAACATAGGAGTACCTCAGTACATAAGGCAAATGCTAACAGCCATAAAAGGGGAAATCGACAGTAACACAATCATAGTAGGGTACTTTAACACCCCACTCTTACCAATGGACAGAACATCCAAAATGAAAATAAATAAGCAAACACAAGCTTTAAATGACACGTTAGACAAGATAGACTTATTTGATATTTATAGGACATTCCATCCAAAAACAACAGAATACAATTTCTTCTCAAGTGCTGATGGAACATTCTCCAGGATAGATCATATCTTGGGTCACAAAACAAGCCTTGGTAAAGTTAAGAAAATTGAAATTGTATCAAGTATCTTTTACGAACACAATGCTATGAGACTAGATATCAGTTACAGGAAAAAAACTGTGAAAAACACAAACACATGGAGGCTAAACAATACACTACTAAATAGCCAAGAGATCACTGAAAAAATCAAAGAGGAAATAAAAAAATACCTAAAAACAAATGACAATGAAAACACGATGACCCACAACCTATGGGATGCAGCAAAAGCAGTTCTGAGAGGGAAGTTTATAGCAATACAATCCTACCTCAAGAAACAAGAAAAATCTCAAATAAACAACCTAATCTTACACCTAAAGCAATTAGAGAAAGAAGAACAAAAAATTCCCAAAGTTAACAGAAGGAAAGAAATCATAAAGATCAGATCAGAAATAAATGAAAAAGAAATGAAGGAAAAGATAACAAAGATCAATAAAGCTAAAAGCTGGTTCTTTGAGAATATAAACAAAATTGATAAACCTTTAGCGAGACTCATCAAGAAAAAAAGGGAGAAGACTCAAATCAACAGAATTAGCAATGAAAAAGGAGAAGTAACAACTGACACTGCAGAAATACAAAGGATCATGAGAGATTACTACAAGCAACAATATGCCAATAAAATGGACAACTTGGAAAAAATGGACAAATTCTTAGAAAAACACAACCTTCTGAGACTGAACTAGGAAGAAATAGAAAATATGAACAGACCAATCACAAGCACTGAAATTGAGACTGTGATTAAAAATTTTCCAACAAACGAAAGTCCAGGACCAGATGGCTTCATAGGCGAATTCTATCAAACATTTAGGGAAGAGTTAACACCTATGCTTCTCAAACTCTTCGAAAATAAAGCAGAGGGAGGAACACTCCCAAACTCATTCTACAAGGCCACCATCACCCTGATACCAAAACCAGACAAAGATGTCCCATAAAAAGAAAACTACAGGCCAATATCACTGATGAATATAGATGCAAAAATCCTCAACAAAATAGTAGCAAACAGAATCCAACGGCACATTAAAAGGATCATACACCATGATCAAGTGGGGTTTATCTCAGGAATGCAAGGATTCTTCAATACACACAAATCAATGTGATACACCATATTAACAAATTGAAAGATAAAAACCACATAATAATCTCAATAGATGCAGAAAAAGCTTTTGACAAAATTCAACACCATCTATGATAAAAACCCTCCAGAAAGCAGGCATAGAGGAAACTTACCTCAACATAATAAAGGCCATATATGACAAACACACAGCCAACATCATTCTCAATGGTGAAAAACTGAAACCATTTCCACTAAGATCAGGAACAAGACAAGGTTGCCCACACTCACTGCTATTATTCAACATAGTTTTGGAAGCTTTAGCCACAGCAATCAGAGAAAAAAAGAAATAAAAGGAACACAAATTGAAAAAGAAGAAGTAAAACTGTCACTGTTTGCAGATGACAAGATACTATACATAGAGAATCCTAAAGATGCTACCAGAAAACTACTAGAGCTAATCAATGAATTTGGTAAAGTAGCAGGATACAAAATTAATGCACAGAAATCTCCTGCATTCCTATACACCAATGATGAAAAATCTGAAAGAGAAATTAAGGAAACACTACCATTTACCATTGCAACAAAAAGAATAAAATACCTAGGAACAAACCTACCTAAAGAGACAAAAGACCTGTATGCAGAAAACTGTAAGACACTGATGGAAGAAGTTAAAGATGATACAAACAGATGGAGAGATATACCATGTTCTTGGATTGGAAGAATAAACATTGTGAAAATGACTATACTACCCAAAGCAATCTACAGATTCAATGCAATCCCCATCAAACTATCAATGGCATTTTTCACAGAGCTAGAACAAAAATTTCACAGTTTGTATGGAAACAGAAAAACCCCCAAATAGCAAGCAATTTTGAGATAGAAAAATGGAGTTGGAGGAATCAGGCTGCCTGACTTCAGAGTATACTACAAAGCTACAGTAATCAAGACAGTATGGTACTGGCACAAAAACAGAAATATAGATCAACAGAACAGGATAGAAAGCCCAGAGATAAACCCACACACATATGGTCACCTTATCTTTGATAAAGGAGGCATGAATATACAATGGAGAAAAGACAGCCTCTTCAATAAGTGGTGCTGGGAAAACTGGACAGCTACATGTATAAGAATGAAATTAGAACACTCCCTAACACCATACACAAAAATAAACTCAAAATGGATTAAAGACCTAAATGTAAGGCCAGACATTATAAAACTCATAGAGGAAAACATAGGCAGAACACTCTATGAGCTAAATCACAGCAAGATCCTTTTTGACCTACCTCCTAGAGAAAGGAAATAAAAACAGAAATAAACAAATGGGACCTAATGAAACTTCAAAGCTTTTGCACAGTAAAGGAAACCATAAACAATACGAAAAGACAATCCTCAGAATGGGAGAAAATATTTGCAAACGAATCAACGGACAAAGGATTAATCTCCAAAATATACAAGCAGTTCATGTTGCTCAATATCAAAAAACCAAACAACCCAATCCAAAAATGGGCAGAAGACCTAAACAGACATTTCTCCAAAGAAGATATACAGATTGCCAACAAACACATGAAAGGATGCTCAACATCACTAATTATTAGAGAAATGCAAATCAAAACTACAATGAGGTATCACCTCACACCAGTCAGAATGGCCATCATCAAAAACTCTATAAACAATAAATGCTGGAGAGAGTGTGGAGAAAAGGGAACCCTTTTGCACTGTTGGTGGGAATGTAAATTGATACAGCCACTATGGAGAACAGTATGGAGGTTCCTTAAACAACTAAAAATAGAACTACCATATGACCAAGCAATCCCACTACTGGGCATATACCCTGAGAAAACTATAATTCAAAATGAGTCATGTACCACAATGTTTATTGCAGCTCTATTTACAATAGCCAGGACATGGAAGCAACCTAAGTGTCCATCAACAGATGAATAGATAAAGAAGATGTGGCACATATATACAATGGAATATTACTCAGCCATAAAAAGAAACGAAATTGAGTTATTTGTAGTGAGGTGGATGGACCTAGAGTCTGTCATACAGAGTGAAGTAAGTCAGAAAGAGGAAAACAAATACTGTATGCTAACACATATATATGGAATCTAAAAAAAAAAAGTCATAAAGAACCTAGGGACAAAATGGGAATAAAGACACAGACCTACTAGAGAATGGACTTGAGGATACGGGGAGTGGGAAGGGTAAGCTGGGACAAAGTGAGAGAGCGGCATGGACATATATACACTACCAAATGTAAAATAAATAGCTAGTGGGAAGCAGCCGCATAGCACAGGGAGATCAGCTCGGTGCTTTGTGACCATCTAGAGGGGTGGGATAGGGAGCGGATATGGGGATATATGTATATGTATAGTTGATTCACTTTGTTATACAGCAGAAACTAACAGAACAATGTAAGGCAATTATACTCCAATAAAGATGTTAAAAAAAAAAAAAAAGAAAAGACAACAGTGTGCCTGACTCAGAGACCACCAGGTCAGGAAACATCTTCAAGCCTTCCCTTCCCCCCATTTTATAGGTGGAGAAGCTGAGGCCCAGAGAGGAGAGGGATGTGTCCAAGCTGGAATTTTCAGCCAGTCCTTCTAAACTTCCAGGCAAGTTTTCCTTTCTCAGCATAATGCTGTCCCCTTGGTATAAACTGTTAGTAGTAGTAGTAGTAGTATTACTGGTGCTGTCATTTTTATTATTGTTATCACTGCTTGCGTGGTGACACTCCTTTTGGCCAGACACTCATTTAATCCTCCCTCCAACCATCATATGCAACAGACAATCTTTTTTTTTTTTTTTTTTTTTGCGGTATGCGGGCCTCTCCCTGTTGTGGCCTCTCCCGTTGCGGAGCACAGGCTCCGGACGCGCAGGCTCAGCGGCCATGGCTCACAGGCCCAGCCGCTCCGCGGCATGTGGGATCTTCCCGGACCGGGGCACGAACCCGCGTCCCCTGCATCGGCAGGCGGACTCTCAACCACTGCGCCACCAGGGAAGCCCGCAACAGACAATCTTGATCCCATTTTACAGATGAGGAGCTCAGGAAGCTTGGAGAGGCTAAATGACTCATCCGTAGTTTCGCAGTCAGTAGGTGGCAGTGTGAGGAAGTGGTCCCAGAGCTTGGAGTCCCAGTGCCTGAGGTCAAACTCCAGTCCTCTGCTTATCAGCTGTGTGGTGTTGGGTCACTTGCCCTCTCTGAGCCTTAGCTTCCTTTCTTGTAGAACAGAGCTGCCTGTTCCTACCTGGGACGGGGCTGTGAACAGGCCTGGGAGCAATGCTAGTGCCTGGGCCCTGGCTGTGTGCCCTCAGCCAATCCTTCACACTCTGAACTTTGAGGCCTCATTCAGGGATGGGGAAAGCAACATCCACTTTGCAGGTTGGTGAGGGCGTTCCAGTAGAGTAACCGGCAAGAGCTGGTCCCTCCTGTTCCTGGTGCCCTTTTTCCACCAGGCCCATCTCTGAGGTCCCTCTTCCTGAGGCTCTCCCAGACCCCTCCATCAGGCTCTGCCCTGCCTGCCCCAGGCTCCAGAACCAACCCTGAGCTCACTTCTCTGCCGGAACACATGTCTGCCCAACATGGCATCGAGTTTATTTTTGAGGCTGTCTGTCTGCCTCCCGGTCCTGGGAGCCCCAGGGCAGGGCCCTGTCTGATTCACTGCCCGGTGCAGCGACTGGCCAGCGTCGGGAGAGTGTGCTGAGCAGCGCTGATGGGAGCTGGTTCTGGGAGGAGGCATCGGAGGTCTGGCTGGCACAGAGCTCAGGCCCAGAGGTAGTGGGGGCTGGCTGCTGCCAGGGCTGCTGGAGAAGGCTGGGAACCCTCACGGCTCTCCCTCCTTCACAGGCTCGTTCACCCTTCCCTCCGCGCCACCCCTCAGTCACTGACTCATTCACTCAGTAACTTCTTCCCTCGCTCATTCATGCATCTGCCTGCGCCTTCACGTACCCCTCACTAACAGGGAGCTCATCCATTCATTTCTCCACTCAGTCCTTTATTCATGCAACAGACAGTTCCTGAGCTCTGATATTATACACAGTCCTGCCCTCTGCAGAAGCCCTAGACGCACACAGAGACTTGGGCCCCAGCCCAGCTCTGAAGATCTTCTATTCGGCAGTGGCGGGGAGGGAGGGCGAGGGGGCAGGAGGCACAGACTTACAAACAAATGACTGCGGTGTGGAGTAAAAGGGGCCATGATCACGTAATATGCAATGTGCCCGCAGATGCATCTGAGCTGGCTTCACAGAGGAGGTGACATTTGAACCGGGCCTTGGAGATTAAGAAATACCGAGTAAGGACTGTCGAGGCTGGGCTTAGAGTTTGGGGAGGGGGAGGAGGAGAGACGACAGAACAGGGGAAGAGACACTTTCTACAGGACTTGGGGACTACTTGGCTAGGTGACTGGTGAGGCAGAGGGAGGGACAAGCATTGTGCTCAACCCCACCCTTCATGCAGATATACTGAATCCACAAATACATAGTCAGTGCACAGGCAGCATCCCAGGGACTGGGGATGGAAGAACGACACAGACACCCGCCCTCAAAGAGCTTACGTTCCAGTGTGGGAAAAAGCAAACCGAGCATGTAATGCTAGATGGCGATACGATACGTGCTTTAAAGAACAGTGGAGCAGGGGATACTTGTTAACTCGTGTGCTCAGGGCAGACCTTCCTGAGGAGGCAACACTTGCGAGAGGTGCTGCGTCTGGCGAGGGTGTCCACACAGATCGCTGCTGGGAACTTGACCTGCTTGTCGAGGAAGGGGCTGGCGTCCATTCAGCATCACGTCCGCAGCCGGCATCGGGCTGAGCAGCTGTGCAAACTATGGCAGCCACAGTGGATGCTTTCATGTGGGCATCCGTCCACCCGCTGCCCCCTTGCTGCCCTGCAGCAGGGACCCACCTTCATCTCTGAATGTGATGCCCAGCACAGGGCCTGGTACATGTGGCTCCCTGGGGACCACAAGGGGTCAGACTGGGCAAGAGACTCTGGGGTAGCTGCTGCCCATCCAGGCAGGGGTCAGAGGTGGATGAGGAAGTTCAGGGCCTCTGGAGGGTTCTGGGTACCCATGGGGAACAAGATGTCTTCCAGCAGGTGCCCAGCCCTTCACGGAAGAGTTGAGCATGGGGGAAATCCAGACTCACCTCACTCCCAGGCAGGGGTGGCAGGGGAGTGTTGAGGTTCACTATACTAGTCTTTCTGAGAATTGAGATGCTAGAATTGGGGCCCGCACTGAGGCTTTTTCTGATCCTGGAGCCAGAGGCTCTAGAGAGGGACAGAGTCCTGGGACGAGGTCCAGGGAAGAGAGGGTGGTGGGCAGGGGTGAGCAGGTGCTGGAAAACTGTCTCTTCTCCAGCTTTTTCATCTTTCTTCCTCCTCTCCCTAAGCTTTGAGACCAGAGCCCAGCCTCTCCGGCCCTTACTGGTGGGTATGGGGTCATCCCTGGGGTTTCTCCTGGGGGGCAGAGGCTCCTTCCATTCACCCTGGGGCTCCTGGCTCCACCAGCCTCGGAGGAATGCCAGAGGCAGGCGCGTTGGGCTTGAACGCTGCATTAGGACTAAGCTCAGAAGAGGACCCTTAGGGAATGACGGGGACCCTGAGGCAGATCAGGGTGCTCCAGGGGCACTGGGGTCTGGGCTGTGGCCTCTGGTCCCCAGAGCCTGGAGACCTCTCCGGAGATGCTGAAGGTGCTCAGCTCTGTCCAAGGAGGATGTGGCATCCTTCCTGCAGGAGGAGCATGGGCCCGTGCTGGGAGTTTGCAAGGAGGGCCTTCTGAGTTCAGAAAGGTGCATGCGCTTCCCGCCCTGAGACTCCGGGATGGAAAGGAGAGAGGGGCCAGGCCTTGGACGACTCAGAGCTGCAGCCCCTCTCCTGACCCCAGAAGACACTGAAGTCCTGCCAGCTACCATTTGGCCAAGATTTAGTGAGGGTTTCCTGTGGCGGGGAATATTCACGCAGCTAGATCAGGCCAGTGTAAGTTGTCGAAAACAAAAAGCTAAATTTTAAAGAAATATTGTTACTACTCTTCTTGAGTCATTGCTTTGTCCTGCAAATAAACTTCCTGCAAAATTGACAGCTGAGCCATAACAGGCACCTGGGGAATTCTGGATGCCTTGAATGACTTTTTAATCCTCAGGATTTTAAATTACAAATATAATTTATGCTTACTCTAAACATTCAAATATTACAGTAATACCAAACTAGAAAGGGAGATCCATTTCCCCCAAGTTCTCTTCACCAGAGGTGACTACCACTAACAGTTTAGAAGTTCTTCCCCCAGATTTTTGTGCGAATGTTAGGGTAACATGGATAATTTCTCTGCAATATAGTAATGTGTATTTTTTCTCATGCTTCCTTGTGCCAGAGGCATCCATTTGCCTCAGGGAGGATTCAAATTGTTAGAACAGTAGTATAAGAGGAATAAAGAAGAATGCTTAGTTAGCTTTTGACTCCCAAAAGAAGATCTCAAAGTCCATAATAAGACAATAGTCTTAAAAACTGGCTTTGGTAAGTGACATATTGGTTAAGATGCTTTGGGCTGCAGGTAATAGTAAGTTTAACATACACTGGCTTCAACAATGAGATGTACTGGCTCAGGTAACCAGATTCCAGAGGTAGGGTGGGCTTCAGGGCTGGCTTAATCCAGCAACTCTGGCCCACCTTTCTGCAGTCCCTTGACTATGCCCTCCTCTGTCTGATGGCTTCATCCATGGGTTAGCTTCCCTCAGAGTTGCCAGATGTCTGGCCCACACATTCACCACCAGGACACTTAAGGGAAAGGAGAGCACATCCCTTCTGGTGGTTCCTTCTTAAGAGCAAGGAAACACCTTTTACAGAAGCTCCCAGCACTTTCATCTCGGCTAAGGTCACATGCCTGTTCCTGTGGCCAGAAGTGCACCCTGCACTGGCATTTAGGCCTGAGTTTCTGGACCAAGTGGGATGGGATTCCATGACACCAGTTAGAGCTGCCCCTGGAACTGAGGTTGGGGTCAGTTTCCCCAGAAGCATGTGGGTGGCGTGAGGGTAAGACAGACTCCAGAAATGAAAACCAGGGTGTTTTTAAGAGGAGGAGCAGGGAAACAGAAGATAGGTAGAGAATCAGCACCACCTACTATAAGAGAGAGAAAGCAGAGTTCCCTGCTCCCAGAACTTTGTCAAGAGCAAACTTAGAGGACTGAACATGGAGTTTTATACTCTAAGGCACAGGTAGAAAGAATTTAGGGTACAATGCAGGGGAAACGCCTGCCCACCTTGGGAGGATGTGGGCAGCGCTTCCGTTTCTCAGAGGAGCCACTAGAGAGTTGGAAAAACAGATTTGGAGGAGGAAAGAGTGCCGCGAAGAGGCTGCCTGGGGGATCCTGTGCCCCACCCTTCCCTCTGAGCCCCAGCCTGGGAGAGGCTGTGGAAAAGATATAACCCCAGGGCTTCCCTGGTGGCGCAGTGGTTGGGAGTCCCCCTGCCGATGCAGGGGACACGGGTTCGTGCCCCGGTCCGGGAAGATCCCACATGCCGCGGAGTGGCTGGGCCCGTGAGCTATGGCCGCTGAGCCTGCATGTCCGAAGCCTGTGCTCCACAACAGGAGAGGCCACAACAGTGAGAGGCCCGCGTACCACAAAAAAAAAAAAAAGAGGTAGAACCCCAGAGGGGGACTTCTGCCCACTTCTAGAACTCTAGAACTCTGTAGATGCTATCTGGAGGGAAGTTTGGTCCACGTCCACAGTAGAATAGAAAGGGCAGCAGGAAATGTGTATTGGTTTCTTGGGCTGCCATAACAAGTGGTTTAAAACAACGGAAATTTATTCTTTCACAGTTCGGGAGGCCAAAAGTCTGAAATCATGGTATTGGCAGGGCTGTGCTCCCTCTGAAGGCTCTAGGGGACAGTCTGTCCCTTGCCTCTTCTGGCTTCTGGTGGTTGTTGGCATTTCTTGTGACCCCATCACTCCACCAGTCTTTGCCTCTGTCTTCACATGTCCTTCTCCTCCATTTCTGAATCATCTCTTCTGAGTCAGACCTCGCTCTGACTTTCTCTTTAAAGGGCACTTGTCATTGGGTTTAGGGCCCACCTAGATAATTCAGGATGATCTCATCTTGAGACCCTCAACTTAATTATATCTGCAAAGCCCCTTTTGCAGATATATATATATATATATATATCACATTTGCAAGTTCTGGGGGTTAGGATGTGGACATGTCTTTTGGGGGGTCAGCATTCAACCCATTACTAAGAGTGCAGGTAGAGAGAAGACCAGGGATAGTGCCCCTAGTCACGCTTGTCTTCTGTGTGATGAGGAAGGGATATCTCAGTTTCCCAGTACCCCAACAATGGGAGGACACAGAAGCCCACAGAAGGTCATTGAGGGTTCTGGTGGGTCACTTGCCAGTCAGGACCCTGGACAGGGTCATAATGTCCTGGAAGTCCCAGCCAGACTGCAGGGATTCTGATCAGCCACCCTCTTCTGGAGTTTCCACAGTCTTTACCAAGTCAAAACCGGCCCTGGGCTCTGCCTGCTGCACAGGTTATGGCAGCTGGGATGGAAACCAAGGCTCATAACCAACAGGAGAAGACATTCTGACAAGAGAAACATGAGGCCAAGGAGGGGCCCTTCCCTGATGCCTTGAGGACACCCAAGTTTCTAGTTCTTAGACCCCCATCTTGGGAGGGGGACCCCTTGTGAAGGGGAAATAGCTCTGATAGGGAACTGAAGTTTACATGGACTGAATCCTCCAAAGAAACTGAGTTACCTTTAATTGCAAATAGCTTATTTTTTCCTTCCCTTCCCACCCCTCATCTAATTGTATAAATGACAAGCCTTCTGCAAGAGATAGGAGTGCCAGGTATTTTTTTTATTAATGGGTATATGCTATACATATTACTCTGCAAATTGCTTTTTAAAAAAACCACTTTACTGAGGTGCGATTGTGCAAAGTGCATTCAACACTTCATACATTAGACATATTTTTATGATGGTATATTTTAGAATTGCCTTACTTCTTTTTAAATCCATGCACTATAATTTATTTAGCTAAACCCCTATGATTAAATAAATTTGGGTGGATTATTGAGCTTCATTGAATTAACAAACAAATCAAGTCCAGCAATGTGCAATATTGCCCATTCAAGCTGGAGTTGCAAAAATGCAATATTTTCTTTCCTTTCTCCTAAATCTATATAGCTCTGACCCCCACATTTCAGCAAATGAAAAAGTAATTAATTCTGACTGTTGGTCAGAAAGATGCACCTTCCAGAACACTGTAGGAAGTCAGGTGGAGGGCAGCTTGCCAGGACTCGGCCCTTCCAGTGGGAGTAGCATTCTGAACTCTTGAACGTAAACTGCTGGCAGTGTTTACTCCACTATGAGTTAGTCAACTGTCACTTGGGAAAGAAGAGCAGCTGGACAGGGATCTTTGCCTCATTGCAACATTCCAATTGCAAAGGCCCTTTTTTTTTTTTTTTTTTTTTTGCGGTACGTGGGCCTCTCACTGTTGTGGCCTCTCCCGTTGCGGAGCACAGGCTCCGGACGCGCAGGCTCAGCGGCCATGGCTCCGGACGCGCAGGCTCAGCGGCCATGGCTCACGGGCCCAGCCGCTCCGCGGCATGTGGGATCTTCCCAGACCGGGGCATGAACCCGCGTCCCCTGCATGGGCAGGCGGACTCTCAACCACTGTGCCACCAGGGAAGCCTGCAAAGGCCCTTTAAAGAAACTCCCTGCACATCTCTGTATATCTCTGAGGTATGAAGGTGCAGAAAGGGCTTGGTTGTGTTCTCACCTAGTATTTTAATCAGAACATTTTAGACTGCAAGCAGCAGAAACCCTGATGAAACATAAGCACAGCAGGAAATGTGTTGGCTCATGCAAATGAGGAGTCTAGGAACTTCAGACATGCTGCATCCAGGTGTTTAACTGACACCATGAAGACTGTCTCTCTCTCCATCTCCCAGCTAGGCCTGCCTGCCTTTTTTTTTTTTTTTTTTTTTTTTCCTGGGCAGATTTTCTCCATGGTGCAAGTTGTCCACCAGTTGCTATAATCTCTTCTTTACAGCTCAGGATCTCAGACGATGAGAGAGTTTCCAGAAGGCTCTAACAAAAGTCTCAAGGAAGACTCCTATTGGCCTGGCTTGGGTCATGTGTTTATCCAGTCATGGTGTCTGGGGGCGGGGGCTCTGGCTGGCCAGGCATGGTTCACGAGTCCCCCTGCCTGGGTGTGGGAAGGCTGTCCAACTTGAGCCACACAGACAGAACAGAATTAGTGGGGGAGATGCAACTTGCCAAAGAAAGGCTGGACTGACAAACAGATGTTCACGAGGCCTGATCCCTGTCAGGGTTACACCTTTGTAGAGAAGATGCTTGTTATTTGGATACAGAATTGGATATGGCTGAACTCCAAACTGATAGCTTTGCAGAGCAAAGCAGACTTTGACTGCAGAGCAGTCAAACCCTGCCCAGACCTGTCTTAGATTCCCACTTCCCAGTCCCCCTCAGGCCAAAACAGTGGTTGGGGGGTGCTCATCCAAGCCCACACCCCTGGGCCCAGCCTCTCCCTGACCCTCTGCCTTCCTTATGCAGGCTCTACAGACAGTGCAAACACACACAGCTTTTCTGACCCGTGAGAAGACCTTAGAGGAGCAGCACAGTCTGAATTCAGGTAGCATAACGTTAGGTATTAAGTGGGTCCTTCTCAGTGTTTCAGGACCCTGTACCTTAGCTCAAGGTCCTTTGTTAAGGTCAACCTTGGGGTCAGCTCTTGACTCTCCTGATTCCCACTCTATGGCCTAGGTCTCTGCTGGCCCCTTCGTCTTTGCTCTGGCCCTGCCTTGCAGCCTCTCTGCTGGGAGCTGCATCTGTGTCTCTGGCTATGAGAGGCATCTTGGGGTTTGGGGGTGCTTGTGGTGCATCGTCAGAGGACTGGGGGGGCCTGGAAAACAGCATTTTGAGATGATCTTAGGGACGCAGCCTAGCTTCAGTGTCCGAGCAGATACACATATGGATGGCGCATCTTCTCATTCGACCTTCATGGTAGAGTCTCTGCTGACCCTGCCTCAGTCTCATCCCCCTCCCCTTCCCTATATAGCTCAAGCTGGACAATACGATCCCTCTCTCTAGGCTTTTGTCTACGCTGTCCCTTCTGCTGGAATGCCCTCTCCTCCCTGGTCAATCAATACACATCCTTCAAAATCCAGCTTCAAAAGAGTAACCACTTCACACAAGTGAGAATTCGACCGTGACTAGCATGCATAGACGTGCTGTAGTGTGTGCGCCCACAGCTCTGAGCTTCGGGGCTTCTGTGAGCCTGGAAGATGCCAGGGAGCTGACACCCTCTCATGCCTTGACATAGCCCTCAACCAATGACTGACAGGCGTCGGTGTATAAAAACCCAGCTCCCTGGTCCCCTAAGTGGGATAATTCTCGGGGGTGTGGTTTATGCGATTTTCCAGAGTCTCCCTGTGGGATTAAACTCCAGATGCCCGAGGTGGTAACCTGCTTGTGGACACACACTTCAGGAGCCTCCTCCCTGCCCCTCTGTTGCTTCTTCACTCCCTTACGAGTTTTTCTAGGATTGCCTGATGTGATGGACTGAATTGTGTTCCCCTAACCTCCCATGTGACTATATTTGGAGATCAGGCCTTTAGGGAGAGGATTAAGATTAAATGAGATCATAAGCTTGAGACCCTAATGTGATAGACTTGGTGTCCTTATAGGAAGAGGAAGAAACACCAGAGATCTCTCCCCCTCTCCACACGAGGCCATGTGAGGATGCGGTGAGAAGATAACCATCTGCAAGGCAGGAAGAGAGACCTTGCCAGAAACAAACCCTGCTGGCACCTTGGTCTTGGACTTCCAGACTCCAGAACTGTGAGAGAATAAATATCTGTTGTTTTGACACCCAGTCTATGGTATTTCGTTACGGCAGCCCTAGGAGGTGAATAACCTGCCAATGAAACTACTTGCTCTCAAATCCTTGTCTCAGGGTCAGCTCCTAGGGAACCCAAACTAAGACAGGTGCTCAGCTTCACTAGGCAACAGGGAAATGCAAATTATTTCACACCTGCCGTAATGGCTAAAAGACAAAGCGCAACCATGCTGGTGCTGATGATGGTGTGAAGCTGTCATATACAGCTGATGGAAGTGTGCAATTGTGAACCATTTTGGAAAACTGTCAGGGTCTAACAAAGCTGAAGATGTGTATATCCTATGACCTAGCAGTCCCACCCCTAAGGTATATCCCCAGTAGAAATACATACATACGTCCATCAAAACTCAGGTGCAAAAAAAAATGTTCAAAGCAGCATTATTTATAATAGCTTCCAGACTGGAAACAGCTCAACTTCCATCAACAGTGGAATGGATGAACACATTGAGGGCCATTCAGGTAATAGAATACTACACAGCAATGAAAAAGAAGAAATCTTGTTACATGTCACAGCATGGATGAATGTCAAAAACAAAATGTTGCACAAAAGAGGCCAGACACAGAAGAGGGCATACCATAAGATTCCAACATAAAGTTCAAGAGCATAATATTTGTACAGAAAAGTGTACAGATGATAAACGCCCAACTTGAAGAATTTTCACAAACTGAGAACACCCATGCAGACTGTAGCTTGATCAAGAAATGGTACATGACTGCTACCCCAGAAGCCCCCTTTCTGTCCCCTTTCGGTCACTGCCTGACCCCATCCCCCCAAGGGAAACCACCTTGCTGACTTCTAACACCACTAAAACTGTAGGTTTATATCTATGGAATCTTATGGGATGGAGTCTTGTTTTATACATTTCGTTTGTGAGATCATCCATATTATTTTGTTAGCTGTAGTTCAATGTACTTATTTATTCTACTGTTGCTGGCCTTTTGCATAGTTTCTAGTTTGAGACTATTATAAATAGTGCTGCTATGAACATTCTAATATACAGCTTTTTAAAAAATTTTTATTTTATATTGGAGTAAGTTAATTAACCATGTTGTGTTAGTTTGAGGTGTACAGCAAAGTGATTCAGTTATACATATTCATGTATCTATTCTTTCTCAAATTCTTTTCCCATATAGGTTACTACAGAGCACTGAGCAGAGTTCCCTGTGCTGTACAGTAGGTCCTTGTTGGTTCTCTATTTTAAATATAGCAGTGTGTACATGTCAATCCCAAACTCCCAATTTATCCTCCCCCCCTGAACTTTTCCCCTTTGGTAACCATAAGTTTGTTCTCTAAGTCAGCAGTCCCCAACCTTTTTGGCACCAGGGACCAGTTTCGTGGAAGACAATTTTTCCACAAATCAGGGGGAGGGGATGGTTTTGGGATGTTTCAGCGCATTACATTTATTGTGCACTTTATTTCTATTGTTATTACATTGTAATATACAATGAAATAATTACACAACTCACCATAATGCAGAAACAGTGGGAGCCCTGAGCGTGTTTTCATGCAACTAGATGGTCCCATCTGGGGGTGACAGGAGACAGTGACACCCGAAGTGTGTTGCTTATGTCCATCTACTCCGTGATCTCGTTTTGGTTGCTGTCACCGCAGAAAACCCAGCTTCACAAAGACAGAATGTTGGAAGTGGAAGCAGGCTTTTCAGTGCTTTTGTGGCAATCTCAGGATATTCCACCTTGACTTTCATCCAGAACGTATGGAGATTTGAAGTTGTCTCAAATATACTTTTAAGGCCACCGTCATTTACGATCTCAAGCAGTTGATCCTCTTCCAGCACAAAATCGATTCACCTGGCTTATTCACAAATGGGTCGCAGATCCATTCCTTCCCAGTTCGGGGTTGGGAAGTAATGCTCAAACTCTTTTTTTTTTTTTTTGCGGTACGCGGGCCTCTCACTGTTGTGGCCTTTCCCATTGTGGAGCACAGGCTCCAGACGCGCAGGCTCAGCGGCCATGGCTCACGGGCCTAGCCACTCCGCGGCATGTGGGATCTTCCCGGACCGGGGCACGAACCCGCGTCCCCTGCATCAGCAGGCAGACTCTCAACCACTGCGCCACCAGGGAAGCCCGCTCAAACTCTTTTGAAAGCTGAGATAGGTGATCATGCACCAGCTGGGAGAAAGAAGGCCCTGGATCAGTCTCTTTCAAAATCTCTGCTAATGTTTGAAACATGTCAAAAATCCCAATGTTCGCTCGTCATCCCCATAATTCCAGTTTGGCTTTGAATGCAGCCACTTTATCTGCCGATTTGAACACAGTTGTTATTCTCCCCTGAAGTGACAGATTGAGTTCACTGAGCAGGTTGTATATGTCACACAAGTAAGCAAGTTTTGCAACCCATTCTGTGTCACTGAAATGTGCTGCCAGTGGTGACTGTTTTTCTAAAAGAAACCTCTGGAGTAGCTCTCGTAGCTCAAAAACTCTGGCCGGTGATTTACCTTTAGAAAGCCATCTCACTTCTGTGTATGAGAAGATGTGTGTGCTCTATGTCCATCTCCTCACAGAGCTGCACGAACAGACGTGAGTTAAGGGCATGTACTTTAATGTGGTTGATAATTTTAATCACATCCTGCAAAACGTTAAGTTCAGGTGACATTTTTCGGCTAGCCAGCAGTTCCCTATGGATGACACAGTGCGTAGACTCACATTCAGAAGCGACCTCAGAAGCGACCCGAGTGGTGAAACCAGAAAGCCATCCAGCCGTGGCAGCTGCTCTGTCCACACATGTACCGACACAAAATGACCAATTCAGTTTTCCTGATATGTAATCGTTCAAAGAATTGAATAGTTCCACAGCTGTGGTGCTGGTTGGCAACAAAAGTGCACATAACATATCCTCATGCACATCCTCCTGAAAAATATATCGCACAGAAATATATCGCAAGGCAGGCATTGTTGCCTGGTTGTCAACATCAGTAGGCTCGTCAACCTGGATTGCGTACCATGGTGACTCATTAATCCTCTGTAACAATTGTGCCTCAATATCCTCTGCTATTTCATCAATTCGTCTAGTTGTGGTGCTAGCCGAAAGAGGAACACGTGCCGCCTTTTGAACTGCAGCCTCTCCTAAAAGTTCACGACAAATGTACTCAGCAGCAGGCAGGATCAACTCTTCACCAGTAGTAAAGGGCTTCTTAGCTTTAGCCATGCGGTTAGCCACTAAAAACGGTGCTCTCAGTGCAGACACATTTGATGAAGTGGTGGCCTTCAATAATTGCTTCTGTTCTTCGTGTTCATGTTTTTTTTTTTCCTTTGAAAAACTCCAAAGGCTTGTCTTTCAATGCAGATGCTTGGTCTCCATGTGGTGAAGCAGCTTTGAAGGTTTCATGGCTTCGTTGGATAGCCAGTGGCCACATACTATATAAAGCGGGCTTGGAGAATGTGAATCCCCTGTTGCAATGAACCCGTAATTTAAGTAGGACTCTTGGTATTTTCTTTTAAATGTAGCTTTCTTTTTGTGGGCAGTCTTAGAGTCTTCTGCTGTCTCATCACTGGGTCTTTCCCCCTTTTCAAAGAAGCTCTCCGGTGACGTTTGTTTTTTTACTCATCCTGGCTAGGGTTAGCTTGTGGGCTTACCAAAACTGTGGCTGAGACAAGTGTGCAGTGTGGGAAAAAGAAGTGGATGGAAGTAGATAAAATAATGGGCAGGCCACGTGCAGACTAAAACGTGTCAGATTCTGACTTAAAGCCTGCCACCAGATGCAGCTGTACAATTGAAGTACATCAACTCACTTGCTACTATAATGCCTGCCACCAGATGCAGCTTAATTGTCACTTGCCACTCACTGATAGGGTTTTGATATGAGTCTGCAAGCAATTGATTTATTATGGACTCTGTGCAGTCAAACCTCTCTGCTAATGATACTCTGTATTTGCAGCCACTCCCCAGCGCTAGCATCAGCGCCTCAGCTCCACCTCAGATCATGAGGCATTAGATTCTCATAAGGAGCACGCAGCCTAGATCCCTCACATGCACAGTTCACAGTAAGGTTCACGCCCCTTTGAGAATCTAATGCTGCCGCTGATCTGCCAGGAGGCAGAGCTCAGGCAGTAATGTGAGCGATGGGGAGTGGCTGTAAATACAGATGAAGCTTCGCTTGCTCACCTGCCACTCACCTCCTGCTGTGAGGCCTGGTTCCTAACAGGCCACGGACTGGTACCAGTCCATGGCCCGGGGGTTGGGGATCCCTGCTCTAAGGCTGTGAGTCTGTTTCCGTTTTGTAAATAAGTTCATCTGTATCATTGTTTTAGATTCCGCATATAAGTGATATCATATATTTGTCTTTCTCTTTGTGACTTACTTCATTTAGTATGAGACTATTATAAATAGTGCTGCTATGAACATTTTAAAAATTATTATTTTATTTATTTTTGCCTGCATTGGGTCTTCCTTGCTGCACCTGGGCTTTCTCTAGTTGCGATGTGCGAACTTCTCATTGTGGTGGCTTCTCTTGTTGCAGAGCATGGGCTTTAGGCGTGAGAGCTTCAGTAGTTGTGGCTCGTGGGCTCTAGAGCTCAGGCTCAGTAGTTGTGGCGCACGGGCTTAGTTGCTCCGCGGCATGTGGGATCATCCCGGACCAGGGATTGAACCCATGTCCCCTGCATTGGCAGGCAGATTCTTAACCACTGCGCCACCAGAGCAGTCTGAACTTTTTTTTTTTTCCACTGTCTCTTTCATCAGGTCTTTATTCAAAATTAGCTGTCCAAAGTGATTTGACCTTTACGAAATAAACACATTTAAGTTTATGCAGCAGCCCTCTTTTCTTCTGTGGTGGGGTTTCTTTTCTGCGGGCTTCTTTTCAGCTGTTGGTTTCTTGGTCACTGCTGCCTTTTTTCCCACCAAACGCTTCTTCTGCTTCTTAATGCCAACAGCCTTCTTTCCCTCCACAGGCTTCTTGCCTGGAATATCCTTCTCACCTGATTTGTCTTCTAGTGCTGCTGCAGCCCTATCCATCTGGATTTTGTGGTTCTTGGCCTGGAGAAGAACGGTGTTCCGGCTCATGGTCTTTGCATATGGGTTTAGCTTCAACATGATTCTCAGGTTTTTCAGTGGATTCTTCCTCAGGACTCTGAGATGAATCTTCTTGCATGGTGCTCAGAGGGCTCTTTGAATCTCTGGGCTTTTCAAAATTCTGCTAAGGTCTGTACTGAGCATCTTGTGCATGGGGAGGTTATATCAATAGTTAGTCTGGAGGGAGGCAGCTTTACGCCAGGTGCCATACAGCTCATCTAACTTGCGGAAAGCACTTTCAGTCCAAATTCAGGAACGTCCCACATACGCACCAGGGGCAAGTTTCAAAACGTTCAGTTTGCTTATATTAAGTAGAGTAATTCCAGGGATGTTTCTGAAGGCCTTGATGATACCACTGTCCTCATTACAGATGATGCAGTGTCTCCTGCTCTGGATACGGCAACGGTTTCTCATTTTGCTTTTGCCAGCTCTCATTGGCTGAGAGGCATAGACCTTTTTCACATCATTCCAGGCCTTAAGTTTCTTCAGAAGCAAAACAGCCTCCTTGGTCTTCTCATAGCCTTCAACTTTATCTTCAGCTACCAAAGGAAGTTCAGAACTTCCTCTATATGATGACCTCTAGACATGACCAGCGCTGGTAAGGCCGAGGCAGCCAGTGCACAGGGGATGGCATATCGCTTCTGCATTGTATTCACTCTGTGGTGCCAACGTCGCCAGGTCTTGGTTGGTCTTGGCAGCCTCCAAGACACATGTTTCCAAAACCATCCTGGCCAGAACGGTGAGTCCTGCCACCTCGAACCCTGGGAATTTGAGCCACAGCTCTGCCAGTACCCCAAGACTCGGCACTGGTTTGATGACCTGCTAATTCACTGATAGCATAGAGTTGTCTGTTGTTTTTGCACAAGTTGGCGTGAACAAAGTTTACAATATCTGGTTGAATGGGAGTCTTGAACACAGCAGGCAAAGTGACATTTTTGTCAGATGGCTCCCCCTTTTTGGAGTACACTGATATCAGTGGACAAGCACACGCCATGGCGGGGAGAGGAGAAGACCACGCGCCTCGCAACCCGGTGGCTCCCATAGGAAAAGCTGAACATTCTAGTATACATTTTCTGATGAACATATCTAGGCATTTCTTTGGGGGTATATACCCAGAAGTGGAATTCCCACTCCATTGCTTGCTTTGATTTCATTTTTCATCTTCTGCTGTCCTGAACCTTACTGAGGATAACCAAGGAGGCCTCTGGTTTCCTTTTCTGGATGAAGTCAGTGGCCCTCAGTTTCCCTCTGTGGCTGGGTCATGCCTGCCTCGCCCAGGTGCTGTGAGGCTTTAAGAGCGTCTCAGGGGAGTAGGATAAGGTCATGGACCTTTGACCTCCTGGCTCAGTTCCCAGCATTCCTGAGGCCAAAGGTATTCATCTCAGAGGAATGCCGATACTGAAGACCCAGCCCTGGCTGCCCCATGGGCCAGGTGCAGGAACCAGGCAGTGGGTGAGCCTCGGGTCAGGACTGGGCCAAGCAGGGGAAGGCTGGAATGGACAGGGCACAGCCCAGGCCTCAGGGGTCCCTGGGCAGGGGGCAGGCAGGTCCTGGACCACTGTGGACCCACGTGAGCAGGGGCTGGCCTCCTTAGCACCTGCTTCCTCTTCTCTGGGTCTCTACTGCATCAACTGGGGATCAGAGTTACTTCCTCACTAGACTGAGGACTAAAGGAGATTGAAGATGCTTACCTGGGTCAGTGGGCATTGTCAACCCATTTCACAGCCAACGAAGCTGAAGCTCAGAGAGGCTGAGGGGCTTTTCTGAGTCACCAAAGATTTGAGCCCAAGTCTGTCTGGCACTAAAGCCTGTGCTCTTTCCACTGCCTGCCTGGGAGTTGACATGGTGTGGTTTGAGGGGTGTAAGGAAGGCCAATCCCCAAAGTCAAGCTATGTCTTCTCCAATGCTTGAATTTCCACCATTAGAATTTAACTCCTCTGCATTAAGTAATACCCTCTTCTGAAAGGCTTAGGGGTGTAAGATATGCCACATCTAATGTTTTGTGTGCAAATGATTTCCTGGCAGAATCAGAGAACAGGAACCCTCTGAGGTGTGCTGGGGTGCCTTCATTCACTTCCTCAGCCCCACCAGGGCCCTGTGCCATTTCATGAATGGGAAACTGAGGCCCAGAGAGGCACTGAGTTGCTCAGATCCCTGTCTAGGACTTTCCCCAGGCAGCCTCCCTGCTCTGCCAGGACCCAGACCAGAGGGGCTGAGCAGGAGAGGGTCAGCCGGGGTCCCTGGGGTTTTCTAGCCGGGATCTGCCCTGGGGCCTGCAAGGACATATGTGTCCCAGGCCCAGTTCTGCAGAAGGGAGGGAGGTACGGGTGTGGTCTTGGTGACTAAGATAAGCCCTGCTCCCATCAGCTGCTGCACTCACACCCTGCTGCCCTCTTTACCCTGGTGCACCTGCAGCCCTGCACCCCGACCTGACACTGTGCACAGCGCTAGAGCTGCAGCCGGGCTGGCCTCCCGCCTGCCGGGGCTCCTCCCATGGCCCCAGACTTGTGCTGAGGTGCTTCTGGCCCTGCATGTGTCTCAGGGCCTCTGAGGCAGAGACCCCTTTGCAGTGAGGTCCTCTTGGCTTCCCAGGGACTCATAGGCCCCATGGCTGCTGCCCCTCTGTCTTGGGTTGGGGCCCTCGGAGAAGACCTGAACTAGGATTCGAGGGCATGGATTTATTTTCAAGGTGATTCCAGGAAGCTATAAAGGACGTGGAAGACCGGAAGGGCAGCCAACACAGGCCAGTTAATGAGCAGCAGGTGGAAAGCAGGGCTCAGCCCCACTGGGGACCTCCAGGAGACGGCGTGGAACCAGCCTCAGGGTCACCCCACCCATGGCATGAGGAAGCTGGGGTATCTATCCACCACCCCTATCCTTTATGATCAAGGGCTGCTCCTGAGGGCATTTTCCAAAGCCCCTGGGATAGAGCCACAGACTCCTGCTAAGTGCTGGGAATGTGGGCAGGGCTTGAGAAGGGGAGATGGAACATGAGGGGAGAGCCTGGTGAAGGTGCTGAGTTAGGAGGGCTCGAGTCCCAGCTCTGCTGCTGATTCATCTTCTCTGAGGGTCAGTTTCTGCATCCATAAAATGGGAATAAAAATACTGCTTACCTCCCAGGTGTGTGGTGGGGATCAAGTGCATGGGTGATGACGGCACCTGGTGGAGATTGGTAAATGATGCTTTTCCTTCAGTCCTCCAGACCAAGGGTCAGGCTGACTCATCCAGTCTTAGGGCACCCAACCACCTGCCGTGTTTACCAAACATTGCTCCTCCCAGAGCCCTCCTCCCTCCCCTACCCTTATCTTCAGTTTCTAAAATCAAATCGTGCCTGATATCTAAGCCGTGCCAGGCTGGGGTGGGCTCTAGGGACCCAGGAATGCCTGAGCCTTCCTTACCCTGGGAATTCACAGTCCAGCTGAGATGACAAATGTGTGGCTGGGTGGTGGCACGGGCGTGGGTTTGGACAGGCGGGTAGCAGTTCGTGGGTCAGGCCTGGGGCAAGGAGGCAGTTCAGGCTGAGAGAGAAGCGGAGGAGCTGGGGTGGGGGGATAGAAATTGTTCTGAGGGGAGGAAGGAGGTGGGCAGATATTGGAGCTCATATTTTTTTTTTTTATAATTATGCAAACATTAAAGCTTGTTTTTTTTTTTAATTTTATTTATTTTATTTATTGCTGTGTTGGCTCTTCGTTTCTGTGCGAGGGCTTTCTCTAGTTGCGGCAAGTGGGGGCCACTCCTCATCGCGGTGCGCGGGCCTCTCACTATCACGGCCTCTCGTTGCGGAGCACAGGCTCCAGACGCGCAGGCTCAGTAATTGTGGCTCACGGGGCTAGTTGCTCCGCGGCATGTGGGATCTTCCCAGACCAGGGCTCGAACCCGTGTCCCTTGCATTAGCAGGCAGACTCTCAACCACTGCACCGCCAGGGAAGCCCTGGAGCTCATATTCTGAGGTTCCTTGAGAAACCCCAAGTAGGTATGATTATCCCTGAGTTACACGGAGGCTGAGAAGGGACCTGCCTTGCCTGGTTGCAGTCAGAGTAGGGGATGGTCTGACACCCTCACTCCCCCACTCCCACTCAAGTCAGAGTTGGGGGCATCTGGGCCCAGGACAGTATCGCCCTTGGTGGGGGTGGGGATGGAGGTCAGGGCTGGGCAGCCTTGGAAACGGAGGCAGGGGTTCTCTGCTCCCCCTCCCTCTCCTGCCTTTCTGAGCCCTGCGTGTACTTATCCACCACTGCCATCCCAGACTGGGGTGGAATATCCTTCACTTTCATGCTTCTTGTTCAGATTCCATATGCATTTTGCATCTATGATATATCCATGTTTGTACTTAAACTCAGTAAGGTTTCTAACGACTTACTAATTACTAAAATAATCAATCTGCCCGTAATGAAAGCAGTGACACTGTCCCTCTGTTGGTTCCTCAGTGTGTGCAGAGGAGAGAGGTCCAGGCCACGTGGGATGGGCCCTGGAGGAGATGTCATGGTTTGCAGACCCTGAGGTGGCACCTCCTGGGGTGCAAATGCACACTTGTGTGTATCTGCCTCAGCAGAGAGACACACTGCAATAGTGCCATACACAGCTGTGCCCACACGCACACTGAAGCACCTCTAGATCCACACACGTGGATGCACTCCATCGACACTTACGGACACTCTATGCATGTGTTTTGACACATGCTCAGACACAAATACACACACTAGCTTGTATGCTTGTGTCACTGGTGCGCCCACACACCTGTAATCCCTAATCATGGACTTGCATGCACATCCTGCAGGTACGCCTGCACTCTCACGCATGCACACGGATGTAGGCACATGTATGCACACACATCTAGGCAGCCACAACCAGGCGAAGACTTACACTCTCAGGGACACTCAGGCACACCTACTTGTATGTGTCGACGTGCACACAGGTGGATTGTGTATGGACACCCATCACACAAGACACAAACCTGAATGCCTGGACACCAGCAGAAGGATCCCCAGTTGGCACACAAGAATGCATTTCACACGTTGGTGTGCCCTGCGTGCGTGTGCTCGCACTTGGTCTCACGTTAGCCAGGTGGGACTCCAGTGTGCCAAGCTCACCACGCAGCATCAAAGTTGTAGGGAGGGAGCCTCCCCTTCCCTGCCCTGAGTCTGCCAACTCCCAGCAGGAGCCATCCTTCCCCCTGGGCAGTGACTCATGCGCGTGGCAAGTGTGGAGTCTCCAGAGGGAGCAGATTCAACATCTACCCTGTGAGAGGGATTTCCCCGGCCTGGCAGCTGGGAGCTTGGAGCCCAGAAAGGACAGTGACCTGCCTGGGTCTACACAGCAAGACCTGGGCAGAGGCAAGACCAGGATCCAGTCTTTTCTAAAAGGCTAGTTTGGATTGCAGGCTGAGGGGGAAGCAGGACTCCCCAGGATCCCCCTCTTCAAAACATCTGCAGGTTCAGGTGCCCACAGTCCCCCACCACATGTGCTTTGCCATGACAATGCTGTCCCCAGGAGCACCCTACTCAAAGGCGCATCTATTTGGGAAGGGTGGAGTCAGCTGAGGAAGAAGACTGACCAGCCCCTCCTCCATCCTTAGCTCCCTTCAGGGCCAAACCACTGGGCAGGACTGAGAGGCTGGGGGCTCACGCCAGCCTCAGAGGGACAGGCCTGCAGCCAAACAGGATCCTGGAGAGCAGCGCTGGATGACCCTAGAGGGGTCCTCTGCACCAGGGGTTAGGGTGGGACATGGAGCGCCTCCAGGCCCCTCACCCTCCCCAATCTGGGTGGCATCAGGCGTATCTCTTTTGCATATCAGATTCCTTGTGAAGAAGTGGTTTCGCTATCAGAGCAGCAAACAATAAGAGATGGATAAAACCCTGTGCTGGAAGGCTTGTGAGGAAAGGGCACTTGCACCTAGTGGGGACAAGATTGCAAATTAGAACCTCATTCTTGGCAGAATATTTAAAATGTGCTTTTCTTTGGCCCAGCAATTCCATGTCTAAAAATCGGTTCTTTGAGGACAAAGATGTATAAACAAGGTGTTTACAGCAGCGTGTTTATGAAAATGATGAATGGAGGCCTTCCAAAAGCCGTCAGCCGGTGATGGTCAAGTGACAACAGCCTGTCCATGCCAGGAACCATGTGGAGCTGTTAAAACTAAGATGGGGGTGGATCTCTGCCTACTGGTCTAGAAAGTGAGAGGCCTTTGGAGTGAGAAAAGAAGGTCTCAGAATAGGGAGACTCATGTCACCATTTCTTATTTTATTTTATTAATTAATTAATTAATTTTTTGTGGTACGCAGGCCTCTCACTGCTGTGGTCTCTCTCATTGCGGAGCACAGGCTCCAGATGCGCAGGCTCAGCAGCCATGGCTCACCGGCCCAGCCACTCCGCGGCATGTGGGATCTTCCCGCGGCATGTGGGATCTTCCCGGACCGGGGTACGAACCCGTGTCCCCTGCATCGCCAGGCGGACTCTCAACCACTGCGCCACCAGAGAAGCCCACCATATATTATTTTAAACACCTCTAAAACATTAGAAAACATATGCCTGAATCCATAGGAAGAGTCTACTTACCCCACTCTCAGAGTAACTGCCTTGGAGAGGGAGGTCAGGAGGAAACTTTTTATTTTAGAAGCTCCCATATTCTTTTCAGTTTTTTAAAGCCACAAGTTCTTGTGTATGTATTGTCCTAACTTTGTAATTTAAAAAAAAGAGAAAGTATTAAGATTTCTTATCTCATTATTTAGTAGATGGAGGCCAGAGGAGGCAGCGACCCATCCACATGACCTCAACTGCAGCTCTGACCTTGACCTCACCCAAGGATCCTACTTCAGCTGCCCAGTGGCAGGGCCTTGGGGCCAGGAGAGGAGCCATGGCTGCGTAGGTGGGGATGGGTGGAGAGATGGGCTCTGGGGTACAGGCCAAAGATGTGCTGCAGAGGGAGAAGCTCCCCCCAGCTGTGGAGAGATGTCCCCTGGGAGAACTACCTGTGTGCCGAGATAGCAATCCTTTAACACTGGGTGTCCTGACACCCCTGTTCTAGCTTGGGGCTCTGCCTGGCAGACCCTGGCTCTGCCACCTTCAGAAATGCTGCTGAGAAAAGCCACCCTTCCCTAAGTGCCCTATGGGTGTCACCTCTGGTGCAGTTGCTTGCTGTGGGTGCTGACCTACACTCTCTTACTTTGAGGAGACAGTGAAGCTTAGTGGTTAAGGCCATGGTCTCTGTAGCCAGACTTCTGGGGCAAAGCCCACCACTGCTGCTCACTAGCTAAGTGACCTGGTGTGGGTTACTTAACCTCTCTGGACCTCAATCTTGTTGTCTATATTATGATAACACAGCATCTCCCCAGATGGTCGCTGAGGGCTAAAATAACATGCTTAAACCAAAAAAGTGGAAACAACGCAGACAAATGGATTAACAAAATGTGGCCTGTCTCTACAAGGGAATATTATTCAGTCATGGAAAGGCATGAAATACCGACACATGCTCCAACATAGATGAACCTTGAAAACATTATGCTAAGTGAAAGAAGCCAGACACAAAAGGCCACTTATTGTATGATTCCATTGATATAAAATATCCAGAAGAGGCAAATCCATAGCGATAGAAAGTAGATTCCTAATTTATAGGGACCAGGGAAGTGGAATATGGGGAGTCACTGCTAAAGGGTGAGGTATTCTTTTTGGGGTGATGGAGATGTTCTGGAATTAGATAGTGGTGATGGTTGTATAACTGTGAATATATAAAAAAACCCCACTGAATTGTACACTTTAAACAGTGAATTTTATGGGGTGTGAATTAAGTCCCAATAAAAAATATGCAACAAAAAAGAATTAGGAATGAATATAAAATTTATGTATAAATGTAGCACACAGTGTTTATTGGATTGGTGGGAAATGGGACAAACTTAAATATACACCTACAGAGTAACAAATACATATGGTACAGCCTTATGGTGACATGTTATATAGCCATGAATAAAATCTTGTTTTGGAAAATTTTTTAAAATTAAATAAAGTACTTCGGACAATGCCTGACACAAGAAGTACCCATAGTGTGTGAGCTGTTATTAATGAACTCCAGGACAAGCCTATAAGGTTGGTCCTCTTAGCTCCATACAGCGGATGAGAAACAAGCTCACAGAAGGGATGGGATGTGGCTACACTGCTCTCCTTCTGGTCTGCTGTCGGGGAAGGGCAGAGTCTTGGCTTCAGGCCAGTCTGGGTGCCCATCTTGTCCTGGGTCTGCCACTTTCTAGCTGAAAGGCCCTGGTCCAGCCCATCTCTGCACCACTCTGAGTCTCTCATGGCCATGGTGTACCCTCAACCCCCAGCCCATGGAGGGGGGATAGGGTCGCTAGGAGGAGTCTTTGAGAACATGCCGCCCAGCCGGCGGTGCTCTTACCATGTCACTGGGACCAAATGGGTGGAGACTCCAGGAGACAGGATCGCTTCCTCCAGCCCTGCCTGCCTGGAGTAATGAATCACAGGTCCCTGAGGGTGACCTATGGGCCAGGAGAGGAAGAGCCCCATAAGAAACCTCAGGAGAAGGCAATCCAAGCAGAGGACAGGGGCGTGGCCTTTCTCCCTGCAGGTACTTACCCCATTCACTATCCCAGGGCCTTTTTTTAATCCACTGTCCTTGGGAAAGGCATCCCACCTCCCTGGGCCTTGATTTCCCCTGCTGAGCCAGCCCAGCATGGTGGTTATGACAACATGGTCTTGGGGCCCAGACTCCCTAGGTCCAAATTCCAGCTTCCCTCCTTGTTCTTTCTTTCTTTAGTTTTTTTTTTTTTTTTTGCGGTATGCACACCTCTCACTGTTGTGGCCTCTCCCGCTGCGGAGCACAGGCTCCGGAAGCGCAGGCTCAGCGGCCATGGCTCACGGGCCCAGCCGCTCCGCGGCATGTGGGATCCTCCCGGACCGGGGCACGACCCCATGTCCCCTGCATCGGCAGGCGGACTCTCAACCACTGTGCCACCAGGGAAGCCCCTGCTTGTGCTTTCTGATTGCAGGATCCTGGTCCGGGAAATTCACCCGTCTGAGCCTCAGTTTCCTTATCTACAAAATGCAGATCATAACGGTACCCACCTCACTGGTCCTTGTAATGATTAGATGAGAAGTGAGTACAACAGGCTTCGCACAGGGCCTGGCACACTTTAAGCCCTCAAGCCCTGTTGCTATTACTGTTACTATTATTGCATTATTTACTGTGAAGGGGCTGGAGGACACGTGTGTGCCTGGAGGCAAGGGGCTGGCCCCCTGGGCCCCTGTCTCTGGGCCTCCCAGCCTGCTGTCCCCGCACACAGTGATAGACGGGCTGGGCCCGTGGCGTCCTGGCAGGCCTGTCCTGGCAGCTGCTCCCACAAGGCGAGGCCCTCTGAGCTTTGGAGAATTAATTAGGCCACATTCCTCTTCCAGAGTTCCTGGCGGGCCCACACATGGCCCCCTTCCGAGCTGCTGAGGGCTCTTGGCTCAGGTCCCTGGCAGGCAGAGGAGAGGCCCACACTCTGCTCTCCCCTGCGAGGGGCTGGGAGGGCCCCTTTGAGCTGGAAGCACTGGCTGGGGAGGTGGGAAGGACCAAGGGTAAGCCAGCCGCCCAAGGCCAGCTCCTGTCCTGGCTGTCTCTCCCCTGATTAGCCACCTTCGCTGGCTCCCCATCACTCAAGTTCGAATTCCTGGCACTGGATGCTGTTCCCAGCCTGGCCCTTGCTGATCAGGCTGGCTGCCTCCGTTCGGATTCTTCCATGCTCCAGCCTTTTCCCTCATCCCAGCATGTGCAAACCCTATTCCTTCTCCAAACCCTCCCCTCCCCTCCCCGCCCCCCCTGCCGGAAGGGCAGCCCATAACTTACCTACTTCCTGTCCCTTCACTTTGCCCTTGTCTGTCTTCCCTGCCAGCCTGTGAGACGTCAAGGGCAGCAAGTGTGGTTTGATCCAAAGGCATGTTTCAGGCATGGTAATATTCTCCAGGGAGAAATTGTCTGAGGCTGTGGCAAGGTTGGGGGCAGGTGGTGGTGACAGCTGCTGTGGATTTCCCTGCTTGTAGCCCCTCCCCCTGCCAGGCGCTCAGGAGGGCCCTGCCCATCTCCAGCCTTCCCCATGCACCCTCCTTGTTTTGCTCCCTGAGAGGGGCTGAGAATAGCTCCCTTCCCCACAGAGTCTTCACCTCTGCTGTTCCTTCCACCTGGAACACTCTTATCCACCCTCCTCCTTCACTTGACCGATCCCCTCGATCTTGGCCTAGACATCACCTCCTTCAGGAAGCCTCCCGGGCTCCCCCACCAGGGGCTCCATCACACTGTGGATCTACCCTCTTAGAGCAGCAGGACAGCATACAAGCTGAGAGCCTGAGATTTAAATCCCAGCTCAGCCACGTATTAGCTGTGAGATTTGGGTGAGTTACTTAACCTTTCAGTTATCTCTTCTCTAAAATGGGAATAATAATGATAGAACCTGCTGCGTAATGTTGCTGCGAGGAACCAAGGGATTCACGTGCAGTGAGCACTTAATGAGCACTCAGTAAATGTTCGCTGTCACTTCTATCTTCATATTAACAGGGCTTTCTTGAAGGGCTCTTCTCTTGGCCTGTGAGGGCAGGGGCTGTGTCTGTCTTGTTCACGAGTCTCTGAACGGTGATTGTTCATAATTGTTGAATGTATGGATAGCCACATTCCAATGATTCATTGCTCTGATAGGCAGATGACTTTTCTCAACCTAAAACCCTGAGATTCAGAGAGTGAGAAAGCAAGAATGAAACTAATTCCTTGGGGTTCTTGGCTGGCGGAGGGGGTGGAGGGAGAGGCAGCCCAGGGCAGGAAAGGGCTGGTTTGTAGCCGAGATATGTATCAGGCCACATAGCCCTGGACATGGGACCAGACTCCCCTCTGCCTCTGCTTCCACGTGTGCATGTGACCCGCATAAATCTGGGTCACCCTGTGCCCCCTTCTGGCCTATCTCTGCCTGGTGTTCCAATCAAAAGGAACACAAACTTGGCTCAGAAAGCCTTGACAAAACCTGTGAGAGCTGATGGAAAAGGCAGAAAAAGGCAGGAAAAGGGGGAGATTTTGTCCCACAAAATCCAGACAAACTTTCTAAAATGTTGACGACTTTCTTCCCAGGGTTCAATTTGACTTGACAGCTGCTCTTCGTAAATTTTCCTCTGCTTCTTCCAAACTCTATCCCACCTTCCCCCACACTTCTGGGGCCCCGGCTACTTGGAATGTGGTCTAGAAGCAGGCTCAGACTTTGAGTATCCACAACCCTTGACCCTGCAAACTTCTCATCTCGGGAGAGAGGTATGGCTGGCGGAGGGCTAGAGCAGGACACTCTTTAGTGCAGGGCCCAAGCCAGTGGCCCCCGTTTCCTGATAATCAGGATCCAGGGGATTATGTTATCTTCTTGCCTTTACCTGCTTCCTGGGCCTCCTCTCCTCCCTTTAATCTTCTCTGTCACTTAATCACTTGGGTCGCTGATCTCTGAACTCTGGCCAGGGCAGTGAATGCCTAATTCCCTGGGCCTCTGACACACCCTCAACCTACGTTGCTCTGCCTGGCCTCTGTCGCACCTGCCATCCTGGGGTTGCCCCACACAGCTGCCTAGCCTGGCCTTTGGCTGTTGCTTTGAGATTTCCAAGGGGGCAGGGTCATTTTGAATGGGATGCTGCGCCTGTGGGGAGTGAGATTCCCCTGGCGTCAGGCTCAGTGAGATTTGAGAGGTGTGCTGGGATCCTGGGCTGCAGTAGGAAGTAAGTGACTAGGCCAGCTCCATCACACCAACCCTCACCACCCAGAATGGACCCCTAAGGGCCAGCAGTGAACTTGCTTCTCTGTCTTCTGTCTCCTCATTTGCTCTTGCCCTGTGTGGCCCTCTGGTGGCATTTTTCCAAAGCCGGGCTCTGACCAGGTCCCCGGTACTGGCAGACCTTTCATGGGTCCCCAGGGCCCATGAAAGAAGATCCAGCCTGCTTACTTTGGCCTCCAGGGTGTTCTGGCTTCATGTCCTGCTGCTATCTCCCCCGACCATGTTCTGGCCACATGGGGTCCTCCATGGGGAATGCCATTGTCACTCCCACTGCCAAACTTTTACCCTTCCTGTCTCCTGTGTCTGGGGCTCCCTCTTCATTTTCTTTCTATTGATTTGAGTCTCACTCTTCTTTGAGGCCATGGCAGTAGCATCTTAGTCCTGAGTCTTTCTCTGACCACGCCTCTGCACCCCAACCAGCCCCAATCTCCCTTCCCATCAGGTCTTGCAGCTCTGTGGCTGTCCCACGCGTTACATCACCACCACTGATGGCCTGACAAGCAGATCCTGCCTCTTCTCAGGCCCACGGCTGAGCCCAGCACCATAACTTATCCATTTAGGGTTCACACCAGCTCTACAAGGTGGAGACTATTGTTTTCTGTTCTATAGATTAAAAAACTGAGGCTCAGAGAGAGAAAGATTTGTTCAATGTCATATGACAGTGGTGATCCATGAATTCAATCAACAAATATTTTTTCAATACGTACATACGTACATGTGTACTATAGACTCTGGGTTCAAATCCTGATGCTGCCACTTACTTGCTGTGTGACATTAGGCAAGTCAATCGCCTTCTCTATGCATTAGTTTCCTCATCTGTAAAATGGGGATAATAAAGGTACCTATGTCATAGGATTGTGGCAAGGATGAAGTGAGTTCATCTGGGTAAAGTGCCAGGATACAGTAGGAGTTTAATATGTGTCAACATGTTATTCTCCCATGAGGGGGTCGGGGCTGGCTTCATGGACAAGACAGGCTTACAGTAGTGTGTAAAGAATTATTTTTCAATAGCTGGCCCAGGCCACAGCCTGCCATTCCCAGCAGAGGCCGGCCAGGGGAAAAGGGAACAGCTTGCTTGCAGGGGGATTTGGCAGTAATGGAGGCTATGGGTCTAGGCAGCTGCCAGCAGGGGTGGCCCTGGCTTCTGGCCATCCCTGGGACTCAGGTGTGCAGCTTCTTGGGCCTTGGCATGATTGGCCAACCCAGTCCTAGAGCCCTGGGCTTCTTAAGTCAGAGCAGTGTTGAATGACCCCAGCAGAGTCTGTCCCAGGCCCAGGGTGAGGGACAAGGGCCACGCTGTGACTCCATCACAACACCCATCACCGGCCAGTAGGGCTGCACACAGCCTTGGAATCCCTCCGACCCCGGCCCTCACTGGAGAGATTTGCTCCAGACCTCAGAGGTGGCCCCTGGCAGGACAGGGCAACTAGAGCAGAAGTGGGTCCTGGCACCCTCATAGTCTTGACTCCTTTCAAATATGCTTTTGGGAAAGGTCTGGCCATCGCTTACTGGCCTGATGGAAACATAGGTCTTGGAACCCTGGATGTCAAAGTTGCAAATGGCTGATTAAAAAGAATGAAATAATACCACTTGTAGTAACATGGACGGACCTGGAGATTATCACACTAAGTGAAGTAAGTCAGAGAAAGACAAATATCATATCATATCACTTATATGTGGAATCTAAAAGTAATGATACAAGTGAACTTATTTACAAAACAGAAGTAGATTCACAGTCTTAGAAAATAAACTTATGATTACCAAAGGGGAAAGGTGGGGGGAAGGGATAAATTGGGAGTTTGGGATTGACATATACACACCACTATATTTAAAATAGATAACCAACAAGGACCTACTGTATAGCACAGGGAACTCTGCTCAATATTCTGTAATAACCTAAATGGGAAAAGAATTTGAAAAGACTAGATACATGTATATGTATAACTGAATCACTTTGCTGTACACCTGAAACTAGCATAATATTGTTAATCAACTATACCCCAATATAGAATAAACTTAAAAAAAAACTGCAAATGGCTGTCTGGGCACATGATAGACAAAAGTCCAGAGAGGGTGGGTTAGCAACCAGAGATGCCCAGCCAGGGCACAGGGGCGTGGAACTCAGGGCTTCAGCCACCTGTCCCAGGCTCTTTTCTTCCCCTTCCTGTGTTCCCTTCACTTCCAAGCAACCCCTTGCTGAGAGATGCCTCCCACCCCCTCCTCAGCTAAGACAAAATACTAGAGTACCCTTTCATTGTTTATTACAAACACAAGTTCACAGGTAAATAATTGAGAGTCTAAAAAAATACATTAAAATAAATAATCGGAATTTTCAAAGTTCTCAGAGCAAATAAGTTATATACAGACAGGTGAAGCAGACCAGGCCCTTCTCATCAGGAGTGTCCCCAGGTATGAGGGTACAAGGACTCTGAGTGGGGGGAGAGCTGGAGGGGACAGACGGGGCCCAACTGGGACTTAAGTCCTGGATAGACCCATCCAGCCTCTACAGCTGGCTTAGGTGTGAACGTCCATCACTGCACATCATTCCTGGTTTGCAGCCACTAGACAGGACACCCCTTGGAATGTGGCCTCCAGGTTAGCGCACTCCCCACGCTGCTCCTTTCAGCAGGGCTGTCGGGCCAGAGCCAGCATGGGGGGCCAGGCTGCAGCCTGGGGCTGATGGCTTTCCTGGGCAGTGTGAGGGCATAGAGCTGCCTTGAGGGAGGCCTCCTCCACAGGGCGAGGAGGCCAGAGCTTGTGCCAACTCCAGCAGGTGGGTTTCCTGGCCCAGGAAACAGGCGGAGGGTCTCCCAGCCCTAGGATGCCCCTCTCCTCCCGGCTCCACACAGGCTTTCTTCCCAGAGTTCCTCCAGCTTCCAGAGCTATCTCTTCCTCCACCTGGAGTGTGTAGGCCTGGGATCCCTTGCTGCTTTCTGCTGTTGCCTAGCAAAGCGGATCTGGGCTGCAGAAATGTCCCTGGAATCGAGAGAGGTCAATTAAGCATCTCAGGAAATATAGATCATTTGAGAGTTCCCTGTGAGAGGCAGCGGCCATAGGGGACGGATCCCTTACTCACAGCCATGGGGTCAGCGGGTGGCCACAGCTGACCCTGAAAACAAGGTCTGAACATCAAGGAGAGGCCAGACCAGTCAGAAGCTGCTCTGCCCACAGGGAGCTTTGGCAAAACTGACGTTCAACATCAAGTGCCACCAGAGTGACTGGACCGCTAAGAGCAGCCCGGTGGATTCCCCCGACCGCCCTCCCACTTCCACACCTCTGTCCGTGCTGCTCCTTCCAGGCTGTTTACCTTCTGCTCACCCAAACTCCACCTCCTAAAATTCCCATTCCTCAAGGTCCAGCTCAAGGTGGTCCAACCCAGACAGGTATGGGTCCTAGCTGCCCTTTGAACTTGGCTGAGACACTGGTGGGGACTCTGGTGTCATCCAAGTGGCCTCATCCTGGCTCAAGGCATTCTAGACTGGGAGCTAGGAGGCTGGCTTTGGTTCCCAGCTATGGGAACTTGGACAAGGGTCTCAACCTCCCTGAGCCCCTTTCTTGGTCTGCAAAATAAAATCAGGCCTCAACTTGTGTGAGGCTGAGTGCAGGTTGGCAAAGCCAACTCTTTGCTAATGACGAAATGCCAAACACTTACAAAGTCCTATCTTGAATTTTTTCATCCTAAGACAGTTCCTAAGTATATGCTGGGTCCTACCTATCCCACCATCCTGCCTTTTCTCCTATGCTTCTGCCTCCCCACAGAAATGGGAGCTCCCGAGGGGCCAGGCTGCACCCCGGCACTGGCCAGCCCGGAGGAGCCCTCAGGGACAGAGGTGGGGATGGCAAAGGCCTGCAGAGCTCCCTCAGGCTGGGCCCTGTTTGAGTGTCTTCATGTGTGTCAACTTGTCTAACCTACAACAAGCCCATGAGGTGGATGCACTGCTGTCCCCGCCTCACAGACAGGAATCGGAAGCACAGAGAAGTTAAGTGATAAGACCAAGGTCACAAAGCTTGTTTGTGGTAGGGCTGGGGTTCAAGTCAGGAAGTTCTGGCTCAGAAGCTGCCCCTTTAGTCACTGTGCTGCATGGTTGCTGTGGGGTTTCTTTCTTTTTTTCTTTTTGGCTGCGTTGTGTCTTCATTGCTGCAGGCGGGCTTTCTCTAGTTGCGATGAGCAGGGGCTACTCTTCATTGCCGTGCACGGGCTTCTCATTGCGGTGGCTTCTCTTACTGTGGAGCACAGGCTATAGGCGCACGGGCTTCAGTAGTTGCAGCACCGGGCTCAGTAGTTGTGGCTCGTGGGCTCTAGCGCGCAGGCTCAGTAATTGTGGCGCACGGGCTTAGTTGCTCCGCGGCATGTGGGATCTTCCCTGACCAGGGCTCGAGCCCGTGTCCCCTGCATTGGCAGGCGGATTCTGTGCCACCACTGTGCCACCAGGGAAGCCTGGCTGTGGGGTTTCTGTTCTCAAGTCAGTTTGGTTTGGACAAACGTTCATGGGCACCTCCTGGGTGCCAAGCCTTGAGCTGAGCCATGCTGAGGCCGCCAGGGAGGCAATCCAGTCTGGGACACAGAGAGGGAGCAGGCCGGGTAGTTGGCCCCTCTGGACCCCAGCATGTGGGAGGTGCTTGATTCAGACACAGCCTGAATGAACACCTGTGGACCTTCCACAGTCACAAGCCCTCGAACCCTCTATAAAAGTCCACTTCCAGGTCTGGTGGTAACAAAGAGCATAGTAGTTAAGAGCACAGGCTCTGGAGTTGGCCAGAGGACAGCTTGCTGTGTGACCTTGGGCAAACACCTTCACCTCTCTGAGCTTCTATTGGGAAATGTGCAAGGCATACAGAGGATGCTCAATCAGTGCAGATGCCCCTCACCTCAGCTGCTGGAGGAGCTCTCCTGCTGTGGCCCATGTCTTGCCAGCCTGGAACACAGCTGCAGGGGACTCGCTGCCTGGGACTACCACAGCTTCAGTCCTAAACGAACAGCATTAAGGCCCAAGTGAGGGGCTGTCCAGGGCCCCAAGGCCACCTGGCTGCAAGCCTGGCCCAGCCGCCATCCCCCGTCCCGCCCTCAGGAGCAGATCCATTTCCACCCTGTGCACCTGGCATCCTTCCTTTCCCCAGTGGGGTGGGGACTGAGGAAAACTGAGTTACGGGGAATGTGTTCTTAGCCTCAGAAAGAGGCAGCTAGGTGGCCGGCCTTCCCAGAATCCAGCCACCTGCAGCTGAGCCGGGCCCTTGTGCAGGGGAAACTGAGGCAGGGGTGGAGCCACAGCTGGAGTCTCAGGGGAGGAGTTTCTCATAAACTGTCATGGGAACAGGAGGCTACGGATGGTGAAGTCAGTTTCTACTTTCCCAAATGCTCCAAGTGGAGGATGGAAGGAAGAAAGCCTCTCATCCCTTTTATAGATGGGAAAACTGAGGCCCAGAGGGTGCAGAGACTTGGCAAAGGCTCTCCCAGCAGCTCTGTGACACCTCTGGGATGGTGCCATGGCCTCCCAACTCCGAATGTTACTTCTCCACCGAGAAGGCTCCGAAGTTCCCTGAGCCTCAGGTCCGAACCCAGAAGCCCTTGTCAGTGGACAAGGCTGAAGGCCCAGCTCTCCATCTGACTAGCTGTGTGGCTTGACAGGACAAGTCCTGTCCCCTCTCTGGGCCTGAGCTGCCTCAGCTGTCACCTAGGGAGAATTCCCCCTGCCTGGGAGTAGGGACTTAATGCTCTCAGAAGCCCCCAGAGCTGGGCAGTGAGGGGGGTGGCACTCGGGGGTGACTGGTTCCCCACAAGAGGGTATGCTGCCCAACAACCCAGGGCAGCCTCCGGGTCCCTAGGAGTCTGCTCCTCTGCTGGTCCCCCAGACACCCTGCCCTCCAGGGCAGATCCAGACCAGCAGCCACCCCTGGGCCCTGCAGGCTGGGTGCCCACTTACCAGGGCCTTTGATGGCAGAAGGTGGCACAGGCGGGATCCCTGGCGCTGTAGCATTCACAGCGCCTTGGCAGAGAGCGGCGTTGGCGTCTTGGCGGGTTTCCCAGGCCGTAAGGAGCTGTCTGTCTGTGGGCGGGCAGCCAGCAAGGTAGTGGTGTAGGGTAGAGAGAGAGAGAGAGAGAGAAATCGAGAGAGGGGATTAGATAAACCAGGACCACTGGCAAGCTGAGACTGTCCACACTGCACACTGAGATGGCCACCCATGCCACCAGGGTGGCAGCAAAAGTAACCAGCTCCTGACCTCAAGAAGTCCCACCACAGGCTCTTCCTTAGGTGCCAGGTAGCCCAGGGCAAGACCCTTCCCCTCTCTGGGCCTTTGCTCCCCCTCAACTCCCCCGGTCCTGCTCAGTAGGACTCTCAACATGGGGAGGAGGGGGTGAAAGCTGTCCTTCCCGCCCCTCCCCGCCCGCCCGGACAGGAACGTTAGCTGATGCAAGCAGGCTGGTCCTCCTGTCCTCAGAGAAGACCCTCAGCTTGTCCTGGAGGAGGGGGGGAAATGCCATCTCACAGAAGTAAACACGCAGGCTCACAGCTAAGCTGCCCCCACCTCGTCACCACTTGCCTGGAAGGGTGACAAATGTTTCTTAGAGTCTGTTTTTCTGTTGTTGTTTTTTTAGAAGTTTTATTGGAGTATAGTTGCTTCACAATGTTGTGTTAGTTTCTTCTATACGGCAAAGTTGTTTCTTAGAATTTTGACTTAAAAATGGTGTGTGTATGTGTGTGTGTGTGTGTGTGTGTGTGTGATCAGCTGAGATCGAGTTCAGATTCAGTCTGGCCAAGGCAGGCCAGGGGCAGGGCAGGGGCCCTGTGGTCAGTTGGACCAGCACCTTGGGTGCCAGTGCTAATTTTAGACGATGTGCTTGGAGCTGTAAAGACTCCAGGTAGACCCAGCACCCAGGGACTGGCAGGGTTCCCGCCCTGAGCCAGTGTTTGGATGCGGATTAGCTCCACACACGCTTACGTGCCGGGCTTCTCTTGTCTTCTGTAATTTGGGGAAGGAAAAAAAAAACACAAACACAGAGAAACTTCAACTTGAAGTATGCAGTGGCCCGGAGGCAGTGCGGGTGCAGACAGAACAGACAGCCCTGGGCCCGCACCCTGGCTCTGCCAGGTGACACAGAGCAGGTTTCTCATCTGTCATTTGGCGACAACAGCAGTACCTGCCTCGTGGGGAGGATGGGGGGTGGAGGGCGGCTCATGAGATGATAATGTACAAGCAGTGCTTGGCGTAGGGACTGGTGCAGTCAAGACGTGGGTGCTGTCATTGATCGTATTATTCTTGGAACATTATGCAGAGGCTGCATGGCAGAGCCGCTGTGAGCTCTGGCATCCGCAGACCTAGGATGGAGCCTCCGCCTACCACTTACTCCTTCCTGTGTGATCTTGCGAGAAGCACCTAACCTCTCTGAGCCTCAGTACCCTGATCTGGAAAATGGAGCCAATACTTTCTTACCAGGCTATTGTGAGGATTCTCATGAGACAGCCCTCTATACTGCTCAGGCAGCCCCCACGTAGGAGTTGAAGCAATAGTGGATTGCTACTGATATTAGCCCAATACCCCCAGGGAGAGCTCTGTAGTGTGCCAGAGGTTCCCCGGCATGCCAGCACCCCTTACTCCTGCCCCCTGCAGCCCCACTTGGATCCCCACGGAAGCTCACCCGGGAGTGTTCACCCAGATGATGTCCAGGTGGCAAAAGTAGACGCACTCCTTGTCGAGCCAGGAGCTGCAGGAGCAACGGCGAGGCCGCAGGTGGGAGCCTCGGGCACGGGGCAAGGGCGCTGGCTGCTCTGGGGTGTGGGTGGCCGCGGCCTGGCTCTTGCCTGCATGCACAGGAGGGAGAGAAAGGTGGAGAGGTGGGTCAGGGCGCCTGGCACAGCTGCGATTGGGGACCCGCCGGGCTCCTCCTCTTGCATAATTGAGGAAGTAGGCATTCTCACTGCTCAGGAGCTCCAGGCCAACCCCGGGGAAGCCCAGCGGCTCTTGGGGGGAAAGGCTAGTGGCTGCCCTGGGACTGCATCACTTCTAATTGCACAGCCCCATGCAGCCACCATGCTGCGGGGCTCCTGCCCCTGTATGCCCTCAGCTGGCTTGGAGGGCACAGCAGCCCCAGGGGGAGACACAGACAAACAAACCCAGAGGCTGCTGCAGCAGCCGAGGCCAGGGGGCTCACCTTCGTGCAGGGCCACGAGCAGGGCTAGCGCGATGGAGCACCAGGCGGTGGGCATGGCGACCATGGTGGTGGCGGAGTGGGCAGGCTGGACCGGAGCAGGGAGCGCGCCTGTTGCCAGCGTCCTGCTGCCAAGCTGAGCTGATAGCTCATTGCCTCGGTGCCCTGGCTGCCACTTATAACACCAGGCACGGCCCCGCCCCTGCCCGTCCGCCCTGCCCCGCTGCACCGGTGGGCCGGGAGCCAGGGACAACGCCTCCTCCCAGGGCGCCTGGCCCGCCCCAGCCCCCGCGGTGTGGGGAACAGGAGGGGGGAGGAAAGAGGGGGAAGGGAAGGCCCCTGCTCCTCTCTCTGAGCCTGGAGCACCTCCCGGAGTCCTGAGGCTCCCCTGCTGCCCCCAGGGACCCCTCCCAGTCCCACTGGGCCTCCTCAGATTATCCCCCAAGTGTCCTGAGCCCCCTCCCTCACTTTCCGAGGCTGCTCCACAGGTCTTGCCCAGATCTCAGAGTTTGGAGTGAGAGGTCCCATGAGCAAAAACCTCCCTTTCCTTGGAGGAGACCCTGCTTTTCTGCCTGCCTACTGCCAACCAGGTGGTGGGTGTCCCTTCGGGGGTGTGAGAGGTAAAAGATCTGCTCAAGGCTGTGTGGCCTTGGGCGAGTCAGAGCCCTCTCTGGGCCTGCTTTTCCCAGTGAAGGACACAGCTCAACCCTGACCTCCGACTAGCCTGGAGTTGCTTCCTCCCCCCTCGCCCCAGGAAGCACCCTTCTTCCCTTGTTCCCCAGCACCCCCACCCCACCCCCGGGGGCCTGGGAACAGGAATTCTGGTCCCCTCCAGAACCTATTCAGTTGAGCAGCCACCGCCAAGGACATCTCTCCTGGGCCTCAGTTACCTTGTTTGCAAAACAAAGCCAAAATGGTGGGTGCTGAACCTGTTTGGCTCATAGACTCCCTTGTGGGCTTGTGGGCACACACATCAAGTGCCCCTTAGAAGGCCTCCCATCTCGGACACGACAGGATGTCTTGGCTCACCTCTGTGACTTTCTGCAAAAAAAGGCCAAGTGGTGGAGGGGCTCCCAGGGGGCCAGTGTTCTGCTTCTGCCCCTCTGCTGGCTCAGAATCCACCCTTCTCAGGGACCCTGTCTTCAGGCACAAGAGGAAAGGCCCTCTCATTTCTCGGAACTCCCAGAACCCGTGTTCTTATGCCTGACTCATGACATTGGGCTTATCTTCTCAATGATCTCGAGGTCCAGAACTCCAGAGACGGCTGGGCCTGGAGCCTGCCTGCCACACAGCAGGAGCCTCTGGGTGAGTGCTGTCCCACGGAGGAGGGAATGAATGAATAAAGGCCTGGATTTGAACTGTGGAAATCCAGGAACCCAGGCTGCCCAAGTTTTAGTTCCTGTGTTCAGCTGCTCTTTTACCATTAGACATTTAGGAAGGGAGAAATAGATGACCATGAAAAAACAGGCAATTCTGTTTCTTCCCAGGGTTTGTGCATGTGTGTACACATGTATGTATGCGATCCTGGTAGAGCAGGGCAGAACGGAACAAAGAAGGGAGATACTTCCTTCCCCCAGGCTGGCTCAGGCTGCAGTGGAAGCAGAAACAAACATTTCTGAGCACCTACTGTGTTCTCAGGGCACTACAGACCCCTCTCCTTCACAGCCCCGGACACAGCTGTTCTCATCTGGGTACCAGCTCCACTGCTGCCCGGGAGAAAATGGAGACTCTGACAAGATCCCAGCCCGGCCAAGGTCACACAGCTGGTGGACACAGAGCCCGGATTGGAACTTGGGTCTTGGTCTCTCCAGTAAAGCACAGTGACTCCCCACCCAGTGCTCACGCCCTACCCCGCCTGGTGCCTCTCTAAGAATTTAGAAGAGTATTTCTGGAATGAGGTGAGCAATGCTCTCAGTCATTTCTATGAGTCTCCAAGGGAATATAAATACGGAATTAAGCTAGGTTAGGCTTGGGGTCGGGGGGTGGGGGGTGTTGGGGGGAAGAGGATCCGAACTACTGAAGCATGAAGAGAAGACAGAGGAAAAGCAGGTCAGCGGGGAGAAGGAGGGGATCAGGGAGGGGAAGAAAATAAACAGGGAGGCTGATAAAGACAGGTAGGGAGAGAGAGAGGATAAGGAAGCAGAGTGTAGCGAGAAAGAAGGATCTCGGATTTGAGAAAGTAAAAGAGAAAAGACCATCGGAGTGAGAGCGAAGGTTCTAACGTGTCTAATCTTTACACAAATGCAAAGAGCCTGCTCAGGACAATAGGCAACCAGAGGCTCCGAGTCTGGGAAACATAATAGAAGAATTAAACAGACCAGGAGACAGGATCCTTCTCTGGTGTGAAAGGAGGTTGACGACAGGGCAGGGGTCACCACCGGCAACACAGGGTCAGCTTAGGAAGCTGTGCCCGACTCCAGTTTCCCTCTTTCCCTGCCCTCAGCTCGAGCGGGAAAGCAGGGCTCCCGTGAAATGGAGAGGCCGGACCTGGGAACCTGAGTGAGCCCAGGTCTTATGGGGTGAAAGAATTCCGGGAACAACGTTACCCCACTGGCAAAAGTTGGTTTTCAGGTAGAGAAAATTAAGCTGAGTTTAAAATAGCCAGACCCGGGCTTCCCTGGTGGCGCAGTGGTTGAGAGTCCGCCTGCCAATGCAGGGGACACGGGTTCGTGCTGCGGTCCGGGAAGGTCCCACATGCCACAGAGCAGCTGGGCCCGTGACCCACAGCCGCTGAGCCTGAGCGTCCGGAGACTGTGCTCCGCAAGGGGAGAGGCCACAACAGTGAGAGGCCCGCGTACCGCAAAAAAAAAAAAAAAAAATAGCCAGACCCATCCCCCTATGTCTCTTGTCCTGGGCCCCGACAGTCACCTCTATGCCTCCTGGCTGGTGTGGCTGCACGGACCCCCCAGTCCCATTGCCTTGGCTCCTTCCAACTGCCCCAGCCAGCTGCTCTGCAGCACTGCCTCAACCCTCACCTGGCCCTGCTACCTGACTGGTAAAGGCTGGTAAAGTCTACAGGTGGAGGGGCAGGGGTTCATGGAAGGTCACCCTGTCAGAAGTTGGAGGGAATTGTTTTGCACACAAAATAATTTGCTCCACTTATGCTTGGCACCAGCCTAATCCAAGAAGGAGAGGGCAGGCTGGCACAAGTGGTGTATTTCTGGGTGAGACACCGTGCTAGGAACTGCCCTCTAGAAATCGTCTCTGCTCTTCACTCCCATTTGGCAGATGAGATAACTGAGGTCCAAGAGCAGGAGCAACTTGCTCAAGACAGTGATGGGCTGGATATGTTCTCTCTGTTACTAATCTGGCCCCACCCTTTCCTGCACAGCAGTGAAGCTCCCAGGGGCCCAAGCTGAGCCCAAGACCCTGGGTCCCTTTGAGAAGGACTATCAAGAAGGATCCCACTGGGATCTCAGGAAGGCTGGGGCACTGGGACGGGTCTAGGCTACCTTCCTGTGGACCCCAAAGTTCCCTCGATCACCCCTGCGCTAGTAGTAAATTTGGTCCCATCGAATAGCTGTCCAGCTGAGTGGGATGGAGGGTGCACAGGAGTGAGGATTAAACGTCCTCATGGTGATGCCCAACAGGGCAGGAAAGGGCTGGAGCAGGTACCTGGTGTTGCAGGAGCGGCCCCAGCTTTGCTGTTCATGCTGTGTGGGCTTGGGCAAGTCCTGTCCCTTCCCTGGCTTCTCTGGACAGCTTTCCTCCCTTCCCATTGACCAAGGGGGGCGTTCTCAGCTCTGACAGCCTACAACAGGCAGAATCAACCTGCCCTGAGTTTCCAGCTCCCCAAATGCAAGCCCTGCAGACGCTGTAACTGCATCACTATCGCTCTTGCTCCCAGCTTGGAACCCTTCGTTCTCTCACCTTCTGGAAAACCAGTCACTCTCCTGTTGCCACCTGGTCCCACCAGGTTTCAGGAAGTTCTGTTTGCAGCCCCAGCAGAAGGGACACAGAGTCTCAGCTGCAGGCACATACCGTGCAGGCAGCTTAGCAGAACGAGCAGCGGGGCAGATGGGGCTGGCCAGAGGGAGATGTCTGGAGCCTACAGGGAATGGGGGGCTGGGGAGGGTTTGGCTCTGGAGCCAACCTGAATTGGGGATTTAGGGACTGAGGGAAGTAAGACATTCCCATCATGACCTGCCCCCAAGCTATATCCCCATGGCTTCGGGTCAGGACTACCCCCACTTAAGCCTGGGGCCACTCAGCCTCAGGGCTTCTTTCCGGTGGGTGGTCTGGGCCTCCTGCCATCGGCCGGAGCTCACCCTGAGCCAGCAGGGCCTGCCACCGCCCACAGCATCATCCCCATGCTGGGTCCCTGCAAGCGCGGCCTCGGCCCTGTTAGGCCAGCTCCCCTGGTCTCTGCCTCTTCCCTCAGACGACACCCCCTTCCTAATTCTCCTCCTCCCTCCAGCTCAGCCCATTGGAAAGATTTATAGGTCCCACATAAACTACTTTTAAAGGAATAATTCATGTGCCCTGTCTGTTATTAATCTGAGGGTAATCAGAACAGGGTCAGAGAGGCCCATGGAACTGCTGGAATTTCAACTAAAAACAGACACTGTTCAGTAAAGGCTCCCTTGTCAAGAGGCATGTGAGTCCCGCTGGACTTTTTGAAATAAGAAAACCAACCCAGGTATGGGGAGGGGGAAGGGTAAGCTGTGACAAAGTGAAAGAGCGGCATGGACATATATACACTACCAAACGTAAGGTAGATAGCTAGTGGGAAGCAGCCGCATAGCACAGGGAGATCAGCTCGGTGCTTTGTGACCGCCTGGAGGGGTGGGATAGGGAGGGTGGGAGGGAGACGCAAAAGGGAGGGGATATGGGAACATATGTATACATATAACTGATTAAATTTGTGATAAAGCAAAAAAAAAAAAAAAAAAAAAAAAAAAAGAAAACCAACCCAGGGACTCAGCATCCAGGATGGAAATCTTTGCACTTGAAGTTTTGGAGTTACCTCCAAAGTGCTAAGGGCCCAGTTCCCCACTGGGGTAGGTGTGCATTTCGTGAGCGTTTAATATATTCCAGGCTCTGCACATAGCACAGGGAGATCAGCTCGGTGCTTTGTGACCACCTAGAGGGGTGGGATAAGGAGGGTGGGAGGGGGACGCAAGAGGGAGGAGATATGGGGATATACGTATACATATAGCTGATTCACTTTGTTATACAGCAGAAACTAACACAACAATGTAAAGCAATTGTACTCCAATATAGATGTAAAAATATATATATATATTCCAGGCTCTGTGTTAGGGGATTTACATACATTTATCTCCATTAATTGTCATAACATACCTAAGGGGTGGGTACTATAATTAGTTCCTATTTTATAAATGAGGAACCTGAGGCTCATGCCTTGCCCAATGTCAGACAGCTAGGAAATGGCAGAGCCAACACTGTGTAACTCCAAAACCCTAACCCTCAGGCCTGTGTGCTCTCCTCATGGACCCTGTTTTGTTTACACTTAGATTAATAACAAACAGGACACATCAATTATTCCTTTAAAAATACAGCCCACGCGGAGCCCTCTGGCAGCAACACTTCTCCAGAGGTCACCTCTTTTCTCCTAACCCGGCAGAGCGCCCTGTGCAGCCTGGGGAAGTGGGAAACCCAGGAACAGGCCTGCATCCATGGGGGGGTGAGGGGTGCATCACTCCCACAGCTAAAACACAGCATGTTGCCTATGCCTGTGAGGCCAGTGGCCTAGGCCTGGTCACAGCCGCTAGGTCGGCGTGGGAAGTCCACACCTATTTCACCGGATACCCAAAACAGAACTGGGAGGCAGGCTGGGCTCATGACTCTTCACTTGACAGATGAGGTCTTTCCAGATAAGATTCTCACTTTACAGATAAAGAAGTGACTTAGGGTCACACAATGAACAAGAGGCAGGGCTAGACCTTTTTCCCTTATACTTGTCTGCTATGGGACCAACAGCCTGTATCATACATATCCAATGATCCTCTCATCTATTCACCTACCCACCCATCCATCCATCCATCCATCCACCCACCCACCCATCCTTCCACCCACCCATCTTTTCTTGTATTGATCCATCCGTTTATCCATTATCTAACCTTTCAGCCATCCTTCCATCCATACATCTGCACAACCAATCTCCCATGCATCCATCTTCCTTCATGACAGATGTGGTTAGAGAAATTAGAAAGGTCCAAGAGCTTTGAATTGTGTGTTAAACTTGTCCTGGAAACATCTGGTTATTTCCTGGGGAGAGGTGTCACCTCGCGGAGCTGATGAGCTCACTGAGACATAGTCTTCTCTAGAATCCCCACCCCAGGGCCTAGCACACAGGCTTGGGCACATGGTCTGTGCCCAGTGCTGGAGTGAATGTACAGGATGACTTTATCTCACCAGACAAATCCTGCTCCTGCAGAGACACCCCTTCTGATGAAGAAGATTTAAGTCCCTTTTTCTGCCTGATACCATCTTCAAAATGCTCTATGGATGAAGACTTGACATAATCTTTAAGAGAAAAAGACAGCCAGCCAGAGAGGGAAAGGCCCTTGGCCTATACCTAGGTGAGGAAACTGAGGTCCAGGGAGGAGGAACAGCCTGCCAGAGGTCACCCTACCAGCCCTGGATCCTGGGAACTCAGAATGCCTGGACTCGTCTCTCTGAGGCCTAGCCCCTGCACTTGGAGGGGCTGGAACCCCAGTCTTCTCTTCCATCCACCACCACCAGCCAAGACATGCAGCTAATAGTTTTTCAGAGTCACACCCACCCCGTTGCCTGGAACCCATATTTTCCAGGACACACCCAGTGCCCGACCAGGAGGCTGTCTTCCCTCTGGGAAGGGGTGAGCCACCAGGAGGCTGGTCCACGCAGAAATACAGTATTTTGTTCTTTGTTTAAATGTTAGCTAAGTATAAGTGCCTAGTGCCTCTGTCATCAGGCTGGCAAGGCCCGGGGTTCCTGCTGTGATTCTAGGCCGACGTTCCTGAGCAGAGATGGGCCTGGGATACCTCCTTGCCTAAAGGCCTCGGCCTGCCCACCCAGCTCTTGGGAATCCTGAGCCATGAATGACCCAGGAGGGGCACAGCTGGGCTCTGGCAGGCAGGAGGGCGGCCAGGAGCTAAAGCGGCTGCCTGGGGCTGGCTCAGGGTATGGGGGTGAGTCAGGGGCCAGCCCACCCTGGAATCTCTGAGGTTCGGTGGATCTGGCTGCCAGCTTCAAAGCCCTGTGACTCAGGCTCCAATCTCCCCCATTCCCCCCCGTGGACAAGTGCCCAGCACTGTGTCAGGCCAGAAGTAGTGCAGGGCAGGGGCGGCCAGTCTGGGCTCTGGTTTTGTTGCTCACCAACCGTGTGACCGAGGGCACACCACTGTTTAATCTTCCTGAATGTCAGAGGCCACATCCATCAGAGGCATCTAAGAAGAAAAATCCTATCTTCCAGCTGCTTGGAGGCTTTGTGGCAGAGCCCATGGAAGGTTGGGCCCGTTGCCTGGTGCGGGGGGTTCTCTTGGCCAGCATCTGCCCTCCCTTCCTCACCCCGGGCTGCAGGGCGTGTGAGGCCCTCTTGGTGCGGACACACTCCTGGAAAGGAGTGGTGTGTACGTGACTGTGTTGGCGGGATGTTAGTAGAAATTGTGCCATCTTCACGCCATGGGCCAGATGCATCGTGAGTGGCCCTTACTCTGCCATGGGTCACACAGTTCCTCCAAGCACCTGAGGCCAGCCTGGCTTGCTCCACTCACCCATGTTTGCTTTGGCACACCACATGGTGCCACCAGACATGAGGTGTGTTGAGATTTGGATCAATGCTGCCTTCCTATGAAAACTAGGCTTCTGCAGCCAGGACCTGGCCTGGCATCAGAGTGAAGCATCTTGTTAAGCCCAAATGCCCACCCTGGCATCAGGCCTGCTTGGGATCTGACTTGGAGGCATCTTGCCTTCCTTCTCCCACCAGTGCTGACCTGGGTATCCACGGCTTTGGCCTACCAGCCCACTGGGCTTGTCACTCCCTGGATACGCTGCACACTTTCTTGCCTCCCTGCCTCTGTGCAAGGTGGGGCCTCCTCTCCTCCTTCCAGTCTTGATTTATTCTGCCCATCCTCAAGGCCCATCGCAAATGTTGCCTCCTCCAGGAAGCCTTCCCAACTCCATCCAAGACATGAGCCCTAACCCACCTTTGAACACCCACATTATTCTCATCTATAGCCACCTCTGGCTAGGCCTTATCTTGTGTCTCCGAGGGCAGGCTAATGGCTAAGGGCTCTGATTCTGGTGTCAGGCCTGCCTCTCATCGCATGTGCCTTTCCTCCTTCTTTGAACCCCAGTTTTCTCATCTGTAAAATGGGTATAATCACGGTACCATGGCTATGTAAGGATTAAATGAGGAAGAGCTCCTTCAGTGGCCATCATAATTATTACTGACCACAGCTTGTTACAGAACCTGGTCACACTCTTGGTCTCACTTCATCCTTACCCTATAACCTTTCCAGGTATGTCAGTGTGTCCATTTTCAGACCCAACTTCAGACTCTGAGAAGTTGGAGAACTTGACCTGTAATGGTCAGGGTTCAAATCCAGGTCTGTCTGACCCCAGGGTCAGGGCTATTTCTACTCCCCCTGCCCTTCACTTATGTGACCTCCCTAGCCTCTGTCCCCTCCTTCAGATCACATGCTCAATAGATTGAATTGGAAATGAGGAGGTTAGAGAAGTTTTTCCTGGGTCCACTCTTCTTCCACTGTCCGCAGCCCAGGCTTGCCGGATCCCCGTGGCTCAGGCAGCTGCCTCTCAAGCATAATGGGAGAAGATAAAGACAAAGGCTTCCTGGGCTGATGGCTGCAGAACTCACTTTCCTGCCATGCGTTCCAAGGAAAACACTGGTAGCAGGTGGGACTCTATTACCAAATGAGTTTGAGAAACTGGGTTTCCAGCAGGGCCACTAAGAGCCTCCAGTGTGCAGATGAGCTCTGTGAATCTCCCAGAGTGCTCTCTGAGACTGGGCGGTGAGGGTGTCCCTGGTCCAGGAGGCGGCTCCTGGGCTGGGAAGAGGGGGACATGGAGCTGCAGGCTGGGGCTCAGCTTCCAACTGGGTGGCTGCAGACAAGCCCCTTCTCTTGTCTGAGCATCAGCTTCGCCCTCCATGAAATGAGGTGCTTCTTGGGTGCCCTGGACACTGTAAAGTGTGAGGCCAGACACAGTCCAGAAAGACCTCTTCGGAGAGCCTTCTGGACCCACTGAGGGAAGTTGGGTGCTCAGCCTGCAGAAGGGACTCTGGAGCTTTCAAACCCAGGAAGCCCTTCCCTGATGCTACTCCATCATCAAAGGAAGAGCCAGACCTTCTCTCTCCATCTCCCTATCATTCATTGAAACCATCCTGGGATCACTAGTGCCTGGCACTTTAAGAATTAATTACAGGGACTTCCCTGGTGGCGCAGTGGTCGAGAGTCTGCCTGCCAACGCAGGGGACAGGGGTTCGAGCCCTGGTCCAGGAAGATCCCACGTGCTGCAGAGCAACTAAGCCTTACTGAAGCCCGTGTGCCTACAGCCTGTGCTCTGCAACAAGAGAAGCCACTGCAATGAGAAGCCCGCACACCACAACAAAGACTCAATGCAGCCGTAGATAAATAAATAAATTAACTAAAAAAAAAAGAATTAATTACAGCTACTGTTTATCTAGGTCTGCCTGCATATTTAAACACTATCCTGGCATCAGGATCCCATATGGAATATTCATGGGATGTAGCTGATTATCTTTGCCCTCCTTTTTCAGATGGGTGAACTGAGGTGTCTTGTCGGAGGTCACCCATCTAGCAAGGAAGGAGGTGGGATTTGAACTCAGGTCAGTCTGAGTCCTTGGCCTGAGGCCTCAATCTCAACTCTAGATTTTCCTGTCAAGGCCAGAGAGTCCCCAGAAGCAGGTCCTGGGGGTTGACCTCAGGGCCTGAGTCTGAGGGCAGCAGGAAAAGTGCCCCATGCCTCAGCCTAGCTCCTGGGCTGTAGGCAGCGGAACCCTGGGATCTGGGGGGAGGATAGTAGTCTGTTTACGCAGTGAGCACTGTGCTGGGTGGTGAGGTGAGTGGTGGCTCAGGGTGGGAGGCCCTGAGCGGGTGGGCAGGCAGGCAGTGGGAGCAGCCCAGGCCAGGCCAGACCATTGCTGGAGTTCCCTGGAGGAGGAGGTTTGGGGAAGGCAGGGCCGACTCACAGCAGTGAGATCCGATAGGGAGCTGAGATGGTCCAGTGACCTCATGCTTTCATCTGAGCCTGGCAAGGAGCCTCAGGCCCAGGTGGGCCTGGTGGGCTCACCCTCGCAGGACAGGCATACCTTCTCTTTGGCCTTCCATAGCCAGGGGGTATCTGGAGACCAGAGGGCTTCCCTGCAGGCTCCCTGAGGTCTGGTGTTGCTGGAACACTGAACCCCTGCCAGACTGGGAAAGCAGCTGGTATAGGCCACAGAGCAGAGTTATGGGAAACTGAGTCTCACTCCACTGCTGTGCTGTGTGACCTGGGCCAAGCAATTCCAGTTCTCTGAGGTTTTACCTCCTCCTTCGTTTTATATTCATGTGAGGATCTCATAAGCTGGTGATTGTTGTCCAAACTCTGGCACAGAGCTGTTGTCCTGGGGTGTTGCGGGGCAGGGCAGGGGGGGTGGGGAGGGAGGCAGCCATCACCAGCCAGGAGCCCACAAGAGAATGGAGGATTGTAGTAGATGGTTCCTGATGACTCTGGCTGCAGAGCCACACACCAGTGTCCTGGCTATTGGCTGTGCAGCCTTGGGTGAGGGCCTTCTGATCTCTGGGACTCAGTTTCCTCATGTGTCAAATAAAAATTATCACACCAGTGTCCTGGCTATTGGCTGTGCAGCCTTGGGTGAGGGCCTTCTGATCTCTGGGACTCAGTTTCCTCATGTGTCAAATAAAAATTATCACTGCAGACTCTCAGAAGGATGCTGGGAGCTCCCATCACCATCCTGGGGCAGGTATCAAGGAGGGAAAGAGCAGGAGCCATTTCTCTGGGGTCCAGAAGCAGTGGGGGAGTCCCCCCACCATGCCTGCCTAGAAGACATGCCTGAGAGCCTTGGGAGGACACTGCCTGCCCCTGGCCCTGAACTCCCCAAGGCTGGTCCAGAGAGGGTGAGGGTTGCCAGGGTCACACAGAAGCCAGCTGAATGGATCCACAATCCAAGGGGAGGGGGCCTTTATCGCCCCAGGTAAGAGGCCCTGAATGGGCCTGGAAGGCCTTGCGGACTCAGATTTGTGTGACGCCTGGGGGTGGGAGGGGAGGGCCAGAGCTGGGCTGGCTCAGGCTGACCATAAAGCAACCACTTCTCCCAGTGCCTCCTCAGCCTGAGTCAGCCCCAGGCTGCTGCTGCTTCTGAGTTCATTGCCTGCCTGCCCGCCTGCCACCCAACCTTGGAACCCAGGCCCCAGGCACAAGGCAGGTCCGTAATAATGACAGCTGTGTGGGAAGCTGTGCCACATGCCAAGCATTCTCTCTGCCTTCATTCATTTGATCTTCCAAACAGGCCTGGGAAGCAGGCAGGGCAGGGCCAGGGAGCAAGTTTCAGAGAAGCTGCATGAGCTGCCCAAGGTCACACAGCCAGGAGCAGAAGAGAAGGGTCTTCAGGTCCCAAGGCCGTGCCCTCTGCCGTCATGCAGTAGACAGGCTGAGCCTGCTCTGTCAGACCTGGGATGGTTCTGTGGGTTTCTGGTCCAGCTGGGATTTGGGGGAAGGGGACCCAAAGTAATTTCCCTGGAATAGGGACCTGGGAGCGTCTGTGATGAAGGCCCTGGCCCTAAGCGCCAGTGTGTGCTCTGTGTCTGGCTTTGTGTTGGCCAAAAGGGAAGGACAGACAAGGAGCTACCAGACCCCAGAGGAGTGAGTGCCTGCCTCTGCCGGGAGGGTCAGGACGGCTTTCCAGCAGAAGAGACATCCGAGTGAGGCTTTGAAGGCAGAGAAAGCATTCCAGGCAAGGGGAACGGCATGGGGAAAGGCTGGGAGGTCTGAAAGAGCATGGCATGTCCTAGGAGCTGCTGCAAACACTGTAAGGGACCCAGGGATGAGAGGAACTTGGAGGCCTGCCTATAGGCTTTGCACGTCCCGCCAGAGCTGACCTCTTTCTGAGTTCAAAGTGGAGTCAGCTCACATCTGTGCCGTGGTAGCCCAGGCCCACTAGGATTCAAACCAGTCCTGGCTTGGGGGGGACTTCCTTCTAGGGCCTTCCCTGGACTATCAGACAAGCCCCAGGTGGGGGACATCACAGCCAGGGGAAGAGCTGCCCAGTCTATTTCTGCACCTGAGAACAAAGCCACCTGGTGGCCACCTCATTCCTGCAAAATCTGGGCCGGCCTCTGACCCCGACATCCCACAAGTCCAAAGAGCTCCACTTTCTCTGAAACCAGGTTGCAATGGGGAAAGAGGCCAGGATGGCAGAGGGATCATGGCAGGGATCTTCCCACTTCCTCATTTTCCCAAGGGGTACAGGCAACTCCGTGCTCCCCAGCCTCCTGGGCGCCCTAAGGAGGCCCAGCCCAGTATAGCCTGGCCTGGCTGGTGACCCCAGGCATAGCTCGCCTCCTCTCTGTACTTTGGTGTTGGCTCAGATGACCACAGGAACCGGTGGTTGGAAGTCTTGTGGAGCCAAATCTGTCTTTTCTTTCGCAGAACACACTTGGATCTTCACTTGTAATTTCCCTGACAACCCCTTGAGGGCGCCCTTCCACAGGCACCCACTTCACAGGTGAGGGCATGGAGGTTTAGTGAGGTGAAATGAGGGACCTGGTCTCAACCGCCAAGGGACAGGAGGCGGGGAGGACACCCGCTGTGCGCCAGACACTGTGACCTGCACTTTAGCATAAAGGGGATACATGCAGATTCCGAAACCTTACAATCCAGGTTCAAATCCTAGCTTTGCAGCTCACTGGCACCTGACCTCGTGTAAATCAGTGTCCATGCCTCAGGTTCCCTACCTGTAAAACGGTGATAATAATAGTACCTCCTCATTGGGTTGATGTAAGAATTCCGGAAGATAACTCATACCAAGTGCTTGCAACCATGCCTGGCACATCCCCATTTGGCAGATGGGGAAACTGAGGCTCAAAGATAAGCAGTGCCCTCGGGCCGGAATTCATCCCCAGCCCGCCGCCTGCGCCCTATCACCCTCCTCACTCCCACGAGGTGGTCCCACTGCCTGATCCTGCCCGGCCATCGCGGGGACCAGCGGGGGCCCCGGTATCTCTCGCTCTCCTGCCTGTTTCAGGAAATCCTAGGACTGGGGGCCCCCGCGGCCAGCGCGGAGCAGGCAAGCGAGCGGAGGACCTGCAGCGGCTGCGCTCGGCCCGCCCTCGCCTCCCGACCAATTTTGGGCAAAGCAGCGGCGGCAGCGGGCGCTACGTGCAGGCGATGAGTCAGCGCGTAGGAATGCGCAGGACGCTTTGTTCCCGACTCTGCCAACAAACGTGCCGGGCCGGGGCGCGGCGGGGCTTGACTTCACCGCGCGGGCAGCGCTGCCACGTGCCGCCCCGGGACCCGGTTTCAGCTTCCCCGCTGGGGACCCCAGGAGACCTCGGGGAGCCCGGTCCCCTCCCCAAATCTCAGCGGCTCTGCCTCTAAAATGTCCTGGCAGCCCAAGCGCCCTGTGTGGGTAACAGGGCAGCAGCCACCGGGGGGAAGGGCCAGTGGGTGGAACAGAGAGGTCGAGAGGTCGCTTAGCCACAGCAAGACCGTCAGGGTGCCCTGGGGACACAATTTGGGGTCCAGGGCCCGTTCTCTACATGAGGCTGGTGTGGGAGAAGGAAGCAGGGCAGGAGGCCTCCAAGCCCTGACTCCTTCTTGCTGTGTGTCTCCCCCAAGTCACTCCCCTTCTCTGGGCCTGGGTCTGTCCAGCTGACAAGTGAGATGACACTGTCTGTCTTGCTTTTCCCCAAAGTCCTGTGCTGGGTAATGAGGCCTCATGCCTAGATGTGCTTTGGAAAGGAGTGCAGCTGCCTTGAGAAATCTTTGGAAACTACAGGTGGCTACAGTGAGGCCTTTTGTGTGCCGTGCCGGGCCATGCTTTGACCATTCTAAGTGCGATGCCATCTAAAGATCAGAGCAAACTTGAGTGGTAGGCATTGCTGTTTATAAGAATTGGAGGCTCAGAGAAGCGAAGTCATCTGCCCCAGGCCACACTCTGGTACTGCAGAGCGGGTGGGAACCCGAGGCAGTGCGACTCGGCCACCCTTATTCCTGAGAGTGTGGACTTTCTTCCTGGGACTTTCTTCCTGGGCTGGAGGGCCAGGCGGGGCTCCCCAGGCTTCCAGGAGCTGCTGATGTGGCCAGCCCTGGTGAGTGCAGCATGAAGCCTTGAGGCTGTCTGTCTGCTTGTCCCCAGAAGGAGCATTCGTGACTGGAGTCAGAATCCTTCTGCCCTGTGTGGCCTTGGGCATGTCACTTGCCTCCTGCTCCTCCCATGACTGCACTGTCATTTCCCCATTTTAGCTCCCCTAGGAAGTAAATGGCCAAGTCTGTGAATAGAATCTGCAGGGGGCAAGCAGAGTGGCTGCTGGGGTGTAGGGAAGGTCCCCAGATGGATTTTTTTCATGCACTGACTCCTTTCTTCCTTTCCTCATCCTGAGGTCCTGGAGATCAGGGCATAGCCTGCCCTTCCCCCATAGTCCCACCCAGCAAATAGACAGATCTGGAGTGTGGGGCTCCTAGTTGGCCTGGGGGCCTTTCACAGGAGGCCACCAGCGTCAGCCCTGACCTCAGAGACTCAGCAGTTGGGCAGGTCCTTGTTGGGGCCCTCGCTAGCCCCTCCCTCGCTCAGTCTCTTCGGGAACTCTCTGGCTTCTGTCCCTCTTAGGCCATGTTTTCTATACAAAGAAGATGGAGGATGACCTCTCTCCACTCCAGGGCTGAACTTGCAGAGGCCATGTCCCCACCTTAGTGCCTGTCCTCTCTTGGAACCGTGACAAGGCACCCACCCAGCCTCAGCTGGTCCCCAGGGACGGATGCTGGCAGAAGAGGCCAAAACCCCCAGATGGCTCTCAGCCTGCCCTCCTCCCCTGCATGTAGCTGCGACCTGGAGAGGGTTGATGCTGCAGGGGCCTGAGAAGACCTCGCTGCCACCTGGGCCAGAGATCCCTACATTTGGGACAGTGACTTTCATGCTGCCTGCAGTGTTTAGGCCTCACTTGCAAACCACTCCACCAGGGTGTGAGATGTGCCCTGCAGCAGAGGTCACACAGCACAGTGGTTAGAGACTGGTATCTGGAATCAGCCACTTCTGGGACCTGAGGAGGTTATGCCACGTCTGTTCCTAAGATTCCCCATCTGTAAATGGGAGCAGGGTCCCCTTGTAAGCATTCAGGGAGTTGATAGATGCAAGTGCCTTACATAGCACACAGTGGCTGTTGGGTCAGCATGAATCCTACCTGAAGTGTTCTAGTGACTTCCACATTGTCTCTGTCATCTCTGACTTGAGTCAATGACAACACTCCTCCTCTTGTCGATCTCTGTGGTCATTGATTCTTCTGGGTTCCCAGTGAGTAAGACTCCCCAGTGTGGCCCCTCACAGCCTAGACCAGGCCACTGCAGCCCAGAGACACAGTGCCCTGCCATGCAGCAAAGCTGTGCAGGTAGAACCTGCTTGCTGCCTGCCTTGGGTAGAGAATGGTGGTCTGTGAGACCCTTTGGCCTCCAAGTCCCAGAGGCTGAGGACAGGGGGTGATGAGAGAAGAGACTAGAGTGAGCCAGTGTCTGCACATGCCCCGCCCCCCCGACACACTTCCTGGCACCCTAAGGCCCCGCCTCGTCTTGGCACACCTGCCCGGATTCCTGCCCGTGTGGTTTCCCCTGGGCCTCTCCCTCACGTCCGCTGGCAGAGCATCCCCAGCTATCTGCATTTCTCTGTTTTGAAGACAGCCACTTCAGGACCGGGCCTGGCTGGGATACCCCTGACTGTGGGAGCGTGCGTGCTGGCGAGGTGTGCAGGGACACACCTGCACACACCTGCTTCTCTGAGCTCGTGCAGAGCTGCGCCCTGTGTGTCCCTATATGCATGCATGTGTGTGTGTGCAGGTATGTGGGGAAGGGGTACAGACACCTGTGTGGACATGCATAAGTGCATGAGGGATGCAGGGGGAACTTATGGATCCCTGGGGGTCCCAGGGACCCATGGGGAGGGACCTGCACTCATTCATGATGTGGGGAGTAGTGCATGTTTCCCATACCCGAGGGCCTTGCATGTGTGAGGGTCATGCACCTAGAGGTGACCTCTCCCAGGCCGAGCTCATAGCCACTGAAAGAAGCCGGAGGAAACAAGAGAAGGGGCTCAGGATGAGCTCAAGTGTGGAGAGTCCATTTGCCTGGCTCAGCTGCGTGTTTCCCACAGGTTCCCCTATTTAACCCTCACACCAATCCCAAGAGGGATAAAAGTGGGATTTGAGGCTTGGAGAGGGCCAGTCACTTTCCCAAGGTCACACAGCCTGTAAGTGGTGGAGCCAGTGTTCAAATCCATGTCTGCCTGACTCTTGAAGATTTCAGGCTAGGCAGGGAGGGCAGGGAGCTGCTGCAGGGGCCACAGCACAGAAGAGACCAGTGCACCGTACAGCTCAGGGCTGGGCTGTTCCCTTGGAGGGTGGGAGACTTCGAGCTACCCACCCAGGCCTCTTGTACCTGGCCCCCAACCTACTCTGGCTGGATATATCATAATAAACATGCATGGAGTAGTTGCTCTGTGACAGGCCCTGGGTAAGTGCTTTGCACTAATCTCATCTCATTTAATTCTCACCAACACTCTGGAGGCCGGTGCTATTGTTAGGCTATTATTATTATACTATATGTAAATAATACTATATATAATATTTATATCATAGTATAGAATAATAATTCTTATTATTCTCAAATTAGAGATGAGGAAACTGCGGCACCAATGTGTTAAGTAACTTCCCCAAAATCTCATAGCTGAAAATGGCAGAGCGGGGATTTGAGCCCGTGCTGTCTGGCTCCAGAGTCCCAGTGCCCAAGCCCTACGCATGACGCTCGGCTCAGTATCTCCTAGTGCTTGAGACCCCAGTCTCATTCACTTTCTGCTGGGTGGTCTCCAACTCGATCCTCCATGCAGGCTCAAGGAAGTTGAAGGCTGGGTGTACCAGGCCCCCATCTCACAGATGGGGAAACTGAGTCTGGGCTGCTGTAGTGCCTGGGCCTGAAAAGTTGACTCCTGATGCCAGGTGCAGCCCTAGCTTCATCCACTCCTAACTTACTGTGGGATTTGAGGCAAAGGCCCTACTCTCTCTGGGTTTCAGTTTCTGCCCTGCCCCCAGAGAGCAGGTAGGAAGGGCTGTCCCAAAGTTTGCAGACAGGGAGTCCTGGGAGCAGGCAGGGCAGGCCTGGCAGCAGGCATCAAGTGGGCAGGCAGGTGAAGGTGAGACTGGGCCAGGGCTGAAGTTGAGGCTCAGAGCCGGTTTTCCCTGGCTGTGTCTGAGTAATCCTGTGTCTATATTTATCTCCTCCTTTCTTGGGTGAGCAAACAGAGCCTGATGCCAGCCTGGCCTGCCACCCCCTAGTGCTGGCACGTTTCTCTCACCTGCTGGGTGGCCCTGGGGCGTACCGCAGTCATGGCCCTGAGCTCAGCTTGGCCCACATAGGACACAAAAGGATGCTTGAACCCAGTGGCTTCCATGACAAACCTAACTGTCAGTGGTGGCCTGGGAAGCTCCACAGGGGCTGCTGCACATGTGCACAGCCATGACCATGGCCTGGGCAATGGTGGTGCACCGGGGGCCTGGGAAAAGCCCTACCCCGCTCAGGAACAAAGGACCCTCTTATCTCGGACAATGATTTTCGCTCCTCCATTCACACTTTGGTCTAAATGGCAGTCCCGGGCTTCCCTGGTGGCGCAGTGGTTGAGAGTCCGCCTGCCGATGCAGGGGACATGGGTTCGTGCCCTGGTCCGGGAAGATCCCACATGCCACGGAGCGGCTAGGCCTGTGAGCCATGGCCGCTGAACCTGCGCGTCCGGAGCCTGTGCTCCGCAACGGGAGAGGCCACGGCGGTGAGAGGCCTGCGTACGGCAAAAACAAAACAAAAACAAAAACAAAAATAAATGGCAGTCCCCTGTCCCTCCAGGATCTGAAATTCCTAGAGGAGGAAGTCTGCAAGCTACAGAGGTCTAGAGTCAGACCACTCTGGGATTGAATCCTGGCACCCTGACCTTGGGCAAATAACCTCTCTGTGACTTGGTTTCCTTGCTTGTCAAGTGGGGCCAATAGTTCCCACTCCCCAGGTATCTTGTGAGCATTAAGTCAGAGGTGTTATGAGTTGAAAGACAGGATGGGTTTTGGTGGGCAGGGGCTGCCTGTCCCCACCTGCTTCCACCATCCCAGGCCCAGACCCATGGCAGGGACAGTGGACCCACAAAAGGCCCACAAGGGGACCTATGCATATCTGACTCTCACAGCGTGCACTCAGTAATGGACACCCCAATTCTGAGAGGTGCATGCAGCCTTAGACCCAGGATAGATGAGATGAGTTGAAGCTTGGACCCTGAGAAGACCCCAGAAGGGACCAGATACTCACTTTGCTGAGACCCTTCCCAGAGGTGAATGGGGAAGGACAAGTGACCATTCAGGCCAAGGGGTGATGGGAACAGAAGGTCATTTTATTGAGAGATGGCTCAGCCTGGACCAGACCTGGGATCCACCACCCCTGGACCCAGCTGGGATCACCATGACTGGCTAGGTCTTTGCCCTGATTCTGGCCTCTGCCCTGGCAGTGCTACCTTCCTGACCTTGGGGAAACCCTGGGCCTGGTGCACGTGCACCGCAGCCCTGCCTGCTCCCAGGTTGGATTAGGCAGAGTCTGAGGACGTGCCGGCTTGGCAGGCTCACGGGCGGGGCGGGTGCCAGCTCTGGGGGTGCCCTGTGCCGGCTCGGGACTGGGCTACAGCAGAGCCTTGTATGGCTTTGACAGAGAAGCTCAGCGGCAACACCCATTGGCTGGGCTGGCACTCCCAGCCAGGGCTGCCCGGGCCCCAAACTATGGTAACCAGAGCCTCCAGGAGCCGGTAGATTAGCACGGCCACCTGCCTGCCCACCTGCCCACCACCAGGGCTGCTCTTTTCCTTTCCTAAAAAGGCAGAGCCGGGCAGGTGAACTTGGGCCTGGGGTAGAGGAGGGGTGGGCGGAGTGGTGCAGGTGCCTCTGCTGAGGATTAAGGAATCCTGGCCTTGGCCTTGGGCCAAGCTCTTCCGGGCTCCGGACATCAGTTTTCTCATCTCTAAAAAGGGGAGGTTAGGGCTTCCCTGGTGGCGCAGTGGTTGGGAGTCCGCCTGCCGATTCAGGGGACGCGGGTTTGTGCCCCGGTCCGGGAAGATCCCATATGCCACGGAGCGACTGGGCCCGTGAGCCATGGCTGCTGGGCCTGCGCGTCTGGAGCCTGTGCTCCGCAACGGGAGAGGCCACAACGGTGAGAGGCCCGCGTACCGCAAAAAAAAAAAAGGGTGGGGGGAGGTTAGTAGCTGGGTCTCCCTAAAGTGGCTGATGCTATCACAAGATTGGGGGATATGTCCACTGGGGTCCCCCAACCCAGGTTTGAGGACTACTAGGTAGAAAAGAGGCCCAGGTTCTCTTTCCATAGGAAACCAACCACTCCTGAATGTGGGGGCCTGGTTTTAAGTCTCTGCCCTGCCCCTTACCACTGTGACCTTGGGAGCAGTGTCACCCGTCTGAGCCCCTGTCTTCCTCCTCTGCAAGGTGATGAGGTGATAAGTCTGTCCGTGGACCAGGAGCTCCTGAGCAGTTGGCCGTGATGAGCCTCATGCGGTGTAGCCCCTTCTGCTCCCTCCTCAGCCGTCCCCTGTCCTCGCCTGACTCTTCCGGCTTCCTGTTTCTCTCTGCTCAAGCCCATCTCAGACTGGCCTGCCTTCTGAGCCCACCCTGCCGGCAACGGTCTGTCCCTGGGAGTCTCTAGGACCGAATGTGACCTCCGGGTCCTGAGCCCAGAGAGCGTCCAGGCCTAGAGTGAGGGTCCAAGGGGGAGCAGCAAGGCTTGGCTCAGGCCTCAGCAACAACAGGCAGCAGCCCAAGCCTTCCTGAGGCTCTGAGTCAGGTGTAACCCCGGTTGGTGGCCCTGCCACATGCCAAGGTATGATCTTGGGCTCTCTTCTGTGAAGTGGGGATGTGTGCCCCAACCTGCCTCGCTCCGAAAGGGAAACTGCTTCGTGAACTCCAGAGCGGCCGTGGGAGGCCTGGTGTGAGTGACTGGTGGGCCTTGGGCCCTGCAGCTTGCTGGGGAGTCTGGTTCTTCAGAGAATTCACATCCACTTTCCACGCTCTCAAACACTGGATTCCCAGCCCCGGGTTCTGCTAGTCCATCCTTGTACCTGCAGCCTCAGACACGGGGATACACGTGGCTACCAGATGGCACTGCTGAGCAGCCAGGCAGCTGCCAGGAAGAAGCTCTGGCCAGGGCCCGCCTGGTCCCACTGGTGCCTGGGCAGAAGGAGGTGGAGAGTCTGAGATCCAGGGCTCCCCGTGGGGTCAGAGCGCAGGCTGGAGAGCAGAGGGAGGAACTTGGGGTCCTCGGAGGCGTTGCATTGGAGCCGGACTAGAGTCAGTCCTCACACAGCCTCTGACTAGCCCTGCACCTTTGGCTGGTGAGGGCCTTTTGGAACTTCTGTTTTCTTCTGTAGAAATGGGGACAGTAACTCTAAGCTCCCTGAGTTTTTGTGAGGACTACAAACAGGGCTTGTAAATGCTGAACGCAGGGCCTGGCTGATACTATGCTCTTCTTCTTCTGGGCCTCCTTGGAATTCCACTTTTCCACTGGTCTCGACTGAGACCTGGGTTCTCCCCAAGGACTTGCTCCCAGGCAGCTGCTCCTCACCTTCCACATCCCATGATTCCAACGCCAGGTGCCATCTTCGCTTCCAGGCCTCCTTCCACGCCATTATTTTTTTCACTCCCTGTAAAAACCCAGCACCTTTTTGTTTTGTTTTGTTTTTGTTTTTTTTTGTTTTTGTTTTTTTTGCGGTACGCGGGCCTCTCCCTGTTGTGGCCTCTCCCGTTGCGGAGCACAGGCTCCGGACGCGCAGGCTCAGCGGCCATGGCTCACGGGCCTAGCCGCTCCGCGGTATGTGGGATCCTCCCGGACCAGGGCACGAACCCGTGTCCCCTGCATTGGCAGGCGGATTCTCAACCACTGCGCCACCAGGGAAGCCCAACCAGCACCTTTGAGGCCAGTGCCATCAGGCCCTGCCCCTCCCCTGTCCCATTGCTGACATCTGCTCAGCTCTTAGGCACTTCTGACACTACGTCCTAGCCTCGTGTGATTGTCATTAGTGCTGTATTCATATATTCCTCGTCTCTTCCGCTAGGCACAGCCATGTGACTCGTTTTGGCTGATGAAATGTGAAAGGAGGAATGTTTGTTCCCAGGTAGAGCATTTAGTTGTCCATGCAACGTTTCACAGCTGTCTCCTTTTTTCTGCCTCTGAGGTCATGGGAGCACGGGATAAAGTCTCCATCAGCCTAGGTCTCCAAGTGATGAGGACGAGTACAATTCTGCGGCTGACCCACATCAGACATATAGCAGAAGGGAAAACCTCAACTTTCATTGTTTTCAGCTCCTGAGCTTCTAGGTTGCTTGTTTCTGCAGCGTGACCGCCCCCATGCTGATTGATGTAGCCTGGCTCACAGCTCAGGTCTCCAGCCCAGCCCTGCAATCATCAGAGATGACTGCACAGGCCACTTGCATGACCCACTTGGCATCCTGGACACTCGCTTCCCAGCTTCTTCATCTCCATTCGTGTCCTCTTTCCTTCCAGCTCAGCACCCACACCTGTGGTCCACACCACCCTCATCCACAACGGTCCTGCCTCTGGAAAAATGAGCTAAGACAATTCCCAGCCTTTTCTTCTCTGTTCTCATCCAAATCCCCAGTCACTTGACCACTGGACTTGCTCTGTGGAAGCCACCCCTGTTTGCTTCCTTCCGAGCCCGTGACTTCAGGGCTCCATAACGTCACCTCTTCATTGGCCAATTCTCTTACCTCCCGTACCCCACTCCTTCTGTCCCGTGGCCAGGCAACACCCCCCCCGCCCCGCCCTGGAATGAATCTACCTGGCCACTTTCTCCACACTCACAGCGTGGCCTCTGAGCGCTGCTGGACAAACCACACATTGAGCAGGAGTGGTGCCACACCGGCCTTCTGTTTCCCTGTCCGGCTTTCTCCCACTCCCCTCAAAGGCCATTCACACCTTCTCAAGTCTCCAATCTTCCCTGACCTGCAGCTTCCTCCTCCCCTCTCAGCAGGTGACCTTACTCCATTGCACAGAGAAAATGTCCTCAACTTCTGTCACTGACGTCGCTTGCGTCTCTTCCCTTGGGTCAGACTGGGAGAGGTATCTGCATCTCCTCCTAATCAAGCAGGCTGGGGTTTCACCATCTCCTTCCCACACTCAACGTCTTTCTTTCCTGGACCCCATACACCCCTCCAGCTGCTGCCCCATCTGTCCCCTGCCCTCCACCGCAGGCCCCTGGGAGGGTGTCTGGATCTGCTGTCCCCACTGCCCCCTTCTCCTCACTCCCAGCCACCACCCCCGGCCTCCACCATTCATTCAACACTCGGCAGCGTCTACCAAGGGCCTCCCGTGGGCCAGGCGCTGGGCTAGGCCAACTTTTCCCTAAGTCAGCAATGATCTCCCTGCTGCTGAAACAAGCAGGCCCTCTTAGGTTCTTAGTGCTGAGCTTGTGGGTGGCATTTTACCCTGAGGACCTCTCTTGATGGTCCATCTACCTCTTCCTCTGCTCCTTTTCCTGGACTCCCCCCACCCCTGCCAATCCCCCACACCTGCTGCCACGCCCCCCCACCATCCCCCCACCCCGCCCCCACCCCCACCATCCCCCACCCCCACCCCCACCCCCCACTCCCGGACCCTCAAGAGTTTTCCAGGAAAGGTCTTCAGATGACTCAGACTCACTCTGGACTAGAGCTTTGCTCTCTCCCGCAGCAGCAATTATGGCCACTGCAATTGAGTAATTCATGATGTCATTATTTGCTTAAGGATGGCCTCTCCTGTTAGAATGTAAGCTCTTTGAGGGCAGGACTGTCTGTTTTGCTCACTGTTCTATCCAATGATTAGTCCCTCACTGGCTCTCAGCAAGTCATTGTTGAATACAAAAGGTGGGGACCTATACCTGTCTTCTTCATCTCTGTAACCCCAGCACCCTGTGCAAGGTCCGCTCAGAGGATATTTGTTGAAGGCTTACTATGTTCAAGGTTCTGTTAGCCATGCTGTATACACTGTCTCAATTAATCCTCACAACAACCCTCCACTTTACAGATTAGGAAACAGAGCCCAGAGAGGTTGTGTAACTCGCCCAATGTCACACAGGCAGTAAATAGCTGTGTCATGATCAGTTTCCAGGTCTTACCTTGTAGTGAGCTGAATGGTGACCCCTCAAAATTAAGTGTGACTGATATAGCCTGGCTCACAGCTATATCTTAACCCCTGGAACCTGTGAGTGTGACCTTATTTAGATCAAGATGCGATCATACTGAATTAGGGTGGGCCCCAAATCCAATGACGAGTATCCTTAGAAGAGACACACAGAGAAGGCAGCAAGACGAAGGCAGAGGCAGAGATGAGAGTGATGCGGCTACAAACCAAAGGCCAAAGATCGCCTGCAGCCACCAGAAGCTAGGAGGGAGGCATAAAATGGATTCTCCTGCAGAGCCTCCAGAAGGAACTAACACCTTGACTTCAGACTTCTGGCCTCCAGAAATGTGAGAGAATAACTTTCTGCTGTTTTAAGCCACTTAGTTTGTTAATTTGTTACGGCAGCCCTAGGAAATGAATATAGACCCCAAACCACGTGGCAATGTACCTGTGCCTCCTGCCAAGCCTGGAAGGGAGGGGCCCCTTGAATCCCAGGCTGTGTGACTGTGGCCTGCTCACTTGCCTTCTCTGGGCCTGATTCTCTGTAGCAAAAGAAGCACTTGGGACTCCAAGGGTCCCTCCATTCTTCAACCCTAAGAAAAACCATGAGCCAGGCAAGCAAGCCTCTGTTGGGATTTTCAAATTTATTCCAACGTGCTGTTTTTTTTTAAAAAATATCCTCAGGCTGAACACTCAGCCAGAGCTGTAATAAAGGCAATTATTATACTTGTAAAAACTTCTCATTCACAGTACAGATGTAATTTACAACAAAGGTCACACACATAAATACTGAGCAGTTTTTTCCTTTTGTACATCAGACTCTGTGCTTTAGACCTGCAGGATTTTTTGTTGAGATTTTTTTTTTCTTTTGCACTGATATATACCATACCAACATTGCAAGATGCAAGTGGAGAAACTGGAGTTTAAATAAAATTACAGGCAAAACTACCCCATCCCAGTGTGGTTGCTGTACATATCTACAGTACGATTTTTGGAATGTATTGCCATATAAGAACATAGAAACTCTCTACAGACAATTTCACATACAGAATACATACACCTTTTAGAAAAAAAAAGGCAAATTTTTATCTTACAGAGAGCGTGTATCTTACATTTGCCTATACGTTTCTTTTCTCGGTTTCTTTTTTCTTCCTTTTTTAACACTAGGTTTAGTAAAGTGATCATAAGTGCCAAAGCAGTTTTCCAATGGAAAGCGGACGGGATTCGCGATGCAGAAGCAGAATTGGTGGAACAGGTCTTTAGGAACTTTCTCCCCTTGGTCAGTGCTGCGGATCTGTCTCCATGGATGGCTGCCCAGGGAGGACTTTTGCTTTAAAGAAGATTTGCCTGGAGAAAGGACTAGAGAGCAATTCAGCTCTGTTATCTTGCTTGCTCCTATTCAAAAGGGCCGGGTGAGGATGGAGCATAAGTTAGAGGGGTCCGGAAACTAATTCTTTCAGACTTTTTCAAGGAGGGACTGCTGGGTCTGGAAGTTGGAGTTGATGGAGGAGGGAGAGTGGGAAGTTCACTGCTGTCAGCCTCCTGGAGGGTCGCAGTGGTCGGGGCTTTGGCGTGGGGAGGGTGAATAGGCTTGTAAAAAGGCGCCTTGGAGAGGAACAAGGTTAGTACCCAAAATGGCCCTGAGCTTGCTGAGGGTGAAGGGCATCCCGGAGGGTAGCCCTGGGGGGCAGGTGGCTTGGACTCCCCAAGGCAAGGGCTGGCTCTGAAACCTCGGCAAGTTGGCCCACACCCCCCAACCCTGCCGACACCCGAGGACCACAGCAGGCCTGTACCAAGGAACGGCCATCCGGCGCATTTCAGCAGAGCACATGACAGGTGTCCATGCCAACAAATCAGCACTGCTTTCTCTACCGTGTCCCTTAACAGGGACAACAGGGTCACAGGCAAGCTGTAAATGTGCAAGTGGTTGGGAGCAGGGCAGTGGGTCCTGGGGTGCGGGGTGGGAGAGAGTGCGGAGTGAGAGTCTTTTCTACATTATGAGGGTGGGCGTGTGGGCTGGGAGCTCTGTGCTTGGGGGAGCCAGAAGAGAGGCTGGCAGAGGGGCTTAGAGCCATGCTCAGTGACACACGGCCAGGGCTGGTGGCATCAATTCCATTTCTCTGGGCACCTGTGTGGGGCAGTAGCCCTTTGGCCAGATTGCTTGCACAGTGTGTCTCTGTCATTGAGAAATGGCTCTCCAGTGATTCCCGGCCCCCATCCCCTCTGCCTGTGCCTGTGAGCCCCAGTGGCCGTGAGGACTCTCCCCTGCTGGCCACACCGGCCATATGACTAGGCCTCCAGAAAGGAAACCTTGGCAGCTGGGCTGTCTGAATACAGGGGGGAATGGCACCCAGGAGAGCTGGGGTGCAGGGCTTGGGGGAGGGGCCCGGCCAACCCCAAGGTCACAGGCTAGTCTAGCAGAGCCCAGTTACTTTGTAGGTCTGGGGCTGGAAGATCTGGCCCAGGAATACTTCAAGCCTGGGCTGAAGCAATGCCCTTTATCCAGCTCCCAGGCCTCAGTGCTTGAAGTCTCCAGTCCTTGGGCAGCCCCCTGGGGTGGAGCCGGAAGGTAATGATGAGGAAAGCCCTGGCCTCTGGCCTAGGCTGTGACTGTGGCTCAGGCTCCTTCCCACCTCCTGCCAGACCTGACCAGTGCCTGTACAGCCAAGGCTGTTGGCCTTCTTCCAGGGGGGCCGGGAGCCCCAGACTCTGGGTCAGACAGCCAGGAAGTGCTGGCTAACCCCACCCCCTGTACCCTGGAGCCCAGCAGACCCCCAGGTAGGCCCTTCCCTATTGTCCCCTTTTTGTCTTAGCCAAAGGGAAATGAACTAGGTGGTCTGGCTGGAGGCTGACCTGTGACTGGTTTGTCCTGGCAGCAGAGGCCAAGCAGGGAAAGGTCCTGAACGGGCAGAAGAGGGAATTATGCCGGAGGGCGGGGAGCTCACAGATGTGCCCCAGCCCTATGCACCTTATGGTGTCCTGTCTAAACAACAGCTCAGGAGCCCCTTATGGCCACACGATTCATGCAGCCTGCCTGAGGAATGGGGACTGGCCAAGGAGGTCTCTGCTCTGCAGCATTAGCACCTAGCCTGGCTGGGCCATGACCGTGGTCCCTGTGCTTTCTCCCCCTGGTAGAAACTAAAGAAAATGATTTCTGGATGTTGTGGAAAACCCCACCCATCCCAGGGCTGGGTAAACATGCTAGAGTTCAAGTTCCATATTTCAACTTGGGATTTTAATTTCTAGTCTTTTTTTTTTTTTTTTTTTTTAACAAAGCAGGCTTTTGCACCAGGTAACACAGGGCAGTTTCGTACAGGAGGAGATGGGGATGAGGAAAGAGGCACTAGCTATTACTGATTGCTTTGGAGAATTCAAATGACCTTGGATAATAGGAGGCTGGGCGAAATATCAAACACCATTGTCTTTCCAGGTTTATATATATATATTTAATTTTATTTTTTAAAAGAGATTTAAGCCAACCAATAGGAGGCCTGGGCAGTTCCCACCAGTCATGGTTTTGGGTACTTCCTGGGGGCAGTGGAGGCCTGACGGTGTGTGGGAGGGGGACAGGGGGACCAGTCCTGCTGCAAAGTGGTCCAGAAATGAGTCCTTGCAAACTTCCAGTGCTCAGCACTGGAAAAGCCCAGCCATGGAGGAAATAGGGCCCTTTGCACCCCAGGGACCAAATGTAAAATGAAGCCCAAGCCTGGCCTCAGGAATGGCAAGGCAACGCACCTTGGATCTTGACCCCCAGGGGTTGGGCCCTGTCACTTCAGCCTTGTGGGTAGTTTCTAGAACAAGGACGGCAGCCAGTGGCTGGGACCCTGAGAGCAAGGCCGAGGTCAGGTGCTCAGGAACCAGGAGATGGATGGTCAGGAACTCCTTTCCCAGGCCAGAGGGTGAGGGTGCGGTGAGCAGAGGTGCTGGGCCAGGGGGCAGGGGGATTTGTCTACCGGTCAAGTGCCAGGATGGGATCGTGACACAGACCACCTGGACGTCTGGGAGTCCTGGGGAACCAACCAGCTCCTACCTTCCTACCCGTTCCAAGTATTTTGTGTTGAAGTCCTAGGAGAAAGAAAGTCGGAGTTTTCTGGGCCTGCCCGTGGAGTCTCCCTGCCTGTCCCTCTGCCTCAGGCTGCTGGCCCTTCTGCTGGCAGCCGGGGGAGGCCACTAGCTGGGGTGGGATAAAGCAGCAATAAATAGGAACCATAAACAACTGTACATAGGAGTGCTTGCTTTTACATTTAATTATATATATTTTTTAAGTTTCTTTTTTTCTCTCTCTCTGCTTCAGTGCATTCCCCTTTCTCTTAGCAACTGACCGCCTCTTGCCAGCCTTGGGGGGTGGCTGCTGACCACAGCGGCCCAAGGTGAAGCCCCACCTAAATATTCACAGCCTCAAATACCTCGTGGGGTTTTTAAATGTTTGTGTGTGTGTGTGTTGTTTGTATCTTTTCAAGCAACAAAAGGTCACAGAAAAAGGCACAGGTAACTGCATACATGGTGGGAAGATACGACAGACGGGGGCTGAGCAGAAGCTTCTTGGACAGAACAACAGATGGGACAGGGAGCCCGTGACAGCAAGATGATTCGAGGAAGTCGGCTGGAAACGTCTGTTGTCAAACACCGGAAGCCAGATGCTGAAGCGGTCGGGGAGAGGCTAAGTGCTCCGGGGCCCCCGGTCCTCGGGCTGGTGTGGAGGTGCCCCGGGCCCCCCACTTCCCGAGGGCTCGGGGGAGCCCTGACTGGTCCTGGGTTCCCCGGAGAGGTTCCTCCTCCGGGCTGGGAAGCGAGCGGAGGCCTCGGCCAGGCAGCCCACGGAACTGCTGCGGTCCAGCGGTGGGGTGGCGGAGGCCGAGGGGTTGGCCAGCGCACGCGGTGACTCCAGGCGGGGGCTCCGGGACCCTGCCCGGCGGCCCTGGGGTGGCCGGGGCGAGGCCTCGGGTGGGGTGTGGGGACTGTGCGTGGGCACGGGCTCTGCGGGCACCTCGGCTGCACGGGGCTCCCAGTCGGGAGGTCTGCCCAGGCCCCTGCTCGTCCTCCCCCTCTCCTTGGGGTGGTCCCTGGCCTCCAGCTCCGAGGAGAGTGTGAATTTGGAGACCTTAGCCACGGGGGACACGGAGGCCGATGAGCTCTCGGTGGGACTCCAGCGGGCTCTCTCCTGGGCCTCCCGGGCCCCCGTCAGGTCGCTGCCACCCCCTGAGAAGCCGCTGACCCAGGCCGTGCTGGGCCCGGGGAGCAGGGTGGGGTGGGCCCCCGGCCGGGCCTGTACCATCTGGATCCCGCCGATGGGAATCAGGGGGCACGGGGCGCGGGTCAAGTGCTGGGAGTGCAGAGGCAGGTGGCTGAAGATGTTCTCCTCTGTCCGGGCCGGGGTGTGGCCGTGGAAGTCATGGGGGGTGGAGAAGGGTCGGGAGAAGAGAGGATGAGCAGGGCCAGGTGAACAGGAGGGACTTGGCGACTCGGCCTTCTGCTGGGGTCAGAAAATAAGACAGAGTAAGGCGAGGATGATGTGCTGGGCACATGGAGACCCCAAGGCCTAGAGTGAGGAGGGGACTCGCTGAGATCACAGAGCAAGTCCTGGCTGAGCTGGCCCAGAACCGAGTCCCAACCCCTGTCTACGGTGTTGCCCTGTGGGGGCGCCCTCTCTGGAACGGTGACCATGGGTACACTCAGGACATGGTCCCCTGCCTCCAGCCAGCTTGTCTGTCTTCTGAGGACGGGGCTGCCTGGTTGGCCCCTATGCACCTGGCCCTCTGTCTTGGTTCTGTGGTTTCTCTTGTTCCTCAAATGGTACTGACCCAACTTAACCCTAGAATATGAGTTCCCACTCCAGGCTCTTGGCCTTCTCCCACCTCCAGGAATTTTCACACGACCCCAAAATTAAAAATCAAGTTAAGATTCCTAGATCTTGTTCCCCCTGGAGCTTGAATCTCTGCTGGTGGTGAGCAGCAGTGTTGGGTTATGACAATCTGGTGACAGAAAAGGTGTTGAGAGGGGAAAGGTAAGTGGACGGTGATAACGATGTCAGTGCTGGAGATCATGACAGCGGTGGTGATGGTGATACTGTGACAACCGTGATCAAGCTGATGGGGTGGCTGGAGTGTAATGATGGCAGATGGCAGTGGTGATGTGACAGTGACAGTGCTGATGGCATGACAGGGATGGTGTTGGCTGCAGTGACTCTGAGGGTGCTGGTGGCAGTCATGCTGGAGATGTGATGATTTGGGTTGAGCTCTGCCATCTGCTCAAAGAATATGTGGAAATGGGGATGGGGATGGGGGTGCGGGGGGAGGAGGCACAAGTATTTACACTCACATCCAAGGCCACACAGCTCATAAGTGGCAGAACCTGGTTTTAATCCTGGGTAGTCCAGCTCCAGAGTCCATGCTCTGCCGCTTCGGACGCTAAACTAACTGGTTTCAGGCACCCAGCACAGTGCCTGGCATAGGAGGTGCCCAGTACACGTCTTCTTGGGGTGAGCTGGCAGGGGTGTAGCTCCAGGTCTGAGGCCTCAGGGAGGTGTGAGCTTACAGCCCCCCACCTGCCAGCGAGAAGCGGCCCAGCCACCCCGGAGACGGGAACTCACCCACGTGGAGGTGCAGGTCTCCGCTGGGCTTCTGCCGAGAAGCTTGTGAGGTAGAGGCGCGGGTGGGTAGAGAGCCCTTGGGGCCAGCCCTGAGCCTGGGCCGCGCTCGCCCACCGAGGGGCTGCCCGGCCCCACCAAGGCCCACTTCCCTGGCAGCGCTGACCGTGGTGGTGACTCAGCCTGGCCTGGAGACCATCTCCTCGTGGGCGAGTGTCTGTGCGGGCCTGGGTCTGTGGTGCCCTCGCATTCGGGGGGCAGTTCCCTACCCAGGGGGTGGGGGGTGAGAGGAGACAGCTCGAGTCTCGGAGACCCACGAGGGAGAGGGCCCGTCTGGGGGCCAGGTGGGCTCGGGGCCGAGGCCAGTGGCTCTCGGGCCGGTGAATGTCGCTGGGGAGACGAGTCGCTTTTGGTTAGTGAGTGTTTTGGGACGAGTGGTGGGCGGCTGCCTGCTTCTTTGCTCGGGGACCATGGCCTTCTTGGGGACACGGCCTTGGAGCTCAGGGCCGAGCCTGTGTCCTTCTCCATGGGGCCCGGTGGGGCCGGTCCCAGCCGGGGGAGGCACAGGATGCTTTGGCTGGACATGGAGCAGCTGCCAGCTGCCAAGCGCTCGGCTTCTGAGACTGAGCTGCTCCTGGTGGCCTGGTTGCCAGAGGTGGCATGTCGGGGCTGGGGGCCCTGAACAGGTGAGGAGTCTGCCGGCAGCGTGGCTGGCGGGCCGGGCGGGGGTGCCTCCGAGGACGGTCCTGATGGCTCGTCCTGGCTCTCTTCCTCGTCCTCATCCTCATCTTCGTCCAGGTCCGAGTCTGAGTCCGAGTCGTCCAGGTCTGAAAACTGGTGCTCCGCCACGGCCTCTGTGCCCTCTCGCCCTTCTGAGTCCTGGAACGGGTCATCGCTTGTTCCTGAGGGGCAGACACAGGAGACCCGAGGTCAGAGCCAGCCCCAGGCTGCTCTGCTCTAAGCCCCAGAGTCCCAGTCTGCAAACTGGGCCTGACAGCCACGGCAGTGGCACAAGATCGTCGAGAGGATTGGGAACGCTTTGTAAATAACCACAGCAAAAATTACCTTCTATCTACCATGTGCCAGGTTCAGTTCTAGGGCCTGCATGTGTTAATTCACTTAGTCCTCAAATAATTCCGCCGGGTCGGCACTATTCTTATCTTCACGTTACAGACGGGGGACCAAGGTGAGAGAGTTGAAGTCACTTGTCCAGGTAAGGTAAGTAGTAGGGCTGGGATTGAACCATAGCAAACAAGAGAGGTCTTTTCTTTGTTTTTTTTTTTTTCATTAGTATTTCAGTGCTGGCTCCACCATGAGCAAGTTAAGTCACCCTGTTGTGCCTCAGTCTCCCCCTCTGTCAAATGAACTTGACAGTCTCACCTCACAGGGTTTGCTAGGCGGAGGAAACACACTCCTGACACACAGCAAGGACTCATATAATTATAGTCACTCTTAATACATCCATGAAGAAATCTATTACTCTGGGACACAGCAGTCTTGGTGGCCAGTCCAGCAGCACTGGGCATGGTCAGTTTACATACACGTCTGCCACTGTGGCTAGGCTGCTGCTGGCTGATACAACGGTATCTGGCAGGTGGCAGGCCCTGGCCTCTCTGGGGGTTTGGCTAAGCTGGCCTCAGGCTGGCAGCAGAGCAGGGCCTCATCTCAGCCACTCATGTCCAGAGAAGGTACTGTCTTTGCAGAACCCCTGGTGCTCCCAGCTGGGGGGTAATGGAGCTCTGAAATACCAGCCTCCTGGTCTGGCTTTTGGTGGGGCAGCTCAACCAGCTGGGTCACCGCTAACAGGACACAGGCCTAGTTTGGGGATCTATGAAATCGGCATCAATCAGGACTCCAGGGGGAGCTCTGCTAACATCTAGCCCACTTGGCAGGCTCCTGAGGGTTTGGGTCCTGCTGGCCCAACACTAAGCTCATGTCAGTACCCACTCAACTAATGACCAAGAGAGCTGGACACACAGCTGACTCAGGCCACTGGTGCAACCAGGCTTCTGGACCCCACCGTGCAGAGCTGCCCTGGGGGTAGAAAGCCCAGCACTTGTGCTTTCAAACAGCTCAACACACAGCAGTAAGATGCATGCAATGGATGACAGTCGGCATTCAAGAGGATGTAGGTCAAAAACTATGGGGTGGAGCTGGAGCTGGCAGGTGAAGGGAGGGCCATGGGGCCAAGGGCATGGCCTCCTGGCAGCCAGGAGCAGAACAGTGAGAGTGGGGAAGGGACTGGGGATTGGTAAAGGAGTAGGGATGGCAAGGGGGTGCAAAACATCTCTAAGTTTTGCCCCACGCTTTACTTTCCCGCCTAAGACTTTAGCAGGGGGGCCCCGGAGCTCACCTCGCCTCACCTCCCATTTACACGCGGAGAAATCCAGGCCCAGAGCAGGCAAGTGCTTCCCCAAGATCACCCAGAGAGTCCAGGACTAAGGTTTACAACCCTTGCATTATGACACTGCCAGTTTAAAAATGTTTTTATGCATTGAGAAGCAGGAAATGGTCTGGGTTTGAACCTTAGTTCCACCCCTTCCTTGCTGTATAATGTTGAATAATTTAGTGTTTCTCTCTGTATTCAGTTTCCTTGTCTGTAAAATGTGAGTAAGACTAATAAAAGCCACCTCATGAAGCTGTTGGGAGGATTGTGAGGGTCTGACACCTAGTAAGTACCCCATAAACCTTAGCTATTCTCATCCCAAGTACCTCACAACCTCAGCAGACAGGCAGCAATGAGAGCATCTCATCTTGCAGTTCAAGGTCAGAGGGGTGGTGCTACTAGTCAGAGTCAGGACCAGCGGCTCCTGATATTCACCAGGAAGGATCCTAATGTCCCTTTTTACAGATGAGGAAGTTGAGGGGCAGAGAGGGCCGGTGGCCTGCCCCAGGCACCCAGCAGGAGTGATGGAAGCCAAGGGTCCCTTGCCCAGCACAGGGTTCGCAAAGCCCCCCACATCTGGACTCGCCCAGGGCTCTATGGGATGCCCCAGCCGGACGGCCCACTCCCAAAGCCCCTCACTGTCAAGGCTCCACAGAGCTCCGCCTTTCTGTGGCCTGGGACCGGAGGAATGAAGCGCGCTGGGGCGCCGAGGGGGTCCGGCCACACGGTGGCGCTGGTGCTCAACCTCCTCAACCTCAGGGGCGGGGCTGCGGCGCCCGCCCGGCCGCCCGTAGGCAATCGTTCCTAAGCTGTGCTCCCAACCGTCACTTCGCGACTAACGGACAAGCTCCTCCCCGAGCCTTCCTCATCGCAGGAAGTGGCAACTCCGTCCTTCCAGTTTCTTAGGCCATAAACCTCGGAGTCATCCTTGGCTGTTTTTCTCCCTCATGCTTCCCCGCCCCACTGCGTCACCAAACCCCTTCGGCTCTACTTGCGGAATGTATCCAGAATCCGACCACGTCTCCCCACCTCCCTCGGCCCACCCAAGTCCAACACGTGCTCAGCCTGGATCACTGCCTCCAGCCGCGCCCCCTACCGGCCATCCTCTGCATACAGAGTCAGGGAACGGCAGAGGGCGTGGCTCCACCAGGCGGCCAAGTCCATCCCTTGGCCTTCACAGCCACGGCTCTCTCAGACTTAATCTCCCCCTCCCACCCCCGCCCGACTCTGGCCCTCAGGGGATCTGCTCCTGCTGTTCCCTTTGCAGGGAGAGCCCTTCTCCAGGCGCCACTTGGCTTTCTGACACCTCGCCTCATGTTCTCTGTTCACACCACCGAACAGAGAGGCCACTCCCCACGCTTCCCAGCCCCTCACGGATGTTTTGCTTCATACTCATCACCCTTGCCCTATTCCACATTTGTTCATTGCCCAGCTCCCCTCTAGAATGCAGGCTTCCCGAGGACAGGAACTATGTTTTATTCATTGCAGAATCTCTAGCACCTAGAACAGGTCTTAGAACGGGTCTGGTGTTCAGTAATTATTTCTGGAATGAATGCATTGATTTCATCCTCAAATAAGGTCATCCTTTTTGGCCTCATTGGGAAAATGAAGCTGGGAGAGGGGCAGGGACAGCTCAGGGTCCCTCAGTGGACCCCCGGTGCAGTGCTCGTCAGAACGCCCGCCTCCCACCCAGGGAGGGCTCTGGGCTTGGGTGCAGCTGCCCCATCCAGCCCACCAGGCACTGCAGCCAGCGTTTCTGTCTGAGCTCGGGCAACTGCCTTTACCTGTTTGAGCTTTACTAAATGTCTTCAACTGAAAACGGGGCAACACAAGTTTCTACCACAGTTACGGGGACTCAGTGAGACATCTGTAAATGGCCTGATGTGCTTTTTTGATAAGAATGGTAACCCCACATCCTCATTTTTGGGGGTACAGCCCCAAGTTCACTGTGTTCTGTTCAATAAAGGTGATTTATTTCACCTAAAAGGAAATGTGACCTAACTCTTTTGTAAGATTGTAGATACATTCCCAAATCAGAAAAACAAAAACAAACGAGACACAGACACACAGACGTCTCCTTGTCACACTGTAATTCTTGATTCTGATTTTAGGGAATCTGGTCAAAGGTTTGCCCAGTGCAGGAGGAATACCTCTGGCCGCTCATCTACCTACCAAAAAAGCCCCTCTGGCCTCCTCCCTGAATGCTGAGGCTGGGCAGGGCGCAGCCACACACACTGCCTTGTCTTCTCAGAAACTGGCTCTAATGTGGCTCTCATTTTGCTAATGGGGGACTGAGGTCAGGGTGCGGTGCTGGGATAGGGGATGGGATTGGGAGGTGACATGGGGCTGTCAGGTCTGTCTGAAAACCTCTAGCTCTAAAAGGCCCGGGCGTCAGGCTCATGCCCAGAGTGTGTAAGTGTGAGTGTGGGTGTGTACCTCACAGCGTCATCGTGAGAATTTGCCAAGATAATCATGGCACGTGTCTAGAGCATGCCTGACACAGAGTGGGTGCTCAATCAATGTTGACTGTAATTACTCATGTGTCAATGTATTCACCATACATTCACTGAGCACCCACGGGGTGCCGGGCGCTCCACCTGCCTGGCAGACCTTAATGCACCACAGCTACGACTCCTAGCACGCACTGTAAAAGTCTAGGGGGTGGGGGCGGTCATCCTGTAAATTTAACCTCTGTCTCCCTGAAGTTGGGAAAACTAGAGGAGAGGGCGCAGAAGGGGGAGAGGAGGAGGCGGAGCAGAGAGGAGGACAGAAAGCAAGGGGAGGACAAGGGGGGCAGGTGGAGAAGGGGAGATGGGGAGGAGGGAGAAGGGGGAGGCGGGAGCTGGCCATTCATTACCTTCTTCGGCTTCCAGCTCCTCCAGCACCCCCGTCTCTTGGCACTTTTTGCTGTGGGCCTTCGACTTCATATGCTTAGTCAGATTCCCTGGAAAGGAATGAGAACAGACTCAGGGTCGGCTGGAGGGCAGGGGCCCAGGGCGGCGCCTGGCTGGCAGGTGCTGGGACGTCCCTCTGCCCAGGTGCTCAGGTGGGATGTGCAGCCACAGACCCCGTGCAGGATGGCACTGAGGAGCTGGGGGAGGGTGGGGGAGGGGTGTGAGGGGACAAAGGGTAGAATGAAGAAGTGAGATGCTGATTAAAAAGACAAACCAAAAAGAAATTAAAAGACAAGTCATGTGCAATAAGTTTTTCCTGCCTTTGATTTAACTCTGGGCCCAGGAGCTGGTGACACTCATCAAAGAGGATTCCGGGCCATCTCAAATACCGGGATGAGATCAGGGCTCCCATTAACCCAGCATGGGGAATGGGTACTGAGGATGCCCTTCCGGCTGAGGGCACCGTTAGGGCAGCCCACAGGGCAGCATCTTAGGGTTTGGGAAGAGGAACCAGGACAAAGTTACTGTTGGAAATGGAGAGAGGGCAGAAGGCGTAGAGAAATCTGCTAGACCCGGACCTGGGAGCCACAAGGCTGGGGCCCAAGTCCTGACTTCCTTAGAGAGTCATGTCCCCTTCCCGGGCCTCCAAGGTCACTGCCGTGCAGACACAGCCGGGGGTGGTGGTGCGTGCAGGGAAGGCCGAACTAAGGCTCTGCCCCTCCCCAAGCCTACGAAGCCCTCGGGGTGTGGCTGACTCTGTCCCCAGTGGGCTGAAGAGCAGAGGTGGCCGCTCTGTGGAAATCAGGGTAAAGATAGCGACACCAATTCTCCCCCATGTGCGCACAGCACTTCACAGGCCACGAAGCCCTGTGGGCAGGCTTGCTCTTTGAAGGCGCAGCAGAGGGCCTCCAGCCTGCCCCAGGATGCAGGCCAGATGCCTCAGGATGCTCCTTTGGGCTCAGCAATCACCTCCAAACTGTGGTGTGCTCGCTGTTGCTCTGTAGATTGCTGAATTTCCATATGGTAGTTCATACAATAAATTGTAAATTCCTTGAGTCAGGTGTTCTGTCTCACTAATCTTATCAGTTAGCAAGTTTGAGCAGATAGATGGAAGAGAGAAGAATGGACTCCAAGAAGAGACACATAGAGAGATGGATGGATGGATGGATGGATAAGTGGGTAAGAGAAAATATGGAGTGATGAACAGGATGAGCGGGAAGGAGCTGGCCAGAAGGATGGGATACTGGATGAGTAGATAAGCAGATGGATAGACAGATGGAGGATAAAAATAAATGGAAGGATAGATGGAAAATGGATCAATAAACATATGAGAGGATGGAGAGTGGGAGAGGAGGAGACACGGGTGAGCGGGAGAATAGCTGGCTGGATGCAGCACACACAAATGCATGGGAGGACAAACAGACAGGAGGATAAAAGAATGGGCAGGTGAATGGAAGGATGGATTGGTGGGAGGGCAAATGGGAGAGGTGGAGGAACAGATGAGAAAATAAATGGGAAGATAAATGGATAGGAAGACAAACTATTCGGATGAGAGGATGGGAGAAATGGATAAACAGGAGGATAGATGGGTGGATAGATGGGTGAATAGGGAGAGAGGGCCCATGGATGAACCGAAGGGTGCTTCTTAATCATTCTGAGAATTTTAAGGGACCTTAGGGTTTTGCTGAGAGGGTAAAGGGAACCTTAAGCTGAGATCGCCTGAGGTGTGCAGGTCTAGGACGGCAAGGATGGAGAGAAGCTCTTTCTTTCCTTCCCTTGGTCCTAGGCTGTGACTCCATCCTTCCCAAGTCAGATCTTCTTCCTTTAACTAGACGGAAACCTGGATCTTCTACTCGTGGCCAAATGGAGAGCAGAGCCATAACTTCCAGTCATTCCAGGGCCGGAGGGTCCCCAACATTCCCCGTCCAACATCGTGGGCCTCTGCCCTCACTGTTGTGAGCAGGCAAAGCCTGAGCAGGACGTCAAGGGGGTGGGAAAGGCAGCTGGGGTCTTCCACGGGCCAGAGAAACTGAATATCCTCTGAGGTTCTGAGACCAGCCCGCCATCCCCTGACTATCCCAGACCCCAGGGGACTATGCACACTGCTCATTCTGGCTATGACATTATTGTTGTACCTGTTCTGCCTGGAAGGTTCGGGTCTCTACTCAACCAAGTTAGATGCTGAGCACACAACGGGTGCGTAATAACCACGAGTGGGAAATGCTCTTCTCATCACAGAAGCAAAGTATTGGAAGGGACCTCACAGACATTGTAATCCACGCCCACCAGGCCCAGGGTCTTCCTGCTTCTGTTCTAACTCCCGGCCCTGGTGCTGATGATGCCATTAGACGAGATTATCAGGTGACGGGATGCCGTGGGAGGGATGCTCCCATTCACCAACACGGCGAACCAACCAGTCAAAGCCACACTGCAAGCTAGTGCACAGCCCCGCGTGGAACCAGGTCTCAGGACTCCAGAGACCTTGCTTGCTCCACTCTGGCAGAACAGAACCAGCACGTGTAGGAGCTTGATGGCCTTGGGTTTGAGTCTGGGCTCTTCCACCTGTTAGCTGCGTGCTCTTGGGCAAGTTTCTTAACCTTCTGAGCCCCCGTTTCTGCAACTGTAAAGTAATACCTACCTCTCGGGGACGCTGGGAGGAGCTGATGAGGAAACATGTAGTGACAGTGGAGTGTGCCTGGCATACAGCAGATGCCCACCACGTGGAGCCTCCTTCCTTCCCATACTGTGTGCCCCCCCCACCAAGTAATCACTCTTTTTTGAGCACCCGGGGGACTCTGCCACAGTCATGGGGGTGTGGAGGAGAGAGATGCTGAGATGATGCTCGTGTTGTAGCTGGCTTTACCAGTCAGTCTGGGCTCAGGAACCCCCAGGAGAAGGCACCGGGCAGGCCCTGGACGCCAGCTTCTCCTCTGCCCCTGCCCTTGGAGGCTGCAGGGAGGAGGTGGGAGTCTGAGTGGCTGCCCAGATAGGCCACGGTGTTACAGGACTGGATGCGCAGCCCTGAGTGTTATCCGGCGCCCGCTTTTGGTTTCCCCTCCGTGGGCCTACCTCCCCCTCTGTGAATTGAGGGAGGTGTACCAAATGACCTCAGGTGTCTTTCTTTGGCCTGGACACCATTTCCTTGTCAAGGGTCAGAGCCTGGGCTTGCCAAGCAGAGTTCACAGCTTCTCACCGTCGTCCCAGCGCCCCCCACCAAAACCCCGACAATCCTGGAATGAAGGAGGAAAGGCAATTGGATGGAAAATGATGGGTGTCTGGAACAGAGGTGGACCCTCCACTGAGGGCATCAGCCAGTGACCCTGTCTGCCCCATTCAGCTTTGGGCTTTGACCAACCACCCTCCCTCGGTCCCTGAGGCCTGCCCCAAACTGCCAGCTCTGTCCCGAAGCGATCGGTGCAACGGCCTGTACCCAGCACAGCCACTCTGCTGGCCTCTGGGAACCTTCTGAGAAGATGACATGGGACCCCAGGCCCCCACAGGGACATCCCAGTGGGCCTTTTCTGGCCGCACCCACCGAGACAACCCCTTGCTAGCGCCCAGGGGCCGGAGCTGCTGCCACGATGTCTAACACAGAGACGGAGACACAGACAGGCAGACAGAGACAGACAGGAAGGGCTCCCGGGCTGGGTGCAGCCAGGTGGTGGTGATGGAGGGCCCTGAGGACCACCTGACCCAGCCTCATCTCTCATGCAGCCTGGCTGGGCCTGAGCCCGAGGATGAGGGGAGGGAGGAGATGGAAGCAGCTGTATGGAGGCAGGAGCCCTGAGAGGAGGGGACCTTTGGCACCCGGGCTGGTGGCTGAAGGGTCCATGACTCCAGGGAGAAACAGGAGTGTCAGTGTCCTGCGGCTTCCCTCGCTCCCCGCCTTGTTTAGAGAGAGCCTCAAGAGGGAGCTGGCTCTGCTTCCACCTGCCACCACCCTTACCGGCCCCCCTCTAAGTCCCAGAGGTTGACATTCCATGATTTCGGGTGCGTTCACTGCTCCGGCTCTGGAAGGTGTCATCTTCCAGAAGCCTCTAGGAGCATTTGCAGAGGGCTTAGCCCTTCCCTCATCACAGGGTGAGAGCAAACCCTCCTGGGCGGGGCCTTCAGGGCTCCACCCCAGGCTCCACCCCCAGGGCACTCAGAAGGCCTGCAGACCCTCCCCTCAGGTTAGGAGCTCTGGACCCTCCAGGGCTGTGTGCCGGCTCAGAGGGACCCGGGGAGGGACGGCAGATAGCTTGGCATGTGGCTTCCAATGCAGGAATCTCCTGGAAAAGGGGTGTTCCTGCCAGGGACCCAGGCCTCTTTCAGACCTGACAGAAAAAGACCAGGCCTTTCCTCTCAATAAAGCCAGAGGGAATTGAATAGGGATTGCTCTGGGAGACTGCTCTGGCTGGGAACTCAGCCCCATGGGTCTTTCCAGTCTCACGTGACAGGATGACGGTTCTCCACGGTGGTGGGCAGCTCTTCATGGCCCTGGGCTGGGAGGCACTCTCAGGACTGGGCACTTCATGCTGAGAACAGAATGGTGTGGTCCCCTGGACACACCCTGGGAATAGGGCCAGCAGTTGTGATCCACTCTGGAGGCCACCTGGTTGGCCACCTGATTTTGCCACTCCTTCCAGACAAGGGGGCAACTGCTCACAGAGAGGAAGGTGGTGGGGGTGATGCCCAGGAGGCAGGGGTCCTGGCTTATAGTTACAGCTCCGGCTTTAACAGTCATTTTTGTTTTGAGGGACCCATTTTCTGCACCGTCAAGTGGGGCTTGGACAAAAAGGTTTTTGGTGTTCAGAGTCAAAGGCCGTTATTTGAACTGTTGGTGGATTATTCCCATCTCTCTCCACCATAAAGTCTCAACTGACCGCCTAAGGCCAGAGAAAGTGGGGTTGTAGGGGGCGTGTGTGGGACGGAGCCCACGACCAGGACCGAGGCATGCTAGGTGAGCTGTCCTGGACATGGCGGGGCTCCAGGCCTATCAGTTCTCTCTGAATGCCCTTTGGAATGCTGCTGATGAGACACCAAGAAAGAAGAGGGTCAGGGCGAGGAAGGAGGATGATCACCTCTATTCAAACCAAAACCTTGGTGGGAAAGTTTGAGCTCCAGTTGAGAATGATGGTGAGAGGACAGACGAGGGCAGCCTAACGGGGTCAGGAGACCAGAGATGGACACCCGGTCAGAGAGGGGGCCATGAGCGAGGGGATGAGATAAACTGCCCCCTGACCTAGCACCAAGAGAACAGAAGGGGCCAGCAAGAGGAGGGGCAAGGAAGGAAGGCTCAAAGACCCGGAGGGGCCCTCCTCAGAGCCACTGCCCACTGCTCTTTCTGGGAGCAGCTTTACCAACAAAAGGAAGGTCAACAGGCGTCAAAGCTCTCCAGTTCCATCTACTGAAAAACCATGTGGCTCTGGTGGGGGATGGTGTGGAGGCCCCCAGCTTGCCCAGAGGAGAAGGCAGGACGCTCGTGCCCAACCCTGAGCCAGGAAACTGCGAAGCACGAGAGGCTGAAGCCACCAGGGGTTCGAGAGCCCCAGGCTTCCCTCTGAGGCACCTCAGTCTGCTCAGCTACCAGGAAGGAAGAAGCGGGTTGCGATGCCTTTCCTGCCTGCCCTGTGGGAGCAGCCAACAGAAGGAGCAGAGAAGAGCTCGGTCCAAGTCTCGTAGACACAGCCTCACTGGTCCACACCCGGGTCCTGGGTGGCTGCAGTGGCCCTGGCCACCTCCATCACCCATCACAGTGCTCTGGTTGCGTACCCTCACCGGCCAGTCTTCCTTCCTTTCACAGGTGACTGCCAGAGCCTGAGCTGACCCTGCTGTGCAGTGTCAGGGGCAGGAATGACAGGGCTGCCGTTCGGGGGTCTGGGAGAGCCCACCCCTGTGTCAAGTGCTGCAGAGAAGCTGGACGGAGCAGGAACGTGGTCTGAGTGGTGAGGCGGGGTGGAGGCAGGGGCAAAGTCTGGCATGAGAGGTGACCATGCGAGTGTGTTAAGTGGCTCGGGGTGGAATGGATTTCCAAACTCAAGAGCGGCAGTGACCAGTGTGGATGCTGGAGCTCATCAGGTCGGTGGATAAAGGGCTAAGGAGACATGCAGAAGGAAGGGGTGATGAGATCAAATACGAAACCAGGAACTGTGTGCGAGAGTGCCACTGCCTGGCTGTGGTGGGAATCGCACGGGTGAAGGGTGGAGGGGCCGGCGTGGGATCCAAGAGCACGGGCAGGGCAGCCGAGGGGTGCCACTGCCCAGTCTGGAAGGCGGCTGCTCTGTCACTGGGGAGCCCAGGAATCGGGGGTGCCCAGGCCCCAGGCAGAGAGGTCCGGGCCCCGGGCTCTGTGCTGGGGCTCCCAGAGGGGAGCTCCCTGCAGCGGGCAGGGCCAGTGCCCCGCTGACCGTCTCTTACCTTTGGTTTTAAAAGCAAAGTGACAGTGCTTGCACACATAGGGCCGGACGTCAGTGTGGGTGCGGATGTGTTTCTTCAGCATGCTGGGCTTCTTGCAGCGAATTCCACACTCCTCACAAACATATTTCCCTCGGCCGCGGCCTCGCACATATACATACTCTTCGTTTGATTTGTACCTATGAGCAACAGGCGTCATGGTAAAGGAACAAAAAAGTAGGAGAAGAGGCAGGTTCCCACCTCAGAAGATGCGCGCGCTTCCTGGCTGCATCCAGGATGCCCTTAGGGGCATCGGGAGAGGAGGACGCGGAGCAGAGAGAACCACGGGTGGGGGGATCCGCCACGGAGCCCTGCACCTGCCCTGCCCTCACACAGGGGGGCTGCCCCCTTCTCTCCCTCGGAGGCGGCAGACCCTGGTGCTCCCTGCCAGGAGGGAAGCCACAGGGGCACAGAGGGCCTCTGGTCCAGACCCGGCCTCGGTGCCAGCTTCTGCTTCCAAAGAGCAGCCGCTCTGGGCCACCGTGTAACAAAGAGAGTGAAACAGATAACGACCACAGCTCTGGAAGCCACCATGGACGGAGTGCTCACTCTGTGTTGGGCACGTTGCCCGAATTCAATCACAGTCTCCACGAAGAGCCCTTAAGAGCCTGAGGCTCCCACAGCCAGAAAGGGACAGAACCTGAGCTGAACCTGCCTGCCCCAAAGCCTGTGCATCCCCCACGAGGGGCGACACGTGCGGAAACAGTCTGCTAGGAGGCCACCCAGACACGCGTGTGAGAGGGGAGGGACGAGGGCCTCATCATTTCCCGGTCCTCAGAGGCTGGACACCAGGGGCCCTGCACTCTCTCCCCTGTCTCATCTCCAGCCGAGCCAGAGCTCTCAGGACCCAGATTCCAGCCACCTGGCCTCTCACACGGCCTCCAGGGATCACTCAGGGTCATAGCGGGAAGTGCCAATAGCTTTCAGGAGCCTCCTGGGGCGGCTGGCCCACCCGCTGGGCCTCAGCGCCACTGGGCTCTTGGCCCAGAACCAGAATGTTCTTATTTCCACTTGGAAGGAACCCACGAGTCTCACAGGCTCACTTGATACCCTCCCTTGTCAAAATGCCATGCTGGTCTAATGCTGTGGATGTGTGTGTCTCGATGGGGATGTGGAAGGCTGCGACGGGGTCCAGGGAGGGGATCCTGGCGTAATTCCAGGAGAAGAGCTTTCTGACTCATGAGGCCTGAGGATCTGAAGGCGCGGGTGCCTTGGGAGAGGTGTGGTCTCTTGGCCTGCAGGAGGCCTGCCTGTGCCCACACTCACCCTGCACGTCACCCCCTGGCCAGGAATTGGCACCCAAACTCGGGGGTGGGGTGGTGCAGAGAGGCAGGAAGGGGCTCAGGGGGAGGTGAGGACGCGACAGCGGCTGGGACTCAGTCCTGCTCCGCTGGGGCCATCAGCTTACAGCTGAGAGGACGCCACAAGGATGGGCTTGCAGGAGGGAACTCTGAGGGAGGGAGCTGGCAGGCAGCGGCACAGTGATCACCAACACACATACACACACACTCACACCACCTCCCCACTCTCACACGCAAACACATGCACTCACACTCACACACTGACACACACAGTGGCACACTCAACCCCACCCACACAGTGACACACACTCTCTTTCTCTCTCACACACACACACACACACGCGTGCCCGCGCACTCATGCACGGACTGCTCTACAAGAGTACAAGTACAAAGCCTCAGCTTTGGCCAACCAGTGCCTCTCAAGTTGTCTAAAACCACCCTTTCTTCCTATTACGGGTCCCGATGGGCCAGTTTTAGGCGCCCAGTCCTCAGGCTGGGGGCCAACTCTTGCCCTGATCCAGGGCAAGCACCATCTTGCTTTCAAGGGGAGGCATGGAAGGCCATGGGGGGCTAAAGGGAGAGAGACTCATTTTGCTTTTAGGGAGAGCACCCTGGGGGCAAGCAGGGGGTGTCTTGCCTCCCCGTGCCAGCAGTTCACCCTCACGCAGCACGCCCCCCAGACCTCAACCAGCTACCTGGGTTTTTTTTGTTTTTTTTTTGTTTTTTTTTGCGGTACGCAGGCCTCTCACTGTTGTGGCCTCTCCCGTTGCGGAGCACAGGCTCCAGATGCGCAGGCTCAGCAGCCATGGCTCACGGGCCCAGCCGCTCCGCGGCATGTGGGATCTTCCCGGACCAGGGCACGAACCCATGTCCCCTGCATCGGCAGGTGGACTCTCAACCACTGTGCCACCAGGGAAGCCCTAGCCACCTGGGTTTTAATTCCTAGGTCCCTTTGTCCCCTGGGACCCAGTCTGAGCTGGGGTGCCCTTTTCCCATCTGGAGAAGAAAGAAGCGAGAATGGCTTGGTTTCCACTTGGCACTGGACACCAGCCTCCACTTGGCTCTGCTTGGCGGGTCCATGACAGTCCCCCACTTCCAACGATGATGGCTCCATCAGGGTCCCCCTTTCTACACCCCCTCCTACCCAGGCCCACAGCCGCCCTGACTTCTACCACATGTGGGATTCCCCCTGTGCTTACACCAATTCAGAAGAAGGCATTAGAGTCCGTCTACCTTGGCTGTTCTCAGTCCCTTCGTTCTCCTTCCATAGTGAGCTTAAACCACCTGTGGTCGCCTGAATGGAGACACACACACACACAGAGAAAGGACTCTGCTTGACCCTCTGTGGGTGGTTCCCTGACTTGGGGGTGGGGTGGGGAGGCATGTATGTAACCCCAGATACCACTTTGTCACACTCCATGGAAGGTGCACAACCTGCTGGGTAGCACAAAGGAGGAGCCTGGGCTGGAAGGGGCCAGAGAGGATGCTGAGAGATGGAGGCAGGAAGACAAGACCCCAGGCAGGGACCCCAGAAGCAAAGGCACGGGTGGTAAGAGGCCTGGAGTGTTTGGTGGGCAGGACAGGCTGGATCACCATCGGCCTTGAATGCCATGCTAAGAAGCTGAGACTTGATCAAAGTTTTATGCTAAGAAGCTGAGACTTGATGAAAGTTTTATTAAAGATAAAGTCTAAAGAGAAGATCCTTCCTTGGCACCATGGGGAATGGTCTGGAAGAAGAGAGACTTAGAATCTGGGTACAAGGCACGTGTTCTAGGACAGAGATTCAAGTCCTTCTGGACGTAGAATCTACAGGCCTTGGTGGCCATCTGGATGATGCAGGGGCCACCATGAGGGAGTAACAAAGATCGAAAGTTTTCAACTTGGCCAGCTCAAGTGGTACCATCTGTGGGCTTAGAGAGAAGCGATACAGGACCCTTGTCCTTAACTGCTGAGTGTGAGTTGAGGAAATGTCCAGTACACAGCTGGAAATCCATGGGACTCAGGATGGGACATGTAGATTTGCGCTGAGGCCCAGCAGGTGGTCCAGCCACCCCAGGAGGCTCCTGAAAGCTATTGGCACTTCCCGCTATGACCCCAAGTGATCCCTGGAGGCCGTGTGAGAGGCCAGGTGGCTGGAATCTGGGTCCTGATAGCTTCCGGCTCGGCTGGAGATGGGACGGGGGAGAGAGTGCGGGGCCCCTGGTTCCCAGACTCTGAGGACTGGGAAATGATGAAGCCCTCGTCCCTCCCCTCACACGCGTGTCTGGGTGGCCTCCTAGCAGACTGTTTTAGCGCGTGTCACCCCTTGTGGGGGATGGACGGGCTTTGGGGCAGGCAGGTTCAGATCAAGAGAGTATGAAAACAGGAAGAGGGCAGTGAGAGGGCCCAGGAGGCACCCAAATGTAAGGGCGGGGAGAAAGATGGCACTAAAAGCCACCCCCAAGCAGAGATCTCCTGGTAGAGAACCAGGAGAGAATGTGATTTGGGAGCCAGAGAAAGGAGGTTAGAGGAGGAGGCGGCCAGGAGGGTCCAGGTTGTGGCTATCTGGAGGAGGGTGGCCACTGGGCGTCCTGAGACTTGAAGAGGGCAGTCCTGGTTGGCCAGCCTGGAGCCTATTGACTTCTCTGCTCCTTGAAGGCCACTGGGGTTGTACAGCTGTGTGGCTCCCAAAGGGCCAAGTCCAGGGACAGGTACGGGGCCGCTGTCCAGTGTGAGCTGGACCCTCTTCCCCTTCCCAGCGCACGGGCAGCCCCTCCAGCCTGTGCAAGGCCCCTCTCTATAAGGTCCCACCCCTTCCCCAGCAGCTTCAGGCCTCCGCCTTCGGACACATCCCACCAACACGGACGCAAGCTCAATTCTCTCAGTACCAACCAACCCCAAACTCCCCCTGGACCTCAGCCCGCTCCAGCGACCGCTCTGTCTGCTTTCCTTTTTAGCCCGAGTCTGGAAAGGGCTGTCACGCTGGCAGAGTCACACCTCCTCACCGCCCCAGCCCAGCTTCCCTGCTGACTGTTCCTGCCAACAACACAGACTGCTAAATCCAAGTGGCAGAGGCGTTATTGCCCTGTTGCTCGCCCTCTGGAGACAGACACCTGTTGGCTTGGTGACCGGGTCTCCTCCGCAAGCTCCTTCTTAGACCCCCGCCTCCCATGCTGGTGCTCCCCAGGCACCAACCTGCACTCTTCTCCCCTCACACCTTCCCCCAGGTGAGCTTCCCCGCACACGCCTGACTTTCCACCTGGATGTTGGTGGCTCCCCTGTCTCTCTCTCCAGCTCTGACCCCTCTGCTCTACATCCACCTGCCCCCTCGGCACCTCCCTGGTGGTCTTTAGGCACCTCACACCTCACAGCTCACGTGCCCTGAACCATGTTTCCATGTCCCCCCACCTGTACGACCGCCTCCTGGGTCCCCGCGTCAGTAAATGGCGTGCCCGTCCTGTGGTGGCCAGGCCAGCGTCCCCAGTGCCTCTACTTCCTTCAGTCTTCATTGTCAATCCATCACCACAGCCCGTCAAGGCTGCATCCCTCATATGCTCCAGGGAGGCCCACCTCCTCGCCACCACTAGCCCAGGCCACCATCCCCTCTCTTAACCCGCAGCATCCTTTCCTCACAAAACATCCAGAGGGGGCTCTCCCCAGATACACTCCTCCCAGCCCAGGGGCCCCTTCAATGCTCCTCCCACTGCTCTCAGGATAAAGTCCTGCCCCTCACTCAACGGGTGCAGAAGGCCCTGGGCACCACCTGGCCCAGTTACCTCTCCAGCTCTTCTCTTAACTGCACTTCCCCACCAACAACACTGAACATCAGCCAGTGCCTCCGAGTCCCTTTCCTCTGGCCTTCTCCCTCCCCCCCGCCCACCCCTCCCACCGCCCGCTACTGTCTGACCAGCTCCCCTTTCCTTCAGGGCTTTGCCAAAAGGCCCCTTCCTTCGGGGCCCTCTCCCACTCCACTGGGCCTGGGGCTCCCGCCACTCCTCCTTCACGGTGCCTGTCAAGCTGTGTGTACTGTGTGGCCTCTCACAATGTCGTCCCCATTAACCCCATGCGGAGGGCACATCTGCCTCATTCACTAGCGCATCCCCAGGGCCTAGCTCAGTGCCTGATCCCCAGCAAGTGCTCGGTACTCATCGCTGCACAGAGGAAAGCCAAGCCAAGGCCTTCTTTCCTCGTGTCTGCTAGAGACTCTCAGCTGAGACGCTCCCACTCCAAGAGTCCCTGAGCACAAGTTCAGCCTGACACTGTGGGCTCCCCATGGACGCGGCACACAGCCAGTCCCCCCGTAACCATGGTGGACTGGCTGGCTAAACACTCCCCACTTTCTGGTAGGAACCACTGTGCTAGAAGTCAGAAGGTAGAAGTCAGCATGAGACCTGGGTCTGAGTTCTGGCTCCTGTGTGAACTTGCTGGGTGACCTTGGGTAAGTCACTTCCCCTCCCTTGCGAATAGTCAAACTTTGCCCTTAGATACACCAACCACCGCCACATGCCTGACGTCATTCAGTCCTCCCATCAGCCCTTTGCCATTGTCCTCATTTTATAGAAATGTGAACCAAGGCCCAAAGAGTTCAAGTGACATGGCCAAGATCACACCATCAGCGATCTTTCCACTTATCCCCGTCCCCACACAGACGCTGCACGAATGCTTTTAGGTGATGCTGACCAAGTTTCCTTAGCACCTTCTTTCATGGAGATTATCAGGGCCCTGTAACACCACAGACAGATGAGAACGGCATCACTCTCCCTGCATCCCTTCCTGAAAGGCCACCAGCTCTGGGTGGGACCGAGGGTGTTGACAGCTGCAGAAAAATGCCATGCAAAGAGCCAGGGAAGGAAGCCAGAAAAGCATGGTGGGGCCCCCAGGGGCATGGTCCTGTCCCCTAGGTCTGCTGGCCCCCCCACCCTCCACCCAAGGCTGCCCTTTGGAGGCCTGTGCCACAGGTTGCCCTTCACCCAGTGAAGAAGCGCCCGCCCAGCCTCCTGCCTGTTCTGAGCCTGCAAGACAGTTCACTGCCTGGGTACAGCTGACTCATGGCTCTTTGAGCCCCACCACCTGCCTGTCTTCTGCTGATCTGACAAGCCAAGGATGTCAGCCAGTCTGGAAAATGCTTGGTTTTGTTCTTAAAAAAAAAAAAAAGAGCTGTTTCTGTGGATTCCAGAATGTCTTAGTTAAAGGGGCCTTGAGCTTGACTGCCTGAGGTCATGTAGCACCAGGGGTCCTGGATCCTCCCATGGAAGCAGCTTTCTGTTCCACTGCCTTGGGTCAGGAGGTAAGTGAGGCTGCCAGGAGGGGTGTGGAGCTGCCAGAATCTTCTGGGTCTCTTTTCTTTTTTTTTTTTTGCGGTAAGCGGGCCTCTCACTGTTGTGGCCTCTCCCGTTGCGGAGCACAGGCTCCGGACGTGCAGGCTCAGCAGCCATGGCTCAAGGGCCCAGCCGCTCCACGGCATGTGGGATCTTCCCGGACAGGGGCACGAACCCGTGTCCCCTGCATCGGCAGGTGGACTCTCAACCACTGTGCCACCAGGGAAGCCCTTGGGTCTCTTTTCATTCTTATGCTGCAGGTCTAAGACTCACGGACTCAAAGGAAAATAAAAAAGAATCTTGCACAACCCCTTAATCAGGAGGGTCTTATTATTTTCATCTACCGGAGAAGGAAACAGAAACAGAGAGGTTGTGTGTCTTGCCCAAAGTCACAAGGCAGCTAGAAAGTGGCAAAGCAGGGACTGGAACCCAGGTCTGACCCCACCGCTCTTATGGGTGACACAGTCTGCCCTCCTGCCTTCAGCTGCGCCTCTTCCAATGCTGCAACTGGAGATGCTGAGCTGCCTGACTCTTGATCATTCAGCACGTGACCCCTTGGGTTGTGGCTCTAGACTCTTGGCAGGCATTTCTGAAACCTGAAACTTCCACCAAGCACTTGGGAACTCAGAGCACAGCTCCCAAAGGAGGTGACACATCCCTCTGCTCCAGATTCCAGAAGAGGGGATGCGGTGGAAGTTAAATGGCATTTCAGGCAAGATGATGGGTGAGCTGTTGTTCTTGGACTCTGCATATGACAAAGACTCAGCGATGAAGCTGCTCTATGAGGTAGTGAGCTCCCCATCACTAGTGCTGTTCACCCAGAGGCCAGGCTGGGAGGCCCTAGAGCAGGAGGGAATGAGTGGTTATGGCAGCTCACTGATAGAGGCAGCCTTCAGTGGATTAGCCTGTTTGCTCCTGTAACAATGCTGTAAAATGCATATATTTATCCTTCAAATATTCCATATTTATCCAAAAAATATAAATAGATATATTCATTTCTGACCAAATGGAGGCTCAGGGCACTAGATGGGGGTGTGTGTGTGAGCTGGCTACATGACTGCACAAAACAAAGGAGGTATAAGGAGGGGGGAGGGGTCGGGATTGAAGTGAGCTGGAAGGCAGAGTACAGTCCCTCTCTAAAGGAACAGTGGATACACCTTTCCAGCCAAGTGTTGTATGAGGCTGTCAGATCTTCCAGGTTTTCAAGAAAACCACAAATCCAGATTTTTAAAAAACTAATAATATTAGCATACACTTATATAGCTCTTATTGGGTGCCAACCAGTATTTTAAATGCTTTGCATACCTTTCCTCATTTAAACCACAAGGCAGCCCCATGATGCAGGGACTCTAATCATCCCAATGTACACATAAGAAAATGGAGTCACAGAGAGGTTAGGTAACCTGCCAAAGGTCACACAGCCGGTAAGTTAACAGAGTCAGAATTTGAAACCAGGTCACGTGTTACAAAGTTCAGGTGCTTAATTGCTATGAAATTCTAAGACTTAAAATCTCCTCTTTTGGGATTTCCCTGGTGGTCCAGTGGTTAAGAATCCGCCTCCCAATGCAGGGGGACGTGGGTTCGATCCCTGGTTGGGGAACTAAGATCCTGCATGCCACGGGACAACTAAGCCCACACGCTGCAACGAAGAGCCCACAAGCTGCAACGAAAATCCCGCATGCCGCAACTAAGATCTGACGCAGCCAAAAATAAATAAATAAATATTAAAAAAACCCTCCTCTTTTAAAAACACAGTTTAAGGCAAATAAAATAGAAGAGGCAGAAATAGCCCAGAGCTAACCTTCTGGCTCAAAGAGATTTCCCCAAGGTCATGCGGCTAGTAGATGCCTGACCTTCAAACCCATGACTTCTCTTTCCACCAAGCTTCATTTTTCTCTTAAATGAGGGGAGAAACTCAATGACCTCCGAGTGACCTTCCTAATCTGAGCTCCTAGGAGGCTGTTCTGCATGTATATTATTGACGTTTTCATATATCAATATTTTATCATAAAACTGTCACCTGTTCTCCAAATTTGGATTTTTTTTTTTTTTTTTTTTTTTTTTTTTTTTTTTTTCGGTATGTGGGCCTCTCACTGTCGTGGCCTCTCCCGTTGCGGAGCACAGGTTCCGGACGCGCAGGCTCAGCGGCCATGGCTCACGGGCCCAGCCGCTCCGCGGCATGTGGGATCTTCCCAGACTGGGGCACGAACCCGTATCCCCTGCATCGGCAGGCGGACTCTCAACCACTGCGCCACCAGGGAAGCCCATGGATATTTTTAAGTCTTGTCAAATTTCTGTTTTTATTATGATCTGATGGCCAAATATGCTTTCCCCCAGGGGCATACAGCTTGGATATAATCATGCAAAGCGAGAGGAAGACACGACCAGAAACGTCCACACTGTTGCTCGGAGGCCCACTTTTGCGGGCAGCCTGTGTCCCATGAAGTGAGGCTCAGGGTCGGCTCCTGGCGGTCACTGGCCCCCAGGAGGTCCGGTCACAGCGAGCCCACCAGCTTGTCTGCAGTGACGCACTGTTCTCCGGGTGAAGCTCAAAAAGGAAGGGATGTCTGTGGGAAGAGGAGCAAGTGCCAGTTGGCACTGAGCTGTGTATTTGCTAAAAATATTCAGTTGCCAAGAGGTCGGGAACACACCCCTTGGTGACAAATGTACTGGGGAGGCTGAGCTGTGGGTCATGGGGGAAGTTCACACCGGGTTCTGGGCACATCCCAGACTCTGGTTTTGTCAGGGTTCTGCAGAAATCATATCACATCACTACATCCGGGATGGAGGGCATTTAATGTGCTGTCCAGGGACAGGCCTGCTGTGCCCGGAATTCCACGGCACATATGTAACACAAGCACGGGCTCAGAGCCCACCAGCGGAGGGTCTATTTTAAGCAGTATTCTTTGTATTTACTCAACAATACTTACTAAGACCTGGTCTGAGCCTGGCTCAGAAACGCAGAGCTAAATAAGACTCTGACCTCAGTCTTGAGTGTGAATAACAGGTACTTAAAAGACTGTAAAACAAAGAGGTAGAATCCGTAACCCAGACAACGCACAAAGTGCCATGGAGGATCAGAGGAGGACCAGCAGGGTGGGTCTTAGGTGGCTTTTGCAGAAGAAATGCTTTTCATCCCGGTCTTTCTGGGTGAGTCGGGTCTGACTGGTGAGACTCCTGCTTTGGGAGCCCCCGTCTGGTGCAGGGTGGAGGATGGTGTGGGCTGACAGGCCTGGAAGCTGGGGAGTGGTGTTGTAGTTGTCTGGAGCCCCAGCCGGGGCAGAGGCAAGGGCAGGAGGAAAGAGGACACAGATTTGAGAAGTTGGGGCTGTCTGACAGAGGCAGGAGGGGAGAGCCGGTCAGGAGCCTTCTTTTACAGCTTCCAGGACTCCCACCACGGAGGCCAGCCTTCGTCCATTTTGCAGGTTTGCATTTGTGCCGTCTGGGCCCTTTCCTCACTTTTCCTGGTGTGAGTTTTCATTCTAGGGGGACATCAGCAATCGGCATCAGCTACCCGAAGACAGTAGCTCAGGGGTCTGATGCCCAGCACTGGTCTAAGGAGAGGAGGTGACTTTTATTCTAAAGAAATGGATACGATAAGCTGAGACGCTGTGCAGTGCATGACCAAGTGCAGAAGCCCAAGAACCATCGAGCAGGCAGCCAACCTCGCTGAAGCCAGCTCAGGTCCAAAGAATGCAGCCAAGGCCCCGTTTCCGACCAGACGGCGAGATTAGGGAGGGAGACAGGATGCCAGAAACTGGGGCTGTCGTGTTCAGAGAAATGAAACTACCGAGGAGGAGTGGACTTCTTAAAGGTGCCCATTACATGGGGTGTCCCAGCCTCCAGCAGGCCCTGACCTGCAGGGTCTAGAACAATGACTTTCACACTGTGCTCAGGATTCACGGCGGGGGAGGCCGAGCAGCAGGGTTCTGGGCCCTCACCTGCACCACCACACTGAGCTGCTTTTCAGAATAGGCATCTATATAAACCGCACTTTGTAAAAAAGAGTTCTGTGAATTTAAAATCAATTTGAAATTACTGTTAAAGCACAACCATGCTCGGAAGGACCTTAAAACCTCTGACTTCCTGGGTGGGAGGGGCCTCGTGCATCCTCTGATGTGGTCATTCTCAGGGCAGCCCATCCACACCCCACCACGGGCGCATCTACCTCTGGCACCTGGGGTCCCTCGGTGTCCCAGGCAGCACTTTCCACCTCTGGGCAGCTCTCCCCCAATTAAGCTAAAGTTGCTGACCTTCTGTAGTCTGAGCTCTGTTTAGTGCAAACCCTCTTTGCACACGACAGTCCCCAAAGGATGCTGTTCTACCCAAGATTTCTCTGCTCGAGGCCTCAAACAGGCGCGCTCAAGATGGATTCCAGATTCCTCCCCAGACCTTCCCAACCTCTCCAGATTGTCCTTCTTGAGATAGGAAGGCCCGGAGCACCCAGAGACCGCTCCCCCAACCCACCCACTGTGGCTGGAGCCAGCCTGGCCTGATGCAGGACTATGGTCAGCTAGTTTCCCAGCTTCACTTCCTTGTTCCCCAGACAGGAAACAGGCCCAGAATGGGGAAGTGACCAGATCCTGGAGATTGAATGCATGTCTTATTCTTTACTAAAAAAACACTAAAAAGAAAGTCAGCCAGGGTCAGAGGTGTTTCTTTTGTCATGGAAAAAGAAACAGCTAGCATTTGTGGAGTGTTTACTCTGTGGTAGGCGTGTGTTACAGGAATTATACTGTGGAAGCCTTGGCATGATTCTATATGGCAAGAAGCAAGAATGGAGGCTGGCTTAGAAAACCTCAGGGGCTGGCGCAAAAGCCTGGCCTGTGTCTTGTGGGCAGAGGGGGATGGGGAAGGTGTTCAGTTACAGCCCTGCTCTGGAAGCAGCCCTCTGGGGCTACGTGCAACAGCAGCTTGAGGGGACCCTGACTGAAGCCATCTGTGGTAGCAGCTGATGAAATACTTGTAGACACTGTGTGCCTGATCAATGCCTGTGGGCCAATGGCTATGAGTTGCTGTGTCACCACACCCTGGGAAACCTCAGTGTTTCCTCAATGCTCAGAGATTCATGTGCCTTGAGAAGCAAATAAGATGAGAAAAGGCTGTGAACTGTATTAAATTCCCATAATAAATGCAAGGTATCATTTCTGTGCTGGGGAATACTTGTGAGGTAATGACCTTGGCAAGGCTGTCCCAAACATCTGAAGGCACTGGGGTAGCTACTGTGAGGCACATCAGACCCTTTCTCAAGAAGGGGCTGGCTGGCATCAATGGCTGCTTCAACCTGCAGAACACACAAGTGGGCTGTGTGTTCAGGCCTCAGACTTACAGACTCAAATCTTACAGGAGAAGGAAAGAGAGGCCATTCTAATTGTCCCATGATGGCAGGCACCTTCTTGGCCCTTGCTCTGAGTAGATCTGCTCACCACCAGCTGGGAGCAGAAGAGAAACTGGGCTCATGGAAAATCTGCCCACAGATACCTTAGGTCACAGGTGCAACCACTGCCAGCCTCCTGGGAGGTAGCTCAGTCCACAAGCAGAACCAAGACAGGGAGGAAGATGTGGGCTCATTTGAAAAAAGAATTTTCCAAACCCAGAGCAACAAACTTGGAACAAAGCAAGCTTGAGTGGTAGTGAGCTCCCGGCCATGGACAGTGTGCAAGCACAGACTAAATGACCTCTCAGATTTGGGGCAAAATATCAATAGATTCCTATGCTGGGAGGGAGGCTGGACTTGAGGTAAATAGGTCTAGTTGGAATCTAAGTGGACACAGCACAGTCACTGAACTGGAAATCAGTATGATAAAGGATCAGGACCCAATAAAGAAAATGCAGGGGTCATGAAAGCCTCAGTGAAGTTAACCAAACTGTCAGATTTATATCAGGATGATAGAGGTGCAAGATGGGGAACAGCTTTAGAAGAAATTCCAAGTTTAAGAATAAAGGGATTTGGTTATTTGCATTTGAAAAACAGGAAACAGGACTTCCCAGGGAGGGGTGGTAGACTGGACCATATGAGCTTTATGTTTACAGGTAGCCTTTCACCAACCCCTCACCTTAAATGACTGACCAAAGATGCAGCCAAATTAGCGTCCTCACCACTGGAATGTGGGGTTGAGGTCATGGCACAGACACAAGCAGGAATGGTCCATGGACGACGTGAGCTCCTGCCGACCGATCATATCTCATCTCTCCTTCAGTTAAAAGCTTTCTATGCTTTGGACAGTTCTTAGCATGACAGAAGGGCTGGATACTTTGCACAGAGGGAGACAGGGTGAGAGGCATGGCTGTTGAAAGCTTCCAGAGCGCGTACGTTGAGATCAGACTGTTGCCACCGCTGGCTGGGTTAGCCTTCAGAAATGCCATGTCTATGAAGCCTTGTCAGAGGTTAGCAGATGTGCTGACCACTTAGCAGAGAACACTTCATCTGTTCCCAGCGCAGTGAACCTGACACGACCAGGCGCCGGACGTGAGAAAGCAAACCCAGAGTACGGAAATGAGGTGCTGGTCACCAGGGACATGGCCCTTTTGGAATCATCTGATGTACAGGGCAAGTAGAAACTTCTGAACCTCCTTGAAGACATTTTTCATGGACTGGGAACTACACCTCACACAGTGGGCCGTCTCCTGTGTGGCCTTTGTCACGCTCTGCTCTCCTCAGTCCCCTTACAGCCTTCACCTCTGGGAGCCGGTTTCCTCATTTCTGTTAATTCCAGTGCTCACCCTGGGGCTGCAAGTCTCAAAAGATTACAGCTTCTGACACAGTCTCAAAAGGGTCTTCTTTATGGTCTGCCTGAGTATGAAGCAACACTCTCATTGGTCAGAGCTCCATGTCACCTTTATGATCAGGTCTCTAGTCTGACAGAGTTGCCCATGATGCCTCTGCCTCTGGCTACTGGACTTGACACTACTGCTCAGCCCTTTTCTGCACTGGACAGAGCAGCAGTGATAATAATACAAACCAAACATCTGTGATCCTTCAGCACTTACTGGACATCTTCCAAATTATAGGACCTCATTTATCCCTTACTAGAAATCGGTGAGGTGGGTAATGGCATTCTTCTTTTTCAGATGAGGACACGGAGGCTCAGAGAGGTAAAGTCACTTGCCCAAGGTCACACAGCCAGTGAGCACCAATCTCTCAAGGCTCCTTTTTGGATTACGCACCCTTCTGGCTCTTCTGTCTGTAGAAGATGCTGCTGACGGGAGGAGTGTTCTCCAGCGCATGGAGAGATAGTTGGGGAGGGGAGAGGACGCTTCCCCCTGCCAACTCCGTCCTACACCACGGGCCCTGGGGAAGCACCACCATCATCATCATCTGTATCCATAAGCATTCACTGGGGTCCACTCAGGGCCTGGCCATGGGCACATGGAGGGGCAAGAACAGGGTTCAGCTGGGGTTTGCCCTGCAGGTGGCTGAGAGTCAGAGGATGCGGAAAGCAGGGTCCCCAGTTAGTGGCAGGGGGCTGTGAAGGAAAGAACACAGGATTTGGAGCCACAGAGGTCTGGGTTTGAATCCCTGCTCTGTTTCTCACTACCTGAGTGACCATGGTCAAGTTCCTTCGTTTCTCTGAGCCTCAACCCCTCATCTGGAGAATGGGTGTGCGTGTGTATATACATATAAGTACTATTCAGCAGGGGATGATGAGGATTAGAAATTATATCTGTGAAGTGCTTAGTGCTGAGTTCTGTACCTGAGGCACAGCAGGCCCTCAACAGACAATGGTTGCTGTTACTACAAAGGAGGGTAGGGGAGGTTGGTGGAAGGGGAGGTTGGTGGAAGTGTAGGGGCAGCAGGGCAAGGGGACTGCCAGGTGGGACAGGGCTCCATCTAGGAGGCCATGTGCTGCATCTCAATCAGTGGTCACCAGAGGTCAGTAAGTTGCCTGAGGTCCCCCCTCAAATATACACAGGCATGGACAGTAGAGCCAGGACTACGATGGCCAGAGTCTGCTGTCCCCAACCTGGGTCCGGGCCTGATGGTTCTGGGTGTGACCTCCTCATAAAGGACCACTCCATCCCCACGCACCTCCCTGCACCAGGCCCGGTGCCAGTAGAGAACTGAGTCAGCACACCGTGTCTCCAGAAAGCCCGAGGGCAGCTCTCCAGCAACGCTGGCCCTGCCTGGCTGGAGCATCACTTAACAACCGCTATCTACAGCATGTGAAGGGCCTTTCAGAGCAACTGTCAGCAAGAAGGCAACCCCGTGGCTAGAATGAAGTTCAGATGAGATGCAGAATCAGTTCGGAGCAGCTGAATGAGAACAGAGCCTGCTAAGGCTTCCTGCAGATCTCCTCGGTGTTTCCTGAGAGTGGAGGCAGATGCCGAACGTGTCCTCCAGCCTCACAACAGCGTGGGAGGCGGAGACAGCTGCCTCTGCTCCAGAGATGGAGAAACTGAGCCCAGAGATGCACAGAGACTTGCTCTCAGCCACACAGCTCATAAGTGGCACCACAGCATGCCACAGATCGTTCTGATCGGCCCACCGTCTACATTTTAAAATTTACACGTTGGGGGCTTCCCTGGTGGCGCAGTGGTTGAGAGTCTGCCTGCCGATGCAGGGGACACGGGTTCGTGCCCCGGTCCGGGAAGATCCCACGTGCCGCGGAGCGGCTGGGCCCGTGAGCCATGGCCGCTGAGCCTGCGCGCCTGGAGCCTGTGCTCTGCAACGGGAGAGGCCAAAACAGTGAGAGGCCCGCGTACCGCAAAAAAAAAAAAAAAAAAAAAAAATACATAGTTGGAAAAAATTTACACGTTGTAAACGGTACACGCATTGTATGAAATGGATTTCCCCTGCCCGTGGGCTCTAACGTTGGCCATCAGGGGAAACATCCATTTGTCTGAACCAAACAGAAAATAATAAATGTCAAGATAAGGTGAAATAACAGGTCCAGGGGCTTCGGAAGGAGAGGCGATGTCTGGCAGGCAGTGGCAGGGTGGGGAAAGGTCTAGGAGACTCCATGGAATGGGGACATTTGACCTGGGCTCTAAGGACAGTCCACCGTGGGGATTTGGAGCTGGAGAGGAGGAGAGGTCCCTCCAGGTGGAGGGAAAAGCAAGGGCAGAGGAGCCTGGGATGTATGGAGGGTCAGGCTGGGCCGAGAGAGGAGCCTAAGGAGATGGTCTGGGGCCTAATCAACCACAGTGTGCTTTGGAAGGACCCGGGGAGCTAGTAAGGGCTCTTTCTGAGCCGGCTTTAAGGCCAAATGTCTGGTGGAGTTATAGGAATACCAGGCTTTGGGGATTTAAAAATAGCCCCAAATGCGTGGAGTGTTTACAATTTATAATTATTTTCATTTGTGCATTCCCACTTTCCCAGCAAAAAACATGAGATGAATGATATAGCTTCTTTTATTTGATGGGAAAGGGACAGTAGTCCTTCCCCATCCCCCACTGACACCTGTGACCCCATCCCAGGCCCCTCCCCAGCCTACCCATCTCTCTCGTCCTCTCAGGCCGCCCCCCACTCACTGCCACTCCCTTCCCCCTCCAGCCTCAGCCTCACCAGCACCCTGATCCTCCAGCCTTGGGCCAGTTCGTCCATCTGGAACAATCTTCCCTCCCCCGCCTTCTGCCTTTGTTAACTGCCCCTCGTCCTCAGGCTCAGCTCACTGCTATGTCCTCAGAGGTGTTTCCTGAGCACTGCCCAGCCCTCCTGGTCAATGGACACAGGTGCAAAGCCAGCCAGGAGGTGCAGAAGCGCAAGCTGCCGTTTTTGAGCGTTCAGTCCCCAGAACGGCCCTTGGCTGTGTCATCAGTACTCTCCCCACCTTGCAGACGAGAAAGGGAGGCACAGAGGGGCTGAACAACCTGCTCCAGGTCACATACCCAGCAGTGATGGTGCGAGGACTCAACCGAGGTGGCCCGGCCCCAGAGGCCACGCTTCTGACCCCCACCCATCCCTGCCTCTGTCCTGCCCTGCCAGCTTCCTTGCAGGCATGCCAGGCTCCATCTCCAGACACATGCTGGTTCCAAGCTGCTGGGGCGGTGCGTTCGAGGCCGTATTGTCATTTAGTGCTCACCTCAACCCCTGGAGATGGCACTGCTCCTGTCACCCTCCAGGTGAGGAGCGGCTGCACAGGTGGGCTAACAGTCTGCCCCACATCACACAGCCCATCAGGGCAGAGCCAGGGTGGCTCCCAGGTCTGTCAGACTCCAGACGCAGTGATCTTCCCTGAGACCGTAGAAGACAGCCCAGGCCAGCGTGCCCAGCCTCCTTCCCGATTATCGCCACACCTGACCCACAGGAAGTGATCTTCCCGTGAACTGCATAAAGGCTTGTGGCGATGGTCCTCAGAGTCACGTTTCAAAACCCACACCAGGGACCCACATCTCGGGCCTTCCAGGAGTCTGAGCTCAGAGACAGGCTTGCCTGAGCAGAAGCCTGAGCTTCCTGCCCCAGCGAAGCTTCACCCCAAGGGCTCACAGTCACAAAATCTCAGGTTCACGCGCAGGTTACAAATTCCTAACAGACATTAAAATAAAACATGACAAATGTAATAAGCAGCATTTATCCAGGTGCCGCCTGAAATCAACCTGACGGTTTGCATCACAGCCTGAAGGAGGTTCTCATCTGGGTAAGCAGGTGCACGATGCACCTGGTATGAAGTGGGCCAGGGAGGATGGGAGCCAAAGGCCCAAGAGTCCACGGAGGGGACAAGACACGTGAGGGATTCCTGCAAGGACGGAAGCAACCTTCCCAGCGTGATATGGGCGCGATCGCCTTGATTCCTCGCGAGCAGAGGGATAGCACCCAGGCCCAGCCAGCAGGTGGGGTGCTGAGAGGGTGCCCGGCCCCACGGTGGACGGTCAGGCCTGCGTGCAGAGCCTGCTGAAAACCAGACCACCTCCTCACTCCTTCCTTCGGGGACCCGGTGCTTGACCCTCATCTGGGCATCTCATGGTTGTACTAGGTAGAAAAGTGAGGAGGCCGGGCTTCTGCCAGGGCTGGCCCGACATCTGGGGGAGCCCAGCTGGCTACTCTCAGTGTTTTGGCCCTGCTGGGAGGGCCCTTCCAGGCACACTGAGCAGAGGAGACCCAAGGAAGAGGGTGAAAGGTGAAGACACTTTGTGAGGATCTGAGCAAGCACAATGGATGCCCAGTGCTGTTAGACCCCAGGCAAAGCCCCACTGCGTTCACAGTAGCCTCTCCCCCGCCTCAGGTAAGGGCTGGCTGACTAAAGGCACTCTGGCCCCTCGAAGCTGGAAGGAAGAGAGCCTGGGCCAGCGTGCGGAGAGCCGTGGTACTGCTCTGCCCTTTCCTGCAGCAACCGGACCCCACGGGCACCGCGCTGGAGTCCGGGTGGGGGACGGCCCCCTGCCCAGTATGAATCCATGGCACAGCTGCCTCCTTCAGCTCCAGCTGGAGCCCCTGGGTCACTGCTCAGGGGCAGTGACTCCCTGGGGAGTGACTGCCTCCCTGGGAGGTAGCTGGCTGGCTGGGGACACTTTGTTCCCCTGGTCCAGACCCATTCAAGTCCCCACCTCCACTCTGCCCCACAGGCTCCTCCCTCCTCACCCCGACCATGAAGGAGGGGGACACAAGTCCCCAGCTGCCCTCCTTACGGGAATGGTTTACCGCTTGACGGTGAAACCAGAGCCGCCAGAGGGCAGCCACTAGGAGGTTACAAAGCTCAGGAAAATCATGGTTTATAGAGTCTGGACCTGAGCTCCCGAGCTAAGCAGTCCCAGAAACTTCCGAGAGATGGATTTGAGGCAGCCCAGTTGCTAGATCTGCTGACGCTTTGAAAGTCTACGGGAACTGGTCTCCTCCTCTCTACTAGGGGATGGCTCCCCTTCCTCCTGAATCAGACTGCATCCAACCTGGGCGAGCACACTTTCCTCCCTGGCCCCTAAAGGTCCGGCCGCCCGCTGAAGAGCACAGCCTCCGGACAAGCCTCCCTGCCCTCGGGCCCACCGGCCGCCTCCAGTCCTTGCCATCTTCCCTGGGGAGGTGTCCCGCCTGCTCCTGGCTTCAGTCCCCAGAAGCCCAGCCTGGCCCCTGGCTGGCGGCCTCCTGGCCCCAGTCTGCCAGCTACACTCGCCAGCGGGTTATAAGACCTTGCTCACAGCCTGGCTTCTCCCTGGCTGCCTTAGGCTCACTTTGGCTCCTGTGTCCGCCCTGTCTGCTGCCACTATGTTCCTGGGAGCCTGCCTGCCCAGCACGCCCGCCCCCTGCTGCCCGGGCTCCAGCCCAATCTGCCTTCTGCTGGCTGCTGTGCCCTGGGACACACTCTCCTGGGGACCCAAACTCTCCCGCCAGCTGGGCTGTCCTTCTTTGGTCTGCAAGCCACCCATGGTGACAGATGACGCCTGTTCACAGCACAGATCCAAACTTCTGCTTGGAGTTCAGGCCCTGCTCCTGCCTTGGTCTGATGCCTTTAGCTTCCTCTCTTGGCCTTGGCTGACTCCACTTGTTCAGAGATCTGCCCGGCGGCCCCTGGCAGCCTCTGCCCTTTTAAACTCTCCTCAATTCCTGGCTCCCCTGGGCTCCTTTCTTCTGAGCCAAACTGGTTCTCTCTCTTTTTTATTTTAAGTTTTTATTTTGAACCAATCACGAACATACAGAAAAGTTGAAAGTATAGTTAGAAAAAAATTCTTTTTCCTGAACTGTTTAAGCGTAAATTGCCAACCCCATGAACCATCACCCCTGAATTCTCCAGGGTATGTTGCTTCCATCCAAGGCCATGCCAGGTTTCCCTGCCTGGTCAGGCTCTAACTCCCCGTGCAGGGTCCGCCCCTGAGGGGAGGCCCTCCTTAACCTGCTTGGCTTTGGCTCTCCAACCAGGCCACCCTGTTATCTCTTGAACCCAAGGAATCCTCTGGAGTTGAACGTCTCTTTTCACGGGAGCTGAAAGTGCTTCAGAATCGCAGCCTGATTCACCACAGTGCCACCTCCCTCCCATCACCACAGTCACGGCGAGATGGCACAGGTCCTGTACCCTCGTACACACTCACCACGCAGCCTTCCTCCCTTCCTCCTGTTGGTGTGTTTTGAGTGAACGCCAAGAGGCTGGCTTCTATCATTCCTATGCTGTGTTAACGCCTCCCTGGGCCATGGTTTCCTCATTGGCAAGGTGAGGAATTTGGATTAAATGATTTCTAGGGACGCTTTCATAATAATAACAGTGGACTTTTATTAAGTGCTTATTATTATTCATCACGCACTGTAAATTCTTTACATGAGTTAAGCCTCATATGAACTCCTTGAGATGTAATTACTATTATCGTCTCCATCCTACAGATGAGGAAACTGAGGCACAGAGCATTTACATAACTCACTTAAGATCAGCTGGTCACTGTGATAGAGCCAGGATTCCCACGCGGGTGGTTTGGCTTCAGTGTTTACACTCTGCCACAACGTGCTTGCAGAAGGGGGAGACATTAGTTGACTCCTTACTTGAAGAGGCAATCATGTAAGGAAATATTGATCATTCATGGCAGAATAAGACACTGTGCCGGGTACATTATACACCAACATCTTCGTTTCCTTTACTTCTCAACAACTTTGATCAATAGGTTACTATTATTATTCTCATTTTTCAGATGAGAAAACTGAGCCATAGAGAGGTTAAGTGACTTTCTAATCAGTAGCACAGCCAGGATTTGAACCCAGGTCTGGCTGATGCCAAAGCCGTGCTTTTGTCACCATGTTCTGCTGCTGAACTGAGACACAAGCTCTGCTCAGAGGGTGGGAGTGAAGGATGCCACTCATCCCCTCTAATAGGCAGGGCGGTGGGATGGAGAGGGCCAGACCCTGGACAGCTGATTCACGCGTCTGATTCTATTTAACATTCACAACAGCACCGAGAGGTATCTCCACCTCCAGAGAGTCACCAAAGAGCATGATTGAAGGCACCCAGGTGGGCAGGCGCAGGTGGGATGTGGCCACTGGAGGGTATCAGTGTCTCCTGGGACTGGGCCTTCACCCCTTGGGCAGCAAGGTGCAGCTGATGCTTGGGGGGATAGACCACAGCAGGGACCCCTCCTCCAAGAGACTCCAGACCAACTCTCTCCTCATTTTTTTAAGCTCCTCATTTTTCTAGTGGGTTCTGGAGATTTGGTATGTCTCTTGCCCCCCTCCTCTCCTCACCAGTGTGTGTCCAGGCAAGCAATACCCAACACCCAACTCTGGGCTCCAAAAGGAAACTCTTCCCAACAGATGTCTTATCTCAGGCCGGGGCACACTGTCAAGGTCTCCTGCCCAGGAAGGGGTACCTGCAGATGAGCTTGGCTTAGATTCTCTGACCTTTAGAAAAGGCAGCTTCTCTGAGGCAGAGACAAGGGCTTGCAACCAGCCCGCACAGACCCCTCGCCCAGCCCTTTCCCTGTAAGCTGCCTCTGAGCAACACCTTCCTCAAGTATTGAGTGCAGAGCTGAAATGGCTCATCGACTGACAAGAGCTGGAAAGATCCTACACAGCACATCACAAGAGCCAGAGATGGTTCACCCAAGCCACATGGGCATCATTCATGCTACAGATGAGAAACCTGGGTTCACAGGAGCAAAGGCCTGCCCAAGGCCTCAGCTCTAGCAAAGGCAGAGTCAAGACACAGTCCCCAGCCCTGGACTCCAAGATCCAAGCCCTTTCCCACATCCTCGAACTACCAGTGGAGAGACTGCAATCCAGAGAGGAAACATGATTCGCCCCAAGTCTCCAGCTCCAGGACTCACCCCACTTACCTCCCTCCATGTGAGGCCTCATTTCAAACAACACCCAAAGATGGAAAAGGTAAAGTTTCCTGTGATTTGCAGCTAATAAAATTCAGGTGGACCCTAGTGTCAGACTCTCCATCTGCCCAACCCATGTGTCATTTTTCTTTTCTGATTTCATTTTTATTGTCCAGAGATCAAACTCTAACTCTTGCCCTCCTGATGTGCTGTGCACACACAGCCATCAGAGACATACCCTGGCTTATACCTTCAGTGGCTTTCTACTGACTGGGAAGAAAGACCACCTGAGCCTGGGGAAGATCACAATCATGCTGGCGGAGGGAAGGGGGTGGGGGGAAAGGAAGATGGAAGGAAGTAAAGACAGTGAAGAAAGGAAGCAAGGAAGGAAGTGGTCTCTTTGCTGAGTACTTCCTCTACGCCAGGCCCGGGAAAACAGCCCATAGTATCTTACCATTCAATTCTAACAAGGAGCCTGTAAAGTAGATACCACTGTCCTACTTTAGGGACTGGCCAGTAATTGCTGGAGGCGGGCCTAGAATCTGATTCTGTCTCAGGCCAATGCCCAAGGACTTTCCAGACTTCCTACAACACTGGCCCTTTCCCCTGTGTTCCTCTGAGTCCTAGAAGTTCAGGAAGGTGCCACAGGGGCCCCAGGAACCTGTGGGGGAGGTTGAGAGGGTGACCTTCCCTGAAGACTTCTTTGGAAGAATGAGTTCTGTGCCTAAAACGTATTTAAAAACAACCTGGGCTTCCCTGGTGGCGCAGTGGTTGAGAATCCGCCTGCCGATGCAGGCGACATGGGTTCGTGCCCCGGTCCGGGAAGATCCCACATGCTGCGGAGCGGCTGGGCCCGTGAGCCATGGCCAGTGAGCCTGCGTGTCCGGAGCCTGTGCTCCGCAACGGAACGGGAGAGGCCACAACAGTGAGAGGCCTGCATACCACAAAAAACAAAAACAAAAACAAAAAACCTACTAGGAGTCTGTTATTGAAGATGGTGGAGAAACATTCTTTATTTACCTTTCCTTTCCTTTCCCTTCCCTTCCCTTTCCTTCTTTCCTTTCCTTTCTTTTTCTTTTTCTTTCTTTCTTTCCTTCCTTCCTTTCTTCTTTCTTTCTTTCTTTCTTCCTTTCTTCTTTCTTTCTTTCTTTCTTTCTTTCTTTCTTTCTTTCTTTCTTTTCTTTCTTCCTCTCTCTCTCTCTCTCTCTCTCTCTCTCTCTCTCTCGGCATAATAAACCCACAAAGAAGAAAAGAGCAGGAGAGGAGACTGACAATAAAATTGTGGAAGCTGGAAAGAGATGGATGGGTGAAAAAGACTTTGCAGACTCAAGACAATGGAATCTAAGTTGACAGCAGGGAATATGAGAACCAACTGAATTTACACCACAGGGCCCCTCAAGGTCTCTGCAGGTGGGGATGGGGGGAACCAAGATAAGGATGACTAGTGGAAAGTCTTGTTAGAAGCAGTCAGACCCCATCCCTTCCTCAACTCCAGCAGCCAGGAGACCATCCCTAAGAAAGCCTGGAGGTTTATTCTCTGCAAAGGGGGAGATGGAAGGCATTTGAGGGGACATCAGGCCAGGTAAGGGCAGGGCAGGGGAATCACAAAGAAATGAAGGGATGGAGTGAATGAATCACTGGAGGCTGAGACTCCTCTCCCTTTCCCCTCCCACCTTTTTCCTTTCTGTGGCTCCCAGGCTATGGGAAATGAACCCTGCTATCTTTAGGCATGAGACTGGAGTCTTCGCCCAAGAAGAACGACCTAAGACTCTGCCACTGCAGCCTCCCCAGTGGAAAAGCCCAGATGGGCAGTCACGGTGAAGCCTCGCTCTCACACCCAGGCGCCCAGCCGTCTCTGAACCTCCCACTCTTAACATAGGAAGACAGCAGAGGTTATCAGACACCTGAGAGAAGAGATTAAACAAACACAAGGATGAAGGGAACCTGAGGGAAACAGAAACCAAATGGAAAAGAACTCTAAAAACAAAACAAAACTAACTAAAGTTAATAGCCTCTGAGAGAGAAGCTACTGAAATCAACCAAATACGAATAGGATATTATTACAAGGAATGTTCAGAGAAAAGAAAGCACTCTTGAAAAATGATAACATGAGTGGCTGGAAGACAAAATGGGGAGAAGTACCCAGAAAGTAGAGCAGAAATACGAAGAGATGGGGATTCTGACGGAGAGGTGTGAAAATTAGAGGAACAAGCCAGGAAGTCCCACCGCAATGAAGAGTAGCCCCTGCTCGCCTCAACTAGAGAAAGCCCGCGCACAGCAACGATGACCCAACGCAGCCAAAAAAAAAAAAGCCAGGAGGTCCAACACCTGAATAACAGGAGTTCCAAAGAGAGGAGAGAGAAAAACGGAGAAGAGGAAATCATCAAGGAAACCATTCAGGAAGATTTTTTAAAGCAGAAGTCCCTGACTTGCCAGATTAAAAGAGTTGCTGAGTGATGAAAACAACCCCACACCGAGATTCACGCCTGTGAAATGTCACTGCTCTAAGGAGGAAGAGAGGAGCCTTAGACAGTTGCAGAAGACGGAGCAGAAATCAGAATGGATCTGGAACTCTTGAGAGCAACCTGGAAGCTTGAGGACAAGGGAGCAATGCTCTCAAAACTTTTTCAACCCGGAATCTGACACTTCAATCAACTGAGGAATTGAATATTCCAGTATTCTCAGTCATGTGATGCATCAAAAGGCTCACCTCTCATGGGCCGTTTCTCAAGAAGACCATGCTGAAGGATGGTCTCTGTGACAATGAGGAAGTAAACTGGGGGAAAGGAAGACGTAAGTCGATGAGGAGATCCAACATAGGTAAGAGAATCTCCAGGGCGAGAGTGAAGGCAGCCCTGGGATGGCAGCTGTGCCCCATGCAAAGGGAGCAGCCCGTGTGGCCAGGAGCCAGCTGGACCCCTCAGGGAGGGACTGTGTCAGCAAGATGAGTTTACAGAGGACCCGCTGCATCTGAACATCTGCAGGGGAGAGTTGGTGAGGTGAGAATTGGGGGGTTGAATTAGCAATACATATATAGAAAACTAATGAAGTTAACACATACACAATTTTTATTCCTAGAGAAAATAAAAGCTGTATAGGAAAGCCAAAGTAACTACAGTTCATTACGTGACATAGCTGTGAAGCATAAATGGTACAGTCTAATGAGAGGATGGGGGATGAGGGGGCATATGTGGACCAGGAAAGGCTCTTGAGTCACTAGCTAATACCTAAGCTGAAGCGCCTGGTAGTAGCAACCCAGGCACATTATTTAGAGATATGGAGGTCAACCAAGATAGTCAGCTAAAAGAGATGAAAGTTATTGCTTCTGGGGGTGGGGTGCTGGGCAGAAAATGTGGGGGAAAGAAGGGTGCTGCTGCTTTCCATAACAAAATTTGTAGAAGTATTTGGCTTTTTCAACTCTGTGCAATTTTGATAAAAGTAAAAACTGAAAGAGAGAGAGAAAGTATGTGCCACTGTTGGCTAAGAGGCTGCTTCGCCTACAGAAGAGAAGGCGAGAAGCCAGCTTCCTCCTGGGCGCCCAGGCTGATTCCCCAGGACAGGAAGGAGGCTGGGACTCAGGTAGATGCTGTCCAGGCCCAGGGGATGCCTGGTCCTCGCTGTAGCCGCCAGGGGCCACTACCTGCTGGCATGGGGACTCCACTTCCCGCACCCCCAAACCCTCAGGCTGAGCCCCTTGCTGCCTTAGACCCCTTACAGCAACCAGAGGCAGTGTCTGCTTGAGAAATGGATTCTCCTTTAAATTTTAATAGGATGCATTTAGGTCTTCCCTGACCATCCTCAGGGCTCTGGGGACTCTGGCCCCAGCATACTCAGACACTCAGTCTGCCCCGTGATCAATATGTCTTTTCTTTTTCTTTTTTTTTTTTTCACTGTCGGTGACTTGGGTTTCATAGTGACATAATCAGCTTTCTCTAATGCCTGGAGCCAGTGTTCCCTGGGAAGTCTTTTGAGTGCTCAGGAGAAAGATGCTAGGCCAGTACAGGCAGTCAACCTAACTAGACAATTTAACATCTGAGATATTTATTTGGAGGATAATCTTTACAAAGGAATAACTTTTCCAAGAATCTAAGTGGCTTCCTAGGAAGAGACATTTCCTGCTTTTGTTTTCAAAACAACCATTCACAAATCTATTGCTGGGAATGTAGCTGTCCAGGAACAGTGAGGAGAGGTCTGGATGGGGGCTGAGAGAACCCTCCCCAGTCCCCCCCAAACCATCAGTCTGCCTGCAGCACACCTGCATCTGTCTTTCCTCCTGTTACTCTAGGAGAAGCACCCCCTTCTCATCAGCTCAGCCCCACCCCTTGCACCTCTTCTAGAACTCCGCCCTGCGCTCGGCCCCTTCTCTCCCGGCACTGCCATCTGCGCCTACCACCTCCACACCCCCAGCAGCACAAGCACAATGAGGATCTCTCTGTGTAAACACCCACCTGCTCAGCCTCATACACACTCACCCAGGTCCCACCCCTCACCCCCTCGTTTCTTCCTCCTTCCCTCCATAGCCAGCCTCTTGGGACAGGTTTACTTACATGTGCTGCCTTCAGGACTCCATCTCCCAAAACAGCTCCCATTAAGGTCCCATCAGTGACCCACATGTGGCCACATCCCGTGGACACTTGCCTGGCCTCCCTGTCCTGGGCCTCTAAGCGGCCCTCAGCACAGATGACCTTGAACTCCCTCTGCCCTTGGCTTCCATGACTTCTCCCTCTGCCAGGTCTCCGCCACTCCTCTGGCTTCTTCTCAGACTCTTGCAGCTTCATCTCTACCTGCCCTCTGACTGCTGGCATATTCCGGCTCAGTCCTGGACGCCCTATTCTTTTTTCTCCTCCCCTCTCCCTAACTGACCCCATCCAGTTCCATCCTCCTAAACAGCATCTACGCATTGACAAACGCATGTCCCAAATGTGTATTTCCTGTCCTCTGAAGGCCAGGCTCACATATCCAATTGCCACATGCCTCCCTGAACACTTGGGTGTCTGACTGGTATCTTCAAAGTGAACGTGTCCACCAAGCTTTGATCTCCCCTTCCCCGAGCCCTTTTCTTACTGTCTTCCCCATCCCTGCCCATCTCGGTAAATGGCAGCACCATCCATCCAGCTGTTACCCGAGCCAGGAACACGGCAGTCATTCTTCATTCCAAGCTTCTCGTCCTCACCCTTAGTATTCAATTCACCAGAAGTCCTCTAGCTCCACTCCCATCTCCAATGTGGTCTCCCTGGTCTGAGCCACTGGATGTCGCACCTGGACTCTGCAATATCTCACCCTCCCCTACCCCCACCCCATTCTCAAAGCTCAGGTCACACTCCCTAGGAGAGATGAAACAACAGGATCTGGGGGAAACAGAAAGAGAAAAAAAACAGTGTGGGTGCATGTGATGGAGGTTGGACAATTCACTCCCAGCCCACTGGGGCCACACTCAGAGCTGCATGTCTACACTTCCAGGGAGAATTCTGAGAATTAAAGAGAAACCAAGGCACTGGATCAGGAAGAAGACAGGGCCCTGGCAGCCTGGACTCACCCAGGAAGGACAGCAGCCTCTATCCAGAGTTGGGCGCCCAAGACCACTTCTCTCCGGCCCCCAAGACACAAGGGATCTGCTCAGAGCAGGCACTGGCCTAGGAGCTGGCAGCCCATGAGCCGGTCCTTTTCGGAACGTTTCATTTTTACCTGTAACACTTGAAGGCAGGTCAGCAAGCAAACGACCTTGGCTCCCAGCCCCATGTGCTTTCGCCATAGCCGAGGCCACCTGACTTCACCTTCCCAGACCAAGCCTGACTCCAGGTTGGTGGGTTGGTCCTGTCTGGCTTGGTTTGGCCCTGATTCTGTGTCCTTGCTCCTTCCTGAGACCCAGAGCGTCCACCCTGTCACAGATTCTGAGAGCTGCTGAGGTCAGGGATCCAGCCCCTCACCTGAGGTCTCAGTTAAAGGGAGATTCCTTCATTTAATAAACATTCTCTAGCACTGCTAGGCACCATTTTCAGCACTGGGGATACAGCAATGAATAAAGCACAATTCCTGTCCTCTCACAGGGTGTACATTCTGGGGGAGGAAACAGAAACAAACTAGTGACTTTCTGGGGAAAAATAAAGCAGGGAAGGGAAGGGGGATAAGAAATGCTCGAGGAGGGTACGTGTGGGAGGGTGGCCTGGGAAGGCTTCACCAAAGTGTGAGTGAAGGAAGTGAAGGAGCTGCGGGACCCTGGAAAAAGTGTTCAAGGTAGAGGCTTCCCTGGTGGCGCAGTGGTTAAGAATCTGCCTGCCAATGCAGGGGACACAGGTTCGAGCCCTGGTCCGAGAAGATCCCACATGCCACGGAGCAACTAAGCCCGTACGCCACAGCTACTGAGCCTGCACTCTAGAGCCCACGAGCCACAACTACTGAGCCCACGTGCCACAACTACTGAAGCCCACGTGCCTAGAGCCCATGCTCCACAACAAGAGAAGCCACCACAATGAGAAGCCCGCACACTGCGGAGAAGAGTAGCCCCCGCTAGCCCCAACTAGAGAAAGCCCGTGTGCAGCCAACGAAGACCCAACGCAGCCAAAAATAAATAAATAAAATAAATAAATTTATTTAAAAAAAAAGTGTTCAAGGCAGTGGGCACAGCAAGTGCAAAGGCCCTGAGGCAGAAGCATGTCTGACAAAGAGATCCTCGGCTGGAGCACAGGAAGCAAGGGGTAGAGGGGTAGGCAGAGGTCAGGGAGGACCTGGGGTCAGCACACGCAGGCCACTTGTGGGCTGTGGAGGGTGCAGAGTGGGAGTGACAGGCTCTGCTGGTGTTAAACAGGATCATTCTGGTTGCCGGGTTAAGAATACACTGTAGTGGGTAAGGGTGGAAGCAGGAGATTACAGCAGGACACTGTGACAAACCAGATGAATCTTGGCAGTGGTTTGACCCAGGAGGTGGGAAAAATGGGCAGATTCTGGATATGGTTTCACAGGGTGAGTTAACAGGATTTGTTAATGGAGGTGAGAGAGAGCCGTTTGGGGCCTGAAGACAGGAAAAATGAAGCTGCCTGTGCAGAGTTTGAACGAGTGATTTTGCGTCCTTCTTTCAAAGTATATCTTTTTTTTCTTTGGCCACTCAAAAAACTTTCAAAAAGACATTCGGCGAATGAGCAAATGCACACAGTTTCTCTGCCTATGTTTACATTTCATAACCTTTACGTGATGAACACTTTGGTAGCAAGTTTTTTTTGTTCCAGTTTGGATTTTTAGAGTGGTTTACCTGCGGAGTTTATTCTTTACACCTATCCAAAAACCTCCAACTTATTATTATGTATTTAATTCATAGTTTAATCAATTTGTTCCCCAATAAATATAGAGGTAACAAATATTCCCAAAGGCATAATTCAACAGCATCCTTAACCTGGAGTTCACAGTAAGATGGGGCTACACAGAGTAGAAATTTAGAAATTTAGGATAGAAAATATGCTGCATTTTTACGTTTCAAAGTCCAAGAAGGAATGGGTTTGTGAAAAATTATTAACAAACAAACTTTAAATTTTTTAAAATTAAAACTATTCTCTCCAAGCTACTATTTCATAAATACATACACACATATGTGTGTGCATGCGTGCTTGCTTTTAAAAATATAGGTACACAATAAACAACATGTGGATATACTGCATAAACTCTTAGACCTCAATAAAAACAAATTCAGCTATTAGAAATGAAAATACATGAGATAGAAAAGCACACCTGTTAAAAATATAACTCCTTCAAGTGGAACTGTACCAAATTAAGCAAACTTTCAAAATAATTTCTTTAACAAATATACCAAGAGCCCCAGGAGTCACAGTGGTTCTTCAGCATCTGCTGTGCTGTGTTCTAAGGATGAGTTCATTGGATGCCCAGGTGACCATCACACAGATGGCTGAGACCTGACATGGAGCTCCGGGGAGAAGTCCGGCGGGAAATGCGAGTCTGGGAGTCATCAGCCTATAGATGGTACACAGAGCCACCTTGGGAGTGAGTTTACACAGAGAAAAGGGGAAGCCCAGGGGCTGAGCCCTGGGGGCCCTAATGTTTAGAGATCAGGAGATGGTGGGAAATCACCAAAGATGACGAGAAAGTGCTGCTGGCAAAGAAAAGGAGGGTCAAGAAAGATGGCCGCCTGGAGACCAGGGGACAAAGTGTTTTGAGGAGGGTGGAGGGGTCACCTGTGTCAAATGCTGCCAGCAGGTCAGAAATGAAGAGAAATGAAAACTGACCACGGAATTCTTCAGCACTGGAGGTCATTGTTGACCTTGATAAGTGTAGCTTTTGAGGTGTGATGAGTCCAGCGCCCCGCTGGCATGAGTCTGAGAGAGGATGGGAGGAGAGATGAGACATGAGCAAGTACAGTCATCGCTTTCTGGAGTTTTCCTCTTGAGGAAAACAGAAAAATCTGGCGAATAAGCCCTTTAGTCAAAGGAATGTTTTTAAGGTGGGAAACTTTAAGTTTGGATGTACTGAACTGAATGGGCTAGGAGAGAGGAGTGGCTGGAGGGATGTATTGGGTGGTGCTGGGGAGCTGGGAAGAGATGGGAGTCAGTACCCTTGGACAGGAGCACAGATGGTCCTCCCTCAATGGCTGAGTCCTGCCATTGGCCGTGGCAGGGTCTGGCGTGGATGCCTTCTGCTGAAGGCCTGAAGGGCTTGGGAGGCAGCCCCCGACAGCCCCATGCCTGTGAGTCACCATACCCACACGCACTGGCCCAGCCCACAGCTGGGCTTCTGTCCCCTGCCCTGTATTCCAGTTCCAAGCTGAGGCTGGGCTGCCCCTCTAAACCCACCCTACCCCTTACCCTTGACAACAGCCACCTTTCTGAGGACTCCCCACCCCAGCTGGGCCTGACCTCCATGGTTTCACCCTCTGATCTCATCATTCCCTTCAGGCCTAAGCACCGACCCCCCCACCCCCACCCCAGCTGGGCCTGGATGACCACTTTTGGCATCCAGGTAGTTCCTATCAATTCTAGCCTCTTCTTCCACAGCAGCCCTTTGGGCTGAGCTCTCAGCTTTCCTTGCAACAAGTGAACTTGAGTTAGGACAACACAGGCATTACCCTCAATGAACCGTATAACTTTGTAGGTGTAAAGTCAACGTTCTCCTAACAAAGGAGCCCTTCTAAAACAACCGAGGCAAATGCAGGGATGCTGGGCGAGAAAGTCAACGTACTCTTGATGGGCACTCCTGGAGGCTGCCTGGAAGATGCAGACTGTTCGGGTGTGGAAGGGATGGGGAATGCAGGGCGGGGGCTGTGTGCCGGAAATCAATGCGGTAAATAGGAACGGATGCATAGCGTGGACAAAGCATGGCCCTAGGACCCAAGCCAAGAGGGCACTTGCAGGGGAGACAGGAATGGATTTCAGTACCACTGTTATTCCAGAAGTAACGCAGAGAACTAGGGAGTATGGAGGGATCTGAGAGGTTAGTTAGAGGAGAGGGCTGAGTACTGCCCTTTGGAGGTGGCTAGGATTTGGCAATGGGCAGAGCCCAGCAGGCACAGAAGGTGAAGCACAACAGGGGTGAGTGAGACTGTGGGGCCGGGAAGACCAGCCTGAGTTTCAACCGGATCAGGCAGGTAAGGCGGCCACAGAAGGCTCTGGAGCAGAGGTGTGACAAAGGCAGAACCATGATCAAGGACACCCAATAGCACCAACATGGGGGCCTGGAGAGAGGGGGTAAGAGCCATGGTACAGGGAGTGCAGAGAGACCACCTCTGAGTCATGGACCACTAGGTGTGGACACCAGACTTTGGGGACTAATTGGAAGGGGGAGGGTTGGGGGAGAAGAAGGTGTCCAAGATGACACTAAGGTTTTGAGTGTGAAGGGCTGGGCACATCATCTGGCTCTGGATGTGGAAGGAGATGTCGTTGGTGGCAATTGGAGGGCTTGGTCCAACTCATGCTGAGTTCGAGGTGCCCTAGTCTCCCAGGCAGAGGTGCCTGGGAGGCATCAGAAGCAATGGTCTATAGTTCAGGAGTGAGGTCCTAGCTGGAGACTCAGATTTAGTGTCCTTGGCACAGTGAGGTTTGAAGCCAAGGAGGTGGACGACAGCGACCAGGGAGACCACTCAAGGCCAGAAGAAACCAGTCCGACTGACCAGGTGCATGAGTCACCATTATACCCAGACTGCCGACCGACCCACCTTTCCTCTCTGCCTGTCCCAGTCTCATGCACCCTCCAGGCCTAGCCCTCCCCCTCCAGGAAGCCATCTCTGGCTACTCCAGCCTTGGGAGTCCTTGCCTGCTGTGAGCATCTCAATATTGGGGGTCCACACCTCAGCACCGGGCCTTGTGCTGCACCTGAACCAAGCTCCTTGAGAGGAGAACCACAGTTTACCCCCTTGGCTCTGGGCATCTTCTGACACAGAGCACTCATAAGGCACTGAATAAATAGCTCCTCCTGGATGGATTGAGTGATTGATCAACTGCTGGGTTGGACGTCAAGAAGAATAGTAAGGAGACTAGTGATGAGAAGACTCCTGCCTCTTGGACTCATCCAGCATCTATTCTTGCTGTCTGGTCTCTTGACTCATGGTCATGAATTAGATCTATATGGATCAACCTGACTACATCTCAGAACATCACTGAGTAGAAACAACAAGTTGCAGATGTATGGTAAATCCTCTGGAGTAGTCAGTGCTATCTACCAAAGAGCCCTGGTCCTCCCCTGTGCATGGAAGGGCTGTGCTTCCCCCCCTCTCAGGGACCTGGGTGAGGCCTGCGGTTTGCTCTGGCAGATGAGATGGGAGCAGAAGCTTCTGGGTGGAAGCCTGAAGAGTCAGTGCACAAGGCACCACTGTCCCATCTTACCATCTCGGCCTTGGCTGGCCTGGATCTCTGAGTGACTCCCAGGAACAGAACCCCATTGCAGACCCTTGTCAAACAGGTATTGGAGTGAAGTACAAATACTTGCTGTGTTAAAAAAAAAAAAACACAAAAGAAAGAAAGAAAAAAAGGGAAGGGAGGGAGGGGGAGGGGAGGGAGGGAGGGAGTGGGGAGGGGAGGGAGGGAGGAAGGAAGGAAGGAAGGAAGGAAGGAGGGAAGGAATGGGCCTAAGGCAAAGCCCTGGTGACCTCAGGTGGGTCTGCCTGAAGGGTCTATTCAGTGTTTCTGGGTGGGGGCACCCTCGGCATTTTGGGTGGGACAAGTGGTTCTGTGGTTGGTGATAGGATGGTCACATACCCAGCCCTGTCCATGAAATGCCAGAGGTGCCCGCAGTTCTGTGACAACCCAAACTCTCATGCCCACATTTGCAAATGCTCCTGGGGGTGACACCAGCCCCAAGAGAGCTGTAAATGTTGAGGGGTCACCAGAAGGGAAGGTGGGAGGTACAGAGGGGGCCCAGATGGGACAGCGGGGCTGCAGGAGAAGATGACCTGACCGGCGGCATTACATAACCCCCCCCACCAAAGTGCTCAAATTAGATGTGACAAGTAGAGACAGTGAGGATGATGTTCTTCGCAGCTGACAGACAGAGTGAGATTATCCTGGAGGGGATAAAAGCGATGGACGCAATAGTGAAAAAATGCTCCGATGCCCATTTGTCAGCACCATGAACTGCAGCCTTTACACGGGGCAGCAACAGGATCCCCTGACAATCCACAAAGTATGTAATTATCCTCTTTTACAGATGGGAAGCAGAGCTGCAGAGGTGAGGGGATTGTCTGAGTGGAACAGGTAAGTGGGAGAGCTGCTCGGGGGCAGGGATGCTGGACCTGGGAAGAGAGGGAGATTCTGAACAGAGCAGGTAGGATTAAATGATGACCTGGGTGGGACGGTGGGGGTAGGTTACAGTGAGGACCCCTGCCTACGCTGTAGGAAGAGGACAAGGGGACTCAGGTGTGGCCTTCACCTTTCAGCTGAAGGTAGACCGTGTGGCAGAGACTCTGGTGGCTGAAGCTGTAAACTAACTGCAGTGGGGAGAGGCTCCTGCCAACTGCCCTTTCGGGGGCTCAGGCTTCCTGGGGGGAAATGAGGGCAGCAGGGAGCCGCCTGGAACCAGATCTCCAGTCTGGGGGAGGACAGTTGCCTCTCAGGGCAGAAGCAAACCCCCTCCTTCATGGCCGCTAACACTCAGCCACCCCCTGGGGCCCCACAGATGGTCCTTGAAACTGCTGGGAGAAGGCTGTGACCCATGCACCAATCCCAGGATGAAGTCTTATGTGGCCTTTGGAGGACCCCAATGATGTGAGAACACAGAGACACACGGGGGCGCTCTAACCAAGTAGCAGAAGAGGATACCCGTCAGTCCTCAGATGGAAAGAGGGCAAATATTTCGAAAAACCTCTGGTCTAGTGTTTCTCAGTGGATCAGTTCCTGGAACTCTGAAAAGGATATTTCTCCCCCCGGGGGACGTGTCCCTGCCACTGCAGGATGTCTGCCCTCCCTGACCCCCTCCCTGTCACTATGACGACCCAAACCCCCAAGTTCAGTTTCCAAACACTCCCTCTCCTGAGAGCCCCTGCTGGTGAGTGCCACCGGAGGATGCCCACTGGTGGCCTTGGGGAGCTGGGTAGTGTCTGCTCTCCCAGCGCCATAGAGGAATCCAGCACCTCCCACTTTGACTTTGTGAGTGAGGCACCTGCAGGTGCTGGAGGATCGTAGGTCCCATAACATTCCGCGTTGGCTGGGGCTCATGGGGACCATCCTCCTTGGTAGGTAGGTTTTCCTCCGTGCTGTTATCCCTCAGGACTGGGCAGGACGAGGGCTGCATTGATCACACTGGGGACACAGACACAGGACCCTGAGACAGACACCACGGGACCTGCGTACAGACACCCACGTCCCAAGAAGCACACACGTGGTCACAAAGAACACAGCTTGCACAACACTTCCACAAAGCAGGTCTGAAACCAGACAGCCTGCTGGAGCCCGGGGAGCCCCACAGTTGAGAGTTCTGAGATGTTTCTATCATTAGGTTTACAAAGACAAAGCACCAACGGAGAAAAACCAGGGGTATTATTCTAAATATTTACCAACCGACGAGTCCTGGACTCCGGCCAGTCAGAACAGAGACCGGTGTACACAGCTGGTATGTGCAGTGCGCTATCAGCCCTGTAAACAGCCTTGTCAGCAGAGCCCGAGTCCCCCTGTGGGACATCAGGCCTGCCATGGTGGCTGCTTAGGCAGGACAGAGGTGACTTTTGGGGAACATACACCAAGGTTAACAGCAGTCCGGAAAGGACCTGGGAGAATCACTATCAATCCCAATGCGGGGTCTAGGAACCCAGCCAGCACGTGAGGAAAGAGGGGCTGGGGGAAGACCCAGGCGGCTCCAGTCCCCAGCACATACCTGGCATACCCCACCCCCAACCAAGGAGCCCGCACTCCTTAACAGAGGTGGTCAGCGAGTCCCACAAAGATGGCACCTCCTGGAAGGCTGGAAGCCCAGGGCTCCCGTGGGCACAGCCCTGCCCGTTGAGATGCTCACCACCTCTGAACACAGATGACACCTCCCCCAGCCCTCGGGCGGGCGCGGGCTCTTACTGCATGGGAAGCAGACATTGCAAACCAAAGGTGATTCTTACCCTCCTTCGAAGATTTTGATCCTCGCCGGCTCCCCTCTCTTGGAGGCAGGAGCGTCCTCCTCCGGCTTCCCTCGCTTCTCCTCTTCCTTCTCCACTCTAGCTATCTCTTTCTGGCCTTCCGGGGAAACCAGCGAAGGGAGGCGAACCTGGCCCACCGCAGGAACGACAAAATCATGGCTGGTTAACGGGTGGTCATGGAATGATGCCTTTGATGGCATCACACACCTACACTTCATCTTCCCTCTACCCAGTGAAGAGGTGCTATTAGCCCCACTTTACAGAAGGAGGGAAACAGATCCTCAGAGAGGTGAAGTCAGAACTGGGACTCTGACCAGGTCTTTTTCAGGGGAAGACCAGGCCTTCCCATGAGAGCTGCGTTTGCTCTCTTTTTCACACTAGTCTAGGGGCTTCTGGGGACAGGTCCTCATCTTGGTCTCCTCGGTCACACCAGCCTCAGAGAAGGCATTTGAGGAAGGCTGAATACATAAATGAAGGCTCCACCTTTGGAGATTAACCAGCCCAATTCTCTTTTATAGATGAGAAAGTCAAGGTCACACAGCAAGTTAAGGGCATTGCTGGGAGCAGAACGCAGGTCTCCTGAAGGCCCTGACCAATAGCACCCCCCACAGTCCCTCGCTCCCGAGCCGGACACAGAGAAGCTGTGCCGCCCACTGATGGGCATGGGCCTGGCGGGCGTGCATCTCAGGGAACCTGTTCTCTTCAAGAGATAAGGGCCTCGGTGGTGAGAGCTGGCTGGATAACATGTCCCCTAGATCCTCTGATGGTGGCAGGGGTGGGTGCACCCTTTAATAGGGAGCAGCGATGCTGGGCTGGGGGCTGGGGCCAGCAGTGAGATTCTTATCCTACTTCATGCCACTGTCATTAAGGTCACGAGGAACTGCACTGCTGACAGCCGACAGGAGGAGCAACCCTGTCTCCCGGTGCTGAGACAATCTAAGGACAGAAGTCCCTGTGCCAGTCACCACACCTGCCCCTACCAGGATGGGCTGGGGCTGAGCAGAAAGGTAGCTGGTTGGGAATCAGGGAATCTGAGTTCTAGCACCACATAGGCCACTGCATGCTGAGCCACCCTTGGGTGAATTACTTCACCTCTCTGGGCCTCAGAGTCTGAGGGGATTAGACCATCTTGGAGATTCATTCCAGGGTCAATTCCTATGACTCAGTGACCCCCCCACCAAAAAAAAATCTCTTCGGAATTGGAGATGGGGAGTGGAAACCAAGTGAGGCTATGGACTGCTGCTTTGGCAGAAGGCAGGTGATTTTATGCAATACCCAGGGATTTCCAGAGCATGCTGTTTTCACTTCCATCTCAGCCTGCCATCTGGGCCATCCATGGAAGGACCAAGAGGCTTCCCCCAGGCTGGTGAATGACTTCTGTCTCACAACCAGCTGTGATGTCAGGGCCAAGCTAGAGGAGGCTGGTTTTGGTGGCAGGAGCCACTCTACCAGGAAACACTGTTGGAATTGAGCAGGGGACCAGGGATCCACTTTAGCTTTTAATGATAATAATGTGAATAACTGCAGATAATGATGATCAAGTGCCAATGTGCCAACCACTGTTTTAAACACACTTTGCATATTTTAACTCATTTAACTACCTCTACAGTCCTATGAGCCAAGTATTATTATTGTCTCTATTTTATAGATGAGGAAACCAAGGTGCAGAGAGGTTAAGTAATTGGCCCAAGGTCAATTAGTAAATGAGATAGTGGGATTCAAATTTGGGCAACTTGGCACTGAAGCCCTTGCTCTTAATCTCTTTGCAATAGTGCATGTGGTTGTCAAAATGATCCCCAAAGAGAAAAAAGGAAGGAGAAACCTGGGGGATGAAATGTGGCTGCAAAGTGAACTCTTGTATAAGCTTGGGTTTCTCCAGGGCTTAAAATTGAAAAAAAAATGTACGTGACCAAACTCAAACCTGATTGGGTGGCCTAGACCTGCACAAAGATGGTTAGGAAGAGCTTTGAAATGCTGATATAGCCCAAAGGGCCTTTTCAGAGCTACTAACAGGGAATGGAAGCTATGGGATGACAAATGTCAGCTCAGTATAATAGGGAACTTTCTTAAAGCACTGTCCCAAGATGGGCTGGGCTGTACTAAGAGGTGGTGAGTGCCCAGTCACTGGACATATGCAAGTAGAGACCAGAGAGAAGTGTAATTATAGAAAGGCATCAATCAGTGGGCCATGCAGTTACATTAATGGACCAGACTGGTGAGCTTCTGGTAGGAAACATGCCAGTGAATCAAATGGAATATTCCAGGAAAAAGTGTGCATGGTTCAGCTCATTTTAGGAAAGCAGCATTTTGAACAAATGATTGTCAAACCCAGTTAAGCCAAATTAACTCTTTGTTTTTCTTAAACCACCTTTCAGTGTTCAATCATTAAAGCAGAGGAGGAGTCCTGAGCATCCAAAAGAAATTTGGAGTGAGATCTAGTTTTGAATCCAGGATATTTACTGTGTGTGGGGCCTTGTGCAAGTTACCTGACTTCTTTATGCTTTGGTCTCTTTATCAATCATATAGTGATATAGAACCCTGTCAAGGTGGTTGTGAGGATAAAAGTAACACTGAGCACAGTACCTGGTACATAGTAAGTGCACTACAAGTTCTAAGTGTGAATATAATTTCAACAGCATCTTGGGAGTAGCCATAGCCAGTAAGAGACACTGGAGAGAAAATCTGTCATGATGTTTATGGCGAAAGTGGAAACCTCATTTAAGGATGTCTGTAGACTGACAAGGATATTTAGAGAATAAATTTGGGAACCAGTTTGGTGAAGAATATCCAGTAGAGCTAAGGATAAATTCAATGCACAAAAGTCACTCAATAAAAGAGCAGGATACAAATATAGGAGAAGTCATCGAACATAGTTTTGTTCATTTATCTACAATAGGAATTTAGGGAACTTATTTGGTCAAAGAATCTGGTCTGAAGACACACTAATGAACATCTCTAAACTTGCAGTCACTTTTAAGGTTTTCTTTCCTCAAATAATTGAAAGAAGAAAAATAGACTCTCTGGAGTCAGACAGGTTTGGGTTCAAATTCTGGGTTTTCCAAATATTTGTCATGTGACCTGGACCTCTCTCACCTTCTGACACTCAGTTCCCTCATCTACAGAATGAAGATGATACTGCTACCTCACAGGTGGAGATGAGTTTCAACTGGATTCAAGGGCACAGAGCAATGCCTGGCACAGTGAGGTTACTCAACCAATAAGACCAATTGTTATTCCACAAATATCAAGTCAGCATAGCACATCATGGCCTAAATCCTTATGCTGGCCTTGTCAGGATATGGAGGTGTCACGGTCTTAAGCAAACTTGGAATTATCAAATGTCAATCTTCCTGAACTTGCAGGGATCAGCTCATTTTATGCCTCCTGATGCAGCCTCAAGTCAGAGGCAATGGAGGAGTAAACATGAGCCCTTAGTCGGGGCTGTGCACTACCACCAGCATAGATGAGTCAAGCTGTGACATTGCCACCTACTGGTAAAGAGGGATACTGCAGCCAAGCTCTATTTGCTCTCCTACTCACAGAAAAGAAAGAAGGAATATTTCAGGAGTCATTTGTGTCAAATTCTAGACTCTCTGACAATGGGAAGATTTCAAGTGGCACCAGAGAACAGAAATAGTAGATGTGAAGAATAGGAAAAGACTAACCAGACAAGGGAGAAATGTATGTTGGAGTGGCAGTTTTCCATCTGTCTTTTGGCTGAGATTGTGTCTTTGATTTTTCAACAGAAGCTAATGGGAAAGTGGATCACTTTAAAGCTCACTTTATTGAAATGTACCTAGTCCAATGATATAAGGGACACTGACAAAGAAACCCAATAAATAAGGTGATCAGTCACAGCTGATAGAGAGGAAATCTGCCCACTCAGTTGGCTCTCATTTTGCAAATGGAACTTGAGGAGAACGTGGCTTTAAAAGCTCAGCAAAGACTTTTAACATCAGTGGGGAGAAGAAAAACAAGGCTGAACTCACCTCTGTCATGCGGGGCTTGCGGGAGCTGGATGGCACAAGCCTTCCTGTCTCAGGATGCGGAGCTGTGGCCATGGTGTATGTCTCTTTGCTCACCTTCTGCTTAGACCTCAGGAGGGACAAAGCAGCTTTAGTGGAAACCCCCGGAAGGTTGGGGTTGTACAAACTTATGCACCAACCAGCGTAAACAGAGGACCTCCTATCTGCATGCTGGATGTGATTTGGCTTAATGTAGTTTAAATAGCACCAACTGACATTAGTGGTCGTGTGGAGGCTGGGGAACTGCAGTACCTTCTTTGAGTCCGTACCTTCTTGCAACTTGGCTGGCCTGGGGGATGTTTCTGACAGAGGCTGTGAGCTGAGAGGTGCCAGTGGAGGGAGGTCAGGTTGTTCCTTGGAATCTTCTTTCTTCACACTCAGTGGGAGCAACCCTCTTCGGTGAGGTTTACCAGACGGCTGGGCATATTCCTTCAAAGCCTCTGAGCCCGGGGTTGTCACACGGGGCAATGAGGGCTGAGGAAGGGGAGGAATTTCCTTTGGGTCGGATGGATCTGAGGACAGGCTGGACAGTGTTTCTACTTCCCTCCTGCCCTGGCCCTGGCTGCCCAAGTGGGACTTCTCTAGTCTCCTGCTATCCTCGGTGCTGCTAAGCACCACACTGCACGGTTTCACCAGCTCGAGTTTTTCATCTGCCTTGGAAGCCTCCTCTTCCTTTACTCTTTTTTGCTGCTGGGTTTCCATGGTAAGTTCAAGGCTGCCAGCTGGTGAAAGGACACGTTTGCTTCCCCCAACTGTTGATGAACTCCCCTCCAGGCTCAAGACACTCTCTGATGACAGGGAAGTGCCTTTTCTTTCAGGTAATGTCACAGGCACTCTCAGGTATGGAGTCGGGAAACCTCTGCTTTGCTCTTCACTTACCCCAGCCGGTCTGGGCCCAACCTCGTACACATCTGCCCCACACACAGTCGTCCCCTTGCATGAGGGCTCCTCAAACTTGGGAAGAGCCACAGTTGCTGAGCTGCCCTGGGACTGGGTGACCAGGATCTGGGAAAGAGTGGTGTACATGGCACTCCCATAGGACGGCATGTTGGTCTGGATGCGGACAGGCACAACCAGAGACACCATGGTGTCTGGACAGGCAGGCAGGGCCAGCGGAGGGGCTGACGTGGGTGCTGAGCAGCTGGATGGGAGAGCCACGGGGGGCAGCTGGATGTCACTGCTGTACTCTGTGCTGGGGGAGAGGCCAGGGGTTCCTGTTGCCAGTGTGGCCAGGCTAGTTTTGATCTGGGGTACATGGCTTTCCACATCACCAGGGAGCTGAAGGGCGAACTGGGATTGCAGAGGCAAGAAAAACCCAGAAGAAAGTGCTGAGGAGGCAGGGTAAGGCATGGGGAGAAATGAAGGGGGCTGCCGGAAGGGGATGTTGGCTGGGTGAGGCATGAGCTGGGGGAGGTGGAGTTGGCCTGGGTGCAGAACAGTCGGTTGGAGAGGAAGTGGGGGGGCTTGAAATAAGGAGGGAGGAAGCGGGGGCATGGAGTACGGTGTGGAGAGCAGGCTGGACATGGCCTGGGTGGAGAAGAACTCTGAAGACTGCCCTGGCTCATGCTGTAGGAGGTGCTGGAAGGAAAAAAGGGAGACGGGCGGGGGCAGGTACGGCTTCTCCTGCAAGGGGAGCTGAGCAATGGGGTGGGGGAACACCTGCAGTGCTTCTGTGTAGGGTGGAGTGGCTCCCAGCGCGGGTCTGTCCTGCACCTGGCTCTTGCCTCCCGGGTGCCCGCTGTGTGAGGTGGCGGCAGAGGAAATCGGAGGCAATGGGCTTTTGGCTGAAGATTTACTGGATGAGGGCTTTGGTTCCTCACTCTCCTGTCTTCCCTTGTGGGTGGCCTCTGGCTCGGTTTCGGGAGGCCTGCTCAGAGAGGCCTGTCTCACCAAAAAGCATTTTCTTCTCTCTGCTGGGGCTGCTGAGGCTGCTGGGGCCGCTGGAGCTGTTGGGGCTGGTGCAGAAGGGCCTGTCAAGGACAAGCTGCCGTAGTCAAAGGATTTGCTGCGTGTCTCGGTCATATGGGTGGAGTGGGAAACATTGGGGCTCTGCTCTGAGGCTGACCTCCGCATCTCACGGGTGTGCGGGTGGTGGCTGGGGACAGTTAGCATGTGGGTGCCCAAGGGTTTGGAGCGTGTGTCGGATGAGGGCCCGGCAGCCTCAGCTTTTCCGTGGTCATCCCTCTCGAAGGAGGCGGAGCGGCTGGACCCGCTCAGAGAGACACTGCTCTCCTGGCTCGGGCTGCGAGACAGAGGCATGGAGGACTCAAAGCTGGACTCCCCAGATGACTGGGCCATCTCTGCCAGGCGCAGTCTCTTCTTCTTGGGTGGCAGCTTCTCTGCTGGGAGCTGGGCAAGTGTCTGGCTGCGCTGGGGCCACTGGAACTCCTCCGTCTTCTCGGGCTCCTTAGGGGGCGGCTCCGGCTCTGTGTCTGGACGGTTGGGCTCCTCGGTCACCAGGATCTCGGGAACCTGAATGTTGGGCTGACGGACCAACCTGGGCTGCAGGGAGTGAGCCGAGCGTCCATGCGGGGTGGGCGGGGGCGATGAGAACGGGGCCGCAGACCTGTCTTCCCCTTCCAAGCCGCTGGGCTGCTCCAGAGAGTCGGATTTCTCAAAGGAGCTGGTGTGCTGGATGACAGAAATTTCTTTGGACGTGGTTCTCCTCTCCTTCCCTGATTCTGAACTGGACCCTGGCTTGGGAGTCCTTGGCTGGAAGCTGGCGGATCCCTCCAGGGAGGGCACTGACTTACTCGGCTCTGCTGGTGACTTGGTGGATTCCAAGGGAAGGTTCCGAGCAGCCTCCGATGGCCCGGGGCTGCTGAACTGACTCTCTGTGGACTCAAAGGCGGGAGGCTCCTCCTCGTCTCCGAGGCTCTTCTCTTTCCTCCTCTTCCTCAGTGGAGTGAGCTCCAAGGTGGTCCCCAGTTTGTAATGCATCATCTGGGACCAGGGCTCGTGCTCTGCCTGGCTCTTTTCGGCTTCCGGAGACGCGTGAGCACCTGCGGTGACTGGCTTTGCCATCTGAAGCTCCGAGCAGTAGTACTTCTTATGCGCTTCATAGTTGTCCCTTTTCTTGTACCGAGCACCACATATGTTACATTCATAGATCACCCCTTTTGTTTTCAAACCCTTCTTGGTCTTTTTGGTGAGGTCGCTTTCCCTGGGTTCCGGTTCATCTGCGGGTTTGGAGGCTGCCTCTTTGCTGCTGCTCGGCCCCGCCTCCTCAGAACTGTACTCCCCGCCCAAAGGTAGTTCGATGGCCGGCTGACGCTTGAGCATCCGGGGGTGGGAGGTAAACAGTTGACTGCTGCGGCTCAGGGCTTCCGAGTCGGCGACGTGGTCGTCGAAGGAGTAGCTGCCTCGGAAGGTGTGTGGGGGGGTACTGAGGGTGCAGGTGGCAGAAGGCATTGAGTGGCTTCTCAGCAGAGGCACAGGGGGGGTGGTGCTGGGCGGGTGCTGGAGGCTCAGCAGTGATTGTTCGGGCTTCGTTTTCTCGCTGTGGGAGGACAGGGGCTCCCGGTAGAGGCTGGATTTGGGCGACTCCATGCTGCTCCGCCGTGACAGGGAGCTCCTCCTGGGCTTCACGCTGTCTATCTCGCTGGTGTCCACCACGGCCTCGTTGATGGTGATGAGCTTGGTGATGTGCTCGATCACCTGCGTCCGGGGCACAGACAGAGGCACCAGGCTGGGCTTGTCTTCGGTGGGCAGGGGCAAGAGGGGCTGCGTGGAGGTGGCCGTCAGCATGGCGGTCCGCTGCCCGATCCGCCCGCACTTACCGAAGATGATCTCGGCGTAGGACCTGGCGTTGGTGTTTGGGGGGCTGACCTGCTGTTCGGCGCTCTCGGAGCGTGAGAAATACCCAGATTCAGTGCTCCCTTTGCTGCCCGGGCTCAGGAACGCCTGCTCGTCGATCACCTTCTTCCTCTCGCTCAAGCGGAGGGCCAGCTTCTGCTTTATCGTGTGGGTGTCTTCGGGTTTATGGCTCAGGGGGTGTTCGGATGAGGCTTCTGCGAAGGGAGCAGGGTCCTCGAGCGACGGGGCTGAGCTGGACTGGGACAATGAACAGCGTTCGTGGCTGGAACCCTGGCTCCCAGAGCTGTACAAGCCACTGGACAGGAGGGGGTGCTTGGGCCTCGGCGACAGCTCTGCGGGGTGAGTGGACGTGCCGCCCGTTTCCTCTTCCGAATCTGTGCTTTCCCCCTCAGTGGGTTCCTCAAACTCTTCCCCAGGGATCCTCTCCATCTCCAGCCCTGGGGGGTACATCTCTCCGCCCATTCCCGAGGCCAGGCCAGCTTTGATGCGGTGGGCATGGGACTTCCTGTGCTTGTAGAGGTTACTCTTGGTCTTGAAGGAGAAGCCGCAGGGGCCACAGGGGTAGGGCCTCTCACCTGTGTGCGAGCGGATGTGTTTCTGGAGCACACTGGGCTTGGCACAGGGGCGGCTGCAGTATTGGCATATGTACTTGCCCGGCTTCTGTGGTTTCCTCTCCTTCTTGTGTGACTCTTCTGTGGGCTTCAAGGAGACCTGCGAGGGACGGGGCACAAAGACTTTGGGGATGCCAGGCAGGTCCTCGGGAGGAATGATGGAAGCATGGGAAGGGAGGAGCTGGCTCTGAGGATGGAGCCCAGGGCTCACGAAAGAGCCTGAGGGTCCGGGTCTCAAGGGGTCAACCAGCTGCCACGTGGACCCCTCCAGGAGATGCTCGGGTTTGCCGGGCGACATGAATGCTGGTGTCAGAGGGTGCTGCGGAATCTGCGAGATGTGGACCGAGGCTTCGATGGAGGACCTCTTGGGGGGATTCTGCGGCTGGCCTGTTTTCTCCTGAGAGCCTTCCCTAAGAACCGATGAGGGGCCTGGGAAGGGCTGTGGGGCTAGGAGCTCTTGGAAGGGGCCCTCTTGGGTGGCAGCCGTGCTGCTGCCTGGGTACGGGGCGCTGGATGAGACACTGGTCTGAATGGCCTCTCCTTTGGTCAGCCGCTTCCGGGGACTTCCCTCAGCCTTCTTGGTGCCCTTGACACTTTGTTCAGGATCCATGACCTCCACGGGACTTCAGATGCTATTCAGGGAAGGTCGGGGCAGGCTGCATTTACGAATAACCCAAGCGTCCCAAGGAGGCGTCTGGCTTGGGCCACATTGGTCAAGAGCTATGGAAGCCAAACCCAAGATGGTTTTGGGAGTTTTTTTGCAAGTGTCACTGGGTGCTAGTGGACTCAGAGCAGGTCATCAGGGCCCAGACTATTCACGTCAGTGAGGCATGGCCCTCTACTTTGCAGACAGAAAACGCGCCAGCACTTTCTGCCTGAATGTCTGTCGTGGAAACGTCATGAAGGATGTCAGTGTTGCCATTGTATTGTTTCAGTTGGCAGTGGCAAGTGGCCCCCCACAAGTCCCCTGTGTGCTATGTGAACCGTTGACGGCTGGAGACGGCTGTGTGCATGGCCCAGGCATCCCTGGTCCCCGCACGAGAGAAGCCACGCTGGACACCGCGGGCAGCTCTGTCCCGCCTCTTCTCCCCTTTTGTCCCGTGTTGGAGATGAACGGCCGCGGAGGGGAATTCACGCTCTTCTACTTGACAAGAGCACACACACAGAAATAGAAGAGAAGAGAAGAGAGAGTTACTGCGACTTATCCACAGCTCGGGCAGCTCCGACCTGGTGAGATCCCTACAGGTTAACCAGGGAGACCCGACCCGAACCCAGAGCTCCAGGCTCTGTGCATTGAAGCACTGCTGGTGCCTCCCTTGTCTGCATTCCCAGGGATGCCCACTGTGGTTCTGAGGACTGTGGCTGTGTGGAGCGCTGGGAGCAGGAGGCAGGGTGGGCTCTGGGAACCTCAGGGCACTTAGCGATGGGAGGCTTGGGCTCCGGTCTCTGCTCAGAGAGTGACTCCAAGTGGGTTTCAGCTCCCTAAGCCTCATTGCCTCATCTGTGAAATGGGATAACAGCAATTCCTGCCTCAACTGCATCTCGGGCTGTGGTGGGGTCCAACATGGAAATGGATGTGGATGCTGTAGGATGAACCCCGGCCGGTCCCGTGGCTGGTGCAAGAGTTGGGGCCGGTGGGTTATTTGGAGATAAGCTTTCTAAGAGGGGGACTGTTCTCGGGTTAGTATTTCTCTCTGGCCCTGGCTTCTGAGGGTGTCCAGGAAGGGCATCATTCATGGCTTTGCTAACCCTTGCTAACCCACCTCCCAAACCAGTGTTTCATAGAAAAGCTAAAGCCACTGCCCCAGCCTGTGGGAGCTCACAGTCTAACACAGCATGACCACCAGATCTGCCAAGCAATACCTGGAGGGTCATTCTGGAAGTTTCCTCCAGGTATTCAAGCTTTCCTTGTCCAGTCAGTGCCCCAGGGATACCCTGGAAGTAGTTCAGAATGGGGGTCCTTGCCAAACTGAGGGGCAAAGCTGATCAGAGCAGAGCCCCACGTGTGTGTGCCCTGCCAGGGCCAGCCAAAAGTCGGGCAGCCTAGGCTTCCTGGGCTCCAAGGGCATTGCAGAGCCATTCTCCCCAGGAGCATGGTGAGAATTTCAAAGCTGGAAGTCACTGTGAACTTTGTCTCGCCAGCCACCTTACTTTCCAGTGGACAAAACTAAGGACTGAAGAGGGAGGGTGGCCTGCTAAGGTTCTATGTTCCTAAGAGGCAGGGCCAGCACTTGAACTCAGGCTCCCCACAGCCAGATTCTCTTCCCCCGTCACCTTGCAGGTGTCTGTCCCCTGGGTGAGGGTCTGGGGGGTGACCGTGTCTCTGCAGCTTTCTTCCCTTTCCTGCAGGCTTGCTCTGCCCCTGGCATCCTGACCTCAGGCTCCCTTCATGACCTCACCTTTATTTTCATTGGGTGTTTGCTGATGCAGTGTTGAAAAGTTTCCTTCTTCTACTTTCACAGAGTGCTCAGAAAGTTAACAAGTCTGAAAGACTCAAATAATTTTCGCTCAAATGGCAGGACCTCGGACATAGTAACATGCCATGGAAGGGCAGGTAGTTCAATAACTAACTAAAAATTATATTCTATAAATTTATTCCTTTTTTGTTTCTTTCCATCTTGGTTCTATAGAGACTTCAATGTAACTATAACAAAATTTAATAAATATTTTTTAAAGAATGACAAGCTATAAATAAATATAAGAAAGTTGTAAATAAGAATAACAGGGCTTCCCTGGTGGCGCAGTGGTTGAGAGTCCGCCTGCCGATGCAGGGGACATGGGTTCGTGCCCCGGTCCGGGAAGATCCCGCATGCCGCGGAGCGGCTGGGCCCGTGACCCATGGCCGCTGAGCCTGCACGTCCGGAGCCTGTGCTCCGCAACGGGAGAGGCCACGGCAGTGAGAGGCCCGCGTACCGCAAAAAGAAAAAAAAAAGAATAACAAATCAGAACAAAGGAAAATGTAAATAAGGCAGGAGGTCAGGATTGGTGGGATGGAAAGAATATTGGTATAACAATCATAACGGCTTACGGTGCTTCTATAGTTCAGCTATACACTTATATCTGAGCTTCCTGGCAGTCAAGGAGAAAAGAGAAATATGGTCCATTACAGAGTCTTTATATCCAGAGAGGAAGAAATATATAAGTTCCTTGCAGGAAGCAGAGGATTGATTGAAAAGAACTTTTTCATGTGGTACTTCAGACAGGGGCAGTGAATGATGCATAAGATCACCTATGTCTTCAAATGACATCCCTCCAAGGCTCTTCTTTGAGCAGTCAAAGCCCTCCTTTGACTCAGGCAGAGAGCATCCTCCCAAAGCAGGGAAATCTCATTTCATCATATTACTGTCAGTAGGGTGGCCATGTAAGATATCATCCAAACTAGGCCACTTTTTTTTTTTTTTTTTTTGCGGTACGCGGGCCTCTCACTGTTGTGGCCTCTCCCGTTGCGCAGCACAGGCTCCGGACGCACAGGCTCAGCGGCCATGGCTCACAGGCCCAGCCACTCTGCGGCATGTGGGACCTTCCCGGACTGGGGCACGAACCCGTGTCCCCCGAATCGGCAAGCGGACTCTCAACCACTGCGCCACCAGGGAAGCCCCAAACTAGGACACTTTTGAGAGTGAAAGAGGTACAATTAATAATTATGGAGGAGCAAAAGCAAAAGACCAGCGCTGTCCCAGGCAAATCAGAACAAATGGTTACCCTTACAGTCAATATTTACCTTGTGACCCAAACCAGGCAAAAGTACCATCTCTGGGGGTCTGGTACAAACTTTTGGTCTTTGCTGGGAGGACTGAAATGACACCATGGTCTCCTGTGGATTCCTAGAGACTGGTTGCCTAGTCTCATCCCCTCACTTGACATATGGGGAAACTGAAGCCTAGAAGGATGATGTGATTTCCCCTAAAAATTGCACAGTGATGGTAGCTGAGGCAGACCACCGTCTGCCTCCCACCCTCTGGCCAGGGCTCATCTCCACCTCAGTGAATAAATGCCCCTTAGGACCACTGTGGCACAATGGGCACTGCAGTCTGTGGCTCCCTGTTTGATGGAGGCACCAGCTTGGCCCCACAGGATGTGGCTGTATCCCTGGCAATGAGCATCAGTGGGTGTCCAGAGGCTTAACAATCAAGGGGGCCTTTCAACGTACATCCTAACCTCACTTTGGCTGCTGGACAGGAGAAATGGGGAGCAGACTGAGGTTGGGGAGTCCATCCTGGTGGCATTACCCCCAGGCCTCATTTATCCAAGCTAATGTGGGCAGAAGTGCTGAGTCATAGAAAAGTCAGATGAGGCAGCCAGCATCTGCAGTGTAGATGGAGAACTGTGCTCCGGACTGGTCTGCAACTCCCGGGCTTGGCTGTACCTGTAGGAGGGGTGGAGGGGGAGGCCCCTGGGTGCTCTGTATAGATAATAAAAGGTTGACTCTACCTACTATTTCTAGTGACCCTTTCATGCAAGGATCTCAAAGCACCCCCAAAATACTAGCTAGTGGTAAGCTTTGCTTCTTCCAGTGGATGGAAGTGACCCTCCACATGACTGGGTGGTGAATGATCAGTCTGGGTGAGGGTCAGTTGGCCAAGGAGGAGGACTCTACATCGTCGAGTCCTGTGGTTCTCCCTTCACCGAGCCACAGGCTCTCCAGGGGCAGGTGGGGAAGTGCCCAGAGGCTGGGGTTTGGAGATTCCCAGGCCAGGTAGGAGGGGTGGGGTGGATGAGGGAGACAGGTGACTATTGTGTCCTCAGGTGACTCACTGGGCCAGCACCACCTGCCTGGGGTCAGCATCCAGCCTGCACCTGTGAGCCGGGCTCAGTGCTCTTCCCAAGAGGGCCCTCCTGCCAGCACCCTCTGGGGCAGGAGCATCCAGGACATGTCAGCACCATCGGCGACCCAGAAGGAGTGGGTCAGTGAGGCCCGAGAGCCGAAAGGTCCACCCCTTCATTCTGCATAGAGGGCACCTGAGCTGCAGGGGGCAATGACTATTTCAGGCCACACAGGTCCTCGGGCTCCTGGGCCAGTGCTCTCTGCTGCCCTGCTTCACACCTCATGACAGGCCAGAGGTCCTTAATACGAGAGGCAATGGGAGGTGGCAGCAGGACTGGGGCAACCCTATGAGGGCTAAGAAGGCTTCAGCCTTAGAATGGATTCCAGCTCACACTGGCATCATCACTTGTTTACTTAACTCTTTAATCCCTTTAGAAGGACTGTTTCCAATCACTGTGACCAAGTGTCACTAAGAAAATGGCTCTTTTCTATCTTCTGTGCTTCTGAAGGTATGTGTCAAGTTTTAATATAAACTTGAAGTAACAGAAGAAAAAGCTGCCTCTGCAGAGAACTGGTGAGCACACCTGTAAAAGTCACCAGTGACATGAGGTCAGAGGTAGAGGGTTTTCTTGACAGGGCCCAGAAGCTGGGCCAACAGGGGCCTGAGCCTCAGGCCAGAGGGAGGATGGATGTCCTCTGCTGATGGTGGCAGAATGGCTATGGGGTCCACATTGTCTGCCACTGAGGCCACAGCCTTCAGAGCTCTGGCTTAGAAGCCAGCTTAGGACCATGAAGAGAACCTGAGTTTCAAGATCCAGTTGGCTAGCGTATCAGACAACTTGGCTCCCACTTCTGGAAGCTTCCATAGGTCTAGCTATTAAGACAGCCCAACAAGGAAGAGAGCAGGGTGCTGGGGCTGGAGTCACAAAGGCCTCAGGGGAGTGGGAAGTGAGGGAAGAGCCAACAGGGCCGAGGCAAGGGGGGCTGAAGCTCTGAAACCAAACTGGAAACCACTTTCGTATCCAAGGTGCAGGGATAAGGTGGCCATGGCCCAGAGTGGGCTCCCAGGGGCTCTACCAAACGGGAGGTGGGAGGTGGGCTCTGTCAGGTGGTCAATTCCACCAGTCCTGGCAGGGGGCCAACTTGAATCTGCACGGGCTCTAGACCAGGGAGCTTGGGTCACCAGCCAAGTTAGAGAAAACTGAGGCAAGACAGGGACAGGAGCCTGATGTCCAGGGGCTATTAGGTCAATCTGCCCCAGACTTGGGGCATAAAGTTCTTATAATTTAGTTACACATATACATGCATGCATGTACCCCAATATGCCAAAATCTGGTCAAAATTTTATTGACCATAAATAATAAAACATACCGATGTTAAAAACACCAGGAAAGCAAGTCTTCCCCTTATTTTCAGAAGCTGAAACCCAGCACAGAAGGCCACAGGCTGGACAGGAGGCAAACAGTAAGTGTTTTTATTTAAGGACCCAACACCAAAACCAGTGCCCCTTCTGAGAATCTCTGTGTGTGACACTGTGTGTGTGTGTGTGTGTGTGTGTGTACAAGACGGGGCAGAATTCTTTTGCTGCAAAGAAAAGTAAAAGTGGCTGGGGGCTCAGCTGGTGGCAAGAGAGGGTGAGTGTGAAGATGTGGGTCTGGAGACTAACGGAAGGGGTTGTCAGAGAGTCACTGAAGGAAGTCTGGACAGAGAGTGGCCAAGGCCAGTGGTGGGGCTCTGGCTGGGAATGGGGAACGTGGCAGAGACTGAAAATGTCTCCCACTAGCCGCTCCCCTTTCTTTTTGTAATTGAAGCCCCAGAGTATCAGCTGGATCTGTGGTCACCCAGTTGGACTGTATCTACCAGCTTCCCTTGCAACTAGTTCTGGCCAACAGATGTATCTCGTAGGTCATGGCCAGAAAGAAAGGTGTCTGCCCTCCACGTCCACATTTTCTCAGGAAGGAACATGGAAGTAGTGGTGGTGGTGAGCCAACTCTGACCACATGGAAGGGAACCTGACCTCAAGGGACGGCATGAAGCAAAGTCACCTGCCCCCATGAGAGAACGACACCGTCTAGCTCGTCTTAAGCCACATCTACTCGGTCCCTTTTAGAGCAGTCAAACAAACACACTAACTCACACAGACGGTTGCAGTGCAATATTAGTCCTGGGGAGTCTAATAAGAGCTTGACAGAGCCCAGGCCTGGGAACACTGGGATACAGGGAAATGCAGCAACACAGACCGGGGTCCAGGCCTAAAGGACATGATGGGCTCTTGCGAAGGGGCAGGTGTCCAGTCACCAAGCCCACACACACAGCAACACAGCATGAGACCCCAAAGGCAGCTTTGCAACTCAGCTTGTGTTTGAACCCTGGCTTCTCCACCTCCTAACTGGAAATTTTGGGAACCTCTCTAGGCCTCAGTCTCCCTACCTATAAAATGGGGACAATAAAAGTACCACATGTGGTTTAAATTGAGCTATTTCATAAGCAACGCTTAGTATAGTACCTCCTGGAATATAGTAAACAGTCAAGAAATAATGGCCATCACTGTTATCAGGTGAAGTCTTTCTGTTTGAGGGGCTGCCCTGGCCTTGTGGAAAGAGCACTGGCCTGGATGCCAATCCTGGCTCTGCTGCTTTTAGGCCGCAGACCGTTGTGAGCACTCAATGTGATTATCACGTATAGAAAGTACAGGCATAACTCATTTAACTGTGCTTCGCTTTACTGCACTTTGCAGACAATGCATTTTTTTACAAATTGAAGGTTTGTGGCAACCCCGCATCGAGCAAGTCTATCAGCGCCATTTTTCCTACACCATTTCCAACACTTCCTGTCTATGTGTCACATTTTGGTAGTTCTCATAATATTTCAAACTTTTTTAAATTATTATTACACTTGTTATGATGATCTGTGATCAGTGATCTTTTTTTTTTTTTTTTTTTTTTTTTTTTGCGGTATGTGGGCCTCTCACTGCTGTGGCCTCTCCCGCTGCGGAGCACAGGCTCTGGACACGCAGGCCCAGTGGCCACAGCTTACAGGCCCAGCCGCTCCATGGCACGTGGGATCCCCCCGGACCGGGGCACGAACCCGCGTCCCCTGCATCAGCAGGCAGACTCCCAACCACTGCGCCACCAGGGAAGTCCCTGTGATCAGTGATCTTCGATGTTACTACTGCAGTTGTTTTGTGGCTCCATGAACCATGCCCGTATAAGATGGCAGACTTAATGGATAAAAGTTCTGTGTGTTCTTTCTGACTGTCCCAACAGGCCATTCACCGTCTCTCTCCCTCTTTTTGGGCCTCCTTATTCCCTGAGACAACAACAATGTTGAAATTAGGCCAATGAATAGCCCTACAGTGGCCTCTTAAGTGTTCAACTGACAGGAATAGTCACACGTCTCTCACTTTAAATCAGAAGGTAGAAATGATTAAGCTTAGTGAGGAAGGCATGTTGAAAGCTGAGATAGGTCAAAAGCTAGGCCTCTTGTGCCAAAGAGTTAGCCAAGCTGTGACTGCAAAGGAAAAGTTCTTGAAGGAAATTAAAAGAGCTACTGCAGTGAAAACACGAATAAGAAAGCGAAACAGCCTATTGCTGATAAGGAGAAAGTTTGAGTGGTCTGGAGAGAAGATCAAACCAGCCATAATGTTCCCTTAAACTGAAGCCTAATCCAAGGCAAGGCCCTAACTCTCTTCAATTCTATGAAGGCTGAGAGAGGTGAGGAAGCTACACAAGAAAATTTTGAAGTTAGAAGAGGTCTAAGGAAAGAAGCCGTTCTCCATAACATCAAAGTGCAAGGTGAAGCAGTGAGTGCTGATGTAGAAGCTGCAGCAAGTTATCCAGAAGATCTAGCTAAGATAATTCATTATGGTGGCTACACTAAACAACAGATTTTCAATGTAGATGAAACAGCCTTATTTGGAAGAAGATGCCATCTAGGACTTTCATAGGTAAAGAGGAGAAGTCAGTGCCTGGCTGCAAAGCTTCAAAGGACAGGCTGACTCTCTTGTTAGGGGTCAGTGCAGCTGGTGACTTCAAGCTGAAGCCAATGCTCATTTACCCATTCTGAAAAATCCCAGGGTTCTTAAGGATTATGCTGAATCTTACTCTGCCTGGGCTCTATAAATGGAACAACAAAGCCTAGATGACAGCACATCTGTTTACAACATGGTTTACTGAATATTGTAAGCCCAGTGTTGAGATCTACTGCTCAGAAAAAAAGATTCCTTCCAAACTATTACTGCTCATTGACAATGCACCTGGTCACCCAAGAGCTCTGATGGAGATGTTCAAGATTAATGTCGTTTTCATGCCGGTAACACAGCATCCATTCTCCAGTCCATAGGTCAAGGAGTAATTTCCACTTTCAAGTCTTATTATTTAAGAAATATATCTCATAAGGCTATAGCTGCCATAGACAGTGATTCCTCTGATGGATCTGGGCAAAGTAAATTGAAAACCTTCTGGAAAGGGTTCACCATTAAAATACCATTAAGAACATGTGTGATTTCATGGGAAGAGGTCGAAGTATCAACGTTAATAGGAGTTTGGAAGAAGTTGATTCCAACCCTCATGGATGGCTTTGAGAGGTTTAAGACTTTAGTGGAGGAAGTAACTGCAGATGTGGTGGAAATAGCCAGAGAATTAAAAGTGAAGCCTGAAGATGTGACTGAATTGCTGCAATCTCATGATAAAGGGATCTCATGATCCCTTCCTAGGGATCAGTAAAGAAAGTGGTTTCTTGAGAAGGAGTCTACTCTTAGTGAAGATTTTGTGAAGAAAAAATCAAAAAGATTTTGTGAAACAATGACAAAAGATTTAAAATATTACACAAACTTAGTTGATAAAGCAGCAGCAGGGTCTGAGAGGATTGACTCCAATTTTGAAATAAGTTCTACTGAGGGTAACTTGCTACCAAACAGCATTGCATGCTACAGAGAAACTGTTCGTGAAAAGAAGCAGTCAATTAATGCGGCAAACTGCACTGTTGTCTTATTTTAATAAACTGCCACAGCTGCCCCAGCCTTCAGCAATCACCACCCTGATCAGTCAGCAGCCATCAGCACTGAGGCAAGACCCTCCGCCAGCAAAAAGATTATGACTCACTGAAGGCTCAGAAGAGGGTTAGCATTTTTTAGCAATAAAGTATTTTTTAATTAAGATATGTACATTGTTTTTTTTAGACATAATGCTATTGCATACTTAGTAGACTACAGTATAGTGTAAACATAACTTTTATACGCACTAGGAAACCAGTACATTTGTGCGGCTCGCTTTACTGCGGTGGTCTGGAACCAAACCCACAACATCTTCAAGGTCTGCCTGTGTCTGGCACACAACTGGTGCTTGAAAAATGAGAGCAGATGTTGAATCTGTAGGTCAAAGCAGGGCCTCCAAAGAAGCCAACACAATGCTGAACCACTCAGCTAGTGGTATAGCCTTTCTAAGTCCCCCAGACAAGAGAGGTATTGGTTCCCAAGCTGGGCGGGGCCAAGTGGTAACAGCAGTGGGGACAAAAGCATAGGCAGGTGATCAGGTGGTGACAGGTCTTATGGACCTGACTTTCTGGGACACTTTTCAGATTGAATGTTTCATACCAACCCAGGGCTCAAGCTAGAACTGAAGATACTCATGGATTAAGTCATTGCAATCTTGGCACACAGCTTTCCCAGATGGGCTGGTCCATCCCACTGCCTCGATGAAAGCTGTACTAGATGGTTCTCCTACAGAGGCTGGAGATTTTGGAGCCTCCAGTGTACCTCTTGGTCACTGGCTTCCTGTGAAATGGTGACTGGTCAGTGAGGCCCAGGGCAGGACAGCTCTCAGAGGGGCCTGAATCCTGGCCTCCATTACAGCCAAATGGATGAACTGCATGAGAATATCCTGTCCTCAGACTCACAGCACTTTGTACCCATCACCGTAATTTGCTTCTTGGAGGATACTGAGGCCCAGAGGAGAAGCATGACCTGCCCATGGAGAGCCAGCTAGGAGGTGTTCAGGCCAAATGGAAGGAAATTCCTGAGTCCTCCAATTCTCTGTTTGGGGCCATTTCCCCTGAATGGCAGGGACTGCCTGACTCTGATTCAGCTTCCCTGGGAGCTCCTCAGGAGAAGACAGATCTGGGCTACAGGTAGGATGGCAGGTAGGGCACCTGAAGAGAGCCAGGGGCCAGAGCACCTGGACTCCTCACCATAGTCGGCTACCCTGTTTCTCAGGCTCTGTGTGTCTCCTCCAGCAAGGGCAGTGGGAGAGGCCTGGAGTCACTCTGCCTGCATGGGACCCAGTTACCTGTAGCAGGAAGCCCCTGACACAGCTCTGTTGTGTGATCCTCAACATTTTCTTGCTTTGTCCACCTGCTAGAGGTCACCTGCACTCCTTGGCTCCTGGCCCCTGCCACCTTCAAAGCCAGCAGTGGCTGGCCACATCTTTCTCACGTCGACTCACTCCAAGACTGACTGCTCTGACTCTCTTTCACCTATAAGGGCTCTTGTGATTATGTTGGTCCCCACCTGGATAATCTAGAATAATCTCCCCACCTCCACATCCTTGATTTAATCTCATCTACAAAGTTCCTTCTGTCATGAAAGGCAACAAATTCACAGGTTCCAGGGATTAGGATGTGGACATCTTTGGTAATCATTAGTCTGCTTACCACAGAGATACCTTAATATTTTTTAAATCTGTATTTCTCGTTCTCTAGAACAAGGCTTAGAACTGTGCATAAGCTTATCAAACAATTATTTCATTCAGGGAATTATTTTTCATATCCTTTGTGTATGTTTCTAATGAATTATATATTTATTTGTTTATACAAACTCTTCGATACTGGGGATATTAATCCTTTCTATATGAACTGCAAATATTTCTCTATTTATTATTAGTCTTTAACTTTGCTGAACAGAAAAATTTTGTTTCTATGTCATCAAATGCATCATCAATCTTTCCTTTTATGACTTTTAGGTTTCGTGTCCAAGATTATTTTTTAGAATGTCACCCACTTTTCTTCTAGCCCCTTTATGATTTCTTTTTTCTTCCCTCTCTCTGTCCCTCCACCCCTCTGTTCCTCCTTCCATCCTTCCCTCCCTCCCTTTCTTTCCATTTCTATCTTGTGTCCATCTGGCATTTATTTTTGTGTAAGGAGTGAGGTAGAGATAAAGCTTAGTGTCTTTTCAATATAGCTAGTCAGTTGTCCTAACACCATTATTGAATAGTCCACCCTCACTCCATTGAAATGTCCTGGGGCATCTTCTAAAAGCACAGGTTCTAGCCCCATCCAGATCCATTGAAAGAGCATCTCTGGGAAAACAGCCTCAGAATCTATATTTTTACAAAACTCTCTGTAAAAATCTGACATAAACTTTTCTACAGCCCCATATTTGGGGACACTGATGAAACTCCTCTAGTTGCCTCCTGTAACTAATCACCTTACCTCTAGGCCCCCAGTGCTCCTCCACCCCACCCCACCATTTACTGTGGAAAGTGAAATCTCTTCAATTGCCAACTTCACCAGGCCCCTCCCTCTGTCAAGAACTCTCAATAGCTCCCAACTGCAGGGAGATGCAGCCAATGGTGTTTCAGCTTCCTCACAACCAGGCCCCGCCCAGCCTGTCCAGCCTCCTCTCTCCACCCAGCGCTTTCACTTTGCGTTAACTCTAACCTATAGGCTCTTGACCTCTCTGCTTGAACACAGTGCTGTTCCCCAGGGAACAGACAGAGAAAGGAGTCTGGAGGTTGATTTCACAGAGGAGTCAGGGAATGCTTCCTGAAAGCACATGTGCTTGAACTAGGCCTTGAAAAATGGGGAAAATCTTGATGGTTAGACTTGAAAGAAAAGGGCTGTAGTCTAGCAGGGAGGTTCAACACATGCAGTGCTCGGGAGGCCGGAATGTGGTCACAGGGAACGGTGAGTTTGCTGCCTCTCTCCCCTCCAGGGCTTTGGGGCTCCCGAGCCCCGTGTGCAGGCCGTTCAGGGTGTGGGCAGAAGATTTCAAAAGTTCCCTCCTAGGTCCTAGAATGACAGGAAAAAGCCCCAAACTGTGAAGGCTCAGTTCTGCCAAACAGATCTTCCAACTGAGCTGGGGTCAGTACTGACCCTCAGAAAGCAGGTAGAAGGCACAGTCTGGTCCTATGGGGTGGCCCAGGGTGTGCTGCTGGGCTGGATCAGGTTTCCAGGGTGACCAGACCCTCACACCCTCTGTCCTGGAAACAGGCAGCATCTAGGGTCTGACGGATTGCCTATGCTGGGAAGAAGAAGTTTTCCACTAGTCCAACAGGTCAAATAGTGCTGCTTCCCTGAGAAGCCTGAGATGTCTGCCTTGGGTCAGACCTGTGGCTTAACCAGTTCATCAGTATCTTCCTGGGAAATGTGTCTCTCCCTGAACTGGGCAGTGGCTGGGCCTTATTCATCTTTGTATTTCAGTGCCGGGCACTGGACCCAGCACTGAGTAAAATATTAAAAATACTTTAAGGGCTTCCCTGGTGGCGCAGTGGTTGAGAGTTTGCCTGCCAATGAAGGGGACACGGGTTCGTGCCCCGGTCCGGGAGGATCCCACATGCCGCAGAGCGGCTGGGCCCGTGAGCCATGGCCACTGAGCCTGCGCGTCCAGAGCCTGTGCTCCGCAATGGGAGAGGCCACAACAGTGAGAGGCCCGCATACCGAAAAAAAAAAATTTTTTTTTTAAATTACTTAAATGAGCATCTACTGTGTGCCCAAACTATACTAAACATTAACATATTGATCCTCACACAGATGCCCTTTTGAGAGCACTGAGGCTCAAAGAGGTGAAGCTAATTGCTTCAGATGATACAAGAAAGGGCAGAGGTAGGATGTGAACCCTGAGTTCAGGCCACTGCCTAGAAAACCCCCAAGAGCATTGACCTTGGTCAGAAGGGCCCTGAGTGGATTCTGCCTGTTTTCCCAGCACCCAGATCCTCCAGGAAGTCTTTCCAGTTAACCACAGCCATCTCCGCTTACACCGCTCTCCTCCCTATGTGCAATCACTCTGCATGACCCTGTTAAACTCAGGGCTGAGTTTCCTGATAAATGCTTTCTATAAACAATGAGTGATAGATTATTCACTGTCTGGGCAGCTCCCCAATCATTTCCCTTAGATGACTGTCTCTGTGTTCCTACTTTCCCTTCTCCTCCTCCCTTCCAACCCCAAGACCCAGACAAGGCTTGGAATTTGTACACACTGGTCGAGAAGCAAATTCTATTCATAGCAAAGAGAAATCTAGGTAATCCCGGGTGAGTTATAACTGGCTGGTGTTTGTCTTCCTGTTAGAAAGCCCAGGGATCAAGGTGGAATTGACATCACAGGGGAGGGGCCATCTCCAGAGACATCTCCAGGAGAGCAGGAACGGGTTTTATAGTCAAGACCAAACAACAATGCAGCCAGAACTCCACTCCGCCAGACCTTCGGAAGCCCAGACTTAGCCCGATTATTTGTGGTTGTGATAAGTAAGGCAAAGATGGTCCTCACCAATGCCTTGTGTCTAGACCAAACAACTGAACTCTTAGTATGTGTCAGGGCCATTCTTAGTGTTTTACACAATAATTCTATCAGGCAGGGACCATTATCATCTGCATTTTACAGATGAGGAAACTGAGACACAAAATCACAAAGCTGGTAATGGCAGAGCTGGAACTTGGGTCATCGGGTAACTTCTGCCGTGGAGACCCTCAAGGCAGCTGGAGCCATGCCAGCCTTGCAGACAGGACTCAGATATGAATCACAGTCCTAACACTTCAGGTAACCGAATACTGTTCCTAGCAGCATTCCTTCCCATCCTGTGGACTGGCCTTGTGAAGAGTACTTTTTTCCCTCTTTCACCAAAAAAGGTAGCTACTGTGTTTAAGTCTTGTTCCCACTGAGACTGAAAATGAAGTAAGATCAGGAACTGTAGCCTGAACTCAACAAGGGCCCAGTGAAACCCAGATGCTTGTAGTTGATTAATTTATGAAGTTACCTACTGCTATAAATCTAGTTATCTATCCACCCACCTATCTCATTATTTATTTATAACCGCCTTGTAAGGATTAAAAGAGGCTTCTGGACACCTGTAAGAACTTGGTGAGCATCTGAACTTAACTCGACCTGCTTATCTTAAATGGGCCAGGAAGTACTTGTGGGTAAAAGAGCCTAAGGAAGAACAAGGCCTGAAATGAAAGCTGGGCACAGTCAGGCAGACTTGTCTTCCAGCCATTCGCATTCTGCCAGTCCTAAGAAACACTTGCACTCCACGTTTGTCCCAATGGCCTGCTCTCTCATGGGTGTCCAGCAGGTCTAGCTGTTCCTTTGATGTCATTTTGTTTCTATACAAATGCCCATGGTACAAAAGTCACACCTGCCTACAAACTTCCTAGGTAGTTAAGGTGTTTTGGTCCACTCTAAAGGGTAATATATAGAACACACTATAACACACATATGCACACATCATAAACTCTATAAGGACAAATGACCAGAGAGACTGGGTGACATACAAAGTGTATTCCAAAGTGGACAATGACAAAAGTAGGGAATACCTATGGTCTCCACCATTCTTGCCCATGTGGCAAGATGGCTATAAACTATACTAGTAATGATACAGCAGTTACAATGATTGCTTTGCAACTCATTTCTTCATTTATTCACTCAGTCTGCAAATATTACGTGGGCCTTCTCAATGCCAGGCCAGTTTATGAAAACAGATATAAATTATAGATCTTACTATAAAAAGCTACAGTAATCAAGGTAGTGTGGCATCAACACAAGGGAGAGAACAACAACAACAACAAAAATCAGTGGAAACAACAGAGTAAGAAAACAGACCCCCACATATACAGTCACCCGATTTATAACTAAGGTGTGATTGCATTTGGTGGGGGAAATGTTAGCCTTTTCAACAAATGGTACTGATGCAACTGGATATCCATATGGAAAAGAATGAACCTTGTCTACAGCATACACAAAAATTAATGTGAAAAGGATGATTGGCCTGAATACAAAAGATTAAACAATAAAGTTTGTAGAAAAAAACAAAAGGACATATCTTCATAAACTTGGGGTCAGCAAAGACTTCTTACACCATTCACAAAAAGCAAAAAATCACATAATCATAAAGGAAAGGGTTGATAAATGGGGCTTCATTAAAATGAAAAACTTCTGCTCATCAGAAGATACCAATAATAGAGTAAAAAGACAAACCACAGACTGGGAGAAGATATTTTCAATACATATTCAACAAAGGACTCATCCAGAATATAAAAAATTCCTAAAAATAAATTTTAAGAAGGCACACAACCCAATTAAAAATGGCCAAAGTTAAAATGAATCAAAGATCTAAACATAAGAGCTAAACTATATAACTCTTAGAGGGAAACATAGGGGAAAAGCTTCATGACATTGGACTTAGCGATGATTTCTTGGATATGAGACTAAAGCCCAGGAAACCAATGTAAAAATAGATAAACATATACATATATATGGAATTTAAGGAAAAAAAATGTCATGAAGAACCTAGGGGTAAGACAGGAATAAAGACACAGACCTACTAGAGAATGGACTTGAGGATATGGGGAGGGGGAAGGGTAAGCTGTGACAAAGCAGGGGAGAGGCATGGACATATATGCACTACCGAGCGTGAAGTGGATAGCTAGTGGGAAGCAGCCGCATAGCACAGGGAGATCAGCTCGGTGCTTTGTGACCACCTGGAGGGGTGGGATAGGGAGGGTGGGAGGCAGGGAGACGCAAGAGGGAGGAGGTGTGGGAACATATGTATATGTATAGCTGATTCACTTTGTTATAGAGCAGAAATTAACACACCATTGTAAAGCAATTATACTCCAATAAAGATGTAAAAAAAAAATAGATAAACTGGACTTCATCAAAATTTAACACCTTTGTGTATCAAAGGACACAATCCACAGAGTGAAAAGGCAGTCTACAGAATGGGAGAAAATATTTTCAAATCATATATGTGATAAGGGGTCATATGAAGAATATATAAAGAACTCCTACAACTCAAGAACAAAAACCAAACAACCAGATTAAAAAATGAGCAAAAGACTTGAATTTCTCCGAAGAAGATATACAAATGGCCAGAAAACACATGTAAAGATGCTTAATGTCACTGATCATTAGGGAAATACAAATCAAAACTACAAGAAACCACCTCACACACATTAGAAGGGCTACTAAAAAAACAAAAAGAAAAAACCCAGAAAATGACATGAATTGGCAAGGATGTAGAGAAACCTTATGCACTGTTGGTGGGGATCCAAAATGGTTCAGCCTCTTTGGAGAACAGTATGGTGGTTCCTCAAAAAAAATTAAAATAGAATTACCATATGATCCAGCAATTCCACTTGTGGGTATATACTCCACAAAGAATTGAAAGCAGAGTCTCAAAGAGCTATTTGTACACCCATGTTCAAAGCAGCATTATTCACAATAGCCCAAAGGTAGAAATAATCCAAGTGTCCACTGATGGATGAATGAGTAAACAAAAGGTGGTATATACATGCATAGAATATTATCCAGTCTTAAAAAGGAAGGAAATTTTGACACATGCTACAATGTGGTTGAACCCCAAGGACATTATGCTAAGTGAAATAAACCAGTCACAAAAAGACAAATACTATATGATTCCACTTATACAAAGTACCTAGAAGAGTTGACTTCATAGAGACAGAAAAGAATGGTGGTTACCAGGGGCTGGCAGGGAAAGGGGAATGGAGATTTGTTGTTTATTGAGTATAGAGTTTCAGTTTTGCGAGATGAAAAGAGTTCTGGAGAGTCACCGATATTGCACAACCATGTGAAAATAATACTACTGAACTTAAAAAGGGTTAAGATGGTAAATTTTATGTTTTGTGTATTTTACCATGATTTTGTTAAAATGGCAAAAGATTTGAACGGGTACTTTAAAAAAGAGGTTATCTAGGGCTTCCCTGGTGGCGCAGTGGTTGAGAATCCACCTGCCGATGCAGGGGACATGGGTTCGTGCCCCGGTCCGGGAAGATCCCACATGCCATGGAGCGGCTAGGCCCGGGAGCCATGGCCACTAAGCCTGCATGTCCGGAGCCTGTGCTCCGCAACAGGAGAGGCCACAACAGTGAGAGGCCCACGTACTGCAAAAAAAAAAAAAAAAAAAAAAAAAAAAAAGAGGTTATCTAAATGGTCAGCAAGCATATGAGAAGGTGTTCGACACCATTACTCATTAGGAAAATACAAATTAAATCCACCACACGTTCACCAGAATGGCTAAGGTGAAACAAACAAAATGATACCAAACGCAAGAATGTGGAGCAACTGGAACTCTTCTTGTACATTGTTGGTGGGAAAGTAAATAGACACAACCATCTGGACAATTGATTGGCAAAATCTTCAAAGTCAAACCCACACCTATCCCATGACCTAAAAATTCCACTGTTAAGAATGTTTCCTACAGAAATGCATGTAAATGTCTGCCAAAAAATGCAGACAAGAATGTTCATAGTAGCTTTATGTTATGAAACAGCAAAAAACTGGAAACAACCCAAATGCCAACAACAGAATAGATAAATAAGTTGAGGTATATTCATACAAGGATTATCACACAGTAATTAAAAAGAACAAAGTACTGCTACAGACAAAAATACAGATGGATCTCACAGGTAAAATAATAAGCAAAGGAGTTCAGACACAATTGGCTAAATACTGTATGATTCCATTTAATTAAAGCTTAGCAAAACTAATTATTGTATTAGAAATCAGAATGGTGGTTAGCTCTGGTGGGGTATTGGCTAGGAAGGGGCATGTAGGAGTTTCTGGGGTGATAGAAATGTTCTACATCTTGATTTGGTTACATATATATTACATGAGTGTATATATGTAAAAACTATTTGAGTTGTAACCTTATGATGTGTGTTCAGAATTATATGTATGTTATGCCGCAATTTTAAAAAAGACATGGACTTTGCACTTGAAAAATACAAAGCCTATGAGAAGAGAGACACAAACAAAAATAGATTATAAGGTGTGGCAGATGCCATGATAGAAAGAGGCTGCTCTGAGTACAGGCTGGGGGTGGGGAGGAAGGGGAGGCTTTAGAGAAGGTACACTGGGCTCCGAAGGACGCTCGGGATTTCACCAACCAGAAAAGGGGACCAGTGTGAGCAAAGGCAGGATGATGCTGGGGGAAACCCTGAGTGTGTGAGAAGGTAGGTCAGTGTGGTTAGAGGGTTGGGGGTGTAGAGCTTAGTGGTGGGACATGAAGCTGAAGATATGAATCAAGTCAGTCTTCAGATCTGTTTATTTAAATGAGCTCCCTATAAGCACTGGCTGAGGGAATGAATGAGCCTTCCCACAGTCACGACGCATCTGATGTTTGGAGTCACAGGCACAGCATGTTTGCATGGCAACACGTACTGATGAGATACAGCCCCGGTGTGGCTGTGCAGCCCGTTTCTTCTAAAATTGTTAATTTCCCTTCGAATTTTGGTTCTATGTCTTCCAGGCCCCAGAATTAGAAACGATCCTCACTCAGTTTCAGTACTGACTCTCTATGAACGCTGAGGGGTTTTTTTTTGTTTTTTTTTTTTTTGTATTTACCCTCTCTCCCAACTTCCTTCCACACCATCTCACCATTATATATTTTTGGTTGTTCTGGCAGTTGCCTTTAACATCTTCCAATAATATACTTAAATTGCTATTTCCTGGCCTGTCAACTTTAGACGGGATCTATTCATTTCTATGAACAACGAAGAAATTCGTGCACCCTCCCACCTTTCCACCTCCCTTCTTCTGTCCACCTTTAAATTCCTGTTAGTTACACATTTATTACAGTCTTCTTATATATTGTCAAGTTTCATAACATTTACATTTTCTTCCATATTATAATTAAGTCTAGTCTATAGGTTAATTCTAAAAATTGAAGCTAATAAACAATATGATTGTAAAGAGATCATTTCCTGGGGAACCACTTCGTATGAATAGACCCAAGAGAAAGAAATGTAATTCCACATGACTAAGACTTTGTCGCAAGAAGAAAAGTCTTCCACAAGTTAAGAACCAAGCAATGCTCCTACACAGTATTTATGGCTTCCTTCACTTCTTGAATTCTCTGTCATCATCTTTTTGGATTCCTTTTTGTATTGATAGAAATAACTCCAGGGTTTTTCTTTTTCTTCCAGAAATATGAATGACTGACTGAATGATAAACTTTCTTTTTTTTGTCCACACAACTTGCGGGATCTTAGTTCCCCAACCAGGGACTGAACCCGGGCCCCAGCAGTGAAAGCGCCAAGTCCTAACCACGTGACCACCAGGGAATTTCTGAACTTTCTAAATTCTTACACATAAAAAGTCTTTATTTTGCTTTCAAAGTTTGAGGAGATAGAATTCTTAGTTCAAAATCATTGTCCTCCAGAATTTTGAAAGCACTGGTCCACTGTCCTTGGGCATCTTGTGTTACTGATGAGAGATTCCGATGTTAAGTTTTGATTCTCTCTGGAAGCTTTTCATTTTTTATCCTTGATGTTCTGAAGTTTCAGTAAGATTGAATGTCTAAATGTTCCTTTTCACTGATTCCTGTCCTGAAATCAGTGTGGTTTTTCAAGTTTAAAATCTGTGCATGTTTCTTCAACCCAGGGAAATTTTCTTTTGTTACATCTTTGACTATTTCCATGCCTCCCTCTCCCTCTGCCACTGTCTGTCATCACTGCTTCCAGATCTCCTATTTAATGGATACTGAACCTCCTGGATCTATCCACCAACTTTTTCTCCTTGATGTTTTGCTCTACATTCTGGGATATTTTCTTAGTTTGAACTTCTAGATTACCAATTTGGTATTCCTCTATATTCACTGTGTTATTCAGTTCACCCACTGCATTATTTTAGGAGTCATATTTTAAATTTTCAATAATTATTTCCTTTTCTCTGATTGCTCCATCTTCATAGCTACTGATTCCTTTCTATTAAATGAGATAATCTCTCAATTATTGCCAAGGATACTAATGGTAATTTATTTTAGGGCTCACTTATGTTTGAACTCCCTTCCTTTGGAGTGAGCTCTTCTATTTTTCCATTTTGGGCCTTCTTTTTCTGCTATTGGTTTTCTTCTAATGTTTGGTGACCCTGGTTGTCCATACATATTTATAAATGAAGAACTATGTTGTGAAGATAGTATACATGTTAGGATACAGGTTCTAGCCCCTGTAACAAGGACCCAACTGTAAGAGTGGCTTAGACAAGAGAAGTTTACTTGTGTCTTGTGTAACAGTCTGAGTGTAAGTGGCTGTGGGCTAATATGGTGGCTTCACAGTGCGGCTTTCTTTGATCTATCTCCTCTGTAACCCACAGCATTTGTTTTCCATCTCCTTTGTCCACACCCTATTCAGAGGGAAAGAGACAGGAGAGGGCAAGCCTGGGAGTTGTACTTGTGATTTGGGTTCACAGCCGCCACAGAGCCACACCTAGCTGCAAGGAAGCCTAGGAAATGTAGTCATTAGCTGGGTGGCCATGTACCCTGATAAAATTTTCATTACTGCAGAAGAAGCAAAAAAGGATAGTGGTGAAACAGTGAACTGGATAGAGCTTCCTATGAGGTCTTTGGTCTATTTTTCTGACAGGTTTGCCCTTGAATGTGATGATGGAATCATGAACCCATCCTATTTAGGGTTCTTTATAAAAGAGTAAAGCATTATGATGGCAAGTCTCCCTGTAAGGACTGTGGAGGGGAAGCTGGCCAGTGGACTCCTGCAATTGCCAAAAGAAGGGCTTTACTCCACACTGGGCACAGTGATATCCTTCACTCCAAGGCAGAGCTGCCATATTTCCCTGCTTGTCCCTGACCACAACACTGAGTTGGCTAGGGAGTTCTGGAACTCCCTCAGCTGGGCTTGTCTCTTAGATCCTGGCCCCATTACTTTCCTTAGAGAGCATTTCTTGGGATTCGGCCTGTCGTTGGCTGCCTGCCTCTGCATGTAGAAAGTGAGAGGGGTTGCACTGGAATTCCTCTTCTGAAAAGCTCTTCAAGGGACTCTGCAACCCTGGCAGCCCATTCCTGTTCTTTGTTTTGCTGGCTCTCGGCTTGACCTATACTTGGCTTCTCTGGGATAAAAATCACTCAGGCTTCTAGTCTTGGCTGTAGTGTCTTCTGCTCTGATTTCTCCATCTAACCCATCTCATGGGCTTCCTAACTTCCTAGGACTTATCAACATTTTTGGTTCATGGAAGGCATTCTATCTTGTTTTCCAATATTATGATGTCATCCTTTCAAACGTGGCTTTCTCTGCCATCTAATAATTCTCAGGGTACATGTGGAGGTGAACACTTGTGCTCCCGCTGTTAGGAAATCTTTGGGCTGTGACTCATTGGCAGAGAGGCCCATGGCCCTTCTAGGAGACTGACACACCAGGGGAAGATGGGCCCTTCCAGCTGAGGGTCCCACAGTGTCCAGTCTTGCAGAGAGCACATTCAATGCTCCCAACTCCAGCCTCCCCACTGAGGTTCCATGAAGGGCAGGAACAGCTGGTCCTGTTCACCTGGGTAGCCTGGTGGCCCACCAGGTAGTGTCAATGACCTGACTGTCTCAGAGGCCTGCAAGTCATTGCATGGGCACCTGGCATGCTCTTTTGCTTTCTCTCAGATTCTGGGGAGAGCCTTTGGAGGTAGCTAATTAGCCAACCCTTGTACCCTGTCACCCACTATGACCCAGGAGCTGAGAGCCACGGAGCTGTCTAAATTAAGTGTGCTGGGAGAAGGGGCTCCAGAGGCTATTTCTAGTCCATAGTTACTCCCCTTCCCAAGACCCTCTAGGCTCCCCACATAGTTTTGGCTCTAGGGTGTTGCTTTAAAGGTCTTTTCAGTGGGCTCCTGCCTGCGTCTCCAGCCTCTTCTCTCCCTTCTCCCTCCAATCTGTGTGTTCTAGCCACAGGCAGCTGAAGAGTTCTCAGAACACATGCCATTCCCATTGCCCAAATGCCCTGTCCTTCCTACACATGTGGCAAATGTCTCAATGTCCTCCAAACCCACCTGTGATGGCACCTTGGCTGGGCCATGGTACCCAGATGTATGGTCAAACATTGTTCTAGATGCAGTTATTTTTTAGATGAGATGAACATTTAAAGCTGTAGACTTTGAGTCAAGCAGATTATCCTCCATAATGTGGGTGAGCCTCATCCAATCAGTTGAAGGCCTAACAAAACAAAGACTGACCTCCCCCAGAGAGAAGGCACTCTGCCAGCAGACAGCCTTAGGACTCCAACTGCAACTCCCCTGAGTCTGCAGCCTCCCAGCCACCCTGCAGGTTTGGGACTTACTAAGCCTCCACAATCGTGTGAGCTGATTTCTTAAAATAAATCTCTTTCTATATATATTTAAGTCCTGTTGGTTCTGTTTCTCTGGAGACGCCCGACTAATACATCACCCCAAACATCAAATCCTCCAGCAAGCTTTCTGCAACCCTCTTGCATTCAGTCAAACACTTCTGTACATCTCACACCATGCTGTAATTTATTTCTTTATGGGCTTTTCTCCCCCTAAGAGACAGACTTCTTCTAGGCCAAGGTCTTCGTTCATTCACCATTATATCCCTAGCACAGTAGCAGGCATACAAATAAATGGTGCTTAATAATTAATGTTGGCCAAAGGGTGGGTAAATTAGTGAGAACAAGAGAGGGTCAAGGCAAGTGGGCTAGGGGAGTCTTACTGTATAAAGGGATCAGGTCAGGCTCTTGAAAGAGACCCTGTAAGATAGGCCAGAGAGGGACAAGATAACTAGTTCCTGAAAACCAGGCTCACAGCCCCACTCCTAAATACAGGTCACTGAGTGGGGGAGGGGAGCCCTCTGTGAGTTTAACGTAGGGGAGGTTAACCCGTATGCCAGTGTACAACCAGCCCAGCTTCTTGGGCCCCAGGGAGCTGGGTTTAATTTAATACTCACTGAATTCTAACCTCAATTTCTTGTTAGGAAGTCTCACTTTGGGTCCTGATCTGGGTCTTCCTTTTTTGATGACAGCTGAACTCTGCAAGCACTTGGGGGGCACTGTTGTGTCCTTGAGGGGAGCGACTCTCAGCCTTCTCTAACCCCCACCCCCTAAATCTCTCGTGCTCTGTCCTCACCAAGCAAGGAGACATAGTCAGGCATAATTTTCTAAGACTGCATTACAGGGGAAAAAACAAAAAGAGGCTCTTGCAATCCACACATCCTTTTCTCCATCCAAACCAGATGATTTTGAAAATTCCACCTGGCAGAAGGCCATGGGCTGGGGGTGTAGGGCAGGAGGTGAACCCTTTGGGAATCAGGGCTCTGTGTTTCCCAAAGCTCTAAGCACAGGTCACTGGCTGCCCAGGGAATCAGGCACGAACGAATGAGTGAATGAATAGAACAGACAGATGCTAAATTGAATGGATTATAACATGCCCCAAGTTCCTCCCTATAAAACAAGCTCAGGCCAAGAGCATTTAACTCAGGAAAAAGAAAAAGAACCAGAAGCAAAGATAAGCTGGAGACTGATAAAGGGACTGGTGGTTTAAGAAGGATGAATCGGATTTTGTGACAGAGACAAACTGGCAATCAACTGGGATAACTTCAAGGGTTGCTAATGTTACTGAGCGCTGACTACGTGCCGGGCACGCTGCTACGCATTTGAAACACACAGCCCCACGAGGTAGGTAATGTCTCTAAGTCCATTTGACAGATGAGGCAAATAAGGCACACAAGGTCACATGACTTGCCCAGGGGCACACATTCAATAAAGGCTGGACTGGGAGTCCAGGCAAGCAGGTGGCTCACGAGTGTGCTGTGCTTGCAGCCACCTCCCCATATAACCTCCACGCATGGCACTGGCACATTTAATCGAGGAAATAGGAAAAAATGGAGTTTTGCTTAAGGCGTGAATTTTGCTCAGGCCTGGAGATCTAGAGACTTGGCTTTGCCCTGCCTCACTGGGCTCCCTGAGCAAGTCGTCCCCGATCTGTGCTGCCTGTTCCCGTATTTGAAAAAGAGGGTATTGACCATAGTTGGTTTCTAAGGACTTGACCGCCCTGGATGCTTCTGCTCCCTGGCCTGGGTCTTCCCAGCTGCCCTGAGGCCCACTCCCCCAGAAGGCCTGAGTCTGGCCCTCAAACAATCCTTCTGATGAGGCCTGTGTGGATACAGACCACCCCTTGCCCAGGACATTCCAGGCTTCTTGTACAGTACCTGGCCCTCCGGCTGGTTGTGATGCTCCACCCTGGGCCCCATGCCCTCCACCTCTCCAGCTTCCCAACCCCCTACTTCCACTCCCTTTCACCTGTGCCCCACTCCTCCCACCCCTTTTGCCTCCTGGCCAGGGTTCAAACCCCTCCCTCAGCCCTGCTGCCTGGTCCCCCTTCTTCCCTTTTGTTTTGTCTGGCCAAATCCTACTTGTCAATGCTGCCAGCCCCCTCCCTGGGGTCTCCTCCAGTGTCCCAGACAGAACCAATTTCCCCCTTCCTCTGGGTTGTGCTTACACCTCTATTTCAAATAATAACAATAATATGAATAATGCTACCTTGTATGGGTGCCATGATTACAGCTCAGTAAAGGCTTTCATAGTCATCCTCTCATCTAATTTTACCAGGTTCTTCCCTGCAGAGACGACCTACTGTTTATGCTCCCTCTCCCCCCTTAGATTGTAATCACAAGGTCTGAACATCACTTCCCAATTGAAAAGTTCCCCAAGACCGCCCTCTGGTTAGGGCCTTATCATCTCATTTTGCACATGAGGAGACAGAGGTTCAGTGAGGCTGAAGGACTCCCCAGACACAGGGCTGGAATGTAACCAGGCGGGATCCACAGCCCAGGCCTCTCATTCTCAGACCAATGTTCTTCGAGGGTACCTTGCTCCCTGATCTGCACCCAGGATCTGACTCTGTGTTCCTGGCCCACCCTTAGCCCTGACAAACATGGTATCCTGAACTCAGGAACCAGGAGCGGTATGTTGATGTGAAAAATTAATTCATCAGGGCCTAGAATCATCTTCCTAAGTGTCCCCATCCAGAGCCCTACGAGGTCAGCCCCCCCCCAACCTTTCACCTTTAAAAAATTTTTTTTTATTGGAGTATAGTTGCTTTACAATGTTGTGTTAGTTTCTACCGTACAGCAAAGTGAATCAGCTATACATATATAGCTGTATAGCTATACATATATAGCTATACATATATAGTATACATATATCCCCTCTTTTTTGGATTTCCCTCCCATTTAGGTCACCACAGAGCATTCACCACAGAGCACTAAGTAGAGTTCCCTGTGCTATACAGTAGGTTCTCATTAGTTACCTATTTTATACATAGTATCAATAGTGTATATATGTCAATCCCAATCACCCAATTCATCCCACCCACCCCTTTCCCCCTTGGTATCCATACGTTTGTTCTCTATGTCTGTGTCTCTAATTTTGCTTTGTAAATAAGATCGTCCATACCAATTTTTTCAGATTCTTCATCTATGCATTAATATACGATATTTGTTTTTCTCTTTCTGACTTACTTCACTCTGTATGACAGTCTCTAGGTCTACCCACGTCTCTACAAATGACCCAATTTTGTTCCTCCTTATGGCTGAGTAATATTCCATTGTATATATGTACCAATCTTCTTTATCCATTCCTCTGCTGCTGGACAGTTAGGTTGTTTCCATGTCCTGGTTATTGTAAAGAGTGCTGCAATGAACATTCGGGTGCATGTGTCTTTTTGAATTATGGTTTTGTCCGGGAAAAGATGCTCAATATCACTAATTATTTGAGAAATGCAAATCAAAGCTACAATGAGATATCACCTCACACCTGTCAGAATGGCCATCATCACAAAATCTACAAACAATAAATGCTGGAGAGGGTGTGGAGAAGAGGGAAACCTCTTGCACTGTTGGTGGGAATTAAATTGATACAGCCACTATGGAGAACAGTATGGAGGTTCCTTAAAAAACTAAAAATAGAACTACCATGTGACCCAGCAATCCCACTACTGGGCATATACCCAGAGAAAACCATAATTCAAAAAGACACATGGGCAGGGGTTGGAAGATGGGCAGGGGTGGGACCTTGAGACCCTGAAATCCTGGTCTCTTTTTCCTTCACCCAGAAACTCAGGAGACCCAATGGTGTTTCTTGTTTGTTATGCAGAAAGGGGGTGGCCTCTGCTAGTTGTTGTCCCCACGAGTCTGGCAGGATTAATACGGTGCCCCCTTCCAGGGCACGGACCTGGAGGCTCTGGGGCACCTAGAAGGGGGAACTACAGGGATGCCCCGGGGAGGGAGTGGTGGAGAGCAGCCAGGACTGCTGGCTGCTGAGTCACCTCCCTGGGTGCCAGGCAAGGCACAGCCCTGCTCACTGGCCTGCAGGGACTCCCCACTCCCTTCCCAAGAACTCCAAGTCCTTCTAACATGCCACAAACCTCTCCAAATGGGTTTCCTAATGGGTTTTGGCCCAAGTGAGTGATTTCTCTTTCCCAAACAGGATCACACCCATCTCCCTGTCCAGGTCACTCATAGCTCCCCTCTCCTGTGGCAAAGACCGCTGCCAATTTTTGAATGCTTACTATTACATGCTGGGCTCAAGACAGTTTCTATCGTACCCCTCACTGTACTGATGGTTTCACATATCGTATCTCCAGCTACAGATTTTATAGAGCACAGCTGTTTGTTTGTTTTTTTTTTAAGATTTTTTTTTGATGTGGACCATTTTTAAAGTCTTTATTGAACTTGTTACAATATTCTTTCTGTTTTGTGTTTTGGCCTTCTGGCCGCAAGGCATGCGGGACCCCAGCTCCCCAACGAGGGATCGAACCCGCACCCCCCCTGCATTTGAAGGCAAAGTCTTAACCACTGGACCACCAGGGAAGTCCCCAGAACTGTGTTTTTAACTCCCTTGACGTTCTCTGTGCCTGCCCCATGGTAGGCACTCATGGGTGTCTGTGAGTGAAAGAACGAATGAATGAATGAAGTTTTAATTGTGGAAAACCTTAGTTAATGGACAGTTTACAGAAGTCACCTTGATTCCTTTCTGGAAAAGGGGGTGTATTCATTTTCAAGACTAGTGACGATAGTAATCTATTAATAAATAGAATTTTCTAAACTTTGAGTGTCTTTCTCATGAACATAACTTTTTGGAACCTGCTCTATTAGACGGTATCTAGTATAATTCACATACCATAAATTTTACTCTTTTAAATGTATGATTAAGTGGTTTTTATTATAGTCACAAGATTGTGCAACCATCATTATGTAATTCCAGAACATCTTCATCATTCCAAAAAGAATCCCCATACCCCTTAGCAGTCAATCCACATTCCCCTCCCCACAAGCCCCTGGCAACTGTTAATTTATCTACTTTCTGTCTCTATGAATTTGCCTATTCTGGACATTTCATATAAATGGAACATGGTCTTTTGTGTCTGGCTTCTTTCACTTAGCATAATGTTTTTACTCATTTGCTTTAAAAATATTAGTATTTCATGGTGCTTCTAAGAGCACCCTGGCCCCCAGAGGTTCTGAGGCCATAATGCCAGGGAGATCATACAGTTTGGAGTGGGTGCTATGAGCCCTCAGGACAGCATAGGGTCTGGCAGCAGATGTACGGGACTGGGGAGTATGGGAGTCAGACAGAAGATGTTGTCACAGTCTGGGCAGTCTAGGGCCAGCAGCAGAACCAGCTGGTAGGAACCAATCACACAGGGGGACTGAGAGCCCTGCAGTGCACTCAGGAATGCCCAAGGGAACAGCTGCCTGCAAACCCGATTCTCTGGTAGGGAGAGAGCCATGCCCAGCCCTGAGTCTGGAGAGAGAGTCCCATTTCTGAGGTGGCCTCAAAGTTCAACTCCTGGAGGAGTGGGTCCCCAGCACTTGGCTGGTTCAGATCTAGGGGTGCAGAACCGTCAGTGGCCACCGTCTCTGTCTAACCCAGACATTAGCCGGGAAGCAGCACCTCCTGGCAGGAAATCCCAACAGGCTAAGTAGCTCCAAGAATGCTTTGGTCTTAGGCAGTTTGTACAGGAATTGATTAATTAATTTCCCTTTTTTTTTCAATTTTAATTTGCTTTATTCCACAGAGGACCTGAGCTGGTTTACACAAACAAAATCGGAGCTTGAGTTAAAAATGATGCATCAACCCAGGGGAAATAGAAGACGTAAGGTCTACAGCAGAAGGGGTAAAAGACCATGGATAAGTAGCTTGGGAGCCCCACGTGGTGGCTCTGTTTGGGCCTTAGGTTCAGGGTAGGGCTTCCTGGCAGTAAAAGAAGGAAGGACAACACAGTTAGTCGTACCTTCTCGGTGTCCTGACGATAAACACAGCAGTTTCTCAGAAAAAGCGCAGCTCTTCTTGGCACTAAGATCTGAAGGGAATTTCTCTCCTGCTGTTTCAAAGAGGGAGCCATTCATGAAGTCATTCCTCCAGTACTTCTTGGGCTGTGACGTGCCAGCTCCAGGCTGGCTCTGCCGGCCTCTAAAGATGCCAGGTGGGCCCCACCCTTTACATCATTAGCTCTTGTTTGGGAAATGCTGTGCCATTTGGTGACCACCATGCCACGTTTCGCCAGAAACACATACCATCTGTACGGTTATTTATATAAAACTTTAATTTACATTGACTTGAATTTGACTTGTTAAAACATAGCCTCATCTTAGCAGTAGGGATCATGGGTGTAACTGCCAACTTTAGGGGTTTTTTTGTGCGTGTGGTACGCGTGCCTCTCACTGCTGTGGCCTCTCCCGTTGCGGAGCACAGGCTCTGGACACGCAGGCTCAGCGGCCATGGTTCACGGGCCCAGCTGCTCCGCGGCATGTGGGATCTTCCCAGACCGGGGCACGAACCTGTGTCCCCTACATCAGCAGGCGGACTCTCATCCACTGCGCCACCAGGGAAGACCTCAACTCTAGGTTTTTATTTAACTGTTTTAATATTAAGAAATTACTCTTCAAAAAATGGATTTCACCCATGTTCCCCTAAAACCACCTCATGTTCTACTAGTGGTTTGTGTCCTGCACAAAAGCCTCCCCCCACCATTTCACTTCGGATGCACGAGGGTGCGTCCCCTTTTCATGAACAGCCAAGTTCCCCCTCACCCCCTCCACCTGCCAGAGTGATGGAGCGGGTCCCTGGGCAGATGTGGTTTAGGCTCCCCCATGCCCCCCATAATCATGGAGCTGGAAGGCCCTTGAATGTCATCTAGTTCAAAACTCATGTGTGACAGACCGACACTCAGGAGACTTGTCCCCAGTCACAGGCCGGTGACAGGGCAGGTGTCAGGACTTCTTCCAGGCTTGCCTATGTCATTGCCCCAGATGGACAGGTGACCATTTACGTAACCAAAGACTGGCGCTCACCGAAGGCCTCTAATAGAGGGACCGGGGTCTCACCCAACTCCACAAGTCCCATGAGGGTGGGAACCGTGTCTGTTTTGTTCCCCAGGGTGAATCGGCACCCAGCACTCTGCCTGGCACATAGTAGGTGTTCAGAGAACAACCCTGAGATGTTCACAGCAAGTTCTGGAGGATGGTCACCTCTGGGGGGGTGCAGGGAGAGACGTGCGATTATGGAAGGATATGCAGCAGCTTCTGCTGTGTTTGCTGAAGTCTTTTTTAAGTGGGTTAGTGGGTTTACCACTGTTTGTTCTATTATTCTGCATTTTGCTGTCGTTGTTTGGTTGAAATATTTTTTAAAAATTTAAATGTATTTGTTAAATACATGAATAAATCTAGTACTAGCCCTTTAAACAAGTGTGCTTTCTCTCTGCTAATATAACGCCCATCTCAAGCGGCTCTAACTGGAGCGGAGGAAATGGTTCTGATTTCCATGTCAGGTACACCCCAGCTGGGGGTCTTCTCAGCCTGCCATCTCTCCCTCTACTCCCGAAGCCTGTGGCACTTGGTGGGGGTGAATCCGAGTGTGTCTGAGGCCAACCGAGGCAGAGTCCATCTCAAGCCTAGGCCATAGCATCCTTGGTGTGGCTCACACAAGCCAAGTGGGGTCTGGGCCCCACTTGGAGAGTCCCAGCTGGATCCACATGGGGCCCACTAATGAGCACCACACTGGGGCAATGAGCATTTGTATAAAACCAAGCCACCAACAAGTCCTCGCTCCTTGTCTGTGAAAATGACAAGTCTTTCCTGGCATACATATTGTGAACAGCAGACTATTTGGTTGGGTCAAATGCCAGGCAAGGATGTACACTGAGATTGACAAGATGGGCCTACAAAGTCTCAGAGTCTCAGGGTTGGAAGGGACCTTTCAGAGCGCTGGTGCACGCTCCTCTCCACGACTCAAGCCTCCCTTAGGGACTGCTCTCAGGAGGCCACTCAAGACCTGGGGCGGCAGCAATTGCTCTTCTTTTTTTTCAAGGGGGGGTGGGGGAAGCATTTTTTTGTTTTTGTAAAAATGGAATCACCCTGTGTACACTTCTCCATACCTTGCTTTTCTCACGGACAATCTTTCTAGGTCAAAGGCCAACATTTTTTGAGCAGTTCCTATATACCAGGCACCTGCATCAAGCCTATAGGGCAGGCACTGTTATGATTCCTCCTTCACCAAAGAGAAGACTGATGGTCAGAGAGTCATGTAACACAGTTTGCGGGATCCGGATCTGAACCCTGGCAGCCTGCCTCCAGCCTCTGTGTTCCTAACCACTGCACTCCACTGCCTTTCTAAACAGACACAGGGTTGTCTCTCTCTCTTTTTTTTTTTTCGGCCACGCCGCACACCTTGGCTTACAGGATCTTAGTACCCCAACCAGGGATTGAACCCAGGCCCTCAGCAGTGAAACAGTGAAAGCACAGAGTCCTAACTACTGGACTGCCAGGGAATCCCCTCATTCTTTTTTAATAGCTGAATGATGGGCCACGGGTTGAACATAATACCTTTGAGCTTTCCCTACTGTTGAGTTTCATACTTTTTTCTAATTTTTTTGCCACTGGAATTTTGCAATAAACATCCTTTGTACACATATCTTTACGGACTGGTGCTATTGTTCCATAGGCCGGATTCCCAGAAGTGGGACCATGGGTCAAAGGGTATGTGTGTTTTGGGCTGGAGTATTATGGGGCCTATTGTTCCAGGCGTCTTCCTAAGGATGAGCCATGAGATTTTCACTCACTGGTTTTGATTCTGTCCCGAGGACCCCACAGAACACCTCTGACCCCTCTTCTCCAGGATGACCCCTAGGATGGTTGATGACAGTCCTCTCTACTCCAGGTTCCCCAAATGTTCCTCTGTCCACATGGTTTGGTGTCCCCTACGGCTGGTCCAGATACCTCTTAAAGTGCAGCATCCTCTGGGGTGACCTCCTCCCCATTGAAGGACACACGCACAGAGGGCCAGCGTCTTTGCTGGTGCCAACGGTGTAGTAGGAGAGATCCAAGTCAGTAGGGTTCAGAGTTCTTATCTTCAGCTCCCCCCAATCACACACATGCCTTCCTGAGAAAAAGGCCCTTTGTGAAATATTAAAGGACAGACTAATTCTATCCCCACCCAATGAGAAAATGGACTCATTCTTCACTTAGAGAAAATGCTAATAATTTTGGAGCCGGACAGACCTTCACGCATCTTCCAGCTCAATGCCTTATTTTACAAAAGAGTCCTGGAGGGCAATGACCAACCCAGGTTCACACGTGGGGTGTGCAAAAGCATTTCTCTGAGCCGGGAGCAGGGTCGCTGGGGGGCACTTTTCTCTAGCTTCTCCGCCTGCTGGTTCGTAGGAACCGTCTTACTAGAAAGGCTTAGTGTAAACATTTTGCTAAGCAGCCAAGAGAGGAAACTTACCCAGGCTAAGCTGCCCTGTGCTGGGTGCTGGCCATGGACACAATGCTCAATGAGGGCCATTATCTAGGAAGGGAGGGCTGTTTGTTCCGCTGCGGGACGGTGCCAGAGCCCAGAGCCACCAGGCTTGCCACTCTGGCTGCCACACAGAAGAGTCTCCTTGCACTCAGCAGGCTTTGCGGTTATGCAATGCCGGGCCAGGAGGTTAACTCTCCCCGGACAGCAGCCAAGCCTTGTTCCTTCCTGCCTGAGTGTATCCATCTGAAAAGGCTCAAAATTGAGGGCCTCAGTATTTGCAAAAAATGCTCAGGCCCTGAACCTGCTGGTTTATTCCAAAGGGCGTAGTGTGCCCATCCCTGTAGCCCCCGGCATCCTCCTCCCGAGGTCCTCGGCCCCAGCCATGGAGTCTGCTCACTGCTCCTCAGCATTGCTCTTGGGCCTCTTGACCCTGCCCCCTAGTCTGTGCTCCTGCTGTTCCCTCTGCCTGGAATGCTCCTCTCCCTTTTCTTTCTCTGTCAGTTGTGTCTAGTCTAAGCCCCCTTTTTTATTATTATTATTATTATTTTTTTTTTGCGGTACACGGGCCTCTCACTGTTGTGGCCTCTCCCGTTGCGGAGCACAGGCTCCGGATGCGCAGGCTCAGCGGCCATGGCTCACGGGCCCAGCCGCTCCGCGGCATGTGGGACCTTCTCGGACCAGGGCACGAACCCGTGTCCCCTGCATCGGCAGGCGGACTCTCAACCACTGCGCCACCAGGGAAGCCCTAAGCCCCCTTTTTAAAGCACAAGTTCCACCCCACATCCTTAAAGCCAGCCACCAGTGACCTAAGCTGAAGTGGTGAGTTTTCAAGCCAGAAGAGATCTGGGAAGTTATCGATCCAACTGCCCCATTTTCCAGATGAGGAAACTGAGGCTTAGAGAGGTTGACTAGCCTGAGAGCAGAGTGAGCAAATGTGAGCACCAGCAGGGCTCTCCTCCCTAATCTCTTTCTCTTACACTACACATCCCATCTGCTGGTGGATCATGTCGGCTCTGCCTTCAGACTATACCCAGAACCCAACAACTTGCCACAGCTGCCACCCTGGTCTGCGACATTATCGCTTCCTGATGCCGGCACCAGCCTCCCATGCTGCCCTGGCTTCCTGCAGTGTGGTCTCCACATACAGCTGGCTGGGCTTTCCAGAACATTTGGCAGATCAGGCCACTCCAGGGCTTGGACCTCCAGCGGCTTCTCAATTATCTGCACACACTCACCCTCTGCCACCATCTTCCTCCTCCGCCCCCACCCCTGCCCCTCCAGCCACACTGGCCTCCTTGCTGTTCCCACCTGGCAGGATCCTGCCTCTGCCCGAACACTCTTCCCCAGGTGCCCCAGGGCTCACTCTCTCACCCCTCAGGTCTTTGCTCAAATGCCACTTCTCTGGTGGGCCCGCCCTAACCACCTGATTCCTTTCCTTTCCTGATGTCATCTTGTCATGTACTACATACTTTATATAAGTAAAAGACACCTTTATATTTATTTTATAGATAATATGTTCATGTCTTTAATATCTCACAAAACAATATGTGATAAGGTGACAATATATTCAGAGGCAGGAATGTGTGTGTTTTGTCACTTAAAACGGTGCGTGGTACCATCTGTCCAGGCAGGGCTGATTTTAAAGGTGATCTACCCCTTTGAGGATGGATGATAGTGACGGAGGTCCTGGTGTCACTGTGACATAGTGTGCGTGTGTGTGTGTGTGTGTGTGTGTGTTAGGGGTGGAGGGAGGGGACAAGTTTGGTGGCACAAGCAGAATCAATGAAAGGAGAGACTCTGAAAGCTCTAGGGAGGCCAGCTAGAGCTGGCCCAGATGCTATATTTTTAGGGCCTTATGGGGGAAACACCCTGACACCTGGGCCTCAGTGTCTCCCCGACCCAGCCCAGGCAGAGTTGATCCAGAATGGCTCATTCACAGAGCCAGCCACACAGAAGCGGCCCAGATGGGGCTGTGAGCACGCAGGCATCGCTGGCTCCTTCTTGCTTTTAGGCAACTTGAATTTGCAAGTTCAGGAATCTCTCTATGTTTTTAAAAAAATCTCTCCAGTGGGTGACTTATAGGCCCGCTGTGTTTAGGGGCCTCAGCTGAGTTCCTCTGCACAGAGCTTTATTCCCAATAATAAATATCTGTTGGATGAATGACGAGAGAGGTGGAAGGGAAGGGGGAAAGTGAGGCACAGGAGAGGAAGGCGAAGGCTCCAAGCGGCAGAGTGATCCCCAGGAAGCATGCCAACCAGAACCGGGCAGAGACAAAACAGCAGGGCCTGTCCTGACAGGTGGGACAGGCGGGTCCAGGGTTCGCCCACTCTCCCACACCTGCAGTTCTGCCGGCAGGGAGCACAAATCCCAAGCAAACAGAAACTCGTGATTTTGGTTTTATTTGGATTGACATTTTTATTTACCTATGGCACAATTTCTTTGAGGTTGGCTGGTTTTATTCTAAAGAGGGGGCCCAAGCTGAGTTACCCAGGTGACTGGCTGGTGAAATCTCTCTTTTCTCCGTCTGCCCCGGCCCATCCCGACTCCGCTCCCGGCCCTCTGAGCACTTCTCTGACTCTTTCACCCGAACCATTTTTTTCCTGGATGCCTGCGCTCGTTCCTCAGGTTTTGGTCCTTAATCCCCTACTTGTCTCTCTCTACATTTCTCACCTTGTCTTACTAGCAGCTTCCACAGCTGCACACATCACCTGCCTTGTCCCCGGAACTCCCCAACCCTGCCTTTCCAGCTGCCAACCTCTTGGCTTGGCCATCCTGCTGGCCTCTCAAATTCAATATGCTTAGCACCAAACTCATCTTTTCTTCTCCTATGCTTCTGGTATCACTATTCTTCTAAACCTTCAGGCTTGCAACATCAGAACTATCTCAAAACTACCTCCACTCTCCTCTGCCCTCATACTATCCATCCATCCACCCACCCCACCCATTCCCTCATTTGTTCAGCACTTGCTAACCAAGTACCAGTGTGCACCAGGCTGTTCTGGGCACTGGGACAGTCACCATGCCTGTCCTTCCTCCCTCTGTGGAATCTCCAGGACCACGCCAGGCCCTGTTCCAGAACTAGTCAGGTCCATAACTGCAAGTAATTTGCAGTGTGACCTTGGGCAAGTCACTTGCCATGTCTGAGCTTGAGTGTCCTCATCTGCTTTGGGAGAAGATCAAGCATCCCTACCTCAACTCTCCCCAGCCTGGCTGTGATGCCTGCAGGTGACGTCAATCTGAAGGATATTCATGATCATCACCCCCAACAATGTTGCAGCTTCTTATAGACCGTGGCGGTAACCCCCTGCAGCTCCTAGCCTCCAGTCTGAGACAGAGCCCCAGAAACTGCATTTTAAAGAAACACCCCAGGCAATTCTGTTGGAGCGGAGGGAGCTGTGGATCACACTTAGAGAAATTCTGGCTCTCAGGATAAAGTCCAAATGCCCTCACCACCCACCCAACCCCTGATCAGACCCTCACCCTACTGGTCTGTCCATTCATCACCCTGAACCCAGAACTGAGTCTGCTCTTCTCTTGCCATTTCCCCAGCACAGAAAGCCTTCCTGACCTCCCTCTCTCTGAGAGTCTTTTTTCCATCCTGTAAGGTCCGACTCAAATGCCTTCTCCTTCCTCCAACTTGTCATCGGTATCCCGACACATCCATGCACTCTCATTTCCTGCCTAGGTTGCTGGCTGGCTTTTTACCAGCTCCCATCTTAGCTTCCTAACCAGCCCATAAGCTCCCTGAGGGCAACCATCATCTCGCAGATCTTTGTGTTTGATCACAAACACTTACTGAGCATCTACAAAGACCAAAACATGCACTGCAGTGTCATAGGAGGTTGGCAGAGTTCCTGCCTGGGGGTGCTCTAACTGTAAAGACAGAGTAGGAGTAAAGATAGGGGACCACAGAATCCCAGAGCAAAGCTTCCTAATGCCATGGGGGAGGGGCACACAGGAGGCAGGGGAATGCGCAAAGGATTAAAGTGTGAGGAGTTCCCCAGGAGCCAGGGAGGAGGAGGAAGAGGGATGGAGATGATGGGAATGGCTGGACTAAGAATGCTGAGCTAAGGAGTTGGACTCGTCTCTAGGTCAGAGGTTGGCAAGTCCAGCCCGCTGCCTGTTTTCGTCCATGAAGTTTTACTGGAATACAGGCACGCCAGTTCTTCTACACACTGTCCATGGCCGCTTTCACGGAGCAACGACGGAGGTGAGTAGCTGCAAGAGACTGTATGGCTGGCAAAGCTTAAAAGATTTACACCTGGCCATTTTGAAAGAAAGTGTCGTGGATCCTGGCCACAGGCTTTGAAAGCTCTGGGTGGATTTTAAGGAAGAGACAGTACGGTCAGATTGGTGCTTTATCTATTATTTTGGGCCAACATAGGGATGGGCTGGAGCAGACACGCCGGCAGGAAGGGAAGGTGGCTGGGAAGCTGCTATAACTAACTGTCCAGGTGGGGGATGCATATCACAATCGCTGTTGTGGATTAAGAGATTTATTAAGAGTTGCTGTGTGACCGCCTTGGGCTAGGCCCTTCACACATACTCCCTGATTTAATCTGCACAGCCACCGCAGGTAGTGTTGTTATCCCCATTTTACAGATGAGGCACAGAGAGGTGAAGCAGCTTGCCCAAGGTCACACAGCTGGTAAGCAGCAGAGGCGGGACACAAAGTGCCAAGCTCAAGGTCTCCGGGGTCGAGCCTGTTTGCTTGTTGATGGATCTCTTCAAGCTTCTCTGAGAATTCACAGAACACAAGTCCTCTGCAGGAGAAAACCTACCCTGAGTCGAGCCAGGCAGGAAGTGGGAGGCAGGCATGTGGCTATTTTGGAAAAGCGACACGAAAAACCACGAAACTTCCTACCTGTCCTGTTTTGCTCCCATCTGTCCTCGGAAACAAGGCTGCCCCTCTCTTAGATGAAAAGGTGTTTCTCCCCACACAGTGGTTCTGCCGCTGGTGGTGGGGGGAGCACTAAGCTTAGCACACGTTTGCTATTTCTAAAGGGCTATATAAACAAACAGGGCTATGTAAATAAGAAAAAAATGAGGTCACCCTTTTAAAATCTAACACTGTTCTTTTTCTATGGGGTGAGCAGCAAAACCTCAGAAAGAACTTGTGCTTTTTTATTCCCGAGAGGCCTTCTCCAGCCCACAGCCTCCCGAAGGCACCAGCCTGCCCCTCCCTTCCTTGCACCCTCTGAGGGGAAGGCAGGGGGCCTGGGAGCCGGGACTCCTGGGTTTTAGTCCTGGCTGTATGGGCTTTGCCTCGAATGCCCAAAGCCACTGCCCAACACCAGTCACCACCTCCTTGGGGCCTTGACATCTGTCCCCATCCAGGTCACTCACAAGCACTGCACATGCTCACGTGTCCTCCTCCTGCATAAACCAGCGTGGCATGCTGACCCAGAGGACCCCTCGGCCATCCCTCTCCCTCTCCCCTGCGCCCCTCCCCTGCCCGGATCTGCTGAGTGACCTCAGAGGTCCTCGGCATGATGATTAGAAGCGATCTGTAAGAGCCTTCCACACTCTCCCCCACCATGTCTTTGAGCATATTTTAATCTTCTGGACCTCTTCTTCCAAGCCCATGGCTGGAAGTTATTAGAGCAGCTCCGGAGGGCTGTGTTTAAGTCACCAACAATGGTTAGGAGACACCTCCAGCTTTGGCAGGAGCTCCTGGGGCTTCTCTGTGTTTCCCAAGTACTTTTCCCACTACTGACCACCCCCCGCTCCCTGCCCCGTGACTCTCTCCACCGTGGACAGCATCCCCTCACTTCCCTCCTCCACCGTCTTTCACTACCTACTCCTCTGCCTCCCAACCCCAACTCTCAGCATCCTTAGCTTCTCTGTTATCCTTCAGCACAGAAACGAGAACCACTAATATTTGCTGAAGGGGCGGTTTACAAACTCTGTTCTGCAGAGGTGTTTCAGAGGTTCTTCAAATGTCATGTGAGAATTTTATTCTAAAAATATAGTTTGACTCCTATTAATAAAACTGTTATGGAAAACGGACCTGAACTTCCAAACATGTTCGACGGCACACTGTAACACGGAGTCGAGCCAACGGGGGCGGCCAGCAGAACCTGGTTTGTACAGACCTTGGACTAAGGCCTGGGTGGATCTTGAACTTCAGTATTGAGATGTGTCTTCAACTAGAAGGACTGGAGCTTCTAACTGGGCATCTTTATGTTGTTGTTTTAAAAATTCAGGACTATACACACTTCTGTAAAACCACACAAACAAGTACATGCTAAAGCTTTCAGTGATATGAGAACGGATTACATGGATTATCATGAAGATGTCATAAATGATTGTGTGCTTCCTGAGTGCTGTAATAAGAAGGAATCCAAGAAAATGTTTGACACTGTTAGTGATGCAAACCAGAATTCCCTTCTCCTCCTCCCTAAATGTCTACATAACATTGAACTGAAGACCATCCTGGGCCGCAAGATCAGCTATGAGAAATCTGTTACCAATTCACATTGTCTTATTTAGAATTTTCTTAATATCGTGCAACCAAGCCAAACAAAACAAAAATGACAAAGCGATCCTGGATGTTACAGCTGATATTCCGATACAACGATCATCTAGAACAGAAATCAGCAACCTTCTTCTATACAGGGCCAAATAGTAAATATTTTTGGCTTTGTGGGACAGACGGTCTCTGTCACAACTACTCAGCTCTGCCATTAGAGTGAGAAAGCGGCCATAAATAATGTTTAAACGAATGGCATAGTGGCGTTCCAATAAAATTTCATTTACAAAAATCAGGCGGCAGCCTGGGTTAGGACCACGGGCTGTAGTTTGCTGACACTTGATCTAGACCCTGAGCTTTCAATGTTTTTATGCATCAAAGCTGAGTCATTGCTCTGTTAATGGATTCTCATAATAAATAGATGTTAACATTTTAAACTTAGAAAATAAATGTGTGTTAATAAACTATCACTTTAACTTCGCATTCCATGCAGGATTTGACTTTTTAAAATGGTTTCTAAAACTATAAACGTTTGAAAATTACTAGCAGAAAGCTTTGCTGCTAAGAAAATGCTTTCACACCCATCTTCAAATTAGATTCATCCTCCAATCGCTTATTCAAATATTACCTTTACTCTGGAGAGAGCCCCAGTCCAGGCCTGTACTAAAGGCGAGGGGCCATGACTCCACAACTCCTTGCTCTGAAATAATTCCAACATACCTGTTCCCAAGCCTCAAATGGTATTAATGGGCCCCCCTGGCACGGGGGATTCTGCAAGGCCGTGGAAGACCGACACGCGGCCAGCTCCTACCTGGCACCCCTGCCTGCCTGGGCCTGAGCCTTCCACCTCATTCAGATGCCATATATTCCAGCCTCCCCACTGGTGGCTGGGGGAAGTTGTGCCAGCAGTGGGCCCTGAGTGCCTGGACACTCCAGAAGCACTGAGTCAGCACCCCATTAATCAGGTATGCTTGTATTCCCCAGAGGGAGCACGGGAAGGGGTGGGGACCAGATTTCTCGCTGGAACTGACAGCTCATTTCCCTCTGGGCCGGTCCCATCCCCTGCAGATGCTTCCATGCAGCTGCCAGGGCCCCCGTGGATAAAAAAAGAGAGTTTGAGAGTGAAGTAGGAAAGGGCAAGTGCCAGGTCTGGGGAGGATTCCCCCATCTGTATTCCCCATGACAGTGTCCCAATTTCTCTGCTTGCAACCCTCAGAAGTTTCTACTTTCAGCATAGTTCAAGTATCTACTGCACACCTAGCTGAATAAGTTCAGACCCTGCCCTGAGACTGCTATAGGGGAGGAGACCATGTACAGCTAACTGTGATACGTGCACAGGAGACAAATGCTAAATCAAGGTACAATGAGGTATCCCAGGATGCCGAGGAAGGGGGACCCATTCGTTTGTATTATGGTGCTACTGATTTCTATTAAAAGGTAGATACTCGGGCTTCCCTGGTGGCGCAGTGGTTGAGAGTCCGCCTGTCAATGCAGGGGACACGGGTTCGTGCCCCGGTCTGGGAAGATCCCACATGCCACGGAGCGGCTGGGCCCGTGAGCCATGGCCGCTGAGCCTGCGCATCCGGAGCCTGCGCTCCGCAACGGGAGAGGCCACAACAGTGAGAGGCCTGCGTACCGCAAAAAAAAAAAAAAAAAAAAAAAGGTAGATACTCTTGGGGGAGAAGTCCTCCTTGAAGCTGTTACTGCCTTTCTTTCGGAAGCATCTTAGTGGAGAAGAAAGTACTGGGTCTTTTGTAGCCAGAGGTTCTGCTCCTTACTAGCTGTGTGACTGTCTTTAAATTACTGGACCTCTCTGTTCTCAGTTTCCTGTACAAAAGAGGCAACAGAACCAGCCTCACTGTGGTTTCTGCAGGACTCAGTCTTGTCTGCAAATCGCCAGGCCCCACGCACAGCAGCGGCCCTTAACTTCACCCTGCCTCTCTCTTAGGAACTCATGTACCGGGACCAGATGGCACAGTATGGCAGACGTGTCACAGGGCTGCAGTGAGGAGGGCGGAGTGGTGGTAGACCTGCCTGCATGAGTCAGAGGGCTGCTCATGTTGGGGAGCCCTTGCTAGGTGTCTGGCAACATCCCAGGGCCTCACCTGTATCTCGCCAGCAGCCCTGTAAGGCAAGAGCCATGACTCTCCCATTTTCCAAGGAAGAAAGATGAGGCAGAGAGTCTAAGCAATCTCCCTCCCAAAGCAGTAAAGGCTGGAACTGGAATTTGAGCTTGGGAAGATCCAGAGCCTCCACTATTAGGTACCACATCAAACATGCCCTCAAACTGAGGCTTAAATGCCCAGTCATTCTTCATCAGAGTCCTGGGGATGATTCCTCCACCTCCTCTGGAGAACCCTGATCATGGCCTGGGTCTAGGGGGGTCCACGTGGTACAGCAGAGCTGTGGGCAGAGGCCCAGGCCCAGCCACCGGACAGTTCAGACAGCTACAGAGATGCTGTCTCTGAGGGCTGCCTGAGTCCCCGTCCTCCTCTCTGTAAGGGAGAACACTTCTGCTTGGAGGAAGGGAATGAGCACTGCTCACAGCACACCAGGCTGGGAAGCACCCGCTGGGACTCACAGCTGAGCCCACAGACCCAAACACAGGATAAGCATCTCCAGAGGCCCCAGAAAGAGGCCCCAGAGCACCCAAACTTGGCTGCATCAGAATAAAAACACAGATGCCTGTGTCTCCACCTCCTGAAAGTCTGATTCAGAGAACATGCCTGGGTGGGCCAAGAAGTCTATTTTTTTTTTTAAAAAGAGGCACTCTCCCCCTCCCTCTCCTTCTCCCTGGGTGATTCTGATGCACTCCACAGCCAGACGAAACATCCAAAGACATATTCCTGACCCAAAGAGCTTCTAACACCACACACCTAACCTGACTCACAGCCTGAACTTCTAACCTGAAACCACAACTCATACCTGAAGAGCTAAAAACAAATTAAATGGGCATATATATAGCCATGCTGGAGCCCTCTCCCAGGGCCATTCAGGCAGTCTCTCTGGAGATGGGGCCCTGCTATTGGAATGTTTTAAAACTTCAGGTGATTCTAATATGCAGCCTGGGCTGAGAACCCAACATCCTTTCATTTCTTCATAGCCGGGAGGGCCCTGAAAGATGTTGCTCTGTCTTCAATACCCACTGTGATGTTCTAACTAGGGAGGGGGTGGCAGGGCCCCTTTAGGCAAGAGCCATCCTGGGAGGCAGAGGTGGGGCACAGAGAAGTGGGTGGAGCTGGCCAGCAGGACGGCATGGTGGGGGTGGCATGTAGGGAGGCCGTGGTTCCTTAAGCGGTGTTGTTGCCAAGGACAGAATGGAAACTGAGGGACTGGGGAGACAGGACTGCATTTTGGGGGAGACAGTGTGGGGCAGTGAAAGAGTGTTGGCCCTCAAGGTTTCTACTCCTGACCAAGGAAGTCCCGAGGACGTCCAACTTTCACAGAGGCTCAAGGAAGGCAATCATCATCACCATCATCACCATCATCATCCATTTTAAAGAGGAAGGACTCTAGCAAGCTCAGGCAAGAAAGACCCCATGGAACCCCCAGCAAGCATATTCATTGACCGCCCGTTTCCTACCTGTGCTGAAGGCACCACTTTCGATGACCAAAACTAAAACGCTGTTCTCTTTGAAAACCAGCGTTCATGTCCACTCCTGCAGCAGCTGCCTCCTCTCACGCTCTGCTCTTCCCTCTGGAAGGGAGAGCTCTCCTGGCCAGCGTTGCTTGAGGCTCCTCCATGAACTAGTTTGAGGCTGCCGGGTTCGTACCCCGAATCCTGCAGGGGACGGTCGAAAAACATGGTCAAAGAGTTTGTCTGGTCAACTTCTTCAGACATAGAACAGTGTCTGCCTGGTCCCAGGAGCCCAGGCCCCAACTCCTCCCAGGCTGCTTGTCTTGGTTCCAGGCCAGAGCCCCATGATCCCTGGGGAGACGGTGTGGCATGGTGGCCCTGGCACCTACCATATTCTACCTTGTACCTGGCACCTAACTTCTATAAGCTGCTATTTTTTCACCAGTAAGTAAGCAGAATTCTAAGACGGCCCTTAGGTTTCCTGTCCCCCCTGGTGTATGCATCACTCATGATCCTTAGGCCTGTGAATATAATGATTTTACTCTCACAATTAGGTTCTGTTATAGGGCGCACTCGACCTTAAAATAGGGAGATTATTCCCTGGCTTGACCTAATTGAGAAAGTCCTTTAAAAGCAGATTTCTCTCTGGTTGTCACAGAAGAGGAAGTCATAGGGCTTAGAATCAAGGGGAGGATTTGACATGCACTTGCTGACTTGCAGGTGGAGGGGGCCGTGTGGAAAGGACCTGAGGGCAGCCTCTTGGAGCTGAGAGCAACCCCCTGCTGACTCCCTGCAACCCCCTAGGCCCTGGATTCCAGCAATTGAATGAGCCTGGAAAAGCGGCATTTCCCCCGAGCCTCCAGATGAGAACTCAGCCTACAGATACCTTGATTTCAGCCCTGAGCAGAGAACCCAGCCACTCTGTGCCCGACTTCAGACCTATAGGACTGTGAGCTAACAAAGGAGGGTTGTTTCAAGCCGTGGTGTTGGGAGTAATTTGTTACATGGCAAGAGAAAAACCAAGACAACCTGCAAAAGTGACCCATATTGGGGCCTGGGTGAGAATTAATGCAATAATAGACATAAGTGTGCATTGTATTCCCCAAACCATGAAACAAAACAGAGCATTCAGGGCCAAGGGAGGCAACAACGTTTATTGCACCAGTTTTTAACAATCAACTTATCAGTCTGTGGTAAGAATCAAACAAGAAAATACAGAGGAACACGTTTCATGATCTAGAAAGCCTGAGCTGTTCTAGTTGAATCTAGCATGGCGTGTCACATCCACGCTGCTGCCTTGAGCTGTACTCTGGTATGTCTGCTGGAGGTGGTGTGGAGTGGTGGCTGAGAACAGGGCACCTAAGGCCGGGATACCTGGGTTCCAGCCTGGGCCTTCTCCTCATTACCTCTGCTTTGGAAAGTTGCTGAGCCTTGCTGTGCCTGATGAGGGGGGCTAAGAATGGCAAGTACCTCCCAGGGTTTTAACGATTCAGTACATGTAAAGGGCCTAGACCCATGCCTGGCACGTGGTTCAGCCCATGTCATACTATGGATACTATTCCAGTGCATCTAGTGATCTAGGTCTGGGGTAACCTGCACGCAGGCCTGGGGCACTGTCACCTTCCTTCTCTTGGGCACCATGCTTTATATTGACACAGCCTTGGAATAGTTAATGTTTTGGCAACTACATCCTACGGCTGATTCCTACAAATGCACAGCTAACCGAAGCCCCTCTGCTGTCCCCTCCCTGCTATACATGCTGCTCTCAAATCCAGCCAGCCCTGTCCCACACCCCAGGGCAGCATCGCACCACCACACAGAGGAATGGTTGAACTTGCTCTGTGGCTCCTGTCTATGATTTCCCAATTCTGTCGTCCAAGGCACCCAAACTTTTCACCACTCCATGTTTTTCCATCATCTCCAGATCTGACCTCATGCCCTCCAACGGATCTCAAATTATTAATAAAAACAGCTGGCTCTATCCCTCCGAGTATAGAAACACCAATGTCTCAGAACATGTTATTCTATAAACACAGTCTACAATTTCCCACCTCTGAGCCTTTGCTCACATGCTACTCCCCTCCCCGCCATAACCATGTCTACCTGGCCAAATCCTACCCATCCTTCCTCAGAAGGCTCACCCAGCTCCTGCCAAACTGGACTTAAGTCCTGCTTCCCCAGAATGCCCAGAGCACATCTGCTGGCCTCTTAGGGTAAGTAACAGCACCCCCTGTGCACAGACTCCAGGAGTCTTAAAGCCTCGGTAGACAGCCTACACCTGGGGCAGGTTGGTCTGACTCATCCCCCCACCCCTAGAGCCAGGCATGGTGTGTCACACACAGCACAGAACAATTCTCTTTAGAACCTAATTCGGCCGTTCATTCATGTAACAGATGTGCATTCAGTGCCTACTTGGGGCCAGGCTGGGTAGTAGGTCCTGGAGATAGAAGACAGCAAAGATTTATTCCCTCCCTTCAAGGGGATCACAGTTGGGGTGGGGATGGGTGAGGGGCAAGAAATCAAAGGAATGCATTACAGCATCGCTGGTTTTAAGCTGCTACACGGTGAAGGCAGAAAGAAAAGAGCAGTCAGTTCTGATGGTATCTGAATGTGTGAGAGAGAGAGAGGGCATCTCAAACAAAGGAAGCAGTGTAAATAGACAGGAGATCCCAAACTGACCGAAGGTTTGAGAGATTGCATGCGGGCCATATGGCTGGAGGTAACGGGCAGTGATAGCTCATGAGGGAAGAGCTGGGCAGGGAAAGAACTTGGTATAGGGCTTCCCTGGTGGCACAGTGGTGAAGAGTCCACCTGCCAATGCAGGGGACACGGGTTCGAGCCCTGGTCTGGGAAGATCCCACATGCCGCAGAGCAACTAAGCTCATGCGCCACGACTACTGAGCCTGAGCTCTAGAGCCCATGAGCCACAACTACTGAGCCTGTGTGCCACAACTACTGAAGCCCGTGCACCTAGAGCCCGTGCTCTGCAACAAGAGAAGCCACCGCAATGAGAAGCCCACGTACCACAACGAAGAGTAGCCCCCGCTCGCCGCAACTAGAGAAAGCCTGTGCGCAGCAATGAAGACCCAACGCAGCCAAAAATAAATAAATAAAAATAAATAAATCTATTTTAAAAAGTATAAAAAAAAGAATTTGGTATATGAGATAGTCTGGACTTGATCTCGTAGGGGAGTGAGGTCACCAAACCGTTTTAATCAGTGAGGTAATGTGGTCAGGCCCAGGGGTGTGGCCAGAGGAGAAGATGGGATGAGGTGGGAGGAGTGAGCCACGGCTCTCCTCTCTTTCATTCAGCGTAAGCTAAATGCCACTCCGGCCTCTGGTGGCAGGTGGGAGAGCCCGGCGGACACACCTGCATTGGGGTCACCAGGAATGTTACACACACTTGAGGTTCTATATGGCAAACTGGGCCCATCTGTCTACCTCTTCTCCCCCAGACACCACTGAAATGAAAAGAGAAATGTACAAGTAAGAACAGATCCATAGTAGCACCAGCTGGCCAGCAAGTCTGAGGAAAAGCAGACAAGTGGGAGGGACAGAGAGTCTAATCAGAGCTCAGCCAGCCTCACCCAACATCGGCAAGGGAAAGGCCCACCTGCCAAACACCCAGGAAACTCACACAGAGGCAGCAGAGCTGGGGCAGGGCAGGAGGGATGGAATTCCTGAAATCCAAGGATAATGAGTGAATCCTTCAGGTGCCAGAGAGACCAGCGTGGTGGGGGCGGGGGACAGAAACCACCTGCCCACACACCTTACTGTCTTCATGAGTATTACTTAGTGCTTCCACGAGACTCTAGCCCTGGCAAATGGCTTGACTGCTCATTACTGAAATGTGCTGAAGGCTCCATAAGCTTTCTGAATCCCTTGTCTTGCCTCAAAATTCCTCTTCACTGTTTCTACCCGTCCGCGACTGCTGTATTGTATTTCTTACACAGTCCTAGTCAACCCCCATGCTGACATATCCATCTTAAAGACTTCCAATCCTCAACAAATCCTGACCTTGCCTCGCTCCTCCAGATATGCCAAGGCTCCATGGAGGTGAAGTTCCCCCTTACCCAGTGAGCAATAAACTCAGCTTCCTCTCTGACAGTCTCTATACAAATTTTGAGAATCAAATTGACTTTGCACTTGACATCTGCATCATTAACTGCTAGAGGGCAACAAAGCCAAGACTACAGAGCTCTGAGGAAAAACGGTTAAAGCCCTCAGATCCCTTACTCAGCCAAGTCTCAAAGCCAAACAGAGAAGCACTAAAAATAGTACGCCACCCACTTATCTTTTCTTAAAAAAAAATTACTCCAGGAATTACTCCAACAAAATAAAAACTGTATCAGAATAAGTAATTCAAGAAAGGTCAAGACAGGATACACAGGAAACAATGATGAACACTAAGAGTAGAAAAACGCACAGTCAAATCTAAACAGCTGTTGATAATAATGGTCTCATCTTGTTGGAAATTAGATACCATTTAATTCTTGACATTGACAGAGAAGTATGGGTTTTATTTTTTATTTAAGGGTAACCATTTCTGAAGAAAAATAAGATACAGATCTTTTAAAACACTGTTGGGGGGAGCAAAGAAATTCAATTATTCAGCAAGAGTTAGGAAAGGGAAAAGAAAACAAGAAAGGAAAAAGTATAACAAACAAAAGACATAAAGTAAGATGATGAAAGTAAGACCAAACATATCATAAATACAAGAATGTGAGTAAATGAAATTACTCTAGGACAGATTAGATTGGGGGAAAAAATCCAGCCATATGCTGTTTGGAAGTAACACACAAATTGATAAAGGTTGAAATCAAAGAAATGGCAAAGAGACATCAATAGGCAAAATGGTAACAAAAAGAATGCAGGAAAGTCAATATTAATATCAGTCAAAATGCAAAACTGTTAGAATAAATGGGGCATTTTATATTGCTAATGAGTCTGTTTCTCCAAGAAGACACAAAAATCATGAACCTTTACCGTCACCCTGGACAACAGAACCATAAAGTATATGAAATAACACATTCTTAGGACCACAAGAAGAAGGCAAAACAAACCAAAAACCCAGGAAACATCTTGAGATCTTGAGCTCATTGCTCAAAATTTGATGGTACATGTAACCTCATATAAGAAAAATATAGAGGATTTGAAGATAGTAAGCTTAACTTCATTTATACTCAAGAAACAAAACATTTATGTCAAATGTCTTTGTAGTAGACAACAAGAAAATCTCAAATTCCAACATGGATATCACAGGCTCAGTTCTCAATACAATAGAATTGGAAAGTAACAAGGAGCAAAGAAACCAACCAACCAACCCCCCCCCAAAAAAAGAAACTGTGCACAGGACAACTTAAAAATGCTTTTCTAAATAAACTTGAGTCAAAGAGGACAGCAAAACTGAAACTGTAGAATATTTATAAGTGTACAACATTGAGAATCCTACTTTAAAAACCTGTGGAATATAACCAAAGCTGCATTTAGAGGAAAATACAAACCTTAAATGCTTTTATGATAAAAGAAGAAAGATTGAAACTAAATGAATTAAGCATCTAACCTAAGAAGCTGAAAAAGAATAAAATAAACCAGAAAAATCTAGAAGGAAGAAATGAATAAAGCTGAAAACAAAAATGAATGAATGAGAAAAGTACAGCAACCACAACAAAAGAAATTAGTTCTCTGAGACAAACAACACGGACAAACCACCGGCTAATCTGACTAGCAGTGAATAGCAAAATCACAAATAAGCATTAAGAAAGGCATGTAATCATGTATATTGACACTGTTTTAAATTTAAGAGAATGTGATACATAACTTGATGTCAGTGAATTTGAAAATTGATGATTTTCTAGAAAATCATAAAGTGTAAAACTAAAGAAGAGGGGGAAAATCTGAATAGATCAATAACAAAAGAAGAAACAGAAAAGGCTACCAAAGATAGAATTCCAAATTAGTGAGAAAGAATGGATTACTTAAAGAGAGCTGTGACAACTGGCTGGTTGTATATTCATTTGACAAATATTTACTAAGTGCCTACTATATGTTAGACATTATTCTGTGCACTGGATATGCAGCAATGAACAAAACAGAAAGGGTCTCTGCCTTTGTAGAGCTGAGGGTCTAGCCAGGGGAGATGAGCAGGAAACAAACATGTAGGTATAATAAGTGGCATGACAATAAAATGGGATACGGAGTGAGGGAGGGTGTAGAATTCTATTTTAAATAGAGTACATGTACCACACTTACAACAAAATTTATTTGAATTAAAGATATAAACAAAACATATAAGCAAATCCATGAAAACACCAAAACTATTAGAATATTTACATAATTTAGTGTTGGAAAATAACGTTCAAAGCCTGAAGTAGATCTCAGTGCTCTTAAAGGAGAAGATTAATAAAACTGACTACATAAAAAAATTAAGCACTACATACAACAAAAGACCCCATTTACAGTTACAAAGCAAATGACAGACTAGATAGGAATATCTGCGACATATATAAAACAGGGTCAACATCTATAATACGTAGAAAGCACCCACAAAACAATAAGAAAAGATGCACAGCTAATGAAATGGAGAGGGGGAATAAACAGATCATTACTCAAGAAATTAAAATGTGTAATAAAGATGCAAAGATGCTTGACCTCATTAATAATTAAAGGATATATGTTAAAAGTCAATATCACCTTTTCCCCGATTTGACTGGCAAAGAAGAAAATGACTGCTAACCATCCAGTGTTGAAGAGAAGGACTGACCAAAATTTATGTTGACCCAGCAGCTTCACAAGTGCACACACACAAATACACACACATCTTACACAACATACGCACAGATGCACACACACACAATGGCTGCAGCATTATTTTTATCAGTGAATATGGCAACACCCTTAATACCCATCAGTAGGGAATTGGCCTAATAAGTAAATGATGATAAATCCACCCAATGGTATAATAATGGGACAATAGCTTTTCTTAATTAAAAATATATACTCCTACCAATAATAGAGATTTGTTGTGACTTCATCTATGTGTTGAATATTGGGTTCAACACTTCTCACGGTGACCTCCTTTACTTTTCACAGCCTGCTCGATGGAAGGCACTATTGCTGGTCCCATTTTCCACATGAGACTTAGTGAGGCGAAGAGACCTGACACGTGGTGAACCTTGGTTCCTGTCTGACTCCGGAGCCTACACACTTAGCTGCTACACACACTTCCCCTCAATGGGACGGTGTGAAAAAAGGGGAAAAGCAACATCACAGACACACACATATCTGTGTAGCTTTTAATGCCACAAAGGACCTGCAGGTTTAAGTAGTCAGCACATCCTAGGGGTGGGACTGTGCAGTGAGTGGGGTTCAGAGCATGCATTTTCTTCTTTGTACATTTCTATTCTGTTCTTCTTCTTTTTCTTTTTTTTTTTTTTTTTACAATAAGCATGTATCCCTTTTAGAATTTTAAAATTTCAATTTTAAAATGATATAAAACTGCCTTCTTTTTAGAAAGCAGCTGAACATGGAAGGCCTACTAGGGCAAGAGGGGCCCATCTGCAAGGTGGCATCCACCCAGGGCAGGAAGGACCAGGGCCAGCTCCTCTGCAGGCCCCACTCAAAACCACAAGGAGGGAGGCCCGTCCTCTCCCCTCCCCACCCTCCTTGTGGAACCAAAGCATCACAGCACGGCCTCCGCTGGCAGGTGGAGGGCGCCTCACATCCGGCCTGGGCACTGGGGGTTGGTTATCAATGCAGGGGAAGTTCAGCTGATGAAGGGTTAAAGAAAAACCCCGGATGCCTGCAGGGGCCAGCCTCACTGGGTCACAACACAGTGGCTTTCTAAGGGCTGGCAGGGGAGCCTGGGGGATTGGGTTTCCAGCAAGGGGCCTCACACCCTGATCCCAGAGAAAGTAGACAAGGCCTGCTCTGAGGCCACGGCTGCCCTCCTGACACACAGACTGTCCCTCCACTGTGAATGGGACATCGGCAGATGGGGTTGGCACACAGATAAGCTGAGTCTGATCTGCTTGGGGCAGGGAATTGTGGGACGGGTTTTTCTAATTTTTATCTTTATTTCTGTTACGGTGGTCTGTAAACCAATAAGAAAACACAAAAATCCAAGACACCGGGACGCACATGGCAGAATCACATGGAATAATCTCAGGGGATCATGTGGGGCTACTTAGCAACTGGGAGGGGAAATGGGGAGAATTACTGCCTCATTTACCTAACACTAGGGAAGCAGCACAGGAAAGCACAGAGAGACAGCCCTGATACCACAGGAACTTGGTTTCAGACCCTGGTTTCACCCATTAATAGCTGTGTGACCTCAGCTAAATTACTTAACCTCTCTGAGCCTCTTTCCTCATGAGTAAAAAGTGAAGAACATCACCCCTCCCTGGGTTTGTTGTGAGGACTGGATGAGACAAAGTGCGTGAGAGATGTAGCGTGGACCCAGCATACAAAAGGCACTCAATTAATGCCTGTGCTCTTCTTCAGTTACAGTGGGGGACCATCCAAGTCGTCCTCTCTCTGTTCACTTCTCCTCTTTCTGGATCCTGTTTTGGGGTTGGCTCTGCAAGGTTTCCTGCCTCCTTCCCTGTGGTAGGCTTCGGGTTCTCCCTTTCCTGGGATGCGCTCCTTTGCTTCACGTTTCTGCATTTCAGTGTGAGAACACTGCCACAGGCATTGGACAGCTCACGGGCTGCTTCTGGATCCTTCCTGGTTCCTCGCTCCATTCTCCAGACAAGAAGCTGCTCTCTCCCGTGGAGTAGTGAGTGAGGTGTCCCAAACAAGAAAAATGACCAGAAAGAAGAGGCAGTGGAGCTTAGAGCCTTTGATATGGACAGGACATACTTTGACAAGACCTGGGAAATGTTTTCCAGTAAAAGCAGAGTTTTTAAAAATAGGGGATGGTGATATATTTCCATTTGTATTGAGGACAGAAAAAGAGGAACTTCAAGTGCAGAGTAATGGATTCCATTTAGTGATAGGCAAGAATATCCGGTCCCACAAACTCTATATGGGGATTAGCAGGAGAAACATCCACGGTTTTAAGACACTGAAGGGAAGCAGGGAGGAAGGCCCTGAATGCACATAGAGGGCACCTAGCCCAGGAGTCTAAGAGAATAAAGAGTGGCAGGAAGAGAAAGTGCAGATGAAACCCCAGGGCCTGCACGTGAGGTTGAGGTGCTGACAGCTGCCAGGGGTAGAAGGGTAGAGGAGTTGTTTCCTGCCATACCAGGCCACACCTAGCGATGGCCCTCTCTCACCGGAAATCTCCTGCAGCCGGGTGCAATAAACAGCCCACTGGACTGGTCCACCTTTGAGGTCCAGCTGCATCCAGCCACCTTGGACAAGACACTCCCTGTCACTGGGCTAGACCCCAGGGTGCAAAGGTGAAGAAGGGCTGGCCCCTGCCACAGGGTGTTCTCGATCAAGTAGGGGAGACGGGCCAGAAAATCAATGGTTACCTCCCTTCCTCCCAAGGATCCCCAAACTCGGGCTATTTCCCCACAAGAAGGCTCATCACATCTCCCCAGTTTGTAGAGGCAGAAGGGAGGGGTAGGGAAGGAAACCCACATTTGCTGAGTGCCTACCATGTGCCAGTGTTGCCCTTCTATTATCTCATTGTCACACTGATGCTACCATCTGACAGCTGAGGAAACAGAGATGTGGACAGCCTTGCACAGCAGAAGGAGAGCACCAGGCTTCAGTGTTAGATAAAACCAGGCACCACTGGTTTCTGTTGCCGTGTGGCTTCAGGCAAGTCACTTAACACTTCAAGCCTCAGTCTTCTCATCTCTAAAATGGGAGCAACAGTGCAGAGCTTGGGTCGGTGTAAGAATTAAATAATACAGAGTCAACTTTCCAAAAAATGGCCTTCTCCTCTTCCTCTTTTGGTTATTTCTGATCTTTTAGCTTTACTTATATTTACAATGATTTTGTGTGCTAAAATAAGAAGATTTCAGATCCCATAACAAGACTGATGCAACTTATTGACAGGGAGGGCACGGGGGTAAAAAAAGTAGGTTGAAGCCCTGGGAGACACTGGGGACTGCAAAACCTCAACCACTGGTCCGCAGAGGGGAGGGGCCCCAATCAAGGCCTTCGGAGGAGACTGAGAACCAGGGTGTGTGTTTGGAGGAAGAATTGCTTTCTGCACCCACACGGCTACCTCCTTAGCTAAGAGGGGAAGCCTGACAACCCCGGGCCCTCCAGGGATCCAGCCAAGCTTCTGGTCTAGATTGCCACCTGTCCAGTACTGCTGGCTTCCTCCCCCACCAGCTCAGAGCCTCAGGCAGACAGAAAAGGCTGTGCCAAAGGAAACTGTTTGCTACAGAGCCCTCTGGGTCTGCTCTGCTGTTCTTCCTTTTTTTGGACTTTGTAGCTGTTTGAGTGGGTACCTTTTTCCATAGAAAGTTTCCATTGCATCAGTTATTTACATTGTCACCTCCTATACGTAGGCTGTTTTGAATCGGTGAACCAATCAGGCCCAGAGGGGCCCCCACAGCTTATTGGGGTGAAGAGCACCAGGGTCAGCCCTCAGAGCCAGACAGCCCCACCATTCCGGGGTGGGTCTGACAGGTGGGAGAAACCATTCCAACCTTGGCACGGCCACCTTTCATCTGCTCTGGCCCCTTGGGAAGCCATTTCTAGGGTGGAAGTTAAGAGGACAGGCCCCTGGGTTCGAATCTCTGCCTCTTCCACTTCCTAGCTGTGTGACCTGCCTAGGCAGGCTATTTACCTAACATCTCTGGTTGCGGTAAACTAATTTGTAAAATGGGAATAACAGTAGCACCCGCATGGCTGGACTTGGGGAGACTCAGTTCATCCACATAAAGTGCTTAGAACAGTGCCTGGCCTAAAACCTCAATAAACGTCAATAAATATGGATAGAGTTCTCTTTTTCCATCACCCTTGCTAAGACCTCAGTAGTCATCCCCTCCTCTGGACCAGTACATAGCAGCGTCTGAAAGGTCACCCTCTCCACTAGGCCAGATAAACTGACACTCAGCTCTCACCATGCCCCTCCCTGTACCAAAGTCTTCAGTGGTTCTTCCTGGAGAGTAAAGTCTACACTTGAGATCTCCTCTATTAATAGCCAGGCTGCTCCTGACATCAATGCTCCCCTATAGAACCCCTGCCCCTGCCAAACTACCATGTTCACAGTTGGCCTGCTTCTGTGCAGTTTTGCCTGTCTGGAATGCTCTTCTCCATTTCACTGTGGCCACATCCAACCACATCCACCCATGTGAGCCCAGCTCATATGCCACCTCCTCCATGAAGCCCTCCATGCCCTCCCCTCTCTGGAGAGAAATGATCTCTCATTTACAGCACGTGGTCTCTTTATTGTGGCCTTTCCCTTTTCTCCCCTGTATATGTGGAACATAAGACTTATACAAATGTTTGTCAGCATCACAGACAAACCACATGACCTTTGAGGACAGGACTAGGATGTGTGTGATACATCTCTGTATCACTCACAGAGCTTAGAGCATAATTCATGACAATGAACGAGGGGATAAACTCTGAGTTCTCTCAGTTGACCACCCCTGAGTGTAGGTGTGTTGGTGAAGATGAGTCAACAGCCCCAGAGCATCCACATGTTCTCAGCTCTCCTTGAGGGAACCAGCAGATGGGGTGTCAGTCAGGACCTCAAGGGGCTCACAGCCCCAGACCAGCCCTGGCTCTACTGCTGTCCCAGGTAAGCAGCCCACCGCCCAGGGTGGAACCCTGAACCTCAGCCTAGGGTCCTTGCAAAGCATCCGAGGCATCCTGAGAAGTCCAGGAGCTGTGGCTGACTGCTCCCTTTCCTGCACCCCCTACATTCCACGTGTCCCCAGGTTCTCAGTGAATTGGCTCCGTAAGAGTCTCTCAAGCCCCTAGACTCCTGTCCACCCCCTGCCCCTGGGCCCACTCTACCCGCCACGCAGAGCGATGTTTCTGCATCTCAGAGTAAGCAAGTATCATGGTGCGCCATAACCATTTCCAGAGCTTGCTGACCGCCCTTAGAAATCCAGGTTCCTTAAGTGGGTGTCAGAGCCTCTTCCCCATACGGCCACCGTGACCTTCCAGATTCACCCATCACCTGACACTCTTCCTTACTCCTTGCTCTTCAGCTACCTAATACCTGGACACGCCACCTGCTTCCCAGGTTCCAAACCCTTCTTCAGGAAGATCCTCCCTCCCCTCTCTGCCAGGCGAACTCCCACCCACCCTTTGAAAGCTTGGCCCTGGTAGTTCCTCCTTCTCCCCCAGCCCCTCCACCATCCAGGGACCGGGCTGGAACCACCCTCTCTCTTGCTCCTGACTCTCCAGCCAGAGCTCTGCTGCAACACCGGCCCCACCACACTGTGATAGTGATCTTCCTGTGTGTCCGTCTTCCCCACAGACGGCGAGCGCCTTTGGGGCAAGAACAACGTGTACCGTCTGTGTACCTCCGGTGCTTGTTAGCACAGCGCTTGGCGTGCGGAGTGAATGAGTGATGAGTAACAGCCAGTAAACACACCCCCACTGGCCTGCCTTCCAGGGTGTTGCCCCTGACATCACCACATTCAGGAACTCACTTTCCAGGACAAGCAACATGTCACTCTGCCAAACCAGCAGGTCCATGGTCCCCAGCATCGCCCTTTGTGCAGCAGCCTAGGACCCCAAACAGCCTGAGGCTTACCTCTGTGGCGGCTGTACATCCTGGGAACCCGGAGATGGGCTGAGGCTTCGGGCGGTTCCAGGAGGAGAGGAATCTGAAGGGCGTTCCGCCTCTGGAACCAAGACCTTCCATGCTGTTGCCTCCCTCCTGCCCATCCTGCTCACCCCCTGTCCGGACTGTGCCCACCTTCCTATCCTTTTACTCTCACCGGGGTCACCCTCCTGTTTCCCTGACAGGTTGTCTCTACCTACTGTTCTTTAAATAGCTAAATTCCCAGAATTTAGCCATTAACCAGCCATGTGACCGAAGACAAATCATGTTCTCCTCTAGCCCTCAGTTTCTGTCAAACCAGAGACTAGAACAAGCCCATCTCTAAGGACCCCTTCTCTTTTAACTCCCTGCCAAGGAGTTGATTTATTTACCAGTCAGAATAATTCTTCCTTATTTTAAAAAAAAACAGAGTACCACGTGTCTTTCTCTGCTCCTCCTGAAACCCAGGATGGATCTCTCACTCAGGAAATATGTTAGATGGCCTTTTTTCTTTTTTTTTTTCAAGAAAAATTTAAATCTTTATAATTAAGTTTTCAACTTACTGCAACTCTACAATGCATTCTTTTTTTTTAAAACATCTTTATTGGAGTATAATTGCTTTACAATGTTGTGTTAGTTTCTGTTTTATAACAAAGTGAATCAGCTATACGTATACATATATCCCCATATCTCCTCCCTCTTGCATCTCCCTCCCACCCTCCCTATCCCACCCCCTCTAGGTGGTCACAAAGCACCGACCTGATCTCCCTGTGCTATGCAGCTGCTTCCCACTAGCTATCTATTTTACATTTGGTAGTGTATATATGTCAGTGCTACTCTCTCACTTCGTCCCACCTTACCCTTCCCCCTCCCCGTGTCCTCAAGTCCATCCTTTACATCTGCGTCTTTATTCCTGTCCTGCCCCTAGGTTCTTCAGAACCTTTTTTTTTTTTTTTTAGATTCCATATATATGCTTTAACATATGGTATTTGTTCTTCTCTTTCTGACTTACTTCACTCTGTATGACAGACTTTAGATCCATCCACCTCACTACAAATAACTCAATTCTGTTTCTTTTTATGGCTGAGTAATATTCCATTGTATATATATGCCACATCTTCTTTATCTATTCAGTTAGATGGCCTTTTGATTCTTGAAGGAATGCCCTCATTTGGTGGCAATTTCTGTGTCCTTATAAACCAGAGACTTAAAACGCCCTTGCACACATTGGACCTTCTTTTCAAATTTAACAGTTGGATGAGACAGGTCTGTCTCACTCTTGTCTTACAGATAAAGTGAGGCTCAGGGAGGTGAGGGGCTTGTTAAAGTCCCCCAACTAGTGTGTGGGAGGGGTGCTGCTGGCCCACAGGACATCACACCACGGCTGCCCAGGAGCTGGCCTTGCCTGACAGACAGGCAAGATACTTTAGTAAAGCAACACCCACCTCCCCATGCTTTTCCATGCACTTTCTCCATGCCTGTGGAAACATCTGGAGATGCGCGGAGTGCAAAACCATGCAATGCGCTGGTGGCAGGGAGACACCTAATTCCTAGAAGCCAGACTCCTTCCAGGCCCACCATTCTAGAAAACAGGTGATGCTGAGAGCTGGACTTTGTCCAGGCAGAGAAGCTTTTATTTCTGAAGATTCCAGCCTATTCTGCCATCACAGGACTCCTTGCCTTTGAACCCTATCCAGGACAACAGGAGCTCTGCCCCCAAAGAGAGGGCAATGCCTCATTCCTCCTGGTCTCCCAGGCCCTTCTGGCTGCAGGGCTCCTCCTCTGAGACTCCCAGTGAGGGCTGACTGCAGGTGATCTGACTATCAAACAGGGAGGGAAAGAAGGTGAGGGCCCAGAGCCCTGGAGAAGAAGGAACGAGGGCTGCAATTCTGGGCCCTCCTTCCAGCCTGTTGTTTTAAACACAATGATGGTACTTAAAACCAGTACTCATGATTTTGTACTGGTACTTTAAGGATATACTAGTCCTGTCTTCCAAATTATACTGTAACCTCCTTAATGGAGGCCCCAAGGTAGGACCGCTACATGCACTTGTGCAGTGCACAACCTACACAACCATTCACAGCCCATGACTTCCAACCCCTGGCTAGCATTCATCATCGCTGTAATTAAAGAACTAACTGCCTCATTACTTATTCTTTCCTCACAGAATATAAATTCTCAGGGGAGGACCACACCCTGCTTGCCTTGTTCCCAAACTGAAGCCCAGTCCCTAGCACACTATTAACACAGAATAAGCACTCCATAAATACATGCTGGAGTAATAAAGTCATTCAGCCACTCACTCATGCATTTAATTGGAAGAAGAGCGGACCTGCCCTGGAGCTGAAGGGGAGAGACCTGGGTTCTGGTCCCAGCTCTACCGCCAGCCCCCGATGTGCCCTGGAGCAAGGCATTCCACTCTCTAGGTCTCAGTTTCCTCGTCTATTAAGGGAGTGTGGGGTTAGACTTCCCTACCGCATTTGCATGATGCTGAGGGTGAGGACCTCCTGAAATTTTGCACCCTGGGCACCTCACCCACATCCCAGCCCTGGTTCTCCACATTTTCTCTAGGCTTCTCCAGGTCTAGGCATGAGGGAAGTGTCTAAAGCAAGGGGAGAAGGGCTCCAGGCAGAGTGGTGACATATGCCACAGTGGGAAGAGGAGCTCTTACTTCTGGACTCAGCTCTGGGAGAGAAAAGTAACACTGACAGCCACGCTCACCGGGACAGCAGTGTTGTCAAAGCCTTTCACACCAATCCTGTTTCCCTCCAGCCTCTCCATGAGGAAGGAGGGACGTGATCAGCCGAGGGCTGGAGTTACCGGGTGCCACAGCCAGGACCGAACCCCAGGCACCCTGTGTTCAAGTCCAGGCCCTTTCAGCACACAGCACAGAGCGTGGCTCCGACCAGTTGGGAGCACAACTGGCTTCAACAGGCAGAAGTCACTAATTCTTCCCCTAAGTTCTGGCAATGCCCAGCGAGTGGCTGGTGGGGGGGAGGGGTGTGGGAGTAGGGGCAGCAGCGTGCTGGTGGCTAAAGCAGACAACGCAAGGTCCCCAAGTGACAAGCCCCAGGAGTGGCGCCAAGTGTCAGAGGAATGAGAAGTCACTTAGAAGGGACAGGACAGGGAGCCTGGAGGTAAAAGAGGGGACAGTCACTTGCCCACTCAGAGAGCAAGCTGGCCAGAGGGGACCCATGTCCAGAGTGAGGCAACAGGCAATGATCAGACCTCAGGAAAACAAAAGATGGTGGCTGCAGCTTTCCTCTCTGCGGACCTCTCCGCATGATAGTCTCAGCCTCCCCGGTCACTGCCTGCTGTTGCTGCTGTAACATACAACCATCAAACGCAGTGGCTTAAAACAACGCAAACGCGCTCTCTTACAGTTCTGGAGGTCACAAGTCCGAAACGGGTCACTGGGCAATAATCAAGGTGCTGGCAGGGCTCTGTTTCTTCTGGAGGTTCTAGGGAGAGTCCATTTCCTCACCATTTCCAGCGTCTTGGGGCTGCCTGCATTCCTGGGCTCACGGCCCCCTGCTCCATCCTCAAAGCCAGCCACGGCAGTGGAGCCTCCCTCACATCACATCCCTGACACTGAGTCTCCTTCCCCTTCCACATCTAAAGCTCTTTGTGATTGCACGGGGCTCAAGTGGACAATCCAGGATAATCTCCCTATTTAAAATTCAGTTAGGGACTTCCCTGCTGGCACAGTGGTTAAGAATCTGCCTGCCAATGCAGGGGACATGGGTTCGAGCCCTGGTCCGGGAAGATCCCACATGCCGCGGAGCAACTCAGCCCGTGCACCACAACTACTGAGCCTGCACTCTAGAGCCCACGAACCACAACTACTGAGCCCGCATGCCACAACTACTGAAGCCCGCATGCCTGGAGCCCATGCCCTGCAACAAGAGAAGCCACCGCAATGAGAAGCCCGCGCACCACAATGAAGAGTAGCCCCCACTCACCGCAACTAGAGAAAGCCTGAGTGCAGCAACGAAGACTCAACGCAGCCAATAAATAAATAAATAAATAAATAAATTTATTTAAAAAAATTCAGCTAATTAGCAACCATAATTCCGTGTGCAATCTTAATTCCTCTTTGCTATGTAATGTATTCACAGGTTCTAGGAATGAGGATGGGGACGTCTGCTGAAGGCCGTTTTTCTGCCTACCTACTACGCTGCACAGAACACATCTCTCCCAAATACAGCTCCAGGAGAAAGGCAGCCCAGGCAGAGAGAGAAGGAGATGGGGGGTGGGTGGGGTGAGGAGGGGGGGCGGGCAGACACACACTCTCACCCTGCCAGCAGCAGTGGCGGCAGCTTCCTGGCTGGCTGCTTAGTATACATCACTCTAGAAAAACTCGTCATGTTTCCACACTGAACTGGGCACGTGCAGTTTCCACAGTGACTGCAGGAGCAGAGCCAGAAATAGTCCCACTGAGATGGAAAACATCCCCCCCTCGGTGCCACTCACTCTCTCACTCTCACTGTCCCCAACCCTGTGGCACTGTGGGCACGGGAGGTTCCAGCAGGTCCCTACAGTGTCCCAACCTTTCCTTCTCTGACCTCTCGCCACCAGCACTGGGATCCACTGGGCACCCCCGTGGGCTTGAAGCCCATGATGCTCTGATCTTGCCCCGTCCTTGGGCCTCTGGGATGTGACTGGGCCCTGCCCTGAGGCAGCAGGTCCCACAGAAGGAGGCAGCCAGAGGCCCACTCACAGCAGCTCAGCTGTTCCCCGCCCTGCCTCTGCTCCAGGTGAGCCCTGCCAGCCTGTTCTGCATTCCCATTCTGGGACTCCCACCTGGGAATCTCGGTTGAAACCATCCTCTCACTCCACCAAGGAGTTTCTCTCTTAGAAGATCTCACCCCCTGCAGGGGCTAAAAAATTTGTTGAAATATATAGACCCACAAATATCCGGGCCTCACCGTCCACAGCACTCACTCATACGACATGGTGTTTCTAGGGCCCTGGGAAATCTCTGCCATGACTGTTAACTTCTCATGTTTTACATCCTATCCCATCAAAGGAAAACAAGAGTCACCATACCTTCTATTGATACATGCAAGGCACTGTGCTAAGTATTTTGCATGCACTAGTTCATTTCATCCTCACCTCAACTGCTATGGTCTCCATTTCACAGGGAAGAAACTGAGTCTCAAAGAAGGGAAACAACTTGCCAGGGTCACACAGCCAGAAAGTGGTAGGGCCTGGACGGGAGCCCGAGGTGCCAGACCCCAAGGCTAGGCTGTAGCCACCTGTCATGTTGGGGGGCGGGGTGGCTGGAGGACGCACACAGATGACCCATGCTAATGCTACAGGAGATGTTCCAAATTGCCTCCTGGAAAGCTCTGAGCCACTCCAGGCATCTCCAGTTTTGTCTCTCTGTACATACTGTACAAGATTTTATTGGGGCCACAAAGTGAGAACTTTCCAAAGAAGTTTGGAAATCACCGACCGTAGCCAACCCTATCCTGTACTGACAACAAGCCCGAGGCTCAGGAATAGATGTGACTCGCCCAGCAGCAGGGCAGGCCTCCGTGCCAGAACTGGAGAGCTCTGCCCATTTCTTCTGGTCCTCGAGGGAACAACCATTTTCCACCATTCAGCCCTTTGCATCTCTTGGCACAGAATTTAGAACCAGATGTGGTATGAGTCGTGGCCCCTGCTTTGACAGCGCTGCAGACTTGCTGGCTTGGCGGTGGGAACGTGGTCTCCGTGTCCTCATCTGTGAAGCAGGGTGTGTGTGGATGCACAAGGGCAGGCACAGGCCTGCTGTGAATCCGCTGGGATCGAGAACAACAGCTCTCAGCCCTGAGCCACTGTGACCAGAGACGGCAAGAGCCCTACACTGAGAACCGAAAGGCTCACGCCAAGTCCCAGCTTTGATACTCGCCACTGTGGATCCTGAGCCACCCCTTTGACTTCTCTGAGTCTTTCTCTTGGAGATTAAAATGTCCCTGTAATGGGTCCATATGAGTTTGAAATGAGGTAACACTTGGAATTGCAGGAGGCACTAGCATCCCCTCAGGGGTGGAATCCAGACTGATGCTACAGCTGTGGGCAGGGCCCAGGAATATGCATTATCCGCCCCCTCCCCCCCCCGAATTCCACTGCAGGTTGTCAACAGACCACACTTTGAGAAATCACTCTAGAAAACGCTCAGTATGTGTTTGTAAAAGAGATGAATCCGTGAACATCTGTTGAGCTGCACATGGCTGCTGGAAGACATGGGCTGAAGGAAATAAGTAATTTTCTCCAAATACACTTCCTGTGAAGCCCAAACGATGGGAACTGGGTTGAGGCTTCTAGGACTGGGAGGATGATGCAATAACAGCTCCCTTCCCAGGGGTGCAGACATGAACTCTACCTGTCAGACTGGGAGAGACCTGGCTGGAAGGTCATGCCTGGGGCCTCAAGGTCAAACGTTGGGTGGGGTGTTCCAGGGAGCCCCCTGGGGACTAGTTCCAGAACCCGTTCTCTTCGGCATCTCCATGCAGACAAGAAAAAAAAGAACTGAAAATATGCTCATTAAATCTGCATCTGGCACCCAATTTGGCAGGGTTGCCAAAATTCTGTAAGACTAGAATTAAATTAGCAAATTGGAAGTGAAATGATTTTAAGCAGACATGATGGAATTCATCAAAGCCAGGTGGAAGCTAGTGGGGGAAGGGACCCAGGAAAGCCCACACACCCGCCCGGGAGTGGGAAAGCCTGGCCATGAGCGGAAACAGAAAAGAAACAAAGCAGTGAGCAGACCTGACCCAAATGATAAGATTCACCCTTGGAATGTGCTTGGTGACAAAGCCAGCCCCACGCTGGGAGGTGGTGAGAGGCTCCTTCTGGGAGAGAGGAGGTGTGGCCAGCAGCAACCAGTGAAGGAAGGCAGCCTTTTACAAGGAGACCAAGAAGAAAGAACCCAGGGAACGGCTGGGAAATGAAACAGGGTGGGTTCCCCAGACCAGGGGCTCCATGAGGGCAGGCACTGGGGTGGTGCACACAGCGCCTGGTGTGCTGTCCAGCTTGTGATCACCATTGCGTGTTTATTGAGCTCGCGGTCTGGGGAAAACACCGGATGGACTCAGAGGGGCAGGGTGGCCCAGAGTCTATGGAGGGAGGGCCAAGAGGACAGAAGCATTTATTGGGTACTTAGTAAGCATCAGGCACTGTGTTAGATGTTTGCCAAGCATGATCTCATTTCATCTTCTCAATAATCCTGTGCTATAAAGATTAGTCTTTGCTCTTCATTTTCTTGGGCTTTCTTTTTTGTTTTCTTTGTTTAAAACTATATTTTTTAAAAACTACAGAAGTATTTAAAGGAAAATGTGGACCAGTTCCCCTTCACCCTCCCAATTTCTACTCCCCAGATGAAGCTACCACTAACAGTTCCCTGGTATTTTCCCATGCTCTTTCCATGAACACAGAAACACATCTACACGTGCACACACATATATAACTGTTTGTTTCTGTATAAAAATGGGATCAGAGTAAACATATCGCACAGAAACCTTTTTCCAGTTAAAAGCATGTTGTAAATGTCCTCCCATGTCAGGACCTATAGATTCACTTCTTTCTTTTTAAATGGCCGTAAAGTATTCCACAGTACCAATTCACCATAATTTTCTAAAGCGCCGTCCCTGCTGTACATTGAGGTCATTTTTAAGCTCTCTCAACTGCAAACAACACTGCAAGGGAACACCCTTATATGTGTGTGTGTGTGTGTGTGTATCTTTGTGTACATGTGTGCTTCCATAGCTGGTGAATTTCAGGATCAGGGCAGGTATGTGCCTTTATCATTTTCATTGATACCAATTTAGGCTCACAAGTCCCCTTGACCCTTGCCAGCACTAGATTGTCTCTATTTTTTCACATTTTTGCCATCTATAAGCATTTTTATTTATCATCCTTTGTTTTTTTAGTACCTAGAGCATTAGTCATATGTTTATGAGCCATTTTCACTTCTCTGAACTACCTGTTTACATCTTCGCACACTTTTTTCAACTTGGTTGTTTTTTTAGTTGGTTGATGGAATTCTCATCCTAAGAATAACAACTCGTAGCTTTCTATGCAGGAGGCACTTCTCTAGGCTCCCCGCAAGTTTCACAGCATTGAATCAAAACCCCAAGAGGGAAGTGGGAGCGTCAATCCATGTTTATGGCCGAGGAAAGAGAGGCTCGGAGACTTCAAATGACGTCTGAGGTCACACATGTCTGATGAGGGACAGGCCAGAGTCTGAGGGCCTCGCTGAACCAACCGTTTCATCCTCAAATGAGATATCTGAAAAGCTCCCTCTCCCCGACATCTAACCTACAGAGAAAGAAAATGCCTTCCTTAAATTGTCCCTCTTTCTGTTACTTATCCTTTACTTTACTTGTGGAGTCTAAGTACATATTGATATAATATGCCAGGTAGGAAACTGAAGTTCAGTTTCTAACAGAGGCAATCACAAAATGGAACTGGACCCTGTACCTTAGACGGGACACAGACGTGTTGGGAACATGCCTGGAGGAGTGAGAAGCAGGATTTGGGTGGGGGCAGAATTTACACATGGGGGTAAAGAGTCAGGGGACGTGGAAGCTGAGGTGGGACCCCGGCTGGGAAGGGGCTGGCAGGCAGTTTCCAAAGGTCAGGTCGGCAGTTTTGAGGACTCTCCCCTGGGGGCAACATGGGGTGAGAAAGTCTGGTACCAGGGAGTGGGGTGAGGATTAGCTTAGCTAGAAATCGTCATGTAGTCAACGAGTGATCTCACCTAGCCTGGTATGTCCAGTGACCTGGCACTGGGAGCAGTAAAGATGCTCGTCTTACAGGATGACAAACACACCTGTGTATGTGGAAGTGCTGGGGATCCCTTGTGTGAAAACCACACCTGACAGAGGCGGAATTTGGGGCTCCAGTGGCATTTTTACTGAGGTTCTTTTTTAGCTCCCCAAATACCAATGTCACACGTGGGTTTCTGGGTTAGAGACCCACCACCGAGCTGTCACATGGCTTGGCTACCCTCATCTCAGGGAACACACGCAGTGCTTCAGTCTCCCTTGGACACAGTACACAACGGAGGGGGAAGGATCATCTGCATGCCATTTGCCGTTTTTCTTCTGAGAAAAGGGCAGTCAAGTTAACAAAACAGGAAAAAAATGTGGGAAACTGACTTGCTAAAACGAACATGCAGAAACAAGTTTTAGAGTCACAATTTAGCATTCATTTTGGGGTGTTTTTTTTCAGCTTTGACCTCAGATAACTTCAGTGTTTCCCAAAATGTTTCTGTATAGCACTCTAGTTCAGCGATCTTATATATGTATACATCTTCCTTATACAGACACACACACGCGTATATAAAATCTATTCCTTATATGCACATATATAAGTATATATATAAAACCGTATGTGTATATATATGAGTGCTCTGATCAATCAAGCTTGGAAAACTGCACACAGAGCACTTTTATTTTCTCCCTGTAACACATCTTTCCATCCATGGCACTTGTGTTCTAGAAAACACACTATGGGAAATGCCGGACTTCTTTATTTCACAAGATCAGAGCCTGCTTAAAATAAAGTCTATCTTGGAGTGGCTGCCCTACTCTTTTAAACATTAGATGCTTTCTAACAGACTCGTGGTGATGGTTTCCTGTCCATTTGAGCATCTTCTGCCTGTCCTACATTTCAGGGCTACACCAACCAAATGCCCACATGCCAAGGAACAAGCCCTCTGGAAACCGTTAGGAGGCCAGGTCACCCAGACAGGCTAAGCTGTGTCTCCCGGGCAGTTGCACAGCGAGGTTGGACCAATCACTTGCTCTGGACTCAGTGGTTTTCAGCTGGAGGGACTGATCCCCAGCCCGCTTGCTTTGTGAGTAGGAAATCACAGCAAGGAAGCCCTTGACCCTGCTCTCTTTCCTTCATTCCAGGAGACACCGTTCCCTGGCCCTGATGTTTTCTACCATAAGAGACAACCGGCGTTACACCTTCCCTCTCCGATTCTGTTCTCACCACCTCCTGCCACTCTTTCACTGCCATTAGTCACCCCGATTCATAGAGTCACATGAGGCAGCCCTACAAGTAAAACTAGGTTTCCATCTGTCTGCTACAGCATCAAGTGAGAATGAGTTGGTGACCTTTCATCACATATAAAGGGCAAACTTGGTATAGCCTAAAATATAGGTTATACGGTATACGAGAAGTTCACCTAGGGGCAGCCTCCGGGGGAGATACCTCCTCCATTCCTCTTCTAGCGTGGTTACAGGCATTGGTTTATAATTTTGCTCCTTCTCACACAGGCAACTCTAGGGATGACTCATAGCAGCAAGGATTCAATTACTTGATGACCCATTATGGCTCTCCTCATTAACCTGAGGAGGCCGGCGAGTCGGAGTGTATGTGGATTTATTCTTAGTCTATGGTTTTATTTTTGTTTTCAAAAAAATAAATATCATCCTCTGCTTCATGCAAGGTGGTAGGCTGGGTGCCCAGCTGCCCCACAGGGAGAAACACAGATCTGATGGGTGGCAGAGTCTGGGTTTGAATGTTCACTTTGTCCCTCACTTGGGATATGGTCCTGGGCTTGTCACTCCATATATAGAGTTCTCAGGTTCCACATCTACAACATGGAGATGATACCTTTACCTTGTTAGAGGACTGAATAAGACAGTCTATGTGGACAGGCGTTTTGAAGATTTAAGGACCCATTCACTTAGAGTCGTATCCAGCTCACTGTTATTATCATTAAGGCGGGTGTAACGACGATCATGAATTAGACTTGGCATCCTGTATCTAAAGCAGGATGGCCCAGAGACTGAGCTGCCTGACTGAGCTGACCATTTCAGCCTCAAATGAGATCTTTCCATAGGCTCTCAGGTACACCGTAGAGAAAGACAACTCTGCTTAAATTTGTGTATTCATTTCTATGCTTCCTTCGAGGCTCTGCTCAAATGTCACCTTAGTGATAACTTCTCCGACCATCCTACATACAAGAGCCCCCGCATCCTTCCCCTGGCATTCTCTGAACTTCTTACCCTACTTGCTTCTCCTCCATGGCACTTAACCCATTTCACATATTACACATTTATGAGCTCCTTTGTTCACGGTATGCCTCCCTCTGCTAGTCTATAAGCTCCAGGAGAGCACTGACTGTTGTCTGTTTTGTTCACTGCTGCATCCCTGTGCCTAGAACTTGGAAGTATTCAACAGACGTTCGGTAAATGACTGGATTCCCAGGGTCACTCTGCAACCTCTTGCCTCCATCCTGATCATCTGAAAACAAACTCTTCCCATCCAAACACACTATTGAATTCAAATGAGAGAAAAGCTATTTGTCAAGCAGGTGGCTTTGAGACTTCTGGGTCTTCTTTAAGGGAGAAAAATGGAGTGATGCCCTTCTTTTAATTTAATTTCATGCTATTAATGTCCCTTCATCTGCCTCCCCTCCCATGAGCAGCTCTGCCAATTAGAAACCAGAGTCTGTCTGCTGGCTTCTCCACACGATCAATTCCAGTAGAGCCCAGGCTAGAAAAAACTGGTGAAACCCCCATACCCCACCAGCCCACTCCATTATTGAGGCTACTCAGTGTGCACATCAAAGGCCCATGGGCTTCTCAGGGCAGGAAGATGCCAGGGGATCTGGAAGACTGGCCTCAGTGAGGACACTGAGATTCAGGGAGGAGAGGGAACTGGCAACTGACACACAGTGACCTGGTGGCAGGTCCTGGACAGAACCCAGGACTCCTGGCTCTGCATCCTGGCCCTGATTCCTCTTGGGCTGGAACCACCTCCCCAGGCCCACTTTTCACCAAGGGACATGTGCTTATTTCCTTGAGCTCCGGGTGGGCTGTCTGCCTGCCCCTGCCCATTCCCAGGGACCTGATGATCTTGGGCAGCAGTGGGTAGAGGTCACGTTCCAAAAGCAGCAAAACGCAGGACAGTAAAGAGCCAGACAGAAAGGAAATGGGGGTCACATTTACTGACAGCCAGGTACCCTTTATCATCATCTCACCTCACACTCACAGTGCCCTACAACAAAGGTGCCATAACCACATTCGATAAGCGAGGAAAAGGAAACGCAGAGAAGTTGAAAAATGCAGCGACTCACACAGCAAGTACCTGGCAGAGCCAGCAGCAGAGTGGAATTCCTGCCGGTTCCGAAGCCCTGTCCTCTGCCCGCCCGCTCTAGTAGAGACTCTAAAACCTCGACAGCACTCCAGAGAGGGGTGGGGCCTCAAAACACCAAGATCTGCCTCTGGTGAAGTAGCCAGAACAATGCCATTCTAGAGATGATGAAACACATCGGGAGAGGAAATGCAACGTGTCTACGCCACATGGCTAGTGAGTGGTTGGATCAGCTACATTCTGAGTTTCGCGAGGACGCAGGCGCACTCCTAGTGCTTAGCCCCACGCTGAGCCCACGGAAGGACTCCACCCACAGCCGAAGAATAAATGAATGAATGACAGCGTAGGTTAGAAGTGCAACGTCCTGTGACTCCCACAAGCCCACGTGCTCGCGTCTCAGCTGCCTCCACACAGTGACCTCAGGAACGGGAGACAGGCTGACATAGGTGAGCACAGCCCGAACTCAACACTGACCTTCAAACTCCATGTCCCCCACTCTGAGCCCATGGATCTGCCGGAGGTGTGGAGAGTGAGGCCGGCCCTGGTTCCCACTCAGCCCGCGGCTCCCCACCAGAGCCGGAGCTGAGCAACGAAGAGGTGTGGGAAGATGGCGGAGCTGGTAATTCTTTGACCCAAGGACTGGTGTTTACAATATGGAGTGGACTCTCTTCTCAGAAGTCTGGTGTTTGGAGCAAATTGGTCTATTTTTATTGAACCCTTTAGTAGCAACCAGTTCACAAATACTGCAGTTGTTTTTATTATTATAATTCATTTTTCATAATAATAACTGAAACTATTGTTTCCTGTTCACCTACTACGTGCCAGGCACAGATATCTCATAAGATATCTGACATAGATGGTCTCCTATAATCCACCCAGCCACCCTGTAGGGAAGAGTGAGCAGTCCATATTACAGATGAGGAAACTGAGGCTTGGGAGAGGTAAAGGAACTGGGCCAAGGTACATGCTAGAAAGCAGGAGATGCAAACTCAGGTTTGTGGGGCTCCACAGCTCATGCTCCTCCCACGTGGCCGATGTGAGCTGGGGACAAAGGGGTTAGAGCCACAGCTAAGGAGGCAGATGGAGGGCCTGCCAGACTTCCCAGGCATCCAGCTGGCCAGGCTTCTCATCCACAGGCTGAACTTCTAGCACCAGGGGGCTTCTCCACATGCCTAGATGCCACCCCTAGAAGCTCTGAATCAGACAGTGGGGGTAGAACTAGGAACTCTTCCGTTACAAGCCCTCAGGTGACAGGAAAGGACACTCTTGGTTAAACCACTGCTCTCAACTCTCCTCAGGAGGTCATTCTTTCAATCTACATGCTCTTCCAGAAGGTTCCAACATATTTAAGATATTCGTTGAATGCTTTACAAAGGATATCATGCCTCAGAACCCAAGACCTTACAATTTTAGGATTCTCAACAGAACAACAATAATTCTGATCATCTACAGATGGGGTGTGAAGGTCTGTCTTTATTAACCATGACAATTATTCCCAAACAGCGTGATGTTTATGAAAAGGACTTGGGAGCCCAAAGTCCTGGGTTAGTCCTTTACTAGCTGTGCAACCTTAGGCAAATCAATTCAACAGCATAGTTCTTAAAAGCTCTGGGCTGGGAAGAATGAAGATACAGGAGTGGACCAGAAAAGCTACAGTGCTCTTAGCTCTGGGTTCCTCATCTGTAAAATGGGAACCAACAGCTACCAAGTGCCTACGACGACGGCATGCCAGGCCCTGACATGCTGATTCTCACTTCACAGCCCCAGGGCTTCAGGAAGTAGGCTCTCCTGTGTACTGCTCTGCAGCTGAGGAAGCAGGGATTCGGGGGTGAAGCGGCTTGGGGTGAGCCTGCAGCAGCATGTGGTGGTCTCTGAGGTCTCTCTGCCCACGGCCACCATCCCCCCCTTCTTAACCCTCCCCCACGTGGCAGATGAGTCCACGGGAGAGGCTGCTCTGCAGCCCATCAGGAACCACACAGATGTATGACATCATGGTTATTAATAATGGAAGCGGCACAACTAATTCACAGTCCCTCCAGATGGACCACCTGAACTGTTGTGATCCTCCTGCACACAGAGCATCAGATTCTATTATGGCAGAGCTGGGAGGGGTCTTAGGAGCCCAACCCTTTCCTCATTTATAGGGGTGGGGGGTGGACAAGATGGGAAGGCAGCCCTCTTAGATAGCCGAGGCAGCCCTACACCCCAAAGCCCGGGATGCACCAAGTTTGGTTTTGTGATTGTACCATGAAGACAATCAGGTCCCAGACCAGACACCAGCCAAGGCCCCCTTCAAAGGTGCTGGTAAGGGAATCAGCAGTGGCCGCACGTGTGGCCTCTCCACGGACCCTCAGCCCTGCTCCTTCATGCGGTGGGGCCTTTGTACCTGCTGTTCTTCTGCTTGGAATACTCCTTTCCCAGATCTTGGCAGGGCTATCACTTTTTTTACGGTTCAGGTCTCAGGATAAATGTCAGCTCCTCCGAGAGGATGCCCTAGGGCCGTCTTCGGCTTCCCCCGTTCCTCCCTGACACTCTCCATCTCACTGCCTTGTTGGAGTTTCTTCATGGTGTGTAACACCAGTGAGCATTACCTTGTCCATTACGATTCGTTCTCTCTTCCCACTAGAATGCAAGCATTGCCTTAAAAAGGTGCCTAGGTCCCAGTAGGCCCTCAGCAAACATGCTCAGCGAATCCACCTGGATGTCTGCCTGGGTCACGGGCAACCTAGTGGCCAGCAGTCCCTCGCTCACTCACTCACTCACTCATTCAATAAATGCTTATTGAACGTCTCCTCTGTGCCAGGCGTACTCCTAGGAGCTGGGGATTCCAATCCAACTAATGAGACCAAGCCCTTTCCCTAACCGAGCTTTGAGAGTTGATTAAAACAAACGACACAATAGAAGCCAGAGCTGTTTCAGTCATATCATGTGTGACCAGACGATAGCTGATGGAAAAAAGGTGGGGGGATAAGTATGGCAGAAAATGGGAGAAAGGGGAAAACACTGGGGAAATGCAAACATCAGACTGGCCCTGCCAGGGCCTCCAACGTGCTCGATACTCATCTTGGGGAGCTGGTGCCAGGCACACGCCCCCAGCTCTAGGGACATGAGAAAAAGGGGACGTGCCCATTGCCACTAGTGCCTCCTGGTTGCAGCCTAGAGCACACAGGATGGCTATGTGCATGAGTGTGTACAGGAGTGGCTATGTGCATGTACAGAGACAGGTGTGTGCATGTGTAGGAGTGTGTGTGCGGGTGTAGCGGCACAGGTGTGAATGAGTATATGGGGTCGAGTGTGTGAGCATGGGTGAGAGCGTAGGGAGATAGGGATTTGTGTTTCGAAGTGGATGTGTGAGTGTGTAGGAGTGCGTGTGTGTGTGTGTGTGTGTGTGTGTGTGTGTGTGGACTCTGGTGCCATTACTCTTCACCACAACCTCCACATCTGGTAAAACTTTACATACTAAAGTCTCCCTCCACCCCCAACAAATGACACATAGTAGGTACCTGATCATCATTGAATCCATTTAAATCTTTATGTCTGCCAACTGTATTCTGCAGAGTGTTCACATAAAGCAGCAGAAGAGACCTGTCAACTTCTGGATGTAACCGAATGGGATGAGAGCACTGGATGAGGAGTCTGGGTTCTGGTCCCTGCTTTACCACTAACTACCGGGTGACCTTGGGCCACTGTTTAGCTGTGATCTCAGATAAGGAACTCAACTCCTCTGGGCCTCTGCTTACTCTTCATTCAAGAAGGCAAGTAGAACTTAGCAACTGGACGACATCACATCATGTCTATTGGTAGCTCCAGAAGCACTGTTTCCTGGGAGAACAAGCATGTGTAACCCGAAAAGGGATACAGGGTCAACCAGGGAAATGCTGGGTTTAACAATGTTAAACTTTTTTTTTTATTGCAGTACTTCTCAAAGCCTTTAATTTGCCAATATGGATTATGATTAGCCAGAAGGGTTATAGAGAGCTTGCAGAATTTGCCAGACTTACTAGGATAGGGAAATCTTACTCGTGGCACAGCTTTCAGAACGAATGTTTCACAGAACATACTTTGGGGAATCTGCTAGCAGGCACACGGGACACTGATTAATGCCCCCTTTCTTGCAGATGACAGAACAGAAGTGGCGTTCAGTCTCCCTAAATCCCAGAGCAGAGCCATGGCAAACACCAGCCCAGAACCATCCAAACCACAGTAACTGGCATGTGCACAGGGCTCTATATCTACAGAACGTTTTCACTTATATGATCTCAATTTTCCCTGACAACATTCCTCTGAGGACCCTCATCCCCATTTTCCAGATGATAAAATGCAGCCCAAAAGATATTAAGGAATCTGCCCAGAGCCACGAAATGATGGACCCATTACTTGCCTTTATCATTTTTCCCTATGACCTTGATCAAGTCGTCAATAACGACATACTATATTTTACAGAGAAGCAACTGTAGCCACTTCACAGAACCCCCTGCCAGATGTCGAGGTGGACACACCTGCACCTGTTCTGCAGCAGCCACCACTGCTGTCCGGGATCCCAAGCAGCCTGCACTGGTTGAGAGAGGAGGGGAGGGTGCTCAGAGAAATGCCCATGGAGTGAGAGCCGCTCTGGAAACACCCAGGCTGGGAGGCCGGGACTAGCTCCCTGCCAGTCGCCACACCCTCCTGACCATGCCAGGTACATCCCCCTCGGCTATATCCCCGGTGCCAGGTGCCACTCTGCAAGGGGGCAAGAGGAGCCAGATCAGTGCTAGTTTTAACTCACTCCCAGTAAGCCCGGGGAGGAGCCCAAGGCCGGTCTGCTATGACAGTCTGAAACTGCCACCGCCTCCAGGGGGAAGCGTGGCTAGAGCTGCCAAAGTCATTCGGCAGTTCCCACCGGGGTGCTTTGTCCCGCCTTGTCCGGCAGTGCGAGGCCCAGGAGGCGCGGCGGGGTGCGGGTCTGCTCGGGGAACAGGAGCCGAGTGAGGCTGTACCAGGCACGAGTGTGCGAGAGAAGTGTGAACGCGGGAACGCTGGTGTCACCCCGGGGCGGTGACAGAAGTAGCGTCTGGGAAACGCAGGCGGAGAGCGCGTGTACCAGGCAACCCCAGGCTGCGGAGGAGTCCCGGAGGTCCGGGGAGTTGGCCCGACGCGCTCCTGCACACGCGCCCGCGCCCAGCCCTCTCCCACCCGCCGCGCTCCGAAGGGTGCTCCCGCTGCCGGCCGGCAGGGCTGCTGGCGCGCTTGGCGGTGCCGGCTCCCAGCTGCCAGGCCGCGGCGGGGCGCGGGGCGCGGGCGCTCCCTGCTTACCTGCGGACGGCCGCGGCTCCGCGGCTCCGGGCTGGGCTGCGGCGGGCTGGTCTGGGCTGCGCGCCCTGCCTGCGCGCGGCTCAGCAGCGCCCGCTCGCTCGGCTCCGCCCGGCTCGGCTCCGCCCGGCGGTGCCCGGGGCGCTCGCTGGCGGCCCACGCGGCGCGGGGTGGGCGCGGGGCGGGCTGGCGGGCGGGCGCCGGCGGCGGGCGCGGCTCTGGGCCGCCCCGCGGCCGCTTGGAAGCTCCTTATTTGGGCAGTGATGTCAGGGGAAGTCGCAGGGGCAGGACCACCCACTTCTTTCCATTCACTCCCCAGAGTTTCCTGTCGCCGAGCCCGGGGGACCCCGGCGCCCGCACGGGGCGCCTCTCCGGCCGTCTCGGCCCCGGCGTACCCGGCTTCGCTGCCCGCCGCTTGGGGTCCCCGGGCGGCCGGGTCCCGGCGGGCAGGCGGCCGCCGGCGAGGGTCTGCGTCTGGGGAATCCCCGGCTCCCGGAGGCCGCAGGGAGGGTCTGTGAGGCGGCCTCCGCGGTGACAGGCCGTGTCACTCCGGGCGCCGCCCCTCCCTCCGCGCCCGCCCTGGCTCCCGCGCTGTCATTTCCTCCCGGGCCCTCCGGGAAGGGCAGTCAGGGAAGCCCCGGTCGCTGCCGCCGCCGCCGCCGCCGCCGCCGCCGCCGCCGCGCGGGGCCCCTACTCTGCAGCAGCCCGCCCGGCGGGCGTCCATCGTCGTCCCCAGAGTGCGCGGTCCCCGCCTTGCTCTCGTGTGCCAGCCCCGCTCCGGGAAGCCCGCGCCTCCCAAGGCGGGAATATACCTTCAGGAGCGCTGGGCGGGGCAGGCCTGGCCGGGCTCCCTGGGCTCCAGCCTCAGGGTGAGGGTGGGGCCACCCCGGGGCTCCCCAACGGCCTCACTTTGCCAGAAGCTACGGGATCCCAGGTTTGGGACCTGAGCACATTGGTCCCCGCTTTGGCCAGCCCCCAGCCGGGCCCCCGACCGGGCTGCTTCCCGAGGAAGCAAAAACGGCCAGGGCCTGGAGACCTCACCAGGATCTGTATTTTACAGATGCGGCACCCTGAGGTTCGGACTTGTCAGGTGATTCACCCGAGGTCAACTCGCTGCTGGACGGCGGCTGACGCTGGCTGACGCCAGGCCTGGCCTCTGCTGGCTGGGAACAACCTCAGGAGGTTCTGGGGCCTGGGGCCAAAGTCAGGACAAGAGTGAGGCAAGCTGAGTGCCCAGGGTGCCAGCTGAAGGAGGCACTCCCTCTCCAGGTCACAGAAGTTCAAGTACCCACAGGGTGACTGACTACTAAGCTGACCAGGGCTTCCACAAAGGCCTCGGAGGCCCCAGGCTTCCTCTGGCTCCAAAGTGATGGCCTCAAATTCAAGGCCTTGCCAGTCACAGGAATAGGCTCCCTCTGGCCAGAGGCCATCTAGGCTCCCTCTGGCCAGAGGCCATCTAGGCCGGGGCTAATGGCCCCGGGGATTTCTGTACTTCTCCATACAACAGCTTCCGGCAGAGCCTCCACCTTCCCTCCAAAGCCAGGTTAGAGCAAACAAACCCCTCCCAGACCACCAGCTTTAACGGAGAAACCCGGACTTCCAAAGGGGCACTGCACTCCTAGGTGCCCTGGGGAGGAAACCACACTTCCAGGGCCTGCAGGGGGTGGAGGGAGGTGTGATCGCAGCTGGACACTCACTGGGCCTGCACACTCACGTACACAATTGCACCCCCGCTGGCTGGTTGCCAAGGCCCCCAGCTGTTCTGTTGGTCACCACCAGCCCAGTCCCCCCCATCTGCCATCAGCTCCCAGAGCTCAATCCCAGCTCTAATTGGGTCATCCCCTTTCTGACAAAGGCCCCATCGACCAGCTGCATCTCCTGCAGCTCAACCCTCTGCGTCCTTTGCCAGCACTCTCTGCAACCTTCCACCAGCTTTCACTTTTTGGGGGTCTCTGCATAGACTTTCCTCTGTCTGAAATGCCCTCTCTACCCTTCCTGCGTCCTTCACACCCTGAATCAAGCCTGCCCTTGACATAAGCCTTTCTCTTAATTAGGGCAAGTGAGACAGGGTACCCCGTGGGATAGGACCCTGCCCCTCACTCCACTCCTGCCCTCTCTGCCCTGCTTATTTTTCCTGGCTGGGAGCAGCTCCAGGTGGGAGCAAGTGGGTGTCTTGTTATAATTCATATGCCCAGAGGGGTGACATTTTGTGATTTGCACAAAGGCTTAGATGACAGCCTTGTTCCTGCCCCAGGATGAGGACCCTCTCCTAGCTTTGAAGGGTGGCCCTGCCCCACTGGAAACTCCTAATGGATTCAGTCATCCTCCTATGTTGCCACAGGCAACTCAATGGTTCCTGCCTCTAGAGACGTACCCATCACCCCAAGTTGCAGTCAGCTGGGAGAGGTCTCCCCTCTTTCCAGATTGGAAGCTGCCAGGATATTTCCATCTTGGTTCTTCTCTCCTGCCAAGACTGAGAAGTTTACAAATGTTTGTTAAGTGAATGAATGATCCTGGGGGGGCAAATCAAGAGACAAGCTAACCATAGGAGGGGCAGAGTGATCCAATTCAGAGCTGTACCTGAGGTTCCAGGGGCCCTGGCTAGGGGCTGTGGTGGAAGGTGGGTTCTCAGCGAGACTGGACTGGATGCTCAGGAAGCTGGGCCAATGTGCCAGCCCTGCAGAGGCTGCCCTGCCAAGGCCCTTTCCTTGGACTGCTCCTTTGTTCCAACTTTCTGCAGCTTGGGATTTGTCTTCCCCCTCCTTTCTCTTAGCAAACTCCTGTGCAGCCCCATCTAGGCAGCCTGGGACATTCCCATCCCAACCCCCAAACATACAGTCCGTACTTCCCTTCTATAGCAAAGTAGCAGGGAGGGCATGAGGAAAGGGTGTTTTATCAAGCACCTTCATTGTGCCAGACATAGTCACTCTGGATTTTCCGGAACCCTGCAAAGATCCTGCTCTTTACCCCCCAAGCTGCACTTCCCGTCCAGCTGTGGCCATCCTCCAGGCCAGGAGTGTCGGCCCAGAAGCCTTCACTCAGCTCCTCCTACAACCAAAGCTCCTTGTCCCCTGTCTTAAGACTCAGCCCCCATCCCAATTCTGGTGCCAATTCTCACTGAAGGCTAGAAGGTCTTCAGGACTCCAGCCTCAGAGCTCAGGGACACAGTATGGAGGCAGGCAGCCCTGCTTCAAGGCTAGAAGCCTGAGCCCAACTCTGTTCCGTGAGCCACCACCCCTACCCTGGGGCCCCAGGCACCTTTCCCACCCTGCAGCTGGATGGGCCCCAGGTGAGAAGGCAGGTGGTGCCAGGTGCCATTTCCTTCCTATCAGCCCTTTCCCTGCATATAACTGGGCCAGGTCTTGAGAAATTCCCAGAGCTTGGCCCTGGGGGCTTTCCCACATTCCTTCATTCTTCAGACATGAATCAGGCTCCTTCCCTGTTCTGGGAACATGCAACACACAAACCTGTGTTCTAGGAGCTCTATCCAAGGATGGAGACTGGCAGGTAAACAGATCATCCTAGTGCAACTTGCTGAATGCTACAGTGCTGTTTGCCAAGCTTGGGGCAGGGCAGGGGCACATGAGGTGAGAGATAAGATTCATTCTACTTCTGGGGCTACAATTCAGGGAGATTGTGGTCCAGGTGTCCCGGCTAGATTGCTGAATGCTTGTTTCCATGGAAACACTGCACACACACACGCACACACACACACACACATACACACACACGCACTGGGCTTGGTTCTGCTGTGAAGCCAACATCACGCTGTAGAGAATTTACAGACTAAAAGAGATTGGAGCAGGGGAAATTGTTGGCATCTGATCTGTCATCTAGGATGCTGTCTCTCTGTGAAATTTTGTTTCCAACTCCTAACAACCAAATTACAGATACAGTTTTGGAATACATCATGGTTTCTAAGGGCTGGGGACTGCCATAGTGGCCTTGGGAGATCTTTCAAGGTGGGGCTGAGCAACTCACCCAGTAGGTTCTCCAGGTAATTTATGTTTGGGTCTTGCAGTTACTTACCAGCCACCCTCTCTCCACCCTCCTGACCCCGTGGCTATGATTTCCTGGATTCAGATGCTTTGTGGTGTTTTACTGTTTGTCGATGTGTGTGTGTGTGTGTGTGTGTGTGGTTTGTGCTCTCTTGACGGATCTGTTACATTGGTCCTCACTTCTCACAGAGGTAGCCATCCCTCTCCTGGGACAGAGAACTAGGGACTCTTACAGTTTATGGAGAACACCTCCTGGGCTGCCGGTGGACTCAGCCCCAACCTCTCTCCCCAGCCTGAGGGCTGTGTTTCCAGCTTCCTGACTCAGTCAGGCACTCACTCATCCTTCATCTGATGCTGTGGGTAACATCATGGGCCTCGGAGCCACAGGGACCTGACTTCAGTTCCCAGCCCCACTTACTGTGTGACCTTGGGCATGTTTACATGATGTTGGTGACCTTGATTTCCTCATCTTAAAGGGCTGCTATGAAGATTTGACAAGAAACTGAAATACAGCCCTTGATGGAGCACCCGGCACCTAGTAGGTGCTCAATAAATGGTAGCAACTGTTACTTTGTTGCCATATTGTGATCCAGAATACTGCTCCTCCTATTGTTTATCTTCATTAATGGAGGCGCCCATCATCCCAAGCCTGAGCCAGAATCCCTTCTCCACTCCTGCTGCCCCAGTCTAGGCCACCATCATCACCCAGTTACAACAGCCTTCTTCCCTGATCCCCCTGCCCATCTCCCCCTCCCATCCATTCCCCATGTAAGCAAAACTCCCTAAGACAAATTCAAGTGGGTGCCTGCCCAGCTAAATCACCCTATTAGTGCCTCTTTTAACAGCCTCAGTTCACCTGCCCAAGCCTCCCTCTCTCTGCACCACCCCATTCTCCCACCATGCAGAAGTGCTCACTGTTTCCGAACCTGCTCAGTGCATTTTGCATATTTAGTCCCCTGTACTGTTCCCCTTACTCATATTGCTTGGCCGGCTCCCATCCAGCCTTCCAGGTGAGCTCAGAGGCCACTTCCCCTGTGAAAGCCTCCCTGGTCCCCTGGGTGGCATTGGCTGCTTCCTTCTCTGTGAACCTCCAGCGTTTGGTACAGATGTCCTGGCTTGTGCCCCACTATGTGCAGTCACTTCATTCATCTATCTGTTGCCCCTTTAGTTTCTGCAAATCCATGCACAGCCACGTCTTCCTCATTGCCAGGAACGTTCCAGATATTCAGAGCATACTAAGGACAGACTTCTGTGCCTCTGGCCAGTAAACAACTACAAGAGGCCACATGGCCTCCAGCCCACTGACTAGTTTTCCCCAAATGACAAAAGCATCCTTTTTTTCCTACACTTTAGACTGAGGCTTTGGCTCAGCCTGAACACCATGTCTGCCTCATTCTGGCTTTTCACCAGCGTTTCTGGGGACTCCCACAGGACCCAGTGAACCCCAGGTGAGGAGGGTGGGGCCTTTGGTTCCAGGAAATCGGAAGATTAGTCACTCCCCCTGGCAGCTGTGAGAACAGGTTTTCCCCAAGCCAAGGGGCCGACTTGCAAGATCATCAATAACAAGCACTATTTACTCTGCGTATGGCTTCGTGCCTTTCAATGGGAGGTGCAGCAGGAGAGCATCAGCTTCTAAGTCTTGGATTAAGGCAGTCTGTGTGCGGGTCCTGGCTCTGACCCTTACTAGCTGCTTAACTCTCCTGAGTCTCAGTTTTCACAGCTGTAAAATGGGGAGGATAACACATCTCAGGGAAGGATGATGAAGATCAAATAAGAGCTGATAAAATTAAAGGAGTCAGGGGCTTCCCTGGTGGTGCAGTGGTTGAGAGTCCGCCTGCCGATGCAGGGGACACGGGTTCGTGCCCTGGTCCGGGAAGATCCCACATGCCGCGGAGCGGCTGGGCCCGTGAGCCATGGCTGCTGAGCCTGCGTGTCCGGAGCCTGTGCTCCGCAATGGGAGAGGCCACAACAGTGAGAGGCCCACGTACCGAAAAAAAAAAAAATTAAAGGAGTCAGTGCATTGTGAGTATCAAACAGCTGGCCTGTAGTACATGCTCAATAAAGGGATCCCCTCCCCCCACCTCCACTCAAGGTCTTTGGAGAGTACTTTGATACACGAGACTCAGTCTTTGACAGTAGCTCATAAAGTGAGGGAAGGGAGGAAATGAGAATTTAATCGGACCCCATAGACATTAAGACAAGAAAAACAGTAAAAGGTCTGACAAGAAAAAGTTTCGGGAGCAGCAAGAAGAAAAGGGAGGTTCTGGGATGGCCTTAAAGCTGTCTCCCCTTGCGTGACTTTTATCCAACAGTGATGGCTACCACCCATGTGGCCAGCCCAGGGCGAGAGACTGGGGATGGGCAGGGGGTGGTCAGGAAGGAGTCCCCAGGCAAGACCAATGAGGCCTGACGGGACCTGTGCATCTGACAGTCTGGCTCCAGAGAGGACTCGCACACTCAGAAAATAACTGCGATAACAGTGAATAAAAGCAACAGATGATGCAGAAGGGATGTCAAAGAGACATGTGTATGGGAAGGGGTGGAGCCTGGGGTGAAAGCTAACTTTTGGAGCCTCCATCTAACAACAGCAAAGAAATCTAGAAGTGGTCTCACTCCACCCCTGCTCAGGCTCTCTCCCTCTGCAGATTTACTGACCTCTCAGGGCAGGTGGTAAGAACCCCAATCCTCCATCTTTGGCCTTGGAGTCCTCCTGCAAAGAGGGCCTGGCCTGGGCAATATCACTCACTAGTTCCCTAAATGCAACAGGAATGTTCACATTCCGTGTCTTTCCTCATGTGCTTCCCTCTACCAGGAATGTCCTTCCTTCTCCTCCTATCCCCCCCATCCTCCCTTCCCTCTCCTTCGAACACTCTGGTGTTATTTTTTCCTGACCAGCCCCCCCCCACCACAGTAGAATTAAAAGCCTCCTCCCCACAACTTTCCTGTAACTTGCTTTCCATACATCATCAGAGCATCTATCCCATTATAGTAAAATATTTGTATCTGATGCCCCCACTAGGTTGGGAGAGCTCTGAGGATCTATGCCTGGCACCTAGTAGGTGCTCAACATACAGAGTACCTGGACGGCTTCCACCCATACATCCCAGAGCTGGGGAACACGGAAGCATCTGCCACTCTGGCTGGGGATACAGACGGAGCCCCCACTGATCCCTCAGGAGCTCCAGGCTCTTAACACAGCCATGCTCCTTCCAGCCTGAAAACCAGCCCTCTGAGGCCTGTCTCCTCCAGGCCTTCCTGCTGGTTTTGTGCAACCTGCCCCTTCAACTCCACCCTGAATCTGACTGGATGAGAATCTCAGCAAGCATCCGGGGCAACTAGTGTACCACTTAGAAGGGGCTGGCTCAGGGGAGGTTGGGAGCAGAGGCAGTGTCGCCAAGGGTGGCAGGTTGGAAGAGCTGGAGACCTGGGGAGGGAAAGGTGGGCACATGGATTTGGTGGCTGGTTCTGAGCTTGGAGGTGAAGAGTCAAGAGCAACCTGGGAATGGCGGGGAGGGGATAACGGGTAATTTTATGTGGCAGATTGACAGCACCGTGTGGTGCCCAGAATTTGGCCAAACATTGTTCTGGGTGTGTCTGTGAGGGTGTTTCTGGATGAGATTAACATTCAAATCGTTAGACTGGGTGAAGCGGATTGCTCTCCCCAATGTGGGGTCCTCATCCAATCCACCGAAGACCTGAATAGAACAATGAGGCTGAGGAAGCGGGAACTCCTCAGCCCGACTGAGCTGGGACACTGGCTTCTTCTAGGCTTTGGACTCGGACTGAAACATCAGCCCTTTCTGAGTCTCCAGACTGCTAGCTTTCAGACTGGAATTTACACTAGCGGCAAGCCTGGGTCTCCTGCTTGCCAACAGTAGGTCTTGGGACTTCTCAGCATCCATAATTACACGAGCCAAGCTTTGTAATAAGTCTCAGTCTCTCTCTCGTGCACGCATGCACAATATATATATATATATATATACTATTTCTGATATGTGTGTGTGTGTGTGTGTGTATCCTATGTTCTGATTCTCTAGAGAACCCCAACTAATACAGAAGGTGAAGGTATAAATTCCCCGGATCTCAGGAGGGTCCCACATTCCTTATTTGGCTTCTCTTTTGTCCAACAACTCTCCAATAAATGGGCATTGCCTACCTCCTCACATCTGGAGTTGGCTCCACTCACCTGGGAGAGCCTCTTTGCAGATGGACAGAAGCTGTCACTCCTCTGGGGAACCCCGGGGCTGAGTATGGGCCTAGCACTCAGTGGGTGCTCAGTGTGCTAGCTGAACAAAATAGACACCTCACACTTATTTGGGTAGCCCTTGGTAGATTTGGGCACAATCACACCTGTACCTTCATGTCCTCTCCAAGGCTCTGCAAGAGGCAGGAAAGGGACTGTCAGACCCAGTTGCCAGATGAGCAAATGGAGGCCCAAAGAGGACCTAGAAGCAGTCCCGATGGCAGAGGGGCCAAGGAAGGATGCAGCCCTGGGGCCAGGTGCCGCCGCCTCCCCTGAACACATGCATCCTCTAACAGATGCTCAGTGAACACCTACTCCCGGCTGGGCCTTATTTTGGGGACCCAGAGTAAGTACCTTAGTGGGCAAAATGGACAAAAAGCCATCCCCCTGTAGAGTTTACATTCTAGAAGGAAGAGCCAGACAATAAAGAAACTGAATAAATAAGTGAATTATATAACATGTTAGCAGGAAGTATATACAATGTAAAGTACAAGGTAGAACAGAGTAGGGAAATCAGGAATGCAGGGGTGGGAGGTGGGTCACAAATTTAAATAGGAGAGTTAGAATAAGCCTCATTGAGAAGGTGGCATTTGAGCAATGACTTGAAGCAGGTGAAGACTGAGCCCTGTAGATACTGGGGGGAAGACCTATATAGGCAAAGAGAACAGCCAGTGCAAAAGCCCTGAGGTGAGAGTGTGTCAGGCATATTACTTGGGGCCTTGTAGGCCATTGTGAGAACTGTAGCTTTAGGAGAAATAAAGGCTATGGTTGGGGGCTGGGACCCCACAGCAGGTCTCCAATGGTTACCACTCTTCCCAGAGATCCAGCTTGGGCAGGCAGTGAAAGAGTCTGAGGATGCCTGTATGGAGGAAGGAATAACAGACAAAGAAGAGGCTGGAAGAGATTTTTCTTGATTATCATCTTCCTCAGCTTCAGCCAGACACCTCTTGGCTTTTACCTGCATTAATTCCTATGGGCCTGTCTTCTTGCTGATGGAATTTGAGGTTAGGTTCCAGAGCAGTTTGGACCCCCACTGGTGGAGAGGATACTGGACAGGTTATCTAACCTCCTAGGGGATGTGTTCAAAGCCAAAGTCAGACCCCGCTCCTAAGGGCTGTTTGGGGAAGTGGGGGGTAGCTCTCTGGGGACATGCCCCTCTCAGGGGATTTGTGAGGAGTCAGCCAGATAGGGGCAGGAAAGCACTCCAGGTAGACTGTAGAGTACTGGTCCCCTGGCTGGCTGTCACTTTGCCACTCGGCCTCAACAGGGAGGCAGGGGCTCTGCTTTGCCTCCACTACACAATGACAGATGTAAGAAGCGGATCCATTCCCTCAGCCTAGATGGAGTCGCACTCAGTAGCCTAATTTTAGACTGAGCATCTGCTCTTCTGTCCCAGAGACTCAGCTCTGTCTGGGATTTGCTCCGTCTGGAATTGCCAGAGAAACAAATTCTGTTCTATGGGTACAGGCACTGGTGGCGTCCAGATCAGAGCTGGCCGACAGGCCCTTGCCATGGGGAGGCCCCCCAGGAACTATGCTACACCAGGACATCTGGGTCCTCCTTCCTGGTCTCCCATCTCGTGCCCACAGCCACGGATTCCTGCAGGTGCCATCTTTGATTTCCATTCTTCCCAGTGGGTGGGTGAAGCATGGCTCTGCTTCCACCTGAACAGGAGGACCTCCTGGGGACTCTTAGCCATCCTTCTACCCGCAGCTCCCAGCTCAGGTCCTGAAGAGTTCATCCCAAGTAAGTACAGCCCAGTAAGACCAAGACTAGGGACAGCACTAAGGAAGGTGCCGCTGTTGGCAAATCTTCCCAGAAAGGCTTCTCAGAGGAGGTGACTTTTGAGTTGGACTTTGAAGAGGGGGTGGGTGTTTATCAGTGGGAAAGGCCACCCAAAGAGGGGACACAGGTGAAGAAACAAAAGCTTGAAAGAGCACTGAATGTTTGGGAATGGCCTGAGGGAGGGAGGGAGGGGAAAGTAGCGATTCTAGGTGTGTTGGGGACACAGGGCCGAACTCTAGGCTGAGGAACTGGGCTGGTGGCTGCAGGTGAGAGAGCCTGTGAAGGGGGTCTTTGGAGCCTGTGCTCCGATAGATGAGTGTGGGTAGCTTCCAGGTGTGAAACCCAGGCCCTTAGAAGTGGGAGGGCCGCCTTCCTTGTCCCCTCCATCCATGGCCTGCCTGATCCTGCGCGGCCTTACCCCCCTACCCCTTGGCACACCAAACGGAGGGTGTGCTGGGGTTGCCCACTTGCTTCCCAGGCTCCCACCTGAGTGCTGGGCTGTGCATTTCCACGCACCAGGCCATTTACCTCCCGCGCCCGGGCCACCGCAGTCACTGCTCCATCCTTGCCTCAATCCCCAGTTCCTTCCTTGCCTCAATCCCCAGTTCCCATGGGCAGGATCCCCTTTTGCTTCTCTGGACTCGGCTTCTCCACCTGGTGCTGTCATCTAAGATTCCTCCAGAAGCACCCTGCAGTCCGACCTGGTCTGTTCTCACCTCAGCCCTGTGCTGTGGCACAGGGGACGGCAAACCCTGCTCTCCAGGCTACAGGCGCTCTACGTGTCCTGGTCTAATTCCTCTTAACAACCCTTTCAGATGGTGATTATCCCTTTTCACAGGTGAGGAAAAAAAGGGTTTGATGTGGTGGACTAGAGGCTGATCACACAGCCAGGAAGTGGTGGTAGCGGGGTGGACGGACCCCAGTCTGTCCTGCTTCCTCTCCCACCAGCCTCCCTCCAGCCCTGAGGGCAGGGCCTGGGCAGCTGGGGCCCGGAGCACAGGAGGTCACAAGACCTCTGGCCAACTTGGGTGGAGAGTGGAAAACTGGCATTAAAGGAAGTCTGTCCCAGAGATCTTACCTCGATGCCCTTGAGAAAGCAGGAGTTAAGAGCTTATGTAAAGAGATTTGCAAATATATCCTACAAAACAACATTTGGATGATTTAAGTGTTAAGGAATCAGAACCATATGGATTAAATGTCCCTGACGTTACGTATGGTTTTAAAAATTAGAAGGAAATGTACTGGGAACACACACACACACACACATACACACACATATACACATACACACACAATATGTAAGGCCAAACCACATTTTTAGCTTTGTGGACCGGGAGTGATTTGAAAAACAAGACACAGCATTCACCTAACTTCTACCCCAGCTGGCCCTCCCCCAGCCCTGCCCCTCCCCAGCCTCCGTCTTCTCCCCACCAAACAGGGCTCAGCTCCCGCCCTAGAGACCCAGCCTGAGAAAGAGGCTTCCCAGAACAGCCAGCCTGATGTTCTAACCACAGGACAGTTAGAGCCAAACAGCTGGATCAGGAACGGCTGGGGTCTCCCAGAGACCAGATGGGTGGTCACAGGTGGCAGGAGGTACTGGGGATGCCAGTTTCCCAAGAGGGAAACTGTAAGTACTTTCAGAGAAGACACTGTGAAGCTCTGGGGAGGCAGACGCTCTGAGACGCAGCTCCACTTTCCGTTCGTCATTGCTTCTGTACCTCCCTCAATTCTCCCAGCCACCTGGCGAGGAAGGATTGATCACCCCCACTTCACAGGAGGGGAAACTGAGGCTCGGAAGGGCTGGTTGCTCTGCACAGCTGGCAGGCAGGAAAGCAGACCGCAGCCTGGATTTCCTCGTTACACACCCAGTGCTGGTCCCACTGTACCTCACTGCTTGAAGCAAACCAAAACCATGAGCCTGTGTCCAGTTTAACTCTGAAAGTTAAAAAAACCCTGGATTGTGTCAGCTGCTCAAAGTTGAAGAGTGTTTTGGGGGGACTCCCCAAATACAAATAAATCAGGTTTGGTTGTGACTCTAAATTGCACGTGGTGTTGAGCTGGGGGGAGAGGGTCTGTAATGCTCAGGTGGGGAAAAATTAGACCATCAGAAATTGCTTGGTCTGGTCCTGGGCAGGAAGAGAGAGGATGAGAAGGAAAGCCACTGCATGCCGGGTGTCGTGCTGGATGCCAAGAGCGTGGCACCTCCCTGGATCTTCACCCAGCCTATGCAGAAGGTAGAGTTGCCTTTCTTCTGCAGAGAAGGACACACAGGTGCAGAGATCCTAGGTAACGCTCCCAAGAGAACACCGCTGCATTCCTAACCCAGGCCTCTCTGACACCAGGCTAGTGCTATTGTCCTAAACCCTGCCAGCTGGGGTCAAGCCTCCCCAACAGTGGCCAGGGCTTCACCAGAAGCAGGTTTGTCAGGAGAATTAAATGCCACACAGACACAAGCCCAGCCCAGACAGGAGGGCTGGCACCGAGTCTGTCTCATGCATGGCCAGGCCCCTGTGTCCAGTCTCGAGCCTCATGTTTGTTAAATGACCATTAAACAAATCAATGGGCGGAGAGGAAGGAGGCATCCCCGCCCCTTCTCTTTCCTCCATCCCTCACTCACACCATTGTTTTGTGGACACAAGTGAAGGCCTTCACACTGATGTATTTATCCTGGTGACACTTTATCCTGGTCAATGGGACGCATGCTTAACAGCCTGTTCAGACCTCTCGGGGTGCTGATTTTAAGCTTGGGATATTGTGAGGACGTGGAATAAATTCTCAGGGCAGGCACCAGGGAGAAAAGGAGAAAGGGCACAAGGATGGAGCAGAGAGGGCGTGACTTTCAGCTCTGGAGCTTCCTCACTCTCCTGTACCCGGGACCTCTCCTCTTATATCTGGTTTCATCCCAAGCTGACCTGGCCACATGCTGCCAGGACAGTGTCCTCGTATTGGGATCAGATCAGTCACTTTTCAAGTACTTTGGGGACTGCCTTTGCCCTCAGCCTTTCTTATGGTCAAATATGTTGGGAAAACACTGATTATTACACAGATCGCCTGGAGATTCCCAGTGTACACCCACTGGCAGGTGAAAAACCCAGAAGGGAGCTGGTAAAGAAAACAGCTCATTTTTAATCTGCTCTTATTGGAAAAGAACAAAGACTCCCCTCCCTCCACCAGAGGTCCCATCCTCTGTATCCAATTTTTAAGCACACAGAGTTCTTACAGTTCTGGGCGTGAGTAGCCTAGAAGGCCCCCCTGAGGCCTTCTGCTGGCTTATTTACAGAACCCATCCTCCCACAGGCATCCCTGTTCTCCCACCAACACCCCAAATATTCTCTACTCCAGGTTTTAATCCACAGCTCCCCCCCGTCCCACCATGAGCCCCAGGCCTGTCCTGCTTAAATCTTCTCAATGGCTTCCTTCTGCTCTTTAGACAAAGACTAAATTTCTTTGTGTGGTCTCCAAGGCCTCCTTCAGCAGCCCTGCCTGCCTCTCCTGCCTCATCTCCTCCTCACTCCACTTGAGGCACAGGTGTATTCTTTCAGTCTCTGCTGCCTCAGGGCCTTTGCACATGCTGTGTCCACTGCCTGAAATGCTCCTCCTGTATATACCTTCCTTACCAGTTAACTCCTCTCCAAACTTCCAATTTCAACTTGCACATCAACTCCCCAGGGAAGCTCTCCTTGACCCCTGAGTCCTGGTGTACAACTTCTCTGCATACTCTCTGTATACCTGTGTACTCTCATACCCTGGACTTACTCAGCACCACAAGCTTCGTCTTTAGAGGCCAACAAGTATCAACATTTGTAACTCCTTTTTATTCGTGTAAGTTTTTTGTCTGATAACCAACTCCCTCACTGAAATATAAGTGCCATGGTTAGGGTATCATGTGTACTCTGCTCACCACTGAATCCCCAGAAACTGCCACAGTAGCTGCTGGCCCGCAAGTTTTCCCAGAACTCTCTGAGAGGCCCTGAGTGAGGCAGAAGATGGTGAGAGGGTCACTGTGACCTCAATCTCTTCCCTGAGCCGGGTGAGGTGGAAGAACAGGGGACCCAGATTCCAGCCTCGGGTGTCTCAGAAATTCACTGTCAGAGTGTGACAAGGTCACATAATGCTTCTGAGCCTCAGTTTGCTAATCTGCAAGGTTGAAAGGGTGTGCCAATACAGAATGACTACCATTTTTGTATCACATTATCGACTCAGCTCTTTCTTCCAATCCCAGGGTAATGGGTAATGTCTGTCCAGTATCTCCTCTTCCCTTTCTTCTGGTAAGAGTTCCTCAGGGAACTGTCTTCCCCAACTTCAGTCGTGATTCTGGCAGGGCTCCCCCCCACAGGCCTCCCAGTGTGTCACACTGTGTGGAAGAAGAAGCTCAAAGGCAGCAGATGAGACAGGTCAGCACAAAAAAGAGAGTAAAGATGAGAAATAAAGATGAGAAACGTGGGGAAAATAAGAGTCTGATGACCCGATGACATTGTATCACTTCCTGGATCTAGCCATGCCTGAGGTCCATCCATCCAGTAAGATGAGACCATGAGATAACACCCAATCTCTCTCCTCCTCTCCCCCTCCTCTCTCTTTTCTTAAGTCAAATGGAATTCTGTTTCTGTTCCTTGCATTTGAAAGAATGTTGCCAAATACACCCAGGTCCAAAGTCATCCCATAGTACTAACCAAACAATCTCTGAGAAGGACAGTAGTAGTGAAGAGGGGCATGTGTCAGGCTCATCTACCCTAACATGCCTCACATGTGTCATCCTGTCTAATCCTCACGACTAGCCTAGGTAATAATAGAGAAATACAATGGTGTGATGGGCAACAAGGAACTCTAGAATAGGGTGTTAAAGACCTCCGTTCTAATCTTGGCCCTGGCATGCACTAGCTGTGTGATGTTGAGCTGGTTTCTTAACTTCTCTGAGCTTACCTTTCCTCCTCTATAGGTAGTGATGCCTACATCAAAAGCTGCCATGGGGAATGGTGAGACAAAACAAACAAGCAGTGTTTCTGACTAGGAGAGACTTAATAAACATTAGCTTAGTCTGTCAAATCTAGAAGTCCTTTCTAGAAGGATAGTTCTGTATGTCTCATTTCTAAGAATTAGTGTTGGCCATGGGTAAAAGAGGAGAGGAATGTGTGAGAACCTCCCAGCTAGAGTTCAACATCCAGTTAATATCCGACATTGGCCACTGGTTGCCGACTGTGCGGTGACGCAAGATTGGCTGATGGGTCTACTTCCTCAGATGCTGGGCGGTAGGGTGCATCCACAGGGATGGCAGCTCCAGCTGAGTGGTGACAGGTCACCAAGGCAAGGGGCCTGTTTATGGTTTCCAGATGTGTCTAAGCTGCTTCCACTTTCCCTGGACAGTGTGGAAGGACAGGCCAGGACTCTGCAAAGGCTGACCTTGACCCCAAGTCCCCATCTAATGGGTCATTGGCTTTATTGGAGTGAGGGTGGGGTGCGTCCCTCTGGGCTGGGCTGTCTGGGAAGTTGGAAAGTCTGTGTCGCCTTCCAAAGAGCAATTCTGAAAACTGCTGCTCAGAATAAATATTTTGGTTGCTTTTTGCGATGTGGCCGTGGGGGAGACTTCCACGGAGTGTGGTTTGCAAGTCGATTCTCCTGGGTTGTTTACTCCCTGAGATCCCCACGACCGGTTCCTGGCAAACATCCGCCGCGCTCCTGGGCTGCTGGGACCGCTCTCCCTAGAGAGAGGCTGAACTGGCTGGCCCTTCCTGGGGGTCTGACTGTGATGATGTACTTACTAGGCAGCCGGCTACCAGACCTTCCCCGCTGCCTGTCTCAACCTTGCCCTCCTTCGCCAGTGCAGGCCAAGCCTGGCGCTCTCCTAGGAGCCTTGTTCCCACAACTATGGGGAAACTGTAATTAGCTGAGCTGCTCTAGGCCAGGGGCTTGGAATTCCTGCGGGCCTAGAGATGTGGCCTTGTCCATTTCCTCTTCCCAGGGTGGCCTCCAGCTCCTCTCCACCCCCTCGCCTCTTCCCTGGAGCCACACCACACAGCGGGCGCTGTGCAGCCTGAGCAAGGCCACTCTCTCCCACCCATCCCCCACCCATCCGAGCCCTCTTGAGAGAAGCCCCATCCCCCAGGGCCAGAGCATACCACGTCTCTTGGTTACAGTGATTGTGGCGACTGTCCTACCCCCCAGAGGCCAGGTTCCTAGGGCTGCCGCCGCCCTGCCTGCCCAGTGTTTGTGCCCACTTGGATCCTGGAGCCCTCCAGCCAAGAGGTCACTCCTAATTGCAGAGAGGACGCAGGTAAAAGTGGGAACGTCAGGCCTGCTTCTGAGCCAGCCCAGCCTAGCGTCTGCTCCCTACTCCCGTCATGGCCAGATTTCTTGGGAGAGATGGACCCGTGGGATCTGGGTCTGGCAATCAAGACAGAGAAACAACAAAAAATGGGGGGAAGTAATGTTTCTGGGCACAAAGTTAGGTGTTTGCAGTACGGGACCCAGGGCCCGGGGAGAAGATGCTCCACCAGGGATGGACCACGAGGATCCTGGTTAAGGGAGCTCACGTCATGACTAGGCATTTGGAACGTTAAAGACCCTTGTCGAGAAGGCACACCCTCGAGGCTGGGTAAATATTGTTCTTTCTCCCATTGCTTTTTCACCTCCCCAAAGCCACTCCCCAATTCCTTTGACATGCATCCATTTCTGGAGGGTCTGAGAGTTACCACCATGTGGACCTTCTGGAACCCCACCCCATTTTGTGGGTGAGGAAGCTGAAGCTTCCGGAGGCCAAGGGCCATGCCTGGGGTCCCAGAGCAGGAAGAGGCAGAACCTGGATTTGGATTCATTTGTCAGAACCCAAGTCTAGGACTCCCACCCTGGCGCCATGGCTGCTGTCAAACACAGAAAAGACAGAGCCTGTCGCCCCAACTGGGTGCCTCGGAACTCTTGTGCCTGTGCTTGCAGTGAAAGTTTCTGGTCTCTCCCCACCCTCTCCTAGTGGTCCAGAGACCAGCTGCATGCATTTGGGAAGGGGGCTGGCGGCAGGGTGGGGAGGCGTCTGCACCCCTGGAACGGAAGGCAGCTGACCAGCCCGCATAGCATCCATGTCCAGCTGGGGCTCTGCTGGCGCTGTGCAGGCCAGGAGTGTCCCTCCTTCCCATAGTTCCCCTCAGCTCTGGGCTCAGCACCTGAAGGTCCAGCCCCTCCCATTGCTGAGCTCATCCTACCCAAGCCCGGGAGGATGTGGGAAACCCAGTTCCACCAAAGGCTAGAATTAATTTTCTCACCATAAGCCACATGCCCCGTGGGTGTCCTGGGTTCGCCTCTGCTCACCTGCCATGGTCTTATTTTACTGCTTTGGGAGGAGGGGGAGGGCCTCTCTCTGGGGGTCTGACCTGAGGCTTGTCCCACTGCCCTCATCACAATCTGAGTCCGGCTCACTTCACTGCGAGTCTGGCAACTGCCCCTTCCTGTGTGGGCTGGCCCCTGTGCTTCACACTCCTGGCAACCAGGTCTGGGCCCTGCCCTGAAGGGAGAGGGGCCAGGACTACTGAGCCCCCTTCTAAGAGACACTGACTGTCACAGCCAAAGCACACACGAAGGCCCGGACAGCCACAGCTGTGACAACAGCATTTCTCTGCGGGCCAGCTTGGGGAGCAGGCCGGAGACTGGGCCACACCTCTCAGGCCAAGCTGCTAAGAGCCCCTATCCCACCCCTGGTCTCCTCGGTGTTGACCATGTCTGGCCTTGGCCTTGGCCCTGGCCCCTCACTCTAATTCCTGTGTTCCAAACTCCAACTCCAGCAGGGTGTCACTGAGAGTGACAAAACAGTGGGAAGGTTTGGGGCACTGAGCTATACCCAGGCATGTAATGTACAGGGTCTCAGCCTAGTCACAGAGCCCACCTGGCCTGGCCCAGCCTATAGGCCGAGGCCATGTTCCATCTTATTTCTCTGTGAACTGACTGCCGGGCTGTCTCAGTCCCAGCCTGGGGTGAAGGGTTGTCTTTTCTGCTGGTGCTGGAGATACAACTTGCCCTTCTGCCCAGAAATGGCTTTGTGCCACCTCATTCTTATGCTGGTTACTTACCCTATGGAGGGCACCCCAAATCTTTTAAAACAGTATGCAGAGTATAAGTCAAAAAGGACAAACCCCTCATGGAAGCTTGCCTTTTATGGAAATAATCACTGCACCAGTTATTGAGCGCTTACTATGTGCCAGCCTCCAAGCTGAACATTCCATGTGTATTGAACCCTCACAGTAATAATTCCAGGAAGTAGTACTAATATTATTCCCACTTTACAGGTGAGGAAAATGAAGCTCAGAGTCCATCTAACTCTAAAGCCCTTCTCATCCCCCAGAAGCTGAGAACTGACCTGTGTGTTTTATCAACGGGCTTCAGGATGTTTCTTGGGAGTCCAGGGGTGATTCAAAGTGATGATGCTAAAATGTGATGTGCTCTCTCCCCAGCAAGCAAAGCAGAAGTGCTCAGCTGGCACTCACCTGCTTCAGGCCTCCTGCCCACCTGACCCTTGGGTCAGGTTAGGAGCCACAGGAGATGAGGAGCCCTTGCACTGCATTCTGCCACGGACAAAGCTCGCCCAGCACACATCTTCCGGGCCAGCATGGTGCAGAGCTGGCCTGTCCACCCACCATTCCCAGAAACCACCCTGATGGGATGGGAAGATGTTCCAGCTGGCTAGGGGGGACCTGAGGGAGGGAGGAGCAGGGAGAGACACCTTGTGTCCTGCTCCATGCAAATCCCATTGTCACAACCTGGTGGCTGATGTGTCCTCTCTTCTTGACATGGACTGGTTGCCCCAGTTTGGATGTTTCACTATCTGCGAATCCGGTTCATTTACAAATCTGCTCCCAGCTCACCTCTGGGAACAGTGGAGCCCTGCTCAGACACATCGTCCTCCCTCTCATGCTCTCCCAGATGATATATTCCTGGCTATTACATAATCAAGGGAACCCAGCCCGTACCCGCCAAGCCTTTAATTGGAAAGCTCTTTCCCAAGGGCGTTGGGGTTATAACTTGTGCCAGCCCAGGCCTTCCTGCCTCTCAACCCCCTCTGTGGTCTCTCTCTCTCTCTCACACACAGACACACATCCAGGCACCCTGGAGCAGCTGAGACTACATCTTCTTGTCCATGACATTAGCCACGCCCAGTGGCTTACATGCTTTGTGCTCGCTGTGAAATACAAAGCCCTGGGTCATTCAGGCCCATCTGTAACAGGAAGTCCTCTCTGAGCACTGCCACAGGCCAGCCTGGGGCTGACCTTCTCCTCGTTCCTATAGTACCGTGCGCTCACCGTGGATGCGTCTGTCTCCCTAACTAGGCCAGGACCTCTCCAGGTAAGGGACCAAGTCAGATTCCTCCCTGTGCCCCTAGCACCTGAATCGGCCTGGCCCTGAGTGGGCACTGGGAAAGTGGATGAAAGGGGTCAGTGAATTAAGGGAAGGACGGCCTACAGTTAGTGGCTTGGGGAGCTTTGTAAAAGCAGCCTTACAGATTTCCCAGAAACATCACAAAATGTCATCTCTAGAAAGACTGAGAAATTAATCCACTTTTCAAGGGGGGAAACTGAAATGCGGCCCAGGATAGGTGGCGGCTAAGGGTGCCACCTGTTAGTGGCAAAGCCGGGGACTCGACCCAGCTCCCCAGGCCTCTCCCCACCATCATGCTGCCTCTGAACCTTGGTAACAGGCTCTGGGGTATTCATTTCCTCAGCAACAAATCCACTACCCTGGGCTCAGCCTGGGACACAAGACACGGTCTGGTGCTCAAGGAGCTGTGCAGACATATACCCAAAGAGCTGTAAAATGGGGTGAAAAGGAAGTAACAGAAATGTTTACAGAGGTGCCACCCAGGGGGATGGGAGAGGTCAGGGGAGACATCTTGGAAGACGTGACATCCAAACTGGGTCTTAAATGAGAGTTTACAAGGAGGACTAAGTTAGAGGTGTGGGAGGAGAGGAGAGGAAGTGGTGGTCCAGCAAAAGAGAAATATGCAAAGACACAGAAACATGAAATGATACAGCAAGATGGGGAATGGCACAAGCCCAGTGGTAAGGCTGAAGTCCTCAGTACAGAGGGGACCTGTACTTGGAGGCTGGTGCGGGGGGCGAGGCCACATCAGGAGGGGCTCAAAAGCCACGCTAATCCAACTTGACACCAGCTTGCAGGTAAAGAACCTTATCTTTGGACTCCAAATGCCCCATAATCCTCCTTCCTTTGTCTTCCCACCGTCTCCAGAGCAGCAGGAAGCCCAGATAGCTGCCATAACCCCGCTCTGTCATTTACCCAGGCAGTCCCTCAGGGCCCTGGAACAAGCTCTTCTCAACTCAAAGGCCCTTGCATCTTAGAGCTGGAGGAGCTGTGTGTTGTGCTAAGAATTGCTACTTGCAGAAATGAGTTGACTTCAGAATACAGTGTCTTTAGGGATAAGTCTCATCAACAGGTTTGGAACTTTATTTAGCCAAAGCAGCTTCACTTGGGTCTGAGTGAGTGAAAGGGTTATTGCATGGGCCAGGGCTCCAAGGGGACACTGCTTGGAGCTGAGAGAAGGCCCACATTGGTCGTGCATTTTCCCACAAGATTGTACCTGCACTAAAATCCTGAAGGATCTACTTGGACCTTCGCCAGGGCCCAGGACTCAGTAAAAACTCAGAAACATGAATCACAGAAGGCTGGCAAAGGATGGACCTAAGGAAGAAGAGGCTTCAGTAGCTTTGTGGCTGCTACCCCTTGCGGCCATCACCATTCCAGCATTTGGAGGGTCTGCCCTCTACCACCCTCCTGGTCCCAGCACCTGATGGTGACACTCAGGACCCATGGCAGAACCCAGCAAGTTATATGGGAGCACAGGGCTGTTTTCAGGAGGCCCCATGACTATTTTTTTTTCTTTCTTCTTTTCCCATTGAAGTATAGTTGATTTACAATGTTGTGTTAGTTTCAGGTGTACAGCAAAGTGATTCAGTTATGCATGCATATATATTTATTTTTTTCAGACAGTGGCTGTTAAATCCCTAACTGATTACCAGCTGAGAGAGGGCCTTGGTCCTGAACTGTCTTCCAGGAGGCACTGCCCTCTGAGAAAGCCCTCTGCCTGAGTTGGGAGATCTAGTCAGGCCCCCTGTGTGACAGGTGTGGACACTGAGCCCAGGCAAGGGGAAGTGGGCGCCTGAGGGTCACGCGGTGACGTGGTGGTGAGGGGGCGGGAGGACCCAGGGCTCCCCTCTGTCCACCTCAGCGTCCCGACTTCCTGGAGGTGACTCAGTGGGACAGTCGGCACAGGAAGGAAGTGGGAAAGGGAAGCCCAGCCCGCTGGATTCCAGGTCACCACTTTGTTAGTCCAAAGCCACCAACCACCTTGGCCGTGCGGCTCTGCCTGGTGCCCGTGACCTTTTAGCCCTTCCTTCCCAAGGCCACAGCTGCTGACCATTTCCTCCACAGTCAAGCTCACTTGACCTCTCCAGGGTCTCCCATGGTGCTTCCCTCCTGCTGGGTCAGGGGGTCACTTCCACAGACTTGGCGAGTGGCCGAGCCTGTGTGGGTCAAAGGCTCATGAGTGAAATGAGATGAGGAGGAATTACAGCCTCATGTTTAATAACTGGGGCTCTGGAGCCAGTATTCAGGGTTCATCAGCTGCTGTCTCTGGGTGCTATAGTTAACTCAGTGTCTTTGTAAATCTGTAAAAAACGATGATCCTACCTATTTTGCCGGATGCTGGAAGGATTAGCTGAGACAATACATGTAAAGCTTGCCACAAACTAAGCCATGCAGGGTGGCCCTCATCATTGCTGCCTTTGCTAGGTGGATGGCCATGCATCATCTCATTTAACTCTCACGGCAAGCCTGCGAAGTATAATAGGTAAGATTGTTCTCAGTTACCTGGTGAGATGGCCAAAGCTCAGGGAGGCGAGGGCACCCAGCTCACAGCTGGTGGAGGCAGGATTTGAACCTGGTTCAATCTGATTCCGGAGCCCAAGTGTTTCCCCGCCAGTTACGGCACCTTCCCTAGCTGTTAGGTGGTCCTTTGCTGGTGTTCGCACCACCAGCTACATGCCTGTGTGGGCAGGGCTTCTCCCCCTCCCCCAGGATTCCAGTCCTGGCTCTGCCACTCCTGGGAGTGAGACTTGGAATCTCTGAGCCTCTGTGGTCCCATCCACTCCCTGGAAATTGGCTCTCTCCTGGCCTTCTGCTCGCAGGAACAAATGAGATGCCCTGGAGCTTTGCAAACCGTGCTGTGCTGTCTGAACGCGAGGTGTTACCCCTGCAACCAGAGCTACTATTGGGACTGTGATCAGTGCAGCCTGAAGCTGAGGGTCCAGGAGGACCAAGCCCATCGGCCACCGACAGGAAATGCCACAGCCTCTTTAGCCTGGGGGCTTTCCATACGTTGAGAACAGGCCTCTGAGAGCGAGGAGGGAGGCACTGTAGATACATCACAGGTCTTTGCTTCACTGGACTAGAAGTTCCCCAAGGGGCAGGACCGGCTCACAGCACATACATTGGATGGAGGGTTGTCTGCCCCATGCTCCAGTGACACAGGCCACGTGCTGGGTCACCAAGTGGACGAGCACCACTGTCTCTGAGACCCTCTGACTCCCCAGGGAGAAGAGAGCATCCCCTCCTTTGTGAGCCCCCATCCCCACCTCAATAGCAGCATATTACTATATCATATTTCCTATTTCTACCTAGAATCCTTGTTGGAGCAAGGGGAGGATTTGAATTAATAAATACACTTAATTGTTTTCCATATGTTTCTCTAGCTGGATTGCAAGTTCCTTAAAGGCACGTTCTGTGTCGTATTTGTAAACGTCAATAACCAGCACAGGGCACCTATGGGGGTTTGTGGTGTGGCTCTCCCTTCATCCATGCAGCCTGGGTCCTGTTTCACCATCTTCCCATACCCCCTACTCCCACAGGCTGGGCGTGTGCTAGAATTATGAAGAAAATGGGCACCAATGGATTCCACTACGAGCAAAAGAACAGGCTTATGTATATGGAAGTGGCCTCATGTTGTGTCTATCTTGACACATTTCTGGGCTTACTTTTGGGTTCTGGGCTATATTTTCAAAGAGCAAAGTCCTCGTTTAAGTAATCTCTTGTAGCAAAGTGAGCTGATGTTTAAGACACATTACAGGATGGCAATAAGGAGTAGGAATCCATTAAAAGCCCTAGAAAGTTGTTTTCTTTTCTCCTTTACTTTGCTTCTGATAAGAGTGACTGGCCACTTCCAGGACATGTCAAACACCGTCTGACCTGGATACAGCTGGATCGTGAGAGTTTGCTGTGGACTTTCAACAACTGACTGTGCCATGTACAAATCCGGCCTCTCGTCTGGCTCAAGGAGCCCTGGGGAAAGCAGTATCAAAGGCTTCCAGGAGTGGGGGCGGGGAACAAACAGAGAGCAGGAGCTTCTTGACCCCAGAGCCAGGAAGCGGTTCCAAGCTGCTATGAGTCTCTCATTGTCATCTGTGAAGAGGGAGACTCAAAGCCTCCCTGCTGAGTTACTACAGGACCCTATGAGATTATAGTATGTTAAAGCGACTAGCTCAGAGCACAGTAAGCATCGATTCATTCATTCCACAAATATTAATTTAGCATCTGCCATGGGCCAGGTACTGTTCCAGGCACTGGGAATAATATATAGACAATGGCATGTGAATGCTATCAAGACAAGCAAAGCAGGGAATGGGGTGGTGGCCGTAGGAGGCATGGCCATTTTAAATAGGGGCCAGAGAAGGTTTCACCGAGAAGGACACATTTCGATAAAGACCTGAAGGCAGTGAGGGAGTGAACCCTGTGCATATTTTTCCCAGCAGAGGAAACAGCAAGTGCAAAAGCCCTAAGGCCAGAGTTTGAGGAACAGTATGGAGGCCAGAGGATATGGGGTACGAGAAGTTATTGGTGGCCGCATCACCGGAGCCTGTGAAGGCATTTATGCAACCTCTGGCTTTTACCCAGAGACAGGAAATCACTGGAAGCTTTCCAGGTTGACACAACCTGACTTTTATAACTGATCAATACCCTTCAGCTGCCCCTTCCCTTCAAAGCCTTATTCAATACTCAGACCTCTGCAACTCCAGCTCATATGCTTTCTCCTTTCTCAGATTTCTTCCAGCTTTCTAAATCTACCCAAACCAGGAGGACCTCTGCACGTTCTACCAAGCATAGGCTGGAAAGGGGCCTTACAGGGAGACTGTGGTTGGGTGGAGAGAGAAACAGAGAGAAGTCTTAGGTTGGGGATCTTGCCCTCCCTTGGTGCTTGGAAGGCCTCTGGGCCTGGATCAGCTGCAGCAAGCACACACACTGGGTGCACAGCGATGCCGGGGACACTGGCAGAGTCCCCGGTGTCACTTCATCAACTGAGACAGCTCACCACAGAACTAGGAATTTCGTTTGGCACTTCCTTGCTATGCTCATCTACCAAAAGGTGAAATCATTTGTTTAAAATGAAACAATACCCATCTCTATCAGTGGTTCTTAACCTTTTTTTGGGTCACCTGCCCCTTTGAGAATCTGCTGAAAGCTATGCACTATCTCTTCAGAAAATGAACACAGAATATGCACTCATTCTCTTATAACTTCAGGGCTTTCACAGATCCTTGAAAATTCAGTGAGGCAACCATTATCTATGCCAGCAGTTTCCCAGTCGGTAGCTCCAAGGGAATGAATGAATAAATCAACAAACAAACAAGGGAAGAATAAAGAAGCTGCATGCACGTGGAGGAACTCAAGGCAGGAAGAGGACAGACAGGCAGCACCTCTGGGCACCGGGACTCTTGCTGATGGTTCCTGAAGCCCTCAAAGAAGCCAACTGAGATGTAACACGTGGTCAGGCCTTGATGGACAGGTGTCTTCCCGAGAGGATGCCTTCCCTCCTTAAGCTTCATCTACTGCTGTTGTCCAGCCCCTCTGAGTGACCATCTTTCTAAAAGGTATCACACACTTTCCCACCATTCCCAGGCTGCCCTAAACAAAGCAGAATCTTTTCTGGGTAACTATGGGGCAACAGTGTAAACCTAAATTCAGACATATAAAGGTAAGCCATCTCTTCTTCTTGACATACAGTTCAGCCAGCTGAGGGCCAGGGCCCCAAGTCAGTTGTTCCTCATCACTACCCTCCTGCTGGGGCCCAGGCTTCCAGCCTCCCTGTTCATTTTATTTTTCTGATACATGTCCTGAGAAGCTGGAATGAACTTTCATCTCATTCTTAATAGTCACACCTCTCCCTGTGAAGCTTTTAACATAATCTCATTTTCTTCCAATCCCCGTGCTATATTATGACACAGGGAGACCTTCAGATGTGACTGGAGTGGGTAGGAATCTCTGCCCAAACACACAAGAGCCCCAGAGAGTTCTTCTAATAGAGCAGATCCTCCAAGGCCCCAGAGACGTGGCTCTGAGGCCTCTCCCACCTCTTCTCTCATCTTCTCCCTTTCTTCCTCCTCCCCTCCCCCCTCCTCCCCCTCCCTTCCTCCCCACTCAGCATCACACTCTAGCCACCCTAAGCTGGAAGTCCCCAAACAGACCTGCTGGTTCCCACCTCTGTTCCTTTGTATGTGCTGTGCCTGCCACCTTGAACAGAGGCCACCACCTGCTTGTCCTCCAGGAGCTCTTATCCCTCTGCCCAAGCCTCACCTTCCCAACCTCCTCAGAGAGATCTGTTTCCTTCCTTTGCAAATCCAGTGTCCTCACCTCAACCCTGGCACCTATGACATTGTATTTCTGAATTCAGCCCTTATAACATTGTATTTCCATCTTCTTTTTTGAATGCTTTTCAGGGGAAACAAAGTTAGAGTTTAGATAAATACACTTACAATTGTTTATTTACCTGTTCATCCCATGACCTGTGTCTTATTTACCTTTATTTCCCCAGCAAACAGGGTACACATTGATGCTTCAGTACATATTTGTTAATAAATGTGTCCTTTATATAGAGTTGCTGTCTCTTTACTCTAACAGCTGGGTTGTCTGTTGTAACCTCAACCTCCTGCTGTTAGGGTCTCTCTGCCCTCCCACTGCCTCTACTTCTAATCTGCTGGGAACTTGTTAGACTGTGTACAGACCATGAGGAAATGGGTACTAAGGGACTCTCTCAGGAGTAAACGAACCAACTTCTGTCATGGACTTAACGTCATTGTGCTTTAAGTGATGGCTGTCCTGGTGTAGTTGTGCCTTCTGAGATCCGGGTGGGTGAGGTCACTGGATGGGAAAACTCCTCCAGTGAGTTGTCATAGTAACCATGACTTTCAATTTCATGCAAGAGTCCCCGAGAGGAAAACACACCAAGGGGTGGGGGAGGAGTGGTAGGAATCCATCAAAAGCCTCCTAACACTGTCCTCTCATACCCTTTTCTTTTCTTCTTGCCGGTTTACACGCTCAAGGTAGATGCCATTATGTGTGGGCATCTGAGTAGAAGCCGCTTAAAATAGCCACCCGACTATTTCAGGGAGCAGCTGAATATGCATGAGGCTATTTTAGAAAAGATGTCCCTAGCCCAGCCAATCCAAACCCCATCCTTTCCCTTGGAAATGCCAAGAGAAGCTGAATGGGACCTTTCTTAGTCTCTCCCACTGGGGTGGGGGTTTTTTCAGAAGCCACAGAAACAACACCCTGGCTAACGTTGGTCTCGCAGCCCTGTCAGCTCCACCTCCCGATCCTGTGGTCGCAGAGGCTCCAGGGCAGACAGCGCAGCCCTCCAGAGTCCTCCAGAGCCTTGGCAGCCTTCAACAGCAACTGTGCTACAGTCCCATTGGCCTATGTTTGGGGGGGGCTCAGAATCTTAGGTATTTCCACTTGTTTGTTTATTTATTCATTTAACACATTTTTACTGATAGATGAAATGAGACAAGTTCATTCGAGGGGGGTAGGTGGACAGGTGAGTAGAGATAATGGCTCCAAAATAGAGCGGTGATCGGGGGAAGGAGCCCTCGCTTCTTCCTGATGTTGAGGAAGAAGATGACTTTTAAATTTATTTATTTATTTATTTATTTTTGCTGTGTTGGGTCTTCGTTTCTGTGTGAGGGCTTTCTTCAGTTGCGGCGAGCGGGGGCCACTCTTCATCGCGGTGCGCGGGCCTCTCACTGTCGCGGCCTCTCTTGTTACGGAGCGCAGGCTCAGTAGTTGTGGCTCACGGGCCTAGCTGCTCTGCGGCATGTGGGATCCTCCCAGACCAGGGCTCGAACCCATGTCCCCTGCATCGGCAGGCAGACTCTCAACCACTGCGCCACCAGGGAAGCCCCAAGAAGATGACCTTTGAGCTCCTTCAGAGAGGGGGATGGTGGCATGTGGCTGGGGGTGGGATGCCCTGGTGGGAGAGAGGGTGTGCCTGTAAGAAGGTGAGAAAGGAAGGGGAGCCAGACTGGGGGGGCCTGGAGTGCTGGGCTAAAGCATGCCAGCTTCTCTGAGCCCTCAGGCTGGGCCGGGAAGCCCCCCACCGCCCTGCCACAAGCCTACAGTGCTGGTGCACCCTTGTTGCTGCCCTCAATCCAGACTGCAAGTCTCTTGGTCAGATTTTCCTGGGCATCTCTGCGACCCAGAGCCAGGCTAGGCACTGAGCATGTGCTCACAGAATTTTGGTTGAAAGAATGGATTCTGGAGCCAGACTGCCTGGGTTCTGATCTGAACTCTGCTTCTCACTAGCTCTGACCTTGGGCAAGTTATCTGACCTCTCTTTGCCTTAGTTTTCTCACCTTAAAATGGGATAATATAATAATAGTACCTATCTCTTTTGGTGAGGAGTACATGAATTAATATACATAAAGGGCTTAGAAATCTGTGGGGTGCATAGTAAGCGTTATCTAAAATTATTAGCTGATTTTATTATTCTACTGAGTTTGGCTTTTATCTTGACAATGGAAAGCCATCAGTGACAAGTTTTTCTTCCCAAAATGAAAATAACTTTACTGCTTTGCCTGATTTTACTTACACATGTCCACCATAAAAAAGTTAAAGCATTATAAGTACAAGGAAGAAAGAGGTGGAATTACCTTTCACGCTGACCGTCAGATAACTATCATTAACACGACCATCTTTTTTTAGATGCAGTCGATTGTCATTATTCAAGGTTTCTGCATTTGTAAATTCACCTACTCACTAAGTTGGTTTGCAATCCTGAAATCAATGCTCATGGTGCTTTTGTGGTCATTTGCAGACACACGCAGAGCAAAAGATTTGAGTCTCCCCACAAGTGGCTTAATATCATCAAAATAAACAACCCAATCAAAAAATGGGTGGAGACCTAAATAGACATTTCTCCAAAGAAGTCATACAGATGGCCAAGAGGCACATGAAAAGATGTTCAACATTGTTAATTATTAGAGAAATGCAAATCAAAACTACAATGAGATATCACCTCACACCAGTCAGAATGGCTATCATGAAAAAGTCCACGAACAACAAATGCTGGAGAGGGTGTGGAGAGAAGGGAGCCCTCCTACACCGTTGGTGGGAATGTAAATTGGTGCAGCCACTATGGAGAACAGTAGGGAGGTTCCTTAAGAAACTAAAAATAGAGCTACCACAGGATCCTGCAATCCCACTCCTGGGCATATACATGGAGAAAAACATGGTCCGAAAGGATACATGCACCCCAATGTTCATTGCAGTGCTGTTTACAATAGCCAAGACATGGAAGCCACCTAAATGTCCATTGACACTGCCTTCTTGTTTAAGCTCCCCTATGTCAACAAGTGTCCTTTTTCTATTTAGTGTCATGATGTTTGCATTCTTGTGCTTTTTGGCAGTGATTTCATTGTGATGTGCCTTACAGAGACAATGCATGTGTTAGATACGCTTCATTCAGGCAAGACTTACAGGGCTGTTGACCATCAGTGCAATGTTAATGAATCAATAGCATATATTAAATAAGGTGTTTTGATAGAAACACACATACAACAAGGTTACGTACTGACAGGTTGACAAGAAAGTTGTGACCAGAGGCTCGCAGGCACCAATGCTGTATTTCTCCTAGGAACAATGGTTCAGTGCTCACAAAATAAATTCAGTGTTTGTGGAACTTTATAGAACTTAACTACTGTTAATAACAAGAATGAACAGTACTTTTCTAGATACACAGATGTATACCATTTAGAACATACCTTCCACATTCTTTTGACACCTTTTAAAAAATATTCATACACTATTATGTGAAAAACACCTTTCCAGACCCATAAACACAGGTCTCTAGATGGCTGCATCTCCATGAGCATTCTTTTACTTATTAACCTACTGATGGACAATTTGGTTGTTTCCGATCATTCACTATTATAAACAACGCTATGATAAAAGCCTTATTGCTAATAATAAAATAGCCACATTTATTCAGTACTTACTATGGGCCCAGCCCTCTGCTAAGAGTTTTATAAGTATTATCTCACTGAATTTTATTTATAAACAAGTATACAGATAAGTTTACATTTATATAAATCATATTTATGAATTTTATAAGTATCATCTCATTGAATATTATCTCACAATAAGCCTGTGAAAGTGGTGTTATTATTATGCCCCCTTTACAGTTGAGGGCACTGATGCTTAGAGATGTTAAGTAACTCTTCCAGGGTCACATGGCATAAAACCAGGTCTCTCTGACCTCTGATGCCTCACTCTTAACCACTGTGCTCTGTTGCCTTCTTATACATACAATTCCAGGCACTTTTTGATTGTTTCCTTAGGATACCTATTTAGAAGTGGACTGCTGAGTTGAAGGGTATGCACATTTGAAAATGTTAGTACATACTGTTAAACCTCCCCTCCAGAAAATGTATCAATTCACAATCCACTAACAGTGCTCCAGTGTCCCTGTGTCCCATTCCTCATTTCCCCAGGTTTTCTCATGCTTTGAAGTAGGCACCCGGACTTCCCTGGTGGTGCAGTGGTTAAGAATCTGCCTGTCAATAAAGGGGACACGGGTTCGAGCCCTGGTCCAGGAAGATTCCACATGCCGTGGAGCAAGTAAGCCTGTGCGCCACAACTACTGAGCCTGTGCTCTAGAGCCCACGAGCTACAACTACTGAGCCTGTGTGCCACAGCTACTGAAGCCGTGCACCTAGAGCCCGTGCTCCGCAACAAGAGAAGCCACTGCAATGAGAAGCCCGTGTATCGCAACGAAGAGTAGCCCCCGCTCACTGTAACTAGAGAAAGCCCACACGCAGCAACGAAGACCCAACCTAGCCAAAAATAAACAAATTAATTAAAAAAATAAAAATAAAATTTAAAAACTTATAAAAAAAGAAATAGGCACCCAAACGTACATCTTGATTCTTTAATGTACATTCTTTGACTACTGGTGACTACCCTTCATATGCTTAATATGCCCTGTGTTTTGTCTTTTGCAAACTGAAATACTTTTCTTAGCTTGCTATAATCTTTTAACCTTGAGTATTGTGTTTTTTGCCCATGGGGTCTTTAATTATTTTCTTTCATGATTTCTGGATTTAGTTTTCTACTTAAGGAGGCATTCTCCATCCCAATATGACATAAATGTTCCCTCATTGTTTTCCTTCTAGTACTTTTCTGGTTTCATGCTTTTTCTTCACCTAGGAAATATTTTGATGTGAGGACTGAATTGTGGACCTAGTTTCATTCTTTTTTTTCCATCTACAAAGAGCTAACTGGTTGTCTTTATAGCATGTTAGGAATCATCTGCCTTTTTGTCTCTAATTTAAACACCACGCTCACTTACATCTACTTCTGGGTGCTCTGTTCAGGTCCACTGAGCTACACTTTACCAACACTGAATTTTTCTAGGCTATTCATCCATGTTTATTTTTCCAGATGTACTTTATAATCATTTTATTATAAAATTTTGTTGAGATTTTAATTGGGATTTCATTTAACTTATAGACTAATCCACAATGTCTTCCTAAGTTTATTCTTGGAATTTTACGCTTCTATTTCTTTGGAGACTGGGGTCTTTTCCCTCTGTGCTTCCTAACTGGCTCATTTTGGTGCCACCTTCTTCATGGACCCTTTCCCAAACAACCCTTCAGGAAACGATCACTCCCTACCCCAACACTGTGCCTTTCCCATGTCATTCCTGCGTTTTTACCCTGAATGACAATTATTAGTGAGATGGTGGGCTCTTGGAAGGCAGGGGCCCTGTATGGCCTGTTTGTGCATCTCTTGCCACATCTGGCAGGTGGTCAAGGCCATGGAGATATTTGTAGAACAAATGAATAAATGAACGAAAGACATCTTCCTAGAAAGCTGAAAGTGAAGTGAAACGACTGTCATAAAAGTCTACTTTTCCACGGGTTTTCATTAGAAAACAAAAGGTTTGTCTTTGGCTAAATCCCTGAGACCATGTCAGAATCAGAGAAGTGGTAGCTGCTAGATTGCTGTGCCATGTACAACCTGCCCCAGCACCTCTCCCCAGAGACCTCCATCCTCACTGAGCAGCCTTGGCACTTCTCAGGGAGGCTCTTGAGGGCTTGAGAACCCTCCAGAAGAAGGAGCACAGGCATTCACTGTGTGTCTGCTGCTCTGCTAGGCTTTTTGAAAAGCACTTTCCTGCAAGATACAAAAACCCTGAAAGGCTGGTATCACTAGTCCCATTTTGCAGATGGGGAAACTGAGGCTCAGAGAGATGGAGCCCTGAGCTAGTAACTGACAGGACTGGCAGGAGCTGAGGCTGTGGGACTCTAAAGGCCTTGCCTCTCTCACAATAATGGCCAGAGCCCAGCGTCTGGGAGGCTGAGGGGCCATGCCCAGAGAGGAGCCCCACACGGAGTCGGAGGGAGAGGGTCCTGCCCTCACTGAGCCAAGATAGTCCCTAGAGAACTTTTCTCCCCCCAGAGCAGCTGTGATGCCTATGGATTGTTCCTGAAGAGCATCGGACTTGGGTCAAAGAGCCACTGTCCGGGCTGCGGATGTATTACACAGGCTGTACTGTCACCAAGGGACTGGGGAGGGGAGGGGGTGGAGGTGGAAGGTTTGCCATGGGGTAAGGGGTTGGTCTCCAGCACACATCTGGGGACGCCCTTCCGTTTTCCTCCTCCCAGCCTGCCCAGGGCTGGTGTTTCTTGACTTGGCCCTGCAGGCTCCTCCTGGGAGTTCGGCCAAGCAGCCACTTCCTTATGGGGCTGGCAGCTGCCGGGCAGGCCTCAGCTTTCTTCTAAGCATAGATCAAAGCTCCAGTTTCTCATGAAGGACCGTGGGTTGGGGACCAATACATTTACTGGTCTTGGCTCCATGTCTGGCCACGGGTGGGCCCCAGGGACATGGAGATGAGTAACCCACTGGTTTCTTGCCTCATGGCTCTATTCTGCTCAGGAGGCAGATCGTAAGGAAAGTTTCCAGCTCCACCTTGGTACAACAGTAGAGCTATCTAAGTGCTGGGGGAGCCCAGACTGGGAGAGAGTGGGGAAGCGGTTGAGCAGGTAGCAAGCTGTGAAGATTCGATGTCAGACTAAGGCATGTGGACTTCACGCTGTGGACAAAAGGAGCCATCACACATTTTGAAGCAAGAGTCTCCCATGATCAGATTTGTGCTTTAGAAACAGACCAACTAGGTATATTTATTTTCAATAAACACGTATGACTTTTATGGTGAAAATTAAAGTATCTCCATTTCACAAAAACAATACCAAACCTAAGCAAACACAGAGCAGATGCATATGAACCTGGTTGAACCCCTTACCTGTATGATGCCAGTGAATGGAAAGAGCCCTGGACTTGGGGTGAGAGACCCACGTTCATGTTCAAGTCCCTGCCACTGACTTGCTGGGTGACCTTGAACAAATTACTTCCCCATCTTGACCTCAGTTCCCTTGCCTGTAAAATGGGAATTCTGTCACCCAATACACAGGGCTGTCATCGGGACAAAACCAGATGTCAAAGAACATTGTACGTTTGTACACACTTGACAAAGGTAAAGCATTAAGGTGAGGCTCTGGAAGGCTCTCTATACACACCCAGGGACATTTCAGACACCCAGCTGCCCTGCTGCAAACTTACCACCCAGCAATTTCTTGGGAAATCTCTCTCAGCTGTTCCAGCTCAAATTCAAGCCTGTCCTGTAAAAACACGGCCCCATCCAGAGAAGCAATTGCCCATGTGTTTGGTGGGCCACCTGCCCGCCAGGTCCAGCCTGCTGGGCTGGGAACATCAACACTGGCCCCTTCCTGGTGAGAGAAGGAACAGGGAGCCGGCTTGTTCTCTGAGAGCAGAGGACTGGCCGGTGATGAGGAACATTTTAAGGTGGGACGGTTCTTCCTGCACTGTTGGCAGCTGTCTACATAAGCCGTCCATTGTGTGCAGCCCCCAAGGCCAGCGGGCCTGAGAGGCTAGGCTAAAATTAGTGTAAAATGTGCACCCGCCAGAGACACAGAACATCCGAAGGTCAGATGCCTGCAGCCGGCCGCCCAGGCAGGAGCAGGGAAGCGGGCACAGAACAGCTGTGGTAGCAGCTGCCTCTGGTTCCTCTCGGGCGTGGGGACGACAGCCCTGCCCAGAGACCTGGCTCCATAGCTCAGCTTGAGTTAAAAAATAGGATGCAGAGTACAATCCCAAATATGTTTTTGAAAAATCTGTGTATGTGCATAGGAAGAAAGGTGGGAGAGGAATTCCCTGAATATCTAAGAGGCAGCGTCAAATGTGGAATAGTGGCTGAATTTTTTTCTTTTTCTGTACTTTCCGAAATGTTCTCAGTAAATATGTATTACTTTTTCAATCAGAAGAAAACACAACAAAGATGCTGAAGATGCTGTCAATTATATGTTTATATTAAATATAATTTAGTATACATTTTAAATTTATAAAAGTGATTAAATTGTATATACTTACAGTCATATAGCACATATGTGTGTGTAAATGTGTCTGTATATCTAGTCCACCAGCGTGGACAGCTTTGAATCCTAGAATGTCAAGCTGGAAAGATCAACATTCTCTAAGTCTTCCTTTTATGGAGGAAACTGAGGCCCCAGAAGCAAAGCAGGAAGCCGAGAAACTACGTTTCACTGAGCCTCCATCTGAATGGGAGTTTCTCCAAACCTTGCTCACTTTAATTCTGTTGTTTTTATTCCCACTTTATGGAGATGGAAACTGAGGCACAGAATTGATTTACCCAACGGCGCCCAGCTAGGAAGCCACAGAGCTAAGCCCCAGCCTTAGTTTCCCATGCATAGCCCACAGAGCTGGAAGGAAGGAAGGAAGGATCTTTGAAAAACACCGGCTCCCTGAAGCCTCAAATATCCAGAAAGCCATCCCGTACAGGAGCACGTTTTAAACTGTGTTTCCACCACCTCTTGGGCGGTGCAGGCCTCCCCTGCCTCTGGGAGCCTTTGAAGGAATGGGTGACAGAGAGGTGTGGGGACACAAAGGTCAAGGCATCCTCCCTTTCTCGATGTGGGACAGGTTGGGTGGGGAAGGCTTTCAGGGGAAGGTGGGCAGGTGCCAGGTCTTTGGAACAGGAAGGGTTGGCCAAGGAAGCTCCCTTTCAAACTCTGCCTTCCTTATCTGGTCCCCTCCAGCCTTCCAGTGCTCCAGACCTGGCAGAGCCTCGAAGCAACTCCACGTGCTGGTACCTGAGGCCTTGGCTTCAGCTGTAACCTCTCTGTCTGCAGTGCCTGTCCCTGTGCCCATTTTCTATCCCTGCTCTTTCAGGGATCAATGTATCCATGCATCTGTGCATTCTAGTTAGTGAACGCATTTTTATGGAGTGCCTACTATGTGCTAGAGCAAGACAGACATGGTCCCAGTCCTGTTGGGGCCTCTAGTTCTTAGAGAGTGCTTAGTGTTTTAGGCTATGCCAGGTCATTCAAGAGTGGGCTCTAAGGCCAGACTGCCCAGGTTAGGCCTGGCTAGGCCACTTCCCAGTGCCTTGGACAGTCACTCAGTCTCTCTGTGCATCAGTTTTCCTCATCTGTAAAAGAGGATGACAACAGCACTTGCCTCATAGCATTGTTGTGTAGGAGAAACATAAATCCCTATAAAACTCTTAGGGCAGTGCCTGGCGCATAGTAAGTGCTCAATACTCTTTAGTTATTGTATGTGTTCTTCTTCTTATTATCATCTGGCTCGGATTCCCTCCCTAGGACAGCGCCCTGCTCCTGCCTTCTGACTCTGCCCCTCCTCTACGGCCCCTTAGCACTTTGAATGCCCTCCCCACCCCGTTAGAGCATCTGTAGATATGTGATGTGGGCCTTTAAGGTCTGTCCACCTCTTTCTCTGTACTTGGGGCAGGATCCATGTTTATTCATCTCTAACCCAGGCCCCAGCACAAACACAGCAATAACATTTCGCTGACTAATTCTGAGTTTGTGGGTAACACGTGCCATCAACTCAAAGCAAGAAAAGCATCAGAAGCTCCTTGCTGCCTGGGCACTAGAAGTTGCACATCTGGCCGTATCTCAGAGCTCACCGATGTTCCTCTTAAACTGTGAAGCCTGGCCTGGATCTGACCCTCCTGAACTGACAAGGGGGCAGGTGCAGGCTTCCTTGGATGCTTCTCTGTGGTGGGGAGCTCTGCAGAGCAGGTCATCATAAACACTCACACAGATGCCCCACCAAGCAGGAGGTTTCCCACAGTGATGCCCGCGTACCTGCTGGCCCCTTTGCCTGGAATGCCCTTGCTGCCTTCCACGGTTCTCCTGATCTGACGAATCTCTACTGATCCTTCCGTTCTCCCTCTTCCACAACTCTGTTCCTTTCTTACAGTGTTTTGCTCTTTGTTTACACATCCCTTCTGCAGAAGGGACCATCTTATTCCTGTCAGGGCCCCCAGTGTCTGTCAGTGCCTGGAACAGAGGAGGTGTCAGGAAAGTTCTGCTGAATGAACTTTTCAAAGGAAAATTAAGTCCATGGGCCTGCCTGCCTGTTAAGGCACAGGTACGATCTGTTCATGCCACCCTTGAACCAAAAAACCCACAGGCCTTTCCAGGCCACCTGCTCCATCACTGGGACATGAGCTGGGAGAGCAGCACAGAATATAAGTTCCCCATGTAACGGGCACCGAGCTGGCCTTTCACACGAGCTCTGGCATCTGATTCTGGAACCACCCGAGGAGGTGGGTATTTAGGAGATGAAGACCCTGAGGCACAGGCGGCTACACTGCTCCCCAGGGGAGTGACAGGGCAGGGCCGGAGTCCAGCGCTCTCGGGTCCCAGAGCCTACTCTTTCTTCTGTCCCAGGAGAGACAACAGATGTGAAGGCGTTCTGAGTTCTGCCAAGAGAGGAAACTGTAAAACTACGCGGCTGCGGAGTGTTACCCACCACACAGAAAACGACTCTAGCGGGGGAGCCTCCTCGTTGTGTAGTGGAGAGGACAGGAGAAGGCTGAGAAGGGCCTTGGTAACAACACTGCATCCTTGCATGACTGCTGCCCTGGGGGAGGCGGCCCACCGTTCTTCAGGGGCCGGGGAGGAGGGGAGCTGCGTGGGGCGGGAAGAGGGGTTCCAATGGCCAGGCCAGCAGCCCTCCACTGGAGAGGCCCCCGGCACAGGACAGGGACCCCAGCGCCCCTGTGGCTGCTCTTCATCGGGAGACCTGAAGGGCCCCGGTGGGGCGCAGACCCTTCAGTGAGGGGCGTCCTGCCCTGGGCCTCCTGTGGCCGATGTTCAGTAGATTCCGACATGAGCTCCTCCTCTTTGCTCTCAGCCTCTCCCCGGGTCCCAGAGGCCTCTCTTGGCACCACGGAGCTGACCATCTCCTTTCCTTCCTTGATCATAAAGGGCCCACCCTGAGCTCCTTGGTCTGGCATTCAAAGGCCCACCCACTTCTCCCAGCCTCTCTTCTCCTCACTCCTCCTCTGGGCCTACACCCCAGCCACTCCCCCTTTGTACGTCCTGTCTCCTCAGCCTAGAACGCCCTTCTTCCTTTTTTTTTTTTTTAACCTGGTGAACTTCTATTCATCCTTCAAAGCCCAGTTCAAGTGTCATCTTCAAATGGTCTTCCCTGAACCACCCCACAACCAAACCCAGACAGAATGGACCCCTCCTGCCTTCACAGGTTTCCTGTACTGTGGCTACTTGCACATCATCTCCTCTTTCAGATGGGAAGCTTTTTCAGGGCAATGATGTGCTTTATTCCTCTCCAGGCCTCAGTGCCCTCCTGGTCTCATCTCCTGGGCAGCTCTCCCAGCCTGCCCTGAAGATCTGCCCATGAGCTTTGGCCCTGCACTCAGTCCCACACGAATGAAGGCTTAACCTAGCCTCCCACCCTGTGTTGCCCGTCACCCAGCTTGATCTTCACACCCACACTCTGCTGCAGGACTGCCCATGCTCTCAGCATGTGGGCAGCCTTTGCTCTTCCCATCTGGGCACCACAGCCTACAGTGACCGTGGTGTGCTGTCCAGCCATGACAGGGCAGGTGCAGGGCTCTGGTGACTGTCCATGCTTGAGTTCGACTTCAAGCACAGTATGCTGGAAGGGACACAGGTCCTGGGCCCAAATGCATACATGCATACGCACGGCACACGCAAAGCCCAGCCCAGGCTCTCCATGGAGGTCCATGGAGCAATCAAACAGGAGATGAGCCCTAGGGAAGTGGCAGACAGCTGCTGTCCCCACTGTCCCTCCTCCCAGCCCATGGCCTTGGCCGGAGGCTAGAAGAGCTGGCTGTGAGTCCAGTTCACTGAATCCTACTCCCTCACTTTCACATAGGGAAACAGAAACCCAGAAAGGCAGGTTCTTGCCTGAGAGTTTCCTAAGCAGTAAAGGCTGACACGGTGTCAGAACCAGTTCCCTGGCTTCTGTCCCAGGACACGTTCCTAGCGCCATATAACGCCATTGGTAGAAATGGCAGCTGCAGGACTCTGGACATTTGGCAGCTTTGTCCTGAAGTCCTGGAAGAGTGTGAGGCTCCATTCTCCTGCCAAGACTGGAGTCAGCCCCACCTATCTCTTGGCCACAAACATGCCCATGGTCTTAGGGCTGTGCTGAAACTGCTCCATGCCCCGTGGTGTGAGGGAGCACTGGGGGCTTACCTGCCAAAAGCCAGCCGTGGTCTCATGGTCGAGATATGACAGAGGTTTTTAAGAGCTCGCAGGGCTGTGTTGGAAGGAGGCCTGTGGGAAGTAGAGAATGTGAGAATATTATACCACTGCCATCTGTCAACTTGCACTTGAGTTTGAAAAATGTATCCCCAAATAGGGAGCACACGCTTGCTGAGAGGAGCCTCACAGCCAAGCTCCAGCCACCACCCCATCTCCAACAGGGTCATCACAGGGTCAAGATCAGACATCCCTGGGGATGCCACCGTAGCCTAACCACCCACTCACAGAGCTGGAAGTCTGGAGTCAACAGCCCCTGCTGAACCCCCTGTGTTCTATTTCTGCTCTCTGGCTGAAAAACTCTCACTATCAAGCACTCCTTGGGGAAAACATCCCCTCACAGGCTCCCTGAGCACCATTCGTCATAATTCACTCATTTTTTTCTTCCGTTATCCATTCATTCATGCCAGCGTTCCATAGCCACTTGGGAAATCTCTTAGATGCTGGTGTTAGGTCTTATAGAGACAGCCATGGAAAGGGACAGCTCAGGTCTAGTAAGTCACTTGTAGACCCAGGACAAATGCCACAGCTCCCAATCCCCAGCCTAGTGGGTTTCATCTCTCCTCTGAGCGACCTCTGTGTCAGACACTAGGCAAAGCACTTCACACGACATGCAGAACTGCAGGACGCTTCCCACCATTTTTAGCACGAGGACCCCTTTTTGTGTGAAAATATCTCTCAAAACTCCTCCTATCTGTACACTTAGTATCTTTTCATTGAAAAAAAAAAAAAGAACAATACAAAAGCTACATGAACATAATGCTTTACAATTAACTTGTATTTTAGTGATCACAGCACCGCTACATCTATTTAAATAACGGTTACACATACTCACTCGAGACATGTTATTTCTGTCTTCTGGGTTTAAGGCTTTGACCCTTGGGGATCAATTCATTCAATATTTGCTCAGTAGGTATTTACGGAGCATCTCCGAGATGCCCGGCCCCGTGGCCCACAGGTTAGGGACCCTGGTATGGGAAAGAGCCATGGCTCTGCCGTGAGGCGTGCTTAAGCTCCAGCCCAGCGCAGACTGGACGTGTGCCCTTGGCAGGCCACTCAGCCTGTCTCTAGCTCAGAGTCCTCATGGGTAAAATGGAGATGATGACCTTGACATTGGAAAGTCATTATGAGGATGAAATGAGATAGTAGGAAGCACCCAGGTCAGGGCCTAGCATGAAGGAAAAGCTCAACAAATGGGCACTAGAGGATTATCATCATCATCGCCATCCTCCTCATCACCATCATTGCCATTATCACCACCACCGTCACTACCACCACCATCATGGATATCCTCATCATTACCATCAACAGACCATCAGCATCACCACCATCACCCTGCTTCCCTTCTCTTTCTGAATGCCAAGAGGGCTGTCCTTGCCCCTCTAGTAGGATACGGTGTAGTTTCCACCTTATAATAGAGTTATTTGTATGCACATATTCTTTCTCAAATTCATGCCCAGCTCTATAATTTCAGAGTTGTGTGAAATTGGGTAAGTTACTTAACCTGTCTAAATCTGGTTCCTCATGTAAAATGGGACAAAAGTTTTAGTAACTCATGGAATTGTTGCAATGATTAAATGAAATAATGCATATAAAAACTCAACACAATATCTGGGATGTGGTAAATGCTGGTCATCGTTATTATTCTTATTCTTATTACTTCTCCTCCTAGCCTCTGAGCCCCTGAGAGCAGAGACCATTCAAAATTCATCTCAGTCTCCCCACAGAGTCTAGCACAAGGCCTTTCTCCCAACAGACATTAATGAATGTTTGCCAAAACAAGAGTCTTGGAGCCTCACACAAAATCAGATTCAAAATAACTCAAGTTACAGGAGCATGGGACATGGCCAAGGAGAGAGCCCTGATGAGACTCTGAAAACTTCTAACAGACCTCCTGAGGAGAGCCATTTGTTACACAGGGAGCCAATCTGCAGGCCTGCTAGGACCATTCATTCATTCATTCATTCATCAAGCTGACCAAAATTTCACTTTGGTTCAATAACAAATCCTTGCCCAGTGCCTGTTTTTTTCTATTTGAAATCTTCTTTCCATCTGCCACACCAGTTGGTCTTCACAAAAATGCCTGGAGGCAGTTAGAACAGGTACTGCCAATCCATTTTGCAAATAAAGAAACGGAGGCTGAGAGGTGAGGAGACTTGCCAAAGGGCACATGGCAGTCAAGGCCATGGTGGAAAATAGACCAGGGTCCCATTCATGACCTTGACTCTTTCCCACTGTCCCCATGATGTCAAGGACTTTACAAATCCAGGATGATTCATTCTCACTGCCCAGTCTGCTTCTTAGCAAACAAAACTGAATTAAGCTAATTTGGTCCTATTTGAACATGCCTGTTGGAAAGGAAAGACTAGAAGTTCTGTGAGTCAGGGACTATGTGAGCCACAACAGTGCAGGGGCAATTAAATGTATGGATGCTGACCCCAGACTGCCTGGGTTCAAATCCTGACTCTGATACTCATTAGCTGTGGAACATTGGGCAGATTACTTAACCTCTCTGTGCCCTGATTTCTTCATCTATAAGGAAAGGCTAATACCAGCTATCTGTGGGATCATGAGGATTAAGTGAGCTAATCTATGTGCAGTGTCTAGAACAGTACCTGGCACATAGTAAGGATTAGTTGTAATTATTATTACTTGTGATGCATTCCCTGCACCATGAACAAGGCCTGGCACAGGGAAGATCCCTAAAAAACATTTGTTGGATGGTTGATGAAATACTCCCTGGAAAGAGGTCAATAACTGTGCCTCCAGTATGAATGAGTCAGTCAAAAGAGTAGCTGGAGTTCTGGCCTCAAAGAATCTAGGGTCCCCTAGTTCCTGGGTCAGACAAATCCAGAGGAAGGATATTGGTCATTTCAGGACTAAAAGTCCTTTGTGCTTCACCGAGAGTTTTTATGTCCAATGAAGAGCAGTAAATATGACTAATGGTTAAGAATATGGGCTCTAGAGTCAGATACTTAAATTCAAGGCCATATAGTGTCACTCTGTTACTACTAGTTGTGTACTTACCTCCCCATACCTGCCTCAGTTTCCTTATCTGTAAAATGGGGATACTCACACCTTCCTTGAAGGGAAGTTGGGTTGATCAGATGTCATCTGGAGGAGGTAAAGCCTCCTATACCCAGCCCACGTCCACAGCAGTGGTGATAACAAGGCTAACAAGGTCAACAGCAGCTGACCGTGATGGAGCTCGTCCCATGGTGTAGTTCGTCCTGTGCTAAGTGCTGCTCCTACCACATGCTCCCTCACATGGGCTTTGCATCCCTCTACGAGAGCTATGGCTTGTTAGAAAAGCCTAGGCTGCACTCTCAGCCAAAAGGCTGCTGAGAAAAGGCAAATTCTCTATTTGGCCACAGCACGTGCTGGACTCCGTGGAGGCGAGACAGCTCTCGGGAAGTGGTCCCCTGGGAGAGGTGACCTCCAGAGAATCCACCTGGAGCGCTCCTCCCAAGCGCCAGCGCCAGCAACTCACAGCCACCGTGCAGCAGCCTCTGGGGCAGTCCCAGTTCCTGCGGTGGCTGCAGACCCCCCCTGTGCTCAGTTTCCCTGGCCAAGACCCCCAGGCTGGCAGACCAGCTTGCTTAAAGGAAGGAATGAACATTTATTGAGCCAGAAACTTTACAATCCTGGCTTTGTGTAATCCTCATAGCAAGCCGGCAGGTGGGCACCCTGAGCTCTCTGTGGACCAGCTGGGAGACCCTGAACAAACTACTCAGCCACCCATGATTATTTTCTCATCTGGGAGCACTAGGTAAATATCCTTCAGTAAACCCATTTTTCAGAGAAGAATGCTGAAGCACTGTAGGGAGGGAGGGGCTCTGTCCAAGGTCGTATAACTAACAGGTGACATAGTGGGTGCTGTTTGACTTCACAGTTCCACCCATTCATTCATCGTCAATTGTTTTTTGAAGGCCCACCCTGTACTGTGCACTGGATCCAAACTCTTTCTCTTTTAAAAAATATTCATATGATCCGTTTCCCATCATTCCTAAGACCCTAGCATTCAAGCCAATTCAACTTAACAAAGACACATTAGGTCTTTTCTCTGTGCCAGGCACTGAGCAAGGGTCTGGTATTAAGGCTCTTGTTGAATCCTCAGGACAGTCCTGTGCAGTTGACTGTTTTATCCCCTTTACATACATAAACTCAGCAAATTCGAGAGGTGAAATAACTTGCTCAAGCTCACACACAGAGCCTGATGGAAGCCTGCGTCATCTGAGCCCCAAATCCACTTTGTCCCCTCCTGCCATGTTGCTCCTTTCTCCCCATGGCAGTCTCATCTCCGCTCCCCCACCTGACCCACAGTGATGCAGGCTCTGGAAGTTCTAGTCAGTGTCCACCCACCGGAGTGGGTCCCTCACCCAGCAGAGAAGGACAGCTGTCAGCCCTGCTGGCCAGTGCCACCCTCACTGGACCTTTAGGACTCTGTGCTTCCCTGGCTCCCCCAACCCCTGAACTTGACCCCTGCTTGCTTAAATCTTACCTACTTCCAAAAAGAAAGTGAGGAAGATTAAAGAATAAAAGTGCAGACCAAGGCGTGAAACATCAGACAAAAGCAAAGTCCAGACATAAGGGAGCACGGGAGGCTGGAGGTAAATGTCTTGAAGGACAATGCCCAGTGCACACAGGGTTTGGGGAAATGGGAGCACTCACATCACTGCTGGTAGTGGAATTTGGGAGAATGCTTTTGGAAAACAATCCACAGCACGAACCAAGAGCTTAGCCTCACTAATATCCATACTTTGGGGCACAGTCATCTCAATTTCCAGGAATATAGTCTGAGGGACAAAAATTCTAAGAACTGAAGGCAAACCTAAATGCTAACATATGGAAATGGATAACGGGTCTATGAAAACTAGACTCCATCTATATCGGGGCTGGCAACTACAGCCTGCAGGCCAAATCTCACTGGCAGCTTGTTTTTGTAAATAAAGTTTTATTGAGACACAACCTCACCCACTCATTTACATATTGTCTATGGCTGCTTTCCTACTACAGAGGCAGAGTGGAGCAGTAGGGACAGAAACAGTATGGCCTGAAAAGCCTAAATTATTTACTATCTGGCCCTTCACAGAACAATCTTGCTGGCCTCTGATCTACCTGATGAAATACTCTGCATCCTTTAAGAATGTGATATTACTCAGCCATGAAAAAAGAATGAAATATGGGGCTTCCCTGGTGGTGCAGTGGTTGAGAGTCTGCCTGCTAATGCAGGGGACATGGGTTCGAGCTCTGGTCTGGGAGGATCCTACATGCCGTGGAGCAACTAGGCCCGTGAGCCACAACTACTGAGCCTGTGCGTCTGGAGCCTGTGCTCCGCAACAAGGGAGGCTATGATAGTGAGAGGCCTGTGCACCGCGATGAAGAGTGGCCCCTGCTTGCCACAACTAGAGAAAGCCCTCACACAGAAACGAAGACCCAACACAGCAAAAATAAATTAATTAATTAATAAACTCCTACCCCCAACATCTTAAAAAAAAAAAAGAATGAAATAATGCCATTTGCAGCAACATGGATGGACCTAGAGATTATCATATTAAATGAAGTAAGTCAGGCAAAGACAAATATCATATGATATCACTTATATGTGGAATCCGAAACAATGATACAAATGAACTTATTTTCAAAACAGAAATAGACTCACAGACGTAGAAAGTAAATTTATGGTTACCAAAGGGGACAGTGAGGGGTGGGGGGAAAGATAAATTAGGAGTTAGGGATTAACATATACACACTACTATATATAAAATAGGTAAACAACGAGGACCTTCTGTGTAGCACAGACAACTATACTCTGTATCTTTTAATAACCTATAATGGAAACGAATCTGAAAAAGAATATATATATATATATATATAAACATATATACGTATGCATAACTGAATCACTTTGCTATACACTTGAAACTAACACACCCTTGTAAATTAACTATACTTCAATTTAAAAAGAAAGAATGTGATAATCTTTAGATATCAGGTTGAGAAAAGCAAGCTATAAAGTTTATATACAGGATGATTTCACGTATGTTAAAAGAAAAAACCCTACAAAAATAACCACATGAAAACTGTACATAAAAAAACCCAGAGAAATAGATGAAAATATTAACAGTCTTTTGAGGAGTAGAAACACAGTAAGTAATTTTTGGTTTTGGCTTCCTTTTACTTGTCTTTTTTTCTAATTCTTAGGAAATACACAAGTACTATATAAGGGAAAAATCACATTTTAAAAAGAGAGATGGCATAGTTGAATATCTCAGCTCTGGGCATTCTAGTAGCCAAGGTAAGGAGCAAAACAAGATGGGTTCTATTGTCAGTAGTAGGAAGGAGCCAGGAAACTAGGAAAATCAAACCCTCCTTTCCCAGATTTTTTTTAACTTATTTATTTTATTTTATTTTATTTTTGACTGTGTTGGGTCTTCGTTGCTGCGTGCGGGCTTTCTCTAGTTGCGGCAATTGGGGGCTACTCTTCGTTGTGGTGCGCAGGCTTCTCATTGCAGAGGCTTCTCTTTGTTTCGGAGCACGGGCTCTAGGCGTGCGGGCTTCAGTAGTTGTGGTGTGTGGGCTCAGTAGTTGTGGCTCGCAGGCTCTAGAGCACAGGCTCAGTAGTTGTGGCACGCGGGCTTAGTTGCTCTGTGGCACGTGGGATCTTCCCGGACCAGGGCTCGAACCCGTGTCCTCTGCTTTGGCAAGGGGATTCTTAACCACTGTGCCATCAGGGAAGCCCCTGTCCCAGATTTCTGAGACAACTTGGTTACCATGGTCTTTATTTCAAGGGTCCCAAGAAACACAGTGGACAACTTTCTCTATATTTTACTAGTGTGCTGAGGTATTTCCTGCATATATGGCTATTCCTAAAGTACTGGCCTTCAAATGAGGTCAAAGACAAAATGATAAACTATGATTCCATAAGACAATTCTAGTGACCAGAGTGATACAGGAGTTTAGTTCAAGGAAAACCTTGTGGAATCTTGTGGGAAAAAGCATCAATGCATCCAATGAACCCATAAATTTTCTGCAGAGAGTTTTTTTCTTAGAAAATAAAACTTACATTGAAGACCAGTGTGGAAAACAGATAAAGATGGGGTGCCCTGGTAGAAGCTGAGTGGGTTATGTTTCATGTTACCCGACAACTCCCTCCAAGGCTGCTCCTGAAGGGGTTCTGTGGCACCTCTGGGGGATCCTGGAGCCCAGCTGGCAAATGGCTCCATTAGACCAGCCCTCTGGGGACCTGTAGAGCTCCTGGTCCTTTGCCAGGTTGAGGGCACTGGCAAGGGCAGCAGAAAGGATGCTCTGTGCCAACAGAAGGCAGAGCCATGTCCTTGGAAGACACAACTACGAGGGCAAAGACAAAGTTTCATTGTGGACATTAAAAAGTTCAACTTGTGACTGTGCTTTCATGAAGGGCCTTGGGTGGGGTAAGAAAGAGAGTAGTATTCTGGGATGGCGTTCTGGAGCCATCCGAGGCTCTGACAGGTGGCGGGCTGATGCCCAAGGTTAGGAGGGTCTTTGGTGAGTGGATAAGCCTAGAGGACAAATGTGTGAACTAAGGTCACAGTCCCATTTCTCTTTGAAGCAGGAAGAACAAGATATCGATAGCAGTGGGGTGTGGGACAATACGGTGAAGTGATTAAGAGGGGGCTCTGGATCAGATTTGATCTGATCAAATTAAGTGATTAAGAGGGGGCTCTGCTTCTTATTTGTCCATGGGAAAATCAATGACTCTTTCCAAGCCTCAGTTTCCTCATCTGTAGAAAAGGAAAATAGTAGCCGTACGATAGGATGGTTGGGAGGATTAAATGAAGTACTGCCTACCAAGTGCTTAGCCCTTACCTGCCCCAGAGAAGGTGCTCCATAATGGTTTGCTATCTGCTGCAATAGATCTGGGCAAGCCTGAAACCTGCCCTACCTGGAGGATGGTAAGCCTGGGCATTGGCTTCGGATTCATGCAGTCTTGAGGAAAGACTCAGGAATGTTCTGAGTCTGTCACCAGTTTCCTATAATTGGTGAACAGAAGAATTTCTAGAGCAGCTGGGAGGAGCCAGGAGTAGCCACCCCCCAGGTGAGTGGCTCAGGTTGCCTTTAGAAGGACTTGATGGAGTCCTCTGCTTGTCAGGGTGATGTCAGAGGGGGGCTGCCTTTCTGGGGGCCTGACAGGGTGCTCATGTGTCTCCTGCTCTGAGTGGCCATCCCCGTGAAGTTAAGGTCATCTTTTATCCCCGTGTGAGGGACATGTAGCACGCCATCTCTGCTTTGTCTTCAGGTCAGGCATCATGGGCTACCGTGGGCATTGGCTGGGTTTTGGCCACTCAGTGCCTACCCCCTCACTCCCTACTTCTGCAATAGCACCCTGATTTCATTTTGGTGGAATTAGTTCTCCCACTCTTGGTGGACAGTAAAGCAAGGCTCCCTGCTTTCCTGCAGCCAGAGGGATGGCATGAGACTGAGCTAAGTATATCTGATGCTCCTTCCATGCCCCTGAATCTTCCATCTCTGCAGCCATGACAGGACTGCCAGCAATAAGTTCCTGTTTTCTGCTCCCTAAAGGGGCCTTGGATCCTCATTTGAGCCTGGTTCTCCAACCTTCCTAACAATTCTATGAGATTCTCCTTCCATTCATTATCCTTCCAACTTGATCCTTTTTCACTTTAGTTGTCTAAAGTCAGTTTCTGTTACTTACACTCTACACCTACCGGGTACAGAGAGGAAGAAGTCAAAATGGCTTCCTTGGCCACAAAGGGCTGTGACCAGGTGCTCTGGCACCAAATGCAAACAGGGAAAGTTCAAGTGGAATACAGAGGCCTGCCTTTATTGGGGCCAGCCCTTCCCCAGGCCCGGGGGTAAACCATGATTAGTCCAATTCTGTAAGGGTAGTTTCATTTCACTTTCTAGTGAGTGGTTCAGGCATGGGCATGTGACTCAATTCTGGCTAATGGGACCTATTACTCCCATTTTATAGCTAAAAAGAAGTCTTTCTCAGTGTTTCTGGGACACGAAAGAGATTTTGGAAAAGATGGTCCTCTTCTCCACTGCCTACCATCATGTCTGCAAATGGCCCCCCAGGGTCATCTTATGACTTAAAGTGAAAGAATGCTGACTTGGTGGGAAGGTGGGCAGAGGAGGGAAAGCTGGAAAGTGATGGATCCCTGACATGATTGGGCCACAGGGTTATTCAGCTCTGAAAGTGCCCCCACCTCCAGGTTTCTGGAGTTAATAAACCCCTACTGTTTAGGCCACTTGTAGTTGGGTTTCTGTTACCTGCAGCCCAAAGCATCCCTGTACCCAGCTAGAGCTTCAGACCTGGGAATGTGTACCCACCAGCAGGCTGGGATTGTAGCATCAAGGGCCAGTGGCAGGAAGAAGCCTGGAGAAGGGAGTATCCAGAGGATGGATGGGTCCAAGCAGGGCCACTCATGGGTGGACACAGGTAGTCTCTGGCAGTGGCAATCTCTGAAGCTAGATGAATGGCAGTGCCATTTCCTGGCCATCTTCTTTGATGGGGGCAAGAACCCAGCCAGAAGCTTGAGGGTATAGGGAATAAGATCCAGCCCAAAGTGGGGTTTGGATGAAATGGTAATAGCTAGTCAGGGTCTCAGGGTCTGGAGTTCATGTGGGGCTCTGACCCTTGCAGGGAATTGGAGTTTAAGACAGGGAAACAGAGGCAGAAAGAAACAAACCCAGTTATGTAGAGTCACCAACATAGCAGAGTTTAGGGGAGGCTGCAGCTCAGTAAATACTCCCCCTCCACTGCCCCCACCCACAGGAATGCCAGATGCAGAGTTCAGGGCAACCAGGCAAATTCTAGGCCCTGCCAACCCCTTGGGCACTCCTGCCTGCTTTGGCTCAGGTGCTGGACAGGCACGTTGGAGGGATGGTACCTAAAGAGGAGCAGAGAAGTCAGGGACTAACAGAGGCTTAGTTCAGGAAGCAACTTCCATCAGGAGCCTGGAGAGCCCCAGAGAGATTTCCAGCTTATGCCAAGCTGTGTCTGATAGGGTGCAAGCAACCCCCGTGCCTCAGAGAGACAGCCCTGTTCAAGTCCAAACGGAAAGCAGCTGGACCGTGCTCCTCCCCCCATCCTGTTCTTTGTGCGTCAGCCAAGGGATCAGCCTCCCGATGTATCCTGGTCTGCACGCCTTGCCTCTTCACAGTCCCTACCACCCCTTCCTAGCACTGAACCAACCACAGGAACAATCTTTAGGGGCCATTTTCAGGGCTGGAAAGATCCTAAACCGTCATCTGAAGTGACCAAAGGGGAGACAGAAGCACAGAGAACAGGGGTGTGCTCTTAACCTGCTGTGTGGCCCTGGGTGGTCAACATCACTGCCAGCTTGGACATTCCATGATTCTGCTTCAAAAGGTCAAGCACATGTGAAATGGTAATTTAACTCTTCAGAACCACATGGGATGGCTTTAACCTTAGCCATTAGCCTTAGTCGGAGTGAAGGTCTGACCCTCCTCCCCGCCATCTCTCTTCCTCCAACAGCTGGGTCCCCTGCAAGTTTAGTTCCACCTCTGGTTCTCGAACCCATCATTATAATCATCTAAAGAACCCCCAGCTCAGACTTCCCTCCCCTAATACTGTGCCCTGTTCCTAGAAACTGTCACGGTCTCGTTCCCAAGGCCCGACACCCACCTTATTCCTCAGCCTTGGCCAAGCGCCCAGCTGCAGCCCCACAAGCCCAGTGCTGGCACTGTGCAGGAGGGTGGTGACATGATGGTGGCCAACGGTGGCTTACGAAGCACGTGCTCCCTGCCAGGTGCTCATCTGAGAATTTTACAGGGATTACTTTATCAAATCCCCAAAGAGGGTTACGTCAGGCAGTTGCTATCATTACTCCCATTTTATAGATAAGGGAGCTGAAGGCCAGCTTACCAAAGGTCACTTGGCTGGTAAGTGGCAGTGCCCGGATGTCCCCCTGCCAGCCCACGATGGCCGTTTCTCTGGACTCTGCTCTGCTGTGGGCCTGGACTGGATTCTCCCACTGCCACCCTCTGGGCTGGCCTTGAGTGCCTGTCCCACCCCCATGGGCATGGTTGATCTCAAGTCCCTAGCCTCTCTCTGCCTAGCACTTTAGGCTGCTCTCATGTCCTTCAGAGAGGATGTGAGATTTGACAGGACCCGGAAGAACATGCTGAGGGCATGGGGTGGGGGGCAAGAAGAGGCCAAAAATCAAGTCCGGTTACTTGCAAACGTAGACCCTATAAGCGCATCCATGAGCTGGTCCCATCTCTCACCCACTCACCAGCAGTCGCTGGGCTATAGCTTCAGGGTGCTGATGGCACCCACCATCCAGGGGAAGCTGAGTGGCACAGTGAAAAAGCTTGCCGGTCCTGTGTTCAGACCCCAGTCCTGTCCCTTAAAGTTCTGCAAGCTTGAGGCACGTCCTTGGGAATGGTGCCTCTTTCAGCATCCGACCCCCTGCTGTGAGATGGGGTTAATGATACCGATCTTGCAAGGCCTTCCTGAGGAATGTGAAATGCTTTCAACAAGTGCCTGCCTCTCAGGGGCGCCTGCTCCCCTTGGCATTGGCTGTCTCCTGATGCCAGGGATGGCCTCTCGGCGCTGAGAAGCCTGAGCAGTCCCAACGATGCCCACCATGTGGCTGGCAGGGCCCCGAGCACACTGGGCATGCACGCTGGAGATAAATACAGGGTCCAGGCACCTGTTTCTGAACAATGGGCTATTCTGGGGTTTTAATTGCTCATCAAGGGGAAGTCAGACTCTGGCCAGTGACCAACCCTGGAGGGTCAGGACAAGCACTGGGGTGGCAAACACACCCAGGGGCAGGTGCAGAAATGCCAGCCAACAGGTGACAAATCCCAGAATGTCACTGAGAGAGGGCACTTAAAAAGCCTCTGGGGTAAACACGCTCACAGTTGACAAATGGGGAAGCTGAGGTCCAGCAGGGAGAGGGCTTAGATTCACTGCTTCCACAAAGGTTCATCAAATACCTCTTTGAGGCTTGGTTCTGTGCTCAGCCTCAGGGACCTGACCGCGTGCGGGAGACAGAAGGCACACATGCAATCCCAGTGCCTTGTGACAACTGCCAGGAGAAGACACGGATCGGGCCACGGAAGCAGGAAGGGGGCACACCACCCTAGTCACGTGGTCGTGCATGCATTCATTCATTCATTCACTATGTGCTCAGGGCTCGTCTGTACCAGGCACTGCTTAGGTGTTGGAGGCACAGCCCTGAATAAAGTCCAATCCCAGCTCTCATGGGGTTTACAGTCTCATGGCAGAGAAAGGGAGTCACAGATAAAAGAAGAGGGGTGTGATAGAATGTCAGGGCATGTACTACAGAGAAAACTACTGCATGATAAGGGGACAGTGGGCACCTGCCGCTGGTGGATGTTTTAGGTAGAGATGGGCAGGTGGATGCCAACAATGAAAAATTAACTTGAGCACGTGAAATAGGCAGGGCAATGAATGTTCTGCCTTCTGAGTGAAGAGGGGAACCAAGGCCCTGAGATGACCTGCCTCAGGGGTCACAGAGAACCAGCAACAGACTCAGGAACTGCCCCAGGTCTCTTGCCTCACAGGCCAGAGGTGGTCCCCTGTACAGCACGGCAGCCCCTCTGTGCCTCCAGCCACCGTCCCTGCTCCGTCCTCCCTGGGGGTTGGGGAAAGCACCAAGGGGCTCTGGTGGGTGCGGGCCCGGCTCCTTCAGCCACCACTTCCTGGCTCACAGGTCACCCACACCAGCCTCAGGCAATGAAGACTGACAACCAGACCCTGGGCCATCCAGACTCAGCAGGCTTGTCCCTCCCCCTGCCACCTCCCGCTGATGTCAGTGGTGCCTTGGTGTCAGACACACGTGGTCGCTCCACTTCTGAGTTGTGTGACCTTGACAAATTCAGCAGAGCATGGAGCCCTGCGGGGATTAAATAAAGTAAGGTGTGAAGTGTCCACAAGAGTCCATGGCCCACAGTGGGCTGGAGAGGGCACACACCTTCCCTTCCTGCATCGGCTCCCTCCCGCCCTGCGCCTGGCCCGCATCCCAGAGCATCCCTCCCTCCTCAAGGCTCCCACAGCCCTCAGAGAACTCATGTTCTCTTCGTGTGTCTGCTGTTGGTCCCTGAAAAAGGTCTCCAGCACCCGGCGCAGCTGCTGGCTCCTGCATGTCTCCAGGCCACCAGCTGTGGACTCAGCTTAAAGTCACACTCGGCACTGCTCCATAAACGCCCCCCACCATGCAGCTTCCAGCCAGGAAAGCTGAACTTGAAGAATCATAGGCAAGGTAGAACAGTGGATTCAGAGTCAGATTCCTTACCAGCCTAATGACCCTGGGCAATTTTTTTTTTTTTTTTGTAAATGAGGATAATAATCAGTGCCCAAGGTTCTGCAAAATTATATGGTGATTTTAATATTATTGTTTGCATTATAGAATTATAGGTTGAGACCAGAGTTTATTCCACTTGTAACCTGGTACTACAATCCTTTCCACAACATCCTGCCCCCAGGCTTTCTTCTCCAGTTGAAGTCTCCAATGATGGGGAACTCACTACCTGATGGGCAGTCCCTGCCATGTTTTTTTTTTTTAACATCTTTATTGGAGTATAATTGCTTTACAATGGTGTGTTAGTTTCTGCTTTATAACAAAGTGAATCAGTTATACATATACATATGTTCCTGTATCTCTACCCTCTTGCGTCTCCCTCCCTCCCACCCTCCCTATCCCACCCCTCTAGGTGGTCACAAAGCACCGAGCTGATCTCCCTGTGCTACGCGGCTGCTTCCCACTAGCTATCTATTTTACGTTTGGTAGTGTATATATGTCCATGCCACTCTCTCACTTTGCCCCAGCTTACCCTTCCCCCTCCCCATGTCCTCAAGTTCATTCTCTAGTAGTTCTGTGTCTTTATTCCCGTCTTACCCCTAGGTTCTTCATGACCTTTTTTTTTTTTTCCCTGCCATGTTTTGACTGTTACCGAGGATTAGAAACGTTGCTGCCTGTTGTTTGAAGACCTGCCACGCTGAGCTCTGGAATGCAGAGAGATGAGTGGGTGGTGAGCAAGCCTGGGGGGAGGGTCTGGGGAGAGCTGCGGACCTGGAAATAACACCTGTAATCACTGGGCTAGGGAGCGCTCTCTGATGTAAGCCCCTCCACAGGTGGTCAGCTCCTCTTTCCCAGATAAGCTCCCACTAATGGTGTCTATTCTGCCCAAGGCTTTAGAGCCAGCCCAGCCCTTCCGGAAGACATCCTGTCCAGGCTGCCTCCTGCCCAGGGTTGCTCAGCGGCTGGACCACAGGGCCCTGGGTTCTCAAGCCATGATGTATGATTAATGACTCTGATGAGCTCACCAGCCCATGGAGGGAGGGTCGATCTGAGGGGAGGCCAGAGGAAGGCTGGTTATGGATTTTAACCCTCTGATGTTACTGGCTGGGAATTTAACATCAATAATTCAAAGCAGTGGGGAGGAGGGGTTGAGAAAAATGCAAAAGAGAGAGGGAGGTAAGGACAGAAAAAGCAAAGGGAAGAAAAGGGATGGGGGAGGGGAAGGAGAAAGGAAAAAAAGCACAGATGTATTTACTGACTATCTCCCGGGTGCCACTTTCACCTCCTTTAGCTCCTTTTAAGTCCCATTGAAATCTGTGAAGCAGATACCATCATCCCCATTACCCAGATAAAGAAACTGAGGCTCAGAGAACAAAAGTGAGGGTTGAGGGGATATAGAAAGAACCTAGGTTCTGTCTGCTACACCTTGACTCTGGAGTGTAATCAGGTGAGGGAACACAGAAGGTGCATCCCTGCCAGCCTGAGGATACCCAGCCCCAGCTCACACTCTGGGGCTGACATCTGGTGAGATGAGTCTGGAGGACTCTGCCCCAAGGAGAGAAACTAGTTGTTGGCCTTCTGGACAGCATCAGAACTTTGTTTCTGGAGATGAAAAAATTAACTGCTATATTTAAAAGCATTGTTCGGTTGCTATGGCAACAGAGGGGCTAAGAATAATATAAAAAGAAGATGATATGCCAGGTTGTCACTGGCAACCCAGTTTTAAGGGTGTGTGCATGTGTTTTAAAAGGGGGGTGTGGGGAGGAGGGAGGTGGCGACGTTCAGACTGTTTTCTCTGCTCCCTCTGGCACCAGCTGCCCCAGTGACATGTCCAAGATGTAGCCAGCCTGTGATCTCATAGGTCTACCGGTGAGAGCTGGCACTTCCCGGCTCCGAGCCTAAAGATAAAGGTGGTTCTCACTCCCTAATTGCTGGCCCCTCCTGGCAGCTCCCCATTGCCTGGGCAGCTTCCCTCAGCTGTGGAACCCCAGCCGGAGGCACCTCTCAAACAGATGGCCCCAAAATAGCTTCTTCTCTCCAACCTGGGAGTTTGCAGCCAGCCTGGCAGACTCCCTGGGGACCACCAGGGAAAACAGATGGTTGGGAGAGAAGAGCAGGAGACAGATTTATTGATCTGCAGCCTGGATGTCAGGGCTGGATGTCAGGCTTGGGCAGACATGGGCATGGGGTGGCCCCTGCTCTCTGAGGAGCCCTGGAGAGAAGCACGAGGTCTAACCTTGGTCTGGAGCCTGGGCTCAGATGACCTGCAGGGGACCCACAGCAGGCCTGATCAAGGACAGGAAGGTGGATGGGGACTGTGATGCCTTGTACATCAGTCAGCTGCTTGTCAGGGCTGAGATGGAAGCACCCATGGGAGACATGGAAGAACTAGACAGCAAAAAAGACGAACAAACAAAATCCTCAGGGCAGTTCAATAACAGTCACATCTGGAAAGAGATCTGTTATTTTACCTTTGTCATGGTCAGGCAATTTGGAGGGAAGCTGTGAAATCGGCCTGACCAGGGTTCCTGTGCCACATACTGCTGTGTGACCTCAAGCAAGGCCCTTAGCATCTCTGGGCCTCAATCCTACCATAGGTAAAAAGACAATGATTTTTTTTTTTTTTAGGACAGTGGTTGGGCCTCAATAAACTGGAGTTTATAAAGCGCAGGGCCTAGCACACGGAATATCTTCAGTGGATCGCGCCGCCCACCAGGAGAAACCTTTACTTTAGCACTTCTCTATTCAAGCCAACCCTGAAGACCATGGAGGCACCTGTGTGAATAAATGAGGAATGAGGTACAGTTGGGGAGGTGCCATCACAGAGAGATGGCCAGGAGGCCCCCAAGGTGGCCGGATGTGCCTGGAGGGGTCAGGGGATTCTGAAGGAAGGGGATGGTCTAGCAGAATAAGAAGGAGAGGGAGAAGGAAAGACGTTCCAGGCAGAGGGATGCCTTGAACAAAGGCAGGGAGAAGGGAAAGCACAAGGAGGGTCTGAGAGCAGGGGACAAGCTCACTGGGCTGGAACCTACTACTGGCAGGGAGGGCTCGTTAGAGAAGCGAAATGATCAGATCTGTGTTTCAGAAGGACCCCGTGTCTAGCTCAGCAGGGAAGCTAGGTGGGTCAGGTGAATCGGAGGCAGGGATGCTGGTGCAAGAGTTAAGGCCAGAGATAAAAGGGCCTGGGCTAAGGCGGGACAGGGCTTTATAGTTTACAGGGTGTACCCATGCGCATTACCTCATTTGATCAAGCCAGATGGACAGAGGGGACAAGCTCTCTCCCATCCCTGCCTACAGGGCTTCCCATAGGCTGGGGTCACCCACCATGTAGAGAATAGCTACATATTGATTGCCAAGCATCCTCTAGAAGCAGGCAAGTCCAGGAGAGCTGGAGAGGCCCAGACAAAGAAGAAGTCTCATGGGTGGGCGTGGTTGGGGAGGGCTTCCTGGAGGAGGAGCAGTGGTGAGCCTTCTGAGCAGACGGTATGGTACAATTAAAGCTTGACGAGGGGACTGGTCTAGTGCACTGGGGAAAGAAGCTCGCTCCAGGACCCACTGCAGCTGAGGCCTCCTGTAGGAGAGTTGGGAGAAAGCAGATTGGAGATGCGGGCAGGGTTAGATCAAGGAAAGCCATGAATCCCAGGCTGAGTCTGCATTCTCCTATGGGCAGTGAAGACCTGTGGGGAGCTGAGAAGGGCTGGGGTAGGATGGGGAGATGTGAACAAAGCAGTTTCAGGAAGCCAATCTGGGTCAGACACCGAATTCCTCGTTCCTTTCCCCGACCCTCAAATGCAGGATGCTCCTTCTTCCCCAGCTGTGTGAGTGCCAGCAACAGACACCAGACTTCAAGCAGCACGTCATGGAAAATGGGCATGTTTTCAACCTGGGCCTCCTAGGAGTTCAGACTGAATTAGCCCATGGGCAGAGAGCTGATGCCAAGTGGCTTAGCATTCTGGGAACCAGAACTTGGGCAGAGGTCTCAGGGCCGGGGCGACCCCATAAATCTTAGTCTATCTTTTCTCCCTCCTTCAACAAATATGATTGAGCACCAACTATGTGTCAGACAGTGTTCTAGGCATTGAATCAGATAAACAAGACCCCTCTTGGAGCTTAAATTCGAATAGGAGAAACAGACAACAGTTAACAGATAATGGGGAAGAGTATTTCAGGCAGAGGGAATGGTACATGCACAGGTCATGAGGCAGGAAAGAGCTTGGTATGTTTCTCTGACTCCTCATCTTAGTGTCTTGGGGAAAAGAGAGGCTTAGAGAGGTTAAGTGACCTGCCCGGAGTCACGCTGCTGATTAGTAGCCAAGCAGGGCCAGAGGGCAAGTTTGTTGCCTGCTGGTTGAGGGCTTGTCCTCCACTGAACAGGCAAATGGCCACGTTTCAGGATGTGGGCTCCAGCCAGGGTGTGGGCACGGACTACTGACTGTGAGGGGGGGAGCAGAACAGGGAGTGGGTCAGTCATTCAGCCAACAAATGTTGACTGATGGCCTACACGTCAAGTGCTGGCTGGGCTGGGCCCTGGCATCTAGCAGGGCATATATGGACAGAAGCTTATGTCCTCATGGAGCCCACATTCTAGTGAAGATTGGAGGATATGGGGATCACAGGACTCCAGGATCCTAGAATTTATGGTCAGAATCTGGGAATTGCAGAATGAAAATTATTGCATCTTAACATCAGAGAATTCAGAATCAGCTTCTCAGCATATGACATTGGCAGGGCCCTTCAGCAGCATTTGGTCCATTTTAAGGAGGGAGGAACTGAGGCCTGGTGCATTGAATGTCCCACAGATGGCAACCAGGGGGAGAGCCAGGACCTTTACACCAAGGAGTCCAGGTTCCTGGGCCAACGTGATGTTTGTGGGCAATGGAGATGAGCATATGGGCTTGGGGGCCAGACAGCCTGGTTGTGCATCTGCACCCCTTGCTGGCTGTGGCATGGAATCTTTCTGAACCTTGGTTTCCTCATCTGACAAATGGGACTAACAGGGCATCTACCTCAAGTAGTTCTTGCAAAAATTAAAATAACACATGTAAAGTGCTTAGCATGGTAAATGCCCCAAATGCTTGCAGTTGTCATAATTATTAGTGAACCTTCAAGGACACTGGTATCTGTCTTTGTAGGTGACAGAGATTGGACCCTGCTGGAATCAGAATAGCTGGCCTGCCCCAGCTCGCAGGCTTAGTATCCTGCAGAGGGTCTGCCTGGCATGACAGCTGATGGAGAAGAAGGATTGTTTCGCTGTCACCTCGAAACAGAAATACGGTGCGTGTGGCCTGGCACGAGCCTGCTCCCTGCTCCTGCCCCTCCCCTCCCTTTGTTTCTACTCCCTCCTCTCTCTCTGTCTCTCTGTCTCTCTGTCTGTCTCTCTCTCTCACACACACACACACATACACACACACAGAGGCATGTGCTGCAATTATAGCCATAAGACATTGACCCACCTCAACGCAGTGGGAACTGAGACCAAAGGGAAGCAAAGAAGTTTCCGGTGGATTCTAGCCAGGGATCTAGGTGCATGTTCCAACCCTCCCTCTTGGCTGTGCTGAAACTAACCTTGATGGGACTAGGGCCTACCCGAAGTTTGGCGGGGGGAAGAGCCCATAGCCAAGTGGAACTGAAAAGAAACACACCCTTGGTACGGTGAGAGACCAAAGCCAGACAGCTGCAACAGAGGGATCAGAGTGTGCTGCAGCAGCTGTGGAGAGGAGCCTGCACAAGGGCAACCAGGCACCCCAGAGGACTTCCTGGAGGAGGAGGAAAAAGAGGAGGGTTTCATTTGAGCTTTGAAGAATGGGGAGGATTTGGCTAAACAGACTTCATTGTTTAATATGGGAAATAGCATTATAAGCAGAAAGCAAAATGAAACAAGACAAAAGTACAAAAGCACAGAGGCGGAGAACAACAGTGAGCCTCCATTGATGGCCTAGGTTTTTTCTAAGTTGGAAGTAAGATGTGAGGGGGAAGGTGGAGCAAGAAGACCTTTCGCCTCCACTTTTCACCTTACCTTGAGCGAACAGTTATTCCTTCATTCATGGGAATAACTCGCCTATCTAAAAAAAGTTGAGGCAGCCTAAGCAAGTCATTTTTCCTTCCTGTGCCTCAATGTTTCCATCTCCCAAATGAGTGTATCCCTGTCATGGGAGGGAGACTGCCCCAGAGCAGTTGTTCCTGACCAAAGGACAGGCCTTGCTGGCCCATACTGCTCAGGGGGCCTGTGGCCAAGTCCCCACCAGGAAGGCTTAGCTCATCTGAAAGCCTGGGGCTTCCCGAGACATCCATCTTTCTGGGGCAAAAGCCACAGTATCAGAAAAGGATGAGGCAGTGACCAGGCTCCGAAGAGGAACACACAGAATCCCTCCTGAGCTTCACCTCAACCTCATGGCAGCCCCAGGTGGGACAACTCACGTCCACACCACACTGGGGAAGTGAACCTTTGAGAAGTGCCGTGTCTTGCTTGAGTCTTCCACCTGCTTAAGTGGCAGAGCCAGGATCTGAACCCAGGACACTGTGACTCCCAGCCCCCAAGTCCTTTCCATCAGGCCAAGTTGTTTCTTGCCTTAAGTTGCCCAGGCTGGGGGCACCCGCCACATACAGAGTACCTCCATATCTATTCCCAAGACTCCCTTAGAGTAGAAGCTAAGGGTGGAAGCAATTTATTCCCAGTCACACAGGACTCAGACTTTAGAGGCTGGCTGGGGGCCAGCCACACCCACCATGCCAGAGGTCCAGCCTCGACTCTGGCCCTGGTTTCAGCCAAGTGTCCCTTCCAAGCCATCTTGGACCTTCCTATGTTGCCCCTGTCCACCCTCAGACAGCCTCCCAGAACCTCCTCTATGGCCCAGATACTGGAAAATCTCCAGAGCAGCCAGGGAATTCCACTCCCAGAGCAGCTCGCTAAACCTGATGTGCTTGCAACACCACCTCTCTGCAGGCCCTCAGGGCTGCTCCCAGGCTCCAGACAGCACTCTTGAAGGCTAAGAAGAAGGGAGATGCTGTAGTTTTCTTCACCAGAAACATCCCACAGATAAGATGGTTCATTCATAGGTTGATTCCATTTGGACACACTCAGAATAGCTTTGAGTCCCTCTAGGAAAAAAAATGTGTTCATTCAGTCCTGGCTCACCCAATTCAAGCGCTGAATTACTATTATTATTATTCCACTTTTTCCAAAACATATTCTGTGCAATTCCTATGCCAGGTGTTGAAGGAGCCACAGGTGGAACCAGAACCAGGCTTTGATGTCAAGAAGCTCGTAAGTAGAGAAATTGGAACCCTCGTGCACTGCTGGTGGGGTGTAAAATGGCACAGCCACTATGGAATCAGTGTGGCAGTGCATCAAAAAATATAAAAATAGAACCACCATATGATCCAGCGATCCCACTTCAGGGTATTTATCCAAAAGAAATTAAAATCAAGATCTCACTCCCATGTTCACTGCAGCATTATTCACAATAGCCAAGATGTGGAAACAACCTAAATGTCCATGGATAGGTGAATGGATAAAGAAGATGTGGTATATACATACAATGAAATATTATTCAGCCCTAAAAAGAAAGGAAATCCTGCCATATGCAACGACATGGATAAATGTGGAGGACATTATGCTAAGTGAAAGAAGCCAGTCACAGATGGACAAATACTGTACAATTCCACTTACATGCGGTACTAAAATAGTCAAACTCAGAAACAGAGAGCAGAATGGTGGTTGCCAGGGGGTGGGGGATGGCAGAAATGGGGAGCTGCTGTATAAGGTTTCAGTTAAACAAGGTGAATATGTCCTAGAGATCTATTGGATAACATCATGCTTATAGTGAACGGTACTGTATTGCACACTTAAAATTTTGTTAAACATGCTAAGTGTTCTTATGACAATGAAAAGAAAAAGCTCATAAACTAGAACAATAGATTCACAGGTGCACAGGTTAATTAATAATGCTAGTGGCAAAGATGTATATAATCTGTATCCTGTGTCAGGCATGGTTCTGAGTTTTTAACCTGCATTAACTCATTTAACACTGGCAATGATACTATGAAGGATGGATTATTATCATCTCTACTATACAGATGAGGAAACTGAGGCACCAACAGGTTGAGTAACTTACCCACCATCACAGCCACTCTGCTCACAGGCACAGAGCTGGGATCAGAACCCAGGCAGTCAGCTCCAAGGCTGTGCCCCTAGCCCTACACTGGGCAGCATCTTGATCAACAGAAGTATATTCCCAAACAGTGCATCCCGCAGTACAGAGGCAGGTGTGAATGACTCAATCCGAGGGAGTGATGCCTGACCTGGATTCTCAGTGGTGAAGAAGCCCCATCACCCTTGAAGACTAATGAAGCCAGTAGAGAACGAGCCCCAGGAGGAGCCCCTGTCCCCGCAATCTCTACCTTCCCTGCCCTGACCCATTCGGGTCCCCTTCCTCCAGCTGCAAGTTCCCAGGGCTCTCTGTGTGTGTCCTTTGCAGGGTGGACACCGTCTGCTTTGCCCCAGCTGTAGGCTTGTCTCAACTCTCTCTGGAGCAGAGCCCTTGTTCCACCCACTTCTGCCTTCTCCAGCTCCCAGCACAGACCGGGATGTAGCTGGTGCTTGTGAAATATCTGTTGAATTGACATGAATTTCTTGCAGATGCCCAGGCTGGGGCTGACTGGACTGTGACACTGGCAAAACAAATTTGACCTCCTCTCTCTTTTTTCCTTCCTTCCTTTCACTTTCAACAGGTATTTGTTGAGTACCCCCTACATGAAGCAGCTGGGATATGGCAGGACAGTTCCTATCCTCCAGGGACTCACAGTCCAGTGGGGGAGAGACTAGCAAAAAGACAATTACAGTGTGACTAGTCCTGGCATGGGGTGAATCCAGGGGGCATGGGAGCACATTGGATGGGTAACCTTAGGTGTTGAGAGGCAGTCAAGTCACTTCCTAGAAGTGGCATCTAAACTGAGATCTGTAGGCATCTACAGCCTGAGTTCGTGTGTGTGTGTGTGTGCATGCATGCGTGTGTGCATATGCATGTGCCTGCCAGGTAGGGGGAGGGAGGTGAAGTCCGGAGCTTTCTAGGAAGAGGGAACCACATTTGCAAAAGCCCAGAGGCACAGAACTGCGCTCTGGGGTGGGTATAGCACGAAGGTGGAAAAGGAGATGGAAAAGAGTAGGGTAAGATCCCAAGGGCCCTTGCAACTCACTCTAAAGTAATGTGGCATTTAACCCTGGAGGCCACAGGGAGCTACTAAAAGATTTTATGCGAAGGACAATGCAACCAGATTTGTGTTTTTGAAAGATCCCCCTGGTGCACTGTGGAGACCAGAATGGAGGGATGCGGTGGTGGCAGTTAGAAGCAGCTACAGAAATCCCAGTAAGACAAGGTTGTTAGCAGTGGGGGAGGGAGGGAGGGGACACGCCTGAAAGATCTTGAGTCACCAGGACCTGACTACCTTGGATGGGGTGAAGGGTGTATCAGAGATGAAGCCTGAGTTTGGGGCATCCCATCCCTTCTGGGGGCCCCATCTTCTCTTTGCCACCATCTCCATCCTCATTCCATTGCCAAAACTGGAAGTCATGGAATTCTTGGGGGCACTCCATGCAACACTAAACTTCTGCTCCATCCCATGAACTGGGAACAGTTTTACTAGCAGAAAATGCACCCACACTGTAAAATCATAACCCACACATGCACATCCATCATAAAAAACATGCTGCGAAACTCAGCAGAATGGCTGATTCTGATAATTCTCATTAATATTTGTTGGCAACTTGTACATTTCATTTTATTGCCTGTGAGCACTCATTAGCAGTCAAGCAGTAGCAGGTGCCAGGAACTTAAGGAAATTCAATGGGAGAAAAACGTGAAATTGAGATAATTCTAAGTAGCAATTTTGTTCTCTAATACAAATTGGGAAGAGACAGATATCAATTTAGTTTAGCTGTGGAACATCTCAGCACAGGTTTCAGAACATGAGCCGAAGCCCTCCAATAGATTTCTCTTGGTCAGGGTTGGAGAGCAATCTGATTAAGTAGTTCATGCTAAAGAATGAATGACCAGCAGGGTACTCTGACCCCTCCTGGTGGTATGAGCATTTTGGTTTAGGGACGGAGAGCAGGTAGCTTTCCCCACTTCTCTGAAGGCCATCATCTGCCTGTCCACCCAGAGAACACAGCTTTTAGTTTCTCCTGGGATTACAGCAGCCTCAGGGCAGCCCCAACATGAACCTTCCTCTCCAGGTTTGCATCAGGTAGTGTCTTGGGGTGGACCTTTGCTTCCCTTCCACCACCACTGTCACCTTCCAAAGCCACTCCAAGAAAACAAACTGTCTCAGTCCATCTGAACTGCTGTAATAGAAATCCATAGACCAGGTGGCTTACAAACAACAGAAATTTATTTCTCACAGTTCTGGAGACTGGGAAGTCCAAGATCAAGGAGCTTGCAGATTCGGTGCCTGGTGAGGACCTACTTCCTGGTCCACAGATGGCAGTTTTCTCGCTATGTCCTTACATGGTGAAAGGGACAAGGGAGCTCTCTGGTTCTCTTTCATAAGGACACTAATCCCGCTCATGAGGGCCCCACTCTCATGACCTAATCACCTCCCAAAGGCCCCACCTCCTAATACCATTACATTTACTAGGTTTCAACATATGAATTTGGGGGAACACATTCAATCTATAGAACAAACACAAAATCTAGGTAAAAAGTGTGCTGACTCTGCAAATGCAGCTTTAAGATAAATCAGTATGCTCTCACCTCCACCGGAACACTGCCTGCATGATCTTCCTCTGAGAGAGAACAGCTGCTGGGGAGGGGGAGGCTGGTTTCCCCAGGAGAAGGGGGCTACCTTCACATGTAAGGCTGAGGACTAAATGAACAAAAGGATTGGGCTTTTTCTTCATGAGGTACAACTGCTGCCAACTAAAGTGAAAAAAAGTGCTCATAGAAGGACACCATTCTGCAGATGGGAGAATGAGGACCAGAGAACGGAGACTTGCACCAGATGACCATACTCAGGAGTTTCCTGAACATCTGGCCACATCCACCCTCCCTGGCCCTTTGAGACACGGAGGAGGCTGGAGGCACCGCGCTCTGAGTGGAGGTCACAGTCTGGGAGGCATCTGGTGCTGTGTAAAGAATCAGAGGTCAGAGCTCCAGCCCCAGCTCTCACACACACGCCCTGCACAAACCTGGGCAAGTCACTTAACCTCTTTGGTTTCAGTTGGCATATATAGACTGGCAACAAAGGCTGGGTTACACGGGATCACTTCAAAGATCTTCTCTGGTTTAACAAATCCCTGTCTTTGATTATGGGCATGTCCAGGGGGTGATAAGGGAACAGTAGAAATGACTATTTTTATCTGATCTGCGAGATGTATTTTTTCCTGGTGATTATTCATATTCTACTTTTAAAGACACAGTCTCTGCGGGGACAAGGGGGAGGCAGCTGGATCTGTGAGTTGTAAATAGAGGTGCTGACACCTGGTCTGCATTGAGGTCACCTGCTGGGTCTTGTCTGAGGCCACAAGCTCCATTCCAGGAGGGACACATGTTCCTTGGTGGGGGCAACCCCCAGGCCTGGGCCAGCCTTGGGTGGGAGTCAGGCTGGGGCCAGCAGAAAGCAGGGAAGCTGGGCCCTGACATCAAGACAAAGAAGAGGACCGGCATCTCACCCTGCAGCCTCAAAAAGCTGGTCTACCGAGCCTTTCCCACTCACAATCCCACATCAACCCAGACAAGAGGTGGGCCAGCTGTTTACAGAGGAGGAAACTGAGGTTCAGAGTGGCCAAGTGACTTGTCCAAAGTCCCACAGCAAGTGGTGAGAAAGGCAGAACTGAAACCCAGGACTCAACGTTTTCTACCCTCTTTGTATGAAATAGCCCACCCTAGGCAGACTGGGCACATATAAAAGCACCTCTCAGGCAGTGAATTGCCACACTGGGCCAAGAATGTTTCAGGAGAGGCAGAAATGCAGCTGGGTCTCTAACCTGGTACCACCTATCCAGCCGGCATCTCCCTGCCTCTACCATGAGCCTCTCCCAGTTACAAAGACAAAGGGATGACGGTTTCTTACAAGGAAAAGCTGTTGAGAGGTGAGGGAGCAGAGACAAGTCTTCTGGCTGAATTCCACTGTGGCTGGGGAGGGACGTCCGGCCTTCAAGGGCTTGTGTGGAACTGGCTGATGCAGCAGCAAAGGGATAACTGAGAATCTCCCAGAACCATCCAAAGCCCAAGTTATTAACTGCTGCTGATGGTGCTGCTACTTTCCAAGTAGGATGTGTGGCAGCCTGGATGAAAGGGCCAGATGCACAGAACTGTAAATAAAGCTAAGGAGCCAGTGTGTGTATGGAAACTGCTGCGAAGCCAGGGTCACTAGTCCTCTTCCCCCTTCCCCAGCAGTTCCCAAAAGACAGGAACTTACCTCCAGAGATCCAGGTGAGAATCAACAACCCTGGGAGGCAGGTGTATTGTCCCCATCTTGCAGGTGAGGAGCTAGTGACTCAGAGGCAAAGTGACCTGTCTCAGGGCCATTTTAAGACTCAGTGCTGATGCTTTTGGAGCCCTCTCCCACATGATATAAAACACACCCCATTCTGAAAGTATTCTTTGGCTGAAAACCCCCCCTGAATTTTTTGGAATAATTTTTCTTTTGAAATTATTTGCAATGAGTAACTTGTAAAATTAACAATTGGCTCTGACTTCTGTGCAATCGCTGTCTGTAATCAGGAACCTTGGCAAGGCAAAGCACTTGGAACCCCCAAAGGAAGGGCCGTTTATTAAAAAAAAAAAAAAAAGCCAAACCAAACAATTAATTACATTTGAATATATTAACTAAACATTCATTTTGATCAGCAGTTGTCATATTTTGTAATCCAAACTTTCTCTTCTCATGTCTTAGCGCTTAGGCCCAGGGTGGGTTTGGGATATGAACACAGGTCTCATTCCCAAACCAGGGATCTATTTTTGATGAAACGCTCCCTCTGGGAATCAAGGCACCTTATCCAAGTTGTAAGAGGGAAATTGCCAAGTAGAACCCAGCAGACAATACGGCTTAGAAGGGGTCTGGGAATGATATCCTTTGATATAGCTTTGTGTAGCTGTTAAGAATTTGTGGATGTTTGGTCTTGAACAAGAATAACGGTAGCAGGTAATGTTTACCAGGTGCTTATAATATGCTAGCACATTACACTTCCTCTCACCTAAGCCCCACAGTTGTCTCTGTGGGGCGTAGAAGATACAGTGGCACATAGGTAGCAAGGGGCCATGCTGGGATTTGAACTGGGAGAGCTAGGCTCTAGAGTCCAAGATCTTAACCACTCTGCCACACTGCCTCTCAGGCTTGGGCAGAGGGATTTGAGGGCTAGACTGGAGCGGCCCAAGGACAACATTCAAGCATCTGGAACAATGGGGGAGCAAAGATTGGTCCCTTTGGGGATGACCAAAGGTGGAAATGGAAGTAAAGGCAGGCGGGTCTCTGCTCACTGGATGGAAGAACTTCGTAACGAGCAGAGCTGTCTGGCAGTGGATGGGCTGCCCTGGGCAGTACCAAGTTCCTTGCCATAGGCAGTTGGCAAGGAAGGAGGCCTGTGCGCTGGGCAGGGTGGAGGGAATTCCTGCACTGGATCGAGGGCTATACTGACTAGAGGGCAAAACTGATAATACTCTCTTCCTCTCCCAGACCTTCCTCTGTGCAGGCCTTGGTGGCTTGTACAGAAGGCACAGATGGTAATTTCTGTTTCTGGCCAGATGTGGGGTCCCGTGAAGACGGGCTGTGGGAGAGATGACCACAGACACAGGAAAGTGAACTCAGAGGCAGACCCTGGAGACACAGAACTGGTATTTACTGAGTTGTGCTAAATACTAGTTATTTGAGCTTTACATGCGTCACCTCCTTTTCTTCTCACATCCTCTGAGGTTGATACTCTTACCCTCATTACACAGAAGAGGAGCCCAGAGAGGCTAAGCAGAGAGCCTGGGGGGACCCAGTCCCCCTGCCTCAGTGTTCCCACTGCGGGAACAGAGGTGCAGGCAGGCTGGGCCACTGGGGATCCCAAGGTGGTAGGAGGGTTTGGGGTGGCCAGCTGAGCAGAAAGGATGGGTGGGAGTGGTGTGGGGAGACACTGACAGACGGAAATGAAAGTGGCCTAGAAAAAAAGGAACGAGGGAAGAAAAGCAGAAACTAAAACAAGCGACAAAGTAAACGAGAGTGTCCAGAGGAAGTGGCCAGGGGGCGTGTCACCGCCGGAGGAATCCCCCACTGCCTGGTGTTTCCTCTGTTCTCAGAGACTGGGGGTAGGGGGCCAGCTGACCAGCTGTGCTATCACCTCGTCACCTCGGGCCAGAGGCAGCTGGGCGGCTTTGGTAAGGAAGGTCTCCTCCCGCCAGCCTGGCGATGGGGCACCGACACGGAGCCCAGAACCCCAGGCCGGAGGCTGGACCGACCGTGTCCTGCTGGCCACTCTGGGACATCGATTAGACCTCCCTGGGCCTGTCTCCTTGCTATAAAATGGGTATAACCACCCAAGCCCACAACACTGCCAGGAGGACTTCCTGAGCCAAAGCCTGGCGCAGGGAGAATGGCACCTGGGGGGCCCTGCCCGGGCCTGGGGGAGCACGTGGGAGGCGAGGGAGCCTCAGGATGTGCACTCGGCACTCCTGGTGGGGAGCACGAGGGGGAGCACCTGCTGTCTCATTCTTGAGCATTTATCTATTGGGCGTCTATTGGTCCTTAATCACCCTGTGCTCTGTTGGCCCTGGGAACACAAGGCTGACAAGGGCCAGTCTATTCCCAACACAGGGTCTGCGGAGGGACTCCCAGCTCCTTATCCTGACTCTTCCACTTGGTAGCTGTGCCATGTCGGGCAAGTGACTTGACCTCTCTGACCACCCTTCTTCATCTGTAAAGCGAGGACGAGAAGCATACCTACCTCCTTGGTTGTGAGGATTCACTGAGACTGTGCGCAAAGCACTCAGTCCAGAGACAGAAACAAATCCATCAGCCTCAGCCAGGCAGCGCCCAGGCTGGTGGGGAGCTGGGCGTTCTACAAGGGCACGGGCAGCAGCATAATGACAGGTAACCCCAAGGGCCGGGGCACTCAGGGCTGGGCAGGGATGTGGGGCTGGCTCTGCGAAGGTGTCAGAACAGATGGAGAGGGGACGGGGCAGGAAGGGTAAAGCAAAGGGAACAGCAGGAGCAAAGGCCTGGAAGCAGGGCAGAGGGTGAAGTGTCTGCGTACAGCGGTGATGCGTGAGGCTGGGTATGTCCAGGGGAAGAAGCTGTCTAATCCAAGGCTCCACCAACAGTGCTCAGACTGGCCCCAGAAGTGAAACAGACATGCTGCTGGGGATGCTCTGGTCAGCCCCTGACTGCAGAGAGGATTCTAGGGCTGGCTCCTTTAGCCAGACTTTTGCTCGGGCTGTGACTGCCTCCAGATGGCCCAGGGAATTCCCCAGGGCATGCGCATGGCGCTTGTGAACTGGTCTGGCCTGAGATTCAAGGCCAAGAACGAGGGCAGCTGCTGTGGTGAAGGTGTCACAAGGCACAGGCCGGGGTCATGGTGGGGAGAAGGAGGGGGTTTATCGGCCAGGCCCGTGCTTGGTGCTGAAGGCCTTGTTTGCATAGAGGACAGCTGCTGCTCCAGGGCCTCAGCACCTGCCTCCGTGTGGCTGTGTTCTCGCTCTTGGTCACAGCCCCCGACACCGACTGGGGGTTACCCAGGCCGCTGTGGTCACGTGGCCACCCCCACAGCCATCCAGCAACAACCAGAAATCAGTCCACTGGCTCCATCACCCTCAGCGCTTCTGCTCACTTGCCCAAGCATCAGGGTCTCCATCCGTGAGACGGAGATAATAACCAGACCCACCACTCAGGAGGTCCTGAAGGGAACGCACTTTGCAGAGAACCCACAGAGGGGATCAGTCACTGGGGGGGCCCCTTCCCTTCCTCACCCATCTACTTCTTCCACCACACTGGAGGGACTGGGCAGACCCGGGCCTATTCTCTCCCTCACCCTGGCTCTGTGACTTGAGGCAACTCACTCCACCATCTATACATCAGCTTACTCATCTGCAAAGTGGGGAAGAAACTGAGCAGCACTGGCTCTCAGGCAAAAAGAGGCAGGTGACAAGCTCATCCCCTCATCCCCTCCTTCTGCCTCCAGGAACCAGGTGCCTCCCAGGACTCTGAAGCCCCTTCCCAAACTTGCTGTTAGAAAAGGACCTGATGTTAGTCATTTACCTTTCAGTCTAAATGAGCTCCCAATGCCTTTTTTTTTTTTTTTTTTATGGTACGCGGGCCTCTCACTGTTGTGGCCTCTCCCGCTGCGGAGCACAGGCTCCAGACGCGCAGGCTCAGTGGCCATGGCTCACGGGCCCAGCCGCTCCGCGGCATGTGGGATCTTCCCGGACCGGGGCACAAACCCGTGTCCCCTGCATCGGCAGGCAGACTCTCAACCACTGCCCCACCAGGGAAGCCCCCAATGCCTTTTAAGTTGTAAACTTTTTAGAAGGATTCTAATCTTCCCCCTCCTGACTCCATACCCATTTTACAGAAGGAGAAATTGAGAAGAGAGGGAGAAGAAAGGCTGTGACTGTAGCTTGTAAGTAGCAGGTCTACACTTGAGACCAAGGCCTCCCAAATGTTATGGTCCTTGGAGCCTCACAGCCCCTGTCCCAATTTCTCTTGTTATTTCAATTCAACTACAGGTCAACTAGCTCAACATCTGATTTTTCATTGAAAGGTACAAGGCACTGGAAACCAGGAAAGAGAAGATGTGTTCTTGCTTTTGATGTGTAACCGTATGTTACATGAGCCTCCAGTCTCACCACTGCTGAGCCTCACACCAGCCTGAGGAGGGAGGCAGGGAGGCAGGGATTATTGTGCCTATTTTCCAGATGAGGACACTAAGGCCAAGAGAGGGAGAGTGATTAGGCCAAGGTCCTACAGCCAGTCGGTTTTAACCTTAGAAAATGCAATGGCAGAGTAGGGGGCTTTCATCTTAGCTCCTCACGAAGAGATGAGGAAGGCCCCCGCCTGCGCGAAATTCCCCTCTGTCCACCTGGCGAGGCCTGGTCTAAGGCTCAGAAGCTGACATGGCTCTGCTCAAGGGGGGCTCAATGTGGGGGGAGCACCAGGAGCCTGGGCCTCTGCCCCACCTCAATGTGACCTCGAACAGGCTGCTTCCCTCCGGCAGCCTCTGCCCTCCTTCCCTGCAGAGGTGAGAAGTAGACAAGCTGACCCTTCAACCTGCTCCCATCCCCGACCTGGACGTGCCAGGCCTGCCCAGTGTGGCATCTCTGGTGTCAATGCTGCCGGCTCCCAGCTGCTGCAGGTGCCAAGTACCCAGAAAGCCAGCTCCCCCATCTGCACTCACTCCTGGGGCCGATCTGGGAAGGGGGCATCACTGGGCCCCCAGAGGGATGCTACCAATGCTGCAAACTAATGCATGGGGGACGCCAGGGTGTAATACATCCACGTGGTTCTCTCTGCTCTCTGCACATTAATAATGCATGGACAGGCGGCGTGGGGCCCATCAGAGACCTGAGGTCAGGTGGCATTAGGAGGCCTCTAATGGTCCTGATTATGTGGGGAAGGCTCCCAAGTGGGATGTGGGCGGCATGGTCGGGAAGCCAGGATTCCAGGCACTTAGATCCTACAGGTGGGAGGTTGGGAAGGGGATAGCGGTATAAGAGAGCAACTTCCATAGCCCAGAGCCCCGTTCAGAAGGTCAGATGGGGGTGAGCTGAGGCTTCCTGCAGGGGGCTGGGCATGTCTGTGAAGAGAAGCAAGGGCCCAACCCCTGTACACGGGTCACAAGGAAAGTGGGGAATCTTAGAAATTCAGGGCTGAGAGAAGCCCTGTCAGAATCTCCCCTGGTGGCCCCTCTGCACAGTGGCTCTGAAGCCAGTGCCTGCATACCCCTAGGGCCAGGGCACTCACTACCTCCTAGAATGACACACAGCCCGTCTCTGAGCAGGTCTGACTGTGGAAAGAGGCAGCTGCACACATCAGTCCAGAGAGCACGTGCCACTGAGTGCTGGCTGAGTGAGCGAGGAAGCTGGATAAAGGGGCTGACACGAGAGACAGAGGTCCTGAGTCCTATTCCTGAGGGTTCTCTTTGTCCTCTAGCAATTCCAGGCAACCAACCTGGCCAGCTTTCTGGCCTGCCTCAGTGGCAAAACCCCTACCAGAAGCCCTGAGCCCACCCAGGGCTCCATGAGCCCCTGTGAGCCTGTGAGCTTCGCAGCCTTGAGTGGATGCGTGAGGAAATTGAGGGCTGGGTGGCTTTGTCCCCAGGTGCAGCCTCAGCTCTACCTGAGCTCTCTACCTCTCTGCAGGATGCCCACCATTTGTTCCTGCTGAACTTTAGGCCTGGGCTGAACAATTTTCTTCTACGGCTCTGCCCACCTGGCTCAGACCTGCCCCTCAACAGAACCCCAAGCACAACAAGTTACATTGCCCAGAGCTCTGTCTTCTCCAGAGAGCTCCTGTTGGGGTTAGATGGGGCCTGGGGTGGGCAGGAGGGCACAGGGCATCCAGGTTTCCAGCCCCACAGAAGGCGAGAGCACCCCAGCCTGCCTAGTTCCCAGGGTTACCAGGACCCAGCCCTGGACCTGGTGCAGAGCAGGTGTCCAATTCGTGTTCATGGAATGAATGAATTGGCAGCAGCAAATCTCCATCCTGCAAACACAAAGTGTTCAGAGCATTCTGGGAAATCACACAGAGGAAATGCCGTGGCAATGAATTTTCATGTTGGCCCCTGACCATCCAAGTCTCTTCTGTCATCTCCCCCAGGGACTGCTGGTATCTTCCTGGCTGCACCGGGCAGCAGGCCATACGGGCTGTGCTGAGACCAAGTGATGGGGGCGGGAGCATGGAGGATGAGAACACAGCCGAGGGAGAGCCAAGGGATGGGATGTCCTTGGATCCTGAAACCCCAGTGCTGGCAGCCAGCTGCCCGACACCCAGGTACGAAGTGGTAATTACTGTAAAAAGCAAGGAGCTTGACAGTGAGAGTGGAGTGGAATGCCTTACTTTGTGTCCCCTCCACCGCTTTCACATTGCAGGCCTCGGCGTTGGTGGGAAGGGCCCTCGGGGGCTACCACCCAGCCCTCCCTGTACCTAAGAGGAAACTCAGGCCCAGCCAGGGCAGAGCCTCTCAAAGGTCACGCGAGAGCTGGTGGTGGAGCCAGACGTGGGAGCTAGAGCTCCTGTCTCCTGTCCATCACTCAGCAAACATGGATTGTGCCAGGGACTGGGACCCATGACGCGGCCTCAGCCCCTGTGGGGGGCACGCCTGTGCCTAAAGAGTCCAGGTGCTGCAGGGTAAGTGACGCAGGATGGCATGGTTGTGCCCACAGAGAGGGCTCAGGCAGGCTTCCCAAGAGGTGAACTCGCGCTGCCAATGAAAGGAGCAGCGGGACAGTGGCCGCGAAGGGATACTTCACGGAGGACCCAGAATTGGAGGAGGGTGGGCAGGCCTCCGTCGCTCCTCACTCTCTTTGTCCCTTTACCGTCCTTGTAACATGCTGCTCAGCCAACAGGCAGGTGGCCTGCATGCAAACTTACCCTCATCATCTCCGGCTGCCCTTCCGTCCCGACCCCGGCCCCCTCTCTGTCGCCTGGGGTAGGGCACCTGGCTCTCGGTGGGGGCAGAACCCCCACCCCCCACCCCGCCCAGCTCATGCCCTTCACCCACGCTCCTCCCCGCCCTGCAGCTGGTCAGGACACGGCTTTGCCCCTATGACCGCAGCTCATGCCCTCATCCCACTATTGTTCACACAGCAGTCCTCCTTCCCTTTTCAGACAGGGGGCAGAGGTGACACCCGCCAGGCCCCCTGGCTCTCTCTACGGCTCACTTGTGTTGTCTGCAGTAATGAGTGGGTGGCGCCTTTGGCTTCAGAGACCAGGGTGCCAGAATCGAGTCTCCACCCCACAGACTAGCTGTGTGGCCTTGGCCAGCCCATGAAGCTCTCTGGGCTTCAGTTTCTCATGTGCAAAATGAAGGCATGGCACCTCCCTGACAGGTAGGATGAGCGAGCCAGCGGGCATGCGCACGGCACAGCATTTGGCCCAGAGAAGGCAAACGATAAACATTCATTCAACGAGTGTGGGTTGTTGGCAACTGTTTCCAGTCACCCCCTCCTGTGCTTGGGGCCCAGGCTGGTGTGGGACACAGCTGACGGCCACTCAGCTGGTCGACGACTGATCACTTATTTTCACTGAAGGGCATTCAGCAGGGGAGTTAAGGGCCATATCTGTGCCTTAGAAAGACCTGCGGGCTACCAGGGTGGGGGGCAGCCTGGGAAAGAGGAGGCAGAGGCCAAGAGACCAGGGGGGAGGTGGCTTCATTGCTCCAAGGGCGAGGAGGGCATCCTGACGGAGGCTGGGCAGGCAGGGTGGACAGCAGGCAGCCTAACTAGAGACACTTAGGGGCAAAAGCAACGGTACCTGGGCCCCATGGACTGGGATGGAGTTGAGGTGGGGGGGAGAAGAAAGGAAAATATCCTCTGACACGGTGGCTGCTGAGGCTGTGGGGTGAGATGTAGAATGTAGAAGAAAAGAAAATTCAGGGCTGTGGGCAGTAGAGATGATGAAATGGTATGTTTGGCTTTAGGAGTGTTAAGAGGATGCTTGTAGGGCATTAAGGGCGAATTGCGGCCTGTGAGGCATGATGTTTGTGACACCAGATGCATCCCTTCTCCAGTGTCAAGTGACTGCCCACCAACGTGCTCTGACACTAGTGAATAGTTCACCAGCACCGTGACCTCTTTCAAGCATTCTGTGTGCTTCAACACATTTAATCCTCCAACAATCCTTTGCAGAGAGCTCTATTATTGTCTCCATTTGACTGGTTGAGAAACTTGAGGCCCATCTTGTCCAACAAGTTACCGACCAAGCAGAAAACTGGAGTCAGCTGCAAATGATTTCGACTGAACTCCTACTGTATAGGCAATCCTTTCTTTTTATAAGCACTTTTAACAATGGCACACAGTAGGCGATATATAAATGCTTGCTATGATGGTGATGATGACGGTGGTGATGACGGTGAGGAAGATGACAGTGCCGATGGGGGTTGGGCTGAGAGTTCACTTCTCTCTTTTGATTTAATCCTGTGAGGGGGTTAGGGTCCCCTAACTATGAGGAAACAGCAGCAAAGGTGCGAGAGGTGGTGGGTCAGAGGAGCTGAGGCCAGGTCACACACACAGGCCAGCATCATCCCCAGGGCTTGCTCACTGCTCTAAAATAGGAGCATCGCTCCCCGCAGCCAGCAGGCTGCTGCTACGGTGCCCTGCTCCCACGAGGGGCTGCCGGCTGGGGCTTTCTTCCCAGCCCTGTACCTTGGGACCCAGGTATTGCCAGAGGATCGAACCCATCTGCCCATTCTCTGCCAACACCAGGCAAGCTCCGTGACAGGCGGATGGAGGACGTCTGCGTGCTCCCTGCCACCCACGTGCTATCTAAATTCACCGCCAGACAAAGCCTTCTCTTTGTCCTGGTGCCTCCCTCCCTCCCTGCCATTCACACACTGAGAGATTTCGTTTCCAGTAAGTGGAGGCTGGAGAGAGAAGAAAGCAAACAGGAGAAGGAAGAAGAAGAAGAAGGGAAAAAAAAAAAAAAAAACCTAGAAGGGAGGCAGGAGAAAAGGCAACAACACGGAAACAGGGCCAAGACTCAGCCCCATTGTCCAAGTGACAACTCATTAGAAAAATGATTTGTAGGCTGTGTGGGGGAGATGCTGCCTCAGAGGAGCCTCCTTTCCCCATTTAATGAGGCAGCATCGCAGCCAGTACCCGCCCGGGGTGTCTGGAAGCTTCATGCTCCCACATAAGGGGCAAACTGAGGGGCCTGCAATTCTGATCCCACCCTGCTTAGAAGTAAGGAGAGCCCAGGCTTAATGCCTGAGAACTGTCCAGCTCTGGGCTGGGCACCCCATGGTGGCTTTCCCGCAGAACCTTAGAAGGTGCATCTCCCATGGATGACATCAGGCCAAGCTCCCTGGGCAAAACACCAAATGCTCAGCTCCCCCTGGAAGGGGTGGGGTCCCGGGGATGGCAAGGCACCCTGGCTTCAAGAGGAGAGAGGTGGGCTCACTGCTCACCCAGCTCCTTCTCCCCCAGGGAAACAGGGGGACCCCGGGAACACTGTAATCTGAACAGCGGTCTTAAAAACATTCACTCTCTGGATCCCAGCTTTCTCATCTGTGAAATGAGAAGGCTGAACCTTCCATGCCCCCCAAATTTTGTGAGCATTCACCACGGGCAAAGGCAGTACTGGAAAAGCAGCATACACATCTGTGGCTTCCTTTAGCAAACATTCATTGAGTCCGAGACCCTGTCCTGGATGCCCAGGGGTAAGGCACAGAGAGGACCACATGTGTGTCCTTCAGCAGCTCGGACATAACAGCCCATCAGACAGTGAGGCCTTGAGGGAAACACTGAAGGACCAGAAGGAGTTCTGGCTCTTCCTCTACACAGAGTGGCCAACGTGGCTACCCGAGGTCCTCTGTCCCCCCCAGGGCTGACCCCTCCAGGCTCCAGCCACCCTCCACTTCCCAGACCCCCGTGCCCACCCCTACCCACCCTCCTGGCACCAAGCACAAAGTGAGGCCTTCTTCAGTTTTTCCTTTATCTGCTGAGAAACACGGCCCCTTGTTTCCAGCTAGAAGGGGCTACCCACTTAGGAGCATAGATTCTGGCATCTGTGTAGTCTGGGTCTGAAGCCCATCTGAGCCGCTGACAAGCTAGGTGGCCTCGGGCAAGCTGCTTAATGGATCTCAGCCCGATTTCCTCATCTGCAAAGTGGGGTGAACAGCAACTATTGGTGGGTTGTCTGGAGCCTTAATTAAGACGCTGAGTGCTCAGGGCGGAGCTTAGTGTGGTGCCTTGGCCTACCTTCCTCTGTTCCCACTGTCTGCGATGTCCCAAAGCCCCATTTTGGTTGGCTACCTCCTGCCATCCTTTGTATCTCAGGGGAGACCCCTACCTCTGCTTTGAAAGGCCACTGATTCTCCAAGCCTGGCTGGTGTGTCTCTGTGTCCCCAAAGGGCCTGTGACGTGCCCCGTCATTGGACTTACTGTCTTGGGCTGCATCGGCCCCTTGACTCATCTGTTGTTCCCTAACCTCTGGGCGCCATGAAAAGAGCCTAGTTTACAGCAACTTGTTTGCTCTAGCACCCTCGGCTCACAGATGAAGAAACAGAAGGAGCAAATGACTTGCCGAGGCCACGTGGCTAATTACACGGAAGGTGGGGTGTGAAACTCTGCGCCAGCATTTCTGCAGAACAACTGCATTTTAACAAGGGCCGCCCAGGCCTTCACCTAAGGCCTTGGTGACCTTGAGGACCTCAGGCTGGTGACGAAACTGGGGAGGGAGATATTTTTGGAAAAGGGGCTTTTTATGGGGAAATGGCTTACAGATTTGTGAGGTTCTGCAGTCCCAAAATATAGCAGGTGTCATTAACCTGTCCTGGCACATCCCTCATGCCAGGCCTGTACTGGGACCTCTCCCGCCCCTGCTCTCTTCTGTGCCACCGTAATCCTGTGAAGAAGGATCTGGATCCATGCCTGTGTCTGTAGAGGACCAGGAAGCTCAGGCATGTGATTTGCCAAAGGCCACAGCTGGTACCATTGAGACTCAAGTTTGGTGCTGGCCACCTCTCCAGAGGGCAGGGTCCTCGTCCATCCTGCTCTGGCCCAGGCCCGAGTCCTGTGCTGCTGATGGGAGGGAAGCCCAATGGAGCAGGCCTGCCCCAGGCCTTTCCCTCTAGGAAGGAGGAGCTGGTCAACCCAAGGGGGAAGCTCAGCATTGTGTCAGGAGCACACGACACATCTCAGAGCAATAAATCTACTTAAAGATTTAGGGGAGAGACAAACACAACACTTTAAAAAATTAAAATAAACCCTGATAAAATCATGGAGAACACAAAATGTTATCAGAATGTTTAAGGGAAAACACAAGACTCCGAAGAAATTCCTTTAACCTTCTTTGTGAAAAGCTTTGAGAAATACTGAGCTAGTCCAATCCTCTCATGAAATAGAGAAAGAAACTGGAGCTCAGAGATATCAGGTGACTGGCTCAAGATCACACAGCCAGTTCGCTCCCAGCACCTGGACTAGGACATAAACTAGCAAACCCAGGCTGAGCCCAACGGATCCGTGGTTGGACAACCCTGGATTCCAGTTAAGGTGATGCTGCTTATGAACTGTCCTGCCTGGGGCTGCTCAGTTCTCTTCCCCATGCCTCAGTCTCCTCATCAGTAAAATGGGGCAACAGTCTCAGAACCTCGTGAGCTAACGCTGTAAGGATTCATAGGCTCACCACAAACAGCCAGCTTCCCTGCCCGCTGTTGTTCCTGTGAACAGTGTAAAGAAATCTGTGAGCAGAAACACGCCCGTATCAGCACTCAGACCCCCAAGGAGGTGGATTCCAGCATCTTCCTTCTGCTTGTAATTGAATGTGGCACCATTACACCACAGCATTTCATGAGGGCCCCCAGATACAGCATCCCTAGGATGATATTGTGCTCAGAATAATCTCAGAGCCACCAGAAGCCCAAATTCTCCCAGCCGTCCACTGCTCCTAGGAGAGGAAACAGGAACTTCTGACAACAGTGTCCGCATAGATTCCCCGTGTGGCAATACCCGAGGAGCCTTCACTGACCCTGCCCCGTCGGCCCCACCGGCTAGGGGTTTCCGGGCAGCCTGGTGTGGGATTTCGACATCTCGAGCTGGAGATCACATGAGCAGAGCTTCGGTGGTGACCAGGGAACTCCAGGAAGCCAGGCTGGGGGAGCACTTTGGCAGGAGCTGAGTGAGGTCAGAGAGACTCTGCTGACCTAGGGTGGTGGTGGCCAGAGAGGGAGGCCCAGGGTCAGCGGGCCACTCCTTCCAGAAGCAGAGGCGAGCACGACAGGCTGTCCTAGAGACTGCCCACTGAGCCCTGGGCATGCGGTAAGTCTTGTCAGATGGGAACATAGAGGCTCCGGCTGTGTGAGTAATGGAACCTCAGTAGTTACTTAGCTCGTGAGAGAAAGAGTCAGGGTTCCCCCTCCCCCATCTGCCTCTGTGTCTCGGAAGGAAGTCTGGGCTTCTTCAGACCCTCCCCCAACTGCACCCAAATCCACCTACTGTTTAAAAAGTACTTCTCAACCACAGACTCACAATCTTATCTCACATGCTTACAGATGACCCTGGAGAGGCAGACAGGGTCATCACGCCCACTTTACAGATGAGAAAACCTGAGGGTCTCAGAGACCATGTGAGTTGCTTATGGCCAAGACTCTAGTTCGGCTCCCCAGGTTGCTCCAGAAGAGGGACCACCAGCAACAGCACAATGGCAGGGAAGCCACATTCCACATGACCATGACTCAGGTGTTTCCAAAGCGTCTTCACAGTCACCCCAACATCCAGTCACGGACAGCCCTTTCCAACCCACCACCCTGTTGTAAGCGGGAAATTGTCTATTCTCACATTAAAGATGACAAAAAGGGATCAGAGAGTTAACAATGACTTGCCTGAGGTCACACAGCTAAAAGTGGTAGATCTAGGACTCAAGCCTATATCGTCCAGTTCCGCTATACTCTGTCCACCGAACCGTACTGCTGGCCAGGAGGTGGGATAAAGACATGGGCCCTGGTGATGGTGTGACCCCCCTCCCCTGTGCTCCCGGGCCCCACGGCCCTGAGCTTCTGCTGCCTCTGAGGCCATCCAGAAATCAACTATTGCAAGACCTGCTGGGGGCGGGGCAGCCAGAGAGCTGGCAAGGGCACTCAGGTGGGGCAAGACCACCGACGTCGCTCCCCGGCCTCTGCAGCTCGGCCGTCACCCGCACACAGCTACACCTGGAGAACTTGCAGGAGGGAACAGACCTTGGGATGCTCAACAAGGTTCTGGAATGACACTGTCCGCTTCTCTCTCCAGTCCTGGCAGGGTGAACCCCCAACAGCATTCTGCGGGGCCAAGAATGGGGAAAAAGGAGAAAACTAACACGAACAGCAAGCCTGGCTCTAGGTAAGGGGTCATTTATATTCATTCGTTCATTCTACAAACATTAATAAACACCCTCGTCGCACAGGCCTGGGCTAGGAGTGCACACATTTCCTCCTGCGAGCAGCAGCCAGGAAGCCTCCAACCATACAGAGGCCGAGAGGGCCGAGAGGCAGGAGAAACCGGGAAGCGAGCATTACAGGAGGAGTTGGTGGTCCTGGGGCTAGCCTGGCGCTGCCATTCATTCCCCACTGTGTGACCCATGGGAACCTCATGCCTTCGTGGGGCCATGGTGTCATCTCTGAGGATTTTGGAGGGTCCGCTTGCAGAGCCCATGAAGCAGCCCCTTCTCAGATGCCACCTGGCATGACTCATGGTCTCTGCCCTTGGGTGGGCAGAAGCATCCTTGGTGAGGGCAGCCAGGCCCACAAGAAGGCAGGAAGGAGCGGGGGCAGCTGGAGGAAGGGACTGCTCAGTACCCCCTGTGCCCAGCCAGAGGCTGGTGCTTTTCTCTCTTCATCAGACTTGCCAGGGAAGGAAGGGGAGGAAGAGGAACCAATTTCTGGCCAAGCATTTTCCGTATGGCATCTTGTCTAATTTCTAAGATAACCCAGGGAGGCCCAAACTGAGGCTGAGAGAGGGAAAGTGGCCCCTGATCACACAGCTGGGACAGGGAGAGGCTGCAGTAGGAACACAGATCTGTTTGCCTTCAAAGAAAGAAGGGAAGCCGCCTCTTCTCTTTCCTTCTTTCTTGTCTCCCGGCCCTCCCCCTCTTCCCTCCCCACAGCTAAACCATGTTAGACAGAACTGGAGGAGGAGTGGAGTAACCACAGGGGACCCCCCTAGTCTCCCTCCGACCCCTGCACTCTCCAAGCAGAGGCTGGGTCCCCAGCTGGCTTTCTGTGCTGGGAGTTTGCTCACTCCCACAATGCTGACCCATCCCCACATTCCCATCCACCCTCGCCCCAGTGACTAACTAGCGCTGGGGGCTGATGAAGCTGCCCTCTCTGGGCTCCACAGTGGAAATAAACCCAAGCTCCTTCCTCTTTTTTTTTTTTTTCGTGGTACGCGGGCCTCTCACTGTTGTGGCCTCTCCCGTTGCGGAGCACAGGCTCCGGATGCGCAGGCTCAGCGGCCATGGCTCACGGGGCCCAGACGCTCCGTGGCATGTGGGATCTTCCCGGACCGGGGCACGAACCCGTGTCCCCTGCATCGGCAGGTGGACTCTCAACCACTGCACCACCAGGGAAGCCCAAGCTCCTTCCTCTTTAATCGTCACCCCCAATTCCTTGACCTTGGGTCTCTGGAAAGGTGCTGCATTGCATTGGGAGATAACCCACAATACAGGTGAGTCACACGAGGTTGCAACCACACACGTCTGCTGCTTGAAGAAACATTGCCCTATTTGTCTGCTTTCCTGTTCATGCCAGGGGAGGAGGTGGGGCTGTAGAAACGGGCAACCCTGGTTTGATTTGCAGCTCAGCCACTGATGATATGACCTTGTGCCCATTGCTTGGGTTATCTGAGTAGCCTAAACCTACTGATTTGTCAAATGCAGGGCTACTTTGAAAACTAAAAGTCATGATGTCTGTTAAATGACAGACACAAAGTAGGTCCTCAGCAAGTCTTAGATGTTCCCTTCAACTGCCTAAGATGTACTAAGAGGACTGAGGGCCTAGGTGTTCGTTTACATTGGTCAGCCAAGAAAAGCGATAGAAAATGTTCTCCTCATTCTTGATTTGATTTGAGGAAAGATAAACAAATGCTTTTTAGAATTGATCTTGATTTGTAATTCAGCCCTTAATTCTATACCATCTTGAATTGGTCCCTGAACACATCTGGCCTCTGAAACCAGAAGTTTCATGTGGTACTGACACCAAATTTCATCTGTCCATCTGTCCATCCATCAATCTATCTACCCACCCACACATCCATTCACCTACCCATTCATCCATCTATCCAACCATCCATCCGGTACTCTTCTATCCGTCATTTATCCATCCTTCTGTTCTTCCATCTGTTTGTCCAACCATCCATATATCCATCCATCCATCCATCTTTCCAACGTTTGATTACCTACTATATGCCAGCCACAGTGGGGGCACTAAACAAAAATGAGCTTCCAAAGCTTCCCTCACTACTGATGGCTCAGACCCACACCACAGGCAGTTAATAATTACTTTTCCACTGATTGGATATGGAGAGAGAAAGAGGGCTGCCTCCCTTCCCAGAGCCTGGCTTGCTCAACCTTGCCTTTCCTCTGTTCCACGTGTAAGTCTCCTGGTGAGTGACTTTCACATGAATAATTATTCCTCAATGAGCAGGATATTCCCTACAAGGGAGAGGGTTCCACTAAAGTACAGATCACTATATGCACACACGTACCACCCCCCCACACACTTTTAGTCGTGTGTTCAGAATGCCTGTGTGCAAAGCATAGGGAGGAGCCCGAGGTTGATTCTCATTACTCTGTCGTTTCTCCCCGGTGGGTTAAAACAATGCTTCACATAGGATACACTTCATCTCATAATCACAACATCTTCATTTATTTTTAGCATTGTATCCCTCGCAGCCTAGACTCTCCCGTTTCTGTGCTTGTTTGAGAGGCTATGTGATAGAGCAGTGAAGAGTACAGGTCCCAAAGCCAAGCTCCTGGGGTTCAAATACATCACTCCGACTGCGTGACCTTGAAAGAGTTGCTGAACATCTCTGTGCCTCAGTTTCACTATCTGTAAAACTGGGGATCAGTAACAGAACCAATTTCATGAGGTAGCTGTGAGGATGAAATGAGATTGTGTCGTGTTTCTACCGGGGGGCAGGACCATATCCTGATAAGGCGTATTTAACTGCGGGTGGGTGCTTGGGTGTTCCAATGACTGGAGTGGGTCATGGGGAAGAGGGTCACTGACAATGGAGCACAGAACTAGAGAGACTAAATCTTGCAACATTCTAGCCAGCCTGCACAACAAAGAGCTGCCCCTAAAAGCATCAGCTGTACCCCACTGAGGAACTCTGTACAAAAAATGCCTTGACATGGTAGACATCTTCCCAATGTGAGCTGTGACATGTTTACTGTCCCCTGCTGTGGAAGCCTCATAAGAGCAGGAAAGGACCTTGTCTGTCTTGTTCTGTGTTGCCAAATCTTCAGCACTTAGGACAGGGCCCAACATATGGCAGGCACGGGATGAACAAACAAACAAACGAATGGTATCTGTTCAATCAATAACCAGTGTGTGGCCATTTGGTGAAACACGTCAATTCCAATCACAATTAGTGTTTGAGGAGCAACTCCAAACCACAGGATAAGGGGAGATGGTGGAGGAACAGCTACCCCACCCTGCATGACTAGTCCCACCCTTCCTTCCAGGCCTGAGCCTGCTGGAGATGGTCCCTGGGGGCTGGTAGCTGTCTTTCACTGGTGAATACTGTCTGCTCATAAAGGTTTCTCTCTTCTCCCCCACCAGAATGGGGGGCAGGGTCCTCCTCACTTCCCTCTCTGTTCCTGGGCACAGGGGACCCGACCCTAAGTAAGGCTTGGCAGATATCTGAGCGGTTGCATTTTTCTCCCCTTCCCTGCATGGATGCAATCAGGCACCATCACATTAATGTGAACGCACCTGATCAAGCAGAGTCCTTGGGAAACGGAAGGGGAGGGGGCGAGGGGAGGGACCTTCTGGATACTCTGAGCGGAAATGGATGAAACCACAAGACTCTCCTCAGACGTTTTCCCATCCTTAGTCTCCTCTCCTCCTTGGTAACCAATAGAGCCCTTCCCTATCGTGTGGAGCTCAGAGGCCAGACAGCCTTTTGAAATTTATGTCACTGAACCTTTGCTAAGTGCCTATGGATGCAGTGGAAAGAGCTGAATCAAACCAGGTCCCTGATACTGGAGGTTCCCAGTCTTTGGGGAGACAGCCAAGTACCAAGTAAAGCCATGATCTGAATGTGCTGGCCAGACGGGCAGGATGAAGAAGCTTTAGGAGATTATGTCAAAGGGGGCTGAGCTCCTGACACTCCTCGGAAGCTATGTTTTAGGGGCTAAATGTTTAATAGGAGCTTATGTTCTTGTGTTGAGCTGCATTTTCCTGTTTGCCTTGGTTTTGGTTTTCTGCAAATTCTGTTCAGTAGATGGTATTGCTCAGTAAGATCCTGGCTAAGCCTGGTTTTATAAGGTGTGTTCATTCAAGGAGTGAACAAGAAGACAGTCCATGCCCTTGCAGAGCTTACATCCCAACACATACCTATCTAACCTGCCAAATGCCGTGAAGCAGCCCAGCTTTTTTGAAGATAACAGGGTGGATGGCGAGGTGAAGGGGGAAGGGTGGCTGCAGAGGCTCTCTCTGATCGGGAGCAGGGCCTGAAGGGAGCGAAAGAGCCAGGAGCATAGATCTCAAAAGAGCTTCAACATCAGCCAAGGTCTTATGCATTCTAGTTCTGGAAGGTGCTGGGTTCTGGTCAAAAGCTGGGGGCTCCAGCACCAACCAAAGAAGGGAGGTGGATTCTTTTCCTAAGTTTCTCCTCTCTGTGGACTTTCAGCCCAAATGACCCCTAGACAGTGATTCCCTTCCGTCCTCTCACAAGTCTGGCACCCTTCCTCCATGCTCACCCCACCAAGGAGGTGGAACACAGGTCACCGTCACCTGAATGTCACCCTGGTGAAGTTCTCAAATCTTTCCACCAAAGCAAGCCTAAGGGGGGAGGACACCGAAATGTTTCCCCGTGGGAGTTCCAGGGATACGACCCAAAGCAGGCCCCACAAGCCAAAACACCTTTAGTCTCCTGTTTTATCCCTAAAATCCATGCACATATACAATTCTGCTCCACAGTCTATGCACGTATCTCTCCATGTGATGAAATATGCATGCCTTTAATTCTTCAACTGAAAGATCAGCCAAGTTTACACGTGGTTCCCTAGGACTTTGGCACCCTGCGTGGACCCCAGGGACATGGGCACCCACAATTGAGAAGCACAAAGCAGAGGAGCCCTGGCCTGGGGTTCTAATCATAACTTGCTATGGACACACCTTGTGGCTTTCCTTGAACAAAGGGAGGGGCTGTTGTGGCTCTTGGTCCCACCTTTCCAGGCAGCTCATGACTTGGAGGACCCCAGTAGACGGCAGCATGACGTGGAGGACCAAAAGCCTGAATGAGACTGGGGTTGCGAGAGTGGGGATATGGGAAGAATGTTCTGGCCAGAGGCTCTCCCCTCTCCACTGGAGGGAATACAACAAACCCCCTAAGAAGGGGGATGTGGCACCTGTGTCCCAGGCCTCCTAGCTGGGAATCAACAACTGCCAGTAACCCCTAGGAGATCTGGGACCTAGCATAGTGCTTGGCACATAATAATCCTCGATCAACATCTGTTGAACGGATAGATGAATGAACGGTGAATGAATGAATAAATGGCTGCAACACAAAGAACTAGTGACTAGTTCACTAGTTCAGCCTAGATGATGCTAATCCCTTCTGGCCCTGAATAGAATATTTGAGGTGGCTACACCACCCCTCCTGTCCCCAGTCTAAATAAGTAATTTGATGTACTGCCTGCTGGCCCCATGGTTTCTCTCTGTGGCTAATGCAGTAAGAAGAGCCATAGATTATAAACCACTAATTATATTTAGACAAAAATTATCTTCCATAAAGACAGCAGTAATAATGGGTACCAAATGTCTGGGCCTCTACTAATCACCTCCCATCCATTATCCATTTACTTCTCACGCCAACTTGTCGTCAACCCCATTTTCAGATTAGAAACCTGGAACTTCACAAGGTGGCATATTTGCTGAGGAAACAGGGCCTGGGACTGGCTCTGAAGTCCTCAGTCTGTCCTCTGCATGGCTGTGGAAAGCAAGGGCAGTGGGACCGACTCCCCTTCCCATTCCAACCTCCTGGTCTCGCTCTCCTGATAAGAATGGTCTAAGGGACTCAGCATTCTTTAAGCCCCTGAACATGGGGCACAAAACCTTCTGTCCAGGGACGCTTTATATGAAGGTGGCAGGTCTCAGTTGGGCTGCGATGGCGCCTGACTCAGGGCACCCACCTCTCCCTAGGTTGCTGAAACCCACAGGTGGCCTGGTGTGGGGTCATCCCATGGCAGTGATGGCACGGGCTACACCAGCCAGCCAGGTCTGGAGCAGATGCTGTCAGTGCTCTGCCCAACCCCCCTGGCCCCTTTGTCATTTCCTTGTACACCAGCCTGACTTCTGCAGCCAGTACTGTGCTCAGCCACTGGAACTCACTTTCCTGTCTGCGCAGAGGGCTGGAAGGGCCTGGGAGTCAGTGTGCTCCCACCCAGGGGCCAGCTCCTAACTATTGGCTGATGGATGCACGGTATAAAAACCCTGGCTCCCTCTCAGACACTCAGACCAGGTAATGAGAAAGTCAGGCAGGGCCAGCATGCGACCTGGTGCGATGGCGTAACCGCAGGCCAGGGGAACTGTGGGCCAGGGAGCGCACTCAGCACTAATCACCCCTCCACCCTACAAAGAGGACACTATGACTCCCATTTTGCAGATGAGGAAACTGAGGACTGCAATAGGATGTGAACTCAGGTCTGCCTGATTTAAAGGTCAAATGCTTGCCACAGGAGAAGGGAAGGGAAGGTTAAGGAAGGGGGTAAGGTAAGCAGTAAACTGTAATGTGCAGACCTCAGGGTTAGGAGGAGGAGAGGGGAGCGGACAGGGGAGAAGATGGAGTGAGGAGGAAGCTTCAGCCCCGCTCACGAGAACCAAGGCCAAAGATGGGGAGGGAACCCTGGACCGGCAAGATGTTTGATCCTGAGGACACATGGGGCCAGTTGGGACCCAGAGGGTGCTGTGCAGGGTACACCCCCCCCCACTGGGCCTGATCCCCTCAGCTTCCACCATGCACCCATGTTGGTGCCGGTTACCCAGGACCTCATCTGGCAGCTGCCCACCACCAAGGCCGCTGGCAACTCCCACCCACATTTCTGGCAGGGGGATGAGGAAAGGGGAAGGAATCAATTTTTTTCTTGATTATAAAAATAGGACATATTGTGAGTATTTCAGAAAGTATAAAAAGAAAATTAAAATGACTTATAATCCCACCCCAGAGATCACCACTGTTCACACTTGGTGTCCTTCTTGATATACCCTTTTCTATGCATGATGCAGTTTGGGTTTATTTCTTATGTGTATTAGATGTACCATGTTTTTCACTTATCCACATCAGTGCCTTTTCAAGTCATTGAATGCCCACCTATGTCACCCCCTTCAATAGCTGTGTGGTATTGTACTGTGTAGATTGATCACATTTAATGCAAATCATCCCTTACTGATAGACTATTTCTGGGTGCGCAGTAAACAATGCTGGAATGAACATCTTTTTTTTTTTGTCGTCTGCACTGGGTCTTCGTTGCTGCGCGTGGACTTTCTCTAGTTGCGGCGAGTGGGGGCTACTCTTCATTGTGGTGCTTGGGCTTCTCATTGCGGTGTCTTGTTGCAGAGCACAGGCTCTAGGCAGGCAGGCTTCAGTAGTTGTGGCTCGAAGGCTCTAGAGCACACGGGCTTAGTTGCTTCGCGGCATGTGGGATCTTCCTGGACCAGGGCTCGAACCCATGTCTCCTGCATTGGCAGGCAGATTCTTAACCACTGCACCACCAGGGAAGTCCCTGAACATCTTTAAGATGGTGTCTTTCTGGGGGCCAATTAAGAACATGGATCAAAAGTCTTAAAAAGATATCATTTCCTTTGACCCAGTGATTCCACTCAGGAGTGTTTGCTCATCCTTAGAAAGTAATCAGATGAGAGAAGGCTGCTGGCATGGAGAACCCAGAGGGCCTGGAGAAGCAGGTGTGTTATTAACACAGGGACCAAGGCAGCAATGGAAGGACATCATTCTTGAGGCTGGGGCCAGGATAGGAACATGACTTCTATGTAAATATCACTTGTAATTTTGTCCTGAGTGCCTAGCATGGAGTTGGCACTTTACAAATGTGGAATGAAGCGTGAGATTGGTCTCAGGTGCAAAGTGGGAACCTAGTTAAAAGTCTGAGTCTTTGCAAAGATTGGCTTGACACTAGGACCCCAGCATACTGGCCTCAGGTTCCAAGGGGCCTTCAGTCTCAGGGAGAGCAGTGAAGAGGCCAAGGGCCAGGCAGGTGACCAGAAGCCCTGGCTTTATGGAAAAATGACACACCAAAACCAGATGTATCCTTGCTTTGTCCCTGATCATAGAGAACCCATTCCCCCTCTCCCTGCCCCACTTCCTACAACTGTTGAATGGGAAACTGTGGTCACCCACCTACAAAAAGCAATCGGGGTGGTAACATTTGAATACAGATCTCACTCAACTTATGATGGGGTTATGTCCTGATAAACCCATCAAAAATTGAAAGTACCATAAATTGAAAATGCATTTAATAAGCCTATTCTACTGCACATCATCCCTTAGCCTAGCCTACGTTAAATGTGCTCGGAACACTTCCATGAGCCTACAGTTGAACAGAATCACCTAACACAAAGCCCATTATTATAAAATGTTGAATATCTCATGTAATTTACTGAATGCTGTATTGAAAGTGAACAACACTTTCTGTAAGCGTATTAGTTGTTTACCCTGGTGATCGCATGGTTAACTGGAAGCTGCAGCTTCCACTGCCCGGCATCAGGAGAGATCTCGTACTGCATGTCACTAGCCCGGGAAAAGATCGAAATTCAAAATAAGAAAAACAGTTTCTACTGAATATTGCTTTTGCACCATTGTAAGATCATACGTTGAACCATCGTAAGTCAGGGATCGTCTATATAGACTCTAAAGTAACACAATCATCATCATCATCATCACAGCAACCATAATAAAGGCAGTTAACATTTGTTGAGTATTTTTTATCCACCAGGTGCTGTTCTAAGTGTTTTGGTCACGTTAATCTTCATGCTAGCTCTCTGGCGTTGATGCTATTATGTGGCGTGGATGCTGGAGATGCTAAGCGAGGGGTCACTCAGCTGGCCCACCAGCTGGCCTGCTACATTGCTGGGGTCTAAACCCAGTATCCGCATTCTGAGCCAGGACCACTAATCCAAATGCAAAATGCCCTCTGCCACCTACCAGTGGGGTCCTCTAGGTCGCTGATTCAGCCTCTTTGAAACCTGAGTTTCCTTACCTGTAACTTGGGGACACTGACTGGTGAGGACTCTCTGTGGACTGATGCGCACAGGAGCGTGGGGTGGGGTGGGGGTACTGCTTAGCCCTTAACCCATGCAGAGCGGGTAGTTCTTCTCCCGGCAGAGAACCCCAGACAGGAGCAATAAAGAGGGCTGCCTGCTTTTAGCAAAACCTGATATGGGCGCAAAGGTGATAGGCTCCAGTCAACACACACCGCCCTTCTCTCCTCCACTCAGGCCAGAGACTGAACGAGGGGTCTATTTTCAGTCCCAGCAGGGGCTCCTTCCAAGCTTCCAACAAGTTCTAAGTAGTGAATGTCACCATCTAGGAGGTGTGGGTGTAAAAAGAGGTTTGTTTGAAATGTGTGACTTCCCACTCGGCACTGCTGGTCCCGGTGGGTCACCCTCTGGCATCCATGGCTGGCCCTTCACCCAGCACCTATCTGAGCTCCTCTCACCTCCCCCTGCACAGGTTTTCAGCAAAGACAGGAAACCCAGACAAAGCTTCCTGACCCCAGGGTTCCGGGTTCCTTCTGGGCTTCAGGGGCTCTCTGACCTTATGACATACCGTGTGTGTGTGTGTGTGTGTGTGTGTGTGTGTGAGAGAGAGAGAGAGAGAGAGAGAGAGAGACAGACAGACAGACAGACAGATGAATGAGAATAATTCTGGGGGGACGGCTTGTAGCAGTCAATGTGATCTCATCAGGGTTCCTTAATTTCTAAGGCAATTTAGAAATGCTACAACAGAAGTCAGAAACGTGCTCTCTGGAATGGAATGGCCCCTGTGTGGAACAGAGCTCACCTTTGCCCCACACAGCTCTGACTCACTTTGTCTTCACTGGCTACGTGATCTTGGACAAGGCACCTCGTCTCTCTGGCCCCTGTTCCCGCATCTACAAAATGAAGAAGTTGGTCTTGTGAGCAGCTTTCAGCCTGTGCTCTAGGGAGCTCCAGAGGGCACAGAACCTGCATGAGATGCTACTTGAATAAATGGCCCTGTAGCTTAAAGCCACAATTAAAACAAAGCCCCCACACAGCTGATTGCTCAGGTCCTTCTGCTCTGGTTCTTCTTTAATCCTTAGAGGAGGTCAAGCCTCCTGGTTAAGAGCCAGATGCTCAAGCGAATACTGGCTCTGCCACTTGCTAAGCACCACGACCTCAAGCATGTTGCCTGAAGTCTCCTGCTTCCCATCTGTGAACTGCACATACCAACCTCATAGGCCACTGTGATTATTAAATAAACTGATACAAGAGAATAAGTGTTGGTGAGGATGTGGAGAAAAGGGAACCCTCGTGCACTGTTGGTGGGAATGTAAATTGGTGCAGCCACTGTGGAGAACAGTATGGAGGTTCCTCAAAAAATTAAAAATAGAACTGCTGTGTGATCCAGTAATTCCACTTCTGGGTATTTATCCAAAGGAAACAAAAATACTAACTCAAAAATATATATGCACCCCCATGATCACTGCAGCATTATTCAAAATAGCCAAGACAGGGAAGCAGCCTAAGTGTACATCAATGAATGAACAGATAAAGAAAATGTGGTATTTATATACAAAAGAATATGATTCAGTCATAAAAAAGGAAAATTTGTCATTTTTGACAACATGGATGGACCTTGAGAGCGTTATGCAAAGTGAAATAAGTCAAATACCATATGATCTTATTTATATGTGGAATCAGAAAGACAAAAACTGGAAAGCAACCCAAAATGGACCTCATAGATACAGAGAAAAGATTGGTGGTTATCAGAGGCAAGGGATAGGTGGACAGGCAAAACAGGTGAAGGTGGTCAAAAGGTACAAACTCCCAGTTACAAAATAAATAAGTCCTGGGGATGTAATATACAGCATGGTGACTACAGTTAATAATACTATACTGTATATTTGAAAGTTGCGAAGAGAGTAGTTCTTAAAAGTTCTCATCACATGGGCTTCCCTGGTGGTGCAGTGGTTGAGAGTCCGCCTGCCGATGCAGGGGACGCGGGTTCGTGCCCTGGTCCGGGAGGATCCCACATGCCGCAGAGCGGCTGGGCCCGTGAGCCATGGCCGCTGAGCCTGCGCGTCCGGAGCCTGTGCTCCGCAATGGGAGAGACCACAAGAGTGAGAGGCCCGCGAACCGCAAAAAAAAAAAAAAAAGTTCTCATCACAAGAAAAAAAACGTGTAACCGTGTGTGATGATGGACATTAACTAGACTTACTGTGGTGATCATTTTGCAACGTATACAAATATTGAATCATGTCCTACATCTGAACCTAATACAATGTTATACGTCAATTATATCTCAATTAAAAACAAACAAATAAATCTAAAACAGCTCTCTAAACACACGGCAAGTAATTATAAGTGTTAGCTATTTTCTGTCTCAGATTCTAGCACAAGCCCCCAAATGTGGAAGTTAATCAATAAATGGCAGCTGAATAAATGAGGGAGTGAGTGAAAGAACACATTTCCGGAGTCTAAAAATCCCATGAATTGATTCTCTAAGTGGGCACCACTCAAAGTACTAGGCCAGAGCTTCCTAAGCTTAAATATGTACATGAGTCACATGGGAACCTTATTAAAATACAGACTCTGGTTAGGCAGGTCTGGAGTCGGGCTGGGCCTCGGCATTTCTGAGTTCCTAAGTGAGGCCAATGCCTCTGGGCCACAGACCACACTTTGAGTAGCAAGGCTTTGGTCCGTCCCTGGTCATACTCTTTAGTGTGCAGCCTTTCCACCTGCAGTTAACAAACCGCTCAGGACCCTGGGGAACATCTGCAGACTGGGTGTTATTTATCGGCCGCTGGACGACCAAGCCCAGAGCACTCTTGTGCTGGGTTCTCAGGAACTGAGAGGGGAGTCAGGGTGAAACCCTGAGCTTACATCTGAGCTCTACCCCACGAGGATGCTGGGCAAGTCCCCCGGCCTCTTCATTTGTGAAGTGAGATCAGCAACACCCTCCATGCCCGGGTCTCAGAACTGCTGGGAGGGTGAAAAGTGAGATAACACATGGGGCCGTGGAGGGGTGGAGGGCCATGATTAACCGGCAACCTTCATTTCCAAGTTCTCATCTTCAGCCCTTGAAGTCCTCCTCCGAGGGAAACTGACAAGCATCCGTGTTTGCATAATGGCTTGTAGGGGGCCAGGAGAGGAAGTCAGGCAGCTAAATCTAGCATGTGCTTACGCCCCCTCACCCGAGGCTCAGCCCACGCATTTCACCGTGAGTAGGTGCCTTTCTATATTTAACTTCTGCCTGCACCTTCCACTTGAGCTCTGACACTGAAAACCCCAGGAGGATGTGGTGAGGAGGGAAGGGAAGTTCACAAAGTGTGATCGGGGGCTGACATCACATGAGGTCCCATCTGTACCTTCAGGTGTGTGTTCTTCCTGGAAGAAACTGGAAAGGCTCTTCAGCTTCTCCCCTGTCCCCTTCTAGGAGAGGAAGACTCACAAAGTGCAGCCAGAGACCACAGTGCCCTTTAGAACAGTGGCACTGAGTAGGGAGTGAGGGGGCTGCTGGAAAGCCCAGCAGAAGTCACCTGAGGCAGGAACGTCTCAAACACCCTCCAGGTAACAGGCGTGATGCTAGGCCCAAACACAACAGTTGGCCAAGTTCAATTCACACAGAAGCATCACTGGGTTGGTATCATACTCAGGCTACAGGTGACCAAGTAGAGGCCCAAAGGGATGAAGGGAGGTGACCAAAGCCTGGGATGGGTGAAGAGCCGAGGCTGGTTTCCAAGTTTATGCTCCGTGTCCAGACCACACGCCCCTTCTCACCCCACCTCCTTCCTCTACAGGGGGCTGTCGAGGAAGCCAGGGGCTCAAGTCTCACCTGTGTCATCACTCAGGGTTGTGACCTTGAGTTAGGCACTCCCCTCTAGGGGTCTGAATTGCCTCACCTGTAAAACAAGCCCACTGTCTGAGTTTTCTGTTTCATTTCTGAGTGTCTTCTTGATGACATCAGAATCCGATGGGCAGAGGAAGTGAGACTGAATCCTGGGTTAATTCTCCAACTTTCAAACCACAGGGTGATCTCCACCCTTTGCCTATCTGCTGGCCAGCACACACGATTCTTACGCAGTCACCAGTGGAGATCAGTCCATCCCTCCTCATTCTTCTGGGGAACTTTCAATGAAGTCTTGTGTGCTGAGAAGTTCAACAGGCACTGGAGGAACTGAACTAAAATGTGGTCCCCATTCTAGGGTCCACCTCCAAATAGGGGAGAAAGACCCAGGAAGGATTGCACAGCCTTACAATGTGGTCCATGCCTAATGGAGGTTCCACGGGGCACAGAGGCTGGTGCCTACTCTTGCCTGAAGGGAAAAGAGCCAGCGGGAAAAAGACAAAACAAACATCAGTACTCTAGGCTAGCAATTCTCAAAGTATGGTTCCTGGACTTGCAGCATCATCATCATCTGGGAACTTGTTAAAAATGCAAATTCTCGGGCCCCATCCCAGACCTACTGACTCCGCAGTCTGTGTTTTCATGAGCCCTACAGGTGATGCTGAGGCTGTCTCAGTTTGAGAACCACTTGTCTAGGGCAGGCCTTAGGAAGACAGCAGAACCTTGAATTGTCGGCTCTCTAGGTCCTCTCCAGAGCCTGGCTGGGAAAAGCCACAATTCAAAAAAGAAAAATCCATTCTCTCCCCTAGACCCCTCAGTGCCCCCTTTACAATGTATCAGACTCCTGGAAAGCCCTGTGTCTGGACAGCTTGTCACGCCTCCACTGGTTTCATCTCTGGGCTCTTGCCCTTGGCTGATATCAAGGATGGTTACAAGACACATCCACAGGAAGACCATCTCTCCGTTGCTGTAAAATGGTTGTTTTTGATCCAGCTATACAAAGCTCTTTCTATAAAACTCACATGGAGAATACAGTGGCAAGGAACAACTTGGCAAAGGCTTTCTAAAAATGACAACACCCTGAGTTGGTGAGTGTGTCGGGGAAAAGGCACACGCACACATTTCTGGTAAGCATGGAAATTGATACTGCCTTCCTGCAGAAATAACTGCCAAGAGCTTTTAAAAATGTACATCCCCCGACCCAGCAACTGGATTTTAGAAATGAATCCTAAGGAAATAATCAAGAATGTGTATGAGCATTTTGGGGTGTTTCAGGAAGAGCAGGGACACCGTGGTGGTTAAAGCAGAGTGACTGACCGGGGGCTGTGAGGACATGGGCAGGATGACTGGGCAGGCCATTCAGGAACTTTGGCTTTTACTCTCGGGGAGAAGGGAGGGTTGAGCATAGGAGAGACTGTGACTTGTGTTTAGACAACCCTCTGGTTCTGTATTGAGAACAGATGCTAGGGGACAAGTATAGAAGTCGGGACACAGTTAGGAGGCCACTGGCAATCATCCAAGCTAGAGATGGCAGCATGCAAATCAGGGTAGTGACAAAGGAGGTGAGACGTGGTCAACTTTTGAATGTGGTTTGAAGGTACATTTGGGCTTTTCAGTAGAGGGATGCCTACCTGGAGATAGGCATGTGCGGTTGCCTGAACAGATGATTTCATCTCTAGAAGCTGAGAAGAACACGTTATGAAGAGGGTATGAAATGCCTTCATCGGAGGAAAAGGAGTCACCAATGGATGCCACACAAACCTGTCTGCTTTCTCTGTTGGACATTTCTGAAATCTTCAATGTGAAGCTTCCTGTCACCAGGATACCAAACTTTTATACCCTAAGATCTGGGGGCACTGGCTGCCTTCCTAGATTCAAAGGTAACCAAAGAAATGCAGTTGAAAATAAGGATGTGATATAATTTTTCAGTTATCAGATAGGCCAAGATTTAAAAAAAGAATGGTAACAGCCAGGGCTGGTGTGGGTGTATGGAAAAAGCACTTCCCCACACCACTAGCGGAAGTTTAAATTAGTACCACCTTTTGGGGGCACTTGGGCAATATGTTACCAAAGGCCTTTCACAGGTACACGCCAAAGGGACTAGAACAGCTAAAACAATTTTGAAAAAGAAAAATTAAAGTGCGAGAAATCTCTCTACCTGATTTTAAGGCTTATTATATAATTACAGTAATTAAGACTGTGGTATTGGCAGAAGGATAGATATACACATCACTGGAACAGAGTAGCAAACCCAGAAATAGTTCCACAAGAGAACAGATCTTTTTTTTTTCTTTTTCAAATCTCATTTTATTATTATTTGGCTGTGTCGGGTCTTAGCTGCAGCACGCGGGATCCTTCGTTCTGGCGCTCGGGCTTCTCTGGTTGCGGCGCGCAGGCTTCTCTCTAGTTGTGGCACACAGTCTCCAGAGCGCACAGGCTCTCTAGCTGCGGCGCGCGGGCAGGCTTCTCTCTAGTTATGGGGTGTGGGCTTCTCTCTAGTTGTGGCGTGAGGGCTCCAGAGCACATGAGCTCAGTAGTTGCGGCACGCAGGCTCTCTAGTTGTGGTGCACAGGCTCTAGAGCGTGCAGGCTTTAGTTGCCCTGTGGCATGTGGGATCTTAGTTCCCTGACCAGGGATTGAACCCGCGTCCCCTGCATTGGAAGGCAGACTCTTAACCACTGGACCACCAGGGAAGTCCCAAGAGAACAGATCTTTGACAAAGGAGCAAATGCAATTCAGTGAAGAAAGGAGAGTCTTTTCAACAAGTGATGCTGGAACAATTGGCTAGCCATAGGCAAAAACAGTGGAACTCAACACAAACCTTACATTTTATACAAAATTTAACCCAAAATGGGTCACAGATTTAAAAATAAGATGTAAAACTATAAAAGTTTTAGAGATAACATAGGAGAAAAATCTTCAAAACCTAGAGGTCAGTGAAGAGTTCTTACACATAACATCAAAACCATGATCCATAAAAGAAAAAAAAATCAATACATTGGACCTCATCAAAATGAAAAACTTTTCCACTGCAAGAGACTCTATTAGGAAGATGAAAAGACAAGCTACAGACTGGAAGAAAATATTTGCAAGCCACATATTTGACAAAGGACTAGTATCTAGAACATAAAAAAAAAAAACTCTCAAAACCCAACAGTGAAAATAAATAAACATCCAATTAGAAAATGGGCAAAAGATATGAACAAACATTTCACCAAAGAGGATATACAGAAGGTAAATAAGCACATGAAAAGATACTCAATATCATTAGCCATTAGCCAGTAACAAACTAAAACCTCAGTGAAATATTCCTACACAACTACTGAAACAACTAAAATTTTAAAAATAGTGATAATACCAAATGCTGGCAAGGACGTGGAGAAACTGGTCTTTCGTACATTGCTGGTAGGAATGTAAAATGGCAGACCGACTCTGAAAAAGTTTGGAAGTTTCTAAAAACCAAACATACACTTAGCATAGGATCCAACAGTAGTATCCCTGGGCATTTATCTCAGAGAAATGCAAACTTTTGCCCACATAACCTGTGCACAAATATTCATAGCAGCCTTATTTTTAAAAAGCCAACAACTGCCTTTCAATAGGTGATGAGTTAAACAGTGGTACATCCATACCATGGAATACTACTCAGCAGTAAAAAGGGAGAGACTATTGATACACATAACAACCTGTATGGCTCTCAAGGGCACTATGCTGAGTAAAAAAATTCTCAAAAGGTCATATAATGTATGGTTCAATTTACATACCATTCTCAGAATGGCTGAATTACAGAGATGGAGAACGAATCAGTGGTTGCAGCATTTGGGAAGGTTGGAGGGAGAGGGGTGAGAATGACTATAAAGGGTTAGCATGAGGGAGATCTTTTGGGTGATGGAATAGTTCTGTATATTGATTTGGTGATGGTTACATGAATCTACACATGATAAAATCATATAGAACTATATGCACACATTGTCACAATGTAAATTTCTGGTTTTGATAATTGTACTATAGTATGTAAGATGCAAACATAGGGTTGAAAACTGGGTGAATGGTACATGGGACCTCTCTGTACTATCTTTGCAACTTCCTGTGAATCTGTATTTTTATTTCGAAATAAAAAGTCTTTTAAAAAAAGAGCTATCCTGAAAACAGAAAAGAAGGACATGCCCCTTGACCTCAAAATTCCACTTTTATGAATTTATCCTAAGTAAATAGTAATATCTAAATTAGTAATGTCTAAAGGCATCAAAGATCGCTAGATAAACACGATCATCTCAAAGTTGTTTATAATAGTGAAAAACTAGACCAAACCACTTTATGCATAATTGGTTAAATAGATTATTATAAATATAGCCAATGGAATAGTGTACGATCATTACAATGATGATATAGATCTATATTCATGGATAGACATGGAAAGACATTCGCAATATACTATTAAGGGAAAAAGACTGCTTAAAAGCTGCCTACAGTTCTTTTTTTTTTTTTTTAAGTTTAAACAAATGTATATACTGCAAGCTCCTTAAAGGCAGGGATTTTTGTCTGTATCATTTATACCAGTATTCTTAGCTCCCAGTACAGTGCCTGACATCGAGTAGGCACTCCATAAATATTTGTTGAATAAACACATAAAACACACACACACACACACACATTTGCATAGGAAAAGTCTAGAAAGTTATCAACAAAATATTAATAATGGTTATCTAAGAGTAGAGGGATTTGGAATAATTAATTACATCCCCTTTCACTAATTTGTATTTTCTTTTCTTTAATAACAATTTTGTATTGTTCAAGAAATACATTTTTTAAAAGTAAACAATCACGAACAAAGTGTAGAATGTTCTGTGGAACCCTGCAGTCCAAACTGGACAAATCTGGGGTTAGTACAACTGGGCCACATCCAGCCATGTCTGCCTGCACCAGAATGCACAGGTTTTATGAGGCCCCAGAACAATTCCCAAGGACTGAGGGAGACTATGTTTAAAGTGAAGACCTTCATAAGATGTTTGGACAACAGGGAGGACCCCTAAGAGCCAGAGGGTTGATGGGATGACATTCAGAGCAGGAACAGTGCTGGATATGGGGTCCACTGGGAATGGGTAGGAAAGCAAATCTGCTCTCGAGACAGGCTGAGAGTAAACACAGGATGGCAACCTGCAAACACATCTCTCCACCAGGGTCATTCTCATGCATTGCTTTCTGCACGTCAGTGGGCCAGGTCAGTGGTTCCCAAAGACCCACTGAAGACAGGCTGCATCACAATTCCCAGGAAGCTTCATAAAATATAGGTTCCTGACCTCGGCCCGCTGAACTTGAGTCTCTGGGGATGAGGCCTAGGAATCTGTCATTTTACAAAACTTCCTGAGTGGTTGTGATGCACAGGGGAGTCTGGGAAACTCCAGGCCAGGGGCAGAAATCCAAAACAGAATCACATTGGACAGACAAATGGGTGGTTGCTATGCCATTTGTGATGAAGTGACCTGGGGCCTAATGATTATTGATTTGTAAGAAACCTTTTCTCTAAAGAGTTCAGGGAATTTTAAGGACACTCCCGGAATCATAGACACCTCCCCTTTAAGAAAACCAGGGATACTGTCTCCTTTGCTCGCCTTTGCTGTACTGTGACCCTCTGCTTTCTCAGAAAGAAGCCCCTGGTGAGTCCAAGGACTCCCTCTTTATTTATTGTGGTAAAATACACACAATGTACAAGTTTTAACCATTTTAAAAGTGTTCAATTCAGTGGCATTAAGTGCATTCACAGTATTGAGCAGCCATCACCACGATATAGTTCCCGAAATTTTTCATCACCCCAAATGGAAAACCTGTAATCATTAGAGTCACTCCCTATTTTCCCCTTCCCCCAGCCTCTGGCAACCACCAGTCTACTTTCTATCTCTATGGATTTACCTATTCTGGACATTTCACATAAATGGAATCATACAATATGTGAGCTTTTGGTGTCTGGCTTCTTTCACTGAGTATAATGTGTTCAAGCATGTTATAGCATGTGTCAGAATTCCATCCCTTTTTATGGCTGAATAATATTCCATTATATGAATATACTGCATTTTGTTGATCTGCTTATCTGTTGACAGCTATTTGGACAGTTTCCACCTTTTGACTATTGTGAACAGTGCTGCTATGAACACTGATGTACAAGTTTTTGTTTGAACACCTGTTTTCTAATCTTTGGGGTCTAGACCTAGGAGAGGAGTTGCTAGGTCACACGGTAACTCTATGTTTAATGTATTCAGGAACCTCCAAACTGTTTGCCACCCTCACTCACTCTTACAAGGCACCTGGCATTCTGGATTCTAGCCTGTGCCCTGGCATCTTGCGACTGCACCAGAATTTAAAACTCTGGGGGGTTAAGAGACCTGGATGTAGGTCAGACTATGACCCCTAAGAGCTGTGAGACTCTGCGCTGGTCATTCACTTCTTTGTACCTTGGTTGCTCTGTAAGATCTCACAGGGTGTTCTGAATAAGGAATCAGGCATTAACTGAGATTACGAATTAGAGGAGAGGTGCCGTATTAGAGCCGTGGAGGCAAGGGCTCTACCTGGCCCTGTCACTTAGTGAGTGTAGATCCCTGGACCATTACTTAGCCCCTCTGGGCCTCAGTCTCACCAACCATAAAACGGGATGAATAAGAGTACGTACCTCACAGGACTGTTGTATTAAATTAGTCAATTCATGTAAAGCATTAACTGGAAAACCATACCAATTTAGCTGCTGTGATAAAATGCTGCCACTGCTTAGCAGTACTAGTGGGGCAGGGCATGTGCTCACTTTCTCAGCCTGGGCCCCATTCGTGCTCTCCCCTCCTCCCCATCTTTTCTTCTCTCTCTAGGCTTCTCTGCTGGGGCCCTTCTCTCCCAAAGGACAGGTGGGTGCACAAATGACCCCTAGATTAATCCTCCCCCTGTGCCCCATGCCCTTTTGTGCAAACTTTGCTACGTTCAACATGAGGGTAGACTCTAGCTTATTCTTTATGTGCATCTTCTCTAGGGCTTATCATACAGTAGGTATGCATCACACACTTATTGACTGAATAAATGAAAGAATGAATTTCCTTTCCATTGAGGCATTGGCCTCGGGGGCTGATCATGGCATGGGGACCTGGGGCTTGGGACTCCTCTCCCACAGCTGGACCAGGAACATGCCGTAATCCTCCCACAATGCCTTTCCCCAGTCCTGCAACCTGGCAAACAGCATAGTCAGGGCAGGATGACATGCAGAGCAAAGTAGTGACAAGGCCCAACCAACTGTCCCCCCAACCTTCCTCAGCTCTCTTGTGGCACAGAAGGTGGTGAGGGGCAGGCAGGGGCCCTCCTTCCCCACCCTCAACCCTGCCCCACCTGTTTCCCCAAGTCACCTCTCCTCTCAAGGGTAGGCCATGCTCTTTGTAGAAAGTAAAGGATGCTCTGAGAGTCAGTGTACATGCCAGACACAGAGGCACTGAAGCCACTCTGATCAGGGAAGTGACAGGGCAGAGAGGTAACAGGGATCCTTGGGAGAAAAAAGACTGCTGAAGGTGTCCTAACAGAGAGAGATCCCATCTGGTGTGTGTGTGCGCGTGCGTGTGCGTGTGTGTGTACATGCGCGCGCATGCTTGCGTTTGGGGCCTGGGCATTAGCAGAAGCTGCCTCTTGTTCTTGGAGCCCAACCAGCTCAGTTTTGCAGAAGCAGCTTGGTGTGAGCAGGTGGGGCTGCAGGCCTGTCGATGGCGACAGGGGTGCCTCCTTGAGAGCGTGAACACTAACACACAAACCACAGGCCAAGTGCGAAGAGAGTTCAAGCATCATCGGTGCCAGGGTCACCTTGGGCACCTTCCTCCAGGCTTTAGTTTCCTATCCATCAAATACCATGGGAGTCACATTGCATTAGCATCTCTGCTAGGAGCTGCCACTGTTGGTTGAGATGCATGCTTAAGGGGACACAGTGCTTAAGGGGGACACAGCCCACCCCATTCCCCTGAGGCCTCTATTCCCCAAGGACATGGCCTGGCATCTGAAGAGAGCCTGGAATCCCGAGGCAGCCACTCTGCCCAGCTGCTGTTCCCCTCCTGCCTGGGGGTCCTCTTAATCTTCTTCCAACTTCCATGCTTGGTTGGGTCTGCCGAGCCTTTTCCTGGAGCCAGTGGGCAGGAGCAGCCATCCAGGGAGCAGCCCTCCCCTCCCAGAACTGCTGGGCTCTCCTGCCTGCTTCCCCTCCTCCCTGGATGCTTCACCCCATGAACAGCCCTGAGTTCACGTCCCTGCAGCCTGAGGCCTTCCCTTACTAGACCAGTGGTCTCCAAAATGCAACACACATGAAAGTTCTTCGGGCAAAGGAAGAAGACACCAGGCTTCTCTATCTACTATTTTTATCACACCGTTTCGTAAATTCCTATTCTTTGTGTGTTTCAGGATGTACAAAATATATTAGTACAGTGGTCTAATTTATAAGCAAATAAAGAATGTACATGCTGGTGTGCATTCTCAAACTTTTAATAAAGGAGTAAACAAATCAATAAAGTTTGGAGACCACTTTAGGGGAGGTAAGATGCATATGATGAAAACTGTAATTTGGTGTTTGGTGACAAATGTCACAATAGGGGTGACAAGTTAGATGCTGTGGACATTCAGGATGGATGTGATCGCTATCAACAGAAGGCAGGAGGAGAATCAGGGAAGGTTTCCTAGGAGGGGTGGTTTTGTGGCTGAATGTTGAAGGACAGGATGAGACCTGTGGCCATGGGATGGAGGGGTTCACCCAGTGGATGACACTGCAGGAGCAAAGTCACAGGGGCTGGAAAGCACAGAGCGGGTGCTGGGCCCAGGGCCTCAGTGTCCAAGGAACATACAGGAAAAGCAGTAGGAGATGAGATGGAGAGGGTGGGCTGGGGATAGATGATAGAGGAGGAGCTCTGAATATGAGGGATGTGCCAGGAATGTACTGAAATGGGGAAAACAAGGGAGAACCAATGGAGGCTCCAAGGAGGGAAGAGACGTGACCCTACTGGGCTTTGGAATTCGAATGGAAGGGGAGTGTAAGATTGCTTGGGGAGATGAGATAACCAATCGGAAGATGGAAGGTGAGCATCACACCCAGCCCTGTGGGCCTGAGCTAAATTGGAAGAATGGAGAAAGGAAAGAAGGAGGCAGGTGTTGGAGATACCAGAGAAGCTAATTCAACTGAACACATAACTGATGGGACAAGGTGGGGGTGAAGTGAGGACAGGAAGGGCAAGAGATGACTCAACCTTCAGTGCCGAGTAAACCAGAGGGATGGCAGCAGGGGTGCCCTTGAGAGAAAAGTCAGGTGAAGTATTGCCTCCACTATCTAGAATGACGATTCTTGGGTTGGAGGGTCTGAGTTGGTGGTTTGTACACAGAAGATGAATTCTAAAAGGGCTAAAGCTTTTAGTCTGAACTTTTTAGATGGGAATAGGTCTCCATTTTCATTCTACAAATACTTCTGCATCCTCCTATGGGAAAGACATCCTGCTGGGCACAGAAGACAGAGAGACAAAGCAGAAGTTCAGTCCCTGTCCTCAAAGATCCCCAGTTCCGTGGGGAGACAATCACATGAAGAAGTCTTTGACAAGCTGTCAGCTGAGGGCTCTAACAGGAGGCCAGAAGAGGTTGCACAGAGGTAGCATTTTATACTTGTGCCTGGTTCAGTAGACAGAGCCATGTCCTGAGAGCAACCCCAGCCTTTCTTCATGACTCAAAGTCATCATCATAATCAGTTTTTAAGACCATCATCACAGGCGTGGGTGGCAGGGGATAGTGACTGAATTGGCGTGGTTGCCAGGTGCCCATGACCTTGCCTTTTCCGAGGAACCATGATGTCAACTCTGTCACCCTCTGCCAAGTAAGCCAGCCTCAGAGTGTGCAGTGCCATGGCTTTTGGATTTTGCAATCCCCCTCCACTCTTGCCTCTCAGGCTTCTTGGACATCCCTTTGTTTGTTTCTGGATTTAGGGAACTCCTGGAAATTTCAGGGGAGGAGGATTCCAGGCCTCTGAGTGCTGAAAAAGTATGCCTGAGAAGTCTGGCTTGTTTTAATTAATTGATTTTTTCCCCTCCCTGGCCCCACCAGCCTTTATTTTCAGGCTTCCTCTTCTTCCTAGCTATTTATAAACGCTTCTTCCCTCAGTCTACATCTTGGTTCCTTTCTCACTCTTGAGTTCTCCTGCTGTAAATTCTCCCCAGAGAGGGAGGTTCCCATCATCTGACCCCCAGACCATCTCATGTTGCTAAGCCCCAACAAGTCCTGAAACTTAGCCCAGCGGAAACAGCATAAGCTTTTGAATCAGTTGGAGATCGGTCAACACCTGGTTTCTCCACCTGGTAGCTGAGTATCTTTGGGCGGGTCGCTGAGTCTCAGTACCCTTAAGAACAATATGGTTCCCCGCCATGTTCTTTGCTGGGGAGTTAACATTTAGTGTTGATACATTTTGTGATTGAGTCTCAAATGCTATGTTGGTAAATTTTAGGCAAGAAGCGAACTGAAATTGGACTTTTAGCTCTAGACCTCAGCAAGGCTATATACAATCACAACCCCACACCTTCCCAGTTCCCTTTCCCGCCTTCCCTACGGTGGTTACCGCATATGACAGGCTGTACATCAGACTCATTTTCTTCCTAGTGTTGTCAATCTCTCCCCCTAGAATGTAAGCTGCATGAGGACAGGGAGTTTGTCTGTTTTGTTTCCTGTTGTATCCTCAGCACCTTGGACAGTTCCCCATGTGTCATAGACAATCAGTAAACATTTATTGCTGACTGAAGAAATGAATGGGGCTGTCTGAAAAGTCAGTGAGATAATGCTTGTAGAGTGCCTGTTACAATGCTTGGCATACAGTGGGTGCTCAATAAAGACAACTCCCCCCACGCCTTTGCCTTTCCCCACCTGCTTGCCAGTGAGGACTCATGTTATAGCATCTTCTTTTGGGAGGATGCCCTTACCTGGGCAGTGCCTGATCCTTCTTTCTTCCCATGTCCCTCTGAGTCTGCACTGACCCATGGTGGCTGAGATACACCTCCCTGCTGGTGAGAGTTTGCTCCTAGCTTGGCCACTACTGCACCTCTGCCTCACAAAGGACAGAGAAACAAAGCAGACATACCCCCCACCCTCACACCATGCACACACATAAGAAGCTCCAATCTCATGGGGGGAGTGAATTTGCAACAAAGGGGTTAGAGTACAGTGAGTCCTTCCCTGCCCTCCTTGAGGGATGGGCGCAGAGAGCAGCGAGATGTGGGTGGGTTTGTGCAGAGGACAGGCTTCCCAGAGGAGGGGACACTTTACATTTGTCCCCCAACCTGTGAAGATTGCAGAGTGGACCCTACCAGCTCTGATATTCCAGAATTCCATGGAATGGTTCTTTGTCTCCCTGCCTTTTGTCCAGTGGGTCTGGCTGTCCCCAGACTCTGCCTCAGGACCTGTGGCATCTCAGCCTACATTTCTGCTGACCTTCCCAGAGCTGAAGGGATCTCCCTTTCAAACACCCGGACCAAACACACTGCGTGACCAGCTCCTAACTCACTTCCTTCATTCAGCTGACATATCTTCATTGAGTGCCTGGTGTGTGTCAGGAACCCAAGAACAGCCAGGATCATGGATTCTCTGGGCTGGCAGGACTTTTGTTCATCTGGCCCCAACTTTTCCGTGCTTAGTGAAGTCTCTTTCCACTAATTTATGTTTGTCAGGTGATGAACAGGAAGCTTCAGGCTGAGTTTGCTCAGGATTCATTATTACTTCATTCTTCTTCGCTCAATGTATGTTCTTTTGTTGTTGTTTTTAATATCTTTATTGGAGTACAATTGCTTTACAATGGTGTGTTAATTTCTGCTTTATAACAAAGTGAATCAGATATATATATATATATATATATATATATATATATATATATATATACCCCCATATCTCCTCCCTCTTGCGTCTCCCTCCCACCCTCCCTATCTCACCCCTCTAGGTGGTCACAAAGCACCGAGCTGATCTCCCTATGCTATGTGGCTGCTTCCCACTAGCTATCTATTTTATGTTTGGTAGTGTATATATGTCCATGCCACTCTCTCACTTCATCCCACCTTACCCTTCACCCTCCCCGTGTCCTCAAGTCCATTCTCTACATCTGCATCTTTATTCCTGTCCTTCCCCTAGGTTCTTCAGAACCATTTTCTTTTTTATTTTTAGATTCCATATGTATGTGTTAGCATACAGTATTTGTTTTTCTCTTTCTGACTTACTTCACTGTGTATGACAGACTCTAGGTCATCCAACTCACTACAAATAACTCAATTTCGTTTCTTTTTATGGCTGAGTAATATTCCATTGTATATATGTGCCACATCTTCTTTATCCATTCATCTGTTGACAGACACTTAGGTTGCTTCCATGTCCTGGCTATTGTAAATAGAGCTGCAATGAACATTGTGGTACATGACTCTTTTTGAATTATGGTTTTCTCTGGGTATATGCCCAGTAGTAGGATTGCTGGGTCATATGGTAGTTCTATTTTTAGTTTTTTAAGGAACCTCCATACTCAATGTATGTTCTTGATTGCAATCTTTCATTCTCATGAAGGTATGTGAAGTAGAAAACAGCAAACATCACTCATTCTCACTTTAGAGATGGAGAAACTGAGGTCAAAAGACTAAAACAACCTGCCTGCCAGGCCTGGATCTGAGCCATGCTGCTCTCTTTCCCCTCAGGCTTATTCTGTCTCGTGTAAATTTCCCATGGAGACCAACTGGGCACTGCTACCCATCTGTCCATTTGCAGAATTATAAAACCTTGGTGATGGAATTCATCTTCACAGCCAAATCATCTGTCTCCTTTGATGTACAGGCCATTGTTAACAAGCTTCCCTTCTTGTGAAGTGAAAGTCCCCTTCTTGGGGATGAGAGGAACTCCTCTGGAGGGCTAGAAGGAGACCCATCAGTTCAGAAGAAGGAACTGTCTTTGACTCATCTCAGCTGAAGAGCTGCTTCTTCTGGAAGTCGGCAGAGAGGAAGCTGGGGGATTTCTGCTTATGCCATTACAAATGTCACTTAGATAGTTCACTGGAAGTCTAAAACCTTCCCTGTTGGCTTTGCTGGGCCTGACCGGAGAGGTTCCAGTGAAACCTGATCTCTGAGCTCAGGGCTTTTCCTTAGGGCTGTGGGCCAGTGGCACGGTCAGGCGTCCACCAGGTCTCCCTTAAAGACTCCTCATTCCAGCTCTTACACGAAGAGCAGCCTCGTGATGTTAGGAAGTCCTGTTGACCTCATGTCCATTCTGCTGCCGAAGCACTTGGCCAGGGTGTTGCAATGCAAGCCGTTTCTGATCAGTGTCTCTCAGCATCATGGTCCCAAGAGGGTAAAAGTCACACGGCAAATGGTTCCCTTTTGTAGCAAGAATTTCTTCTACTCCTTGATTGTCAGAGACCTCGGGCCATGAAACAACAGATTATCCAAAGCTGACCACAGGCATCAGCCTTTGCACTTAGAAAGTGTTGTCCACTTTCCAAAGCATGTCACATCCATCAGCCCATCTGGTCAACCCTATGAGGGGCAGTGACTCGGGGTCACTGTTAAATTGGGCAAGGGGTTGTGTAGCACACAATTAAGAAGCAACTTCATTTTTATCTTCCACTGTCCCATCAGACCTGTCCTGAAGAGCTGGTTATCCTCTGACCTTTGGAAGAAATCTAGGGCACATCCCATGACTTTTCTGGTCACTCTTGGGTGATTAAAAGTTTCTAGGAACCAGGGCCCCTTGGAGAAATGTCTGATTCTAGGGCCGGGGCACAGAAAATACAAGTAGAGCCTGGAGTATTTTGTAGTGCCAGAAAGTAAAACCGTGCCTTAAAAAAGAAAAAGAAAGGAGGAAGGAAGAAAAAAAGAAGGAAGGAAGAAAGGAAGGAAGGAAGGGAGGGATGAAGGCATGTCAGAAGGACAGAGAAGCCAATCTGAAAAAGCTTCCAATGACCGAAGGTGGAACAATCTGAATAACAAAATAATGATAGTGTTGTATTATAACTCAAAGAATACAATAAATATCTGTGAGTCCATACTAATATAAATAACTGACTGAATAAACTAATGGAAAGAAGGGCTATCTCTTTCTTACAGAAGAATTCCAAATAACAAATGAACAAATGAGGGAAATAAAAATCACTATTTTAGACACCACAGTAATAATTGCTGCCGGCACTATCCACGGATGAATGTTAAAATTGGTGGGTAAAACTTAAAGGAGAAACAGGATATCTGCACAGCCTCAAAGCATCTCCCCCCACCAGATATTTTTTAATTACTGTGGTGATTTTAACAGATGTCTACAAATTCTTTGATATTCCTCCTTCCAGGAGGTGGGGCTTAGATCCCCCCTCCTTGAGTGTGGGCTGGGTGCAGTGACTTGCTTCTCATCCACAGAGTATGGAAAGGGAAAAATGGTAAGTTCACAGTGGAGAAAGCTGTCAGACACCATCTTCACCAAGGGATTGAGGTTAACATAACAAGCAGTAAGTTATGTTGGTGTCACGTACCCCTGATATGATGCAATAAGAAGGGGGCATTCCCTGTATGGTATTTCCCCGAAAATTCGTAACTGCAGTCTAATCATGAGAAAACCTTAGGCAAACCCAAATTGAGGAAATTCAACAATATACCAGGCCAGTACGATGTTGAAAAATGTCAAGGTCATGAAAGACAAGAAAAGCCTGAGAAACTGTCACAGAATGGAGGAGACTGAAGGAGACATGACGACGAAATGCAATGTGGGACCCGGGATGGGATCTTGGAACAGAAAAAGGACACTGGTGGAAAAACTGGAGAAATCAAGATGTAGTCTGTAGTTTTGTTAATGGTATTGCACCAATGCTAATTGCTTAGGTTTGACAAACATACCACAGTTATGTAAGATGTTAGCATCAGGGGCGGCTGGGTGAAGGGTGTGCTGGAACTCTCCAGAGCACGCATTTGCAATGGAAGGGTTGCCCCCAAGGGGTGAAAATTGGCTGTTGGGCAGAAAAAAAAATCTTAGCTATTACAGTGGTTGATGGCCCTCTAAAGGACACAGCACATACATGGATACACAGCATATCTGTGGTGTTAAAATTTCATGGGGGAGCAATTATAGAAATGAAAATCTAAAGAGGCTCCTGGGGTGGGGGTTGGGGTGATAATGAAGAAGAGGTTGAATCTTAAAAGTTCTCATCACCAGAAAAAAAGTTGTAACTATGCATGGTGATGGATGTTAACTAGATTTATCGTGGTGATCATTTTCACAATATATACAAATATTGAACCATTATGTTGTATACCTGAAACTAACATAATGGTATATGTCAATTGTACCTCAATTCAAAAAATTTAAAAAAGAGGTTAAGAAATACTATTCCCTGGTGGCACAGTGGTTAAGAATCCACCTACTGGGCTTCCCTGGTGGCGCAGTGGTTGAGAGTCCACCTGCCGATGCAGGGGACATGGGTTCATGCCCCGGTCCAGGAAGATCCCACATGCCGCGTAGCGGCTGGGCCCGTGAGGCATGGCCGCTGAGCCTGCGCGTCCGGAGCCTGTGCTCTGCAACGGGAGAGGCCACAACAGTGAGAGGTCCGCGTACCACAAAAAAAAAAAAAAAAAAAAAGAATCCACCTACCAATGCAGGGGACACGGGTTCGAGCCCTGGTCTGGGAAGGTCCCACATGCCGCGGAGCAACTAAGTCCGTGCACCACAATTACTGAGCCTGCGCTCTAGAGCCCGTGAGCCACAACTACTGAGCCCTGGGCGCCACCACTACAGAAGCCCATGCGCCTAGAGCCCGTGCTCCACAACAAGAGAAGTCACCACAATGAGAAGCCTGCACACCACAACGAAGCATAGCCCCCACTCGCTGCAGCTAGAGAGAAAGCCCATGAGCAGCAACGAGGACCCAACACAGCGAAAAATAAATTAATTAATTAATTTAAAAAAAAAAGAATGTTACCCTAGAGGTACTATCTTTGCAACTCTTCTGTAACTATAAAAGTATTTTAAAATATTTTAAAAATAATGTTCCTAATAGTTGGTCTGTGAGGGCCTTGACTAGATAGATGGATAGATAGATAGGTAGATGGATAGATAGATAGATAGATAATGCATCCATCCTCTGGTCACTTGTACTCATAAAACAGTTTTAATTAAGTAATTAATAAGGCCAACCTGGAATAATAATATTAGTTGAAAAAAAGTCAGTATTTAACCAAATTGGAGCTTCTCCCCTCCCCAGCTCAGGCCTACTTCAAGCAAGCCATGGGCAATGGGAAAGCATTTGGTTGTCCTCTGCTTCCCTCCCTGCCCAGTGCGTCTGCCCCGCCTTGCTGGGCTACCTCTGGGTCCTTCGTGGTTTGGGCGGGGGTTGGTGGACGAGGTAAGGGGAAGGAAAGGTCGCATTTGCCTGATGCTCTCAGGAGCTGATGGTGCCTCTCTCTGGGCTTGGCAGGTATTTAAGCTGACTCTTCCTCTCTTGGGCCAGTTTGGATTCTTCAGAGACTTCCACCTGTTTCCTACAGCCCCCTGCTGTGAGCGATTCCGCTCGAGCAGGCCATGTGTGACCCCTTAGCTCTCCGCACTCACTCCTCTAGGCCACAATCTTGGGGAAACCCATTAAAGATGAGTCTGACTTGTGCATTCTCTCTGCCAATATCTATCCACATCTGGGCATGGAACAAGGAAACAGCCCCAGTTGCGAAACGGCATCCTCCTTCTTCTAATTTCAAGGACAATCCTGCTGACAGGAGGGGAGAGACGGGATGAAACAGAGCCTTTATGTCTGGTTGGACCGTGAAACTCCCTATTTCCTTCTGTGTAACGTTTGCATTTCTATGTCAGCAAAGCCCAGCTCAAGGGAGTTTTCTGTTACCTGCAGCCAAACACATCACAGCTCTCAAAGCCAATCCCACAATGTACAGGGGTGGTAGAAAGGAAAAGCACAAACGAAGCACAACAGAAAATAAAAGAATAAAGAGGAAGGAAGATGGCAGCCATCAGGAGCAAAATAGATCGGAAATGAGAGAGAAAAGAGTGTCGAAGTGTCAATGGGGATGATTTCGGCAAACTAGTACAGAGCTCAGCGTAACAGAGAATAAAAACAGGATTTATTTGTGTGCTTACTACACACAAAGCACTGTTCTGAACACTTCACATGCACCACTCAAATGCCCCATAAATGGACCCATTTTATGGTGTTTATAGGAAAGAGAAGTTCACAGAGTTAGTGTGGTAGATTTGGGACCCAAACTCAGGTTACGGGCTGATCAGGTTTGGGTACAGATTCAGGAAACACCTCTTGGTGACCCAGATGCTGTGCCAGGCACGTCACTCACATTACCCCACTCATCCTTATGCCAGCTTTGCAAGGTAGAGACTGTTTCCAGCATTCCAGAAAAACTGGGCACATGAGGGTTAAGTAAATTGCCAAGTAACTGGTAGAACTAAGCTTAGAGCTCATGTCTTGCGATTCCTCATTTAATACTCTTTCTGCTTGGCAACCCTGCCTTTTTTCATCTGCAGGAATGTGAAAAAACATCACACAGGGCTGACATGCAGCTGGGGTGCTCTGAAATGGCTGTACCGGTTGCCAAAATGCTGAAACACCTCTGTACCAGTTGGTAACCAGCCATGCTCTGAGCATTCTCAAATGCTGCCCTGCCTCCCCTTGCCAAGACATCCCCCACAATCCAGTATCTAAAGAGTGAAGTGGGGCCTCCAGGATGCTGCATTGGTGCCATGGCCTGTATCAGCCTTGGCCAATTGTTTCTTTGATGCTTCCTTCTGTTCTAAACAGTCCTGTACGGGGCTTCCCTGGTGGCGCAGTGGTTGAGAATCTGCCTGCTAATGCAGGGGACACGGGTTCGAGCCCTGGTCTGGGAGGATCCCACATGCCGTGGAGCAACTAGGCCCGTGAGCCACAACTACTGAGCCTGCGCATCTGGAGCCTGTGCTCCGCAACGAGAGGCTGCGATAGTGAGAGGCCCACACGCCGCGATGAAGAGTGGCCCCCACTTGCCACAACTAGAGAAAGCCCTCGCACAGAAACGAAGACCCAACACAGCAAAAATAAATTAATTAATTAAACACTCCTGTAGTCATTACCTCTGATGTGCAGAGATGAGAAAGCTGAGGCTCAGAGAAGGCTGCCTGGCTAGTTAAGAGTTGAGGCGAGCCTAAGCCTAAATTCTTGGACTTCCAGTCAAGTTCTTTCTGTATTATATGGCCTTTAATCACCCAGAAAATTTTACACTATGTAGAGTTAAAATTTTTTTAATATATTAAATTAGAAAACGTCACAGATCAGGGATGGGTCTTTGTAAAAGAGACTTGTTAGTTAAATTCAATGTTATTGACAAAGATTCCTTAGGCTTGGGATTTAACCAAAAGACCAAGAACATATTACATGCATGGGTGAGTGTGGTGGATAGAATTAATATTCCCCACTATTTACTCCCTCCTTGAAACTGGGTTCTACATCCCTGCCCATTGTCATGTGACCTGCCTGAGTGTCCTGGGAACATATGTTTCTGCCTCACTGGCTTGGCCCTGTGACATGATTTGTCACCGTGATGATTGGGGATGTGATGTTTGCTGGGTCTGAGCAGAAGCTTTTCAAATGATCGTTAAGTTCACTTTGGCCTCTCTTGAGCCTGCCCTCTTCAGCAGAAAACAGTATGTCTCAGGTTCTGCTGTTCCTTCAGCTCAGGTCCCAGGATAGGAAGACATGTGGAGAGACCTTCAGGGCCCAGAGATGCCACAGTCTTCATGTAAAGGGAGCGAGAAATAAATGCTGATTTTTGTAGGTCAATATATTGGGTTGTTTGTCACTGCAGCGTAAGCTGACTGATACACTGGGAGAAAAGAATGCTTTGAAAATTTCAAGAATAAAAATGAATTGAGTCTTAGATTTTAAGGGTCTATTACTTCTAATTAAATATCATTTTTTTGAGAGAGAATTCAGGCACATAATGGGCACTGACTTGGTAGATATTTGGATTTTCCAGAAATATTTTTACCTAAACTTTTCAACGAGGCTTGTAATCAATAAACCGTGGACTGTACATTTTATGGAGCTCCAGGGTTTCTGGGGAGATTATTCAGAAATAGAAAAAAATCACATCTTGCCTAATAAAAGGAATGACTCAATTCAGAGGATGATTAAATAATACATTTTAGAGTAAGATGGGATCTTAGGAGCACTGCATCCAACTCAGATCATGTGTGAATTTTCACTTAAGGTTTCACAACTACTATTTTCAGTAAATAGAATAACTAACTCACCTGTTTTCAGGTGTTGAAGCATGACAACTTTGAAACAAACTCACTTACTCCTTTTCTCTCTCTCCACCCATCCAGCTAGCCAGCCAGCCAGCCATCATGCTCTTGATAAAAGACAGACATCAAAAGCCTCTCCTTTTAGTAGTCATTGTGGGAGAAGAAATTTCTGTGGAGCATATAAACCTAAGACAGATTCTCGTAAGAGGAGCTTGAGACATTACATTATTCTTTCTAGCGGAGTTGTTGGCTTCAGAATCTAAATGAAAGCCTCAAGTTATCAGAAACTGGTATTCTTTCAGATCACCTGAAGACTCCAAGGGGATGGGGAGAGTGGTTTTGATACTTGAGATTCCAACATGGACATTTCATGACTTCATGGATCTGCTATGTCGCAAAATAAGCCACGTCGTTCCTGACATCAAACCACCAGAAGGACCAGCAGGTTACTCCACAGATAACCCAACATCCCCGGATTCTGCCTGCCCAGCTCTGGAGAGTTCCTGGGACTGTCCCAGGAATTACAGGGGGACACAGTTATAGGCCTCTGCACCCATTCCCATGTGTCCACTGTCAATGATGAATAGATCACAGAGGATCTAGTACAAGGGGAAATCTACATGTGTTTGGGCTTCCTGCAGTTGAAATAGCAATGACGATAAAGGGATGAGACCCTTGGCATTGAAACAAAGCCTTCAGTCAGAATGTGGATAAAAGGAAAGAGGCTGCCCAATCAGGCCCTGCCCCCGTGGTCCACAGAAGAAAATCTAATGGACTCTAGAGTTTTCCAAAGGCAAGACCTACTCTTGCCATTGAAGCTGGGGACCCAGAACTTAAACACCTGCCCCATGTCCATGGACAAAAATGAGAGAGCCTTCTCTTGAGAAGCGGTGAGTTCAGCTGCAGGGACATTTCCTGAGCAGGCCCTTTGTGCCAGGTACCACTGGGATGTGTCCACACTTGAGCCGGCGTTCAGGGCAATGGTATGCACGCATGGGTGTGTGAGCATGCGCCAGGGCACAGGGCCAGGCTGACTTGGCCCCGGAGGGACCAAGTTTCTTCCCACTGCTGGCCCTGGAGGACCTGGGTCTGTCTTTGGGCCTGTGTGTTTCTGCCTGTGTGTTTCTGAAATGTGGCCCATCTTTAGCAGGTGAAGAAGAGGAGGCTGCAGTCGAGGCTGTGACTGTCATCCGGGTTGGTGGTGGCTTTTAGGTGCCCCCTTTACTTCACCCAGATGCCACTGCTTCAAGGGTTGGGGTGTGAGGTTGTGGCTGCCGTCTGCTTGCATTTAAGGGTGTCTCCCTCTCGGACTCTCGTTCTGACTCTTGTTCATTAAGAGAGCTTCAGAGAAGGCAGCTCTGAAAACAGGCACTCACTCTGCCACCTTTCTGGAAAACCTGTCAACTACGAATTGGCATTTGCCATTGACCTCTACAAGGATTAAATCATGTGCTGCTGCAGCTGACTTTCAACACCCCCTGAAAGGAGTTCAGGTGGAGAGCAGAAATGAGGCCTTCTGTGTTCTGGGAAAAACTGGCAGAACAGGTCTTCAGATAGTTAGATATTTTCAGGAGCCCATTTTATGAGTCCAATTCTTTTTTTTTTTTTTTTTTTGCGGTACCCGGGCCTCTCACTGCTGCAGGCTCCGGATGCGCAGGCTCAGCGGCCATGTGGGATCTTCCTGGACCGGGGCACAAACCCGTGTCCCCTGCATCAGCAGGCAGACTCTCAACCACTGTGCCACCAGGGAAGCCCCTATGAGCCCAATTCTTGTATCTCCTTGTATCTAGAAAAGCACTAAAATCCTTCCTGATGATGTCTCCTCCTCGAGACTAGCAATAACCCGCACGACACTAGCAGAAACCTTCTGTAAAAAGATATGTGCTCAGTTGCATGTATGCTCCCTTCACCAAAATCACGTATATATTGACCTTCCCCCCTGCCTCTTTGGAGCAGTTCCTCAGATCTATCTGGGATGCTGTCTCCCGGGCTGCAGTCCTCGTTTTGCCCCAGATAAAAGCTTAACTCACAACTCTCACGTTGTGCATTTTTTTTAAGTCGACACCCCTTCAGCTGCTTTACATATTTAGGGAACAAGTGCTATTCCTCCCCCACCCCCCATACTTCGTTACACTGGATCCTTATCGTGTGAGGCGCATACACTAGGTGGCAGATGTGGAACTGAATCCTTCTCTGAGCTCCAGGGCAGCTCTGGGAGGAAACCCAGGGGGCAGGAGGAAGGTGACCCGCCCAAGGTCACACTGAGCAGAGGACCGCAGCCAGGGACTCGGACTCCGGGTTCAGGTTCTCTGCTCTGTGCCAGTCCCTGAACCCGCAGGAGGGCTGTGGGAGCGAAGAGGCCCTGGCTCAGCTGGGCAGCCCAGGCTGCTGGTTGCCTGCCAGCCTCGGTGCGGAGGCCGAGCTGGGGCTCTCCCGGCGGCTCTCCTTGGCTGGGAGCAGGAAGCTCTGAATCCTGGGCTGCAGCCCAGAGGGAAAGGAAAGGGGTTATCTATGCTTCTGATTGTCCCCATGACCGTCCAGGGACAAAGCAGGGCCTCACACTGTCTCCTGCCACCAGCCTCCGCCCAGCTGTTCTGGTCGCGCAGCCCCATCTCCCCGGCCTGTCTGTGGAAACATTGGGCATTTGTCTGCTTTTAGAATCGCGGCTGTGTGCCCATGGCTCTCTCAGGCCCCCCACCCTGGCTCCAGGCCCAGTGGGGCGGGCCAACAGAGCCACAGGCCCTCTTGCAAATCCCCAAACCCTTCACCCAGTGAAGCCAAATCCCTGGTCCCTGTTAGTTCACTACTATGTAGCCGAACACCCCACTGGGGAGGTTTATACCCATCCCCGACCTGATCAAGTAAGTTCAAATGACAGGTAACCGTTCAAATGTGTGCACTTTCTGGGTGTGCAGGGGAAAGAGCTTCGGGCCAGAGGTCAAGGCAGGTCACTTACCAGACCTCATCAAGGCTCAATGTCATCATCCACCAAACGGGAGCAGTAGCAGCTCATTACAAGAGCTAATGTCTGCTGAGGGCTCCTCCGTGTCAGGCACTGTCCTACACACCACACGTATCGCCCTGTCACCTTCACCGCAGCCTACCTGGCCCAGCTCCCCACCCTCTGTGAAGACACCAGAGATGCTGGGCGTGGGTAGAAGATGGACCCACCACAGCGGTGGGCACCAGGGTTACTGAGTGCTTCATCAGGGCCAACCCCAAATGATGCCCACCTGCCGGGATTGCTCTGGTCACAGCCCAGACCCCGCTGCCTGGCTTGCCTTCCTCCCACCCTCTTCTGCTGGGACCTTCCTGAAGGGCGTGGGCAGCCCAGGTGCATCTGGCTGTTCTCCAGGTCCCCATGTTCTCCTAGTTCCAAGGAGAGGCGGCTGCTGGCTTTGGAGTCAGACTGCCTGAATTTAGCTCCACCTTTTCCTACCTGGGGAACCTGGGCCAACTGCCCTTTGTGACTTGGTTTCTTTACCTGGGAAATGGGGATATAATAGTATCTATCACAGGGGCTACTATGAGAGCAAATGAATCACATGTGTAAAGTGTCTATGGAGTGATGCTCAGCAAGCATCAGTGGAAAATTGTTAAGGTAAGACCTTTCTCCTACCCTTTTCCCCAGGTTAAGGTAGCCGGTTATGAGTGCTTACTGTATGGGGAGAAAATGAAAATGGCACAGGTTTTGGGGTCAGAGAGATGTAGGTTTGAGCCCCAGCCGGTGCTCTTGGGCAAATGACACAGCCTCTCTAAATATCATTTTCCTCACCTTAATATGGAGATAATGGTCTTGGAAAAGAGTAAATGAAATGACATAGGCCCAGGGGCTTCCCTGGTGGCGCAGTGGTTAAGAATCCGCCTGCCAATGCAGGGGACACAGGTTCGAGCCCTGGTCTGGGAAGATCCCACATGCCGCGGAGCAACTAAGCCCGTGTGCCACAACTACTGAGCCTGCGCTCTAGAGCCCGCACTCTAGAGCCCGTACTCCACAACAAGAGAAGCCACCACAATGAGAAACCCGTGCACCGCAACGAAGAGTAGACCCTGCTCGCCGCAACTAGAGAAAAGCCCACTCGCGGCAACAAAGACCCAATGCAGCCAAAAATAAATAAATAAAATAAATAAATTTATTTAAAAAAAAAAAAGAAATGACATAGGCCCAGGGATAAGCTCAGGACAAACTTTCCTGATGGGGAACGGGGGAACCAACCTGACCCTGGAGCTAGTGATGACGTTTCAGATGGACGATCAGGACAGAGAGAACCAGACTGCAGAGACAGAAAGACTCAGAAGCAGCAGCCCAGAGTCTCGAAGGAGGGGCCCAGGGAGATGGCAAGCAGATCACACTGTGCAGAGAGGCCCCACCCTTCCCCCAGGCTACAGAGAGAGCTGGGCCAGTCACAGGACCCAGTGTGGCATGGAGTTGGATGGGGCTGGGTCAGGTCACCATCTGCCAAGTGGAGGTCTGTGCCAAAGGGAGGACCAGGTGCTAAGGCCAGTGCCAAGGGGGAGTGGCGACTGCTGGGAATCCCACGAAGGAGAGTCAGGGGTGCCGATGGGGGAACCCAGACAAGCCACACCTGAACCAGGTGAGAGCCAAACCAGGGGAGGGGCAGGAGGCCAGGGCAGGTCTGAGACTGACTCAGGGACTGATCTGTGTCTGTCTTAAAGTGGCCGTGGTCATGGGGTCTATATAATAGTCTAATAGTCTATATCAAAGCAGGTCCCTTTGACACCCCTGCAGGAAGCTCTGGGGGAAGGATAGAGATCTTCCTACTGCCCAGAATCAAACTAGAGCAGAGAGTAGGAGCAGATGCAGAAAGGAGCTGGATTCCTATATGGGAAAAGCCACCACAATGAGAAGCCTGCGCACCACAACGAAGAGTAGCCCCTGCTCACCGCAACTAGAGAAAGCCTGCATGCAGCAACAAAGACCCAACACAGCCCAAAACAAATAAATTAATTAATTAAAAAAAAAAGAATCTGAAAAAGAATGAATATATGTATATGTATAACTGAGTCACGATGCTGCACACCTGAAACTAACACAACATTGTAAATCAACAATACTCCAATAAAACTTTAAAATAATAATAATAATAATGATAATAATAATAATAATAATAAAAAGAAAGGAGCTGGAGGTGCCACCTGACCCCAGGAAGGTTGACCTGATTCCGTCTGGGGCCCAGGAGTCTGAACCGCCCAAATCAGCAACTGTAGTGCCACAACATGCATCCAGGGCTTCTCATAAGCCAGGAGGAGCTCTGGGTTAAGCCAAGCAAGGAAGGTAGCGTGGGGCTGATTCCCAAGACAGAAACAGGGGCACTCTCCCCAGAGACGACCAAGACAAGTGTCTGAGCAAGAAAAGTGTGCTGGCTGGCTGAGCTCCACCAAGGTTTAATGAAGAGCGAGGATAACCAAAACTGAGGAGTTTAATTCCAAGTTCTTGCTTCCCCATTGTTTGTAATTTTGTTAAAGTCTCTAATCCCCCAGGGGTGACTGGCAATAAAAATCTCTTAAAACAGAAGGGGTGTGTAGTGGGAGGGGCCATTTCATGTGGCTTTAGAGCTAACCTGAGGGAGGAGAGGGGCTGGCTGTGTGCATTTGGGTAGATCAGACACCTCTCTGAGCATCTCTTCTCTTTTCTGTAAAATCAGAACTTGGACCAGACCACTCCTAAGGGCCCTGATATCCAGCGAGTCCCCGCAACCAGGCAGGGAGAGTTATCCTCGGGACGATGTGCGATCCAAGTTAGATACCGAGCGTCACTCTCAATTCCGCCCTCCTGCCCATTCCACACTAAACCATAAATACCGTTTCTTGATGATCTCACCCAGGTCAATAAACAAAACTAAAGGCCATCTCACCCGATGGCTCCTGGGTTCCATCTCTTCTACCTGCTAAAGAAAACTGCTGCATCTCCCCCACTTGACTGCTTCTGTTCAACTCTCTTTTTTTCTCACTAGACTATGGTGGCAGTTTCCTCTCCAGCCTCCGAGGTCTTTCTCACTCTGAGACCGTCTTCCACCAGCCACAGGGTGGACTCTTCCACCTCCTAAGGGCTCCTGACAACCCGCCAGTGGTTTCTCAGGGCTGATAGGACAGAGGAAGGTGTGGCAGCCCTAGTGATGGGTCCCCCCTTTCACCGGCCGCCCCAATCTCCTCCGCTCTCCCCGCCACGCCTCCTTGCCTGAAGCCAGGTCCCACAACTGGCAGGTTTGGAAGGAACCAAGATTTTCTTGCCTCTGAGCATTTGCACATGCTGTCCCTTTTGCTGCAATGTCCTTCTGTCACTCATCCCCCTTTAAGTCTCAGTTCTGTGGTCTTTTCCAGCTGTTGTCAGCCTTCCTGCTCTGCCATCTCAGGGGAGAGCTCAGCCCTCTCCTCTGGCTCCATGGTGACCTCTGCTGCCGCCCTTTTCTGTGCTGAGAGTGGTCAGTCTTCCTCCCCTACACTAGAAACCCCTCAAGGGCAAAGAATGTCTGTGCGTCTGTACATACCCAGCATCAAGAACAGTGTGACACAATAGCCAAAAGGTGCAAGCAGCCCAAGTGTCCACTGCTGGATGAATGGATAAACAAAATGTGGGAGAGACATACAATGGAATACTATTCAGCCTTAAAAAGGAAGGAAATTTTATTTTAAACGTCTTTATTGGAGTATAATTGCTTTACAATGGTGTGTTAGTTTCTGCTTTATAACAAAGTGAATCAGGTATACGTATACATATATCCCAATATCCCCTCCCTCTTGCGTCTCCCTCCCACCCTCCCTATCCCACCCCTCTAGGTGGTCACAAACCACCGAGCTGATCTCCCTGTGCTATGCGGCTGCTTCCCACTAGCTATCTGTTTTACATTTGGTAGTATATATAAGCCCATGCCACTCTCTCACTTCGTCCCATCTTACCCTTCCCCCTCCCCATGTCCTCAAGTCCATTCTCTACGTCTCCGTCTTTATTCCTGTCCTGCCCTAGGTTCTTCAGAACCTTTTTTTTTTTTTTTTTTAGATTCCATATATATGTGTTAGCATACGTTATTTGTTTTTCTCTTTCAAAAAGGAAGGAAATTCTGTCACACGCTACAACACGGGTGAACCATGAGGACATTATGCTAAGTGAAAGAGGCCAGTCATAAAAGGAAAATATTGCATGATTCCACTTATGTGAGGTACCTAAAGTAGTCTTATATAGAGGCAGAAAGTAGGATGGTGATGCCAGGGGCTGAAGGGAGGTGGAGGAGAGAGAGGCAGTGTTTCATGGGGACAGAGTTTCAGTTACGGAAGACGAAAAAGTTTCCAGAGATGGACGGTGGCGTAGCTGCCCAACAATGTGAATATAGTTAATGCCACTGAACTGTACACTTAAATATGGTTAAAAGGGTAAATTTTAGGTTATGTATATTTTACCACAATAAAAAAAAAAGCAATGTGAGCACAGAGAGGAGTTTAATGACTGTTTATTGAGTGAATCAGTGAGTGAATGGGTAATTAACCAAGGGAAATGGTTGGAGCCTCCACAAAGCACTTAGGGGATTATGTAACCAGGTCAGAACTGAGCAGCCTGGAGGTCGGGGTGCGACAAGGGTAGCCTCCATTTCTATCACTGTCCCTCCCAACAAGGGGTCTTCACAGTGCCCGGGCCACAGTTTTCAAACCTAGACCTCCCAAACCAAGTCAAACCTTTGGGGCTGCAGCTGGATGTGAATCAGTGTTTGTGCTCAGGGGCCCTGCCGCATCCACCCAGGACCCGCATAGAATAACTCCCAGGGCAGAATCAAGGGGGAAAAGTTAAGCCCTTTGGCAGAGGCTGCCACCGGCTTGGTTTTCACGGGGTGTGGGGGTCAGGACGAGTGGGCAGGAGCCCGAGGGGGCAGGCTGGCAGGAAGGGTTCACTCCACACTCAGCCCCCGGGTGAGCCGCACGCTTCGGAAGTATCACATTAAAGAGATGAATCACACCCTGACTCAAAGGGAGGAGGTTGCAGGGTTGTACATCAGAAGAATGGCTTCTATTTGTCAGAATGCTACAATAAATGACATCTCCATGTGCCACTTGACAAAAGGAGAGTGGGCAGGAGGGCAGCTGGGCGCTGCAGGGCGAGGGGTTTGCAGAACAATATACTGGGGGCAGCGGGGGGTGGGAGGGTAATCCTGCAGCCACCAGGCACTTTCAGGACACTCTCCAGTCACTGTTGTTTAACGCAAAGGGAAAAAAATGTAAAGGATCATCTTTCCCCCCAGCTTCCTGAGAACACAGGGTCCTGAGATGACAGCATAAGGACGGCTGGAGAGGGAGGAGACCCTCAAGGTCATCTGCTCCAGCCCTGCTTTGTAAGTACAGCTGGCTGCCTTGCTGGAGATGACGTTTATGGGTGTTCTTCAGAATCATGGGGCCAGAAAATCACCCACTGAGGACAGAGACCCCTTAGAAAAGGGGGGAAGGTAAGGCGCCCCCCCAGAATTGATGAAGGTCTCTGTCCTTGCATTGGTCAGTCAAGGCAAGTGGCCGTGGCCAGAAGCATGGAAGGAAGCTCTTCCCAAAAGAGGTGCAGGGTGGGGCAAGTAGCCCATTATCTGGGGAAGGACATAGAATCCGATCCTTTGGCTTCCAGGGCTTAGGAATAAAAAGCTGCCTGGCTCTGCAGGGACCGTGCAGAGGAAGGATGGGGGATCTGGGTCTGCAGAGGGGAACAGAGACATGTGACCAAATCAGGCCGAGTTGCTCGGGGCAACCTGCAGCCTGTAGAGGCAGCTGTGTTTCTGGAGAGCATCATTCCGTCAGGAAGCCCAGAACCCCGCCTCCCCTGCCTACCCCGCCTGCCTTGGGCTGTTACCAGGGAAGGTAGACTCCAGGCTGTAGGGCTGTGCTGTCTGAAATGGAAGCCACAAGCCACCTGTGGCTATTGAAAGGCGGCTGGTCCACACTGAGATTTGCTCTAAGGGTAAAAAACACACTGGAATTCGAAGACATAGTATTTAAAAAAAAAAGAATGTCAAATAGCTTATTAATTTTTCAATATTGATGACATGTTGAAATGATATCATTTTGGATATGCTGTGTTAGAGAAAATGTATTATTAAAATTGATTTCAGCTGTTTCTTCTTACTTTGTTAATGTGGCAACCAGAAGATTTAAAATGATACATGTGATTCCCACTGGGGGGTCGCATCATGTTTGCATCAGTCGGTGCTGCTCTGGAGGAATCCTTGGACTCAGAACAGGGAGAGCGATTGCCCCAGACTTACTGCTCGTATGCTGGCTGGGTGGGGCAGTCTGGGGATGTTCAGGGCTGCAGCAGCAGCGCTCCACACTGAGGGGGGCTGGGTCAGGCCAGCTGCTGACATACATAATGGGACAGAGACCTGAGTGTTTCCATGACTTGCTCAAGCAAATTAATCAGATCTTGGCTTCCAATCAAGCTTCATAAATTCTAGTGTAGGCTTCTTACCACCACATCCTAGTTTACATAGAAAATGCTCTTGTGAGATTATTAGTCATTTTAGTGAGGGTGGCATGAAACAGGCTCCTGCTAGAGCATAAGCTTTTATAATTTTTTCTTTTTGGCAGATAATTCAAAACTCTCTATCAAAGCCCTGTAAGCCTAGATAAAACTGGATCTGAATGTCCGTCCTGGCAGGGTGCTCCATCCAAAAGAAACACAAACCGAGGTCCCCAAGTTTGGGAAACTACTGTTAATTCTTGACTGAGTTCTCCCAAGGAGGTAGCAAAGGGAAATGAGTAGGCATGGGTCACGGCCAAGCTTCCTAAACACCCACAGCCCTCCTTCTCTCGTGTGCAAGGGTCACTCCACAGGGCAGCCGCTCAGATGGCTCCCTTCTGCCTCCTACACCTGCCGACTGCATTCTTCAGTCCCCCCTCTTCTCTGGCCAAGTTCTTCTCAGCCCGTCTTCCCTCTGGGATCTTTCTTTTCCGGCCGCGCCTCCAGGCCCTTCTACATAAGTGTCAGTTCAGCTCCTGCTGCTGCTTTCATTTCTCCTGTATGTCATCTGCCGTCATCTGATCAGCCCAAGAGGCCCTACAACTGGCTGAGTAGGCAAGGAATGGGGAGGGGAGGGGGCCCACATTCAGAATTTTACACCCTTTGACTAATTCCACTCCTAGGAATCTAAATGGACCAACAGCATAAGAGATCAAAAATTTAGGTTCAAAGATGGGGATCACAATATTATTTATAACAGCAAAACAGCTGGAAACAACCTCAGTATCCAACAAGGAGTAGTGGTTAAATAAATAACAACTCTACAAAATGGAATATTGGGAGGACACTAAAACTTCTGTTTTTGAAAATATTTATTGGTGTGGGAAATTATCCATGGTAACATTAAATGAGACCCAAAACTAGAATATAAAGCTGTATACAAACTGTGATACCAATTTTGCTTCACTTTATATATGTATATTGAAAAATGCTTCTCTGGTGTCCCCTATTCCAGGCTTTTTGTGGCTTCCTTGGATCAGTAAGAACCCAGGAGAAGGTAACTGAAAAGCACGAAGTCAAGTGACTTTTTCAAGTGGGTTATCAAGGTGCTACCTCCTTTTCTTTGGCCTGTGATGAGGAGAGGAGGTGACGTGGAGTCCAGAAGCCCAGCCAGCCCCCAGGCCCCCAGGGGTTCCCACCAGCACCCAGGAGGGCCAGGAAGGGCATCTGGCTCCCCAAAAGACATCACCTTCACCACACATGCCAGGGATTCAACGCCGGAACAGGGAGGCATGAAGACCTGGCTTCGCAGACAAGAGCATTCCTTGCAAGGAGACACGCATCAGAAGGAGATCTTGCTTGGAAGGCAGGTGACCTTGGACCAAGGGCAGGCTCAGGTACCAGGTGTGGAGCTCAGGCAAGTTTGGTCCCCACTAAGCCCCAAGTGTTCATGTGAAATTAGGTTACCAACACTTACCTCATAAGAGTGTTGAGAGATGCAGCGAGGAAAGGGAACAGCACATAAGAAGCAGCAGAGAGCACAGGCTCTGGGCCAGACTGGGAATGCATCCTGGTACCTCATCTAGAAAACGGGTTAATTATGGTACTGGTATCCACCCTACAGTTTTGTTGAGAGGATTAGTGTAGTCAATACAAGTAAAATATGTGAAAAATGCCCGGCACACACTAGGCACTCAGCAGATGTGAGTTTCCTTTCCCCTGGTTATCTTTCAGGAGGACTTTTCTTACTCCATCCTCTGCTCAGGGCCTGCCCTTCCTTCTCAGCCCAGCCTTAAGGATGCTCCTTTAACCCTCATCACTTCCAGGTTTACATTTCACAGTTCACTTCCTATTGCCTGCCTAAAGCAGTTTTCTGCAAATGAGAGTTCACAGGTCAAATTCAACTCGCCACCTGCTTTTATAAATAAAGTTTTATCGGAACACAGCTCACTCATTCACTTCTGTGTTGTTTGTGGTTGCTTTAGCATTACAACGCAGAGCTGAGTAATTGTGACAGAGACCAGATATCCCACAAAGCCCCAAATATTTACTATCTGGCCTCTTACGGGAAAGGATTGCCAATTTCTACTCTAGACCAATGCTGTCCAATAAAAATACAATATGAGCAATACAAGTAAATTTCTCATAGCCACGTTAAAAAAGGAAAAAGAAACAAGGTGAAATTAATGTCAGTAACATATTTCATTGAACTCAATATATCCAAAATACTATCATTTCATTGAGTAATAAATATAAGAAATGATTAATGAGGTACTAGAAGCAATGCTGGCATCTGACATACACACTATGACACAACAGTAACATCTTACTGGAGGTTAAAAAGTGAACTGTAGTACTTCCAAAACAATAAAGTTGTATTTCATGGGAAAATGTTCTATGCTGCTTTATTTCTAAATTCAAATGTAAATGAAAATAAAAAATCTAGTTCCTCGGCTGCACTAGTTACATTTCAAGCGATTATCATATTGGACAGCACAGACATGGACGATAATTCCTCCCCACATATGCATACGCCCCTTCCACATATACAGCAGACCACTTTGTATGTGGTTCCACCTGTGTGCAAGGTGATTTTCAAGCTGGGAAAGGAGAAATTTTGGTGAGGGGCAGGGCAGAGGGAGTGAGAGAAATAAGTAAGGAGGGGGGTGGATGTCCCTAGGTCCCCTGGCCAGTTCTGAGCTCCTGTGGAGAGAGAGGTCAGAGACAGAAGCCAAAGGAACTACTTGAGAGGGGTTTCCTATGACTTTGGGCCCACGCAATGCTGCTTTGGGGCTCAGGTGATAAAGTGCCACCTCTATCTCCACCCAGCTTCCCATCTCTCTCCAGAGTCCACACTGCCCTGTGCCTGAGGACTGGAGGCCTTGGGACCATCCAGACCGAGCCCCCTGGCAAGGAGTGGCCACCATCTGATAGGTGGCAGCAAGAATGAAGCTTCTCTGAGCAGCTTCAAGGGAGGCAGATGTGCTTAAGTGGGAACCAGAGCAGGAAGGCAGGAAGGGAATGGATGCCCGTGGGGACCACAGCTGATGCGCAGTGTGGTGGGTATATAGGAAACCCCTTAGAGGACTCCTCAAAATTACTAGGAGACAGTTTGGGCTGCATCCAGATGAGCACAGACCCAGAGAGGCAAAGTAACCCAGCCAGTGACCCCTCGCAGGTCAGGAGCCAGGGGCCCCATGGGGACGAGGAAGAGAGAGGCCTGAGTGGGAGGGCGTGGCCAGGTAGTCCCACTTCCCAGCTGGGAACAAAGCACAGTGGGTCCCGCAGCTCTGATGTGCTCTGGGGCCCGGCCAAGTCCATTTGTTACAGGGAAGCACAGGTGAGTCACCAGGCATCCTGCTAGCAACGGCGTCCTGGGATGTGGTCCAGGTAATTAGTGCCTTGGGCACAAGGGTTTCTCCATATTGCATCTCATCCAGGGAAGTGAAATTTGAAGAAAGCTGGGAATGATGCAAATCATTCTGCTAGAAACGAATGGCAAATGGAATAAGGAAAACTCCAAATAAGTGCCTATAAACTTGCCTGTGGAATGGAGGGCACGTCAGCCAGCTGCTCCTTTGTCTTCCATCTCAACTTGTTTGGTAGCTGAGCCCAGCCTTCTTCCCACTTTAGCAGAATCCCGTATCCCCTGCCAATCTCCAAGTCTTTTCCTGTCAGGGGTCCCTCCAGCTCTGGGGACACTGGAGCAAAACCCTGTAGCCACCTTACCTCTCTGCTCCCCATCTCTCCTAGTCCGCAGGGAATCAGCATCATCCTTACACACTCCTTCCCTCTTTGGGCACCACCGCCTTCCCTGGACCGCAGTTATCGCGGTCCAGCTCACATCACCACACTCACGTCACCACACCCCCTGCAGCAAAATCTATCGTAGAATCGTGGCACCTCAGACAGAGCCAGGCCTTGCCTTGGGCTTCCCAAGATGGGGAGCAGGTACTGCTGGAGGATTATAAGTTTATTTGAGGTGGATCTAGCTGTGTGATCTTGGGCATGTTAAACAGTCACTCTGTGCTTCAGTTTCCTCATATGTGAAATGGGGCTAATAAAGTACCTACCTCATAGAGTTATTGCAAAGATGAACTGAGTTCATATATTACTCTGCTTAGGGAAGTGCTGAGTTCAACATTTGTTAGCTATTATTATTACTATCATTATAAAGACAAACTTTTGTGTTTTATTTATAGTTATGAGTTTATTTTAATGTGACTTAGAGGAAATCAAATCAAAACAAACCCATGATTTTACAGACCTATATTTAGGTCAAAACTGGATGAAAAAAATACATCAATGTAAATATATTTAAATAAATAATAGTCTAGGGGATAGGTTTGTATGGTATGAATTGTGAGGGTGGAACACAGATGATTTAGGAAATATTCATTTAGTCTGAACTCTCTAGTTCACTGAAGAGGCAACTTTGAACAGGAAGTAAAGGGCTGGGACCTCAGCCGCCAGTGTTGTCACCGGCTGGGCTGGGACCAGACCGTCCTCCTGTCTTCCCAGTCATGTTGCCTCAGTAAGAGACTCATCAGCGCTTCATTTGAATAAGTACATGTAAAAAGCTATGAATACGTGGCTTGTCACCAGATAGGATCACACATAACATCCAGGTCAAACCCCATGTCCTGTAAAACAAAATAACCCCGCAGAGTAACAGCCACCAGTCTAGGAAACAGAGTCAGGTGTTTCTCCAGGGTCAGAGGTGACTGGTGGAACTGGCTTCTCTGGCTCTGCCACTTCCTAGCTGTGCGACTGTGGACATGTTGCTTAACCTCTCTGTGTTTTCATTTTCAGATGTGCAAAAGGAGGTAAGAGGCAGTGTAGAGAGAGTAAAGTGAGTTTCCTTTTTTCCTTCCACCAAAAGCCAGAGCAAGCATCCCTGCTGAAGACATGACCCCACTGGCCATGGGAAAATCCATAGTTAGGAAACCCGACTACCAAACCTTCAGTGGCTCCCTGTTTCTTACCATGGCAAGTCTCCAGGCCTCCACAACGTGGCCCTTCCCTCCAAGACAACTGCATTTCCCTGATCCCAACACCCATCCTGGTTTGTCTCACTTTCCCTTACTGCCCCATGAATAAGATGCACACATTCTGACACCAGTACCCCCAGCCCCATTCTCTCTCCCCGACCTGAGTGTTCAGACTGACCTTCCAAAAACTCATATCCGATTAACTTACCCCCTGAAAGTCTGCATGATTCACCCTTTCCTGCAGAATCAAGTCCAAACTCCCTCCAGTCTGTCATAGTTGCCCCATCCTCCCTCTCAGAACCCCTCCTAACCCTTCCCCATACATATGACACACATATGTATAGACACACATGCACATACACATTTTGTGTACACACACACACAGTCTACCTTTGAGCCAGCCACATCCACTCACTGTCCCCCCAATAGCGCATGCTCCTTCATACCTGTACACCTTTGCACCTGCTGTTGCTTCTTCCTGGAACACCCTATTCCCTTTCTTTGATGGACAAACTCCTTCTGACCTTTGAACACCTTGCTGAAGTGAGGTTTTTTCATTCTGCAAACTTTTACCTCCCCTCATTTCTTGCAGCTAGGTGGCTAACCCCTGGCCAATAAGATGTAGGGGCAAATCATTGGGAGGAACTACCATAAAGTCTTTTTGAAAGGAGGAGAGACGTGGCTCTTCTGCTTTTCTCTTGTTCCGTTATATAAATTGGATGTGATGGCTGGCACTTCAGTAGCCATCTTAGAACATGAGGTGGCCTTCAGAATGGAAGCCACGCTTTGTGGATGGAGGGCCTGAAAGAGAGGAGCTTGGATATTGTTTATATTGTGGACGCCACACAGTAAGCCTAGGCTGGCTACCTTTGGTTCTTTTATGAGAAAGGAAAATAAACCTATGTATTTAAATCACTGTCGTTTTAGTTTGCTGTTGCTGGTTTTTATGCAGAAACTCGAATCCTATCCAATACAATAGCTAGACAAGCCATTTCCTGATTTGGCTCCGACTCATCTCTCCAGACATACATTTCCTTTCTCTACTCCAAACCCACTTATTTATTTTTAGTTTCCTCAAGCACCATATTTTTCTCAGGCATCACACCCTCTGCCCTCTCCTCAACATCCCTTCTTCAGCCGCCTGGGAACACCTTCTCGGCTTTCCAAACCCACCTCCTCCAGGAAGCCTGTGCAGACACACTCGCCACACGCTAGCCAGGTAGAAGTAAGCACTCCTCCTGTCCTGTATGCCCCCAAATCTCGACCATAGCATCTCTACCATGTCATAATTTTTTTGGTCCATCTGTACCTCCCAGGTCCTAGATTGCTTGAGGCAGGAGCCATGTCATCCGTCCTTGTTTCTGACATCTAGCCCAGGACCAGCAACACCAGGCATAAGTGAAGTTGTTCAGGGAACGTTCTCCAAGACAGGATTCATCTTCTCGGGCCTGGGAGGCGAACTCAGGGGCAGGGCTGTGTCCTTGGGGGAGGATGGGGCAATAGGGCCTGCTCTTGGGCACAAGGCTCCCAAAATGAGTGTTGAGTGGATGAATGAATGTGTAACACAGCCTCCCTTCCAGCTTCTCTGGTGCTCACAGAAACCTTGTCTAGAGCTCTGGCTTCTATTCGTGGTGGCCCTCCCAGTCACCACCTGCCCCTCCTCAGGTCCCTCTCTCCACTGCACTGAGCAGACACTCATGCCCTAAGGCAGGAGGCTCAAGAAGTGAAGGGGAAAACACCCAGATGCCTGAAACCTGCCCTTCTAGAGCCACCCACTGCCCAGGAGCACAGAAGGCAGTGCTGTGAGGAGGCCAGTGAGCAGGAGACAGGCAGCCCTGCAGAAGCCATCTGGCTGGGCCTTCCCTCCCACCAGGACTTTGACTTAGATTCAAGTCTGCAATATACAACAAACCCACAGCAAACATAATTCTCAATGGTGAAAAACTGAAAGCATTTCCTCTAAGATCAGGGACAAAACAAGGATGTCCACTCTTGCCACTATTATTCAACATAGTTTTGGAAGTCATTGCCACAGCAATCAGAGAAGAAAAAGAAATAAAAGGAATACAAACTGGAAAAGAAGAAGTAAAACTGTCACTGTTTGCAAATGACATGATACTATGCATAGAAAATCCTAAAGATGCCACCAGAAAACTACTAGAGCTAATCAATGAATTTGGTAAAGTTGCAGGATACAAAATGAATGCACAGAAATCTCTTGCATTCCTATACACTAACAATGAGAGATCAGAAAGAGAAATTAAGGAAACAATCCGATTCACCATTGCAGCAAAAAGAATAAAATACCTAGGAATAAACCTACCTAAGGAGGTAAAAGACCTGTACTCAGAAAACTATAAGACACTGAAGAAAGAAATCAAAGATGACACAAACAGATGGAGAGATATACCATGTTCTTGGACTGGAAGAATCAATATTGTGAAAATGACTATACTACCTAAAGCAATCTACAGATTCAATGCAATCCCTATCAAATTACCAATGGCATTTTTTATGGAACTAGAACAAAATATCTTAAAATGTGTATGGAGACACAAAAGACCCCTAATGGTCAAAGCAATCTTGAGGGAAAAAAAACAGAGCTGGAGGAATCAGATTCCCTGACTTCAGACTATACTACAAAGCTACAGTAATCAAGACAATATGGTACTGGTACAGAAACAGAAATACAGATCAGTGGATCAGAAGAGAAAGCCCAGAGATAAATGTGTGCACCTATGGTCAACTAATCTATGACAAAGGAGGCAAGAATATACAATGGAGAAAAGACAGCCTCTTCAATAAGTGGTGCTGAGAAAACTGGACAGCTACATGTTAAAGAATGAAATTAAAACACTTCCTAACACCGTACACAAAAATAAACTCAAAATGGATTAAAGACCTAAATGTAAGACCGGACACTATAAAACTCGTAGAGGAAAACATAGGAAGAACACTCTTTGACATAAATCACAGCAAGATCCTTTTTGACCCACCTCCTAGAGAAATGGAAATAAAAACGAAAATAAACAAATGAGACCTAATGAAACTTAAAAGCTTTTGCACAGCAAAGGAAACCATAAACAAGATGAAAAGAAACCCTCAGAATGGGAGAAAATATTTGCAAACAAATCAATGGACAAAGGCTTAATCTCCAAAATATACAAACAGCTCATGCAGCTCAATATCAAAAAAACAAATAACCCAATCCAAAAATGGGCAGAAGACTAAATAGACATTTCACCAAAGAAAACATACAGATGGCCAAGAGGCACATGAAAAGATGCTCAACATCACTAATTATTAGAGAAATGCATATAAAAACTACAAGGAGGTATCACCTCACACTGGTTAGAATGGGCATCATCAGAAAATCTACAAACAATAAATGCCAGAGAGGGTGTGGAGAAAAGGGAACCCTCTTGCACTGTTGGTGGGAACATAAATTGATACAGCCACTATGGAGAACAGTATGGAGGTTCCTTAAAAAACTAAAAATAGAATTACCATATGACCCAGCAATCCCACTACTGGGCATATACCCAGAGAAAACCATAATTCAAAAAGGCACATGCACCCCAATGTTCACTGCAGCACTATTTACAATAGCCAGGTCATGGAAGCAACCTAAATGTCCATCAACAGAGGAATGGATAAAGGAGATGTGGTACATATATACAATGGAATATTACTCAGCCATAAAAAGTAATGGAATTGGGTCATTTGTAGAGACATGGATGGACCTAGAGACTGTCATACAGAGTCAAATAAGTCAGAAAGAGAAAAACAAATATTGTATATTAACACCTATACGTGGAACCTAGAAAAATGGTACAGATGAACCAGTTTGCAAGGCAGAGATAGAGACACAGATGTAGAGAACAAATGTACGGACACCAAGCGAGGTTGCGGGGGTGGAATGAATTGGGAAATTGGGATTGACATATATACACTAATATGTATAAAATAGATAACTAATGAGAGCCTGTTGTGTAGCACAGGGAACTCTACTTCACTTCATTGTACAGTAGAAACTAACACAACATTGTACAACAACTATACCCCAATAAATAAATAAATAAATAAATAAATAAATTTAAATAAAAAAAAAACATTTAAAAAATAAATCTGCACTGGGGCAGTTCCGCTCAAGCTTCAGTGCATATGTGAAAGATACATGGACAGAAAACAGAGAACAGCGGGAGAACTACCCAAACCATACCAGGAAATGCAGAGGAACTTAAAGTAGCTGTGTGTGAATGCATTTCTTGACTCCTCTAGAGCCTTCAGGTTGTGTCCCTGAAGGACAGGGAGATGAATGGCCAGGAGAGAAGGTTCAGGGAACCTGGATTCCGTTCTTCCAGATATGGATGGCCACCGCACTGTAGGATGATAGGACCATTCCCCCAGAAGGCTAATGATCAAGGGGAATTACAGGGAGGAGGATTTCAGTTCAGCCTAAAGAACTCCCCAAGCATCAGAACTGGCACACACAAGAGTGGGCTGCCCTGAGAAGCCGCCACCCTGTGTGCCCTGAAGTCAGCGGACATACCCAGGATCACATGGCACCACAGAGACCTTGGGTTCTGGGAACTTAGGGCCTGAGACCTTCTGGGATGACCCAGGACATCCATGCAGTCTGTTCCTGGGAAGGCCTGTTGCCCCTAACATCTTGTCCAGCTTTCTGGGCTTCTTCTGCCTCATCAGGGATGCTCTCTGCTGTAAAGATCCTTCTCTTAATCTGGCCACTCCTCTAGTCCGTCACTTCTCTGCCCACTGCTTGGGTTTCAATGTCCCATGACTGGTTCCTGTGGGTCTTACTCAAAGGGGCAGGAAGCTGCCCTGCGGGAGAGGCCAGCAGAGCAGGTGGGAGGACAGTATGCTGTGGAGGGGGCTTGGCTGTGTATTTCCCACTTGGTCATAAGCATTCATTCATTTATTCATTCACAAAACATATATTGAATACCTATTATGTACTGGGCATAATTCTGGGAATAAAGCAATGAACAAAACCTGTGATCAAATAAAGGGAAAACTGAGTTTATAAGTAGAAACGTTTCTGTCCTGCAGGAATCAGAACTTTTACTATGTTAACAGGCACTGTGACTCCCCCCAAGGGGGCTTAGCATATAGGTCCTTTGCGCAAGAAACAAAAGTATTGAAAAATTTGAAAATATATATAAAAAAGCACAAAGAGGAAAATCAAAAATTACTGGTAATCCCACCACTCAGAAATTACTCCTATAAACATTTTGGTATTTGTCCTTTAAATATTTTTATATACATGTACGTGCATTTTTCCTAAATTTGTATCATTCTGTGTATACATTCTCTTCTCATTTATTACACCAAAAAAATCTTTCCATATATTAAACAGTATTCTACCATACCATTTTTTTTGATACATGGTATGTCACTGTATGTTGTATTAGAACTAGTAGAACCAGTGCCCACATTCCTGTATATATGGACTGTTTCCAGTCTTTCACTATTGCAAACAATGATATATAGAGCATCCTTCTAGGTAATCCTTATCCACATCAGTGAGTATTTTATTAGTATAAATTCCTGAAAGGGGAACTTATGAGTGAAAATGCACAACTATTTGATATATACTGCCATACCTCCCTTGGGATACCTGTAGCAATTTGTACTTTTTTAAAAAATTGAGGTACAATTGACATAACATTATTAGTTTCAGACATAGAGTGTAATGATTCAATATTTGTATACATTGCAAAGTGATCACCACAATAAGTCCAATTAATATCCATCACCACAGTTACAAAAAATCTTTTTTCTCATGATGAGAACTTTCAAGATCCACTCTTCTACCCTCAAATGTGCAACAGTGTATTATTAGCTATAGTCACCATGCTGTACATTACATCTCCATGACTTACTCATTTTATAACTGGAATTTTGTACCTTTTGATCCCCTTCACCCATTTCCATTCCCTTCAACCCCTACCTCAGGCAACAACCAATCTGTTCCCTGTATACATGAGCTTGCTTATTTGTTTATTGTTTTTGTTTTGTTTTAGATTCCACATATAAATGAGACCACACAGTATTTATCTTTTTCTGTCTGACTTATCTCACTTAGCATAACACCCTCAAGGTCCATCCATGTTATTGTGAATGGCAAAATTTCATTCTTTTTATGGGTGAATAACCATTCGTCCACTGATGAACATTTAGGTTGTTTCCATGTCTTGCCTATTGTAAATAATGCTGCAGTGAACATGCATATATATTTTCGAATTAGTGTTTTTGTTTCCATCGGATAAATACCCAGAAATGGATGCTGGATCATATGGCAGTTCAATTTTAATGTTTTGAGGAACCTCCATATTGTTCTCTATAGTGGATGCACCCATTTACACTCCCACCAACAGTGCACAAGGGTTCCCTTTTCTCCACATCCTCACCAACACTTGTTATTTTTTGTCTTTTTGATAACAGCCATTCTGACAGGTGTGTGGTGGTATCTCATTGTGGTTTTGATTTGCATTTCCTTGATGATTAGTGATGTTGAGCATCTTTTCAGGCACATGTTGGCCATTTGTATGTCTTCTTTGGAAAAATGTCTCTTCAGATCCTCTGCTCATTTTTTGATTGGATTGTTCCTTTGCTATTGAGTTGTATGAATTCTTTATATATTTTGGATATTAACCCCTTTTCAGATATATGATTTGCAAATACTTTCTCCAGTTCAGTAGGTTGCTTTTTCATTTTGTTGAAGGTTTCCTTTGCTGTGCAGAAGCTTTTTAGTTTAATGTAGTCCTATTTATTTATTTTTGCTTTTTGTGTCAAATCCAAAAAATCATTGCCAAGACCACTGTTGAAGAGCTTACCACCTATGTTTTTCTTCTAGGGGTTTTATGGTTTCAGATCTTACATTCAAGTCCTGAATCCATTTTTGAGAGTTAACTTTTGTGTATGGTGTAAGATAGTGGTCCAGTTTCATTCTTTTGCATGTGGCTGCCCATTTTTCCCAACATCATTTACTGAAAAGACTGCCCTTTGAGCATTGTATATTGTTGGCTCCTTTATCGTAAATTAATTGACCTTATATGCGTGGGTTTATTTCTGGGCTCTCTGATATGTTGCATTGATCTTTGTGACTGTTTTTTATGCCAATACCATACTGTTTTGATTACTACAGCTTTGCAATATAATAGAAATCAGGGAGTGATGCCTCTAGCTTTGTTCTTCTTTCTCAAGATTGCTTTGGCTATTTGTGGTCTTTTGTGGTTCCATACAAATTTTAGGATTGTTTGTTCTCTTCCTATGAAAAATTGATAGGAATTGCATTGAATCTGAATATTGCTTTGGGTAGTATGAACATTTTTATAACACTAATTCTTTGAATCCATAAGCATGGAATATCTTTCCATTTATTTGTGTCTTCTTCCATTTCTCTTAACAGTGCATACTTTTCAGTGTATAGGTCTTTCACCTCCTTGGTTAATTTATTCTTAGATTTTTTTGTTCCTTCTGATGCAGTTGTAAATGGGATTGTGGGATTGTTCTCTTAATTTATCTTTCCAATAGTTCATTATTATGTATGGAAAAGCAACAGATATTTTATATTGATTTTGTATCCTGCAACTTTACTGAATTTGTTCATTAGTTCTAACATTTTTTTTTTGGTGGTGTCTTTAGGGTTTTTCATATGTAATATCATGTTATTTGCAAAGAGAGACTGTTTTACTTCTTCCTCTCTAATCTGGATGCTTTTCACCTCTTTTTCTTGCCTAACTGCTCTGGCTGGGACTTCCAATGCTATATTGAATAAAAGTAGCAAGAGTGGGCATCTTTGTCTTGTTGCTGATCTTAGAGGAGGGACTTTCAACTTTTCACCATTGAGTATGATGTTAGCTGTAGGCATGTCCAAGTTTGTACTCTTACAAGTGGTTGTTTACAGTGCCCAGGTGCCCCACATCCTACACAGCACTAGGAGTGTTAGGATTTATAACAAAAAGTTTGCCAATTTAACAGGTAAAAATGATCTCTCATTATTGTAACTTGCACCTTTTTATTATTAGACAAACTGAACTTTTTCTGTGTTTATTGGGCTTTTGTATTTCTTTGGTGCATCACTTATTTTATCAGGGAAGAATTTTCAAAAACTTATTTTTGAAACAATCTTAGATTTACAGGAAAATTGCAAAGATAGTACAGAAAGTTCCCATATATCCTTCATCCAGCTCCCATTAATGTTAACATCTTCCATAGCCATCATATGATTTTCAAAACTGAAAAATTAACTTCGGTACAGTACTATTTACCAAACTCCAGACTTTGTTTGGATTTCACCAGTTTTTCCACTAGTGTCCTTTTTCTGTTCCAGTGTCTGATCCAGGATCCTACATTGCAGGTAGTTGTCATGTCTCCTCACTCACCTCTGATCTGTGACAGTTTTTCAGTCTTTCCTTGTTTTTCATGACCATAATATTTTTGAAGAGCACTGGTGCAGTATTTTGTAGAATATCCCTCAGTGTGGGTCTATCTGATGTTTTCTCATGACTGGACCTGGGTTATAAGTTTTTGAGAGGAATACCACAGAGGTGACGTGCCCTCCTCCTTCCATCATTTTTGGGGTCACATGATAGCAACATGACTTAGAACTGAGGATGCTAACCTTAGTCACTTAGTTAAGGTGGTGTCTGCCAGGCTTATCAACCATGAGTTACTATTTTCTCTCTCCATACTCTATTCTTTGGACATGAGTACTAAGTCTAGCTTATCCACAAGGGGAAAGGAATTAAGCTCCATCTACTGGAAGGGAAGTAGCATATATTAACTGGAATTCTTCTCCAAAGAAGATTTGTGCCTTCTTCCCTACTTATTTATTTATTCGTTTATTTGTAATACATGGATTCATGGATTCTTTTGGTTATAATTCAATGTTATCATTATTTATTTTATTGCTCCAGTTGTTCAGCTTTGGCCATTGAGAACTCTTTCTAGTCGGCCTGTGTGTCCTTTAGACATACCCTTACCTTTTGTTTTGTTTTGTTTTTGTTTTAAGCACTTCCTTATTTTCTGGAACTACAAGATGTTTCAGGCTCATGTTGTAGTTTCCTTGCCTAGCCCCAGAATCAGCCATTTCTCCAAGGAGCTCTGGTTTCTTTTACTGGAGAATGGTACTCAGAAACTAAGATCTAGTAGTGGGTATGCTCATTTCTACTGGAGTGTCATTGCTAGTGGGCAGAGCTAGGAAATAATTGTTTGTCTCCTAACCCAAGCATAAACACACACCTCTATTTATTGCTGTATCTGTACATGTATTAAACGTACATTGAAGATACATCTCAGCCCTGCCACTAATTTTGCCTCCTGACAGATTCTTTTCTTGTGAAATTAAATTAGATGATGTCTTCTATGATACACAGAAAGCACTCAATCAATGGCGGTTGAGTGAATGAGTGAATAGGTGAAGAGAGGATTTGGGCACATGCTGTGGCCTCTCTCTAGTTCAAATCCACACTCCATCACTTACTAACGTGGGCAGGTGATTTACCTTTACCAGGTCTCAGCATTTGTTATTTTCTTCTTGGTATGTTTCTGTATATTCTAAATTGTCTAAAATAAACATGTTATTTTATAATTAATAAAAGAAAACACTTTAAAAAAACAACAAAATAGCATCTCCCACACTCCTCCTTACAAATAATATTAATAAGCACATCAGAGGCTTGCACTGAGGACAATGTGCACATGTGGATGAAAACACACACCAGCTGTAAGTTCCTGGCGTAAAGTAGATGCTTAATAGGTGTTGGCTGCCATCCTCTCTCTTATCTTTCACTGATCCTTCCAGAAGCTATGCTGTGAAACTGATGAAAAAAGTCTTCCTCTCCTTTTTTCTCCAGGTTTGAGCAGGGATGACCAAAGCAAAAAGCCATTGTCAAATGAGCCCCTTTCTTTGTCACCCGGAGTCGTACGACCAGTGTCCTCTTATGGTGGAGGTTTCTGGTAGGAATATTCTTGAGGACCTGGAGGGTCCACTCCCAAAGCCCACGCTTGGGTGTCTCCCAGCCCAGCACGAGGCCCTGGCTAAAGCTCCAGCCTCCTCTGCTCATTTGCAACCAGGGTCCAGCCGCCGTCACTCTCCTGAATCTGCACTGGAAGCCCACAGGTCACAGGGTTTGGAGCCTCACAGCGAGCACAGCAAAGCACCCAGCCTCCGGGCTACACGTCACCATCTCAGTAGTCCTGGCTTAACTTCTGTCCTTCTACCCTGGAGGAATTCCTCTGGGAAAGTCTTCCCTCCCCTTCTTCCAAGAGGAGGGAAGAAAGAGCATTTTTCATTTCCACACCTCTTTTCATTTAAAAAAAAAATTAGGGACTTCCCTGGTGGCGCAGTGGTTAAGAATCCGTCTGTCAATGCAGGGGATGCAGGTTCGATCCCTGGTTCCGGAAGATCCCACATGCCGTGGAGCAACTAAGCCCATGCACCACAACTACTGAGCCTGCGCTCTAGAGCCACAACTACTGAAGCCCATGGGCCTAGAGCCTGTGTTCCGCAACAAGAGAAGCCACCACAATGAGAGCCACTGCAGTGAAGAGTAGGCCCTGCTCTCCGCAGCTAGAGAAAGCCTGCATACAGCAATGAAGGCCCAATGTGGCCAAAAACAAACAAACAAAAATAATAATTTAAAAAAATTAAAGAGAACCACTCAGAAGGAGAGGAAATAATTTGCACTTTTAGAGCCGAGAATGCAGAGATGTTCAACTATGGCAGCAAAAGTCACAAGTCTGGGAAAACGTATCATTTTCAGCAAAAGCCAAAGTGAACTGAGGCCTTGTCATGAAAACAAATCTAGAAATACTGAGTTCATCCCCCCCCCAAGAAAAACTTAGCATTTTGTCAGAGGGCTCACTTTCCACATGAAAAATTTTTTCCACTTTCATCCCTTTCTACTGTAGTGGATTTACGACCAAGTCCCCCTCTTCTTCCCATTCCCTTTTCAAGAGAATTAAAGTGCTTTGCTCTTGTAACATCCTGCAGGACTACGGTAGGTAGGGATGAAAACCTTCTTCTGAGTTCGTGGACAGAGAGCACCTAGCATTTCTCACCTGGAGCACCACTTCAGCCTCCCAGCTGGTCTCCTCCCGTGTTTTCTTTACTGCAGGACTTCTCAGAGCCTTTAGTATCTTGATGATCAGCCAAGAGAGAAATAAATAATAATATACATATTTCCCAAACTTATGTGCTCATGGAATCCTTTATTCAAGGGGCATCTACTAGCATCTCTCAGGCCACTACAGTTCCAGGAACCCAGTTTGGAAAACTCTGGCCTACAGGGTACAATACCAACTCCTCGATAGTCACTCAAGGCTGTCCATCTTCTGGTGAGTACCTCCCATTCCATCCTCTGCCTCCCTCCTATACTTTTCCTGCCACTCACACTTGAACTAATTACCTGTGGGTACCTAAACAAGTTTCAGTGTCTTTGCATATGCTATTCCACCAGCCTGAATGCTTTTCCAAACTTTTCCTCTGAGGTCGACACTGCCAATTCTGTGAAATGTCCCCAGCTCCCGCAAGCTGACATAGACATACCAGCCCTGATGCTCCAGCAGCTCTTGGCCTGTACCCTCTGAGCACTCCCCCAGACTATAAATGTGTTTCCAACCTGTCAGTCCTTTATTTTGCTTCTTGCTCTCTCCTGGCCCAATTCTTCAGCCTCCCACCAACTCCGTGAGGCCCCCATTCCCCTTTAATACATTTCTTCTTTTTCTTTTTTAAAGTTAGTGAGAATTTGTTTCTGTTGCTTGTCATTAAAACAAAACAAAAAACTAACTTCTATACCCAGGAAGAAGAGTTTTAAAATATCTTTAGCCCAAGAAACAGATGTTGAAACAGAAAAAAAAAAAAAAAATTCAGGTCTATTTTTATGGGGGGATTAATGATTAATGCAAACAGGACTCCAGGGAAAACTTCGCATGATCTGAGTGGTACCTGAGGTTACAACTGTGACTCCAATCCTGAGAAAGCCCTCCCTTCATGCAGTGCAGGGGCCGTGCACCCTAAGGTGTTGCTCATGGTAATCAAGAAGGTGGGTGTTCACATTCCTTAGAAGCAGCCATCCCCAGCTCCACTCTGCAAACAGCCTCTTCCAGAGCTCTGGGGCAGGTAGGGACCAGAGCATCAATTCCTGAACTTGACCATGCCATGTTCAGACGGCTTCTTTAGAAACCATTTCACAAAGGTTTCCAAAAGGAGGATTTTCTCTCTCAAAGCAAACAAAGCAGGGTGTAGTGGATCATTGCTAAATAGTCCCAGAGCCTTTGCAATGTGACTTACCACTCCTGTCAACAAGGGGTGAGTCTATCTTTCCTCCCCTTGAATATGGCTGGCCTTGATTTTTGTTTTAACCCAAAGAATGTGGCAGAAGTGATGCTGTGCCCGTTCTGGCCTAGGCCTTCAAAAGCCTAGCAGCTTTGCCTTCACAACTCTGGGAACCCTGAGACCAACGTGCTGTGAAGAAGCCGGGTCTGGCCTCCTGGAGGCTGAGAGACCACATGGAGGAGAACCAACTAGCACTGAGACCCTAGGCCTGGGGGTGAGGCTCTCTCGGACCTCCCAGCCCAGCCCTGCCACGAGCTGAATGCAGCTACGGTTCCCAGCGGAGAACTGCCCAGCCAGAACTGTGAGAAATAAGAAACCATTGTTCTGAGCTACTAAGTTTCGGATTCGTTTTTTAGGTAGCAATAGATAGCAAAAATAGCAGGAAGGTTTGGAATGAAAGGCAAAGCACAGATGTGGCCACAGCCACAGGGGAGAAGATGCAGAAATAAGGTGGGTGCCCCTTTCACAAAATCTGCAAAGTAGTGAGGCATCAGGAACCCAAGTGACAAGACTGCTTCTTATACAGAGAGATGACAGGCCCAGGGGTGGAGGATGGGCTTGAGCTGGGACTGTCCTTCCCTGCCTCTCCCATAATGTTCCAGCCAGAGCCTACCCTGAGACAAAGGAAGGAATTCACTACCCACCTGCCTACCCACCCCGCCTCCCTTTCTTCTACATTATCAGGCCCTGAACCATGCTGTGGGGAGAATAAACTCTAATTAGGGAATCTTCACACTCAAGGAGCTACAATGACCAAGTGGAGTTAAAGAAAGTCACAAGGAACTTAAAAGCAAGTATGGTGAAGACAGGTCAGAAGAGAGGCAGTATCACCAAAGGCTCATCAGGGCTTGGAGGAAGGAGAAGATGCTAGGCTTTTTTGCTCGGTTCTAAGCCTGGAAGGAAGGGAGCCCTCAGCAGGAAGTGATGGGGAGAGGACATTGTCCAAAGCAGAGGGAGTGGGAAGGAGGTAGCAAAGCAGGGGACACTGGCAGACAGCAAAAGCCCCCCCACCAGGTCATTCTCACCGCCCCACCCCCAGGTTGGTCTCCCTTCTTCCCTCTCCAAGGCCCCTCAAGGCAATGCCCTCTAGGCTGATGGGTTTTCTTATGTCTCTACCCCATCCTGTACCCAGCTCTGCTTTGGGTTAATCTGGAAAACTAAGCATTTGAGAAGATCTACTAAGACCTGAGAATGCCCCCAGGTACTGGTTCCAGTCTTGGGAATTTAAGAACTCCTGCAAGAAATCGATGACAACTTTTAGCATCTGTTGCTTGAAAAAATATACATGTGAAAATAGATTTCAGTTCTCCTCACAATAATGTCCCCCCCGCACCCCGCGTCCAGGAGGAGGTTGAAAAAACACCAGTAAAAGGGAATAACCAGCTAATAAAACAGACCTACACTTTTAGAAGGGCAGGTATTGTTTTACCACAAAAGACAATGGGGGAGTTGCAGGATCTGGGATGGCATGTGGAGGAGTGAGGGGAGGGCCAGGGCAAAACAGAACCCTATGACCCGGTCCATCACCACCTAGCTGCTCTGAGAGAGAGGCAATGCTCACAAATGTAAACTCCATGGCTGGCTGGCCTGGGTTCCCTGGCTAGGAGTTCCAACTCTGTCCCAGGTCAGGCTGGCATCATTTCCCTGCCAGTTTAGAAAGCATCTAAGGCAGTTTGGAAGACCAGTAGACTAGAAACCAGGAATTAACTAACTTTCTTATTCTGCTACTAACTAGCCATGTGAGTTTCTGCAAGCTTTTTTGCCTCTTGGAGCTTCAATAAAAAGGTGCCGGGAGAGGGATCAGAGAGGAATGTTGAACTTGCTCCCCAAGGCAGGTCAGACTGCCAGCTCCTGAGTAAGTGGCTGTAGTCAACTGAATGTTTCTGAGCCTCAGTCTCCTTGTCTGTATAATGGGAATCACATGCAACAATTGAGAGAGCTGTGAAAATGGCAGCTTCCTAACAGGTACCAATGAACGTTAGTTTTTCTCTCTTCTTCCCTGACCCTTCTAACAATAGCCGGCTCTTTCTTCCAAGTCCCGCCCTCACGCTCTTTCTGAGTCTCTCATTTGACCCTTGAGTATGAAAGGTCCCCTCTTTGTGACACAGAGCTAGTCTTCCCAGAGAGAGGCACTGCAGAACTGAGTGTGGTGACTTCAAACCTCTGGGTGTCCCGGGAAGCAGCTGGCAGGGTGCCCCAGTTCCTTGCCCCCTCAATTCTGGGTTCCTCTTTGGCTGCTGCTCAGAAGGGAACTGGCTCAGGGGAGAACAACGGGCCTCAGCGGGTGAGGCCACCTCCCTCCAGGCCAGGCACAGACAGCGACAACCACCCATTTTGCAACAAACAGGAAACCAGTTTACCAGCCTCAGAAATAGAACAGACAAAAACCCCAAAATTTGAGGCTCTGACAGTGGGGCAGCTCAGGTTTCTCACATTGCTTCCTGACAGCCTGCAGAGTATGTGTGTTTTTTGTTTTTAATTTCATACAAGAAAAAGTCTTGCAATTTCTTTATAAAGGCAACCAGCCTCTGGGGACCAAGGGCAGGAGGCAGCCCAGCCAATTAGGCTTCCCGCACCACTGCCAAGGCCCCGCCTTCTGAGTCTGCAACATGATTGCAAATGGTCGTATCACACGGCCAGAGAAACCCGGACCCTTGTCTCATCCTAACAGGTCTCCACACCCCAGCATTGCCCTTCCTGTGCTCCCATGCAATGCCATCCACCCCCAGACTGCTTCCACAGGTACCCTGAGGCCCCACTAGGTCACCCCATCCAAGAACCATGCTGGGAATTGGCCAGCAGACATTCCCTGCAAAGAACCCCTGATAAAGACTTGGAGCCGGGCTTCCCTGGTGGCGCAGTGGTTGAGAGTCCACCTGCCGATGCAGGAGACACAGGTTTGTGCCCCAGTCCGGGAAGATCCCACATGCCGCAGAGCAGCTGGGCCCGTGAGCCATGGCCGCGTCCGTCCGGAGCCTGTGCTCCGCAACGGGAGAGGCCACAACAGTGAGAGGCCTCCGTACTGCAAAAAAGAGAAAAAAAGACTTGGAGCTGGGCTCATGCTGTTCCCTCTGCCAAGAACACTGTTCCCTGCCTGGCACACTCCCCCTCAGAAGCATTCACATTGGAACGACATGATTATTGCAATAATATCACTAAGGACTATGACACACAGAGTTCCCTTGTCGAGGGGTCCTGGGGAAAACATGTCTCAGTTCTTAGCCCCAGGAAAGCTGTGCACATCCTGGGCACCTGATTTGTTTTTATCCTGTGAACACGATGACTGAGAACTGCCAACCTGATCATGTTCCCTTTTTGTTTTCATTGCTAAGAAGCTTAGTACCAAATGTATTAATCACCTCCAGCAGTTTTATGTCCTAACCTGCCCCATGGTTTTATTTTAGTTCCTTCTCCTTATTTCCCTTGTACCATATTTCCTCATTTACCTTATTTTACCTTCATGTAGAATATCTATAAATCATATTACCTCTTTATTTGGAATAAGGCAGGGTATACATAAATAATTGAGTGAACAGTTCCTTCTTACTCTGCAAAACCCACCTTGAATGTCCCTAACTCTGACTTCTCCCTAACCACTCCATGAAAGTGGGGCTCCCCTTCTCAGTGCTCCCACAATCCCTGTGTGTACCTTCCTGGATTGGCACTCAGCCACAGTTCTGTACTTTCTGTTTTCACCGTTCTCACCACCATCAGATTAGAAAGTTCTTGGGTATAAAACCTGAGAGCTTGCCTTCTGCCAAGATTTGTACCCAGTGCTTCACATATATCAGCTTGTTTACTCCTTAAGACAAACCTGCCAGATAAGGAAGACTGTACCCATTTTACAGCTGAAGAAACCAAGACCCGGCAACATGAGATGCTTATACAAGGCCACATACTATTAAGTGGCAGAACTGACACCAAACCCTGGTGTCCTAACCTAGTCTTGGGCTCATTTACCTGAGGTGACCTGACATAGAAAAAAGAGCTTCACATGAAAGAAAACATTATAAGAAAGAGAGAGAAAAGGAGAAAGAGAGAAGGAAATTATATTTCCTTAGATTATTAAATAATTTACTGCAGAAGTCAAATTCATCCACACCACTTGAAACATTTAAAATATGGCTTGGATTATAAAAATCCATTCTCTGCAACCGTCTAGTAAAATTTACACACATTTAATTGTGGTTTCCTCATGCTTACCCTGCCATAGGCTGGTTAGAACAAACAGATGAGAGAATTTAATCACATGCCTGACTGTTTTCGAGCATCCCCATCCTCACCTCCCCCTGAAACATACACATTTTTAAATTCTGGAAAGTGGTTACAGAATAAAATGAAACCAGAAGCAAGAGCTAATTCTGCAAGAAGCTTCCAGAAGAAAGTGAGGCCAATTTTCCTGATGAGCAAGTGCACATAAACCTCAAGGCCATTCATTCCCCAGCCCTACAGTGACCAGACTGTAACTAAACTATATGAAAGAACTTTTAATGTTTTAAATATTTAATGTTCCAATTGGGAACCTAATTGGTCTGATGCCTTTAAATTAAAGTGCCCAATGGATACAGACCAGCGCACTTCCATTCAACCTGGGAGGCCAAAAGGCGGAGGGCTGTCTGGATCTGGGTCCAAATGAACTTGGACAAGCCCAGGACCCTCCGTCTAAGCCTCAGTTTACCCTTTTATAAGGGAATGATAATAGCACCATCTCGTAAGTTATAGTGAGGATGGGCTGGCACAGGCGGGAATGTTCCATATCACTGCATTCTGGGTGAAAGGATATGCAAGCAAGAACAGGGATCCTCTTTCCAGACCCTGTGTTCCCTCATTTTAAAATGAGAGCAAAATTGGAAAGAAAAAGGAATAGGGCGTAAGATGTGAGTAGACGGGAAAGAAAAGGATTTCTGAGCCACTTTCTTCTGCAAGGGCATTTAGTGTCCCGATGGAGATCATCTCTTTGAAGGGTCTGGTTTGTTTCTCCCATGGGCCACTTTATACCTTGTGTTGTGTGTGTGTGTGTGTATTTGTATATGTGTGTGTGCCTCTCCTCTGTAGAGCCATGAGCTCTGTGCACCCAGTTGCTGTGCCTAATTCACCCCAGAGTCCCCCCAGCACGTGGTTGAGATCAGTATTTGCTGAGTGAATAAATGAGGGCAGCAGCTATCTCAGAGCTGGTGAAAACCACAAGCCTGCAGACTCTAAAGGCTCTGAGGTCAGAGAGGCCCAGTGTGCAATTCCACCTCATCAGCCGTGTGCCCTGGGGTAGCTTACTCATTCTCTCTGACCTTTCATTTTTTCATCTTAAGTTTGAGCATAAGACATCTGCCTGGCAGGCAAAGCACCCAGCCTAGTGGCTGGCACAAAGCAGGCCCTCGACAAGTTCGGTCTGGCCTGTGTCCTCCTGCTTCCATCTGCAGGATCCTGGGCCACCCTGCTTCACCTTTTCCTTGGTCAGAACTCAGGAGAGGGAGCCGGGGGTGGCTGGTGCCACCTGCCCCGTTCAAGATGCCCAGATTCAGTGTGGCAGGCTGGATGTCAAGTGTAAGTGTCAGCAGGACTCTCCATCTCTCATCCTCATGATAGCATCTCCCAGCCTCCCCATTAGCTCCCCCTCCTCACTTGTCCACCTTCCACACTGGCCTTCAGAGTCGCTTCCCTGATACCAATCTAAGTGTTTATCAAAGTCACCCTCAGCTTCACCCTCCAGTGGTCCAGGAAGCCCGCATGGCTCTCCCCTACTGGACCCTGCTCACCCCTCCCCTGCTCCTTCCATAGGGCTCAGCCTCCTTCCTGCCTTTGCCGTGGTGCTGCCCCAGCTCCCGGCAGCTTCTCCACGCCGCCTCCCTTCTCTCAGGGGCTGCCTGGTGAACAACCGCTTGCCTTCAAGACTCAGCTCAAACGGGCATCCTCCTCTAGCCATCCCCACATCCTTTACAGCCCGCATGCACGCCTCGCTCCCCTCTACCAGAGCATCTCGCGCATCTGTCTCTGGTAGCGCATCCTGCATTACCCCGCTGCTACGGCTCCTCACCAGCCTCCGCCACTCCACTGAGCTTCCTCAGGCGGAAATGCAGCCTTATTCCGATCTGGGTCCCCAGCTCCCAGCATGCGGCTTGGCACACAGCAGGTATCTCCTAGATGTCAGTTCTCGCTGTCCTCCCCGCCAGATAAAGCCCTGGTGCCTGCCCTCTGCCTCCCTTCCTGAAGGTTCCAGGGCCTCGGGCCGCTCCCTTCCATTCTCTGGGCCAGCTCCCTCACTGCCCCACAGATGCTCTTCTCAGCCCAGACCAGCTGCACCCCCATATCTGTCCTCCTCAGGTCTCCCCAATTCTTGTTGACAGCCTCGGGTGCCATCACCTCAGGGAAACCAGCCAGGGCGACCAACCTGACCACAGATGGTCAGGGGGACAGATGGGGACAGATGGGGACAGATGACCCAAGGATCTCCTCAGCATGTCCTTTGCTCTGCTTCCCTCACCCCCCGTCACCTCCTAAGAGAACGTCATGGTGACTGACTGTGTTGGGGGCCCACAGACTCAGGAAGGAGTCCCTGCTATGCCAGGGCCCTTTCAGACCTTAGGCAAATAAGTTCACCTCTCTGAGCCTCTGTTTTCCCATATGTTAAATGGGGATAGAGTGGCCTCTGCCCCTGAAGGTTGTGGTGAGAATGTGAAATGCTTATCCTGCACCTGGCACACAGCCAGGGGCCAGTGACAGGTGGCTTCTGTCACAGCATCATTACGAGTAAAAGCTGAGCAGGAAGGGACACGTCTGTGCTTCCCCTCTGTAGAAGGGGCAGGGACGGACCCAGCTGGATGGCTCAGGCCTGACTCAGACTCTGGAGGGAAGGGGTATCTCGAGGGGATTCCAGCGGGGTGGGGGACTCCAAGCTCAACGCCTTCCCTGCTTTTCCCAAGAAAGATCAACTGGACAGCACCCAGATTGTGATGTGCTCATCACCTCTACCCTCACCCCCTCTCCTACCCACACACTCCCTACACCCCCAAGTGGACAGGGTGAATCATCTCCAGGTCACCTGGTCACTGAGCCAGCAGCTGAGGCTACTAGGGCTCAATTTCCTCTTTCTCATGACTTATCCCACCCCCAATTCCCCTGCCACTCTCGACCCCTGCCCCTTGCCTGTGCTCTAATGTGGGAGGGATATTGCCCCTTGACATGTTTCAAAATCAAAAGTAGAGCACATTTTTTTAAAATGTTGGGGGTAGGAGTTTTTATTAATTAATTAATTTATTTTTGCTGTGTTGGGTCTTCGTTTCTGTGTGAGGGCTTTCTCTAGTTGTGGCAAGCAGGGGCCACTCTTCATCGCGGTGCGTGGGCCTCTCACTACCGTGGCCTCTCTTGTTGTGGAGCACGGGCTCCAGACACGCAGACTCAGCAGCTGTGGTTCATGGGCCTAGTTGCTCCGCGGCATGTGGGATCCTCCCAGACCAGGGCTCGAACCCGTGTCCCCTAGCAGGCAGACTCTCAACCACTGCACCACCAGGGAAGCCCAGTAGAGCACATTTAATTCTCCCCGTCATAGAGCAAGGCTCAGCCAAACAGAGGGCCTGGGCCTGGCCCCCAGGACCCTCCTCCATGGCGCTTGGACCCGGTTCCCTCCCACTCCTCATCCTTACACTGAGGGCCCTTTCCCCACTATCTGATAGCCCTGTGCTAGAGAATGAAGACGTGAAATGAGAAGGGGAGAAGGGAAGAAGGGAAGAAAATACAAACACGCATTCACCACCCCCTGCCCCCACGCGTTAGGCCTTGTGGTAGATCCCAGGAGCCCAGAGGACGGGCGAGGAAGGGTGCTCAGAAACCAGCGTGTGTGGCCTCTCTGGAGCGCCAGACCTCTCGCTAGGTCAGGGAGACTGAGGTAAGGAGAGAGGGAGCGAGGGAAAGGACTCAGTGATGGGCCAGACACACAATCTCTACACACCCTGCCAGGCAGCTCTGCCCATCTGCAAAGACAAGAGGGGAGGGCAGGCGGTTCCTCCAGAGTCTCACCTCTGGCAAGTTGTGAGCCAGAATGCACATCCAGGTCTGCTGCTTCTAGCATGGTGGGCGATGGAGACGCACGAGGAACTAAATCAGTGGGGCAAGAGTGGAGAGAGCTCACCGTGCAGGTGAAAGGTTCTCAGGGGGCTCTGAGACGGGCCGATTGGCCCTGCCGGGGGAGGCTGGAGTCCAGAAGGATTTCCTGACAGTTGTGGTGTTTGGCCTGGGTCTTGAGTGGTGTGCATGTGGGAACAGGTCAGGAGATCAAGAGGGCAAAGAGCAGAAGCAAAGGCGCAGAGATGTCCAGCAGTAGGGGCTGCAGCCAAGGGCAAGATTGTGGAGGAGGCCCCAGTGGTCCCTGCTGTCTTCCCTGCTCAACTGGACCCCAGAAGTCATTCTGTTTTCAGATAATTAGAGTTATAACCCCAACAATAATAATGTCAAATATTTACACCATCTGCTAGACACTGTCCAAAGCACTTTATAAACATTAGCCCATTTAATTCCCACAGCAACCCTAGGAGGTAAGTATGATGATTATCCCCGCCTTATAGTTAAAGAAACTGGGCCTGGGCTTCCCTGGCGGCGCAGTGGTTGAGAGTCCGCCTGCCGATGCAGGGGACGCGGGTTCGTGACCCGGTCCGGGAAGATCCCACATGCCGCGGAGTGGCTGGGCCCGTGAGCCATGGCTGCTGAGCCTGCACGTCCAGAGCCTGTGCTCCGCAACGGGAGAGGCCACAACAGTGAGAGGCCCGCATACCGCAAAAAGAAAAAATAAAATAAATAAAAATAAAAAATAAAGAAACTGGGCCCAAAGAGGCTAAGTCACGTGTCCAAGGCACACACCCCTGTAAGTGGTGGGGCTGGATCCGAATCGGCCGGCAGGCTCCAGCGGGCAACCCCACTGACCTCTCTGCTCTGCTGCCTCTGCCTACCTTACCCTGCCTTCCCTCTCCTGAACGGATCCATCTCTGCTGGTCTCCCCCACAGACTGCAGGCACCTCAGCAGCAGGTGCTGTATCTCCTCCTCTTCCTGGGTGTCCCTCCGACGCCGCACCTGACCTTTGTAAGGAACTTGACTGGCATGTCAAGACCTGAAGATTCCAGCAGGAGAAAGCCCTTGTCGCCATCCGGTTCGGGCTGGGAACCAACAATTTGTTGACTTAATCAGGCAGATGCAGAAAGGTGTTGTCATGGTGGCAAGGTTTCTATTCCAGGAGGCCAGCCCGTAATTTAATGTCCCAACCTGCACACCTCCAATTATTGCACAAGAGCTGGTTTCCTGGGCCTGTTAACTAGCAATTATAGAACCTTCTGCTGAAATTCCAAATCATTTAGTAAAGGTCATCTCCTTTATTTATTTTTCAGATTTGGGAGTAGAAGTGAGATGAAATTATTGCCCAAAGTACAAGTGATATTCATTATTTAAAATAGGTTTATTCAAATAGCCAGTCAGGAGCAAATGACATAGTCCTCTGTCCTGATAAGTTGTTGTTGGAAGGGCTCATGTTTATGGAGTATTTACTGTGTGCCAGGCACCACTGTAGGTGCTTTAAATGTGTTATATGATTTAATGTTTATAATAATAATTATTATTTCCTTTTTATAGAAGGATAAACTGAGACCCAGAAAAGTTATATAACCTTAAGGGTCACACAGTACACCTGGAATATTCAGGATTTATAGCCAAATCTGTGTGCCTCCAAACACCAGGTTCTTTCCATTAAACTAGGTTGTCTCAAGGTAAGAAACTCAGTTTGGGATTCAGAACAGGGCTGGCTATGTGCTTTGCAATGAGTGCTGAGAAGCCCCAAAATATCCCCTTCTCCTGGCCTATTTCTGGATGCTCAGTTGAGACATGGGTCTCTTCCACCCTCTGGGATGGTTACCACATTAGGGTAATAATGATGACTAAGGCAGCTTTTTCTATGGCAAGAGAGACTTGAAACAGCTTGAGAGCAGAAGGACCTTGGAACAGACATATCTGGGTGCCAAAGACAACACCAGTGGCCATATGATGCTCATGACAGACATCACTAATTGATCATGACCCTCTTTCCCAGTACAGCCTGAGGCTCCTTTTCAACACAGGTGATTCCTCCAATGGGTTGAACTGGCCCAGGAGATGAAAATTATTTTCCCTTTCAGTCTTTGATATATGGTGACGATATTTCCTACATGCAAAATTCAGACATGTAGTTTGACTGAAGATTGTTTTCCTGATTTAGGAATTTATTTAGGTTTTACAAAAACATAAAATGAAATCACATTCAGTTATACATTTAACAAATCACTTTTAATGAACAGAATGAAAGTATCCATAATCAGAATTGTCCCTGAGAATCTAGGGCATATGGTTACCACAGGTGACCATGGGTGCATACCTCAGCCCTGCACAGAAAAGACAATAAATGCCCAGGGAAAAGTGAAGATGAGGGAAACTGAGAGAGAAGAGAAAGAGGAAGCATGAGGATAAAATCTGTTGACATCATCAACTCACCAGAGTCCACACCTGGCTGGGGACTGAACCTATTAATTATTATTATTATTTTTTACATCTTTATTGGAGTATAATTGCTTTACAATGGTGTGTTAGTTTCTGCTTTATAACAAAGTGAATCAGTTATACATATACATATGTTCCCATATCTCTTCCCTCTTGCGTCTCCCTCCCTCCCACCCTCCCTATCCCACCCCTCTAGGTGCTCACAAAGCACCGAGCTGATCTCCCTGTGCTATGCGGCTGCTTCCCACTAGCTATCTATTTTACGTTTGGTAGTGTATATATGTCCATGCCACTCTCTCACTTCGTCCCAGCTTACCCTTCCCCCTCCCCATATCCTCAAGTCCATTCTCTAGTAGGTCTGTGTCTTTTTTAAAATGCCTTTTTCCAGAAGAGAAATATCCAAACCACACCCCCATCTGTACACGCACACACCAGATGTGTGTGGGTGCATCTCCCCAAACTGCAGTTGGTCAGGTTTTATACCAAACTTAATCAGCCTGCACTGTTCAGGGCCCGAAGCCAATCACAAACGTGTGAAAGTCTGGCTTCGTCCTGCGTCTCACAGACAGTCCCTGGACACCCACAAGAACTGAATGGATCAATTGGAGAGATTCACACATCCATGAGGCTGAAAAAGCAGAACTGCCACTGAGCTTGTCCCAGTTCTTTGGTTCTGCCTTCAGGCAGCAGCAACCCTTTCAATGTCTTATCTCAAATAACTAAGTCACCTCCACTAGAGGAGAAAGGCTACCAACCGCCTTTAAGACAGCAAAATGCCATAAACACCCTAGTGACAGGACCTAATAGCTGACTCCAGGATTGGTGCAATGATCTCTCCTGGGTACCAGGAAGACTGCATCCAGGGAGAGGGCAGATACCCAGTCTCCATCCTGAGCCCTTGCTCCCTACCTGCCCGGCTGACCCGGCTCTGGGGTCTCCACCTAGAGAAGTACCAGCCTTCACAATTGATGCCCCCAGGAGATACGGGCTGGCACCTCACGGGTCCAGCAGCAGGCTTCTGACTCATGCTAAACTAGTTGCCTGCCTCAGCTATTTGGAACCCCCTTGGAGCTCTCCAAGGTACTGACCCTCATTCCTGGCTGGGCCCCTAAAAACAGTGCCCTGGTGAACGGTGGTTATTCAGAGTTTATATAACATACATGCATACCTTGGAGATATTGTGGGTTTGGTATCAGAACACTAATAAAGCAAATATCTCAGTAAAGCAAGTGACATGAATTTTTTTGGTTTCCCACTACATATAAAAGTTATGTTCATGCTGTAGTCTGTTAAGAGTGCAATAGCATTATGTCTAAAAAAAAAAAAAAGTACATACTGTAATTAAAAATTACTTTATTGATAAAAAATGCTAACCATAATCTGACAACACAGGTTTGCCACAAACTTTCAATTTGTAAAAATCATAGTATCTGCTAAATGCAATAAGGTGAAGCACAATAAAATGATTACATTATTTTAAAAATGAATCAATTTAAAATAAATTTGGCTTCATTGTTGTACTATGTGTGCCTCTTAGGAAGAAAAAGGTATATTCTTATCACTTTGAGAAGCAGCTTTCTAACTTTTTTACCCCCCATTTATAGTGTGGGTCTTTTTTTGAAGCCAGAAGGCCTATGTGGCACACGGGTCATGGGTTTGCCTACAATTGCCCTGAACCTTTGATTTCACCAAGTTTTCACTCTCTTGGATCTTGCCTGTTCTATATCTTGATCTTGGGTACTTCCCGTCCCCTCCCTAGTAACTCCAAACTCCTAGGATGCTGCTTTTTTTTTTTTTTTTTTTTTTTTTTGCGGTACACGGGCCTCTCACCGTTGTGGCCTCTCCCATTGTGGAGCACAGGCTCCGGACGCGCAGGCTCAGCGGCCATGGCTCACGGGCCCAGCCGCTCCGCGGCATGTGGGATCTTCCCAGACCGGGGCACGAACCTGCATCCCCTGCATCGGCAGGCAGACTCTCAACCACTGCACCACCAGGGAAGCCCTAGGATGCTGATTTATCTTTCCTACTGGGTTGAGTCTTCCAATAACCAGATCCATTCTCATCCCTACTGTAGGGTGTGGCCCTCAGGGTCCTCAGTTAGCATTTATTGCCTTGTAGACAGTTAATGAACAACCTGCTGGCTGTGACCCCATCTCTTAAACCCTTGGCTTGACCTGCTCTCCATGGCCCATTCTGCTGGCCAGCCAGCTGGCCTCTCCTCCTGATGGTGGGGACAGTGGCCTGTGCTGGTCTCGCACTCAGAACAGACATCACTGGAAACTTCAGGATCCATGTTTTCTGTTTATTTCCTTGCTTGTTTGTTGCATTTCCTAGAGGAAAAGAGGCTGGTGGTGACTCTGGGTTACATTTGCCATCTCGCCCCATGAGAAAGCAGCAATAACAAAATAACAACAAATGAACGATATTGCAACTATTCTAAGCACTTTACATGCATTTGTCTCTAAGGTAGGTGCTGGCATTATCGCCTTTTTTTACAGATAATGGAGCAGACACAGAGAGGTTATGTGATGCACCCAGGGTCACCCAGATGTCAGTGATGGACCCAGACCACACACCCAGGCTGGGCCCCTCCAGAGACACTACCCTTAGCCATTGTGCTATGTTGCTTCCTGCTGAACTCAGAGCATCTTCAGGTTAGGGGTGTGGGAAGTGGCAAAACGTCAGGAGGAGGTGAGAAATAAGAGGTAAGGCAGAAAGTTAGGGAAAGGAGGAGTTCTTTTTCTTGGGGTCACAATAAATTCCAACAAGAGAGATAATACAAAAATAGCAGCCATTGTAATTGAAAAGGTAGATCCCATTCTATCTAGTTATCTATTTAACTCCCAAAGTGTCATATAATTTAGAGCTAGAAAAATTGCCTTATTTTAAAGCTGGGCAAGCAGAGGCCCAGAGAAGTCCCTAAGTGCCAAGTTACAAAGAGAAATTCCCAGAGGCACCTGCTTAAGAAGACAGATACCTACTCAGTCGAACCTTTCTTACGAGGGTATGAAGAACCCCACTCAGTCAAACCTTTCTTACGAGGGTATGACATTTTAATAAACAAAACAACCCAGGTCATTAAAATATCTGCTACCTTAGGACAGACAGGAGCGCAGAACAGAGGGGTATGCGAGGCTGCCTACCCTAACCGCAGCCAGCTGTCCTCCAGGGGGAGCCAGAGTCAGTCCTTGTCTCTAAACAGAGCCTCCTTCACACGCACTTACAAACACAAGAAACACAAATGTAGAACTGTCTCGGCCTGAAACGGACAGATGTCTAATAGGATGCTGTGGATTTGGCACAAACAGAGGATAAGGCCAGCTGGGGAAATGTCTCAATTCCAGACACTGCTCAGCAGCTTTCTAGCATCCCCTCTGTGATAGCTGGGTCACATCTGTATTGTGTTCCCAGCTGGACACCTCATTTCTAAAGTGATAGTGACAAGTGTCCCAGGGAAGGGAAATTAGCAAATACTAAGACTGTTGGGCGGACCCATGGTCTTCAGCCCAGAGAAGGCGAACCAGTGGGCTGAGAACCCACTACTCAAACGGTTGCTCCATCTGTGGAATGAGAAGCATCCCCATCCCTGGACAGATGAGACGGAGCAGGGAAGTCTCTCTGCTCTACAGATGCAGCCCGTCAGGACGGGGCAGGGGCCCAGTCCTCAGCAGCACTTGGAGCACAGCAGTTTTCTGGACCTGGGTCAACCCGGCCACACCCATGATCCTGTGTTCTGTGGGGCCTCAGAGGCTCTTAGAGGAAGCACGAGCCTTTGTGGTCTCGAGGTCCTGGTCCAATGCCTTCATTTTAGAGATGAGGTCTCTGAGGTGCCAGATCCCACAGCCAGTAAGAAACAGAAGTGGGACTCAAATCCAGTCATCCGGACCCTCATCTAGCACTCTCAACATCTGGCCTGCAGCCTCCTCCAGCTGTGGCAGCCACTACGTGTCAAACACATCTTGTCTTTCTGGTGACCCAGAAGCAGCACTGGCATGGCAGCCCCAAAACAGTGACTTATGCATCTGCCAGGCAATCACCACCAGCTGGTCCTCCTCCCAAACACGACAGGCAAGACTCAGTGACTTGGAGGGAGCTTAAGAGACTGCTCTCTTCCAGCTGTCTCTCTCTCACCATGAACAGAGGTGCTATTTCTCTCCCCAGGACCATGGCGAACAGAAATTGCTGTGGAAATCTCTTCTTTGCCATTGGCCATAAAGAATGTATCTTCTAGGCCAAAAGAAGAAGGCTTAGAGTCACAGAGCCATCAAATAAGAAGGGCCATCAGAAGTCAGCCAGTGCCCTCCAATTCTGTGCATGATGCTCAATATGTAATTCTAACACATGAGAGACTATATTAAAATAGGAAAGCTGACACCATGCCACTTAACACCTTCCCTTTAATTCCAGGTCAGAGCAGCAGGTCTGAACACTGGGTCAGCGCCCACCCTCGCCCCCCAAAAGAGGCACAAACAGAAAGAACCATGACAGTATCTGTCTCACAGACTCCTCAGCCACTCTGATGGTGACCTGGGCCTCCCCACTTAAGGGGTATTTGGGGCTCCTATGCCTTCCTGCAGCCATCCACAGAAGCCCCCTCCTGACCCCCCACTCAGCCCATCCTCCAATGGCAGGGGCTTCATTTCTTGACATCCTGGGCCTTGGGCACTGTAGTTCTGCTATCTGAGAAAATCCCCAGAAGACTCTGAACAGTGAGAGCCTTCTTAACAAGGACTGGTTTTGTTTGTTTGTTTGTTTGTTTGTTTTTGTTTTCTTTGGCCACGGATAAAATTCAAGCCCCAATACATCACGTCTGTGAGCTTGTAGAAAGCTGGCTTCTGACCACAGAGGTTAGAGAAGAGTGTCCCTCAGCCAACACTCAGCAGACACATATCTGGTGTGACCTCTGAGCTCACACCACCGGGGCCAGAGCTGCCCAGAGCAGGGTCACATGATGATGATCCCTGCTCCCTCCCCAGCCTGCACCAAGCCCATGTTTGTTTCACATGCACCATATCCATCACCTTGGTCAGTCCTCATAACTACCATGGCAGTTAGTATGCTCGCATTTTACAGATGAGAAAATATAGGCTTCAAAAGCTTAAGGGAGGGCTTCCCTGGTGGCGCAGTGGTTGAGAGTCCGCCTGCCGGTGCAGGGGACACGGGTTCGTGCCCCGGTCTGGGAGGATCCCACATGCCGCGGAGCGGCTGGGCCCGTGAGCCATGGCCGCTGAGCCTGCGCGTCCGGAGCCTGTGCTCCACAACGGGAGAGGCCACAACAGTGAGAGGCCTGCGTACCACAAAAAAAAAAAAAAAAAAAAAAGCTTAAGGGAAATGCCCAAAGCCACACAGATAAGAAAACACAGAACCAGAACTTGAACTCAGGCCTTGCTTCTCCAAGGCCAGTGCCTCTCACCACATGGCAGCCATGGAGCCTATACAACCTGGGTGAAACCCTTTCTTGAACTCTATTTCAGAATCAAGAGCTGGCCTAAACTATGCTAGGCTCAATCCCCAGTGCTTCCCACAGCATGCTAGTCTTGCAATTATTACTCATTTACGATGGCTCTCCATGGCGCTCTCAACTAAAAGTTTTATTATGCATTAATATGATTCAGTTCCTCAAATATTTGTGTTTCAATTCCACAGGGTTTTTTTGTTTTGTTTTGTTTTTTGCGGTATGCGAGCCTCTCAGTGTTGTGGCCTCTCCCGTTGCGGAGCACAGGCTCTGGACACGCAGGCTCAGCGCCCATGGCTCACGGGCACAGCTGCTCCGCGGCATGTGGGATCTTCCCGGACCGGGGCATGAACCCGTGTCCCCTGCATCGGCAGGTAGACTCTCAACAACTGCGCCACCAGGGAAGCCCCCTCCACAGGTATTTATAGGCACCAAAGAAATTAGTTTTCATATTTTGAAATGGAGAGTTGCTTCTTCTTTCAGTAAGTCCGTTTATCCAATTGCCCATGTATTCAAATATATTTATTGAGTGTATAGTGTGTATATAGCTCTGTTCTGGGTTCTGGGGATAGAACAGTGATCAGGACAGACAAGGTTCCTGCTAAGACAGAACTTATATTCTAGCAGAGGAGACAAGTAAACAAGTAAATAAATAAATGAGATGACTTCAGGAATAAGTGCTACAAAGAAAATAAAACAGGTGACTAGGGGGCAACAAGAGATGACGTTCGCACTGATAATGGAGAAGAAGCCAACCCTCGAAAAATCAGGTGGAAGAAAGTTCTAGGCAGAAGGAACAGCAAGTGCAAAGTCCCTGAGGCAGCAATGACCTAACCCTAACCCTCTTCCCTTGGCCAGTGTTAACAGGACTTAGAAAGCTCAGGGAAAGCAGTGGAAGATGAGGAACGTTAATTCACACAAGGCCTCTTAGGCCAACGGAAGAGCTTTGGTTTTCGGTCTAGTTACACGCAGCATGTGCCCCTAGAATTTAGGAATAAAATCACCTTCTGAATTAAACCAGTAAAACCCACACACCATTGATGTAACTAGCCCCCTGTTGGTTCCTGGAGTGAGCACCCAAAGAATTGTAAAGCATCCCAAACTAATCAAGGTGGCCTTGGAGGCAGAGCCAGAACTAGTAAGTAGAAAGTGGCAGACCCAGCATTTGAACTCAGGTCAGCCTGACTCCACAATCCTGAGTCTTTCTCTGCTCCAGGCTCCCACGTAAAGTTTAGACACAGAGCACACATAAAGATAACAAGAAGGAAAAATGAACCACAACACTGAACAGAAAGTGTAATCTCATGCAGCTCTTTCCTTGTGCAAAAGTGGGGTGGGTACGTGGAAGGCAGCCAAGGAAGCAGGCCACCCAAACCTGGTGAGACAAAAGCCCAGCATTTCTCTTATTTCAGATCAAACTCCAAAGGCAAATTTTTAATCAAATAACAACTAATAGCACCCATCCCTACAGCACTTGTTGGCAATGCAACACCAGCCCTTGGTATCTGCGAGGTATTGGTTCCAGGACACCCAGAGGATACCAAAATCTGCAGATGCTCAAGTCCCCTTCTGCCATCTGGAAAACAACATGACAATTCTAAGTTTAAATAAGTGTTTATCTTCCTTGTGACCCAGAGAGTTCATCCCCAGCTATAAATTCCAGAGAAATGTTCACAGGGTTCTATAAGAGGGCATCTATGAAGAAATTCCCAAGTATTGTTTCTTGCGGCCAGGAATTAAAGGCAACCTAGGTTCCTGAGACTAGGGGAAAGGGTAAGAAGAGGTTGTGGCCAGATCTGGCTCACCATTGAGTATCACACAGTCATTAGAGGCCATGAACTAGATGCATTACAGCACAGAGATATCTTGACATGTAACGCCAGTGAAAATGAACACAGCCAATGGTAGACAGCATGGTTATCACCTTTCACAGGAGTGTTCATCTAGCACACCAGCTGATGCACTGAGGAGAGTTAGTAAATACTAGTTCTTTACCTTGTATCTTCCCAGCTCCGTTCCTCCTTCTACAGCCTCCTTTGACAAGCCCTCCTCTTCCTCCCAGGTGGGGTCTAGAGCACCAAGAGAACTTCCTAAGGTCTCCAGGGTAGTTTAAACATTCCTGTCTAAAGGTGAGGGAGATGTGTTAAGCGATTCTGGGGCAAGCTTAAGACTAGAGAAAGAGTTTTGAAAATCAGTGTTAATGAAACCTTGGCCTGAAATCCCAGCATCTTGAGAAGGAGGGCGTGTGAGCTGATGGGCCAGATGTTATTATTACCTTCATTTTACAGACAGGGAACAGAAGCATGGGAAGGATTTAAGTACCTTGCCCCAAGGTACTCACTAACAAAGTCTAGAACCAATCTTAAAGCTCAGGCAGTTTGAATCCAGAGTCCACACTCTGTTTTTGTTTATACATTTTATTTTACGTGTGCACGTGTGTGAGAGAGGAAATCTTTCAAACATACAGAAATGTACAGAGACTAATAAAAAGAATACATTGTGCCTATCTCCCGACTCTATCCAGTCTGTAGCCATTTGACCACAAAGCAGTTTCATTTTCAATGGTGTTTATTTGTTCTCATCTTTTTTTTTTTTTTTCCTCTTGGTCTGTCTTGCTGAGGGGTTCTTTATCTTTTGTTTTCTGCTTTACTGGATCTTTTCTATTGGTTCTTTATTTTCTATTTCATTAATTCGGTCTTTAATATTTCCTTTCCTCTACTTTCTTTGAGTTTGCTCTTCTGTTCTTTTCCTTACTTTTGGAACTGGATTCTTCTTTCAAATATAGATAATTATAGCTCTACATTTTCCTCTCAGAATTGTTTTAGCCATTTCCCACTCACTTTTGAAATGTAGCATTTTCATTATCATTCAATTCAAATGTATAATTTCTATTATGATTTCTTCGATTCATTAATTATTTAGAAAAATATTTTGAATTTCTAACTTATGGGGGGATTGATTATCTTTTCATTATCAATTTCTGATATAATTGCTTTGTGATCAGAGATATATGATATTGGGTTTTTTCTGTGGTTAGAGGTATATATGATATTGGTTTTTTTAAGTCAATATTTGCTACATTATCAATTTTTATCAATGTTCATGTGTGCTTGAAAAAAACATGTACTCTTCAATTGTTAGAGGCAGGGTTTTGTTAAGTGCTTTAGATCAGGGGTCAACAAAAGTCCTATAAAAGGGCCAGATAGTAAATACTTTCAGCTTTGCAAATACTGTCTGTCATAGCTATTCAGTGCTGTCATTGTAGCACAAAAGCAGCCATGGTCAATACTAAATAGATGAACAAGACTGTGTTCCAATAATACTTTATTTACAGAAACAGGCAGTAGGATGGTACTGGCCCACAGGCCATAATTTGCCAATCTCTACCTTAGATCAAGCTTGTCACTTGTGTGTTAAAATATTCTGTATCCCTAATAATTTTTTTGTCTGTTTACTCTATCAGTTGTCGAGTTTTAAGAGTTATGTTTAAATCTCCCTTTATGATAATGGATCTGTTCATTTCTCCTTGTCATTCGGCCAAATTTTGCTTTATGTATACTGAAGTTATGTTATTAGGTACAAGCAAGTTGAAAATTGTTATAGCTCCATGAACCCTTTTTTAAAATCCTTAACAGCATTCTCTGTTAACAGACTGTTCTCTGATGACAATATGGTTATATCAGCTTTCTTTTGGTAGTGTTTGTCTAGTAACTAGCCATTCATTAAAATTCAAAAGTTTTAAATATTTATTTTATATTTACTTATTCCCTCAAATTTCTACTCTCTTTTGGGTAACAGACAGTTTTGCAGTCACTTTAAGTCACAACATAAAATATCAACTTTAAAATGTCTAGTCCTAGATATTAATCCATTAAAATGTTAACTCCATGACAGAAGTTATTTTTATGTATCTTGTTCACTGAGAAATCCCCAGCATTGAGCAATGCCTGGCACAGAATAGGCACTCCATACGTATTTGTTGAAAGACTGAACTCTTGAATCTTCATTTCAAAGTAAGACATCTTCTGTCCCCAAACAGGCTGGTTAAAGGTGGTTTCCGCCTTCCCTATATAGGGCCTATGACAGGTGGAAACTTGGGGTCAGGGAAGGGAGGTATGGTGAGCTTCTTTTTCCTCTTACCCTCTTGCCCCTAGTTTATTAAGCAGGGCTTCAAGCCCCTGAGTGATTGGGGTACAAAGGGGAGGAGAAGCAGGGGCAGTAAAGCTCTTACTTGGCTACTAGCTGGCCCTACAGACTTTACACTCTGGGCCAAGCAGAAGTTACAGCTGGGCTCCTCTGGCTGCAAGTTCCCTGAGGTAGAGGCTGCATGCCATCCCTCTGACTGTCTCACCCCTCTACTCTCGTTCCTTCAGAGGTCCATATCACAGGATCTCACCCTGTCTTTTCGGGCGGGTCTTAAATATTAAGGTTTCCATCTGACTATCTCTGCATGATGCATATCTCATTCGCAGAAACCATCCTTGGCCCTGCTGTAGTGGGAACGTAGGTACTTCCCAAATGCAATCTGTCTGCAATGTCTACTCTGCCTTTCCTGCCAAAGGCCACTTTAGTGTCTCAGTCCTATGTCAAACATCAGAGCAGATCTCTCGCAACTGCAGGAGACAAATCAGGCTCTCTGAGTTGTCTGGTTGAAGAGTTTCCCCCACCCAACCCCAGCACGAAAGATAACTCAGGTTGAATTGAAAGGTTAGGTTCCCTCACCTCTTTACCCTTAGGGGACTGGACTTCAGCAACTTTCCAAAAATTCTCCTCACAAGATCCCTGCTTCAAAATCCTCACCCAGATCCCCTTTGATATACTGGATCCTGCTGACGGGTCTCAGAGTCAAGGAATTGGGGATCAACGTTTCCGTTGGAAATTCTGCATCTTGATTTAGCACCTCGTTTTGAAAATAGCAGATAATTACATCTTGGTGCCCCTGCCAAAACTTCCATTTAACATCCTGTTTGATTTGTATTTCCCAATGCCTCTTTTTATTGTTTAACCTAACATTTTTTAATGCACACAAAGACTTACATTAGCTCAATTCTTCTGTCAAATATTACAGAAATTCAGAGTGCTTAAATGTCCAAAAAAACCTTTTTACCTTAAAATTAGCATTGTTCAGTATTTTACTTCTCCCCGATCTTCGTACTCTCAAATTTGTGATTATCATTGTTTTAAAAAAGTAAATAGTTATTTATATTTATTCACGTTTACCAGTTTCTTTGCCCAATGTTATACCCTCTTTCTTGCTTCTAAGTTCCTCTTCCTTTTTCCTGAAGTTTGTTCCATAGTATGTCTTATCTTTTATTCTTGAATAATAGGTTAGCAAGGCATAATATTCTGTATTAGTTATTTCCTCTCAGCAATTGACATATAATTCCATGGGCATGTGAGGGTGGGGCTTCCACTGTTGTTATGGTATCTATAAATCTAATCATTTTCATTCATAGATGATTTGTTTCTCTCCAGTTATTTTGAGTTCTCTCTTTGTCTTTGGTATTCTGCAGTTTCACCACAATATGCATAGTTTAGTTTTAGTTTCATTTATCCTGCTTGGGGAATCATTGTGATTCCTTTATCTACAGACTAATGTCTTCATATACTAAAAGTTCTCAGCCATTATTTATTTGTTTATTGCTTCTTCTCCATTCTTTCAAATATTTCCTTTTGGAATTATTCTGGACATATTCTGGACTTTCTCCTTTCTTTCATATTTTTTGTACTTTCATCTCTCTGTGCTATAATTTTGATAATTTGATAATTTCCTCTAGTTTACTAATGTATTTACTAATACATTTTTCTTCTGTGTCTACCAAATGCTTAACTGATCTACTGATTTTTAAAATCAATAACTATACCCAGATGCCAAAGCTCTGACTGAGCTTCTGAGTAAGTTCCTATTGGATTGACCTTCCTTCACATAACAATTACATATTCAAAACAACAACAACAAACAATGACTCAAAGGGATTGGACAGTGAAAACTTAAGTCGGCAGTTCTGGAGGGGCACTGACACTTGGAAAAAGGGAGCTGAATGGGGTGAGTTTCCCATTTTTGTACCTTTTAGACTAATGGCAGGTCGTACCACCTTGGAGTGGTTAAAATGCCAGTAGTAGCAAAAAACACGAAATGAAGGGGGGAAATCCCAGAAAAGAGAGATCCAGAAATGCAGCCCCAAATTTTTTGTAAAATTTCTACCCCAATCTCTGGATCTACGAACCATGCATGCACAGATCAGACTCCAGGAAGACTTGCTAAGGAAAAAGAAATAGATGGATATTTAAACTGCAACCCAAGAGATTACGTTTTCAGCTTGGATCCAACCAAGGTAATTGCCTGCTAAAATCAACCAACAACCAAATAAAATCAACACACTTTTTGGAAGAATATAGAAGGGCCAAGTCTGTAAAACATTAACAATGTCCAGGATTCTTGTTACTTGTTCAAAATTACCTGATTTATGAAAACAGGAAAGTATTATCCATTTTCAAGAAAAAAGACAATCAACAAGAACAACATCAAAATAATCCAGATGCTGGAACCAGAAGACAAGAATTTTAAAGCAGCTATTATAACTACATTTGATAATGTAAAAGAAAATGCAATCACAACGAAGAAGATAGGAAACATCATCTGAGAAACATGAACTATAACATAAGGACCAAAAGAAAATTTTAGAACTGTAAAACACAATATCTGCAATAAAAATTCACTGTATGAGCTTGACAACATAATGGAGATGACAGAAGAGAGACTGAATTCATAGATCACTAGAAAATATCCAAATCTCAAGAACAAAGAGAAAAGAGATTTTTAAAAAATGAACAGAGTGAACTAATAAATGAATTCAGTGAAGTTGCAGGATACAAAATCAATATACAAAAGGCAGTTGTGAGGAGACCTTCAAGATGGCCGGAGGAATAAGACATGGAGATCACCTTCCTCCCCACAAATACATCAGAAATACATCTACATGTGGAACAACTCCTACAGAACACTTACTGAACACTGGCAGAAGACCTCAGACTTCCCAAAAGGCAAGAAACTCCCACGTACCTGGGTAGGGCAAAAGAAAAAAGAAAAAACAGAGACAAAAAGAATAGGGATGGGACCTGCACCTCTGGGAGGGAGCTGTGAAGGAGGAAAAGTTTCCATACACTAGGAAGCCCCTTCACGGGCGGAGACAGGGGGTGGGCAGGGGGCGAAGCTTCGGAGCCGCGGAGGAGAGCACAGCAACAGGGGTGCGGAGGGCAAAGTGGAGAGATTCCCAGACAGAGGATCGCTGCCGGCCAGCACTCACCTGCCTGAGAGGTTTGTCTGCTCACCTGCCGGGGCGGGCGGGGCTGGGAGCTGAGGCTTGGGCTTCGGAGGTCAGACCCCAGGGAGAGGACTGGGGTTGGCTGAGTGAACACAGCCTGAAGGGGGCTAGTGCGTCACAGCTAGCCGTGAGGGAGTCCGGGAAAAGGTCTGGACCTGCCTGAGAGGCAAGAGACCATTGTTTCGGGGTGCGCGAGGAGAGGGGATTCAGAGCACTGCCTAAACGAACTCCAGAGAAGGGCGCGAGCCGCGGCTATCAGCACGGACCCCAGAGATGGGCATGAAATGCTAAGGCTGCTGCTGCAGCCACCAAGAAGCCTGTGAGCAAGCACAGGTCACTATCCACACCTCCCCTCCCGGGAGCCTATGCAGCCCGCCACTGCCAGGGTCCCGTGATCCAGGGACAACTTCCCTGGGAGAACACACGGCGCACCTCAGGCTGGTGTAAGGTCATGCTGGCCTCTGCCGCTGCAGGCTCACCCCGCACTCCATACCCCTCCCTCATCCCAGCCTGAGTGAGCCAGAGCCCCCGAATCAGCTGCTATTTTAACCCCGTCCTCTCTGAGCAAAGAACAGACGCCCTCAAGTGATCTACACGCAGAGGCGGGGCCAAATCCAAAGCTACATACACCCCATAAGCTGAGCAAACAAAGAAGAGAAATGGAAATCTCTCCCAGCACCCTCAGGAGCAGTGGATTAAATCTCCACAATCAACTTGATGTACCCTGCATCTGTGGAATACCTGAATAGACAACAAATCATCCCAAACTGAGGCGGTGGACTTTGGGAGCAACTGTAGACTTGGGGTTCGCTTTCTGAATCTAATTTGTTTCCAGATTAATGTTTATCTTAGTTTAGTGTTTAGAGTTTATTATCATTGGTAGATTAGTTTATTGATTTGGTTGCTCTCTTCTTCCTTTTTTAAAAATATATAGGTATATATACTTTCTTCCTTCTTCTCTTTTTGTGAGTGTGTAGGTGTATGCTTCTTTGTGTGATTTTGTCTGTAAAGCTTTGCTTTTAACATTTGTCCTAGGGTTCTGTCTTTCCTTTTTTTTTCCTTTTTTTTAGTATAGTTTTTAGTGCTTGCTATCATTGGTGGATTTATTTTTTTGGTTTGGTTGCTCTCTTCTTTCTTTCTTTCTTCTTTTTTCTAATTACTTTTTAATTTTTTTATTTTTAATAATTATTTTTTATTTTAATAACCTTATTTTCTTTATTTATTTCTCTCTCTTTCTTTCTTCCTTTCTTCCTTTCTTTCTTTCCTTTTTTCTCCATTTTCTTCTGAGCCATGTGGCCGACAGGGTCTTGGTGCTCCAGCCAGGTGTCAGGCCTATGCCTCTAAGGTGGGAGAGCCGAGTTCAGGACATCGGTCCACTAGAGACCTCCCTGCTCCACGTAATACCAAATGGTGAAAGCTCTCCCAGAGCACTCCATCTCAGTGCTAAGACCCAGCTCCACTCAACGACCAGCAAGCTACAGTGCTGGACACCCCATGCTAAACAACTTGCAAGACAGGAACACAAACCCACTGCTTAGCAGAGAGGCTGTCTAAAATCATAATAAGGTCACAGAAACCTCAAAACACACCACTGGACATGGTCCTGCCCAACAGAAAGACAAGAACCAGCTTCATCCACCAGAACACAGGCACTAGTCTCCTCCACCAGGAAGCCTACACAACCCACTGAATCAACCTTAGCCACTGGGGGCAGACACCAAAAACAACAGTAACTATGAACTTGCAGCCTGTGAAAAGGACACCCCAAACACAGTAAGTTAAGCAAAATGAGAAGACACAGAAACACACAGCAGATGAAAGAGCAAGGTAAAAACCCACCAGCCCAAACAAATGAAGAGGAAATAGGCAGTCTACCTGAAAAAGAATTCAGAGTAATGAGAGTAAAGATAATCCAAAATCTTGGAAATAGAATGGAGAAAATACAAGAAACATTTAACAAGGACCTAGAAGAACTAAAGAGAAAACAATGAAGAACAAAACAATAAACGAAATTAAAAATTCTCTAGAAGGAATCAATAACAAAATAACTGAGGCAGAAGAATGGATAAGTGACCTGGAAGATAAAATAGTGGAAATAGGGCTTCCCTGGTGGCGCAGTGGTTGAGAGTCCGCCTGCTGATGCGGGGGACACGGGTTCGTGCCCCGGTCTGGGAGGATCCCACATGCCGCGGAGCGGCTGGGCCCATGAGCCATGGTCGCTGAGCCTGTGTGTCCGGAGCCTGTGCTCCGCAAGGGGAGAGGCCACAGCAGTGAGAGGCCCGCATAACAAAAAAAAAAAAAATAGTGGAAATAACTACTGCAGAGCAAAATAAAGAAAAAAGAATGAAAAGAATTCAGGACAGTTTTAGAGACTTCTGGGACAACATTAAATGCAGCAACATTCGAATTATAGGGGTCCCAGAAGAAGAAGAGAAAAAGAAAGGGACTGAGAAAATATTTGAAGAGATTATAGTTGAAAACTTCCCTAATATGGGAAAGGAAATAGTCAAGTCCAGGAAGCACAGAGAGTCCCATACAGGATAAATCCAAGGAGAAACACACCAAGACACATATTACTCAAACTATCAAAAATTAAATACAAAGGAAAAATATTAAAAGCAGCAAGGGAAAAACAACAAATAACGTACAAGGGAATCCCCATAAAGTTAATAGCTGATCTTTCAGCAGAAACTCTGCAAGCCAGAAGGAAATGGCAGGACATATTTAAGTGATGAAAGGGAAAAACCTACAACCAAGATTACTCTACCCAGCAAGGATCTCAGTCAGATGCCACAGGGGAATTAAAACCTTTACACACAAGCAAAAGCTAAGAGAATTCAGCACCACCAAACCAGCTTTACAACAAATGCTAAAGGAACTTCTATAGACAGGAAACTCCAGAGAAAGAAAGGACCTACAAAAACAAACCCACACAATTAATAAAATGGTAATAGGAACATACATATTGATAATTATCTTAAATGTAAATGGATTAAATGCTCCAACCAAAAGACATAGACTGGATGAATGGATACAAGAACAAGACCCATATATATGCTGTCTACAAGAGACCTACTTCAGACCTAGGGACACATTCAGACTGAAAGTGAGGGGATGGAAAAGGATATTTCATGCAAATGGAAATCAAAAGAAAGCCAGAGTAGCAATTCTCATATCAGACAAAATAGACTTTAAAATAAAGACTATTACAAGAGACAGAGAAGGACACTACATGTGATCAAGGGATCAATCCAAGAAGAAGATATAACAATTGTAAATATTTATGCACCCAACACAGGAACACCTCAATATATAAGGCAAATGTTAACAGCCATAAAAGGGGAAATTGACAGTAACACAATCATAGTAGGGGACTATAACACCCCACACTCACCAATGGACAGATCATCCAAAATGAAAATAAAGAAAGGAACACATGCTTTAAATGACACATTAAACAAGATGGACTTAACTGATATTTATAGGACATTCCATCCAAAAACAACAGAATACACTTTCTTCTCAAGGGCTTATGGAACATTCTCCAGGATAGATCATATCTTGAGTCACAAATCAAGCCTTGATAAATTTAAGAAAATTAAAATTGTATCAAGTATCTTTTCTGACCACAACACTATGAGACTAGATATCAATTACAGCAAAAAATCTGTAAAAAATACAAACACATGGAGGATAAACAATAAACTACTTAATAACCAAGAGATCACTGAAGAAATCAAAGAGGAAATCAAAAAATACCTAGAAACAAATGACAGTGAAAACACGAAAACCCAAAACCTATGGGATGCAGCAAAAGCAGTTCTAAGAGGGAAGTTTATAGCAATACAATCCTACCTCAAGAAACAAGAAACATCTCAAATAAACGGCCTAACCTTACACCTAAAGCAATTAGAGAAAGAAGAACACAAAAACCCCAAAGTTAGCAGAAGGAAAGAAATCATAAAGATCAGATCAGAAATAAATGAAAAAGAAATGAAGGAAACAATAGCAAAGATCAATAAAACTAAAAGCTGGTTCTTTGAGAAAATAAACAAAATTGATAAACCATTAGCCAGACTCATCAAGAAAAAAAGGGAGAAGGCTCAAATCAATAGAATTAGAAACGAAAAAGGAGAAGTAACAACTGACACTGCAGAAATACAAAGGATCATAAGAGATTACTACAAGCAACTCTATGCCAATAAAATGGACAACCTGGAAGAAATGGACAAATTCTTAGAAAAGCAAAGCCTTCTGAGACTGAACCAGGAAGAAATAGAAAATATAAACCGACCAATAACAAGCACTGAAATTGAGACTGTGATTAAAAATCTTCCAACAAACAAAAGCCCAGGACCACATGGTTTCACAGGTGAATTCTATCAAACATTTAGAGAAGAGCTAACACCTATCCTTCTTAAACTCTTCCAAAATATAGCAGGGGGAGGAACACTCCCAAACTCATTCTACGAGGCCACCATCACCCTGATACCAAAACCAGACAAAGATGTCACAAAGAAAGAAAACTACAGGCCAATATCTCTGATGAACATAGAAGCAGGTTGATTAAGATTAGATGCAGCGAAAAGAAACGAAACGAAAAGAAATGAAATTGAGTTATTTGTAGTGAGGTGGATGACCTAGAGTCTGTCATACAGAGTGAAGTAAGTCAGAAAGAGAAAAACAAATACCGTATGCTAACACATATATATGGAATCTAAAAAAAAAAGAAAGAAAAAAATGGTCATGAAGAACCTAGGGGCAAGACGGGAATAAAGACACAGACCTACTAGAGAATGGACTTGAGGACACGGGGAGGGGGAAGGGTAAGCTGGGACGAAGTGAGAGAGTGGCATGGACATCTATACACTACCAAATGTAAAATAGATAGCTAGTGGGAAGCAGCTGCATAGCACAGGGAGATCAGCCCAGTGCTTTGTGACCACCTAGAGGGGGTGGGATAGGGAGGGTGGGAGGGAGATGCAAGAGGGAGGTGATATGGGATATATATATATGTATAGCTCATTCACTTTGTCATAAAGCAGAAACTAACACACCATTGTAAAGCAATTATACTCCAATAAAGACATTAAAAAAAAAAGTCAGTTGTGCTTCTATACACTAATACCAAACTATCAGTAAGAGAAATTAAGAAAACAATCTGGGCTTCCCTGGTGGCACAGTGGTTGAGAGTCCGCCTGCCAATGCAGGGGACATGGGTTCGTGCCCTGGTCCGGGAGGATCCCACATGCCACGGAGCGGCTGGGCCCATGAGCCATGGCCACTGAGCCTGTGCGTCCGGAGCCTGTGCTCCACAACGGGAGGGGCCACAGCAGTGAGAGGCCTGCGTACCACAAAAAAAAAAAAAAAAAGAAAGAAAACAATCTATTTACAATTGCATCAAAATTAATAAAATATCTAGGAATCAATTTGACCAAGGAGGTGAAATATCTGTACACTGAACACTGTAAGACACCAATGAAAGAGAATGAAGCCACAAAGAAATGGAAAGATAGTCATGCCCATGGAATGGAAGAATTAATATCATCCATACTACCTAAAGCAATCTACAGATTCAATGCATTCCCTATCAAAATTCTAATGGCATTTTTCACAGAAATAGAAAAAATAATCCTAATATTTGTAGGGAATCACAGAAGACTTTGAATAGCCACTGCAGTCTCGAGAAAAAAGAATAAAGCTGGAGGCATCACACTACCTGATTTCAAACTATATTACAAAGCTGTAATAAGCAAAACAGTATGGTATTGGCATAAAAACAGACACAAAGATCAATGCAACAGATTAGGGAGTCCAGAAATAAACCCATGTACATATGGTCAATTAATTTGCAACTCAGGAGCCAAGAATATACACTGGAGGAAAGGATAGTGTCTTCAATAAATGGTGATGGGAAAACTGGACAGCCACATGCAAAATAATGCAACTGGACTACTCTCTTACACTGTACACAAAAATCAAGTCAGAATGGATTAAAGACTTGAACATAAGACCTGAAACCATAGAACTCCAAGAAAACATAGTGGGTAAGTTCCTTGACATCAGTCTTGGCCATGACTTCTTTGATTTGATACCAAAAGCAAAGGCAACAAAAGTAAAGCCAAACATGTGGGACTACATGAAACTAAAAAGCTTTCTGTAGAGCAAAGAAAATCATCAGCAAAATGAGAAGGCAACCTAGTAAACAGGAGAAAATAGTTGCAAGTCATATACCTGATAAAGGGTTAATATCTAAATTACATAAAGAACTCATACAACTCAACAGCAAAAACACAAACAATTTGATTAAAAAATAAGTAGAGGATCTGAATAGACATTTCTATAAAAAAAGACACACAGGTGGCCAACAGGTGCATGAAAAGGTGTGCAACATAACTAGTCATCAGGGAAATACAAATCAAACCCCAGTGAGATATCACCTCGTACCTGTCAGAATGGCTATTATCAAGAAGTCAAGAAATAACAAGTGTTGGTGAAAATGTGGAGACAATAGAACCCTTCTGCACTGTTGGTGGGGATGTAAATTGGTGCAGCCACAATTGAAAACAGTATGGAGGTTCCTCAAAAAATTAAAAATAGAACTACCATATGATCCAGCAATTTCACTTCTGAGTATTTATCCAAAGGAAATGAAATCACTGTCTTAAAAAGATATCTGTATCCCATGTTCATTGCAGCATTATTTACAATAGCCAGGACATGGAAGCAACCTACATGTCCACTGAAGAATGAATGGATAAAGAAAATGTGGTATATATATATACAATGGAATATTATTCAGTCATAAAAAAGAAGGAAATCCTGCCATTCACAACAACATGGATGGAACTTGAGGGCACTATGCTAAGTGAAATAAGTCAGATGGAGAAAGACAAATATTGTATGACATCACTTATATGTGGAATATAAAAAACCTAAAAACTAAAAAACAAAACCAAACTCATAGATAGAACAGATTGGTTTCCATAGGTTGGGGGGTGGTGGAGGTGGTCAAAAAAGTACACACTTCCAATTATAAGATGAGGAAATCCTGGGAACGTAATGTACAGCATGGTGACTGCAGTTAACAATACTCTATTGTCTATTTGGAAGTTGCAAAGAGAGTAGTTCTTAAAAGTTCTCATCACAAGGAAAAAATTGTAACTAACTGTTAACTAAACTTATTGTGATAATTATTTCACAATGTATACATACATCAAGTCACTATGTTGTATACATAAAACAAATATATATGTCAATTATATCAGCTAAAAAAGTCCACACATGGTCAGCTAAAATTTTTTTTAAAATTTTTTTAAATAAAAGAAATGTCAAAAAAAAAACCCAAAAAAGGAATAGAGCCTCAGGAGCTAGAGGGACAATATGAAAAGATTTACATGTATGTATTTGGAGTCCAGGAAGAACAGACATGAGAGAATAAGGGTAGAAAAAAATCTGAAAAAATATTGGCTGAAATTTTCCTAAATTATGTAAAAGATATAAATTATAGATTTAGGAATCTCAGTGAACTTCAAGCAGGTAAAATACAAAGAAAATTATGCCTAGTTACATGACAAAACAGCTGCTGAAAACCAAAGATAGAAAATCTTTAAGACAGCCAGAGAAAAATGACACATCTCATACAGAGGATCAAATTTCAAATTTCAGGTAACTGTTCATTAGAAAAAAATGAAATGGCAGCCGAGGATAACGGAACAACATCCTTAAAATGCTGAAAGAAAAAAAATTAAACTCAGAACTCTGTATCAAGTGAAAATGTCCTTTAAGAATGAAAATGACCCAAATGTATTATGTTAAGTAAAAGAAGCCAGACCGGAGAGCACGCCTGTATGGGCCCATTTAAATGAAATATCCAAAAAAAGGCAAATTTATAGAGGCAGAAAGTAGGTTAGTGGTTGTTTGGGGCTGGGGTAGGAACAAAGATGCACTGCAAATGGAAAGAAGGGGTGTTCTCGGGGGGCGGAGTAGGGAGGAAATGCTCCCTGACCTGGAAACTTGGCCATTGCCCCCAATCCCTCCCCCACAATGTACTCCCAGAGCATCCTGTCCATTTCCCATAATAACACTCAGTGGGTATTATAATCGTGTTTACTATCAACCTTCCCCATTAATTATGAACTTCATGAGGACAGGCTCTGGTTCCAAATTGTTTTTCTTGGTACCCCCCATCCCTCACACAGTGCCTGGATACAAACTTAGGGCTCAATACATACTTGGTGAATGGAATTATGCTTCTAATTCCCTGTTGGTAAGCCCTTTCCACAAATTGTGGGCCCCTAGGTTCTCCTCTGTGGGGCCTCTCTCTCTCCATAGGGTCTCTTATCCTCCAGGGCCCTTCTCTCCAGCAAGAGAGCCTGGATTTCTTCAGCTTGCGGTGGGTTCTGAGAGAACAAAAGTGGAAGCTGCCAGGCCTCACTGCCACCGCATCCTATTGGGCAAAGCAAGTCACAAGGCCAGCCCAGATTCATGGGACCTGCTTCTGGATGGGAGGACCAGCGGGTACACAGAGGGCCGAGAGGAACTGTTGACAGCCAGATAGAACTACCGCTGTCCTCTTCTGCTTGTATTCCTTGTTAATTCCTTAGAGATTATTTCCCATTCTTTGCATGGGGACAAAGAAAACAATGGTGTGGTTAGAGGTTCACTTGGCCTAGGCCTTAGGATACTAGTATTACCTGGAAGAGGGTCTCCAAGAAGGCTGCTCTGCATTTTTCCCAGTCCAGCTACACCACTGGAGTCCCCAGATTTGGGGGTATCAGTGTGGTTTCTCAAAATTTCCTACACTTACCTTTCATCACACAAAACTGCTTTATGTGGAAAAGCAAGCTCTCCATCAACTCAAACATCTTCCTACCATTTGGTCTACACGGCTCTGAATCTGGAAAAGGTCTGCTAATGTTTGTAGAATGCAGTTGAGACTTGTGCCTAGTTCAAACATTCATGTTCTATTCTTTGCAGTTTTCACTTCCTTTTGTTTGTCCAGTTCCACTTTCCCCAATGCTAAGGACTGATTTGAGACCCCCCAAATTCATGTGTTAAAACACTAACCCACCATGGGACTGTATCTGGAGATAGGGTCTTTAGGAGGTAACTAAGGTTAAATGAGGTCAGAAGGGTGGGGCCCTAGTCCAATAGGGCTGGTGGCTTTCTTAGAAAAGGAAGTGAAAAAAATCTTTCTCTCTCTCTCCATCATGTGAGGCAAGCCAGGAAGGGAACTCTCACCAGAATTCAACCATGCCAGCACCCCAATCTTGGACTTCCAGCCTCCAGAACTGTGAGAAAACAAATGTCTGTTGCATAAGCCACCCAGTCTGTGGTATTTTGTTAAGGAAGCTTGAGCTGACCAAGACTTTGCATCAACTGCTTAAATCTCCTCACAAGGACGCAAAGATGCAGGTATCACATCTCACAGATGAAGAAAAGGGGACCAGTCTTAATTAGAGTAATGTGACCAAGGTCACTCAGTAAGTGACAGATCGGAACCCAGGATGCCTGGCCCCAAGGCCCAAGCTCCACCTTCCTGCCTCCCGTGGATCTCCTGGTAACTTGCAGTTGGGGAAAGGAGGTGGAGTCCTGGACTTGTTGCAGCTGGTGGCTGTTTGCTCCTGGCTCTGTCCTCTACTTCATTCTACACTCTCCTTAGGCACAGGCCACCCCAGAGTGGTGACCTCGAGGGTACGGAGAGAAGAGGAATTCTGCTTGGGCTGCACATTCCTTCCCAGCCTTTGAGGAGGGCAACAAAGAAGCCCAATTAGCGCGGAGTATGTAGGTGGGCGGGGAGACAGCGGCTTTTGTCTTCCCTTCTTGGGGAAGTACACACACAGCTCCTTTCTAGGTCCTGGTCATTCCAAGAGGGCGCTAGGACACCAGCATGCATACTCCTGTCACTTATTCAAAAGCCCTGAAACCAAATATTTTAAAAATCCATTTATTTCTTTCTTGGCACATAAAAGTCTGGTTACTTGCTATTTCAAAGTAGGCAGCAGAAGCAAAGAAGCTGGTTTGTGAGCTCTAGTGACAGATTTAATCTCTAGTGAAAAACCACCATTGTACAGCAGTTTTCAGTGTTCAGGGCACGTTTACACCACTCCAGCTTTATCCTCACATCAGGTGTCAGTAGGGCGAGTATTTGAGTATCATGATCCCCATTTCATAGGTGAGGAAATGAAGACACACAGGAAGTAAGAAACTAGCCCAAGGAAACACCAAGAATCCACCCCAGAGCTTCGAATTCTGAGTGCAACACTCTCTCCATCTCAGAAGGCTCCGTAACACTGGTGATGATCATCACCCATTTCCTAACTACCTCTAATAGAAATTTCTATTACTTTTCACTAATCATTTCTTGCTTTATCGAAACTACTATCTATCATTTTGTAACTTAATCATAGCCTGGTATAGTAGGAAAGGTAATACTCCCTTTTCAACTGAGGACAGGCTCACACAGCTAATGTTTTAAGTGGCCTAGACCTTAGTCCTGACATTTTTCCTTGAGATCCATACAACCCACCTGCCAATCGACAACCTCAATAACCCCCAACCCCCACTAAAAAACCCTCTAATACCTAAGCAACTAGAAAAGATCTTTTGTGTCTGGTTTATGCTGTTTGTGAAAAGCTAGTGCTTCCCATGAACATGAGAAACATTAACTCACATGAATAAGAATCAGAGTTAACATGTATTGGTGATCACCAGATTCTGGGCCCTGTTTTAATGCTTGACATGTAATAATAACTCATTTAAGTCTCACTACTTTTGACATGACCTCCAGAGACCCCTTGGTCCCACAGCACCTCCACCTCCCTGCAGCCCTGAAAGAGTGATGGACTGTAATGTGAATGATTCACCCCTGTTGTGCAGTGCACAACCTGTACAACTGGACACGGCCACCCTGCTGGGCTATGCCACTGTTACCCCCTCATTCTGGTATAGGACTTACTTGAGGCCTTCTCTCCCACAAATGAGGCTGCCTCCTTTCTTTTCCAGAGCCTGTGAGCCATCTGCATATTTTATCATTCATTAATAGACATTTTGTAAAAGGCTTATTTCTCTTTTGCACAGTGGCTTCCCCATGGGTCACCATCACAGAGGTGAGGGTGCACTGCCCCTGGGAAAGACTGAATGAGGAATTTAGGGACTTGAGGAAATGGGAGATTCTAAACAGAGTACATGGCCTTAGATGGGTAGCAGCATTTACTCAGGGTTTTCAGTATGTGTGCAGGGGTGTGAGGTGTCCTAGGCTTTTAAGTAACATGTAATTACAGTGTGGTTTATCTCATACAACAATTAGGCGGAGCATTAGAGAAGATAAAGGGAGAAGGGCACCAGGCACTAGGCCAGGTACTTCACTATTTGTGTACACAAACCATTCAACACCAAAGAAAATGCTGTCAAGTTCATACTACTGTCTACATTTTACAGAGGAGGAAATGTAACCTCAGAAATGGCTCATCCTTCAAAACCCAGCTCAGGGGTGTGAACTGATACAACCTTTTTGTTTGGCTACAAATATCAAGAGCCTTATCTTCTCTGTGACCCAGTAATATACTCCTCAGAATTTATCCCAATGAAATAATCAGAGATTGGCCTAAAGAATATGTAGAGGGATGTTCACTGCAACATTAACCATTGATGTTGTTATTAATTAGAATTGAGAACGGCAAAAAATATGGAACATCTTAAATGGCCACTGGGGAAATGGCCAAGTAGATTATGGTAGATCCAAATAAAAGGCTATCATGCAGTCACTAATAATCAGGTGCTCAAGATAATTATGACATGGGAAAATGTTCATGATCAAAGAAACCAAAATTATATATAGTAAAAATCATTTATAAGTATATGTGTAGCTATACACAGAAAACAGTCAAAGGAAATGCACCAAAGCATTAACAGTAGCTGTCACTCGGTGGTGGGACAACGGGGGATTTTTTTTCTTCTTTATACATGTGTATCATTTTCAAACATTCTATAAAGAACAGGTATCACTTTAATAGTCAGGGAGAAGTGTCACTGACTTCAAAACCTGCTCAGGCAATAGCAGACCAGACTAATAGTGCCTGGGCATCTCCACGCACTTGGCACTGAGCGGGCCATACAAACTCATTTATTCTTGAGCGGAGAATTTAAAACCTCTGTTTTATAGGTGAAGAAACTAAAGCTTAAAGAGGTGTGGTGTCTTCCCCAGGCCACACGGAACCCACGTCCTTCTGTTTGACTCTGAAGCCCCAGCTCTTTCCTCTAGCTGGGGCTCTTTCCTACCTCTACTGTATCTGGGCAGGACAAAGAGCCACCCAGCGAAGGTGGTGCCCCATAGCTGGGGTGCTGCTGACAGCAGAGATCAGGGAATTCTTCCTGAAATAGGTAGGAGACATGGGCCTGGATGGATGGAGAGGTGCTTTCTTCTCACACCCCAAATCCACATGACATTCTGCTTTTCCACTAGCTTTTTCACCAGGAGCTTTTCACTGCATGTCCTCACTGACAACACCTAAAACCTAAGAACGACCTGATTTTCTTTCTGAATCGGTTTCCATGCCTCTCCCTATTGACGGGCTTTGTGACACCTCTTCCTCGCTGCTGTGGTTTTTGCCAACATTACCAACTTACCATCACCTGCAAATGAATGCTCTCTTTTGCCTAATCCTAGATGAGCTGATTTTTACATTGTTTCAGGATAGCATAGAGGTTCCAGGTAGGATGTCTGAGGCACCACTGGAAAGGCATGGGCTGCGGACAGTGAGGAAGTGGCCAGGCCAGGCCTGCTCTCCCCTCCCCCACCCCAACCAGAGCAGCCATTATGCATCTTTGGGTGAATACTGGGCTTTGTTCGAAGAAAGGACCTGAGAGTGATTGAAGGCTATGGATCTAGATCATTAATAGATATATTAAATATTCCATAATTAAAGTATTCCTGTAGAACTCAATCACAGACAGAACATGAGGATGATCTTTTCAAGGTTGCACTTAAATCTCATTGATTCTAATTCACTGGGCAATTTCAGCAAGGCCTGCCTTTTCTAAAGGCTTACTGGGGAAAGATTGTGTGTGTGTATGTGTGTATGGGGGATGGAGGGGGAGTAAAATAGGGAGGGAGAGGTGGGGAGAGGAGAGTCAGGAGGGAGAGAAGAGAAGAGAGAGAGGGGACAGGCAGGGAAGTCGGGGACCTGGGGACTCCTAGGATAGCTCTCTGGCTTCTTCAAACACTGACATCAAAGAACATCTTTATTTTATTTGTAGTTTCCCAGTAAGCCATGACCCTGGCCTCCCTGCTTTTGGAGGTGCTATTTCCTCTGCACGGAAAGTCTTTTCTGTGCTGATTCAGCCGGTAAACTGCTCAAACCTCACCTGGGACCCTCTCCTTCACCTCCCTGGGAGCCACAGACAGTGTGAGGGCTGCTGGGATGATGCCCAGCTCCCGGTGCAAACCCCAGTGGAAACAGCCATAGTCCCGAGTCAGCTGGATGGCCCTCTGCTTGTCCTTCTGCACGGCAGGCTGAAGTCTCCTTGAGGACATGAGTCCTCCTTGTCGCCTCTGCACCCCAGGCCCAGCTCCAGGCCTGACACCTGGCCATACGCTTTTCTCGCAGTCAGGCAGCCCTGCTTCTGAGTCTGGACTCAGTTAATCAATAGGTACAGGACCTTGGAACGTTACTTAACCCTCCAGAGCCTCAGTTCCATTACCTGTAAAATGGGTATAATGCCACCCATCAGAAGGTGGTTGAGGGGACTGACTGGCCTCCTTACCTTTATTTGTCTCCACAGCACTCAGCACCATCTGAAAAATTATATACTAACTTTATTGTTTGTCTTCCCTCGCAAGAAAGCAGGGATGTCATACAACAGGGACTGGCACCTGGTAGGGGCTCCATAAATATCACTGCATGAATGAATGCACTGAATATATACATGGACAGCCCCTCAAGTAATGCCTGACCCAGTGACTGTACTCACAAAGGAGAGAGAGTTCTAGCCAATGACCCTGTGGCTCCCCCAGCACAGGCAGACTATCATCAGAAGAGTGAGGAGAAAGTCAGAGGAGCAATTAGAAGTGAACCAAATGAAACTAGAAGCCTGTGCACTGTCGGTGGGAATGCAAAGTGGTATGACTGCTAAGGAAAACAGTGTGGAGATTCCTCAAAAAATTAAAAATAGAACTTCCATATGATCCAGTGATCCCACTTCTGGATATACACAATAAAGAATTAAAAACAGGGGCTCCCCTGGTGGAGCAGTGGTTAAGAATCTGCCTGCCAATGCAGGGGACATGGGTTCGAGTCTTGGTCCAGGAAGATCCCACATGCCGTGGAGCAACTAAGCCTGTGCACCACAACTACCGAGCCTGCATTCTAGAGCCAGCGAGTCACAACTACTGAGCCTGTGCACCACAACTACTGAAGCCCGTGTGCCTAATGCCTGTGCTCTGTAACAAGAGGAGACACCGCAATGAGAAGCCTGTGTACTGCAACAAAGAGTAGCACCCGCTCGCCACAACTAGAGAAAGCCTGCGCACAGCAACGAAGACCAAATGCAGCCACTAAATAAATAAATCTAAAAAAAAGAATTAAAAACAGTATCTCAAAGCGATACATGCACGTTCATGTTCATTGCAGCATTATTCACAATAGCCAAGAGGTAGAAAAAACCTCCATGTCCATCAATGGATGAACAATAAACAAAATATGATATATACATTCAATGGAATACTATTCAGCCTTAAGAAAAGAAAATCCTCCCATATGTGGCAACATGGGTGAATCCTGAGGACATTATTGTTGCTAAGGGGTAATGAGCTGGTCCCAGAAGGACAAATACTATCAATACATGACTATACTTATATGAGGTATCTGAAACAGTCAAATTCATAGACTCAGAGAATGAAATGGTTGTTGCCAGGAACTCGGGGAGGGGGATATGGGGAGTTGCTGTTCAACAAGCATGAAGTTTCAGTTGAGATGAATAAGCTCCAGGGATCTACTGGACAACATTGTATCTGTAGTCAACAATACTGTATTGTACATCAAAAAAAAAAAAAAAGTGTTAAAAGGGTAGATCTCATGTTACATGTTCTTACCACAATAAAATAAATTTTTTTTTAAAAAAGAGACCCCCACGTGAGTAGGATTCCCCAGACTCACCATTTCTTCAACCACTCTCATCCAGCCAATTTCTGTGTCTCAGAAACACTACCGGGCTATTTGGTCCTCTAGGCAGTTGTGTTGACTGGAGGTATGGGGGAAGGCCGGCAGCCCCAGCCAGACACCAGTTCTGAAGAGCGAGTCCTCACTAACAGGTCGACCTGGCCCATCCCAGCCATCTGGCAAGACTGCTCACACCCAGGAGAGATAGAAGCCCCAGGCTGTAAAGCTAGTGAGAAAGGATGGGAAGGGGGCGGGTGGATGCAGGAGGATGATCTCCACCAAAAACTCACGCTCTCCACACAATGCCCTCCTTGAGATCATACTCTCTTTTCATAAAGCTCTTTCCACATCACAGAATTCATCTACATCCGACCTCACACCCAGCTGCACATAACAGGAAATAACGCTTTTAATTCTTTCAAGTGCACTGTGGACTCTGGTCCAGGTCAGGCAGCTGAGGTGTTCTAGAGCTCAGAGGGTCCTCTGGAGGTCAGGACACCGGGTGGGCATGGGCCAGGACCCCACGGGACTGGGGGACTCCCTGAGGCCCCTCACTGCTGCTCTATCAGGCCCGAAATCTGCAGATGCTCACAAAGGTCTCTGGAAGGAACTGCCTTCATCAGAGCCAATTCTTAACCACACCGGGGATTGACTCTCCTTATTTGGAAGAACTCCTAACTCACGTTTTGAAACAATCCAAAGAGCATTACCAATTTGATTTGATGGACTTTTGCCTTTTGACCATTTCCAAAATGTGACCCCTCCTTAAAGGATGAAGAATGGCCTTCCTTGGGAAATCCTAGGAATGAACCCCAGGCTCTGCAGGCATTTCTGGGTAGTACTTTAAGGCAGTGGTTCTCCACCTTGGCTGCCATTGCAACCAACCGGGAAGACGGAAAACAAAATACAGATCCCATATCTCACTCTCAGAGACCCTGGTGTAAGAAGTGTGAGCGCTGCCTGATGGAGATATATTTGCTCCCCAGGTGATTCTAATGTGTAGCCAAGGTGTGGAACCACTGCTTAGCACTAGCATCAGAAACACACGTACTGGGTACCCCACTCTGGTGGTGTTAGATGCCTACTTGAACATTATAAATTTTGTAAATTTGCAAAACCTTCATTGTAGAAGCTGATCAAGAATAGGTGGCTTGGGCTTCCCTGGTGGCGCAGTGGTTCAGAGTCCGCCTGCCAATGCAGGGGACGCGGGTTCGTGCCCCGGTCCGGGAGGATTCCACATACTGCAGAGCGGCTGGGCCCGTGATCCATGGCCGCTGAGCCTGCGTGTCCGGAGCCTGTGCTCCGCAACAGGAGAGGCCACAGCAGTGAGGCCCGTGTACCACAAAAAAAAAAAAAAAAAAAAAGAATAGGTGGCTTGCCCAAGATATCAGAGCTGAAAGTGCCAACTGAGGCTCCTTCAATGATATTTGTCAAGCACCTGTGCCCTGGACAATCTCTTAATTCCCATCCAGAATCTCTGTCACTGTACCAGAACTTGCATCTAGTGCAGCCCTGCAATCTAGTCTGTGCATCTGTTTTATCTGACATTCACAGTCTTTTATAAAAGTCTGAATTGGTTGGCTAAGAATCAGAAGATTTTGCATTAAAACTCTGGATTTGGGGCCACTGCTATGCAACACTCCCACAAGGCAGAGCTCACCTGTTGCTGGTGGGGTGGCGCCCTCCCTTGGACACCCAGGCTCTCTAGGGGCTACCCGCTCCCCATCCCACATGGCCTGTTGACTTGACCTGTCTGGCCATGTCACATCCACTTTTGTGGCCCCTGCATTACACCATGAATAGAGGTGAAGCTTCAGAAAATGGGAACAACACCCACTTAGATATCTCATGCTTTCTGGAAAAATCAGTCTTTGCTTTTACCTAAAGAAATGGGAATCAGACCTGATACACAGAAATTCAGATGAGAATGACAGAAGGAAAATACCACACTGACACAGTGTTTTATCATTCTCAAATTGCTTTCATGCACCTTCACTTATTTGAGTTAGAAAAATGCTTCCTTCCCTGTCTTCGTCTAACCCTGTCGCTTAACCAGGTCCTGAAAATGGTCTGGATGTAAATCCAGATGAGTGGCCACTAGACAATCAAAACAGAAACCCATGAGCACAGGAAGTATTGTTCCTATTGCTTTTCAGAATAATCCTCAGAGATGCAGAATTAAAAGGGAAAATGTGATTCCAACATATAATAAGAATATCAAGGGGCAGAATGCAATCTCGCACATACAAATGGATAGAAGCTATGAAATACATTCATATACATTCAACGAAGGTCAGAAGGAAATTTGAGTGGTCCACATAACTTTAGATTTGTTAATTAGCCTCTTTCAAAAATGTTGCCTTTATGGTCCTAATTTTTAAAGAATGACTCAAGAATCCCTAAATTTCTTGTGATTTTCTCATCTGTAAAATGAAACAACAATGGTACCCATCTCGCAGAAATGTTGAGAGAGCTGAAAGAGTTAATTCATACGCAGCGCTCAGAATAGCACTGGCACAGAGTAAAGGATTCAACTAATATTTGCAATTTTTTACTATTATTCAGGTGTACCAGGCAACTGATCTCTCCTTTCTCTCCTTCCTTTGCCCAAAAGAAGCTAATCAAATGGGTCTATGGAATGCCCATGACTTCTGTCCATTAAATAAAGGTGAACACATTCAGGTGTGACACACTTTAGGCAAAGCTCTCATTGAACGCACAGATTTGAAAGTTTAAGTGACTATAGTGTCTATTACAGAAGAAGTATTTTTGTACAATTCACTGGCTGGAAGAGCTACACAGAGGTACTTGTTTAACTCTCTCTGTCTAATTTTCTCTCTCCCCGCAAAGGCCTATAAACTCCAGGACGGGAAATGTGCCTAATTCCTTTCTGCCCCTTCAGTGTTCAGCCCCATAGTTGGAAGTCAGTAAACATCTAGAATATTGTGATAAAGAAATGAATATTCAGACAAGGCAAATATAAATCAAGATAAAGATGTCCTTATGTCTGTCCGTGGGATAGTCCTGCCAGCAATGTCTTAGTGCCCTAGCGACAGGCTGTGGCATTGCCCAGATGCCTCTTCAAGATAAATGTACTCATTCTCCCAGCTGCCAGGAGGGTTGCCAGCTGCCAGTTCACAGTTGAATCCCTCTCCAGGAACTGACTTCACCAAAGGGAGCTGCATTACCCAAAATGCAATACTAAAGGGAGCCACACACCCTCCCCAAGGGCAGCCTAAACCCAATGATCCGTCAGTTGTGCAGGGACAAAGCCCTGGCCACTTGGCCTCCACATGGGACAACTCTGAAGTTCCATTTCAGCTCCAGAATGAACTCTATAGTATTGACCTTTGTTGCAACTGCATCACAGCCTAACTTTCCCCTCGGCCCAACCCTGCTTCCCTCACTCCCCAGTAAGCCTTCTGCACACAGATCTCCATCTCCAAATCTGTTTCCTGGGGAACCTGGCCTGTGACAGTTGGTACCAGAATTAACAGCTGGGAGGTGGGAGCAGGTTGGCTCTTCCTGGAAGTTTCTTATCCCCGTACCTGCACAACTCACTGCCTCACTTTATTCATAGCTCATCTCAAATGCACCATCTCAGAGAAGACTTCTCTGACAGTCCTAATGCTTCCCTGCCCAAATCAATTGCTAGCACGTTGCCCCACGTTACCTCCTATGCAGTAATCAACATCTGAAATTGTCTTGCTCTTGTTCTTTGCTTTCTTACTTGTTCGTGGTCTTTCCCTGCTGCCAGGGATGTAAGTTCCAGAGGACAGACACCTTGCTAGGCTGCTCACCACTACATGCCCAGCTTCTAAGCAACTCCCAGTACAATGTAAGCCCTTAAGAAATATTTGCTGAATGAATGAATGAGAAGATGTATACACATTTGTAGTGGAAAGCATTGGGCTGAGAGTGAGGAACCCTTATTTCTAGCTCTGTTCCTGCTGTTAACCACCTGTGTGACCGTAGGCGAGTGCCTTGACTTCTCTGAGCCTCAGTATTCTCATCTGCAGAAGGAGGAGGCTGAATGTGGTGATCATTAGGGGTTCTGGCGGCTCTAGCATGCTATCATTTTACATGATTATGCAGCTTGGAATTACTCTGTCTATAAACTACATGGGAATCATAGAATTTTTGAGCTGGAAAGGAGCTTCCCAGAGCATTTTGCAATATCCGATGAGTATGGGCTTTCAGATGCCAATTTCGTGATTATATAAGTGCTAGAAAAACTTTCATGGGAGACTCTGCATTTAAGGATATGTTTAACACAGGGGTCATCAAAGCTTTAAACACCATGAAATAACTGTTCTCCTCTTTCCCATGAAAAGTGTGAAGTCTCCTTCTCTACTTCTATGAGGTAAGGATAAAAGCAAACAGTGGGGAAGGCTGCCCAAGTGGCAGCATGAATCTGTGCTCACATGAAGCCCTAGGCACAGCGCCTGGCCTGGAGCAAGCCCTCAATGGATGCTGGCTCTGAACGGCTACTTCTTTGAAGGCAAACAAGACTCATTTTGAGGTGGGTACTTTTACCATGAACCTTGGAGTTACAGAGACTGAAGCATGGAGAGATCACATAACGTACCATACATGTCATACAGCTGATGAGTGGTGGAGCCAGTGTTTGAATCTGGACAGTCTGGGTCCAGAGCTTTGTCATTTAGCCACTGCACAATGCTGTCACCCATGGGATTTTCATCTTTTTCTAAAAAAAGATGGGAATCCTGGCTTGGGGACAAGTCACCACTTGACCCACAACTAGAGGCGATGGGTCTGGTCTAGAGAGAAGTTTCTCAAACGTTTACATGCACACGAATCAGCCGAGCGACCTAGTCAAAATGCAGGTTCTGATTCAGAAGATCCGGGGATGGGCCTGAGACCTGCATTCTTAACTGTTTCCAGGTGCTGCTGATGCCACTGGCCTGTGGATCAGACTTTGAGTGGCAAAGATGTAGAAGAAGGAACTCCTGCTAAAAGTCAGAGACTAGCTGCTGGCCCAGCCTTGGCAAACTCTGGTGATGAGACCATGGCTAAGTTGTACCTCACCTCTCCAGGACTCAGAGTCCTCACCTACAATATAGAGATGACCTCAGGATGCACCTACCACCCAGGATGGTCATGGTGACCAAATCACAGGGGGGGTGTGTGTGAAAGCACAACATAAACCAGAAAACTCATAAACATAAGCAAGGGGGCTTGAATGGACAATACTTGTCCACTGGTCTACAGCCCCCTAGGATACAGGTCCTTGAGGGGTCACCAGCAGAGTGCCTGGCACATAGTAGGTAATTAGTTAGTGTTCAATCAAAGAGCCAAGCACCTTAAAATATTATCTAGTTTAATCTTCCCAACAATCTCTGATTCCCATTTTCCCAGATAAGGAAACTGAGACATTACCTACCACACCCCAAACCACCCATGCAGTCAATGCTGGGCCCTGGATTCACCCTGAGATCTGTCTGGTTCCCAAGGCTGTGTGTACCCTTCACTCCTAGTACTCCTCTACCTGAGAGGCTTGGCTGAGCTCTCCCAATGGACCCAGATTTTGCTTCTGCACCTGTCACTTGGGCACTTAGAACAAATGAGGACCCTCTGTGGGTTCTGAGGACCCTCTCTGAGGAACTGTGGGCTCTGGTCTGGAGACAGATCCTACAAATCCAAGTTGAGGCTCTTCATTTTAGGGGTGGGAGAAGGCACAGAAATAATAATACAGCTAAAATAAAGTATTCTGCAGTGAAAAACAAAGTCAAGGGCTTCTTACTATCAGGGCCTCCAAAAGCCAGTGTCCAGACTGTGTGAGTTGAACAAGTTAAAAAGTTAAAAGGAGCAAATGCTCAGAACGGTTGTTCTCAAAGTGGGGTCTGTCAGGGTCCCCAGATGGCCCTGCTGACCACACTATTTGTCCTTGACACTGACATATAGCTCCAGCACTGGCAGGAAACGTAGAGGTCACTGAGTCCAGCTTCCCACACAATGCAATGCCACATGGGAAGGCTGGTTTTTGAGGCCTTTCATCCACTAACCAACTGTATTTGAGGCCCAGCCGTTTAAGGGAGGAAGAAAGTAAAATGAGAGGATGACATTATCCTTATCTTAGAGGCAGGGAACTGATGCTCAGGGAAGCTAAGGAGTTTAGTCCAAAGCACAAAGGTATGAATGGTAGAGGTGAGACTTCAATCCAGGGCCACAGGACTGCAAAGTCTGTGTCCTTTCCTCTGCCTCCCTGTATCTGTAAAAGAGCAATAGGACCTGGGGCCCAGGAAGGAGCTGGACAGGGCTCCAGGGGTTCCCCTGAGCACTGCTGGCTTCAAGCATCGTGGTGACAAGTGCCTCACCTGCGGCCACACAGTGAAAACGTGCTTCCCCTTCCATGACTCCTTCTGCTGGTGGCGCCCAGCTCATATGGACAATGACTAAACACAAACTGGCCACAGAGAGAAATCCAAGACCTGATGAACGCTCAAAGGAAATCACTTCTGAGGAGACGCTGCTGAACCCACCCAGCGTGGGAGCCTCCAGCTCGTGAACCAGCGGGGCCACGAGCCCTGGATGGGGATGCAACAGCTGGAGAGGGAAGCGGTGCTCTGACCCCAGAAAGGACCCTGCTCCTGGGGGTCTGCTTTCCCGTGTGTCAGAGGTATGCACAGCTGCCCCAGCACAGTCACAGAATAAGAAAGGTCAAGAGGCTGGAAGGTCATGAGACCAGCTGACCCTGTTCCTCTGGGCCTGTGTCTGGACCTTACATAACACACCCTCATTTAACCCTCCTCACAAACGGGTCAGAGAAGCCAGAAGCAGTAGAGGACAGGATGGGTGGTAGCCTCTGGGAGCCCCATCAGCTTTTTAGATACTATCAGAACCTTTCTTGTTCTACCTAGGGCCAATTTCTCCTTGCTCAGTTCTCTGCAGAGACAGGAGACATCTTCACTGATACCCCCACTGCCCTGCTCTGAGTAGACAGCTCCCTGGGCCCTTCCCCAGGGGGCCTTGTCACTGCCACTTTTCTGTGGGCTCTGTCTGGTTGCCCCTTACCCTATAAAATACAGAGACTAAAATGCAGTTTTCATCAATGTCTAGTGCATTCATTCTCTGGCACAACAAGTGCTCAGTAAATGCTGGCTCAACTGACAGTGATAGTGTGAAAGGTCTGACTCAGGAGAACACTGGGGAAGACACAGTCCCCCAGGCTTAATAGCACAAGACAATGATGCTGGAGCTTCTTCAAACAGGCAGGCTAGAACTCTAGTGGGGACCTGCATCGATTCATTCATTAAGTAATTACTGAGCATCTACTATGTGCCAGGCACTATGTGGGGATTTGGCAACCTACAAAACAGACAATGGCCCCTGCCTTCATGGAGCTTACCTTCTAGTGGAAGAGATAGACAAGGACATTATACAGTGTCAGGTGGTGATAAATGTTCTGAAAAAAGTCATAAAGGAAGGTATGAGAATAAAGAGCTTTTGGGCTTCCCTGGTGGCGCAGTGGTTGGGAGTCTGCCTGCCGATGCGGGGGACACGGGTTCATGCCCGGTCCAGGAGGATCCCACATGCCACGGAGCAGCTGGGCCCGTGAGCCATGGCCGCTGGGCCTGCGCATCTGGAGTCTGTGCTCCGCAGTGGGAGAGGCCGCAGCGGTGAGAGGCCCGTGTACCACGAAAAAAAAAAAGAGAATAAAGAGCTTTAAGGAATGCTCTCTGAGATGGGATGGCCAGAGAAGGTATTCCAGGCAGAGAGAATAGCAAGTGCAAAGGCCCTGAGGTGGGAATGTGCTTGGAGCTGGAAAGCAGTGATAAAAGTTGAAGGGTTGGGAAGTGAAGCTGGAGCAGCAGGCAGGATTATACTGGTCATGGTGAGGTCTCTGGGTTTTGTTCTAAGCACCATGGGAGACACTGGAGAACCCTGAGCACAGCAGGGTCTGATCTATCTGATCTATCAATACATGGTTTGGAGACCAGAATAACTGATCTCCAGCATGAGCTCCAAGGAAATCTAGAGACATTAAAGGAACCTAAGTACATAGAAAGAAACTTGTTTTGAAAACACTATTGTCACAGTCTGCTTAGGCAGTCATAACAAAACATCCCAGACTAGGTGGCTTAAACAACAGAAATTTATTTTCTCACAGTTCTGGATGTTGGAAGGTCCAAGATCAAGGTGCCAGCCAATTTGGTTTCTGGTGAGAGCTCCCTTCCTGGCCTGCAGATGGTGGCCTTCTCAAAGTGTCCTCACATGGCCTTTCCTCAGTGCATGTACTCCAGGGAGAGAGAGAGCAACCTCTCTGGTGTCTCTTCTTATAAGGACACTAATCCTATCAAGTCAGGGTCCCACCCTTTTGGCCTCATTTAACTGTAATTACCTCCTAAAGGTCCTATTTCCAAATACAGTCACAATGGGGGTTAGGGCTTCAAAATGTGGATTTTGAGGGGTACACAATTCAGCCCATAGCAACTATACTCCTATAGAACTAGAGGGAAAAAATCATTTCGGCTCCTTCATGGTTAACCTCAGAGGCACTGATGGAGAAAATCAATGGTAAAGTCAGAGTCAGCCAATACAGAGAGAAAGGAAGCAGATCACCCCAGTACCCCCAGGGCAGCAGTTGTCTGCCCTGGGGTGGTTCTAATTCAGAAGAGCAGATGCGGTCCAGGGAAAGTACATGTTAACGGGCATCCTCCATGGACTGATGGATGGTGGATGACTGCAACGCTCCCTGAGCCACACTAAGAAGCTGCACCAAAGATAAAGTTAATTCCAAGTCCCTAGAGATAGAGTACTATGCAAATAAAAGATAATTTCGTGCTCCTTATGCTTTCACCAAAAGATGCTGTTAACATAACCTGCCACGTTAGCTCCTTCGTGTCCACCTGACACTTGTCTTCCTAGATTATATGACTTTTGTACATAGTATACTCCATGAACGAGTGAGTCCACAAATGCTGGTGCCTGCATGTCTTCGGGGGCCACAGGCACATTTCACGCCCCACAACCCTCTCCCCATGACTAAGTCAAGAATATGTGCACAAGCCAAAGACAATAACCTTCAGGAGAGATGTCAAGGACTCCAGCTGCCTGAGGCCTCTGCCCTGCAGACATGCCCTGTGGTGGACCAGCCAATCTAGGCAGGTGCTCCCTGTTGGGAGCTGGGAGCCAGCATGCAGAGATGCTCTGGTCTTGAGAGCTGCCAATGGCCCTGGGTGATGAGGAACATGATTGTAATTCTCCTTGATGCTCAAGGAGCAGCTGCCAGGATGCTTTCTGGAACTTCCTCACCTCCCCAATATCCTTACAATTAACCCCATCAATAAGACTATCTGAGTGTGTTCTCTGCAGTGAGAATGAACCTAAGAACCCAGACCAGTGAAACTGGTAGCATACCACACCACTGCAAACTTACTGAATCTTAGCTGATCCTCATTTCTTTCCAGTGCTGTTCCCTGATGGCAATTCATAACGTCCAAAAGATGACCAGTTCCCTGGAATTAGGTGTGGTAGGATGTGACTGGCAAACCGAGGGGTCATCCTGGTTGTTTTCCTTTCCACCCCACCTAGGTTCAGATTACCAGAAAATCCCTAAAAGCCTCAATTCCAAAGTATCCTCAAACCCAACACCTCTTTCCATTTCCACTGCCAAAGCCCTATCACGCCACTGCCATCTTGCCTGGACTATTGCAGTAGCATAGCATGTTCTCCTTTTTTCCACTCTTGCTCCTCTAAAATCCATCCCCACATGGCGGATTGTGTCCTCCCCCCACTTAGAAAATTCCAGGGGCTTCCCAATACCAACTCCTTAGCAAAGCCTACAAGAACCTACAGGATCTGGCCCTTGCCCATCTCTTCAACCTCATCTCCCTCCACACCATCCTCCTCATCTCCCCCCACCCACCCACCCACACACACACACACACACACACAATGGCTACTTTTCCTTAAACCCAACAAGCTTATTCTGTCTCAGGGACTTTGCACATGCTCTTCCTACATGGCTGCCTCCTTCTCGTCATCTAGGTCTTCCCTCAAATGTCCCCTCCTCCGAGCAGCCTTCCCTGACCACTCTGGCCAAAGCTGCCCCTCAGTCACTCAGTCACACTTTGCTCTTCTGTCTTCTTCAAAGCACCCATCAGCACCTGATGTGTCAGATTCACTTACTTGTTCTGTGTTTAGTGCCTGTCTCCCATTCTACAGCATAAGAATTATAGACAGGAATACTGATTCTCCTACCGCTGAGTTCCCAGCCCTGGAATGGCACCTGGTACCCAGAAGGTGTTCAACGAGTATTTGTCGCCTGCCTGACTGACCAGGATTTACTGGACATCCCACCACCTCTGGGGATTCTGACTGGCCTCCATCACTCTTTCTCTTGCACTGCCTTCTGCCATGGCAGCTCCCACTCGGGGTGGCCCTCTCGGTTCCACAGCGCCCAAGCTAAGCCTCAATGCCTCTAGTGCAGACATGTGAATACCTCTTTGCTGCAGAAGACAGTGTTCAGGCTCTGCTTCCAGTGCATGAAAGGCATCAGGATTCTGCCCCTTTGATGCAGATGGCCCCATGAGCTCCTTGCTTTCTTTTTTTCAGGGTTTATATACATTTTTAATTAAACTTGTTGAGATCACTGTAGATTCACATGGAGCTTTAAGAAATAACACAGAGAAATCCCACATCCGTTTCCCCCAGTTTCCCCCAGTGATAACATCCTGCAAAACCATGTTACAATATCTCAATATGTGGATATTGTTGATACCGCGAGATACAGAGCATTTCTATCACCACAAGGATCCTTCACATGGCCCTTTTAGGGCCACACCCACCGCCCTCTCCCACCCTGACAACCACTGAACTAGTCTCCTTTTCTATAATTTTGTCATTTCGCTCTTGGCTTTCTTACCACACTTTCAGACCCCACATCATTGCTGTTGGATGACTGGCTGCCTCACATCCGCTTGTGGTCACCCTCAGGTCTGGCCTCCCCTTCCTCCTGAGTCACACTGTCCCAATCTTTGCCCTTAAATGGCACTCTGATTTTTTTTAGCAACTTCCTTCTACTGTATCCAGGGTATTTCACATTTATCTCCATCTTCCTAGGGAGGATGGCATATCTCTGCAAAAAGAAGGGGCTTCAAAGCCTGTCTCTGCTTCTTTCAGCCTCGATTTCCTCATCTATGCAATGGGGGCAGTAATACCAACCTCCTTGAACCACGGAGATTAAGTGACACAAGGAGGGGACTTCCCAGTACCTGGCATGTAGTGGGCATTTGATGCATGGTAGCCGGGAGGGGCAACCATGCATAACTTAGGACCACCTACAAATCTCAGCTGCCGGTGGGCAAAATAAAAATAGCAACCAAACAAAATGCCATTTCCTGATGGGATTAAAGTCAGAAAGCGCATCCAGTCCCAGAGCAGAATTCCCACAGTTTACTCACAGTAGCTGACAATTGGGTTAAGTTATTTTCTCTCAAAAAGGGTGTCAAGGCTTTGGGGAAAGCCCAGGAATGGATTATCAGAAATCCACCAATCAGCAACATTCATCACACAACTTGCTGTGTGCCCTCATTAAGTTTCTCTACCTCTCTGGACCTCCACTTCTTGGTCGGCCACAGGGGGAGCCAGCCTCAACCTGTGGTTTCCTCAACCTGTGCTTCAGGGTCCACAGAGGAGGGCAAGGTGGGGCCCTATGAAAGTCTCTGGCCTCCTCCTCCCCTCACTCACCAACACAGAATCTATTACTGATTCTACATATTAAGAGTCCAAGTGAGTTTTCCTTTGAAGAAGCTCTGGTGGTTTAAGAACTTTTGAGACCACATCCTGATAACTGCTGAGGTCTCTTTGGCTCTAAAGGCCTGTGATCCTGAGCACTTGTCCTCGTGTATGAACACTGGGCTCTCTGCAGCAGAAATAGGTCTCAGCTTCAGCACCAAGTCCTCCAGGAGGCCTTCTCTGACTCTGAAGATGAGCACAGGGCCACCTGTGGGCACGTGCATGGCATCTCCTTCCTAACTTGCCCACTGGAGCATTCTAGGGGATGGGACTAAAGAATCTCATGGTCAAGAGCATGAGCATCCCAGCAGCAGGGCGATGGGGATGCTTTGGGTGTATGAATACCAGTGAGGGGCCGACCCTGCCCTGACTAATAGGCACCACTGGGGGTGAGAGGACCCCATGTGAATTGTAGCATGGCTTACTTTGTGACACAGTCACAGCAGAGGACGCTGTATGACATCCTTCTCCTAACCCAGAGGGAAAAGGAGCAATAGTCCATCTTGCTCAGCTTTGTAAACACCTGGTAACCACCATGGATGCAAATGACTCTGCCCAAGTCTGATATGGTAGCCACTTGTCATTTTAAATGATTTTAAATTTAATTTAAATTAAATACAATTTAAAATCCAGTTCTGCAGTTGCACTAGGTATAGATCAATTGTGACTACCATAGTTGAGGGCACAGCTACAGAACATCTTCATCATCACCCAAAGTTCAACTATACGGTGCCACCGGAGCTCAGCCATTGCCAGACTTCCTTCTGTGAATCAGTACGCCATGGTCCCCACATCTGTATCACTTGTTCCTAAAGGGCTTGGACTGGGGTGAATGGTGCCCCTCCACAACTAATTCATGACCACCCAAACTGTGACCTTATTCTGGAATAGTTAATGTAACCAGTTAAGATGAGGTCATACTGGATTAGAGTGGGTCCCAACTCCAGTAGGACTGGCTTCCTCATAAGAAGAAAAGACACATGGATTGGCTCAAGGTGGTGGTTCAAGATGGAGTAGAAGGACATGCACTCACTCCCTCTTGCGAAGAGTACCAGAATTACAACTAACTGCTGAGCAGCCATTGACAGGAAGACACTGGAACTCACCAAAAAAGATACCCCACATCCAACGACAAAGGAAAAGCCACAGTGAGATAGTGAGGGGCGCAATCACAATAAAATCAAGTCCCATGGGGCTTCCCTTCGGGTGGCGCAGTGGTTGAGAATCTGCCTGCCAATGCAGGGGACACGGGTTCGAGCCCTGGTCTGGGAGGACCCCACGTGCCGCGGAGCAAGTAGGCCCGTGAGCCACAATTACTGAGCCTGCGTGTCTGGAGCCTGTGCTCCGCAGCGGGAGAGGCCGCGATAGTGAGAGGCCCCGCGCACCACGATGAAGAGTGGCCCTCGCTTGCTGCAGCTGGAGAAAGCCCTCGCACAGAAACGAAGACCCAACACAGCTATAAATAAATAAACAAACAAACAAACAAACAAACAAACAAATAAATAAATAAATCAAGTCCCATGGCTGCTGGGTGGGTGACTCACAAACTGCAGAACACTTGTACCACAGAAGTCCACCCACTGGAGTGGGGGTTCTGGGACCCACGTCATGCTTTCCAGCCCAGGGTCTGGAATCGGGAGGAGGAATTCCTAGAGAATCAGACTTTGAAGCCTGGCAGAATTTGATTGCAGGACTTCGACAGGACTTGGGGAAGCAGAGGCTCCAATCTTGGAGGGCGCACACAGGGTAGTGTGCGCATCAGGACCCAGGGGAGGGAGCAGGCCTGCCTGCTGGTATTGGAGGGTTTCCTGAGGAGGCAGGGGGTGGCTTTGGCTCACCGTGAGGACGGGGACACTGGCAGCCGAAGTTCTGGGAAGTGCTCCTTGGCATGAGCCCTGCCAGAGTCCACCATTAGCCCCACCAAAGAGCCGGGTAGACTCCACTGTTGGGTCGCCTCACACTAAACAACCAACAGGGAGGGAACCCAGCCCCACCCATCAGCAGACAAGTGGATTAAAGTTTTACTGAGCCCTGCCCACCAGAGCAACACCCAGCTCTAACCACCACCAGTCCCTCCCATCAGGAAACCTGCAAAACCCTCTTAGATAGCCTCATCCACCAGAGGGCAGACAGCAGAAACAAGAAGAACTACGATCCTGCAGCCTGTGGAACAAAAACCACATTCACAGAAAGATAAACAAGATGAAATGGCAGAGGGAATGTACCAGATGAAGGAACAGGTAAAACCCCAGAAAAACAACTAAATGGGTCGAGATAGGCAACCTTCCAGAAAAAGAATTCAGAATAATGATAGTGAAGATGATCCAGGACCTCGGAAAAAGAATGGAGGCAAAGATAGAGAAGATGCAAGAAATGTTTAACAAAGACCTACAAGAATTAAAGAACAAACAAACAGAGATGAACAATACAATAACTGAATTGAAAAATACACTAGAAGGAATCAATAGCAGAATAACTGAGACAGAAGATCGGATAAGTGACCTGGAAGACAGAATGGTGGAATTCACTGCCACGGAACAGAATAAAGAAAAAAGAATGAAAAGAAATGAAGACAACCTAAGAGACCTCTGGGACAACATTAAACGCAACAACATTTGCATTATAGGGGTCCCAGAAGGAGAAGAGAGAAAGGACCTGAGAAAATATTTGAAGAGATTATAGTTGAAAACTTCCCTAACATGGCAAAGGAAATAGCAACCCAAGTCCAGGAAGCACAGAGAGTCCCAGGCAGGATAAACCCAAGGAGAAACACGCTGAGACACACAGTAATCAAATTGACAAAAATTAAAGACAAAGAAAAATTATTGAAAGCAGCAAGGGAAAAACGACAAATAACATATAAGGGAACTCCCATAAGGTTAACAGCTGATTTCTCAGCAGAAACTCTACAAGTCAGAAGGGAGTGGCGTGATATATTTAAAGTGATGAAAGGGAAGAACTTACAACTAAGTTTACTCTACCTGGCAAAGGATCGCATTCAGATTCAATGAAGAAATCAAAATCTTAACAGACAAACAAAAGCTAAAAGAATTCAGCACCACAAAACCAGCTCTACAACAAACGCTGAAGGAACTTCTTTAAGTGTGAAACACAAGAGAAGAAAAGGACCTACAAAAAAAACCCCATAACAAATAAGAAAATGGTAATAGGAACATACATATGGATAATTATCTTAAATGTGAATGGATTAAATGCTCCAACCAAAAGACACAGGCTCACTGAATGGATACAAAAACAAGACCCATATATATGCTGTCTACAAGAGACCCACTTCAGACCTAGGGACACATAGAGACTGAAAGTGAAGGGATGGAAAAAGATATTCCATGCAAATGGAAATCAAAAGAAAGCTAGAGTAGCAATACTCATATCAGATAGACTTTAAAATAAAGTCTTTAAAATAGACTTTAAAATAAAGAATGTTACAAGAGACAAGGAAGGACACTACATAATGATCAAGGGATCAATCCAAGAAGAAGATATAACAATTATGAATATATATGTACCCAACAAAGGAGCACCTCAATACATAAGACAACTGCTAACAGCTATAACAGAGGAAATAGACAGTAACACAATAATAGTGGGGGACTTTAACACCTCACTTACACCAATGGACAGATCATACAGACAGAAAATTAATAAGGAAACACAAGTTTTAAATGCCACAATAGACCAGATAGATTTAATTGATATTTATAGGACATTCCATCCAAAAACAGCAAATTACACTTTCTTCTCAAGTGCACATGGAACATTCTCCAGGATAGATCACATCTTGGGTCACAAATCAAGCCTCAGAAAATTTAAGAAAATTGAAAACATATCAAGCATCTTTTCTGACCACAACGCTATGAAATTAGAAATCAATTACAGGGAAAAAAACATTAAAAACACAAACACATGGAGGTTAAACAATATGTTACTGAATAACCTAGAGATCACTGAAGAAATCAAAGAGGAAATCAAAAAATACCTAGAGACAAATGACAACAAAAATACGATGATCCAAAACCTATGGGATGCAGCAAAAGCAGTTCTAAGAGGGAAGTTTATAGCAATACAATCCTACCTCAAGAAACAAGAAAAATCTCAAATAAACAATCTAATCTTACACCTAAAGGAACTAGAGAAAAGAGAACAAACAAAACCCAAAGTTAATAGAAGAAAAGAAATCATAAAGATCAGAGAAGAAATAAATGAAATAGAAACAAAGAAAACAATAGCAAAGATCAATAAAAATAAAGCTGGTTCTTTGAGAAGATAAACAAAATTGATAAACCGTTAGCCAGACTCATCAAGAAAAAGAGAGGACTCAAATCAATAAAATTAGAAATGAAAAAGGAGAAGTTACAACAGACACTGCAGAAATACAAAGCATCGTAAGAGAATACTACAAGCAATTCTATGCCAATAAAATGGACAACCTGGAAGAAATGGACAACTTCTTAGAAAGGTATAAGCTTCCAAGACTGAAATAGGAAGAAATAGAAAATACGAACAGACCAATCACAAGTAATGAAATTGAAACTGTGATTAAAAATCTTCCAACAAATAAAAGTCCAGGATCAGACGGCTTCACAGGTGCACTTGATCAAACATTTAGAGAAGAGCTAACACCCATTTTTCTCAAACTCTTCCAAAATATTGCAGAGGAAGGAACACTCCCAAACTCATTCTATGAGGCCACCATCACCATGATACCAAAACCAGACAAAGATACTACAAAAAAAGAAAATTACAGACCAATATCATGGATGAATATAGATGCAAAAATCCTCAACTAAATACTAGGAAACAGAATCCAATAACACATTAAAAGGATCATACACCATGATCAAGTGAGATTTATCCCAGGGATCAAGGATTCTTCAATATAGGCTAATCAATCAATGTGATACACCATATTAACAAACTGAAGAATAAAAACCATATGATCATCTCAATAGATGCAGAAAAAGCTTTTGACAAAATTCAACACCTATTTATGATAAAAACACTCCAGAAAGTGGGCACAGAGGGAACCTACCTCAACATAATAAAGGCCATATACAACAAACCCATAGCAAACATCATTCTCAATGGTGAAAAACTGAAAGCATTTCCTTTAAGATCAGGAACAAGACAAGGATGTCCACTGTCACCACTCTTATTCAACATAGTTTTGGAAGTCTTAGCCACCGCAATCAGAGAAGAAAAAGAAATAAAAGGAATCCAAATTGGAAAAGACGGAGTAAAACTGTCACTGCTTGCAGATGCCATGAAATTATACACAGAGAATCCTAAAGATGCCACCATAAAACTACTAGAGCTAATCAATGAATTTGGTAAAGTTGCAGAATACAAAATTAATGCACAGAAATCTCTTGCATTCTTATACAATAATGATGAAAAATCTGAAAGAGAAATTAAGGAAACACTCCCATTTACCACTGCAACAAATAGAATAAAATAGCTAGGAATAAACCTACCTAGGGAGACAAAAGACCTGTATGCAACAAACCATAAGACACTGATGAAAGAAATTTAAAATGATACAAACAGATGGAGAGATATACTATGTTCTTGGACTGGAAGAATCAATATTGTGAAAATGACTATACTACCCAAAGCAAACTACAGATTCAATGTAATCCCTATCAAATTACCAATGGCATTTTTTACAGAACTAGAACAAAAAATCTTAAAATTTGTATGAGACACAAAAGACCCTGAATAGCCAAAACAGTCTTGAGGGAAAAAAACATAGCTGGGGGAATCAGACTCTCTGACTTCAGACTATACTACAAAGCTACAGTAATCAAGACAATATGGTACTGGCACAAAACCAGAAATACCGATCAATGGAACAGGATAGAAAGCCCAGAGATAAACTCACGCACCTACGGTCAACTGATCTATGACAAAGGAGGCAAGAATACACAATTGAGAAAAGACAGCCTCTTCAATAAATGGTGCTGGGAAAACTGGACAGCTACATGTAAAAGAATGAAATTAGAACACTCCCTAACACCATACACAAAAATAAACTCAAAATGGATTAGAGATCTAAATGTAAGACTGGACACTCTAAAACTCTTAGAGGAAAACATAGGAAGAACATTCTTTGACATAAATCACAGCAACACCTTTTTTGATCCACCTCTTAGAGTAATAGAAATAAAAACAAAAATAAACAAATGGGACCTAATGAAACTTAAAAGCTTTTGCACAGCAAAGGAAACTACAAGCAAGACAAAAAGACAACCCTCAGAATGGGAGAAAATATTTGCAAACAAATCAACGGACAAAGGATTAATCTCCAAAATATATAAATAGTTCATGTGGTTCAATATTAAAAAACAAATAACCCAATCAAAAAATGGGCAGAAGACCTAAACAGACATTTTGCCAAAGAAGACATACAGATGGCCAAGAAGCATATGAAAAGCTGCTCAACATCACTAATTATTAAAGAAATGCAAATCAAAACTGCAAAGAGGTATCACCTCACACCAGTTAGAATGGGCATCATCAGAAAATCTACGAACAGCAAATGCTGGAGAGGGTGTGGAGAAAAGGGAACCCTCTTGCACTGTTGGTGGGAATGTAAAGTGATACAGCCACTATGAAGAACAGTATGGAGGTTCCTTAAAAAAATAAAAATAGACCCAGCATAGACCATAGACCCAGCAACCCCACTCTTGGGCATATACCCAGAGAAAACCATAATTCAAAAAGACACATGCACCCCAATGTTCATTGCAGCATTATTTACAATAGCCAGGACATGGAAACAACCTAAATGCCCATCGACAGATGAATGGATAAAGAAGATGTGGTACATATATACAATGGAATATTACTCAGTCATAAAAAGATCAAAATTGGGTCATTTGTAGAGACATGGATGGATCTAGAGTCTGTCATACAGAGTGAAGTAAGTTAGAAAGAGAAAAACAAATATCGTATATTAACGCATATATGTGGAACCTAGAAAATAGTATAGATGAACCGGTTTGCAGGGCAGAAATAGAGACACAGATGTAGAGAACAAACGTTTGGACACCAAGGGGGGAAGGCGGCAGGGGAGGGTTGTGGGGGGGTGGCTGGTGGTGGGATGAATTGGGAGAGTGGGACTGACACAGATACACTAATATGTATAAAATGGATAACTAATAAGAACCCGCTGCATAAAAAAGTAAATAAAATAAAATTCAATAATTTAGGGAAAAAAAGAAGAAAAGACACAGAGACTGAAAAAGGGAGAAGGCCATGTGATGACAGAGGCAGAGATTGGAGGGACACATCTACAAGACAAGGAAAGCCAAGCTTTGCCAGCAACCACCAGAGGCTAGCAAGAGGCTATGCCCCTACTGACACCCTTGACCTTGGACTTTTGGTCTCCAGAGCTGTGAGAGAATAAATTTGTTGTTTTAAGACACCCAGTTGGCGGTAATTTGCTACAGCTGCCACAGGAAACTAACACAGGACTCTACCTGGAGACCTCCACATCCTCATACAATTCTCTCCCTCCCTTCCCAGACATCTCAGACGATTGGATCCTTCGGATACTAACCTCTAGACATGACACCCACGGAGCCAATCAGATCCTCAGCCATGTCAGCCGGCCATTCACTATGCAAGGTGAGGAAGCCTGGCTCTGGAGGGGTGCGGGCTGGCAGGGCTGACCAGGAAGGAGCCGGGAGACTCCTGCAGAGCCCTCAAATCCCACACGTTCTGTCTTTTCAATTCTAAAACAATATCAGAAGGTTCCCAGAAAGCAACAAGCCCCGGGCGATCCGGTCAGTGGTTAAACGGTGGAGCCTGATAGCTTACTTTATTAACTTGCTAAATCAAAGGGCTGTTATAGTCTCTGTCTGGTAATAAAACTCAGGAAGGAGTTGAATCAACCACCTATTAGCTTGGTGTTGGCGTGGTTAATGGACGTGGCCCGCCTGGGCCCAGGCTGGACCACAGCAAAGCCAGCCCGCATTTCTAACTACAAACCCCGCCACCTCCTCTGCCCACCTGCCCGCAGCCCCCTGCCTGGGGATGAAGGCTGCAGCAGACTCTGTTTGCCGTGGCTTGCTTTTTAAATACACCCAGAATTATCCCTCTCAAATACACTTCCACCTAGCTCCTCCAGGGTCCCACCGCGACCCCAAACAAACACAGAGAAACCAAACATCCAGAAATCCAGGCTTTATTGAATCCATTCTTTAAGGAAGCAGCCAGCACTGAGTTTTTACAACGCATTGTAAGCAGGTGCAAAGGCCCCAGAGCCTGATGCTGGGCAGCGTGGATAAGTCCAGTCCTGATCCAGTATCACCCCCTGACCACACAGAGCCAGGAAAACACCCTATTTTCTGCCCTTCACCCTACCTTCTTGGGGCTGTTCCTCCAAGCACTTTTTCCCACTGCTTTAAAATGGGGAGGAAAGGCACCGCTGTGAAAAGACGGGCCTCAAACCGCTGTTTTCCTTCATGCAGCTTACCAGCACTGTCACACTGAACAGCTGATGAATGCTCTGAGCCTCAGTCTTTTCACACGTAAATGATGCCTCCAGTGGGAGCTTCCTTCTAGGAGTAACTAGGAAGGTATGTAGCTAAAAGTGCTTAAGAGTTTGCCCTATCATAAATGCTCCATTAATGTTGCTTGTTAATGATTTTGATGAATAATGTGCCTGGCATACAGTAAGTACTCAGCAAAAATAATAATTACTGTTATTATTTCTATAATAACATCTAGCAAAACCAGGCTCCAAGTGCAATAAAAACTCATTATGAAAAGCTCATTATAACAGATTCAACTCTACAACCATCCTAATTACATCTCTCAGAACATTCCATGTATATCCAGAAAAGACTGAGCCTGAATGTCCCACTCATGTTAAAAGCAGGACCCACAGGGACTTCCCTGGTGGTGCAGTGGTCAAGAATCTGCCTGCCAATGAAGGGGACATGGGTTCAAGCCTTGGTCCGGGAAGATCCCACAAGCCGCGGAGCAACTAAGCCCGTGCGCCACAACTACTGAGCCCATGCTCCTACAGCCCGTGCTCCGCAACAAGAGAAGCCACTGCAATGAGAAGCCCATGCACCACAACGAAGAGTGGCCCCCACTCACTGCAACTAGAGAAAGACCGCGAGCAGCAACAAAGACCCAATGTAGCCATAAATAAATAAATAAATAAATAAAACAGGACCCACAAAGACCCCCAGAGTCACAGGGAGCCAGGTTTGGTAGATCGCTCCCTGCTGTCCCATGACTGGCTCCTCCTCCAGGCCACTTGATTTATAACTGCACTAGGACTGAGCTCTTCGACCAGGAGCTCGGCTCCATTACGCTCCATTACTCTCAGCCTCATTTGCAGGCAGCCTCTGGGGCTTAATCCACTTCCATCAGGAAGCCTTGGTGGGAAGAGTTCCATGCGCCCCTGGGATAATGTAATTCTTGACTCCCAAAGCTCCGACCCACTGAGGATCCTGAAGAAAGAACTCCACATGAGTTCATTCTCTTTCCCAAGAGAAAAGAGAGCAGCAAGAGAGAAAAAAGAGAGGCATTCATTCTTGACGTCTCCTGAGACGGTGACGTTCCTTTGCATTTGCTTCTGAGGTCTGCCAACTGGACGGTGATTTCAGCCCCACCCTTCTTGCCAGAGCATCGGGAAGGCACTAGGGCCAGCAGCTTCTTCTTCACCTGTGATTAGATCTACAGCTGGGATCTGTCCATGGGGTGCTGACCTGGGGTGACCTCAGATCCGATCTCTGTAGCTTGCCGGAATGGGGTTTCGTTGTGAGAAAGTTAAGGTTTTTCTTACACTGGAAAGCAATTCACCCTGGAATTGGTGCTATGAGGACAGGAAGGAAGGAGGCATGCATTCAGCTACGAAGTCAGTCCTCCCTTCTCCCTTACAGAGCACCTCTACTTCCTCCCAGACCAAAGATCTGATAAAACACTAAGAGTGGGCATACGCACTACACAGCAAATCCCAAATTTCATGGCATATGTGCCTTTCCAGATGACTGCATGGATACACTCCATAACACATTGTTAAAGTGATAATTAGCGATAGACTTGTTATGAATATTCCAAATAAAATTTTTCTCCACAACAGTTGATAGAGACAAAGGGCATCACAGGAAATGTAAGAAGTAACAGGGGGATTTATATATATATATATATATATATATATATATATATATATATATATATATATATATATATATATATATATATATATATATATATATATATATATATATATATATATATATATATATATATATATATATATATATACCTTAAAAAGGCATTGGGAGAATAGCATAAATCAGAAGTTCAACAAATTAAACAACGCAGAATCCATCCTCAATGGAAGGCACATGAGTATGTGTATTTCTCCCACAATGCTGAGGGAACACAGTGCCCCCACTTTAAAAAAACCTCCAGTAAGGGAAGAGAAACCCAGCTTTGGAAGCCACTCTTCTGTTGCCCTGTTTAACAGCAGCCAAGGATGCTAATAAAGGTGGGTAGTTTAAGAGGAAACAGGGGAAGCGCTGAGGAATAAGCAAGAAAGGAACTACAACCAAGGTGACACATTTTAACAGTGAAAGAGAAAAGGCTTCTACTCATGTTTAACATTTTTCCTCCTAAATGAAATTGCTGAAGGCTCCAGCAACCCCACAACCTTTCACACACATTCCCATTCTGAAATTCACAGTGATTTTGCTCCACCTGGAACAACGGTGATGCCAATGACACACTCTCTTTCCTCCCCACTGCCTAATTCACCAGGGCAGACGAAAGACTCCAGGCATCCAAACTGATGAGAGTGAGACAGAGAGGGCACCTCTGAGGCCAAAAAGAACGAAAACAAGGAGCTCCAGACCCCGCCATGGCCACGGCCATGGCCACTTCAGACTGAGAATCAGTGCAGCTCAGGGGCATGGAGAAAACCAACCCTTCAAGGGTGCAGAGGAAACAAGGAGAGGAATGCAATTAGCAGTGTCACCGTGTCTCCTCTGTTATCATCAGGGATTGTGACTTACTCAGATGGAATATTCTATTTTAAGGGTGAAGCTGAGCTCTTCTAGTCCAAGAGGGGAAATCAGGTGGCAGTGCCCATTAGCACATGCACAGAGTCCTCTGCGGGCAGAAGCCCCCCACCGCCTCCCCTGCAGTATCACTAGGCGTCACCTGACACCACTTCCTATCTAGTCCAAGGACAGCCCTAAAGCCATCTAAGTACACCCCCTTCAATTTCTTTTTTTTTTTTTTATTTTTTATTTATTATTATTTTTTTGTGTGTGGTATGCGGCCTCTTACTGCTGTGGCCTCTCCCGTTGCGGAGCACAGGCTCCGGACCCGCAGGCTCAGCGGCCATGGCTCACAGGCCTAGCCGCCCCGCGGCATGTGGGATCTTCCCGGACCGGGGCACGAACCCACGTCCCCTGCATCGGCAGGCGGACTCTCAACCACTGCACCATCAGGGAAGCCCTCTTTTTTTTTTAAATAAAGGTATTCTTTATTTTTTTTCAATTTATTTATTTAATTTATTTATTTTCAGCTGCGTTGGGTCTTTGTTGCTGCGCACGGGCTTCCTCTAGTTGCAGCGAGTGGCGGCTACTCTTCATTGTGGTGTGCGGGCTTCTCATTGCGGTGGCTTCTCTTGTTGCGGAGTCCGGGCTCTAGGCGCACGGGCTTCAGTAGTTGCGGCATGTGGGCTCAGTAGTTGTGGCTCGTGGGCTCTAGAGCGCAGGCTCAGTAGTTGTGGTGCACAGACCTAGTTGCTCCGTGGCATGTGGGATCTTCCCGGATCAGGGCTCGAACCCACGTGCCCTGCATTGGCAGGTGGATTCTCAACCACTGTGCCACCAGGGAAGCCCCCCTTCAATTTCTAAATGAGGAAACCGAGGCCCAGAGAGGTAGAGAAATGTGCCCCAAATGCTTGAAAATATGTGGCAGGATTTGTTTACAACCCAGGACCCTTGAGTCTCAATCTTGCTTTTTCTGTTGCAATGATGCTATTCCCCTTCTTTCCTTATTCAGACTAAATTAAACACCAAAACATAGAATTATCTTGGAAGGAGTAAAATTAAACATTAGGATCAAAATTTAGAGAAAGGAGAAACTAACATCTAGTATAGAATAATCTCAGCACTGCACACAGAACCAACCAGCCTGACTTTGGGTTCTTCAGGAACTAAGGGAACCCAGCATCAGGGCAGAGGTGACCAGGTGCAACCTGGGGGTGGCTCCTGCCTGCAGCTTCCCAGACTCACTCTTCTGCCACAGGGCCTTTGCACTGTCTCTTCCTTCTACAGGTGCTCCTTCCCTGGATATCCACAGGGCTCACTCTCTTACCTTCTTCAGCTCTGTACTCATACAACCCCTTCTCAAGCCCACCCTGACCACTCACTTTAAAATTGTTCCCTGATACTCCCCATCTTCTGAACCCTACTTAATTTTTTCTATAGCACTTACCACATTCTAACAGACTATAGAATTTACTTATTTATTATGTTTATTGTCTACCACTTTCCATTTTTAATGAATATTCATGAGAACAAGGAATTTTGTCTTTTGGTTCACTCCTGATTCTCCTGGATCTAGAATAGTATCTGGCATATAATAGATGCTCAATAAATACTGGTTGAATAAATGAATAAATAAAGGAATGATTACTCTTTCCTTTTGCTTCTTGTCCCTTCCCTTTCTCCTTCAGCAATGACAACCTACTCCCCTCCTACACACACAAACATACACACACACACACATAACCCAGTCTGCCCCTTTCTCTCTTCTTCTCCATCTGTACTCCAGGTCTGTCACTAAGATCCACAGGATAGTTTAGACTAAACTTACAATATTCAGTAATGATATTACCAAGCCCTCCATTAAAAATTCATATATATATATATATATAATTTTATATGCATGAAAAAACTGTAGAAGGATACGCAAGAACCTGATACCCTTGGGTCTGTCTAGGAAACTAGATGGCCGGGGCATAGACTTTTCATTCTCTATGCTTTCGTACTATTTGAATTTTAAACTATGTGAATATAATTAACTATTAAACATGTTAAATTAAAAATTAAAATGGGAAAAAACTAAAAAAAAAAAACCCTCACATATTCCTCTACTTTTATCCTCAACACCATCTTAATACACATTTTTCTGGGTGAAGTTCACCCAAATGCCACCAGCCCTGGGTTAGGATGATGAGACAGGGTGAGAGTGGTCCTTTTCTCTAGTTCCCATATTTTCTTAAATGAGATTGTTACTTTCATAATGAAATATTTGAAAAAGTTTCCATCAACAGAAGGATATGAATTAATGCAAATTTCCCTGCATACATAAAATATTGACTCTGTTTCAATTCATGAATCCCTTTACCTTTAATTTTGTTTCTTCCCATTTGGATTTCACATTGAACAGATTTCTGAATAAGTTGTCTAAGATGGTGCCAGAGTCTCTGGAGGTGCAGATGAGGGACACAGACAATGCCTTCAAGGAGGCTGCACCCAGGGAGGATGATCACAAGCAAGCAAGCCTCAAAGGACACACTTGAAAAAGATAGCTGTCATGAATAGGCCAGTGGATTATGTGTGATCTTCATGCTTTTCCTTTGGGACTTTCAGATTGTTCCTATTTTTCTGCCCTGAGATGTATAACTGAACTTACATTTTTCTCCCCTTCCTATACTGTGGAGTAAATGTGTGTTATTCATCATTGACCTTCTCTAGGCTGTGATCTTCCTGAGGATGGAGTCCCTGTTTAATTCATTTTTGTCTTCTCAGACTCCAGCTTGACACTTTGCAACAGTGGCTGCTCCATAAGTGGGTAATGAATGAATGAATGAATGACTATCTATCAGCATCCAATGAGGAATCACGAGATATACCCAAGCAGCCAACCCAAAGAGACAACGTCACTCCCTCTTTCACCATCTGCTTACTTTAGACGTCATTTGTGGGCGCCTTCTGTTCTGGGCAAGGGAAAGGAGGCCAGAGTTACCCAAGCATGGATGTGTGATGTCACCTTAGAAAGGGTGTGTGCAGCCTTCCAGTGGCCCAGCCTTTAACACATTTTGGTACCAAGCAATTAATTCTGGTTGCATACTTGGAGGTCTTTGTAGCTTTCACTAACTATCCTTTGATCTCCTTCTGGGCATTTACTTCAAGGAAATAACTGTAGGTAGATTAAACCAGAACCATGCTCATTAATGCTGCTTAAAATAGAGAAAAGTTGGAAACAACCTAAACATTGAACCATATGAGATTAAGTAAATAAATGATGGGATAGCTCTATAATTGAGTACTCTTACATTACAATTGTTATAGACTCATATAACTCATGGCCCAGAAAAATGGGGGTGTGCATGCTTTGAGCGGAATCTGCTTGGCTTTATTCTCTTATACTAAGTGACTTATCATCCTCTTTATTTTGTAAATTACTTTACATTTTGTCCTCAGTTTTCTCTTCTGGAATTAAAGACATTACTTAGCCATTTTAAAAAAAGTTTGTTGATATAGAAAAGCTGTTCATTATAAGACATTAAATGATAACATATGTTATCAAAGAATATACGTGGTATCATGACATCACAATATGAGAAGTCATAGTGATATATGATATATATTAATATATATACGATACTATATGCCTAGAAAGGGATCTGGAAGGTTCTTCAACAGAGTCTCAATGGTTGCCTTTGAGGCAAATAGGATTTGGGGCTGGTTTTTCCTTCTTTTGTTTGTCTACCTTTCTGATGTCTTTGTAATAAGCATGTGTTGCTTTGCAATAATGAAAATTACAACAAAAGTTGCTTCTAGTTGAAGAAAGAAAAGAAAAACTACCCTGGATTAAGAAAGACACTAAAAGGCAAGCCTAAGAGTTAAGAGGGTAGAAGCAGGGGGCACACGGAGATAAGGGCTGGCCTCTCTGAAACTACCTTCTCCCAGGAATAAAGTCCTGCTCCAGTGGCCTCCAAATTGACAAAGATGTTGGTCCCACCAGACCACACTTTCTCTCACACCTCCAGCCAAAGGCCGTCTGCCACATATACGGTCCTCACCAGGAGAGGTAGGGTTGCCACTGAGTGAGTCTCACCTGGGACAGGGTGGAGGAGGGGAGAAAAGTACCAGGGAGCCAACAGGAGACACACTGCCCAGGCCAGGTAACATCTGTCAGAAGTGGACCCCTGTTCACAAATGAAACAAGTGTGACATGAACTTGGCAACTTCTGAGAAACGAGAATGACCAGAGGTGCTTCTAGCCTAAAATGACCCAGTTTCAATTCAGAATGTGTAGGGAGAAAAAAATGAACATTTTCTCACAGAGAAGGTTACCCAGAACTACCACAGCTGAAGCAGGAACTGCATGCTTAAAGGGAGATATGAGATCTTCGGAGTCCACAAGGAAGGGCATCCAGATAGGATGGAACCCAGTGGGGGAGGGAAGGTCTCTTCTCACACATTGGTAAAACTGGTTGTCATTCAATAGACAATTTTCTCAGGGTGATTCTGAAAGCTTCTGGACTCGTGCTGCTTCGTGCTTCTCTGGCCTTTGTTTCAGCTTTTGTGGTTGTAAAGGGAGAGCCGCTGCGTGTCCTCCATTCGGTGGGTCCTGGACGGACAGCCGGGGAACTGCTATGGGTGGCCCTTGGTCATTGCTGGTATCTGCGAACAGGGAGAGTGCTTATCACGATGGGACTCTACCATTCTCCCATTTCCATCATGTCAATGATGCACAGAAGCGGACAAGGAGGATGGAGTGGGCAGTGGGCAGGGTACAGCAGAAGCATGGGGCGGGCAAGTGGTTAACAAGGGTGTCAGGGCCGCCAGGATGGCAGGAGGAAGGAAGGACCCCAGGATGGAATGACATGGTCAGAGATGAAAGAATTCAGAAAGAGAGGCAGAAGGCGTGAGCAGAGAGGCAAGGCCAGCTTGGGCTGAAAGGCTCATACTCCTTGCCGTGCCCTTGTCACCTCCTGCTTTGCCCATCTGCCTCCCATTCTCTGCCTTCTGGCCAGTAGAGGCCATCCCAGCCCCACTCCCGATGCCTACCTAGTACTAACCCTCCTCTAAGCCCTACCAGGAAAATAAACTTACTTCTACCCTTCTTGGGCCTGCGTGCCTCCGGCTCCAGCATCCTTGGTGCTCCTGTTGGTGTGGGGCAATCCCTCCAGGCATAGGTTTCCTCAGCCTCTGGCACAGTATTGCAATCTGTGCTTTCAGAATCTCCTCTCTTCCCATTCTTCAGGAAGGTGTCAGGACGTTTTGTCCCTCGAATGGACAAGATCCAGCAGGGGTGGGCAATGCAGGGCCAAATCCGAGACACCAGACTGAGAGGGACAGGAAGGGGAAAGACGGGACAGTCCTGGGTGATTTGGACCATCTGGTCACCTCACTCCTGTTTTACGAGTGGACATTTAGACAAGGAGACCAAACTGGATCAGAGCTCTAGATTCAGTGTACAGCAGGGTCACCAGATTACTTTTTATTTGAGACCCAAGACTTTTCATCACCACTGATCTTCACGACACAGGTGCAAGCAGATCTATCTACCAGACTCTTATAAACCCAGGACAGTTTCATGCTTTAAAAATGTGTGAACGCTAACATAATCAACAACCGGCTCCACTTGAATCAGCCTCCACTGAAGCACATCCAGCAGCCCCTCTGCCAAGGCTTCCTCAAGGATGAGCACACCCCTTGCCAACACCCTCCTCTTAGCAGGTCCTCGCCTGGAGTAGTGGACAGGATATGATGCCAACCAGAAGATCTTGGGCCCAATCCCAGCAAAAGCCATGAGCTTCCCTTCTGCTTTACAGCCACAGGACTGTTTGCCAAGCCAAGCTGGATAAACATCTTACAAATGCAAGCATTTCCTGTGGCCACAAGAATGGCTGAAATATAAGAATTCATCACTGGTAGCCCCAAATCTTAAAGCACGTACTCTACGCCAGTGGCTCTCAAACTTTACTGTGTGTCAGAATCACCTGGAAGCCTTGTTAAAATCAGATTTTGGGTTACACACCCAGGGTTTCTAATTCAGTAGATCTGGAGCTGAGGCTGAGAATTTATATTTCTAACAAATTCCCAGTAGCTGCTGGTCCAGGGACTACATTTTGGGAACCATGGGTCTACACCAAGAGAGGTCAATAGTAGCACCTGGCTTATATTAAGGAATCACTACCATTACAAATGACTCACTTAGACTTAGTACTCTAACCTCACCCAAAGCAGAGGCACAGAAAAGGCTGCAACACAGAGAAAACTAACTGCTGATAAATGCATTCATTTTAAGGCATTAAAAGGGAAAGAAGACGACGTGTCTTAGAGTTCATTTAATCTCCCTCCCTCACTTAATATAATATTTCTAAGTTTAGAGAGGTTAAGTGACTTGTTCAAAGAAACAATGAAACACAGATAATTGATAGCAGAACCCCAACTTGAAACCCCAGCAGCACAATTTCAAATCATAAATATGGAGTCTTAGAAAACCTGACTTTCGTCATTACCAGGGTCACAAGGGTCAAGAGTTTCTATAATCGGTGAATTTGGGCTTTCTTCCTGTCCTCCCCACTGAAGCACTCATTCCGTGCCCTGGTCATTTCTTAGTAAGCCTGTGATGGAAGCAGTTCCTGGGTCTCCAAGTTCAACTGTGAGTCCACTGTCTAGCACCCAGCCTGGTTTTCCCACAGAAATCCCATTACACATGTGTCGGGTCCTGGGATAACTCCTCCCACTAGGCATGTTGTTGCTGAACCACAGTGATGACAGCACACGTAATCTAACCACCATGAAGAATATTATTTCCTTAAAATCTCATTCTGAGCTTCCACTTGGACCTTTGCCCCTCCTGGTCCCTCTTCCTGGCCTGGTTTTCTCATGTTGGGCTCCTTCTGTCCCCCAAGTCTCAGTTTGTATGTTTCTTCCTCTGGAGTCACTCCTGAGTACCTAATCCAAGCAGCTCTCACTCCCACCCTTTCTACCTCATCCCCCTTCTCTATTTTCTTTATAGCCCCCAGCACGGTCTGAAACATTGTGTTCATCATTCACTAGCCTGTGAGCTCCAAGAGGGTGAGGACTTGGCCTGTTTTGTTCACCACGGTAACCCCAGCACCTGCAACTGTGCCTGGCACAGAGCAGGTTCTTTATACATATCTGCTGAATAAATAAATAAATGCACAGAGGAACAAAAGGCCCTAAGGCACCAGGAGCATCTTCTTCCAAAGTGGATCCCAAAGTTGGAATCTGAGACTTTCCTTTGAATTTCTCTCCCTTTCAATACTAGGAGTTGGACTCCTTGTGCTTCAACAGGATGTGGAAGAAGAAAATGTCCCCTTAGGCTTGTGTCCTCAATGACAGGAGCAAGAAGACAGGAAGTTCCAGGGATTGGGGGTGGTGCTGAATCACTTCCCAGCTCTGGTGCCCCTTCACCTAGAAAGAACGCTAGTGAGTCAGGTCTATCTGGATACAGGATTTGGGAGGCAAAAAGTGTATTGGAACGATGAGATGCTTTAGAGTCAAGAGATTTGGATTCCAACCCTAGGCAAGTTATTTCAATCTCTCTGAGACTCATTAGTTTCTTCATCCATAAAATGGGAATGGTAAAAATACTCAAGACGGGCTCCCCCAGTGGCACAGTGGTTGAGAGTCCGCCTGCCGATGCAGGGGACACGGGTTCGTGCCCCGGTCCGGGAAGATCCCACATGCCGCAGAGCGGCTGGGCCCATGAGCCATGGCCGCTGAGCCTGCGCGTCCGGAGCCTGTGCTCCGCAACGGGAGAGGCCACAGCAGTGAGAGGCCCACGTACCACCAAAAAAAAACAAAACAAAACCCAAGACATGGGGTACTTGTGAAGATCAAGGAAATTAGCATATATGGAAATTCTCTGTAAACAGTAAAAGACTATAACTTGCCATTAGCTGATCAATAATACGACCAAATATTCTCTGGAGGGATCCAAACCAGTGTCCACCCACTTGTGCTCTGCCTCCCTCGTAGTTCTCCCCAGCATCCCCAGGCCCCAGGCTGCTGGGTGGAAACCCCCAGCCCAACAGCAGCAGCCTTGGGGTGCTGGCACGGGCCACTCAGAGCCCTGGTGCAGCTTCCAGAGGCATCACAGCCACAGGCGGTGTGGCCAGAAGGAAGCCCAGGAGAAGACCACTGTGGGACGCTGCAGAGGAGCTTGGGGAAACCGTCAGTGGAACTGAAGCAGGGCAAGTGGTAGAATATAGGCTGAGATCCCTCGACTTCTGGCCAAAATTTCTGGATAACCTAGAGTCTCATAGATGGGGACTTCAGAGGAGCTAAGATTCCTTCTTATCACCAGGCCCTGACTTCTTGACATCCTTGGTGGGGTGGGGGGGCAGATAGGAGGGCACTGGGTCTACACTCCTTCCCTTCCCCAAGCCTGCATTAACCCGTAGGATGCCTGAACCAATTTCCCATTAGCCAAATTTTAACACTCCAGGCAAAGAGGCTCTTGGCCACAAGGTGCCCTCACATTACAGGTGTCACCTCCTCTGACCCAGTCACTCCCAAACTGTTACCACTCTTCCTCCAGTGATAACCTTAATGACAAATCTGCACGCAAAGAGTAACTTCTCATCCCTTCTACCAAGAATTCAATTCAGGGGGCAACTGGCTACTAACCACATACAACTGGGCACAGTCTTTATGCAGCAGCGAGCGCATCTTAGGGAAAACACGCACCGCAGCCAGCTCCTGCCCTCGAGCAGCAGACAGTCTGGTTGGGGGCACAGAATTCACCACCCCCACCAAACCGCTATGTTCACTGCCAAAAAAGGAACACACAGGGTGGGGAATAAAGCGAGGGGGACATATTCAGCGGCTGAGTTCTCTTCTGGCTCTGAAATGCTGTATTGGTTGGGGAATCCGGATCATGGGTGAGCTCTTTGATTTCTGGCAATGTTATGATGTGATTGGTGCTGGTGCTTCCCGAATCAGGGAGGTCCAGGGAGGCATCATGCATCGAGGAGCTTAAAGAAGGAAGGATTTCAACACTTGGAAAGGGTGAGAAAGGGAGATCCAGACTGAGGGAAGTGAGCAAGGCAAAGGCATGGCGAAGACTGCGCCCAGGACAAAGCCAGGACTGGGGTGTGGAGGGGATGAGAGCAGGTGGGGTTGGAGGCTCCTGTGAACTCTCCACAGTGAATCATGCATAAACTACAAGTCTCCTCCCACCTCTCCCACTCTGGGTTGACGATGCCGGCTGGGGAGACACCAGACTACTATAAGTGACGATGATGCATGAGTGCCGAGGGAGGACCAGGGGAACGCACGTGTTGAGGATCTCCAGCTTGTGCCAGAGAGGGAGGGGGACCATGGAGGCTTATTCAGCCTGTCCACTCACTGGGTCTGTGCCCAGGGCCACCTGCTACCCCCTGAGGGTGGAGACAGACCTGCCTTGTCCTCTCCCTCTCCCTCTGCCCTCTCTCCTCCCTGGGTTCTGGGCTGGGGTGGGGAGAAACAGCAGGACTCTGTTACTCCAGACAAATTTTGGCAGATGGGTCGGAACCTGTTCACAGGCCACCCAGCTGTCTGGGGCAGGCGCTGGGGGAGGGGTGTCCATGGGCCAGAAGGGTGTGAAGGGCCCTGGGGTCTCTGGTTTGGGGTTGGGCAGAGTTGGGCAGGGTTGGCCGAGGAGCATCCCACTGAAGAGAGAACGGCCTCAACCCTACCTGCGCTGAGGTTCGCCCCGCCCCCGTCCCACTGGGCTTCTCTGCTCCTTCGTCCTCTGAGCTGCTATAAAGACCAATCCCTGTGTTGGGGGTGCCCTTCACAGCTACATCTTGGCGTATTCTTGCTGCATTTTCAAATTTTGGGTCCAAACTCACTTTCTCCATCAAGTCCCTGACTCTTTTCATCAATAACAATCTTTCCTTCCCCCGTTCTTCCAAAGGACACCGTTCGCATGACACTTCTCATGTACTAAAATCACCTGTGGCTCTGCCTCCCTCCCCCACTGGACCACAAAACCCCTCAGATTAGAATCTGCATCAGGGGTCACAGATTCAAATGCACAGGGCCAGGCAGGTCCCATAGATGCGTGTAGCAGCTGATTTATGGGACCTGTATGGTATTTGTCTTGGTGGTGGCCAGAAAATTGGGAGTCTCGGGATCCGTGATGAATCGGAGAGACTTGCCTCACTTAAAGGGGGCAGCTGCCCTTGTAGAAAATACTAACACGTGGGAGTGTGGGCCTGTATTGCCAGAACTTCAGATTTTCGGGGAGAAGTAAGTATCAGCATACTCATGTGAAATCGCCACATCTTTACTGTCAGCAGCAAGTCAAATTTAAGACACCACGTTGTGAGCCAAATAACATGCATCTGCAGGCCAGACCGACTCAAGTGCCACCCGTTTGCAGCCTCTAGATTTATTTGTACGTTGCCAGTGCCTGGCACACCGTAGACGCTCAATAAATGCTTGTCGATTGAAAAGCAAATGAACGAACGAATGAATGAATAGAAAAGAAGGAGCAGATGGCTGGGAGCGGGGAAACAGGATGGATGCCCAAGTGTCAAGATGCCAAGTGACAGGTCGGGCAGCTCAAGGTGACCCCACTGCCAAGCTGTCAGTGTGAACATTGTGGTGGTCTTACTGGGCTGGCTGAGGGGGGATGAGAGGCTGGGGGCCTGTGAACTCAGAGTCAGTATCCAGCTCTCAGAAGGCACACCACTAAGAAGCTCTCCCTGCAGCCAAAACACAGACGCCGCAAACAAGCTGGTGTGCGCACTCTCACGTGCACAAGGCATGCAAAAGTGGAGGCTCAGCGTGCCACGGATTCCACACTCCCAGCAAGGTCCACCTTTTGCCGTATGATACAGACGTGTTGAGGGAAGAAAGAAGAGATAATTTTACAATTTGGGGGGTGCAAGGGGAAAAGAAAGGAGTCATCCAGCCAGAATTCTGTCTCTAGCCAGACATTCCCTCTCTGCTGCCTTATGGACTGCGCTGAAGCTTTGAGGGGCCATGAGTGAGCCTGGCGTGGATCCTCGGCCTCCAGGAACTCTATCGGGAGGGAGTGGTGTGCAAGCCGCCTGGGTGGAATGCCTGGGGTTGCAAAAGAAAAGTTATTTCAGGTTTAACTGAGTTATAATTTATTTTTTCTAACTGATCATTACTGCTGCCGGCTCTATAAATAACCACCTAGGGAGTCTGCTTTTCTGCTCCCAAATCCTCAAAAAGCATTGCCAGGTTCTCTGTGGTTTCTGGCCTGCCAAACACACAGCACATTTCTTTTCTGTGCAGCCCTTCAGGGAATCCTTCTGCAGCGCATGCCAAGGAATCTGCTGAGTTCTGCCCAACTCAGTCCTCCCCTTCCTGATCCAATTCCTCTCCTCCAAACAGGCCACTCAGTCCCCCTCCCCCACTCCACAAGAGGCCTCACTGCCTGGACACAGGTGGTTCCCAGGCCAAGGTCCCGGCTTCTCTCTGTTTACTCTGCTTCAAGCCAACGGCAATCCTCCATGCTCAGAAGACAAGAGTTGTTGGTCATACAGAAAGCCAGCTGCCACAGCATCTAAACTTGAGCCCGGGGAGGAAAAGAAGGTTAGCCTGATCGCATCACCAGCAAAATATCAAGGGTCAATACAGCCCCAAGAAGGATGGCTGTGGTTTACATGAAATCAATTTAAATTATTTAAAGAAGAACCTATTCAAGCATGACTCAGTTTAATCAAGTACAAAAAGAAAAAAGCGTGTTCTTGACAATGTTCTGAAGGACATATCAGTCCTTTCTAAGTGCGCGGCGTTTTCTCTTTAAACAGAGGAACTGAGAAGGAACTGATATTCAGATAGAGGCACCATGTACCAAGCACTGTGCTGGGTCCTAGATGCTCATTGTTCTGTTTCATCTTCACAACATGGTGTCTCTCAGGCAGGCATCCATGTGCGCATTTTGCAGATGAGTGATCCAAGAAAAGGGACTTGCTCGAAGCCATGCAGAAGGAAAGTTTCAAGTCCGTCAGACTCCAAAGCCCGTGTTCTTCCACTGCAATGCCCTACTGCCTCTCTAGCTAGGAGACCAGAGTTTGAAGACATGTTTATTTTTCTATTTTTCAGATTAATTTTGCAGCTCAGAATGTAAGAACAACTTGGATATTTAACCACAGTCATTAACAGCCATATTTAAACTCTTTGGAAACTACTCTCTCTAGCTAGTCAACTGTGAACTCTCAGGTGGTCTCTCTTTCACCATCTATTAGGAAAATGACCATAAGGGCCATGGCCATTTATGTTGTTTTAATTGTCCAAAAATAAGAGCTTGTGTATTTTTGGATAGTTTTAAAAAAATAATTACAAATATTAAAAAAACAATTTTTTAAATGTAAGTTTTCGCAATTATTCAACCCCCCCAAGGCAGGTTAGGTAACCCTGTACGTGCTGCCTCAATGGTACTTCACACTCATGCTGTCGGCAGCACCTGTAACAACACATCAGCTGGCCTGTTTCCTCACCTGTCTCTCCTTCTAAGCCAATGATCTCCAAAGTTTTTTGGTAATGTGCCCTAGCAGTAAACATTTGAGTAAACTGGCATATATGTATATTTGTTTATTTATAAATTATATTCACACTCTGTCATTCACAAAAATAGAAAGGATGATATGTGTGTGTGTCTATACCTATATATTTACCTACCTGTTCATCTACCTTATTTCCTTCCTGCCCCACAGTGGATCATCTTGCCTTCCATGGCCTCCAATGTGCGTGTCTTACCTAGAGACCATCAGTCTCTCATCATCCTTCATTTATTCACTTTCCCCCTCTCTTCAGTAGCACCCACTATGTGCGGGGACTATGGTAGGCAATGGGGACACCATGGTGATCAAGAGGACAAGGATCTTGCTCTGCTAAGTCTGTTTTTGAGCTAGGACATTGGCCTTCTCCTAAGTCTGTTTTTGAGCTAGGACATTGGTCTTCTCCTAAATCTGTTTTTGAGCTGGGCCATTGGTCTTCTCCTGCACTTGGACTAGAATTTACCATTGGCTGGACCATCAGCTCTCCTGGTTCTCAGGCCTTTGGACTAGGACTGGAATTATACCACTGACTTTCCTGGGTCTCCAGCTTGCTGATGGCAGACTGTGGGACTTCTCAGCCTCTATAATCATGTATCATGTGAGTCAATTCCTTATAATAAATAGATAGATAGATGACATAGATACAGATGCAGACATAGACATAGAGACAGACACAAATGTAGATAGAGATATATCCTATTGGTTCTGTTTCTCTGGAGACCCTGATTAACACACTCATCTATAAACTAGTGAGGGTACCACAGGACTCTTGGGCAGATTATAGGGGACAATGTATATAAAGCAGGTTAGCAAAGCACTGAATATGTCACTGGGTATAATTAAGTTATTACTACTGTTTCAATAGAGAACAATGATACTGACCATGGGTTCGAGGACACGTGGAGGTAAGTGAGAAGGGAATGCATAAATGGCATGCACTTGTCTTCCTTGATTCAATTTGACAAAAACACATGTTGATCATTGTTTGAAAGTTCTCCAATTTACTATTTAGAACCAGATCCATGTTAATTCTGAGTCCCAAAACTACATACTGTTGAAAATAGGTAGATGATGTCTGATCATATCTCTCCTTTACTGCATGTATTGTATTGTAATACATCATATTAAATACACAACATTGAAAAATATATTTTAATAAATAAATAAATGAGACCTCTCATATTAAAAAAAAAAAAAAAAAAGGACAAGGATCTTGTTTTCCATGGCGCTTACAATCCAGTGGGTGAAACAATGTCAGATAATGTCAGACAGTGATAACTGCTACAAAGAAAATAAAACAAGGTGATGCGATAGAAAATGATGGTGAATGACTGTGGAAGTGAGAGGGAAGCCACATGGGGAGCTCAGGGAAGGTCTCTGTGAGCTGCATGACGAGGAGGCCACCACGCTAAGGTCTAGTGGGAGAGTGAGTGTCCCGGACAGAGAGAATGTCAAGTGCAAAGGTCCTGGGGTAGGAGAGGAGGCCAGTGTGACTGGACTGTAATGAATTTGTAGTAGGAGAGGCTGGAGAAGTTCGAAGCTTAGGCTGGTAAGTCCCTGCCACAGACGAATCCTAGCCCCACTGCCTACGGACTGGGTGACCTTAAGGATTAATGCCACATGCTGTCCAGGGTTATAAAGGGAGTTACGTAAAAGACTAAAAGAATAAACATGTGAAACATCAATATTGGTTAGATGCATACCCAGCACACAGTTGGCATCAATAAATGGCAGCCCTTGGTATCTGTTCATTTGTTTATCATTGGTCTCCCCATGGCACAGAAGTTCTGTACCACTTGGGCATAACCAGTCTTCTACCATGCTGATCCAGAGCAGCTGTCATCATGCCCTGCCTATTGAAAGAGCTCAATGAAAATTTGGTAAATGAAAGAGTTGGAAAATGGGTGAAGGCTTCAGAGCTTGGCTGAATATAAAGGATAGATTTTTTTTTTAACCAAACTCTTTTCTAATTATAAAAGTAATGTCGGGCTTCCCTGGTGGCGCAGTGGTTAAGAATCTGCCTGCCAATGCAGGGGACACGGGTTTGAGCCCTTACCCAGGAGGATCCCACATGCTGCGGAGCAACTAAGCCCGTGCGCCACAACTACTGAGCCTGCACTCTAGAGCCCACAAGCCACAACTACTGAGCCCACGTGCCACAACTACTGAAGCCCTCATGCCTAGAGCCTGTGCTCCGCAACAAGAGAAGACACCTCAATTAGAAGCCCGTGCACCGCAACGAAGAGTAGCCCCTGCTCGCCACAACTAGAGAAAGCCCGTGCACAGCAGCAAAGACCCAATGCAGCCAAAAATAAAAAATAAAATAAAATAAATAAATTTATTTTTAAAAAGTAATGTCATGTATATTCTGCGAGTCTTTGATATTTGAGACAAAAATAGAAGCATATTCTACATACCACCTAATACATATTTTCTGCTTCACATGTCTATTATGAGAGGCAGTGGAGCATACAGGTTAAGAATGTGTGGGCTCCAGAGAGACCACCTGGATGTATATCCCGCTTCCATCATTGGCTATCTCTATCATTTCACTGAAGTTACTTGCCCTCTTCATGGTTCAGTTATTTTTATCTGTAAAATTGCCAAAATAACAGGCCTACTTTGTAGTAGTATCATGAAAACTGAGTTGATAAAAAATGCCTAAGTAATGCTTAGGCTGTGGCACCCTTGACTTGATCAATCCCCCCTTGTTAGAGACTTGGCTACTTGTCAGGTTTTATTATAAGCATCACCACTAGGAATATCCTTATAGCTAAATCCTTGCCACATAAACAGTATCATTTCCTTAAGAGAAAGCACTAGAAATGGCATTGCCAAATCAAAGGTTATACAGATTTTAAGGCTTTTAACACATATTGCCAAACTCTCCTCGAAAAACAAGTGAGGGCCGATTTCCTCAAATGTTCCTCTATGCTGAGTACTAACCTTTGAGAAAATCTTTACCAATTTTTTGGGGGGAAAGAAGGGCATTTCATTGTTTTATTTTGTCTTTTTTTTAATTACCAGGGATGCTGAAGTTTTTCATTTGTGTTGCTTCTCTTGTGAATTGCCTGCTCATGTTTAAAATGGAAGTCCATTCTAGTAATTAGAGGCAGCAGAACAGGCAACTGAAAGTGAATTCCCTGCCACAGGGAACAGTCAGGCAGATTGGTTGCACACTATGGAACTTGGCATCTCTTTACTTCGTGGAGGGTTGAATTAGGTGAGCGCCACAGTCCTTCCTAACGCTGGGATTTAACTCTGGTTCAGACCAGCAAGGGCAGTAAGCAAACCTGATAGGAAAAAAGCCCTGCACATCAACAGCTGGACTTTGGGTCCCTCTGAGATCAGTGGTCCCCACGCTTTCCCAGGATGGATTTAACACCTAAACATCCATCAGGAGCCTCTGCATAAGGATGCCCGAGTTTCATAAGGAAGAAAAGTTAAGCTGACAAAGCTATGCCTCCAGTAGATGAAAACATACCACAGCAGGGAAAACTCCTTAAATCTCCCCCTTGCCAAGATGGAAACCTTTGAGGGCCACAGACCAAATCCTGTTACAACAAATGCCTTCACACTCCAGGCCAATGGAACACGAGACTTCCAAGGTGTAGCCCTGGCCTGCTTACCTCAAGCCGTAATTGTATAACTTTCTTCCTTGCTCTGCATCGGTTTTGGGACAATAATTTGACATATAACTCCCTCCGTATCCCACTCCCCGACAAGTATTTACACAGCAATTTTCTCCTGAGCTAGTCAAAATCCCGCTGGATTTGGAGAGTCTACTGTGTTTGTAGTAAGCAGACACCTGGACCCAGATTTGCTCATTGTCCACTCTTAGAGAATTACTATTCTTGGATTAGAAATGGGTCTGACTCCTTCAGCCAGAATTCTGCCGTGTTTTCAGAGGACCGTCTCCATTTTCACCAAGGGGATTTTCCTCCTCTAAAACCTCCCCCATTTCTGCTGTCGCAGTTGGAGTCTCTTGCTGGGTTTGGCCCCAGTGGCATAACGGCAGTTGGAAACAGAACACGCATCTCTTAAATTACAGCTCTGAGGAAGAAGTCACGTGTGGGGTGAGAACCCTGGCGAATTTTCCTGCGGGCACACAGTAAGCCCACAAACCTGAAAGCTGCAGAGTAGTAAAATCGGCAGCCAAAATAAAGCAAGACGAAGAACATCTTCCAGGAGGGAGGTGGAATCAGAGGGAGGCAAAGCCAGGGCTAGGTTCTTGGCAACAGGAGCGAAACCCCAAACTAAGAGGGAGGGGAGTGCTTATTGCCAGCCCCTTGGCACACCCCTAGGAGGGGGAGTTGGTGGGGGGAAGCTGGGCACTGTGCATGCAACCCTAAGCGATGGGCAGACTGGCTGATGACCCCAAAGAAAACTGTTATTCCATCCTCCATCTGGGACCACATTGTAGCAGAGGATACAGAGTCACTTTGTAGCTTGCTTGAGCAGTGCACGATAATCCTCCAAAACAATGTCCGGAGGCCCGCAAGTGTGCTATGCTGGGCCAAGCACTAGGGTTGATAAAAAAAAAAAAGCCAGTTGCTCTAAGGGCTTGTGATTTCACCGAGGAGACGATGTTCATGACAGTAGCCAGCAAGTCAGGTGCCAAAAAGAGATCCCAGCAGTAAGCGCCACTAGACACCCCCAAGGGGAGCTGGCAGACTCAGGAAAAGGCTGGCTGGTCTTTCTGGGAAAATGGGGTGCCTTTCACCTTGGAGTGGGGGCGGGGAGTTTAGGCGGGTGGATAAGAAGTGAGCTGGTTTGCGGGGGAGAGGGCAGACTGTGAGAGCAGCTGAGCACAGGCACAAGCTGCCTGCACTCCCAGCCCCAGGAGGAGGGTTTGTGCAAGGGAGACAGAGACAAAGAGAATTTGATAGGGAGGAAGGAGGCCAGATTTCAGAGAGGTCTGAATCCCACACAGAGAAGTCTGGGCTTTATCCAATAAACAGTAGGGAGCAGTTGGAGACGTGTGAATAGCAGATTAACATACTTAAAGGAGAATCTTAAAGGCTTCAGCTTTCTGTGGGACTGCAGAATAGGCTAGGGAGAGGAGTGTACTAGTAAGCTTTTACAGCAGTCCAGCCTGGCCCTGATCGGGGCTAGACCACGGTGTTGGCCATGGGAGAGAAAGAAAGAGATCTGGAAGGTACCACAAAGCAAATCTCTAAGGGAGAAGAATTCGGCAAGAGGGCTTAAGGATGAGTCAGAGGGAGTTGTGAATTTCGCAACTTGGTAGCTGTGAGGTGGAGGTGGCATTGTAAAAGGCAAAGAAACAGGTTGCAGCTAAGGAGGTAAGAAGTGAAGGGTTCGGGACCTCCCCGGCGGTCCAGTGGTTAAGACTCCGTGCTTCCAAATGCAGGGGGCATGGGTTCGATCCCCGGTTGGGGAACTAAGATCCCACGTGCCACGTGGTGTCGCCATTAAAAAAAAAAAAGTAATGGGTTCAGATTTGGAGAGTAAGGGCCGCTTTACAAGAATTTTAAAAGGCCCAAACATCCAAAAGGCAGGCAGCAAAACTGGAAGCAGAAGGCCACAGATGATGCTTTGTAATTTCTGTAAAAGGGAATTAAAAATATAACTGAAGTTTTATCCAGCGTCAGTGAAACAGCTGTCTGTCAAAACAAATAACCAGTTAGAGTGGATTCTGCACACCCCTTCTGCCTCCCCTGCCCTTGATCCTCCTGACAGTTTCTCAGACCAGAGGTGGAAATCAGCTGCAGAGAACAGGACCTAGAAAACTCAGAAATCCAGATTTCTAATCCTCTCTCCTGATGACAAACCGTAGGACTTAATTATTTTCACACGTATGCACATGCCTTCAGCTCAGTGTGTGAGAACTGAGTCACTTCTTCCTTTTACCCTCTCTTCTCTGCTCCCTCTTCCCCTCCCACCAGCACCACAACCTCCTCCTCTGCCCCCCAAACTGCTGCTAACGTCCCAGCATGCAGTTTTCTCCATCACATTACTGTGTGATGCTCCACATCTCCCATTCCCTCCAAGCTTGTCTCCTACTTCTTTAGAAATGTGGGGAGTCTACAAGATGAACTACAGATTCAACAGGACAGAGGACCACAGATTTCAACAAAGACAGGCAGCTTGTTGTGAAAGGAGCATTGAGGCAAGTCAGGAGACTTGAGTTTGGGGAGTCACGCAAGGGAATCAGATAAAGATCCTTAGGGACCAGGGGTCTTATGATTACCCAGCTCTGCTGACGTAGACAAGTTTTCTCACTCCAGAGATACAGATGGGAGATAAGCAGTTCCCTTTCAGAGAGGTAACCCCAAGTGCAGTGCTCACAGCTGCAGTTACTGAATGACAGTGGGAGGGAAGGAAACAATGAATGCAAAAAAAAAAAAAAGGGCAATGCTTAAGGTGGAATGGACGTGAACAGTTGAAATGCACACCTCCTCCAGTTCCTGGAAAACAAAGATGAGTCAAACAGAAGCTTAGTTTCACAGGCTTTCCTCCTCCGCTTGTCACACACATTCCCAGACACAGAATCATCCGTCCCCATGTCACCCAGCATCTAGAGCTACCGGCCACCACCTCCTTGTAAATTAAGCTGGAGGGTCAGATCCGCTGTGGCTAGGGAGCTGAAAGCAACCTGGGCCACATGGGGATGATTCCAGTGACCTGAGGGCAGGTGAGCGTAGTAGAAAAAGCAGAGAAGGCTGGTATGACGGTGTTCTGAAGGAGCCGAGGATCACCCGATCTGCATACCCTGGCAACTGTCGTTATTTCTAGTTTCCTAGACAACTCTGCCTAAACCAGGTAGAAATTGGAACTCCAGCTCAGAGAATAACACAGGTCCTGGGAATGGGACAAAATCAGAAAGGCAAGGGGATGATGCCACATGCCACTTCAGGGAATGGGGACAAGCAGGGAGAGGGAGGTCTTCCTAAAGGGAAGCTGAATTCCCATTAGGCTCTGTGCTTTCAATAATCTTGCAGTTGTGGCCCAGAGAATGATTCTAATTCTGGTTCGCTGCTGAGGGTGTGGGTTACACAGGTGCCTGAATTCGTCGAAACTGATCTGTGCATTTCACTGTAGATTCCTTAGACCCCAGTAAATATGGCTCTCCCAATTAATTGATTGTGTGACCTTGGATGAGTCATTTGACCTTTTGTGGCCCAAAGTTCCCCATCTGTCAAACTGAAACTAAGAAGCCAGCCTCTAAGTGTCACGTGGCTGTAAAATTTACAATTGTAAGAGCTGGCTGTCGCAGGAAACAGGCAGTACATCCAGATTAAGAAGCCATGATCACCAGACAAGGATGTCACAAAGAAAGAAAACTACAGGCCAATATCACTGATGAATATAGATGCAAAAATCCTCAACAAAATACTAGCAAACAGAATCCAACAGCACATTAAAAGGATCATACACCATGATCAAGTGGGGTTTACTCCAGGAATGCAAGGATTCTTCAATATACGCAAATCAATCAACGTGATACACCATATTAACAAATTGAAGGAGAAAAACCATATGATCATCTCAATAGATGCAGAGAAAGCTTTCGACAAAATTCAACACCCATTTATGATAAAAACCCTGCAGAAAGTAGGCATAGAGGGAACTTTCCTCAACATAATAAAGGCCATATATGAAAAACCCACAGCCAGCATCATCCTCAATGGTGAAAAACTGAAACCATTTCCACTAAGATCAGGAACAAGACAAGGTTGCCCACTCTCACCACTATTATTCAACATAGTTTTGGAAGTTTTAGCCACAGCAATCAGAGAAGAAAAGGAAATAAAAGGAATCCAAATCGGAAAAGAAGAAGTAAAGCTGTCACTGTTTGCAGATGACATGATACTATACATAGAGAATCCTAAAGATGCTACTAGAAAACTACTAGAGCTAATCAATGAATTTGGTAAAGTAGCAGGATACAAAATTAATGCACAGAAATCTCTGGCATTCCTATATACTAATGATGAAAAATCTGAAAGTGAAATCAAGGAAACACTCCCATTTACCATTGCAACAAAAAGAATAAAATATCTAGGAATAAACCTACCTAAGGAGACAAAAGACCTGTATGCAGAAAATTATAAGACACTGATGAAAGAAATTAAAGATGATACAAATAGATGGAGAGATGTACCATGTTCTTGGATTGGAAGAATCAACATTGTGAAAATGACTCTACTACCCAAAGCAATCTACAGATTCAATGCAATCCTTATCAAACTACCACTGGCATTTTTCACAGAACTAGAACAAAAAATTTCACAATTTGTATGGAAACACAAAAGACCCCGAATAGCCAAAGCAATCTTGAGAACGAAAAATGGAGCTGGAGGAATCAGGCTCCCTGACTTCAGACTATACTACAAAGCCACAGTCATCAAGACAGTATGGTACTGGCACAAAAACAGAAAGATAGATCAATGGAACAGGATAGAAAGCCCAGAGATAAACTCACGCACATATGGTCAACTTATCTTTGATAAAGGAGGCAGGAATGTACAGTGGAGAAAGGACAGTCTCTTCAATAAGTGGTGCTGGGAAAACTGGATAGGGACATGTAAAAGTATGAGATTAGATCACTCCCTAACACCATACACAAAAATAAGCTCAAAATGGATTAAAGACCTAAATGTAAGGCCAGAAACTATCAAACTCTTAGAGGAAATCATAGGCAGAACACTCTATGACATAAATCACAGCAAGATCCTTTGTGACCCACCTCCTAGAGAAATGGAAATAAAGACAAAAATAAACACATGGGGCCTAATGAAACTTAAAAGCTTTTGCACAGCAAAGGAAACCATAAACAAGACCAAAAGACAACTCTCAGAATGGGAGAAAATATTTGCAAATGAAGCAACTGACAAAGGATTAATCTCCAAAATTTATAAGCAGCTCATGCAGCTCAATAACAAAAAAACAAACAACCCAATCCAAAAATGGGCAGAAGACCTAAAGAGACATTTCTCCACAGAAGATATACAGACTGCCAACAAACACATGAAAGGATGCTCAACATCTTTACTCATTAGAGAAATGCAAATCAAAACTACAATGAGATATCATCTCACACCAGTCAGAATGACCATCATCAAAAAATCTAGAAACAATAAATGCTGGAGAGGGTGTGGAAAAAAGGGAACACTCTTGCACTGCTGGTGGGAATGTGAATTGGTACAGCCACTATGGAGAACGGTATGGAGGTTCCTTAAAAAACTACAAATAGAACTACCATATGACCCAGCAATTCCACTACTGGGCATATACCCTGAGAAAACCATAATTCAAAAAGAGACATGTACCAAAATGTTCATAGCAGCCCTATTTACAATAGCCCGGAGATGGAAACAACCTAGGTGTCCATCATCGGATGAATGGGTAAAGAAGATGTGGCACATGTATACAGTGGAATATTACTCAGCCATAAAAAGAAACGAAATTGAGCTATTTGTAATGAGGTGGATGGACCTAGAGTCTGTCATACAGAGTGAAGTAAGTCAGAAAGAGAAAGACAAATACCGTATGCTGACACATATATATGGAATTTAAGAAAAAAAAATGTCATGAAGAACACAGGGGTAAGACAGGAATAAAGACACAGACCTACTAGAGAATGGACTTGAGGATATGGGGAGGGGGAAGGGTAAGCTGTGACAAAGTGAAAGAGCGGCATGGACATATACACACTACCAAACGTAAGGTAGATAGCTAGTGGGAAGCAGCCGCATAGCACACGGAGATCAGCTCGGTGCTTTGTGACCGCCTGGAGGGGTGGGATAGGGAGGGTGGGAGGGAGACGCAAAAGGGAGGGGATATGGGAACATATGTATATGTATAACTGATAAAATTTGTTATAAAGCAAAAATAAAATAAAATAAATAAATAAAATATCATATAAATGAAAAAAAAAAAAAGAAGAAGCCATGATCATCGACGGAAGCTAAGGAGAATTTCTGAATGAGATTCGCTGCCTGCAGAAAATCCCCCCGAAATCATCCATCCTGGAACCAAATTTGGAGAGAGGAGAAGATGCCATCCTCCACATCAAGGAAAAAGGCCAACAATCACTCCCTTTGCAGTGTCACCTGCTCCTACAGACTGTCTAACCTCTTCCTCTTGAGATTCTCCAGTGGCCTCAAGATTGGGGCACACAGTTCTCTTCCCTTCCTTCCAAACTCCCTCTGGGTTTGGGATGTCCAGGTGGCTGGAGCAGGGCTCTTCCCAGTAGGGGAGGAGGGGAGGAGAGAAAGGATTCACACTTGGGGGCAGGCAGTGTGCAGAGAGAGCTGGATGGTTGCAGAGACTTAGAGGATGTGAGAACCAGCCAGCCATCGCCCCCATCCCCCTTCTTATGGATAAGAAAATGAAGATCCAGAAAAGTGGTATAACTTCTCACCATTTCTAAAGCCCCCCAAAGAACAGAACAACGAAGCAGCCTCTGGCTAACCTCAGGCTGGTCCTATCACACTGAAGTGCGTCTGCTTGCTCCACAAATGGGTGACCTTTGGACAAAGGGACCAGATCTAACATAAACAGGCACTGAAGCATATCCAGGTGACAACCTGGCTCACCTGATTCTCTTCTCAGAGGGGCTTTGAGACACAGGGAGAACCTTTGGATATACAAAATGGAGCAACGGCTTCTGTCAGGATGGAAAGGAATTTACAGAAATGTCTTGATAGCAGCTACCCTGGGACAGAGCTGAGTGGTAGCTGACCCCTGGAAAAACTCTGCATAAGAAAGACTATCAAAGGAGCATCAGATCTAGATTGCAAATTGCTTTAGCAGCTAAAACAGGCGTAAAGATAAAGCAACTCACTCTAATCCAAGGGGTTTATGCTTCAGCACTGGCTGCCTCTGACTCACTCTTGACCCAGCCCATTCATCAGTATTTTGATAAGCAGATTCCCTTCACAGAGCTACTTAATCTGGGTTCCCAGAGAAGTCTTGCAGAGCTTAATGAGAGCACTGTGCTTGCTGCCAGCTCTTGAGGCCAGGGCAGTTAGACAGCAGAAGGGAAGGGACTTGTCATGGGTGCACAAACTTCCCCATCACTGGACTTGGCCCTATTAGGGGTTCACTCAAGTATCTTTTCAATTTAAATACTTGGATCTATTTTTTTTAATCCTCTTTCTCCTTGGTATCCAGGGAAATTAAAGCCCTGGCTCACATCCTCCTTGATGTCAGCTTTTAGTCAGAGCCATAACAGCATCTGGAGCTAAACAAAGATTAGCGGCAAAGGGGGCAGGAAGGACAAGGACGGAGAGGAGATCTGGTGCTACCAAGGGCACCACCAATGAGCTAGACCCTCCTGGCAGCCCTCCTGCCAAACGCCCTCTGGCCGCGTCTCCTTAGGTGGTAGTGGTAGGGAAAGCTGGGGCTGGAGCCCGGAATCCTGAGCCTCACAGAAGTGCAACCAGCACCTGTCATCAGGCCCCTGCCCTCAGAGGATGCTCTAGGGAGTTGCCACACCCCGAACTTCAGGGACAGTCACTGCTCTTGGCGTTAACCTCTGTCTCTTCCAATTGTCTTTAAAGTGGGGCAACCCTGGGTGCTGTGTTCCCTGTGAGAGATGATCTGGGGAAATTTCCTGGATTGCACTCTGGAGAGACGGGAATGATTTCAAAGCAGAGTAAGACATGACCAAGAAACTCTAGATTTGAATTCTATGAATCATTAGGTAGGGGTAAAATCAAGCTGAAGTAGTTGGTAGGACCTTACATTTGCTAGAAGGAAAAAGTCTTAAAAATTAAAAGTTACAGCTATGGCAAGGAGGAGGGTGACCAGGGGCAGCAGCTGCAGCTATGGCTGCTACCAACGTTGACAACATTTGACCATCACATGTAGTTTCAGGATTTGGGGGGAAAAAACCAGAACATGGAGCTTTGAGCTCACAGACAGGTCTGAAGGAGTTGCTAAGTCAACTGACAAAGGTTTTGTGGTAGAAAAAATGGTCAAAATCTGAGCCCCTCTGTGCCCTCCCTCCCCGCTACTGTGACCGCAGCTGGCGTCTCAGCCCTGCTGTCCGTGAACAGACAGGGACCCAGCTGAGTCGAAGTTTGCCACCGGAGGAAGATCCAAGGCTGACTTTCTAGGAATCTTCAGTCCCACTTAAACCGGCAGATCGCAAAGTGTGGGATGCAGATGCCCTCGGTCTGTGGGCTGTGGACTGGGAGGATGGGGGATGAAAATATCTGGGGGTGGGGAGAAGTCCCAGGCCGCTGCTCTTCAGAGGCTGGTTTTGCGACCAGCCCCCGGGACCGGGGGTCGTGGTAGAAACCACTGCTGCCACTGCATTGGTAGTCGTAGGTAAAGAAGATCCTCCCTGCTTCAGCCAGAGCTGGAAGCCAAAGAGGTCAGGCTGATCTGCAGCCCAGGGTCCGCCCCAGGCCAGCCTCTGCCTGGCCTACCTCCTGGCCTCGGAAGTGCAGCTGGCTCTCAATGGCAGGCTACTTGCCAAGGATTCACAGTGAACTGGGCTGCTCCTTGTGCGATTTACTGGGTCTGGACCCAGAACCAGCCTGGGGTAGAAGGTCAAGTAGGTTCAACAAGATGACCCCTGTCCCCTACTTCTACCTTTCTTTCCCCCTCCCCCGCTACCTTTTCTTCTCCCAATTGGCCTTCCCTTGGATCAGTTTCTCCCTGACCTTGACTGACTTCTGGTGTGCTAGGTAGTTTTCCAAGGAGCACAGCTGGCCCATCAGGCACTCAGAAGAGCAGGAGCCTGGTCTCTTCCCCCAACTAACGAACCACACCGGACAGTCAGCAGCACAGAGCATTCCTGGTGTGCTAAAGTTTGTTCAGGGGTCACCTGAAGAGTGGGGCAAGACTCTAAAAGTCCCAGCTCACCATACATGCCCTGCCTTAAACACAGACTCTGTCTCAAGTGTGATCAGTGCCAGGAGACCCATGACAGGATGGGCAACCTCTGAGCATTTCAAACACAAGGGGCAAAACTGTCACCTGCAGAGCTTCTATTACTCTATCTTCCCCTCAGGTTCCCACAGCCGCCTTGACGGAGAGCCAGGGCGGGTCTTTCCGGTCATTCAGTCTTTAAATGGCTATTGAGGACGTTCCCTCTTAGAGAGGGGTGCTCAGCAGAGACTCCAGGGAGCGCGCTGTTCTGTATCGGGCATTCCTGGACCAGATGCCCGCCCACCGGCACAATCCTCCTAAGAGCGGCATGAAGTGGAATGGATGGGGCATCCTTGTCTTGGCCCCATCATCTGCCTACAGCAAGCTTTTCCTATGAAGGACTGACAGGAAATATTTTAGGCTTTTCAGGGTCATATACCGTTTCTGTTGCATACTCTATTCCTTGAGAGTTTTTTTTTTTTTTTTTTTTTAAACAACCCAACCATTCTTAGCTTGAGGGGCTGGACAAAAACAGGCAGCAGGCAGATTTAGCTCGCAGGCAGGCTTCAGTTTGCAGACCCCTGGCTGACAGGAAGAAGCTGCAACATTTTTTACTGGTCCCCACCTAGCAGCCCCTCACCACCTTCCCTCCCTGCCCTGATACCTCCAGACCCACCCTCTAGCCCAAGGACTGCCCCCGACACTGCTCCAGGTGCACTTGGCGTCTGTGCTCAGGCCCAGGGTGGCCTCTCTGCAGCACACATTTCACTGTGAAGGCACGTTGTACAGATACAGATCGTGAGCTGTTCTGTCTTCCTTGTGCTTAACTTGAGATGCTGAAAGCCCAGACAACCTCATCCTGCACTGAGAGGTCTCACCTGACCACACACATGCAGCCATGTCCACCCATCTCCCTGCCATGGTGGTGCCATCTAGTAAATGACTTATCTTGGGTTCTTCCTACAGGGCCGGCAAACCCAGGGCATGGCAAATCCCATCAGTTCCATCTCAGAGCATAGCCGGGACCCATCACTTCCCACCCCTCCACTACTGCCACCCAGGCCACACCCCTTCTCCCTGGACCACTGCCAGCCTCCCATCTAAGCCTGCTCCCTCCATCTCTGCCCTTCTCCCTCTCCCTTGCTCAAAGCCCCCGGAGGCTTCCCAGCTCATGCAGAGTAAGTCAATGACTCTGAACAATGAAAGCAAACCCAACATCGGGATCCTTCCACTGGCCCACTAAGTCCCCTGGGTCTGCATGGCCATGTGCCTGGCCTCACCTCCCACCTCCTTCTCCTGGCTAATGCCAACTCTAGCCATGCTGGACTCCTTCCTTACCCAGCTTTCTTTTTTCTTCTTAGCACTGATCACCAACAGGTCATGTAATTTTTCATGTTTTTGTCCCCCTTTGGTCTTTGTTTTTTTGTTTTTCTCACTAGAATATAAGCTTCCTCAGCGAGAGGTTTAACTTCTTCAGTGTTGTACCCCAGAGCAAAGTGCCCACCACAAAGTAGGGGCTCCACAGATGCACAAATATCTGTAGAATGCATGGGGACAAGGTCCGCTGCTGACGGGAGAGAGGTGGCTGCATTGCCATTACACTGTGTACCCAGTTCGCACTTGGATACCTTTATGCAAATAAACATCTTGCTCTGAAGCCCCCCCAGGACAAAACAATGAAAACAGATCCACCCCTGGAGCCAGCAGTTTCAAACTGTTTATATTCAATCCTAAAGCAGCAACAAACTCAGATCTCAGCCGAACTAACCAACTATCCACGGGAAAAAACAATAAACGATTGCATCACGGTTTAGAACACACCGGCTCCTGGTTCTTGCTCATTCACCTCAACCAGCCTGCAGGCACAGAGGGAGGAAGGGGAGCACGGGCTTTGGTGGCAGGTCGGATTTCAAATCCTAGAGCTGCATTTACAAGTGGTCTGATTCTGGATGCAGCACCAAGCACTCTAGGCCTCAGCTTTCTCATCTGTTAAACGGAGGTACAAATACTTATTTTATAAGATTGTCGTAAGCTTAAGTGAATAATTAGCAAACAAAACCAGAAAGCTCCCAGCATAATGATTGTGCACAATAATTATCCAATAAACAATCATTTCTCCCCTTTTGTAAAGGAGGAAGCTAAAATTCAGAACGGCAGTGACTCGCCTGAAGTCAGAGGACTTACTCCATGGCAAGGCTGGGACTCAAACCAATGGTTCCTGTTGGTGTATGTTTTTCCTGTCATCCTGCCTCTCTCCTGTTCATGTTTCAGACATTACACACTGCTTATGTCAGTAGAAGGAAAGCAAGTGTTGGCTCTCCCATCAGTCTGCTTGTTGAGAAGTTTGGGACAGGGTCTCCTGGAAGAATGCTCATATTAAGATGACATTCTTAAGGGGGTCACGCCGTGACATTGGGAAATCTGAGTGTCACAAGCAAGGGATCAAAAGCTAAGAGAATTCACCTGCCTTGCTTGCTAATCATCCCTAACAGATGCAAACAGGTGACAGCCTTCCTTTCACCGAGAGATGAACAGAAACCACACCAACACTAGGACCCACCAGGGACGCAGCAGAACCTGGGGCAGCCACATCTGAGCTGTAACACCAAAGTACAAAAGCTACCTTCAACCTGAATGCTTCTCCAGAAGGGACTGTTCTTTCCACGCACAAGGGTTTTTCTTTATGGAGCACATGTACTCAATAGTCCTACCGATAAAGTAAATTTTTATACCGTACAAGTGCTTCTCCCATTAGCCGTCATCATGAAGTTGAAAATATGTTCTCCTTCTGGAGAAAAAAAACAATTGGCCTCAGACATTATGAAAAGGTGAATTATTAAGGAACATACCTTTTAGGTAAGACATTTAGAGAACAAATAAAGAGGAGACAGCCCAAACAACATCTAAACAGATTTGAAAAGAAGGAGAACATGAGTGGTGGTGACTGTAAGACAAAGCTTTGCTCAAGATGTGAGTCCCGAGTCCAGGACCAGAGGTGCTTGCCGTCCAAAAGCAGTGTCCCTGCTCCTCCAAGGAGGGAGACGCTGCAGTCCTGACGATCACTCCCCGCCCCACCATCCCCACCCTGCTGACCCTACCCACACCTCAGACCTTCACCAAAATGCCCCCTCTTCAAAGAAGCCTCCCGACACTAGGTTGGGTCATTCACTCATTCATTGCCTCATTCATTCAACAAACGATTATTGAGCACCTACTATGGCTCAGAGTCTCCTTATCACTCTCTACTTTCAACTTTACAATTAAATAATTACATGCACAATACTCCAATTTACTTCCCCTCCCCTTCCCTAGACTGTCAGCTCCCTAAGGACAGAGACTGTATTCCTCTGTCATTTCATCCCCAGCACCTGACACAGACTGATTCCTCTGTCATTTCATCCCCGGCACCTGACACAGTGCCTGGAACAGAGTAGGCATTCTATAACTATTCATCACATGAATGTATAAATGAATGAATCAAAGCATTCAAAAGCTCCCTTCCTATGCCCAGATTCCAAAATGCATACTGCTGTCTGCCTTACATAGTTATAACTTATGTCGTAATCAATGGGACTTCTAAATTTAATGAAGGATAATTTATGCATACATTTCTGAATAAAGGAAAACAATAAGATGTACAGCAGTAGGCAGAAAGTTACTTTCCCTGAGGGGCAGCCCCATGGGACAGACTAGAGGATAGGCCTGTAGGTGTTCTCCTGGGATAGGCAGAGGTAGTGAAGAGGAGTAGTTAAGGGGAAGGTGGAAAGAGCCAGACTGCCTGGGATAGGGGTCTGGACCCCACCACTGACTAGCTGTTTGACTCTCTGGGTAAGCTATTTAACCTCTCTGTCTTCCAGTTTCCAATTTGGAAATAATAAGAATATTATCTTCAGATGACTGCATTAATAATGAAATGAGTTAGTACACATGAACTGCTTAGGACAAGGCCTAGCACATGCTCAGTAGTCACAATAAGTTAGTTATTTTTATATTCTGGAAGAATGAGAACAAAGGTAGGTTACATCAAGGAGTTTGATACGCTTTCAGTAAGTCCACAAACAGAACAAATCTCTAAGATTCCCTATTACTGAAATTAAGTAACTCATAGGCAAGTGACGGTTTATCTACTTCAACTTTCCAGCCTCAGTTGCAGTTATAGTCAGCCGAGGCTATCATAACAAAATACCACGGACTGGGTGGCTTAAACAATGGACATTTATTTTCTCACAGTTCTGGAAGCTGGAAGTCTAAGATCAAGGTGCAGGCAGGTCTGATTTCTCCTGCAGCCTCTCTCCTTGGCTTGTAGGCAGCCACCTTCTTGCAATGTCCTCACATGGCCTTTCCTCTGTGCACTGCACCCCTGCTGTCCCTTTTTCTTAAGAACACCTATCCTATTAGATTAGTCCCCTTTCTCCCATAACCTCATTTAACCTTAATTGCCTCTTTCGAGACCCCATCTCCAAATACAGTCACACCAGGGTTAGGGCTTCAATATATGAATTTGGGAGGAGCGCATGATTCAGTCCATAACAGTTGAAATGGTAAGACTGCCACACCCATCTACAATAAGAGCCAGACCAAATGACCCCTCAAGGTGTTTCTAGACCTAGAGTCTAAGATTTGATTTTGTACATCCCACAGTGCCCAGCACAACAACAAGCATGTGTTTAAAGCTTAGAAAATGTTCTCTGGATTAATTTATAATGAATACTATTTAAGGCTGAGAAAAGTGCATACCTTCCAAAGTCTATACATCTTATTGTTCACCATATATGTATATGTGGCTGTGTACACACACACACACACACACACACACACACACACACACACACACACACACACACACACACACGCATTCCCAGGAGAATAAAATGCAGTGGTAAGGAAGAGCTGTTTGATGAAACTGAAACTAACTGTACATAATTATCTCTGAGTTCTTCACACATTAAGCGGGCAATGGAAAAGTGGATGCAGAACCCCCTTGATAATGAATCTGATGATGAATACCCTTCCACAGAGGCCAGCATCAGGCTCACCTGCTGAAACAACCAGATTTCAGTGGAACGATTTCACTATCTCTGTGAAATATTGTTCTGGAATTGGGTCATTATTTGACAACTCAAGCAATAAAATAACAGTCTAGTGATTGCAGAATGCCTTCGATGAACTGATAGGAGGAACTATTGAGAACAGACAGGAGGGGCTCAAAATCAAGAAGCTCAAAATCCTCAAGTGCTAACAAAGCAAAACCCTGGCAAATCAATGAGCCCAAGCCATCAACAGGCAAATCCCTATGTATTAAGTAACTTCTTAAAGAAAACTTGTTACATTTATTAGGTTCTTTTATAAAAATCAACTTTACTGAGGTATAACCTACATATAATAAAATGGATACATTTCAAGTAAGCAGTTGGTTTTTGGTTTTTGTTTTGACAAACACATATACCCAGGTAACCATTCCCCCTGGTCAAGATACAGGCATTTCCATAATCCCAGAAAGTTCTCTTGTACCCTTTACTGGTGAACCCCTGGTCCTACTTCCTTCACCCACCCTTCACCAGGGCAACCACTGTTCCATTTGTTTCCCCCTATAGATTAGTTTTGACTGTTCTAGGATTTCGTATAAGTGGAATAATACAATATACACTTTTTTTGGCAGCTTTTCCAGCAAAATACTTAGAAGACTCATGCCTGTCCTTGCATGTATCCACAGTTTATTCCTTTTATTACTGAGTTGGAGTTCTCCATGTGAGTGTGCAACAAGTTGCTCATAAATTCCCTAGTTGATGGGTGTTTGGGTTTGCGTTACTTCCAGTTTTGGATTATTATGAATAAAGCTGTTATGAACATCCATGTACCAGTCTTTTTGCCAACACAAATTTCTCCTCAATAAATACCTAGGTGGAAAATTGCTGGGTCATATGCTGTAGATGTTTAACTTCATAGGAAAATGCCAAACTTATCCTGAGTAATAGAAATCATCAACAGGTTCACTCTTAAAGCACTTATTAGAGAGATTTTAAAAATAAGAGGAAACCAGAGTAGGGAATGCCAAAAAGAGCATCCAAAAGCACATTCAGTTGCTTTACTCAGGGAGCTGGCAGGGTCCTCTCAGGACAGCTCTACTGTCCACCTCCCCCCGTGTGCCCACTTCACCCCAGGAAAATGGCCACCTTTGTCCCACCTTCAGTGGACGTGTTGTCCCTCCTCAGTTTCCTTCCTCTCCTCACTCTGTCTTCAGGGGCAGTTTCGACTGGCCTGTCGCCGGCAGACTCCTTGCTTTTCTAGGAGAGTCAGGACTTGGAAGGACCATCAGACCCAGGGGACGTGAACCCAGCTCACCCAGGAGCATCCACCCTGTTCCACTGCTGCGGCAGCACCAGGCCATGGAGCCCCTCATTGGTGGGAGGCTTATGGAGGGGGTATCCCCCCTTTTTCCCCCTTGAGAGGGGCCAGGCAAAGCTCACAGTGGGGACTCCAGTACTTCTCTCTGCCCGACGGGAACCAGTGCGGGCCACCCGTCAGCCAGGCCTGCCCACAACCTAGCACGTGTCTTCAGAACACAGGGGATCCCAGCAACCACTGTGCCCAGCTAGGCCAGGAAATGGCTCATTTAATGTCATGTTACATAAACAGCATCCGAACTACAAAATCCTATATGTTAACAACCACATGCCTATTCTTATTATTTCAGAGGCATTCAGTCTTTTATACAAGATAACTTCCCAAGACACCGAACTGAATTTTGATAAATGTAGGTGTTCAATGTGTTCACTGACATATTTTTCACATAGGCTTTATTTTGTTTTCTGAGAGATAATAAACTCCCCTTAAAATCCTTCCAGAATTCTCATCACCTTCAGTAAGGAAGAAGGAGGAGAAAAGGACAGGGGGGTGTGGGTTGTAATTCCTCGAAGGCAGGGAATCTCAGAGCTTTGAAGCTTGAGGAGTCAGGAAGCTCAGGGATGAAAGAGATCAAACTGCAGGTCCAAGGGGAACGAGGAGCCCTCAGAATGCGAAGAAGCTTCTCAGAGCTGCTGGCCTGAGGCCTCATCCTGGCCTCGTGCTGGGATCAGGAACCCCTTTCCCATCCCCCCTTCCCTTCTCCTACTCCCGCCCCAGTTCTGCTCCAAAAACAGCTGCTGCCACGAGATGGCCACCTCCTGAGCTTGTAACAACCACCTGAACAGCAGACTCTCCCGGCTTCACTGAAACCATTCTTTCTTGCCTTAGAAAGTGACCAGAAATGCAGTAAAGGTGCCTTAAAATTCCCTTATCACTGAAACGAGCAGATCGCAGAAGTGTCTATCTGCAGTTTTCATCTTATTCACTGAGTTTTTTAAAGGGGAGCCAAATATATCCAGAGAAAACCATAATTTGAAAAGATACATGCACCCCCAATGTTCATTGCAGCACCATTCACAATAGCCAAGACATGGAAGCAACCTAAGTGTCCATCGACAGAGGAATGGATAAAGAAGATGTGGTATACATAGATACATATACAATGGAATACTACACAGCCATAAAAAAGAATAAAATAATGCCATTTGCAGCAACATGGATGGACCTAGAGATTATCACACTAAGTGAAGTAAGTCGGACAAAGACAAATATCATATGATATCACTTATATGTGGAATCTAAAAAAGGACACAAATGAATTTATTTACAAAACAGAAACAGACTCACAGACATAGAAAACAAACTTACGGTTACCAAAGGAGGGGGGGAAGAAGGATAAATTAGGAGTTTGGGCTTAAAATACACACACTACTATATATAAAATAGATAACCAACAAGGACCTACTGTATAGCACAGGGAAATAATACTCAATATCTTATAATAACCTATAAGGGAAGAGAATGTAAAAAAAGAATATATATATTTATATATATGTATAACTGAAGCACTTTGCTGTACACCTGAAACTAACACAACACTGTAAATCAACTATATTTCAATAAAAATTTTAAAATAAAGTGGAGCCAAGTGAGGGAAGAGGGCCCACATTTACTTGCTGGGACTTCCCTTGGGCTGTTCGTCTGGAAAGCAAAATAAAGGCTGAAGGTGGCCCACTGATTTCCTCTCACTCAGAGAATTCTGCCCGAGTTAGGCTTGGCCGGCTAGCACATAATCTGTAAAGACGAAAGTCCTTCTCTTCCTCGGGAGGGCCACAAAGATGCAGTTACTAGCAGCAGGCTGGCCATGCACAGCACAGATGAGGCTTCCCCGGCAGGGTCACCGCCAAATCCTCTTCTGCTCTGGCAGAAAGCCAGGCCCAGACTCTCCATCGCCGCCCTCCGTGGCTTTTATCTGGGTGACCGGGCAGGGGGCGAGGAGGGCTGGATTCTGGGTGACTCGTAGAGACTCCCTATGAGAAACGCTCAGTGAGCCCCCCATAGGGTCCTCTAGGAAGACAGCTGGAAGGATTTCCCAGGTCATTCAGTCCAACGGCTGCTTTTACAGAGGAAAACTCAGAGCCCTCAAGGGATTCCGTCCACGGGAACAGGACACCTTGACTCTCCTCCCCAGCTTCCTTTCCCTCCCCCAGTCTCTCCACCACAGAGGAGGAGGGCCTCTGTCCACCTCGCTGCTCAGACACAGGTCTGGGAATCGTCTTGGTGCTGGCTACGTCCTATTTCCCACCAGATCTACCCTCCACCCTCCCTACTCCGCTCTCTGCCCACGGGCTGACCTGGAAGGACCACATCAATGGGCAACCTCTGTGGTCTGGTTAGCAGCCAATGGGGCAGATCCACAGGAGATCACAGGAGGGTGGAGGGAGGGGAAAGAGGTCAGTGGATTCATTCCTCGGCTCTCTGCCTGCAAGGGAGAAATTCAGAACACTGGCCTGGCTTGACTTTCCACTGCAGGTCACTGCTCCCTTCAAGGCAGCCCTCTCCTTCAGGGTTCCAGTAACATCCCCCCTCTCCTTGCCCCTCAGGCCTCCACAGTAACAGCTCCATCCTATCAGCCCAGCACCACCACTGTCGTTCCTCCACAGCCCTGCCTTCGTAGATGGTCCCTCCTGAATTGTCCCCCTATGAGATGGCTATAACCTGTTCCCTCCCTGAATGGGACAAGTATTGATTCCTGCTGCTGCTTCCCCCTCCACGTCCCCGTCTACCCTTATCACAGCCCCGGCCTCTTTAGCCTGGACAGCTGCAAGAGCCTCCTGACCACACTCCCACCTTTCCTCCTGGCGCCTTCTCGTCTGCTCTCCCCAGGAGCATACCGAATTATCCCGTGAAATGTAAGTCAAACTGCATCATGCACCTGCAAATCTTGCAATGGTTTCCACTGCCCCCCAGTAAAATCAAAGCTCTTCCCCTGACTTCTGAGGGCACACCAGACCCGAACTGCTCTCTGCAGCCTCCTCCTGGGCCCTGAGCAGCCATGCAGCCTCCTCTCCTTCCTCCTGCCCCCAGGCGCTTCCCTGCACTGAGACTTCACACGTGCTGTTCCCTCTGCCCAGCATTTGTCTCCTCTCGTGGAAGAGGCCTTCCTTAGCAGGGCACACCCTACATTTTATTCCCCATCCCTGAGCTGTGCTCACGTCCTTCCAGCACTTAACAAATCTGTGATTATGTAATTTTTCGTTGACTTTTAAAATGACTATCTCCCACCCATGAGAGCTCCACATGGGTGGAAGCTAGGTCTGCTTTTCAGACCCCTTCCCTCACCCACAGTGGGTACTTCAGGCACATTTGCCAGATGAACAAGTCAGTGCGTGTTCCAATAAAGGGAAGGATTGTCCTTTAATCTGAGATTTGTGTCCTTACTTTGTTGAGAGGTTGTTAATATTGTCCTTTCTTTCATGAAATGACTGTAAAAATAAATGACAGTTATTAAAAATTTTAAACGGCAACCTTATACAGTTCTCCAAAATATTGTTGAAATTTTATGAGTTTATGACATCCCAGATTAAGCAATATTTCAAGGGTCACAGTGCTGGGCCCTAGAGAGGTGACCTGGGTGATGGAGTCTGAAGTCAGACTCAGGGTCTGAGTTCAAGTCACCACTCTGTTGCTTGGTAGCCGTAATACTCTGAGCAAGTTACTTAACCTCTCTGTGCCTCGATTTCCTTACCTGTAAAATAGGGATAATAATAGGATCTACTTCAGAGGATTTTTGTGAGAATTGAGAATACTTGTGAAGTTCTTAGAACAGTGCCTGGCACTGTTCAATAAATGTTGGACAACAAATTTGTTGAGCAAAAATGCTCAGCAAATGTTAGTGCTACCATCATCATCATCATCCTCATTATTACCAAACCCAGCTCTTCTAAATCCCCTACCAGGGCTCTTTTCTCTTTAAAATGTTATCTCCCAACATTATCTCTTCAAATGTTATCTGACCACCCCTAAATGTCAAGCCAAAATTCAGCACTTGGAAAACTATCCTAGTCCAGCCAACCAGATTTTCTGGATAGCTAAGCACCAACCTTGATAACATGTGCTTCTAACATATGTTATTTCTTTCCTACTTTTTAACTAATTTTGATAAAATGAGCATCATTATGGAAATGCATGGTGCTGTGGATCCCAGAAACACCACAAGAAAAACTCCATAGGTCTGAGGCTCTGCAGCCCAGGTGGAGGCTCCACTCTGTCCCCCCAAAGCACTCAACACCCTGAGCTCTGCTCTCCTTGTCTGAAGAGTGGGAAGGTCATAGACACTGAGAGGTCACTGTGGTCCTAATGAGTCATGTGCACACACCGCAAGCTCCTAAAACACTCCTTTTCTTTCTTATTTTTTGGTTAATAATACTGTAATTCGCCCAGGAGAACGCCTTACTGTAGGTCTCCAGGCAGAATTCTCTCTTCCTCAAGATCTGCTAAACACCCAAGCCCCTGCCTAGAAGAGAGTGGGGTTAACGCCTCAGGGGGAACCGACTCCTCACACTGTACAGAGGGAATTCCTTCCTGGTGGTGTTCACGTGACCGACAGAGCAAGTCACCCGCAGGCTGCTCCTGAAGCAGGACAGGCTTTTGAAGCTGTGATATTTCTGAATTTGGCCTTGGACAAAGACACCATATTTCCTCACAGCCATTCACACCCTGACTCAAGCAATTTTAACTGAATTCTATTTCTTTTCAACCCAAGGCCATTTGAAGATACAAAAACCATATTTGTGAATGAATTCTAGCATTTGATTTGCAGAGTCAATTCCACTGAACTCCATGCTTTATCCCAGGTACATTTCAAGTTTCTGAGGCTCAGAACCATTTTCCCCACCCTCAACAATATCACACACCCACCTCCCAAATACACAAATGTATATAGGTTATATAGCCAACAGCTCATGTTAAAGGGGACCCATATTAAATAATATTGTTACATAGATATTAATAAGGCTAAGATAAAAGATGAGAAAATAGAAGAGAGTCTTTAAATCTTTTTAATGTTGTTTGTTATGCAGAAATTGGGAACCAAATCAATGAATTTTCTGACTACAGAGTCAACAAAATTATCTGAATTCTAAACAAATCCTGGAGTATACTTACAAATAAATAGCATAGAGAAAAGACGAAAGCATAAACTAAGGACAGGAAGTGAAACCAGATTCAGAAATATTATTCTTGCATTTGAGATTAAAAGAAATATACATACATCTATAATTCTACAACTTCCACAAAGCCTAATTTCATTTGTAAAATACACCAGGGAATCCTGGCAAGTTTCTGTGGAATCATGCAACTAGGTGTGTCTTTTAATTAAACGCACATCTAGCAATCCACAAATATGAATTAAGCATCACCAATTAGTTAGCACTGTGGAGGATTTAGGTCTCCATCCCCCACAGAGTAAGCAATTTGCGAAACTTTACCCTACAACACATGAAAACCAGGGCCCCAGCTACCAATTTTAACGACATTCTATTCTGCAGGGGTTCATCTTCCTTCTCTCCAAAAGTGTATCAAGGTCCTGCTGTGTTTCAATGGAACCAAACAGCTAAGGCTCTGAAAGACACCATTTCAGAAGAAAAAGGGGTGAGCTTATCTCTGAATAATCACTCTATTAGCATGAATCTGAACTGTGATATTTGGTCACTTTGTTTCAGTTTACAACCACCTTTGCAAGTGATAAGATTTAAACTGATTGATGGGGAGAGGGTGGGAAAGGAAAACAACACACACACAATAAACACACACACACCCACACCCATAGCATGCGCACACATCACAGGATCCAAGTTCAACAAGCAGAGGTGAATGCAGAACTGGTCTAAGCTGAATGTATGCACAGAAGACTCCTTTCCTTCCTTCCTTCCTTCCTTCCTTCCTTCCTCCCCTCCTCCCTTCCTCCCTTCCTTCCTTCCTGTCCTACCTTTTTTATTCCATCAACAAGGCCAGGTGACAGTGGGAACACCTCATATTCACCCTGCTTCAAGTAACAAGGGGGCAGATTGTGAGAGAACACAAGTGATATGAGTTTCCAAGGTCCAGTCCAGTCCTTCCTGTATCAGCGCCAGTCCCATTTCAAAGTTCCACTTCCTAGGTCATCCCAAATTTGTAATTCATCCATAACACAGACCCCTAACTATTTCTTGAGCCATTCCTGGAAATCCAGAGATGAAAAAGGCCCAGCCTCCGTGTGTTCTCAAGTCCTCATGGGATGGGCAGCTCAGTGGGAGAAAAAGCACTCTGGGATCAATGTGGGATTGCAGTTTGCTTGCATGCTCTGTTCCATGTGCCTGAAATTTTCTAGGGGATTCCCCCCCTTCACCAGTTACCCCTCCATGAAGAGCTGCCTCTCCTAACTAGACAGGTGCACCATTCACCACAGGAAGCCTAGGCATCCCTTCCCATTGACAGGGCAGGTCTCAAGTAAGATCCTTGAGCCCTGCAAGGCTTGTTTCTCCCCGTGGATCACACAAAACACAGTCCCCAAGCCTCCACTGTGTCTGTTACCTTGGGGCTGCTTGCTTCCTACAAACTTCTCTTCCTCTCTTCCTGAAAATACCACGGGTTTCTCAACTGAAGTATATTACAACATTCCATTTTAACATATTCTAGAGCCCTTCACAGCATGCCTTAAATTAAGCAGGAACACTCTGGTCTCCAGATGACAGCCTCTCAGGCAAACCTCCCTTCATTCCCAGGACTCCAGCAAACAGCCCCCTCTCGGTCTCCCCAGCCCACTGCTCCCTGTCCAACAACTCTGGTTTCCCCCACTTGGAAACGTACATCTGACAGGTTTTACATCCTTCAGACCAAGGATGTAAAATCCTTCACCTCCATGTGAAATCTCTACTTTTATTTCCTTTTCTGACTTGTATTTGAAGAACATCTGGGCCTTTTATTCAGCTTTTAGAAAAATTAGGGAAGCTCACAGCCCAAGTAGTTACTTGGTAAAGGTAAAAGGTAAAATTAACTACAATAGCAAACTCTCACATAGCCCTGATTATGTGCCTGGTAGAGTTCCAAGTGCTTTATCTATACTAACCACTAAATCTCACCACAGCCCTATAAGGCAGTCTTATTTCTTACCCCCATTTTACAGGTAATGAAAGTGAGACCCAAAGAAGTTGCATGAAATTAACTTGCCTAGAGTCATCCAATTAATAATTGGCAGAGCAGGGATTTGAACCTTTGTCATCCATCTCAGCGGTGCTGCTCACCAGGAAGGGAACACTGTTGGCATGACAACAAAGGTACTTCCGTCCCCGCTTAAATGCAGCATTAACTCTATGAACACCCCGCAAGCCCTGTAGATAAGCTGCCTTGGTATAAATTTACATGTCACCTTCAGGAAGAGCAGGGCTTGCCTGGGTGAGGAGAAGGAAGAAGAGAGGAGACTTCTGCCCTTGAAAGATTCTATTTTAATTCTTTAAAAAAACCACTGAACAGACCCAGCCCTGGATTTCAAGATCAGTTTTCAAGGTCTCCAGGCATGAGGCAGTCATCTGAAAAGGGAAGCATGACAGGAGTCTGACCTCTGCGTGGCCTCCTTGTTCTCAAGGTGCTGCTTTCAGATCCGAAAGTGAACAGGAAAGCCGAGGAGCCAAAATCTCCCTAATCTCGGATCAGGTATCAATACCATTAGGCATTGGAAGCTTGTGACAGCAGAAGATGTCACACTCTCAAGTGCTAACACGGCAGCATTTATCTAAGTTTACTGATAAACAATCTAAGACATAAAAGGTCAATTAACTATTTCTAGAAGTTCTATATAAGACTCAGAAACTTGCTTGTTATCCTAGCCTAACTTCCTGGAAACACTGAATCACAGCATCACACAGTGCAAGTCCCTCAAACCCAAGTCCCTTTGGAGAAAGGAGCTGGCTGCAGCAAAGGCCCTGACAGGTAGAGGACAATCATTAAGATCGTAATGACAATGATGATGACGGAGAAGATGGTGGTAGCCATGATCACAAGAGCAAGCATTGGTGGCACATCTCATATGGGTCAGGGACTGTGCTGAGGACTCTTCCTGCACTGTCTTAATCTTCACAGGAACCGTGAGAAGCAGATACCAACACAACACCCATTTTAAAGACGAGGAATTTGATGAGAGAGGCCAAGTATCTGGGTCAAGGTGTCATGATTGTGGTCACGATATGAACTGGGGCCAATCTGACTCTCCAATTTCACATTCTTATCTAATGCTCGACTGTCTCTTCCTATAAGGAAACCTTAGTATAGAAAGTTCTGGAAACAGGGTATGCTGATTACTCACATTTTCTGGTAAATATATGTGCAATCAGTTCTAAATACTCAGTTGAAAAATGTTCCACAATGTTCATGGTCCTCTTTCCTGTCTTAGTAAGTATAGTATACTAAATATAAATCTACTTGTACTTTATTAATAGATATATTCAGGGCTATCTCTTAGCTATTTGCCATAACAATTAGGTCTGATTGTAGAGTATTTCAGATATAGGCAGAAGAATTAGACACAGCCCAGTATATATATATATATGTATGTATGTATGTGTGTGTATATGTGTATATATATATATATATATATAAATAAAATATATAGAGCAACAAGCTGATCTGCTGTGACAGAGACAAACAAAATGGTGGCACCAAATGGGAGCCGCTGGGTCAGGGCCCAACTGGGGCTCTCGCCGCTGCTGCTGCTGCTGACCATGGCCCTGACTGGAGGCTCAGGGACCACTTCGACTGAAGCATTTGACTCGGTCTTGGGTGATACAGCGTCTTGTCACCGGGCCTGCCAGTTGACCTACCCCTCTCACACTTACTCCAAGGAAGAGTTGTATGCATGTCAGAGAGGTTGCAGGCTGTTTTCAATTTGTCAATTTGTGGATGATGGAATTGATTTAAATCGAACCAAATTGGAATGTGAATCTGCATGTACAGAAGCATATTCCCAATCTGATGAGCAATATGTTTGCCACTCTGGGTGCCAGAATCAGCTGCCATTTGCTGAATTGAGACAAGAACAACTCATGTCCCTGATGCCAAAAATGCATCTAGTCTTCCCTCTAACTCTGGTAAGGTCATTCTGGAGTGACATGATGGACTGTTCACAGAGCTTCTTAACCTCTTCATGGACTTTTTATCTTCAAGCTGATGATGGAAAAATAGTTATATTCCAGTCTAAGCCAGAAATCCAGTATGCACCACAGTTGGAGCAGGAGCCTACAGATTTGAAAGAACCGTCGCTAAGCAAAAGGTCCTATCTGCAAATGAGAAGTTCACAAGCACACAGGAACTATCTTGAAGATGGAGAAAGTGATGGCTTTTTAAGATGTCTCTCCTAACTCCGGGTGGATTTTAACTATGACTCTTGTCCTCTCCATGATGGTATTGCTCTGGATTTGTTGTGCAACTGTTGCTACAGCTGTGGAGCAGTATGTTCCCTCTGAGAAGCTGAGTATCTATGGTGACTTGGAATTTGTGAGTGAACGAAAGCTAAACAGATATCCACCTTCTTCTCTTGTGGTTGTTAGATCTAAAGGTGAAGATCATGAAGAAGCAGGGCCTCTACCTGCAAAAGTGAATCTTGCTCATTCAGAAATTTAAGCTTTTTTTTTTTTAAAGAAAAGTGTATACACATCTAAATTTCCATTCCTCATAGTGCTTTTTAAAATGATTTCATTGGCTATAGGGCTTAAAAATCGCTATTAAAATCACTATTAAATGCAAATAAAGTTACCCAAATCTGTGAAGACTGTATTTGCTGTAACTTTACCTGTAATTTTTTTCTAGTAATTTAAGAGATGGATATTTGGGATTGTATTTTTATTTTACTAATATCTGTAGCTTTTTTTTTTTTTTTTTTTGCGGTATGTGGGCCTCTCACTGCTGTGGCCTCTCCTGTTGCGGAGCACAGGCTCCGGATGCACAGGCTCAGCAGCCGTGGCTCACGGGCCCAGCCACTCCGCGGCATGTGGGATCTTCCCGGACCGCGGCCCGAACCCGTGTCCCCTGCATCAGCAGGGGGACTCTCAACCACTGCGCCACCAGGGGAGCCCTGTAGCTATTTTAATTATTATTTGCATTGTTTTTGTTTGTTTCCTTTCTTAGCCAAATTCTATGAGCTGATCATTATTCTTCCCCACCTCCTACCATGTCAATCACCTTAGTTAATAAGTTGAATACTCAGTAGGATATGATACTCTTGCTCAGAAATGACCCACAACCTGTAATTTGAAATTTAGTAGAAAATGTCCTTTAACACACTGCATTTTCAGTTGTATTGAACTGAAATCATTAAAATTTTATTTGAATAATTATGTGCTGAAATTTGAGTTAATATACTCCTGATTTTCTAGATCTTCCCTTTCACCCCTACCCAACCCAGAAAATAATCAGAAAATGTTCTATGTCTATTTATTGCTATATGATGATCAGGGAGCAAACTAAAGCAAAAATGATTCTCTCACACACAAAAATAATAATAAAATAAAATTAAATATATACACACGGTCCCTGACTTACAATGGTTCAACTTATGATTTTTTGACTTTACAATGGTGCAAAAGCAATACGCATTCAGTAGGAACCATACGTCAAATTTTGAATTCTGATCTTTTCCTGGAGCTAGCGATATGCTGTCCTTTCCTCTCCTGATGCTGGGTGGTGGCAGCAGCCACAGCTCCCACTCAGCCATGCGATCACAAGGGTAAAAAAGCGATACACTGACAACCATTCTGTACCCAGACAACCATTCTATTTTTCACTCTTGGTACAGTATTCAATCAATTACATGAGATATTAACACTTTAGTATAAAGTAGACTATATATTAGATGATTTTGCCCAACTGTAGACTAATGTGAGGGTTCTGAGCACATTTAAGGTAGGCTAGGCTAAGCTATGATGTTCAGTAGGGTAGGCGTATTAAATATATTTTCAGCTTACAATATTTTCACCTTATGATGGGTTTATCAGGGTGAAAGCCCATTGTGAGTCAAGAAAGATCTGTATACTAGTAGATGTAATATATATTTTAAACATTTTTTCATATATTATATATTTTTTAGAATTTATATTACATCTTATTTTTTTATAATGTATATTATATCTTTTTTTATAACTTATACCTTATTTTTTTAATATACCACTTTCAGAGCATCCCCAAGGCATGCTCTGAAAGTGGGATGTTAAAAAATAAGATCTAAGAAAATTAATTTCACTATTTGCCTTTTTCTTATAAAAGTTCAATCCAAATTATTTTGGTTGATAACTGCAGTGTAGTGTATCAATGACTGCCCATACATGGTGTGTCTACAGCATGAGGAGTGCTGAGAAACAGGAAGAGGAGCAAATGAAAACTTAAAAACAACAAAACCCAGCATAAAAACTAAAATGACCAGCCCCCTAGTTCTAAGGAAAGTCCAGTTTCTCATAAGGGGCAGTCAATGTATTTTTATCTGTGGCTTAATGTTTTTGCAGACACATTAAATCATAAAAATCCAAGAAACCATATCTCACCCCCAAACCACATAATATATTTTAAGGAATGTGTCTCTTTTCTAAGAAACTGCTTGATTCGCAGGAAGTGGCAAAGTGGCAGGTGTGTTCCCAGGATCAGCCAAAGAAACCAAATAAACGTTCCACTGGGCAAACCTGTTTCTCTCAGATAAACAGCTGCCTGCTGCCTTACAGGGGGAAAAGGAACCACAGGACTGTCTTCATGATTCCCTGGCACTTCTGTTTTTCTGCTTAAATTGAAAAGGAAGATGGCAGTCTACACCTATGCAGATACTGCCATGCAGCCAGGCCAACCCCAGGCCCTGCGTGGGCTGGGGGTTTCAAAGCCACAGCTCTGGATGGGGGCCTCACGGGTCTTCTGGGCTTTAGATAGGCATGGAAGAGGATGGCTAAACTAGGAGTTGCAGGAGAAGCAGATTTCACTTGAAAAAGAGATCATTATGCAATTAGCTGTATTACACAATAGCTAGGCTCAGGAGGAGTGCGGGTGGAAGGTGGGAAAGAGTGTCCATCTTTACTTGCTCCAAGGCAGCCCATTCCTTCCCTCTCGCACCACTCACCATGCTGTAAATAACCACCTGCCTGTCTGTATCTCCAGGAAGTCAGGGACTATCCACCCTGGGCACATAAAGAGAACCCAATACGTGATAGTTCTGATAGTTCTTGTGGCTACAGTGTGTCCTCAAGAAATATCTGCTGAATGACTGAAATAGGGGCAGGAATCAAAGAACATAACTTTCTATTTGGAAAGTGTCTTGCTAAATGCTTGTCATTGGATAAGATTCACTATATTGCAGCTCTGGTCTGTTGTGTTGTAAGCAGGGTTAAATAAATAAAGGCAAATTTTTAAAAAATACCAAAGAGGAGCAGAGCTGAACTGGCTTGCTGGAAGTTTCAGATTCAAATAAAGGACTGTCTAGGAGAAGAGAGCCAGCTGGCTGCTTAGAGGACATGGAGTTTAAAGCAAAGTCCTAATGGAGATGGTCTGAGGGAGACCATCCAAGGGGTCCCCTAGCCACACAGACAATGGTGGGGACAGTGTTCAGACTACCTAGGAGCTCTGAGGACTCACAGAGACAGACTGGCTAGGATGGGGCCAGAAGGCAGCTGCTGGGTCAGGCTGGGCCAGCTACTTAGTCATCCTGCCAGTAAACATCCTCCAGGAATATTGTGCCTTGCAGAGAAGGAGCTGTTGTGAAAATGACCTAGGCAGACAATCTGACTGCAGCGCTGTAGGCAGGGCTATGTCCTTCCCCTTGGCTAAGAGGTCTCTCATGCTCCCTTCTCCCAAGCAGCCAAAGAATAAGAAAGGATAGACAACCAATGTTCATGACCTCCTGCTATGGACCACTTCCTTCTCCCATGAAATGCTTATGAGGTTGGTGGTATCATTTACATTACACAAAACTCAGCTGAGAACTGTAACTCACCTACAGTCACACAACTGGCAAGTAGCAGAACCAGAACTTTTAGTTTTGGCCGGGATTGAAAGAGAACCTCTTGCCCCACAGGATGCAGCCTGCCCTCCCAGCCTCAGAGGAGGTCTGATGGGGCAGAGAATTTGACAGCAAGATGCTGCTGGCACAGCCTGCTCCTCTGAGAGCTTGACAGGCCTGTCCTGACCTCTGTCTCAGAGCCACCTCCATCTGGAGACATAATCTTATTGGAGTCTCAGCTTGATCTGCTGATGTTCAGCTCACCTGCCTGCTTCTAGCTAGATCTCTCCCGATACTTCCGTTAACCCAGCTCCAAATTAAAGCAAGAGTCCCCAGACCAATGTTCCTCAAAGGGTGGTCTCTGGGATGTTTGTGTAAGTGGCAGATTCCAGGCCCCAACCCAGACCCACAGAGTCATAATCTCTGGAAGAGGGACCCAGGAACCTGCAGTTTTAACAAGTTCCCTGCATGATCCTTATGCCAGCTAAGGTGGGAGAGAGACTGTCCCCGGTGTCCCAGGGTGGCAGGGGCTCCCAAACTCCCCCATGAACACCTTCCGTTCATCCCCCAACTCCAAAATAGTACGTACTTAAGATTAAAAAATTGGGGGATTTTTTTAAATTAGAATTTTTTTTTAATTTTTATTTTACATTGGAGTACAGTTGATTAGCAATATTGTGTTAGTTTCAGGTGTACAGCAAAGTGATTCAGTTATACATATACATGTATATTGTTTTTCAAGTTCTTTTCCCATCTAGGTTATTTTAATTTTAAAATTTTTTAAAAATTAAGTGACCTATTATTTTACCACGTAGAGAGAAGCACTGTTAACATTTTGGATTAACTCCTTCCGGTATTTTTCTATGTATATAGACACAGATATGGTTTTCCTGTGAACAGCATTACACCAGACCGTTTAGAGGCCTGCTTCTCTTGCTCAGCTGAGCACAAACACATGCAACTTTGCCACCTAGAAGGATACATGGGCGTCACTGCAGGCCATCGATGTACAATTCTCCATGGCTGCTGCTGACCACCACAGGATGATAGGCAAGTCGTGTTGATGCCGGAGGAGGATGGGGAATTGGAATCGGGGTGCCAAGGCATTGAAAATTGTGTTTCTGCTGACACTACCCATCTCCCCAACCTCAGAAGGCTACCACCTGCAGGTAGGTCAATTCCAACACACTCAAATTTTTTTAATCCTAAACGGTTAGCAGTGGAAGAAATTTTAGAGGTCATCCAGACCAGTCTCCTCACCTGTAAAAGAGGAACCAGAGTCAAGACAAACCTAGCCTCTGCTGGAGTCTCATGGTGTCTCCTCTCCACACCCAGGGTCCCCCAGACGCCTGCCAGGCTTGACAGAGGGCAGCAGCCACCTAGGGGAGGCCCAGGTGGGGATCAAGGCCTCAGGACACGCCTTTCAAATTTCCAGGGTCTCTCAATATTATCACCACAGCTCTTGACCCAGCAACCAATTTTCAGATCCAAGGGTATCTGACTGGCTGTGGAACTTTGTTGAGGAGTGTCCTGGTCACAGCTATTGAATTCCAAAGGCACTAGGTCTCCACACTCTTGGCTGAACAGCCCTTGTACAAAGGAGGCTCTGAACCAGCTGAGAACCATAGTCCAGTCTCATGCTGCTTAAGAATCTTCTCCAGCCTTAACGTGATAATTCAGGCACAGTGCCCCTGAATCACAGTGCATGGGACAGTCATGAGCAGACTTGGCTATAGAAAAATTACCAAATTCTGCCCACTCAAAAAATACCTTGAGTGTTCCCACTCATGTGAGCTTGGTTTCAGCTTCTGGCTCTCCACCCCCATTTCTGGTTGGAGTGTGGGCTCCCCTAGAACTGCTCAGCAATCCGGGGGACACCATGAATTCAAAGAAGGCCGCTGGACTTGAAGCAGATGGCTAGCAAGCATCACTTCTGTCCTTTCCGTTTTAATTAATTAATTCACTCATCCATTCATTCATCCGTTTATTCACTCATCCATTCATTCATCCATTTATTCACTCATTCATTCTTCCACACTGAGCTTCTCTTCCCCAGGCACAATGTTAATGGTTTTCAATACAGCTTTTGAAGGCTCATGATGATTCTATGAGATGGGTCTCATTCTTCCCATTTTAAAGGTGAAAACTCTGCGACTCAGCACGATGAACAGTTGCAGATTTACTGGGAGGCAAATGAAGAAAGCTTCAGGCGTCTCTTGCATGGGCCTCTTTCAAGGACCTAGCAATGCGTTTGCAGAATCATATAACTGGTTTTCAAAATTTACAAAATTATGGTATTTTAGCTGCAATTCGTTAGGAGCACTGTCTCTTTCCACTCTGATGTCTCCTCCACCTGTTGCATTTCCCTTCATGTCAAGTGGTGTTAAGGCAGCTTCAGGCCTTGGGCGATCCAGCTAAGGGGAACTTGATTTGGGGATAGATTTAGTTTGGGTGTAGTGGGATTGAGGACCGTGGTTCACAGACACTTTAATGCAGGGGCAGGTTATTGCTAGCTGCCTCTGTAGCTGTCCCCATGGCTTCCAGGAATCCACCTACCGCCTACTGGGCCCACTCACTGTCGCGGAGACTCAAAGGTACACCATCTGGTACCTGAGATATGTGCAAAGTGGAGAGAAAATGAAAATTGAAATATACAGAGCCAGAAGCTAGTTGGTGGACATTTCTTCCAGTCATCAGACAGGTGGAATTGTAGGAGGAGAAATTAATTCTCACTCAATGTTGCTTATTTGGAAGAAAACTTCCAAAAGGGAAGTTTTCTCCTGTCAGAAATATATTTGATAACACAGCAAACACAGCTATAAACATACCAAACACTTTTCCCCTTTTTGATGGGAACTGTGCAAAACAAATTTTATCAAATTTTATGCACTGTAGGACCCAAACCCGTAGCTGTACAACAAAAAGTGGATGTCTGTGTATGAAGTCACGTTTTGTGACTGTCAGTAATAAAAAAACAATTTTATCAACCATGCTAGAAGAAAATTAAATGATCTTTTCAGCCTCCCTTTAGAAAAATTATGAAATCATTATCATATGAAGAGGTGATTAAAGAGTTTCCAGCCAAAAGATGTTAAGAAAAAAAAAAAGTATTACAGAGGTTTGATAGACAAATAACTAATGAAAATACTCTTTTTCTGGATTTTGTAAAGATACATAACAGGCTTTTAAAACTTATGTTGGATGTGATTTCTTTTCTCATTCTAAGGAAAGTTTCACTATCATATCTAATTTTGTATTTGTAATTTTATATTCTTTCTCTTAAGGAGGGTCCCCAAATTACTTAAGCTTCAAGCCCTGTGAAATCTCGATCCATCCCTGGAGGTGAAATATGTTCCCCAGCCAGGAAGTAGCAGATGCTGGACTGGAAGACTTGGTACCCTGAGTATGTGATTCCCTGCACCTCAACCCATGTGGACCCAGTCACCGGGTGGCCTGGGCTGGAGTGGAGAAGGGTGGGGGAGGGTGATAAATTAACCACAGGCTCTATTACCACACACAATATTAAGTTTCTACCTCACCTGGGTAGGCAGGCAAGAGCAAGAGGCATTTTGAGGACCTGAGCGTGCAACCTGACAAAACTTGACTCTTAGAATCAAGTACCCAGATTAAGGATAAATAACCCCAAAGCATCACACAGCATCACTGAATCTGATTTGATTCTTCCAGGTGCTTTATTCCCTAGATCTGCACTAAAATGGCAGCCACTAGCCACATGTGGCTCTTTAAGCTTAATTATAATGAAATAGAATCAAAAATCTACTCAGTTGCATTAGCTACACTTCAAGTACTCATCAGCCGCATGTGACTAGTGGGGACTGTATTGGACAGTGCAGAGATGGACTGCTTCCATCACCCCCATAAGTTCTACTGTTCACTCAACTGATTTAAGTCTTCATTACCAAGACACATCTAAGCTCTCCTTCTCAAGCAGAGGGCATTTTCAGGTGAGTGTGGCAGACATGTGAGGAGAAGGGAAGGCCTGTCCAGAAAGAAAAGCAAAGTGGAGCAGCTTGTTTGCAGAGAAGGGTCAAGGGAGAGCCAGAGAGGAGAGAGAACCTGGGCCAGCCAAGGTGTGGAGCCTTAGAGACAGGAAAGGCATCATCAGACACACGAGCCAGGAGAATAACTCAGATCACACCCAAGAACGAGTAAGAAGTAGAAATTATTATTAGCTCTGGAATCAAGATTATTTTTCTCTTTACACACACACACACTTTTTAGAGTGTACTTTGCACTGGGAGTCTTTACTGGGGACTCAGTTACAGCTTTGCATGGCTGGAACATCTACAGGCCTGAATTGCAGAGTTACTGGCATGACATCATCCTCTTCTTCAGGCCTCCCCCTCCACTGCCACCCCCACCCCCAACAAAGAGCTACTGCCAACTCTAATCCTCGGCAGAGATCTGAGGGGCAGCACCCCTTTCTCCTGAGGCTGAAGGGACCCCTTGCTTCAACTCTTCTGCTGGGCCTGACTCAGGGAATAAATCCTACACCCAACCTCCCGTATTCTGAGATTAAAGGACAGCTGGGGGCCTCCACCTCCTCTCATGGGCTTCCAGGGGCACATCTGCAGTGAATTCTAGAGCAAGAAGGCATGGCAGAGTGAGGGACCCACATTTCTCCACCATGTCAGGGTGTGGGGATGGAGACAGTGAGAAGTCCTGGGGAGGATGATGGGGACAAACTGTGCCCTCCCAAGCGGTTCTAGGATGGAGCTCCCAGTAGGTAGGATGGAATCGTTACTATGGTGATGCTGCTAAAGCAACGGCTCCCCACACCTGGGGCAAGGCCGTAGCGTTTACTTGACAGTCATCATCCCATCTCTTCCTCATAATATTGCTCAGCCATTCAGCCCTCAACAAACAACTCTTAAGAGAGAGCTTGCATAGTGGGCTCAAATCCTGGCTCTGCCAGTTGCTAGCTGTGTGCCATTGGGCATGTTACTCATTCACTCCATGCCTCAGTTTCCTTGTCTATGAAATGGGAGTAATAACAGCAGTACCTACCTCATGGGCTGATGTGTGGATTAAATAAATTTATACATGTAAAGTATACAGAACTAAGCCCAGAGTGTGACAAGCACCCCCAAAGTGTCTGCTGCCGTGTTCCACGCACTGGCAACATGAAGACAACTAAACACAGTACCTGCCCTCAAGGAACTTACAGCCTAAGAGAAGGATGAACAAGTGCTAGAGGGACAAGGGTGCTTGGGATACAAAGGAGGGACCCCGAAGCCAGAACAGGCCTGATTCCTGGGCAAAGTGACAACTCCGTTAAGTGTTGAAGAGCTACGAGACAGCCACTGTTACAGGCCCTTTTTATATGGTTTCTCATTGAATCCTTGGCCCATTTTACAAACAGGGAGCCTGAGGTTCAGAGAAGTTAAGGTACTTCCCCACTGTCACCCAGCTGGTAAGTGGTGGACCCAGGATTCAAGTCCACGTGTATCTGATTCTCGAATCCTGACTCCAAGTCTGGGTGATGTGTGGGCCGGCCAGGCAGCCGCCTGGAGGACAGTTCTCTAAGGGGCTCTACAGCAGTGTGGGGGGAATGAGAAATGCGGCGCCAGTTAACGCTGGTCTTTGCAAAATAAAATGTCAACAGACCCTACGTGGGCCCAAGAAGCTAGTGCCTGCACCTGGAAATAAACAGTCCACTCAGGCAGAGTGGACTCCTGCTTCTGGCTATGTAATTACTGGATAATCGGTAAGGAAGAGGTCTGAATCATTAGCCAGCCTGGAGGCCTACCTGTTTCCCCACAGCCGTGCTCTCACCAGGTGGGAGCCCTGAGAAGAACATGCAAGCTGGAAACGTGGGCTCACATGTACACTTTCTTCACCCAGAGGCTCCGGGCTCCCTAGACTGCACACCACTTGGTCTCACAGAAGCATTTAGCCGGAAGAAGGGCCCCAGCTATAGGCCCAATCTGGTCCTTTTCCAGGAAACTTGCCTGGTGTCTGATTTATGTGTCCCAACTTCAACCCTGGGCTAACAGGGACAAGAATTCCAGTAACGGTGCAAGATCACAGAGAAAACCAAGGAAACAGCAGACAGGCCATACACTAAAAGCCCCAACTGTATCTCCCAACCCTGAGTTTCACATGTATTTCTACTCACAAAAGAGAGTTTGCATCCAAGCAGAGGTATTAAAATTTTAATTAAACTTCATCAAAACACAAAACTCAGTTCCCTTAACTGTGCTTCCCAACCCCCAAATGATGGCATCAGGGGGACGGAAGCGATGATGGTGGGTATGACCATGAGGAGTGCCTAGCTCTGCCCTCTCTTGCTCTGGGTACCCATTCCACTCAGGTCCCCTGGACCGGGAGGTCCTGCAGGCTGTCATGGGTGTGTCCCCAGCACAGTGTCCAGCTGGCACTCAGGAAATCTTAGTTGGCAGTTGGACGAATGAGTCTCCCTCCAGGTAAGGAGGGAAGCTCTTGCTCACAGAACCCTCCAGAAGTCCTTGATAATTCCTTTCTCTCCCTGTTCTGAGCATCCCTGTGGGCTGGTTTAGCACACAAGCTCACTCAAGAGGCAGCCCTCCAGAGAAGATCAGGGGTTAATTGTGCCTACTGAGGAGCCATCTTCCACAATCCGCCCCCCCCACAACGGGGAGGTCTTCCCGCATCCTGATTTTTTAGCTTGTAAAAAGCAAGGCCTTCCGATGGGAAAAGAGAAGGAGTCAAACTCACAAGAAACAAGTGTCAGTGACAGATTTTCATGGGAATGACACCTCCAGACCTATCGGCGCTTGAGAACTGCCTGTTTCCCAACCACAATTCAACACAAGGGCAAATATCATCCTTCCGTTGAACAGGGGTAGAGCAGGCTGGGAAGAAAGCTTGCATCAAAACGAGGGGTGAGGGCTTCCCTGGTGGCGCAGTGGTTGAGAGTCCGCCTGCCGATGCAGGGGACACGGGTTCGTGCCCTGGTCCAGGAAGATCCCACATGCCACGGAGCGGCTGGGCCCGTGAGCCATGGCCGCTGAGCCTGCGCATCCGGAGCCTGTGCTACACAACGGGAGGGGCCACAACAGTGAGGGGCCCGCGTACAGAAAACAAAACAAAACAAAACAAAACACGAGGGGTGAGGGACTTGCCCGGTGGTCCAGTGGTTAAGACTCTGCACTTCCACTGCAGGCGGTGCAGGTTTGATCCCTGGTTGGGGAACTAAGATCCCACATGCCGCTAGACGTGGCCAAAATAAATAAAATGAGGGGTGAGCAAGATCTGGACCAGAATGAAAAATGCTAGACACCCAAGCTGTGAATACTGATGTAAAAGCGTCAACCTACAATAACAAATATTTGAATAGGACCCAGCGTAGTTCTCTTTAAGTGGCCCAAACACTAGAGCTTTACTTTAAAAAAAAAAAAATCTATCTATTCCCCCTCTGCCCTCCAGCTCCCCAGCCTCCCCCCGCTCCAAGAGCCACACATGCTGCTAACTCTGAGAGTTTTCTAAGAAGCTGGTCAGAGACCCTGAGTGGCTGGCCAACAACGTAGTCCTTTACAAATGAGGCTTAGAGAGCAGAACTGGCAGCTGGGTGCCAAGAACGCATAAGCCCTGCTCACATCCCACATCTGCCCTGACACTCTGAACCACAGCCACACGTTAAAGTTTGTGAAACTGAAAGAGAGCCCAGAGAAGGGTAGAAGGTGCAGAAAACGACACAGAAATAAGTAAATGAGAACAGGAACCGCGTGAGGTGGCATCAAGATGCGGCAACGAGGAATGTCAGTTCCCCTCTTGTCCGCTGACCCCTTCCGCTCTGGGACCCTTCACACTGACACTAATTAAACCCACCAGCTGTGCTTCTAAGGAACGCCTGCCCGGGTCGGTCTGGCTGCACAGACACTGGCACTGACAGCCGCAGAGAGCAGCTCAAACCAGCCACACGGCTCGGCCTGCCCTGTGGTCTGGTGAAAACATGCCTAGCCAAGGAAAGAAAAGAAAACGTCTCAAAAACATGCCTGAGAAGCTGCTGGTCTGGGCCTGGATGCAGGGGCTTCTCAGCTGCAGTGTATGTAGATACCAGCCACCAGGGTCCCAGCCTTCTCTGGTCATTGGTCTATAAAGAAAAAAGGTGATAACTGGGAATTGGGCTTTTAACCTTGGAACTGAGAAATCAGCCTGCTGCTCCCTCCAGGGTGTTAGACCCTCTCACCCAGTGCTTCTCAGCCAGGAGTGATTTTGCTCCCCACCCCAGGGGACATGTGGCAATATGTGAAGACATTTCTGGTTGTCACAACCGGGGATGGGCTCTTGCTACTGGCCTTTAGTGGGCAAAGGCCAGAGATGCTGCTAGACACCCTACGATACACAGGCCAGCCCCCAAAACAAAGGACTATCTGGTCAAAAATGTCAACAGTGCCGAGGTTGAGAAACCCTGCTCTAGAGCCAGAGAGCACAGGGTTCGAATCCCAACTCCACTACTTTCTAGCTCAGGGGTCTCGGATAAGTTACTTCGCTTCTCAGAGCTCCAGGTACCGTTTATATAATTAATAAATCTTATGTAGCAGTTTCTAAGTGCCGGGCACTATTCAAAGCACTTTACACGTATGAACTCATTTAATCTTCCTAACCACCCCATGCCACGGTACTATCCTTATTCCCATTTTACAGATGAGGAGACTGAGGCCCAAGATTACCCAGCTAGTAAGTGGAAGAACCAGGATTCGCACCCAGCAATGTGGAAACACAGCCTGCACTCTCACATTACTCCATTCTTAGCTTGCCTTATAGATTAGAGCTCACATTTACTATCTAATTTAGTTCCTGATACAAGGGCGTGCAGCAAATGGGGCTTCTCAGCCCTCCTTCAGCATTTAGCCCATATTGTTTGTATTGTCTTGAACAATGACACCAAGGATCATGCCACTTGCTTTTTCTCCTTCCCTTACAGCATCTAAAAATGGCAAACATTCAAACATTCCCATTCCCCAAACGCCAGCTACATCAAGATGTTTATTCAAAAGTGCAAAACGAGCTCTAACCAGGCTGGCATTTGCTCATTGAGGAGGAGCACTGCAAGGTCATTGAGAACCACGTCCTGGACCTGACATTGCTCTCTGCCGGCCCCCTGATTCCTCTGCATGTTGGTTGGAAGGTCCCAAGGTGTGTCTATTTGAAAACAAATTGTCAGATGCCATCTATATTTAACAAACAAGCAATCCTCCCTAAGCAATCTGAAAAACACGCTCTCGGGAGCATGCTCTGAGGGCACCCAGGCCAGCCACTTTGCAGATGCAGAAACTAAGCTTGCACCAGCAAGTCAGGACAAAAAGAAAAGCCCAGAACAAGTTTGAGTGTGGTCAGATCTGGAAGCACAGCAAGTGAGTAATTAGCCAAGCCGAACATTGGACAAGGGGATACTTTTATGAAAGGACAGACAGTTTCAACCCATTCATGTGGGAAAGAAGCACAGTGTCCCCCCCTAGGCCCCTCCCTTGCAGGCTCTTCTGTCTCCAGCTCTAAGCCACGGAAAGGATGCTCCTGGGACTCTGACTCTTTCTCCTCCATACCCCAGTTTCCTCCCATCTTCTCTTACTCTCCCCACACACATTCCACATCTGGTCCAAACCTTCATTCTACCCCCCTTTTATTAGCATAGTTCCCACACTATTCAGATCTGTAGGGTCCAATGGTTATACTGAATATTTCAAATGACCCGAATTTACCTGTGATGAAGATGCTCAGGTGAACCAAAAAGCAGGGCTGGCCTGTTGCCACCCCCAGTGTGCTAGTGCAGGCCAGCTCAGGCCAATCAGCAGTGCTGACTGGCAGAAAGGCACATCTCTGATTAAATTAAAAAAAAAAAAAAATATATATATATATATATATTTTTTTTTTTTTTTGCGGTACGCGGGCCTCTCACTGTTGCGGCCTCTCCCGTTGCGGAGCACAGGCTCCGGACGTGCAGGCTCAGCGGCCGTGGCTCACGGGCCCAGCTGATCCGCAACATGTGGGATCTTCCCGGACCGGGGCACGAACCCGTGTCCCCTGCATCGGCAGGCGGACTCTCAACCACTGCGCCACTAGGGAAGCCCAAAAATATATTTTTTAATGACAAAGATTTTGATTGGTTTAGAGGTGTAACTGGATGAGAATCTTTCGATCCGGGATATAGAAATGGAGAGAATAACAAAGTGGTTCTTGGTGGTTTACAAACTGGGCTAAGGGATGCTGTCCTTTCCCACTGACAAATGACTCTGTCCTGGGATTCTGAAGGTGCCAGCCAGTTCGAGTGTGGCAGCTGATCCCCCCACCTCTCCGGGGCCCCATCAGCAGCCAGTGGCCTCAAGGCAAGGCCATTCCAGCTAATGGTAAGGAGGGAGTGGAAGTCAAGGCTGAGGACGTCCTGGGCATAGAAAGGCAGATGGCAGGACAGGGCATGGCTGTGACCATCCTCCAGTGACACTGCAGGTGACTGATAAACATGTATTTGTCTTAGATTAGGAGAATGAGAACATGGTAGACAGAGAAATGGAAATGCTGGGGGCAAGGAAGAAGCTTAAAGATAGACTGGGTTTGGACAAAGTGAGAAGGACAAAAAAAGGCAAAGTAGAACCTTTCTCACTGTAGCAGATCCTTAGAAAACTGCCCCCAACTCTGGAATGATTTTTCCAGAAGTCAAGAAGAGCAGCAGGCAAGATTCCAAAGGCAAGACTTGGTCAAAATGCACCCTCAGCTGTTAAAATAATATACAGCCTACCACTAATCACAGTACTGCCCCAATGAACATTAATTGGCTATTATATATAATTCATTATACACTGAACGACAAAAGTTGCTTTCTATATGTATTTTAACATATTTGAAAATAAGGTATGGTGAAAGAGGGGGGCTTGCTCTGGAACCAGGCTTCCTGGGTAAATTCCAGCTCTCTGCCACATGCTAACTGCGTGACATTTGGCCAATCCTTCAACCTCTCTGTGTAGCACTTTTTCCTGTAAAATGGGGATAAGACCAATGCCCATCTCAAAGTGAACTCTCAATAAATGTTAGCTTTTATTTTTAAAAAGCCTCAGGATTAAAATGGATGAGTGAAAGACCTGGGGTGCAACCAGTTTATGAAGATTCCTTTTCTTCTGAAGTTAATGCTGAATTATCTCGTCTTTCCTTAATCACCGTGAGCTTGGGTTACCTCCAGAGACACAGCCTTTCCTATCTGTCTGTGGAGGTAATGGTACCAGTTAACCCACTGTTTCTCTGATCTCTGTTCTGCCAGACCTGAAGTTCCCCTCAAGTCTGTGGGGTGCATCTCACTTTCAAGTCCCCTGAACACCCCCTCAAAAAGTCAGGCCTTTTAATTACAGCCTACTCTCCTGTCTAAGGCCCCTCACGTGGTCTTCAAGAAGAGGTGGCCCTGCCATGGCAGAAGATCCTGACAGCACCCTTGTAGGACCTGTTGAAGAAAAATTATTCAATGACACCTGTTAAAGCATGTAAGGCAGACTTTATTCGGGGGCCCATCACGATAGGTATAGGGACCACTGCCATGGGGTTTTGCAGTGGAGGAGAGAGATGGGGCTCAACTCCCAGTACAATAAGGAAAAGGGGGAGTTTATAACCAAGGAGCAGGGTGGGGGTCAGTGGACGGAAAATTACTAAGAGGAAACATCAGGGGTTAGGGGTCGGGGGAGGTCCTGGCTAAGCCAACCTAATAGGGTTCTTGCTGAAGGCAGCCCAGGGTAATGAGACATCCCCTATGGGGGAAGGGGGGAGGATGAGGAACCTGATCAGATATTGAGGGTGGTCAGATATGAAGGATGGGGGATTCTGACTAAACCAACTTAGCAGGATTCTTGCTAAAACTGGACAATGCAGAAACACACAGAGGCTCAAAAGTCAAAAACTAATTGAAAAAGAGCTCAGAAGAGCCTGCCTAAAGTGTGGTCATGGACAGAATCTTTGTCAGGCCCAGGACAGTATGTTCATGGGCGAGGCCCACACTCTTAAAGAGAGGTGATTCTTTGAATGAGCTACTTCTGTGTGGGGACAAGGAGGACACAGGGGCTGGGAAGGGGCAGGGGGTGGGGAAGGGGCATGGTCCCGGGAGAAGGACAGAGCCTGAGTGTTTCCATCAGCACTGGCACCATTTTGTTCTTATATGGCTCCACTACTGGACAGGATAAAGCAGTCATTCAGCCTCCCAGCATCCCGGGGCCAGGACACGTTGGTCTCATCTTTGGTTTTGTGTTTATTTGTTTCCTTCTTGGTGCACGCTGGAGTCAAAGTTTTCACCGTATGGATACAAAACTCATTCAGGCTCTTTCTATCCAACAAAAGAAAGAAAAACGTGGTTTCCGTGAGCCAGTATTGATGGATACAAAGCCAAGAGGACAGAAAGAAAGGCCTCTCCTTCCAAGACAGTCTTCCTCTGTGGTGGGGTGGGGTGGAGCGGGGTGAGGGAGAGGAAGGAGTGATTTGGAATCCAACCCCAGAAGAACTGCTGACACCGCATCAGCACAAAGCATCGCCTTGCACCCGTCTCAACTTAGTGCCTTTCCATGGCCTAGAGCAAAGACTCAGAACCCCTGTTCACAAGGGTTTCTGATGTTCTCTCCCACATCCCTGTCCTGGCTCAGAGGAGGACCCTCAGGGCCTCAGGGCTGAGCTATGTCTTCAGGTCAGCCTGCCCACACAATCAGGCCCGCTTGCACATGTACACACACACACACACACACACACACACACACACACACAGCTCTGCATGCTGGAGATAACACAGGAGAAGGAACAGGACCATTCTAAGAATTTACAAAGGCACTGGACCGCCATCAGCAGGGTTGCACAGAGCCATATCTACATCTGACTCTCTGCAAGTAACAGCCTCCACAGGTAGGAAGAGACACAAATGAGGCTGCCTTCCAGCTGAAGCAAACGGAGGCTTTGTTTTCTCACTGGAGTGCTGTAAGAATTGTTTGGGTGAAATAACATAAAATCTAAAAGCTCTGGTTCCCAGGCTGGAAGACAGGCCAGATCTATTCATTCAACCAGCATTAAAGACCCACTGCTTAATTAATACAGCAGCTGTAGCCACGCTCTCTTTGCAGAGAGGTAGCACGGTGCAATCCCACGGGCCAGTGTCCTTGCCGCGGAGGCCCCCTCAAGACGGGGACGGTGAGCACACAGCTTCTGCCATTTTGGATGTTTCCTTGTAACACTGATGAAGCAATAAAAATAAAAACTGTGAAAAATCAAACCTCTGCTGTGATGTCTTGAACTGTATCAATGAGTTCCTTTTTTAGCAAGGTGTTATGTTCAGGGAACATATCCAGTTACTGATTGTTCCTGAAGAAAGGCCCTTTCTCCACCAGGAAACTGCTTCAACCAGAAATCTGGTTTCCCATTTGATGGGGTTTGCGCACCTTTGGGCGTTTTTAGTGCCCTCCTGCCTGTTTCATGACCCCGCTGAAGAGTGGCGTGTCTTCCTAAGAATATTAATGTTGACACTCCCCTGATGACTTTTGTGTGGAAGGAAACCATGTTTGTCCCATGTCCCTTACACATCATTCACTTTGCCCTGAGCCTGACAGACATTATAGAATCTCATATTTAATGAGTGCAGTGATAAAGGCTTCACCCTCATTGCATCATTTAGCTCTCCCAACAGCTCTATGAAGTAAGTTCTATTATTATCCCCATTTTACAGATGAGGAAACTGAGACTCTGAGAACAGTCTTCCCAAGGTCCCATTAAGCGGTAGGACCAGGATTCGAATCCAGCCTGAATTTCTCCAAATCTAGGGTCTTGTCCCTGCACCAGAAAGCTTCCAGGCCACGGTCCTCTCCCCCGTCAGCAGAACCTTGGTGTCCTGGCAAGGCCAGATCATGTCAGGAGTGTTTTTGGGTTAGTTTGGAATTACATAGCCCTTCCCTACAGCTGATTCCTTGGCAGCACAGGCCTTGTGAGGCCCTTGAGGAGAAAAAACAGAACAAGATCAGAAAGCCCGTTTTGCATCAAGCCAGAGACAGCCGCCTGCTTCAGGACCAACTGCCTCTGCTCACGGCTTCCCCGCCGGCAGTTCAAGATGGGCCTGTGCCGACTTTGCCTCTTTGGTCTCGGTTTGCCCACCTTTAAAGTGGATACAATCATGCCTGTCCTATTGGGCTGCTGCAAGGAGCCAGGGTCATAAGAATCCTCCCACATCTAACAAGGTGCCTGGCACATGCTGGTCAGTAAATGATGGTTATTGCTATTATTTCTTGGTGGAGTCCCTAGACTTATTCCTAGATCCACCTGAGGGAAGAGGAGAGCAGCCCTCCTCTGTGGGGAAGAGTTTTTTTTTTTTTTTTTTTTTTTTTGCAGTACGCGGGCCTCTCACTGCTGTGGCCTCTCCCGTTGCGGAGCACAGGCTCCAGACGCGCAGGCTCAGTGGCCATGGCTCACGGGCCCAGCTGCTCCGCAGCATGTGGGATCCTCCGAGACCGGGGCACGAACCCGCGTCCCCTGCATCGGCAGGCAGACTCTCAACCACTGCGCCACCAGGGAAGCCCCTGGGGAAGAGTATTTTATCATCAGCCCTTTTTAGAATTTCTGGTGCATGGTGAGAGTAAAAACCAAACAGACTTTTAATGGGTTTTATTATTGCTTTTAAATTCTCTACAGACAGTGTACCTCTTTCTTTCCTGCCCCTGTGGTAGATTTCTCCCACTCCCTCCCTCCCGCTCCGAGCCCCTTCCCCACCCGATGCATGCCACAGCCTAGATTTCTTCCGATTTCCTCAGAAAGGGACTAGAAAGACAGTGGCCATCTCCCCCCACCCCTCATCCCCACGGTGATCACAACACTTCAGGGATAAAGAAAGCAGCTCCTTCATACACCATGTGGGCCTGGCCGCAGAGGGCCTCCCTGAAACGTTATCCAGGGAGAGGGAGATGCACGTGCAAAGCTCATAACTGGGAAAGGACATGCTGGTTAGGAAGGCTGGGGTGCGGGGAGGGAGGGACAGTGCTGAGGCTACGGAAGCAGTCAGGGATAGATCTTCTAGGGCCATGCAGCCCATGTTAAGAATTTTCCATCATCTTTCATTTGGCAAGAAACCGCAGACATGATCAGGGCCTGTGCAAAGAATAGCCTGAAAGGGTCAAGGCAGAGCTTGGGGGGACCAGTTAGGAAGCTTTTGCCACAGCCAAGCCTGGACAGGGGAGTGGAACTCGGACTGGACTAGTGGTTGGATTCAAACCCACAGCCTTATAGGAAGAGGAATGCAGAGGACGTGGTAATAGATTAGGTGTGACGGGTGGTAGAGAGGAGAGGATGAAGTCTGGTTTCCAGTCCAGCAGCTGGTGAGACAGGGTGCTCCTTCCTGAGACAGGGGATGTCAAAGAGGAGAGACTCAAAGGCTGAGGGGAGGGACTGGTGGGGAGTGGAGGGGGGAGAGCAGATATTGAGCCAAGTTGTACACACGGGGGGTCACCCAGCGAAGATGCCGAGAAGACGGTTGTATTTACAGTCGGGCGTTCCAAAGAGCGGTCCAGACGAGATGCACGGAAACTGAAACCAGGCGAGAGTCCACAGGAAGAAGAGGGTCCTGGGGCCACTCTGACCCTGAATGGCCAAGTAGAGGGGGTGGAAAAAGCGGCAAAGGAGACCAGGCAGAATAAGCCAGGAAAGTGGGAAGAAAACCAGGAGGGGGTAGTGGCTCAGAAGCCGAGGGCAGAAAAGAAGATTCAGAGGTTTAATTAAACTTAATAAAATGCTGCCCAGAGGGCAAGAAAGATGAAGTCTGACCTCCACCGGCCTTGATGGATGTGCAGGTCAGAGATGTTCTCATGAGGAGTGGGTGTGGTTCACGCAAAGCCTGAAGCATGAGAGGGAGGTGAGACAGGCACTTAGACCTCTGGCAGCTGCCCCCAAACTTACCCTCCTTCACACCACTAGCATCTCCCTCCCATCCTTCATCTTAATGTGTGATTATCCTGCTTATTGATTTGTTGACTTGCTTGCTGTCTTCCTCCCTCTCTAGAAGGGTAAGGTCTGTTAGGACAAGTACTTTGTCTGTTTTTTGCCCAGCTGTACGCCCCCTACACTTAGCAGGATGTTTGGCACAGAACAGGGACTCAAGAAATACCTGTTGAATATTGAATGACTGAAATAGAAACAGAGAGTAGAGATAGTTTGGTTACTAAGAAGTGAGGGGGAGCTGGAAAGGGAGTGGGCTGCAAGGAGAAGCTACTGATGGAATGAGCCCCTGATGAGGAGAAGAGAGATGGGTGGGCGCCCCTGAGATGGTGGGGTACCAGGCTTAGGGAGGTGGTTAGGGCGAATGCAGGGCACTAACATGAAAGCTTAAACTAGAGACTGAGAGGTATTTTTCTGGTCTAAATGACATCTAACCCACATGCCCTGGCCTTAGGACATGTTCCCCCGGAGTAAGACAAGGATCCCTGGGAAGGTGATTCATTAATGAAATGCTTCCGGTGGGGGGGGGCGGTCAGGAAAGGAGAAGGGGAGCAGCACAGAAGAGGGGAGGAATCAGGCCAGGCTGTGACCTCAGCTGGAGCCCCAGCATGACCCCAGGAGACTTCTGGAATACAAACTGCACTTCCTCCCAAATCTGTCCCCTCCTCCCCCAAGGCGAGGCAGCTGGGTTTCACGTTCCCACACCAGTTATCACTGGCTACTGTGACACCAGCCCTCTTGAAAGACCAATCCTTTGAAGGGACAAAGGCCACAGAAGCTTCAGGGTGGGCGCACAGAACTAGTCAAAGTGATCCCAGGGTGTCTGGGCAGAGCACCGACAATGTTTGCTACTAAAGCGGGAGAGAGCATGGTGTGGGCCCCCCCGGAAGACCCCCCCAAACAACCAACTTCATTCCAGGAGGCTGGACGGTGCAGGGATAGTTACCACTTAGGATCACTTTTGTTCCGGAAAGTAATCCCACAAAAGAAGATATCAAGGCTGCTATAGTTACACAGAAGTGCTCTTCTTGGAAAATGATAAGGGCATGAATTTAGTCCTGCTACGAATACTGAGTGTGATGTGCAATTATTAAGAAAGTACTTAGAGTATTCCAAAATACTTCAAAGTCAAGAAATAGGAAACTTCTAGGGAACCTGTATTACATTCCTAGGACATGTTTATTATTATCATAGTATGTGATATTGTGGCATCCTCGGAAATAAAATCAATTGAAATAAAATAAATCAACCAACTAATATTTACTGAATGCTTGCTATACATCCAGCTCTGTGCTAGAAAAGGTGAAATGGAGAAATGTCTTCCATGCTAGAAGTTTATGATCAGGTTGGGGAGCAGATAATATTTCTGAAATAATTAAAGAACAAGGCAGGGCTTCCCTGGTGGCGCAGTGGTTGAGAGTCCGCCTGCCGATGCAGGGGACGTGGGTTTGTGCCCCAGTCCAGGAGGATCCCACATGCCGCGGAGCGGCTGGGCCCGTGAGCCACGGCCGTTGAGCCTGCGCGTCTGGAGCTTGTGCTCCACAACGGGAGAGGCCACAACAGTGAGAGGCCCGCGTACCACAAAAAAAAAAAAAAAAAGAACAAGGCAAGACAGCATCCATGGTAGGCAATGTAGTTTGATGATTAAGAATTGAGCCCCAGAGTCAGACTGCCTGGGATTACTCTTATTACTGTCTCAGTTTTCCAATCTGAGTAATAACAGTACTTCCTTCACAAGATTCCAGTGAGGATAAAATGAGATAATTTGTGTAAGGCCCTTAGAGCAATGCCTGATGCATACAGCAAGCACTCAGTCCTTGGGAGTCCCACTGCTGCAGGTATTATTGGCGGTGAGGGGTGGAAAAAACCTCTACTTACCTGACTTGTCTCCTATCTGGCTCTGCTCAGGAAGGACCCAGACGTTTATGCCTGGCTATGGGGTCACACCAGATAAGAAATCAAGAAACATCCATCCTTGTTTTCTTGGACACAGGTGCAAACTAAGCAAAGACCAAGAGTTGAAGGGCACATGGTGTGCTTCTCTCCTGGGCTGGCCTGGAGTCGAGGCCGACGGCTTTCTGCCCTGGGAGCCTTTCAGACTTGGAGCACACACGTGCTCAGACTCTAAAGAGTGTTGGGTCAGTAAGGCAGCACTGGGAAAGTCATCCGCATCTTTGTATCCCTACTAACGGTTTCCTGCCCAGCACCTGGGAGCCAGTGCTGACAGTTTTCTGATCTGCACCAGAGTAGGATGTTCGGGCCCAAGCGGTGCAGTCACACACACCTGTGCTCCTACCCTGCAACTCCACGCACAACTGTGTGACCTTGGGCCAGTGACTTTGACCTCTGGAGGCTCAAGTCCCTAGACCGTTGTGGCCTCTCCCGTTGCGGAGCACAGGCTCCGGACGTGCAGGCTCAGCGGCCATGGCTCACGGGCCCAGCTGCTCTGCGGCATGTGGGATTCTCCCGGACCGGGGCACGAACCCGTGTCCCCTTCATCGGCAGGCGGACTCCCAACTACTGCGCCACCAGGGAAGCCCCTTGGCTGCACTTTAAAATCACTGCAGGAGTGTTTAAAAGTCCAAATGCGCAGCACTCACCCCAGACCAATAAAGTCAGAATCCCCTAGGAGGGGAAGCACTGCTATAGGGAAAATGGTCATCTTCTACTCATCGGAGAGAATTAACTGAGATTACTCAGGGAAACGTTTCATGAAATACCATGTTTTACACAGAGTGTCCCGAAAAAGGTGGTTAACACATCATACCACTCAGAGTTCTCCCCACAGACCCACAGAGGATCATACTTTGGCAGCTTTATTCTTTTCATAGGAAACATCGGTTCAGATACCTCACTTTGGCAAGTATCAAGGATCAAGCCCACATTTCGATTTCTCTAGTTGTTTGATCATCCTGGCCCTGAGTCATCTTATTCTTGGAGAGAAAAAAGGTCAGACCCAGAAAGAGTTTCTCTGGATGCAGGGCTGTGAAGCTAAATCCTCATTTCCAAGTACGCACTCAATGGCCTCATATCCCCCATCCTAATAGGAGAGTCACATTCCAAAGGGAGCCTCAGTCCTTGACTTACAGAGGTGACAGGAGCTGGGGATGGGCATCCACAGCCCTGGCTCCTATGGAGGCTGCCTGGACAGTAACATCCTTGATAGAGTTATAGGAAAAATAGTTCTGGGCCTGTGTCCACCCCCACCCTGCCATATCATTAATCAACATAGAGCTTCAAACCCTGTGATACATGAAGATGCATGCAAATCTGGGTATGAAGATTTCAGAGTGTGGCAGGGGACTTTCCAGGCCTTGCTTCCTACCTTATTTATGAGTCTGGACCCAGAACCCAGAGAAGGAACTGGGACAAAGCAAACAAGTGGGATCCTCTGCAACTTGTAGTCGTGTTTTTCTGTAATAAACACTTGGGAGAAATGAACAGAGCTCCAATTCAAGGAGTAAAGGGGGGCAGCTAGCATCCCAGTTGGAGGAAGAGCTGGTTGGGTGACAAGGGAAAAAAGTGCCGTCCACCCAGTGTAGAGGTAGTGTTTTCAGTCCAATGGGAGCTTGGATGCCAGGGTGCCAGGCAACAGAGCTTGACGGAGACTATTCCAATCTCACCATGAACTGAGAAAAGGAGATCTGACCATGTGCATCCCAGATCCTGAGATCCCTTTTTGTTGAGCCATTCAACAACACAGTATTTATTTTGGGCTAAGCATATCTATCTATCTATCTAACTATCTATCTATCTATCTATCTATCATCTATCATCTGATCGATATTTCATAGCCCCATTCAGTTAGTACTCTTATTATCCCACTTTTCAGATGAGGAAACTGAGGCACACAGAGGTTAAGTAATTTGTCCAAGGTCATACAGTAAATATGTGACGGAGTGAAATATGAACCCTGGAATATGAACCTGGCAGTCTGGCTCCAATGCTCATGCTCTCAATTCCTATGCCATATTGTTTCTAGTCTAGTAAGGGTGTCAACAGACAAACAGAATAGAATGTCTACAGGATAGACTAAGGACGAGCACAGGTGATGGTGTGCAAAATCCCATTATTATTTGAGGCTCACTCATAAGAAGGAAAATGGAAGGAGCCACCTGGTGACAGCCTGACAGTCACAAAGGCAGATAAAATGAACCTTCCAATTGCTGGAGAGATAAAGAAGAAAAGAAACTTGATTAGGTATTCACCCAAGAGAAATGAAAGTATATGTACACACAAAGATTGTGATTGCTCACGGCAGCTTTTTTTGCAGTAGCCAAAAATTGGAAACACCCTGAATTTCTATCAAGAGACAACTGCAACTTGCAGTACGTCTGTACAATGGAATACTACTCAGCCGCACAAAGGATGAACAGCTGATGCTCCCAGTGCGAATGAATCTCAAAGCACTGGGCTCAGGGTACAAAGTCAGGAGCAAAAAGAAGTACCTTTTTTTTTTTTTTTTTGCGGTACGCGGGCCTCTCACTTTTGTGGCCTCTCCCATTGCGGAGCACAGGCTCCAGACACACAGGCTCAGCGGCCATGGCTCACGGGCCCAGCCGCTCCATGGCATGTGGGATCCTCCCGGACCAGGGCACCTGTGTCCCCTGCATCGGCAGGCAGACTCTCAACCACTGAGCCACCAGGGAAGCCCAAAAGTACCTATTTTATGATTCCGTCTATACGGAGTTCTAGAAAAGGCAAATTCCAGTTTCAGGAACCAGATCAGTGGTTGCCAAGGGAAGAGGGTGGGAGGGGAGAAATGAATGCAAAGGGGTCCAAGGAAATTTTGGGGGGATGATGAAAATGTTCTATATCTTAATTGTGATGCGGCCACAAGGGTGTTTAGAGATTTGTCAAAGCTCACTGAATTGTACACTTAAAAGGGTGAGTTTTATTATATTATACTCAATTTAAAACAAGAGATCTGATGTGATGCAGTGCCCTCACCCTGAGGTGCTAGGAGTGAGAGAGTATATGTTCTGCTTTCTTTGCTTCCTTCTTTTCTTTTCTTTCTTTCCCTCTTCCCTCCCTCCCTCCCTCCTTCCTTCCTTCTTTCCATCCTCCCTTCTTTCCTTCCTTCCTCTCTCTCCTGAAAGCCTACTCTCTCTCCCTTTCCAATCCGAGCCTCGTGGCAGGCTGCTGAGCTGCGAGCATTTCCAGTGCTGCCATTACAAATTAGTGGAAGTGATCAGATACCCAGGCAGACTAATTCACAGCTGATCTCAGAGGGGCAGATGTTCTGCAAAACTGGCCAGTGACCCACAGAGAAGGTTGGCAATCCCACAAGGCTCTCCTTGGACTCTTCTGTGGCTTCTGCCTCCCAGGTAGAAACTATGCATCTATTAGGTGAAAAAGGGGAAGCACCTTTCCAAGATTTACTTGGCCTTAGGAAGGTGGGAAATAATTTGTCTCTGTCCAAGAAAAAGTTTTCGCTCACCCTTGAATTGTCCTCTCCAGAACATTTGGGGATGGGGGTAGGGGTGAGGGGCTGCAGCAGGGGAGAAAGGGAGAGAACAGGGAAGCAAATGTCACACTGCTCTGAGGTGGCAGCAAGATGAGCTCTTACCATCTTAAACCCTAGAAAGGATGGAGGAAGAGAAGGAACCCTTCGCCTACCCCATTCTCACCTGGCTACCTAAGTAAGAAAGCAACCACATCAGGGCGCCCCTGCCCGGGCTGGATGAGAAGGGAACAGAGACATCGACAGGGCAGGAAGGCAGCAGGAATGGGGACAGAACACGAGACTGGCGCGGGTCCCTCCCACAGGAGGCTTGTGGCAGCCGGAATGTCCATCTGCTGTGCCCCGTCACTAGTAGGCTCACAGGAAGGGAAGGGGACAATGACAACCTGAAGGCCCTTTGCTCAGAAGTCATGCCAGGAAGTGAGCAGTAGTTCCTGCTGGCCTAGGAGTAAACCACATCAGTGTCACCAGCCAGGACTGTCTTGGACAAACCCCTTACAACAACAAAGAGTTACAAAATCCCTTGGCCGAACGGCCTGGAAGTTGAGTTCAGCCAAGCACAGCCCAGCCACATGGGCAGTGGGAGGAGCAGGGGATACCAGCTGCCATCCAGGTCCTTTGCTGGAAACTGAGAGAGCCAGTCTTAGAGAACGAGATGATTGCACTTTTTTTCTCCCAAAGAGAGTTGGTTTCCATGTGGTAAGGCCTATCATTCAATAACAAGCTAAGAACAGAGAGATAAGGGTAGCATGAAGGTAGAACTCTGGCCAAAAAAACAGGCATCCAGAAGAGAAGAGGTGAGTGATTCTGGACATCTAGCTCTTAGTAAATGGAAGAGGGAAGAGATAGTCTCTAATCCTAATTCACTCTGTTTCAGGTTTGGAAGAGAGCTGCATCCAGGAGAAATGTCCTAATGGAACAGGACTGCCAATGCGTGGAACTGAAAATCACCCAAAAACCCCCCAAGTTACCAAGAAAGAAGAATTAAATTCCTAGTAGTTGATGCACTTCTGCATTTAAAGGCTAAACTATCTGTTATCTACTCAATATCTCTCATTTCTACTCTGGTCAGACTCTCTGGAAGCTTTAGAACATTCATATTCAATCCACTAGCACCAACTTGTCTTCTATCTTAGCCTGGAAGGAACCTAAGTTACATTTCTAAGAGCATACCATCTTATCTATGGAATGAATCATGGAATAAACTGAATAAACCATTATAATAAACGCGTACAAATATATAATACATCCTGTCAATAGACTCAGCATTGTCTTTCACAGTTAACAAGTGTTCAGGTTTACTGTGGTATTAAAGAAAACCCTGTAGACTTTATTTCCAGCGCTATGGTGGGCTAGGTATGTAGGTAAGTCTACTGAAAACAACTAAGAAAACTGGATACTAGAGAACAAACATCTTTTAAAATGACTTACAAGCTGAGAAATTGGTAAGAAATTCTTTTATTGAGGTGAAATTCACGTAAAATGATGGAAATTAATTTTGAATTATTCTAGAAGCTTTGAAGATGCCCACAGTTGTGACCAGTAATTCTACTCTTATGTATATTCCCTAAGTAAACTTATATACATGCTCACCAGGGGAAAGTTCACAGCAGCACCATTTACAAGAGTAAAAAACTGGAAATGATTTAAGTATTCATTGATAGCAGAATAGATATATAAACCACAATGTATTCATTCCATGGAATTACAGTTCAGCAAAATGAAAAAACTTAAGCTACAGTCAACAATACGAACAAATCCAGGAATGAAACATTTAACAACTAGCTGGGACAGGGATTGTATAGTCAGAAAGGACTCCAGCCACAGGACTGGAGACGGGTCCCAATACCCCCTGCTGTGCCAGGTGTAATCCCTTTAGGAAGGTGAAGGGACTTGAATAGGTTCCATGGGAGCACAGGGGGGTGGGGGGAGGAGTTAGGTAAGCAGCAATTTACCACCAACTGATATGGAAATATTAATATTTCAATACTTCAGTTGTTTGTCAACTAGTGAAGCCTCTGGTATGCATGGGCTAACTACGAACACAAGACTATAAACAGTATTCCACTTATATGACATTCACAAACATGTGCAACTAAAGATATGGTTTAGAAATGCAAATATAAAGTGTGAGACAATAAAGAAAAGCATGAAGAAAAGAGACAGACATGTCCAGAAAATGATTATCCCTGAAAAGGGAGGGGTGAGATGGGATGGAGAGGGGTACCACACTTTGAAGGTAACAGTAACATTTTTTTTCTTAAATTGACTGGTGAGGACATGAGTGTTGATCATAATATAATATGAAGAATGATTATTCTTTAAACCTTTATATACAGTATATAAGTGTTCTTTTGTATCTAGTGGCTATTTCATTAAAATTATTTAAAAGGATTTTATCAAGAAAAATTTAATAAGAAACTCTCATATCAAATTGCTGTGGTTCCTGCCACAGGTCTTCTAGGGGCTTGGCAAAAAGGATCTCCTCAACTGTAATTGGTGGAACTCTTAAACCCACTTCAAATTCTACGAGCTTCTCCCCAAATCACTCCAGAAAGATTCTTGTAAGAACACCTCCAATGAGGAGCAGGAAAGCCCAACCTTCAGAGTACATTCTACTCTGGCTCTTTTTATTAAATATAATCCTAAGCACAGTGGGGTTTGTTTTTGTTTTTTAATCTCCTGGAATCTTCTCAAATTTTGAAATCTTTAAAATGAGGGCATGGAGCAAATGACTACATTCTGTCTCTCTTGCCTAGATTTGTTTTGTCTTTCACCATACGCTTCAGCTGTGTGATGCCCCAGTTCTCTCCATGAGATATGCTGACAGTCAGGGGAAGTTTCTAAGAGTGTATTAAATCTATATTGAGGGCCAGGGAGTGGAGGGAGTTTGGGAGGTTGCGTGCCTGTGTGATTTTTTTTTTACCAATTCCAGCAGCTGCTTGGCATCTGTAGACACACCATTCACTTTTTTCAGTTATTTGTGAACCACCCCTAAGAGCCACGCCACATGGCGACTCTCCTTTTCCTGAAGTACAAGTATGAACTGTGTAGCAAAGCTACACAGCACAAGAGCAAGTCACTTAGCCAGAGAGGGAGTCTTGTCAAAGCTGCCCCGCCCAACACACCACCAGGGAAACAGAAACTCTCTGGATGTGAAAATGTTTCCTTGAGTGCAAGTTGAAACGGCAAGTCATTGGTGGCCTGTGAATAATTATGGAAACCTCTCCTCTCTGGACAGAAACCTGATTCAGAAGGAAGTCAAGAGCCTATGCAAATTTTTCTGCATTTGCAAATTTGGGAATTTGTAAAGGGTTTGAGACGCATCCATAAAGAATGTCAAGAGTCTACTGTATTGAATCTTGACTAAGGAGGTTTTTCAGAATTCTTCTTCTAATAAAATTAAGTCAGTTCATTTTTACCAGGGCTCCTCGGATTTTTTTTTAATACATCTTTATTTGAGTATAATTGCTCTACAATATTGTATTAGTTTCTGCTGTACAACAAAGTGAATCAGCTATATGCATACATATATCCCCATATCCCCTCCCGCTTGAGCCTCCCTCCCACCCTCCCTATCCCACCCCTCTAGGTCATCACAAAGCAACCAGCTGATCTCCCTGTGCTATACAGCAGCTTCCCACTAGCAATCTATTTTACATTTGGTAGTGTATATACGTCAGTGCTATATACACTAAGTCCCAGCCTCCCCTTCCCCGCCCTGTGTCCTCAAGTCCATTCCCTACGTCTGCATCTTTATTCCTACTCTACCACTAGGTTCATCAGTACCAATTTTCTAGATTCCATATATGTGCGTTAGCATACGGTATTTGTTTCTCTCTTTCTCACTTACTTCACCCTGTATGACAGACTCTAGGTCCATCCACCTCATTACAAATAACTCAGTTTCATTCATTTTTATGGCTGAGTAATATTCCATTGCATATATATGCCACATCTTCTTTATCCATTCATCTGTCGATGGACATTTAGGTTGTTTCCATGTCCTGGCTATTGTAAATAGTGCTGCAGTGAACACTGCAGTACATGTATCTTTTTAAATTATGGTTTTCTCAGAGTATATGCCCAGTAGTGGGATTGCTGAGTCATACGGTAGTTCTATTTTTAGATTTTTAAGAAACCTCCATACTGTTCTCCATAGTGGCTGTATCAAGTTACACTCCCACCAACAGTGCAAGAGAGTTCCCTTTTCTCCACACCTTCTCCAGCATTTATTGTTTCTAGATTTTTTCATGATGGCCATTCTGACCGGTGTGATGTGATACCTCATTGTGGTTTTGATTTGCATTTCTCTAATGATTAGTGATGTTGAGCAACCTTTGATGTGTTTGTTGGCCAACTGTATGTCTTCTTTGGAGAAATGTCTATTTAGGTCTTCCACCCATTTTTGGATTGGGTTGTTTGTTTTTTTGATATTGAGCTGCCTAAGCTGCTTGTATATTTTGGAGATTAATCCTTTGTCAGTTGCTTCATTTGCAAATATTTTCTCCTATCCTGAGGGTTGTCTTTTCGCCTTGTTTATTGTTTCCTTTTTTGTGCAAAAGCTTTTAAGTTTCATTAGGTCCCATTTGTTTATTTTTGTTTTTATTTCCATTACTCTAGGAGGTTGGTCAAAAAGGATCTTGCTGCAGTTTATGTCATAGAGTGTTCTGCCTATGTTTTCCTCTAAGAGTTTTATACTGTCTGGCCTTACCTTTAGGTCTTTAATCCATTTTGAGTTTATTTTTGTGTATCATGTTAGGGAGTGTTCTAATTTCATTCTTTTACATGTAGCTGTCCAGTTTTCCCAGCACCACTTATTGAAGAGGCTGTCTTTTCTCCACTGTATATTCTAGCCTCCTTTGTCAAAGATAAGGTGACCATATGTGTGTGGGTTTATTTCTGGGCTTTCTATCCTGTTCCATTGATTTATATTTGATTTTTTTTTTTTTTTTTTTTTTTTTTTGTGGTACGCAGGTCTCTCACTGTTGTGGCCTCTCCCATTGCGGAGCACAGGCTCCGGATGCACAGGCTCAGCGGCCATGGCTCACGGGCCCAGCTGCTCCACGGCATATGGGATCTTCCCGAACCGGGGCACGAACCCGTGTCCCCTGCATTGGCAGGCGGACTCTCAACCACTGCGCCACCAGGGAAGCCCTATATTTCTGTTTTTGTGCCAGTACCATACTGTCTTGATTACTGTAGCTTTGTAGTATAGTCCAAAGTCAGGGAGCCTGATTCCTCCAGCTCCATTTTTCCTTCTCAAGATTGCTTTGGCTATTCGGGGTCTTTTGTGTTTCCATACAAATTTTAAGATTTTCTGTTCTAGTTCTGTGAAAAATGCCATTGGTAATTCGATAGGGATTGCACTGAATCTGTAGATTGCTTTGGAGAGTATAGTCATTTTCACAATGTTGATTCTTCCAATCCAAGAACATAGTATATCTCTCCATCTGTTTGTATCGTCTTTGATTTTTTTCATCAGTGCCTTATAGTTTTCTGTATACAGGTCTTTTGCCTCTTTAGGTAGGTTTATTTCTAGGTATTTTATTCTTTTTGTTGCAATGGTGAATGGGATTGTTTCCTTAATTTCTCTTTCTGATTTTTCATTGTTAGTGTATAGAAATGCAAAAGATTTCTGTGCATTAATTTTGTATCCTGCTACTTTACCAAATTCATTGATTAGCTCTAGTAGTTTTCTGATGGCATCTTTAGGACTTTCTAGGTGTAGTATCATGTCATCTGCAAACAGTGACAGTTTTACTTCTTCTTTTCCAAGTTGGATTCCTTTTATTTCTTTTTCTTCTCTGATTGCCATGGTTAAAACTTCCAAAATTATGTTGAATAATAGTGGTGAGAGTGGGCAACCTTGTCTTGTTCCTGGTCACATTGCGGTGGCTTCTCTTATTTCGGAGCATGGGCTCTAGGCACGCGGGCTTTAGTAGTTGTGGTAGGCGGGCTCAGTAGTTGTGGCATATGGGGTTAGTTGCTCTATGGCAACTGGATCTTCCCAGCCCAGGGCTCAAACCCATGTCCTCTGCATTGGCAGGCTGATTCTTAACCACTGCACCACCAGGGAAGTCCCTTCTCTGATCTTAAGATAGCTTCAGCATCTAATGCAAAGCCTGCTATTCCTGAATAGACTAACTTTGGTGACAGAGGCTCATCAGAGCATGTCATATATTTATAACACTGGTCTTATTTTTTTCCATCTGTATTATTTGTTTATCAGCTTTTCTTTGGATCCCAGTCATGTATATTACTCTTTTTTTTTTTTTTTTAAGTTTGCCCTGAATTCCAATTCAAGGACCCATGGACATCCAGAGACTTCCCATGATTCTTGAGATTGACTTCTGTATGCTTCTCCCTGGCTTCACTGCTGAATCTAAGGGGTATTCTCAGTTCATCTCTACTGCACATCTAGATGTAAAGCTCCACCCTTTTTTTTTTTTTTTTTTCCAGAAGAATGCCAGCCACACCTGGTATTTTGTAGCACTTAGTAATGAGGGAAGGAATCAAATCACTCATGCATGCATGGTTTTCAGGAACAGACCAGATCAATAGCCTAAGCACACATTCCCAAATGTGACCCTCCCAAAAGGGCAGCCCCTTGGAGAAAGTGGTTCAGTCACCTCCCACCACCAACCCCTACCTCCTCTGCCTTTCAAGCCCCCTGGGATTTCAGAGAATTAGCGTTTTATCCATCTTATTACATCAATATCCCTTTGCTTATATACATGGAAACTCGGGACAGTTCTGAGCATTTCTGATCATATTCAATGGCCTGTTAATGAGAGTTTCTTTTAATAAGTTCAAAACATTCTTCAAATAATTTACCAAAATGATGAACTTATGTGTGTCTAGAAACCGAGCAATACTCTTCTGTTACTTTTAATTAGGGCCTTCACATTTTTGACATATGCATTAAATTTAAAAATTAAATTAAATATACAGTACTCTTTAAAAAGTGTCAGCATTAATTTTCCTGTACTTGTGTCTTTCCTGTTGCCTTTGTTTTGGAATAAACTGTAACTAAGCAAATCAGCAGAGGGTCAGGCAAAGCTCGTGCAACTCACATATCCTTCCAGTTTTGAGCACCATGTCTGAATTGCGTCAACACCACAATTTAACATGAGGGTGTTGTCATGACACCTTGAACATTTTTTAACAGCACACTGGTGGTGGGGAGTCCACGTTCCCTACACTGACATAAGGAGCACATGCCTCTCCTGCTTCGTCTTTTCCATCATCCAGTCTCTTCCAATTAATTCCAGCATTAAAGTTGCCAAGTTGGAAGGTTCTAAATGTGTCTCTGGTCAGAGCGAGACAGGCTGAGGCTCCCATGCCTCCTTCTTAGAATTTTCTATAACATCAAACGTTAGAACATAAGTACTACTAATTCTAGCATAATAGTTCCCTGCCAAATTTCAGCAAAAGATCATAAAGTTCTCAATTAATTTCAATAGAGGAGCTTTATAGTTATAATATAATTTTGATCAATAAGCCCTTGGCTGTCCAGAAACCTCGGGTGAAAAAAGTCATTTGGGGTATACTTCATATTCTCATGCCTTTTGAAGCTGGACACACAAAATGCCATTTAAACTCCTCTTGATGCATATAGGTCACTGTGAGCGTCAGTTATTATGCTACAATACAGTGTTCTGAAGATCTATCAAAATATATAAAATTTCACTGAATTGCTCACATTAAATACTTATATAAATAGTCTCAAAATTCTATACTTTGAATTCCTGTGCCTTTTAAATTTTATTTTAAACTTGTTTAGTATTTCTATTTCTTACATTACTAGTACTTCTTAGTGATATTTTACAAAAGAGCTGTAAGAACCTTTGTACACTACTTTATCAATCTCTTCCAATTTCCTGGGTATAATTAGCAAACTAATCATCGAACCTCTTAGAACTTTATGTAAATGAAGAGTCCTGCAAAAGGGTATGAAATTTTCTGCAATGAAATTTTCCAATGATCATAATACCTGACCTGAGCTCATGGACTTATGGCATCTCTCTTGCTGTACCATTTAGGTCCCAGATGGCTAAGTGACCTCATATAAATGTGCATTCCAGATTGTCATGGTATCATCCTAACACCCATTAGCTACAGAGCACATGTTACTTTTTAGCCCAACTCATTTACTTCTCAAGATATGTCAGTGGGCTTGGTAAGGCTACGATGGTGACACCCACTTTACAGATGAAAAACGACCTTGATCAAGGGCTTTGGCCAAGTCTATCCTGAAACACCAGTGCTGCCTGTTCACGTAGCGAGTGTTTCCTGCCCTGCTTGCCCAGTGCATCTGCAGATTTGTAAATATGCTTTGATTCCACCAGACACAGAAGGAAGGACAGCATGCCTGGGTCTCCTTGATGGACAGCTTGGAGAACAGAGAAGAACCTGAAAGGCATCAGGGAACTCACAGAGCAAGTGAGAGACAAGTTAAAAGCTATCCAGTTGTCACACAGCTTTCTTAACATTATCTCCCATCAAGTCGGGGCCTGGAATCTGCCAGGATTTCAGACTAAATGTCTCTTCTTCTTGCTGGTACCTTTCATACACCAAGTGCCTCGATGGCTCACTTGGCAAGAAACCAAAGGCAGCACATGCTCCTCCACTCCAAGGAGGGTGAGTGCCACTGAGACAGAGCAGACAGAGACAGTTCAGCAACAGCACTGCTGGGGAACATCTTCATCCACTGCTACGGCGCACAACTTTGTCGCTGGCCCTTAGAGCAGACCCAGCGGGGTGCGGAGGACAGTAAAACCATCTCAGCCTGAAGGGTCAGACTTCCTTCTAACTTAACAAGTCTGTCTAGGAGCCCTAGGCTGAGGCACCAAGGGGTGTGATAAAGGGGCCCCATGCAACAATTCTGTGTCCTGTGGGTACCTTAGCTAAACAGACAGAGTGGGGAGGAAGGAGAGAGAGCTCAGTGTCATGGACACCTTTCCCCCTCTGCCTGCAGATATCTTGATGGGACAGCTGTTCTCCTACCTTGCAAAAAAAACAAAAAACAAACAAAAAAAACCTCACAGTATTTAATGCAAGAATGTACAGGGCCTCCAGCAACTGCAAGTCATCAGAGCTTTAAAGAGCATATGTGGAGCAGCTCAGCCAGCATCTGGGTTCTACTTTTCAGCCCCACAGTGTAGCCCAACCCCAGAGCAAAACTGAAACAGCGTGGCAGAAACTCCTTCCCTCAGCAGGAAGTATGAAGAACAGCAAGAACCTGAAACAAATGAGCCTGGCAGTCACCCTGATTCAGGATTCGTGTTATGCATCTAGTTAGGAACCCAGGGGTCTTGCAGGGATGATTCCAACCTTCTCCAGAATTCAAGAGGGGGGTGACATGACCAAATGCAAGTTCAGACAAGCAATGACTAGCTGAAAGGGATGTGGGAGGGTCTTTAGATCAACACCAATCCAGAGCCAATTCCACTGCTAACCCTAATGGACACGTGATCTTTGCCCCCGGTGTTCTTCACATAAATTGCTCAAATCATTCCCCCTCTTCCCCACACTGTCCCTGCCCCCACTGACACGCACAGTTACACAAAAACACCGTAAACATAGGACCCAACTTCTTCAGTCGTGGGGGGGACGGGAGATGGTGGGAGTTGCTGGGGCGCACGGTCTGATCATTGGTTGAAGTTACGTAATCACGCAAACAAGGGCTGGAGAACGCTGGGTGGGGATCAATTCAGGGCACACCTCACGCTCCCCCTTCTCCCCTCCCCCAACAACCAGAAAGCAAGCCAGTTTTAACACAACCAAAACCGAAGCACAAGACACAGCTGGGGGGTGGCGAGCACCCGGCTACTGCGGTTCCAATGCCAAGGGTGGCCGGAAACTTGAGGTGCGCGGCAGAAAAAGGGCCAAGGTACCGCTCACCCAGCAACCAGACCCCGCAGACCCTCCTGCCGGCATCCACGACCCCCAAAGTTCAAGGGCGGGCCGAGCCAAAGAAGTAGTCCCGACCTGCGACCCGCAACGTAAACCAAAGCAGCCGCGGTCAACCGAACCCACGCCTGGCCTCCAGCGCCTCTTCAACACTTCGGTCCGAGTCTCCGCGAGTTCAGGGTGTCGGCCACGCTCAGGAGTCCTCGGGCAGCTTGTACAGTCTCAGCAGGGGCCATTCAGCACCAGCGGTGTTTCTCATTTTAAAGGATGGTAAAATGTGGGGCACGACTGGGAGAGGGGTAAGGCGAGAATCCCCAACAGAGTAAGAGTTTGGGTTTGGTTTGATTTTCTTTGGAGGAGGGGAGGTTGTGATTTTGCTTTAGGAACATTTCGGGGCGGGGGCTAGGAAGATTTCCCCTCTGTCTGGGCACCCAGCATCCTCCGATCTCATTTTCGGCAACACAGACGGCTCAGGGGGGTCTGAACAACCCCGGAGCCGCAGCCAGGGCAGCAGAAAAAACTGCAGGTGCTGCGGTGGACGAGGCATTAGCCCGACCGCTGGGGCTCAGAGGAGAGGGGGGCCCCACTGCGCCGGTGCCGCCGGGCTGCCAAGGTGTGGGGAGCGCGCGGCGCACAGAGGGTTACAGCCGCCGCTGCCGCCGTGATTGACGCGCGGGGGTCACTTGAGGCTCCCGCCGCTCGCCCCGGCACCGGGCCAGGGAGCCCGCTCAGCCCACCGAGGGTACCGCACGCCGCGCGGCCGCCCACCCGGCCGTCCCCGGCGCCTCCGCCACCGGACACCTCGCCCAAGAAAGGCCACGACGACATGGAATCGCAGCTCGCTATTTCACTTGCCCGTGGCGGCCGCTGGCAAAAACACAATAAATAAAATAAAGCGCGAGGCATCCCTCCGCCGAATAAAAATCCAGAGTCCCCTACCTTCGGCCTTGGGATGGCAAACTGGTCCTGTGTTCTCTGACCCACGGATCCAGCCCCTTCTTCATGAATTATTCCGATCAGTCAGGATTTGTGCATTTTTTTCCTGAACACCTGTTTCAAGTAAGGGGTAAAGACCTTATTGAAAGAATTGTCCTTAAAAGATAACCTGTGCACGCATATGTCCATCCAGGCATGCATGCGCGTTTGTATACACACATATGTACACGAAATATACATGTACATTGAAGCACCAAACTAGGCAGTTGGATAATGGGAGAGTCGGCTGGTTGTGAGCATGCTCGCGCCGGGAACAGATCCACCCTCTGTTATTCCTCTGAATAAATATAAATCACGATCAGAAACCCAAACAGTAGCATCCCTCTTGAATTCCTGCTGCTGAAAAACACGGAATAAATGCAGCCCGCAGACACGGAATCAAATCAGCAGCTGTTTTCTGAATCCAGAGCCAACCCCTGCCTCGCCTGTCTTTTCCACTATGAGTTCAGACCTTTTTTGAAAGGGGTTTTAACCTTTTAAAGATACAGTACACCAATTATCACTTCTGAATAGCTGTCACTCCAAGCGCAGGAAGCCAGTCCCATGCCTAAAGCCGCAGGGCAGGCTTGCTCGCAGAGATAATGATTTCATTCATCAGTGCCTTTTTACAAATAGATATAGATATATAGATATAGATATAGATATAGATATAGAGAGAGAGAGGGAGAGAGAGAGAGAGAGAGAGAGAAAGAGCAAAGGCAAGGCATAAAACTAGACACATTTATTGCAGTGATGAGTTCCTCAGTGACTAATCAGCATGTTATATAAACACTACCGTCCTTCACTTCTGAACACACATGTTCATGGGGCCAGACAATGCCAGGGACACTCGTCAGCACGGGTGTCACCCCTCACAAGCCCCTACCTGCTGATAAAGGACCAGGAAGCCTGCCAGGGCAGCTGCAGGAAGTGGGGGCCTCCACCAGCTCACAATTAACCACAGGGCACTGCCATGCCCTCAAACTAAAGAATCCTCTGGCACTACTTGCAAACTATAATGTAATCTAGGACCAGATCTTGTTCCAACACATGTATTTTTTTTTTTTTCCAACCAGTATCTGGAATCAAAACTACCACCTGAACCTTTACAGTCGCTAAGATCCAGACTTAGGCCCTTCTTCAAGATTTTGTTAACAAGCTGGTTTTGTTTGGTTGTTGGGTTTTTGTTTGTTTACTTCTTTTTTCAGGACTAGGTTAAGCATGGAGGTAGAAAACTGGGGGTGGGCCTTGAGGATAAACAACAACTCCCCTGCCCCAATGGAAAAAAAATTATTCATTAAGTACTTCAGCCACCCAGGTGGTGTTTATTATTCCAGTGTTGGCTTTTCAAGAGGTCGCCCTGAGAAGAAACCAGAACTCCTCACCTCACTTATGTTTGAAAGGAAGGAAAATGCAGTTTCCTTCTTTTACAGTTTCTTTTTCACCTCAGGAGCCCCAGAGCTTCAGAACGGCGCTGGCTCTGCTCCCCTGGTTCCAGGCCAGCAGCAGCAACACCAGCAGCTTAGCTGAAAAGCCCCCCCGATGTTCCCACAGCCGCTCTGGGCATGTCCCTCTAGCCGTAGGCTCAGAGCCCACCCTCCCTGGGCAAACCACTGAAACCAATGCACCGTCACCCTCTCACCTCATCACAGCCACTGCCTGCATTGCCCCCTCCCAGACACACACACACACACACACACACACACACACACACACACGCACACCCTTCTCTCCCAGCTCCCAGGGCTCTTTAGCGGAAAATTATCATATTTTGTGTGTCATCACCCAAGCTAGCTGGACCTGTCACTGATTGGCTGGGCACTGCCAGCCGGAAATGTCACACAGCCACACAGCTTGGAACTGGCTGTGATCCGCGGCCACCTCAGACCTGAGCCCAGGAGGCTCTGTGACAAGGTGCAGACCTACCACAGGGAGCCTGTCACTCTGTCACTCCTCCCCCAGTGTGCCCCAGGCCCTCTCCTCCCGGCCGGTCTCTCTAGCCCGCCCTGGGGGAGGGGACCGCCAGGGGATGGGAGCGAGTCTCCAGCCATACTGGGAGCTGCGCTGCTTCCAGCTGCAGGAGAGAGGAAGCCACTGAAATTCCTGTTCTTCTTAGCAGGTTAGGGGAAGACGTCTCCATTTGGTTTTAAAGATTTGGGGGAAGAGTCCCTGATAAAAAGTCTCTGCTCATGCTGAAAAATAAAAATTATCAGTAAGGCTGGGTGAAAACACTAATATCATATGCACCAAGGTATCATAATCATAATATCCCAAGGCTGTCAGGGAAACCGGAAGACAATTTAGTCCATCCTCTTTCCTTAAATAGAACAGCTCTTAACCCTCCAAGAAAACTCACCAGAAAAGGAGGCTTCCTAACTTGGCTAGTCAATGCCCTATGATGTCACACAAGTGTTTCAGAGTTAAATGGTCTTTGTAGTGACCAACCTGAATCACTTTGGCTGTAATTTAAGCTTAGTCTCTCCTGCTATATCTTTAGTCGTTTCAGTGTGACTCACCATTTAAGTCTCACCTCTGTTCTCCCAGCTAAATTAAACCCTATCTCTCTGGACCGGTATATAAAAGTTGTTTCTTAAAACTTTAATTATGCTGCTTTATTCTTTAGACTTCAGAGACAAGCCTCCCAGAGCTAGATGTAGCTGAAAGGTCATTCCATCCAGCCATGCATGTGATGCTTCACTCACCTCTACTGTTTCCACCCCGGGACTTTTGATTTGGGGGGATAGCAAAACTGGGCTCAGACATTTACTCCTTCCTTCTTCTCCAAAACACAAAACAAAAACAAAACCAAACCCCACATTTATATGACCAAAACACTAGAGGCAATGCTGGGACCCAGAGAAAGATGCCATCAATAAAGCCTACATTTTAAAGAATATGGGGAAGATATAAAGCAGATGAGATGTCGCTGAAGAAAAGGTGATTAGTGCTGATAAGTCCATGTATGGTTCTGCACAGGCCCCCTAAGAAAAAAGTGCACAGGCTTCCAGAAAAAGGTCCTGGAAAACCCCAAGCTCAGAGGATCAAAGATCAGATGAGGGTCACAGGCATCGGCTCAGAGGCAAATGAAAGGACATCAGGAACTAGGCATGTTCTCTCCACACAGAACAGCAATGATTCCAGGGCGTCTTTGGAAAGTGGGAAGTTTGTCCCTAATATAGGAAGAAGTAAAAGTCTGAAAAGGGGCAAGACCACAGCTCATTTTGGTATGCCACACACACACACACACACACACACACACACACACACACACACACAGACAAAGAAGAAGAAAGAAAGAAACAGAAAAAGAAAAAGAAATTTATAATCAAATAAGACACAAGATATAACAGAGAAATCCAGAACATCCCATATTAGTCTAAATGAAGTTCTGGAAGGAGATGACATCATTAAGGAAGGGGAAAAGCAACAATCAAGGGAGAAATAGAAGAACATTTCCTTGAGCTGATGAAAGACTCGAGGCCTTAGATCATATGGGTCTATTGAGTGCTGAGCAGTAGGATTACTGAAAGAATACACAATTCTAGATGCAGTCTCCTACCCCAAGAACAAACAGAAACAACTACAGGCTTCCTGATAGGGGAGAAAATTCAGGCTGCTTAAAAGGAAAGAAAATCAGACTGACATCATACTTCACATCTGCAACACTAGGCTAAAAGACAGTGGCACGATTTTTATAAAATTCTAGGGAAATCTTCTTGTAACTCGAGAATTCTATGAGCTGCCAAATTATAATTTCTCTCACATGTGATGACAAAAGAAAGGCATGTTCAAAGACATAGAAATGCCCTTTATTAAATTTAAAAAAAAAGATTACTTGAAGATCTGTTCCAGCCAAGGAAAAAAATAAGCCAGAATAGTAAACTCAAGAAAAGAGAAGACATGTTATATAAGAAAATGTAATGAGGAATAAAGCCAATAAAATATATGGTTAAGCACAAATATAATAGTTAATGTGGTTGTAAAGTTTAATTTAATTGTTAACATAAGATAGATAGGTAGAAAGAAAGAGGATGAGAGAAAGAAATCAAGAAATCTGGAATTTAACTTCCATATGATTTCAACCAAAAAACTGGAAAATCTCAATGGAGATGGGTAAGGAAAATCACTAGAATAAAAAAATAGGGTGGGGCTTCCCTGGTGGCGCAGTGGTTGAGAGTCTGCCTGCCGATGCAGGGGACACGGGTTCGTGCCCTGGTCTGGGAAGATCCCACATGCCTCAGAGCGGCTAGGCCCGTGAGCCATGGCCGCTGAGCCTGCGCATCTGGAGCCTGTGCTCCACAACGGGAGAGGCCACAACAGTGAGAGGCCCGCATACTGCCCCACTCAAAAAAAAAAAAAATAGGGTGGGAGGATCATTATGGAAGGCAATTAGAACTCCATTTATCATCTCTCTTCCCAAGACCACATTAAAATGATAATAAGGAATTTTTTAAGTTCAAATACACAAGGACAAAGAAAACAGTAGAAGAGCCATTAGCCAAGAAAATTGAAAAAGAAGAATAGAAGGGGACTGAATTTTTTTTTTTTTTATAAATTTACTTATTTATTTATTTATATTTGGCTGCACACAGGCTCTCTCTAGTTGCGGTGAGCAGGGGCTACTCTTGGTTGCGGTGCGTGGGCTTCTCAACGCAATAGCTTCTCTTGTTGTGGAGCACAGGCTCTAGGCACGCGGGCTTCGGTATGTGTGGCACGCGGGCTCAGTAGTTGTGGCTCGTGGGCTCTAGGGCACAGGCTTAGTAGTTGTGGTGCACAGGCTTAGTTGCTCCACGGCAAGTGGGATCTTCCCGGACCAGGGCTCGAACCAGTGTCCCCTGCATTGGCAGGCAGATTCTTAACTACTGCACCACCAGGGACGTCAGAAGGGGACTGAATTTATCAACTGTGAATATATATGCTACAGTAAATAAAACAATATAGCACAATTGCAGAAACCTAAAAATGGACAATGGAACTGAATGAAGTTAAGAAACAGCTTCAAGTATAGTGTTTGCTATGTGATAGGTGATAAAAACTGAATTTTAAATCAATGGGAGGAAAAAATGTTATTCAATAAATAGTGTCAGACTGTGGTATTCGGTATTGCTTCTAACTCATACCTTAAACAAAATATATTCTATTTTCATACCCCCCCCACACACAAATACCACAAGGAAAAACAGATATTATGATTGACCAATAAATCACAGAATGTTATAAAGTTGCTGGGTTTTTTTTTTTTTTCTAAGAGTGGAAAGAAAAGAAAAATAGTGGTTATCCAGTGTCTGTTTAAATGCCATTGTGATAGGCTTAATAATGCCCCCCAAAGACATTCACCTCTGGAAACTGTGAATATTACCTTATATGGCAAAAGGTGTGGTTAATTGAAGGCTCTTGAGATCGGGAGGTTATCCTGGATTATCTGGGAGGGCACTAAATAGAATCAAAGTATCCTTATAAGACGGAGGCTGAAGGCAGAGAGGAGAAGGAAATGTGACCATAGGGGCCAAGACTGGTGTGATGCAGCCAAAAACCAAGGAAACCCAGAAACCACCAGAAGCTGAAAGAGGCAAGGAACAGATTCTCTCCTTAGAGGCTCTGGAAAGCACAGCCCTGCTGACACCTTGACCTCAGCCCAGTGAAACTGATTTCAGATTTCTGGCCTCCAGAACTCTAAGGAAGTAAACATATTGTTTTAAGCCACAAAGTTTGTGGTTATTTGTTATAGTAGTCATAGGAAACTAATACAACCACCATGATGAGAAACACTACTTCCTAGGGATTATAATAATTATTATTACCAGCAACAATACTTACTATGTGCCTGGCACTGCTAAATTATATACATATCTAATCTCATTTAATTTGCATGCAAGGTGGCAGTAGAGAATTGTAGTTATTATGGCTCTACCACTTAGTAGCACATATGCCTGGGCAAGTTATATAACCTTCTAATGCTGCTTTGTCTCATCCATAAAGTAGAGGTAGGAATGATACCGACCTGATGGGGTTGTGGAAGGTAAAGTGAAACCATCTATGTAAAGGGCCTAGAACAATGCCTGACAATAAGAGCTCCACAAATGGTAACCAATAGTGAGAAAGTCCTTCCTTATGCTGGGCGGCAATCTGTCTCCCAGAGCATCCTCTCACTGATTCTAGTTCTTCCCTTTGGATACATGTAGAACAAAGGTCTCTACTAACCACCTGACTGTCATTCAAATATCTAAAGACAATAATCATCTCATTAAGAGTCTCAGCTTCTCCAGACTAAAAGTAACCAATGCCTTCAGTCACTACTCTTGTGAATACATCGAGAGACGCTTGCCCAACTTGACCACCTCCTCTGGACATATTCTTTTTTTTTTTTTTTTTTTTTTTTTTTTTTTGCGGTACACGGGCCTCTCACTGCCGCGGCCTCCCCCGCTGCAGAGCACAGGCTCCGGAGGCCCAGGCTTAGCGGCCATGGCTCATGGGCCCAGCCGCTCCGCGGCATGCGGGATCCTCCCAGACCAGGGCACGAACCCACGTCCCCTGCATCGGCAGGCGGACCCCCAACCACTGTGCCACCAGGGAAGCCCCTGGACATATTCTTGTGCATCTTTAGACATGATCCCAGACTTATCACCCTTCTTGTTCTAGAACAGATGTTGGCAAACTATAGCCCTCCATTCAGGCTACATTTTTTAATAGTCTGTGAGCTAAGAATGGTTTTTACATTTTTTAAGGACTGTAAAAAACAAAAACAAAAAAGAATTTACAATATAGACCATATATGGCCCGCAAAGTTTAAAATATTTACTATGTGGCCCTTTTTAGAAAAAGGTTGCCAATTCCTGTTCTAGAAGCTCCTATACTTCTATCAGTGCAATGTAAGATTGCCCAAGACTGTTTTACAAACAAATTGCACTATTGTATCATATCAACTTAACTGTAGGGCTGCTAACTGTTCGATCAGTATCCATTCTCTTTCTCCTTCTTACCTAGTAATAAAATTCTTAGCTAGGAAGATGGCTACCAGTTGAAGACTACATTTCCCAGTCTCCTTTGTAGGGAGGTGTGGCCAGGAGGCTAGGTTCTAGCCAATGGGATGTAGCCAGATGTGACTAGGGTAATTTTCCAGTCTTTCTCTTAAAGGGGAGGAACATGCCCCCCACTTCCCTTTTCCCTTTCCCATTGGCTGTAATGTGGACCTGATAATCCCGTGGATGAAGGGTAGCAGAGCAACAAGATAGAAGGACCCTGGGTTTCTGGTGCTGCCATTTCACCCTATACTGCTTATTCTCAGTCTGTGAGAGGGAAATAAACTTGTAGTTTATTTAAGCCATTGTTATTTTAGGTCTTTGTGACAGCAACTGAATCTGTGCCCTAACCGATACAACTATCAGTTTTAACTCCCAAGTATTTTCTATATTTGTGGCTGCTAAGACACACATCTCCCACATTCTGCAAGCACGCAGTTAATTTTCTGGACATAATAAGACCTTGCACTAACCTTGTAAGAATCAGTCTATCATTTTACCCTGACATCTCGGACCCAATTCTGACACCCAAAGTAGCTTCTATCCTTTCTAATTTCATGTCACTCTTCAAGAAGCACTTTAGGTGTAGCACTCAAACTAAATACAGTGCTCATCAAAGCACCTGGTCAATGTTAAGCATAATGTAATGGAGAGGACTGTGACCTCAGTTTGTGGGGGAAGAAAATAACAGATTAAACTAAGGTCAAATGAAGGAGAAGGTGGGGAGGATGGGGGCAAGCAGTTGTGAAGAGCTTACTATGTTCCAGGCACTCTTCTGTGAACTTCCTCATTGTTATCCCATTTATTAAATATTTCATTCATTCATTCACTCATCCATTTATTTTTAAAGTACTCATTTTAATTTTTTGAAACAGTAACTATAAATACCCCCTGCTGGGGCAGAAAACTATTATCCATAAACACTGATGAAAACAGAGTCCATGCAAATCTCTCTTTTTCTAAGTCTGTGTGCACCCACCCTCTCTTTGGACACTTGAAGAGTATGTTGCCAGCATTCCTTACAAGACTTAGAGGCAAAGATGAAAATGCTCCAGGCACCTAGCTCAAGAACTGTCTAGTGTAGAACAGTGGACAGTATTTTCAGAAACCTCTACCCTCGGCCATCTTAAGACAGATGAGAAGTAAGTACACGCTGGTCTTCTGCAGAGCTGCATGGCAAAAGGACTGAGAGGGCAGTCTCTGAGTAGTGTCAGACTATCTGGGTCCAAACCCTGTGGGTTTGAGTCAATGGCTTAATCCTTTCCTGCCTCAGTTTCCTTATATGTAAAATAGGGGTATGTTATTCTTACCAAACCATCTAAGGCAGATTTTCCCCCTTTTTTTGCAGGTGATGAATATGATGCTTATGTCCTTGTCCGAGGTTAAACCATCCAGTAAATGTCAGCATGAGGATTAAACCTTAGGTCTATTTGATTCCCACCTCATGCTTTTTCTTCTTCCAAAGATAAAGAAGGAAAATATGGGCCATATGATCAAAGACAAAGGTAGAAAATAAGTTACCAAATCATGCTGAAAAAGATGACCTGCCCACCAGAGGGAAGGTTGGATGACTCTTCATGTGGCGCTCAAGACAAGAGCTGACTGAGGTTAATGGGGGTTTTCTTCTAACTTCCTTCAGAGCTTCCACCACTTAGAGTAGAACAACACCCTAGCATGGTGTTTAAAAAACAAACAGCTGGCTCAAGACCCACTCCCTTCTTACAATCATTCATCCTGTTTGCGGATCTTGGTGGGGTGGTTTTCAATGCACAAAAAAATCAGTCAAGGCCAATGTGCATCTTCCTTCTTACTTCTGGTTACCTAAAAGTAAATTATTCAGATCTAAAGTCACACACACACACACACACACACAAAACAAACGAAATCTTAGAGCACTGGTTCTTAACCTTTCTTTTACCTCTTATACCTAAGATATGAGAAGCGCCATCAGGGACCTCAGTAAACTAGGGCAGAATATTGGAGAAGCTTCTAGTGCAAAAGGAGTGTGGTATAGCACAAAACAAGCTTCTCAGACCTGGTGAGACCCTACTTCAGGCAGCCAGTGACATGAGCCCCAAATGGGTACTCTGAGCGCCAACCAATCCTGCACTGAGACAGACCTCACAGCTCCTGTTCTGTGTGACCACCTGGCTTCTGGGCAGTTTGCATATCCTGGCAACATCAACTTTACGCGTGTGTATGGGGTTCAGGGCAGGGAAAAGTTCTCTTCTGGCAACCCACAGCCCACATAAGAATGCTGCAAGGACGAACAAGGGAAAGTCATAATAAAAAGCAGATCAGAGGCCACAACCCCACAGAGGAATCTAAAGAACCATAGGAGCAGGATTAGATATTTTGGTCAGACTGGAAAGAGCTCTGACTAGCACAGATCATGAGCAAACACCAGAAATTATATGTAACTTATTACATTCACCCCACATGTCAAAAACCCACATGCCTTTAGGGGCCCAGCAAACAACATAAGTGTGTGAAACAGCATGGTATAAATGACCAGGCTTCTCTGCAAATCCAACTTCAATATAAACAAAAGCCATGCTGGCTAGAAAGAGCTGACATCAGAAGATAGACTGCAAGTTTGCACCCCCTCCTCACGATGATCACAGTCAGTAAAAGAAAGGAGGGAAAAAATTCATCTTTCTCTGAGAAGGATAAAGAAAATTAGCTTTTTTCAAAAAGCAGTTTTCTAAAAGTGATTTTAAGGTCATCATCACTTCCAAGACCTAGTTGAGACAGGATAAAAAGCCAAAGTAAGATATAGAAAGAGTTAAAGAACATCCCCCCAAAACTGGATGTCTTCAAATGAGTTGGGTTAGATGGCCCCATCAGCAACTCTCAGACTAAGAGCTCAGTGAATCACTTGGGGGCCCAGGTAGCATGCAAGATGTTCTTCTACAAGCCTCATTTACAGTCGAAAGGTGTCCATACTATTTCCTTATAACACAAAGGAGCCTTTACTTCTTTCCTTAGGGCTATTTCATCAAAAGCTCCCCCAACTTTTGGGTTTTTTTATTGTGAAATAATTTTAGACTTACAGAGAGTTGTGAAGATTACATAAAGAACTCCTATATACCTCTCGCCCAGCTTTCCCTGATGTTAACATCTTACATAGCCATAGTATCATGATCAAAAACAGGAAATGAATGTTGGTACAATGCTATTAACAAACTACAGAATTTTCTCTAATTACACCAGTTTTTCCACTAATGCCAATTTGCTGTTCCAGGATTCAATTCAGGATCCCACATTGCACTTAGCTGTCATTTCTCTTTGATCTCCTCTGATCTGTGACTGTTCCTAGGCTTTCCTTGTCTTTTTGCCCTTGACATTTGAAGAGCACTGGTCAGGTATTTTGTAGACTGTCCTTCAATTTAGGTTTGTCTGATGTTTTCCCATGATTAGACTAAAGTTAGGGAGTTTGGGCCAGAATACCACAGAAGTGACATGACTTCTCAGTACATCAAACTGGGGGAAGGGGGGATGATGTCAATAAGTCTTATTTCCAGTGACGTTAACCTTGATCTCTTGGTTTAAGGTAGTGTCTGCCAGGTTTCTCCACTGTGAAGTTACTATTTTTCTCTTTGTAGTTAATAAATATTGGGGGAGGGTACTTTGAGACTGTGAAAATGTCTTGCTTCTCCTTAAACTGTCACCCACAAATTTTAGCACTCATCAGGTGATCTGTCTGCAGCAGTTATGTCTATGATATTCTAATGGTGATTTTTGATATCCCTCATCCCTCTATATTTATTAATTTGGAATTCTTCTGGAAGGAAGAGTTGTCCTTTCTCTGTACAAGATAACCAGCCTACCCAACTTTTATTTTTATCAATATGGACTCATGGATAATCATTTTATTCTTTGAGTTATAACCAAATTTAAAAAATTTATTTATTTAGGCTAAAATTGTTCCAGTTTTGGCCACTGGGAGCTCTTTCATGTTTGTTTCTGTATTTGACATAATCCTGCTGTTGTTTTGTTGTTGTTGTTGATTAGCACTTCCTTACCCTGTGGCACCACAAGATGCTCCAGAATCTTGTATTTTCCCTGCTCAGTCTTGGAGTTTATTTTTTCAAGGATTCCTCATTCCTTTTATTGGATAATGGCATTTAGAAACCAAGATCTGGGCACTGGGTGTGCTCACTGCTACCAAAATGCACTATTTTAGGCCTTCTTAGTAGTTGTCAGCCTGGATAGAGGTTTATTAATTTCACTGATTTTTTTCAAAAGCAATTCTGTTTTCAATTCATTGATTGTTGCACTTATCTTTATTATTTCCTTTCTTCTGTTTGCTTTAGTTTTAATTTGTTCTTCTTGCTCTAGTGTTTTTTGGGTTTTTTTAGATGGATGCTTCTATTACTGATTGGAAACGTTTCTTCTTTTCTAATATAAATTATTTAACACTATCATTTCCCCCCAAGCACTGCTTTAGCTGCATCTCACAAATTTGACACACTGTATTTCCTTTTCATTCAGTTCAAAATATTTTTAATTCTTCCTCTTTGACATATAGGATGTTTAGACATATGTTGTTTATTTTTCATATATTTGGGGATTTTTCTAGATATATTTCTGTTCTGATTTCTGTTTTAATTCCATTATGGTTCATGAACATACCCCCCGAAATTTCTGTTCTTTTAAAGTCGTTAAGGTTGGTTTCATGGCCCAAAATATAGTACCCTATGGTGAATGTGCACTACAGAAAGATGTATAGTTGGGTAGTGTTCTATAAATGTCAATTAGGTCAAGTTGTTTGATAATGCCTTTCAGATCATTATACTTTTATTGATATTCTTCCTATTTGTTCTATCATTTACTAAGAAAAGAGCACTGAATTTTTCAACTTTGTGAACTTGTCTATTTTGCTTTTCAATTCTATCAGCTTTTGCATTATGTATTTCGGAACTCTGTTGTAAAGAACATGCATATTTAGGATTATTATTTCTTCTTGGAAAATTGAGGCGTTTATAATTATTTAATGTCCCTTTTTATCCCTGAGAATAGTCCTTGTTCTAAAGTCTATTTTGTCTGATGTAACGACTCCAGCTTTACTTTGGTTAGTGTTCACACAGCATCTTTTTTCTATCTTCTTACTTTTAACCGATTGTCTTTATATTTAAAGTAAGTTTCTTATGGACAGTGTATAGTTTGTACTTGCTTTTTTAATCCAATCTGATCATCTCTTTTAACTGGTGTGTTTAGACCATTCATACTCAATGTGATTATTGATATGGTTGAATTAAAACCCACTAACCTTGACCTTTCTTTTTCTTTCTTTCTTTCTCTTTCTTTCTTTTTTCTTCCTTCCTTCTTTCTTTCTTTCTTTCTTTCATCTGTTCTTTCTTCTTTTTTTTTCTTTTCTTTTTCTGCCTTCTTTTATTTGCCTGGTTTGGGGGTGGAGCGAGGGAGGAAACGTTCTCTGTTGTTCCCTTAGTCTTAGACAAGCTCTGCAACACTGAGCCTTCTCAGTGATCCCACCCCTCCTCTGGGTTACTTATGAACCCAACATTTATAGCTGTCCTTTCCCCAGAAGTCAAGAGTTTTTTCCTATTCCCTTGCTCCAGAAATGATAAGATTTCACCATTACCCTAAGGGTAATAGTGCTCCTCCCCTTCCACACACACACACCACACGATTGAAGGCTTTTGTTCATAGGAGAGAAGGATCCAGGTAGAGTTCCCTGCCTTCCCACAGCAGCTTCGTTCCTTGTGCAGCACAAGGGCGACTTTCTGTAGATGCTCCAAACGGTTTCTGTGAGTTCATGGTGGGGTTCATGGAAAAATGCCTACAAGAGGGCATGGACTTCCCCCCTTTATTTGTGGCCCCTAGATTCACCCTCTTTTGCCAGTGTGCACTCAGCCAGACTCCACCTACTCAACAACCACTCTAGTTGAATTCTTATCTAGCTGTTTCTTGCCCAGGTAAGTCAGTGCTCATGTCTTGTTTCTCTCTGCAGATACCTGCTCTTCCTAAATTATGGGTCTGCTGGTTTCCCAGCAACCTCAATACTTCAATTGGCTCAAGAAAGGTTGTGAACTTGCTGTTGGTCAATTTTTTTCATTGTAAGCTTGAGAGTAATTCTCTTTCTAGCTCTCTACATCTTTGAATAGAAACCAGAACCCTACTTTGTTTAATGAAGTACTTATGCAGCTTTTGCAGTAGCAAGCAGGAGAAGATATAGCAGTTAGGATAAATCACTGTCCTCTTGGAAACCTCCCTAAGGGGCTTTAGGAATGACATATGTCCCAGAAACACTCCTCTGTTGTTTTTTTGAGAAATGTAAGGTGTAGGAAAATATCCCATAGGGGTTAAGTAAAATACAAATGATATACTGATTTTTCATAAAGTATAAACTATAGGTCAGTCAGCTGTAATCCAGGACAATTGCCTGGCTGAAAGCACCTACCAGTCTGCAATTGCCTCGCAAAGAATACGATGCTATATAGCAAACCTCATGGATAGCTAAGAATAAAATAACTCAAGAAGATTTCTAGGCAATTAAGCCAATTTCAGAATTTTTCACACATGTCACTATTCAGTGAAAAATATGACAGGTGACTAATTACTCAAAATTAGGCCAATGACAAAAATATCATGCCTATGTTTTATTATTTATTATATTTTCCCCAAAGGTAAGTCTTTCCATTAACCATTAACTCCAAAATTATTATTATTAACAATAATGGCAATGGAACAAAATCATTTAGTGATCACTTATGACAAGCAAGAGATCTTACAAACATTTTCTCATTTCATCATCACAAAAACTCAATGAGGAAAACGGGGCACCAAGGGATTAAAAAACTTGTCCAATGCACAGAGCTAGTATGTGCTAGAACCAGAATTCAAACCCAGGTCAGACTTCAAGGATCTTGTTTTTAACTTCTGAGCAAGACTGCCTTAGAATGATACTAGTTAAGATTTTGTGCAGCCCTTTGAGTATTTCCTTCTGTCATTTACAATGCTGGAAGTGGTCCACACTTACATAAGAACACAAAAGCATCAGAAATGCCTTACTGGCTAACATCAGTTGTCCAACCAGAAAGACATTCAGTTTCAGAATAGTAATAAGGGACCATTTGTTGAGACAGGATGACAACTGACCTTTATGAAGTTGGTTTGAAAGGAGGGTATAACTGTTCTCCATGTTTTCTGAATTTCTCCCCAGCCCCCTCCTTATACATATATATGCATGTGTGTGTGTGTGTGTATGTGTATCAAGTATTCTTTTCTTCAATACAACACTGCATTATGATGTTGTCATCAGTAATTTATTTACAGTCTTCTAGAAATTATACCTATGTATCTATGTATGTATGTATGTATCTATCTATCTATATTAACCACATCTATCTTTTAAGAATAAAGGGCTCAAAAATAAAAAAAGCTATAAAAATTTTAAACTAAAAATCAATTAATTAATTAAACAATAAAGAATAAAGGACTCTTTATGGGATATCTACCAGCTCTAATGAGGAGGCATAATATGACATTCTAAACTTAGACATATGGAGTATAGCAACAGCAAAGAAATGATTTAGTTACAAAGACAATGATGCAAACAGCCACTACTAAATCTTCAGCTGGAAGAGGCAAGCTCTACGCAAGCATAGTTCATTTTTACCTAACAAGCCTGCATAAAATAAGATAGCAGATGAAATAGGAAAAACAATAAAAGCAATGACAATCACCAGACATGTAAGAAGAAGAACACCACAAAGAGCAAAGAGCAGTAGCCATCCAGGGAAATTCACCCACAATGGAGAACCATACCAGGTGGCCCTGCCAGAATCTCCAAATGGTAACACAAAGCAGTAACTGGCTCTTCCTGACCTTTTACAAGATGCACATGGAAAATGAACCTATTTAGATGACACACTGGGGAAACAGCCAGAGGCAACTGATTCAGGTGCTTCTGTCACCCCAAGCCCCACCTGGCTTCCCTGAGAGGTGGAGATGGTGGCGGGGTTAAAGGAGGGGGAGATCGTATCTCCACACACCTGTAATCCATTCACAACACACCAGTGAGTGGCTGCCCACCAGGGGGAAGCTCTGCGATAACTTGTGTCAACAAGTACTTCAATCATGTTTGATTTACTCTACTTAAGAAGTTAGGAAAATATATAACACTTCAGAGCAATATTTTCATCAAAAGTGGTTAATGTTAAAACATTTTGATGCCTAAAGGGCAAGCTTCAGTTATTAGAAAAATTAACTCTTAAAACACCTCGCTCCCTGAGGATGCAGAAACACCAGATGTGAATACTTGCCTTTTATTGGGCTATCAAAACATCCTATTATCTCAAGATATTGTTTTAAAGTCTGAATCAACCTTATCAATACCCACCATGGAGTTAAAGTATTAGATTGAACGACCATATGTTCCAATGCTGGGACATTTTTGGAAGTGAAGGGAGTTCTATTAGTTACTCTGTAATGACAGGAATGAGCCAGGACTATCCTACGCAAACCAAAACATTTGATCCCTCAGGTATTAGACCACATCCCCATTTTAGAACAAGGAAATCTAAGTTTACCTATCCTCCTCTTTAAAAATAAAAATAAAATAATATATGCTAGTAGCAAGAAACTAAAAAATATGTAAAACAGAAAATAAAAGTGTGCCCTTTACAACCCTTGGAATCACACTTCCCAGATATAACTTCCACTAACAGTGTGCCTTCCAGTCCTCCTCCACATGGGGAGGATAGAACTCCCAAACCCTACTATCGGAGGCCAGATGAATGAATACCAAATGGCCAAAAATAGCAAATGTCTATCCCATACATTGAGTTCAGGTGGGGCCTACCCCTTTTCTGCACTTCTGGGGTTCAGCATATGATTTGGGTGATTTGAGGTCTAAACCATTGGGTGTGTCACTTTTTTCCCAGGCACGATGTTGGTTCAACATGGTCACATAATTGTTTTAGAACCAATGAGATACAAAGAAACTTTTGCTCAGACTTCTAAGAAGGCTCATTCTCTAGCTCACTCTCACATGTATTGAAATTGAAAGGCTCTAAGGCCTTGACCTGCCCTGTCCAAGATGGTAGCCACTAGCCACATATAACTATGGAGCATTTGATAAGACTAGTACAAATTGAGACATGATGTAAGTATGCAAGACACACTGGGTTTCAAAGACAGTATGAAAAAGGAACATAAAGTATCTCACTAATAATTTTTGTCGATTACATGTTGAAGTGATGATGCATGTGACTCACATTATAACTCTACTGAACAGCACTGGTCTAAAACAGTTGAATCCCTGGTAAAGCCAGGCCTAAGGGTAGCCCAACTCATGGACTTTTCAGCTATGTGAACTAATACATACTTATTTTGCTTAAGTGAGTTTTGATTGGGCTTTCTAGCACTTGCACCTGAGAGTCCTTCATAGCCATAGGAAGAATCACACTACACATTCAGGATACTACTCTTCATTGAACAACAGATCATGGGCATTTTTGTCCATACTAGTCACCTTGCTAATAGTGTGTCCAGATCTGCACGAAGTATTCCATATAGGGACAAATCAACTACTTTTTTTCTGTTAACACCACTCTATGTGCTCAGTGTATGGCACCAGCTTTCTTTCAGGTTCTCTCGTGTCAATGCTCTTTTTTGTCTCAGGCCTTTGCACATACTTACCCTTCTGCCTAAAACGTACCCTTCTGTCCTCTCTTTTCATTTGCCTGCTCCCTCTGGTTGCAATTTAAATGGCATCTCCTCAAAGCTGAGCTCCCTGGCCACTCAATTTAGAGTACGTCACCCTGTTATTGCCTCTCATAGCCCCTCGTCTTCTCTATATATGTGGAGCAAAAAATATATTAACTTCTTTAGATGTCTGTTTGATGTCTACTTTCCCCCTCCCCACTATACAATAACGTTCATTAGTGCACACCATGGCTATGTGGTTCTTCCTTTTATCCCCAGCACCTGACACATAGTGGGTGCTCACTAAATATCTTCTGAATGCCAGGAGTGAATGTTAAAGGGGGCAGGAAAAACAGGAAGGCCAGGGGAATGTGAAGTAATGTGATAAGGAAGCCTAGATAATCCAGGGTGACCAAGCCAAGGAGTTTCTTCATGGTTCACAGGGTCTAGCAGAACCATAAAGACAGTAATGATGGGAAATGACAAATGAACAGCAGGTCTGGAGGGATTTGAACAGTTAGTGGCTCCCTGGACCTTCTCCCAGGCATAGAATTAAATGATCAGAGACTCAATGGTAAAGCCTGCAGTACAAAGCATTCCTGAACATGATAAAGATTCTGCCTGAGGTTTTGTTCTCTGTTAGAAACAATGTGGTTCTTAGGCTCATTCTTATAACTTGACTGCAAAAATATGGGAGGATCTGGGGTCTAGTCTAGGACTTCTCATACAACTCTGCTCTAAAGACAAGATCACACTCTTGACCTCTGCTCTGTGGAACTTCTCACGAGCCTGGTTGAAATGCTGGTCAGGCCATATCCCAGCCAGCCTTTTTGGGCTCCATAAAAGTGGAGAATATCCGCTATTTTCCTGTTCACATTCTTGTTCTCACATGGGATCTACCTTGCATGGGATCATCTTACTTTACATGTCAGGGAAGGAGGAAGGTTTGTTACTGAAACTCTTTAGGATTGATACATAATAGCCTCTTATTCCTCTGGATGTGAGGCCTCTCTTTAAATGAGAATGTCACTTTATTTTGTTTTAATGTGATACATATTTTTAATTCATTAATTTTATCATGGAAAAACTGATAGACGCAATGGAATTCATGTAATGTATGTTACGATATAAATCACAAGAGAAAAATGACTTTCTTGAACAAAGCACCCAATTTAAGATCTAGACTATTATCTTTGAAGCCCTCTGTGTGGCCCCTCCTGGTTTCATATTATTTTTTGGAAAGAATACAAACTACTTAATCAGTGAACTCCAGGAACCTGGGCTTAGATTAGCATGTGAGAATTTTAGAGATTTGGTGCTGTCCACACTGCAGGTGCTGACGAGTCTCCAGAAAGGTGGGAGAGCCATCAACTCTCAGAGGAAGAAGGAAGTATTTTCTTTTTCTCTTTGATCTCACCCCCCACCACCCCAATTTTTTTTAGTTACCACGCCTCCTTTCTCTGCTGGAAGGACCAAGGAAGTCTACCTACAGAGGAAGCAGGTACAAAGCCCTGCAATTCTGTCTCCTTCCTTTTTTACCAGATGGTTTCCATTAGGGTTTACCAGGTATTTTTTCTTAAAGGAATCAGGTATGCACTAGAAAAGCAAACATCAGAATCATAGAACTGGAAGCTGTTTATTAATTACAGAAATACAGAAATGTGATAGCTTTAAAAATACTTTAAAGATAATTAAATCCAGTCTTCTTCTTTTAGAGCTGAGAAAACAAAGGTATAGAACTTGCCCAAAGTTATTCAGCTAAATAGATGTCTTCAGTCTCCAAATCATTATCTTTATTTCCCGTTATTCAATTCCCATTATTGGTAGGTGTTCATTATTGAAAATTAGATCATATTATTGATCACTTTACTTTAGTCTAAGGACCAGAGTATCAGTATTTTCACTTAGCAGTATTAATAAAAATAATTTTTGAGCCACACATAAAAAGGGAATATATATTCATCTCAATGGAAAACACTTTCTTTTATTCATAACAGCATTTCTGCTTTCAATCAAAAGTCATTAATTATTCTATCACACATTTTTGATATCCTTTGATATTCTTTCACCCTTTTTTCTACTTCTAATAAAATATATAATTGAGCTGAATCTTTAAAAACATAGATAGTTCAGCATGCTTTTAAATGGTGGAGATGATAATCATTAAGTTCTTTGTCATATCAGGAACCTACAGATTGCTATTATTCAATTAGTTAACCAAACCCCCTGAATGCCCATCAGATGGCCAGCACTGTTCTAGACATATATCTTCTTCAGGATAAAAATGTTCTCAATTTTAGATTTTAATAAATCCTTGTATTTATTTATTTGCTTGCTTATCTTATTCAATAAATTTTATTTCTATTGTTCTCAAGGCACTTTGCTAGGCATTGTTGAGAATAAAGCAGATGGAGAACCAATACTTAGAGAACATACAGTCAAGAGATAGAGGGAGGGCTTCCCTGGTGGCGCAGTGGGTGAGAGTCCGCCTGCCGATGCAGGGGACGCGGGTTTGTGCCCCGGTCCAGGAGGATCCCGCATGCCGCGGAGCGGCTGGGCCTGTGAGCCATGGCCTCTGGGCCTGCGCGTCCGGAGCCTGTGCTCCGCAGTGGGAGAGGCCACGGCAGCGAGAGGCCCGTGTACCGCAAAAAAAAAAAAAAAAAAAAAAAAAAAAAGATAGAGGGAAATGTTTATATAAATAACTACAATATATGGCTTAAGAGAGTGAACACAAACTCTAATGCCCACAGAAGCCAAGCAGACAATGTAAATGCATAAAACAAAGTGAGTATAAGGCAACAGAGAAGGGAGAACTATGGGAAGGTGTAAAATGAATGTGCGCTCTCAGAGAATGTTATTCTTTGTTTTAGGAGAAAGAATAGAAAAAGAGAGGATACAGGATGTGAGGAGAGGGGGAGGATAAGAGAGAGTGGGTGAAAGAGAGAAAAGAGTGCAAAGGGAGAGGAGGGGAGAGAAGGGAGCGGAAATGACCAGGACTGAGCCTTGAGGAACTCCAGAATTTCAATACTGAAAGGTCAGGTAGAGGAGGTAGATAGAGGGAGACCAGTGTGATAGGAGAAAAACCAGGAAAGCAAGGTGTCCCAAAAGCCACAAGGAGTCAACGTTTCATGATGAATAGGACGGTTAACAGTGTCAAATTTTGCTGAAAGCGTCTATTGGATTTGACCACAGTGAGGTCACTGGTACCCTTGACAAGAGTAGTTTCAGCAGCGTGGTGGAGTTGAAAGCCAGGCTGAAGTGTTCTGTAAAGTGGATGGAAAGCAGAGAAATAGAGGTAGTATAAAGGCAACTCTTTTAAGAAGTTTTACTCTGAAGGGAGCAAAGAAATTGGGAAATGGTTAGAGTGGGACAAGCAGTCAAACAAAGTAGTTTATTAAAAGACAGTTGAGGGCTTCCCTGGTGGCGCAGTGGTTGAGAGTCCGCCTGCCGATGCAGGGGACATGGGTTCGTGCCCCGGTCTGGGAGGGTCCCGCATGCCGCGGAGCGGCTGGGCCTGTGGGCCGTGGCCGCTGGGCCTGCGCGTCCGGAGCCTGTGCTCCGCAACAGGAGAGGCCACAGCAGTGAGAGGCCCGCGTACCACAAAAAAAAAAAAAAAAGAAAAAGAAAAAAAAATAAAAATAAAAATAAAAGACAGTTGATATCAACAAATGCCAATAACCACAAGAAATGATGTTCAACATCACTAATCATTAGGGAAATGCAAATCAAAAACTACCTTTAGATTCTTCAATATATACAAATCAATCAACGTGATACACCATATTAACAAATTGAAGGGGAAAAACCATATGATCATCTCAATAGATGCAAAGAAAGCTTTTGACAAAATTCAACACCCATTTATGATAAAAACCCTCCAGAAAGTAGGCATAGAGGGAACTTTTCTCAACATAATAAAGGCCATATATGACAAACCCACAGCCAACATCATCTTCAATGGTGAAAAAATTAACCAGTTCCACTAAGATCAGGAACAAGACAAGGTTGCCCACTCTCACCACTATTATTCAACATAGTTTTGGAAGTTTTAGCCACAGCAATCAGAGAAGAAAAAGAAATAAAAGGAATCCAAATTGGAAAAGAAGAAGTAAAGCTGTCACTGTTTGCAGATGACATGATACTATACATACAGAATCCTAAAGATGCTATCAGAAAACTACTAGAGCTAATCAATGAATTTGGTAAAGTAGCAGGATACAAAATTAATTCACAGAAATCTCTTGCATTCCTATACACTAATGATGAAAAATCTGAAAGTGAAATTAAGAAAACACTCCCATTTACCATTGCAACAAAAAGAATAAAATACCGAGGAATAAACCTACCTAAAGAGACAAAAGACCTGTATGCAGAAAATTATAAGACACTGATGAAAGAAATTAAAGTTGATACAAATAGATGGAGAGATATACCATGTTCTTGGATTGGAAGAATCAACATTGTGAAAATGACTCTACTACCCAAAGCAATCTACAGATTCAATGCAATCCCTATCATTACTACTGGCATTTTTCACAGAACTAGAAAAAAAATTTCACAATTTGTATGGAAACACAAAAGACCCCAAATAGTCAAAACAATCTTGAGAAAGAAAAATGAAGTTGGAGGAATCAGGCTCCTTGACTTCAGACTATACTACAAAGCTACAGTCATCAAGACAGTATGGTACTGGCACAAAAACAGAAATATAGACTAATGCAACAGGACAGAAAGCCCAGAGATAAACCCGTGCACATATGGTCACCTTATCTTTGATAAAGGAGGCAAGAATATACAGTGGAGAAAAGACAGCCTCTTCAATAAGTGGTGCTGGGAAAACTGGACAGCTACATGTAAAAGAATGAAATTAGAACACTCCCTCACACCATACACAAAAATAAACTCAAATTGGATTAAAGACCTAAATGTAAGGCCAGATACTATAAAACTCTTAGAGGAAAACATAGGCAGAACATTCTATGACATAAATCACAGCAAGATCCTTTTTGACCCACCTCCTAGAGAAATGGAAATAAAGACAAAAATAAACAAATGGGACTTAATGAAATTTAAAAGCTTTTGCACAGCAAAGGAAACCATAAAGAAGACGAAAAGACAACCCTCAGAATGGGAGAAAATATTTGCAAATGAAGCAACTGACAAAGGATTAATCTTGAAAACATACAAGCAACTCATGCAGCTCAATATCAAAAAAACAAATAACCCAATCCAAAAATGGGCAGAAGACCTAAACAGACATTTCTCCAAAGAAGATATATAGATTGCCAACAAACACATGAAAGGATGCTCAACATCATTAATCATTAGAGAAATGAAAATCAAAACTGCAATGAGATATCATCTCACACTGGTCAGAATGGCCATCATCAAAAAATCTACAAACAATAAATGCTAGAGAGGGTGTGGAGAAAAGGGGACCCTCTTGCACTGTTGGTGGGGATCTAAACTGATACAGCCACTATGGAGAACAGTATGGAGGTTCCTTAAAAAACTAAATATAGAACTATCATACGACCCAGCAATCCCACTACTGGGCATATACCCTGAGAAAACCATAATTCAAAAAGAGTCATGTACCAAAATGTTCACTGCAGCTCTATTTACAATAGTCAGGACATGGAAGCAACCTAAGTGTCCATCAACAGATGAACAGATAAAGAAGATGTGGCACATATATACAATGGAATATTACTCAGCCATAAAAAGGAACAAAACTGAGTTAATTGTAGTGAAGTGGTTGGACCTAGAGACTGTCATACAAAGTGAAGTAAGTCAGAAAGAGAAAAACAAATACCGTATGCTAACACATATATATGGAATCTAAAAAAGAAAAAAAATTGTCAGAAGAACCTAGGGGCAAGACGGGAATAAAGATGCAGACCTACTAGAGAATGGACTTGAGGATATGGGGAGGGGGAAGGGTTAGCTGGGACAAAGTGAGAGAGTGGCACGGACATATATACACTACCAAACATAAAAATAGATAGCTAGTGGGAAGCAGTCGCATAGCACAGGGAGATCAGCCCGGTACTTTGTGACCACCTAGAGGGGCGGGATAGGAAGAGTGGGAGGGAGGGAGATGCAAGAGGGAAGAGATATGGGGACATATGTATATGTATAACTGATTCACTTTGTTATAAAGCAGAAACTAACACACCATTGTAAAGCAATTATACTCTAATAAAGATGTTAAAGAAAAACACTACCTTCAAGTACTACCTCACTCTCTTTAGGATGGCTACTATCAAAAAAAAAAAAACCCAGAAAATAACAAATGTTGACAAGGATGTGGAGACATTGGAACCCCTGTGCACTGTTGATGGGAATATAAAATGGTGCAGCTGTTGTGGAAAACAGTATGGCGGTTCTTCAAAAACTTTAAAGTAGAATTATTATATGATCTGGCAATTCCACTTCAGCATATTTACCCAAAATAATTGAAAACAGGGTGTCAAAGAGATGTTCGTACACCCACATTCATCGCAGCATTATTCACAATAGCTACAATGTGGAAGCAACCCTAGCGTCCATCAATGGATGAATAGGTAAGCAAAATGTGGCAAATACATGCAATGGAACATTATCCAGCCTTAAAAAAGAAGGAAATACTGACCTATGCTACAACATGGATGAAACCTGGGAATATTATGCTAAGTGAAACGAGCCCAATCACAAAAAAGACAAATACTGTATGATTCCATTTATCTGAGATACTTAGAGTAGTCAAAATCACTGAGGCAGAAAGTAGAATGTTGGTTGCCAGGGGCTAGGGGGAGGGGAGAATGGTGAGCTGTTGTTTAACAGGAATAGAGTTGCAGTTTTATAAGACGAAATGAGTTATGGAAGTGGATGGTGGTAATAGTTGCGCAACATTTTGAATGTATTTAATACCAGTGAACTTTACACTTAAAAACAGTTAAATGGGGCTTCCCTGGTGGCACAGTGGTTGGGAGTCTGCCTGCTGGTGCAGGGGAAACGGGTTCGTGCCCTGGTCTGGGAAGATCCCACATGCCGCGGAGCGGCTGGGCCGCTGAGCCTGCATGTCCGGAGCCTGTGCTCCGCAATGGGAGAGGCCACAACAGTGAGAGGCCCGCGTACTGCAAAAAACAAACAAACAAAAAAACCCACAAAAAACAGTTAAATGGTAAATTTTATGTTATGTATATTTTACCACAATTTAAAAATGGAAAAAAAAGACAGTTGATATCAGATCAGGTTTTTCTACTGATGGGAATGATCCCAGAAAGATAGAGACATTGATGTTGCTAGAAAGATATGGCCATGTACATATATACACTACCAAATGTAAAACCGATAGCTAGTGGGAAGCAGCCGCATAGCACAGGGAGATCAGCTCGGTGCTTTGTGTCCACCTAGAGGGGTGGGATAGGGAGGGTGAGAGGGAGACCCAAGAGGGAGGAGATATGGGGATATATGTATATGTATAGCTGATTCACTTTGTTATACAGCAGAAACTAACACAACATTGTAAAGCAATTATATTCCAATAAAGATGTTAAAAAATAATAAAAAGAAAGATATGGCCAAAGAAGCCAAATTGGCCAAATCCTAGAGAAGTGGAATGGAATCCAGGAAGACAGGGAGAGAGAGAGAGGAGGGAGGAAGGCAGGGAAGGAGGGAAGGAAGGTAGGAAGGAAGGAAGGAAGGAAGGGAGGGAGGAAGGGAGAGAGGGAGGAAGGAAGGGAGGGATGGAGGGAGGGAGAAATAGGGAGGGGGGAAAGAAGGAGGGAGGGAAGGAAGGGAGGGAGGGAGGAAAGAAGAAAAGAGGTAGGGAGAGCTGATTTAAAGAGGGACCCTTCTTCCATCCCACTATAAAGAAGAAGGAAAAGATGGTGATAAATTTGGTGGTGAAAGTATGAAGGAGTCCCCATCTAATGGCTTCTATTTTCTATATACATAACATAGGGGAGGACATCATTTGAGAATAAGCAGGGAGGGTGAGTGAGAGATTGGCAGAGGAGGGAGAAGGTATGAGATAATCCCTTGGGAGTGTGAAAGAAGAAATCCCACTAAAGAAACATAGTAGGAAGTGTAGAGCATCCAGTTATGATTTGGGGTCACAAATTTAAGGCACAACCAGTCAACTCTGCTTTTTTAATTTTCTCCAGCAAAGTTCAGCTACTCAAAGGGGTATGGAGAATCCATAAACCACCTGTGCATTGTGAGATTCTGAGTCAGAGACCTGGGGAGGAGCCTGAGCTTCTAGGTTCCTAACAAGCTTGCAAACGATGCCCATGCTACTAAGTCACTGGGTCACACTTTGAGTGACAAGGGACCAGAGCCCTTTCCTTTGTCATTCTTTTTTTTTTTTTTTTTTTTGTGGTACGCAGGCCTCTCACTGTTGTGGCCTCTCCCGTTGTGGAGCACAGGCTCCGGACACTCAGGCTCAGTGGCCATGGCTCACGGGCCTAGCTGCTCCATGGCATGTGGGATCTTCCCAGACTGGGGCACAAACCCGTGTCCCCTGCATCGGCAGGAGGACTCTCAACCACTGCACCACCAGAGAAGCCCTGTCATTCTTTTTTCAAGTACTTCAGTAGGGTAGACAGCAGGTTTGTAAGCTCTAAGTCTGAAAATAATAACATTAATAATAAAAATTTAAACTTCAATAAATTTAAAAAGAGGGAACAATGGAGAAGACAGATGAGTTGATTTATCCAATCATGTTTGTGCTGGAAATAGATTTTCTTTTTTTTTAATCTCATTAATAGGTTTTTAATATGATTTTTTTAATTAATTTATTTATTTATTTTATTTATTTATTTTGGGTTGCGTTAGGTCTTCCCTGCTGCATGCGTGCTCTCTCTAGTTGCGGAGAACGGGGGCCACTCTTCGTTGCGGTGCGCAGGCTTCTCATTGTGTTGGCTTCTCTTGTAGCGGAGCATGGGCTCTAGGCACGCAGGCTTCCATAGTTGTGGCTCGTGGGCTCCAGAGCGCAGGTTCAGTAGCTGTGGCACATGGGCTTCCTTGCTCCGCGGCCTGTGGGAACCTCCTGGACCAGGGTCCGAACCCCTGTCCCCTGCATTGGCAGGCAGATTCTCAACCACCGTGCCACCAGGGAAGCTCTCTATTTTTTTTAATTAATTTTTTAAACATCTTTATTGAGTATAATTGCTTTACAATGTTTTGTTAGTTTCTGCTGTATAACAAAGTGGATCAGCTACACATATACATATATCCTCATATCCTCTCCCTCTTGCATCACTCTCCCACCCACCCTATCCAACCCCTCTAGGTGGTCACAAAGCACCGAGCTGGTCTCCCTGTGCTAGGTGGCTGCTTCCCACTAGCTATCTATTTTACATTTGGTAGTGTATATATGTCAGTGCCACTCTCTCACTTCGTCCCAGCTTACCCTTACCCATCCCTGTGTCCTCAAGTCCATTCTCTATGTCTGCGTCTTTATTCCTGTCCTGCCCCTAGGTTCTTTAGAATCTTTTTTTTTTTAGATTCCGTATATATGTGTTAGCATATAGTATTTGTTTTTCTATTTCTGACTTACTTCACTCTGCATGACAGACTCTAGGTCCAACCACCTCACTACAAATAACTCAATTTCGTTCCTTTTTATGGCTGAGTAATATTCCATTGTATATATGTGCCACATCTTCTTCATCCATTCATCTGTCGATAGACACTTAGGTTGCTTCCATGTCCTGGCTATTGTAAATAGAGCTGCAATGAACATTGTGGTACATGACTCATTTTGAATTATGGTTTTCTCAGGGTATATGCCCAGTAGTGGGATTGCTGGGTCATATGGTAGGGTTTTTTTTAGTTTTTTAAGGAACTTCCATACTGTTCTCCATAGTGGCTGTACCAATTCACATTCCCACCAACAGTGCAAGAGGGTTCCCTTTTCTCCACACTCTCTCTAGCATTTATTGTTTGCAGAGTTTTTGATGATGGCCATTCTGACTGGTGTGAGGTGACACCTCATCGTAGTTTTGATTTGCATTTCTCTAATGATTAGTGATGTTGAGCATTCTTTCATGTGTTTGTTGGCAATCTGTATATCTTCTTTGGAGAAATGTCTATTTAGGTCTTCTGCCCATTTTTGGATTGGGTTGTTTGTTTTTTTGATATTGAGCTGCATGAGCTGCTTGTATATTTTGGAGATTAATCTCTTTTTAAAATATATATATATATATATATATATATATATATATATATATATATATATATATATATTTATTTAGGTAGGCTGCGCCAGGTCTTTGTTGTGGTGCACAGGAGCTTTAGTTGCGTCATGTGGGTTTCTTAGTTGCAGCATGCGGGCTTCTTAGTTGCGGCATGCATGCAGGATCTAGTTCCCCAATCAGGGATCGAACCCAGGCCCCCTGCAATGGGAGTGCAGAGTCTTACCCACTAGACCACCAGGGAAGTCCCAGAAATACATTTTCTTGCCCTTCTTCTCATCTACATTTCCAGGTTTGGCAACATCATATAATCTTACAGCTTCAATTGCCACCTTTATGTGGATACGATGACCCCTTTCTTGGCTCCAAAGGCCGAATGGACACATCCATATGAGTGTCCCATGAGCAATTCAAAGAACAAATTGCCCCCTATATTTGCTTTCCCTTGGTCTTTCAATCCATTGATTCTTCTCAGTCTCCTACTGGCCTCCACATTTAAGAAGACCCACTGATCTATCCCTAAAATATTAGTAATTTCTATGAATGCAAATTAGAACTATACCAAGATACCATTTTCCCTTATCAGGTAAGCAAAAATCCAAAAGTTTGACAACATAATCTGTTAGCATGACTGAGGAAACAGAGACTCGCATGCATTGCTAGTGAGAATGAAAGATGGTACAATCCCTGAGCAGTGGATTTTTGTACTAATGTAGCAAAATTACCTATGCCTTGACTTTTGACCTAGGAATCTATCCTAAAAACACACTGGCAACACATAAAATGATATGTGCACATGCCCATTCACTAAAGCACAATTTATAATAGCCAATGATTTAAAACAACCCTCAAGGGACTTCCGGGGAAGATGGCGGAAGAGTAAGATGCGGAGATCACCTTCCTCCCCACAGATACACCAGAAATACAGCTACACGTGGAATAACTCCTACAGAACACCTACTGAACGCTGGCAGAAGACCTCAGACCTCCCAAAAGGCAAGAAACTCTCCACGTACCTGGGTAGGGCAAAGCGGAGAGATTCCCGCACAAAGGATCGGTGCCAAGTGGCACTCACCAGCCCGAGAGGCTTGTCTGCTCACCCACCGGGGGGGGTGGCGCTGGGAGCTGAGGCTCGGGCTTCAGTCAGAGCGCAGGGAGAGGACTGGGGCTGGCGGCATGAACACAGCCTGAAGGGGCTAATGCACCACAGCTAGCCAGGAGGGAGTCCGGGAAAAAGTCTGGTCCTGCCGAAGAGGCAAGAGACTTTTTCTTCCCTCTTTGCTTCCTGGTGCGCGAGGAGAGGGGATTAAGAGCACTGCTTAAAGGAGCTCCAGAGACGGGCGCGAGGCGCGGCTGAAAGTGCGGACCCCAAAAACGGGCGTGGGACGCTGGGGCTGCTGCCACCGCCAAGAGGCCTGTGTGCGAACGCAGGTCACTGTCCACGCCCCCCTTCCTGGGAGCCTGTGCAGCCCGTCACTGCCGGGGTCCCGGGATCCAGGGACGGCTTCCCTGGGAGAACGCACGGCGCGCCTCGGGCTGGTGCAACATCACACCGGCCTGTGCCGCTGCAGGCTCACCCCGCACTCCGTGCCCCTCCCTCCCTCCTGGCCTGAGGGAGCCAGAGTGCCCGAAGTGGCTGCTCCTTTAACCCTGTCCTGTCTGAGCGAAGAACAGACGCCCTCCGGCGACCTACACGGAGAGGTGGGGCCAAATCCAAAGCTGAGCCACGGGAGCTGTGAGAACAAAGAAGAGAAAGGGAAATCTCTCCCAGCAGCCTCAGAAGCAGCGGATTAAAGCTCCACAATCAACTTGATGTACCCTGCATCTGTGGAATACATGAATAGACAACGAATCATCCCAAATTGAGGAGCCGTGTGGATGAAAGGTTCTTGGTGCTGCAGCCAGGAGTCAGTGCTGTGCCTCTGAGGTGGGAGAGCCAACTTCAGGACACTGGTCCACAAGAGACCTCCCAGCTCTACATAATATCAAACGGCAAAAATCTTCCAGAGATCTCCATCTCAACACCAGCACCCAGCTTCACTCAGCGACCAGCAAGCTACAGTGCTGGACACCCTATGCCAAAGAACTAGCAAGACAGGAACACAACGCCACCCATTAGCAGAGAGGCTGCCTAAAATCATAAAAAGTCCACAGACACCCCAAAACACACCACCAGACGTGGACCTGCCCACCAGAAAGACAAGATCCAGCCTCATCCACCAGAACACAGGCACTAGTCCCCTCCACCAGGAAGCCTACACAACCCACTGAACCAACCTTAGCCACTGGGGACAGACACCAAAAACAACGGGAACGACGAACCTGCAGCCTGCAAAAAGGAGACCCCAAACACAGTAAGATAAGCAAAATGAGAAGACAGAAAAACACACAGCAGGAGAAGGAGCAAGATAAAAACCCACCAGACCTAACAAATGAAGAGGAAATAGGCAGTCTACCTGAACAAGAATTCAGAATAATGATAGTAAAGATGATCCAAAATCTTGGAAATAGAATAGACAAAATGCAGGAAACAGTTAACAAGGACCTAGAAGAACTAAAGATGAATCAAGCAACAATTAAAAACACAATAAATGAAATGAAAAATACTCTAGATGGGATCAATAGCAGAATAACTGAGGCAGAAGAACGGATAAGTGATGTGGAAGATAAAATAGTGGAAATAACTACTGCAGAGCAGAAGAAAGAAAAAAGAATGAAAAGAACTGAGGACAGTCTCAGAGACCTCTGGGACAACATTAAACGCACCAACATTCGAATTATAGGGGTTCCAGAAGAAGAAGAGAAAAAGAAAGGAACTGAGAAAATATTTGAAGAGATTATAGTTGAAAACTTCCCTAATATGGGAAAGGAAATAGTCAAGTCCAGGAGGCACAGAGAGTCCCATACAGGATAAATCCAAGGAGAAATACGCCAAGAAACATATTAATCAAACTGTCAAAAATTAAATACAAAGAAAACATATTAAAAGCAGCAAGGGAAAAACAACAAATAACACACAAGGGAATCCCCATAAGGTTAACAGCTGATCTTTCAGCAGAATCCCTGCAAGCCAGAAGGGACTGGCAGGACATATTTAAAGTGATGAAGGAGAAAAACCTGCAACCAAGATTACTCTACCCAGCAAGGATCTCATTCAGATTTGATGGAGAAATTAAAACATTTACAGACAAGCAAAAGCTGAGAGAGTTCAGCACCACCAAACCAGCTTTACAACAAATGTTAAAGGAACTTCTCTAGGCAAGAAACACAACAGAAGGAAAAGACCTACAATAACGAACCCAAAACAATTAAGAAAATGGGAATAGGAACATACATGTCAATAATTACCTTAAATGTAAATGGACTAAATGCTCCCACCAAAAGACACAGATTGGCTGAATGGATACAAAAACAAGACCCACATATATGCTGTCTACAAGAGACCCACTTCAGACCTAGAGACACATACAGACCGAAAGTAAGGGGATGGAAAAAGATATTCCATGCAAATGGAAACCAAAAGAAAGCTGGAGTAGCAATTCTCATATCAGACAAAATAGACTTTAAAATAAAGACTACTAGAAGAGACAAAGAAGGACACTACATAATGATCGATCCAAGAAGAATATATAACAATTGTAAATATTTATGCACCCAATGTAGGAGCACCTCAATACATAAGGCAAATACTAACAGCCATAAAAGGGGAAATCGACAGTAACACAATCATAGTAGGGGACTTTAACACCCCACTTTCACCAATGGACAGATTATCCAAAATGAAAATAAATAAGGAAACACAAGCTTTAAATGATACATTAAACAAAGTGGACTTAATTGATATTTATAGGACATTCCATCCAAAAACAACAGAATACACATTTTTCTCAAGTGCTCATGGAGCATTCTCCAGGATAGATCATATCTTGGGTCACAAATCAAGCCTTGGTAAATTTAAGAAAATTGAAATTGTATCAAGTATCTTTTCTGACCACAATGCTATGAGACTAGATATCAATTACAGGAAAAGATCTGGAAAAAATATAAACACATGGAGGCTAAACAATACACTACTTAATAACGAAGTGATCACTGAAGAAATCAAAGAGGAAATTAAAATATACCTAGAAACAAATGACAATGGAGACACTATGACCCAAAACCTATGGAATGCAGCAAAAGCAGCTCTAAGAGGGAAGTTTATAGCAATATAATCCCACCTTAAGAAACAGGAAACATCTCGAATAAACAACCTAACCTTGCACCTAAAGCAATTAGAGAAAGAAGAACAAAAACACCACAAAGTTAGCAGAAGGAAAGAAATCATAAAAATCAGATCAGAAATAAATGAAAAAGAAATGAAGGAAACGATAGCAAAGATCAATAAAACTAAAAGCTGGTTCTTTGAGAAGACAAACAAAATTGATAAACCATTAGCCAGACTCATCAAGAAAAAAAGTGAGAAGACTCAAATCAATAGAATTAGAAATGAAAAAGGAGAAGTAACAACTAACACTGCAGAAATACAAAAGATCATGAGAGATTACTACAAGCAACTCTATGCCAATAAAATGGACAACCTGGAAGAAATGGACAAATTCTTAGAAATGCACAACCTGCCAAGACTGAATCAGAAAGAAATAGAAAATATGAACAGACCAATCACAAGCACTGAAATTGAAACTGTGATAAAAAATCTTCCAACAAACAAAAGCCCAGGACCAGATGGCTTCACAGGCGAATTCTATCAAACATTTAGAGAAGAGCTAACACCTATCCTTCTCAAACTCTTCCAAAATATAGCAGAGGGAGGAACACTCCCAAACTCATTCTACGAGGTCACCATCACCTTGATACCAAAACCAGACAACGATGTCACAAAGAAAGAAAACTACAGGCCAATATCACTGATGAACATAGATGCAAAAATCCTCAACAAAATACTAGCAAACAGAATCCAACAGCGCATTAAAAGGATCATACACCATGATCAAGTGGGGTTTATTCCAGGAATGCAAGGATTCTTCAATATACGCAAATCAATCAACGTGATACACCATATTAACAAATTGAAGGAGAAAAACCATATGATCATCTCAATAGATGCAGAGAAAGCTTTTGACAAAATTCAACACCAATTTATGATAAAAACCCTCCAGAAAGTAGGCACAGAGGGAACTTTCCTCAACATAATAAAGGCCATATATGAAAAACCCACAGCCAACATTGTCCTCAATGGTGAAAAACTGAAACCATTTCCACTAAGATCAGGAACAAGACAAGGTTGCCCACTCTTACCACTCTTATTCAACATAGTTTTGGAAGTTTTAGCCACAGCAATCAGAGAAGAAAAGGAAATAAAAGGAATCCAAATTGGAAAAGAAGAAGTAAAGGTGTCACTGTTTGCAGATGACATGATACTATACATACAGAATCCTAAAGATGCTACCAGAAAACTACTAGAGCTAATCAATGAATTTGGTAAAGTAGCAGGATACAAAATTAATGCACAGAAATCTCTTGTATTCCTATACACTAATGATGAAAAATCTGAAAGTGAAATCAAGGAAACACTCCCATTTACCATTGCAACAAAAAGAATAAAATGTCTAGGAATAAACCTACCTAAGGAGACAAAAGACCTGTATGCAGAAAATTATAAGACACTGATGAACGAAATAAAAGATGATACAAATAGATGGAGAGATATACCATGTTCTTGGATTGGAAGAATCAACATTGTGAAAATGACTCTACTACCCAAAGCAATCTATAGATTCAGTGCAATCCCTATCAAACTACCACTGGCATTTTTCACAGAACTCGAACAAAAAATTTCACAATTTGTATGGAAACACAAAAGACCCCGAATAGCCAAAGCAATCTTGAGAACGAAAAATGGAGCTGGAGGAATCAGGCTCCCTGACTTCAGACTATACTACAAAGCTACAGTAATCAAGACAGTATGGTACTGGCACAAAAACAGAAAGATAGATCAATGGAACAGGATAGAAAGCCCAGAGATAAACCCACGCACATATGGTCACCTTATCTTTGATAAAGGAGGCAGGAATGTACAGTGGAGAAAGGACAGTCTCTTCAATAAGTGGTGCTGGGAAAACTGGACAGGGACATGTAAAAGTATGAGATTAGAACACTCCCTAACATTACACACAAAAGTAAGCTCAAAATGGATTAAAGACCTAAATGTAAGGCCAGACACTATCAAACTCTTAGAGGAAATCATAGGCAGAACACTCTATGACATAAATCACAGCAAGATCCTTTGTGACCCACCTCCTAGAGAAATGGAAATAAAGACAAAAATAAACACATGGGACCTAATGAAACTTAAAAGCTTTTGCACAGCAAAGGAAACCATAAACAAGACCAAAAGACAAACCTTAGAATGGGAGAAAATATTTGCAAATGAAGCAGCTGACAAAGGATTAATCTCCAAAATTTATAAGCAGCTCATGCAGCTCAATAACAAAAAAACAAACAACCCAATCCAAAAATGGGCAGAAGACCTAAATAGACATTTCTCCACAGAAGATATACAGATTGCCAACAAACACATGAAAGGATGCTCAACATCTTTAATCATTAGAGAAATGCAAATCAAAACTACAATGAGATATCATCTCACACCAGTCAGAATGGCCATCATCAAAAAATCTAGAAACAATAAATGCTGGAGAGGGTGTGGAAAAAAGGGAACACTCTTGCACTGCTGGTGGGAATGTGAATTGGTACAGCCACTATGGAGAACAGTATGGAGGTTCCTTAAAAAACTACAAATAGAACTACCATATGACCCAGCAATCCCACTACTGGGCATATACCCTGAGAAAACCATAATTCAAAATGAGTCATGTACCACAATGTTCATTGCAGCCCTATTTACAATAGCCCAGAGATGGAAACAACCTAAGTGTCCATCATCAGAGGAATGGATAAAGAAGATGTGGCACGTATATACAATGGAGTATTACTCAGCCATAAAAAGAAACGAAATTGAGCTATTTGTAATGAGGTGGATGGACCTAGAGTCTGTCATACAGAGTGAAGTAAGTCAGAAAGAGAAAGACAAATACTGTATGCTGACACATATATATGGAATTTAAGAAAAAAAAATGTCATGAAGAACATAGGGGTAAGACAGGAATAAAGACACAGACCTACTAGAGAATGGACTTGAGGATATGGGGAGGGGGAAGGGTAAGCTGTGACAAAGCGAAAGAGAGGCATGGACATATATACACTACCAAACGTAAGGTAGATAGCTAGTGGGAAGCAGCCGCATAGCACAGGGAGATCAGCTCTGTGCTTTGTGACCCCCTGGAGGGGTGGGATAGGGAGGGTGGGAGGGAGACGCAAGCGGGAGGGGATATGGGAACATATGTATATGTATAACTGATTCATTTTGTTATAAAGCAGAAACTAAAAAAAAAATTTTTTTAAAATTAAAACAACCCTCAAATGTCCATCAATAGAGGATTGTTGAATAAGTTATAATATATTCATATAATGGAGTATTATGCAGACATAAAAAGGAATGAGGAAAATCTCTGTGTACTGATATGAAGACATTTAAGTGAAAATGCAAGAGGCAGAACAGCATACATAGTATTTGCTTTTTAAATAAAGAAAAGAAAATTAATACTTATACATATTTTCTTATGTTTTCAAAAACAAGAAATGGAAAGATAAACCAAAACCTAAAAACACGAAGGATTATCTATAAGAGAAAGGAAGGAACAGTGAGAAGGGAATAGGCATGGAAACTAGATCTCTCTTTATGTGCCGTATTTTATAGTTTTTACTTGAAAGCATGTAAATGTTTTATATAATTAAAACATAAAATTAAATAGAAAAGAAACAAAGTAATCCATAAATATCAAACAATCTGAAATATTCAGTGGCTTCCCACTACCTATGCACTAGGTCTAAACTCCTCAGTCTGGTCTCAGTGCTCTGAGTCTGCCCCAGCCAGACATTCCCATCTTACTTCCTTATGCCCCACTCCCACCCCAACCCCGGCCCCATCTACTCTCTTCACATACTAACTATTAACATTTGAGTAACCAGTTTATTTCCCCAGCTAGACCATAACCTCTTGAAAATGAAATCCACCTCTGATCCATTTTGGAAAACTTCAGTGTTCAACCTCTAGAGCTACCATAACATAAATTGGTGATAATTCTGGCATCTGAAAGATATTGGCTGGAAAATTTGTATTTATTTTAAAATTCAAGGAGTCTAGAGCTCCCTGATCATATACCAAATATCTGGCTAAAGCATAATTTTCTACCTACAAAACAAAGACAACAATGGAAGCAACCCAAGTGTCCTATAGGTGAATGTTTAAACATGTGTATCCATACAATGAATTATTATTCAGCCTTAGAAAGGAAGGAAATTCTGACACATGGCACAACATAGATGAACCTTGAAAAATTATGCTAAGTGAAATAAGTCTGTCTCAAAAGGACAAATACTGTATGAGTCCACATATATGAGATTTCTAGAGCAGTCAAATTCATAGAAACAGAAAGAAGGATGGTAGTTGCCGGGAGCTGGGAGTAGCGGGGAATGAAGAATTATTGCTTAATGGGTACAGAGCTTCAATTTTGCAAAACGGAAAAAGTTCTGGAGATGGACGGTGGCGATGGTTGCACAACAATGTGAATGTACCTAATGCCACTGAACTGTATACTTAAAAATAGTTAAAATGGTAAATTTTGTTATGTATATTTTACCATAATTTAAAATTTGTTTTTAAAAAGCAAAGAAAATGAGCCATGAAAACACCTTTTAATGGTGACCTTTTAATATCTTATATTAATATAAAAACAATTTAACCAAGGCTATCCTCTCCAGGGCCATTAAAGATCACCTAGGGAAGAGAGCATTGGCTTTTTGCTTTAAACATGGTACCACATTCTCCCCTTAGAAACATTTCCAACAGAAACATTCTACCCTTGGACTGCTTTGCCCCCTGGGCTTTGTATGACCAGGAGTTACACACAGCTGATTAATTTAAAAGGTGTTTCTAAGACTCTGATAGTTGTTTCTAATCAAAGTTTGTATTGGCATTGATCCATAATATTTACTTTGATGCTTCTGAGTAGAATGCTCTATCCTTCCCCTCCATTCCCACAGGAAAAATCACTGTACAATGAGTTACTACTGAGGTTGAGAAATGCTTTGGGAAGAATTTACCTTCCCAAAGTAAAACTCTGCATCTTGTACCACACTAATACAAGATGTAAATAGTAGGGGAAACTGTGTGCCCAGGAAGAAGAGGTATGTGGGAATGCTCTGCACTTTCCAATCAGTTTTTTTATAAAACTAAAACTGCTCTAAAAAATGAAGTCTATCAATTGAAAAAATAAAGCTCTGCATTTTAAATTCTCTGAGTTGTCGGTATAGCAAATGATCATATTGGTCCATGTAAGTAAAAATGATGCTTTTTTTTTTTTTTTTTTTTTTTTTTGTGGTACACAGGCCTCTCACTGTTGTGGCCTCTCCCATTGTGGAGCACAGGCTCCGGACGCACAGGCTCAGCAGCCATGGCTCATGGGCCCAGCCGCTCCACGGCATGTGGGATCTTCCCAGACCAGGGCACGAACCCGTGTCCCCTGCATCGGCAGGCGGTCTCCCAACCACTGCGCCACCAGGGCAGCCCCAAAATGACGCTTTCTTAATAAGGAAATACATTCTCCTTTAAACATGCAATATATCTGGCCAGAAATTAAGGGATATTTTGCTGGCCAGTCATCTTTCTAAATATATTTGAACATTAGGGGAGGAGAAAAAAGAAAAATCATTAGAATGCAACCCCCAAGTTATAACCCCCTAGTTTCTGCTCTTGACTGCATTGGAAACCCAGATTTCTAACACATGGCTTTGTTTCTCTCTTGCCATTTAGAGAGTATAGACAGACATGTTGAAGTCCTTGACCTTAGAGGCAATTAAATACTGGAAGGAGTAAGTTATTGAAATGCCCTTCTAAGAATTATTTAAAATGTAGATAACAACCTTACACTTTCACCTATGATGGAGTAGCTGGTATCAGACTAATCCTCCTGCTACGGACATCTATAAAAGCTGGGGAAAATAACACACACACACACACACACACACACATACACACACACACCAGCTGCTTGTAGATAATGAAAAACAACCAAAACAGCCAATACTTGAGGGACAAAGATCCCAAAGAGCATAAATACTCACTGAAGGGAGCCCCCTGGCAGAGCCACATATTCTCCTCAGGACATTTAATACTATACAGTGCAGAGAATGAAGGTCAGATAGAAATCAGCAACCTAGAGACTGTGACAGTCTCATTGGGCTGGAAAGACAACTGGGATGCATGGACCACTGAGGAGGAGGGTGTCATTAAACACCAGGCTTTCAATTGAGACTCTAGAAGAGCCATGATCTATGATTAAGAACAAACTAGAAACAGACCAACCTCAAGTGGCTCAAGGGGATCTTACCATGCTCTATCTGGGGAAATTAAACCCTCTCTGAAGGAAGATATTTTCCAGAGGCTCTACAATTTTTCATAAATAATGTCCAGCATTCAAAGAAAAATACAAAACATTACAGAAAATAGAACCAAATGATTGATAACCAAGAGAAAAAATAGACAGGATAAACAGATCCACAGGTGACCCATATATTGGAGTTACCAGACATGGACTTTCCACTAACTGGCAAAATACTAACACCAATATTTCACAAGAAAAAGAGAATACCTAAATGGCCAATAAGTATATGAGAAGAAACTCAATATCATTCAGGAAACACAAATTAAAGCCACAATGAGATAACACTACAAACCTTGCAGAACAGTTAAACCAAATAAATACATTAAGTATTGGTGAGGACATAGATCAATTTCTACTGCAAAAACTGCTGGTGTAAATGTAAATTGATGCAAACACTTTGGAAAGTTGTTATGCAGAAATTACAGACGCTAAACATATATATAACCTGTGATCCAGTAATTCCACTGCTGGGTACATAAATAATGAAAAATGAGTGTTTATATATCAACTGAAAGATAATATCCAAGAATATTCATAAAACCCTTATTTATAATAGCGCAAATTGCAAATAGCCCAAACGTCCACCAACAGGAGAATGGTCTATTCCACTGTAGCATATTTATCCAATGCAATATTATAAGACAATGAAAAAGAACAAATCAGCCTCATCCACCAGAGGGCAGACAACAGAAGCAAGAAGAATTACAATCCTGCAGCCTGTGGAACAAAAACCACATTCACAGAAAGATAGACAAGATGAAAAGGCAGAGGGCTATGTACCAGATGAAGGAACAAGATAAAACCACAGAAAAACAACTAAACGAAGTGGAGATAGGCAACCTTCCAGAAAAAGAATTCAGAATAATGATAGTGAAGATGATCCAGGACTTCGGAAAAAGAAGGGAGGCAAAGATCGAGAAGATGCAAGAAATGTTTAACAAAGACCTAGAAGAATTAAAGAACAAACAAACAGAGATGAACAATACAATAACTGTAATGAAAACTACACTAAAAGGAATCAATAGCAGAATAACTGAGGCAGAAGAACGGAGAAGTGACCTGGAAAACAGAACGGTGGAATTCACTGCCATGGAACAGAATAAAGAAAAAAGAATGAAAAGAAATGAAGACCGCCTAAGAGACCTCCGGGACAACATTAAACACAACAACGTTCATATTATAGGGGTCCCAGAAGGAGGAGAGAGAGAGAGAAAAGACCCGAGAAAATATTTGAAGAGATTATAGTCAAAAACTTCCCTAACATGGGAAAGAAAATGGCAACCCAAGTCCAGAGAGCACAGAGAGTCCCATACAGGAGAAACACACAGAGACACATAGTAATCAAATTGGCAAAAATTAAAGACAAAGAAAAATTATTAAAAGCAGCAAGGGAAAAACGACAAATAACATATAAGGGAACTCCCATAAGGTTAACAGCTGATTTCTTAGCAGAAACTCTACAAGCCAGAAGGAAGTGGCACGATATACTTAAAGTGATGAAAGGGAAGAACCTACAACCAGATTACTCTACCCAGCAAGGATCTCATTCAGATTCGAAGAAGAAATCAAAATCTTTACAGACAAGCAAAAGCTAAGAGAATTCAGCACCACCAAACCAGCTCTACAACAAATGCTAAAGGAACTTCTCTAAGTGGGAAACACAAGAGAAGATAAAGGACCTACAAAAACAAACCCAAAACAATTAAGAAAATGGTCATAGGAACATACATATCGATAATTACCTTAAACATGAATGGATTAAATGCTCCAACCAAAAGACACAGGTTTGCTGAATGGATACAAAAACAATACCCATCTATATGCTGTCTACAAGAGACCCACTTCAGACCTAGGGACACATACAGACTGAAAGCGAGGGGATGGAAAAAGATATTCCATGCAAATGGAAATCAAAAGAAAGCTAGAGTAGCAATACACATTGCAGATAAAATAGATGTTAAAATAAAGAATGTTACAAAAGGCAAGGAAGGACACTACATAATGATCAAGGGATTGACCCAAGAAGAAGATATAACAATTATAAATACATATGCACCCAACATAGTAGCACCTCAATACATAAGGCAACTGCTAACAGCTATAAAAGAGGAAACTGACAGTAACACAATAATAGTGGGGGACTTTAACACCCCACTTACACCAATGGACAGATCATCCAAACAGAAAAGTAATAAGGAAACACAAGCTTTTAATGACACAATAGACCAGATAGATTTAGTTGACATTTATAGGACATTCCATCCAAAAACAGCAGATTACACTTTCTTCTCAAGTGCGCACAGAACATTCTCCAGGATATATCACATCTTGGGTCACAAATCAAGCTGCAGTAAATTTAAGAAAATTGTAATCATATCAAGCATCTTTTCTGACCACAACACTATGAGATTAGAAATCAATTACAGGGAAAAAAACGTATAAATACAAGCCATGGAGGCTAACAATACGTTACTAAATAACCAAGAGATCACTGAAGAAACCTAAGAGAAAATTTAAAAAATAGAGAGACAAATGAAAATGAAAACACAATGATCCAAAACCTATGGGATGCAGCAAAAGCAGTTCTAAGAGGGAAGTTTATAGCTATCCAAGCCTACCTCAAGAAACAAGAAAAATATCAAATAAACAATCTAACCAATCTAACAATCCACCTAAAGGAACTAGAGAAAGAAGAACAAACAAAACCCAAAGTTAGCAGAAGGAAAAAGTCATAAAGATCAGAGCAGAAATAAATGAAATAGAAACAAAGAAATCAATAGCAAAGATCAATAAAACTAAAAGCTGGTTCTTTGAGGAGATAAACAAAATTGATAAGCCATTAGCCAGACTCATGAAGAAAAAGAGGGAGAGGCCTCAAATCAATAAAATTAGAAATGAAAAACGAAAAGTTACAACAGACACCGCAGAAATACAAAGCATGCTAAGAGACTATTACAAGCAACTCTATGCCAATAAAATGGACAACCTGGAAGAAATGAACAACTTCTTAGAAAGGTATAACCTTCCAAGACTGAACCAAGAAGAAATAGAAAATATTAACAGACCAATCACAAGTAATGAAATTGAAACTGTGATTAAAAATCTTCCAACAAACAAGTCCAGGACCAGATGGCTTCACAGGTGAATTCTAACAAACAGAGAAGAGCTAACACTCATCCTTCTCAAACTCTTCCAAAAATTTGCAGAGGAAGGAACACTCCCAAACCCATTCTGTGAGGCCACAATCACCCTGATACCAAAACCAGACAAAGATACTACAAAAAAAGAAAATTACAGACCAATATCACTGATGAATATAGATGCAAAAATCCTCAACAAAATACTAGCAAAGAGAATCCAACAACACATTAAAAGGATCATACACCATGATCAAGTGGGATTTATCCCAGGGATGCAAGGATTCTTCAATATATGCAAATCAATCAGTGTGATACACCATATTAACAAATTGAAGAATAAATACCATATGATCATCTCAATAGATGGAGAAAAAGCTTTTGACAAAATTCAACACCCATTTATGATAAAAACTCTCCAGAAAGTGGGCACAGAGGGAACCTACCTCAACATGATAAAGGCCATACATGACAAACCCACAGCAAACATCATTCTCAATGGTGAAAAACTGAAAGCATTTCTTCTAAGATCAGGAACAAGACAAGGATGTCCACTCTCACCACTACTATTCAACATAGTTTTGGAAGTCTTAGCCATGGCAATCAGAGAAGAAAAAAAATAAAATAAAAGCAATACAAATTGGAAAAGAAGTAAATCTGTCACTGTTTGTAGATGACATGATACTATACATAGAGAATCCTAAAGATGCCACCAGAAAACTACTGGAGCTAATCAATGAATGTGATAAAGTTGCAGGATACAAAATTAATGCATAGAAATCTCTTGCTTTCCTATACACTAATGATGAAAAATCTGAAAGAGAAATTAAGGAAACAATCCCATTCACCACTGCTGCAAAAAGAATAAAATACCTAGGAATAAACCTACCTATGGAGGTAACAGACCTGTACTCAGAAAACCATAAGACACTGAAGAAAGAAATCAAAGATGACACAAACAGATGGAGAGATATACCATGCTCTTGGATTGCAAGAATCAACATTGTGAAAATGACTATACTACCCAAAGCAATCTACAGATTTAATGCAATCCCTATCAAATTATCAATGGCATTTTTAATGGAACTAGAACAAAAAATCTTTAAATTTGTATGGAGACACAAAAAACCCCAAATAGCCAAAGCAGTCTTGAGGGAAAACAATGGAGTTGGAGGAATCAGACTCTCTGACTTCGGAGTATACTACAAAGCTACAGTAATCAAGATAATATGCTACTGGCGCAAAAAAAGAAACAAAGATCAATGGAACAAAATAGAAAGCCCAGAGATAAACCCATGCACCTATGGTCAACTAATCTATGACAAAGGAGGCAAGGATATACAATGGACAAAAGACAGTCTCTTCAATAAGTGGTGCTGGGAAAACTGGACAGTTACATGTAAAAGAATAAAATTAGAACACTCCCTAACACCATCCACAAAAATAAACTCAAAATGGATTAGAGACCTAAGTGTAAGACCGGACAGTATAAAACTCTTAGAGGAAAACATAGGCAGAACACTCTTTGACATAAATCACAGCAAGATCTTTTTTGACCCACCTCCTAGAGTGATGGAAATAAAAACAAAAATAAACAAATGGGACCTAATGAAACTTAAAAGCTTTTGCACAGCAAAGGAAACCATAAACAAGACGAAAGACAACCCTCAGAATGGGAGAAAATATTTGCAAGTGAATCAGTGGACAAAGGATTAATCTCCAAAATATACAAACAGCTCATGCAGCTCAATATTGAAAAAACAAATGACCCAATCCAAAAATGGGCAGAAGACCTAAATAGACATTTCTCCAAAGAAGACACACAGATGGCCAAGAAGCACATGAAAAGCTGCTCAACATCTCTAATTATTAGAGAAATGCAAATCAAAACTACAATGAGGTATCACCTCACACCAGTTAGAATGGGCATCATCAGAAAATCTACAAACAACAAATGCTGCAGAGTGTGTAGCGAAAAGGGAATCCTCTTGCACTGTTGGTGGGAATGTAAATTGATACAGCCACTATGGAGAACAGTATGGAGGTTCCCTAAAAAACTAAAAATAGAATTACCATATGATCCAGCAATCTCACTACTGATTAAAATGGGGTAAAATTAGCCTATGGTGGTAAGACCCAGTATAGTGGTTATATTCGATGGAGGCAGACAATGACCGAAAGAAGGCACAAATAATACTTCTGCTGCGCTGATAATGCTCTAGTCTTCTTCTGGTGGAGACTGGAGAAGTGTGTTCATTTTGTGAACTGCGTACTACAAACTGTGTACCTAAGATTTGTGTAGGTATAATGCACTTAGCTAAAAAGTAACCAAAATATGCACAGTAATTAGAAATAAATGATCTGGAGAGCTAAACATTCCATAACAATGGGGGCAGAGGGCACCTGGACTAGAAGGTTCTGAAGACAACTTTCAACTGGGATTCACTCATGGCAGCTGCCTTCGGGGCTGTCTTACCGCTCTCTCTCTGGTCTGTCTTCCACATCCCATGGGGATTTGCAGCAAGTGGTTAAATCTGTTTTTATCAATTTAACCCCAAAGTTACCATATTCAAGACCAAATTTCATCATCTCTCATTTCTCCCTTTGTGCATTTCTCCCCAAAGTTTCTATCACAGATATGAGGATCATCAACTTCCTGCTGCTGAAGGTAGAAACCTCATCCCCGGGGTGGCATTATGCGGTTCCTGGAGGTTCTCCCTCAGAAACTTTCCTCAAGTCCATGGTCTCTTCTCCAGCCACATTGCTTTCATTTTTCCTCTTTTGTTCATTCATTCATTCATTGACCTACTATGTATTTGTGAAATGTGGACGGCATACTGGCCCCTATGAGAGGGGCTGAGGAGTGTGGAGGCAAGTCAGACATGGTCTCCACCAACCAAAGCCCTTGACTTTCACCAGGACTTTCCAGTTGCTTCCTAGGTAGGTGAGATTCCTACACAGTCTCACCAGTGTTTCTCTCCCCACTTCACTCCTCTCTCTGCACTGCCACCGATTCACGACTCCCTTCTCCAACATACATGTACATATGCACACATGGGTAAAGTACATACACATTGTTTAAGTAAGCAAGACAAGCTCATTAAAGAAAATTTGGAAAATATATAAAAGAATACAAAAGGGAAAGACCCTATCATTCATATTCCTAACACTCAAAGATTTTTAATAATGTGACCATTTTATTTATCATTTTTGAAACGATGGCTGTCTTTTTAGTATACAAGTCTGATCATTTTCCTCTCTTCTTAGAAGGTGTCAAGTTATTCCACTGCCTAAGGGACAGTGGTCATGGTCTGTGGATGCCAGGTGTTCTGTGCCACCCTGTCTCTGCTCACACCATTCCCAATGCCCACAGTGCTCTTCCCTTCCCTCTCCAGCCTCAAAAACTCCCACTCACCCTTCAAGGCCAGGTTCAAATTTCACTTCTGCTAGACCCTACTTATGTGACACCCTTTACAACGTGCTGTAATTACATGGGAAGCAGCAGAGCTGTTAATGCCGACTCTGGAGTCAAACTGCTTGGGTTCAAGTCAGATCTGTGACTTGCCGGCTGTGTGACTGCACCAATTATTTAATCTGCCTTTGCTTCAGCCTCATGGATAAAAGGATAAAATACTAGAACTCCACTCAGAGTAATTCTATGAAGACTAAATGAGGTGATCTGGTTAAAGGGTCACTTAGCACAATGCCAGGCACATAATAAGTTCTCAGAACATGTTACTTATTATAATTGTCAGATGTCTACCTCTTCCCCCTAGACCATGCACACCCCACAGGAAGGATTTCTTTTTCATCTTTTTACCTCCTACTCCACGCTCAGTTTAAAGTGATTTATAAATGTGTGAGAAATAAGTGAATGATCTGCCAAATCTTCTTGACATATCCTCTTGCTATACATACTTTCATAGTGAAAAAAAAAGAGGAGGAGGAAGATGGGGAGAAAAAAGGAAGTAGAAAAGAGATGAAAGAAGAGAAGAAGAAAAAGAAAAAGAAGAAGAAGGGAGAAGGAGAAGGGGTGGGGAGGGGGGAGGAGGATGTGGGGAGGAGAAAAAGAAATAAAGAGGAAAAGGAGGAGGAGGAAGAAATGAAGGAAAGCAAGGGGTTGCCACTACTAGCGATGGTATTTGAGTTTTGTGTGCACAGAAAACAGGCATCCATCACAGTACTCCAGCCTGACAACTCTTTGGAACTCAGGAATACGTTGGTCCATCATCTTGGTACAAAGCTCAGCATTACATTCTGGCCCCTGAACAACTGAATTGCATAACCGGATCTCTTCCCAGAGAGAGGACCATCAGATGGAGGACCACCCCAGGATTCGAGTCTACAAGGACTGCACAGGGCCCACCCAGGAAGCTCCAGGTCACCTGGGCAAGAAGAAGGTGTACCAGGCATCCTATGCAGGGCATAATCTCATCCTCAAATTACCCAAGACAGATGCAGCACTTGATCTGTGGAATATTTAACGTTTCCCTTGCAGCAGAAGTACCTTGGCAAAACCTGCTTTCACTGACTCCAGATATACTGGCTTCTACTTCTATTCTAGAGTCGATGATAAATCCCTAAGAACTCATTAGTGGTTTCTAGCACATGTAAAAGTACAGAAAGCCATTGTTTTTGATTAGGGAAGCTACATAAATTTTTAACTGATTATTAAGAAATAAATGCCAACCTTTGCAGAAAAAAACACATTTCTCTCTGCCTCTGACTGAATACCAAGGAGGCCTCCGGGGCCTTCACCCCAGCTGAGGCCAGGCATGGGGGCTTGCTCCACCCCGACAGCTGTTCTCAAGGGCAGTTCACTCATCACCAGAGACCCGGAGTCTCTGAGCAAAGGGTCACAGTCCTCAGGGGTCAAAACCCACAAAGAGAACACAGGCCTTCCTGGTGGCTGGCAGCACCCCAGCCTTGCAGATTTTTGCAAAACCATTAAACCATGGACTTGGAAAGCAGTCAGGTCTGAGTTTGGATTCCAGCTCTACCACTTACTAGCTATGTGGCCCGGGGCAAGTTGCCTCATCTCTCTGAGTTTCCTCATTTGTAAAATGGGGATAATCATAGCATCCACTCCTGAGGGCTGCAGTGAGGATTAAACAGATAATGCACAGAAAGGATTCAGGATAGCACTTGGTACACACAAGGTATACTCGGTGAACGAGAGCTATTGTTACTATTATTTAGGAATCATTTTCTCAGCCTCCGGATTTTTTCACCTAATGTTTCCACTGAGAGAGAAAATCAAATTTGAGGCTGAGGATGCAGAATTGGAAATGATAATAAATAGCAAACGTTTAGGAGTATTTACAATGTTCCAGGCACTGTATAGGAAGTATTTACATATTTTCTCCCAGTTAATCCTCACAATTTATCACCCAAGTACTACCACGGACCCCATTTTACAGTGGTGTGTTTGAGGCCCACAGGAGTGAAATTATTCACCTTGGGGAGAGGGTGAGGAAGGAAATTGTTCGGTGGTCTGAGTGGTAATGGGCAGGGAGGTTGGAATGGTTTTTATTAAATTGTGGAGGAAAGGAAAGGGAATATTTAGAAGTATCTCTGTGGGTTACAAATGAGTTCCCTTTAATGTTCTTTCAGAGACACAAGTTAAGGCTGGAATTCCTTTTTAATTAGTGGCTCCATCCTTGTTTTGAGACCACCTCGGTTCAGAGGGCATAGTTAAGTAGGAGGGAAGCATTTTCACCCAAATCATAAGGGGGTCTCCTACCATGGCAAAAACTCCTCTTAAAGGCAACCTGACCAATGAACTCCCTGCAGTCAGTACAGCAACCTGCGATGCAGGACACATCCTAGTCAGAACAGAGCTAACTAAGGTCTCCAGAGACTCAGCTACTCTCAACCCTGGTGATCCTCCCTAAGCTTCTCCCAGGGCACAGCTCCTTTTTGTGCTTTCATTCTTTCCCCCTCTCTTTAATAATGAATGTGTGACTCAGAGGTTTAATGAGTTACCAGGAGAAGTTAACCAGAAGGGAAACCCAATGAGTAAATGCATAATTAAAATTACGGATGGACAGAGGAATATAATCTTTGTGAGAGATGGGGGCTCACAGGAGTGACTCAGGGGTTAGACTGGTTAGAAAAGGGCCTTTGGGACTTAAATTATTTCTGGGGATGATCTGGATATTAAAGGAAAATTCTGGAACCCTTCCACAGTCCAAAGAGACACAGGAGCCACCCAGGACCCCTCCCTTCCCTCCTCAAATGATCTAGACTGGTAGCCAGGAGTTACTCCCAGCAGAAGCTGAACAATAGCAAAGGCTGAATTCGCCAAGGGAGTCATTACCCCTTTGGTGCTGACAGCACAAGGCTCTAGTGTCAATTACTTCCCTGGTATAAATATCCTGTGGGAAATTATAAGTTAGGAGAAGGTGCAAAGCTACGACAGCATCACACTGGATTTTCTCTCTTGAGCCCAAACCTAGAAATATTTTGCATTTGTGGAGGCCTGGCTGGGGAGAGAGACCAAGCAAGATGAGCACACACTGCCTTTAGGGGAAGGAGACTGGGCTGTTGTAGTTCCTAGAAGTCCACACACCATCCTGCAGCTGATTACCCGTTCCCGTATGGTCAGGATTAGACAGAAACAGTCCAGGGGGCTGTGAGTTTTTAGGAGAAATGCAGGCTGATCCAAAACAAGAAATGTAACATTCCTTGTATCAGGATCTCTGTAAAACGACAGCAACAGAAAACACGTTCTGCCTATGAATCCATTCCAGGAGTTTCTGTAACTACAGCCACCCCAGGTCAGCTATGCTAATAGATCAGTGGTACAAATTCATGCCAAATATCAAATGACTTAAATATGATGTCTTAATGTCTTATTCCCATCCAAGTGTGCTTGGCGTTCATAGCAGGCCAAGGCTACCCTATCTTTCCTTCTAGAACACAGAAGCAATTGCTTTGGCAATGTGGAGGGGCGCGGACAACTCAAAAGTATTTCCACTATTGGAAGTAAAAAGAGGTATGGGCCCAAAAGTTATGAATGGAGTTTGAAAGTCATTTTTCATTTTTGTTTGAATATAAGGTGATACAGTTTTTGACATCTTTATTGGAGCATAATTGCTTTACAATGTTGTGTTAGTTTCTGCTGTATAACAAAGTGAGTCAGGTATACGTATACATATATCCCCATATCCCCTCCCTCTTGCGTCTGCCTCCCACCCTCCCTATCTAATCCCTCTAGGTGGTCACAAAACACCAAGCTGATCTCCCTGTGTTAGGCAGCTGCTTCTCACTAGCTATCTATTTTACATTTGGTAGTGTATATATGTCAGTGCTACTCTCTCACTTCGTCCCAGCTTACCCTTCCCCCTCCAAAAATTTTTTTTTTAAATGGTTCTGATGAACCTAGGGGCAGGACAGGAATAAAGATGCAGATGTAGAGAATGGACTTGAGGACATGGGGACGGGGAAGGGTGATACAGTTTTTCAGCAGTACTGGAAACAAATTACTAAAGCTACAATATCAACTATGAAGGAGAGGGAATTACAAGGTCCTCCTGCTTCTGTGTCTTTTCATTTACATACATTCTCCAAACTCCTTTCTCTGTTCTCAGGTTGACAGGAAGTGAATCCCTCAGGTCGTCAAAAAGCCTTACAAGGAGTGGGGATGAGGCCTAAGATTTTCTTTTGCTCAAAATTGTATGCCTATTTTGTAAAAGAAAGAAATATATATATATATATATATATATATATATATATATATACACATTTAGAATGTAACTTTATATATGAAATTAATTATATTAGCATGAAAGGATCCAATAATTTATTTTTCTTTACTCAATAAAGTAAGGGAAGTTATTTAGGTTTTTACCATTGTTTCTAAAAATCTACCTCCCACTAATCTGTAAGCCACTATAAACAGAAGTTAAAAGAACAGTCCTGTGTCCCAAGAAAACTTAGTTTTGCCAGAAAAAAAAATCTTTATGCAAGTAACTAAAAGTTCGTCTTATCAAATAAAGTGGAATACAATCCAAAATTGTACTATACTAACCCTGATCCAATCCCCAAAGTCATTAATTCCCTAAGACACTGCTAAATAAGTAGGTAGTAGTTTCTCATCAATAGCTCTCAATAAATACAATACATATTTAGCACAGCCCTAGTCTGATACAAGTGCTGCCGCCCACATAAATAAATAGCTCAGACAAGTGAATGAACTCTGAGCCAACTGGGTCCTTAATGTTCCAGTCAATCCAGAAGCACCTGAGAGAACTCATCAACCAAGGAGAAACTGCACAAGAGAAAGCAAAAGTTCAAAATGCAGTGAACCCTATTGTCTAGATTGGACATAGAAAGAAAACTCAGAACTCTAGTGGAGGAGGAGGTTTCAGAAGGGTTTGTTCATGGTCCAGATCTATTCTTAGCTAAAGGGTAAGATGAACACCTAAAAGATTATAATACAATGCAACAATCCTCCCAGATTTAGCCAGCTCGAGGTCTGAATCACTCCCTGAGTCAGGGCAGGACACAGCACCCGCCCCTGTCCTTGAACAGTACAGTTACCTGAGTCAGAGCCTATTCTGAAAAACTAAAACCGATCTACAGCTGGCATTTCAAGGGCGAGCCAATTCACCCACATGGAATCAACCACAGGTGACTTTTTCTTCTATTCATAGATACCCTGGAAATAGGTCTGAAAGAATAGAAGAGGCAACGTGGTGCAGCAGAAATAGCCCTATAAACTCCTGAACTTACTGGCTCTGAGACCTTGAAAAATTATTTAACCCCTCTGAACATACATTTCTCATCTGTAGAATGGGTGGCTTGGAAGGCTGCCAGTTTTCAGTGTGGCCCAAGAATGTGCTAGGGCAGGGTCATGAGTGGAGCCACCACAATGGCAGAGACATAGGTTACACATGAGCCCAACATAGGCTCCCACTCTCCAAGCCTTCTCTAGCTACTGCTGCTGCTAAATGTTCAATCTGCCAGGCACAAAGGCTAATACTGAGCCCCCAACACGGTACATCCTTAGAGGAGTCCAACTGTCTAGCTGGCAATGAGCTGACTCTCTTCTACCCTGAAAAGGGTAATATTTCATCTTGATTAAGACTGACAAATATTCTGGGTACAGATTTATCTTTCCTGCCTGTAGGCCTCAGCCACTGCCACCATCCAAGGACTCACAGAGTGTCCAATTGACGGCTATGCTGAAAGTCTGATCTTGCATAAATTCAGTTTGGACAAAGAAATCCACTTTGCAGCAAAGAAGATGCACATGGACAAATGACCGTGTGATCCACTGGTCCTACTACTTAGCAATCCTTCAGAAACTGATGGCTTGATAGAACATTGGAACAACCTCTTGAAAGCACAGCTGAGGTGGCTTAGACATAATACCTGCACAGGTGAGACACTATTCTTTGGGAGGCAGCATACACTAAATAACAAGCCATTATATGGGGCCGGTTCCCAATAAACAGAATACACAGGTCTGGGAACCAAGCAGGGCAGAGGGAAGGAGTAAGAGTAACCTTAATCACTATTATTCCCAGTGTCACTTGTGAAATCTGTTTCTGGTACTCAACACTTTAGGCTTTGTGGGTCTAGAGATGCTTCCATCATGGGACACGGTTTTTGCTAAAATTAAAGCTATAGCTGCTGTCTGCCTGGTTACTCTAGGCTCTTCATTCCAATGGCAGGCAAAGAAATGGAGTTGCCTTACTGGCAAGGGGGTTTGACCATGATCATCATAAGGAAGTAGGGATGCTGCTACATAAAGGGGCAGGAAGGAATATGGATGACATATGATAGCTATGACAGGTGATCCACGGGGTGTGTCTTGGTACTTCAATGCCCAGTCTTAACTGTAAATTGGAAAGTTACATCAACCACAGCCTGATAAGGGCATGGTAACCAGGGGCTCAGACCCCTCAGGGATGAAAGTCTGGCTCACTTTACCAGACAAGCCACCTTGATCAGCAGAAGTGCTAGCCAAGGGAGGAAATTCTAGAAAGGATAGCAGACAAGGGAGAGGATGGGTATAAGTTATGGCCTCAGGACCCACAACAACAATGGAAGCTGTAGTTTATCCCACTAACCCCCAAATTCTGACCAAGAAGAATCCTGGTCCAAATTCTGACCAAGAAGAATCCTGTAGAAGCTGTGAGAGGACAGAATAAACTTAAAGTAAGAAGCAGGTGGATCTGAATGATACAAGGGGTGGACTGTAGCAGACTTTATTGGTGTCCCACTCAGATCCCCATTTACCAGGCAGGTGTACCCATCATCCTGCTGATGCAGGTATTGGCTGCTTATGGCTCACACCTGTACTCCTCTCTGGATGATTCCTCTTAGCTAATGGGAGCTTCCTTTTCTAGAAATGCCTCTCCCTCCTCCTGCAAGGGACACCTATGACTGAATGATTCAGGGAAATAAATGTTCAACCCCCTTGCCTCATGGTAGTAAACACTCTATGGTACAATTCACACTCTAGAAGCGCCTCATGGGATTAAGCTGTCTTAGTCAGTTTGGGCTGCTATAACAAGGTACCATAGACTGGGTAACTTATAAACTACAGAAATTGGTTTCTCACATCTCTGAAAATCCAAGATCAGAGTCCACATGGTTGTGTTCTGATGAAAGCTCTCTTATGAGTTACAGGCTGCTGTCTTCCTATATCCTTATATGGTGGGAAAAGGGCTAGAGAGCTCTCTGGAATCTCTCTTATAAAGGCATTCCCATTCATGAGGATGATGACCTAATTACCTCCCCAAAGCCCCACTTCTTTATACCACATTAAGGGTTAGGGTTTCAACACATGAATCTGGGGGGACACAAACATTCAGTCCTTAACATAGGCTGAAGCCAGACTTCTAAAACCACCACTAGTTTCTTCCTGTCCTACACTGCTTCTCTCATCCCATTAGGTGTTTTCATAAGAGCAATCCCTCAGTACATCTCTTGCACATGCTCCCATCTAGGCCACGTTTCTGGGTACCTAACCTAGTACAGTTATCCAGTATATATTTCTGTGCATCCCACATAAAGTGCTAAAGGCATATGATAGTTTGGGTTTGTGTTTAGCAAATATCTACTCTCCTCCCCTCCACTGTGGGCAGAGAATCACCCCCTGCCCCACTGCAGCAGACTGTGTTTTCCCTAAACGGCTGCAACACTGTCTCCCATCCCTCATGTGCTTCTTACAATGTGACCTTAACACCCGTCACATCAAGAGTTGGGAACTGTATCTCTTCCCTTGAAAGTGGGCAGGCTTTTGTGACAGTTTCAACCAAAAGAGAGTGGCAGAAGTGATGCTATGTGACTTCCAAGGCAGGTCATAAAGGACAATGGAGCTTCTACTTGGTTCTCCAGAACAAAGGTGCTAGAGTTCTAAACCACCTTGTAAGCAGTCTGACAACCCTACAGCCACCAAGCTGAGAAAGGCCAATCTAGGCCACGCAGAGACCAGGTGGAGAAGCCTGAGAATATTGGTCAGCCCCCTGCTATGCCAGCCCCAGGCATTATCTGACTGCAGCTGTACCAGGGACCCTGAGCCAGGACCACCCAGTGGAGCCCTTCCTGAATTCCTGACCCAGAGGAGCCATGAGAGACAATAAAATGATTGTTATTATTTAAGCCACTAAGGTTCAGGGAAATTTTCCCCATAGTAATAGTAACCAAGACACCTACTGATGTTGAGCTTAGACACATCACTTGTTTTGGCCAATGGGATTTTTCATCTTGTACTTCTGCCATCACCATGAGAAGAGCATGTCTTGGATGCAAGCGTGCCAGAGACACAGGAGAAGTGAGAGATGTGTGTAGCAGACATAAACAAAACCTGCAACCTGGGGCCAGCCCTGCCCAGATCAGTCTGAGATTTTATGGGATTTTGTTTTGTTATATAACCTTATGGCAATAACTGATCCAAGAGGAAATAGGAAAACATTCCCTGTTTCCAAGGCTAGGATACTTCATAATTCGTAACTAAAGGGGCTTCATGATGATTATCAATAAAAATAGTGAAAATAGCAGCATTTTCCAATAACATCTTTATCCTGAAATTTCAATATTCCTCTCCTTTCTTTTCAGTTAAGCCCAGTTAGTGACACAGGTCCATTTTCTGAGGCCCTAACAACACATAACAAATGACCTTGTGGGTTTTCATTAATTGGCCTCCATAGAATGAAATGTTGTCAGGTGCCCTCAGTGCCTCAAAAAGAAGACAATGGATAGACAGAAAATCTTCTCAGCAACCATTAACCAGAATGAGAGGTACCAGAAGCCAAGAATTAATTTACAAGTCGCTTGAGTTAAGAGATCAGAAATCCCACCAAAAAGGGACAGATAGTGATCCATCCTAGAAGTATGTTAGAGTTATAAGCAAAAAAGCATCAATGATTTATTTAAGCCAGGAATATAGAAAATAAACTTAAGTCTAAAAGCGACAGGACTGTAAATATTTACCCATGGATGATCAGGACCAAAGTGAAGAGCCATGCAAAACAAGAGAAGGAGCCAGGGACCAAGTGTCTAGATGAAACCAAACCTAAAATCTGGGGCTTATTCAGGGTCAGTCTTGACCAAAAGGGCTCAGCTTTCCTGGGTCCGGTGATCCAAATGAATATTTGAAGATAATTCACATACACAGAGAATAATTACTACCTAATGTCTTTTGAAAATGGAATATAAATTGATTGGGGGAAGGAAATTTCATATCAAATTATTCAACAATTCATGTTTTGAGGTTAATGTTAACCTCATGAAACCCTTGTCATTTGTCAGAACTGTACTTACTGGGTACCCCTGGGGCTTCACTGGACCATGAGTATATAAAAGTTATTATGTATCTTTCTTTGGTCCATAAAGTGGGACCAGATGGGATACTGGAACTCTTACTCATCTTTGAATGACTTTGGGGATACTGACCTGAGTCTACATTCAAGCTCACTTCATCACACTTACCAGAGTAGCAAAGGTATTGAGAGTATCAGTGTCTTAGAAAGACAATCTTGAAAATTTTCTAAGAGAAGGATGCACTAGAGTCTGGCCAAACTCAAATCAAGCATCTTATTATGACCACCCTAGATGTGGAGGCACACGAAACCCACCATTGCAGGATTTCTCAACACCAGCACAACTGACACTCTGAACCAGACAACTCTTCATTGTGCAGGCCTCTCCTGTGCACTGCAGGATGTTTATTTACTAGTATCCCTGGCATCTACCAACTACTTAGATGTCAATAGCACCCTCACCCCACACACCGGTTATCATAGCCAAAAATGCCTCCAAACATTGCCAAATGTCCCCTGTGGGGCAAAAATCACCCCAGCTGATGACCAATGCATTAGTGTGGCCTAGTCTTAAAGGGCCAGCTTCCTAAGAATGAAAGAGAGGCAAAAAGTCTTTGAGATTGAAGGGGATAACCAATGAGATGAGGTTATATAGCAGTGGTAGTTCTCAAACTTTTTTGTCTGCCTGATGGATTCAGATTCACAACCATAACACTCTCATGCACATATTCAGATTCTGACATACTATGACTACGGGTGAAGTGCAAAACTCTGCCAGTTTATTCTGACTCAAGAAAGAATATTAAAATGCAAGGGGGTAAAAATTTTGTTTCTATGGGGCTTCCCTGGTGGCGCAGTGGTTGAGAATCTGCCTGCTAATGCAGAGGACACGGGTTCGAGCCCTGGTCTGGGAGGATCACACATGCCGCGGAGCAACTAGGCCATAAGCCACAACTACCGAGCCTGTGCGTCTGGAGCCTGTGCTCCGCAGCAAGAGAGGCCGCGATAGTGAGAGGCCCACGCACCGCGATGAAGAGTGGCCCCCACTTGCCACAACTAGAGAAAGCCCTCGCACAGAAATGAAGACCCAACACAGCAAAAATTAATTAATTAATTAATAAACTCCTACCGCCAACATCTTTAAAAAATTTTTTTTTTTTTTTTTTTTTTTTTTTTGCGGTACGCAGGCCTCTCACTGTTGTGGCCTCTCCCGTTGCGGAGCACAGGCTCCGGACACGCAGGCTCAGCGGCCATGGCTCACGGGCCCAGCCACTCTGCGGCACGTGGGATCTTCCCAGACCTGGGCATGAACCTGTGTCCCCTGCATCGGCAGGCGGACTCTCAACCACTGCGCCACCAGGGAAGCCAAAAAAAAAAAAATTTTTTTTGTTCCTATGGATTGAATGGTGTCCCTCAAAAAAAGTTGTGTTGATACAGATGGCCAATAGGCACATGAATATATGCTCAACATCACTAGTTATTAGAGAAATGCAAATCAAATCTACAATGAGTTATCACCTCACACCAGTCAGAATGGCCATCATCAAAAGGTCTACAAATAATAAATGCTGTAGAGGGTGTGGAGAAAATGGAACCCTCCTACACTGTTGGTGGGAATGTAAATTAGTGTAGCCACTATGGAGAACAGTATGGAGATTTCTTAAAAAACTAAAAATAGAGTTGCCATATGATCCAGCAATCCCACTACTGGGCATATATCCAGAGGAAACTCTAATCTGAAAAGATACATGCACCTCAATGTTCATAGCAGTGCTATTTACAATAGGCAAAACATAGAAACAAATTAAATGTCCATCGACAGATGAATGGATTAAGATGTGGTATAGGGAATTTCCTGGTGGTCCAGTGGTTAGGACTCCGCGTTTCCGCTGCCGAGGGTGCAGGTTCAATCCCTGGTTGGGGAACTAAGATCTGACAAGCCGCACAGTGCAGCCAAAAAAAAAGGAGATGTGGTATTTATATACAATGGAATACTACTCTACAGATTTCAGAGGGAGCATGGCCCTCTTGACACCTTGATCTTGGACTTTTAGCCTCCAGAACTGTGAAACAATAAATTCCTGTTGTTCTAAGCTAGCCAGTTTGTGATACTTCATTACTGAAGCCCTAGGGAACTAACACAGATTTGATCTAGGAAAAATTATAAACCTGATTTAATTTTTAAAAGTTAGTGATTTCCACACTAAGACCTGCACATATCTGTTTACAGTAGCCGTATTTGTAATTGCCAAAACGTGGAAGTAAACAAGATGTCCCTCGGTAGGTGAATGGATAAACTGCGGTACAGCCGAACAATGGAATGTTTTTTAGAGCTAAAAAGAAAAAAGAAGAGCTGTCAAGTCATGAAAAGACATGGAGGAACATTAAATGCATATTAGTAGGTGAGAGAAGCCAATCTGAAAAAGCTACGTACTGTCTGATTCCAACAATATGACATTCTTCCTGGAAAAGGCAAAACTATGGAGACAGTGAAAAGATCAGTGGTTGCCAGGAGTCAGGGGAGGGGAGATGAATAGGTAGGGCACAGAGGATTCTTAGGGCACTGCAAACACTTTGGATGATAATATAATGATGGATATATGTCATTAGATATTTGTCCAAATCCACAGCATGTATAACACCAAGAGTGAACCCTAAGATCAACTGCGGACTTTGGGTGATTAGATGTGCCAATGTAGGTTCATCCTTGGCAACAAATGTACCTCTCTGGTGGGGGAAGTTTATAACGGAGGCAGGGAGTATGTAGTATTGATATATCTCTGTACCTTCTCTCAATTTTGTTATAAACCTAAAACTGCTCCAAAAAATAAAGTCTCTAAAAAATTAGTGAGTATTCTGAAAGCACCAATGTTTTACTAGTTGCAGTAAATTATTTGTAATGCAATCCCAGCTGATCCAATGTACCAATGTGTCACCACACAAGACTGAAAACTGCTACAGCACAGGATGTTTGGTGTTGTGCCCCTGAGAATTACGAGGTAGAACTCCTTATAACAGTTATTCATTAGTTTGAAATCTATAAACATGTATATAAAGTCTAGGAATAATCTCAACAGGATTGAGGAGGAGACTGGAGGAGAGATGGTCCAACTACTAATGGCTCACCACTTCCTACAGGGCAAAAGCCAAACTTATTTAGCAGAGCATGGAAGCCCTTTGCAATCCACTCACAACTTTTTTCCAGACTCATCTTTGTCAAATCCCATCCTACCTGCCCTGTTTCATCTGAAGCTGATCCAGTGCCTCCCAAACTTTTTCATGTCAAGGCACACCCAGAAAATAATAATGTTTGAGGGTACATGGGGATAAATAGACAAAGGTCAATAAGTTGGCAAACCTGTGCCTCTTCAAGGCACCCTGGGATACAACAGCCCACACTGCACTGGGAAATTCTGTTCTAATCCACCAGGGTCCATCTTGCCTTTGTTTTCATTCAGGAAAGCCCTACCTCTCACTGAGTCCACCCAGCTCAATGACCATTTCGTCTCTGATGTCTTTCCTACCTCTGCTCTGCTATCCCCCCATTGCACCCAGTACCAAGACCTATGTCATGGCTCTTGCCATCATGCTGGACTGCCATTGCAGTGGCCCCACCCAGGAGGTGATCTTCTGGGGTCCAGGGGCAAACTGGGTCGACACTGATTCAGCAGATATTTATTGTCCTCCTATTAAAGGCAAGGCATTGGACCAGTCATAAAGATTCAAGGATGAACGAGGAGAGCGAGGGTCCCTGGCCTCCAGGAGCCCACAGTCTAGTAGGGATGATGGATGTTAAACTTCCGCTCACCCAATTAATTATATAATTACAACAACGGGGCATGTTTCCAAATCAATGAATGCATCTAACAAGTAGACCCGATCTATTTTGAGAGTCAGAGAAAGCTGCCTTGAAAGGGTGGCATGTAACAGATGAGATCCAAAAGATAAATAGGAGTTAATTAGGTGAAGGGTTGAATGTATGTGAAAGCAGTATTCCATGTTCCAAACCAAGCATTCTGGTTCTTGACATCTTCATATCCACAGAACCTGGCCCAGGCAGATTCTAAATAAATATTTATTGAGTTAAGTTTTGAAAAAATTTTGAGTACCTCTAAGCACTCTAAGTGGGTTCTTCCAAATAATAATTGTTATTTTAGAAATTCTTTTCAACAATTAAAATGTATAGATATTTACTGAAACATTATTATATGCAAGTGTCTAAGGGCTGAAGGCAAGAAGATGAACAAGAATTTTCCAGGTGAAGAGGACAGATGAAAGTCTTCTAAGCAAAGTAAAGACCACAGAAAAATCATGGAGGCAAGAAAGCACACAGTGTGGTTTGGAAAAAGCATGGAATTTAGTTCCAAAGAAGTATGAAGCCTTGGTAAGGGACAAAGATATTAGAGCATACATTAGTAGTAAGCAGTACTTACTTACTAAGTAGTAATAAGAAATTACCCCCCAAATTGAGACGTTTACAACACACATTTATTTTTTCCATTTCTGTGGGTCAAGAATCCAGGCACGGCTTAGCTGGGTCTTCTATACCAGCTTCAGGGCTCTTCAGGCTGCAGTCAAGGTCTTGGCCCTGGGTCTCTCACAAGGCCGCCATCAAAGCATCTGCTGGGGCCATGGTCTTCTCAAGACTCAACTACGGTGGGATCTGCTTCCAAGCTCGCTCAGCGGTTGTTGGCACTCACAGCCTTGGCAGGATTCAATACCTCGTGGGCTGCTGGACTAAGGGACTCAGTTCCTCGCGGGCTAGAGCCAGAGGTCACCCTCATTTCCTTGCCACACGGGCCTCTCTAACATGGCAGCTGGCTTCATCAAAGGCAGCAAGAGAGCTTCTGGTAAGACAGAAGATATAGTCTTTTGTAACCTAATAATGGAAGTGATAACCCATCAATTTTGCCCTGTTCTAGGTCCAGCCAGCCTAAGGGATAAGAGGAGGTGGGGGTGATTGGGGGCCATCTTATAAGTCTAAGACAGCATTATACCATGTAGACTCTTAAATGCCAGTGAAAGGAACTTGTATTTTACTAGACAGTAGAGATCCAGTGAAGGTTTGGGGGCATAGGAATGACAGGAGCAGAGTTTCTCTACGGAAAGATTATTTTGAGAGATTACACATTACTGTGTAGGATGGATTGGAAGCAGAGTATGTGTTTGGAGTTGGGGAAATCAGTTAGGAGGTCAATTCTCTAGTCTAGATAATGAAGGCCTAAAGTAGGATGCTTTAGCATCAAGAACACCACAACAAATACTTGTATGGTATTTTATAAGTCACCAACCACATTTAACATATATCACATATCATAAATGTAAGAACCCCAACGAGATAAACAAGCCAACCATTATCCCCATTCCACAGATAAGGAAATTAAGGACTAGAAGTTAAATGACTTGTCTCACCATCCAACATTGAAAAGATGTGGACATTTCCAAAAGACCAAAATGCAAAGGAAGAGTCTGATAATCCTTGGAAACTGACAGGCTATGGGGCAGTGGTGGGGCGGTGGGGCACAGAGGGAGCAGAGAAAGAAGGATTTGTCAAAACTTCAAATTTTCCAACTAGGATGAGTAGGAAGAATGGGATTCACAAAAATCAAAAGGCAGGAAGAAGCATCAGCGTGGATGAAAGATGAAGGATGATAGAACTTGGGGTTTGGGGTGCTGAGGAGACAACCAGGTAGACCAATCAGCATCCCTTAGAAATGCCAATCTGGTGTTGGGGGCAAGGGACAACCATGTGGAAAGGTCAACTGAAGCCGTGGGAGTGAATAAAATGGCTAGAAAAGAGAGAAGAAAGAGAAGGCAAAAATCACAGGGACCTCCTACTTCCAGAGAAGTAAGAGTAGGAAGGAGAGGAGGCAGTGTGGGCGGCAAAGAGAAGAAAATGGGGAAGTCAGGGAGAATCAAGAGACCCCAGGTTCCAGAAACCCTGAAAAAGAACACTCCAAGAAAAGGGGGTCACCTGCATGGAATTCTGTAGGAAAATCCAGAAGACAACGGCAGAGAAGGTCATTGAAAAGGGTCACCCATGCCACTTGAAGGAGATTCGGTAATAAGGAGGTGGAAACTAAATTATGTAACAGGCATGAGGGCGTGCGAGGTCGGGGAGCAGACCGAAAACGAGGGTCTTCAAGGAAACGGGGCGGTAAGGACAAGAGTGGCTGGGAGTAGCAGCTTGAGACGTGAACAGAGGACTTCCTTAGGCTAGAATGAGGCAGCAGCAGGGGGTGGCGGGATCGGAAAAAAACTCAAAGGCCCAAGAAAAAAGAAAGGCTGATATCTACTGGTTGTATAAGATTCCCAAAGGGCTCAGGTGAACACAAACATAGCAGGATTTATAACAGGAAGGGGCAGTAGATGTCACCTGGTTTTCCTCCTATTCCCTGGCTCAGTTACTGCCTCTGGCTCACTGTGCCCATCCCATGAGCTCTGGTTTCTCCTCCCTTCCGTTCCTTCCCAATCCCTTCCCTTCTCATTCAAACCCTTGCTCTAGGCCCACTGTCCACTCAGTGGTTTCAGGCCCCAGCTCACCCCTCCAGCCATAACCACCCCCTCCCCAACCCCACACAGACTGTACCCTTGGCCATTCTCAACCTTATTCATTCTTCAAACATGTGATGCTCCCCCTCTCTGGCCCTTGGGCTGTCCTGCATACTGTGCTCTCTGCTTGGGATACTCCTCTCATGCCCCTCTCAATATAACCAGCTCCTTAGTCTTCAGATCTCATCTTAGATGCGACTTCCTCCAGGAAGCCTTCCTGGCTCCCCCACCATGGAAGCCCACAGGACGGTAAGGTCTGTACTGTAATTGCCTGTTTACCTTTTGGCCTTCCACAGGACAGAAAGCTCTGTGAAAGCAGAGGCTGTACCTATATTAGGCACCGTAGCCTTTGTATTTAGTACAATGTTTGGCTTGGCACAAATTGGTTGATGGGGGTAGTGGATGCTCTGCTGCATTGCCATTATCCCCACACAGCCCACCCCTCAGGATGGAGGCCACATTCCTCCCCCTGCTGAGGGCTCTCAGCTGAGTCCATTTCCGGGAACTGCTCTGGACTGAAAAGAGCTGCCTCCCCCCAGGCCACACCCACTTCCTGAGGGCAGTCCATGGGTCCGGTGACTGCTGGATACAGGTGTATAAATTTAGGCTGGTCCCCTTGCATCAATTTGGGACAATTCTGAGGGGCCATCCCAGCTCCCAAGCCTCCTGTGGGATCAGCTGAGACCTTCTTTGTGACCACATCATAGCTCAGCTTCCCCTCCACCCGGTCCTGCTTCCCTAACTCCCCCCACTGATATTGATCCAGAGAACTTTCCTAAATAAATCTCCTGCCTGCCAATCTCCATTGCAGAGTCTACTCTAAACCAGAATCTCTGGTTCCCCAGAGAGCCTGACCTGAGGGAAGTGAGTAAACAGAAATGAATTTTGTCCAAGTCACTCCCCAACACAACAATGCCCACTACAATATTTCTAGATCAGCTCCTATGGTAGCAAGTACTGGGCTTTCGGGAGATACTGAGATTGAATGAATCAATCTGGTCATTTGGTTCTTGAATTTTCTGGTAACTCTCATCACACAATTGGTGAGTGACTCAAATTACTTTCTTTCTTTGGAACTAAGAAAAATCAATTTATAAATTTTTTTATAAATAGCGCCTTCAGTTGGTCTCAGGTACAATGCCTCTACCCGAGCACAGCACAGGTGGATTCTGCTGCCAGCCATTGCTAGAGAAGAAAGAATAATGCCAATACTGTTCTCAGGGGACATTTCTTTAGACCAAGTGAGTCAAGATTGAAGGCAGAGGTCCTCTAAGCAGCGATAACGCAGACCAGGAGCCCTGTGCTGCTCGTCTTGTTAGGGAGCACATCCAGAGATTCTGTGATGGCAAATGTCCACTGGGAGTCATGCTTCCGAAGGACAGATCCATCGGGAGCTGATGAACTGGCAAGGCCATGTTCAGAGATCAAGGACTTACGAAGGGGCGAAGAGTGCACAGAACAGTCCAGGAGTGGAAGCACACCCGGCCAACTCTCACAGCAGAGTGAACAGTCCTCATGCCAGAATCTGAACAGCATGTACCACACTCAGAAATTTACTTCAAGACCCATGAATTCACCCACCTGATTGATTTTCTCTTTGATCCACCTTTGAGGTCACCTCCATATCAACAATGCTCACCTCCACACCTGTGATGGCAGCTATGACCCATGGAGATGAATGCAAGAGGGAAGATCATTTTTCATGTCTATCCCAAGTGGTAATTGAAAGTTACTGCTACCCTTATAGTGCTTTTCATGAGAGGATCTCCTAAACACATAATCCATTCACTCCTAACACTCCTCTCCAAGGCAGCATTATTCCATCTCCCGAGATGGAGTACTCTAAGCCTGGGAGAAAATGAACAATTGGCTCAGGCAGCGGCATTCAAGGCCAGAAACTGAACTTGGAGCTCTCATTTCTTACCCTGACTTGCTGGGCTCGCTCGTTCCAGAATGCTACCCGGAAACAGGCAGCCAAAGGATTACTCAACCTCTGGTCTGTTCTAATTCTACAAGAAGTCACACACGCAAATGTCACTGCCCCTTTCTTTGCTTCCTAATGTAAATAAGATGTAATTTCCATCTCTTGCTATCTTAAAAGTAAGCATGATATAACAATGTATGGTACAGGGACTTCCATAGTGGTGCAGTGGTTAAGAATCCGCCTGACAATGCAGGGGACACAGGTTCAAGCCCTGGCCTGGGAAGATCCCACATGCCTCAGAGCAACTAAGCCCATGCACCACAACTACTGAACCTGCATTCTAGAGCTCGCATGCCACAACTACTGAAGCCCGCGCGCCTAGAACCCATGCTCCGCAACAAGAGAAGCCACTGCAATGAGAAGCCCGCACACTGCAATGAAGAGTAGCCCCTGCTCGCTGCAACTAGAGAAAGCCCGCGCACAGCAACAAAGACCCAATACAGCCAAAAATAAATAAATTTTTTAAAAAATGTATGGTACGGTATTTATTTACAAGCATATTCTTAGAAACCCTGACTCAGACTCTATCTAAAGTTATTTCTCATAGTAAGTCAAAACTACTGCTATGAATATAGGGTCACTGACGATGTAGCTTGTTAAATTAAGATGAGATTATGCTGGAGAAGAGTAAGCCTCTAATCCAATATGACTGGTGTTCTGATAAAAAAAGGGGAAATTTACTATTTACAATAGCCAAGACATGGAAGCAACCTAAATGTGCATCAACAGATGAATGGATAAAGAAGCTGTGAGATACAGATATATAGATATATATACACACATACACACACAATGGAATATTACTCAGCCATAAAAAAGAATGAAATAATGCCATTTGCAGCAACACAGAGGGACCATGTTTACTTATCATACTAAGTAAAGTAAGCCAGACAGAGAAAATCAAATATCATATGATATCACTTATATGTGGAATCTAGAAAAATGATACAAATGAACTTATTTACCAAACAGAAACAGACTCACAGACATAGAAAACAAATTTATGATTACCAAAGAGGAAAGGGGGAGGAGATAAATTAGGAGTCTGGGATTAACATAAACACACCAGTACGTATAAAATAGATAACCAACAAGGACCTACCATATAGCACAGGAAACTATACTCAATATTTTGTAATAATTTATAAGGGAAAAGAATCTGAAATACGTGTGTGTGTGTGTGTGTGTGTGTTTGTGTAACTGAATCACTTTGCTGTACACCTGAAACTAACACAACATTGTAAATCAACTATACTTCAATTAAAAAACAAAAACAAAAAAAATTTTTTTAATTTTAAATAAAAAGGGGAAATTTGAACAGACATGCACACAGAGAGAACACCATGTGAAGCCTAGAGTTACACTGCCACAAGCCAAGGAATTACCAGAAGCTAGGAGTGAGGCCGGGAACAGATCCTTCCCTAGCATCCTCAGCAAGAGTATGGCCCTGCCAACACCTTGATTTCAGACTTCTAGCCTCCAGAACTAGGAGACAATAAATTTTTGTTCTAATAAGCTAAGCCACCCAGTTTGTGGCACTTCGTTCCAGCAGCCCTTGCAAACAAATACGACCACAGTGCTAAACTTATCTCTAAAGTTTACAACTTTAAAACCCCTCACAGCCTACCTGTTTAGAACCCAAGGAGCAAGGAAGTAGGTGAGCTGAGGAATGGAAAGAGGGAGTTTGGGAGGATGGAGTATGTAAACTAGGGTGAGTTGACTAAAGTGGAAAAGGAGAGAGAAAGAGATAGGGCAAAACCAAAAATCAGACAGGGAGTTCAGGACAGGGCCTGAAAGGGACAGCATGAGAATGATTACCTTCCCTGGTCCTGCAACTCTGCTATCAAAAGGCTCCAGCTGGTTCTAGCTGCCACCTGCTGCTACCACCAAGTGAGGGAAATAGCCACCCCAGGAGAGGGATGTGACCCCCAAGTTCTCCCATCTCCCAGCTGCCTTCCTTCCTTCCTCTCTTAGCCTCAGGAGGTGCCGGCCTGCCAGCCAGGGGAGGAAGCAGATGCAGGCAAAGAAGTGAGCACCGTCCTCCTGCAGCTCCCCAGCCGACTGATGCTCCTGCCCGAGCATGAACAAGAGAGGGGGACCAGGCAGTTCAGGAAACACCAGGCTGTCACACCAGTGATATCAAACTCATAAATCATAACATTTGCAAATAAAAGAGGCCTCCAGTGCAATGGATTTGTTGAGAATGTGCAATGTTCAGGGACTATGTCGTAGGGGGACTACATGCTGTGAGACTCAAAGCATAAGTGACAAACTCCATATTTGCCTCCCTCCAAAGGCAAAATAGTGAGACTCCCTGCTGTGTCTGCCCCATTGTCTGAGTCCTCCAGGAATCCAGCTTTTCCTGACCCTATTCAGGGCAGAATACCTCTCCTCAATGCTTTAGCTCTAAAGTCAGATTTTAGAAGCATGGGAAGAACATTTGGGGTTATGAACATGTAACTGAGGAATAATTTCAGTTTAATGCTGTATAGTCAAGAAAAAAATTAATCATGCTGCCAATAGGCAATGGCTCTGGAATTTTAAAAATGAGTGGTTCCCTGCCAAAACTGTGTCTGTCAGTACTTTTATTCCTTTTTTTCCATTAAGACCTAAGTCTATGTCTCTATTCAGCCTTTCAGTAAGGCACAAAGGAATCTACTAGAATGGGGGTTCTCAGCCTTTATGGGGCCCCAAGCTGAGAAATATGACCCTTCCAGCCTACAGCTGTGGTTTATGGTGGTATAGACTAAATTCTGTCCCCCTAAAATGCATATGTTGAAGCCCTATCCCCCAATGTGACTGTATTTGGAGAGGCAGCCTTAAAAGAGATAATTAAGGTTAAATAAGATCATATGGATGGGGCCCTAATTGATGTCCTTATAAGAAGAGGAAGAGACAGGAGAAAAAGTATCTCTCATAAAGAGAAAAAAAACTAAAAAAGAATCCGCTACTAGTTAGGGGAGCAGGAATATGAATATTGTGAAGTTATATTTTCTGTGGCCATTTTAGACTGACTTTGGGGGAGCAGAAATGCCTGAATGAATGAATCTGCAGTCCAGTAAGGGTACAATGCCCCGAAAAGGAACAGGCAGAGTGGCAGGCTCTCAGTATGTGTCCGAGCCAACCTTTAAATTACAAGGGAATGTATTGACGAGGATGTGGAGAAACAGGAGCCTTCATACATTGCTGATAGTAACGTAAAATGGTGCAACCACTTGGGAAAACAGTTGGGTAGTTTCTTAAAAAGTTAGACATAAACTTATCCTATGACCCCAGCAATTCTCTCTCTTAAGTATCTACTCAAGAGAAATGAAAACATGTGTCCACATAAAGACGTGTGCGTGAATGTTCACAGCAGCATTATTCATGATAGCCAAAAGGCGGAAACAGCCCAAATATCCATCAGCTGGTGAATGGATAAACCAAATGTGGGCTATCCATACACTGGAATACTATTCATCAATAAAAAGAAACAGACTACTGATACAGGCTGTATAACATGGATGAATTTCAAAAACCTTATGCTTATTCAAAGAAGCCAGATGCAAAAGACTATAAATTGTACGATTCCATTTATATGAAATGTCCAGAAAAAGCAGCTCTGCAGAGACACAAAGTAGATTAGAGGTTTCCTGGGGCTGAGATGGAGATTAACTGTAATTGGGCACAACAGATCTTTTGGGGGTGATAGAAATATTCTAAAACTAGTTGTGGTGATAGTTGCACAGCTCCAAAATCATTATATTTACATTTTAGACTGCTGAGTTTTATGGCATGCAAACTGTACCGCAATAAAGCTGTTTTTACAAAGGGGGCTGTTAATGGGAACACTTGAGGTCCACAGGCATGAGCTGTTGGATTTGGTACAACTAAGGCTTATTAACACTAACACATGGGTAAGCCCCAGGGAGAGCAAAGGCTGTCATCATTTTCTTCTCTGATAAATGTCTTGAAAGACAACCTGGGGGACAGTTCCACTGGGGCAGAAGCTCTGCAGCTGAGCAAACACTACTCCCGAAGGAATGCAAGGCAGGGACGGGCCTGCTGGTGTCTCAGCTCGGGGCCCAGAACTTGAGATCAGACCAGGGCAAGCCATGCCCAGCAGAGCTCATCCTGCATGGCTGAGCGAGGCTTCGAGAAGCCTGTGTGAGAAGCACAGCCAGGATCCACTGCCCTGCAAAAGGGGAGGTACCTAGTGGTCACAAGGTGCGGGTGGGCCCAGGAACGAGGGGAGAAGGGAAGCTCTTCCCTCAGAGGAGCAGCCAGGAGGGTGAAAAGCCAAGAATAGGTGCCACGAGGCTTGTCATCCCCAAGGTAGCAACTCTTCCAGGTAGTCTGGCATCACCTCAGCCTTTCACTAGGGCTGGGTAAGACCTCAAAAGAACACCACCTGTGGGGCTTCCCTGGTGGCGCAGTGGTTGAGAGTCCGCCTGCCTATGCAGGGGACAGGGGTTCGTGCCCCGGTCCGGGAAGATCCCACATACCGCGGAGCAGCTGGGCCCGTAAGCCATGGCCCCTGAGCCTGCGTGTCCGGAGCCTATGCTCCACAACAGGAAAGGCCACAACAGTAAGAGGCCCGCATACCGCAAAAAAAAAAAAAAAAAAAAAAAGAACACCACCTGCAAAAAGCTCATAGGAGCCTCACCAGAAAATAAAGTCAAAAGATTTCAGGAGCCTGGACTACAGGGAGAAGGGAGGAAGTGAAGGCAGAGGCTCAGCTGCATCAGGCCTGCTGGGCTGAGTATGGGGGGAGGCAGCTGGACTCCGAAGGCCGCCGTGAGTCCTCCTGCACGCATTACTCGCTCTGTGACCTCCCCCAACTTACAGGACCACTGGGGCTCGCCCCCCACTATCTCCTCATATGTGAAATGGAGACTTTATCCACTAGAAAAAGTTGTGTGAGGATTAACAAGAAAATGTAAGGCACTGAAAGAAAAGGGAATTGTATTCTGTTATAAATGTAAAGAGTTTTTCATGGCTTCACCACTGGATTCATCATGCTGGGACTCCCTTTCCTCTACATCCTCTGAAAGGTGACGGCAGAGACAGGAAATAGGAAAGAAAATATCCCATTTCACATTAGGCCAACATTATCATGAACCAATATCCAGGAGCTGTTAGAAAAGTAAGCATGACCACAGAAGCTAGGTGGTCCACTAAAGTTACCATGATACTTTAAGACCCAATCACTCTGGAGAAAAGAAAAACCTGCACTTCGCCAGGATTTCATTCTTATGCCAATACTCCAGTGAGGTTAAAGCCCATTGTATGGGGCTACAAAATATGTTGAACATTTCATATTACTTCTTCAGAGAGTATGCCTATCTCAGTTGGCTAAGCACAGCACCTAGCTATAGAAACCATTCCCTGCTGGGATTATAGTTTAAAAACTTAAACACATTAATTTTGGAAGACTCCCAAAAGGCATATTTACTGTAAGCCATGCTTTTAATTCTGCACTGGGAATGCATGGAGGACCAAGATCAACAAAGGGTTCCCTCCCACCTTTACGGCCTAAACTTCTAACAATTAGCAGCTTTAGGAGATAGGACAGAGGTGCACCTTCCCTAAAATTTAAATGGAGGGAGGAGTAGGTATTTCTGGAGGTGAGTCATTCAAAGTAAAGGAATGTGTGGGGATGAAAGGATGAGGGGATGGGAATATATTTACCCCACTTGTGAGTACCCCTACATATACTTCAAAGCCTCCAAAGTGGATTTCCTCATGGTGGTATTTTATAAGCTTTCCTTGTTTGCTTGTTTTTAATTAGCAACAAACATACAGCATTGAAACTGGAGCCATATATGTCATTCATGTCAAAGGGGCTGGAAAGCTCAGAATCGACTTGAATGACAACTATTACTAAAGTTTTCAGAATGGAAATTCAAAAAGGAATTCAAAGATAACAAAATCCTCCTTACAAACAAAAGCAGTTAAAGGCGTTACCGGAACTAATTCCTTGCCTATTGTAGCGCTCAAAGTCTCTGGAAAATATGAAAGCCAGCTCTTATTAATTTTAATAAACAGATCCAGCTAGGGTGAAAATCAACATGGTTTTGAAAATAAATCTGATGATTCTTGTCCTTCAAGGAGAGGAATTTACTTAATGCTGAAGGTTTTATCTTGTTTGACCTACCCATCATGAAACTGGGAAACTATAATTTATGTATCCAGTGAACACAAAATTGATTAACAGGTCAGTGTAAATGTCAGCTTGGGGGAATTTAACAAATGTAGTTCCAAAAGGGTCAGTTCTTGCCCAGTACTATTTAACATTTCATTAATTACTTGCTGACAGAATAGGTGATAGAATTGGAGGTGCATCATTAAACATGCCGATTTAGAAAACAACAGTTAAAATACAAATAGGTCTTGACAAATTGGAAGACAAAGAGGGACCATTTGGTATTCCCAGGGCTCTGCTTGGTACAAAACAGGTGCCCAGTAAATTGGTTGGTTGAACCAAATAAATGCCAACAAAACAAAAGACCAGCATGAGTGATTCCCTGAAGGAGGAAATGATACTCATTAACACCATGCATTTAAAACTCAATCTAAAATTATAGTATTTGACAAGCACGAATACTATAAAGTAGGGAACACACTCAATAGTTCAAAACATGGTGCACGCTGTTATCCTTTTCCTTAAGTAAAGACACACAGATAAATAAAGCCAACCCTCCCCCAGAATGTGAATGAGAAGGAAGGAAAGGGATGAGAGAATAATCAGAAAAGATTAACTGTCTTAGCAGAAAACAGCAACAGCAAACAGAGGCGCAGGTAGGTGGAGAAAAAATACAGTCACACCAGGCCAAGCCCTGGAACCACAAGTTCCACACTTGTGGTTGGCTCACCCCCAAGCAGGATGGAACAGGACACCAAAGCTAAAGAGACTCACTAGGACACCATGATTCACCTCCCTCTGTGTGGACGAGTGGCTCCTGGAGGTTTTGTTCTGTTTGGGGTGGGGGGGGGCTTTATTTTTAACTAGAAAGAGAAAAAAAGAAGCAAAGTTTACTGATGATGACCACCCTCCAGAAAGGCTCAGCCCTAGACCCACCTTCCATGGGCAGTGGAAGGACTTAACAAAAATACAGACTTTCACCCACAAAGTGGAGGATTCCAGCATAGCCAGGTAAAGAAGTAGAGGAATCAACAAAAAAATTTTTTTCTTACTATTTTTTTGGACCAAATAATAGGCCTGGGTAGAATTTTCCTTGGTAAAAAAAAAAGAACAAGCAGACGACAATAAGGGCTCTTCAACAACAGCAAGAAAAAAAATACGGGGAAGAATTTAAATAATAATGTTTAAGGAAACTTAAAAGGAATATCACCTGAGTGGAAAAGAAAAACAAAGAGATCAAAGCTGTCAAATCAAAGTTGACATGATACAGCTAATGAGAAATGAAGAGAAAAGCAATACGAATTCAGAACTTAAAAATGCCTGAGAAATATCCAGAAGCAGAATTAACATTCCAGAAAAACTAAATTTATGGTGAGGAGCCCAGCTTTAAAGGAGGGGAAAAAATCACCTGGAAGGCAGAGGAGATGGATAAAGAGATAAAAAAGAAGATAAAGAGAAACCATGGAGGACAAGATAGCAGAGAAGCTTTGCTTATTGTGAAAAAGTTCATTCACCTTTAACACAAAAATCTGATTTTGCTAATGGACAGATATGAGGGGGAAGGTCCATGCAAGCCACAGGACAGAGAGTTCAGAGGTAACTCTAACTGAGAGGTCATTTCATCATATATTCGTTCATTCAACAGGTGCTTACTGGTTGCCTTTTATATGCAAGCAGCCCATAGGCTCACTAAACCAAACACATGACTTTCCTGCCCTCCTGGGGCACACAATCTAGTAAAGGAGCAGGGAATGAATGAATGAATGATGAATGAATGATAAAGAAATAAATAAAACTATTACAAACTGTCACAGGTGCTACATAAGAAACAAACAAGGTGCTGAGACAGAGAACAAAAGAGAGCCTGCTTTTGACAGAGCAGCAGGCAAGGTCGGGTGGGAAGGAGCCAGCCCTGGGAAGAATGGAAAGCTAGCTACAGGCTATGAACTATGAAAAGCATGGTGAGTTCCAGAAGAGGCTGGACTGTAGTTAGATGATAGTAGCACAAGAAAATGTGCAAGAAGTAAGCAGGAGCCAGGTCACACGGAATCATGCAGGCCATAGGAAAGAACTTGAATGGCCTGCTAAATATTTCTTCTAAGTCTGAGAAATGCTGAGTTGACCCTGCTTGTCAGGTCAGGGGGAGGGGCAATAGCTGGAAGGAGGGGATGCCATGCCATCCCACTTAGCCACCAAGGACAGTGGCTCAAAGGAGGCCCGTCTTAGATGTCTGCTCATGTCTGGTTGGCTACAGGGTCGTTTGCCTCCTAATACAGTAGGAAAACATTCAGCCCAGGGCTAACATATCAAATCTCTTCTGTGAATACAAAAGTGAGTTTAAAAAGCGATCCACACATGCTCAACTTGTCACAGACATATTCTCTCTAGTTCAAAGTTAAGATCTTTATAGAGTAGGAGGCAGCCATAGCGGATGGGAAGTCTGCTGAGCCAAGACCTGGATCCCTTACCCCATTGCCGCTCTCCCTTCTCTGTCTGGGACTCTGAATAAACATTTGTTGGACTGTTTCGTCTCTGTATCTTAATATCCTCTCTTAAGCATAACCTCTGTCATGTCATGCTATCTGTGCCTCAGTGTCCTCATCATAAAGCCTAGGGGAGAGAGCAACCTGCTCTCTAAGGCCCCTTCAGAATAGAAAAGGTAGGAAATCTCTGAGAGAGGAGAGCCCACTTATATATAAATAGCTAGTTGTTGAGTGTTCAGAAGTGGAGGACAATTTTTATGCCAAACTGAAGTCTGCTTGGGTTTTCCTTGAACAAGGCATGGAATATTATTTTAACAAAAATATTATCATATTCATTTCCATAACAGCGAGTCTTCCATACATAACGTAGAAGTTCTATATTTGTTGAACAAGCGACACAGCTCCCCTCATGTGGATATAATTTTTTTCTGTTGACTAGGAAATTTTTAGCACAAATGTATTTATTAATCACTGGCCGTTTAACAAACTATTTATTAAGATATGTACTGCCCTTCTGGCAGAGTATTCAGTGAATACTATTCATCAGTTATATTTAAAATGTGATGTTTTTTAAAATGAGTTAGATTTGGGAAAAGAAAGAGGTTTTATTTTTTAACTAAGCAGACCTCTAAAGGGCAATAGATTATTCCAGATGCTATTTTGTACTTCCAATATCTCTGATTTAAAAAAAAAATCTATCTGCTCTACTATATTGAATCATGTCTAAAGGATTCTGAGTATCTGAGATACTGTTCATTTAGTCATACATGATAGTGAAAGGAGAGACTCAATAAACAAATAAATGAGTAATTCCAGAGCATTCTCTGTGGTAAAGAGTACTATGAACAAAATAAGGTAGTTTAGAAAGTAGCGCTACCCAGGGATAGTATTTCATATCGAGTGGTTAGGGAAGGCTCCGCTGATGCGATATTTGAGCAGGGATCTGCGGAGGGTTAAGGAATAAGTAAGAAGGATAACTAGAGAAAGAGAAAAGGCAGTCCTTGTAAGTATTTACTGCCAAAATGTATTTCCCCTGTGCAGGCCCCCCAAAAAAATCAAGCTGTAAATTTATTTTAAAGTGATATTGGAGCAGGAATGATCCTAGGCACCTGACAGAAGCAAAAAAAAAGAAAAATTCTCTCTGGAGAAGGGCACCTTCATCTTTGGCCTCAAAGAATTCCCACAAACTACTTTTTAAGGGACAATGTGAAACTCACAGAGAAAAAACACCCAAGCACCCTAGGAAACAACATATTATAAGCAGACAACATCAGCAGAAACACATCAGCCAAGACTAGTGTTATGGGAATTATGAAACACAAAGTATACAACAATCATGCTTACTTTGTTTAAAGAAATAAAGCACAAGCTGACAATATCTGCAGGGAACAAGAATCTGGAAATCATGAAAGATTTGAACAATAACCAAAGAGAATCTCCAGAATAATAAAAAAAAAAAAAGGCACAGAAGATCAATGTCTGGGTTTAATAACAGATTAGACATTGTTGGAGAGAGAATTAGCGAAAAAGTCCAAAGAAATTACCCAAAATATTGCAAAGAGAGACAATACCAGAGAAAATACAGAGAAGATATTAAGATACAGAGAGGATTCAGTCCAACATACATTTATTCCAAGTCCCAGATAGAGAAGAGAGAGAGAACGGGATAAAAGCAATATTTTAAGAGAATCATTGAGAATTTTTCAGAACAAATGAAAGATGCCAATCAGAGATTCAAAAGGCTCAGTGAAACACAATCACGGTAAGTGAAAAGAAATCCACTTCCAGACACATCATAGTGAAACTTCATAAAACTAAAGCCAAGAAAACATCTTAAAAATAGCCAGGGAAAAAAGACAGATTACTCTGAAAGACTGGCAGTTGCCTTCCCAATAGCAACAATGGGGGCCAAAGACAATGGAATGATATCTTCAATGTATTAAGAGAATACAATTGCCCATTTGGAAATGTATCTTCAACAAAAACATCTTTTTAAAATGGGAGCAAAATAAAAACATTTTCAAACAAAAACTGAGAGAATTTGCTACCAGGAGATACTCACTAAAAGAAATTCTAAAAAATATTTTTCCAAGAAGAAGAACGGTAATCCCAGATAAAAGATCTGAGCTACAAGAAGGAAGAAGAGCTAAAAAAGTAACAAAGATGTAAACAAATCTAAATTGACACTATTTGCATAAACAGAAAAAATGCCTTGTGAGGTTTTTTTTTAAGGAATAAAATGCATGACAACATAATTTATAATCAGGAGGGAGGTAAATGAAATCAAAGTGTTCTGAGGTTAGTGGGTAAAGAAATTCAAGAGGGTAAAGAAATTTATTAATTAATTTTAGACTTTGATGAGTGAAGCATGTATGTTATAACCTCCAGAGGAATCACTAAATATAAATAGAGTGCATACATTCAGAACCAGGAAGGAAAAAAAATGGAATGATATGAGATAACCAAAAAGGAGGCAAGAAAGGAAAGAAAACAAAACATAGAAATTGGCAGAAAAAATAGCAAGCGCAAATAAGAGATGTAAACCTAAATAGATCAGAGGTAACATGAAATATGAATGAACTAAATATTCCAGCTAAAAATCAAATTGTCAGACTGAATATAAAACCAAATCCAGGGCTTCCCTGGTGGCGCGGTGGTTGAGAGTCTGCCTGCCGATGCAGGGGACACGGGTTTGTGCCCCGGTCCAGGAAGATCCCACATGCCGCGGAGCGGCTGGGCCCGTGAGCCATGGCCGCTGAGCCTGCGCGTCCAGAGCCTGTGCTCCGCAACGGGAGAGGCCACAACAGTGAGAGGCCCGCGTACCGCAAAGAAAAAAACACAAAAAACCAAATCCAGCTATATATATGCCATTTGCAAAAGACCTGTATAAAATATAAAGGTATAGAACGTTGGAAAAGATACATAATGCAAATACCAAAAGAAAGTTGATATAAATATATAGATACAGGTATCACATATATATATATATATATACACACACACACACACAGAAGCACACAGACACACACACACACACATCATACAAAATATTTAGGCACCAAAGTCTTTATCCTAAGCAAAAGGAAGGATGGAGGTGGGTTTAATGAAAGGTGAAGAGAAATTAAGTTGAGAGAAATTATAACTGCTGGGTTACAGTTTTAGAGGCCAGAAGTCCCAAATGGATCTCACTGAGCTAAAATTGAGGTGTTGGCAGGGCCGAATTTCTTCTGAAGACTCTAGGGGAGAATTCATTCCCTTGTCTTTTCCAACTTCTAGAGACTACCTGCATCCCTGGGCCCATGGCCCCTTCCACTACCTTCAAAGCCAGCAGTGTACCATCTTCAAATCTCTCTTTAACGCTCTTGTCTCCCTCTTATAAGGACACGTGTGATTACACTGGGCCTACCTGGATAATCTTCCCATATCAAGATCCTTAACTTAATCACATCAGCAAAGCCCATTCTGCCACATAAGGTAACATATTCACAGATTCTAGGGATTAAGATGTGGATATCTATGAAGGAGCAGGGGAAGGGCATTATTCTGCCTACTACACACTGGAAGTCACACGGTGTCACTTCTGCTCTACACTGTTGATCCAAACAACCACAGCCAGCCCTGATTCAGGAGGAAGGGGCACAGACCAGCCTCTCAATGGAAGGAGTGACAATGACTTTGTGGCATGTTTTTAATGTCCCACCACTGTCCCTGTTGTAGCTGCTCCATGGGCAGGAAGGAGCTCCATCCCATCCTTCACTCAGCAGCATAAGCACACAAAGAGATGAACAGTCTAATGATTCCACAGACATGAGAGCGGAGGCAAAGGATACGCAGTGCAGTCGCAGTTTTGTCCAATTTTAGTGTCATATAAAACAATAAATACCTCTTCTCTTTATGCACAGTCAAGCAAATCCTACTTTATATTTATCCCTCTGAGAGAATTAGACTCAAATTGTGTAAGTTTTGAATTATGTGAGTGTTTTCAGAATGCATCCCTTGCATAAACTGTGAACATGCTGTACTTGTTTTTATTCTGTAAGGGTCCAAAACATAATGTAACATGAAGAAAGAAAACAGAGGAGATGTGAAAATTACAACCAACTTTCAGCATGAGGATTAAAGAATCACCAAATGATTAACTTCCCTCAAAATACGAGTTTCCCATGTTGTTTGAATTGAAGGAATGTTTTTTTCTGTTGAAATCAAGCATTATTAGTAAACAGCAGTTGTGAGAACTCGAAGTGGCTAAATTGTAGGCTTTGTTGGAAACAGGCCTGAATAGAACATATTAGCATAAATTGTATTTTTTATGGTTAAGCTGCAGTGTTAAATATCAAACTGTGCTAAACGATTGCTCTCCATATAGCGGCTAAATTGAACTACCTGTTATATCAGTTTAGTAAATTGTCAAAACTGGAGAAGTCAGCAATTTCAATGGATGTGTTTGTAAAATATCCTAAGGTACTCTGGCTTAACTTCAAGGAACAAAACGCCCCTTAGAGTGTTAAAAGCTTGACTATTAAAAATAAGGATTAGCAAGGGGGTAAAATATAACATTAATGTGAAAAAGGAAAGCCAGTATACCATAAAAAACGAACATAAGACGTTCGGTTCACATTTCATGTCAAAAAAGTTTGTACTGTGTCTTAATTTCCTCTAAATTAAGTATTGTGTTCAATCATTTTTGCCTCACTATTGTACCTTCAGGAGACTGGACATTGAATTTTGCCCCATTCAACTGATTATCACTGTCTGTTTCCTTCCACTTTTGATCCTGGATATTTAGCACATTTTATGAAATAAGGAGGGGAAATTAAGCAAAAGGTATACCCTCACGACTTCACAGGTTTTGCTCAACTTTATATATTCTTTGAGAATACTGAGCATTGCAGATAGGCCTCTGCCTTCTACTTTAAATGGATGTTTGTACACCACCTGGCAGATATATGTAACATCCTGAGAGTAAGTGGTTTGTATATGGCTTAGTTCTGCCAAATGTAAAATTGAGCATCTATGTTAGACAGTGTTGGATGCCAAAGCTAATCGTTGAAAATAAGATCATAAACCCTTATTTGAGGTTTGACCATTCAAAACATTAGAAATAATCAGGCATTAGTTAACAAATGGGTCTCTTATGTCTCCTATAGTACAAGAAGATTGCTAAAAGATAAAGTAAGCTGTTCCTAGCACTTCCCTCAGGCTATTTTGCCACTCTTATTTTGGTACCATCTACATAACTGGGAATCATTTTTCTTGTTTTTAATACTTTTTTCTAATTACAAAAGCAACACACGCTCATTGTAGAAAATTTAGAAAATATAAACCAACTAGATAAAAAAGTAAAAATCCTCCATGATAATTTTTTAAAGTCCCTGAATTAGATTCCCAGTCTCACTCTCTAAATCAAAAGAAATTAGAATTGGAGCAAAGGGGTAAATAAAAAAATTAACTCATAAAAGTGCTAGAGGGAGATACAGGTGCATTTTTTATAAGTGCCTCCCCGGCAGTCCCGCCCAGGATCTCATCAGCAGGCCAGGTCTGCATCTCACATCAATGGGCATTCAAGCCATTACCATTAGAATCTCAAAGCCAGGAAAACTCCAGAGGGCAAAAGGGACATGTGGACAATTCATTATAACATAATGCAAGTTGAGATAAATAGAGAAAAATTAAAGAGCTGGGGGAATTCAGAGACGGAAAAGAAGGGATCTGACTAGCAGGATGAGACAGTATCAGGAAAGAAATATTTGAGTGGAACTCTGAATGATGAATAAGCTATCAAGAAGCTAAGAAGGCAAAGGGAACAGCATTCCAAGGAGAGGGAACACAATGGAAAGGACAGAGTTAGATGTGACGTCCAATAAGGATAGTGATCAAGTCACAGAAGAAATGCCTTGGGGACCCACTCTTCAGTCATCAAGAAAGTCAAGCCAGACAGCAATTTGATCCATCCTTTCTCCCGGTTTTCTTATGGGGCCATGTCAGGGCACTCTAGATAATCTAGCATCTTCAAACATTTCTGAACTCTGCTAGACAGGGTTATTTTAACTGCAGTTAACAGAAACCCAAGTCAAACTAGTAAAAAATGGTAACTTGCTAACTCACATATTGAGAAGCTTAGCTACCACTTGCTAGCGTAAATGAAGAGCACCGTCTTCCCCACTAGATCTAGTAGAAGAGCCTCAGGGAGGCATCTTTGTGACCCAAATGGGAAAAACACCCATCCCTAAACCTCTCACCGTGACTGAGGAGATGTCATCCTAGGGTTGGCCCAGCGTAGATCACATGTCCATGTGAGAGCAGAAGGCAGTACACATCACCTTAATGGACAGCCCCACCAGGACCACACGAAGTGGGGTAGCAGCTTCCCAAAGGAAGAAGAGGAGGATGGGAGAGTATGCTTGTCACATACAGCTTTAACCATCACAGTCTATCTCCCAGATATGTGCGGGGATTTCTTCCATCTCACATGTGGGAATACATCTTCATAGTCCCCCAGACTTGAGTGTGGTGTGCCTCACACGCTGGGAAGGACTGCTGGTGGATGACAGCTCTCCTACAATATATGCTGTGGAGAGGTATACTAAAGACACATTCAAGCCAGCACCTAAACAACTCACCTGACAAAGATTTTCACGAAATGTTCAAAATGGAAAGCTGCACTGAACTGAGCCCAGGCAGTCCAGATCCAGAGTCTGTGCTCTTAACCCCAACCCTGGAGTGCACCCACTCAAGATAAATCATAAAGTAAAAATGGAGAGCAAGGGGACAGAAAAAAAGAGACAGTGATGAATACTACACTGAAATGAAGCAATCTTCAAGAGAACAAGCAAGCAGATGTATAATAACATAATCTAGACAGAACTGCCAGCTCCAAAGCATGAACGTGTGGGCATAGCCTCAACGCTGGCTAGGACACCAGGACACACTGTCAAGAGAGGCTGGGAGCGATCTGCTTTAACCAATCCAGATTAAGGGCTCCTCCTAAACTAGTGGCATGAAAACATCCTCTCCCTCCCACAGATGCCATGCCCACAAAGGCAGCCTGGCATGTGGGGATAACCTTTCTACACAGGACCTGAGGCAGCTCATTGTCATGTTCAACAGTGTTTCTTTAATATTGAGGCTTCTGTGGACACCTATTACTAGGAGAGTCACAAGGGCTGAAAGACCAGGTTCTGGGATCAAGAATGTATTTATTGTGCACCTACTATGTGCCCAGCCCTGGACTAGGCCCTGAGGACACATAGGACAATGATCAGACAGACTCAGCCATGCCCTCACTTTCCACCTAGCCCTGGTTCATTTCACACTCTAGCTGAGGTTAACTAGAGTTTTTAGCAGCTTTTACAAGCAGACCTGATATCTGGACAGTATGCACCCCTACAGGCATACTGGTTGGTAAATAGTGATTTTTTTTTTTTTTTTACTGTTTAGTAAATAGCCATTACCTAAGTCTCTTAACTGTCCCACCACTGCCTACCATACCCTGGCTCCCTTCCCAGGAACCCCCGGCATGTCCCCACAATCCATTAACTACAGGACTAACCCCGGTGAGGCAGGGGTTCTCCAGGACCACTCTCCAGCACATGACCTGCATAAGTTCTGATTGTGGGTGCTCATGCCCCTGCTCATATGCACTAAAAGTAGCCAAATTGCAAACAGTGCCTTCCCCCACCAAGCAAGTGTTCACCTCACAGTATTCTGGTTGATTGCCAGTTCTCCTTAGAAACAGTAGGTCTTTATGTTTTTTTAAAAAAGGAAAAGCATCAGACACACAATGTGACAATCAGCAACTGTCTGAGCGCCCCCCGTTGACGCAGAGAACGTCTTGCCAAGATGGGACCAAACTATCGCCTCCGCCCATGCCATCCACCACAGCGCCTCTCAACAGACACCTTCAGAACAGGGGCCTCAGTGAGACAGACGCAGATGGCCCAGCAGCCACGGTAACCAGAGGGGTCTGTCTCATGGCCCAGACTCCTGCCAGCTGTGTCAGTCACGAAGGGGTGGCAAGTCACACCAGTCACACCACTTGCTCAGATGACAGTCACACTCGCTGGGAAATCCCTCTACCTGCCCAGGTGCCAGGATAGATGGAGACTGGCCCTGAGAGATGTCTGCAAAAGCAGACTCAGGGGCAGTCAGCTCCCTGTGATTACTGTGCTCTCAGTCTTGGCTGTACCTTAAAATCACCTGGTGGTGCTTTAAATATAGATGCCAGACCCAGCCGGGCACCATCAGTGTTGATCACCAATCCGCTGGGACCTGCTGTGGCAGAGGGGGCTCCAGACCTGTGAACTGCCTCCATGGACCCGTCAGACCCCAAGAATTTCACTTTCCTAAAGACAAGCCGGCAGCCCAAATAGAGAGTGTTCAGATGTCACTCTGCCTGCAGGTCCCCCCACCCGCCCTGCCCATGTGCTCATACAGAAGATTGAGCCATGGGCCATGAGGGGTTTCCCACTTCTGCCTGGGGCAAGTTCTGGAGGCTAAGCAATTCTGGCACTTTGCCCACACATGGTGGCTGGACAGTGAAAACAAGAAAGACATTTGTTAACAACCCTAAGATGAGACTGCAAAATTTTTATATCACAAATTATTTATCCATCCTAATGTTTATGGAAATCTGGGTGGCTTCCAGTTTGGAGCTATTAAAAATATTCTTGTACTTATATCTTGTGGAACAGATGTCCACACTTCTGTTGGATATGTATCTAGGGATGTGACTGCTTGGTCACAGAATAATATGCATATATTAAGTTTTGGTAGATACTGCCAAAGGGTTTTTCAAAATGGTTGTACCAATTTATGCTCCCACCAATGGTGTATGAGAGTTCCACTTGTTCTACATCTTTGCCAACACTCGCTATTGTTCGTCTTTTTTAAATTTTAAACTTCATTGGGTACGTGGGTATTTGAAATTCCTGATGACTAATGCCATTGAGCACCTTTTCTTAATGTTTATTGGCCATTGGGATAGCCCTTATTGTGAAATTCCTGTTCAATGATTTTGTCCATTTTTCCACTGTGTTTTCCATCTTTCTTTATTGATTTGTAGGAGTTCTTTATATATCCTTGATGTGAATCCTGTGTCAAATGTATTACAATTATCTTCTCCTACTCTGTAGACTGCCTTTTCATTCTCTTAATGGTGCCTTTTAATGAACAGTTGTTATTCTTAATGAAGTCAATATTTTCTATCATGGTTAGTATATTTTGTGTCCTGTTTACTTATCTTTGCTTACCCTAAGGTCATAAAGATGTTTTCCTGTGCCTTTCATATTTAGATCTATAATTAATCTGGATTGTCATTGTACAGATCAACCATATATATATATATATATATATATATATATATATATATATATATGCACTTAAGTGTCACCTTTGTCAAAAACCAGGTGACCATTTGTGTGTCAGTCTATCTCTGAACTATATTCTGTTACAATGGTCTATATGTCTTTTCTAGTGCCAAATACTGCCTTAATTACTATGGCTTTATAATAGATCTTGATACCTAGCAGTGTAATTACTCCAATTTTGCTCTCCTTCAAGATTGCCTTGGTTGTTTTTATATAAATTTTAGAATCAACTTGTCAATTTCTGTAAGAAAAAAATGTGGCTGTTTTTTAAAATTAGGATTGCACCAAACCTATAGATCAGCATGGAGAGAGTTGACATCTTTAAAATACTGACTTTATAATCTGTGAACATGGTATAACCCTCCATTTATCTAGGTTTTCTTTAATTTATCTCAATAATGCTTATAGTTCCATCTAGAGCTCTTACATATCTTTTATTAGCTTTATTTCAGACTATTTTACGGTTTTGATGCCATTGTAAATGATATTTTTAAGCTCAATTTTTATTTATTTGAGGTTCGCATATAGAAATATAATTGATTTTTAAAATATTATCCTGTGTCAGTGGCCTTGATAAAGGTCTATAGATTCTTTTGGATTATCTAAATACATAATTATTATATTACTTGCAAATAATGATGGTCTTTATTTCTTCCTTTCCAATATTTGTGCCTTTTCATTCTTTCCCTTGTTTTATTTTACTGGCTAGGCCCTCCAGTAAAATGTTGAATAGAATCGGTGGATAGCAGGCTTTCTTGTAACATTCCTGGTCCCATCACTAAGGATGATATTTGCCACAGGGTTTTAGTAGATACTCTTTACCAGAATAAGGAATTCCTGTCTATTGTTAGTTTGTTAAGAGATTTTTATCATGGCTGAGGAGATTGCAAATTTTAACAGTGTCACTCATTACTGCCTTCCAGGGATTTGGGTTTTTTTAATTTTCTTAACTGCTAACTAATATTTTAACTTTTTTAATATTAGTGACCTATATAGAAATTAAGATTTAGAAGTTGGTTTCTAAATAGACTTACAGATATAGAGAACAAATTAGCCCTTACCAGTGGGGAGAGGGAAAAGGGGAGAGGCAAGATAGAGATAGGCTATCAAGAAGTACAAACTACGGGACTTGCCTGGTGGTGCAGTGGATAGGACTCTCCGCTCCCAGTGCAGCAGGCCTGGGTTCAATCTCTGGTCAGGGAACTGGATCCCGCATGCATGCCACAACTAAGAGTTCACATGCCACAACGAAGGGGCCCAGGAGCTGCAACTAAGGAGCCCGCTTGCCACAACTAAGACCTGGTGCAACCAAATAAATGAATAAATAAATATGAAAAAAAAAGAAGTACAAACTACTATGTATAAAATAAGCAAGCTACAAGGATATATTGTACAGCACAGGAATTATAGCTAATATTTTATAATAACTACAAATGGAGTATAACTTTTAAAATTGTAAATCACATGTCATACACCTGAAACATATAATATTGTACATCAACTATACCTCAATAAAAGAGTTGTCTTCTCAAAGATAATATCATGCAAAAGGGGAGAAAAAATCATAGTCTAAATGAGTCCTCATTGTTTTCTGAGCCCCTCTGCAAAGTACCCTGTGCTTAATTCAACAGAGAGGTCCTTGTCCACACACCCTGATGCCAGTGGATCCAGAGAGAGGGCCATGGCGATGGAAGAGAAATCGCTTTGGGAAGCAAGTCTTTCAGGCACTCCTTCATGGTACAGATCCTGAAATCTTGCCCCTCCCCTGAGGCGGCCCAGATTGGCAGGGAACCGAGCCATGGTGCCTCAGAACCTCCCAAGGTCTCCTTTCTAAAGAAGGATCATGTCTCTTGCTTTGCTGACAAGGAAACTAAGGTGCAGGGAGGCTAAAGGGACCAATTCAATGAGCAAATGTCTCCTTAGGGCAAAAAATGTCACTATCAGTACCTCAAGAGCACAGTAAAGAGAAAAACCTCCGCCGACATGCATTGGGCAGACATAAACTTGAGATTTCAGTTAAATTAAGCTGCTGTTAAATGTGTAGTCTTTCCACCTTTTAATAGCTTTGTTTAACCTACACATTCCGATTGAGGGGATTCATTGGCCTCAAGCTGTGTCCCCCGTACCCCCTGACACACACACAAAGTTGTTGTAAATAAACTTCCTGAATTCTCTAAAAAAAAAAAAAAAAAAAAAAAAAACTGTAGTTTTTCTATCTCACAAATCTTGCCACCAAAAAAAAAAAAAGGAACAAATCAATGTAAATATCCCGGGTTAGGTACTAAATCTGGGCAAAGTGACGAGGCATCTTGTGCGGCAGGTCTCCCCTCCACACTGTCACTGCTGAGGAGACCAGTCGTTGGATAGAGCCTGGCCGCCTCTCCTAGCAGGAGGACCTCCTTCACAGAGAGGATGACAGCAGGTGAGGGAGCAGGCCCCAGGCGGAACTGAGGAGGAAAGAGAGGAAAGCAAACCAAGGAAATGAATCAGAGGGCCAAGGGAGAAACCTAGAAGCACATGAGCTCCAAACAGGCAGAGTCCAAATGCATTCCAGGGCTAAAAATGTGGCAAAGATAAAGCAGGGACTTAGGAGTTCCAGTTTTCTCTGTCAAAACCAAAATGTGCCCCTCCCCCAATTAGAAAGCAAACCTTAAGTAGGTTTGCATCTCCTGGTTCTAGAAACAAGGAAGAGAGGGGAGCTTAATTTTCATTACTTTTACATACCAGCAATTCTTCCAAAACTTAAGGATGTGACTTGGGCAAGCCATAACCTCTTTGGATCTTGACTGCCTCATTAGTAAAAATGGGGTTTAAAATGGTAAAAATGATTGCCCAAAAGGCAAAGAGTTGGACCAGATGACCGCTTGAGCTTCACAACATATGACTGTACCAACTACTGAGGAATAGACTCTATTTATGTAAAAGATATATCCCTAAACAAATTGTCAATAAACTATACCTAAAACGTACCACAGACTTCACTCTTAGAGAAATCCCATTTTCCGTAGAGCAGTGGTTCTCTTAGTGATCAAAGAAGCAGCATCGGCCTCAACCAGGAACTTAGAAAGGAAAATTCTGGAGCCGCCACCCCAGACCAACTGGCTCAGAAACCCTAGGGGTACAGCCCAGCAGTCTGTTTCCCGATGTGCTACTATAGCAACTCATTTAGTAAACATTATAGCTCCTAATATTTGTTTCTAATATTAGCTTTATCTGTAAGCATTCCTGTCACACAGTTCTAGAGTCTTTGCTTCAAACAGTATCTGTATCAGCGAAGAAGAGAAACCTCCCCTGCAACAGGCCTCCTTGCTGTCCTGGATGCGCCCACCTTAGGGCCTTTGTCCTGGCCATTCCCTCTGCCTGGAGCACTGTCCCCTCCACCCAAACCCCTACAGGACTTGGCTCTAATGTCACCTTCTCAATGAGGCCTACCCTGTACCTCTGATTCCCCTTACCCTGCTCTACTTTAACCAAAGTTTTTATCTCCTTCTAAAGAACAAATAATCTCCTTATTACTATATCGGGTTTTCTGAATGTCTCCCTCCAGTAGGAAGTAAGTTACATGAGTATAATTTGTTTTGTCCACTAAGAGAGCCTGGAATAGTGTCTGACACACAGTAGACCCTCATATATATTTACTGAATGATTAAATGAGTCAGGCAAACAAACATTTGGGGGTGCACAGCTTTCCTTTATTTTGTAAAGACTCAAGTGAGTGGCTACCTTTATGAACACAAGAGAAGTTTCCATTTCTCATGGAAGGCTGGAGGACTGGTGCCCTACAACTTCACCTAAGGTCCCAGTGCCACAGTGCATCCTTCTGAAGATCATCCTTCTGATGATGTTGTTTTGCAATCAACATTTAAGAAAGAGTGAATTGTTAGAAGCACATTATGAATCAGTAGTAAAGGTGTTGGGTGTAGAAAGCTTAGCCATCAGTTGAATGCATCATGCAACTGAAAATATTTCCTCTCAAATAAAGCTTTCTCCAGTGTTTAAAAGTTAAGACTATTAGTTAAATTGCACAATCATCAGAGTTAACTAAAATTCAATGCTTCTGCTTCTAGCTTAAAGTGGGAAATGTGACATCCTGCCAAACATCTATGACATTTTCTTGGCTGGTGATTTGGAAGTAAGGTATCCAGTCTCTCATAACTAGTTTCTTTTTTATGATTTCCCTGGGAATTTCCAGATCTAGATATTTTTCTATAAAATGGTTCTACACAGATAGCTTTAAGGTCACAGCAGGGTAAAAGTAAAGGCTTACCACTAGAAAAGATCCTTGGATCATTGGTAGATGTTCCACAGTCTTCCCATCCCCCATTTCCTCCAAATCAACCATAATAAACAAATTTTCCATCATGTATTTTAGTCTGGAAACTAAGATCTGATGTACTAGTGCATGTCACAATATTCATTTGCTCCCACCCCCATACTTTTCATAATAGGATCTTCTTTTATGCAGGGTATACTCCCTTGCCATGTATCCACAAGGGGTACCTCCTGACTGGTCTAAGTCAATCATGGCCATCCAATGATTGGATATACCTTTCCAATCATGGCTATACTTTTCCAATGATTGGCTTAGGAAGAAGAAAAAATTTCGGTCAAAACATGAAGGAAAGTCTGTTGGAGCTTCTGAATAAGAGACATTCTTGTCTTCCTCTGGAAACCGTTATTTCTGGATGTGGTGCCTGGAATGACTGTGGACATCTTGTCATCAGAGAGGAACTAGCCTGAGTACAAAGCCAACAAGCTAAGGATAACACAGTAGAATGAGAAGAATCAGGAACTTTCATTGTTATTTGCCATTATTAAGCTGATTAATTTACCAACTTTGGTGATGCCTTATCTCTGAATTTCATATAACGTAAGATAATATATTTCCTTCTTGCTTAAGCCACTTGAGGTTGGCTTTCTGTTCCTTCCAGTCAAAAGCACACTAATTAACACAGCTGGGTATAGAATTCTTGGTTTACTTTCTTTTAGAACTTTGAAAGCATTATTCCATTGTATACTGACATCTACTGTTGTTGATTACTGAAGTGATATGCAAATCTATTTTCCATTTCCTTGTGAATAATCCGATCTGTCCCCCTGCTGAGAGCTTCAACAGTGTTTGCCTTCATTCCCAGAGTAGTGAAATTTCATCAGAATGTGTCTTGGTTTGAATCTCTTCTCATTTATCCTGCTTAGTACTCAGTGGCCCCTTTTAACTGAAGAATTTGATTTTTCAGAGAAAGTTTATTTTATTATTTATTTGATTATTTCTTTTGTGTCAATTGTACAGATATTGGACCTTCTCAAACTATATCTATTGTCTTTTTTCGTATCTCTTATACTTGCCACCTTTTTGCTCTAGGTCCTGAAAGAGTTTCTTAACTCTATCTTCCTGTTTACTCCCTTGAAAATTATCAGCATCCTTTTTGTTATTTAGACATTTTTACTACACTTTCAGATTTTCAGTAATCATATTTTTAATTTCTGATAATTTTTTTGTCCTCTTTTTACATCTCTTTCATAGTTGCATGTCATTGTTTCATCCATGTGAACATCTTCAAATTGCTTTTCATATCTCCTTATCCACTCAGCTGACTTGTTTGTTTATCTTCATCTTTGTCTTTTATGACATTGATTTCCCTCAGACATTTGGTGGTCCTTAGTTAACCATTTATACTTACTGATGAAGGACTTTGTAGATTAGTGTGAGTAGCTTGCCTGATTTTCCTTTGTGGATAAGAAGGCTCTATTTGTTCTGAATGTGAGGGCAGACTGTAGCCTTTTGGTAGAGAGATCCTTCTCTTCAGTATACCTGGGTAGGGAGCAGGAAGGTGGATTTGGAAACCCCACAGCTGTCAAAGAAAAGTAGGGCACTTAACTGCATTTCCCTCCTAGTCTGAGATGACTCTCTTTTTTAACCCTCTGGCTCTACCCCAGAATTTCCATTTTATCCTGTGGACCTCCTTCAAATATTAGTCTGCCTTGCTCCTTTGCTCCAACTTCATTACTTGGACTGTCCTTTAGCAAATCTTTCACAAGTTCAGAAAACAATTCTTAGAATTCAAATTGCTCTATACGCATCTAAGAAAGGAAGGAGCTACTTAGACAAAATGTCCTGAGGACATCCTTCTAGTTAACCACCCAGATTGCTGCCTCAAAGTTCATTCTTATCCTCTATATGTAACAGTTCTAGTATCTGTCTGAAGAAAGGCTCCCACATCCAATATAATCCCCCATTTGAGATCTAGGCCATGGATTCCTATGGTATATTACACTCTTGAAATAATAGAAGGCAAGCCCATCTCATTTCCATCTTCCAGAAATTTGATGAAATCTCTTATCAAACCGTGGCACGCATTCCTGTTTTCAGAGCTGTCATGGATTCATTTTTTTCTACATATCTTTAACTGTCATTTCAGTGGGTTCTAGGAAGGCAGGGGAAGCAAATGAATGTAAAGTCTGTCATCTTAAACCAGAATTCTTAATATATTTCTATTAACACAAACCAACTTTTTATTTCCATTTTTTGACATTGTGAGAGGTTTCAGAGTATCTGGGAAGCCCCCGAAATTGTATGCCAAATTTGATATGTATGTGCATATGTGCATTTTTCTAGGGAAAGCAGTCATAATTTTCATCACATTCTCAGTGGCCTGTAACCCAAAGCAAATTAGGAAACCAAGGGGAAATGGATAAGACAAACAATTGAGTGTTTTTGGTGCAAGTGAAATTCATATAATGTGGGAAGTAATAGGCTAGAAGTAAAAATTAATGTACTGTGTAAAAAAATTTAAATCTGGACTCAAATGTACAAAGTCAAATATGTTTTTCTCAAATTAATTTTAATCAGAATTAATAATTTGTCTTGGGACACCTCCCCCACAATTCCCTCCAAAGTTAGAAATTTAATCTAGGTTATTTCCAGGTAAACCCAGTCACTTCCAGGTAAAAGTAAGCATTTCAAGCTAAAACTTGTCAATTCAAAATATCACACCATAATCACCCTTCTTGCCAGGGTTCTATCAAGCATGGCTCAGGCATTTGGGAACATGGTGCCTGCTCTGGCCTCCATCACACTGCTTTCCTCCCACCTGATCTTTGGTCACTGGTCTCTCTCCTCACCAAATTCTTCACTGATGTCTTTGGTCCTCATGTTGGCCTCCAAGCATAAGGTCCAGAGGGGTCATATGCATTCTTTTCATCTCAATCACAAATTTATTCAGATTCGCTGGCTCATTCACACTCAGTCTCTTACTTCATGTATCTCTTTGCTACTTCAAAACTACCTTGAAGACCAGGAGTTTTGGATGCTGTTGTGAGCTACACTCTAGTCTCAGACTTAGACATGCCACCCTTACCTTTTGTACCGTGCTGGTCCTGTACCATTATGATACAAAGATACAGGGCTTCTCCCTGGGAAACAGTGGGAATGGGAAGTACAGTAGTAATGACCCTGCTCTTGAATTCACCTCACCCCACCTTCAAGGCTCAGCCCACTGCATAAAGATAAGACACTGGATCTCCTTCCATGAACCCATGGCGATATAAGCTCTATCACAGCTCCTCCAACTGATGACATCTCAGATTTGTTTTTTAATATATTTTTAAGTCTTTATTGAATTTGTTACAATATTGCTTCTGCTTTATGTTTTGGTTTTATGGCCACGAGGCATGTGGGATCTTAGTTCCCCAACCGGGGATCGAACCCACACTCCTCGCATTGGAAGGCGAAGTCTCAACCACTGGACCACCAGGGAAGTCCCAATGACATCTTAGATTTGATGAAACATAGTATTTCCAATCTGTTGCTTATGGCATAACTTTTATGTTTTGAGTCTTAGGTTGCTAGGGCTACCATAAACTGGCTTAAACAACAGAAAGTTATTGCCTACAGTTCTGGAAGCTAAAGTTCAAGATTAAGGTATTAGTGAGGTTGGTTCCTTCTGAGGGATTAGGAAAGGATCTGTTCCAGGCCTCTCTCCTTGGCTTATGGATGGCCATTTTCTCTATGTCTCTTCGTATCATCTTCCTTCTATGAGTGTCTCTGTATCCAAATTTCTCCTTTTATAAGGACATCAGGCTTATTGGATTAGAGCCAATCCTAAAGACCTCATTTTAACTTGAATACCTCCATAAATACCCTATTTCCAAATAAGGTCACATTCTCAGGTATTAGGGTTTAGGACTTACGAATTTTGGAGGGACACTATTCAACCCATAACACCCTGATTCCTTCAAAGATCTGCTTTTGATGTTCAAAGCCCAGCTCTTACAAATCAAAAGTCATGCCTGTCTCTATTATGAATTGAAAATTTATTTATTTATATTCTCAGTAGGATCCCTGACTGTTTCTTTATCTTTACATTCCTGCTGTAACAATCCAAATGCTCCCCAAGCAATAAATTAATAACAGAATAAGCAGGACATAGGGAAACTTTAAAGGGTGAGGAGGAAAGAAATCTCTATTAATATTTCAAAATTTTCTCCAACTTCATTAAATCAACCCTAGGTGCCAAATTCACTGGGTGAAACCCACAGAAATCTGCTACTTCCAAGGACTGCTTTATGTGCTGTTCAAAATTCTCGACTGAAGTACTTCCTAACAGCAGAGGAGTGGAAAGACACCACAGGAATTTTGAAGACATAACCCAAAGCAGCTTATCAGAAGCATAAAATTTTTACATCTCCTGTTTAATCTTTAAATGCCATGTGAATTTTAGGTTGCCCTCCATAATATTCTTCAACTCATATGCGGCAATTGTTTTTATGAGGAAGAAGAATTCAAAACCATTCTCCCCCAAAGTTCTGAGTGACATCCAGGAAGACGTGCCCAGTTTATCCTATGATTCCATGTGCCCCTGGCTTAATGCCCCATGTTTGAAAAGCACAGCTTTCAGCGGAGGAAACAGGAAGTTCCACAGATAAAGGGGTTTTGTTTGTTTCCAGTAGAGAAGGAGCTTCATTCTGGCACTGCTAGGAAGCCAGTCCTTTTCCACCCAAAGGACAGCATTTCCTGAAGAGTAGATACATGTTCCTCCCCAGCTGGGGGAGAGTCTGCGAGGTGAAGAGAAAAAGGCCTGCCACAAAATTAACAATAGAGCTGCACTTGAGCAAGGATACGCACATCACGAGGAAAGAAAGGGACCAGGGGCAAACAGGGTGAGAGTTCAGGGAGGAGAAGCCCAGCACAGAGCAAAGAAGTCAGCAGAGTGTGCAAAGCATAAGCAGGAAGGCAGAAAGAGCACGGGAAGAAGGGATGAGTAGATTAGAATTTTTGGCAAAGATCAGCAAAGTCTGAAATGGTAGTGGGACAGCAGAGCACAAATACAGCTGGGCCAACCAAAAACAACCTCATCCTGAGCTTCATAGAGTACCCAGAACCACTACCAAGAAACAACTTCCTTGGGGAATTCCCTGGCAGTCCAGTGGTTAGGACTCCGCGCTTTCACTGCCGAGGGCTAAGATCCCACAAGCTGCCTCTACCATGTGTCCAGTGGCACTATTCCGCCCTCTCATTTCCGTTAGCTGGTTGTCTTGTGACACCTACTTAAGTGAAGATTCTGGGCACTCATGATGCTGAAGTCGCCAGGTATTAACTTTAAATTCTATGAAAATTAACTTTAAATTAACTTTAAGTTCTATGAATCAAAGCTAAATGTAGGTCAGAAAATTACTCAATGCTCCTTGAATTAATGCAAGTCAGTGATAAACATTTTACTTCACAATCAGTTAAAAAATGAGTCCTTGTTGGTTTTCATTTGCATCTCTTGGATTATTCAGCATTGACTTTAAATGTGTTCCAGGCTGGGTTCCTATATACTCTTGCTCAGAAAGGTTCCATTCTGCTGATTTCATCTTTCCCTACTTTGCTCATGTACAGATGTGACAGTAAACACATCTGTGGCTGCCAGGCCTCTGTTGGCCTCCAAAGGTCCATGGCAGCCCCCCAAAGCAGCAAAGCAGGGCAGAAGTGAGACAGCCTCCACAGACCATACTTAAGGAAATCCCTGGGATCGTGGCCAATTACATCAAAACCCGACAGCACCACCACCAAAGCAAAGAAATAAAACTGGATCTCTTCTCTTCTGTTTGTAATGGAGACAACTCTCAGTTCTTAAACTCAAGTGTGTAAGGAATACAATTTTACTGTTCTCTAATAATCTGATGTGTACTGAAATCCTCCTTCTGGTAATTACATGCAATTCAAAGTCTTTCCCCAGCCCCATCTTCCTAGTGTAATATCTAAATTCCAGGGCCTTCCTTAGTGAGTGCCAAGGTGCCAGAGGCAGAGAGGCACCTGATCCTCCAAGTTATCCCCCACACCCCAGCCTCTGCCCACACCTCCTCTCCCCTCTCCAGCCTGGATCACTGGTCCACTCCAGGTATCATGGAGACCGCCTCTCCCGACCACAAGGCTTCCTCAGCCACTCTCTAAGCCGACCCCCAAGTCTTCCACACCCCTTCTGGGAGCACTTTCCCTCCCCTGTGCTGTGCAAGGGCTCTGGGAAGTGCTGGGGTGGGGCTGGGGGGCTTCTCTGCCTCTGTAGGATTTGAGGCCATTTCTACTTGAACGTTCCAGGGCCATATTCATGATGCAAGCTCAAGTCATACCTCCTCCCTGGGCTTTGCCTAAACGCAGGGCCACAGGTTTCCTCTGCACTCTGGTTCCCCAGGCTTGTGAGGGGTTTGCACTCACTGCCCTTCAGGACTCAGCCTAGACACAGGGCACAGCCTGCCTCCTCAGGGGCCTCAAACATCTTCCTCTCCCCCTTCCCCTCCACCACACCCCTCCCCCCACCAAGGGCACCATTACCCCACTGGGAGCAGGGATGTCTGAAGAGCACTTTTCTTACTCATCAGGCATCCTTCTAAATCTGCTGTCTACGTGCTGAGTTCTTTGGTGCCCCCATGAGGACCAGGCTTTGGAAATGCAAGAGCCAAGCACTGATTTCTGAATTCCACTATGTCACTTGTCCCTTGAAGCAATGAATGTGAAGTGCCCTAGCTGCCTAGGAAGGGGAATGTGCCATAACTAAAAGGAACCAAAGGGACAAAAACCTCAGTGAATAACTGGAAATAGTATCCTGTCACCTTCCCCATCGTCCTTCAGCTGCCCACATGTCTATGGCTCTGTCTGCTTTCCTTTCATGCTTTGTCCCTTTTGAACTTCTCCCCTCCAAAGTCCTTAGTAAAAGCATCAGATAATTAGATGCTGTAATTGCTGTTTGCACAGAGACTAGAGGAAAGGGTAAAAGGGGCTTTTGGCTAGTCATGTAGGGGTGAAACAGCATGAACAAATCAAGGAACAGCAAGTAATGGAATGTGGTTAACTGTGTAGAGGTAAATGGTATAATATCATAAAGCGTGACCAGAGGAGCATGATGCTTTACTTGGTTCAAGAAGGTCTTAGAGAGAAGGTGTTATTTTGAGTAATTCTGAGTTTCATAATATTCTCATTAATTATGTTAGAATACAAGTTTATTTTTAAAAATTTTAATCATGTAAAGCTTAATAAATAAACAGTATACATACAACAACAACAACAACAAAATAGGATGTGGTTAAGAAGTAGGGAGCAGGGCTTCCCTGGTGGCACAGTGGTTAAGAATCCGCCTGCCAATGCAGGGGACACAGATTCAAGCCCTGGTCTGGGAAGATCCCACATGCCACAGAGCAACTAAGCCCGAGTGCCACAACTACTGAGCCTACACTTTAGAGCCTGCAAGCCACAACTACTGAAGCCCATGTGCCACAACTACTGAAGCCCGCACACCTAGAGCTCATGTTCCGCAACAAGAGAAGTCACTGCAGTGAGAAGGCCACGCGCTGCAATGAAGAGTAGCCCCCGCTCGCTGCAATTAGAGAAAGCCCGTGCACAGCAATGAAGATCCAATGCAGCCAAAAATAAATAAATAAATAAATTTTTTAAAAAAAGAAAAGAAGAATTAGGGAGCAAGTATCCCATTTATGTTTTTAAGAAGACTATTTGTACATGGACATACATATGTGAGCAAAGGTAAAGAAGAAGATGTTGGGAGGCAGTGGAATTGGGAAGGAGACTTCCATGCTTTTTCTCTATATGCTCTATTTTGTTTAAATTACTTCCAGTGAGAAAGTATCTGTGTTCCATAGAAAAATGAAAGGCAGGATGCATGTGGAAGATAAGTGGCAGATAAAGATGGATAGACAGGCAGGAAGGATGGAAAGAGATGCCTTCACTAGGAGTTTGATCATTATTGTGAAGCTGGTAAAGCACAGACAGAATTTGAGAGTCCTAATTAGTATCTTTTGATTATTAAATCAACACACACTTATTGTAGGGGATTTGGAAAATACAAAGATATATAAAAATAAAATGAAAATCATTAGTAGTCCCATCCCCAAGAGATAGCCAATGTTGACATTTTGGTATATTTTCTACCAATTTGAATTCAATTTCTTTGAATTTTGCTTTTCAAAGAAAATTTTAATTTTATACAGTCCAATTTATGGTTCCAAGATCATAAAAATGTTCACCTATTTTTAATGGTGGAACTTTCATTTTATATTTAAATATTAAGTCTAGCTACAATTTCCTTTGGTTTAAGAAATGAAGTAAAGATCCAGGTTGCTTTAAGTAAAACTTTTAATGAAGTATAAGATACATACAGAGAAGTGTACAAAACATAAATGTACAGGTTGATGAATTTTCACAAGTAAACTCCCTCATGTACCACACCATCCAGTTCAAGAGACAGAACACAACCCACACAGCAGAAGTCCCCTTAATTTCCCCTCCCAGTCATCACCTCCCCTGGGTAGCCACTATCCTGGTTTATATCCCCAGATATTAGTTCTGCCTGTTTTGGTATCTGGCTTCTTTATCTCAGCATTATACTTGTGAGATTCATCCATATTTTTGCATGTAGTTATAGATTACTTATTCTCATTCCTATATATATTACCATAGTATGAATATATCAATACTGTGATTTACTTATCCATTCTACTGTCTTTGGACATTTGGGTTGCTTCCAGTTTAAGGCTATTATGAATAATATGAATTCTATGAACATTCTTATATGTGTTTTTTGGTAATCATATATATACATTTCTGTTGGGTACATACCTAGGAGTGGAATTTAAGGTAGAGGGTATAGAGTGTTCAGCTTTAGCAGATACTACCAAACAGTTTTCCAAAGTAGTTGTATCAGTTTACATTCCCACCAACAATATATGAGAGTCCAATTGTTCCATGTTCTTGTCAACACTTGGTATTGCCTGACCTTTTAATTTTAGCCATTTTGGTAAATATACGTAGACATACTTATCAGAGTTTTAATTTGCAATTCCCTGAGAATTAGTGAAGTTGTGTACCTTTTATTGACCATTTGAACATCCTCTGTGTGAAGAGTCTATTCAAGTTTTTTTCCATTTTTCTATTGGGCTATTTGCCTTTCTCTTATTGATTTGTATTTCTTTGCAGTACCTTCTACTCTGTGGCTTGTCCTTTCATTCTCTTAATGATGTCTTTTGATGATGAGAAGTTCTTAATTTCAATCTAACTTAGTTTATTAATATTTTTCTTTATAGTTAGTGCTTTGGTGTCTTGCCCATTCTAAGGCTGCAGACATTCTCTTACATTTTCTTCTAAGAGCTTTATTGTCTTACTACCATATTTAGATCTACGATGCATCTGGAATTAATTTTTGTGAATGGTTTAAGGAAGGGGGTCAAGAGTCATTTTTTTCACATGGCTATTAAATTGAATCAGCACCATTTATTGAAAAGACATCCCTTCTCTACTACATTTTGGTGTCACCTTTGTTGTAAATCAGTGATCATCTGAGGGTCTCTTCCTAAACCGTCTACCATGTTCCATTGGGCCATTTGTCTCTTCTGGCACATACACCACACTGTCTTAATACTATGGCTTTATAATTAGTCTAGATATCTAATAGTGGAAGTTCCCTCAACTTTGTTCTTGTTCTTCATGATTATTTTGGCTAATTTTGGCCTTTTTCCTTTCCATACAAATTTTATAATCAGATTGTTAATGTCCATTTTAAAAGCCTACTGGAATTTTGAATGGTGTGCATAATTTACAGATAGATTGGGGGAAACTGACATCTTTACAATACTGAGTCATCCAGTCTATGAACATGGTATATCTCTCCATCTATTTAAGTCTCATTTAATTTCTCTCAATATGTCTTCTTGTATTCAGTAGAGAAATCTTGTACATCTTTATTATATTTATTCCTATAAACATGATGTGTTTTGAGGTAAATGGTATCATTTTTAAATTTTCATTTTGCATTTTTGTTACTAGTATATTGAGTACAATTGATTTTTATATATTGACCTTGTATTCAGCAGCCTTGCTAAACTTACTTAGTAATTCCAAAAGTTTATCTATAGATTCTTTTGGATTTTCTAAATACTCAATCATGTTACCTCCTAATAATGACAGTTTTATTTCTTACTTTCCAATCCATATGCCTTTTATTTCTTTCTCTGGCCTTGCTGCAATGACTAGGACTTCTAATGCAATGTTATATAGAAGTGATGATAGCAGACATCCCACGGAGAAAGCTTTCAACATTTCACCATTAAGTATGATGTTTGCTTTAAGTTATTTGTAGATACTCATCAGATTAAGGAATTTCCTTTACTAAGACTTTATTTTAAGTCATGAATCAATATTGAGTTTTATAAAATTATTTTTCTGCATCTATTGAGATGACTATATTCTTTTTCTCTTTACTCTGTTGTTGTGGGGAATTACCTTGACTTATTTTGACTACTCTTGAATTCCTGAAACCTATCCCACTTGGTTATGATGCATTACCCTTTTTATGTTTGTTTAATTCATGTTGATTATATTTTGTTTAGGATTTCTCTACCTATGTCCATGAGAGAGTTTGGGCTTTAATTTTCTTTTCTCATAATGTCCTTGTCAAGCATTGGTATAAGAGTTTTTCTTGAGAATGAGCTGAGACATGTTACCTCTTTTTCTATTCTCTGGAGAATTATTTTAAACATCTTTGAAGACTTTACTAGAAAGACCATCTAAGCCTAGAGTCTCTTTGTTTGATTGTTTATCTGTTTGGTGGGAAGGTCTTTAAGAATGAATTCAATTATTTAATGGATATAGCTCCATTCAGATTTTCTATTTCCTCTTGTGTTAGCTTTGTTTTTTTAAGGAATTTGTTTATTTCATCTAAATTGTCAAATATTTTGGCATAAAACTGTCCATAATATCCTTTTATTAATAATCCATTTCATCCTTAAATGTCTAACCATTTTTTCCCAATATCACTTGTTGAATAATAAATCTTACAAAATGATACATATGCTACCTCTATTATATATGAATTTCATTTAATCAGTCATTCAAAAATATGTATTGGCTGAAACTATGATTCAGTCATTATTCCAATGCTAGGAATATAGCATTAAACAAGACAACATTCTTGCTTCATGAAGCTTACATTTAGTGAAGAAAACAGACAATAAACAAGATAATGATAAGGGTTCTGAAGAGGAGGAAGGGGAAGAACTGTTTTACATAAAATAGTCAGAGAAGGGTCACCTTGATGAGGTCATATCTGATCAGAGACCTGAATGATGTGAGGGAATGATCCATAAAAAGACCAGAAGGAAGAAGTATAAAGGCCCCACAGCAGAAATGTACTTGGCATGTTCCAGGAAGAGCAAAAAGGCCAGTGAGACTGTAGCAGAGTGAGTAAGAAGGAGAGAAGCAGAGATGTATTTAGAAACCTAGGCAGGGGACAGATAATGCAGTGACCTGCAGACCATGGTAATGATTTGGGATATTCTAAATGTAATGGGAAAACAATGGTTTTGAGCAGGCAGGTAACATGATCTGACATGTTTTGAAAGATCTCTCTAACAAATGTGTGTAGAAGAGACCGTAAGAGGAAGAAATGGAAGTATAGAAGTCAGTTAGGAGCTATTGCAATAATCCAAGCAAAGGATGGTTATGGCTTGGACTATGGTGGGAACCATGGAGGTAAGGAGAAGTAGTCAGATCCAGGCTATATTTTGAAGGTGGAGTCAAAAAAGTTTGAAGAGGACTTGCTGATGGCCTAAATGTGGAAGTTACAGGAAAGAGGAGACTCAAAGATAACTCCTAGGTTTTGGGCCTGAGCAAAAAGATGGTGGTGCCATTCTAGGGGCCTTTTCAGGAAGGGAGCAGGTTTGGAGGAGGGGAGGTTGGGAATCAGGACATGTTAAGTTTCAGATCCTCTTAGACACCCAAGTGAGAATGGAAGTGGGCAAGTGAATATATGGGTCTGAATCTCAGAAGAATGATGAAAACCAGAAATACAAACTTGGGAGTCACACAAATAGATATTTAATACTACAGGACAGGATAAATTCATCTAGGAATGAAGCCTGAGCCCTGAGATAATCTAGCTTCAGAACTCAGGAAGAGAGGATCCATAGCAAAGAAGACAGAGGAGTATCCAGTAAGGTGAAATTCTCGTATGTATATGAGCCTGTTTCTGAATTCTCCACTCTGTACTCCTGATCTTTTTGTCTGTTCTTGTGTCAGTTTTGATTCTTTTAATTCCAATTAACAGACAACCCAACTCAAATCAACTTCAGCAATGAAAGGAAAACCAGGTTTGACTCCAATAATGTCACTTAGATGCAGTTTCTCTCCATTTTTCTGCTATGCTCTCCTCCGTGGGCGACTCATCCTTGGAGGCTAGGGTCCCACAAGCAGGAAAAGAGTGAATGCTGCTGGGCATCACAATCCACAGATGTCCACCACAATTATTGATTACAATTCCTCTGCCAACACCAAAGGGGTTTAATTACTTTACCTATGGATACACTTTTCATAAGTAGTAGGACTTTTATGTTTACATGACTATGATTCTTTTAAAAAAAAATTCCAGCTATTCACTCATATTTATTCTGAAAGAATCTATACTTATAATCTGTCTCCTTCTACTCTGGTCATATGGGCCTGTTCCCCCAAAGCACCTTAAATTTTTCTTGCCTACAAAGCACATTTCATCCTCATTCCTCCCCTAGAATACTTTCTCCCTTTCTCTCTTCCTATCCATAAATTTACCCTCCTTCAACACACAGATCAAATCTTCCCTGCTCCATGATATCCTTCCCAATTATCACATCTAGCAGTGTTATCTCTGTCCTCCTGTATACTTTACAGCATAAATAACATTTTTTTAAATGGTCCAGATTTGTCAAGTATCTTTTCCTATCTGCCAATCTCCCAATTAGAGTGTAAATTCCTCCAGGAAGAATCCTTGTTTCATATTTCTATATAATCTTCTGAGCAATCTGCCCAACCTTAAACAAATAGTTTCTATGCTGAATATTTTTAAACAATGGGCTGGTTAAGCTACCACCCTATTTTCTCTCCTCTTATTTTCTAAAGAATGAACAGCAGCAGAAGAAAGCAATAAAGGAATAATGTTTGTGGTTTATGATGTGAACTCTGCTCTGTAGGTGAGCTTCATCATTTGGGAATGGTTGTAAGTACTTAGTATATAGTACCCTGGGTGCTGAAGCTTTGGTTTTAGGTACTCTGCAAGGTGCTGGGGTACAGTGATGAATAATATAGACATAGCATATGTCCTTGTGAAGCTCAAATATTTCTTTTCCAGTTCTGTAATTAATTATTACCTTCTTTTCATAATAGCTTTTAATTAAAATAAGTTCTTAATTTTAATGTCATCAATTTTCTCAATTCTTTCTTAAGTTAAGTTTGCTTTTTGCATCTTATTTAAGAAGTCCTTCCCATGCAGGGATCATGAAGGTATTCTCTTGTATTATCAAAATGTTTATAGTTTTTCCTTTCATGTTTAAGTTTTTAAATCCCTTTGAAATTGATTTTCATGTATTGTATACGATAGTCAGATGATGTTTTTCCATATGCATATCCATGAGTCGCAGTACCCATTTATTGGAAAATTCAATGTTGAACTGTAATGCATACTTTGCAATACATAAAGAGTCCATAAATGCACAGGTTTGTTTCTGGGCTCCCTATTTTGTTCTGTTGGATTGTTTGGTTATTCTTGAATCAATTTCACTCTGTTGTTATTACTATAGCTTTATTATAAGACTTGATATCCATAGAGCAAGTCCTCTGACCTAGTTCTTCTTTAAAATGTCTTAGCTATGATTGCGGATATTTCTTTTTTTTTTTTTTTTTTTTTTTTTTTTTTTGCGGTATGCGGGCCTCTCACTGTTGTGGCCTCTCCCATTGTGGAGCACAGGCTCCGGACGCGCAGGCTCAGCGGCCATGGGTCACAGGCCCAGCCGCTCCGCGGCATGTGGGATCTTCCCAGACCGGGGCACGAACCCGTGTCCCCTGCATTGGCAGGCGGACTCTCAACCACTGCGCCACCAGGGAAGCCCGATTGCGGATATTTCTATTGCTCCTTATAGTTCTGTCATCCTTTCCTTTATATACTATGCTATGTTAACAACATATATTTAATATCTCAAACTGATATTTTTCCTGGTAAAAATAACTTTTTACCCCTAGTGATATTTTTAACCATAACATCTGCTTTATCTGATATTGTGCTTATTGTTTTGACAGTATCCCATCCTTTCACTTTCATTCTCTCAACAGTTTTGTTACAGATAAGTCTTTCTTGATTAGCTGTGATGTTATACACTCTGCTTCTATTCTTTCCCTGGTTATTCTAGAAAATACAATATACATTATTAACTTATTAGTCTAAGAATGACTATTAATCTTACTCTCCTTCCAGGTAATACCAGGATGCTAGACTCCTTTCTTAACTTGTATGCCATTGTTGTCTTATTTTCAATTCTCTATATTTTAATGCATAAGATATTAAAATTCTATTTTATATTTCATTTTTCCTACATTTACATTTACCCACATATTTACTTCTTTTTAAAATACTTCATCCCTTACTAGCTCTCAGCTTTTACCACTGGAGTCACTTTCCTTCTGCCTAAAGGAAAAATCAGTGAAGATTTCCTTTAGGGAGGCAAACTCACAAAGTGTTGGCAAACTCTACATTTTCTTTATATAGAAGTGTCTTTACATTGTCATTTGCTTGAAAGATATTTTCTCTGTGCATAGAGTTCTAGGTTATCAGCTAGTTCACTATAGAAATCATTCCACTGTCTTCTGGCTTCCATTGTTGGTATTGGGAAGTGTGTAAATCACTTTTCAAGGCAATGTGGTTTTTTCTGGATGTTTTTAGAATTTTCTCTTTGCCTTTGGTGCTCTGCTTGTGAATTTTTGGCTTGATATGTTTTAATGATTCTGGAAAAATGTCAGTCATTATCTCCTCAAATAGTTGCTTCTACTCATTCTCCCTTGCCTTTTTGTACTCCAATTAAATGTACATTAGAACTTCTCATTCTATCCTCCATGCCTTTTTAAAAAAATTTATTGAAGTATAGTTGATCTAACCTCCATGTCTTTTAACCTCTGTTCCATATTTTTTATATTTTTGTCTCCCTATGCAGCACTTTGGATAATTTCTTATAATGTATCATCCAATTCACTAACCTCTCTTTGATCTGACCTAGTATGTTATCTAATGGTAATCCATTAAGTTTTTAAATTTCAGTTTTATATTTTTATTTCTAGAAGTTCTAGTTGGTCTTTTTCTTTTTTTTTTTTTTTTTTTTTTTTTTTTTTTTTTTTTTTTTTTTTTTGTGGTATGCGGGCCTCTCACTGTTGTGGCCTCTCCCGTTGCGGAGCACAGGCTCCGGATGCGCAGGCTCAGCAGCCATGGCTCACGGGCCCAGCCGCTCCGCGGCATATGGGATCCTCCCAGACCGGGGCACGAACCCGTATCCCCTGCATCGGCAGGCGGACTCTCAACCACTGCGCCACCAGGGAGGCCCTAGTTGGTCTTTTTCAAACCTGCCTAGTCGCTTTTAACTGTTGCCCATTCCCTGAAAATATTTACAAGCTTGCTTTTATTTCTATGAACATAATAAACATAGTTATTTGTCTCTGATTAAATATATAAAGAATCTGTGAGTCTTTTTTTTTTCTTTCTATCAGTTACATCTGCTAGTTCTCTCATCATGTTTTGTTTCCTCATGTGCTTTGTTCTTTCTGACTGTACTGCTCATTGGCCCTGGAAAACTAGGAAGATGTTTTCCTTTAGAGAAGATTCATCTTTGATTCTGCCAGGTATCAGGGGAGGGGAGGGGGCAGGGAACACCAGCAACCTGGAACTACCTTAAAGCCAATTTTTCCTACATTTACATTTACCCACTTATTTACCTCTTTTTAAAATATTTCATTCCTTTAAGTATTTTACAACCCAAAGACTCTCTTTTTTCCTTGCTGCCAAAAAGACAGAATACTTCCTACATATATGGCAGCTTGCCTATGTGATTCTTTATACAACCCTTCTTCTTTCGCAACTTTGAATCAAACTATGCCAGGAGGGTTTCTTCTACCAGCTGTACATCCAGTTTTCACAACAATTGCTGTAAGAAAGGGATATAGCTTTTTCACATCAGGGTGCACTTTTCACCTTAAAGAATATGACTTTTCTGGTACTTTCTAAGATCTACCGCTGCTGGTGTCTCTTGCCATCTCTGTGCTGCCTCCCTTCAGTTCTCCCCACGTGGCTTCTACCTGATCTCATCTACTTGGGACAGTCTTAACACACATTTTGAAGTCTACAGATTAAATTTCTCTCCTAATTTTGCTGGAAATGGGGTTTACAAAATTTTCATTATTATTTTTTCACCTTCCTTGTTGCTTCTAAATAGTTTCAAGGAAGAGAGGGGGAAATGCCAACTATTGCAATAATGTTTATACACAAAGGTTGGAATCATCTTGACTCCTCTCTCTCATATCCAGTACAAAAATACATCATTAATTCCTGTCAACTCCACCTTCAAAATATATTCAGATCTTGTCCACTTCTCACCACCTCCATCTCTACCCTAGTCCTAGCCACCATTGTATTTTACCTGGATGATTGCATAGCCTCCTAATTAGTTGTCCTGAATACACCTTAGCTGCCTTGCAGTCTATTCCCATACAGCATTTACATTTATTTTTTTTAATTGAAGTATAATTGATTTACAATGTTATGTTAGTTTCAGGTGTACAGCAAAGTGATTCTGTTATACTGAGAATATATATATATATATATATATATATATATATATATATATATATATATATATATCCTTTTTCAGATTCTTTTCCATTATAGGTTATTACAAGATATTGAATATAGTTCCCTGTGCTAGACAGTAGGGCCTTGTTGTTTATCTATTTTATATATAGTCATTTTGTATCTGCTAATCCCAGACTCCTAATTTATCCCTCCCCTCACCTCTGTTCCCCTTTGATAACCATAAGTTTGCTTCCTATGTTTATGAGTCTGTTTCAGTTTTATAAATAAGTTCATTTGTGTCATATTTTAGATTCCACATATAAGTGATAAAATATGGTATTTGTCTTTCTCTTTCTGACTTACTTCACTTAGTATGATAATCTCTAGGTCCATCATGTTGCTGCAGATGGCATTATTTCATTCTTTTTTATGACTGAGTAATATTCCATTGTATATATGTACCACATCTTCTTTATCCATTCATTTGCCAATGGACATTTAGGTTGCTTCCATGTCTTGGCCATTGTAAACAGCAACATTTACATTTTTAAGACATAAGCCAGATCATGCCACCTATGCTCAAAATCTTCCAATGGCTTCCTACCATAGTAGAATAAAATCCAAAGTCTTTAGCATGGCTGTGAGGCTCTAATTCCCTCCCCCTCCCCTTCTCCCATGATTGTTGCATTCTAGCCACCATATTATCCTCCTTGTTGTTCTCCAAACAGGTCAAGCATACTCCCACCTCAGGACCTTTGCACTTGCTAAACTGCTCCACCCCTAGGCTCCCTCATGGCTCACTCCTCACTTCATTCACATCTCTGCTCAAATATCACTATGTCGGGAGATCTTCCTTGAACAACCTCTCTCACACAGCATCACTACCCCGCACATCCACTCCATGTCTCCTTACCCAGTTTATTTCTCATCTTGGCACTTATCACCACCTTACGTATTTTATATTTACTTGCTTCTTTGTTTGGCGTTGTTTGCTTTCCCCCACCAAGATATAAGCTCTACGAGAACAGGGCCTTTGTCTGTTTTTGTTCACTGATATATCACAAGCATCTAAACGGTGCTTGGCATTATAGTAAGTGCACAATAAATGTCACTGAATGAATGCTGCGGCTACAGAGGAACCCAATTGCAGGAAGTAGAGTGAAAGCAGAGACTGGGCAGCTCCTCCATCTCTGCTGCCACACCGTCTCTCACTACCTGCCTTCCAGCTTCTCTGCTCACTCAGCCACCTCCAACATCACCATTTTCAGCCTGAGTCTACAAGTCCTTCCCACCTGAGGTTCCTCAGCTTGGTGTCTAAATCCCAAATATCAGATTGGTCTGCCTTAGTCCAAGAACCCTTCCAGAGTCCAATTAGCCACTGTTGGGGGATAGACGGTGGGTGGGGTCTGTTCACATGCCAAGTAGAGTCACCCTCTCCAGGCTCTTAACAAATGGGAAAGATGCTGGGGATCTTTAATTCAGATAGAGGACAAGCCTCCACTAACACATCCCTGACACTGGCAGAGAGAACAGTTGTGACTTCTACAAGGGTGCCTCTAACAAATGCCTTCAGAGTCCTGGCAAGTGATATAAATGAGTGAAGAGGGCAGGCTGGTAAAGATGGCAAACTAGGGAGTCTCTGCTACATCCAAAGAGGGGTGGCTACTATAACTAACTACTGCCAAGGAGGAATGTGGACCTGGCGTTGCCAGATCTTCTGATGGTTCAAGAGAAACCAAGAAATTTGGCCATTTGGAAATTGTAGTGTGAAATCTCCCACTTTCAACTAATCCAATTTTTAAAAAATAAAGCACTGTGCAGACCAAATAAAACACATCTGCTAACCAAATTTGGTTCAGGGCTACCCGTGTGCAATTCTGTTTTATACAGTCAGCTCAAAAATAGGACACAGGTAATTTATCACCCTCAAGAGCAATGTTTCCCAGGGGGTTCAATGTGAAGATTTCATTAGCTGGGGGAACCAGAACTCTCGGTCCCCTTGCACAGCACCTGCCTTCATCTTCTCTACCAGTCCCGGTACAAACTCCCACCAATTTTACCCATGAGAGACAAGGCTTAATGGAAAGAATTAGGGCTTTGGAATCAAACAAACTGGGTTAAAACCCAATGCTACCTCTTAGCTTTCCTTAACTTCTCCAAAACTCAGTGTCCTCATCTGCAACCTGGGAATACTAATTCCTACCTAGAAAGGTTCTAAGGAACGGAATCAATATAAGTAAAGTGCTTGGTGCATAATAGAGGCACAGAGTAGATAACCCTTATTAATAGACTAGGAGTCGCCCTCACCATAGAAAGGCATGATAAAATTTTCCATAATGTAAACGTTTTGAAAGGAAGGTTGCAGGAGGACACAGCTACAACCTGAAAACAAAAGCAAGCGCTCTCCACTCTCCACTCTGTGTCTAGACACGGAAGAATCTGGGAAGTGCTCAGATCGACAGCCTACAGGGTTCCTGTACTCCCGGGACAGAGATTGTGTCTTTGAAGCATTACACGCGGTGTCCTCAACAAAACCACCTTTAGAAAAATTTCCTAGAACTTTTCAGAATTATTCTGGCAGGACCCAGCTTCCCTTCTTGGCCTATAAACCCTTGTGCCTCCACAAATTACCCTGACAGCCTCCTCCCACTCCAAGGGCCTCTACTTCCTGTTCCAAACTACTACCGTGTTGAGCAATCCAGTTATGGAAATAGCTCCTGGGTGGCAGACGAACGCCTGTGTTCCAGAGGCTTGTTTAGCTGCTTCTCCCTCCTGCATGTCAGAAGGGAGGGTGCTGTTATCACTTGCAAGGACTCAAGGAACACTTTATATTTCCTTCTTCTTCCTCTTCCCTCTAGCCTCAATATGCTCCTAATAAGAAAATTTTTTAACATCTAAAGTGGAGTTTTTCAACCTCAACCCTATGAGCATTTCAGTCTGAACAATCCCTTGTTTGGGGGGCCATCCTGTGCATTGTGGGATGTTCAGCAGCTTCCCTGGTCTCTACCCACTGGATGCCGGTAGCAGGTATGCTGTCCCCAGTCGCAACAACCAAAAATGTCTCCAGACATTGCCAAGTGTTCCCTAGGAGGCGAAATCACCCCTGGTTGAAAACCACTAGTCTAAAAGATAGTGGAAAACCAAGGCCAATATTGTCCTGGCAAAAAAAAATGAGATTATACAGTTTATTTCCACATACACTATTAGACAAAGTATTTCAACTTATAAATTTGTAAATATGAATACAGAACTGAAGAAATGTCGCATCCTAAGCCAGAAATACATAAAGGAACAAGAGAAGAATGAACTTACAATGCTCGCAACTATTTCTTCTGTCTTTGTGGCTTCCTGTGTAAGTCTTATTTGTTTCCTCCAAATTATCCTGTTCTCCAGTCAATGTGATAACCATTTTATGCCAAGCCTTCTCTGAAGTGCCATGCAATCTGCATTGGAGAGAAAAACTCCTAATGCCTCTCTGAGCACTCCCCATGAGGTGTGGTGGCTCTACAGCACACACTCAACAGGTATCACTGGAGAACGGAAGCCCCCAAAGAAGATTTCCCAGTGAAATCAGAAGAAAGCATCACGTCCTCCTGGTATGGTTTCAAACACCACCAGATTCCCATCATGGCCAAGAAGCAAAACACAAGGCTAAAAAAGCAGTGTGAGAGGTTACAACACCCAAGGAGAAATCCTAATCTATTTCTTCGTTAGGCAGAGGGAGTTTCCCATGGTACACTCCCCTCTTGAAAAGAAAGAAAATCTGCTTTCCAGTCTGCACAGGGCTTACACTAGCCACAGCTTATTCAGCTTTGGGGGTTATACATACAAAGCTGCCTCTCCTCCCCACAGCACTGGACTTCCCAGCTCCACTCCCAACGCCCCCCGACCCCAGAGAGATGTTGACATGTTCCTCCTCTGATGCTTGTGGACAGGCAGATGCTGGGTGCAGGGGATTCTGTCTTTTGGGGTCCATTACTTCTGCAATCCCAGGCCACCACCTGTCTCAGTCTGGATCCCCTCAATCCTAGATTCTGGCCAAGGCCTCCTAACTTGTCTCCCTGGTTTAGAGTTTTCCCTCTAATCCAGGTTTCACACAGATGTTGATCTTTCAAGAGTACAATCCAGAAGGGCCCAGAATCCTTCTGTGGTTTCTCGTTCCCTATCACTGGATACAATCCCAGCTTCTTCTGTGCACAGATTTGTGAAACACACCCAAATGGCTGGCTCAGGAGGTGTCTGAGCAGGAGCAGGATAAGCACTGAGTGAAACAGGTATGCACACGTGGGGGATTCATCCATTGTATAGATGGTGAAGGGAGAAAGGGGTGGAGGCTGTTAGATGCAGTGACCTTAAAGTTTCCTTTCAATCCTGACTTGCCAGGATGCTGGGAACTCCTGGACCCTCCATTCAGGTCCTGCCATCCAGGTCCTGCCATCATATGACCCCAAGACTCCTGCAAAGTGATGCCAAATGGTCCTCCACGAATGCTCCTGCATTGTCCAGCACATGATTACCCCACTTCCACAGCATGACTTCTTTTCTGCTTATCTTTTATTTTTTTAATTACAAAGGAATGATGCTGGTGGCAACAGAATAAAACAATACTGAAATATTTACGATAAAGTCTCTCGACCACTGCACTCCCATGGTGCAGTGCATGGTGGCCACTAGCAAGCATACATCGTGTGCCCTCCAGTCCTTCTCCATGACACATACACATACGCATGCGCACACACCCCACTCATTTGATACTTGATCTTATACTGTGCCTTAGGGAGGAGGACATTTAATTCTTACATGCATTGACTCATCTCTCCAGCTCCCCAGGAGGTTAAGGCTAGTTAGTTCATCTGCTTCAATTGCTATTATTCCACCAATGAGGAAATGGGAGGCAGGGAGATCAGGTACCCTCCTCAAAGTCACAGATTAGTTGGTGACAGAGTTAAGGCCAGAATAAGAACTCTTAGCCCAGTGTTTGTTATTACACTGTAAGTGCTCTTCTCCCCACAGTGCAGGGTGTATGCAGGCAGCAGGGAGAAATAAATACTTGCTGGAAAAAAAATAACCTACAGAGGCAGGAGAGCACAGTGGTTAAATACTTGGACTCTGAACTCAGGCTGCCTACGTTAGGATCTAGCTGTCGTTTACTTAACTATGTGACCTGAGTCGATCAACTGGGCCTCAGTTTCATTGTCTGAAACTGGGGTAATGATAGTACCTCCCTTATAGGATTGTTGTGAGAATTAGATAAGTTAACATCTATAAGGCACCCAAAACAATGCCTGATACCTATGCTAATAAAATCAGCATCATAGTACTAATATAGTCCCCCAAATACAGTAAATATCATCCTTCTTAAAATTTAAGCTGGCAAATCAAAACTAAATCTTGTTAACTCAGTTCCTTGTTCAAAAAGAAATCAGCATGCGGGGAAAACTCACATGCTATTAGTCCACAAAATATTTAAGTGACACCGTGACTGAAATCATTTCTACAAGTAGGAATGACCTCATAATGACCTCATAGATCAAAAGCATTGTAACACCTACTGCACCAAAGAATAAGAAACCTTAACAGCCTCTAGCAGTAATTATCTAAGTAAAGTAGGCTGCAAAAATGTTGAAGAATTGTTTTTGCCATGATAATATTTCGAGTGAATTGCTGCTTCTATACTAAAAGTACTGGTGTTGCAGAACTGGCATACTAATAGAAAGATTATTATAGAAACACTATTAAAATGAATCAGACATTATTAAAGATTCAACACTACAACAGTGCCTGATTACAAGAGATTTCAAGCTGTATTGCTTAATGGGCAGAAAAAAGTGCTAATTAAGCCCACTCTTAGAGGATGTCCCTAGGCAGGTCTGTAAACCACAGGCAGCAAGAGGTCTATGGACTAAATGCAGAACCAGTAACGCCAGCCCAGATGGACACAGTCCTACCAGGAAGATAGGGAGTGAACAGGAAAAGCCAAGGTTTTCTGCACAGGAAGGGTAACCTGGTAAAGCAGACAACTATCCAAACTTATTTGAACCTCAGGGTTTGGGGGGTTTTTTTTGTTTGTTTGTTTTCCTTAACTGCTTTGTCAGCAACACTTCTAATTCCTCCTTTGCTTAAGTGAAGAAACCCAAATAACCCACCATAGATTAGCGACCCTTAATAAACAGTATAAGCAGGGAGAGGCAGAGAAAGCCTTACCATTATCACCAAAGCCTTCTCAGGCAACCAGAAGACACTGAATAGCTCTACCGGCAGCACCTCGGCCAAAAGCATCTCTCACTGAAAACAGCCTAAAGCTCTCAGTGGTTCTCAGAGTTGCTAGACTAAAGGTATTAGCCATGCGTTGCAGGATCTATTTTGCTTTCCCACCTTGTTAATTAACTAATCAGGGATGGCAACGCGCCTCACAAATATAAAGAGTCAGGGAAATGCTAAGTAAATTCGTCTACACGTTCTGTCAATGCTCAATTAGGAAAGGGGGAAGCGCGAGGGGCTGAGCTTTCCCCAGAATGCTGCAAGCTAGGGGCTAGACTCGCTAACGTACAAGCGGAGAGAGACCCGTGTGCCCTGCAGCAGCCTCCAGCCCAGAGCAGGGCTCTCGGCAGGACTTCTGGAAAGGAAACCTGGACCAGGGCCACCCCGGGGCAAAGGCAACGCTGCTCGCGAGGCGCATCCTCGCAGCTCAGCCTCCATCTCTCCGCATCTCTCATATGTCAACAAACCCGGACCACAAAGTGAAACTTTCCGGGCCCCCGCTGTCGCGCTGGTTGTCTGCCCTCTGCCTGGGAGCGCGGCACGGGGACAGGTGTGGGGCCGAGGCTCGGGAGGGGCCCCTGCCCCCAGCCCCAGCGATTGTGTAATCGGCCCGAGAGGGGGGTGCTCGGGACCAGCCCCACGCCGGGATGCGGAGGCGCAGCCCGGGGACCCGGCTGCAGGCGCGGCGCCCGGAGGTGTGGGGGGGATGGGGAGGACGGTCGTCCCGCCCCCCGGGACCGCCCCCGGGAGGCAAGGGGAGCCGCGGCGCTGACACAGCCCGGAGGGGGCGCCCGCGCGGCGGACCGCTGCCGAGTAGGGGGACGCGATGGCTCGGCAGCGCGGCCGGCCTTACCTGCGCGCCGGGCCGGCACGGCGGGAGGCGGCTCGGGATGCCGGGGCGACGGACGGCGGTCGGCAGCGCCGGCAGCCACCGGGGCCACGACATGTAAGGAACCGCGGCGGCGGCGGCGGCGGCGGCGGCGGCAGCGGCGGCGGCGGCGGCGGCGGCGGCGGCGGCGGGCGCGGGACTGACAGCCCCAGGCCCCGCCTCCAGGCCCTGGGCCCCGCCCCCTCCGCGGCCGCACGGCTGGCCCCGCCTTCTCCGCCCACCGCTGGGGTCAAGCTCGGTCCACCGGCCCGGAGGGCGGGGCCCCTCGCTTCCGATTGGCCCGGGAGATAACCGCCCCGCCCACTCCCCACCCCCTCCTTGGCGGGGAAGCGGCGCGTGCGCGGTGGCTGCGATGGGCAACGCATAAGTGCTGAGTGCTGGCGTTCTGGGTCCGCTACAGCTGGTATTGGGCATCCTTCCTTATCCGGAACGACTGAGAGCCTTGGGTGACCTGAAGAACCAGGAGTCAGACTCAGACTCCACCGTGAATTGTCTTTATTCACCCGTGAACGAATCTGCGGGAAAAAAAGTCAAACCGGAATGGGCCAGGCTCTAACCACAGGAGACCGCGAAACTAGGAACTGCAACAGAAAACGAACCGCTAGCCCGGACGTATCTGCGACAGGTCTAGGGGTGCTTTATCCACGCGCTGGATTCGCTCCCTGGTCAACAAGTGTGATGGGTGTGCAGAAGGTCCAGTAGTTGTGAAGCGAGGTTAGAGCATTAAGGTTGTGCCGACGGAGGAAGTGAGGGATGTTGAAGAAAGTAGCCTCTCTCCAGCGCTTACTTCCTTCTCCCCACCCCCCACCCCCACCCCTGTATATCTCACCGCTCCCTCTGCGGTTCCCGCCACCCTCAGCCTGTAAATAAGACCAAGACTCTCCCAAAAAGAATCAACTGAGACCCAGCAATTCCACTCCTAAGTATTACACAAGGGAAACATATATCTACACAAAAACTTGTACACAAATGTTGTAGCGTATTCATAATGGCCCAAAATTGGAAATAATCGAATGTCCGTCGTTTGATGAATGGATAAACAAATTATGGTTTATCCATACAATGGAATTTCACTGGGCTATGAAAAGGACTGAAGTACTGATCCACGGTATTATATGGACGAACATTGAAAACTAAGTGAAAGAAGCCAGGCACAAAAGATCATATTGTATATAAGTCCACTTGTATGAAATGTCCAGAACAGGCAAATCTATATAGACAGGAAATAGGTTGGTGGTTGCCAAGGGCTGGGGGAAGGGAGAATGGAAAGTGACGGCTAATGGGCATGAAGTTTCTTCTGGGGTGATGAAAATGTTCTGGAATTAGAGAGGAGTGATGATTGCACAACTTTGTGGATATACTAAAAACCACTGAGTAATACATTTTAAAAGAGTGAATTGCATGGTATGTGAATTATATCTCAATTTTTTTTTAATCAAGCTACAATTTTTTAAAAACCACACCTAACTCCCTTGAGGCTGTACCCTTTCCAATTACCATGCACTTTCCCAGCCCTTCTCATCCAGGATTCTTGCAAGGGTGGTCTGCATGTATTTACTTCTACTTCCTCATCATATATATATATATATATATATATATATATATATATAACTTCCCTAGCATGTGGCTTCTGCCTGCACTAGAGCTCAAAACTGATGTCCCCCTTAATCCTGCGGCTTCCTATGACCCTGAACATTCCTGGTTCTCCCCCTTCTCTCCATTCTTTCTGTCTTTTGACCTTCATTTCCTTGGCAAACTTATTTTAAATATTGATGTTTTCCATGGCTCCTCCCAAAATCCTTCCTAGGTTCTATCAGCCATGTCCATGAGTTCTGTGCTGTGCTTCAAATTCTTACATCCACCTGCTGTCCCACAGGTTTCTCAAACTCAGCGTGTCCTAAGCAGTCTGTCACCTTCCCTCCCCCTGCTCTGCCATCTCTCTAATAGTGATGTCTATCACTGCATGCTGGGACCTGGGAGTCATCCTTGATTCTTCCCTTGTTCTTCTTCTAGAGTCAACCACCCATCTTTATTCCATAAATGTCCTTACATCCCACGGTTCTTCTCAATTGCGACTACCGCAGTGCTAGTCCACACTCCATCATCTTTTGCCAATTCCCTTCATCTTTTGTCCCCTTCACATGGAGCTCCCAAACAGCTGGTAAGGTGGATACCCACTGCTTTAGCTGACATAGCGAGCATTCCTCATTCTTATGAGAGCAACGCCCTGATTTTGCTTTAACAACCCACCCTCCCCCGTGAGATATAGGCTTGGTGAGACTGCCAATCAAGATGCCGACTTTACCTGGTTCAGGCTGGGTGTGCCCTCAAGCTGGGACAGTACAACATCCTTCTTCTGGAATTTGAATACTGCCCAGAGCAAAATAAAAACAGAAGGTGGTTGGACCTGATTTTCCCTCACCAAGGAGACTGCCAGTCAATTCCTGATATTTCTGCTCTTTTCAGAGCCTGGGTGCTGCAGCTTTTCCTTCGGTTTTCTGAATGATCCCATAGCTCTCCAGTGAATTCCTTTTTTGGAAGTTAACCAGGGCTGCCTGCAACCATAGATCCAAACGAATACAGTAATATGTCTAAGACACAAACCATGTCTTTCCCTACTTAAAGCTGTTTAGAGGCATCCTATCACCCGTAGGATAGACTCCAAGCTTCATGACCCTGCCCCTACCTGCCCCTCCCATGTCTTCTCTCCCCACCCCCTGCCTGGCCCTTCTGAATTACTTGGAGTTTCATGGAAACTCACTGTAAGATTTCATGCCTCAGCGTTCAAGAGTCCCCTCTGGGTAGAATAACCTTCCCTATTTTCCACCAGCTGACTTCAACCATTCTTTAAGGAGTTCTCCTCCTTCAGAAAGCCTTCCCTAGCTCTTCCATGTTGTCAATATTCTGCTTCCTTTGTGTTCTCAAAGCACCCTATTCTTCCAGCTGTTACTGCACTTAATGGTGTAGTATTTTACTTATCCATTTAATTATCTTCCTCTTCCACTAAACTTGGAGTTCCTGGAGGGCTATACCCCTTCTCTTTCGTATCCTTAGCGCTTAGCACAGCACCTGGCACATGGCAGGTGCTCAGAACCCTCCTTTCTTCTTCTTTGCCTCTGTAATTCCTGAGTAGGTGAATAAGACACTGAATAAGTGTCTCTCATTGAGGGACATTAACAAGGATTTTTCCCAGTAAGATAAAAAGCAGAAGTTCAGCCCTAAAGCATCTATACAGTTGCCCCCAAACTGAATTCCAGTTCCAAAACATTTTCCAGAAGATGGCTAAAACCTCAGTAAGACTAAAGAACATTTATTTAAATGATATAGTTCTCATCTCTAAAATCTACTCAATTTCTCCTGAAAGCCTTCCTGGCATAATGAGATGCAAAATTAAGTGGCTCAGAGAATTGTACGCATTACTGTGACTAAATAGCAAGGTGTGTTTTTGTGCTTATTTGTAATCATAGTGGAAGAATAAATTGAACATAACAAGCAAATCCATAGCTCCATCTGATGTCTATTGTGAAACATGTACTACCTTAAGAGGGATTGTAGAACCATCCATATGCAGATGCTGAGTGAGAAGAGCTGGGTTCTAGTTTTAACTTGGCCGTGACCAGCTACTTGACCTTGGGTAAGTCGCGGCCCTTGGATGCTTGCAGTCAGACTCCCCAGTATCCATTCCTCCATTGTCCCACCATCAGAACCACAAAATTTCTTTGGAAAACCACTTTTTCTCCATTCTAATCCATATAGTCTTACTTAACCTGACCGCAAACTCCAGGAGTTGGGCCTGATTGACTTAAAGCAATCATTCTATACCATTTGGTTACAGAAATTAGTTCAAAGGCAGACATGAAACCCAGTCAAGGCAACGAGATTTGAGAAGACACTTTCAAGGGCTTCTGACAAAAAGAAGATTCCTCTCCCTGCTGTAGCTCCTATCAATGATGTAAGGTCTAGAATTAATACAACCACATGTGACAACAAGGATAGAGACTAGATTGCCAGACAGTGGATGAATCCTGAGAAAGGCTTAATGGGAAAATGGAAAATAAACAGAACCTCAGTTACATTGTTGAGCAGTGAGCAGCTAGATCAAGCCACACCTGAAGCTGTTACCCATACTTTCCAGTTATATGAGCCAATAAATCCCTTGCATTGTTGGAGTTTAGTTTTCTGTCTATAACATAAATTGTCCTAACAATAACACTTAACAATCTCTGTGGGCCTTCATTTTCTCATAAATAAAATAAAGATAATATGAATAATCTCTAGGAATTCTTCCAGCTCTCACATCCTGTGAGTCTCCAAAGGGTTAATGTACTTATAAAGATGTAAGCACATTATGATTTACTAGTAAACACTAAAGAAAATAAGACTCTCTAATTTAACCCAACCACAGAGCCTAGAAATGCAAACAAAAATCCTTAATCTTTAGCCTATACCAGGGCCTACCCTGATCTCCACCCTCTCCCCCTATACTTCAGCCACTTGTTCCTACGCTCCGAGAATAGTTATTGGGGGAGGGGAAGGCTAATAGTTATTAGCTTCTGGGAAGGAAGCACATAGGTTGCCCTGCTTTAGAAGATCTATGATTCTTGGTGGTGCCCATGGCCTTAGACCCCTTGTTCAGATTCTGACCTCTTCTTCCTGAACTCTTTGACCTGAGCCTTCCCCTGTGCCTTCTCTCTCTCCCCGGATCTGACCTCTGAGTCATATGTTTAACCTGCCAGCCTTCCGTCATATCTGCGTTCGCAGCACTGACCACCTTCAATCAGCTGGAAGTGCTGATATATTAGCCAGCAACTCCAGAGCACAGTTTCGTTTATCTGTAGCAACAGGGCCTAGAGGAAGGAGACCGGGATGGTTACTTAATTGAGGAAAGTCACTTAATAAAAGAGATTAAGCACCTTAGAAGCCTGAAGGGTTGAGCAAATTGTTTGATATACTGCACTAGCAATTATGTGTGAAAGGTTTCACATATAGGATATGTAGCTCTTATAAAATAATGCATTTGGACATGCAATTGTAATCAACATCCTAATTCAAAAAGGCATTTCTGGGTCCCTGTTAGGTATTGCACTGGGACACTGGGGCCATACCTGAAGGCACTGGGAACCCCAGGAAGAAGCGATGTGGAAAGAATCTGTGTTGCTTTCCTAGAAATGGAAATTAAGAGCATGCTGTTAATTAAGTTTGTTCTTTGTTCTGCTTTGCAAGATTCATGGAAAAAAACAGATCTCCAGCACAGTTTTGATCGATCCATTTAACATTTTATGACCACATCACCTTTACATACAGAGATGGCTAAGATAATGTTCCTATCCTTCAGGAGCTGGGGCAGGAAATGGACATTGGATCAGGCAGGTTGCAGCACTGGCTGATCTGAACAGAAAGCCCACAAGAGAGTCCAGATGACACAGTTTATAGGGATCAGCCTCCCGGGGGAAGAATAAAGCAGAGAGGGCAGAGAATGGATATAGAGCATAAACATAGACTAATCAGTTCACTTCACCCCATTTACCATCCAGCTCCCATTACTGCCTTTCATTTTAGTAATGAACATCTTATGCCAAATACAAGGAGACAGAAGTGTCCTCAGCCATCGTATCATTCTTGGGATGTCATCTAAAGTGTACTCCCACCTGCAATCTAACTTTTGAGGTTAGCTACCACCAGTATTCTTCATGTAAAGAACAGGGAAAGGGGGCTTCCCTGGTGGCGCAGTGGTTGAGAGTCCACCTGCCAATGCAGGGGACACGGGTTCGTGCCCCAGTCTGGGAAGATCCCACATGCCGCGGAGCGGCTGGGCCCGTGAGCCATGGCCACTGAGCCTGCGTGTCCGGAGCCTGTGCTCTGCAGCGGGAGAGGCCACAACAGTGAGAGGCCCGCGTACTGCAAAAAAAAAAAAAAAAGAACAGGGAAAGGGGAGGGGGAAAGAATCAATTAGCATAAAATTAGCATATGACGGTTATAGTCACCACTTCTGTAGCCTGTCCGGAGGCGAGGGCTCATAATCGTGGCTTCCTTCTTTGATTATCCATTCTGTGTTCACCTTACCCTCTACCAGCTGGTGGGAAGACTCAAACCTTCGTCTCAAGGTAACTGAGCCCTTACTAGTCCTCTCTGTATTGGGTTACCAGTTTTCCAATGAACTTTATTATTAGAGTGGAAATTCTAAGTGGCCCCATGAACCCCTTGGGTTCCAAGCAGAGTCTTCTCAGCCCAGTGCACAGCAGACACCCAATTTCCCCCTTGATAGCCAGGAAAGTGATCTGCTTCTCTTCTTGTTGATTTAGTGGCATGAGGAGTCCCCAAGTGGCCAGGGACAAGCTCAGCTTCCAATTCATCAGAATCATGACTGCATTCCTTAGTGGGAACATACCTCTCTTAGAACCAACACCCCAAACCTGTCAAACCCAAGATCATGGAGAAAGAAACAAAAGTTCTGTTAAAGGGAATGTTCATTGTAATTGTTAGAAGGGCCACTCTTAACTCTTCCCTTTGGTTCCTAGCCCATGTGTTGTTGCTATGGAGACAACACCAGCTATCAACTGCTGGTTTAAAGCATACACTGCATCCTACAGGTAAACTCAAGCCTTGCATAGCATCACATCACAGCTGGCCTACTGGCCCTTCACTTACAGACATCTTCATTACAGTAGTCCTGTGTTGAAAAAGACAGAGATGCTGTCAGTCTTTTTTCCTGGATGACAGTATAGAGCAGAGCTGTCCGCAGATTTCAGAATTGTTATGTATGAGAGAAATGTGTGCCTATATTCTTGAAGCCATTCTCTTTGGGGGTCACTTTGGCTCTAAGTAGGATAGCAATCATGGCTGTTAGCACAACCCCAACTTGTGCTCTTTCTAGCTAGGTTACAGGGAGGGGCATGGGGTGGAGAGTATAGAAAGAGGAGAGCCTCTGGCAGTATAACCCACGTTCAAATACAGCTGCTGGCTGTACATTCCCCACTGGGCAACCCTCTGCCTCAGAAAACCACCCCTGTACTTGAATTCCAGGCACTGCTCTTGCTCAGGTGTTTTCCCTCAATGGCAGAGGGAAGAGTGGGGGAAAGAAGGGTCACTCAGAGGCAGGTAGGACTGCTTGAACCTGCTCTGAATCACTCCCTGCCTCATCGGTCCATTGCTGCCCTGACACACCTGTCCACCCTCAGCCAGCACTACTAGGGCCCTGTTGCTTCTCGGTCTTGAAGAGATGAAGATGTGAGCAGTGACCTGCCCAGGGAGAGAGAAATAACTCAACTCAACTAAAGGCTTCCCTCTAGTCTAACCCCCCTAGGCTTCTACCCAGCACTCCTCTGCTCTGTGTGGTTGTTAATCATACAGAGACACCAATTACATTCTGTCTCCCTAGGGGATTCTCACCGTCTTTCTGATGGTTTCTCAGATCCATCGACTTCCCTCTCCCATCTGTGTTGTCAGGGAAAAGTTGAATGACCAGTGCTGGTTCCCTGTCCTGTGCTGAGATGAGGTTTCTGAGGTCGTGGGGAGACAGGTCAGAAGAACCTGTTGCAGAAGGAGGTGGAGTATGAATAGGAAGGTGGTTACATAGTATATGATCTCATTTATATGAAATTTCCAAAATAGGTCAGTCTATGGAGAAAGAATGCTGATTAATGGTTTCTAGGGGCTCAGGGGAGGCAGGAATGGGGAGTGACTGTTTAATGGGTAGGCGGTTTCCTTTTGGGGTGATGAAAATATTCTGGAACTAGACAGCAGTGATAGTTGCACAACATTGTGAATGTCATAAATGGTGCTGAGCTGTATACTTTTGGCTAAAGTGGTGAATTTCGTGTTATGTGAATTTTATCACAATAAAAATAATAGGCAGCTGGACTTTATTCTGATTGGACAGAGAAGATACTCAAGAGTTCCAGGGTGAATCTGGTGGAGACTGAAGTAAACAGAGCCGTAAGAGATTTATTTGACCTTGGAGTCCGTCTTGGAGCGTCTGTTCCCTCGAGCACGGGGACTGATGGGGAGGAAGGAGAGCGGGGGAGAGAGCAGGGTGAGTAGAGGATGCTAACTCCAGGAAGGGGAGGAGAGCAGGTGTCTGGGCCAGGCACCTTTTCTGGATTCTCCTGATGTCATGGATTTTCTGGGGGTTTTTGTTCGTTTAGTCTGTTTCTGAGTACTTGGCATTCTATCACCTCCTTATCTGGGGAGAATTTAAAGCGAGGGGTAGGGCATGGGCGGGTGGAATACTCCTTTGTAAATCTTGACTATAGGCAGGGACCTTCCTCCCAATCCACAGTCTGAGAAGGCCAGAGACTTTCCCTCTAAGCCCCGCACCACCACCTGCTAACTTGCTTAGCTGATGGGATATTTCTTCTAGGACTTCAAATCATGGAGAGTGATGCAATGACACAAAAGCAGGTGAGAGACCACTCACAGCAGCCAATCCCAAGGATGAGTGTTCACCGGTGGCAGCAGTGGACCGAGTGTGGGGCTTTGGCATTGAGGGTCCAGGGGCAGCTGTGCCTGGCAGCATCTCCATCACACTGACCTTGAGGGTGGCCTTGGCTGTGGTAGCCATGGCCTGGCCTCTTGTTCTGGTTATCTTCTGAGCCTGGTTTGCCAGCCTCCCTTCAATTCTCAAGCCACCTGACATCCTTCCAATAAATCCCTTGACTGCTCAAGTTAGCCAGAATTTGTTTCCGTTACTTGTAACTAGGAACCCTGGTATGTGGATGTGGCCTTACCGCCTCCCTTCCAAACAGAGAACGTGGTGCATTCCAATTAAATGCAGACGGCTTCTTGCAAAACTGAAGTGCTCTCTGTACCTTAATTCTTGCGTGTGTGCCTGTGTGTGTGTGTATTTCATTTTAAACGTTACAGATGAGAAAACAAAATGCATTTCCAGGCACTGACTTATTGCAACTATGGTGAAGGGCAGAAAGCGCACTGATCTAGAAATTAGAAGACCAAGCCACGCTAGTAGTGCCTCCCTGGGCAAGTCAGTTTCCTCTTTATATGGTTGACGTGATCTATGAGACCTTCTCCAGTACTTAAGATTCTGTGATTCAGGAAATGCAAAGGAAATAATTTATATTAGCACCGTGCCTGAGAAAACAAAGTATTCTCTCTCACAAAGAGGCTCCGTCTGAGTCAGTGTCATACAATGAAGACAACCTCAGTTGTCAGTCTTTACTTCATCTATTAAATGATGCACAGCCTTGTAGACAAGCAACAGAAGTTAACAACAGCCTCATCTCCCCGTGGGGGTTGCCGTCTGCAGTAACCATACTACTGAGAGTTCACATTTGGAGGCCTCATTTAATCTCTACAACAACCCCATGAAGGAAGTGCTATTATTATCCCCATTTTACTGATGAAGAAGCAGAGGCACAGAGAGGTTAGGTAATTTGCCCAAGGGCCACACAGCTAGTAGGTGACAGAGCCAGGACTCAAACTCAAACTTTCTGGCTCCAGAATCCAACTGCCTTATATGTGTGTGTGTGTGTGTGTGTGTGTGTGTGTGTGTGCTAAAATTCACATAACATAAAATGCACTATTTTAACCATTTTAAGGTATACAATTCAGTGGCATTTAGTACACTAACAGAATCCGTGCTTTAAACAATACACTATATTGCCAAAACTATATATATCATATTACTCAGCCATAAAAAAGAATAAAATAATACCATTTGCAGCAACATGGCTGGACCTAGGGATTATTATATTAAGTGAAATAAGTCAGACAGAGAAAGACAAATATCATATGACATCACTTATATGTGGAATCTAAAAACATGATACAAATGAACTTATTTACAGAACAGAAATAGACCCACATACATTGAAAACAAGATTATGGTTATCAAAGGGGAAATGGGGGAGGGGTAAATTAGGAGCTTGGGGTTAACAGATGCACACGACTGTATACAAAACAGGTAAACAACAAGGACCTACTGTCTAGCACAGGGAACTATACTCAACACCGTGTAATAAGCTATAATGGAAAAGAATCTGAGAAATATATACATGTATGTATAACTGAATCACTTTGCTATACACTTGAAACTAACACAACATTGTCACTTAACTGTATTTCAATTAAAAAATTATATATGTCATCAAATAAACCCAATTTACCATCAGTTTTACAGACTGAGAGATCGTGAGATGAAGCAGTCATTTCTTTCATCCACGTCCTTGAATTCGATGGGTAGCGGTGTAATTTCCCAATGATGATTATAGAGTTGTGGTATGATTCATGGTATTAGGTAGCTTCTACTTCTAATCCACTCTTTGCCTCCACAAAGGCTGCATCTAATCTTTTTTTTTAACGTTTTTATTGGAGTATAATTGCTTTACAATGGTGTGTTAGTTTCTGATTTATAACAAAGTGAATCAGTTATACACATACATATATCCCCATATCTCTTCCCTCTTGTGTCTCCCTCCTTCCCACCCTCCCTATCCCACCCTTCTAGCTGGTCACAAAGCACAGAGCTGATCTCCCTGTGCTATGCGATTGCTTCCCACTAGCTATCTATTTTACGTTTGGTAGTGTTTATATGTCCATATATACACTACCACTCTCTCACTTTGTCCCAGCTTACCCTTCCCCACCTCCCGTGTCCTCAAGTCCATTCTCTAGTAGGTCTGCGTCTTTATTCTCGTCTTGCCCCTAGGTTCTTCATGACGGTTTTTTTCTTTTTTTTTTTTTTTAGATTCCATATATATGTGTTAGCATATGGTATTTGTTTTTCTCTTTCTGACTTACTTCACTCTGTATGACAGACTCTAGGTCATCCACCTCACTACAAATAACTCAATTTCGTTTCTTTTTATGCTGCATCTAATCTTAATCAACCTCACAAGATGAGTTTCCATCACACTTTAACACTTCAGTAGAGGATCTAGCAAGGGAACTCCACACTTCCTCCCAGGGCTGGTCCCACCTTTTACCGACATTCCAACTCCAGAAAGTCCTGACCTACATCCTCTTTCACACATGGAAGCTTTCAACTTTAATGCTGACTTTGGGGACAGAGGGGGAGGTGTTGAAAAAAGATGGTCAGCATTCCCTCTGCGGTGATCCTTCATGTTGACTGACTGTCTGAACCGCCAAGACACGACTGTGGCTTTGGGCAAATTATCAGTACTTCTGAGGAGTCTCCCTTGTGACATTCATTTACTCAACAGCTATTGGTGGCACCTGTTTTGTGGCAGGTGCTGGGCTGGGCCCTGGAAGCAGAGAGGGTTGGAGGGGTCATGGGGTGGGTATGAGAACCAGTGGTTCTCAGCCTTGTTAGACCACAAGTCATCTAATGGAGCTTCTCAAAATACAATGTTCACTCCCACTGGATTCTGATATCCATGTGGAGGCTGGAGTGGTAGGTGGATGTGAGGGACACGTGCTTCAAAAAATCTGTTACACACAAAAGGTACCAACTTCCAGTTACAAGATAAATAAGTACTAGGGATGTGATGTACAACATGATAAATATAACTAACACTGCTGAATGTTACATATGAAAGCTGTTAAGAGAGTCAATCCTGAATTCTCATCCCAAGGAAAAATTTTTTTTCTATTTCATTAATTTTGTTTCTCTATGAGAGGATGGCTGTTCACTAAACTTATTGTGATAATCATTTCATGATGTATGCAAGTCAAATCATCATGCTGTACACCTTAAACTTATACAGTGCTGTATGTCAATATTATCTCAATAAAACTGAAAGAAAAAATTTTTAATTTTGAAAAATCTCTCCTAGATATATCTCATCTCCCTTATCCTGCCCCACCCCCCAGCCTTCCACCACTGCCCAACGCCTCACCCCAAGTGCATTTATTCTTTCAGAACCATTGGAATTGGCATTTTCTGAAACTACTTTGAGCTCAGAGTAAAATTCTGTGGTTCGTTCATTAATAAACTTCTCAATTCAGCATTTGTTGACTGCCTACTCTGTACCAAGCACTGAAGATACAGGTAAATCAGACCTAGGTAGACACCATCCCTACCTCCGAGAAGCTCTCCGTCTGGTTGGGGCAGACAGACAAGCAAACCAAGAATATCTAAAAAACATGAGGATCTTGGGACACAGGGGAGCATTTTATGAACTGAATGCCCCTCTGTTGACAGCTCAACTTTCTCTTCTCCAAAACAAATGATTCCTTTGTCTTCTTTTCAAAGTTCCTATTTCCTGATGATCAAAAGCAACCACATAAGAAACATCTGACAAGTTCTAACCCTAATACATCTACCTTCCTTCTGGTTTCAGATGCAAAGCACATTCTCCACAGCACACCACACCACACGAAAATCCAGCCTGCTAACACTCCTCTACCCAAAGACTATTTTAATGAGGAGCTCGGTTCAGGCATCAGCTATAGAACATTAATATTCATGGTTAGTATTTGTAAAAACCTTTATTTCAATCTTTTGTTTCTGTTGAAGGGGGAAGTCTTAAAGTGGCCAGAAATTCCCAATTCCTGTAAATTCTCTCTAGGCCTCTATTTTCAGAGTATTTTCTTTTGGGCTCCCATTATTTCATCAGGGTTGGCAAGGAAAGTTAGTTCTGCTCCTGTCCAAATGTTAAATGGATACTCATGTGTCTCTTTGCCACACTGGTATAATTAATTTTATTGCAAATAGGATTTTTCTTTTTCCCCCTTTGCATGCAAATGTGGTACCCTTTCAGTGTTTGCATAATAGCAGTAATTCTTTCATTTGTACAAAAGGACATGCATTATTTTGGCAGATAGATGGAGCTTTGATGGAGAGATTATTACATTTCCAAAAGCAAAGAGAATAAATCAGAATTTAGCCAGACGCTGACTAAACACCCCCTTCCCCCAACAGCACTGATCATCTGCCAAGTGTCTAACACACTTACACTTTCCTCCCAGAGAATAAACCTTACGTCCAGGAAGTAGGTTTCCACTCTCTGCCCTGCTCACCTGGGTTTCCCTGCCCTCTGACTTCTGTTTGGGTTTGGCCAATGGGAGGCAGCAGCATGAGAATGGAGGGTGGGAACAGAGAGAAGCTGGGGTATTTACTCCCCTTCTTCCCTCCTTGTTTGCCGGGGCTCAGACAGTGGCTGTGCTCTCCCTAAGGCCACAGTCCAGCTCTCACTGGACTCTGGTAATCCCCTTCCTTCTTCTTGCTGATCCATGCTAGACCTGGGAACCTCACTACTGCATGTTGGCTACCCCTGCCCACATCTATCCACATGGCCCTTTATGTTCAACCCATCTGAGTGAGCCATCTCCTTCCTTTTAGGACACTGAGAAAACCACCACATTTCTAAGATGTCACTTAGCCCACTAGGAAACATACACACACACACACACACACACACACACACACACACACAATCCATAGCACTAGGAAGTAATAAGGAAGCCCCAGACCACTGAGGTATGGAGGCATCCATACATCTTCACAGAGGTTTTAGGAATTCCACCAAGTAGAAGAGGCATTTTCCCTAGGTGTGTCTAGCCTCACTGAAGTGATGTAGATGGTCAATATCTGCTGTTTTGCCCGCCTGTCACTTGGTCCCCATCTTTTGGTCACAGTCCCCTGATTTTCCTTGAGGAGCCATCTCTTCCCTTCTCTTGGTACGCATGATTCGCGGGGCTGTTCTCACCCTTGGCTCAGAGGAAATACAAGATCCCAGCTTGGCCACTCAGAGTCTCACCTCCCTCAGGCAACAGTATTGGTTCAGGGATGGGCATGTGATCTAAGCCAGGCCAATGAAAACCACTTGGATGAAATTCTGGGCATTTGGCTGGGGCAGCTAGGGAAAAGGTGCTTTCCAGCCTCTGAGGTTGCTGAGGTCAGAAACTGAAGTTTTGGTGGCCATCTGCCATGAGGGTCAGAGCCCACCTCAGAAGTGAACAATTGCAGAGCAAGCAGAGCTGGAAAGTGAAAAGAGAAAAGCTGGACTCTGATCACATCATTTGAGCCTTGGATCAAGCTTTGCTTTGCCTTTGCAGTTACATGAGCAGAAAGTTCTCTTTTTTTAATTTACTTAGGCTGGGTTTCTTTCACTTGCAACTGAAAGAATCCTAACTAGTACATTGAAGATAGAAGCTCTTTTTAAACTAAGAACTATTGTGGACTGAGTAAAGGGGAGATGGAGAAGAAAACAGGATTTCTGGAGCAGCTATTGTGTGCTCTGGGTTAAAGCACATATCAATGTAGGTTAATTTATTTAATTCTCAAAATAATTGTTCAGCTAAGTTGAGGAACTTACCAAGTACTACACAATTAGCATATGGCAGGGTTAAGTTCAAACCAAAGACAGTCTGCCTGCAAAGTTATATTTGCCCCACTCTGATGTGCTGCCACCATCATCATGATCTTCTTCATCTCCCTCCTCATTATCATCTCCTTCTTCAGGAAGCTCCCAGAGGATCTGGACCACAGAGTAGGAAGCTGAGTTTCCTGGCCACCAGAAAACATAGACCCTGACATATATATATGAGGGTACAAATAACTGAACATGAAGGAGACAGTAATCAATACCAGTAAAGAGGAGCAGACATCACGTTGAGAAGGATTACTTCCATCTGAGACAATGGAAGACCAACATTTAAAAGATGGTAGAAGGGAATCCAAAGATGAGGAAAGAGTCTGAACAAAGACATCAAGGTTAGGAATGCCAGACCATAAAAAGATTTGGTTAGCACATTTACAAACTTATGTAGTTCTCTAGTTTTCCAAGGTTCTCTCTTTGGACCCCTTCTTTATTTTCTCTTATTTTATTCTTATTTTTTATTTTGGTAAGAACATTTAACATGAGATCTTAACAAATTAAATTGTTAATCCTCTTAACAAGTTTTCCAGTGCACAATAGAGTATTATTTTTTTGTTTGGTTTGGTTTTTAAAGATTTTTTTTGATGTAGACCAATTTTAAAGTCTTTATTGAATTTGTTACAATATTGTTTCTGTTTTGTGTTTTGATTTTTTGGCCACAAGGCATGTGGGATCTCAGCTCCCTGACCAGGGATTGAACCCGCACCCCCTGCACTGGAAGGCAAAGTCTTAACCCCTGGACTGCCAGGGAAGTCCCCAGTATTATTGACTATAGGGAAAATGTACGGCAGATCTCTAGAACTTATTCATCTTGCTTAACTGAAACTTTGTGTCCATTGATTAATAACTCTTCATTTCCCCTTCCCCCCAGCTCCTGGCAACCACCATTTCACTCCTTGATTCTATGAATATGACTATTTTAGATACCTCATATAAGTGGAATCATGCGGTATTTGTCATTTTGTGACTGGTTTATTTCACTTAGAATGTCTTCAAGGCTCATCCATGTCATTGCATATTGCAGAATTCCATCTTTTTTAAGGTCAACGGTATTCCATTGTATATATACAACATTTTCTTTATCCATTCATCTGTCAATGGACATTTAGGTTGTTTCCTAAACATCCTTGGCTATTGTGAATAGAGCTGCAATGAACATGGGAGTGTTAATATCTCTTCAAGATCCTGATTTTACTTCTTTTGGATAAATACCCAGAAGCGGGATTATTGGATCATATTATAGCATTATTTTTAATTTTTTGAGGAATCCCCATACTGTTTCCATAACAGCTGCACCATTTTGTCTTCCCACCAACAGTGCACAAGTGTTCCAATTTCTCCACATCCTCACCAACACTTGTTGTCTTTTGTTTTTTTATTAATAGCTATCCTGACATATGTGACGTGATATCTCATTATGGTTTTGATTTGCATTTCCCTGATGATTAGTGATGTTGAGCATTTTTTCCATAAAGGAAACAATCAACAGAGTAAAAAAGCTACTTATAGAATGAGAGAAAATACTTGAAAACCATACATTTGATAAGGGGTTGATCTCCAAAATATATAAGTAACTCCTACAACTCAGCAGCAAAAAACCAGTGATGCGATTTTTTAAATGGACTCAGGACTTGATAGACATTTCTCCAAAAAAGGCATATAAAAGGTCAACATAAAAATTAAAAAAAAAACTCAACATCTCGATTTTTTTCTTGATGTTCTTCCTTTCAATAACAAGACCAGAAGGGTGATAACTCCAGTCTCCCGCTTCCCATAGTGCGTGGTACATTCCCTCCAACCGTCAGCACAAGGAGGGGAGAGCTGTTGAGTCTTCCAATATACATATACCTACTCTTCAATGGAGTTCACCTTGGAGACACAAGGAATAATGAACTGGTAACCATGCTGCCTGGTTTTAAAGGTGAACCTACAAGCCTCTGAACATGTCTTTAAAATCCCAGCATGTTGAGGCTCCTATCCAGTTCCCAAAGAAAGAGGTGTTGTGTGTTCAAACATTGACGCTCGTTCCAAATATTGTATGAATTCAGCCCTGGAGACACAGCCCTTTTTCTCTTTAGCAGAAACCCTGCTCTTGACCTCTCCTTTCCCCTACTGTTGTCTCACTCCTCTGTGAACAAGAGACAAGCTTTCACACATGCATCAATGCCTCATTTTATCACACTTCCTGCCTACATCAATTAACGAAAGGTGTTGTACTGATGCTAAACCAGGCAGACAGAACAACCCCCCTCAGTCAGTGTGTCTGCCAAGTAAAACACATGAAAATATGGTGCTCTATTTTTAAAAGCAAGTTAAATAAGGTGCCTTTAAAGTTGAGTCTCCTGGGATTGTATTGAGTCCCTAGGTTCTTGGTTTTGTGAGCCCAAGAGACAAAGCAGGTTAGCTTTAATTGTTTAACTAGGCCACTTAAGTCACTGAGCCCTTGTCTAATAGGACAATATTTATAGGCATTGCATCATGCATAGTTGAACTGCTCTTCTCAGACTGAGATCGTCCTTCAGTTTGTTGGGATCTTTTTTTTAACTCAGGAGGGAAGAAATGAAGAAGGTCTTTTCATGAATAGAAACTACTGATAAAAACAGAAGAGTAGAAAAATGTTGAGATGCTAACTTTTTAGAGGCATAAAAGGTAGATTCTCTCCTGGCAAGGTTTTGATTCATAGCCATGGAAAATTTGAAGGTAATATTTTGACCATTGGAGACTGGGACATATTTGATTAAACTTACTAATCTGGAAAACTCAATTTAGTCCAATTTTCTTCATAAGATACATTACTATTGCTTGATATAACTTTATCGTTCATGTGGAGATTGATGTGGTTTTCACTGTTTGGACTACACATAATCCATTGTAAAAGAGAGTTTATTTTCCTGTTATTTTTTCAGGTGAACTTTCCAGTTATGTCCTAACCTCATGATTTGGTTGTTTTATTTAACAAAATTTATTGACACATATACTCATGATTTAATCATAATGATAACAATGATTAACATCTATTGGGCACTTACTGTGTGCCAAGCACTGTGTGTAAACACATCAGGTGTATTATGTCAATTGATCCTCAAACAATCCTATTAGTTTCTATTATTACCACACATTGAAGATGAGGAAAATGAGGGTTAAAATGTTGTATAACCTGCCCAAAACATACAACTAGTAATCACCGGCCAGGACTGAGTGATTCCCAGGGATTCCCAAGGCTCTTAGCCACTACATTAGGCTGACTTCCATCAACAAGTGAGATCATGCACTTTCTCCATGTAGTTCTACAAGAATCATTATTTTCTAGATGGTTTGGCGGGGGGAGGTGCTGTGGTATATGAATAGCACGGAAATCCCCATCAAAAACAACAGACTTTTAAGTTGCTTTATTTTCATTAAAGCAATGAAAGTGTTTATAAATTTGGAGAACTATTTTTATAATAAATATAAGTAAAATTATTTAATAAAAATGTCATTTTAAGCATGGAGTTATATAGCTATAACATGTAGCTTTCAGAAACTAAAATTAAATGGATTTCAAACAAAATGAAAAGCTTTACAATGTAGATTGGACTTCCAGCCAAGATGAAGCATCAAAGATGAATGCTTTGATCCACCCCCTTTGCTCCAAACATACTGCAGTGATTGATAAAGTATAAGAAGAGAGAGGGAAACAAGATAAACATCTCCATTGACCAGAGCTGGCAATGAATTACAAAGTGTTGAGTGGGTTTGAAGGCACAGGTCTGCTTTGTTCCAAATCTGCAAGCACATGGTGGCAGTTCAAATTGTGGTTCCTACCATGCAATGGGAAGTAAAAGTGCTTCATGCACAATAGTGGATCAGAACCAGGCTCACCACTTGAAGCCAGAGGCTGGGATGGGGCTCCTCCCTCTACAGAAAGAAGTCTATTAAGAAAAAGCAATTAACAACTCACTTCCTGAGACTACAGTTTCACAGAGGATTCTTGGCGTAGGAAAGCAGGCTGTAGATATAACTTCCTGGGCAGGAAATGAGCCAGCCACCTGCTGTCCCATGACTGAATCTGTATAGCCCCAATATCACTGCAGAGAAAATTCCACCTGGTGCTGTACTGGGGACATAGAGGAGGGTCAGATGGAAGCAACTGCAAATCCCCAATACTGCTAGACAAACAGGATGAGAGAAACACACACACACACACACAGACACTCACAGTCAAAATGTGGCTGCCATAACAAGTAAAGAAGTCGAATACTAAAGAAGACAGCCTATAAAACCATCAAAATCGTTGATTGAAGTATGAAATGCCTAGAGTTAAAATTAATTTTATGAAAAAGTCTTACAAAGACTTTAAAATAAGTATGTCTGGAATGTTCAAAGGCATAAGCCAAGGTATCATGTCCATTAACAATGAGTAAGAAATTCTGAAACAGAAAAGAGACATATATGAAACAAAACCAGGTGAGTATTAAGAAAACCCAAATATATATTAGAACTAAAAAAAAAAATGTGGTTACCAAAATAAAAACTCAAAAGATAAGATAAACTCCAGATTAGACCCAAAGAGTAGTGAACTAAGAATTAGTCGTGAGATGGACACACAGAGCTTAGTGTTGAGTGACAATGAGATTATTTTTAATATAGTGGTTATCAGACATGGAAGATACCTGAGAGGCTCCAACCTATACCCGGTAGATATTCCAAAAGAAGAGGATGGAGGGAATGATGGAGGAGAAATATTTCGAGATTAGGGCTGAGAATTTTCATAATTGCAAAAAACATGTGTCCTCTGATGGAAAGCACACTCTGTGAACAGAACCTGACACATTCAGTGAAAGTGCAAATCACCAGTGATAAGAAGAAATTCCTGTAACCTACTAGAGAGAAAAAACAAAAAATACCCAGAAGGAATCATAAGGCGGACAGCAACTTATTTTCAGCAACAATTGTGGCCAAAAGACAATGTAGTAACATATCCTTAACATGCAAAAGGAAAATAGCTGTCAGCCTACAAATTTATATTCAGTTAAATTATTATTTAAGAGTGAGGGCAAAAAAAAAAAAAAAAGACGTTTTCAAAAGCACAAAGACTGAATGGGTCCTCCCACATACATATCCACATTTACACACTTAGTGAAGTATATATATTCAATAAAAAGAAATGTAAAATTACTAAGGAATAGAAGAAACAATGAAATAATGGTGAGAAAAATAATTAAATGTATTTTTAGGCTTAATTAAATATTAACTGTGCATACACTCTGTTTAGAAGGATAGAAATGCCAAAGAACCATATGTTTGTTAGAATATTTTAAATTCAAACAAGTTATGTTAAAATTTTAGGAAAATCACTAAAAGAATAGATTAACAGCCAACAAAGAATATAATAAAAGAAATATTTAAAAAATAATTTGCAAACCTAATAAAAAGCCAAAAGGACTGGGATATTTACAAGGACAATGTTAATAAAAAGAAAATATAAAATAAGTTAAAGTATATCAATAATCAAAATAAATGCAACTGTATTAAATGCATTTATTACAAAACAAAGATTAACATATTGGATTGAATGGACTGAAAGTAAAGAGTTGGAAAAAGATATATCCAAATAAAACTAGTGAGGTGATGTTTAATGCAAAAAGTTAATAGAAATTAAGAGGGGAATTACATACCAATAACAGAAACAATCTACCAGGAAGATATTAAAAATCACGAATTAATATACATCTAAAAACAAAGCTTCAAAATATATAGAGCAAAATCAAATTACAGGGAAAAGGATAAATTCATAATCAGACTCCAAAAATTTCAAACACTTCTATCAGACAGAATCAGATAAATCAAGCAGGCAAAAAATTAGTAAGGCTATAGTAACTTTGAAGAACAAAATTTTAAATCATGATATAATACAAAATTTCCAAATTTTTTAATGTAGCACTTTTAAGAAATATATTTTATATCAAAACCTAGTATACAAATGCACATGTGTGCACACAGAGAGAGAGAGAGAGAATTTTACAAACAATATTCACCTTTAATACAAGTGATGTATTCTGATACAATTTGTTTCATTCCATTCTATATCTTTTTTAAAAATGTGAATTGCCCCCAACTAAATTGATTTCACAACCCAAGAATGGATTGTGACCTACAGTTTATGAAACACTTATCTTATAAATATATATAGCCGTGTATCCAACAAGTAACAATTGTACATTCTTTTCAACCTGAAGTAAACAGCATATACAATGGTGAAACCACAGAAGCATAAAAGTTGGCAACAAGCAAGGTTGTTTTCTATCCCATGGATCAAAGTCAATGTACAGAGGAGGAAAAAGGAATCAGAGGTATATGAGTTTGAAATGTTGAGTGTAACAAACTACAGCTGATTTATTATCTGCACAGAAGACAAACTTTTAGTAGTAATATGGTCAACAAGATTCTAAACACAAGAATGACAAACATGAATTATTTTTCTAAATACCAGTAATGATCAATTAGAAAATGTGAAAGAAAAAAGTTATCATTCATAGTAACAACAAAAACATAAAGAATCTAGAAGTAAATTTAGCAAAGTTGCATAGCCTTTATGAAGAATATTATAAAACATTTTAAAAGATATAAAGGAAGACCAGAATAAATGGAGAGGCATAACATGTTGAAGGATGATGAAGACTTGATATGAGGAAAGTGGCAATCCTCTCCAAAATACTCTGATATTGAATAAAATTCCAATCAAAATCCCAATAGATAAAGGTGATCCTGAAATTCATTTGGAAGAGCAAAGAGACCTGAATAGCTGACATAATTTTGAAAAAGAAGAAGGTAGGGGGACTTGCCTACTAGAAAAGCTAGGTTTAACTGAAGCCACAATAACTAAGGCAATGTGAAGTTGGCTTAGAATGAACAAATATATCAATGGAGCAGGACAGAGAGTGCAGAAACAAGCTACCGTATGTATGAAAACTTGATATATGACAAAAGCAGCATTACAATCATTGCAGCAAGGGTGGGTTATTTAATAATTTATGCTGTGACATATTCAAAAGGAAAACTTACAATGCAGTCCCTAATGCATTCTTCAAAATAAATTCCTGATAAACAATGTTAATTTTAAAATTAAAATGTTAAAATCTCAAAGAAAATATAGAATATCTGTAAGGTTGTGGAGAAAGGCTTTTTAAAAAAAAAATAAGATTTCTTAAATGAGAAGCAAGAAGTACCAACCACATGTGAAAGATTGATATTTTTGTCACTAAAAGTAAGTTGATATGTCCAACAAAAGTTATCATCAACAAAGTTAAAGATGCAAACTGAGAGCAAATATTTATAATGCATATAATTAACAAAGGATTGGTGTCCAAAATTCAGATAGCATGTCTACAGTTTGATAACAAAATGACAAACAATATAATGAAAAAGTGAGGAAGGGGGCTTCCCTGGTGGCGCTGTGGTTGAGAGTCTGCCTGCCGGTGCAGGGGACACGGGTTCGTGCCCCGGTCCGGGAAGATCCCACGTGCCGCGGAGCGGCTGGGCCCGTGAGCCATGGCCGCTGAGCCTGCGCGTCCGGAGCCTGTGCTCCACAACGGGAGAGGCCACAGCAGTGAGAAGCCCGCGTACCGTAGGAAAAAAAAAAAAAAAAAGTGAGGAAGGGATCTAAACAGACAATTCATAGAAGAGCAAACTTGAACAAACCATAAATCAATAAAAACATATTTGAGCACACTGGAAATCAAAAAGTTAAAATTATATAACATTTCACCCCATCAGATTGTCAAAATTAAAAATTATGATAACACCAAGTACTGGGGACTACTTATAGCTACAAGAACTCCGACACATTGTTTAAGGAAGTACAACTTGGTACAACAACTTTGGAGAATAATTTGACCTTATCTTATAAAGATGAGCTACTCTCCAACCCAGCAATTCCACTCCTAGGTATGTACTGCAGACAAACTCTCATACACGTATGTAAACAGAGAAGAATGCTCACTGCAGCACTGTAATGAAAGCATAAAATGGAAACAACCTAAATGTCCATAAATAGAAGAAAGGATAAGTAAATTGTGGCGTCTTCCTTCAGTGAACTATTCTATAATAGGTAAGTAGATAAATTAAAGTTACATGCATCCATGTGGATAAATCTTAATACATGATGCTGAATGCAGAAGTAAGTTGCATGGTGAGATACTCAGGATGATAATATTGGCAACAATAATATATGATGAAAGATGATGCTAATATATGGCTACATATAAATGTAGTAATAGTATAAAAATATGCATGGGAATGATGAAACCAAACTATTGTTTATCTCTGGGCAAGGAAAAGGGGAAATGGGATAAGGAAGAGGTTGTCAGGGGCTTCAACTCAAATCTTTAATGCTTTTATCGTATGCCAAAAAGGGAAATAATAAGTTTTGACAGAGCTGGGTTCAAGGTACGCAGGTGTTTGCTGTTACTCCCATACTTTTCTGCATTTCATCAGATCTCATCATCACAATTAACTCTGTCCACTTCCTCTTTTTATTTGTAGATTGTGATGTTGTTTGTTTAAATCAGTTCTGAATTAACAAATTGAAAAACCTAAACAAAACAAAATCTACCTCGTATTATCTGTTCTCAAATATTCTTTGTCTGCAAAAAAATGCTGCTGCTATGAAAACCTGTATTGTCACCTCATTTATGTCACTTCAATTCAGATAATTCCCACTGGCTCATAAGGGTAAATTTCTAATCCCATCAGAAATCTATTTTCTTAATTGGTTCTCTCTTTTTAAAAAGTATAGAAGTAATATAACACAATTATAGAAATTTGGGGAAATAGAATTTTTTAATCAACTCAAAATCCTCCTCTCCCCAAAACCCCATATAGGACTATTAGGATTTAACAACAAAGTAACAACAATTAGGATTTAAGTGTATCTCTCACTAGCCTTTTATGCCTGTGCATATTTTAATTCAGTTGCATCCAATTTGCACACATAACTTTGTAGCCTGTGTTATCCTCTTAAATCAATATTGCTACATAGTCTTCCTACTCTTCCTAACCTTCCTTTATATTGTGTACACAATAGTCCCTCAAATCTTTCTACCATTAACCTTTCTCTTATTTTTGGACATTTAGATTTCTTTCAATTTCATATTTATGTAAATAAAAGCCCATGACAAAATTTTTTTGTAAAAATATATTTTATGTATGTGTTTTGGATTATGTTAGAACTGGGATTTCCAGGTTACAGAGCATGAGCTTTTCCATAAATTACTTCCCAAAAGCGACCTTGCTGTTTCCATTACTCCAAGACAATGTTTGAAGGCCCTGAGAAGCTGATGGAGCCCTGGACTCGAGTTGGAATTCTGTGGCACCAGAATCCTGCTAATTATTTTTTTCCTAAAATGTTAGCCTTGATCTTTGTGTCTATAGCAAGTGAACAAGCTGACAGGTGCCTCTTTTGACCTATTTATAAAATTTTCTAAAAGGTGATCTGGGACAATGGCATCTCAAATGCCATCTATATAATTAGAAGTAACTCTTACTTCATGGTCATACCCTTGAATTTGCACATCTTTTTTTACAGATTTTTTAAATTTTTTATTTATTTATTTTTGGCTGCATTGGGTCTTCGTTGCTGCGTGCGGGCTTTCTCTAGTTGTGGCGAGTGAGGGTTACTCTTCGTTGCGGTGGGCAGGCGTCTCATTGCAGTGGCTTCTCATTGTTGTGGAGCATGGGCTCTAGGTGCATGGGCTTCAGTAGTTGTGGCACACAGGCTCAGTAGTTGTGGCGCACGGGCTTAGTTGCTCCACAGCATGTGGTATCTTCCCAGACCAGGGCTTGAACCCATGTTCCCTGCATTGGCAGGTGGATTCTTAACCACTGCACCACCAGGGAAGTCCCGAATTTGCACAACTTAAATTAAAACTACGTTCAAAATTTGCGGGGCAAGAGGGAAAGTTTTATTTTTTAATCTAAATTATTGTAGATAAACTTCTCGAAAGTTGAGTTTTTAATAACGCTGTGCTACAGGTCCTGTATCTTTCCTTGAGTATAGGAGGAACATATTGAGAAATACCAAAATACGAGAAATTAAATATAAGATAATGAAAATCCAATCTGTTTTCAGGCTGATTAAATATAATTTTATTTAAAAAATCACAGGACATTTTGTTTTTTCTACCAAAGTAGGTTAATTGGGGCATATTTTGGAAGTAATTAAGTGGTAGTAACTCGTGCAGGGACATATGTACAAGGATGTTCTTTGCAACACTATAGAGGCAAAAAAAAATTCTCAAAACAGAGTGAAAGGCTATCATTAGGGACTAGTTGAATAAGTGTCACATGCATGCTATGGAATGCAAGCAGCAAATAAAAAATAGGCTGCTTCCCTGCCCACTTTGTTGGAGAGATTTCCACAAGGTACTGCTAAGTGGGAAGCAAGATGTAGAGATTATATAATAAAAACAACAGACAAAAATAGCACGTATATATATAATTATAAATAAACAGATCATTAACATGGGTTATCTGTGGGTAGGAGGAGGTTGGAAGGGAGAAGAAAGAAGAAGCAAGAAAAGAAAAAAACTCCATTCTTACAGACAACTTGGGCAAGTGTTTAAGTAAAACACTATGAATGGGCAGTAAAGGAAGCAAGAAGTTATGCCACCAAACACAGTGGGAGAAGCTCAGTCCAAAACGTCCCCAGAATGACTCACCAAGTTGCATCACTTAAAGGTCACCAGTATTGGAGACTGGTATCAGATTCCACGTTCTATCCTTCATATTTAGTTGTATATAAGATAGTGTAGTAGACAACATTGAGTTCTCCCTTAAAATAAATAAATAAAAACAAAACTTTAGAGGATGAAAGTAGACACTCTAAACAAAGCAGTTGACAAAGGATTAATCTCCAAAATATACCAGCAGCTCATGCAGCTTAAGATCAGAAAAACAACCTGATCCAAAAATGGGCAGAAGACCTAAAGAGACATTTCTCCAAAGAAGATATACAGACTGCCAACAAACACATGAAAGGATGCTCAACATCACCAGTCATTTGAGAAATGCAAATCAAAACTACGATGAGGTATCACCTCACACCAGTCAGAATGGCCATCATCAAAAAATCTATGAACAATAAATGCTGGAGAGGGTGTGGAGAAAAGAGAACCCTCTTGCTCTGTTGGTGGGAATGTAAATTGATACAGCCACTATGGAGAACAGTATGGGGGTTCCTCAAAAAACTAAAAATAGAACTATCATATGACCCAGCAATCCCACTACTGGGCATATACCTTGAGAAAACCATAATTCAGAAAGAGTCATGTACCACAATGTTCATTGCAGCACTATTTACAATATCCAGGACATGGAAGCAACCTAAGTGTCCATCGACAGATGAATGGATGAAGAAGATGTGGCACATATATACAATGGAATATTGCTCAGCCATAAAAAGAAACAAAGTTGAGTTATTTGTAGTGAGGTGGATGGACCTAGAGTCTGTCATACAGAGTGAAGTAAGTCAGAAACAGAAAAACAAATACCATATGCTAACACATATATATGGAATTAAAAAAAAAAGGTTCTGATGAACCTAGGGGCAGTACAGGAATAAAGATGCAGATGTAGATATTGGACTTGAGAACATGGGGGTGGGGGAAAGGGTAAGGTGGGACGAAGTGAGAGAGTAACATTGACATATATACACTACCAAATGTAAAATAGATAGCTAGTGGGAAGCAACTGCATAGCACAGGGAGATCAGCTCAGTGCTTTGTGTCCACCTAGAGGGGTGGGATAAGGAGGGTGGGAGGGAGATGCAAGAGGGAGGAGATATGGGGATATATGTATATGTATAGCTGATTCACTTTGTTATACAGCAGAAACTAACACAACATTGTAAAGCAATTATTCTCCAATAAAGATGTTAAATTAAAAAAATAAATAAATATAATAAAATGTTATCTCATTGTAATTTTGAAAAAAGAAAGTAGACACACTGTATTGCTCAGAGTTCTCTACAGAAACAGAACCAATAGTATCTATATATCTCTAACTGATATTTATTTATATTTTTATATATTTATATATAGAGAGAGAGACAGAGAGAGAGACAAATTTTAAGGAATAGGGTCATGCAGTTATGGAGACTGGCAAGTGGCGAGTCCCAAATAGGCAGGTTAGGCCAACAGGCTGGAGGCCCAAGGACAAATTGGTGATTCTGTTTTGAGAATCTGGAGACCGAATTCCCTCTTCCTTGCGGGGGAGTCTTTTTCTCTGAAGGCCTTCAACTGATCGGATGTGGCCCATCCACATAATGGAGGGTCATCTGCTTCACTCAGAATCTACTGATTTAAATGTTCATCTTATCTAAAAAAAAACAAAAACAGAACAAACAAAAAACCATTTCTGGCCACATGCAGCCTGGTAATTGCCCAGATACCTGGTTACTGTGGCACATAAAATTAACCATTGCATGGAGCAAACAATATCACTTCAAAAATATCAAACCCATCTCACTTACCATTTTGAAATAAGCTGGATGAGACGACCACATTTTCTCTTAAGTTATATTAGAAAATACAATCAGAACACCCCACAGCATTCAAGGTTGTTGAAACTCTGGCTTTGATCCCAATTTTCCTCACTGACTTGGCTGAGTAAACATTAGTGGGCACATATATAAGAACTCGATGGTGTATGTATCAGCAAATTTCCTGAGTATGTTACATGGATTTACCTATATTGAAAGCTCTCTGGGACTTCCCCGGTGGTACAGTGGTTCAGAATCCGCCTGCCAATGCAGGGGACATGGGTTCGAACACTGGTCTGGGAAAATCCCACATGCCACAGAGCAACTAAGCCCGTGTGCCACAACTACTGATGCCCGCACACCTAGAGCCCAGGCTCAGCAATAAGCCATGGCAACAAGAAGCCGGCGCACTGCAAGGAAGAGTAGCTCCCACTGGCCACAACTTGAGAAAACCCGTGTACAGCAATGAAGACCCAACGCAGCCAAAAATTTTATTTTATAAAAATAAAAATAACGGGCTTCCCTGGTGGCGCAGTGATTGAGAGTCCGCCTGCCGATTCAGGGGACGCGGGTTCGTGCCCCGGTCCGGGAGGATCCCACATGCCGCGGAGCGGCTGGGCCCGTGAGCCATGGCCGCTGAGCCTGCACGTCCTGAGCCTGTGCTATGCAACGGGAGAGGCCACAACAGTGAGAGGCCCGTGTACCGCAAATAATAATAATAATAATAATAAAATAAAATAAAAATAAAAAAAATTTTTAAAGCTCTCTGCATGTGCCCTTCTGTGGGATTAGTCACATTTCTCTGACTTACTCTTCCAGCCATTCTCATCTCTCCTCGTGGGCTCAGAAATCCCTGTGTCTGTCAAGGCTCAGCTTAGATATCTTTGCTTCCTCCCCATAACCTCTACTCTCTCCCATCTCTCCAAGTCCTTCCCTCACCCCAAGTCTGGTGGGGTACTCCTCTTTGGTGTTTCCGTTGTCCCCCTTCCAGCCTCCCCCCCACATACACCCTTCCATCCTAGCACCTGCCACACTCTATTTTAATTTCCTGTTTATGCATCTGTTTTACCCCCAATAGACTGTGAGTTCCTTGATGGCAGGGTTGATATCTTATCTGTTATTGTATTCCCAGTGCCTCGGCAGTATTTATTAGAAGAATTAATAATTAAATTCTGCATTCATTATAAAGTTTTTCAGAGAATCTTGCCCAGCTTCTCCAGTCTGATATAGCTGAAGGCAATTTCACCTTGCACTTTAAAGGATCAGGATCACTTCCTTTAAAGAGGGTCCGGGCATCTTAAAGGCATAGCTACTTCGGATGCTATTTACACATTGTGAATGTTTGGAAAGCAGCATAAGGACTGGGCAGTCTTCTGAGGGAAGAGCCTGCTGTGCTCTTTTGATTAAAGTGAAGATTGATGTCCCCAAGGCAGCCCTTAATGAGGCCTTCAATGCTCTCATAAAATTTCCACCTAAAATAAACACTTTGGGAGTGTTTGGCCCAGCTCCTAATCCCCCATCCCTTTTGTCTTGGAACTGCCTCTGATCCCCCAGGGCAGGCTGCTGGCAGCTATGTTTGTACCATGTGACAGTATAAGATTGGACCAGGGGCGAGCACCTGTCCCTGGGGCAATCCGATTCTCTCTGACCAGCTCAGAGAAACCAGCAAATTAGTCTCAGCCTGTGGCTGAAAGTCAGAGCCATATTCTCTCCCATGAATGGAAGAAATAGAAAAAGTTCATCTCCGGTGATAAAGACTAAAATGGAGATGAGGGGTAGAGTGAAAGAAGCCTGGACTTTTTAGCGCCTGGTTTCAGTTCTCCCTCAGGTGGCTGTGTGCCCACTCAGGAGGTCCTTCAGACCCTCCTATATTTTTAAAATAAAGTCCCCCTTTCCCAGTTATGCTTACTCAACTGGATTTCTATTGCTCACAACCAAAATAGCGCTATTGAATTTTCCAGCCCAGGAAGAGCAAGAGCAGAAAGGTGTCCTGACTTACCTGGGCAAAGGAGCTGGTTACACAGCCATCCTCACGCTTTCTCCCATAAGAAATGTACCAGGGAAGGGAGAAGAGGAAATGAATGGAGGAGCACCCTAGATATCCTAGCTTCACTTCATGAACCTGACGTATGTCCCTGTAACTCCATCATGCGTCCATTTTTCCCACCTGTGAGACAAAGACAATGTTTGCTGAACTTTCCCCACGTCAGCGATATGAGGCTTAAGTAATAAATGTTTGCTATGCGTGTTGAATTTATCAGATTAAAAAAAATGACAAATGAGACTCAGTCTGACTTGGAAATTTACCATTCAGGGAAATATATTTTCCAGTGACACCTTCCTTGAGTGCTTGGAATGCTCAGCTACATATTTTACCTAAATATGAACTAAGAATCTGGGCCTATCTGTCTCACCCCTTGATCTACAATTTCCCCACTTGTGAAATCAAGATTTGACACTTGCAGTAACTTCTGAATCACCCACAATCATATCAGAGAGGGGAAAAAATGAATTAGTACAATGTACATATTTTCCAGAGCTTTTGTTTCAGACAGAACCATTGACATCACCTCTAGTAAATACTAGTTCCAGTCTCCCTTCTTCTTCCAGGGAAAGCAGGAAGGGAATAAAAGCCTCTGCTTTAAGAGCATAGAGCCATTTGGGATATGAGGAGCCCACAAGCAAGATATGCCAACAAGAATTCATAGAGTAACCGCCGTCCTGGAGTTTCATCACCTAGGGGTCTAAGAATTAACTAGGAGAAAAACTGAAAAGACTTGCAATGAGAAAGACAATCAGAAGAAGCATAGTTACCATGAAGCTGATGCAACTTAAACTTCATACAGATGGCCAACAAACACATGAAAAAATGCTCAATATCACTAATTATTAGAGAAATGCAAATCAAAACTACAATAAGGTATCACCTCACACTGGTCAGAATGGCCATCATCAAAAAGTCTGCAAACAATAAATGCTGGAGAGGGTGTGGAGAAAAGGGAACCGTCCTATACTGTTGGTGGGAATGTAAATTGGTACACCCAGTATGGAGAACGGTATGGAGGTGCCTTAAAAAACTAAAAATAGAGCTATCATATGACCCAGCAATCCCACTTCTGGGCATATATCTGGAGAAAACCAGAATTTGAAAGGATGCATGCACCCCCAATATTCATTGCAGCACTGTTTACAATAACCAGGACATGGAAGCAAGCTGAATGTCCACCGACAGACAAACGGATAAAGAAGATGTGGTACTTATATACAATAGAATATCACTCAGCCATAAAAAGGAACGAAATAGGGCTATTTGCAGAGACATGGATTGACCTAGAGATTGTCATATAGAGTGAAGTAAGTCAGAAAGAGAAAAACAAATATTGTATAATATTGCTTATATGTGGAATCTAGAAAAATGGTACATATGAACTTATTTGCAAAGCAGAGATAGAGTCACAGATGTAGATAACAAACTTATGGATACCAAGGGGGGAAGGAGGAGTGGGATGAATTGGGAGATTGGGACTAACATATATTCACTACTATGTATAAAATAGATAACTAATGAGAACCTACTGTAGAGCACAGGGAACTCTACTCAGTGTTCTTTGGTGACCTAAATGGGAAGGAAATCCATAAAAGAGTGGATATATGTATACTTATAACTGATTCACTTTGCTGCACAGCAGAAACTAACACAACTTTGTAAAGCAACTATACTCCAATAAAAGTTTAAAAAAAACTTCAGGGCCCCTCATGTGGGTAAATCCCCATGAGAGCTGGGAGGTGTTGGAAGTGGTGGAAGGTTCCAGAAGGGGAGGGGAAGCCAGGTGATAATCAGAAACAATTTAAAGGTATTTCTGGTCAATTACCTAAAGAACTCTTAGAAAAAAGTGACCTAGAGTTCCTGGGCCCAGCAATTTGTTGATTTTTTTTTTTTCCTTCTAAGGAAATACTTAGTATTTTTTAAAGTACTTTTAGTACTTAATTTTGTATTTGTAAGTCCTTTTTCTTAGAGGGCACCCTAAATGGTATAAATGCAGGCCCCACAAATTCTGGATGTGCATTGATGATTAGGACTCTCCATAAACAAATTGTAAAGTCCTTCTTCCACCCCTCCTGCCTGCTCCCTTCCCATCTATTATCCTGATTTCTAACTGTCCAGACCTTGCCAAGGTCAAGCTCCCCCACGTCTCTACAGTCACACCCCACAGTTCTTCACATTTCCCCTCATCAAAACCAACCTGTCCTTTCTAGTTCTACTAGGACCATGCTGGCCCACTCCCATGTTTCCAAGGTTATAATTAGTTTTCTAATAGACTAGAGTTCTTTCTAACGAGGTGATACAGCCTGAAAAATGGGTTGAAATAATGAGTTACACTGAAGATACAGAGTTTTAACCCAATGAACACACTTCAGTCGAATTAAATTTTTTTTAATTTGTGTTTATTTCATATTACATAAGTGGCAATTTAATTGAGAAATTTTAGTAAATACAGAGCAGTCCAAAGAAGATTATAAAAAAGTCACCCTGTAAGAAAAAAAAAAAAAAACACTAATCTCATTACCCCTTGCTAATCCCCATTAACATGTTCTTTTGGACAGTTTTTTTTTTTTCTAAGCATATATAGATGTATAATATATGATTTCTGCAAAAATGGAATCAGAGTGTAATAATATTTTGAAACCTAATTTTTGGGGTTAACAATCTACTGTGAACACTTTTTCCTCTTGTTAAATATTTGTTTACAGAATCATTGTAAATGGCTCCTCAACGCTCCATTACATCAAGGATCAGCTAAGTTTTGTGATAATCTAGATGAAATGGACAAATTCCTGCTAAAAATACACAAACTGCCAAAACTGTCTCAAGAAGAAACAGAAGATCTGAATAAACCTATAACAAGTAAAGACATTAAATTGGTAATGAAAATTTTTTTAAAAAGACAACTTCCCACAAAGAAAAGCACAGGCCTAGTTGACATTACTGGTTAAATCCACCAAATGTTTAAAGAGAAATTAATCCCAATCCTCCTCAAACTATTCCAAAAAAAGTGAAGAGGAGGGAACACTTCTTAACTCATTCTGTGAAGCCAGCATTACCCAAATACCAAAGCCAGATAAAGACATTACAAAAAGAGAAAATTACAGACCAGTATAACTTATATGACTATAGATGCAAAATCCTCAAAAAACATTAGCATCCATCTCAACAGCATATTAGAAGTATTATTCACCATGACTAAGTAGGATTTATCCCAGGAATACAAGGGTGGTTCAGTGTAAGAAAATCAATGTGATACATCACCTTAATAGAACAAAAGGGGAGAGCACACAATCGTTGACACAGAAAAGGCATTTGACAAAATCAACACCCTTTCATAATGATAAAAATTCTCAGGACACTAGAGACAGAGGGAAAATTCCACAACATGATGAAAGTTAGTTATGAAAAATCACAGCCAAAGTCATACTCAATGGTGAAATACTGAAAGCTTTCCACCCAAGGTCAGGAACAAGACAAGGATGCCCACTTTCACTGCTGCTGTTCAACATTGTACTAGAAATTAGATAAGGCAAAGAAATGAAAGATATTCAAATTGGAAAGGTAGAGGTAAAACTATCTCTATTAATAGATGACGTGATCCTATGTATAGAAAAATCTCAAAGAATTCACAAGAAAATTTCTAGACCTAATGAATAAATTCAGCAAAGTTGAAGAGTACAACATCAACACACAAAAGTTGGTTGTGTTTCTATATACCAACAATGAACAGTCAAATAGGAAACTGAGAAAGCAATTCCATTTACAATAGCATCTAAAGAATTAAATTAAATTTTATCTAAAAGCATCTTAGGAAGAAATAACAAGGAGTTGAAATACTTGCATGCTGCAAACTATAGAAAATTACTGAAAGAAAGTACAGAAGACCTAAATAATTGAAAGACATCCCATATTTATGGTTAGGAAGACTTAACATTGTTAAGATGCCAATAATATCCAAAGCTATCTGCAGGTTCAACCCTATTCCTATCAAAATTCCAGCAGCCTTTTTCACAGAAATGGAAAAACCAATGCTCAAATTCACATGGAATTGCAAAGGGCTCCAAATTGCCAACACAATCTTGTAAAGAAGAATAAAGTTGAAAGACTCACAGTTCCTGACTTCAAAACTTACTACAAAACTACAGTAGTTAAAACAGTATGGTACTAGCATAAGGACACACATAAATATATACCAATGGAATCGAATAGAGAGCCCAGAAATAAAATCTCATGTATACTGTCAATAGATTTTTGACAAGGGTGCTAAGACCAGTCAATGGGGAAAGGACAATCTTTTCAACAAATAGTACTAGGAAAATTGGATACCCACATACAAAAGAATGAAGATGGACACTTACCTTACACCTTGTAAAAAATTAACTAAAATAGATCAAAGACTTAAATGTAAAAGCTAAAACAATAAAACTGTTAGAAGAAAACATTGGAGAAAATCTTCATGACATTGAATTTGGCAAAGATTTTATGGATTAAAGCCAAAAGCACAAGCAACAAAAGTAAAAATAGATAAATTGGACTTTATCAAATTAAGAATTTTTGTGCATCAAAGGATACTAAAAAGAAAGCAAAAAGATAACCTGTAGAATGAGAGAAAATATTTGCAAATCATATATCTAATAAGACATTAATAGCCAGAATATATAAAGAACTCCTAAAACTAACAACAAAAACAAACAAACAACCCAATTCAAAAATGAGCAAAGGATTTGAATAGGCATTTCACCTCAGAAGATATACAAATGGTCAATAAGCATATGAACTAATGCTTAACATCATTAGTCATTAGTTAATTGCAAATGAAAACCACAGTGATATACTACTTCACACTTACTAGGATGGCTATAACAAAAAATAAAAGTAAGAAAGAAAAGAAAAGAAGGAAGGAAGGAAGGAGGGACAGGGAAAGAAGGAAAGGGAGAAAGAAAGAAAGAAAGAAAGAAAGAGAGAGAGGGAGGGAGGGAGGGAGGAAGAAAGGAGGGAAGGAGAAAGGAAAGAAGAAAGGAAGGAAAGCATTGGTGAGAATGTGGAGAAATTTGAACCCTCATGCATTGCTAGCGGGAATGTAAAGTAGAGTAACCACCATGGAAAACAATCCAGCAGTTCAAAAGGTTAAATGTAGAGATACCACAGACCTGGCAATTCTACCCCTAGGTATATATCCAAAAGAATTGAAACAGAGACTTAACCAGTTATTCATACACCAATGTTTATAGCAACATCATTCACAATAGCCAAAAGGTGGAAACAACCCATGTCCATCTACAGATTAATGGATAAACAAAACGTGGTGTATATTGATACATACCTTGAAAACATCCTGCTTAGTGACATAAGCCAGATGAATAAGGACAAATATTGTATGATTCTGCTTATATGAAATGCCTAGAATAGGCAACTTCATAGAGACAGAAAATGTAATAGAGGTTATCAGGGACTGATGGAAAGGAGAAGGGGGAGTCATTGCCTAATGAGTACAAAGTTTTTGTTGGGGATGAAGAAAAAGTTTGGGTATAGTTAGTGGTGATGGTTACACACAACAATGCAAATGCATGCCACTGAATTAAACATTTACAAAATGTTAAAGTAATAAATATTACAATATATATATTCTACCAAAATAAAAAATTTTTTTAATTGTAACTTTCATTCTTCACAAAACACCATTAAGAGAATGAAAAGGTAAACTGCAGAGTGGGAGAAGATATTTACAGAGCATAGAACTGATAAAGAGCTCACATCTATAGTATCTAAAGAACTCTTACAGGGCTTCCCTGGTGGCACAGTGGTTGAGAGTCCGCCTGCCGATGCAGGAGACAGGGGTTCGTGCCCCGGTCTGGGAAGATCCCACATGCCGCGGAGCGGCTGGTCCCGTGAGCCATGGCCGCTGAGCCTGCGCGTCCAGAGCCTGTGCTCCGCAACGGGAGAGGCCACAACAGTGAGAGGCCCGCGTACCACAAAAACAAAACAAAACAAACAAGAACTCTTACAAACCAATAAGGAAAAAGACAGACAGCATAATAAAAAGATGGGCAAGAGACTAGAATAGGCACTTCACAAGAACATAACCAAATGGCCCCTAATAAACATTTGAAAAGATATTCAACTGCTTTAGTCATCTGAGAAATGCAAATTAAAATCTCAAGGAGATTATTCTACACACTCAACAGTGTAGCTAAAATTAAAAGGACTATTACCAAGTATTGGCAGAGATGTGGAAAAACTGAAACCCTCATATACTGGCTGGGGAGAGTGTAAATTGGCATAATCACTTTAGAAAACTATTTAGCAGTATCTAGTAAAGTTGGACATATGCATATGCTAGGACCCAATAATTCCATTCCTAGGTATATACAATAGAAACATGTACATATGTGCCTATAGCATTAATATTCATAGCCCCAAACTGGAAAAAAATGTCTAGTGATAGAATGAAAAAAATAAACTGGTAAAGTCCTACAGCCGTGAAAATGAGCAAATGATACACAACAGCATAGATGAGTCTCACAGACATAATGCTGAACAAAAGAAGCTAGACACCCAAAAAAATACAGATTGCACGATTCCACTTATTTGAATTTCAAAACCAAGCAAAGCATCATCAAAAAGAACACAAAAAATAAATGTTCGTCAGGATGTGGAGAAAAGGGAGCCCTTGCACACTGCTGGTGGGAATGTAAATTGGTGCAGCCACTGTGGAAAACAGTATGGAGGTTTCTCAAAAAACTGAATATAGAATGACCATATGACCCAGCAATTCCACTCCTGGGTATATATCCGAAAAAACCAAAAACACTAATTCGAAAAGATACATGCACCGCAATGTTCATAGCAGCATTATTTATAAGGTATGGAAGCAACCTAAGTGTCCATCAACAGATGAATGGTTAAAGAAGAAGAATGGATGTATATATATACATATACACAATGGCATACTATTCAGCCAAAAAAAGAATGAAATTTTGCCACTTGCAACAACATGGATGGACTTGGAGGGCATTATGCTAAGTGAAATAAGTCAGAGAAGGGCAAATACTGTATGATATCACTTATATGTGGAACCTAAAAAAATACAACTAGTGAATATAACAAAAAAGAAGCAAACTCAGATACAAAGAACAAACTAGTGGTTACCAGTGGTGGGGGTGTGGGGAAGAGGCAATATAAGGATAGGGAAGTGGGAGGTACAAACTATTGGGTGTAAGATAGGCTCAAGGCTGTATTGTACATGGGGAATAGAGCCAATATTTTGTAATAACTGTAAATGGAGTATAACCTTTAAAAATTGTATTAAAATTTTTTTTAAACAAGCAAGTCTACCTCTGGTGTTAGAATAAGCGGAATAGTAGTTACCTTTGAGGTGAGGGATTAGGGTCTGCCAGGAGACTGGGGGCTGGGGTGTTCATTATGTTCTGTTTCTTCCCCGCATGATAGCCACGCAGGAGCATTCCCTTTGGGATGAGTCACTGACCTGTGTCCTTAGGACTTGTGCATGCATGTAGTATGTTACTCTTCAGTGAAAAAGCCTGAAAAACAAAAGTAGATGTATTTGACTACAATAACATCTTCATCCTAAGTCCATCCCAGCGGCGTGGTCCTGGTGTCCACTGACCTGCTTTCTCAGGTCTAGAGAAACCCGTTGACCAGCTCCTCAAAACCCACACAGATCCAAATACACGCTGTGGTCTTTGGCTCGTAGCCCCAAGTTTACCATTGTCCAGTGTGCCCCAGCGCCTACGTGCAGTGGCAGATAAGGGGCTTGATATTTGAGCCTGCCATGTCTTTCCTTTCCTTGGCCCCAGCCCTCCAAATGTATGGCCTCTTGCCTCTCCACACCTGCCTCCTCCAGTCCTAAAATCACACATGATTTTCTCCCAAACCATCTGAACTTTTTGGCCCATGTGCCTGAAAAAGCTTCCCACCTCATTCATAAAGAGCGATTATTGCAGATCCCACACCCCATCTCCTAAGCAGATTCATCCTGTATTTGAATCCCACCTTGGTGACTTACTAGCTGGGGTAGTGGCCTTGAGTGAATCACTTAACCTTTCAGAGGTTGAGGATTAAAAATAATACCTGATTTTCAGGTTTGCTCCAAGGATAAGAGATAGTATGTGTAAATACCAAGCACAGAGATTTGCACTTTGCTCTATAATTTCATTTTTGCTAAAAATCAATGGCAGAAACAAAAAGAAAAACACCCCCTTCCTAAAACTCCTCATTGGCAAGGTGGGGAAGCCATGCCAGAGCTGAGAGACACAAAAATAAGAGGTAGGAAGGAAACACAGGCACCATCTGACCAGTCTTCCCAGCAAAGTAGGGCCCCTCTGCCAGTTCGCTTCAGGGACCACCTGCTTCCATCCTTCCCAGCACAAGAAACTCACCCCTTCACACTGCAGCCGCTCAGCTTTATTAATATTGGGCCGGCCAAAAGGTTCGTTCGTTAAAACCAAACGAACGTTTTGGCCGGCCCAATATTTATCAGTTCATCCAACAAATTTTTTTTTCAGCAAATAGTGTTTTTATTTCCGCAAAGGTTTCCTTTTTTTAAAAACATATTTATTGGAGTATAATTGCTGTATTTTATGTTATTTCATTCAATGTATCTTCGAATTCACTTAATTCTCATTTTAACATGTCAAATTCTTTTTTTTAAGCATATTTATTGGAGTATAATTGCTTTACAATGTTGTGTTAGTTTCTGCTGTATAACAAAGTGAATCAGCTATACATATACATATATCCCCATATCGCCTCCCTCTTGCGTCTCCCTCCCACCCTCCCTATCCCACCTCTCTAGGTGGTCACAAAGCACCAAGCTGATCTCCCTGTGCTATGCGGCTGCTTCCCACTAGCTATCTATTTTACATTTGGTAGTGTATATATGTCAATGTTACTCTCTCACTTCGTTCCAGCTTACCCTTCCCCCTCCCCGTGTCCTCAAGTCCATTCTCTACGTCTGTGTCTTTATTCCTGCCCTGCCCCTAGGTTCATCAGAACCTTTTTTTTTAAATTCCATATATATGTGTTAGCATACAGTATTTGTTTTTCTCTTTGTGACTTACTTCACTCTGTGTGACAGACTCTAGGTCCATCCACCTCACTACAAATAACTCAATTTCGTTTCTTTTTATGGCTGAGTAATATTTCATTGTATATATGTGCTACATCTTCTTTATCCATTCATCTGTCGATGGACACTTTTGAATACGTGACATACACCAGACCCTGCACCCGGTGTTGAAGATGCAGTGATGAGTAAGACAGGGACCAACCCTGCGCTCTAGGCACTTGGGCCCCAGGTAGGTCAAGAGCTCTTACTTTTAGGCAGTTCTTTATGTAACAGTGTGTTGAACAAGCAGGACTTGTGTCCAAAGCAACTGAATTTTTGTTTCCACTGTCCCTTCAGGTTCTGGCCACTCTTGGTGGCCACTCTTGGATAATACAAGGTCCCGTTCCCCATCAGTCACTAGGGCTCTGTAGTTATCAACTCTCCCACATCCACTCAGCCTTACAGCTCCTCACTCACCCCTCTGACCAGTTGTAGTGGAAAGCCCCAGCTTCTTTCCTCTTTCTCCCTCCCCCACTTGCTAACTGCTAATACTTACTTCTCCCCGCCAGGGTCTGAGGCAGGTGGGAAGGGAGGCCAGTAGGAAGAAAGAGGAAGGTTCTTATTTGGAGAGCACTGTGCATGCTGCCTCTGGGCTGTCTGGGGCTAGCAGGTGTTTAAAGTCGACCCTTTCTTTCGTGGGTGTTTCTGTGATTCCTCTGGGGATGGAGGGACCCTCACCTGACATTCCGTTCGTCCAGCATCCCTGGCATGTTTATTCCTTCAGCGGAACTTACCCTGACTCCACCCGCTGCTGCTTGTGGGCGGGGCCCAAAGCCGGTCTCTGCAAAACACTCAGACTTCCTTCACCGTGATGGCAGGGAGTGCGGGGCTCACCTCCTGCGTCCGCCTCTTGTCATTCATCCATCTCAGCTGAGCAGCCCAGTCCTTCCCTTCCCTAGATTTCCCACTGCCCCTCCCTGAAATGCAGGGGCATAAACAAAGTTTCTGAATTCCCCTTCTCTCTTGATTTAAGAAAAATGAAGAATTGCCCCCAATAGTAGCATATTAAGGTGGGTGTGTGGCGAGGGTAATCCACCACAGCTGTGTCAATAGGAGGTTCAGTGATTGTAGAGAATTTAAAAATCATAATAAAACCAATCAAATGCTGGCCTAATTTTTTATTACCAACAAGCTCTGACAATGCCAGCAATATCTGTGATCAACACCTCTCTGCTGGGGCTGACCATTCCTGATACACCTCTCGATACACTGCTGCCCCTGCCTCTTCCCTTGGTGTCGGGGGACAACTTGGAGCACACGTACAGCTCTCTCTAAAAACCCTCTCCACTGACGGTTACGCAGGCCGGCCTTTGAGAGTCATCAAACCAGTTTTATTATATCGCCTTTGAAAACAAACATCTTGGACTGGCCTCTCACTATGAAATGTATCTTGGTGCGTCACTTTAAACTTCCAATTTAATAGGCCGTTGCCCTCACATCAAGCTGGGATACACCCTCCTGTAACTCCTCCCCACCTCCTGGAGATGATAATGCCTCTCGGGGGCAAGAACATTCTGAGGATTCAATGAGTTAAGAGGCAAAGCACCTGGCTCAGGGTGTGGCACACAGCAGGAACGCCCACTCCCCTGCCCCCTGCCTCTAGGGACTTGGCAGAATGATGGAAAGGGTACCTTTCTCACCTGTGCTTGGGTCTCCCTTAAACAGTCTCACCTGTCCACCCATCTGCCTGCCCCACCCATGGAAGGCCTTTGCATTCTTTCCCACCTATATAAACATCACCTATTCTTTTGTTTTTAATTTTTTGAATTAAAAAAAAACCAGGAGGGGCTTCCCTCGTGGCGCAGTGGTTGAGAGTCTGCCTGCCGATGCAGGGGACACGGGTTCGTGCCCCGGTCCGGGAAGATCCCACGTGCCGCAGAGCGGCTGGGCCCGTGAGCCATGGCTGCTGAGCCTGCGTGTCCAGAGCCTGTGCTCCGCAACGGGAGAGGCCACAACAGTGAGAGGCCCGTGTACCGCAAAAAAAAAACAAAAAAACCAAGAGCGTTTTTGTCGAACACTTGGAAAATACTGACAAATGTAAAGAAATAAAATTAAAGCACATATCTCACACAGAGAGCTAAACACCGTCAATAACATTTTAGGGTATGACGTTCTTTATATTTTTGTGCATTTATCTACATAGAGATTATATAGATATAGATTATGTGCACACACACACACCTCTCCTTAGAATCAAATTGCGCATCGAATCTTATATTCCGGTTCTTTTCATGTAATCTCTTTGCTCCTTCTTACAGCCCCCCTCTACTGCTTCAATACTGGTTGCCCTGCCCTCCCCCCAACTTCCATAGTATTTTGAAGTATCCCAAACTCTTAGCAGTTAGTCACATTTCCTGCAATGACAATGAACCATTTAATGCTTCCTCTTTTTCAGGTCAGTTTTCCTCCAAAATCTGCATCTTTTATTACAAAATTGATGCACGCTCATAAAAAAGTCAAACATTACAGATACGTATAAAGCTAAAAGTAGAAACTTCTCGGCCCACCTTCTGCCACTTCTGTACCCTGGCATTACTCAGTTTCAGTGCATCCTTTCGCATTTCCTATGTATATACAAATATATATGGGAATATATGTAAGCATATACATATATGTTTTTCACACAAAAATGGAACCTTTCTATGTATACTCTTCTCAAACTTGCTTTTTTTAAGAATACAGCTTGCACATATTCTATATCAATACATATTGATCTACTTTATTATTTTTAATGACTACATAATATTCCATTATATAGAAACACCATCATTTTTAAAGTTACTCCCTCTTGATGGGTCTTTAGGGAGTCCTGCTCACTGGCCACCACTGACAATGTTTCTGTGAAGATCCTCATAGGTAATTATAAAAGTATGTGGTACAGTGCTTCTGTGGGATGAGTTTCTAGCAGTGTGATTGCTGGGCCATACAGGATGCATGGCTTTAGGAATGCTGGATGCTGCCAATTGCCCTCTAAAATGCTTGGGCCACTTTATACTTCTGCCAGCACTATATGAGGGACCCATTGCCCCACATACTCACCAATATTGGATGAAATCACTTTAAGTTTAGCTACTCTAATTGGTGGTTTTTGTCTAATTTTTGTTGTTGTGAAGTTCAGTGCAGGGACAGAGACTGCCAGCTCTTCTCCTGAATCCAATCCCCTTAATCCAATCTTCCATCCCAATACAATTTCTAGCTGGGCATTTGTTCACCCAACTAAAGGGATATTCCTTGGAGTCTCTTGAAGCTGGGTGTGTGGCTGAGATCTGGCCATACATGTGGCCAGACGTAGGCATAAGAGAAGTGTATGATTTCCAAACTACGCTCTTAAAGGAAAGGGGTATTCCCTCCCCTTCCCCTTTTGTTAGATTGCTGGACGCAGGATACTGTGCCAGCTGACTATGGATGCAATGGCAGAAAACGGAGCAGCCATCTTGGACCATAAGATGGAATCTGAATGTTGAGGATGCAGAGAAACAAGATACCTGATACCTCACACCCCCGACACTCCAGAATCACTGTATACTGGCTCTGGACCATCCGCCTATATTTTTACATGAAAAAGGAAAAAATCTTCCTTCTTTAAGCCACTGTATTTTGAGGTCTCTTTATTACAGCCCCCAAACTTGACTAAAAGAAGCAGGAATTGGGAAGACTTTTAAAAATGCACTTACATTGACTTTTTCCCCAGAAGTCCTGTCAGCCTCTTTTCCCAACTGGGTTTAAGTTCCTTGTGAGCAGGACCTTATCTCACTGGATATTTAATGATTGATTACAAGTGTTCTGCCAGTTTTCTGGTCACTCACAGTAAGGGGAACCTACTCTTACACACTTGCATTACTCCTAGAGATGACCTATTGCCCAGATACTATGCAACGCTGCTTCAGGACCAAAGGAGAAATAGAAAACTGTATCTAAAATGTGTGGCACAGCAATCACTGTGCTTTATGCAGTTTAAAAATTCTCATAGAATTTGTGTGATTTCTCAGATTTATATATTTTTTTAAGTTAGAGATTCAATAGACAGTGAGCACCAATATGATAAAACTCTTAACTGCCTTGTGGACATGCATATGGCTCCTAAACGAAGCAGTCTGGAGTGCCGGGGACATGGACAATAATAACAACCACATATGTTGATGTGCTAAGTCATCCCTGAGATGATTCTTCTAAACTGCACTCAATTCTCAGCTGCCAGACAGACAAACCAGCTGTGACAGAAGAATCCATGGAATCTGGGAAAAGTACCTTGGAATCTTCTTCTTTTATTTTTTTAAATTTTATTGAGGTGTAGTTGATTTGCAATGTTGTGTTAATTTCTGTACAGCAAAGTGATTCAGTTATAGATATATAATATATGTTCTTTTTTATTTTAAAAAAATTTTTATTGAAGTATAGTTGATTTACAGTGTTGTATTAATTACTGCTGTACAGCAAAGTGATTCAGTTATACATACATACATTCTTTTTTTAATATTCTTTTCCATTATGGTTTATCATAAGATATTGAATATAGTTCCCTGTGCTATACACACAGCACAAGTAGGACCTTGTTTTTTATCTGGAATCTTCTGACGCCCAAATAATTCTAAGTCACAGCGCATGATGGTAAATGCCAGGAAGGGTTTAAACTGGAATAAGGGTTCAGGGTGAGTTGGGGGAAAAAAAAAAGTGTTCTACTAAAGCCTAGGAAATTAGGGCTAAGTGAGAGCAGTTACAAAGCTGGTGCAAATTGTTGGGAGGTTGATTTCACCTCATTCCCATATTTTCAGATAATCTGTGGGCTGCCCTTGTAATGTGGTGAGTTTGATGGAAGTATGAAGGAGGAACTGGATGATCATTTTCTAGGAGACCATCAAGGAGCTCACCGCACTTATGAATGATCAGACCATGTGACTTCCACAGCCCCTGTAATTATAAAATTTCACCTCCCTATGCCTTACCCCAAGGACCCTTACTTTTTTATTGAAGTATAGTTGATTTACAATGTTGTGTTAGTTTCTGGTGTACAGCAAAGTGATTCAGATATATATATGTATGTGTGTGTGTGTATATATATATATGTATGTATATATATGTATGTGTGTGTGTAAGTATTCTTTTTCAGATTTTCCTCTATCATAGGTTATTACAAGATAGTGAATATAGTTCCCTGTGCTATACATTAGGACCTTGTTGTTTATTTTATGTATAGTAGTTTTATCTGTTAATCCCAAACTCCTAATTTATCAGTCCCCCCACTCCCCTTTGATAACCATGTTTGTCTTCTATGTCTGTGAGGTTTCTGTTTTGTAAATATGTTCATTTGTATCATTTTTTTAGATTCCACATAAGTTATATCATATGGTATTTGTCTTTCTCCATCTGATTTACTTCACTTAGTATGATAATCTCTACGTCCATTCCATACATGTTGCTGCAAATGATAGTATATCAATCTTTTTTATGGCTAAGTAATATTCCATTGCATATATATACCACATCTTCTTTATCTTTTCATCTGTCGATGGACATTTAGGTTACTTCCATATCTCAGCTACTGCAAACAGTGCTGCTAGGAACATAAGGGTGCACACATCTTTTTGAATTAGAGTTTTCTCTGGATATATGCCCAAGAGAGGGATTGCTGGATCACATGGTAGCTCTATTCTATTTTTAGTTTTTTGAGGAACCTCCGTACTGTTTTCCATAGTGGCTGCACCAGCTTATATTCCCACCAGCAGCGTAGGAGGGTTCAGGGACCCTTACTTTTGACTAAAGCCTTATGAAGGTCATAAGAAAGGCCTTTGTATGTCATTTGTATCCTTCTCTAAAATGTCTCTAAACCTCCCAGGGTCTCCATGAGCTATCACCCATCATCCACAGGTGCTTTGCTATAAGACATAAAGTCTTTTAAAGTTCATGTGTATTTAGAATGATGGATGATTAAAAATATCAATGATGCCTCTTACATCTCTCTTCCCTAAGCAACTTAGAAACTTGTCCCCTAAATTTATCAAGGTAAATACTTTGCCAGCATCTTCACCCCCAAAAGACAGAGTTGTACAATACATTGTGTTGCTTTGGGCTAATAACAGCTTTAACTGGGGTCATTACATTCCCCACACAATCTAACATAATAGCAGATTCAGGAAGAAATCCATGATGTGGCAGAGACCATGTGTGGCAGGTATGATCTTTGTAGAATGAGCATCTCTCTTCAAGATTTAACTGTGGTTAAGTTTTTCGCTTGGAACCTCCCTTATCCCACCTCCATGCCCCAGAAGGAGCAAACATAACTACACTTTAACTTAGACTTTGAATGCACTGAAATACCAGTAAATGTAAAAAGTAAGCACTCTTAAGATGGACCCCTGCTCTCAAAGTACAAAATACACTCCCTAGTGACTGACAGTCGAAAACAGAAGTGAACAAATAGCTTCATCAATATGAGATCTGATTGCCCAAATCCATCAGCTTTTCTCCACTACCTGGAGGCTGCATGGTCAGCCTCCTCCCACCTTGTTCAGTAAAGCCTATCACTGAATCATTAAATTCCACCCATCTACGTGTCATTTGAGGAAAAGAACCAGAGAGTCTAGGTGGTTTTCCAGAGCTGCACAGCCCTTAAGTGGTGGAATGAAACAGGGAGTTGACATCTGCATGCCTGTTCACAGCCTCTCTCATGTCACCAAATAAGTACATTTTTCTCTGTTGCCTCCACAGTTTCTTAGTAAAGGAAACTAAAGTCTCTTTCTGCCTTTGTTCTCCCTGAAATTCTAACACGCTTCGGTGAAATGATCTGCAGCAAAGTCTTTAGGTCCTATTATGGCAGTTTGAATATCACACGCTTCAGTTCTTATTGATTTTACCTTACATGCCTGCATAAAATAAAGAATGCATGCTAATTAGAAGAAAATCTGGCAAAGAACTGACCATAGATATATTAAGGTTACATAACATCACATCAAACGTGTGGAAGTAAATATAGAGATGTTAGGGAGAAACTCTCAGAAATCAGATCACCCAGTGGTGAGCTGGTCAATGTCTTAACAACATATGGCAGAGTGGGGGTGGGGAGGGGAGCAAAGGAGGTCCAGCTTGTAGCAGTTGTTGATTTCTGTGGTGTAAATGCTGCCACCATGGCTGATTTCAAGCTACTGTGACATCACTGAAAGCAGAAATGGGGAAAGATGTGGATAACTGGGTCCACGAGTAAGTATGAAGCAGCTCCAGTACACACCACACACCATAATGAGACTTATGCTACCTTATTATTTACTTATTCTTTCTTTTTTTTATCACGTGCCTACTATAAGCCAGACATTGTGCTAGATACAGGAGATTAATAGGAAGGAAAAGGAAACTTGGTCCTCATCCTCTTGGAGCTCACAGTCTAGTGGTAAGATAGACATTCAATCATAAAAGTATGAAAAAATGTAAAATTTTAACTGTGATAAATGTTAAGGACGGGCAGTATATGGTGCCAAGAGGTCATGGAGCTGGAGGATGGATGGGGTCAGCTTACCTGAGGGAGTGATCACTGAGTTGAAGCATCATCATGCAGAGTGGGGAGAGACCTGGTCAAGCCAGAGGCCAGAGCATGAGCAAAGGTCCTGTGGTGAGAGGGAAGTTGCCTATCACATGATAACATCAAGACATGATTGTCTTTGTTCTTTTCTTTGCCACATCTCCTTACCTGTAAAGGTTTCAAAAATCAGTCAGAAGCATCCTGGGTTGCTGCAAAGATAATTGGGATTTTCGTATCAGGAATGCCAAGATAAATATTTAATGTTCTATTTTTCAATTTCTTAAAATAGGCTTCTTTGTTGAACCCCATGTCAGAAACAATAGTTTTGAAAGCCAAAGTTTTGAACTTGCAAGAACTAGGTTTTATTGGGAGAGAACAGGAACATCTCTTGAGACTCCAAAGGGAAATGATGTCAAATTTAAGCCTTATCTGACAAATGGACAGAGGATAGAAGAGATCAACCACACCCTTCCTTGGGCACTGGATGGGGATGTTGGATGAAGAATGATCCTCCAGGAAGAAAACTGGTGGGTCCTGGGCAAGGGGAACAGCGAGGACAGAAGGAGATAAGAGCACACCTCTCTCCAGCACCAGGAGGCTGTGTGGAAGCCAAGGCAGCACTCATAGACCATCATCCAGGGAGCTCCAGGGGTCTCCCCAGCTGAGGGGCCACATAAGCAGTGCCATCACTGCTCTCTGAAGAGGACCTTTCATTGACAGTTCCTGCAGGTCACTCATGATGAACCAGAAAAGTGACACTCTCCCAGACCCCGAAGTTGTGTTGAGTGTCATTGGAGCTGCCCCATGCTCAGCAGTCCAGGACACACATCAACTCCCAAACACACGGTGGTGTTCCCGGCTCCCAGAGGGGCTGGGGCACGTGTAGAAGGCAGAACCCTTAGCTGCACTGGAGGGGAGAGGGAAGTGGTAAAACCAGCCCCTGTGCACTCAGTTGAGAAACATGAAGGTGGACGGTGTGGCTGGAGAAGTGTGCAGGTGGAGGGATGGAGAGATGGAGGCCACACCAGAGGGCCTTGTAGACCCCACTAAGGCACATGTCTTTTGATAAAGCAGCAGCCCCCTGGAGGGTTTTAAGCACGGGAGAGCCAGGAGTTGCGGTGTGAAAAGAAGCTGGAGGCGGAGTGCTTTCTGCGGGGGCTGGATGAAAAGCCAGGTGGTCAGCACATCCTTGCCCTCACGCTCTCCCTCAAGTGCTCTGCCCAGCATTGCCAGCATCCCTGCTGAGTATCATGAGTCCCAGGCTGATCCCAGAGTCATAATTCTCTTCCCATATTAATACACATTATCGGGGACAGTGTGAGGAAATGGGCTTTGTCTACGTGGTGGCAAAAATTAAAATTGTAAAAATTTATAAAAGTAAATTTTCCATATTTTTGAAGTTTATAGACATGTATCCCAAAGAAACAACCTAAATGTCCAACAGTAGGGAATTACATAAATAAAGTATGGTACATGGTACCTCTGTATATAGAATATTGTGCAACAGTTAGAATGAGGTTGTACCATTTATTGGCATGAAAAGATCCCCAAAAGAGAGTGTGAGGTGTAAATAGCAGGTTACAAAATTGTACATGTAGTGTGACTCGTGTGTGTGGATGTGTGTACACGTGTGTGTGTCTAGAGCAAAGAAATATGGAGGATTATTTAAACCTGAAGATGGTGACTTTCTTTAGAGGGGAAATTGGGAGGAACTTTCTCTTTTTATGGGGGGCATTTCTGGAATATTTGAATCATAATGTATTATTGCATTTGAAGACATGCAAAACAGTAAAAAAAATTAAGGCAAGTTGGATCAAAGGGAAGCTCTGACAAATGGTCAAGAGGCTCCCAAGGAGGGTGACCACACCTGGGTTTACTCTGACCCTGGACAAGGCTTTCCATATCTCTGGCCCTCAGTCTCCTTATCTGTAAAAGACTGGAGGCAAGTATAAGTTTCCTGGGAAAATCTCAGACCTGCATTCAAATCCCGATTCTTCCATTTACTAGAGGAGTGACTTCGGGCAAGTGACCCTGTTTGAACCTCAGTTTTCCCATATGTGAAATGGGACCACCTCACCCCCTCAAGGGTGGTCATGAAGACCAACACAGCAGCCTTGCCCCATCTTGGAGCAAGGTGAGTGTTTATGCAAACTTAGTTCCCTCATCCCTGGTATCTTTAGAGTTTCTCTCCCTCTGAAGTTCAATGACTCCATACCTCTGAGTGGTCTTGCCTGAAAGCATGACCTCAGGCAAACCATCCCCCTGCTGCGAGAAAGCTTTAACTTATCACCGTGTGCTCAAGCTACAAAAATTCTTTATGCTACTTTGTGTCCAGCTTCAGGAATTCAAATGAGATATTAATTTCACCATCCTTCCCTTAAAATAATTTGCAGTCTAATACAGGATTTGAGAACTCATTTCACCAACTTAAAAGACTATTTCTTTATAGCCGTTCTTATCTCACAAAAATGTGATCCTTTTCTGTCATATGAGAGGTCTTGTCAAAAAGGAACATTAATTATATCAAACACTAAACACAGATTTTGAAACTCTGAATTTTAACCAACTAATTGAAAATAATTATATTTCAAAGAATTCTTACATTTCACCGAAGCTAATCAAGCCTAGTTAACTTTATTCATTCATTCATTTAATCAATGAGTATTTTAATTTTGAGTACCTACTGTGTGCCTTGGTGTTAGAGATCATTATTTTTAAAACATACAGAGATTTTAAATATCTCAACCTTCGTAAACCTTTTCTTCTAGCAGGGATGAGAGCTGAGAGACATGGATAATAAACAAGTAATGTTGTAAAGGAAAACAAAGCATCAGGAGATGAGACTTCTGATTTTAAATACCAGAGTCAGGTAAAGACTCGTTGAGACCAAAAACCTGTAAACCTTGCTCTACATGGGCAAGTCATATGGGAATAGCAAGTGCAAAGGCCCTGAAGTGGGAGTGAGCCTGGCTCCTTGAAGAAATAGTCAAGAAGCAAGCCAATGCAGATGGAGCAGAGACACGAAGACGAGAGCTGGAGAGATGAGTCGGAGAGGCAAGTTCCAAGATGGAGTATCATCTACCAGGTCAAAAAACGGCAGGGACGCCAGAGACAGCACAGAGGTCCTTTCGAGGAGCTGCCCTACCAGGAAAGATAGATGGCAGCTGGCATCCAGTGCCTTCTCCCAGAGAGAGATATTCATCAGCACCAAAGGAAGGAAAAGCAACCCACATCTGCCACTATCCCAGAGGGTCGTTGGAGCAGCACTTGTGCTCAGACATAGGGAATGGTCAGAGAAAAGATATATCCCTTGATGTTGGAGGCATCTATCAAGGATGAGAGTGTGCTCTAGAGGCATCCTAGCCTTCTGAGAACATCTCTGAGGACCTCTACGTAGAAATATATCCAAGGACCTACGTTGTCACTGTGGATTCAAATGACTTAATCAAAAAGACTCATGTCATAGCAGCTGATTCATGACAAAGTGTGGACTTGCTCCTCCCCATACGATGTTGACCATCATGGCCATTACATCACCTTTTTGTTGAGTAGCAAGAATAAAGCCACAAGCTACCATATGATTCTCTTACAGAAAAAAAAAAAAAAACACAGAGTGGGGACAGAACAAGCAGTAGATGCATTGGGGGCATAACTGAGACCAGCCTGCATAGGGCTACACAGCCCACTGCAAGGACATCTGCTCTCACTCTGCAAGACAGAGGAGCCCTGGAGGGTTTTGAACAAAGGAACAATGAGATCTGAATGAGGTTTTAACTAGGTCACCCTGGCTTCTGTGCTAGAGAGCAAGAGTGGAAACAGGGAGACCAGGCAAGAGGCCCGTGCAAGAATACCCCCGGGAAACAGTGGAGGTGAGGTCAGAGTGGGAGCTGGGGCAGTGGTGAGAAGCGGTCACATCTGGGTGTTTTGTTTTTTTTTTGTGGTACGCGGGCCTCTCCGGTTTTGCGGAGCGCAGGCTCTGGACGCGCAGGCTCAGCGGCCATGGCTCACGGGCCCAGCCGTTCCGCGGCATGTGGGATCTTCCCGGACCGGGGCATGAACCCGTGTCCCCTGCGTCGGCAGGCGGACTCTCAACCACTGCGCCACCAGGGAAGCCCTCTGGATGTATTTTGAAGGTACAGACAACAGGATTTACTGAAGGACTGGATGTGGCGTATAAGTGAAAGTGAAGGGACAAGGGTGACTCCAAAGATTTTGGCCTGAACAATCCAAGATGGAATAAGCATTTACTGAGATAAGAAAGAGCAGGTTTTAGGGGGAAGACCAAGAGTTCATTTGGGACATTTCACATTTGAGATGTTTAATGGACATCCAAATGGAAACATTTGTAGGAAGTTGGACCTACTATGTTGGAGTCCAGGGAAGAGGTCTGAGTGAGGGATAAGTCTTGGGAGCTGGGAGTGTGTAGATGGGAGTGCATTTTAAATTCCATTGATGAGACCACCAAGCAAGTGAGTGAAGAAAGGAGAAAAGTTCCAAGCTCTGAGCCCTGGAACACTGCAGCATTTAGAGGTTGGGAGATGCAGAGGTACCAGTGAGGGATACTGAGAATGGGAGGCTAGTAGGATGTAAGGAGACTGTGGTGTCCTGGAAGGCAAGTGTCTCAGAAGGAAGAGATGAACAGTGACAAATCCTGCTAAAGGAGTTCAACCCTACATCTGTCTGTCTCTGGAGTCCCCGCTCCCAAGCTCTCCCAACCTGTTAGTTGGAAATCACATGCGAAACTACAGTGTTGATACTCAGCAGAACTTACTGGTAGGATGAGCACCATGTGGACAGAGCTGGGCATGATTATGAAGGCTAAGTGGAAAGAATAAAAGGATACTGTCTGTTTAGAAACCTTGGACCTTCCTGAAGAAATTTACAATCCATAAATAAAAGTGTTCAGGGTGGTAATTGCACATAACACCACATTGAATTTTCTTAAAGCAAGGCACATTTATATATAGAAATATAAAATGTAGAGAGTGAGTGTAGGTAAATTCAAAGAGACTTGCCCAGGGAGCTTTTGAGAGGAACATTCACTACTCCCTGAACTTTGTTTAATATCCAGGTTATTGATCTTATAATCCTACCAAGAACTTAGCATATTTTAAAACATTAAAACCATTAGCATGACTCAGTCACACATGATTTATACAAAATACATATCACAGCTGATGGATTTAACAACTTAGGTTTCCACAAACATGAAAAAACTGATTACTAACTTATTTAATTATTCTTCTGGGTGTTTAGGATCATAGCTCTCTCACCAGATTTTCTTAGATAACTTAAGCACCCCCAAAATATCACAATGTTTAAGATCTGATTATTACTGTTATATTAAATACCATTTAAAAATACTAATACCACAAATTTAAATTTAAATAAATTTCCCTTTTTCTGGGGTTAACTCGTAATATTGTAGTAATTTTATCAAATATGATAGCTATACCTGCTTTGTCCCATATAGTAGCCAGTAGCCTATATGACTATTTAAGTTTAAATTAACTTAAAATTTAGTTCCTGTTCACCATATTTCAAATTCTCAATAGCTACATGTAGCTGGTGGCTACTGTATGGACAGCATAGACATAGAATATTATTGCACTATTGCAGATGGTTCTTTTGGATAAAGCTGTTCTATACCTTCTTTAGGTCATAGTCATCTTATTTGACTCTAAAGAAGAAACAGATTCTGGAGCTTCCCTGGTGGCGCAGTGGTTGAGAGTCTGCTTGCCGATGCAGGGGACACGGGTTCGTGCCCCGGTCCGGGAAGATCCCACGTGCTGCAGAGCGGCTGGGCCCGTGAGCCATGGCCGCTGGGCCTGCGTGTCCGGAGCCTGTGCTGCACAACGGGAGAGGCCACAGCAGTGGGAGGCCCGCGTACCGCAAAAAAAAAAAAAAAAAAAAAAAAGTGAAAAATTCAAACCATAAGAAAGGAGAGATTATTTGCAACAATATAGGTGACAAAATGGCTTGCATCCAGAACATCTACAAATTAATAAGAAAAAACTAGAATTGAAAAATGGGCCCTGGGACTTCCATGGTGGTGCAGTGGTTAAGAATCCGCCTGCCAAGGCAGGGGACATGTGTTTGAACCCTGATCCGGGAAGATCTCACATGCTGCGAAGCAACTAAGCCCACAAGCCACAACTACTGAGCCCATGCCCTCCAGAGCCTGCGTGCCACAACTGCTGAGGCCTGCGTGCCTAGAGTCCATGCTCTGCAGCAAGAGAAGCCACCGCAATGAGAAGCCCGCACACTGCAACGAAGAGTAGCCCCTGCTCGCCGCAACTAGAGAAAGTCTGCCCACAGCAACAAAGACCCAACACAGCCAAAAATAAAGTAAATAAATAAATGTATTAAAAAAAAGAAAGACGGGCCCCCCAAAGTTGAACAGGTACATCACAAAAGGGGAAAAAATGAGCAATAGCATGTGAAACAGTGCTGAACATCATTGATAATTAGGAAAATGCAAATTAAAATTACAATGAGACTACATGCCCTATGACCCAATAATTCTACTCTGCCTAGATATACCCAACAGAAAATATGTACGGGTGCACCAGTGTTCTTGGCTGCTTTACCTGTAATGACCCCAAACTGGAAACTACCTAAATGTCCACCAAAAATAGAATGGATAAATGCTTTTGCTGTATATTCAAACAATGCAGTATTACACAGTATTGAAAAATGAAAAAATTACAGCTACATACACGATAGATAATCACACAAACATAATGTCAAGTGAAAGAAACTATGGCTCAAAGAACACATTCTTTTCTTTCATACATTTAAGTTTTCAAATTAGGCAAAACTAAACTACAGGATTTAGGGATACAAGTTTAAGTGGTAAAGTTATAAAGAAAAACAAAGACATAATTACCATAAAAGTCAGGATAATTGTTACCTTTGGGGGAAGGGAAGGAATAGTAACTGGCAAGGGGGTTGGCGGCGGTGGCCAGTGGCTGGGGATACTAGAGATGTTTTATTTTCTTGACAAAGCCAGTAGTTACACAAGTGTTTGATTTGTGATAAATCACTGAGTTTTGTATTTTTCTGTACTTTTTTTTGCATGTGCATTATATTCTATAATAAAGAATGTTGAGTAAAATAAAAAGAGTAGCATTAAACTTTCTACTGGGGTAGAAGGGGTTTGTCACTACAGGAAAATCTGATGGTAGAATATAACAGAGCAATGCCTTCAAAATTCTAAGAGATAATTATTTTCAATGTAGATTATTCATTATTATAATCAGACAAGTTATTTATCAAATATATGGGTATTATAAAATATTTTCACACATATATGAATGAAAATAAATTTACTTTCTGCACCCCTTTCCAAGGAAGTTTCTTGAAGATATGCTTTGGCAAGATAGGAGTAAAACAAGAAGAAACATTGGTTTCTAGAAATAGCAATGTAACCCATGAATACAGTGAAGAGAAGTTCCACAATAATATCAGAACAACCACTCTAGATTGGAGTAGGGGGACTGAGGTCCCAGAAGGGAATTCTCCTGGGAAACATTTTCCTCAGTAGTATGTCTGATAATTACTAATAGTTTCAAAAGATAGAATAACAGGGGAAAAAATCAATTTTTAAAATTTAAACTCAGGTGAGAAAATTAAAATCATAATACATCACCTGGTTGTGCAGGGAACGAGGTCTTTGTCATAATAATATAAAGTCTTGATATGTAAAGAGTTTGTTGATCTTTAGCTTCTAGAATCAACCTAGAGCTAAAGCATGAATATTATAATTATAGAACTTACCATAAACATCAGTGATTTTGGCAATATAAACATGAAAGTATATAAATGACAGAACTTGGGGTACAGAATAAGGAAAGGAGGTGAAGAGAAGAGTACAGACACTGACAAAGAGGGGAATCAAAAGGTACTGCCTCTGTTTGATAGAACAAGAAATAAAGACATGTCCCCCCATGATCTAGTCCCTGTCTACTTCCTCAATCCAGTCTTACATCCTTTTGCATTGCCTCCTGACTTCCTTCATCACCTCAGGTGTCTTCACTGTCTCTGCTCAAGTGTAAGTCATGGACAACTGGCACTCTGTCTTCCTCTTTGCTCACTTAACAATCTTCATCTCCAGATCTCACTTCAAGCATCACTTTCTTAGGGAAGCCTTCCTATACTCTCCAGATTAGATCAGATTCTCCTATTAAATACTCGTCTAGTTCACTGCACCTTCAAAAGATGCAAAAATGTTCAAAATAAGATGAAAAATAATTGCTCTGATCATAGTTATTCATATGTGTATCAGTCACCCTTGCCACAATAATGCTGCATAACAACCATCACCAAATGTAAGTGGTACACCACAATAAATATTTGTTCTCTGGGGCAGTTCAACTAACGTGTGGTGGCACTCACTCATGCATATGTGGTCAGCTACAGGTCAGGTAGGCAGGTTTGCTGATCTTGGCTGGACTCTTTGTCAAGTCTGGAGCCTTGGCTGGGACAGTCTTTCTCTGAAAGGATAGCACAAAATTATTCTTAGTGTCAGCATTCCAAGAGAATGAGCAGATAGGCACAGGGCCTCTGGAGATATGGGCTCAGGACTCGCACACCATCACTTTTGTCTCAGTCTATTGGCTGAAACAAATGCAAGGCTAACTAAGATTTGAGAAGTGAGAGGTAGACTTCATCAGTTGTTGAGATGGCTGCAAGGTCACATTACAAAGGGTTGGATACAGAGAAGGGTGGGAACTGAGCCCTGTTTTTTATTTTTTTTTAATTTTGATAAAATGCCCATAACATAAAAATTACCATTTAACCATTTTTAAATATACAGTTCAGAGGTATTAAATAAAGTCACATTATTGTGTAGCCACCACCAAAATCCATCCCCCATGGCTCCTTTCATCTTATAAAACTAAAACTCAATGCCTATTAAACAATAACTTCCCCTTCTCCCCTCCCCCCAGCCCCTGACAATTACCATTGTACATTCTCTCTTTAAGATTTTGACTAAATATCTCATATAAGTGGAATCATACAGTGGTTTTTGTGTGTGTGTGACTGGCTTGTTTTACTTAGCCTAATGTCCTCAAGATTCATCCATGTTGTGGCATATTGCAGAACTTCCTTCATTTTTAAGGCTGGAAAATATTCTTTTATATGTATATAGCATATTTTGCTTATCTATGCATCTGTCAGTGGACACTTGGGTAGCTATTGTGAATAATGCTGCTATGAACAAGGGTGTACAAATATCTCTTTGAGACCCTGCTTTCAGTTTTTTTGACCATATACCCAGAAGTGGAATTGCTGGGTCATGTGGTATTTCTATTTTGAATTTTTTAAGGAAGCTCCATACTGTTTTCCACAACAGCTGTACCATTTCACATTTGGAACTGGGCTCATTGTTGCAGTCAATCTACCACAGCGTGATTTATTTATTAATGTCTGTCTCCCTCACGAAACTATAAAGCACTATAAAGGCAGGAATTATGTTTTGTTTGTTCACTATTTTATCCTCAATGCCAAGCACAAGTGCCTGACATGTTAATAGTTACTCAATAACTATGTTAAATCTGTGTCTGAGAATTTTACTATCTGAGCTTCTCTGTTTTTATTTTCTGTTCTTTTTTTTTCTAATGAATGTCAGTCATATTATCAAGTTCACTCTGATGCCTGGTTTACTTTGATGTCGAATGTTGCATTAGAAAAATTGTTTATAGACATAACGCAAGGTCTCGGATGGCGATAACTTCCACTAAGAAGATTTATGTTTGCTTTCACCAGGTGCAAGGGGAAAAGGATGAAGGCCACCAGGAATTCAGGACCATCTTAACCCAGTTGCAGGAACTGAGACTTTCAGGGCCTTGGAGATGGGCTGCTGAGCCTGGGCAAGAGCAGGTTTAGACATTCACAGAAAGATAGACAAAATGAAAAGGCAGAGAGCTATGTACCAGATGAAGAAAAAAGATAAAACCCCAGAAAAACAACTACATGAAGTAGAGGTAGGCAACCTTCCAGAAAAAGAATTCAGAATAATGAGAGTGAAGATGATCCAGGACCTCAGAAAAAGGATGGAAGCAAAGACTGAGAAGATGCCAGAAAGGTTTAACAAAGACTAGAAGAATTAAAGAACAAACACCTAGAAGAATTAAAGAACAAACAAACAGAGATGAATAATACAATAAATGAAATGAAAAATACACTAGAAGGAATCAATAGCAGAATAACTGAGGCAGAAGAACCGATAAGTGACCTGGAAGACAGAATGGTGGAATTCACTGCCACAGAACAGAATAAAGAAAAAAGAATGAAAAGATATGAAGACAGCCTAAGAGACCTCTGGGACAACATTAAACACACCAACAGTCACATTATAGGGGTCCCAGAGGGAGAAGAGAGAGAGAAAAGACCCAAGAAAATATTTAAGAGATTATAGTCAAAAACTTCCCTAACATGGGAAAGGAAATAGTCACCCAAGTCCAAGAAGCACAGAGAGTCCCCAGGCAGGATAAACCCAAGTAGAAACATGCTGAGACACATAGTAATCAAACTGACAAAAATTAAAGACAAAGAAAAATTATTAAAAGCAACAAGGAAAATATGACAAATAACATACAAGGGAACTCCCATAGAGTTAACATCTGATTTCTCAGCAGAAACTTTACAAGCCAAAATGGAGTGGCATGATATACTTAAAGTGATGAAAGGGAAGAATGTACAACCATGATTACTCTACCCGGCAAGGATCTTATTCAGATTTGAGGGAAAAATCAAAAGATTTACAGACAAGCAAAGCTAAGAGAATTCAGCAGCACCAAACAAGCTCTACAACAAATGCTAAAGGAACTTCTCTAAGTGGGAAACAAAAGAGAAGAAAAGGACCTACAAAAACAAACCCAAAACAAATAAGAAAATTGTAATAGGAACATACATATCGATAATTACCTTAAATGTGAATGGATTAAATGCTCCAACCAAAAGACACAGGCTTGCTGAACAGATACAAGAACAAGACCCATCTATATGCTGTCTACAAGAGACCCACTTCAGACCTAGGGACACGTACAGACTGAGAGTGAGGGGATGGAAAAAGATATTCCATGCAAATGGAAATCAAAAGAAAGATGGAGTAGCAATACTCATATCAGATAAAATAGACTTTAAAATAAAGAATGTTGCAAGAGACAAGGAAGGACACTACATAATGATCAAGGGATCAATCCAAGAAGAAGATATAACAATTGTAAACATTTATGCACCCAACATAGGAACTCCTGCTAACAGCTATAAAAGAGGAAATTGACAGTAACACAATAATAGTGGGGAACTTTAACACCTCACTTACACCAATGGACAGATCATCCAGACAGAAAATTATAAGGAAAAACAAGCTTTAAATGACACAATAGACCACATAGATTTAACTGATATTTATAGGACATTCCATCTGAAAACAGCAGATTACACTTTCTTCTCAAGTGCACACATAACATTCTCCAGGATAGATCACATCTTGGGTCACAAATCAAGCCTCAGTGAATTTAAGAAAATTGAAATCATATCAAGCATCTTTTCTGACCACAATGCTATGAGAATAGAAATCAATTGCAGGGGAAAAAATGTAAAGAACACAAACACATGGAGGCTAAAAATACATTACTACATAACAAGAGATCACTGAAGAAATGAAAGAGGAAATAAAAAAACACCTAGAGACAAATGGCAATGAAAGCATGGCGATCCAAAACCTATGGGATGCAGCAAAAGCAGTTCTAAGAGGGAAGTTTATAGCAATACAATCCTACCTCAAGAAACAAGAAAAATCTCAAATAAACAATCTAACCTTACACTTAAACCTAAAGGAACTAGAGAAAGAAGAACAAAGAAAACCCAAAGTTAGTAGAAGGAAAGAAATCATAAATATCAGAGCAGAAATGAATGAAATAGAAACAAAGAAAGCAAGAGCAAAGATCAATAAAACTAAAAGCTGGTTCTTTGAGAAGATAAACAAAATTGATAAACCTTTAGCCAGACTCAACAAGAAAAAGAGGGAGAGGACTCAAATCAATAAAATTAAAAATGAAAAAGGAGAAGTGACAATGGACACCACAGAAATACAAAGCATACTAAGAGACTACTACAAGCAACTCTATGTCACTAAAATGGACAACCTGGAAGAAATGGACAAATTCTTAGAAAGGTACAACCTTCCAAGACTGAACAAGGAAGAAATAGAAAATATGAACAGACCAATCACAAGTGATGAAATTGAAACTGTGATTTAAAATCTTCCAACAAACAAAAGTCCAGGACCAGATGGCTTCACAGGTGAATTCTAACAAACATTTAGAGAAGAGCTAACACCTATCCTTCTCAAACTCTTCCAAAAAACTGCAGAGGAAGGAACACTCCCAAACTCATTCTATGAGGCCACCATCACCCTGATACCAAAACCAGACAAAGATACTACAAAAAAAGAAAATTATAGACCAATATCACTGATGGATATAGATGCAAAAATCCTAAACAAGATATTAGCAAACAGAATCCAACAGCACATTAAAAGGATCATACACCATGATCAAGTGGGATTTATCCTAGGGATGCAAAGATTCTTCAATACATGCAAATCAATCAATGTGATACGCCATATTAACCAATTGAAGAATAAAAACCATTTGATCATCTCAACAGATGCAGAAAAAGCTTTTGACAAAATTCAGCAGTCATTTATGATAAAAACTCTCCAGAAAGTGGGCATAGAAGGAACCTACCTCAACATAATAATGGCCAAATACAACAAACCCACAGCAAACATCATTCTCAATGGTGAAAAACTGAAAGCATTACCTCTAAGATCAGGAACAAGACAAGGATGTCCACTCTCTCCACTATTATTCAACACAGTTTTGGAAGTCCTAGCTATGGCAATCAGAGAAGAAAAAGAAATAAAAGGAATCCAAATTGGGAAAGAAGTAAAACTGTCACTGTTTGCAGATGACATGATACTATACGTAGATAATCCTAAAGATGCCAGCAGAAAACTACTAGAGCTAATCAATGAATTTGGTAAAGTTGCAGGATACAAAATTAATGCATGGAAATCTCTTACATTCCTATACACTAACAACAAAAGATCAGAAAGAGAAATTAAGGAAACAATTCCATTCACCATTGCAACAAAAAGAATAAAATACGTAGGAATAAACCTACCTAAGGAGGTTGAAGACCTGTACTCAGAAAACTATAAGACACTGATGAAAGAAATCAAAGATGACACAAAGAGATGGAGAGATATACCGTGTTCTCGGATGGAAGAAAAATATTGTGGAAATGACTATACTACCCAAAGCAATCTACATATTCAGTGCAATCCCTATCAAATTACCAATGGCATTTTTTATAGAACTAGAACAAAAAGTCTTAAAATTTGTATGGAGACAAAAAAGACACCTAATAGCCAAAGCAATCTTGAGGGGGAAAAAAATGGAGCTGTAGGAATCAGACTCTCTGACTTCAGACTATACTACAAAGCTACAGTAATCAAGACAATATTGTACCAGCACAAAACCAGAAATACAGATCAATGGAACAGGATAGAAAGCCCAGAGATAAACCCACACACCTATGGTCAACTAACCTATGACAAAGGAGGCAAGGATATACAATGGAGAAAAGACAGTCTCTTCAATAAGTGGTGCTGGGAAAACTGGACGGCTACATGTAAAGGAATGAAATTAGAACACTCATTAATACCATACAAAAAAAAACTCAAAATGGATGAAAGACTTAAATGTAAGACTGGACATTATAAAACTCTTAGAGGAAAACACAGGAAGAACAGTCTTTGACATAAATCACAGCAAGATCTTTTTTGACCCACCTCCTAGAGAAATGGAACTAAAAATAAAAATAAACAAATGGGACCTAATGAAATTTAAAAGCTTTTGCACAGCAAAGGAAACCATAAACAAGATGAAAAGACAGCCCTCAGAATGGGAGAGAACATTTGCAAATGAATCTATGGACAATGGATTGATCTCCAAAATATATAAACAGCTCATGCAGCTCAATATTAAAAAAACAAACAACCCAATCAAAAAATGGGCAGAAGACCTAAATAGACATCTCTCCAAAGAAGACATACAGATGGCCAAGAAGCACATGAAAAGCTGCTCAACATCACTAGTTATTAGAGAAATGCAAATCAAAACTACAATGAGGTATCACTTCACACTGCTTAGAACGGGCATCATTAGAAAATCCACAAACAACAAATGCTGGAGAGGGGTAGAGACAAAAGAACCCTCTTGCACTGTTGGTGGGAATGTAAATTGATAGAGCCACTATGGAGAACAGTATGGAGGTTCCTTAAAAAACTAAAAATGGAATTACCATATGACCCAGCAATCCCACTACTGGGCATATACCCAGAGAAAACCATAATCCAAAAAGACACATGTACCCCAATGTTCATTGCAGCACTATTTACAATAGCCAGGACATGGAAGCAACCTAAATGCCCATTGAGAGATGAATGGATAAAGAAGATGTGGTACGTATATACAATGGAATATTACTGAGCCATAAAAAGGAACAAAATTGGGTCATTTGTAGAGATGTGGATGGATCTAGAGACTGTCATACAGAGTGAAGTCAGAAAGAGAAAAACAAATATCGTATATTAACACATATATGTGGAACCTAGAAAACGGTACAGATGAACCAGTTTGCAAGGCAGGAATAGAAACACAAATGTAGAGAACAAACATATGGACACCACCGGGGGGAAAGGCGGTGGGAGGTGGGGGGGTTGGGGGGGTTGGTGGTGGGATGAATTTGGAGATTGGGATTGACATATACACACTAATACATATAAAATAGGCAACTGATAATAACCTGCTGTACAAAAATAAATTAATTAATTAAAATTCAAAAAAAGAGCTGGTTTAGCTCTCAGATACAACAGACTAATTTTAATATGTCCAGCTTTTCTCTCCGTCTTTAGCAAGGGGATTGACCTTCTATTACCAAAGATGGACACTCTCCCTCAATAAATATTTGTTTGATGAGACGCTGGATAATTTTTATGGTCTTCATTCTTGGCCTTTTTGCAATATTTAAATATTATGGGAGGAATGAAAACGCTGCAATTTTCAGAGGTGCTGCAGCTGTTTCTGCATTCTAGTGGTGGCAGCAAAATTCATCTTTGGGAGAGACTGTTCTTTTGTTTGGGAAAATGCTTTAATGAGCCTCTTGAGGATGCAAAGGTGAGGCCCAGAAATTAGCCTGGAAGGAGAGGTCAAGACACTGAAGAGATAACTGCACTGCCAGCAAACATAAAATATTCCTGGGGTGCAGAATTTACAACGAGGCAAACTAAATGTTTCCTTTCATGGGTGGGAATAAACAGGAATCTGGGGCCCCAAAACTTGGAGAAGGAGGATTCTGGGTTTAGCAGACTCTGAAGTAGGAAGAGCTTTAGACCCCCTATGCAAGGGCACAATCAGTCCTGGGCTGTAATTCCTCTGTGCTACATTCACATCTCCGCTTCTTTGTTATTTCTGCAGCCTGGTGTCTGCGGCACTGAAGGGAACTGACTGGTCCACAACTGGGACAGCCTGGGGTGTAGCAGCATCTCCATGGAGGAACATACCTCCATATTCCACAAACCCAGAGCAGCAATTCAGAGCTGGCAGTTGCAAATGGTGCCCAAGTTACAAGCCTCAGTCATTGACAACTCCTGTCACCACCACGCCATGTGCAATTGCTCTCCTAATCCTGATCATTTTACTCCTTAAGTAGCTCTTAAATCCTGATCATTTCTCTCCTAATCCTGTTCATTTTACTCTTTAAGTAGCTCTTAAATCTCACCCCTCCTTTCCAGCCCATGGCTCCTGCCCTTAAGGCCTCACCCATCTGACCTGAGCAATTAGCCTTAAGCCAACCTCCAGGTCTTTCTGCCCTAGTTCATCATCACAGCTGCTAAGGTGATTTTTTCCAAAGTACAGGTCGGGTTGCAAACTCTCCTATGCAGAATCCTCTGCTACAGGGTAAGGTCTCAGCTCCGGCATTGGGCAGACAAAGCTCTCCACCATCCAGCCCCAACATATGTGCCAATCTTGTCTACATGGCTTCCCTCCACCTCTGTGTCGTGTGCTCAGGCTACATGGTGACACAGTGTGGTGGTGAAGAGTACAAACTCACAGCCAGCCTGCCAGGGTTTGAATCCCAGCTCTGCCACTAACAAACACTGATCATGGCTAAGTGACCCAATCTCATCTGTACCTAAGGTTGTTGTGGGGATTAAGTGAGCCAGTAAACCTAAAATCTAAGAACAGGCTGAGGATGTGGCTACATAAGTGTTTGCTAGTGTTATCATTGTTACTATTATCCCCAAACTCTCCTGCTCTATGCTCTCCCAGCCCACCGACCCCAATGTCCTTCCCATCTCATGTGCCTGACAAATTCCTATTTATTTTCAAGGCTTCTGTCACCTCCTCCATGAGGCTGTTTCTAATCCTTCATGCCCCTGGCATTCACTTCTCATTTGAGATCACAATTCTCTGTTCACGTGTCTGTCTTCCCATCAGGTTATGGGCTACAAGTGAATAGGCCCCTCCCTCATCTTATTGTCTCTATTTCCATAATGCCTGGCACATAGTAGATGTGCAATAAATATTTCTGAAGTTAATGTCCATCTCCCATCCGAAACTAATATGCTCAACATGGGACCATGTCTCAGTCATCTTTATATTCCTCAGTTCTTAACCCAGCACATTGGATTTTATCTTCCATAACTACCAACACTCTTCAGCCAACCCTGTGAGATCCCCAGATCTCCAGCCAGTCTCTGAATAATTCTGATCTTAAACACTGGTTCTTGCCTGGTGAATGCCAGAATAGGTCACTGTCACCTGTCATCCACTCTTGCTATGGGTCAGCGCTATGCTCCTTTGCCAGTAGCTTGCAGCCATAGGCAGGGAATTCAGAGAGTGTTTCGAGGATTGACACAAGAGGAAAATGGACAGCTTTTGTTGTGACCCCAGTTCCCATAGAATGCCAATATACATATATTTATTCACATTGGGTCTGAGTTAGCAAGAGTCTAGAGAATTCGATGGGGGCATGGAAACAGAGCCAAATGGTCACTGGCCACAGAACACTTCATTGCAAAAGAAAACATCCACTTAAGTAAAAGATAAAACAGAGTAGCATGCCAACTTTATGACCTTGAATATTTCTTATTTCATTATACACTGGAGTTAAAATACTGTGCGTAATCTCAAAAGGATGGTCAAGGATATCCATTTCCGGCACATATTCTTGGTCTTATTGGAACAGAAGAAAGAGATAAGTTCAGCAGACACTGAAAATAATAATTGCTTTGTCCTGCCAAATGGCCTGATGGTAACGTAAATCAACCCCCATCAGTGAGTTTGTGGAATGCACACAAGCCCACGCAATCCTAAAAGATGGCTTATTGCTGGTGAGTAGAATCCATCTGTATTTTCTATCACATAAGATTCAGAGGACTGATTACCCTGGCTTTTTTTCCCTTTTTCCAGTTTTTACTTTATTTTTTTAAATTGAGGTAACATTGGTTTATAACATTACATAAATTTCATGTGTACAACATTATATTTCTATTTCTATGTACCCCACAGTGTGCTCACCACCAAAAATTTAATTTCCATCCATCACCATACAGTCGATCCCTTTTACCCATTTTACCCTACCCCTACCCCTTCCTCCTCTGGTAACCACTACTCTGTTCTCTGTATTTACCTGAGTGGGTTTTTTGGGGGGCTTGTTCATTTATTTTGTTTGTTTGTTTGTTTGTTTTTTATATTCCACATATGAGTGAAATAATATAGTATTTGTCTGACATTTAACTTAGCATAATATCCTCAAGGTCCATCCATGTTGTCACAAATGACAAGACTTCACTTATTTTATGGCTGAGTAGTATTCCATTGTATGCATATGCCACATCTTCTTTATTCATTCATTTCTTGATGGGCACTTAGGTTGCTTCCATAACTTGGCTGTTGTAAACAATGCCTCAATGAACCTAGGGGTACATGTATCTTTTCAAATCAGTGTTTTCATAGTCTGGATAAATTCCCAGAAGCAGAATAGCTGGATTGTATAGTAGTTCTATTCTTAATTTTTTAAGGAATTTCCATACTGTCCTCCACAGTGACAGCACCAATTTACATTCCCACCAACAGTGCATGAAGGTTCCCTTTTCTCCACATCCTCTCCAACACTTGTTATTTCTTGCCCTTTTGAGAATAGCCATTCTAACAGGCTTGAGGTGATCTTTCATTGTGATTTTGATTTACATTTCCCTAATGATTAGTGATGTTGAACATCTTTGCATGTGCCTGTTGGCCATCTGTATGTCTTCTTTGGAAAAATGTTTATTCAGTTCCTCTGCCCATTTTTCAATCAGGTTGTTTTTTGTTGTTGTTGTCATTGAGTTGTATGAGTTCTTTATATATTTCAGATATTAACCTCTTATTGGATGTATCATTTACAAATACCTTCTCCAATTTAGTAAGTTGTCTTTTTGTCTTGTTGGTGGTTTCCTTTGCTGTACAGAAGCTTTTTAGTTTGATATAGTCCCATTTGTTTATTTTTGCTTTTGTTTCCCTTACCTGAGAAGTCATATCTAGAAAGATTTTGCTAAGACTGATGTCAAAGAGCATACTGTCTATGTTTTCTTATAATACTTTTATGATTTCAGGTCTTACATTTAAGTCTTTACTCCATTTTGAGTTAATTTTTGTGTATGGTGTGAGATAGCGGTCTAGTTTTATTTTTTCCATATGACTATCCAATTTTCTCAACACCATTTATTGAAGAGACTATCCTTTCTCCATTGTATGTTCTCTGCTCCATTGTTGAATATTAGTCATCCATATATGTGTGAGTTTATTTCTGGGCTCTCAATTCTGTTCCATTGATCTATATATCAGTTTTTCTGCCAATACCATGCTGTTTTGATTACTATGGTTTTGTAATATAGTTTGAAATCAGGGAGAGTGACACCTCCAGCTTTGTTCTTTTTTCTCAAGATTGCTTTGACTATTTAGGGTCTTTTGTGGTCCCCTATAAATTTTAGAATTGTTTGTTCCATTTCTGTGAAAAATGTCCTTGGGATTTTGATAGGGATTTCATTGAATCTGTAGATTGCTTTAGGTAATATGGACATTTTAACAATGTTAATTCTTCTAATCCATGAGCCCAGAAAATCTTTCCATTCATGTTTATCTTCTTCCATTTTTTTCATCAGTGTCCTATGGTTTTCAAGGTACAGGTCCTGCACCTCCTTTGTTACATTTATTCCTAGGTATTTTATTCTTTTTGTTGTGATTGTAAATGGGATTGTTTTCTTAATTTCTCTTTCTGATAGCTCACTGTTAGCCTATAGAAACGCAACAGATTTTTATATGTTAATTTTGTACTTTGAAACTTTACTATTTCATTTATTATTTCTAATAGTTTTTTGGTGGAGTCTTTAGAGTTTTCTATATATAAAATCATGCCATCCACAAAGAGTGACAGTTTTACTTCTTCCTTTCCAAACTGGATGCCTTTTATTTCTTTTCTTGCCTAATTGCTCTGGCCAGGACTACCCTGGCTTTTCTTAAAACCAATAGCTCAATATTTCAGATGTCTCTTACCTGAATAAAAACTGGATAACAGAGAACTCCAGTGTTTTAAAAAGTCGTTTGTTGAAGAGAAATAAGCACTGAGAAAGGAGAACTGGCTGCTCACAGGAGCTTAGAGGACCCAGTGATTTAGAGTGGTCACTCCATTCCTCGGTCTTCTCCCCATTTGGGGACACTCTTGCCTGAGCACCAGCTCCAGGGTGGACACTCAGTAAAGCAAATCACAAGAACCCAGAATGTGGCCCAGAACACCAATCTATTTGTTTCCTGAGAGTTAGGGTGTGGGTTGTAAATGACACCTATTGTCGAAAAATGTCTTCGGGTAAGTAATCGAAAAGGACTTGAAAACAAGGCAGTCATTGGCCTGGCTTCCCAGAGGTTCTGGAATGCAGGCTTCATGGAAAGAAGGTGGCTCATATAAAGGTGGTTCAGTCCAAACTGGGGAAATATTTAAGGATCACCTCACACTCTAGCAACACAGTTGTAAGAGCCTCAGGGTAAGTCCCTCCATATTTCTTTATCTGTTAAGCATGACCACCCCATGATATCTGCACTCCCTTTGTCTTAGAATCTTCTCCACCTCACACATGAGAAGCAAGGAACTCCAAGAAGGAAAACTGGGGAACAGGGTGGGAGGGACACCTTTGTATTGTAAGCCTTTTTTTAACTTCTTGAACTTTGTGCCATGTGAATATATAGCATATTCAAAGAAAAAAAAATACGATTATAAAAAGAATACCCACACCCTTGGCCTTGGCAGAATTTCTGGGAAAGGCACATGCCCCCAGTTGAGCACTGTCCCAACGTTTCCTGGAGCCCAAGAGAGAGGCATGCCAACCCTCTCAGGATGGCCAGTCATAAGGGCCATCCCTGCAAGCATGCGCCTGCTATGCAGAGTCCTGCCAGAGAAAGAAGCTGACACTGGGGGTGTCTTCAAGACAATGTTGGAGCACCTCAGTCCATCCTCTCTTACACTTTTCAGTACACGAACCTTTTATGCTTTAAAAATAAATCAATAAAAAGAATGTGTCTGTCTTACAAAGTACTGAAGAACTCCTGAGCTTGTGTAGAGCACTAACTGTCCAACCTTTTGGGGAGAATCAACATGAACAAAATGCACGGCCGAGTGGTTAGGAGTTTGGGGGTCAGAGATATCTGGAACTGAATCTTGGCCTGATCAATTCCTAGATACAGGATTTGGGCAAATTACTGGACTTTCCAGAACCTCAGTTTTTAAAATTACAAGTTGGAGCTAATAGTGATCCATATCCACTGGAATGTAAGCCCCATGAAGGCAGGGACCCATCTTTCTTGTTATTGCTGTATCTCAGGGCCTGGGCAATGCCTGGCACAAGGAGGTGCCCAGTACATACTTTTGCAATGAATGAAGAATGACGAATACCTCCCAGGGTTGTTGTCAGGATTAAACAGGAAAATGCATGTCAAGTGCTTAGCAAAACATCTGGCCCTTGTTGAACACAAAGCAAATGTTGCCTTTTATTATTATTAATTTGGGAAGCAAATTGTTAAAACTATTTTCTTCTCCTTTTTTTCATTTTTTTACTTGTTATTGAAATCTAACATATATACATAAAAGCACAACATTATTTGAATTATTTGGCCACATCCCCATCCCACTTCTCTTTGGCTAAAGACACTTCTGCCACATGATCCACCCTGAAACATACTGTTTCTGAACATCTGTGCAGTGGTAACACCTTAAGCTAATTGGTTCAGTTAAACGGTGGCCAGATGGTTTCACTTCTCCAACCTAGAAACTGAAGTAGAAAAATCTTTGTTCCCTGCAGGTACCTGCAACAGCCTGTTGGAGCATCCAGGAATGGGTATATGTCAGTGTAGACACTTCAATGTCAAGAGCACATCTTAGCTCTGAAGTCTTCTATGGTTTCTGAGTGCTACATGCAAGTGCAGCCACAAAGTTAATGGTTTTCTCATCTCCTCTCTTAAATGGAGATCCTGCCTTTCTCAATGATGGTGCCAAGAGCAACTAGACAGTAAAACACCAAAGAGACAAGGATAAGCTAGGGAGTGGTCTTTAGAGTTACTTGCTCATTCATTCATTCATTCATTGCTCACCACTTCACTCAGTGTTATCATTGAGTTACATGATGACAATAAAACTATCAATAGTTACAGTCCCTTCCTTGTAGAATTAATGGTCAGGTCAGCTAAGTAGATACCGGATGAATAATTACAGATATAATGAATGTCCTGAAAAGGGGACGTCTGGAGTTCTTTGTAAGTATATAAAGCGGGGAGCTAACTTCATGCAATAGGGCAAGGCCTTCCTGAAATGTCATAGTTGTCCAAGCAGAGACTAGAGTTTGTGGGAGACCAGGTGAGGCTGCTCTCGGGCACCTTTCTAAGGAGTCCCTCAGCCACCTTGACTTGCTGTCACTGAACCACATTGGAGCCACATCATGAAAATGCAAGGCTTTTCTGGATGCCTTGGAGTTCCCTAAGCTGTGCCCTTGGGCAGTTGGAAGTTCTGACCTTAAGGGGAAGCCAGGACAGTTACATCTAAAGCCCATCCTGCCTTGCCTGCCTCAGCATGAGAGGGACATTCCCTAGTCCTGTGTGGCCAACACTTCCCTCATGATAGACCCTTGTCCTTCCTACTTTGTGGTAAGTTTCCAAGCTTTGGATCTTGAGATGAAAAATTCAGCTTCAGAAGTTCCAAGAAAATGCCTCCTCTCTCCAAAGTCTGCCTTTCTAGACTAGAGTTGAGAAACTTTTTTCTATAAAGGACCAGATGGTAAATATTTCAGACTTCACAGGCCATATAGTTCTGATCACAACTACTCAGCTCTGCTGCTATAGTGCCAACGCAGCCATAGACAATTTGTACACAAACGAGCATGGCTGTGCTCCAATAAAGCTTTACCGAAACAGCCACCAGATTTGGTCCAAATGCCGTAGTCTGCTGACTCCTATCCTAGACTATTGTCTGTCTGTGGATTTAGAAAGTCTAGTTTGAAATTTACGGCTGGCAATGCTTTCTTTGTTCTAGGTAGTATCCTCCCTCCTCTCTCCTGGGGCAATGAGCTTGGTCTACTGGCCCAGCTTTAAGGGCAGCAAGGGAGCGAAAAGTAAATTACTAAGAAGGGAAAATATGTCAAGAGGTTCTTCAAAGCATTTTCCTGCAACATATTAATGCAAAAAAAAACCTCTTTATAGCAAATAGAATGAAATCCTATCTGACTTTATTCATGTTATACAAGCTTGGACAGCTTGGAACTAATCTCCTCCCTTCTATTCTTGCCTCCTTTCAACCTATTCTCCACTGTCCTGCCAGAGTGTCTTTTAAAAACACAAATCTGATCATGTCACTCCCTTACTTGAAGCCCTACAATGGCTCCCCTTTGCTCTTATGATAAAGGCTCTGCAGGACAACAGAGTTCCTACCCAGCAGCGGCCCACTTCTTCCTCGCCACCAAGCCCAGTGTGCCTGGCCCCAGGGCGTGAATCATGGCTGGTCAAAGCCAATCACGGCAACTCTACACCATGACTGGTCTGGGGTAGACTTGTGACACAGTTCTGGCCAACAAGACACAAGAAGAGGTATGCTGGGGACTCTGGGGAAAGTTCTTCTGTGATGAGAGAGCATGTAAAAGAAAACTATGTTTTCCTCTGCTCTCAGAACACTTCTGATACCAAATGTGTGGAATTTTCCACACCAAGCAATTCTCCAGTTCTCAATGGGCACTGATTGGGTGCCCTGCAACTGAACTTGATTCTGACCCTAAATGCCAGGGTTTAGTACGGACTCCAAGGTTAAGGGCTCAGTCCCACAAGACAGCCCCCCACTTCTGACTCTGTTTCAAATTCCAGGTGGTCCCCTGTGCTTCTGAACCACCAGCTATAAATGGGGAGTTCCCACCACCCCCTCCTTCAGGGTCAATAATTTGCTAGAACATCTCACAGAACTTAGAGAAACATTGACTTATGTTTACTGTTTTTTATAAAGGGTATTGTAGAGGATGCAGATGAACAGCCAGATGAAGACGTCCATAGGACAATATGTGGGGAAGGGGAGTAGAACTCCCATGCCGTCTCTGGGCACAGCACCATCCCAGCACCTCCATGTGTTCACCAACCCGGAAGCTCTCCAAAATCCATAGTTTAGGGATGTTTATGGAAGCTTCATCATGTAGGCATAATCAATGACTAGCTCAACCTCCAGTCCCCCACCCTCCCCAGAGGTTGGGAGGTGGGGCCAAAAGTCCCAAGTTTCTCATCATGGCTTGGTCTTTCTGGTGACTTCTGAAGCTATCTAGGGGCCCTCAGTCACAAGTCATCACCTTAGCATTCAAAAAGACATTCATCACTCTGGAGATTCCAAGGGTATTAGAAGGTCTTATGTCAAGAACCAGGGTCAAAGACCAAATATTAGAATAAAAGATGTTCCTAACCTCTCATCACTCAGGAAATTACCAGGGTGTTAGGAGCTCTATACCAGGAACCAGAGACAAAAACAAATATATCTCTTACTACACCACAGCAAGCAAGAAGAAGGTTTGTCCATAGCCCCTTCCTTTCTGCTTGGCAAACTGTCATATGGGGAGGTGATGCCTGGAGCTGCAGGAACATACTGGATCATACCACTCCCAGACTCTACCTTAGAGAGAATGAAGTTGATCCAGAATCCCCTGAGAGCCCTGAAGCATCAAGTGCCCAAGCTTTAACCCAGGGTGAGCTAAGTTTCTAAGAAAGCTGGACCAAATTCAGCTCTTGACTGTGTAGGGAACAAGAAGATGGATGGATGGGTCCCAGTCTCCCTGGACTGTGGCTGACAGGAGCCTCTCTTCCCTTCCTCAGTGTGCACATCAAGCACACTCTCCTCCCAGGGGACAAACTCAATGGATAGTCACCAAAGCTGTCCACTGATGGCAGGTCAGGCTCATGGCCGAGCACTGTTAAGAAACTTCAGGTTGAATTAACTTGCAGAGCGGCAGAAGCACTTGGGTTTATTTACCCAGCTCAGTACCCAGATGGATTTTCAAGATTTTGAGCTCTTCTGTATACATGTCACGCCGCCAAAGTTGCTATAAACCCTTGGGCAATTTGAAACATATCTTAGACCAGTCTTGTCTCCCAGGGGTCACCCTCCGAGGAGGCACTGCTGGGTTCTTGGAATGTTGTCAAAGAACTCAACAATCAAGGTCTTTTCCAAATATGTGCATAAAGTTGTGAAAGCTGTACCTTCTCCCCGCCTTGGCCCAGCAGCTGGGGCTCTCCAATAGGCAGGAGCCAAGGGAAGCTCATTTTTCTTTTCTTTCCTGCTGGGATAGCACCTTTTTTTCAGACTGACTTTAAAAGGAAGCAACAGTGGGAGAAACTTTAAGGGATCCTGCTGTTGGAGAGAAGTTGAAATCACGGCCCTGAGTGGCGTTCTCTTCCTGTGTCCCTTGACTGCCTCTCAACTCCTTCCTTTGTGGTCTCTGGGCCTCCATGTGTCAGAAACCAGGAACAGAAGGCAAAAATTCTAACTGAGCTGGGATTTCCTCCTAGGAGAGGAAAAAGGCTCAAGGGAAAGTGAAACATAAAAATACAAGGCATATTTGTACATGCACCCAGAATGAGGAAAGCCAAGATTTCTAAGATGGAGTCTTCCCTGCTCAGGAAGTTAATATTGAAAAACACCGAGTGGTTACTATGTGTCCAGCCCTGTTCTACCATGGTCTTCACGTGATAGCTTATTTAATCATCACAACAACCCTATAAAGTAAATGCTATTATTATCATCATCCCATGTTCCAGATGTGGAAACTGAGGCCCTGAGAGTTTGAGTTCCTTGCCCATGACTACCGAGTTAGTGAGTGACAGAGCTCTGCTCTGGACCCAGCAGTCCCATTCCAGAGACCTCTGTGACTTCTTAGGGATGGAGATAAAACATCAAAGACAGAGTGAGCTCTTTAAAAAACAAATCAGATGGTGTGACCCCACTGCTTAAAATCCCTTCCGTGGCTTCCCACTGCCTTTAGGATGGAGACCAGCTCCTCACCCAGCCCACAGAGCCCTGTGTGGTCCAGCCCTGCACTCCTCCATGCTGGCTGCTAGCTGTGTCTCGGGCACAGGGCTCACTCCCCCTACAGTGCCTCGGCACTAGCTGATTCCTCTGCATGGATTGCTTTTCCTCCTCCCCCTCCTCCCCTTCCCCCTCCTCCTCTTCCCGCAGATCTTCTCTCTATCATCACTGCCTTAGGGGAGTCCTCCCTGACCCCTGAGCATTCCCCAGTCCATGCCCTCATCTGCCACATCACTTGCCTCATGAGTGTACTCTCTCACCAACTGAGTGATTCTTTGATTAACGTTTGTCCCTTCTCTACACCAACACCATCTAATAGAAGTGGTGGAGGCACATGGGTCATTTCAGAGTTTCTCATAGCCACATTTTAAAAAGTAAAAAGGGGGCTTCCCTGGTGGCGCAGTGGTTGGGAGTCCGCCTGCCGATGCAGGGGACGTGGGATCGTGCCCCAGTCCGGGAAGATCCCACATGCCGCAGAGCGGCTGGGCCTGTGAGCCATGGCCGCTGAGCCTGAGCGTCCAGAGCCTGTGCTCCACAACAGAAGAGGCCACAACAGTGAGAGGCCCACGTACCACAAAATAAATAAATAAATAAATAAAAATTAAAAAAGTAAAAAGGAACTAGTGAAATTAATTTTAATAATATATTTTATTTAGCCCGCTGCGTCCAAAATATTATCATTTGAATATGTAAGCAACATGAAAATTATTAGTGAGATATGTTACCTCATTTTTATCCTACTAAGTCTTCAAAAACCCAGCCTGTATTTCACACGCACAGCACATCTCAATTCAGACTAGCCACATTGCAAGTGTTCAGGCCACATGTGACTCGTGGCCCCTGCATTGGACAGTGCAAGTCTAGTCCAGTCTCCTCCCCTCAAGGAGGTCAAGTATGGCCATTTCACAGGTGATACAACTGAGATCCAAAGTGGCTAGTCCCGTGGCTCTTGGCCAGAGGTGATTTCTCCCCCAGGGAACAGCTGGGGGCAGTTTTGACTGTCATGACTTTCCTGGGGTGGGAGGTTAGGGTGGAGGCCAGGGATGCTGCCAAAGATCCTACAAGGCACAGGGCAGCCCTTCACAATAAAGAAGATGTCAGTAGTGCCCAGGGCTAGGTGTGTGCTCTAGGACGTGTGCATGCGTTCACTGGTCATCCCCTCTTTCCCTCCTGCTTCCGGAACCTGTTCCTTCTGTTGTCTGCACTGGCAACTGTGCCTCTTTGAGATTCACAGCCTCAGTTCCTGCTGAGCCAGCCTTTATCCATGAGTCCAGCAGGTCCTTCCCAACAGACTGCCAAGCCAGTTGCCTTGGGTTTGTATCCTACACACACACACACACACACACACACACACACACACACACACCCCAAGACTCTGGGGACAGGATCCAGTGGTGATTTCCATTGCAAACCATTTCTGAGCATCCTTTAAAATCTTCACTTGAGTTTGTTAAAGGACGGCTAGAGCACCAGACCATGAACAGAAGCACTGTCTCCGCCTTTCCTGGTCCGCCAGCCGAGTTTGCCTCCTCAGGAGAGGAGCGGGAATATGCATGAGACAGCCCTACAGCCCCAGGGGAGCTTGAAAAGGATGAGCACGCAGCCTGGGGCAGAGAAAACACCCAGGGCCCTGCCCTCCTCCGACATTCCACTTCCCTGGCTTATCTCTGAGCCAGGAAGCTGGTGTTGCCAACTGAGGGCATCGCAGAAGCACACTGATCCTTCAGCCCCCAGCCCCACCCCCATCGTTTTAGAAGGAAGTTTAAGGAACACAGCTCTGAGACCGGCTGGCACCTGGGATCTGGGACTCTTTGCTGCAGTGCTTGAACCTGGACAAACGTCACCTTGAGCAACAAAATACAAAGAAACTACAAGGGACTAAAAATAACCACGTGCATTCTCAGTTGGGGCAAATTATGGACAATAAGATACCAAAAGACCAAACCCAACGCCCACTTCAGAAGAGCCAGGAGCAAAACAGGGTGCTGCGCATGCCCCCTGCATTTGGCACCACCAGGGGCTGGGCAAAACACCTAAGCCATCCCTCCAGCCCAGTCCCTGGGCCCGCCCCTACCCTCACCCCATCTAAAGAACCAGCTTGGGGGCTTCCCTGGGGGCGCAGTGGTTAAGAATTCTCCTGCCAATGCAGGGGACACGGGTTCAAGCCCTGGTCCGGGAAGATCCCACATGCCGCGGAGCAGCTAAGCCCATGCACCACAACTACTGAGGCTGCGCTCTAGAGCCTGCGAGCCACAACTACTGAGCCCGCATGCCACAACTACTGAAGCTCGCACACCTAGAGCCCGTGCTCCATAACAAGAGAAGCCACTTCAGTGAGAAGCCCACCCACTGCAACAAAGAGTAGCCCCGCTCACTGCAACTAGAGGAAGCCCGCGTGCAGCAACGAAGACCCAACGCAGCCAGAAATAAAAATTAATTAATTAATTAAAATTAAAAAAGAACCAGTTCGCCCTGCCTTGGGGAGCAAGCGAGGGAAGCTGTTATTTGTTTTTGCTCCCCCTGCTGCAGCAAGGGCTCTCATAAAGCCTTACATGAATTTCTTGTCTGGCCTCTTATCAATTTCTATTGATCAAGGAAGGCCAAGAACCCTGACTGGTAACGGCTCCACAGAACTCGCTTCCTAAAAGGGCCAAAACTACACATTTGGAAAGCAGAAAGCTGGACTGAGCTGCGAAGGGATTTCCCCAAGCTCTCCCCGAGCATCCTCTGAGCAGTCACCCCACCCCATGCCCTTTACGGGGCACACTTGCTTGCACAGGCTCTACCCAGGTCCTGCGAGAACAAAGGGAAAGTGCCTGGTACAGGGCCTGCCCTTTACTGGAGATTTAATTTTAAAAAATAATTTTTTAGGGGCTTCCCTGGTGGCACAGTGGTTGAGAGTCCGCCTGCCGATGCAGGGGACACGGGTTCGTGCCCCGGTCTGGGAAGATCCCACATGCCGCGGAGCGGCTGGGCCCGTGAGCCATGGCCGCTGAGCCTGCGCGACCGGAGCCTGTGCTCCGCAACGGGAGAGGCCACAACAGTGAGAGGCCCACGAACCGCAAAAAATAAATAAATAGATAAATAAAAAATAATTTTTTAAAAGGCAGCAACCTAGAGGGAGCCTGAGTTGAATTGCTCAGGGCCTCCAATAACTCTCCAACCCCTCCCTCGTCACAACTGAATTTCACTTTCAACAGCTTTATTGAGGTATAATTGACATTTAAAAAAAAACTGAAGATATCTAAAGCTTACAATTGGGTAAGTTTTGACAAATGTATACACCTGTGAAACCACCACCAGACTCAAGATGGCAAATATGTCCATCTCTCCTAAAGTGTCCTCAGGCCCCTATGGAATCCACCCCCCCACCCCCGCCAGCCCCATCTCCCCGCACCCCCAGGCAACCACTGATCTGCTTGCCATCATTATGGATTCATTTGCATTTCCTAGAATTGTATATAAATGGGATCATAGAGGTCTACTTGTTTTTTTACTGGGCTTTTTTCACTCAGCCCATTTTGAGATTCATCCACGTTGAATAGCATTTGCTGAACAGTATTGCATTGTAGGCATGTACCAAAGTCGTTTATCCATCACTTGATGAGCTATTACAACTAAAGCTGCTGTGAGCATTCTGGTACAAGTCTTCCCGTGGACATGTCCTTCCATTTCTCTTGGATAAATACCTAGGAGTAGTTACCTAGCAATGGCTGGGATCATAAGGTAGGTGTGAATTTAACTTTCTGAGAAATTGCCAGACTGTTTTCCTAAGTGGTTGTACCATTTTACATTCCCACCAGCAGTAGTTGAGAGTTCCACAACCTGCCAACACTTAGTATTGCCAGTCTTAGTGAAGTCAGTCTTTTTCAATTTTAGCTATTCTAGAGGGTGTAAAGTAATATCTTAATGCAGTTCTAATTTGCACTAAAGCCATGACAACAGATGTTAAACATTTTTTTCATGTGCTTACTTGCCATTCATTTATCTTCTTTGTTGAAGTATCTGTTCATATCTTTTGCTCATTGTAAAAAATTGAGCTGTTTTCTTATTATGGCCTTTTGAGAATTGTTTATATAATCTGATTCAAATATTTTAACATATATAGGATTTACAAATATTTTCTCCCAGTCTGTTGCTTGTCTTTTCATTCTCTTAACAGTCTTTTGAAGGACAAGACCTCTTAATTTTTAACTTAAAAAAATACTCACTTTATTGTGAGGTGGTCTCACAGATGTTGGGGGTATCATTAAGACTGCTCTGCTAGATGTTAAGAATAGGTTTTCTCATCTCATACCAAACCATCCTCTTGTTGAGCAGCCTACAGCCATATGGAACCTCCCAAGAGATTTCCAGGACAGACCTCTCTGCGCCTCGGTTTCCTTCTCTGTGAAATGAAGATAATAATAATACCCACTTCATAAGGTTGACAAAGGAATTAAATTAGTTAACACACCTAAAACTCTTATCACTAAGTGTCTGGCACTTAGTATGTGCTACATAAATGTTATCTAGTATTATTACTTCACACTAAGGATTTCCAAGCAGGCCAAATACACCACCTTGGGGCAAAATACCTGGACAGTTCTGGTTGTTTTGATAAACATTCATCTCTGTGCCAGTCTTGGGCTAAATGCATTACTCATTTATCCATCATAGCAAAGACGAAAGTACAATAGTCATCCCCATTTTACACACAAGGAAACTAAGACCAAGCCCTGTTTGGGAGTGGCTGAGTTAAAATTCAAGTTTAGGTCTGTTGGGCCCCAAATCCATGTTATTAACTGAAGGACTCCTTACCTATGAGTAGAGTGGGCCTAAAGTCACATGGGTTTTCTGCTGCTGGCCTTGCTGGAAGGACAGTGGACCAGCTCCAGGACCATTTCAGGTTGGGGAGCCTGCCCTTATGGATGCCCCTTCTAGATGTGGCTCCTTTCTAGAGCAGAAACGGTACCACTTCAAGGGCCACTTGGATACAAGTCAGACATAGGCCCATAGGCTCAAGAATGGAAGGAACTCTCGGGGTCACCAGGTCAGCCTTTTGCTGACACAAACTCCCCATGACCACCTTTGGCCCTGCTCGGATGAGAGGAAGCTCCCTGCCTCCCTGGAGGCCTTTCCCTTCTCCAGCCCCAACTGTTAGACACCCTTCCTGCTCCCCTGCAGCCTCCTCACACAGCAAAGACACTCAAGCAAAGTTTTTGAAATAATGGGCTGTCACGGAGTAGGATTTCTAGGGTGGCATTTGCCAAGCCTTTTCAATACTACACCTGTGGTCCACAGGAGATACCATGCCTGCCCCACACCATGCTCTGGAGTTAGATCCTAGCTGTACCAGTTCCTCCTGTGCCACCTTGGCACCTGACTTTATATCCCAGAGCCTCAGTCTCTTCATCTCTAAAGTGGGGGCGACTCCCTCACAGAGGTGTTAAGAGGACTAAAGGACTGACAACTGCCTGCACAAAGTAAGTAGCCAGTCGCTGCTGACAGATGATGTGATGGCGACAATTTCCAGAAAGGTCTCAACATCCAGATTTGCCTGCAAGTCTTCTTCCAAATAACAGTGAAAGAGGAACTGGGACAATTTGGGGATGTATGTTTCAGTAACAAAGTGCATTTTTTTAAACGTTTTTATTGGAGTATAATTGCTTTACAATGGTGTGTTAGTTTCTGCTTTATAACAAAGTGAATCAGTTATACATATACATATGTCCCCATATCTCTTCCCTCTTGCATCTCCCTCCCTCCCACCCTCCCTATCCCACCCTTCTAGCTGGTCACAAAGCACGGAGCTGATCTCCCTGTGCTATGCGATTGCTTCCCACTAGCTATCTATTTTACATTTGGTAGTGTATATATGTCCATATATACACTACCACTCTTTCACTTTGTCCCAGCTTACCCTTCACCCTCCCCATGTCCTCAACTCCATCCTCTAGTAAGTCTGCGTCTTTATTCCCATCTTGCCCCTAGGTTCTTCATGACCATTTTCTTTTAGATTCCATACATATGTGTTAGCATATGGTATTTTTTTTTTCTTTCTGACTTACTTCACTCTGTATGACAGACTCTAGGTCCATCCACCTCACTACAAATAACTCAATTTCATTTCTTTTTATGCCTGAGTAATATTCCATTATATATATGTGCCACATCTTCTTTGTCCATTCATCCGATGATGGACACTTAGGTTGCTTCCATGTCCTGGCTATTGTAAATATTGCTGCAATGAACACTGCGGCACATGACTCTTTTTGAATTATGGTTTTCTCAGGGTATATGCCCAATAGTGGGATTGCTGGGTCATATGGTAGTTCTATTTTTACTTTTTTAAGGAACCTCCATACTGTTCTCCATAGTGGCTGTATCGATTTACGTTCCTACCAAGAGTGTATGACAGTTCCCTTTTCTCCACACCCTCTCCAGCATTTATTGTTTGTAGATTTTTTGATGATGGCCATTCTGACCAGTGTGAGATGATATCGCATTGTAGTTTTGATTTTCATTTCGCTAATGATTATTGATGTTGAGCATTCTTTCATGTGTTTGTTGGCAATCTGTATATCTTCTTTGGAGAAATGTCTATTTAGGTCTTCTGCCCATTTTTGGATTGGGTTTTTTGTTTTTTTGATATTGAGCTGCATGGGCTGCTTGTAAATTTTGGAGATTAATCCTTTGTCAGTTGCTTCATTTGCAAATATTTTCTCCCATTCTGAGGGTTGTGTTTTGGTCTTATTTTTTTGTTTGTTTGTTTGTTTGTTTGCGGTACGCGGGCCTCTCACTGTTGTGGCCTCTCCCATTGCGGAGCACAGGCTCCAGACGCACAGGCTCAGCGGCCATGGCTCACGGGCCCAGCCGCTCCGTGGCATGTGGGATCCTCCCAGACCAGGGCACGAACCCGCATCCCCTGCATCGGCAGGCGGACTCTCAACCACTGTGCCACCAGGGAAGCCCTTGGTCTTATTTATGGTTTCCTTTGCTGTGCAAAAGCTTTGAAGTTTCATTAGGTCCCATTTGTTTATTTTTGTTTTTATTTCCATTTCTCTTGGAGGTGGGTCAAAAAGGATCTTGCTGTGATTTATGTCATAGAGTGGTCTGCCTATGTTTTCCTCTAAGAGTTTGATAGTGTCTGACCTTACATTTAGGTCTTTAGTCCATTTTGAGTTTATTTTTGTGTATGGTGTTAGGGAGTGTTCTAATTTCATTCTTTTACATGTAGCTGTCCAGTTTTCCCAGCACCACTTATTGTAGAGGTTGTCTTTTCTCCATTGTATATTCTTGCCTCCTTTATCAAAGATAAGTTGACCATATGTGCGTGGGTTTATCTCTGGGCTTTCTATCCTGTTCCATTGATCTATCTTTCTGTTTTTGTGCCAGTACCATACTGTCTTGATTACTGTAGCTTTGTAGTATAGTCTGAAGTCCAGGAACCTGATTCCTCCAGCTCCGTTTTTCTTTCTCAAGATTGCTTTGGCTATTTGGGGTTTTTTGTGTTTCCATATAAATTGTGAAATTTTTTGTTCTAGTTCTGTGAAAAATGCCAGTGGTAGTTTGATAAGGATTGTATTGAATCTGTAGATTGCTTTGGGTAGTAGAGTCATTTTCACAATGTTGGTTCTTCCAATCCAAGAACATGGTATATCTCTCCATCTGTTTGTATCATCTTTAATTTCTTTCATCAGTGTCTTATAATTTTCTGCATACAGGTCTTTTGTCTCCTTAGGTAGGTTTATTCCTAGGTATTTTATTCTTTTTGTTGCAATGGTAAATGGGAGTGTTTTCTTAATTTCACTTTCAGATTTTTCATCATTAGTGTATAGGAATGCAAGAGATTTCTGTGCATGAATTTTGTATCCTGCTACTTTACCAAATTCATTGATTAGCTCTAGTAGTTTTCTGGTAGCATCTTTAGGATTCTCTATGTATAGTATCATGACATCTACAAACAGTGACAGCTTAACTTCTTCTTTTCCGATTTGGATTCCTTTTATTTCTTTTTCTTCTCTGATTGCTGTGACTAAAACTTCCAAAACTATGTTGAATAATAGTGGTGAGAGTGGGCAACCTTGTCTTGTTCCTGATCTTAGTGGAAATGGTTTCAGTTTTTCACTATTGAGGACGTTGTTGGCTGTGGGTTTGTTATATATGGCCTTTATTATGTTGAGGTAAGTTCCCTCTATGCCTACTTTCAACACAGTGCATTTTTACATAAACAGGTCAAAACACGTATCGATGAACTCTGCCCCATCAAGTGTATCACCTCGGAGTAGTCAACGATGCTGGAAAATTTTCGGCGTCGCTGTCATTCCTGGGCCACTTCTTCAGGATCCCAGTACTGGCAAGTCTTCAAGGGAAGGAAGGCAGGGACCAAGTTGGGGTGCCATTGGGGTCCAAATAAGATGTAGTAAAACACCACGAGAATAGTCTTCCCTGATTGCTGATTTGAGCCATATGTGAACTAGGAGCCGACTCTGGACTTGAACAGCTATTTCTTTTTTTTTTAAATTTACTTTATTGAAGTCTAGTTGATTTATAGTGTTGTGTTAATTTCTGCTGTACAGCAAAGTGATTCAGTTATACATATATATATATATATATTCATTTTCAGATTCTTTTCCATTACAGTTTATCACAAGATATTGAATTTAGTTCCCTGTGCTATACAGTAGGACCTTGTTGAACAGGCATATCAGCTTATACGTTTTGATCTTTTTTTCCCAATACTATTTCTGAGGCTTTTTTTGATTCATTCATTCGAAAAGCATTTATGGCCTTTCAGCTGGAACCACCATCTTCCAGTAATTTCGTTAAAATGACTAACACAAAGGGAAAGAGGAGAAGCACCCGCTGTGTGTTCTCCAGGCCTTTTAGAAAGCAGGAAGTTGTTCCTTTGGCCACCTACATGTGAACCTACAAGGAAGGTGATATCTACATCCAGGGACTAGCACTGTTCCAAAGGGAACACCCATGAATGTCACCACGGCAAAACTGCAGGAGTCTATGATGTGGCCCTGTGTGCTGCTGGCATTATTGTAAACAAACAGGTGAAGGGCAAGATTTTTGCCAAGAGAAGAAGCATATGTGTTGAGTGTATTTAGTGCTCTAAGAGCCGGGATAGGAGGGAACCCAGGAGAAAAATGTCCAGGTTCAAGGGAAGCACCGGCCCGCTCCCCCCAGAGAGGCAGGCTTTGTGAGACTGATGGAGAGGAGCCTGAGCTTCTGGGACCCATCCCCTATGAACTCATGACATGATGAGGTGAAAAAAGCAAAACAAAATAATCACAGTGAAGATGCTCTGTGTGGTATCATAATGATGGATGGATGTCATTATACATTTGTCCAGACCCACAAATACACAACACCAAGAGTGAACCCTAAGGTAAACAATGGACTTTGGGTGATCACGATGTGTCAATGTAGGTTCATTCTTCGTTTTTTAAAAAAAAGGTAACATTCTGGTGAGAGTTGTTGATGATGGGGGAGGCCATGCATGTGTGGGGCCATGGGTGTATTGGAAATATCTGTACCTTCCTCTTAATTTCATGGTAAACCTGCTCTAAAAAAATAATGAGGGAACTCCCTGGTGGTGCAGTGGTTAGGACTCTGCGCTTTCACTGTTGGAAACTGGGGTTCAATCCCTGGTCAGGGAACTAAGATTCCTCAAGCCGCTCGGCACAGCCTAAAAAAAAGTAGTAGTAATAATAATAATAATAATAATAATAATAATGAAGTCTTTTTTTTTTAACCCTCTGGAATTTTTTTTTCTTTAAAGGCACTTATTGAGCACATTCTTTTTGCCAGCATAGATTTAAGCACTTGGGAGATACAAAAATGAATAAAATATAGTCTCTGACCTTGAATAATTATAGCTTATGCTTTTATAACTTTCACCATATGTGAGGCTCTGTGAATATGCTTTACACATATGAACTCATTTATTCCTCAGAGCAACCTTATGAGATGGGTACTCTCGTAAACCCCATTTTATAGATGAGGAAACTGAGGCAGGGAGACATTAAGAAACCTGTCAGAGAGATCACATTCAGTAAGGAGCAGAGCCAGAATTTGGGCCCAGGCAGACTAACTACAGAGCCCACCGCCTCACTGGATGGCCACTTAAGAGCCTGGGCTGGGAAGGAAGGTTGAGAGAAAAATGAACATACAACTAGACAGCACCTGTGAAGGAGAGGCAGGTCCCTCATCTGTCCTCACAAGCTCAAAGGTGTTCTGTTGAAAAGCCTTGGTAACCCTAGTCCAGAAAATGTTACCTACACCAACCCATTTATTCAAACACTACCCATGGAGCCTGTACAATGTGCCAGGTGTGTGCCCGATGGGAGGGACCCACCATGAGCACACCAGATGGGGTCCTGCCTCATGATGGAGAAGATGTACCTGGGCTGGGAGCCTCAAAGCCACCAAGGATGTGCACAGGGATTTGAGACCACCTTAACAGGGGAGTAACCTCCTCTGAGAATTAGAGTAAACTTGCTGGCTGGGGAGGGGGGTGGGGGGGTGGGGAATTTTAGCTGAGAGTTAGTTAGCTATGCTATGTGGCAAGGAGTGGGGTTCTAAGCAGAGGGAAATGCATAAGATAAGGTCATGATATTGGAAATTGCCTGGGGCACTCAAGGACTTGAGGGAAATCCAGCACAACTGGTGTGCAGAAAGAGGAAAAGATATGCTGGATGGACCTGGAGAGATTTTTCCGGATCCTTCATCATGAAACAATGGGCAAGCCATGCAAGTAGTGGGTTGTTTTAATTAGGGTAAGTTAAACTGCCATTAAAAATCAACTCCAAAATGTACAACCTTCCTTCACAATAGGAGTTTCTCCCTTACTCACAGCAGAGTCCAAGAAATAGATTCATTCCTGGTTGGTAGACTGCTGTATCAGTTATCTAGTGTCCTGATGCTGCGTAACAAACACCACAAAATTTCAGTGGCACACAGCAGTAAGTGCTTACTGCACAGGCATCTGGAAGAAGATGGGGCTTGGTGAGATAGCACTGCTGATCTTGCTGGGCTCATTCACCAGCTCGTTCAACCAGCTCATGGGTTTCTGGTTGAAGGCTGGTCTAGGCTGGCCTTGGCTGCACAACTGGGGTGTCTTGGTTCACTCCATGTGTCTCTCCTCCAGCAGACCAGTCAGAAATGTTCATATGGAGATGGCAATGGTGCAAACAAATAGACAGAAACATGCAGGATTTCTTAAGACTTGGGCTTGGAACTGGCACACCTCTGCCACACCTCTGCCACAGGGAATGACTCACCACCGTGCTACCCTCTATTCCTAAAGGAAGCAAGAGGAGAGTAAACACCTCCTGCATCATAGTGCTGCCCCAGGTAGAAGTGATGGCAAACCCTCTATTATAACCCAACTCACTCAGCCAGATGTTTCAAAGGGGCACCAGAGAACAGCATATGTACTTGGGCATCAGCCAACAGGGTGGCAGCCGAGGTGCTAGCCTTTGCAGATCCCAATGCAACAGATTAAGGAGTAGAGACCAGACACATTCCTTTGTCCCTGGGCTCCGTGACCCTCCTGAAGCCACACCCGGGCTTCCAGTGGAGCTTATGTGAGTGCGTCCCCCTCCTTCGATGCTGACCACCCTCTCCCACAAAGAGGCTGCCACACAGGCACTTGGGACACCCAGCCAACATCAAGCTCAACCAACTCAGCCAGGGGGGCAGGAGGACTCCCAGCACCCCCTGCCCGCTCCCTGTCGAACGGTACCCCAGGAGCACGTGCCTCTAGAAAGCGGCGGGTTGGCTTGTCAAGCCTCTCTCTGGAAAGCCGAGACACGAAGCGAATGCCAATGATCCTCCACACCCGTGAGGAGGAGGACACAATTATAGCAAATTCTGCTTACAGTTCAGATTCAATATTTGGAAGGGATAATCCTGAAATAAGAGATTGCCTGATTTCTCTCCCCAGCCTGTGAATGGTTCATTAGCTCCTATTTGACATTTGATGGTTGAGTCTGATTGGCCTTATTGTGGGAGTTGGACTTTAAGAAGTCCCCAAGACAGAGCAATCAAGTTTCACAATGATCCCCAACTGCAAATTTCAAAACATAAATGGCAGCTGCACCTTGGACATCAATCCCATGAATGCTGTGGGGAATTTGTATTTCATCCCCACTTAATGAAACTCAATCCTGCTTGGCAAAGCGGGGGTCCCTGACTCAGCAGTTAGGATTTCCTTAGCAGCTCAGCCCATGGGCTGCAAACAAAGAACCCCCAACTGGAGCATCAGTAAAGATGGTGTGTCCTGGGCTTGCGTGGGACCACCTGGGCACTGGGATCTCTCAGGAATGTGAGAGGGAGGCTGTGTCCTGGAGGGGATGCAGCCTAACTGTGGAAACGGGTCCCTTGCACCCAAACCGGAAACAATTAAGGTAGCAGGGGCTGGGTTCCATGGAGGGGGCATAAGGGCTGCGGAAGTTCCCAAGAAGAGGAAGGACTGTGGTCTGGCCTGGCTTCCTGGAAGAAGCATGCTGGGGCAGGACATGGGAGAGGGCTGCAGGAGCATCCTGGGCATGAGATGTAAGCAAACGGCTGGAAGGGCCCCTGCTTCCGCGCTGGAGGCTGGTGGGGCCTCCTCGGGGTTCCTGGCACCTCCTGAGCTTCCCCACACCCCGTGTCTGTCACACGGCATTGACCTCACCTGTCCTCATGGACCATGAGCCCTTTGAAGGCAAGGACTGTCTTATCCATTTCTGAGCCGTTGTGCCCAGCAAAGAACTGAAGCTCAATAAATGTTGGCCGAATGAAGGACTGCATCTAACCATTATGTATGTGCATCTATAGCAGTATGTTGTTGCTTCTGTCACATTGCCAGGGGTAGGGACACATGAACCAACATCCAGGTCATTTCTTTGGCAAATTCCAGGGCTCCCAGAACTTCTGAGCGTTCATGGGGGATGTGAAGAGGACTCACCCTGTCCCTCGACTGTTGCCTTTAACTCCTAGGAGGGACAGAGGGTAGAGGGGACGAAGGGACAGCTACTGAGGGTCTACGAAGTGCCCAGCATGGCAAGGACTGCCTTATATCCACTTACGGCTCACACAGGCCAGGTGTATAGTGCTTATGACACCAGCTCGGGAGTTCTGTCACTTACAAGCTATGTGTCCTCAGGAGAGTTAGAAAACCTCCCTTGCCCTGGTGTTCTCTGGAAAAGGAACGCTTTCTACCACCGAGGGGGATGTGAGGAAGCCATGTGCTTGTGCTTGTAAAGCCCTTAGACCAGGGCTGGCTCATCATCAGTCCCCAGTGAACACTCGCTGGCATTGCTGTGCCCTCGTCACCCCCCTTCTGCCGCCACAGTGTGCTGTTTCCATGTCACCATCGAGAGAACTGACACTCAGTGAAGGGAATGATTAGCTCGAGAGCCCACAGCAGTGTGACCTCTGCTCTGCCTGACTCCAAAACCACAGCATCCGGGCGGCTGCTGGAGGGTGCTGGGGGAGTTGAAGAAGCGAGAATATTTGGATCCGGCTGCCCTGGGCTGGACGCCTTCCCAGGTCCTCCGTTAATCCCCCGGCTTCCAGGCAGCTGCGCTAAAGTTGTTCCCCCAGGCCTGGCCTCCACCCTCCCAGCCCTGAGCCCCCGCGCCCGGGCCCAGTCCTGCTTCAAAGGGACCCTGACGGCCACCCGGCCCCTGTCCACAACCAGGAGACAGAGGCCTCCCTTCCAGCACCCGGCACACACTCGCACTCCCCCACTTACACACTCATGCAGACATAAACACACGCACGCTCACACGCACATGCCTACACACGCTTACACATACCTATTCACACACCACCCACACTCACACGTGCAGATGCCCACACAGACGCAGACAGCCAACCCGTGTTCACATGCTCTCACACACGCATGCACACATACACACACGCACTCACCTACCACACATGTGCACGCACACACTCACCTATAGACACAAAGTGCACACATATATACACGTACTTACAGCAGGCAGGCATGCACACACGTGCTCACACACCTTTGACCACAGGGGGAGGAAGGCAGAAACACACCGACAAAAGCCAAGGTCAGAGGCACGCCATCTCTTCCCAAGAGAGCAGCACAGCTCAGGCAACACCACACCCTGGAGGCCCAGGTGTCCCACCCTTGCTGTGGCTCCCCGCTGCCTCGGGCTGCCGCTTAGCCGCTCCCAAGCCCCAGTTTCAGTGCCATGTCCCACCTGTGGCCTGCACTTTCTCCTCCCTCCCCTCCCCACTGCAGTCTTCTTGTTTACTTCAGCATCCACTCTCTGGAGACCACAGGACTCAGACACCAGCCAGCAAGCAGGGGCTTTTCCCTAACAACCTCATGCGCTTCCCCTTATGGAGACTGTAGCAGTCACATTGGCAGGACCCTCCACCCCTGGGAGGAGACATGGGGACAGAGGCTTTCCACTGCCCCTCAAAGCAGAGAGTATGTGTCTCCTCATCCATTAACTCTCAAGGGGTGGCTCAGAGAAGGATGCCTTAAGGACAAGGGCAGCTTGGCTTTCTCTGCCTGCAGTGCTCCCTGCCTGACACCAGGGGACAGCCCTGATCCATTTATTTGTGTTTAAGCACTTTACCCAAACCCCAGTCCATAAAGACAATTGGAGCTGGGGAGAACACAAACAAACCTGAAAGGGCTGTGTGTGTGTGTGTGTCAAGATCAGTACAATATGGGTAGACTGGGGAAATGAGTCAAAAGGGAAGTCATAGGTTGAATGAGATTCAGTGTAGTTACTTATATTGGGGTACAAATTTGGTTCTGAGTCTCCCATTGGCCATAGCAAAAATAGAACCATTCACTAGGTCACCCACTTCTTCAGGGAATGGCCAAAATTTCATTAGGGAAGCTGCTGGAAAACCACCACGCTCTGGTTTATACAACTCCCCATACAGGGTCTTCTGGATTGACTCTGCTTATGCGTTCAACCCAATACACCGATTTTTCTTTAAATTTGTCATCTCTCCATTTTACCCTCTAATTCAAAGTGAAAGTCAAGCTCTCTAGCTCTAGAGCCAGACCTCCATTCTCACTGTGTCTATTTCCTGTCCTCCTCTTCTCTTTTGATCCCACTCCAATCAGTTTTACATCTACTACTTTCCTGAAATTGATCCTCTCAGGGTCACCAGCCACTTCCATGTAGCTAGATCCAGGGGCAGTTCTGTCTTCACTTTACCAGAGCTAACCCAGCATTTGGCCCCAGGGAGCATGCTGTTGTTCCTGAAACACTTTTTTCGTTTGGCTTTGAAGACACAACCCTCTTCCGGGGCCCCATCTACTGCTCCTTCTCCATCGGCTTTGCTGGTTCCTCCTGCTCTACTTTACCTCCAAATACTGCAGGGCCCTGTTACAGCTCGGCCCTGGGACTGGCCTCTTCTCCAACCAGTCACTCTCTCAATCCAGTTTCAAGACTCAAGTATCAGATCCTCCTTGATGACCACACGTGTATATCTGTGGCCCATACCATATCTCTACTCAGAGGTCAAGCAGACATCTCAAACTCAACATGACCAAACTGAACTCTCCAGACCCTCACCTGACTTGCTCATCCCTGCTTCCCATCTCGGTAAGTGGCAGCCCCATCTGATGTGGAACAACGTTGAGTTGTCCTTGACTCCTCCCCATTTACCCTCCACATCCAAGGGAACAGAGAATCTTGTGGGCTCTGACTTCAACGAATATCTAGAATCCAACTTCTTCTCAACATCCGTATTCTGACACACCCCCCACCCACTATTTCCAAGCCACCAGCACTGCTCTGTGGGCAGTGGTTTTGTCTGTCTTGTTGGTTGCTGTATCCCTTGTGCCTAGAATGGTGCTTGGAACATAATAGGCCGTCAATAAATATGTGTGAATTAAATTATTATATACCCTAGAGTTTGCTATGCACATATGACACAAAAAAAGATTTTGTTTCTTGATAAACACGTGATTTCACAACTAGGAACACTAGTTCACAAATGTCTTCACATTTTTTGAACAGTCACCAGGCCCCTTACCTATGGCAGGAAGATGCTAAACAAGATGAATGAGGCTCAGAGAAGTAGGACATTTTCCAAGACCAAACATCTCGTGGTTGGTGGAGTTAACATTTGACTCATATTCATTCATTCAACTCATCAGGTATTTATTAAGCACCAATTATGTGCCATATATTGTTTGGGAAGAACCATATAGACCAATTCCTTGCATTCTAGTAGTGAGAGAAATGCAAGAAGTGAAATGTGTGTATATGACAGGTGCTCCAAGAAAGCAGGTTAAGGGAACCAGGAGTGATGGGGAAGCTTTCTGAGGTAGGATGGTCAGGCAAGATCTCTTTGGGGAAGTGGCATTTGAGCAGAGACCTGGAAGAAGTGACGGGGTGAGTTATATAAGTGCGTGGGTAAAGAGCAGAGTCCCGAGGTAAGCAACTTTCGGCAAGTTTGGGTGACAGCAAGGAAGTTGGTGTAGCTGGAACCCAGAGGGTTTTAGAGATGAGCTCAGAGATGTGAAGGGGAGCCAGAGGGACCTGGAAGGCCAGTAGAAGCCTTTGAATTTTACCCTGAGTAAAGTGGGAAGCCATTAGTGGGTTTGAGCAGAGGAGAGACATGGTCTGACTTAAATTTTAACAGGCTCACTCTGGCTGCCGCCTGGAGGCCTGAAGACAGGCAAGAGTGGATACAGAGAGATCTGCGTGGAGACCTCTCTTGGCCAGGCTGTGGTGCCCAGCTGTTTGGTCAACCAGCAGTCTAGATGTTGTTGTGAAGATACTTTTTCAGACGTGATTAATGTTTACAATCAGTAGAGTTTAAGTGAATAAGGTATGTGGGCTTCATTCAATCAGCTGAAGGCCTTAGAAAGACTGAGGTTTCCCGAGGAAGAAGAAGGAATTTTGCCTCAAGGTTGCAACATGGAAACCCTGCCTGTGTTTCCCACCTGCTGGCTTGTCCTGCAAAATTCAGACTCAAGACTGCATCTGAATTTCCAGCCTGCAAACCTGCCTTACAGATTTCAAGCTTGCCACCTCCAACAATTGAATGAGCCAATCTTTTAAAATAAATCTAGACAACTTATCTACAAAACAGAAATAGAGTTACAGATGTAGAAAACAAACTTATGGTTATCAGGGGTGTAAGGGGGCAGGAGGGATAAATTGGAAGATTGGGATTAACATAGACACACTACTGTGTATAAAATCGATAACTAATAAGGACCTACTGTACAGCCCAGGGAACTCCTCTCAACACTCGGTAGTGACCTATATGGGAAAAGAATCTAAAAAAGAGTGCATATATGTATATGTATAACTGATTCACTTCGCTGTACAACTGAAACTAACACAGAATTGTAAATCAACTTTACTCCAATAAAAATTTTTAAAATAATCAATTAAATTTAATAAAATAATAAATCTAGACAGAGATAGTAGATAGATAGACAGATAGAATATATATAAATATATAAAAGGATTGGCTCTGTTTCTCTGGAGAATCCTGACTAATACAAGGGTGTTGCCAGAATCCACGACACCAATGATGCATTGTGATGGCTTGGACCTTGGCGGTGGCAATGGAGATGATGAGACATGGTTGGAGTCTAGACATATTTTGAAGGTAGAGCCAACTGGATTTGCTAATGAATTGAATTTGGAAATCAAAACAAAGGGAGGCATCAAGGATGACCCCCCAGAGTTTTGGCCTGAGCAACTGAGTGAATGGTTGTACCCTCACCTGTTCTGGGAGATGCTGAAGAGGTTGATAAATGAGTTTGGAGCTGAGGGGAGAGATCAGGCTAGGGAGTGAACAGGGTACCGATGGCACTAAAGTCCTTGAGACTGGATAAGATCTCCAAGGGGGTGACTATAGACAGAGGAAAGTGGTCCAAGGACTGAGCCCTGGAGCCCCTGGGGCATTCTAAGCTCTAGAGGTCAAGAAGAGAAGAAAAAAACAACAAAGGAAACCGAGAAGATGGGCCAATGAAATTGGCAGAAAATCTGAAGAGCGTGTGTCCCAGAAGCCAAGTGGAGAAGGTGTTTTATTCCAAGAAAGATGGAGTGGTCAGGTGTGACAAATGCTGCTGGGAAATGGTCAGTTTAGGGGCAGGGAGGTACCGTGGCGGTGGGCACTGGGCAGGGAGTCCAGTGCGGAGAGAGGAGCGGCCCAAATACACACAGAGGCAAACTGCCACCCACTCTCCTCCGTGTTCGAGGTTTCCACACAGAGACCAGAGTCGAGACTGGCATGACAGTCACTTCCCATGTCCCTCAAGAAGGCAGCGCCCTGAGAAACGTCAACACACACTGGCTGAACGGGGGCAGCGGCGAGGGCTTGTGTCTGTGCCTCTGTGGTGTGATGGATGGTGGGTCATTGGGGAAGAGATTAGAAAGAGCAGCACTGAGATATGAATCTGAGTCAGATTAGGCAGACAGGGAAGTCACACCTTGTTCCCAGGGAGAGAGTGACACACAATGGGCCCTGGCTGGCAGAGCTGAAAGACAGAGAAGGGAAGACCATGGCTACCAGGGCCTCCAAACCTACAGGCTTGTTCCTTGCCTCTTGGTGTCTGGCCAGTGGGGCTGAGCTTGCCTGGTGGAGAGAGCAAAGACTGGGGATTCGAAGATCAGAAGTGTCCCATGTGCAGGTTCAGAGATGGGGCCTGTCAGGGAGGGCTGCATGGGGAAGGAGAGGCAGGGAAACCACCACTCACGACATGGCCCCCACAGGCCAGGCACGTGCTGGGGAAAGGAAGAGTCACAGGCTCTTTTGGGATGGGACTGTCCAGTTTTTGCTCACAATAGCCACTGTGAAGTTGTCCGTTATTTCCTCCACTTACTGATGAAGAAATGGAGGCTTGGAGGAGCCACACAAGGTCACACAGGTGAGAAGTGCTGGAGTCTGGGTTTGAACCCAGATCTCCTTACATCCAAGGCCTGTGTTCCTTCTACCATAAGCTGAGCAGAGGCAAGAATTCCAGAGAGAAAACCTGCTGCTCACACAGGGTATGAACTTGTTGGGCCTGTAAAATGAATTTCATCTGTAAAATGAAGACAGTTATTACACTGTCCCATCAGATTGAATGGGATTAGGCCCAAAGTACAGCATGGCACCTGCATATTAGAGAAAAGAGAGTTACTCTTACTGACAGTTATTTCAGTTTACAGATATGAAATAATGTAAGAAAGTCTATTAAATTCTTCATACTCATAAGAGTAAAGGTCAAAATCCGTATACAAAGCAAGACAAAGGAAATACCAAAGTTCACTCAAGCTTTTTTCATTTCACCCCCAGGAAAAGAAAGAAGGAGATGAGCATTTCAGGCAGGTGGAAAGCAGCAGCAAAACCACGAGATGGGATTAGGCTCGAGCAAGGAGGATCAGCCTTAGGGAATACAATGGCATCAGATTTTAGCCACAGGTTGGAGAGTGGTCCTGAAATAGCCAGATGGGCTATCTGGGCTTCAATTCAATGTTATGCACGGGGCACCTACTGCATGCCAGGCTCCGTGCCTGGCAGAGCAGAGCCCTGGGATGGACGCTGTTGACAGCTGCCTGGGCTGGAAGTGGTGATGACGCCCTTGCAGACTTTGCCCACTTCTCCCTGACCCAAACTTCAATCACGGAGGTCATAGGTCATGCGCTGCCCCGAATGACAACTGTGAAATTAAGGGACCTGTGACAGCATGAGTTATCCCCAGACGAGGACGAGCTCAGGAGGGCCCAGCCCCATCACTCTCACAGCAACCTCTTGTGGTGGATTCTCTCATTATGCCCATTTGATGGAAGAGAAAACTAAGGCTCAGTCACAGTCGATGTGACTTGCCAAGATCACACAGCTGCAGCAGGATCAGGATTTGAACCCAGGTCAATCTGTCTTCAAGGCAGGTGCTCTTTCCTCCATACTGGGGTAGGCTATTGGCTTCTGAAAGGCACCGACAGGTGAGATGGACAATACCTGGCCTGAGTGTACCCTTCACCATGGGAAATGGCAGGCAGAGACAGGTTGAGGGCCTGGGCAGGGACTGATCAGAAAGATGGTCCTTAAATAGAACTGCGGAGAGGGGAGTGGGAGAGACATGGGGCTGAGGGCACGGAGAACTCTGAGGTCAGCCATGTATCTGCCCACCTTGCCCTGGACCAACCTGTCTGTCTGCCCCTCTTGACCTGAGAAAGAACCCTCGTCTGAGCTGGGTCAGATGCCTGAGGACCTGCTCTGCTATCGACTAGCTCTGTCACCTGGGACAAGGCCCTTTACCTCTGGAGCCTCACTTTCCCTGTCTGTGAAATGGCCTCCCTCTCACCCCTCTTGCTCGCTGTCTTGTTCACAGGGCAGGCGCTTAACACTGCATCATGCTCCGGTGTGCTCTGGGCCTCCTTACCTCTATCATCCCCAACCCCTTTCCCGGGAATGGGCTCTGGGCTTGTCAGGATGCCAGCCAGCTGTCAACCCCACCCTGGCTGGCCAGTTAATGAGTGACCAGGGAGTTGGAACCCGGCCTATAAAGACCTGCCAGCTGGGGAAGCAGGTGGGAGCCTGGTGGACGGTGGCGAGACACAGAGGGAACGAGATGGCTCACAGGGCAGTGTCAGGGCTGCTGCTGTATGGGGTTGCTGCGGTTTTCCTGGTACTGCTGCAGGGCGCACAGTCAGTCTACGTCCAGGTTTGTCCTGAAGGTCCCCATGGTGAGAGGCTGGGATGGAGATGGAATGCTGGACAATTCACTGAGGATAGCTGAGGACCCAGGGCTCAGCCCAACACCCAATCACAGCCCAGGGACACAGCTGGTGGGGGGGAGCGGCTGGGATGCCAATGGTGGCTATGATGGTGATAATAATAACAATAAATTATGGTCGTTCAGGGCTTCCCTGGTGGCGCAGTGGTTGAGAGTCCGCCTGCCGATGCAGGGGACACGGGTTCGTGCCCCGGTCTGGGAAGATCCCACGTGCCGCAGAGCGGCTGGGCCCGTGAGCCATGGCCACTGAGCCTGTGCTCCGGAGCCTGTGCTCCGCAAGGGGAGAGGCCACAACAGTGAGAGGCCCGCCTACCGCAAAAAAAAAAAAAAAATTATGGTCGTTCAGCATTGCTCTCCTCAAATGCCCCTCTCAGTCAGGGTTCAGATGTGGAGCAAGACGTGATCCCTGCCCTTGAAGAGCCCAGAGGGCAGGGAGACTTCTTTTATGCTCCCACAACTCTCTGCATTCACCCATGTATGGGGAGGAGGGCGGAGGGTCACCAGAAAAAGTTGCCCTGGCTGGTAACTCGAGCTGACATTGCAGGATGAGCAGGAGGTAGCCAGGCACAGAGGTCACCGACTGCTCCAGACAGAGGGCACAGCATATGCAAAGGCCCAGAGAGAAGACAGCAGGGAATCTGGGTCTCCTTCCAGGGCAGCTGTGAGACTAGGAGTCTTCTGGAAACAGGGCCTGCCTGTGGGGGTGGCAGGTGGCCGCTGGGCTCCTGGGTGGCACATTCCTGACTCTGGGCGGGGCCTCCTTGGGAAGGAATAAGGGAATCCTGGGGAGCAGTGTCAGCTTCCCTCTGCAGCCTTGGCTTTGGAGCCCAGCTGGCTAGACTAAGCATTGCCATCATTTTGCCATGTCAGTTCAAGGGCAATCAGGCAGTTATCAAGGGTGCCCTGGGTACCAGGCACCAGAGAGCAGTGGAGTTTGATTATCTCCATTTGTCAGATGAGGCTCAGAGTAGGGAAGAGATGGTCAGCCAGTCAGGAAGAGCTGGGATTTGAACCGAAGTCCCCCGGCCTTCAAAGCCCACGCCTTGAACCAACGTGCTCCATGGCCCTACTTGACCTCATCTCCCAGTTAGCCTGTGACACAGGGGTGTGAAGTGCCAGGCACCACCTTCCACGCAGGCAGTCTTCCAAGTGTGACCTTGACTTTCCCACTCCGTGAGAACACGGAAGCTCTGCGGGGCCTGGGGAACCCTGGTTTCCTGGCAGTGCCCCACCCCCTTCCTGCTCAGGTTTTGATGCCCTCCCATCTCCTCTCCCTCCTCCCCCAGTACCAAGGCTTCCAGGTCCAGCTGGAATCGGTGAAGAAGCTGAATGACCTGGAGGGAAAATGGATGCCCAGCCCTGACCTGAGAACCCATAGCCCCCAGCCTTCCATGTGCCACCACCCGGCCCTGCCACTGGACCTCCAGCCCATCTGTGCCTCTGAGGAAGCGGACAGCATTTTCCAGGCCTTGAGTGAGTCCCCCGACCCCTGGCAAGCCTCCTACCCCTGATTCTCTCTCCTCCCCACACCCCAGCTCCTTTACCTCATGTGGTTTCTGTTAAACACCCAGTGGCTGAGAACAGGGAGATTCAAGAAACTCAAGCCCCTGGCCTCCCCAGTTGGGGCACTGAAATCAGGCATGCCAGGAACTCCTTCAGTCCCCAGCAACCTGGATCAGCCTACCTCCAAGACTACACAGATTGGGGGGAAGGGGACACAGGAAACGGACCCATAAAAATGACTGCAATGCAGTGGGATGATGGGGGAGGCACAGTGGGGACACGGGAGAGAGATGGCTCACGTCCACAGTGGCATAAGTGTTACTGAGTCCAACCGCACGACAGGCCAATAAATCAGAGACGAGGTGTTGAGGCATGGAATACAACTTTATTTGGAAAGCCAGCAGACCGAGATGACGGCAGACTAAGGTCTCCAAAAAACCATCTTATCAGGGTTTGGATGCCAGTTTCTTTTATAGAACAGAGAGGGGGAGGAGATGAGGAAGTAAAGTAAAAAGGCCATAAGTTTTGCAAATGTCCCTTGGAATGGCCAGCCTCTGGGAGGGGATGTGTTCATTTCTTCTTTCTTGCAGCCATCCCCAGGGTGGACAGGGTCAGGATGCTTCCCTGAACAATAGCACTTTGGTTTAACATTCAGGCAAAGGGGCGGGGTTCTCCAAGGCAGGCCATTATGTATAGACAGTACCCTTTTAGTGAACAAAAGCAGCGGAAAGAAAAGGATAAAGTAAAAGAAACAACAGATCCAACATGTAGTCAGATTTGGCTCTTCCCTGTTACATAATGGGATCTGAAAAGTTTCCAAGATGGGGTGACATCTAAGCTGAAATGTGAGGGATGAAACAGCTGGCCCGGAGAATGCGGCAACTGGCTAGTATTTTTTTTTCTTTTGATTTTATTGGAGTATCATTGATTTACAATATTGTGTTAGTTTCAGGTGTACAGCCAAGTGATTCAGTTATACATACACATCTATTCATTCTTTTTTAGATTCTTTTCTCATATAGGTTATCACAGAATATTGAGTAGAGTTCCCTGTGCTATACAGTAGGTTCTTGTTGGTTATCTATCTTATATATAGTAGTGTGTGTATGTTTATCCCAAGCTCCTGATTTATCCCTCCCCCTCCACTCTTCCCATTTGGTAACCACAAGTTTGTTTTTGACATCTGTTAAGTCTTTCTGTTTTGTGAATAAGTTTATTTGAAACTTTTAAAAATTAGATTCCACATGAGTGATAGCATAGGATATTTGTCTTTCTCTGACTTACTTCACTTAGTATGATCATCTCTAGTAGCTAGTATTTATTGAGCACCTACTAAGTGCCAGGCCCTGGGTCAATCCCTTTGCCTGCAAGCTCTCCTCACAACCCCTCTGTCAGGCTGATAGTCGAGCAGGCAGGAAAACTCAGGCACAGAGTTTAAGTGACTTGCCCAGGCACTGCTAGGAGGACAGAACCTGGGACTTGAGCCTAAGCTGCTCACACTTCTTCTAAACTTTCTTGCTCTTAATCTATGAGAAGGATGCCAGGCCCCTGCCTCAAATCCTCTCAGAAGCAGGCCTTCTCTGGCTGCCTGGTCAGTGGCTCCTTGGACCACAGATGTTTCAGGTTCAGGCTCAGCTGACCAGTTTTCTCCTCTACCCAGGGACCATCGCTGCTGACGACTGCGAGCTGTGTGTGAATGTTGCCTGTACTGGCTGCCGCTAAGATGGCCTGGGTGCCCTGAGCCCACCCTGGACACCATGCACCACCCCCCCCCCAGCCCACTGCCTTCACAGCACCCACCCCCATCCAGGCTCTGGGGGTCCCCGCCACCACAGTCATCCCCGCTCCCCACCCTGCCCTGCAGGGTCCAAGCAGCTGGATCTGGCACAAAGCAGTTGGACCCACGGTTGGAGGAGAGTTTGGCCCCTGAGGCAGCCCTGCTGCTGAATAAAGATTCCCCACCTACACACAGAGTCAGGCGTGTATTTGTTCATCCCCAGGAGCCATAGGCAGAGCTGCCTAGGAAGCTGGGTGGGTTGGACTCCTGAGTCAGGCATTTTCCTGGTTTCCTCGCCTGAGGAGTTGCTCTATTTCATATCGAAGGAGTGAGGCTCTGGGTGGAGATGAGTCGCCCATGATCACAGGGCTGGGAAGCCACAGAGCACCCAGATCCATCTGACCGCCCAAGCTGAGCTCAAGTCCTGGCCCAGCTGCAGAGCCAGAGCTTCTATGCTCCTGATGGCGCTGGGGGGAGGACAGGGGGGCTCCCTCCTGCAGGTGGGACTGTGGTGGAGGGGGTGGAGGGTGGAACCACGTGGTGCCCCTTCGGGGCTGATTTTGCCCCTGGGCCTGCCTGAGTTCACCTTTACCCTCCTTCTTGGGCTCCCCGGGACTGCCTGGCCAGTTCCATATGGAAGGCCTTCCTTCACTCTCTCCATCCTGGTGGCCCTAAGGAATATTAATAATACCAGCATCTATTGACCATTTGCTATACCCTAGGTACTGTTCTAAACTCTTTGTAGGTATTAACTCACCGAGTCCTCACAAAAGTTCAGTGAAGCAGGTACTATTCGTATTACCTTTACGAATGAGGAGACCCAGGTACAGAGAGAACTAATTAGTCCAGGGTCACAGGCTCAGCAAAATGGCAAAGCAGGCTTCTTCCCAGGAAGTCTGGGCCAGAGTCTATACTCTGAACCATCATGTTACCGTCTCCCGGTGACTCCAGGCCCCAGCTGCAGACCAGGGCTCAAACCCATGTCCCCTGCATTAGCAGGCAGATTCTCAACCACTGCGCCACCAGGGAAGCCCCTGTATTACCTCATTTAATCTTCACTCACCCCTATGAAGTGGGGGAGAGAACAAGCTAAGTAACCTGCCCAAAGTCACACAGCTGGTAACAAGCAGTGCCTGGACTGACACCCAGAGAGTTTGGCTCCAGAGTAGGAGCATTAAATAATGCTACCCCACCACCCATCTCATCAAGCACCCCTGCAACCCTGGGAGGAGGGATCTCCCAAGAGATCAGGGGTGAGCAGGGGTGAGGGGAGCAGAGGATATAGTGAGAACTACGGCTTGGGGTGCGGGCCCTGGGGGGAGGGCAGGAGGCAGTGCTCAAGTGGTCAGGACGGGGCCAGATTCTGAGGCCCCTTGAACACTCTCCAGCCAGGGGCTGATCTCATAGCCCCTCAGTGCTTGTGTTGGTCATCCAAACCAGCACAGGAGCTCACATGTGGCTTAGGGATCATGAAAGAAAAGCAGAAGTTCCACCTCCTCCATTGGTGGTCGTTGATTCAAGTCTCCTCGGTGTCTGTGAGTGGGGGGCAGTACCGATGCTGGCTTAGCAGGAAGAGCAGGGTTCTTGCACTTAGCACATTAAACCCTGAGCTGGCGAGGGCAGGGTAGGCATCCATAAAGTGGGATGAAAGAAGGAATGAAAGCAACACCAGGAGGACTCTGGAATCTGGTTTATTAGCCGCGGGTGGGGGTGGATCTTGGAAAGCACCGCAGCTCGGATGCGGGAAAGGGCTGGGCCTCCCCAGGCTGCCCTCTCGTCACTCCTCCATTCTGGGTAGGTGGAGCTGCGGGGAGGGGGAGCGGCCTGCGGGGGAGGGACAGAAGGTAGCGAGCACCCGCCGTCCTAGCATCCAGCACAGGCAGCGTAGGCACAGATCTCACACGTGCTCGGATCCTCGGCGATGGCCTCTGGACAGGAGAAAAGGGGCCCCGTGAGAGCAGCTTCCTCTGCCCAAAGCTCCCGCCCTCCCTTGAGCCAGAGTTTGAACATTCTCCACCCAGGAGAAACCCAGGCCTGTCCTCTCGGACCAGCGGCGCTTTCCACCCCAAACCAGGACACAAGTACTGCAAGCCAGCCAATCAGGGCGGAGCGCCTACCCAGAAAGGCGTTACAGCTGAGACCAGACAAACCAGGACGCACAGCAGAGGGCTTAACAGATCCACCAATCAGAGCAGAGCTCATCCTCGGAATCCCACCAATCAGAACACATCTCTCCTTCAAGTGCCACCAATCAGGGAATTCCTGGGCCCCTCCCTTCAGAGAGGGGTTACTCACCGAGGCTCTCCAGGATCTCCTGGGCATTGGGGTACTTGCAGAGAGGCTTGAGTTCTTCGGGAAACCTCGGGGAGCTACAGAGGATGGGAACGAGCGATCCACCAGTATTTCTAGGCCTCCTAGGCTCCTGGAGCTGCTGGAGGTCCTTGAGCTTTTTCACTGACTCCAGAGAAAAGGAGAACTCTCCATCCTGAGAGAGACATGTCCAGGGTGTGAGGCCAGGCTACAGCCTGCCCCCTGGCCGCTTCCCCGAGGACTGCCCCCTCTCCAGCCCCGGTGGCACTCAAACAGTGTTTGCAGCACACGGGAGCCAGGTGCTCCACTGCGGGGCAATATGAGGTGGTCAGAGCTCAGATCCAGACACTGGGCTTGAATCCTGGTTTTGCTCTGCGACCATGGACAACAGGTCATTACACTCTGGGATCCTAGGGTCTGCCTGTTATATGAGGAATGGAGAAGACAGATGTGAAGCGGCAGGGACACAATAGGTGCCTATTAGTGGGAGCCACTGATTTTTAGGGAGAGGCACAGAGCTGGGACCAAGGCTCAGGCATCCTAAATCCACGTGGCTGTGCCCCAGTTGTCTTCACCCTTGCCTGAGAGCAGTGTGAGCTGATCCCCTGGCCCCCGGCTCCAGCCTGCTGCCTGGCTGATGTTTGAGAAGCAGTAAAAGGCCTCCCGAGGCCTGGCTGTGATAGAATGGGGCCCCCGATGAGTACCAGGCTGGCCTACGGCTGGGATCCACACCGATGGGCACACCCTTCCGTCAGGACCTCCAGGCTGTCCAGGTGATTCCTGAGACCCAGGCCAGGGCTTTGGCTGAGGAGGAAGGTCTGGAACTGAATCAAGCTCCTTCACTTCCCAACCATGTGCCCATGCCCAGTTACAGAATCTCTCTGAGGCTCTATTTGACTCCTCTGAAAAATGAGACTAATAATCCCTCTTGCCACGGTGATCCTGGCGTCGCAGTGACATACTGGAGGAACCTGGTCATGGCAGGCACTCTGTAAATTGGCTAATCACCTGCCTTTCCCAAATTGTTTCTCTTTTCTTTACCTGATGTTCTTTCTCCAAGTTTGAAGAGGAAGGTGTAAGAGGAAGGACTGAGAAGGGAGTCCCTGGGGAAGAGTCAAGCCTTAGACATACCCCCCACTCCGTCCCCAGAGGGGTGCTCTATCAGGGGACAGGCCCTGGGCCCTGGACATAGAGAGCCAGCTGGGCCACAGTAGGGACAGAGAATTTACCTTCACGGTGACTCCCCCTGCTAGGGTGGCCCAGGCCCCAAGGAGGCACAGTGCAGAGAGAAGGAAGGTGTTCATAAGGAGGCACAGTACAGAGAGAAGGAAGGTGTTCATGGCAGCAGCACCTAAGAGAGAAGAGTGCTTGGTTCTGGATGCCAGGGGAAAACCGTGGGACTTTTAAAGAGGGCAGGGTTCCTGAGTAACCCAGGAGTCTTTGCCAGTGTTTCATCTGCTTGCTTGTCAACTTAACCCTAATCAGATAAGGCTCAAGACAGCCCTGGCCCGTAAGAAATCAGTCGGGGGAGGCAGTCAGAGCCCCAGCCCCTCCCTGGGCTCCCACTTTAACCCACGGCTGGCTGGGTCCTGCATTCAGGACCAACCACTCACACCCACTGATGGCTCTGGGCCAGGCCATGCGCCAGGGTGGGGCTGCAGACCCAGCCCAGCCCTTAAAGAGGGAGGACCAGTGGCAATGCAGGGTGATTCGGGGGAGTGGGTGAGCATGAGGAATGGAGGGGCCATTCAACCAGCCAAGGGGCGGGGCAGTTCAAGAAGCTTTCCCAAAGGAGGTTTCGAGAATGGGTGGAAATTTTCTTAGAGAAGGGGCTGAGGGTAGAAGGCCATTTCTTGCAGAGGATACTACATGTGAGACAGCAGGGAGGTGAAACAGGCCTGGAATAACCAAGGAAATGTGAGTAATTCAGCCTGGGGGGAGGAGGAGGTTGCCAGGGGGCTTCAAGTGTTAAGAAATGAGATTACCAAGGCAGGTGTTGTGACTTTGAGGAAGGACTCAGCTCTGCCATCCACAGGCCTGGTTCGAGTCCCATCTACTGCCCCATTCCTATGTGTGTGAATCTGGACAAATTGTTTCCCTCTCTGAACATCGGGACCCCTTGTATCCTCTCTGGGGACCAATATAATAATACGTACCTCGTGGGGTTATTTTGAGAATTAAATGAGGTTATAAAAATGCTTACCTCAATGCCTGGCATACAGAAAGCACTCAGTAAAAGATCCTTCAGTTATTATTACTTTGATCAACAGCCACAACAGCTTCTGGCCCCCATTGGCCCCTCTGGAGACCACCTGCCCATCTGAGCCACAGCCTGTTCTCATCCGGTGCTGGGCCTGCTGTCCTGCCTGTCCTGCAGCCTCAGATCATCCTTGGATGTGCTCTCCCCACTCCCTCCTGATTCCCTTGCCCCCTGCCCCTCTAACCATCCCCCCCACCCCCTGCCCGCACCATGTCCCTCCTCTTTCTGCTCTGCTTCCCCCAACTAACTCAGTCTAATCTCCCCCACCCTGGCCTTTCCTGCCAGGCTCAACTCTCCCAGCATCCCTGCCTTTGAATATGCTACTCCATCTGCCTGGAAGTCTTTTCCTTCCTTGTCACTAGGTGAACTCCTACTTAAACTTTAAGGCCCAGGTCAAATAACCCCCACTGCATCCTCAGCTAAATAACCTCTCTTTGTTCTCATAGAACCAGATACATCCCCCTACTGGGGATCTTGTTGAGTTGGATTACTTGGGTGTGTGTCTCTGCCCCTCTAGACTCTGACCCCCATGAGGACTGTACCCTGGCATAGTGTGTGTTCATTGTATTCTTTTGTGAGCAGAGCCTCCAGGACATGGAGGAAGGGAAGCCCTGGGAGCTGCTTTGTTCTAATCTACAAACCAATCTGACTGCAAGCCTGGATGGCTCCAAAGAAAGGGGTGGGGGTGGGAATCCCTGGGTGGGAAAAGTCAACACTGCAGGGGAAATGGGAGGGAAATTCAAAGGGGTTCAGCACAAAGGAGGGGAAGGAAACATTTGGTCAACCTGAGCTCTCAGGCTAGTCCTCAGAACCGGACTAAGATTCCCTCCCTTTTCTAGTGTGTGTGTGTACGCTGAGGAGTGTGTGTAAATTGAAGTGTGTTAGTATATGCGAGGTGTGTGTGTGTGTATGCTGAAGTCTACATGTCCAGTCCAGCCACATGGTGGCCGCTGCTAGCTGAGAGCTGGGTGGGAATGAGCCCCAGCAGAGGGTTAGGGATGGGTTAGGGCACCTTAGGGTTACAGATGGAGTTTGGGTTGAAGGTGAGGCTAGAGATACACATAAGGGTAGAATGTATTGTGATTGGGATGGTGGTGAGCACAGGTAGAGATCAGGAGTGAAGCTGAGGCTGCTGCTGGGGTTGGAATTGGGGTTGGGTGGACTTGAGCTGGGTTAGGGTGAAAGCTGGGTTAAGATCAGTCTTAGGTTACTAACTGGGACTGGAGTTACATTAGGGCAAGATGAAGTAGCAGATAGTGATAGGAGTTCAAGTTAGGACCCAGATTGGGGTTTGGGTCAGGGTCAGGATGGAGCTGAGCTCGGGCGTGGGGTAAGGGTCAGGGTTAGGTTTGGAATCAGGGGTGTAGCTAGGATTGGGTCGATGTGGGGATTGTAGCTGACATGGAGGTTGGTTGGGGTTAGCTTAGGGTTCTGTGGTAGGGTTAAGGTGGGAGCTGAGTCTGCAGTTTAAGTTGGAGGTGTGGGTGGGGTCAGGTTTATGACTGGGGCTGGGTCTGGGGTTAAGTGCGGGGCTCAGGCTGGACTGGGGTTTGGTTTAGCATGAAGGATGGGCTTCGGCACGGCCGCTGTGGGCTGCAGGAGCCCTGTTTCTGGCTCCCTTTGGCTTTTCAGTCTTTCCCCTCCTAAGTTACAGTGGGATCGGGGGTAAAGGGAGGAGCCTCTAGTTCCTGAAGCCTCTTTCTCCCATAACCCCCTTAGCCGGGGCTTACCTGCTGCAAGGCTGGGGTGGAGTGGGTGTGTGGGAGTGATGTAGCTCCACACTGTGGGAAAGAGGAAAGAGGCTCCTAGGCCTCAGCACTTTGGGCCCTGCCCTACCCAACCCTACCTCTGACATCTCCCCTGGGAAATAGGAGCCAACGCCCCTCCCTCCCCTGCCAATTTCTTAGCCCAGCCTGGGCCCAGGTGTGAGTTCAGACCCCCTCCCTCCTCTCCTGCATCAAAGCTGCTGGATCTTGGGGTCCTCTTGGAAGCCTGGGGTTCTGGATCGCCCCAGGCCCCCACCTGAGTCCTGTGGCCTTGGTTCCCCAGCACCCCAACACCCCTCATCATTTTTTACGGGTGGCGAGTGGGTCTGGGTTGTTTGGGTGCCTCACATCCAAGGCCACCCCTTCTGGCAAACTCTCACACCTCCACAGCCTCCCAGATCATGCCACCTCTACCAGCCTCCCCACCTGAAAACCCATCAGTGGCTGCCCCAAACCTTCAGAAGGAAGCCCAGACTCCCTGGCCTGGCATTCAAGGCCCATCATGGTCAGGCCCCTGCTCACCCTTTGCCCAGGATCCCGAAAGACTCCCTAGGAGTGGGCCAGGAAGAAGGTACCCATACCTGGGGTGCTGTAGGTGAAAAAGCTCCAGCTTTGCAGCCAGGCAGCCATGGGTTAGAGCCCTAGCTCCATCAGTGAACAGCTGTGTGCCCTTTCTGAGCCTCAGTTTTTGCATCAGAAAAATGGAGACAATAACAACTACACTGTGAATTTTGGGTTGCCGAGAAAACTTTCCTCACTGACTTCCAGCCCCAGCAAGCCTGTGTTAAGACCATCCCCACCACCTCTGGGCTCCATCAGCTTCCTATACTTTCCCCTTATAAAACCTACCAAACTATCTGTCCTGCCCACTTTCCTACGAGCTTCTGAGAGCACAGCCTGTGTCTTGCTCCATCGTGGCCCCAGTACCCATACAAGGCCTGGCACTTAGTGGGTACCCCCGATCTCTCAGGAGACCAGGAAGGCTGTGGTATTAGTAATAATCATAACATTAATAATAGCAGCGAACGTTGATCAAGCACTCGCTCTAGGCTACGTGCTTTACAGGTGTGAAAACCAGACCCAGCCCTGCAGCCCAGCCACCCCTCACCCACTGCTGGCAGCTGCCTGGGTTTCCCCTGCTGTCGGGCCGCCCGCTGTTCTCTGTGAGGATGCTGATGCCATTCCTTTTGGCCTAGAGATTGTTGAACTCTTGTGTTTGGGTGACCTCGTCATGGTTCCAGTGTGCCTGTTAAAGTTGGGTCCACTGAGGCCCAGCCCTCCCAGGCCTGGCTCTGCTTCCCTGCAGGCTGGAGGCCTCAGCTGACCCTAGGAAGAAAGGCCTGGAACAGAGCCCAGGTGGGAGTCTGAAGACTCCCATATTGATCTGTGTGACCATGAAGAGGCTGTGGCTCACATTTTACAGCCTCCACATCCTGCTTGCAAACATGTCCTGGAGGTTCTTCTGAGAGCCCAGAACTGCCTGAGGAAGGCATCACGATGTATGTGAACCTCCCAATAGCTCTGGGAATACATAAGAAATCACTATAGAACCCCATTTTATAGGTGGGTACACTGAAGCTCAGAGGCCCAGAGAGGGTAAGAAACCATGACTTTCCCGAGGATGCAGACAGAAGCTCCGGGAGAAGTTTCACTGGTGGCTCTCTGCACGAGGACGCCCAGCCAACAGAGAGGGAAGCACAGACACAAGTGTGGGGCTAGCTCAGCCTAGAGGAAGGCACAACTTTTCAGACTTATTGCCAGGTGGACTTGGCACCAGCTGCAGTCACAAAGCTGTAAATTCCAGAACAGAGGCCAGTTCTCACAAGTGCCAAAGAAAAGCTAAACTTCTATTCGGTTCATACCTCCTGTCCTGTCTTCCTAGCCCCAGACCCCCATCTTCGGGGAAGGAGGAGAAGAAAGGCACAACCGCTGAATCAGACCCTGTTTTACAGGGCAGCAATACCCGTTGTACAGAGGAGGAAACCAGGCTCCTGGGAGAGTGCCCAGGGCCACAGAGAAAGTGGATGACTGAGTGGGAATTTGAAGACTGTTGGCTTGAGCCCAAGTCTGGGGGTTGGGGGGTGGAGGGCTCCCTCCCCTCCCCCAGGTGCTGGGGTGGGCAGGATCTTTCCCGTGATGCTCTGGAGGGCAGCTGGGGAGTGGACAGAGGGTGTGTCTGGTTGTTTGCTCAGCAGTGTCGTCTCACATCCCCATGGCCTGGCCGGGACAAGGCACTGGGGGAGCTCCATTCACCATCTGCTCCCCACACGGCAGGGCTTCCTCCCCCGAGCCCCTGGCCTGCTCTGGGCATTGGCCATGAAAACAACCCATTACACCCTAAGGCTGTCAGGGAAGGAGGGAGACCCACCTGGAGCTCCTGCCATGTGCCCCAGAGCCCACAGGCTAGAGGGAGGATAGGACACGGGCACAAACTCCCTGGGGCTCCGCAGGGAGAAAAGGTCCCCCCGTGGCCGGGTCTGGGGATGCTTGCCAGACCAGGTGGCATTTGAATCGCGAGGATTTGATCAATGGGAGGATTTGGACCCACAGAGATGGGGGCTATATGGCAAAGGCCTGGCAACAGGAAGCACACAGGGGAAGGGAGGAAGAATGGGCTGAAGCAGAGAGTGTGTCAAGAGGGGCTGTAGGTGGGCAGCCAGAGGAGGCTTTAAACACCAGGCTAAGGCGTTTTGCCCTTCACCCGGTGACAGCGGGAAGCTAGAGGAAGGCCATGAGAAGAGCTGTGATTTAAAAAGATCATGATGGCCCGTGGTGTTGGGAGCGGACTGTCTAGGTATGGCTGCTGCACTGGTCCAGGAGGGAAGGGGTGTGTTCCACCCCCAGCAGTACCCTGGGAAGGCCAGGGGTGATTGGAAGGGTGGTGTGCCGGGGAATCCATGGGTCTTGGCGTGTGCAAGAGAAGCAAGGAAGGAGGGCAGACAGGGAAGGCAGATGGGTCCTTGGGACCAACAGTGTGCCAGGGCCCGTGCTGGCTGCTTCCACTGACTTCTCATGGATCATCCCATCAACACTTTAATCCCATTATACAGATGAGGAGACTGAGGCTCAGAGAGAGCAATGTCTTGCCCAGATGGAACTTTAGGTTTTTTTGACTCCAGAGTTCATGTTCTTTCCATTGCCTCATGTATTTTTCTGGCCTTTGACGCCTGCAGAAAACACGATCAGCCACAGGCCAGCAACTCACAATGGACCAGCTTCTGGTCTGGCCAGGAAGCTTTGTGGGGTGCAAGGAGGAGGGTAGGAGCTGCCTGGGGGCAGGAGCAGGTATAGATAGATCTGGGATCCAGTCCAAAGGGCCACAGTGGGGAGAAGCAGTGACAGCGGCCAGGCCAGGGATGTGATGAGAAAAGGGGAAGAATTCATCTGTATTGGACTTGCAGGGCCTAACCCTGAGTGTGCCTGGGAACCCGGCTCTATCCCAGGCAAATGTCTCCGGGGACATGGGCTGCTGGGGAAGACTCGAGTGGCTAACAAGGTTAGGAAGGGAGGAAGAAGCCAGAACCTGAGTGGGGAGCCATCCCGCCCTCCCTGCCCTGGGCAGAATGCCTTCTCTCCTGTCTGCGGCTTATGACCACACACAGACACACTGAGGCACACAGTTGCAATCACGCAGGCGACACAATCACATATCCAGGAACAGACACACGAGCACACAATCACAAGACACACAAGCACAAACATACAAGGTCTGGCTCACACACACGGAGGGCCTCATGAGCACAATCGGAGTCACACAAGCACTCGCAGTTACCCTGACTTACAGGACCTACACCACACCCACCCCCCCCAGTCACAGAGCTCATGCACTCACATGTTCTCACACGGAACCAGAGGACCGTTCCCAGGAAGGCCTCTGCCTATGGACGTCACTCAGGCATGGGAAGGGTGGGAAGTGTCCTTGGACATCTTTATTGCCATTGTCTGGGACAGGAAGTCGCCTGACGGTCTGGGGGCTGCGTCATGAGAGGGGTGGCCTTCACCCAGTGACATCAGCTCAGGCCCCTTGCTAGGGTATGGTGGGTTGGGATGGGTGTGGTGACTGGCCCTGAGGGAGGTCAAGGGCAACTGGGGAGTGCTGTGGAAGAGGCCACAGCCCTCGGTGGGAAGAGCAGATGGGAATAAGGCAGCTCTGGGTTCCCGTCCCCTTGCCAACCTCTCACTGATGGTGACCTGGGGCAAATGACTTCACCTCTCTGAGTGGCAATGCCCAGCAGTAAAAGGAAGGTAATGACGCCAACCTCCAAGGTAACTGGGAGTGCTAACTCAGATAATTGCTGTCGAGTACTGGGCACAGGGCCTGGCAAATAGTGGCAATAATCATAATGTTTGTGACGGCCCCGGGACTCGCAGGGCTGGGAGGACAAGGGTAGACGCCGCGTGGCAAGGTGTGTGGCAGGTCCGGCCACTTGCCTAAACAAGACCTCAACTGGTCCCAGGAATGCAGAGCCTCAGGAAACTCAGAGCTGGGATTGATGGTGGGGTGACCTTCCCCCCACCAACCTCAGAGTAGGTGACAGTGAGCATCAGGAGGGCTGGGCCCAGGCAGCAGACTCAGAGGCCACTCTGCAGTGGGCCCCCCCAGTATGTTTATCGCCGAGGACTAGAGGGCTCCTCGGCTCCCCCCAGCAAGCTCTGATGCGGGAGCAGCGTCTGAGGGCTGGCCACTGGGGTCCCTATCTGTCTGTAGGAGCTCCCAGCTCTGGGGGCTGCAGAGGAAGAGAACACAGCCCCTGTGGTAAAGGAAAGCTTCCAAACAAGGAAAGGCACACAGCTGGCAGCCCTGCGCCCTCTGGCGGCCTCCGGTGCTCACTGCGGCCTCACGGCTTTGTTCTAAGGCTCCCGTTCTTTGCCCTGTAGGGACTGACAGCACAGCGCACTGCAGTGTAGACACTGGGGCTGGATGGCCTGGGTTTGAAATCCCAGCTCTCCTGCTCCAGCTATTATTACCTCTACCACTTACGAGCGGATGACCCTGGGCAGGTGACTTAATCTCTTTGTGGCTCAGATTTTTCCTTTGCAATAGGTTGATAACAATAGTATCTACCACACAGCTGTTTTGAAGGCGAAATCTGATAACCCACAAGTACTTAGAATAAGTAATGTGAAGTAACAAGGAATACATGGTGGCCGTCCTGCTCTGGACTTCCAGGGTCAGCGTTGCTGAAGGCACAGCTTGAGAGCTGGGTCGAAGCAGCCTTGACCTGGGATTAGACTCCGGCTCTGGTGCACTTACCAAATGTGTGCTTTTGCACATGCTGACTAGTTGCTTATCATGTGAGGGAGAGACACAGGGAGGTAAGTCCAAAATCCTCTGGAAAACCCTTGAGGAAGGCACCACACTGGGGAAAAACACACCATCTCAATAAGCCCAACATGGCCATTTTTCCTAATTCTTGGTTACAGTCTGTCTTTGAAGTAGCTGGCTTGCATCCAAGTGCAATGTTGTACAGAATGTGCATCTTTACCCACTGGAATGACACTCAGTGGTGAGATGCTCAGGCAGAGAGGCACCTGGAAGTAGACATCAGTTATTGCCTCAGGTTTGAATCTTCCAACTCGTACTCACTGAGGGGCGCACGTTCATCACAGGTAGATACTGTCACATTAAGACCTCCATTCTTCCTCTTTTTGGCCAAGTGTCTATAATTAAATTCCCATGCTTTGATCGAATGCATTCAGGATGCTGCTGCCTTGTGCCTTACCTCTCTAAAGCAGTTTGCTTTTCTGTAAGCCGGAGCAGTAACTACAGTAACTAGTACAGCATCACATTCTTGTGTAGATCAAGACAATGTGTGAGGAATTTTAAATTCCTGCCAGGAAGATGACTTTCTCCACGCCTCCCACTCCTCCACATTTCCCCTAATGTATGACTTTGAGCAAGTCACTTCCCTCTCTGGGTCTCAATGTTCTCAACAGCAAAATGTGGGTGTTTTATAATATCAGATGATTTCCAAGGCCCCTCCCAGCTTGAAGCTTTCAAGATAGTTCTGTGATCCTAGGGCATTTTGATGCGGTCAACCCTTCTACGAATGCTAACTGATGCTTACATGGTTCTTCCAGGACTGCTTTGTCTGACTGGTAAGGGCACATCTATAAACAGCAGTCCTTAACACACTGCAACATGGTAAAGCCTTAAGAATGAAACATGCATCTTTATGATCTTTTTTTCATTTGATCAGCACAAAGGTGCACTTTAGCTGTGCCTGAATCAGCACAAAGTGACCAGATCTAACCGTGCCCCCTACTACAGTCTTTCAGAGGCACTGATGGAAAAGCAGAGCTCCTCCAAGTCACACACACACACACACACAGGATGGGGAGGCACTATCCCTGGGTGGAGCAAAAGGAAATGGGCTTTGGAGTTGGGCCCAGACTGAATGATCCCAGATCCTCCACTACCTATGAGAACTTAATTAAGGCAAGTTAATCTCTCTGAGCCTCAGTTTCCCATCGGTAAAATGGTTGTAAATAGGTTTTCCTGATAGTGCTGTATGGGTTAAGTGAGAAGTAGTGAGGGGTCCTGAGCAGGATCATGGGATGGGTGGGAATCTCTCCCCTTCCTGAGTGAGACAGACCGCAGCTTCAAGTCCACTTCCACCAGTGTCGTTGGTCTGCCCATTGGTATCCTCTCTGAGCCTGTTTCCACAATCAGGTCGGGACACCACCACTCATCCTAACTCCAGGGACTGCTGGTGCTTGGCTCTTAACTAGCAAACCGTCACTTCTTTGGCTTCAACCTCACCCCGCGCCCATGCTAATCTAGCTTCCATGCCTGGCTCAGAGCAGTGGTATAAATGGAAACGCCTTCTCCTGTTGAGTCCTTTGAAAACTCAACTTAAAAAGCCCATGCCCACCCCAAGGCTTTCCTAAGCCAATGCCCTAGCCTCAGCATGACCTAACTGCTCACCACCAGAATCTTGCCTTGCCAGGGGGCACCTTCAGAGTAGCTTCCCTGGGCAAGTTCCCTGGGCTGGCATTTGCTCCCTGTCCTGGGTAAGTCTGTACCCCCTACGGCCAGGAACTGTGGCTTTTTCATCTCTAGATTTCTCATGGGAAGGGCTGACACAGTGTGGGCTCAGCAAACGTTAAGAAGTTCCACTTTCACCTTTTGGAAAGAGCACTCTGGGAAGGCAGTGCTGGGGGCAAGACTAGGGTCCAGGGTAGGGGTAGGGACAGGGGCATTCCACTGGAAGTAATAGAGGATGGTGTAAAAAACATGACGTTGGAGTCAAATGATCTGGATTCAAACCTTAGCTCTACCACTTGCCAACAAAGGATCTGGGGAAGCCATCATACCTCTACTTGAGTTGTTCCCACATGTAAGATGAGGATAACAATATCTACTTAGCACAGCACGTGGCACATACTGAGTACTTTTTATGTTCCAGATGCTGTTCTAAACGCCTTAATTAATTTAATCCCTCTACCACTCCAGGAGGTATTATTCTCATTTTATAGGCACTGTAAATGAGGAAAATGAAGCTCAGACAAATGAAATAATTTCCTCAAGTTCACAGAGCAAGTGAGATGTTCAACAAACAGCAGCAATGACTGTTCTCAGGCAGCAGTACATGGGACACAATCTCTGAGACCCCAAGGAATGACTAACTCCAGGCTTTCTGCTTCTGGACTAGCTCCAATCTTGTTCCCTCAACTGCAGCAAATGACACAGACCAATTGGTGTTGTAAATAGAGTTAACATAATATATTTATTTTAAGTGCCATTCATGCATATCACTTCTGGCAGCAACAATCCTAATGACACTTGGGATATTTCTTTACAGCACTAAACAGTTACAAAGAATGGGTGCCGTTCATCATAGAGGCAAAATATGAAATCGTGCAATAGCAAAACTGTAGAAACATTAAAACACTGACTGTCCAACAGCAGTACAGAGAGCAGATTGTGTTTGCACAAAAAGCCAATGCATTTTCATCACATATATACAATATAGATATGTACACATCACCCTCTGAATGAACAATATCAAAATACTCTATTCCATTTGAAATAATCCCCAGATTGATTCCCTCCCACTTCAAAGGACATCTGAGAGACATGTATTTACAAGAACATACATGAATACATTTACATTTCAAAAACTGCCACAAATGCCAGTCGGATTATTCTCCTGGACAGAGTACCCCCATTTGATTATATGCATTTATGATTCTTTTCCCCAAAAGTCTTCAGTCAATTTAAGCCCAAGACAGAACTTGCTCTGCATGTACAACTACCAGCTGAGATGGCCACTAGAGGGATGCTCTGCGCCTCACCAGGGAGCCTTGTCTGGCTGGAGCCCGTGAGAAAGCCTGTCCTCGGCTCCCTGGCCACAGGAATCACTAGTGTGGGATGGGTCTGGATGGAGGCTCTGCCTCCAGGGCCATTCGTGGTAAGTTTAAATTCTCACAGAAATATTGATCACTGCAAATCAATAAATGATTGCTAAATGGGAAATTAGCTTCACACAATTTGTAACATCTTCATCAGCGGTTTCTACTTGAATCACTCAGTATAAGCTACTGCATTCTAATACCCAAATTGTTTAAAGTGCACACTGCTACCCACACAATTTATAGTTTCAAAACAGCTATTTTGGTATCTAGAGAACCGTGACTTGAGCAGACTACTGAGAATCACCCCCTTTTTCCCAAGCTTTTACTCTGCAGGCTGCTATCTCATCTTGATTGGCTGCCTTTCCAGAATCCTCTGATTTTTACTGATCCAAGGGGCTGGAACTGAGTTTCCTTTTTCATGCCAAGCAGGATCCAAACAACAGGAATATAAAGCCCTTCCCTCCTCCCCAACCTCACCAGCCTTTACCATGGCTGGCTTCCCAGTGATTCATTCAAGGCAACACTCCACTAAAAAAAAAATACCCAAAGACGTTCGCAAACACTCTCACATACACACACAGAGAAACAAAGGTGTTTGTTTAGTTCAAGTAGAGATTACTCAACCACGGAATCAGTAAGGGTAATTAAAGTGACTTAATAAGCATGGCTTATAGAGACTAGAGATGCTAAAAAGCAACCAGTGAGCAGTTAGTACTCCTTGATTTGATGGAACATCGTTTCCCCATTAGAACTGAAAAATTCTGCTTTTTTTTTCTGGTCTAAAGAACCAATTCAAAATCTATTCATGAAAAAAAGAAATCTCATTTCTCTTAGTTTCATTACAAAACTAAGACAATCAATCCATGCAAAGTAACTGCGAAATAAAACAAAACAAAAAACAAACAACTAATAAAAACCCCTAAGAGGCAGGCTGCATTTCAAAGAGAGGAACCAAACACCATGCATATACAGACACACAGGACAACAGAAACAGGAGGCCACTCCACAGTAACTGCACTGAAGACGGAGGCAAATAAAATCCATGTGTGGCTCTACCCTCCTTTCAGTGCTTCCTAAATGGAAAGAGAATGAGGGGGAAACTTGCTATACAAACACTGCCCTGCTGTTCTGTTGCCCAAACGAACTCTGATTCAAATTCCAGAAAATCCTACTTAGCAAAGAAGTCTCAATTAGAAGGAATGCAAAGATAGAGAATATACTCACATGGCAGGAGTAATGATAAAGAGAATGACACAATCTCTCTCTGATTGTCTTGTCTGTAAACTCTTATCAAGAAAAATAATTCTGTGCTTTCAGACACTGCATTTCTCCTTAATGAACCCAAGAGGAGTTGAGCATTCACAGAAGATAGCAATAAATATTAAAATAACACTTCTGAATAATAAATACATAAGTGAATGTGGAGACACTGATTTGCTTCAAAAGCCAAGCAGTGCCCAGCTTCTAATCAAACACATTTAGAACTGGCATACAATGCAGACTTAGAAAAACAGATGCTGACACGGCGCAACATGAACTGTAGAATCCCCCAGGCATCAAAAAAACATTTGGTCAGTCCTTCATGCTGCTCAGGAACAACATGCCCCTTTGGACTGTTTGGAGAGTATCAAACTCTGGGTTCTCTGGCTTACTGAGTAGAACTCAATACTCACATTTCCGAAAAAGATTAAATAAGGGGAACTGGGCTTTGAAAAAATCTATTTCCTTTCAGTTGCCTACATCAGTTAAAAGCATCCTGCCGAAAATAGCCTAACAAGGAATAAAAACTCACAGTAACTTTCTTTTCAAGACATAATAATCCAATTAGAAAAAATTGAAGCCTTTCAATAATTTTTGTACATGTATTTACACATATGCATCTATAAACTGCTTGCAGCAAAATAGGCTCTGTCTGAAAAATCAGTCTGGCACTTGTGGTCAACATCAAACTGACACAAATATGCAAAAGCCGTTCAAATCACACAACAATTAGGAGCTACATAGGGCAGCTGGCAGGGAGACAAACATGTAGTACTTGTCTGGGTCAGATAAAAGCAGTAAGTTATCCAGCAAAAATCTTTCTGATTGTCTTCAAAAAAATTTTCGATAACATTGGTAAAATGATTAGAAACTTTGTTTTCTCAACTGGATTCTCTCAAACCTTTCCCTTCACTGCACAGAAAGGTAACGCTTGGGTCTGTCTGGTGCCTTGAGAAACAAGCTCTACACAATTGAATCCCAATCAAAGTCATCCTGGATGTCATCTGGAGGCAGAGAGCGCCGCATCTGGAAGGCTTGGGAAGGCATCATGTGCTGCTGGTTCATGGCTCCGTGATGGCCTGGAAGGAAGGAGGCAATGTCAGCAGTGACTTGGGAGAGGATAAAGGAAGACAGAAACACACACCTATTGAACACTTCCTATGTGTGCCAGGAACTCAGTGCATATGCTCTCACTTACCCACCCAGAAGCCTCTACAAGGTGGCTCTTATGATCCTCATCTTACAGGTATTCTGCACCCCACCCCTCTGAAACAGGGAGTTCACCTGCTCCTGAGGGAGCTGTCGGGACAGCTAAAGCCTTTTTCAGTATTAAACTCCAAGTACCAATCCCAACACACCACACCCCAAATTACCTGCAATTGTTGTTCCTGGAGTGCTGAGTGCCTGCGGGATGTGAGGATAACCAGGGGGAGGCATCACTGAAGGAGCGAGATTTTGCCTGGAGTCTATGTACAAATTTCCTAATCAGATTGTGAAGAAGACAGAAGGAAAACATAGTACCATAAGTAAAGCAAATCAAACATAAAAATCTTAATAGAATTGTTACCTAAAACTAAATTAAGCTGGTAAAGCGAGGAAGAAAAGGGAAGGAAAAATCACTCCTTTTAGATGCTAAAACTCTGCCAAAGGTGGTGCTGGATTTTCAAACATGGTGCCAGGCTGGGTGTGAGTACACTGGTACTAATTCTGGCACTGCCTCTAACTCTCTGGAAGCTCGTAGGTAAGTTATGTCTGTTGTTGATACATACCTCATTATAGTTCAAAAGCATTTTCATATCCCATTACTTCATCTGAGTCTCCCCCTAGACCCACAATGAAGGCAAGACAGGGATTACCCCCATTTTATGGATGAGGCAACAAGGGGCTCAGAAGGCTGAGGAGACTTGCCCAAAGACACATCAGTCTGACAGGGCCTAGGGCTAGAATTCAGTTCTCCTAACTCATGGGCTCTTTCCAGTAATGGTTGTCTCTATTGCCCTGATTTTCTCATCCTTAAAGCAGACCTAAGTGTGCCCTAGCTGATTAACAAAGTGACTGGAGGCACAAAGTGACAGGAAAGATTTGCATAAAGTAAAAGAGCTACATCAAAGGTGATTAAAAACATTATTTAGAAGATGTGTAGATGGGAAACACAGATCTCATTTAAATAGCATTTCAGAAGGTTCTTAAGTTAATATGCTTTCACTGACAGCAGCCATCAAGTGTAATAGCTCCAGAATGTCAATTACATTGCATCCTAATGCAAAACAGAAAGGGAGGGGAGGAAAAATCATGCAACCTCCCACAATAACTCCTGGGGAAGAACCACCATAACACTGGTTTATATTATATGAAACATCCAGAATTCTGGAAAGGCTATTTCCCTAAGGTATTCTAGTGTTTCACACAAACTATACTTGCATTCTAGGAATGCTGTAATCAAACTAGAAAACAGCAGTCATTTTCCCAGAGGAAACTAGAAAGGGAAGAAAAATCTTCGTTTTATATTCATGGTAGGGCACACTATATTTGGCTGCTCACAAGTTTTCCACCTGCCACTGGAAAGTCAGACTGTCCAAGTTTGAGATAGTCTCAGAGATAATCTAATCCAGCCCTACTTCTGTTCATGTAGGTGAGGAAATGAGACGAGAGAAAATGAGAAAGAACCAGGAACAGAACCCAAGAGTTCTGACTTCCAGCCACTGCCTCCCAAGATAACATGCCTTTTTATAGTAAAGTTTAAAGTCAGAACTGATCTCTCTGACCAATTTACCATACTGAAGATTTAGGAAGAAAAGAAGAGAAAAGTTATACTAATAAAAGTTATACTAAGTTACAGCTCTAGTATATTTTTGCAGGAGAAAAAATGTGATCAGCCTTCACATTCGTGGCTGATGTACCTTTTAAAGGCTGCATCCGGCTAGAGGGGCTGCCCTCCTCTGAGTAATATGGTCATTCACTTACCAACGACATCCCAGCCTCCATCCTGCAAAATCTTAGCTCTCTTTCTACTTATCCTTAACAACTCAAGTCGTAAGACAAAACCTAATTTTTATTGGAGATTAATCTGTTTTTATATATATTTTTTCATTTCTCTTTTGGCTTAGTAATTCTTACCTTAAAGGAGGAGACAGGTGAGAATTAGAGAATTATGGAAATAAACAAGATTATGGGAATACATATACACCCACATTAAACAAATGGCCTTAACTTTTTGAAACTTGTCACATTCATACGATTTTATTTTCATACAGAGATTCTCATTACTCCTCATTTTTTTCCCATGTTCTCATTACAGACTGAACAATGAGAGTCTACTTGGACTTTTTAAGCAAGAAATTAACTTATAATGCAGTTTCCAAAGATGTTTGAGATCCTATAACATTTAGAATGTAGTTATGAGAATTTATAAATCTATACTGTGCTGTACACCTAAAACTAATATAATATTGCAAATCAACTATACTTCAATAAAAATCTAATCACACAACATATTTCTTGAAAGTAGACTGTTGTTGAATGGCCATTCATTCATTCAAGAAGTATTTGTGCTAGGCACAGCTCTACGCACTAGAAATACATAAATAAAGAAACAAACTCCCTGTCTTTTTGGAGCTGGTTCTCAGGGGATTGGGAGGGGTGAAGACGGGAGGGAGGAAAATGAAGTAAATTATATAGTATGTTATACACGCTACACAGAAAAATAAAGCAGGGAGAGGGGAAAAGGAGTTCTGAGTAGGTGCCATTTAAGTAGGATGGTCAGGGAAGGCATCACTGTAGTAGGTGCTTTTTTAGGGAAAAACTTGAGTCATGTGTCTATCTCAGGAAGCTCACTCAAGATAGAGGAAAGAGCAAGTACAACGGCCCTGAGGTAAGGGGAGGGGAGGGGAAGGGAAAAAGAGACAAGGTCAGAGAGTAATGGGGGACCAGACTATGTAGGGACATATAGGCCACAGTAGTCTTTGGTTTTTACTGAGAAAAATGGACACTAATAAAGGGTTTTGAGCAGAGAAATGATCAGACTTCTCTGGCATATAGAATCCCACTTATCCTGCAAAGTCCAGCTGAAATGTGCTGTCTTGTATGAAGCTTTTCTTTCTCCCTAGGACAAGTAAGCCTCTTTCTTTTATTCCCATTGCCCTGTGGTAGAAATGTAGTCCTCCTAATACTGTATTTCTTGGTAGACTTGTCTCACCTATCAGGCTGTGAGCTCCTTGAGATTAGGGACTATTCTAGAGTCACCTCATTATTCCTAGTCCCCACTATGTAGTCAGGCACAGGAAAGGTGTAAATAAATGTTTGCTGAATTAATGCACATCTACTTGTATTTAATGACCTTTAAGCAGAGCATCAAATTAAGAACAGCACAACTAGAGGACTTAAACATTACTGGAGGATTTAAACATTTTGGGCAAGACAAATTGTAAATACAGGTAAAATGATTTAGGAAGAAGAGGGAATACACTGTGTACTACAACATCTTTTTCTCCTTCCCCCATCCACACTAACACATTACAACACTAGTTTCTGGCATCTCTAAGGAGGCCAAAGAGGTATTTACCAAAAGGGGAGTATTGAAGACAGACGGGACAGGGAAAGTTTGAAGGATATGGAAAGGCTGTATTATGGGAGTCAAGACCTATATCTAAATGAACTTTGTAATTTCAGGCAAGTCACTTTCTCTCTTTGGATCAGTTTCCTTACCTGTTAAATAAAAGGATAACAGCTTTAACAGCTCTCTGAAGTCCCCTCTTACACTACATTTCTAAGAAAATGTGGTAAAGAATTACTGGGTGGTAGAGATAAGAGAAATGAGATATCTGAAAAAATGTGAAAGACAGGGACGCGAGAAGGAGAATGAAAGAATGACAGAAAGTGGCTAGGACTTAAAACAAAAGGAAGCAGGCTGGCATGTAAAAAAAACTGAACGTGGGACTTCCCTGGTGGCACAGTGATTAAGAATCTGCCTGCCAATGCAGGGGACACGGGTTCAAGCCCTGGTCTGGGAAGATCTCACAGGCAGAGGAGTAACCAAGCCTGTGCACCACAACTACTGAGCCTGAGCTCTACAACCCATGAGCCACAACTACTGAGCCCACGTGCCAAAACTACTGAAGCCCACGCGCCCAGAGCCTGTGCTCCGCAACAAGAGAAGCCACCGCAATGAGAAGCCCACGCACTGCAACGAAGAGTAGCCCCCGCTCACTGCAACTAGAAAAAGCCAGTGTGCAGCAACAAAGATCCAATGCAGCCAAAAATTAAAAAAATTTTTTAATTAAAAAAAAAAAACCCTGAATGTTTGTGAATAGGCAACAGCAGGCATGAGGTGATAGATACTTAACACCAGAGCTGATCACACAAAGTGTTGACAAAAGTCAACATGGCTTGGCAGGCCAGGGATCACTAAAGTTCTTTTGACTCAGAAGGAAAAGACTAAAGGGGAAGGAAATTGGGAGACAAATAAACACTGAGGGAAAACTACAGGTCTTCTGCATCTGACAGGCTATGAATGGAGTAACACTGAGAATCAAGAAGGAGTTGGGGGGACTGTAGAGGGAAAGGAAGTGCTGGCAATAAAAGGGAAAGATGGCAGAAAAAATTAAGAGAATCATAATAACCAGAACCAAATAATCAAGGTCAAGGATCAAGTAGAGATGACCACAGAAGTCTACTAACAAAGGGCTTTAGGGAAATAACCCAGAATCTCAGTCTAGAGAGAATCTAGAAGAGATGCCTGGACACTGACAGAGGACAGCAGCAGATGGAAAGTGCTTTTTCCATGACCAAGCGTACCCAGTTCCAAAATCAAAAGGTACTTTTGGACCTTTCTTAGAGATTTAGGCCACAAAATTGAAGAAAGTCTTGTTTCACCCTACAGCTTTGAAATTGCAGAAAGGGGAGCTACTGGCTAGCATGTACAACGGCCTTCTGAAATGGCCTTCTCTTAAGACTGACCCACATCTTCTTCTACCTGTCTTTCCTAGAATTCCCTGATCTGAAGGCAACAATCTGAGCAACACAGGGGCTCACCCCCAAACACACATGCATACTGATGTACATATAAACTACCCAAATTCACTTAGTACTTTTAAGGTTTACTGAAATGGTTTAAGGTGATTTGGAAAAGAGAATGTGGCAGCACTTAGAAGGAACAATTTTCGTTGAACAGGGAAAAAAAGAAAGGAAGAGAGGAGAACCAAGAGACGATGGACAAAGTATGGTACACCTGGTCTAGGACTTCAAGCAAGCTAGAAAAGTAAGTGATGTATCCTGAAAGGGACAAATTATAGGCTTAGAACCTATCAGAGGACCAAAGATAAGCTGTCCACGCCACATAGAAGAATAGATTAAAAAGATGGAATAGAAGAAGACAAATAAGTAAAAATACATGCCAAATCATAAAGATCTTTATACTTAAACATGAAGATAGGGAGAATTCTGGGAAGATGGTGGAACAGGAATCTAGATAAAATTGCATGGGTAAAATCTAACATAACTAGTTTGCAACTCTGGACTCTCTAAAGAAGGTTCACAACTTGCAGAAGAAGGCTTGGTTGGCAAATTGCAGTTAATTTTGGTGAATTTCAGCTCTTAGCACAGATATAGCTACCTATCCCCTCACTCCTACCCCCATGGCAAGCAGCTGGAACAGCTTATACAAACCCTACAAGAGCCAGTGTGGGCAAAAAGGGTACTGTCCACCAAATACTGGGGATCTGTGCTCTGATCACTGATTGTTGGTTCTGATTACAGAGTTGCAGACAAAAAGGAGGGTGGCCATTATTGCTGCATCTCCTCTCCTCTGGCTGAACTGATTTCCAGGAGATTTAAAGGGCTGCTGCCCCCTTTCCCCTCTTTCTTTTCTTTTTTCCCCTCTGGGAGCCAGACATTAAAGACTAGGATACTGAAAAACAACTGCATATGCAGGGCAAGTTAAAAAGTGACCACCCATGCCAAAAAAAAAAAAACAAAAAGCGCAGGCTCAGAGAAAACCTGAAAAGATCTTAAGTGTAAACCTTAAGTTGATCCTCAGCACAAGGATAGCCTGTAACAATCAAAAAAACAAAAACAGTAACAAAATCCTGCAAACCCTTGGGAAGAGGAAGAATCTGATTTCCACAGGTATCACATTAATAGATTCAAGTGTATAGTTTTCAACAACAACAGAAAAAATTACAAGGCATAAAAATAAACAGGGATGTATGGCCCATTCAAAGAAAAAACAAATCCACAGAAACTGTCCTTGAAAAAAATCCTAATGGCAGATCTACTACGCAAAGATTTTAAAACAACTTTACAGATGTTCAAAGACTAAAGGAAGATGTGGAGAAAATTAAGAAAGCAATGCATGAACACAATGAAATATCAACAAAGAGAAAACATAAAAAGAAACCAAAAAAGAAATTCTGGAACTGAAAAGTACAATAACTGAAATTAAAAATTCACTTAAGGGACTCAAAGAAGAGCAGGCAGAAGAAAGAATCAGCAAATGTGAAGACAGGATAGGACAATGGACATTATCAAGGCTGATTAACAGAAAGAAAACAGACTGAAGAAAAGCAAACAGGGCCTAAGGGACCTATGAGACACTATCAAGCAGACCAATTATGCATTGTGGGAGTCCTAGGAGAAGAGAGAGAAGAAGGGGCCGAAAGAATATCTGAACAAGTAAGAGCTGAAAACTTCCCAAATTTGATGAAAGACAGGAATATAAACATCCAAGAAGCTCAGCAAACTCCAGGTAAGATGAAGTCAAAGGGACCCACACCAAGACACATTATAATCACATTTTCAAAAGCCAAAGATATAGAGAGAATCCTGAAAGCAGCAAGAGAGAAGTGACTTGGCACATATAAGGGATCCTTAATAAGATTATAAGCAGATTTCTCATCAGAAATTTTATAGGCCAGAGGTAGTGGGCCAATCTATTCAAAGTGCTAAAAGAAAAGTGTCAACAAAGAATCCTATACCTGGTAAAAGTGTCCTTTCAAGAGTGAGAGAGAAATTAAGACATTCCCAGATAAATAAAAGCTAAGAGAGTTTGTTACTCTTAGACCTGCCCCGGAAAATAATGCTCAAGAGAGTCCTGCAGGAAGAAATGAAAGGACACTACACAGTAACACAAAGCCGTATGAAAAAAGTAAAGATCTCAATGAAGGTAAATACATGGGCAATTATAGAGATAGCATTATCATAACAATGATTTTTAACTCCACTTTTTGTTCTATACATGATTTAAGAGGCTAAAATGTTTTCTAAAAACTATTAGTATAAAAGCTCATATTATTGTAACTTTGGCTTGTAACTTCACATACTGTTGTCTACATGATTTAAGAGATTAATGCATTTGAAATAATTATTAGTATATGTTTTGGGCCACACAATGTAGAAAAATGTAATTTTGAGACATCAACAACCAAAAGAGGTGGAGGTGGAGCCGAAAAGGAGCAGAGTTTTTGCATGTTATAGAAGTTACATTGGTATAAATTCAAATTAGAGTGTTGAAACTTTAGGATGTTAAATGCAGTCCCCAAGGTAACCACAAAGAGCTACAGAATATACACAAGAAGAAATGAGAAAGGAATTTAAACATTTCACTACAAAAAATTAACTAAACACAAAAGAAGACAGTAATGCAGGAAATAAGGGACAAAAAAGCTACAAGGCATAGCAAAGAAATAGCAAAACACAGAAGTCACCCCTTACCAGTAATTCTTTTAAATATAAATGGATTAAACCCTCCAATCAAAAGACAGAATTGGCAGAAGTGGATAAGAACACATGATCCAACCGTATGCTGACTATAGAAGACTCACTTGAGATCCAAAGACACAAACAGATTGAAAGTGAAAGGATGAAAAAAGATATTCCATGCAAATAGTAACCAAAGGAGAACAGGGATTGTTGTACTAATATCAGACAAAATAGACTTTAAATCAAAAAATGTTACAAGAGATGTCTTGTGAAGTCCTATTTCTCGTAAAGAAGGACATTATATATCAACAAAAGGTGCAATACAGCAAGAAGACAAAACAGTTACAAACATTTATGCACCTAATAACATACTGTAAAACATATGAAGCAAAAACTGACAGAACTGAAAGGAGAAATAAACAACTCTACAATTACAGTTGGAGACTTAAATACCCATTATCTCAATAATGGATAAAATAACCAGACAGAAGATAAGCAAATAGAGGATTTAACACAATAAATCAACCTGATCTAACAGGCATATATAGAACATTCTACCCAACAACAACAGCATACACATTCTTCTCAAGTGCACATGGGACATTTTCCAGAACAGACCATATGTTAGGCTACAAATCAAGTCTCAATAGATTTTAAATGATAGGTACCATACAAAGTATCTTCTCTGACCATAGCAGGATGAAGTTAGAAATCAAAAACAGAAGTAAAAATGGAAAATTATCAGATTTGTGGAAATTAAACAACACACACTTAACCAATGGATTAAAGAAGAAATTACAAGGGGAATTAGAACATACTTAGAGATGAAGGAAAACAAAAATACAACATACCAAAGCTCACAGGAAACAGCAAAAGCAGTGTTAAGGGGGAAATTTATAGCTATAAAGACTTACATTAAAAAACAGACCTAAAAAAGAAGAAGAAACCAAACCCAAAGCTAACAGAAAGGAAGAAATAATAAAGATTAGAGCAGAGATAAATGAAATAGAGAACAGAAAAACATCAGAGAAAAATCTTTAACACCAAAAGTTGGTTCTTTGAAAAAAAATCAACAAAGTTGACAAACCTTTAACTAAATGGACTAAGAAAAAAAGGACTCAAATGAGAATTGAAAGTGGTGACATTACTATTGATTCTACAGAAATAAAAAGGATAAGAGAGTTTTTTGAACAACTGTATACCAACAAACTGGACAACTTAGATGAAACAGACAAATTCCTAGAAACACAAAATCAACACAGACTGAATCATGAAGAAAGACAAAAATCTGAATAGACCTATAATGAGTAAGAAGATTGAATACTTAATCAAAAATTTCCTGTACAAAGAAAATCCCTGGATCTGATGGCTTCATGGGTGAATTCTACCAAACATTTAAAGAAGAACTAAAACTACAGACCAATATCCCTTATGAACCTTGATGCAAAAATTCTTAAGACAATAGCAAAATGAATCCAATAACATGATAGAAGGATTATGCACACCATGCATGACCAAGTGAGATTTATTCCTGGAATACAAGAACAGTGCAACATATAAAAACTGACCAGTGTAACATACCACATTAACAGAATGAAGGGGATAAAAACCCACATGATCATCTCAACTGACACAGAAAAAGTATCTGACAAAAGTCAATACCTTTCATGATAAAAACACTCAACAAATTAGGAATAGAAGGAAACTACTTCAACATAACAAAAGCCATGTACGAAAATCCCACAGTGAACATCATATTCAGTGGTGAAAGACTGAAAGCTTTTCCTCTAAGATCAGGAACAAAGCAAAGATGTCCACTTTCACCACTTCTATTCAACATAGTACTAGAAGTTCTAGCCAGAGCAATTAGGCAAGAAAGAGAAATAAAAGGCATCCAAACTAAAAAGGGAGAAGTAAATTTATCTCTGTTCACAGATATAATCTCATACATAAAAATCCCTAAAGATTACATGCAGAAAAACTGTTAGAATAAATGAATTCAGCAAAGTAGTAGGATACAAAGTCAACATGCAAAATTCAGTCACATTTCTATATACAAACAATGAACAATCTGAAAAGGAAATTACAAAAACAATTCCATTTTTCAATGAGATCAAAAAGAATAAACTACTCAGGAATAAATTAATTACAGAGATGAAAAACTTGTACAATGAAAACTAAAAAACACTGCTGAAGTAATTAAAGACATAAATAAATAGAAATGCATCTCATGTTCATGGACTGCAAGACAATATTGTTAAGATGTCAAAGCAATCTACAGATTCAATGTAAACCATATCAAAAATCTCGATGACTTTTTTTGCAGAAATAGAAAATCCCATCCTAAAATTCATATGGAAGCTCATGGGACTGTGAATAGCCAAAACTATCCTGAAAAAGAACAGCAAAGCTGGAAGACTCACACTTCCTGATTTCAAAACTTACTACAAAGCTACTACAGTCAGACAGTGTACTGGCATAAAGACCAATGGAACAGAATAGAGAACCCAGCAATACACACATATATAGTCAAAATGATTTTTGACAAGGTGTCAACACCGTTCAATGGGGAAAAGACAGTCTTTCAAGAAATGGTAATAGGACAATTGGATATCCACACACAAAAGAAATTGGACCCTTATATAACACCATATACAAAAATTCACTCAAAATGGGTCAGACTTACATGTAAGACCTAAAACTTTAAAACTCTTAGAAGAAAACAGAGGGCAAGAGCTTCATGACATTGAATTCCATAATGATTTCTTGGATACTATACCAAAGGCATACACAACAAAAGAAGAAAAAAAAAGACACTAACAACACAGTAAAAAAGAAAAAAAAAAAAGAATGGGAGAAGTATTTGCAAATCATATATCTGGTAAGGAGTTAATACCCAGAAATATAGAGAATTCCTAAAACTCAGCAGCAACAAAAACCCAATCAAGAAATGGGCAAAGCTATTAAAAACAAAAGAAAAGAAAATAACAAATGTTGGTGAGGATAGAGAAAAATGGAACCCTTATGACTGTTAGTGGAAATGTAAAATGGTACAGCTGCTGAGAAAAACAGTATGATGGTTCCTCAAAATATGAAACATAGAATTACCGTAGGATCTAGCAATTCCACTTCTGAGTATATACCCAAAATAATTGAAAGCAGGGTCTTGAAAAGATCTGTCCACTCATGCTCACAGCAACATTATTCACAATAGCTAAAGCATGGCAGCAACCCAAGTGTTCATTAACAGATGAATGGATAAGCAAAATGTGGTATGTATTATATGTACAATAGTCTTAAAAATAGTCTTATACATACATTCAGCCTTAAAAATGAAGAAAATTCTGGGCTTCCCTGGTGGTGCAGTGGTTGAGAATCTACCTGCCAATGCAGGGGACATGGGTACGAGCCCTGGTCTGGGAAGATCCCACATGCCGCGGAGCAGCTAGCCCCGTGAGCCACAATTACTGAGCCTGCGCGTCTGGAGCCTGTGCTCCGCAACAAGAGAGGCCGCGATAATGAGAGGCCCACGCACCGCTATGAGGAGTGGCCCCCACTTGCCGCAACTAGAGAAAGCCCTCGCACAGAAACGAAGACCCAACACAGCCATAAATAAATAAATAAAATTAAAAAAAAAATGAAGAAAATTCTAACATATGCTACAATATGGATGAACCTTGAAGACATTATGCTAAGTGACAGCCACAAAAAGACAGACATTGTATGATTCCACTTATACGAGGTACTTAAAATAGTTAAAACTCAAGACGCAAAAACTAGAATGTTGGTTGCCACAGGCTGATGAAGGGATGAAATGGGTGGAGAGGTCTTGTTGAATAAGTATAGAGTATCTGCTTTACAAAAATGAAAAGAGTTATGGAGATGGATGGTGTTGATAATTGCACAACATTATGAATGTATTTAAATACCACTGAACTGCACACTTAAGGATGATTGGGACAGTGAATTTTATGTGTATTTTACCACAATAAAAATAAATTTTTTGAAATTTATTTTAACAGGAACCAAAAAAGAAGTGACAAAAGGAGAGAGAGAAGCTAAAGCGTTATTTAAAAAAAAAAAAAAGTTTAGTGGCTTAGTATCCGGCACATAGAGGGCATTCAATAAATTCGGTTAATACTAAGTACCTCCTATATATGCCAGGCATTGAATGAGGCTCTTCTATGAATATGATTTATGAAATGAATAAGCCACCAAAATCACAGAACCACTGAGACTTTCAAGTTAGGTAAGCTATTCAAGTGAAAGAAGCAAAGATGGAAGATTTCTTTTGTATCAAAAGACACAAATGAAGATTTCACAAAAAGGACTAGGGATCTTGAGAACTTAGAAAGACCAAGTATGTGAAATAATTTAGGATAATGACTGAAGGAAGCCACTCAGGATAGAAAAGAGAGCTTTTTAGCATCAACTCTAAAAACAAGACAATGTACAGAAAAGAAAACTTGGAGATAAAGGCATCAAGAAATTAAAATGAAGAGAGAAAGAACTTGGATATTAAACACAGAATGTAAACTTGACAAAACTGTAGGCTCTGCAATCAGAGTAAAGGAGATGGCTACAAGGGTAAAAAATAAAGGAAGAAAGTGAGATGAAAAAATACAAAGCACCAATTTTGAGTTCAGAGTAAAACATAGATGAGACTACCGTTATGTATACTCTTCATATACACTCTGAACTTTAATTTTTTTTAACATTCTTAGAAGATATATAAAGATGTATTGATTTTCATTGAAAGTCTATACAAATTTAAATTGGTAACACCTCATAACTATGTTCTTATTAAAATTAAAATGTACATATCTTTAAGACATTTAATTCTTGTTTGTTAACTTGAAAGGTTAAAATTCACAAAGGAAAGTCAATTATAAACAATAAGATAATCATGTAAATCATGACAGAAAAACATAGTCTCTTTTATCTCAATTTTTCTAAGATATATCTTAAATAAATTACTTGATTTCATTCATTTCTTAGAAATAAAAAGATATAAATGGATCACTGCTATCATTAACAACATATCAAGTTGCCCCAGACAGTTACTGAATTTCATATGAATGAGAAAAAGAGAAAATCAAGAAGATAATTAAATCCATACCTGTTCCAATGTGTTGGGAAGGTTTTGTTGGATGCATGGCACCATGACAGACATTCTGCTGAACATTACTCTGTGAGTGGATAAGGCCAGTTTGTGTAAAGAACTGATTAAGAGAAGAACAGAGATCAGCAAATTGAACCTGATCTAAAGACCAGTTCTTGAGATCTGCCTGTCTCATACTCTCCATCAAACCTATGAGGAAAGCATTAGAAATACAGTTAGCATGGTTCTGCAAACACTGCAAAGAAAACAGCACTTCTTTTTTTCAGCCCTCAAAATTTCCACTGGTAATCTTCTGCCCATGCAATGAAGAATGACATTTTAAAAATTATTCAAAATCTGATTCTTTTAAATGTGGCCAAATTTCCTTCAGAACTCTTGTCTGTGAACCTCCGCTACATCAACTGGCTGAAAGGCTTAATCACGAATTTTTCAAGTGTTGTTTTTAAGCATACTACCAACTGCAAAAGAAACACTATATAAGGAGATGCTTATTTCCACTAAAAAGAGACTTAAAATCTATTCAAAAACACATGATATGTGTATTTGGTTATAAGTCAGAAGGAACCAATACTCACCTTGGAACTGTGAAAGGTCTACATCTGACCAATTAACACTGCTGGCAATTCGACAGCTTTCTTTTAGCATATCAAGTGTTGCATACCAATCATTTGAAACGCCTATAAAAATAATATTGGCAATATTATAAATCCTGGATAGCAAAAGTTTGAGCTGGCCTTACTCCTGATATTGGCCGATCCCAATCCAGTTTTACAAATGGATTCAAACCCATTATATCATGCACTGGGGCAATCTGCTCTGTGAGACAGGCAGGAAAGGTATTATTTCCCTGCATTTTACAAACAAAAGAAATTGAACCTACAGAGGAGGCATGACTTAGCAAGGCCACTATGATGAATCCAAGACTTGAACCCAGCTGTACTCTGCACCATTCCAAGAGGCCCCATCACCTTGTAGTCTATGTCTGTGGTACCCTCTGGAGCTCTGCAGTGCAGAGACTGCCTGGTCTGTGAGCAATGTCAGTTAAGCATCTCACCAGAAACCATCAAGACCTATCTTAAGAGCAACAGACATTTTTTTTTCTTTTAAAATCAGGGTATGAATCTATCATTCTAAATGAAATACTTGGCAGGAATATGCAAAGAAAGAAAAAGTGGGAACATTCACTGAATACGTAAATGCAAGGTACTAGACTAGGCATTTCATATTTTGTATCCTCAATATGATCCTCATAACAACACTGTATACCAGTGTTGTTCTACAGCTAACAAAATAATAAGACCAAAAGAGTTAATGCACCAAAGGTCATAAAGATCCATAATGAGGATTTGAATACAGGTCTTTCAGACATAAATCTATACTCTTTCTTCTATACCACACTAAATCACAATAGATTGCAGACAGACTGTGCATTCCATTCTTCTTTCAAACACTCACAAAAACACTTGTTTTCCAGAAGGACAAGAGTTAAAACCAAAACCTGCAGAGGTTGCTGAGTTTGCCTATGCTACCACATAAATTGTAATCAAGACAATATCCAGGTGAATCTATAGACTGAAGGACTTACAACTCTAGGACTATGGCAAGGAAACACAAAAGAAGATGGATAAGAAGAGTACTGGTAGAAAATATATATAAGCCCCAGATAACAGATCCAAATTCACAGTTAGCCAAACATACGTCAGAAGACAAAAACTTACCAGAATTACAGGATACCTGTTGTGGTGGAGGGGGTGCCTGATGTGCTAACGTCTGATGCTGATGGTTCGGATGGTGCTGTACGTGCTGGTGTGGAGAGGGATGCTGGGGGTGAGGGGACTGGAGCTGGCTGTGTTGCTGCGGGTGTGGTGCTGGGTGCTGGGGACGCTGTGGATGCTGTGGTAAACCATGCGGTCGATGGGACGGATGTGGAGATGGCTGTGTATGCATCTGGGGGTGGGACAGTGAGACCTGTGCAACTGAATTACTGCCTGTGGTGTTGAGGCCACTGCCATGACTGTTGGTCAGGCTGCTTTGGTTGCTGTGTGGGTGAGAGCTCACTGTACTGCTGGGAGAGTGCTGATAGGAACAAGAAGTGTGGGACTGCTGGGAAGATTCAGAAGGGATGTTCAGCAAACCTGAAAACAGACAAAGCAAGATCACTGATGGTCAGATTTCAGTTATACCTTATAACAAACATTTGCAGAATTATTTACAGAGCAAAGGTATATGCTGTCAGGAAGCGATTTTGGCTCAGCTTAACAAGTACTGATGGAGTATCCACCATACCCTGGGCTCTGGGGCTACCAAGAAGAAACATCATTCTCTGCCCTCAAGTAGCTTGTGGTCCAGTGGAAGAGACAGACACTTGAGGAGATTACGTCCAACACTTTAAGTACTAAGGCAAAAGTATACAGAGGGAATACAGGAACTCTGCTTCTTCCCTGTTTTACCTAGGAAGGGGCTCTGAAATACAGAGAAGCTTTCCTTGAAAAGGCAATATCTGGATTGAGTCTTGAAAGATGAGTAAAATGTTAAGGGAAAAGTGGGAGAGGTGTTGGGTCACATTGAGGATGGTTCTCTATAGGTCTGAAGACCTTTGACAAAAGAGGAGGGTAGAAATAAAGCCGTTATTTCTGATCTCTTTCTCTGACTACTCCAAAAACTTTAAGTCCAAGATGGCTAGAATCCTTAAGACTAAGCAAAACAAAACAGCCATCTCCACTGCTCTTTTTCATTACTCTTATGGAACATTGTTGAGACAGACACAGTTTAGGGGTTAAGATTACATATTTCTTAACATCAGAAAAGAGGAATTAAAATCTCTGCACTACAATTTACACACTGGGTAACTCTGGAGAATTATTAACCTCTCCAAGCCACAATTACCTCAATTATAAATGGGTATGATAATAGTACCTGCTTCGTAGAGTTGTTGTGAGGATTACATGCCATGGTACAAGTGCAGGCTGCAGGCTTAGCTCAGTAAATATTAGCCACTATGATGATAATGATGATTAGGCCAGAAGTGCTTAATGTTAAAAATAATGTATGTTTGGTTTGCAGGTAGACACTCACTTTAACAAACCTTATTGCAACATGTGGTTCTATATAACTACACTATTTTCATATCCCAGAAGATAACATATAATGTTTTGCTGAACCAAACACATAAAAGTTTTACTTGAATGAAATGAAAATAAAGTCCCATACCATACTGTCAGCCAATAAAAGAATCAAAATTTTTAAACAAAAATGAAAGTATTCTCATACTTGTTATTAGGAGTAAAATTATATCAGAGTACATTATAAGATAATCTCAAAACATAATGAATTAAGGTTTTATAGGTAGAAGTGTTAATAAAAGTGCTTGCCTTAACCCTGGGAAAAATGTCATTTACAGGGAATCTATAGGGTTACTACAATAAGATGAAAGAAAGCAGTTATTTCATTATCTATTTCCAATAAAGTCCTAACGTTTTAAGAGGGCACCCAGATATAATCTCTACCAACATTTTTAATCCCAAATTGTTTTTAAAATAAAACAAAACAAAATATCTTTCAGAAGCCCAGTATGTAAAACTAATAAATGTAAAGTTGTTTTCTGGGAAGCCATGAAAAGAAACCTGTTAGGTCTCCCTCTTCATCTGCACCCTTCTCTCTGAAACCTCCAGAAAACCCAACAGCTCCAAAGAGGACAATTTGGAAAGCACTGGACTAGTCTAATCTTCTTCACTGTACAATGGGAAGGCTTAGGTCTAAAGGAGTGAAGTTAACTCAGTTGACTTGATGGTAGAACCTGGACTAGAACCCAGAATTCCTATCAATACTCTTTTCTTTTTTTATTAGTGTAATGAAATAGCATTATGGGTTTCAGAAATTGTCGCCATTGTTATTTCAAAGCCAGTATTTTTCTACTATGATCAGCAAAGCTGGATCTGCTTAGCAAAGTCTTAGTTTGGTTTTTTTTGTACTTTTATAGAAAATTTAATATAAAATTTGAGAAAATACACGACTCTTACTTTAACCAGAAAACCAACTTCCTAAACAAACTACTGATATTCATCAATATATATAACACTTACATATAACATTAACTTTCATAATATCTGACAATGATATGTATTAAAATGTAAACTCTTTAAAGGCAGGGATTTTTGTCTATTTTGTCTACTGCCGTGAACAGGTAAACCCTCTGAGTTGGGGTATAAACAGTCAATCTGCCAAACAAAGCAATGCTTCAATGTTTGAGTTCCCAACAACTTCTGACTAGTGTTCGTTCTATGGTGGAACAACAACGAGACATCTTGATCCTACTAAATGACTCTGATTAAAATTAAACCAGCAGCTAATAGGACAGTAATACATAATAGCAACAATCTAGCGTTTGGTTGAGATGTAATAGTACATCTCAGCAAGTATCACTTTTAGTGTTAAATCTGATTTAAGTATGTTGTACAAAATAATGACCACTAACTAATGTGTTCACTTATAAGTGCTGTACATGAAACTGCAAATTTGGTGCTATCATATTCCAAAAGTTATCTCTTTGCTAACAGCAGTCAGAACAGAAAAGCAAGGCACATCTATTCTTGTGGTGCAACATTTACCACTCAAACACTTCACATGCTAGACATCACTAATTAATCATGGCAGTCTTTCCCACATGGCATAAATGCAGTGTCAGAATCCTTTAACACAATGCTCCAGGACACCACTAGTAATCAAATGAAGTAGGCATGCATGAGGAGATAGATTTATCTGCCATTCTTGTGCTATGATAAAAATATATACAGACTATAGTAAAGGCACAAAGAACCTTCAATCCTTATCATGATGGTAATGTTCTAAGATTAAAGAACTATAACAGCTGCGATGTGAAAATAATTCTTTAAAAACTTTTAATAAAAAATTACAAAAGAGGTATTAAAAAACTTACCTTGTTGACTAAGTGACTGCTCAAAAACTGACTTATAAAGGCTCCGAAATGAGGCACTGAGATCTTCAAAATTATATTCTGAGAAAAGTAGTTGTTTGTCTCGGTCTGAAAGGTTGTACTGTGGCTGTTGTTGAGGAGTTAATGACTGAGAGACTGGTTCTGGATGATTTGTCACCTAACATTAAAAGAAAAAAACTACTAATTTAATAGCTGTATATCAGAATTGGTTTGTTACATATGATATAAAACTGAAAATATCAGAACAGTTTCTATAATCCAAAGGAATTAACTTCCCTGTCTTTGGCTTTCCTATCATCTGTTAAGTTGGGTATACATAAAAGGACAGACCACAAATTGTTAACTTAGGTCTTGAAGAATCTCAGAAATCTAATCCAACCTCCACATTTCACAGTAGGGGGAAGAATTTAAAGTTAAAGGACCTTCCCAAGGTCATAATAAGTGATAAGCTAAGCCTGGAACCCTTCCAGTTTCTGTGGAGTCTTCATCTTGATTTCCACAGAAGCAATTTCATCTCAAACTCACTATACTCTGAAACTACTAACATTTCTCATTCATTTATTCAATTAATCTTTAAGTATTTAAACTCAAATACTGTGAGTCAGGTTGTATGGCACTGCCCAAAGCAGCAAGGAACTTCAACACACCTAACTCTTCACTGTAGGTAAATTTTTCTTTTTTAAATGAAACTTAAGGAAAATAAGAAATGAAGGGTAAAAGGAGATTCTGAGAAAAACAGAATAGATCAGGGCCTCAAGCTATGCAAGGAAAAAGAGCACCATGAACACCTAAAAAATAAGAATTATCTCTGAAGACAGCACAACTAGAAATAAAATAAAACATGAACAGCAATATATCTTAAAGATCATATCAAGCAGTAACAAACTACCATTTGGTTTAGTGTTTTGAAAAAATTAAGATATGAACACTGGCTATAGATTTATGCAGCCTTTCAAAATGATGCTCACAAGGAGTCTACAATGACATGGAAAAAATACGAGTTTTGTGTAGGGGAATGGCTCCACCACTGGCACATGACTTCATCATTACTGAGTACTTTAATTCACCACCTGATCAGCTAAATATGTAATTTTTTTCAGGAAGGGTGCATGAAAACAAGGGTAGGATGCTTTCTAAACTCTGTGTATCAAAGAATTAATGTCTTTTTCTTGACTTCACAACTGAATGAAAATTTGGTGGGCATAATATTTATAATTCCAAACCTATTCCCTTGACACTCTGTATAAAGTGTTCCATCATCTTCTGGCATTTAGTATTATGGAAGAGAGGTATGATTTGTGTTTCTCTGAATGTACCTTATTTCTTCTGCTACAGTATCTATGATTACTTCTGAAATTTAAAAATTTGTCATGATGTGTCTAGATATAGTTTTTTTCCCATTAACTTTTCTTAGAACTCAGTAACCCTTCTGTTCTCTACTTCTTCTGAAAACTGCTTCTGTGCCAACTATTTGGGGACACCTATAATTCGCAATTCTCCATATCTATCATATTCTTTTACATAATTGGTATTCTTTTACCTGTTTCTTCTGCATTCTCGAAAAATATTTTAAAATTTTTCCCCCAGAGCACTGTTAACAGTTTTGCGTTGTCTTCTTTCTCTTCTCCTACATTCAAGGTGAGTTTTAAAACTGCTCTCTGAATTTCTGTTTCCCTCGTGTTATTTTCTTATTTCAGGTCCTCCCTCCCCCTTATATCTTTTTTCTGTGTAAAGTTTTTACCTATTACTCATCTTGGAACAGGGAGAGATCTGATGAGATCAAATTTATACCATGAACAGTGTGGCATATGGCTCTCTCGGGCTCTGTTCTGTCTACCGGGGAGGATAGTTGCAAGATGATTTGAAAAGAAGTATCAGATAACGGAAGGGTCAGCACAGGAGCAAGAATACTCACACAGGTCCCTTTACAGCATAGCTTTGTTTTCCAGACCCAAACTGAAAATACAAGACTGGTTAACAACTGAGTACCAGGTCATCCTAACCTTTGGAGTTTGTAGAATCCCCTTCTTAGATCTGTTTCTGGGAAACTAGGTGATATACATAACCTCTAAGCTCTTTTACCAAGGACTGTAAAATATCATCAAACACAGTTTTAGAAGACTAAAGTAAAAATTCTTTTCCTATTCCAATTGTGTTTCACTTGGACAGAGAAAAGATGAAGTAGACCAAAATATATAACATAGTACAACAATATATTTGTATCTAACTTGCTAAAATATAATAGAAATCTGCTCTACTTATCTAAGCTAATGATCAATTTGATCAGTGAGAAATATACATCTTCCCTTTTTATTTGCGTTTCAATCACGTTTGGTTCTGTTTTAAGCTCTAAATGAGTACTCAACAAAGGAGTTAACCTCACCAAGACTTACCGGTGTGTAACTATGCACACTTCCAACACTGTTCAAATTAACAGATGCCAAACTCTGATCTGAGAGACTGTTGTTAAGGCTACTGCGTGGGCTATCACTACCATCCTGATCAGTGTTGTACAATGTTACCTACAATGAAAAGAACAGCAACATCTGAATAAGTAGTTCCTACTATAAAAAGTACTTTTTAAGCAACTCTACAAAAATACAACTAACCTGGTAGATGGAAGGAAAACAAAACGTTATTGGTCTTTCCTTTGGTGTTTACCTACCCCAAATCCATGCTCTACATCGCTTAACTCCATGTTCACCATGAAATATTGATAATTTACTTTCAAACTAAAGGATATATCCCATCCAGAAGTACATAAATTCAATTTTCTAAAAGGTATAATTAGTTCATCGACATTTAATAAGAGGGGATTATAACAGATTTTTACTGTTAAATATTTCTATAATGCATAAACTTATTTTTACTCAAGCTTTAAGCAAAATCAGTTTTCTTCTTTCAAAATCTTAGGCATCAAAAAAAAAAGAATACAAAAAATAGAATTTAGGCATCATAGTGTTTAAAATATTGAAAACTGTAAACTTAACTGTCCAACACAATTGTAGAATCATAAATATGTGATCTGATTTTAAAAATAACAATAATATGCTAACATATGCATTAGACATGAAAGAACTATGTATCAAACTGTTAACAATGGTTAACTGGCAGGGGGCTGGGTATTCCTGAAGACTTCTGTCACTGATAGTGTATATTTTTACAATGCTTGAGTACGTTTATAGTGTGCATTATCATTTTTAATTAGAAACAACAAAAAAGATATTTTTAAAACAGAAAACTAGTCTAACTATCCTTTAAAGTTCTATTCAGATGCTACTACCAATTTTCCTTTCTATGCTCCTACTTTCGTGGGAAAAATTAATACTTTTGATTTTATGGTATAACTAATTTTTATCAAATTTTTATCCACTACTAGACTGTTAGCAACTTGAGTTCCCCAATAAATAATCATAAGCAGCATAATGTTTTCTACTCAGTATACACATAATAAATACTTGCTGAATTTAATGACCAATTGAGCTATTACCACCCTTCTGTCTGTGCTGAAAATGGAGTCATGCTCAATGCTCATTTGCCAAAAGAGGCCAAAACCTGGAAAACTAGGCATATATGCCTCAATACTTAAGGCAAAACCAAACTGTCTCACATTCACATCAGCTAGGAACAATTATGTGTCTAGGAACTAATAAGGGAAAAGAGTATAAGGAAAAATGAGAGAAAATAAAACTATGGAAAAGATTTTTCTGGTCAATATTTCCAGTGTAAATTTCATTTTTTAAAAAAAACTCAACCTTATGGGCTCTTAAGCAATACAATATCAGCAAATTACAAGCATCCTATGGTCATTCTGTTGGCTGCTCATTCTCTCTTGTCCATGCTTAGTTACCTATCACTCAAGTCAGAAATACTTCCCACCATCTTGGACAAATCCTCATAGCTAAGGAGGATAAGATTTTTATTAAAATGTAACATATTATGGAGAGGAAAATACACGAGTTGTTATAGTTGATTAATTATAAAACAGGCATACTCATGGAATCGTGTAATCAACAGCAATTCTCAAACTTTGATCTTAGAACCCTTCTGCAGTCTTAAATATTAAGGAGTCAAGAAGCTTTTGTTTACTTTGATATATTTATCAATAACTGGCATATTAGAAATTTAAAAAATTTTAAATACTAACTTAAAAATAACTATTACAAACTCAACTATATGTTAACAAAAAATTTTTTTTCTCTCAATAAGTTAAGTTAGAAGGGTGCCACTGGTTTACATTTTTGTAAATTTCAAGCCTGGCTTAACAGGAAACAGCTAGATTCTCATATCTGCTTCTGCATTCTGTCTGTTGCAATATGTTGTTCAGGTGGAAGTACAGAAAGAAAACCCAGCATCATATATATACATGTGTGTGTGTGTGTGTGTGTGTGTGTGTTTGGAAAAGGGGAGCATATTTTAATAGACTTTTCAGATAACTGTGGATAGTAGTCTTTTTTGATACTACACAAAAATATGACAAGTGACAATTTTTTAAAGATTAGTTGCAATGTAAAATCTGAAACCATATGAATAAATTTTCATACTCTTTTACATTATAATCCACTTTCCACCTCAGACTTTGAATGGATCATTTACCCATGCATGACTTTATAACATTATGCATTGGTCATTTGGAAAATATCATTCACTAAATTATGCAGATCTTCCAAATACTGACATATTTCATTACACAACATCAAAACATCACACTTGTTAACATTACCAATAATCTCACTGGAAAAGTGTGTGAAGACTGTGAAGCTATCAGACTCACTGTGGTGGATGTAAGTTTTCCGAACCTGTATGTTTTGCTTAAAAGCTCAAATTTTACCACTGGCAAGAGATACTGTCAATTGTTTTCCTTTAAGTGAGAGGCTTACTTTATTCATTTTCAAGAAAATATCTGTCAAATACCCAAATCTGAATCATAGTGTCAGTTGTTCTTTCAAGTAAAACCAATGCTCCATGAACAAAGTGGCTAGTTCAACACAAATGCTCTTCCTTGAAGCAACCACTGTACTTCAGTATACACAGTTTAAGCGTTTTATGTGTACTTCCCATTTCACCACACAGATTCTTAAAAACGTATACTCAAAGGTCACAATTTAATAAAATTACTTTTCCTGCATCACCAAGGATATTCTTAACTAGTATATATATTTTTTAATCTGAAGGGTGTGTGGTTGTGAAGAATACAATGACTACTAGTACAGTCAGGTGTCACTGCCTTGACTTGTGCTAATGTTTACATATTATTGCTTTTGCTGCATCTGTGAAAACACAAAAATAAAGAAAAGGCAAACAGCATTTTAGTATTATCATGGAATCCCCAAAAGGGTATTGGTTACTCAGGTGTCCACAGATCACAGAACCACTGATACAGAACATACCTGCACACCAGAAGGCCCACTCATGAACTCTCCCAATCATCATTCACCAGCCAGTCATTATCCATCCGCACATCTCCTGTTACAGGTAACCACCATACAGACTTCTACCGTTAATGACTGGTTTCATACAATGTATATATCCTTTTCTGTCCTTTTGCAGTAAATTTAGCTAAAGGATTACATAAAGCTTTGTTGTGTGTTGCGTTAGCATCGGCTCTCTTAATCTTTTATTACTTCCTTCATTCTACTTTTTAAAACATATTTTATTCTTTTTCATCCAACTGAGAACTTTATCATTTATATTAAGGTCTCAAATCCATCTAAAATTGATTTTTGTGCATGAAAAAAATCTCACTTTTCTATTGATTCAGCACCATTTGTTGAAAGACATCACTGAACTCTGTTCCATAATTCTGTTGTGTATTCTTATGCCAATATTACACTTTCAATTATTATTGGTTTACTCTTGATATTTGGAAGTATAAATCCTCTAACTTTTACATTTTTCTTCAACATTTTCTTCAACTACTGTTTACCATTTGGAGTCTCATTTATCTTTCAAAATCAGCTGGTCATTTCCTACTATCTTCCTTCCCCTAAAAAAAGCATTGTGGAATTTTGATTGGGATATTGTATCTGTAGATAAACTCAGGAAAAACTGACTTCTTTAAAATAATCTTCTCTATGAAAATTATATATCTACTTATTTGTACACCCTTTGTTCTCTCTCAGTAATTTTTTATAGTTTTCTGTGCAGAGTTCATCTTTCATTTAAACCTAGCTACCTCAGAGTTATTGCGGGTTTGGTTCCAGGCCACTGCAATAAAGCAAGTATTGAAATAAAGCAAGTCACACGAATTTTCTGGTCTCCCAGTGCATATAAAAGCTATGTTTACAATGTACTGTAGTCTATTAAGTGTGCAATAGCGTTATGTCTACAGAAACAATGTATATACCTTAATTTAAAAATACTTTATTGGTTAAAAATGCTAACCATCAGCTGGCAACATAGGGTTGCCACAAACCTTCAGTTTGTAAAAAGCCCAATATCTGGGGAGCACAATACAGCCAAGAACAATAAAATGAGGTGTCTCTGTATTTGATGTTTTTGAATGCTAATGTAAGTATTATCTTTTAAATTGTATTTTCTAACTGTCCATGGCTAATACACAGAAAAATAACTGACTTCTAAAATCCAACACTGATCTAATACTGACACCTTGGTAAATTCACTTATTAATTCCAAGAGTTTATCTGTAGATTCTTTTGAATTTTCCACATGAATAATGATGTCTTCTGTGAATGATGGCTTCACTTTTGCCTTCCCAAATTTTAATTTTTCTCTTTTCATAACTTTCATTTCTCCTCTCCTTGCCTGAACACTACTGTCATATATTTTACTTCTATGTGTTATAAACCCACTATGAATCTTTGTAATTTTTGCTTTACACAGTTATCTTTTAAAGAGATTTACATTTTTATTAAAAAAGCTTTATATTTACCCACATAGTTATCATTTCTGGTGTACTTAATTGCTCTGGTAGATCCTGATTTACATGAGGAACTTCAATTACACAAATTACAGGTTGCCTGAAGCTGTCCCCACAGCTCACTAATACTCTATTTTTTTTTTTTGGCGGTACGCGGGCCTCTCACTGTTGTGGCCTCTCCCATTGAGGAGCACAGGCTCCGGGTGCGCAGGCTCAGTGGCCATGGCTCACGGGCACAGCCGCTCCGCGGCATGTGGGATCTTCCCGGACCGGGGCACGAACCCATATCCCCTGCATCGGCAGGCGGACTCGCAACCACTGCGCCACCAGGGAAGCCCTCTATTTACTTTCTTACAGTCTTTTCTCTGTTTCACTTTGGATAGCTTTTATTGCTATACCTTCAAGTTCACATCTTTCCTTCTACAATGCCTAATCTGCTGTTAATCCCATCCAGTTTATTTTTCAACTGGGACATATTTTTATCCCTAAGGAGTTTGATTTGGGTTTTTAAATATCTTCCATGTGTCTATACACATGTTCAACCTGAACTTCCATAAAATATAGTTACATTAACAGTTCCCCCCACCCCCTAGCCCCCAGCTTGAGATATAATTGACATATAACATTGTATAAATTTAAAGTGCACAATGTACTAGTTTGATATCATGGGTTGTTTTCTACTGCTTCTTTGCTTGGTAATTTTTTATTGGATGCCAGACTATTGTGAATCTACATTATTAAGTGCTATATTTTTAGATTCTTATGAATGTTCTTGAGCTTTATTCTGGGACACAGTTAAATTATATGACAACAGGAATGAAATACTGATACATGCCATAACATGGATGAACCTTGAAAATGTGTTTAGTGAAAGAAGTCAGACATAAAAGGTCATATATTTTGCAATTCCACTTACATGAAAGGTCCAGAATAGGCAAATCCAGAATGTTAGAAAATAAATTAATGGTTACCAGGGGATGGAGGAAATGGGAAATGAATGCTAATGGGTACGAGATTTTCTTTTGGGAGTAATGAAAATGTGTACACATACCACATCTTCTTTACCCATTGATCTGTCAATGGACATTTAGGTTGCTTCCATGTCTTGGCTATTGTAAACAGTGCTGCTATGAACACTGGGGTGCATGTGTCTTTTCAAATTACAGTTTTCTCTGGATATATGCCTAGGAGTGGGATCACTAGATCATATGGCAACTCTATTTTTAGTTTTTTGAGGAACTTCCAAACTGTTTTCCACAATGGCTGCACCAATTTACATTCCCACCAACAGTGTAGAAGGGTTCCCTTTTCTCCACACCCTCTCCAGCATTTATTATTTGTACACTTTTTGATGATGGCCACTCTGACTGGAGTGAGGTGATACCTCACTGTAGTTCTGATTTGCATTTCTCTAATAATTAGTGATGTTGAGCATCTTTTCATGTGCATATTGGCCATCCATATGTCCTCTTTGGAGAAATGTCTGTTTAGGTATTCTGTCCATTTTTTGATTGGGTTGTTTGTTTTTTGTTGTTATTGAGTTGTATGAGCTGTTTGTATATTTTAGAAATTAATCCCTTGTCGGTCCCATCATTTGCAAATATTTTCTCCTAGTGTGTAGGTTGTCTTTTCATTTTGTTTATGGTTTCCTTTGCTGTGCAAAAGCTTATAAGTTTGATTAGATCCCATCTGTTTATTTTTGCTTTTATTTCTATTGCCTTGGAAGACAGACCTAAGAAAACACTGCTATGATTTATGTCAGAGAATGTGTTGCCTATGTTCTCTTCTAGTTTTATGGTGTTATGTCTTATATTTAAGTTTTTAAGTCATTTTGAGTTTACTGTGTATGGTGTGAGGGTGTGTTCTAACTTCACTGATTTACATGCAGTAGTCCAGCTTTCCCAATACCACTTCCTGAAGAGACTTGTCATTTCTCAATTGTGTATTCTTGCCACCTTTGTCAAAGATTAATTGACCGTAGGTGTGTGGGCTTATTTCTGGGCTCTGAATTCTGTTCCCTTGATCCATATGTCTGTTTTTGCACCAATACCATGCTGTTTTGATACTGTAGCTTTGCAGTATTGTCTGAAGTCTGGGAAGCTTATGCCTCCAGCTTTGTTCTTTTCCCTCAGGATTGCTTTGGCAATTCTGGTTCTTTTATGGTTCCACATAAATTTCAGGATTATCTGTTCTAGTTCTGTGAAAAACGTCATGGGTAATTTGACAGTGATTGCATTAAGCCTGTAGATTGCTTTGGACAGTATGGCCATTTTAACAATATTAATTCTTCCAATCCAAGAGCATGGGATATCCTTCCATTTCTTTGAATCATCTTCAATTTCCTTTACCAGTGTTTTATACTTCTCAGCATATTAATCTTTCACCTCCTCAGTCAGGTTTATTCTTAAGTATTTTTTTGATGCAATTTTAAAAGGAATTTTTTTTTACTTTCCCTTTCTGACATTTCATTGTTAAGTGTAAAGAAATGCAACAGATTTCTGTATGTTAATCTTGTATCCTGCTACCTTGCTGAATTCGTTTATCAGATCTAATAGTTTTTGTGTGAAGTCTTTAGGGTTTTCTATACATAGTATCATGTTATCTGCATATAATGACAATTTTATCTATTGGATAGAAGTGGTAAGAGTGGGCATCCTTGTCTTGTTCCAGATTTTAGCAGGAAGGCTTTCAGCTTTTCATGGTTGAGTATCATGCTGGCTGTGGGTTTATCATAAATAGCTTTTATTAGGTTGAGATATGTTCCCTCTACACTCACTTTGGTAGGAGTTTTTATCATGAATGTATGTTGAATTTTATCAAATGTTTTTTCTGCATCTATTGGGATGATCATGTGGTTTTTGTCTTTTCTTTTGTTGATGTGGTGTATCACATTGATTGATTTGCATATATTGATCCATTCTTGTGACCTTGGGATGAATCCAACTTGACTGTGGTGTAATATCTTTTTTATGTGTTGTTGGATTTGGCTTGCTAATATTTTGTTGAGAATTTCTGCATCTGTATTATCAAAGATACTGCCCTGTCATTTTTTTTGTTATTATCTTTGTCTGTTTTTGGTATCACAGTGATAGTGGCTTCACAGAATGACTTTGGGAGTGTTCCCTCCTCTTCAGTCTTTTGGAAGAGTTTGAGAAGGATCAGTATAAGTTCTTCTTTGCATGTCTGGTAGATTTCCCCAGTGAAGCCATCTAGTCCTGGACTTTTGTTTGCAGGATAATTCACCTCTGGTGAATTATCTATTTCTTCTTGATTCAGTTTTGGTAGGCTGTTATGTTTCTAGAAACTTGTCCACTTCTTCTAGGGTGTTCAATCTGTTGGCATATAATTGTTCATAGTATTCTCTTATGGTTTTTTGTATTTCTGCAGTATCAGTTGTTATTTCTTTCATTCATTATTTTGTTTATTTGGGTCCTCTCTCTTTTCTGCTTGGTGAGCCCGGCCAGAGGTTTGTCAATTTTGTTTGCCCCTTCACAGAATCAGCTCTTGGTTTTATTGATTTTTTTCTACCTTTTTTTAACCCCTATTATTTCTTTCCTTCTGCTGACTTTACGTTTTGTTTATTCTTCTTTTTCTAATTCTTTTAGGTGGTAGGTTAGGTCGTTTGAGATTTTTCCTGTTCTTTGAAGAAGGCCTGTACTGCAATGAACTTCCCTCTAAGAACTGCTTTTGCTGTATCCCATAATTTTGTATGGTTGTGTTTTCATTGTCATTTGTCTCAAGTATTTTTAAATTTCCTCTGATTTCATTGCTGATGCATTGGTTTTTTAGTAGCATGCGGTTTACTCTCCATGTAATCATTTTTTTCTCAGTTCTCTTTCTAAGGTTGATTTCTAGTTTCATGCTGTTGTGGTCAGAAAAGACTCTTTGGCTTTTAAATGAATATTCAGCACATTTACATTTAATGTATTCCTTAATGTAATTAGATTTAAATACTTTTTATTTTCCTGTGTTCCCATCTTTTCTCTGCTCGTTTTTTTTTTCTCCTTTCTTGCCTACTTTTTTTTTTTTTTTTTTTTTTTTTTGGCAGTACGCAGGCCTCTCACTGTTGTGGCCTCTCCCGTTGAGGAGCACAGGTTCCGGACGCACAGGCTCAGCAGCCATGGCTCACAGGCCCAGCCGCTCCATGGCACGTGGGATCTTCCCTGACTGGGGCACGAACCTGTGTCCCCTGCATCGGCAGGCGGACTCTCAACCACTGCACCACCAGGGAAGCCCTTTCTTGCCTACTTGTGGATTAACCAAGGATTTATTATTTTTCCTTACTTGGTAATATTCTTTTACTATTCTTGTAGTAACCTAGAGTAGTGGTTCATAAGGTAAGGAACTTGGACTGGTACATGACCAGTATCTGAGAACATGTCAGAAATGCAATTTTTCAGACCCCAACTCAGATCTAGAGAATCAGAAACTCTCAGGGTAGGGCCCAGTAATCTGGGTTTTAACAAGCCCTCCTAGTTATTCTGATATATGCTCAAGTGTTAAGAATCAGTGCCCTAGATTTTACCACATGCCCTTGACTTAGTATTTTTACCACTTCCCATACAATGCAAAGACATTAACTGCAACATATTTTCTAATGCCTTACTCTAGTATTATCATGTACTTTAACTTCTACAAGTATTTTAGACTCCAAAGCACTGTGTTCTATAACAGCACTGCTATTGCTTGAATCACTCGATACATATTTTTATTTACTGACATGCATACTCTTTTGATGTTCTTCATTCTTTTCTGCACAGGATAATTTTCCTTCTATCTGAAAAATTAACCTCCTTTAATTTTTTAATACTGTAACATTCTCTCACATTTTGTTTCTGTAAAAGCCTATTTACTTAACCTTCATTTTTCACAGAAATTCTAATTTTAGAATTCTGGATTGGCAGTTATTTCCTTTCAGCACTACAAAACTTTCATTCTGGTGGTATCTGACTTTTATCATTTCTATTCAGAATTCAGTGTGTTTCTTTGAAGTTGCCTATTATTTTCCTCTGATTTTAAGATTTTTTTAAAAAAAATCCTTGTTTTTTAGCAGTTTGACTTTTATTTGCCTGATAAAGTTTTCTTTTAATTAGTCCTTCTTGGGGTTCTCAGAACTTCTTGAATCTGTACTGTGTTATCTTTCATCAGTCTTAGAAAATTAAAAAATTGCTTCTTCTCTATTCCCTTTTGCTTCTCTTCTGGAACACTAATGACAAGTTTGTTAGATCTTTTCCCTGTATCCCATTTATCTCTTAAGCTTCTCTGAATTTTCCATTCTTTTGTTTTTCAACCTGTATATTTTCTATTAACCTATCTTCCAGTTCACTGATTCTCTCCTCTGCTGTGTCTAATCTGCTGTTAAATCCATCTATTTAATTCTTAATTTCAGTTATTATATTTTTCAGTTCTCTTGATTCTTCCATGCAGATTCCAATTCTTTTAAATTTTCTATAATTCATCTATTTTCTTCAACATATTACTCATAGTTATTTAAAAATCAGTATCTAAATCACTTGTGGATATGTTTATACTATCTTTCCATCTTGGCATTTAATTATTTGGTCTTGTTTCCTGCAATGTCTGAAAATTTTGACTGAAAGTGAGACCTTACTTATGAAAACTTGCAAAAGCTTGGGATATGTTATCTTCCAGAAAGTATTTAGTTTTCTTTTGGCAAGTGGAATATGAGCATACCACCCTAATAACAGTTTGAGACTGGTGTTATTTTGATTTGCTCTTACTTATAGAACATAATCTTTCTTCAGTATCAATTTGAAAAACTGGGGTGTTTACCATGGCTCCCTCTTTAAAGAACTACAACTTTTGTCCCCCCCACCTCTGTGAGACTGCTGAATTCTGGCTAGTGAAAAATCCACATGATTTGCCTGTGTCTGAGTCGAAGCACACACAGGTTAGGGATTAGCAAATGCCTTAACTGGATATTGCTTGCAAAAAGTTGAGGTCACTTCTGAGATTCCTCAGGATCTTGGTCCTTAAGCCCTGGCTCTTTGGTAGCCTCATACTCTGGTTTTTACATCCCTAGCTCAGTGACTGCTCTAGGTTGTAGCTTTCTGTGCAGCCTCTATGCCATGCACTGAGAAGTGGGAAATATCCCAAGGGAAAACAATGTGCTTATCTCAATGTGCTTCCCTTTTTTCTGAGATCTTTGCTTCTTAAGTCCTGCCTGTCTTTTTCTCCAATGCCTTTCTTTTTTATTGGTGGGCAGGGTGGTAATTTTATATAGATAGGGAGAAGGGTTAATCTGATACTAGCTATTCTATCATATCTGAAAGCAGAAGTCCAAAAACTCCAGCTCCTTTATTTAGTCACGAAGTCCAAGCATTACTGCTTTCTAATTGTTTCCTAATAGCCACAACTGTCTGTGTTTAGGCCTCAGTATCTCCTGCTTGGACTATCGCAAAGAGCAGTACTGGATACCTCTGATTCCAACCCGTCTATTTCACTGGAAATTCTCAAGTCTAGCTGGGTATCATTAGGGATGATTTTTAAAAGTACTGATTTCTGGGCCCTACCCACAAGGATAAAGTAACTGATTTGGTAGGCCTGCAATGGAATCTGGGAATTATTACCACCACCAAACACACGTACACACTAACAACCCCACCCCTCCCTTAAGTGATTCTGATGGAATCAGTCCACGTATTGCTATTTGGGAAAAATTATCACTTTACACCTCAGTTGCCAGTTTCCTATCTAAATTGGAATTCTGATTAGTCACTCTGATTATAATCTGTCTTCTATCTGCTTATTCATTACCTTTCACAAAGATACTACGTATATTAGTGCAACTGAGTATGTATACATGTTTGTGTTTTTGTGTGTTCACAAGAAAGTAGAAGAGTGAGATTTAAAAAAAAAAAAAGAGCAAGTGAAAGCAAGGGAGATGGGGAGAGGGTAAAAGCAAGACTGACAGACTGTATGAGTACAAGAGTGAGAAATATTATGGCTTCAAGGTGCTCATGATGGTCTAGTAAAGGAGGAAATAGATGCACAGAACTGAGTTATTTCATGAACCTCCCAGAGCTTTTTTAGGGTTTTGAGATATGAGATTAAAAAATTACCTTGTAAAGAAGAGATATCTGTACCCTACTAGGTATCTAATGAGTTAGCACAAAGTTCTGACCCTTGCTTCAATAACAAAAACAAAACAAAAATTGCAGCACATACTACACTTCTGGGTATGTACCTAGACTTGAATATCATGAAAGAGGTTGACCACCGTTTTAATGGACTCTGGGTTTGTCTGAATTATTTATTTTACTGGATTCTGTTGACACCTTGGTTATTTGTCAATCTCTTTTTAAATCACATATTTAGAGGAGTAATCAATGATTTTGAAACAAACTGATTCAATAAAATGCTGGACTCAAAAATTCAATGGGACTGGTAGTGTCAAGAATTTAGATTTAATATAGAGCTTCCCAATAAGCATCTTCCAATTTTTCCAGAGAATTATTTATTTACTTCTAACTAGTGTAAAGCTAAAAGCACTGTGGATTCAGCTTTCAAACTGCCATGTATGGTTTGGTCAAATTTATATCATCTTTAAACTCAACCATACAGAAATCTACTGTTACTATAAAAGCAAATTAAATGTATTACTCAATGACATTTCAAAAGTGTTCAAAAAATAGAATTACTTTGTTAGTCACAGTGTTGATTGCCAGAGTTGGAGAGGCACTTCCCGAAATAATACACTCCATTCCCAAAGAATCTGAATCTATGCTATATGGAGTTGAGGCCTAAAATACAAGAACAAAATAAATAATTATTAGCTCATAAAACCACCAACTTTAACACAATTTGAAGTTATTTCATCAAATTCTCCAGTATGCAGTTTTGTGCTTTGTTTCTGAAAATAAACTTAAAATCATTACTGAATTCTCTTCTACTATATTTTATTATGCTACTAACCTGATAATCACAAAGTCCATTGGTATGGCTACTTCTTACCAACTCTTTTAACTGGTTGTGGGATAGGTTTGCAAAAATTAGAGATAAACTTCTGTAGTGGAGACTACTAATAATAGGGTAACACTCATTCTCCCCTCTTCTCCCTTTTAGCAATAGATCCCTGTAGTTATCAACTCATCTCTGCCTAGCTAAAGACCACCTTTTCCAGACTCATTTGCAGCTAGTTGTAGCCATATGATTAAGGTGCAACAAACGGGATGTGAGCAAGAGTGATGTGTGCAACTTCTGGGTCATGTCTTTGAAAGGAACTTGCTTGCCCTCCATCCTCTTTCCCTCTTATTGCAGGCCTGTGACACAGATGTAGTGGTGGTGATCCTGCATAACCAGAAAGCTGAGGGTAATACCCTGGGGAACACTGGAAAGATAAGATTAGAAGGAAACATCTGAGTGACCTTATGGAACAGAGCTGGTTATCCATCTGATCCACCTCTCAGCTTGGACTTTTACCTAAGAGAGAAATAAATCTCTCTGGTTTAAGCCTCTCAGGTGTAGTTTTCTCTTCCTTTGTCTGTTAATGCAACTGAACAATATCCTAAATAACACAATTTCATATACATTGTTTACAGAGCTAACACAGGTGTCAAAAATCAATATAGGTTTTCTACATTTAGAATTTTGGATATAGATTGTGACAACTCCTTTCTCTCTCTCTCAAAAGAAACAGTAATTTCACTGAAAAACATTTCTAAGGTTGATTTATTTATCACTTAATCCCTTGGCATGAATTTCTTTCATCAGATAATCCAAGAGAGTAGGGAACAGACATCTTGAAAAAAGGAAAAGACAAGGGTCACCCCAAGAAGGCAGAATCTAGTACTTACATGCTGGGTACACACTGAGAGTTAGGTGAACATGGAAAAGCACTTCAGAAATACAAATGGAAGAACTACAAAGACAGCTCTGTCTATGGCCCAACTTTGGTGTCTGCCAATTTAGCTACAATTTATGCCTCAACTTTGGTGCCAGCTAATTTAGCGAAATTAACACAGAAGATTACTTTAGAAAGCTGCAAATCTCATGTTCCTCTAACTCAACTCAGTCATCTCATTCTAGACTACTGGTTCACTATCTAATTCTCACTCCTCCCCACTGGTAACAACCTGTGTTGTGTGATTTCATGCAAATTACTGAAACTTTATACTCTTTTCCTCATCTATAAGAGGATTATGCCACTTCCTTTAGAGGTCTGTAAAGAGCATTAATGAAATAATTCATGTAAAGCATTTAGCATAGTACCTGAAATGCACAGTAAGTGCTGGCTTCTATGATGACTACTAACATGTATCTACTACTGATGCTGAGAACCTACTGATAGAGAGGAATATTCAATGGTGATTAATGAAAAAGGAGACAGCTTTGGTATGCGGCACTATATTCCGACAAGGCCAGATTCACAGCTTTAGCTAGAAAATCTTTTAATTAGATATTCTTCATGGACACTAAAAATCTGGTTCAATCAAGAGAATAAGAGACATTCACAGAAACATAGACAAGATGAAAAGGCAGAGAGTTATGTACCAGATGAAGGAAAAAGATAAACCCCCAGAAAAACAACTAAATGAAGTGGAGATAGGCAACCTTCCAGAAAAAGAATTCAGAATAATGATAGTGAAGATGATCCGGGACCTCGGAAAAAGAATGGAGGCAAAGATCGAGAAGAAGCAAGAAATGTTTAACAAAGACCTAGAAGAATTAAGGAACAAACAAACAGAGATGAACAATACAATAACTGAAATGATAACTACACTAGAAGAAATCAATAGCAGAATAACTGAGGCAGGAGAACGGATAAGTGACCTGGAAGTCAGAATGGTGGAAGTCACGGCTGTGGAACAGAATAAAGAAAAAAGAATGAAAGAAAATGAAGACAGCCTAAGAGACCTCTGGGACAAAATTAAACACAACAATATCCGCATTATAGGGGTCTCAAAAGGAGGAGAGAGAAAGGACCCAAGAAAATATTTGAAGAGATTATAGTCGAAAACTTCCCTAACGTGGGAAAGGAAATAGCCACCCAAGTCCTGGAAGCGCAGGGAGTCCCACACAGGATAAACCCAAGGAGAAAAACGCCGAGACACATAGTAATTAAATTGGCAAAAATTAAAGACAAGGAAAAATTTTTGAAAGCAGCAAGGGAAAAATGACAAATAACATACCAGGGAACTCCCATAATGTTAACAGCTGATTTCTTGGCAGAAACTCTAAAGCCAGAAGGGAGTGGCATGATATACTTAAAGTGATGAAAGGGAAGAAGCTACAACCAAGATTACTCTACCCAGCAAGGATCTCATTCAGATTCCATGGAAAAATCAAAAGCTTTAGAGACAAGCAAAAGCTAAGAAAATTCAGCACCACCAAACCAGCTCTGCAACAAACACTAAAGGAACTTCTCTAAGTGGGAAACACAAGAGAAGAAAAGGACCTACAAAAACAAACCCAAAACAATTAAGAAAATGGTCATAGGAACATACATATCGATAATTATCTTAAACGTGAATGGAATAAATACTCCAACCAAAAGACACAGGCTTGCTGAATGGATACAAAAACAAGATCCATCTATATGCTGTCTACAAGAGACCCACTTCAGACCCAGGGACACATACACACTGAAAGTGAGGGGATGGAAAAAGATATTCCATGCAAATGGAAATCAAAAGAAAGCTGGAGTAGCAATACTCATATCAGATAAAATACACTTTAAAATAAAAAAACGTTACAAGAGACAAGGAAGGACACTACAGAGTGATCAAGGGATCAATCCAAGAAGAAGATATAACAGTTATAAATATATATGCACCCAACATAGGAGCACCTCAATACATAAGGCAACTGCTAACAGCTATAAAAGAGGAAATCAACAGTAAAACAATAATAGTGGGGGACTTTAACACCTCACTTACACCAACAGACAGATCATCCAAAATGAAAATAAATAAGGAAACACAAGCTTTAAATGACACAATAGACCAGATAGATTTAATTGATATTCATAGGACATTCCATCCAAAAACAGCAAATTACACTTTCTTCTCAAGTGTGCACAGAACACTCTCCAGGATAGATCACATCTTGGGTCACAAATCAAGCCTCAGTAAATTTAAGAAAATTGAAATCATGTCAAGCATCTTTTCTGACCACAACACTATGAGATTAGAAATGAATTACAAGGGAACAAAAAGGAAATAACACAAACACATGGAGGCTAAACAATACGTTACTAAATAACCAAGAGAAGACTGAAGAAATCAAAGAGGAAATCGAAGAATACCTAGAGACAAATGACAATGAAAACACAATGATCCAAAACCTATGGGATGTAGCAAAAGGAGTTCTAAGAGGGAAGTTTACAGCTATACAAGCCTACCTCAAGAAACAAGAAAAATCTCAAGTAAACAATCTAACATTACACCTAAAGGAAGTAGAGAAAGAAGAACAAACAAAACCCAAAGTTAGCAGAAGGAAAGAAATCATAAAGATCAGAGCAGAAATAAATGAAATAGAAACAAAGAAAACAATAGCAAAGATCAATAAAACTAAAAGCTGGTTCTTTGAGGAGATAAACAAAATTGATAAGCCATTAGCCAGACTCATGAAGAAAAAGAGGGAGAGGCCTCAAATCAATAAAATTAGAAATGAAAAAGGAGAAGTTACAACAGACACCGCAGAAATACAAAGCATCCTAAGAGACTACTACAAGCAACTCTATGCCAATAAAATGCACAACCTGGAAGACATGGACAAATTCTTAGAAAGGTATAACCTTCCAAGACTGAACCAGGAAGAAACAGAAAATATGAACAGACCAATCACAAGTAATGAAATTGAAACTATGATTAAAAATCTTCCAATAAACAAAAATCCAGGACCAGATGGCTTCACAGGTGAATTCTATCAAACACTCAGAGATGAACTAACACCCATCCTTCTCAAACTCTTCCAAAAAGCTGCAGAGGAAGGAACACTCCCAAACTCATTCTGAGGCCACCATCACCCTGATACCAAAACCAGACAAAGATTGTACAAAAAAAGGAAATTACAGACCAATATCACTGATGAATATAGATGCAAAAATCCTCAACAAAATACTAGCAAACAGAATCCAACAACACATTAAAAGGATCATACACCATGATCAAATGGGATTTATCCCAGGTATGCAAGGATTCTTCAATATATGAAAATCAATGTGATACACCATATTAACAAATTGAAGAATAAAAACCATATGATCATCTCAATAGATGCAGAAAAAGCTTTTGACAAAATTCAACACCCATTTATAAAAACTCTCCAGAAAGCGGGCATAGAGGGAACCTACCTCAAAATAATAAAGGCAATATACGACAAACCCACAGCAAACATCATTCTCAATGGTGAGAAACTGAAAGTATTTCCTCTAAGGTCAGGAACGAAACAAGGATGTCCACTCTCACCACTATTATTCAACATAGTTTTGGAAGTCCTAGCCACGGCAATCAGAGAAGAAAAGGAAATAAAAGGAATACAAATTGGAAAAGAAGTAAAACTGTCACTGTTTGCAGATGACATGATACTATACATAGAGAATCCTAAAAATGGCACCAGAAAACTACTAGAGCTAATCAATGAATTTGGTAAAGTTGCAGGATACAAAATTAATGCACAGAAATCTCTTGCATTCCTATACACTAATGATGAAAAATCTGAAAGAGAAATTAAGGAAACACTCCCATTTACCATTGCAATAAAAATAATAAAATACCTAGGAATAAACCTACCTAGGGAGACAGAAAACCTGTGTGCAGAAAACTTTAAGACACTGACAAAAGAAATTAAATTGATACCAACAGATGGAGAGATATACCATGTTCTTGGATTAGAAGAATCAACATTGTGAAAATGACTATACTACCCAAAGCAATCTACAGATTCAATGCAATCCCTATCAAATTACCAATGGCATTTTTTTACGGAACTAAAACAAATCATCTTAAAATTTGTATGGAGACACAAAAAACACCGAGTAGCCAAAGCAGTCTTGAGGGAAAAAAAAAACGGAGCTGGAGGAATCAGCCTCCCTGACTTCAGACTATACTACAAAGCTACAGTTATCAAGACAATATGGTACTGGCACAAAAACAGAAACATAGATCAATGGAACAAGATAGAAAACCCGGAGATAAACCCACACACCTATGGTCAACTAACCTATGACAAAGGAGGCAAAGATATACAATGGAGAAAAGACAGCGTCTTCAATAAGTGGTGCTGGGAAAACTGGACAGCTACATGTAAAAGAATGAAATTAGAACACTCCCTAACACCATCCACCAAAATAAACTCAAAATGGATTAGAGACCTAAATGTAAGAGCGGACACTATAAAACTCTTAGAGGAAAACATAGGAAGAATGCTCTTTGACATAAAGCATAGCAAGATCTTTTTTGATCCACCTCCTAGAGTAATGGAAATAAAAACAAAAATAAACAAATGGGACCTAATGAAACTTCAAAGCTTTTGCACAGCAAAGGAAACCATAAACAAGACAAAAAGACAACCCTCAGAATGGGAGGAAATATTCGCAAACGAATCAAAGGATTAATCTCCAAAATATATAAACAGCTCATGCAGCTCAATATTAAAGAAACAAACAACCCAATCCAAAAATGGGCAGAAGACCTAAACAGACATTTCTCCAAAGAAGACATACAGATGGCCCAGAAGCAAATGAAAAGCTGCTCAACATCACTAACTATTAGAGAAATGCAAATCAAAACTACAGTGAAGTATCACCTCACACCAGTTAGAATGGGCATCATCAGAAAATCTACAAGCAACAAATGCTGGAGAGTGTGTGGAGAAAAGAGAACCCTCTTGCACTGTTGGTGGGAATGTAAATTGATACAGCCACTATGGAGAATAGTATGGAGGTACCTTAAAAAACTAAAAATAGAATTACCATATGATCCAGCAATCCCACTACTGGGCATATACCCAGAGAAAACCATAATTCAAAAAGACACATGCACCCCAATGTTCATTGCAGCACTATTTACAACAGCCAGGTCATGGAAGCAACCTAAATGCCCATCGACGGACTAATGGATAAAGAAGTTGTGGTACATATATACAATGGAATATTACTTAGCCATATAAAGGAACGAAATTGAGTCATTTGTTGAGACGTGGATGGATCTAGAGACTGTCATAGAGAGTGAAGTAAGTCAAAAAGAGAAAAACAAATATCGTACATTAACGCATGTATGTGGAACCTAGAAAAACGGTATAGGTGAACCGGTTTGCCGCGCAGAAGTTGAGACACAGATGTAGAGAACAAACGTATGGACACCAAGCGGGGAAAACCACTGTGGGGTGGGGATGGTGGTGTGCTGAATTGGGCAATTGGTATTGACATGTATACACTGATATGTATAAAACTGATGACTAATAAGAACCTGCAATATAAAAATACAAACAAAAAAACCAACTAATACTAAACTTTCTTTGGGTTATTTGTATGGAAATATGTTAATATAAATGTTTCAGACGTTACATGAAATTTCTAAAAATTTTATATGTTCTGGTATAATGTTATAAGTCATAATTCTAGTTATTACTTTAAAATGTATACCTCAGAAATAACTAAACTTCCTTGTCAACTGCATTATTATGAACTTTCATCAAATCTTTAACCGTGGTTATTTTTAAGTCTTTTGTCATTTAGACAGTTCTGGGTGTATGCTGATGCTTTTGCAAAAATGTTCCTATAAAAGGGTTTCATCTTCAAGTAATTCATGGTAAAGACTCTGACAAGTACAGATTTCTGGTAACTGACTATACTGCTGAACTGAATGAATAAGCATTTTCAGAACTCTAATGGAAAACTGAGGAATTCATAAAAGTGCTAACAAAAGATCAAGATGAAAAAAAATTAATTACATGGGACTCAGTGAACTGATGAGGATGATTATAATTTTTGTGACTTTCTGTTTGGAAAAAAAAATCACACAAGGACTCAGAGGCAAAAAAATATACAAATCAATTTTCACTGCAAAGTAAAGGAGCTGTTACAGTGGAGGATTACTGGACTGAATGTCAATATTATGACATAGTATGAGTGTGTTTCGTGTTTGGTAATTGCAATCATTGTTGCTTTTGTTGTGGTCATCCATTTACAATGCTTGGTGTTAGTTTATTTATGTCTTGTAAAAATAAAATACAGTGTGTGTGTGTAAAAAAAAAAACCAAAAAAACGAGAATAAAGGACATTCCCTTTACATGCACTGATATGCTCAATAGTATGATATATATTTTTATTTGTAGATTCACTGATTTGATGTTATTAATAGACAAGTAGCCTGAGTAGTAAAGCTAATTTAACTTGGAATCTACAGATCCCAAAACGTATTTGAGTAACTGTTATTATTGCAGCCAAAACCCAAATTCTGGACAAAGAAAAGTATCAATGAATCTAATCTAGGTGGCATCTCTCAGCTTATGAAAGATCCTTTCTGGGGTTTCCTCATACCCCATGTCAAAAATCCTACTCATTCAGGTTCTACTTCCAGAATGGTAGTGTGACACCTACCTTCTGCTGATAACTACCAATTTGGGGTGGGGGAAGCGGTAAGGGACATGGGATGACAACTAGCTGAGGAGTCTGGTGGATAAATAAAATAGGTAGATTGTGGAGAGAAGGCAAAACTTGGGAGAGACCTGCTTGAATTTCCTGTTTTGCTGTAGCTTTGTCCCAAGGTCAGGCAGTAGATGCAGAGTATGAGCAGCTAGAATTGTCTTTCTGTCAGGAGGAACTAGGGAAAAGAGCCCAGGTAAACACAACCAGCTACTAAAGAGAGAAAGGGATCCCACAGGGGATAAAGTCAAGAGTTCCCCTAAAACTGTATATGAAACACCACAAAAGTCTCAGGCTGACCCCTGAACCATGCATATGCAGATTAGAATAAGGCAGAAGCTTAAAGAATCAAATTGAAATTAAAACCACTGCCCACAGACGGTGAGAGAGGACTTACAGTTTGAGTCTAACATGGTTAACTGCCAGCTAAAATAAAAATACCAATATTCTACAGAAGATTATAACAGAACCCAGAGTCTCTATAACATTCATAATGTCCAGGATACAATCCAAAATTACCTGGTATATAAGTAATAGAAAAATGAAACCCATTCTCAAGAGAAAAGATAATCTACAGAAGCCCACCACAAGAAGACTAAGATGTTGGAACTACGAGAAAAGGATTTTAAAGTAGCTATTGTAATTATGCTCAGTGAGATAAAGGAGAAAAAATCTGAATGAAAATAACACAATAATAGAAATATCAGTGGAGAAATACAAAAAATATAAAAAGAACAAAATCAAAATTTACCAATAAAAAATATAACATCTGAATTTTAAAAGTCAATGGATGGACTTAATATCAGAATGGAGATTAAAGAGGAAAGAATCAGAGAACTCAAAGGCAGATCAACAGAAATAATCCAATCTAAAAAACAAAAAGGAAAAAGACTGATTCTTTTTAAAAAAGAGAAAAAAAAAAAAGCCTCAGAAAGCTATGGGATAATCTCAAAAGGCCTAACATGTATATATGAGTTCCAGAAGGACAGAAAAAAGAGAAAACAGCAGGAAAAAATATGGAAGAAATGATGGCTGAACACTTCGGAAATTTACTGAAAGACAAATTTACAGATCCAAGAAGCTCAGTAAACCTCCATCAGGATAAATTAAAAGAAAAATCACACCTGGATATATCATAACTGAACTGATGAAAAATAAAGGTAGAAAGCAGGCAGAGAATAATGACATATCACATAAAGAAAAAACACTGATTGGAAAATGACCGAATTTCTCATAAAAGTAATGGAGGTCATTAGACAGTGAATATTGTTGAAATACTGAAAGGAAAAAAAATTTCAATCTAGGCTGTATATCTAACAAAAATATTATTTAGGAAGGCACATTTTCAGAAAAGGAAAACTAGAGAATTTGTTGCCAGGAGATCTACAACGTAAGAAAGTTCATTATGCTAAAGGGAAATTATAGCAGAGGGAAACTTGGACCTTGAGGAATGAAAGCACCAGAAATGGTAAGCATCTAGGTAAATTTAAAAGACCATTGTTTTCTCTTAGGTTTTAAAAATCATGTATCTTTATTTAAGGCAAAACTTATAATATTGTCTTCTAAGATAATCAGTATACACAGATGTAATACTATAGGGAACGGTGAGGAAAGGGACAAAGGAGACGTATATGATTGGAAGATCTCTACATTTTATATGTACAGTATTAACTCTGAATAGACTGCAGAAGGTTAGGAATATATACTGAAATCCCAATATATAAATATAAAAAGAGGTATAGCTAAAAAGCCAGTAGATAAGAATACAAAAATATATCCAAACAATCTAAGAGGCAAGAAAGGTGGAAAAAAGGAACTAAAAATACAGAGTGTTACCAGAAAAACTGGGTTCGCCTCTTGGTGGGTGTAGAGCTAAAAGACACAACCAAGGCAAAGAGTGGGAGAAGGAAGGATTTATTACTTGCAGCAAGTAAGGGTAACACTGGGGATCTTTCTCAAAGCAGTGTCTCTGCCAAAAGCAAAACGGAAGCAAGTTTTAAGCTAAGGGTATATGTATATTCATGAAGGGGATGGGGGGGTGGGGCCAGAGAGCCAACCTTTATTTGACTGAAGTCACTTGACTCAAGGGTCAGAAAAGGTCAACATCATCCTCCCTTAGGTTCCAGTTGATCTGGTACTTGAACGCCTGCCAGAGGGGTTTAAATTCTGCAAAAAACAGCCCAAGAAAGCACTGGGGCTAGCCTTTGAAACAGAACTGGCAATGTTACAACTGATTTATTATCTTTGCTACTGTCACTTCTCGTGACTGGTAACAGTTTGTTCTTTTGTTCCCTTAGAGATAATTATTACTGAGACCTGTTCAAGAGTAAGCATTATGGCCAAGCTTAGATCACAAAATGGCTTAGGCCAAAAATGCCTTTTCTTATGTCAAGAAAGCCATGTCTGGTTCTCTTTCTCTGGGGACCCCCTACCTGCTTATGAGAAATCAAACAGAAAACAATATCATTAATTACACTAATAACAATATTGATAATTACGTTAGGTAGCTAGTCAGACAGGAGGGGGTCCCGCCCCACCCTGGATGGTTCATCTTTCCCTCCTCCACCTGGACACTGGTGATTGGAGCACACTCAGAGTCCTCCCTCTTGTGGTCAAGGACCACCACTAGGTTTCCAGCCGTATCAGGACCAAGCAAGGTGAAACCACCAGCACAGGCTGGCGCAAGCACACCAAGACCTAAAAGGTGACTCAAGGTAACATAGGGTTCATTATGCTTTATAGGTAATAAATTAGCATTACAGTTTTTGCATCCCCGCCCCCCCACTGTGGGTTTCACTTGGGTGCTTATGAGTAAGCACCTGTGCACTAGGAGAAAAGTGATATAACCTAAAGCTGTCAGTCAAATGATGCAAGACACAGGGAGGAAACATCACTCTAAAAAACCCAACCCTACCCCATCATGAGGCTGCTTCTGGTTTCCAGACAGCCCACTTTCATCCTTTCTCAGGAGTGTACTTTCACTCTACTTAACAACACTCTTGCTACTTAAAACTGTTCTATGCCTTCTCGACTGAATTCTTTCCCTCAAGAAGGGCAAGAACTGAGGAAATCACCCATTCCGCCAGTGACAACTGCATTAATGTTGATGGTCTAATAAACACTCCAATAAAAAGGCAGAGATTGTCAAAAAGATGTTAAAAAAAGCAAGACTAAGCTAAATGAAGTCTACAAGAGTCACAACTTCAAATAAGACTAATAACAGAGCTTCAGAATATATGAAGCAAAAACTGACAATTAAAAATCAGTAAAGAAAAAGAACACTGGAATAAATTAGTAAATGCCTTGATTTAATTGATATTAGAGAACACTATATTGAACAACTGTAGAACACATATTCTTTTCAAGTGCACACAGACATTCACCAAGATACAGCACATGATGAGTCCCAGAACAAGTCTCAATAAATATGTACAGACTGAAATGAAAAAAAATTATATTATAAAACAGTAAGATACCTAGGAAAACCCAATATTTGGAATATTTGGAAAAAGTAATTCAGGGTCAGAGAAGACTCAAAAGAGAATTTTTTAAATATTTTGAATTAAATGATAATGAAAATGCAACGTACCAAAATTTGTGAGATGCAGTTAAAGCAGTGCTTAGAGGTAAACCTACAGCTTTAAATTCTTATATTACAAAAGAGGAAAGGTCTCAAATCAATTATTTAAGCTGGACACTGAAGAAGCTAGAAATATTAATAAGAAAAACTGGTAACTAGAAAGAAGTAAGTGATAAAGATAAAAGTAGAAACAAAAAACCAACAACAGAAAAAAATGTTTAAAGACAAAACCTGGTTCTTTGAAAAGACTAACAAAATCAACAAACCTTTAGCTATACCAAATAAAGAAAAAAAGAGAAAACAAATCCTCAATATCAAGAATGAAAGAGGATTTATTACTACAGATTCTATAAATATTAGAAGAGAATATTATGATCCACTTTACACCAATAAATTCAACAACTTAGATGAAAGGGACAAATTTCTTAAGCATATAACTTACCAAAACTGGAATAAAAAGAGAAAATTTGAACAGTCCCATATCAACTAAATATCAAAAACCTTCCCACATAAAACCAACTTCAGGTCCAGATGGTTTCACTGATGAATTTTCTCAAACATTCAAGGAAGATATACCAATCTACAGAAACTTTTTCAGAAAAGAGAAGGAAAATGGCCCAACCAATTTTATGAGACCAGTACAACCCTAACATCAAAACCTGACAGATACTACTGCAGATGAAAAATATCACCTGCCATATTAGTATACAAAGGATGTTGAGGCCATCAAGCCATCAGCCACCCTCAAATGTGCACCTTGAGGTGAATCTGGAGAAAAACAGGACACTAGCCCGAGATAGTTAAGGTGCACATCAAAGGAATGATTTCAATGAGCCCAGACTCTTGCATCTTCCCATATACAGAAAAGCACTAAATGCATTAACTTGAGATGTCAAGTTTTCTTTAATTAACAGTAATCTTTTGATGTTCCAACTACCTGGTTTTTGTTGCAAAAAACTATATATCTTGGCTCCTCCCTTACCTCCTCAGAGCAGTCCCTCTAAGCTATCTGAGAAGCTGCCTCCAGGGCTCAAGCCCTCAGCAAGTCGACCAAATAAAATATAATTCTCAACTTTAATGTTGTGCATTTTTTTTCAGCCGACATTACAAAGAAAGAAAATTATAAATCCATGTCCTTCATGAACACAGATGCAAAAACACTTAAGATATTAACAAAATGAATCCAGCAATACATTAAAGGGATAAATCAGTAAGGGTTTATCCAAGGAATACAACGTTTAACATTCCAAATGCAATCAATGTTATTCAACATGCAGACAGAATAAAGAAAAGCCATATAACCACATCGATGGTACAGAAAAAGCAGTTAACGAATTCTACACCCATTCATGATAAAAACTCTCACGAAACTGGGCTTACTAGAGAACTTCCTCAACATGATAAATGGCATCTACAAAAGCCCTACAGCTTATGTCACACTTAGTGGTGAAAGACTGAACAGTTTCTTCCTAAGAATGGAAATAAGGCTGGAGGCCCATTTTCACCACTTCTAGTCAACACTGTACTAGAGATTCTGGTTACTGCAATAAGGTTCTAGGAAGGGACGGGGGAGGAAAAGAAAAGGCACAGGAAAAGTGTCTACTTGCAGATGACATAATTGTTTACATAGAAAATCCCAAGGCATCTTTAAAAAATACTAGAACTAACAAGATTGTAGAATACAAGGTTAATATACAAAAATTACATTTTTATTACTAGTAGCAAGCAACTGGATTTTAAAATATATAGCATCCAAATCCAAAATATTCAGGATTAAATCTAACTGGAAACATCCAAGTCCTCTACACTGAAAGCTAAAAAACATTCTTGAGAGAAATTAAAGACATAATGAATAGAAAGATACAACACTTCCATGGCTTGAAATAATATTGTTAAGATGTCAATTCTCGGGCTTCCTTGGTGGCGCAGTGGTTGAGAGTCCGCCTGCCGATGCAGGGGACACGGGTTCGTGCCCCGGTCTGGGAGGATCCCACATGCCGCGGAGCGGCTTGGCCCATGAGCCATGGCCATTGAGCCTGCGTGTCCGGAGCCTGTGCTCCGCAACGGGAGAGGCCACAACAGTGAGAGGCCCACATACCGCAAAAAAAAAAAAAAAAAAAAAAAAAAAAAAAAAAAAAAAAAGATGTCAATTCTCCCCAGATCAGGTTGCCTGGGGATAAGAATGGAGGGAGGCACAAGTTACAAAGGGGCATGAGGAAACTTTTGGGTATGATAGAAATGTTCGTAGTGTCAACTACTAATAACTTCACATGTCAAAAATCCTCAATTAATTGTACATAAATTATCTCTCAATAGTACTGTAAAAAAACAGAGAACTAAATCTTACCCATTGATCAAAATAACCCCTTATGAAACACTTTCTGGTCTACAACTCTGTGTAGCATTTCTCCTGCTTTAAAAAGAAATTCTATTTCTACATATCTCCTGGAGGCAACATGTAGTGCCTCCCACCTAATGTACACTCAGTATGTTTGCCCAATTGAAATAAATGTTTTTTTCATTCTAAGAATAAGTATGTAGACTGCATTCCTTCCTCTGCTCACTTATACCTTTAACCGAACCCTCCCTCATTCAGACTCAGCCTCAGAGAAGGAAGGCACACAGTGGGGGATCACTTAAAACAACAAAACCATTCTATGTAACAATGTGGGATCTTAGTTCCCTGACCAGCAATGAACTGTGCCCCCCTGCAGTGGAAGCGCTGAGTCTTAACCACTGGACCCAGGGAAGTCCCCTATCATTTGCTATTTCCCATGCCAAAAACTTACACTTCTGTATCAAATTCTAAGTCTCACTCCTCTTCCTATAGGCCTTTCCAGGGCAGCATTATCTATTGATATTTTGAGTCACTTTTAGGTACCACTGTTTGATCTAATATGTTGATTAATTACTTAGTAATTTGCTCTGTCATTTATAATAATATTTATGACACTTAATTATATATATATGAAGATTAAATGTGGGGGAGTCTCTTAAAATCAAGGACCGTTAACCAAAACCAGACAAAGACCCTACAAAAAGAGAAAATTACAGGCCAATATCTCTGATGAATATAGATGCAAAAATACTCAACAAAATATTAGCAAACCGAATTCAACAACATATAAAAAGACACACACAAAAGCATTTGACAAAATTCAAATCCACTCATGATAAAATCACTCTTCAATGCTGGTATAGAGGGAAAATATCTCAACACAAAAAGGTCATGCATGACAAACTCAAAGCCAACATCGTACTCAATAGTGAAAAGCTGAAAGGCTTTCCTCTAAAATCAGGAACAAGAAAAGAATGCCCACTCTTGCCACTTCTATTACACACAGTACTGGAAGTCCTAGCCACAGCAAGCAGACAAGAAAAAGCAAACAAAAAAAACAAGGCACCCAAAGTGGAAGGGAATAAGTAGAACTGTCACTACTTGCAGATAACATCATATTATACATAGAAAATCCTAAAGTCTCCAGCAAAAGAACTATTAGAACTAATAAATGAATTCAGTTGTAAGATACAAGGTTAATATACAGAAATCTATTGCTTTTCTATACACTAATAATGAACTCTCAGAAAGAGAATGCAAGAAAACAACCCCATTTAAAATTGCATCAAAAAGAATAAAACACCTAGGAATACACTTAACCAAGGAAGTGAAATACCTATACTCTGAAAACTGTAAAACACTGATGAAGGTTTGAAGATGATACAAAGAAATGGAAAGATATCCTGTGTTCCTGGATTGGATGAACTAATATTGGTAAAATGGTCATACTACAAAGCAATCTACAGACTTAACGCAATTCTTATCAAATACCCATGACATTTTTCATAGAAGTAGAACAACTAATCCTAAAATTTATATGGAACCACAAAAGATCTTGAATTGCCAAAGCAATCTTGAGAAAAAAGAACAAAGCTCGAGAATCACACTCTCTGGCTTCAAACTATACTACAAAGCTACAGTAATCAGAACAGCATGGTACTGAGACAAAAACAGACACACAGATCAATGGAGCAGAACAGAGAGTCCAGAAATAAATCCATACACTTATGATCAATTAATCTATAACAAAGGAGACAAGAATATACAATAGAGAAAAGAGTCTCTTCAATAAATGATGCTGGGAAAATGGACAGCTACATGTAAAAAGTACGAAATTAGAACATTTCCTCATATCATATGCAAAAATAAACTCAAAATGGATTAAAGACCTAAATGTAAAACCAAAAACCATAAAACTCCTAGAAAAACATTGACGTAAATCATAGCAATATTATTTTGGATCTGCCTCCTAAGGCCAAAAATTAAAAAAAAATAAACAGGACCCATCAACAAACCGAAAAGACCACCTACTACATGGGAGAAAAAAGTTGTAAATGATATGACTAATAAGGGGTTAATACCCAAAATATATAAACAAGCTCATACAACTCAACATCAAAAAGCAAACAACCCAATTAAAAAATGGGCAGAAGACCTGAATAGACACTTTTCCAAAGATATACAGATGGCCAACAGGCACATGAAAAAATGCTCAACATCACTTATCAGAGAAATACAAATCAAAACCACAATGAGATATCACTGCACACCTGTCAAAATAACTATCATCAAAAAGTCTACAAATAAATGTTGGCAAGGATGTGGGAAAAAAAGGAACGCTAGTACGCTGCTGGTGAGATTATAAATTGGTACAGTCACTATAGAAAACAGTACGGAGTTCCTCAAAAAACTAAAACAGAGAACTACCATATGATCCAGCAATTCCACTCCTGGGTATATATCTGAAGACAACAAAAACACTAATTTGAAAAGATATACGCACCCCAATGTTCATAGCAGCATTATTTACAAGAGTCAAGATATGGAAGCAAACTAATTGTCCCTCAACAGATGAATGGATAAAGAAGTGGGAGATATATATATAAAATACTCCATTATACATATATACATACATATATGCATACATGTATTATGTATAATGGAATATTACTCAGCCATAAAAAAGAATGAGGGACTTCCCTGGTGGTGCAGTGGTTAAGAATCCACCTGGCAATGCAGGGGACACGGGCTCGAGCCCTGGTCCGGGAAGATCGCACATGCAGCGGAGCAACTAAGCCCATGCGCCACAACTACTGAGCCTGTGCTCTACAGCCCGCAAGCCACAACTACTGAGCCTGCATGCCAAACTACTGAAGCCCGCGTGCCTAGAGCCAGGGCTCCACAACAAAGAGAAGCCACTGCAATGAGAAGCCCACGCACCACAACTGAGTAGCCCCTGCTCGCTGCAACTAGACAAAGCCTGCGCGCAGCAACAAAGACCCAATGTAGCCAAAATAAATAAATTTTTAAAATAACTTTATAAAAAATAATAATAATAATGATGAAATTCTGCCATTTGCAACAATGTGAATGAACCCAGAGGGTATTATGCTTAGTGAAAAAGGTCAAATATTCTATGTCATCACTTACATGTTGAATCTGAAGAATAAAACGAATGTATACAACAAAACAGAAATAGACTCACAGATACAGAGAAAAAGCTAGTGGTTACCAGTGAGGGGAGGGAAGTGGGGAGGCGCAAGATAGGGGTATGCAATTAAGAGATAGAAACTACTATGTATAAAATAAATAAGCAATGAGGATATACTGTACAGCACAGGGGAATACAGCCATTACTTTGTAATAACTTTAAATGGGGTATAATCTATGAAAATACTAAATCATTATATTATACACCTGAAACTAATATAATAGTGCATATCAAGAAACTAATATAATAGTGCATATCAACTATACTTCAATTTAAAAAAAATTTAAATAACATTAAAGAAAAAAATTAGTATTCAAATCCAAAAATAAATAAAGGCTCATTATCTTACAATAAGATATGCATATATAAAAAGAAATCTGACTCAGTCTTGTGATCTTCAGCACAGCAAATACTAGTGGCAGTATAAAGCAGTTGTAAACAGCATAGACTCTGAAGGCAGACTACCTGAGTTCATAATCCTGGCCTTGGTACTTACTGTCCTTTGTACCCTTGGATAACAACATCCGTGCCTATCAGTTTCATCATTTGGAGTTACTATAAAAATTACATGAGTTAATATACATAAAATTCTTTAAGAAAAAATCTAGCATATAAACTCAATTATCATTATTATTATTATGCTGTTATCTTAGCTCAGGTTGCTATAATACCATAAATTGGGTGGCTTATCAACAACAGAAATTTGTTTTTCACAGTTCTGGAGGCTGGAAGTCCAAGATCATAGTGCCAGCATGGTCAGGTTCTGTTAAGAGCCTTCTTACAGGTATCTTCATTGCTATTCTCACATGCTAGAAAACAGCTAGCCAGCTCTCTGGCTATTCTTATAAGGGCACTGATCCCATTTATGAGAGCTTCACATTCCTGATCCAATTACCTACCAAAGGCCTCACCTCCAAATACCATCACACTGGGATGAGGGTTTCAACATAAGAATTTGGGGGGAACACAAACATTCAGTCCACAGCAGCTGTTAAGACTTCTATCTTTTCCTTTAAAATAGCTGAGAATACTGAAGCTCAAAAAATCTAACAACTTGCCAGAAGTCACAGAAGAAGTAAATTGTAAAGCCAGAAGAAAAACACAGGACTCCTAGTCAAGGAGCCCACTCATCTTCACCATGCTAAACTTTATCAATAATTCTTTTTAGGTCTTCAGGTCTACTTTATGATAAATAAAGAAAACATGGTAACAAGATGAAAGAAATCAGAAAAAGGAAAATGAAAGGCATTTACATTATTCAAGGATTAAGAAAAAAAAGGAATACCACAAGGCCAAAAGAGAACAAGCGTTTGTGTTCATGTAAATGGAGGGAACAGGAAGGCAGTCCAGACAACTGCATTAAGAATACTAGACTGGAGATAACAATCAGGCTTTAATTTTCATTTAAGACATAAAGATAGTATTACTTGCATTTTTGAAAATTGCTTCTCTTTACATGAAAAGCTCTTCTCCAAAAATGTGTGAAATACTTTGATGTTTCACATATAACTGATATTTACACATAGACAAAGAAGTAACATTTCAAAAATTTAATAAGGAAATTTTAGGGATGTCAACATATTTACCATCTGCATTTTAAAATCCTTTGAAGTTTCAACTTACGGGTCATGTTTCGTTTTTGACAAAACTTTAAATATTTAAAAATCATACTCACTATTTGACCATCTTAGGCATTTCCTTAGATAACCCAATGGTTCCTTAAATACAAACTCTGTCCTAATAAAAATACTACCCCCCACAAAGCCTCTAAAAAAAATACAGACATATCAGTTTATCAGGACACAAAACTATGTTCTGTAAGAAGAACATCTTTCAGAGTGTTTGTTAAACAATATCTGTCTCCCTGTTTAGACATACTCTGATTACAGCTGTTCTCTTTCTATAGGTTTCTCTTCTACAGTAGCAACCAACACATAGCTCAGGCCAAAATAAATATCAATATACTAACTGAAAGGCTCTGGTACTGGATATTTTATGGAACTATACTACAAAGGCAAATTGTTGAAGCTTTTACATGCTTTAAACTTAAAAGATAAAAAGATAAACAGCAGGAAATAAATACAGAAAATATATGTCCAAAATGTACATTCAAGAACATACATAAAACATAATTCTGTAATCAGAATTCTATATTTCTATATAGACTTCCATTATAAAACTGACAATATGGTCTTCAGGAAAAAAAGGGGGCTCTCAGAAATAAAGAAGTATTGCTCTAAGAACTATGAAACAAAGCAACAGAATAAAAGTCAGTCTTCATATCCAAAAGGAATGTCCAGTTGTCAACCCAACTAAGAATTCAAATTTCCAAAAATAATTCCAGTTCTAGGAACTTCAGAAGAAGAGAGCAAATGGTAGAGAAGACCACAATTCCTCAGCCCTTCAAGATATACATCCTTGCTAATGCTCTGGGTTAAACAATGTGGATTCTTCTCCTCTTCCTTCAAAATCTGGCAATAGATGCTAAACATTTTATACTCCACTTTTTCACACAATTAAAGTCCATGTGCTCAATATGTTTTAAAAAGCAAAAGATGGAGGGCAATAAGTGAGGTTCATTCCCTCTCAAATTTTTACATACATATCTCAGCCTTAAAACTCTATTACCAGAAGACTATGCCACCAATACTAAACTTTATCTTTTTAAATTTTGGTTTGTATAAAATTTTGGTTTGTTCTGACCTAAGAGTTCACTTCTAATTCTGCAGAGCTCAGTAACTGGAGTACTGAATTCCCTCTGCTGGCACCATAAATCTGCCTGACTAAATCCTGTTGCTGCTATACCTCATGGCTCACCCAATCCCAACTTAAACTCAGCTTGAGGTCTTTAGAGACTCTGTGTACAAAATAATTATTACATGGTTGGAAGCAGGAAAAAATCTTTTGAGGATAATCAGGAAAATTCAATATAATCAGAACGATTATCTTCAGTGAAAGGGAACGGTTTTGTTATATAAAACCAGTCCTCAGTGGTGTAGACACAGAGTAAAGAGAACCAAATTAAAACTCAAGAGACCTGGATTCTCCCTCAGTTAGACAACTGCTGTGCCCTAATTACAAAACAAACAAACAAAACCCCTTTTACTTCTTCCTAAACTGCCCACCTCACTCAAGAGTTGTTGAGATCAAATAATAAGTCTGAAAGTGCTTTGAAAAAACAGAAAATGCTATCCAAATAAAATATTAGCTTCATTACAGTTATACTTACTGTATTACTTGAAATGAACTTTTTTTTTTTTTTTTTTTTTTTTTTTTTGCGCTACGGGGGCCTCTCCCTGTTGTGGCCTCTCTCGTTGCAGAGCACAGGCTCCGGACCGCAGGCTCAGCAGCCATGGCTCACAGGCCTAGCCGCTCCACGGCATGTGGGATTTTCCCAGATCGGGGCACAAACCCGCGTCCCCTGCATCGGCAGGCGGACTCTCAACCACTGCGCCACCAGGGAAGCCCTGGAAATGAACTTTTAAGATCTATATTTCTGACATAATAACCCCATCACACTAAATTTGTGATAAAGAGCTTTTACCCGTTCTACAGATCGTGCTCTCTTCTTTGGCCGAGTAGGCAGCGCATCTTCCTTCGGATTGGTGTCTATTGCCCAATAGGACCCCTAAAGGTAAAGAAATAAATTATATTAACAGTATTTTACAGGAACTCTGTAACATTAAAATGGACTTTCACAATCCTCTGCTTCAAAAGCAAACATTCTTCAGTTACAACAATGGAAAAGTAGCATGAGAAGAAATACTAGTTTTGAATGGAGAAAAGTAAAGTTTATACAAGAAAAAAAAGTCCATTTATAACTATGTTATTAAAGAGAAAAAAAATCACAATCTGAAGAAGCCAAGTCCAAGAAATCTGCCACAGCCAAATTAAGAAATGATCAACCGAACACATTTAAAACATATATATATACTAATTCTTAATTGAACATATATGATAATTACAACAGCATATGACATTCAAGTCTAACAGAATTTTATTTTATATATAGTTTCTGCACCCTGGGACCTCACAAAACTAAACAGGTAAGTGAAACAATTTATAAAAACAACTTTCTTGACCACGTTTTAAAACAATAAGTGCAATGGTCTGTACATAAATCTTTTATTGCTTATTCTATCACAGTTAATTCTAACTATTTATCTTCTCTTACGTTTTGATACAAGTTCTCAGACCACTCTTTCGAAAATACATACTGAGGACCTACTGTGTTCCAGGCACTCAGAAATTGTGACTCCCTTGAAAAATAACTTGAAAAGCATAGATCATATAGTTTGCACATATACAAATGAGACCAAAGCTCAGAAAAATAAAAGTGGTCTGTTCAGCCAAGGATTTGAGAGTCAGGACCAGAATCAAGTTCTTTGCCTCTATCATTTCATTAATCTTCCTAGGCTGCTTTTGCAGGCAATATTTGACAACAAGGGGAAATACAGCTTTCATCTATCAATTTTCACACTTTGTGCCCAACATGAATTATCTCCTTATATCTCCTTAAATATACCATATTCTTTCATGCATCTGTGCCTGTCCTACATACTTATCTCCTTGCCTATAATATCCACCTTACCACTGACAAACTCATACTCTACCTCCAAAACTCAGCTCAGATGTTATCTAAAAGAATCCTTCTCTGATCCTCCTACAATACTCAAGAATTCATCTCTCTCTCCCTCTGCAAGATCTCTATACTATTTATACATTTAGATATGATTGTCTGCACTTAACATTACAATTTTATTTGCAGGTCTGTATCCCTTCTAGGCTACAAGTTCCTTAAGTGTAGAAACTCATTCCTATATCCACAGTGCATAGTAGAATATCAGACACAGAGCAAGTACTCAATAAACATGTGTTAAAATGGCGGGGGTGGGGGGTGGGGGAGATGTTGAACAAATTGTGCCAAGAATGTCAGAGTACAGGGTATAATGCCAGGCCTCCCCAGGTCCTAATCTAGGCAGTATATGAACTCAGCACTCACTTCACACACAGCCATACTGGGGCATTCTTCCATGTTGTCTTTTCTGCATTTCAGCTAATGAGCCTACTGGACCTGATGTAAACTTGCCAAGACACAACAAATTATGAGTATGGTTCAGGCTAGCAAGTTGCAAAATAAACAAAGCAGGAAAATGTGCTACACTCAGTTGTTGATGAAGTTGAAACTGAAGCAGGAAGAAAAATACCCAAACTCACTGGACAACAGTTTAAAAACCACTGTTTACGGAAATGATAAATTTCAGTGTTTAGTTTGTTTTGCATGGTTGTGTATATTTGTATTAATCTGGGAAACCACTCACTGTCCAAACATTACATTGATGTTATTAAACATTTTAATAAAACTACAAAAACAAATATGTATCTGTCCTTCCACACAAAATATAATTGGCTGTAGCTTATCACAAATAGATCAACAGAAGAGAAAAAAATCGTTCATAAGCCTAACCCATCCATTATGTACTTACAAAACCCTGAATGCCCATATATCTGAACAAAACTGTATTTCAAAAAGATACATGCACACCTATGTTAATAGCAGCACTATTCACAATAGCCAAGACAGGGAAACAACCTAAATGTCCACTGACAGATGAATGGATAAAGAAGTTGTGTTATATATATACAATGGAATATTACTCAGCCATAAAAAAGAATGAAATAATGCCATTTGCAGCTACATGGATAGACCTAGAGATTATCAAACTAAGTGAAGTTAAGTCAGAAAGAGAAAGACAAATACCATATGATATCACTGTTATGTGGAATCTAAAATATGACACAAATGAACTTAACTACAAAACAGAAACAGACTCATATAGAGAACAGATTTGTGGTTGCCAAGGGGGAAGTGGGGCAGGGGAGGATTGGACTGGGAGTTTGGGACTAGCATATGCAAACTATTATATATAAAATAGATAAACAACAGGTCCTATCATATAACACTAGGGAATTATATTCAATATCCTGTAATAAACCATAATGGAAAAGAACATATTTGTATAACTGAATCACTTTGCTGTACACAAGAAACTAACAGAACATTGTAAGTCAACTATACTTAACAAAAAACAAAAAAACCCCTGAATGCTCAAATGCAAAAACAATTGAAATGATTCACAAAAGAAGTTGTAAAATCTTCCACCTAGTGGCTCTTGCTAACCTATTATCTGAGTTTCACCTGTGAACTTACCAGTTTGGATTAAATGACTTAAAACTTCCCTTCACAAATCAAAACTACAAGATAACATTTGATACCCATTAGGATATCTATCAGCAAAAAAAGAGAAAATAACAAGTGCTAGCAGGGATGTGGAGAAACTGGAACCTTTGTGCATAGCTAGTGGGAATATAAAGTGGTACAGCTACTGTGGAAAATTGTATGGCAGTTGCTCAAAAACTTAAACATAAAATTACCGTATGATCTATCAATTTCACTTCAAGGTATATACCCAAGAATCAAAAGCAGGGACTTGAATAGATATTTGTACCCTCACGTTCATAGCAAGTTATTCACAATAGCTGAAACGTGAAAGCAACCCAAGTGTCAATCGATGGATGAACGTATATATATAATATGGTACACACATACAATGGAATATTATTCACTCTTTAAAAGGAAGGAAATTCTGACACATGTATGCTATAACATGAGTAAACCCTGAAGACATGCTGAGTTAAACAAGTCAGTCACAAAAAGGAAAATACTTTGTAATTCTAGTTTCATGAGGTACCTTAGACAGTCAAAATTATAAAGACAGAAAGTAGAATGGTGGTTGCCAGGAGCTGGGGGGAGGGAAGATGGGGAACTTGTTTAATGGGTACAGAGTTTCAGTTTGGGAAGATGAACAACTTCTGGAGATGGATGGTGGTGATGGTTGCACAACAGTATTAATGGACTTAATGCCACTGAACTATACACTTAACAACAATGACTACAACAGGGAGGTCAACTCAATGCTTTGTGATGACCTAGAGGATGGGATAGGGAGGGTGGGAGGGAGGCTCAAGATGGAGGGGATATGGGGATATATGTATACATACAGCTGATTCACTTTGTTGTACAGCAGAAACTAACACAACATTGTAAATAAAGCAATTATACTCCAATAAAGATGTGGGGAAAAAAAGTTAATCAGAAAAAAAAATGATTACAATGGTTAATTTTATGTTATATATATTTTACCACACACACAAAAAATCCCTTTCAGCTACTTTTAAAAAGCAGCTACCTTTTCTCTTCTGTATTAAACAATATTTCTTGCAGAAACTGCACGGCTTAAATACAGCCAATCAACAAACACATTCCTTCCCAGAGTAGGGCCTACTCCTCTAGGCTTACGTGGAGCAAGTAAGAAACAAGAGTTTTCTGTTTTCTGGTTTTATTTCTTCAAGTCAACTTTACTGAAGTATATTTTTAAAAAAATAAAGTGCACCCATTTTAAGCATACAGTTAAAGGCGTTTTGACAAATGTATACATGCACGCAACTAACACCAAAATCAAGATAAAGAACATTTCCATCACCCTAAAAAGCTCCTTTGTGTGACTCAACAAGCAACCCCTCTTCCTTTGCCCCCACATGTCCATCCCATACAACTACTCATCTGCTTCCTATTATTATAGTTTTGCATTTTATAAAATTTCATATAAATAAACTCAAACCGTCACACTATTTTCTACTACTATTAGCAATGTATGAATCAAGCTGCTCCATGTCTTTGCCAATACTTGGTATTTTAAGTCTTTTCAATTACAACCATCCTAGTGGATGTATAGTTGTACCTCAGTGATTTTTGTGTGCATTTCCGTAATAATGTTGATAGGCATCTTTGCAAGTGCTTATTGGCATCCATGTATTATCCTTTGTGAAGCAGTTATTCATAAATTTTGCTGCATGTTTTATTTGGGTTATAAGATTTTTTGTTTTTTGTGTTACGAGGATTTTTTAAATACTTTTTAAATAGCAAGTCCTTTGTCAGAGATAGACACATAGTTAAGTTTCTGTGTAAGTGTGAGGTAAGGATCAATATAAATTTTTCTTCCACCAAAGTACACACTATTTCTTGAAAAGACTATGTCCTTTCCCCATTGAATTACACTGGCATCTCTATCAAAAATCAGCTGAATATACATGTGAGTCTACTTCTGAACTCTAGTCTGTTCCACTGATCTGCATGTCTACCCTTGTGCTAATACCATTTTGTCTTGATTATTGTAGCTATATAGAAAGTCTTGAAATCAAGCACTGTTAAGTCCTACAACCTTGGTTTTTTTCAAAATTGTTTTGCTTGGTCTAGGTCCTTCGGATTTCCACATGACTATGAGAAACAGCTTGTCAATTTCTAAAAAAGAAAGAAAGAAAGAAAAAGAAGTCTGCTAGGACTTTTACTGGGATTTCATTAACTCTATAAATCAATTTGGGGAAGACTGACATCCAACAGTATGTCCTCTTTTCCACAAACATGCTATATCTCTCCATTTACTTAGGTCTTGTTTTATTTCTCTTGGTAATGTTTTACAGTTTTCAGTAAACATGTCTGCATATATTTTGTTAAAACATATCCCTAAAGTATTTCATTATTTTGGATGCTATTGTAAATGAAATTGCTTTCTTTATTTTCCAACCATTAATTGGTGGCATAAAAAAATTATACTGACCTTGTATCTTGTGACTTTGCTAAAGTCACTTATTAGTTCTAGTGGCTATTCCATAGACTCCTTAGGATTTTCTACATATGCAATAAAGTTGTTTGCAAACAAAGAAAATTTTACTTATTCTTTTTCAACCTGGATGTCTTCTATTTTTTTCTTGCCTTATTCCATTGGCTTGGACCTCTAACAGAATGTTGAATAACAGTGAATGCAAGCATTCTTGTTTGTTCTCAATCTCAGAGGAAAAGCATTCAGTGTCTCACCATTAAATATGATATAAACTGTTGGTTTTTTATAGATGCCTTTAATCAAATAAAGGAAATTCCTTTTAATTCCTAGTGTGCTGAATGAGTGTCAAATTTTGTCAAACTTTTCTACACTTGAGATAACATGATTTTTCAGTTTTCTTCTACTCACATGGTGAATTAAATCAATAGGTTTTTAAATTTTAACCTGCATTGCACTGCTGGGACAAATCCCTCCTGGTCATGATGTAGTCTCCTTTTCATATATCAATAAATTTAATTTGCTAATATTGTGTTAAAGATTATTGGGTCTATGTTCAAAGATTACTGGGTCTATGTTCACAAAGATATTGTCCTGTACTTTTCTTATTATTTCTTTGCCATCATAGTGATGGTGACCTCATGCAATGAAAACTGTTCCTTCATCCACTTTTTTTGGGGGGACGGGGTGGTGCTGGTAAGAGTTTCTGTAAGACTGGCATTGCTTTTTCTTTAAATATTTTAGCTTCTTGTTTCATTGCTTTTTCCTTAAATATTTTAGCTTCTTGTTTCATTGCTTTTTGTTTGTTCATTTTCTGTTTTATTGATTTCCCTTTATTATTTCCTTTTTTCTACTTATTTTGGACTCACCTTGTTCTTATTTTTCTAACTTCTTAAGATACATGCTTAAGTAATTGATTTTGGACCCTTCTTATTTTTCAAATAAAAGTATTTAAATTTTGATATTTTCTGCTCTCATCACTCAGCTCAAAATATTTTCTAATATCCCTTATGATTTCTTCTTTGACCCAGATGTACTTTAAAACTATATTAATTTCTAAACTTCTGGGATTTTCTAAGCATCTTTTTGTTTTTTATTCCTAATTTAATTCTGCTAGTCAGAAAACATGCGTCTGTAAAATTTCATTATTTAGAAGGGATTAATATCAACTTAACAGCTCATACAACTCAACATCAAAGAAAAAAAAAAACCCTGGCTTCCCTGGTGGCGCAGTGGTTGGGAGTCTGCCTGCCAATGCAGGGGACACGGGCTCATGCCCCGGTCTGGGAAGATCCCACATGCCGCGGAGCGGCTGGGCCCGTGAGCCATGGCCACTGAGCCTGTGCGTCCGGAGCCTGTGCTCTGCAATGGGAGAAGCCACGACAGTGAGAGGCCCGTGTACCGCAAAAAAAAAAAAAAAAAAAAAAAAAAAAAAACAATTAAAAAAATGGGCAGAAGACCTGAATATTTTTCCAAAGACATACAGATTGCCAATAGGCACATGAAAAGATGCTCAACTTCATTAATCATCATGGAAATGCAAATCAAAACCACAACGAGATATCACTTCACAACTGTCAGAATGGCTATCATCAGAAAAACCACAAATAACAAATGTTGGAGAGAATGGGGAAAAAAGGAAACTCCTGTACACTGTTGGTGGGATTGTAAATTGGTACAGCCACTGTGGAAAACAGTATGGAGGTTCCCCCAAAAAGCTAAAAATAGAACTACCATGTGATCCAGCAATTCCACTCCTGGGTATATATATATTAAAAAAAAATGAAAACATTAATTCAAAAGATACATGCACCCCAATGTTCATAGCAGCATTATTTACAATGGCCAAGATATGGAAGCAACCTAAGTGTCCATCAACATAGAAATGGATAAAGAAGAGGTGGCATACATACACAATGGAACACTACTCTGCCATTAAAAAAAAAAATGAAAGTTTGCCATTTGCAACAACATGGATAGACTTGGAGGCTTATTATGCTTAGTGAAATAAAACAGAGAAAGACATATACTGTATTTTATCACTTATATGTGGAATCCAAAAAAATAAAACAAACTAGTAAATATAAAAAAAAACAAACTCACAGATATAGAAAACAAACTAATGGTTACCAGTGGGGAGAGGAAAGTGGGGATGAGCAAGACAGGGGTAGGGGTTTAAGAGGTTGGAACTACTATGTATTAAAATAAATAAGCTACAAGGATATATTATACGGCACAGGGAACATAGCCAATATTTTATAACAACTATAAATGGAGTACCTGAAACTTATATAATATACCACATCAACTATACAAGTAAAAGATTGTGGATTTGTTGATTTCTCTTTTTAGTTCTGGTAGTATTTGTTTGGTTTTTTTGAAGTTCTACTTTTGGGCACATCCATTTATAATTCTTAGATGTTCCTGATCAATTGATCTTTTCTTCTGCTGTATGCAATATTCTGTTAAGGCCATTCAGTGAACTATTCATTTAGTTATTGCATCTTTCAGCTCTACAATTTTCATTTGGTTCTTTTTATAGTTTCCACCTCTGTATTCAAATTCCCTATCTCTTCATTCATTCATTATTAGAATATGTTTTATTTTAATTCTTTCAACATATTTATAATGGCTGTTTTGAAATTTGTGTCTGCTAAATCCACTATCTGGGCCACCTGTTCCACCTGATTCAGGAGCTAACTCCAACTCTTATCTAAGCCATACTGACATCAATCTCTTTCACTTCCTTCACTTCAAGGCAAGCTCCCCATAAAGGTTTCTCTAAGTAATATACAATGCTGAATTCCAACAAAAGTACTACAGGCATACCTCAGAGATACCGCAGGTTAGGTTGCAGACCACTGCAATAAAATGAATATCTCAATAAAGCAAGTCATGAATTTTTTAGTTTCCCAGTTCATATAAAAGTTATGTTTACACTATACTGTAGTCTATTAAGTGTGCAATATCATTATGTCTAAAAAAACAATGTATGTACCTTAATTTAAAAATACTTCATTGCTAAAAAATACTAACCATCATCTGAGCCATCAACTAGTCATAATCTTTTTGCTAGTGGAGGGTCTTGCCCCAATGTTGATGGCTGCTGACTAATCAGGGTAGTAGTTGCTGGTAGCTGTGGCAATTTAATAAAATAAGACAATAATGAAGTTGGCCACATCAACTGATTCTTCCTTTCATGAACAATTTCTCTGTAGCATGCAATGCTGTTTGATAGGATTTTACCCACAGAACTTCTTTCAATAATGGAATCAATCCTCTCAAACCCTGTTGCTGTTTTCTCAACTAAGTTTATGCAATATTCTAAATCCTTTGCTGTTGTTTCAACAAACTTCACCTTCACCAGGAGTAGATTCCATCTCAAGAAACCATTTTCTTTGCTCATCCCTAAGAAGCTACTCCTCAACCATTAAAGTTTTGTCAAGAGTTTGCAGCAGTTCAGTCCCATCTTCAGGCTCCACTTTTAATTCTAGTTCTCTTGCTGTTCTCACTCCACATCTGCAGTTACCTCCTCCACTGAAGTCTAGAACCCCTCAAAGCCATCCATGAGGGTTGGAATCAACTTCTTCCAAACTCCTGTTAATGTTGATGTTTGACCTCTTCCAGTGAATTCATAAGTGTTCCTAAAAGCATATGGAATGCTGAATCCTTTCCAGAACACTTTCAATTTCCTTTGCCCAGATCCATCAGAGGAATCACTATGGCATCTATATCTTTATGAAATATATTTCTTAAATAGTAAGGTTTAAAAGTCAAAATTGTTTGTTGATCCATAGGGTGCACAATGGATGTTGTGTTATTAGCAAGCATTAAAACAACATTAATCTCATTGTACATCTCCACCAGAGCTCTTGGGTGACCAGGTACAATTTCAATGAGCAGTAATAGTTTGAAAGGAATCTTTTTTTCTGAGCAGTAAGTCTCAACAGTGGGCTTAACATATTCAGTAAACCATGTTATTAGCAGATGTACCTTGGTGGTCAGAATGGTAAATGAGCACTGGCTTCAACTTAAACCCACCAGTTACATTAGCTCCTAACAAGAGAGTCAGCCTGTCCTTTGAAGCTTTGCAGCCAGGCAGTGACTTCTCCTCTTTAGCTATGGAAGTCCTAGATGGCATCTTCTTCCAATAGAAGGCTGTTTTGTCTACACTGAAAATCTATTGTTCAGTGTCACCATTATAATGAATTATCTTAGCCAGAACTTCTAGATAACTTGCTGCAGCTTCTGCATCAGCACTTGCTGCTTCACCTTGCACTTTGATGTTATAGAGACAGCTTTGTTCCTTAAACCTCACGAACCAATCTCTGCTAGCTTCAAACTTTTCTTCTGCAGCTTCCTCACCACATTCAGCCTTCATATAACTGTAGAGAGTTAGGGCCTTGCTCTGGATTATGCTTTGGCTTAGGGGAATGTTGTAGCTGGTTTGATCTTCTATCCATACCACTAAAACTTTCTCCATATCAGTAATTTCGCTTTCTTATCATTTGTATGTTCAGTGGCGTAGGACTTTTAACTTCCTTCAAGAACTTTTCCTTTGCATTCACAACTTGGCTAAATGTTCAGCACAAGAGGCCTAGCTTTTGGTCTGTCTCAGCTTTCGACATGCCTTCTTCACTAAGCTTAATCATTTTCAGCTTTTGATGTAAAGTGAAAGATGTGCAACTCTTCCTTTCACTTGAATACTTGGGGGCCACTCTAGGGTTATCAGCTGGCCTAATTTCAATATTGGTGTGTCTCAGGGAATAGGGAGGCCCAAGGAGAGGGAGAGAGAAATGCAGGAAAGTCTGGTAAGTGTAACAGTCAGAATACATAAACAACATTTATCGATTAAATTTGCAGTCTTATGTGGGCATGGTTCACGGTACCCCAAAACAAGAGTAACATCAAAGATCACTGATCACAAATCACCATCACAATTATAACAATAATGAAAAAGCTTGAAATATTGCAAGAATTATCGAAATGTGACAAAGAGACGTGAAGTGAGCAAATGCTGTTGGAAAAATGGTGCCCAACAGACTTGCTTAACACAGGGTTGCCACAAACCTTCAATTTACTAAAAATGCAATATCTGCAAAGCACAATAAAATGATATATGCCTATACAATATTTAAAAGGTCATGTGATATCCTGAAGAGAACATCTATTAACCCATAGACCTGGATTCAAATCCCAGATCTGGTTCGATAACCTCGGACAAGTTACAAAAGCTTCGATCCACTTTCCTCATTATCTCTTTCATAGAGTCATCATGACAATCAGCCCTAAGCGTACATCAGGAAAACTAGTCATCAGTATTTATTTACCACCTGTGTCCAATAGACACTTCTTGTTTATAGTTAAGACATTTTGCAAATAATTTACAGAATAAATAATAAAAGGATTGTGAAAAAAACCTTGTATGAGATATTTTAGTAGGAATTTAAACATAACAAACCCAAATTTTCTATATTTTATATATATAATATACATTTAAAATAGTCAATTTTTCTGGTTTTGAAGGTATGTATATCATATGGTCAGTATCTTTTGAATGTAAGTGCTTAAACTGTCGTCTATGAAACTAAAACATCTATCTTGTAAATACTGATTCCAGATTTCCAATCTCTAAAATGTTCTACTTTATTACTTGTGGGGTTTTTTATCTTATATTTTGCTATCAAAAGGCAATGCTGATTCTAGATTATAAATATATATATTTAATAGATTCTAGCATATTATTCCTTCTTGTTCTTCTACTTTTCAAAATGCAATACATTTGTAATTTTTGATGGCTCAGAATTTTGTTGAAGGATGGCCATCTCTGCTCCATAACTGCAAAAAACATTTTCATATTTGGTTTATAAATCCCAAATAGAATGATGAATCCAATATTAATTGGATACACAAACATTAGTTTCCATTTCTATATCATTTATTTCCTTGTAAGCACTTTTGTTTACACATCAGACTTCAGGATCTGTCCACTTATGAACCATATCAAGTGAATTTTGGTGCACAAACATCATAAAAGGTGAAAAATACTGTAACATGACTTCCTAGGAAAAAATGGGATGATTCAGATTCTAGTCACAAAGTACTGCATGATGAAGACCTTCTTCCTGAATGACTAAATGGATGAGAATAGCATGTATCTTTTTGTCCTTAGAAATATATCACTAACTCAGTATTTCTTAGGTTTGGGAAAACTAATCTATAATATCATCCACTCAATTTCACCATCATAATTAGAGTGTTGCTGCCTGTATTTATCTTCTGATTCTACTGATAATAATAAACAATTTTCCTGTCAATTTTCATCTCTTTGTCATTATGAGCAGAAAAAAAAAAAAACCTAAACTCTCAACTATGTTCAATGAAAACTAAAAGGGAAAAAAACAAAAAAAGACTAGACTTAAATGGCATCTACAGACTTTCATTATACCTTCTTAAAGAATGCTATACTTTAGGCAACACAGTAAGAAAACTGAAGGATAACAGTGATAATTTCGTTACTTCATTGTCCTTCTAGGTCATTCAATCATTCTGCTATATTCTTGTTATTTTAGTGGTTGGGCATGATGGAGAAAAACTGATGGGTAATGATGAAATAATTCTTAAGATGATGGTAAATTTTCTAATTGTGCTTTGGAAGACTTCTTTTAAAGAATAAAAGTCATAGAGTAAAAATCTTAACAAATTAGAACCACTCAAAATACATACTCAAAAACGAAATTGGGTCCAACAGACCCTGATGATATACTAAGGGTTAAATAAAATATATATGAAATATTCCCTCCTCCATTATTTGATCACATATTATTTTGTATTAATCTTCTAGTATTCTTTCTCATCTCCTACAATTTCTATCAAAGAGCATGCTAATATGCACATAAAAAGATGATCATCATCATCTGCCATCAGGGCAATGCAAATCAAGCCCATTATATATCGAGATACCACTTCACATCCTAGGATGGCTATAACAGAAAAGGCACACAATAAAAGGTGTTGGCAAGGATATGAAAAAACTGGAAGCCTTGTAATTGTTAGAGTAAACTGGTGCAGCCTCTTTAGAAAACAGTCGGGGCAGTACAAAAGATTAAACATATGACCCAACAATTCCACTCCTAGAGAAATGAAAACATGTCCAAGAGAAATGAAAACATTACGCCCCTACAAAACCTTATACACAAATGATCACAGCATTTTTCGTAACAGCCAAAAGTGAAAACAACCCAAATGTCCATCAACTGATGAACAGATAAACAACTGTGATATACCCATACAATGAAATATCATTCAGTCATAAAAAAGGAATAAAATGCCGCTATATGCTACCACATAGATGACCCAGAAAGCCTTACACTAAATGAAAGAAGCCAGACACAATAGGTCACATATTGTATGGTTCCATTTATATAAAATGTCCAAAATAAGCAAACCCATAGAGATGGAAAGTAAATTACTGGTTGCCAGAAGTTTGGAGGATGAGGGAGGGTACCTGTTAATGAGAAGTCGGTTTCTTTTTGGACTGATAAAATAAAAATGTCAGACTTCCCTGGTGGTGCAGTGGTTAAGAATCTGCCTGCCAATGCAGGGGACACGGGTTTGAGCCCTGGTCTGGGAAGATCCCACATACCGCAGAGCAACTAAGCCCATGCACCACAACTATTGAGCACTCACTCTAGAGCCCACGAGCCACAATTACTGAGCCCACGCGTCACAACTACTGAAGCCCGCGCACTCTAAGGGCTCACATGCCGCAATTACTGAGCCCGTGTGCTGCAACTACTGAAGCCCGCACACCTAGAGCCCATGCTCCACAGCAAGAGAAGCCACCGCAATGAGAAGCCTGCACAACACAACAAAGAGCAGCCTCCCCTCACTTCAACTAGGGAAAGCCCGTGCGCAGCAACGAAGACCCAACACAGCCAATAAAGAAATTAACTAATTAATTAATTAAAAATGAAAATGTCCTGGAATTAGACAGTAGTGGTGGTTGCACAACTTTGCAAATATACTGAAAACCACTGAATCACACCCTTTTAAAGGGTAAATTTTATGGTATGTGAATTATATCTCAATAAAAAATATTTTTTAATTAAGAAAAAAACTGGAATCAAGGAGCTCTAATCTAATATAGTGGTATAGCCAACAGAGTCAAAAGTCACTTGTCACAAAGCAAAGTAGGTGGTAATGTCCATAAAGAATTCAAGTTTCTTGATTTCAAGCTGTTTCCTGGCTTTCCTTTGGACCACATTAGTCTTGATAAAAGTTCTAAATAGTCATTAATGTCAGAGTAAGTCAAGCAGTTCACCTACCCAAAGAATAGGAACTCCAAAGTCTCTCAAATTCAAAGTATATGAGTTAATATTAAGAAGTGAAACAGGGCTTCCCTGGTGGCGCAGCGGTTGAGAGTCTGCCTGCCAATGCAGGGAACACGGGTTCGTGCCCCGGTCTGGGAAGATCCCACATGCCGCGGAGCTGCTGGGCCCGTGAGCCAGGACCGCTGAGCCTGTGCGTCCGGAGCCTGTGCTCCGCAATGGGAGAGGCCACAACAGTGAGAGGCCCGTGTACCGCAAAAAAAAAAAAAAAGAAGTGAAATAAATTACCTTGACCCCTGGCTTGCTGATCAAAAGAAAAGGTCTGAGTGAAAAGAAGCAAAGTGACAATTTCTAGAACATCTAAAGACCAGCCTTTAATTTAAAACAGCAAGAGAATATTAGAAAAGTTTCCTTAAGAAGAACAGAACAGCTGCTTCTTAGTTAACTAGGAAAAGATGTTTATTCTTGTGAGAAACATGTATTAAACATCTGCTATGTATCAAATATTATGCTAGGTGCTATGGGCCTATGAAAATGAAAAAGACCCAATCCTTGTCAACGAAAAACTCACAACTGGGTGGAATAGATCAAAATACAGATAGCTACACCATTTAGGAGCTGTAACAGTGGTATATTCAAAGAACTATGGTAATAAAAAGAAGAAAGAGGTGAAAATAGGGAAGGAGGGAGGAAGGAAAGCAGGAATGGAGGAAGGGAAGGAGGAAGGAAAAAGGTGAAACAAAGAGAAAAAGGAAGGTTACCTCCTTTCAGAGTAATGCTGACACCTGAGCTGGGCATTAAACAATGAGTAAAATAGAAAGACTACCTAGATACAATGAAGAGTATGGGCAACAACATGAAGATATTTAACTGCATCATAAATCCAAAAACAATGGTGCAGTATAGCATCAATATAAAGTTCAGGGAGATGAAGCTGAGGGCTAGGGTTGAAAATGTGGCATTAGAGGTAGGTCTGTGTGTTTATTAGTGTACCACAGCTTAAGGCAGCAACGTAATAGATGGAGCAAAGGTAAGCAGAGATTAGAGGAAGGAGACAATTGGAGGTAACACAATAATCCATGTTATTTATCATTAAAATAATTATTTTTTTTAAATCTCATTTCTTCTAATTACTTTGTTTTCATCTAAAAACCCAGAATCTCAAAGCATCAGTGATGATGTAAGGAATCAGATGAAAGGATGGATTAGGTTCTAAACACTATATAGATCAGGACAGTACTACATACCTTCTTATTATAAAAATCCACAGTGAAGCAGAAGCTCCTAAGCATGTCTCATGTCCACAAACTGGCTGGAGACAACACAGAAGCCCTAATGTTCCAGCATCAAAGCAAATGGTTAAACTCATTTCACCAATTTTCTCTTAACATACACAAAAAACGATCAAATGGAAATTCTAGAAACAAAAAGTCCAATAATTCACCAGATGTGACAGAACAGAGTCAGAGAGCCAGAGATCTTGAAGCTAGATCAGTAAAAATTACCCAATATAAGGAACAAAAAGGAAAAGAACAAAGGAAAATTAATAAAGCCAGAATGACCTATGAAACAATGTCAAATAGTCTATCATATTTTAATTGGACACTAAAAGCAAAGGAGAGAAAATGGGGCCATATTTTTTTTAAAGAAATAATGACCAAAAATATCTCAAATTTGGATGAAAACCCCTTCTTATTGATCCCTAGATTAGCAAATTCCAAGGAGAATAAAGAAAACCACACTGAGGCATATCATAGACCGCTTAAATCTAAAGATAAAGAAAAAAATCTTGAACGCTACCAGAGGAGGTAGGGTTGGGGAAGGGCATATTACATACAAGAAAATAAAAGTATATTATAAATGACAGCTGAGTTTTCTCCAGAAATAATGGAGACCAAGGATGATGGAACACCTTCAAAGGTCTGAAAGATGGGGAAAACCCAAAAAACTCAATATTCCACACCCCCAAAAAATATGAGGATGAAATAAAGACCTTCGCAAGTAAACAAAAGCCTACACAATGTGTTGCCTACAGTCCTGCACTACAAGAAATGCCAAACGATGTTGTTAGGCTAAAGAGGAAAGATATCAGATTGAAATTTGGATTTATAGAAAAGAACATCAGAAAAGATAAAAAAATTAGGAAAATATTTTAGTCAAAATAACTTCCTTAAAACACAACTAACCTTTTAAAGCAAATAAAGCAAATCCTAAGGTGGGATTTATGATGCAAGGAGAAGTACAAGATATGACAACAGCACAAAGAAAAGGATGGGTAGATAAACTGTTGTAGGGTTATTACGCTTGTGAAAGGGATGGGAAGAGGTAAGTAGTAAGTGGTATGAAGTGTGAGGTGTAAAGTGAAAAGTGGTATAATATTACGTCAAAATAGACTTTGATAAGTTAATAATACATACTGTTAAGCTCTAGAATGACTACTGAAAAATTAAGAAAAGGAGCATATAGCTAAGAAGTCATTAGAGAAAATAAAATAGAATACTATATTTGATTAACCACAAAGGTTGCAAAAATGAAGCAACACAGAAACAAAAGAAAAAAAAAACAACCAAACCAATAATCATATTAAATACAGACTAAGCACTCCAATTAGAAGGCAGAGACTGTTACACTGAATTTAAGAAGGAAGAGTCAATGGCTACATGCTGTTTATAAGACACACACTTTAAATACAAAGACAGTTATAGATTAAAAGCAAAATACTAGAAAAAAATATACCATGAAGTTGCACAAGAAAGCTGTAGTAGCTATATTAATATCAGACAAATAAAGTTTCAAGACAAAGAGTATGTGAAGAAATTAAAAAGAACATTTCATAAAGATAAAAGAACAATTCAACAGGAAGATTAAACACTCCATACATAAATATTAATTTGAAATGGATCATAGACCTAAATGTAAAAACTAAAACTATAAAACCTACAGAAGAAAACAGAGGAGAAAATATTTATGACCTTGGTTGATTTCCTGGACAGGACACACAAGTCATTAATCATTAAATTAAAAATTAATAAATTAGACTTCATCAAATCTAAAACTTCTCTTTTTAAGACATTATTATGAAAACAAAAAGACAACTCACATTTTGAAAAAATGGTTATACAATATAAATCCAAGAAAAGACATATCTAAAATATATATAAAACTCTTACAACTCAGTTAATAATGACAACCAAATTTTAAAAGAAAAAAAATTGCAAAAGACTTTAAAAGAACTTTAAGAAGTGAAGATATACAAATGACAGCTAAGCACATAAAAAAGATGCTCAAAATCAATGGTCATCAGGAAAGTTCAAAATAAAATCATTATGAGACATTACATCACATCCCCTAAAATGACTAAAATTAAAAAGATAGAGGGAACTCTACTCAGTACTCTGTAATGACCTATATGGGAAAAGAATCTTAAAAAAAGTGGATATATGTATATGTATAACTGATTCACTTTGCTGTACAGCAGAAACTAACACAACATTGTAAATCAACTATACTCCAATAAAAAGTAATTTAAAAAAAAATAGGTAATATCAACTGTCAGTCAGGATATGGAGCAACTGGAACTCACATGTCTTGCTACTGGGAATGTAAAATACACAACCACTTTGGAGAAAGATTTAGCAGTTTCTTATCAAGTTAATGTCTCATCTACCCTTTGACATAACAACCCTTCCATTATTCAAGAGAAACGAAAGCATATGTCCATAGAAAACTTGTATAAGAATTTCTTAGTAGCTTGTTCATAATAGCCCTAAACTGAAAACAACCCAAATGTCCACCAACAGATAAATGGACAAAAAATTGTGGTATATTCATACAATGGAATACTACTTAGCAATAATAAGAAACAACTGACATATGCAATAGCATCACGGACATTATGCTGAATGAAAGAAGCTAGACATAAGAGTATATACCAAATGATTCCATTTATGTGACATCCCATTATATGAGATTTACGTGAACTAATCTGTTATGGAAAAATCTACTATGGACCTAAAGATCACTATCTAAAACTGAGGCCTGAATACAACTTTGTTTTAAAGATTGAGATAATGCATGTAAAATAGCCCCCTAGTCTGTAAAGCTATATACAAATGTAGACATTATTATTAACTTATATCAACAATTCTGGTACAGCAAGTTAACGTCCTCCTGGAGAAGAAGGCAATGTCTTAGTCTGTAAAATCTCAAAGAAAGATCACAAACTAGAATTGTCCAGCTCTCAACACATCTTCCAAAACCGAATCACCTGCCAACTTCAAATGTGTCAAAGATGAACAATGGACTTAAATGCCTTTATTTTCAGCATTACAAAATATCACTTCAAATAAAGTACATTTTAATTATTCCAATAATTTCTGACTGAAATTTTATGTCAGTACAAAGACCCCTGCTCTATTACACACTGATATGACCTTTCTTTAACAGCTCTTAGATTAGAAATAGCCTAATAAAAATGCCATTATCTGATTAAATATAAATAAACCCAAGAAGAATATTAATTTCATATTCCTGGGGAAAGCAGTCCCTGTCATAAATGGCTAGCCATTCCAAATGGCTAAATCTGTGGGTTTTATGTTTTAACTAACTATATTATCATGTATATATGCTCATTGGTAAAGTGAATCATCACAGACTATTCTCTGCTCTCAGTGCACACCATATCAAGAGCCTCAGACATAGTACTGGATCCCTTTTGTCCCTGACTTCTTTGGCTTCAGACCATGTGTCTCAATGTTTTTTCTCTCCCAGTTTAGATATGGCAATCCAATTTTAAAGGTGGTTTTTTTTTGTTTTGTTTTGTTTTTACCCTCCATCATCTTAGGGTGCTGCTCCTGGGTAGCTGCCCACAACTCCAAGGCACAGCATTTGCATGCACCATATAGACAGAGTGAACATCCTTCCTGGTTTTAGTCTTGGTTTATACCTATTGCCTATACGTAATTGAGAAAAACGTCTTTTTATTCTCAGAAGTTTCTAGTTTGGGCAACAGGTTAAATAATCACTCTACTCAGACCACAAAAATAGGCTACGAACAGTCAATACACAGTAGGCACTCAAAGGCAGGTAGCTTGGGTGGCTAACTGGCTGAATGAATGTATGGACAAAAACTATTCCAATGCCAGCTCAGGTCTCTGGAACATTCTTGTTGAACAAATACAGTCTTTTATTACTTTTACATTGATTATCAAATTAATCTAAGTGCTGCCCAGAAAAGATTATTAAGGAACTCACTCTTAATCAATGGATTAAAAATACTATGTAAGAGTGAAGTAAGTCATAAAGAGAAAAACAAATACCGTATTTTAACACATATATATGGAATCTAAAAAAATATGGTTCTGAAGAACCTAGGGGCAGGACAGGAATAAAGACGCAGACGTAGAGAATGGACTTGAGGACACGGGGAGGGGGAAGGGTAAGCTGAGACAAAGTGAGAGAGTGGCACTGACATATATACACTACCAAGTGTAAAATAGCTAGTGGGAAGCAGCCACATAGCACAGGGAGATCAGCTTGGTGCTTTGTGACCACCTAGAGGGGTGGGAAAGGGAGGGTGGGAGGGAGACGCAAGAGGGAGGGGATATGGGGATATATGTATACATACAGCTGATTCACTTTCTGTTTCTGTTATACAGCAGAAACTAACACAACACTGTAAACCAATTATACTCCAATAAAGATGTTAAAAAAATTAATAATATGTAATTAGTATACTGATTGTAGTATAGTAAATGGTTTCTCTACATGTTTAGGATACTTAAAAACAGTATATTCTATTAAGCAATTAATAGTTGGCCATATCTTGTTTTTAAATCATCAGTGCCTTAACCTAATCTTTTTAGAAAAAGTTGAAGATGCTGTTAGTATCAGCAGTTCTTATCAAATAAGGTTTTTACTACATCACAACTGATTTCCAAAAGACAGACAGCTCACCTATATTTACTATAACTCATATAATACTTACTGTAACTCACATATGATAGATAGTATGACTTATATGTTACTAGTTTAGGTTAATTCAACTCTGTCTTGTATCTCAGTATTTATCAAATTAATTATTGAATCTAAGCCTAAAAGAAAAAAACTTGATGCTCAAATGAACTTATGACAGGCAACAACCCACATGCTCTTCAAATGGTGACTAAACTGGTAAATCTGTAAGATGAACTATATGAAATAAAATGGAACTGCTGATACTAACAGCACAGATGGATCTTAAATGCATTATGCTAAGCGAAAGAAGTCAGACTCAAAAGGCCACCTAATGTATGAGTCCCATTTATACGAACTTCTGGAAAAGGCAAAATTATAAGAACAAAAAATAGATCAGTGGTTGCCAGGACTTGGAGTGGGGGCAGGGGGGCACTGACTACCAAGGGGCAATACCGTTCTGTATCTTGACCATGGTGATGCTTACACTGTATGCATTGGTCAAACTACTAGAATTATAGGCCAAAGAGTAAATTTTACCATGTATAACTTTTTAAAAAATTAATCTCAGGGCAAAAAAATTATTTTTTAAAAAGCAGTTTAGATCTGGAAAAGAAAAAAGGCCAACAGCAACAAACTTATTTCCCACCCTTAAGAACAGAGACTACTGCATGTGCAAGTAAAAGGCAGCTCTAACTAAACTGCTTTGACTAACAGTGTATTGTCAGGGTTCTGTGCCAGCACCACTTTCTGTTTCTGCAGTGTTGTCTCTCTGAATCAGACTCTCATCTCTTATCTAACCCAATTTTTCAAATCCTCTCTGAATGCCTCTCTCAATGCTTAGTCTGGGTTTTCTAACCCTGGTTTGTCTAACTGACCGCCTTACATACATAATCCACTTCTGCCTTAACATGCACTCTTGGCATCAACCCATTTCTTCACTCTTGACCTCATGTTAGTACTTACATTACTTCCCTTAGTTCCTGATTCTATCTCAACTTTGTTCTGATGGGTCGCTCTTGATCGTGTCCTCTTCTCAGCCTTCAAAAGGGGGTTCTTACCTATCATGAGTTAAAACTATGAAGAGTAATCATTTCTTCTCTCCTTGAAGTGCTTTAGAAGTGGCAAATTCTAAAGCCTCCCTTGGGAACCCTATGAGTGTTTTTTTCACTCCAATAATATGATGTACTTATTTCTGTCCAACTGAACTCTTGCCTATCTTTAAGTTCTACTTCCTGCTTGGTTTTATTCAAAGACACAGATAAGACGTCAACTTCTTCCTTACAAAAATCATACATCTACTTTAAGACTATTATTAAACTTAATACTATCTTCCTTCTTCAAGGTACATACCTATGATTCCTGCAGCACTGTTTATCACTTAATGCTGTATCTTATGTTCTCTCAAACCTCTCCAGTCTTTCTACAACCCTTTACAAATGAAATGACCAAAACAGGATACTAACAAATAACAGACAATTTACAAATAAATACAACACAATACTAACATGGCCAAAAAAGAATACCCTTTGAACAAAAGCAATCAGTCAACTGTGTTGTGGTCTCTTACATTATGACAGAGGGCAGGAGTAGAAAATAACCACAATCTCAGAACTTCCAAAAGTTTATTCTCTAGCACTGAGCTGCTGTCTCCTCACAAACCAGGAGACCCCCAATCTCCACAGCCATTGAGCATTTACAACCTCTCCACCCCAGGGAAGAAAAAACATCCAAAAAACAAAAACCTCTTCTTACTATGAATTCACTGTAGTTATCTCTCCCAGGCCACGCATGGGGCCTTCACGGGGTCTTAAACTTCTTAGCTATCATCTCATTTCTCTTAGAGCCCAATTGCTGCTATTTAATTATACATGTTAAAACTACCTCTTATAATCTTTTATTTCCTTTAAAGTCAAAGTATCATTTTCCTGAGCTAGAGAAGAGGGAACAAGGTTGAGAAAAGATTAAGCTGGAAAGCAAAAAAACAGAACTCTATTTTTTTAAAAAACTGAATTTAGCTGATAGGATTTGGCTTTCCATAATGTGAGCAAAATACTTACCTTGAAGATAATTAAGAGGCATTTGTGAATTCCAGAAAAAGAAGGCTTTTACCAAAAAAATTAGATCAAAAAACCGGACAGGGCTTCCCTGGTGGCGCAGTGGTTGAGAGTCCGCCTGCCGATGCAGGGGACACGGGTTCGTGCCCCAGTCCGGGAAGATCCCACATGACGCGGAGCGGCTGGGCCCGTGAGCCATGGCTGCTGATCCTGCGCGTCCGGAGCCTGTGCTCCGCAACGAGGAGAGGTCACGGCAGTGAGAGGCCCGCATACCGCAAAAAAAAAAAAAAAAAAAAAACAGACAAAAAACCAAAGCTAATGATAAGAGGAGATAAGAGGCAGGAATTAAAAAAAAAAAAAAAAAGACTGCAGGATACAGAAACAGGGCTATAATCAAGGGAAAAGAAAATAGAAATCTATCCCCAAAAAGGCAGCAGAGCTATGGATGCAAAATATAATTTCATTTTGGGTTTCTTTTTTTTTTTTTTTTTTTTTTTTTTTTTTTTTTTTTTTGTGGTACGCGGGCCTCTCACTGTTGTGGCCTCTCCCGTTGCGGAGCACAGGCTCCGGATGCGCAAGGCTCAGCGGCCATGGCTCACGGACCCAGCCACTCCGCGGCATGTGGGATCTTCCCAGACCGGGACACGAACCCGTGTCCCCTGCATCGGCAGGCGGACTCTCAACCACTGCGCCACCAGGGAAGCCCTTGGGTTTCTTTTTAAAGAAAGCAATAATGTAGCTGTTTGTATTTAGTTTCAGGGAACTGAGAAAAATGGACTTCAGACCATCAATGTACATGGGAGAGTATCAAATATTAAGGGCTTTTATGACAAAAGCTTCTAGAAAATAAAGGACTGAGTCAGGAATAAATAATCATATAAAAGCACCTGTAATTAAACAATACTTTAGGCTTCTACACCTCTCTGGTAACACACTGAACAGGGAGTTATACCATAAAAGTATAGGGAAGAAGAAGCTGTATGAGCTACTTCTAACTCTACCTCTTGGACCCATCTGGATCATGGCAGCAGGTAGCAAAATCCTAAGGTGTTAAAGTACACCCATCACCCAAGACCAAAAACTACTCCCACCCCACCTTGGCTCAATGGTTTTCTCCCACTGTGGTGAGGGTGGTTTTGGAAAAGCTCCTCAAATGCCAGGAAACACTGTAATACAAAAAGAAAAAACAATTCATAAGTACCAAAACTTAACTAACATTTTGGCTTCCCTTTCAAGGAAAACTGGTATAGTGGAAAAAACACCAGTCTAGGAACCAAGAAACCAAGTGTATTCTGCTTGTTGGGCACTCATTCTAAGATGTTTGTGGTACTCCAGGGGATTTGGTGGGGAGGGCACTCACTCACTCACTGCTAAGGGTTACTAAACTAGTAGAATATATGCCAGAAGCTCCCGATGGCCATCTCTGTCACAAATTGGGCTGAAAATGAAGCCATCAGAGAAGCTAGCAGAACTAAGGGATGTAAAGAGACACCTCTGGTGATACAACTGAAGAATCCTCTCCAGTTCCAGCCCTTCCTGCAGATATTTTCTCCCTTAAGTTAGTCTGCAATAGGTTTCTGTGACTTGCAAGTAAGTCTGGCCAATACACTTGGGTTCTAATTCCACACTGAACTTGAGCAAGTCATTCCTCATTTACTGGCCTTACTTAGTTCCTCGTCTATAAAATGGGCTAGATCTGAGGTTTTCAAAACTTTTTTTTAAGCAATAGAACTTTTTAAAACAAAAATCTTATTTTGATATCAAAAACTAAAATGATTTTATTCATATAAATGTATTTTATAAGATCAGATTTACAACATTTACTTCTGACCAAAATCAATAAGAACAACGGGTATTTAAACCTCACCTTGAGACTGAAAATAAAGATGATTCTGTTAGTAGAAATGTATTATCAAATGTACGATATTTATCACATCAATGATAAATGTATGACACTTATCATATCAAATGTATATTTACTATAATCACCAAAGTCAATGAGAACAATGATGTGTTTTGATAAAAATGAAACTTTAAAACTAAAGACTAATGGTAAACGTTGAAAGCTTTTATTAACCTCCCAGGATTCAATTTATTTCTGTACTGTTTTGGTTGCATAGGAGTAAGACAACCCTGATTCAAAATGAATAGTTGCAAAGAACAACATGGTATTACTTATTCACCTGCCTTACCCCATGATATTATTTAATTGAAGGTAGAAAAAGCTTTTAAGTTCTGCACAAAAAAAACCTAACAGCACAAGATTTTTAAAATAGATATTCAATTGGTTAAAATTTAGTACATAATACAGTTCAGCATTCATGGGTATTGGTTTTTTCTTTTTTAATGATTTAAACCTCATTTAAAAATCAAATCTGAATCAAATGTTTACAGATTCCAATTAGTATCTTCACAGAACTCTAATAAAACAGCTAATCTCTAAACTCTATTAAGAAGGTTTTTAGTCAGATTCACATACACTCACTACCCATCAGAAATTGTAATGAAGCAAATATAAAAAGTTATAATTCCTCTTTTTTTATAATAAGCCTGCTTTAAAGGAAAGAAAAATTTCACCAATTCCTATTCACAATCTTAGAGAGTTATGAATACAGACAAATAATAAACTGGGTCAAATAAGACTATTACAATAATCTATTCAATCTTATTGAGAACCAACTTGATGGGGCAGATCATAGAAGGTGCTATAAAACATTCATTATGTAAGAGTGCCTGCTTTACAACTGAGATGAATAACTCTCCATGCCCAACCTCAAGAAGATAACAGTCTAGCAGAGGATACAATACAGCTGACCTTGAACAACACAGGTTTGAACTGCACGGGTCCACTCATACATGGATTTTTTTCAACATTAAATACTACAATACTACACGATTGCAGTTGGTTGAATCAGGAGATGCAGAACTGTGGATTCGCAGAAACAGTGTATACCAAGGGATGACTATAAATTATACTTGGGATTTTCGACTGTGCAGAGGGTCAGTGCCTCTAACCCACGCATTGTTCAAGGGTGAACTTTACATTCATTCATTCAACAAGAGTGTCTCCTCAGTGCCACCAGCCACTGTGCAAGAAACAGGGGTTAAAAAGTGAACAATACACATACTGTCCCTACCCTCTTAAGTTCAGACTTTAACCTAAAGGCAATAGATAACCAATGAAGATTTTAAACAGAGATATGATTAGATTAACCTTTCTGAAAGATGGTTGGCTACTATAAACTGGAGATACTAAGCCCCAGGATAGAGAAACCAGTTAGGAACTACTACAGTGCTGACAAAGTAACGGGAACTCAAAAGATGGAACAACAAACTCAGCTGAAGTATGTGAAAACAAAAAAACTTCAGAGGGTAATGCTGCAGCTCAATCTTAAAAAACAAGGAGTACGCAGACAAGTAGAGGGAGTTTGTGCAATAAGAGAAAACCATAGGAAAGGCATGTCTGGGAAACCTCAAGTATCAATAGTTCCTCACAGTGGGTCTTGAGTGAGGTGAAATCATTGCTAGAAAGGCAGATTAAGGAAAAGATAGTAAAGGATATTTATAACAAAGAAACATGTCCAGGACACTGGGGAGTGCTTTTAAGCAGGGTGATAACATGACCAGGCTTACATTTTAGAAAAATTCTTCCAGGGACAGTAGCCTGAAGAAGATGACAAGAAGTCTAACCATCCAAAAAAAAATGTGTGCTTGACAACAGATAAACTATCTCAAAGTCCTAATCTAACTAACAATTTATCATGACAACCAAATATGGTCCAAGCAAGTACTCTGAGCTTTAGAAACCAAGCAACTAGTACCAAGTTCAGGCCACAATGTATTTTGACATGGCTCTGAAACCAAAAAAAAGGGACATTTCTGCAGATAAAATACTAAAAATGTAACAATGGCAAAAGATAAATGAATGAAGAGGAAAAAACAGCAACTAAGAAAACAAGGATATAACAGAGAAAATTTTACTTCAGGTAAGAGTTACTTCCACTTGCCAATTACATACAGATTCACTTCTTCTATGTAATAATAAATTGTGGTTCCAACAAGCAATTCAAAAGCCAAATTTAATTTAATGCATAACACTTAAGAAAATAACCAAACAAAAACTAGATTAGAAACAGCAAACTATAACAGAGGACCAGCTCTATACTAGCTAGCTAGCTTCTCACTGCTTAAAAAGAAATCTCTCCCTGTCTGGCTGGTCCCTGAAGCATACCAACTAAAAGGGTACGGTAAGGTGAGGTGAGGTGAGGTGGAATAGGGCAGGGTGGGTAAAGGAGGACTTGCTCTTTCACAAAGGTTCCTTATCAATGAACTAGACGAGTTCCTAAATGCTTTCATTCCAATTCTCTTTCTTAATATAACAAATATAACTCAGATTCAAACATGCCAACAGATAAAACGAAGAATCCAATTATTTTATCTTAAGAAAATGAATCCTACCTTTCCGGGGTCATCCTTGGATCGAGGCACTTTAAGGAAACACTTGTTCAGTGACAGATTATGTCGTATGGAATTCTGAAATTAAAAAAGAAAGAAAAGCCATAAGGTCATTGGAATCCAAAAACCAAAACCCCCTTTAAAAACAGAATCAGAAACCTAAATATCTCTATGCACCGGAATACAATTACAAACGGAATAAGTTTTTTAAATGAGCTTCAAATTTAAACCTTTCTGATTTTCAAATTATGAATGCTACAAAGGGGAGTAGTTATTGAAAAAGACAGTTTCTAGTGCATTTTGCAAAACTCCAAATAATGGACTATATGTCCCATTTTAAATGTTTAGTAAGACCTTTCAATGATGCAGGAAGATGTCTGTGACTAACGTTAAATACCAAATATAAAATTGTATGCATATTATGATTTTAATTGTGATATATATTTATTAGCTAATTTATTTATTCTTGGAAACAAGCCATAATGCAAAATGCTAAGAGTTATTCTACATGGAATTATAAGTGATGATTATTTTCCTCCATTCACTTTTCTGCAATGTTCAAATGATTTACAAGGCACATGTGTTACCACTTTTTAATGAGTTTAAAAAGTTATAAACAAAAAAATTCCACTGCTCCATTACAAGAGTACATAAAAACCAATTAGGTTCTCACTACAATATTTAAGAAAGAAAACCACATGGGAAGACACTGACTAGAGAAGCCAGCAAGAACACGTAGGTTCCTCAATGTAGCAAGAAAGAATAAACAACTTGGATGGAAGGAAAACGCACTTAGAGACCTGGAGAATCTGTGAAACAGGAAATCTTTCATCAATAAACAGGACTATGCCACAACTTTTACAGAAAATACCCAAAGGCCATTTCTTCTTAATTAAATGCTCTAAAATCCATTTCATAATTTTGTTTGTTCCAAAATGGCCAGGTATCTGGTGGAGGGGCTCCAATTGCATTTAGCCACTACTTAGAATTGGATATTGGGCAGGGGGTTATATTTTGGCATAATGTCATTTTATTTTTAATATAAAATTTGGAACTCTAACAATGCCTACATTAAAACTTGCCTCTCATGAGGCAATCTGGGATTAAAGAAGTTTTTAAAAGATGACCAGAGAATGTAAATTCAAGCCTATCTTATTACCAAACATCAATTAAAACTTATGAATGGGAGTTCCACCTCTACCTGGAATGTAAACAGCTACAAAGACTGATGATCCCTCCCAAACAATGAGAAACCAATGGGTAAGCCAAAAAAAAAGTCTATTTTTAAGCCACATCAGAGAGCTGAGGTTGCAAAGCAGCCCAACAAATAAAATTCCTAAGAGGAATAAGCCCATTCAAGGAGAAAGGGGACAAACTGTCTCACTTTTTGGCAGAATATGGGAGAAAGAGGTGGCCACCATTCAAGCACCCAAGAAATTAGCTAAAATTTGCAAGGCCAAGCATGGTATCAGTTTAGAGTAGCAAGGATCCCAGACACAAGGGATATTTCCACTCACTCTCAAGCTCAGAAGAAGCTCTTGGACCTTCACCGTATGCTCACAAGAAAGACTGGGGGCAGGAAAGGAAAACAGAGAAAGTCTCCTTCGTGGCATAAGCAGGAAGGAGGTAACTGATGGCCACAAGGGGAAAAAAAGCCACACCACCTTCTACAGATCTTACAAAGCAAAAAACTTAAGTTTGAGGTAGGGGTAGCAAAACTTCTCACCCATAGGGCTCTGGCAAAGATTACTTCTGAGGAAAGAATGGAAACAAAGCCCTTCTGCCTCTAGGGAGGGATAGGAAACACTTTCCCAGGATACAGGCAAAGATCCACTGATGGAGGAAGCAAAATCCTTTCACCTATGGGACAAGTGTCAGAAACTACCCAGGGGCCAGTATCCTACACCAATACACCATGCTGAGGTGGAGGGTGACTCTAGCTGGGAAAGGGACAGGAAACTCCCACGCAAAGGTAACTGGATAAGCAAAGATAACTAACCTGGCTGAGGGAAAAAAAACACTGAAAAAGCCCCACCAGTCCAAGGGCCTGAATAAGACTAAGGCTGGATCAAGACACCCCCCCCCCCAAAAAAAAAACACCAGCCCCTACCACAAGCCCAGCAGTGAATAACAAGTAATGACAACCTTCAGAGAGAGGAGGGGCAGGAGCATGGACAGAGACCCCTATCTGTAGCAAGGTGGGCAGAGACAGCTAAGCCTAAAGAGAAAACAGGAAAACTGAGAAAACCCTACAGCACCCAAGCCTCCCACACCAAGCACAAGGTAACAGGAGTCTACTGCACGAGGAATGTAAAGTCTGTGGTATACTAAAGGCAAAGATACCAACAACAAAACCCAAATCCAGCTCAACTACTGATGAGTGTAATTTGACTCCCCACACAAATGGCCTATGAAAAAAGATGCTTGTCCATTTACAGGTACAAATAGTATTTACCTCTATCTCTACCATTCTTCTACGCATGTAGCTGGAACTCAATCAAAGATTGCAAGACACGTGGAAAAGCAAGAAAAAAGAAAAAAGCCCACTGTCAAGAGATAATCAACAAAACCCAACTGAGAGATGACGCAGATGTTAAAAATATCAGACAAGAACTTTTAAAAAGCTATGACTAATATGTTCAGGCACCAAGTAGAAAAAAGTGCACAACTTGCATAAAGAGATGGGGAATTTCAACAGAGATGTGTAAGCTATAAGAAAGAGTCAAATGTCAATGACAGAAATAAAAAACATGATAAAAGATAAAGGATTCCCTAGATGGTTCATCAGTAGACTGGACCCAATTAGGGAAAGGCTCAGGTATCTTGAGGCTAGATCAACAGAAATTATCCAAAATAACACACATGCACGTGGGCATGCACATATACACAAATACAAAAAAAAAAAAAAGATCATCCAAGAACTGTGGAACAATACACGTAATTAGAGTCCCAGAAGGAGAAATGGAAAAGAATAGGGTAGAAGAAAAATTTGAAGATGTAACAGACAAGAATCATCCAAAAGTAATGCAGGACATCAAATCACAGATGCAAGAATTTCAGAGAACACCAAGCAGAAGGAATTAAAAATCCACACAACTATATTCATTATAGCCCAAAAGCTGAAAATCAAAATTAAGAGAACATCTTGAAGGGCAGCAAGAGAAAAAAAAGAAAGATTATGCACAGAGAAATAAAGATTAGAATTAAAGCGATGTCTCAAAAACCATGCAAGTTAGAAGACAACAAAGTGACATCTTTAAAACACTAAGAGAAAAAAAAAGTCAGTTTTCTATCCAGTGAAAATATCTCTGAAAAATGAAGGCAAAATAAAGACTTCTAGACAAACAAAAGCTGAAAGAAGTCATTTCTTGTACCGCCAGTTGGCTGGCAATATTGGAAGGAAGCTCTTCAGGCAGAAGTATGATACCAAATGGAAACCTGGATCTACAAAAAGAAATGAAGAGTTCCAGAAACTGTGAAAATGAAAGCAAATTTTAAAAATCACTTTTTCTTATCTGTAATGCCTTTAAAAGATAACTGTCTAGGGCTTCCCTGGTGGTGCAGTGGTTGGGAGTCCGCCTGCCGATGCAGGGGACACGGGTTCGTGCCCCGGTCCGGGAAGATCCCACGTGCCGTGGAGTGGCTGGGTCCGTGAGCCATGGCCGTTGAGCCTGTGCGTCCGGAGCCTGTGCTCCGCAACGGGAGAGGCCGCGACAGTGAGAGGCCCGCATACCGCAAAAAAAAAAAAAGATAACTGTCTAAAGCAAATATAACAATTATTTATGAGATTTATAACATGTAAAAGTAAAATGTACAATAACAATAACACAAAGGTTGGCTCAGGGGAATTAGAAGTACAGCTGACCCTTGAACAACACGGGTTTGAATTATATAGGTCCACTTATATGCGGACTTTTCCAATAAATACATACTACAGTACTATACAATCCAAGGTTGGTTGAATCTGCAGATGAGGAACCATGGATATGGGGGGCCAATTGTAAAGTTATACATTCAACTGTGCAGGGGTCAGCGCCCCTTAGTCCCCGGGTTGTTCAAGGGTCAACTGTGTAAGGTTTATAAAGTTCTTACACTATACATAAAATGGTATAATGAAGGTAGAGTGTGATAAGTTAAAGATGTGGGTGGTAAACCCTAGAGTAATCACATCCTAAAACAAAATTTAGGAAGAGGTATAACTAATAAAATAACAGTGAAGATAAAATGAAATCATAAACAATACTCACTCCAAATCCAAAAGAAGACAAGGAAAAGAAGGAACTAATCAGAAAAATTACCCATCTAAAAAGTTCAAGATGGGAAAAAACCAAAATCAAGATGGTCAGAAGAAGAAAGCAAAATGGTCATGTTTTCTAAATGGCTTCAGAGTGGAAGAACACATCTCTACTTAGATCTTCCTCCTCTACAAAAAGCTTAAAAGCTGGAAATCTTCAAGACTCTGCCACTGTCCTTTTTTCACTTCTACATTTGCTGCCTGGGCAATCTCATCTACAGCCATGGCTTCAATAACCATCTGTGACCTTTCTCCTGAGTTAACATGTATTCTCAACAATCTACTAGACATCTCCAGAAACACCTCCAACTCAACATGTTTAAAACTAAACTCAATCTTTATTCCCAGTGCGGTCTTCTGCCAGTTTTCCCTTCTCTATTTAAAGACAGTTATTCATATAACTGTTCCAATCAGAAACCTGTAAGACTTCCTTAACTCCTCCCTCCTTCTCACCATCTAAAACAAATCTGTCACCAAATCTTGTAAGTCTACCTTCAATCTACCTACTTTATTCCATCTCTTCTGTTACTACCTCAGTCCAGGACACCAGTCTCACCAAAACTAGTACAACAGCTTCCTAACTGATGTCCACCCTCTACCTTCCTCTCTTTACCCCTCCTGCACCATTCTCTACCCAACAGACAGTTACCTCTTCACAAGGCAAATCTGACATTACTGCTTCAATTAAAACCTTTCAGTAACTCCTCATTGCACTTAGGATAAAACCTAAAATCCTTAAAGCCTCCACAAGACTCTTCATAATCTCACCCTATCCTGCTGTCATGCTCTCTATACTAACCCCCTCCAATGGTCTCTCTCACCTCTAGGCTTTCCATTTATTGCTCCCCCTGTGAAAGTTACTGCTGCCAGCCTTCCTCCATCCCTTTCACCTAACTGAGTCTACTTAACTTTCAATTCATTCTTGGTTTAAACATTAGTTCTTTAAGGAAGTCCTTTCTGACTTTCATAAATTATTAGCTTAGGCCAAGTGTGCATTTCTCACCACACAGTAATTTGTTTAATGGTCTTCCTCCTCCATACTGTATTCTATATCAAAATGTAAGTAGGCTCCATAAGGGTAGGGATCCTGTCTACCAACTCAGAACCTAGAGTATAATGCTTTTCATAGGGGAATCACAAATCTGTTGGAAAAAATACCAAAAGCATATTTAGAAAATAAAAACACCCGGAGAGATATGAGAGCCAAGACATGTATTTACAACACATAATGAAGAAAAGAGATGACTTCAGACCTCACAACTTGGGGAGACACTACCTCTAACAACCCTAAGAAAAGAAGTTGGGGGCTTCCCTGGTGGCGCAGTGGCTGAGAGTCCGCCTGCCGATGCAGGGGACACGGGTTCGTGCCCCGGTCCGGGAAGATCCCACATGCCGCGGAGCGGCTAGGCCCGTGAGCCATGGCCGCTGAGCCTGCGCGTCCGGAGCCTGTGCTCCACAACGGGAGAGGCCGCAACAGTGAGAGGCCCGCGTACCTCAAAAAAAAAAAAAAAGAAAAAGAAAAAAGAAAAGAAGTTGGGAGAGTAGAGGTAGAGATAACTAGGATGTCAGAGAGTAAGCTGGAGAAAAATAGCCCGGGTTAAATAACTGATAATGGCATATTGCTTGGCCTTGAAAACCCAGCTTCAAAAGTAGTTTCTCAAAAGTACAGTCTACTTACACCAGAATCACTTGAGATGAATTTTAATGCAGATTCCTAGGATCTAAGATGACTAATTCAAAATCTCTGGAGTTGTGACCCAGGAATCTGAATTTAAAAGCACTCTCACTGACTTTTATTTTCACTTGAGTTTAAACTGGCATCTCTCATTCAAATCAACCACCACATTCCCACCTTTATTTCTCTTCTCCCACTGTGAGAGCCCTGACTCCCCAAAACACTAATATATGTACTCATTTGTTCTATCCTACCATGAACATAAGATTGTTTCAGAATTGCTCCCAACTTCTTTTCTTGTGGTTATACAAGGTAGAGAGACTGCCTCTAGCAAATTACCATTCCAAAGACAAATCTACTAAATGAAGTCCATAATTCTTTTGTAATTCTTTTCAACCTTGGTATGCTCTTTTCAAAACTTCTTGAATTTTTCTGTGTGATTATGTTATACATTTGATATAAGGCTTATTTATTTCTACTTATATTCAGTTTTAAGGTTTTCTTTTTTCATCCTTTTTGACTTCCTAACATATTTTTTGAATGTGTAAAACACTTAAATGTTTCAAAACTCAAAACTATATAAAAAGGTACACTCACAATCTTATTCCCTTCTCTATCTCTTCTACCTCAGTTCCGTCCATCCCTATAGGTAACTATGTTTACTATATTTCTAGTTTATTATTCCTAACTTTCTTTTTACAATAATAAGCAAACACATAATACATTCTTATTTCTCTTTTTTCTTCACATAGAAAAGTAGAATACACCCCCACATGCCCATACCACTCTTTTATATTTTTCTTTTTATTACCCTAAATTCCAGTAACTTAATAGGTTAATTTTCTTTAGTAAGGTGAATAGCACAAAAAAAATTCCTTTTCCTCTAGTTCAGATTACAAAATCATTCAATTATGGAAATTCAAAGAGTTTTTATAACTCTTATGGACTATTCAAAGAATTGTTTTTAATACGTAATCTCCCTTCAATGCCCTGGCACAAAATGAAAGGGAGTTCATCTAAATATTAAAATTCTATTTGAATCCTTTTAAGTGACCACGACAACATTTTCTCCTCTGGGTGACTTTAGTTGGCTCTACATTTCTGGAAAGGTGGTTGACAACTGCTTTAGGATCTTTCTTCCATCCTCTCTTCAAACAATAAAAGCTAACTTCACAAGTTCTATATGACCTTCCATTTTCACCTAACCCATCTCTTCCATACCTGAAGAAGAAACAGTAAGCAGCAAGTTGTACAAGTAATGCTAAACAAATCTTAGGACAGTGAATGGGAACTAAAACATGAAAACAGAGATAGGACCTGAGCAAAGGAGAAGATAAACCACTTTCCATTTGTCTCCATGTGAGATATTCAAAATATTTCTATGTTTACAAAAATAAAATTTAAAGTAATGATGGCAAGTTCTAGGCTCCTAAAATTGGGTGGAAGAAACTTTTTTAAAAGAATAATTATGAAACAGCAATCCCTGGGAATATTAAAGGTCTGCCTAAAGCAACAGACTGGACTAGATAATCTCCTTGGCGTATCTTTTAGTTCTAAAAAGCAACATTATCCTTCTCAACCTATTCCCATTTTTCGCTTTCCATCCTTCCTTCTTCATTACATCCAAACCATGTATCTTCCAGATGAAACTGTATCACCACTTCTAAACCAGTTTCAGACCATAACTTGGGGTGGCCAGCAGCAAGAAATCCAGCAGACTGAATCTGGCACTCTCAAGGTGGACTTAGATGAAACAAGATCCCTGAACAAAAATCTGTAAGTTCTATAATAGAGTTATTAATAAAACATATGGAAACACAAAAGATTAATTCTATAGGGAAAAGAGAGATTACATATGAGCTTAAAGAATAAACAGAATAATGCCAACTGGACAAAGGGCAAGAGAAAGTCCAAGGACAAGTAAGAGAAAAACAAAAGCAAGAAAAATCAAAATATTTATTTCTAGGACAACTAATAGGCTGGAATATGTAGAAGAAACAGTACATGAGAGGGAACTAGCAAAAAATAAAGCTAGGAAAGAAAGCTGGGACCAGGATTCTGGCTTTCATTCAAGCTGCATTTATTAAGGCTTACTAAATGGAAGTACTGTGCTAGTGCATGGAATACAGGAAACTATACAAAAGAAATCCCTTCCCATAAGGCACTTGATTATCTGGCATGATACACAGCACACATCACTGGTGCACAGTAATTCAGTAAATGCCTTTAATAAGTATATTCAAACAAAAAAGACAAAGGTGTTGAGACATGAAAGCTTAAGAGAAACAAGGGGAACTACCAGCTGATGGCAGACCTAAAGCTCTGTTAAGTCCCCTTTTTCCACATGCACACACACAAATGCACACACACAGACAGACACACAGCACACAACTGGATAACTCCTACATAAGAATATGAATGTAAAATGTGCAGATACAAAAGAAAACTGAATTATTTGTCATATAACATAGATTAGGTAGGTAACTAATTTGAAGGTTCCTCAAAAAGCTTAGATGAGGAGCTAAGGCTTCTTTAAGAAGTAGCTGATTCTAGAGCTGAGGCAGGAAAGATACGAGATGAGCCTGGAACATCTTGTGGTGCCAGAAAGTTAAGAAGTGGTAAATAACCAAAAGAACTGTACCATATCAAAGGGCACAGGAGCCAACCTGTAAGAGCTCCCAATGCCAAAAGCAGCAAAAATCTGAGCAACAAATAACGACAGCACAAAAAATAAAATAAATATCCATGAGTGCATACTATTACAAATATACGATTGAATAAATAAGTAAAAGGGGAAGAAGGGACAAAGCTTCCATATTAATTGGGAAGAATCCCAATTAATATAGAAGGAATAACGGAAAAGAGAAAACCACCACTAGAAAACAATAAAAACTGCTGTAATGATCTACCAATGAACACTAAAATTAATGAACAAAAATTTCAGAAAAACAGGGTATTGCATGCTGTCAAAGTATTTCCCCCAAAACATTTCATAATTTACAAAGTGATAAATAGTAATTTTATAGTGGAGAAACCTGGCAGACACCACCTTAACCAAAGAACCATGGTGAACATTACCAGTAATAAGACATACTGACATCAAGTTCCCCCTGATATGACTGATAGACAGAGAAGGGCACATCACCTCTGCATTATTCTTCCCCAAAATGCATTACTTCAATCTAACCAAGAAAATATCAGACATATCCAAACTACAACTACTATTTCTTTTGTATAGTTTTCTACAAAATACCTGACAAGTACTCTTCAAAAGTGTCAAGGTCATAAAAGACAAGAAAAGATTGAGGGGCTGTTACAGATTGGAGAAGACTAAGGAGACATACAAATGACAGCTAAATGTAATGTGGGATCCTAGATTAGATCCTGAATTGAATCCTAGAACGTAAAAAAACATTAGTGGGAAAAACTGGTGAAATCTGAACGAAGTCTGTAATTTACTTAGCAGCTAACAGTACTGCTTAGTCAAAAATATTAGTTTCTTAGTTTTGATAATGGTACTATGGTTATATAAGGTGTTAACAAAGAGGAATTGATTGAAGGATATATGGGAACCCTTTGTACTACTTATAAAACTCTTCTATAAATCTAGAATTCCTTCAAAATAGTTTTTTTTTAAAATCTTTGATGATAAAAACAGTACTAGTTGCAATGCTATACTGTTTTTTTTTTAAACCTCAGACACACTATCAACTTAACTGACCTGTGGGTATTGTTTTCTAGTGAATGCTACGTTATCTCTACTCCAATACTTTATGCTATGTCAGTCCTCTAATATAAGAAAGCTCTAACAAATTAATATTCTACCCAAAATAAAGTTATTCATCTAATTTAAAACACTTAATTTCCTTTTTTAATCCTAAAAATGACTAGTAATCAGAATTTCATCTTTAATTATATAAGCCTCCACAAAGCTTTATCTTCAATAAAAGCCAGTATTGTTATTGTTTACAGCATAAAAATAAAAATTTAAATAAAATCCTTACCTTCCATCCACTGCCAGCCTCTCTATAATATGGGAAGTTATCACAAATCCACTGGTAAATCTCACTTAGAGTCATTTTCTTTTTGGGTGAGCTATTAATTGCAAATGTAATGAGGCTGGCATAACTGTATGGAGGCTTCCCATCTTTGTGCTGTTGGACTTCTTCCTGGTCCAGGGTTGTATTTGGGTCAAGAAGTGTATTCTTCTTGGAAATTCCTGTTCCATGTGCATTTTGTGTAGCATCTGATTTTTGGATGGCTGCTCTCATGGTGAGCTGTGGTAACCAGTCCATAGATGTTAGGCTGCTCTCCAGTTCAGATGTCATCCTGAAGGTAAATAGACTCCTTAGTCAATATCAAGGAAAGAACCCCTGCTTCTCAAAATATCCAATATTCACAAATCTAGGAGTTCCAAAGTGAGGGAAAGCCTGAGTTAAATCTGGAGGAAAAAGATTGAGTATATTAATGACCAAACCAAATATTTAAGGGATCAACATTTCCAATCTTTTTTCTTAATTTCTTCCTCTCCAAACACAACAAATTTGGTTTTAAACTGTTTAAGAGATAGAACAGTGCATACACACAAAGTGATTCTGAGGCCAGTTTTCTTAAAAAGACTATCTGTCACTTTAAACAGGGAGACAGGATCATAGTATGAATAAATCTGTCTGCAGTCCAGCTCTTTACTCACCAACACTGCAGGCCCTTTTAAAACTTAAGATTGTATATCTGGCATTTCTCTTACACAAATTTTAGAGAAATCATACAAAAGAATACCAAAATTAAAGTGTAGGCAAGAGGTCAGAGAAGTAACTGAGAAATAAGCACAGGAATTTACATGGAGGAAAGAAGGTAAAGTTGGGCAGGTGGGAGATAGGAAGAGTAAAGCAGGGGAGACAAGAATAGCAAGGAGACAAGCTAGCTGGGGGAGTTGACTGAAAAAAGAAATGCAAACTCAAGGACACTGATGAACTAGAGAAAAGGAGAATAGGCAGTGCCAGGAAGTTTAAAAAAAAAAAAAGTCAAAGAACAAGCTTAAGAAAACTAAAGATCCGGGAGTGTAGGATATGAGATAAAATCACATAAATGGACAGCAAGAAAAGAAGCATTAAAAACTCAAGGACAGGCTTACAAAAACATCCATCCAGTGATCTGGATTCTGTAATCTATTTCTCTCCAAGGCTGAAAAATTCAAACCATTATCACCCAAAGAAAGAAAAAAGAAAAAACAACATCTGCCAGGTTAACACATATTCTGGAGAAAGAAGGAAGCTGCTCTAAGAATGGAAGATAAAAATATAGAAACAAAGATTGACACCTCACACTGGAATGGCGAACTTTCAACAAAAGGTACAAACTTTCCTATCCTGGGATCAAAAAAGCAGGAGAAGTGAGCCAGACGACAAAGTAGAGAGGAATGAAAGGCTTCTAAGTGATACAAAAATAAAGGGAAAAAGAAAACAAAATAAGAAACTTAAAGTATCTCAGTAAAAAGAAAAAAGTTGTGGCTAAGAATCCCATATATACCCTTCATTCCAAGTGGCTGCAGGCAAAAAGCAACCTGGAGTATGTGCTTAGCATCTGAACTTCTGGGAGGCAATGTAGAATTAATAAAGAACACAGGCTCTGGAGTCAGGCAGACCAGAATTCAAGTACTTATTCTACCAGTTACTATCTGTGAGACTATGAAAGTGTTACTATCTCTAAACCCCATCTCATCTGTAAAATGAAACAATAATAGTACCTACGGTTAAAGTATTACTTTGAGAAATAAATGGGATAACTTATGCACAGAAGAAACATTCAATAAGTATTAGTTAATAATATTATTCTAGGAGTATCTTGGGATGGTACTAATGAACTATAAAGTAAATAAGATTAAGCAATAGCAATTATAAATCAAGAGATAGCCATGAGGATTCTATCTGCATTGCCAGTAGAATATTAACTACTGGCAATGCAGATAGAATATTTTCCAATATTTTGATTAACAGTTTTACATTTTTCATTTTCCCTCCCCATCTCTGCTGTATGCATTCCTCTGAAACCTGAACTTTAAATTCCTCTATACAGCACCTTGCTCTACAATCTCAGCCAGAAACGCTTGTTCCCATCATGAAATAAGTTATAGAAACTTGTGGAATAAGAAGGAAAGATTAATTTAGAGATCACAGAATGTCAAAGAGTGGGCAAAGTACCCTACAGATTAGAGAACAAGGCCTCCAATCTAAAGATGAAAAACTAAGGTCTACTGAAGTTAAAGACTTGTCCAAATTCACACAAATAGTTAACAGCGGAACTAATACCAGAGCTCAGATCTCCTGATGCCCAATCCAGCAATTTTACCATACCTTACCTGTAAAATTAAAATAATAGTACCTACCTCTCACTGATATAAAGTACTCAGAACAGCGACTGGCAAAGAGTAAAGAGTCAATAAATGTTAGCTACTGGTGGTGGTTATAGCAGTAGTTGCTGCTATTATTATTCACATTTTATTCTACGAACATTGGCTATTATTATACCATGCTATCATCCTATTTGCCTCAATTAAGTCTCCACTGAGTAGCTTTATTTTGTTCAAATTCCCAAAGCAGCCAGTCACATACATTTTCAAAGATAATGTAAAAGTACATTCCAAATTGGAATATAGCTGATACAGCAGATGCTCCCTGTTGAGAACCATCTTTAACTTCTGTTTCCTTCCCCCAGTGCCACTGAGACGTTAGGAGAGTCTCAGTAATATAACATGAACACACACTAAGTAGGTACTTAATACTGTTATAAAAATAAACAAGAATTTATACTTACACACGTGTACAAGGCTATCCTAGAGTAAAATTTTATACACACAGCAAGTATGATAAAGTTTCTGTCCTCTAGAAACCTGTACTCCAATTAGGAAGGTCAAACACAAGAAAGAGCTGGAAAAGAGCTCTGGGTGCTGCAATGGCTCAGAAAAAGGTGGAGGACAACATGGGCTGCAGCCTTAAGAGGTAGAGAAGGAAGAACTTCAGCTAAGACTTAAAGAAAGTTCAGATCTAAATAGGCTGGAAAGAATTTGGTGCCTAGCCATCAAAGGCATCATGAATAAGAATTATTCATTGAAGTAGAGTATAAAAATCTTTCTTAATTTTAAAATCTGAAAAAGCAGGGCTGCTGTTTTCTTTGCAATTTGTTAAATTTTACATATTCTTGGTAGTGAGGTAAAAAGTGCCTCTATTGTTGCTGCTTAGGCTGGTTATTGCAGTGGCTCTCCACTGAGAACACAAAAAGTGACCATTAGATTTGACCAGATCATCAAGTAACTTTAGAAAGAAACCTCTTAGTGGAATGGTGATGACAGAAGTCCACTTGTATAAGAGAACAGATGGTGGCAGATTTAAAAACAGCATGGGAGGCTCTGAGGAATCTGGTTATGGAAATCTGGTTAAGAAATGTCAGGCCCTCATTACCTCACCTCATTCCAAAAGCTTCCTAGCTGGCCTCCTAGGCTCTGATTCTTCACCACTCCTCCATGTTAATTACCTCCAGAGTCCATGTATATACTCCAAGAGAAACGCCAGCAATGTTTTCATGTCACTGTGCCCAAAAACTTCAAATGGTTCCCCTTCTCGTATTATACTAAATCTGAATGCCTCAACTACTTTAGCTTCATTAACCTTTTATTAATCCTTCTCTATTAATTCCTAGAGCAATTATAACCTCAGTTTGGCTTTACCATGCTGTTTCACATGTATAATTGGAACATAAGCTTTCTACCCTCACTCCCTTTTCCCCCACCTCCCCATTGAAGATAGTGACCATACACTAGTACTTCAGATGCTACCCAACACCATGCCAGGTACACATTATCTGAAAAATAACACAGTATTTGGATAAGGAATGAGTCTTCCTCTCTGGAATGCCTTTTCCTTCCCACTCTGCCTAGCTGGCTTCTACTTTTTCATCAAGACTCAGACCAAACACCTCCCCCTCCAGAAAGCCTGATCAATCCACTCTTCCCATCCTCCATCTCCTAAATTGAACTAGATCCTACCCCCACTGACTATAAATACTTCTATCACAGAACTTACACAGAATTAAATTACCTTTATCTACCTCTCTCCCATGAGGCCATGAGCTCCTTAGAAGAAGGAACTTTCTTATTCTTTTCTGTTCCCACAATGCCTAGGAACACAGTAGATAAAGAGTCAATAAATGGTGGCTAAATGATTGAAACAGTGACTAGCCAATGAAGGTATGGGTGTGCTGCTCCCCAAACAAGACCAAACATTTAAAAGCGAAAAGAGGTGAAAGAGGACTCAATAGTATGAGGTAAGGATAACCACAGGATCAAAGTCCTTTATGAACTGGAAAAAAGCAAGACTCAGCACAGACTGAAAAGTTAGCAATACAGAGGAACACAGAGAGTTCTACTGGAAAAGTAGAGAAAAATGGGAAGATGGAAGCCAAAGATAAGAAGATAATGTTACTTGTGGGATAAACCAAGGCATGAAAAAATTATGTCTGAAGTTCTTAAATCTATGATGGTATCTATTGCTTAAAAGAATAAGGAATTTTTTCTTTATACAATGAAAAGGTAAAGAGCATCCAGATATAACAACTCCACACTAATTTATGACATAAGAGGAGGGAGGGGGTTCTGACCTCACTTAATGAAATTCTGCCACTGATACGATCCCAAATATGCATTTTAGCTACTTTAGCACATTGCTTGGTTTCCCTCTGTAACTTCCCTAACAACTGAGGAGTAGCCATGGCTTACACAGAAAGTTTTCAACAGGATAAAAAGGTGGGAAATGGGTAGAGATATTGCTGGCTTTCCTAAATGGAGGTAAGACGAAGGCATCAAGGAAAATAAAGTAAGAATAATGAGGGTAATGATGATGTGACCTAGATATTCCTGAATCCTCTCCCTCCCTTCCTAGCACTTGGCATTTTGTCTTAACACTTGGCATGTGAAAAACTGAGCAACTGAGAACTCAAAAGAAATCCTTGTAATTACCACAGCAGTAATTCTGATCACACACATCTCAGGGGGTCAAAAAATACCTATATTTAAACATAATATACATATATAAAAAACATAATTCCTGTTACTGCATCTCAGCACCCAAGGCAGCCAGAAGCAAGGTCTATGGCAGAGACCACTAACTGCCACTTAATATCTGTTTTGCCCTTCTTCCTTAGGAATACAATCCCAATTTTATTCTGGATGGTATTATGCCTTTTGCCCTTCCTGCTCTCTGGAATGTGGATACAATAGCTATTGCTCCAACAGTCATCTTGGACCATAAGGTGACCTTTGAGAATGGAAGCCATACACTGAGGACATGGGAGCAGAGAGAAGGGATCTGGGTCCCTGATTTTTTTGGTGAAGCAATTGTGAAGCTGCCACCCCAGCCCTGAACTGCCTACCTTCCAGACTTTTTATGTGTTTAACTACTATAAAAAGACCTCTACCAGCAGGTGAACGCAATTCCTAACAAACATGGAATGTGGGACATGGAAGTGAGGTGATACAAGTAACAGGACCTAAAATAAGACACTCTCTTAGAGGAGTTGTTGAGGTAAACATTAAGAACTCTAATACTGCAGGATGGAAAGCTGGTTACACTTATTCAAGAGTGACAAAGGATTTGGTCAAATTGTCACCTACTGTAACTGGAAAACAAACCATATGCCAACTGAGGCTATACAGCAAGGAGAGAAATACTATAGGAAAAAATGAGAATATTGGCATGTGTTGGCTCCTTCTAGCCGCTTAAAACAAAGTCCTAAAAGGGAAATAAACTTCAATTACAGTTGCAAGCAGAGAAAATGCAGGTTTGCTAAGGGAGGTACTCCCTGCCTATGGCCTGCAATTCAAGCTAAAATTCCTATAATTTAAAGCCCTACACGGTTGAAAAAAACACCAACTGCTTCTGAAGTAGCAAACTGAAGTAACTGAGTGATAGCTGCAAAACTACAGCCTTAGCAGTAGAGAAGACTGGTGTCTTGCCACACAAAAGCAATGTTGTGAGGGTGCTGACTTTCCACTCAAGACTATCACTTCAAATGGCCCCACCCAGAGCCATCATTCCCTCAGGAGCTAAAAGAGGTGAATGAACTTGGATGGGGGAAAATATATTCTTTATTTCCACTAACTTGTAAAACTTAGCATTTCCTTTAATTACGAAAGTAGACAACAAATCACAGCAGCATTAACAGTACCTGTGACTTTGCCATCAATAAAAATCACAAATATATTCATATGTGACAAATGCTGCAGAATCTCAACTTTTTAAACTCATCGACTACTTCAAATTTATAACAGTGTATTAGAGTTGCCACTAGATTTTTTATTTAATGTGTTAATTCAAAGGCATATATATTACTATGTTATAAAGTTAATATTTTGCTAACCATATTTCAATATAATTAGTTTCTTCTGTAATCCTAAGTATTTTATTTTATGAATTTTGAGACCTTATTCTGCAAAGGGTCCACAAGTTTCACCAGACTTTGAAGGGGTTCCATGGCACCAAAAGGTTAGAAATCCCTGAGGTAAGTAGAGCACAAAGGGCAGAATTTTCATATTAAAAAATTCTGCCTAGGCATGTCCTTTGGCTCAAAGCAGCAAAAAGTCTAGAAACTAAGCTTTTTAAGATGACTGTAAAGGGGAAGAGGGGTGTCTAGACTGCAAAAGCCTCAAGTTTCCAAAATAATACCCAAGCTAATCAACAAGAAGTGAGCTATAAAGCCTATGCATTTCCCAGATAGGGCATCTTCACCAATACCCACCGCAGATGTGGCCATGGAGGATACTGGACAACGTGAGACCTTTCAGAGGGCACAGGGGACAATGGAGAGCCCATCAAAGAGCAGAATCAAGGAACTTATTATACTGTCATGGAGTCTCTGCCACTGCTACCCAGGAGGATTTTATAATCGATATGGCCTAGTGACTATATTGTGTTTCCCATTATCCTGTTTTCTGAATAAAAGATTTTATTGCTATTATCCTATTCCTTCACCACTATAAACCAAAAAGCCACTCTGGGATCTAATGAAAGTGAATGCACCCAGAGAGCTTAGACTTTCAGCTGGATATAATAACTGGATGAAACTCTGGGTTGTTTCCCTTGGGAAAAGGGCAAGTAAGTTCTATTTATAGGAAGAGCAGTACATGTGGATTATTTGGGTACCCAAGGCTGATTGTGGCAGAAATCTAACAAGAAAGAAAATAATCTACTACAGATTGACCTTACATTTTGGAAGCACGTGACATAAAAAAACAATTTTTTAAATTTATAAATGAAGCAATAATTTAAGCTATTTCCAAGCAAAAGTAGCTGCTGTTATTTTTCAAAATTAGTTATCATACACTGGCAAAGCCAAAGTTTCTACTCTTAGTTCAATTTCAGGAAAATAAGTCAATGTCCTACATTAGAAAAGATATGGTGATTAAGAACACAGGCTCTGGAGCAAGACTGTCTGGATTGGAATCCAAGCTCTTCCACTTTTAGCTATGTGACCTTAAACAAGTAAATTAGCCTCTCTATACCTCAGTCTCCTCATGTGTAAGGTGAGGATAAAAACAGTACCCACCCCAAAGGATTGTTGTGAGGATTAAATGAGTTATACATACAAAGCACTAAAAAGGGTCTCTAACACACAGTAAATAAGCATTCAATAAATGTTAGCTATTATTATTCCTATCAAATTCATACTCTTCAGAATTTTCTAAATTTTAAATGACTGTCACTCTTATTCAGTGGTTTTAGACTTACATGCCCTAAATCACACAATAATCATTTATCAAGCTCAATGGAAATGAGCCCCTCATTCAATTATTTACTCTAAAGAAATGATCCAGAAAAGACTGTGCTTTTAAATTTTGTTTGTAGATTGCATATGAAAATTGAACATACACTTTTCCCACAGAAATCAGATTCTATGATGATGATTCCTGAAGTAGCCCACAAAATCCTACCTATTCTATAAAGGAGTTCTATAGATCAAAGTTCTAAGAGTATAAAAGCCCCAGCTGGATATTCTGCAGCAGAAAGACAGAAGTGTAACAAGGAAAATAAAGAAATAAGTTTTTCCATTTTCCTGGTGTAGGACCAGCTTGTTCCTGATAAAATTTCAATACACATAGTTTATATCTGGCATACTTCTAAGTACCTTCTATACCTTGGCTCTCCCATCTCACACTGCCACAAGCCTCCAAGATTGGCCCTTAAAGTTGGTATTATAAACTCCAAAATTAATTACTTGCTCTTCTCCTCCAGTAAAAACTCTAACCTTTTCAAAGCAGTTGATCTCTGCTCTATTTAGGAAGAAAGTGGACAGCATCAAACTAATCACCACTAAGGTATGAATAACTGAGCCTTTGAATTTCCTATGAGCAATGATCTTTTTAAAGGACAAGCCCAAAAAATTCTCATTGGTTTGAAGTGAAAATATAGGTAGAAGAATCATAATTTAGGATAGAGAATCCAATACACAAATAGAAGTTCACATTTCAAAACTCTTGACTTTCACAACTTTTGCTTCGCCCCTAAAATTCCAAGAATATTCACAATACAGCTTATGCAAAAACTTGAGGGACTTAGTGAGACAACTGTCATTTGTAAACAGAACTGTGGTTTCAGAGCTATTTATCATAAAATCAGAGATGAAAAAGGACCTCACTATGTCATTTTTAAAAGCCCTGCTATTACTATTTTGGAAACCAACAATATTATTTATCTCCAAGGGAAGAAAAGTTCACCAAATGTACACAGTAATTCATTTTGTTTAAAATAATAATAATAAAATTTAACAGACCAATCTATGTATCTCCCTTGCCACAGAGAAGAAAATTTCTTTAAATTTTATCCTGGAAAATGAGAACTGGTCAGAGTTCTCTTCACAACTATGCTTCACATATTTTACAATATTAACACCATTTAGGTTCCTTCTCAAAAGTTTGAAGTCCAGAACTCCAATAGGATCTGATTTAAGAACCATAATATAGTTACTGCTCTTCTCTAGATTCTCTCCAAATTACTCTATTACTCAAATATATAATCTTAGATTCATAAAACTGTATTCTAAATTCATACAAGCCATACTCATAGTTAGAACTCCGTTCAGGCTAAAATTTAGGGATCATATGGTCAAAAGACATCTTTATGCTATAAATGTAATTCTTATCTTAAAAATATTTTACTCTACAATTTAGGGAAGAAAAATAAATATTTTCGGACATTAACCACTGAACTACATTCCGTCATCAAGTAAGTACCGTATTTTGCATTTAATCTCACTCTATCTATTGGAATCTCTATGTCTCTTGAGTAGCTGGAAAGCTAATAAACAAGAGTCCCTTTGATACAAGAACACTCAAAGCCATCTTTGCAGATGTTATTTAAAAACCCAGACAGAATCTGCTATTAATACTTCTTATACTTAGTTTTTAAAAATATGTGTATATGTAATAATAAACGTCCTCTGAGTAACATGTATTTACTTTGTCTCATTAAAGTGTTTATCCTGACCTCTCTGCAACCATACGGCTTCAACTCACCGTAGGACATTTACTGGATATCCTATCTCCACACACACTGCCTCCATGACATTATACGAGTAATAAGGCATCAGTGTTGGCAGAAGGCTAATAACATCATGGAAGACGATCCTGATGTGATACACATAAAATACTAAAGAAACAGCTTAAGCTGCTACATATGATGTTTACACTTCAGTGGTCCTCAAAGTGTGGTCCAGGGACACTTTCAGGGGACCTGAAGGATCAAAACAATTTTCAGAGTAAGATATTATTTGCCTTTTTCACTGTCATCCTCTCATAAGTGTAGAGTGGAGCTTTTCAGATGCTATATGATGGGTGCTATCACAACAGAGTCAATGCAGAGGCACAGAACAGAATCCAGGTGTCTCTATTAAGCCAGATATTTTTAAAATTTTGCAAATATGTAAGGCAACACCACTCTTCTAAATTTTTGTTTTGGAAAATACAATTATTTTTCATAAAACATGTTATCTATGTTAATATATAATGGGTTTATTATTATTTCTATGTAAATTAATAAATATTTTGACTTTTTTCTTAATTTTAACTTCTAATACAATTTTGATAGATATAACTCACAAACGCATGCCCTTTGGGCACTAAATAATTTTTGAGACCAAGAAGTTTAAGATGCTGTAAGTCAACATCTCAAAGACTAAAGGTCACTGTTTCTAATATACTATAATGCAATGGAAAGTATAAAGGGTTTGAAATCACCCAAAAGGGCTTGAATTCTTATTCTTCTCCTTATTAATTGCATCCTTGGACAAGTCAAACCTCTAAGCCTCACAGAATTGCTGTGAGGAGTAAATGACAAAATATATGTGAAACACTGTAGTACAGAGTTAATGCTTGGCACAGAGTAGACATTCAACAAATGATAACTATTAGAAATCCCTTTTTAAAAAAAGACATGCTACCCACATGATAGTAAGGAAAGGCTCTGAATCCTAAAAATATCCTCTCTTGAAATCCTAACTCTTCTCACCCAACACTGGACACATGCTGCTTTTTATCAGAAACTTTTTGTAGCATTTTGCCTAGCTCACCCAGCCCTTTCTCAGCATTGGCTCCATCCCCAGGGCCCTGAAAAGTCAGTACTACAACAACAAATTAAAGGATTTGAACCAGGGTTGGTACCTGACCCAAACTGTTCATCTGAATTTTCTTCTTCAGGAATTTAGTAATAGGACTTAAACAGTCTGGGCTGGTCTCCTGAATGAAAAAGCTATGAACTTGAGAGGTATGGGATGGCCATGTGCCAGAAAAGCAAAGAAAGTCAGTTTATAGAAATGAAAAGATATTCCATTCAGCAAAAAGCAAGAGAGAAGAAAATATACTGCCTAGGTTCCTAAGAACTTAAGTTCTATTCCCTTAAGAGACCTAGCTACCTCTGGGTTCTGTGAAATACCCTATTATTCACCAAATAAATTCCTTTTCTTTTTTGTTTGATACGTCCAGTGCTGATTTCCTTTACTTGTAACCAAGCAAAGCTTGACTAAAATAAGCTTACTGAATCAAATCATATAATTTCTTTTTTATTTTTCAGTATTATTTTATATCTGTGCACTGCTGGTAGCCACAGATTTTATATTTAACTCCTTTATTTTGCCAGTATATTCAGTGATGCTTTTTAGTCTATTATCTCTGATATTATTTTCCCCCATGTATAAGAATTCATGACAACTCCAATTTCTCCACCACCTCCCTATTTAGAAACTGCTGACTTTCATACAAGATTTTATTTTCAATTTTAGACAATGTATTTCAAAATTAAATCACTAGTTTTCTATCACTTATTTCTAGTTTCCTGCATTGGTATTTCCCATTTGCACTTATTTCTTCATAGGATCCTCAATTAAGTAGAATATTTTTTGGCACCCCTCATTTAAGAAAAAGCCTCAGGGCTTCCCTGGTGGCGCAGTGGTTAAGAATCCACCTGCCGATGCAGGGAACATGGGTTCGAGCCCTGGTCCGGGAAAATCCCACATGCCGCCTAACAACTAAACCCGTGTGCCACAACTACTGAGCCTGCGCTCTAGAGCCCATGAGCCACAACTACTGAAGCCCGCGTGCCTAGAGCCCATACTCTGCAACAAGAGAACCCACCACAATGAGAAGCCCGCACACCACAACAAAGGGTAGCCCCCACTCGCCGCAACTAGAGAAAGCCTGTGCACGGCAACAAAGACCCAATGCAGCCAAAAATAAAACAAATTAAAAAAAAAAAGAAAAAGATGTTTAAAAAAAAAACAGAAAAAGCCTCAAATTTTGATAAATACTGACAGCCAAGAGGCAGAATTTAGTGCATGGGCACTGGAGCAAGACCTCTGTATGAATCCCACCTCCGTCCCTTATTCACTGCATGTCCTTGAGTTGCTGAACTTTTTTATCTCAGTTTCCTCATTTGTGAAATGAAAATAATCATAACACCAACCTCATAGAGTTGTTAGGGGAAATTTAATTAATATACCATAAAATGCTTAAATAATGCCTGGTCTAATATATTAGTAAGAACACCATAAAGCTAGTTATCCAAGTCAATATTTAGTCCCATAAGTAACTTTTATAATATGTCCTTAAGTCAGTGACTAGTCACTGGTACTCTTCAATACCTTATACTCAGAAATGGAAGCTCAATAAGTCAGCTTAAAGATTAAATTACATTTAGGATGCTCTAGACCAGCACTGTCCAACAGAACTTTCTACAACAATGGAAACGTTTGTGTGTTATCCAATATGACAGTCAGTAACCATGTGTAGCTAACTAAGCACTTAAAATGTGGCTAGTGTGACTGAAGAACTGATTTTTTTTTAAATTTAGATTTAAATAGCCACATGAGGCTAGCGGCTACCACATGAGACAGTAAGCCTTAGAAGATAAGACAAAAAGTTCAAAATACATTTTAGAAAAACTCTCTGTAATGGTCAAAATTAAGACGGTTTCTCATTACTCTTCATTTAATTGGAACATGTTAGAACTAAACATGCAAATTAATAGATATTATCAATTATAAAAAAAGTTTGATAAATATGATAACAATGATGAACTATGGCATGATAATGAAAGTTATTTCTGCCACTGTGTGGGAATGACTTAAAAGCATAAAACTGTATTAATTATAAATATGATAAAAATGTAATATTAAATGTCAGCAACATCCTTAGCCTGAGGTCAGTTGCAAACCTGAATGCTACTGGTAGATACTCTAGAATCTAAGAATTTAGATTATCATACTAGAGGTTATCAAACTAAATGAATTAAGCCAGACAGAAAGGCAAATATCATTTGATATCACTTATATGTAGAATCTAAAAAAATCACACAAAACGTATTTAACAAAACAAAAACAGACTCACAGACATAGAAAACAAACTTATGGTTACCTGAGGGGGGAAGGGGAGGGATAAATTAGGAACTTGGGATTAACAGATGCACACTACCATATGTAAAACAGATAAACAACAAGGTCCTACTGTATAGCACAGGGAACTATATTCAATATCTTGTAATAACCTATAATGGAAAAAATCTGAAAAAGAATATACATATATATGTATATGTATAACTGAATCACTTTGCTGTACACCAGAAACTAACAACACTGTAAATCAACAATACTTCAATAAAAAAATATATTGTTTTAATTTTTAAAAATAAGAATTTAGGGTAAAGGAGAAATAGAAAGAAGGGGAAAAAGAAATCCTCTTCTACCCCATGTTCTTGAGCTGAGAGCAAAGGATAGAAACATGTCCTTTTTTTTTTTTTTTTTTAAGTCTTTTTCATTGAATTTGTTACAATACTGTTTCTCTTTTTTATGTTTTGGGTTTTTTGGCCCCGAGGCATGTGGGGTCTTAGCTCCCCAGCCAGGGATGAACCCGAACCCCCTGCATTAGAAGGCGAAGTCTTAACCACTGGACTGCCAGGGGAGTCCCCAAACATGTCCTCTTTTATTCTAAAAACAATGATCCCTTTTGCTTTCTACTACAGGAAAATGCAAAAAAGGAAAAAAATATGCCAGATGCTTTATGTAATCAATATATATTTTATCCCATGAACCCTAACAGGCCAGGGAGGTAAACATTAACATCCCTATTGCAGCAAACTTACCCATGGTCATATGAATAATACGCGGCAGAGGTCTGAACCTGTATCTACCCAATTCTAAGACTAAATACCAGAGCTGCCTTAACAATAACAAGTCTGCTACTAGAAACAAGACAGCAAGAAGCCTTAAAATAAATCTACCCTCCTCTGGTCATTCTAAATAGCAGGGTTATCAATATCAAATGGAGGGAAATGAGGAAACAGATGGACAGGAAATTCACTTGGGACACTTAACACCCAAGTTTCTCTGGTGCTAAAAATCCCTATGTGTTCCCCAACATATCCTAAACAAACAGACTGGATCAATAATAAAAGGCATTTTAAGGGAGAAGCGCAACAAAAAGGAAAAGGTAAGTGTGAACAAGAAAGAAAGAAAAAGATAACAAAAGGAAGAGGTCTCAGGTAGAAGATCAGAAACTACTTAAAGTACTACTGATAACTCAGCGTCCTAGGCTGAATACACATGTGAACCATAAAATCAATCCTCATAAATGTTAGGCAATTCAGAAATGCAGAAAGGGCCCCATTTTAACAAGTCCCAAGAAATATCAAATTTTATTTTGCTTTAATCAAACTGAATTATAAGTCTAATGCTATAATACGTGAAAGAAATATATTATATACATATATGTGTTTACCTGTCTACATAAAGCAAATGCTCAAGGAAAGCTTTTGTTTTTTTGGTAAGCTTTTGCTATTACTGAGTCTATACCTGGAAATAAAATGCAGGTAACCTCAGGATTCAAATCCATCTTATATAAACCCAGTAACCAGATTCTGCTAAATTTTTAAGATTCTATTGTCTGACAGAAACTGTATCCATCATTATCTGAACTCTCACTCTTGCCTTCCAAAACTCAGGAATTAAATAGATGTAGATGACCCAGTATTCACTATCCAGACGTACTATCCAAACTCAGGATATGAATGCAGTAGATTCGGATTGCAAGGAATACTTGCAAATCTTATATAAATTTTTAATATAATTTCACATGATTTACAAAATTAGCATTTTTAGCAACATGCAAGTATCCTATTAAAATCACATAAACACTGGCTGCAAAACAGATCTGAGAAAACATTTTTTTTTTCTTTTTTTTTTTTTTTGCGGTATGCGGGCCTCTCACTGTTGTGGCCTCTCCCGTGGTGGAGCACAGGCTCTGGACACGCAGGCCCAGCGGCCATGGCTCACGGGCCCAGCCGCTCCGCGGCATGTGGGATCTTCCCGGACCAGGGCACGAACCCGTGTCCCCTGCATCGCCAGGCGGACTCTCAACCACTGCGCCACCAGGGAAGCCCAGAAAACATTTTTTTAAATATTTTTATTTATTTGGCTGCGCTGGGTCTTAGTTGCAGCACGCGGGATCTTTGTTGTGGCATGCATGTGGGATCTAGTTCCCTGACCAGGGATTGAACCTAGGCCCCCTGCATTGGGAGCGCAGAGTCTTAACCACTGGACCACCAGGGAAGTCCCAAGAAAACACTTTTTAATACCATATTTCTTAGTAGTTAGCTGGAACAAGTTATTAAGTTATTGCCCCTCAGTTCCAAACCCGCATCCCTTCTTCCCAATCTGCCTTAATGACACTGGAACTGGGACTCTGCAAACCACATTTCTGCTTTGCCAGCTGATTTTCTATAAGGCTCTGCCAAGACGGAGCACTAAAGATGGACTGCAAGCCTGGAGAAGAAAAAAGATACTTGGGCCTTCCTGTCTATTCTTTGGGCTTCATAAGAGCATTACCCCAGCAAAGGTTTCCTCACCCCTGCAGCAGAAGGTCCCCCTCACAGTAGTAAGTGAATAAAGTTCGCAGTTTTTCTAACACTTATGGAACTAGCTTAATCATACCCTACTCAAAGACCCCAGCAACAGCCAGCACCCTTCCCCAGAGTTTGAGTTTCAAACCTATGGGATTTCTATTCTGAGCTCGACACAAGCACTAGCATGTAGTACCTTCTCCTCGGAGATCTGAATTTTGTTTCCACAGGACCCTTCCTCTAAGTCTCTAGGTTTTCCCTCTGGTCCCCAAGCCCTTAGGGCTCACAGCTGCTTCTAGAAGTATCTATCTCCATGATAACTTCAAGTTTTATTTTTATCCTTTCTGTACCTAGTTAACAACTTTAAATCTAGTTAATGATTCTATTAAAGTCTCTGTTCAAATAATTGGTGTGGTTTCTGCCTCTTGATAGAACCCTGACTGATAAAAGAAAACAGTCTCATTATACTGTAATAGTATATGATGTTATTACAATAACTTTTGTTAAAATGCAATTCTACCCATACTAGCAATTAAAGACGAACAAAATGTTAATTAAGAGCAATTTGAGGGCTTCCCTGGTGGCGCAGTGATTGAGAATCTGCCTGCCAATGCAGGGGACACGGGTTCGAGCCCTGGTCTGGGAAGATCCCACATGCCGCGGAGCAACTAGTCCCGTGAGCCACAATTACTGAGCCTGCGTGTCTGGAAGCTGTGCTCCACAACAAGACAGGCCACGATAGCGAGAGGCCCGCGCACCGCGATGAGGAGTGGCCCCCACTTGACGCAACTAGAGAAAGCCCTCGCACAGAAACAAAGAGCCAACACAGCCATAAATAAATAAAGAAAAAAAAAATTAAAAAAAAAAGAGCAATTTGATTAAAATTAAGAGTATACTTAGCTATCACTACAAAATCTTTTGCAACCATTCTTTTAAAGAAAATTTGGGGGGGTGCCTTTTTCTAACACACATAGCATCTGCTGGAATAAAATTACATGATAAGACAACATTAACAAGGGCTATCTCTGTCTTCCCAAATTTTCTACAATAATTGGTTTAAGATTACTTTTTTTTTTTTTTTTTTGGCGGTACACGGGCCTCTCACTGTTGTGGCCTCTCCCGTTGTGGAGCACAGGCTCCGGACACGCAGGCTCAGCGGCCATGGCTCACAGGCCTAGCTGCTCCGCGGCATGTGGGATCTTCCCCGACCGGGGCACGAACCCGTGTCCCCTGCATCGGCAGGAGGACTCTCAACCACTGTGCCACCAGGGAAGCCCTAAGATTACTTTTTAATCATAAAAATACAGTAAGTAAATTTTTAAAAATAATTTTAACATGTTCAGATTAAACAAGGATCCAATATCATCTATAGAAAACAATATTTGACTTGTTTACCCTAAATATTTAAAGGGCAGAGGAAGAGACTTAATTCATTTACTAAGTACCCTCTCCTACCCAACAAATTTTTTGAATGTCACATACTTTCATTCCACCCCCCATCTTCACTTAAGTCATCTACTCCCACTCCCACCTATGTTTACAACCCCCCACCTGCCTACCCATTTTCTCATTCCTAGTCACACGGTCCAGTTCTTCTCCACCAACTCAAATGCTTTCCTGTCTTGAGGCTAGCCAACTTCTAGATATATAGGCAGGTATATACAAGATATAAAGGTAGTATATACAAAGACAGTTATGGCAAACAAGCAATGTTTGTCAGTGGATTTGAGATTTCCTGGGCTTCCCTGGTGGCGCAGTGGTTAAGAAACCGCCTGCCAATGCATGAGACACGGGTTTGAGCCCTCGTCCGGGAAGATCCCACATGCCGCGGAGCAACTAAGCCTGTGTGCCACAACTACTGAGCCTGCATTCTAGAGCCTGTGAGCCACAACTACTGAGCCCACGTGCCACAACTACTGAAGCCCACGCGCCTAGAGCCCATGCTCTGCAACGAGAAGCCACCACAATGAGAAGCCCGCACACCACAAAAAAGAGCAGGCCCCGCTCGCAGCAACCAGAGAAAGCCTGCACGCAGCAAAGAAGACCCAATGCAGCCAAAAATGAATGAATTAATTAATTAATTTAAAAATTAAAAAAAAAAAAGATTTCCTGCTCTACTTCTATTTGGATAATGTAGCTGGGAGGTCGTTTCTGGCTTGGGGAAGACTCTATGGGAAAGCAGACTAAAATTTATTGTGGTTTTAAGTAATCCAGTTTCTCTTCCCTTTACCAAAAAATAGTTATTCTTTTCTTTTCCTTATATCAAACCAAAGCAAGCTTTCAGTTAGAAAAATCAATGACAAACAATGGTCTTCTACCCATACATCTGAGAATGCGAATTCTCTGCTTCACAGAGGGACCATATAGAATATGACAAAAAATGAAAGATTAGGATATAAGGATACTAAATATCTCAACTCAAATGTCATAGTTTCTCAGTTTATTAACTAAATGCTAAATTTATAGGTATATCCACAAAAATTTGATTCTAGGATATTATACACTAGAATTGTAACAGTGAGCAGGTTATAAAATAATTCATGGTATCTCTTTCATCATCTCTTCCAATTATATAATTCTATCAAGCAAAAAAAGTTAGGTATATATCATTCCTAACCCAAAGTCATATACAATCTTCACCTAAACATAACTATTCAAATAAAGGGATTTAAAATCCCAGTAAATGACTTTAATATATGACTGTTTTGGCATAACCCACAACTAAAATATCTTTAAGGAACTCTATGATCAGTGGAAGATCAAAGTCTGCAAAAATACCCTGATATGGTCATATCTAAAGTTTTAAATATTCAAAAAAAGGGTAAAATGATTCCTCCAACCATATTAAACAGAAGGACTCTTAAGTGAAATTAGTTCTACAACAGCTTTGGGGATTAAAGAAGTCTTTTTTTTTTTTAGTTCTTTTCAAAACTATACAGGTGTCCCTTGTTGGGAGGTGGGGGCGGGGGCACATGGACTCCAACAAGGTAGAAAAGTAATCACTCCACCTACTTCCATTATAAGCTGGAAGATGCTTTCTCAGGGAAAGAAATGCCATAAGGGCATGGAGTAAAGCTCTCCTACTGAGGAAAAGGAGAGCCAGCCTTAGTCTCATAAAAATTCAAGTATATAAAAACTAAAAAGGCAACTTTATTTTTCTTTGGTGGCATTCTGAACCACCAGAATTTCTTTCATGCCTAAGGATTCCTTGACTTCACATTCACGGCTCTAATAATTTTGTATCCCTCCTCTCTCTCTTTCCTGCCCTCCAAAGCTGGTCAATTCCACCTCTCTTCATCACTTACGCTGTTCCAGCCACATTGACCTCCGTCATTGCTCCTCCAACCTAACAAGGCAAGTCTCCTGTCCCAGCAGCTCCTGAATTCCCTCTGCCCAGAACGCTCATCTTCTACCTACCCAACATATGGTTCATTCCATCACTCTTTCAGGTCTTCATTCAAATGTCACCTTTTCAGTAAAGCTTTCCCTGGCTACCCTATCTAAAATAACCCTATCTATATTTCCTATTCCCATTCTCTATTTTATTCTTCATCTTAGCTCTTATCACTGTCACTATCTAACATATACTTCTTACTTTTTTATTAATTACCCCGTCACCAAACTGTAAGCCCAATAATTACAGGATTTTTATCTGTTATGTTCACTACTGTAGCCCCAGCATTTAGAACAGATCCTGACAACATATTAGGTGCTCAATATGCTGAATAAATAAATGATACAGCTAGCTACAACACCACATGTAACTGGTAGGTGCTGCCATCAACAATTCATATTCTAGTCTGAAAGATCCCAATTAACAGATTAGACTTAGGTTATTTTTTCAAACTGTGTGCTGGGAACTAGAGTAATCCCTCAGGGGCAACTGCGGGGGTAGAACATGGAAGCCCAAGCAAGCAGAAAAGCCCGGCATTTATCTGCTTTATTCACAGGTTTTCACTTAAGATTTAATTTATAGAAAGGATTTAGCAACTTCAAAAAAATCTAAAACCACTGGGTTGAACACAACTTAGTTCCTACTTTTTTACATTTTACTTATTTATTGTAAATGAGGAGAATCTAGGTATCATATTTATATCATCCTTTAAAAAGAGATTTAAATTACCATCTAATCTTATTTAATAATCTGCTACAAAGGCAATAAAAATTTACTATGTATTTTCTAATTAAAACAAGTAGAAACAAGATTAGTATTTTTTTAAAAAAGGAATAACAAAAAAGAGTAAATTTGTTATTTCATGTACAAGAACATATGTAAATTCACTAAGTGGAGATTAAGACCCAAATCCCACTACGACAAATATTTCTGTAGGCAAAAATATGTCCCAATCTCACAAAATAGCACTATTTACCAAAACAAACTACAATATTTTATTCTGAACCTTACAGTAAAACTGATTCTAATATGACTTGACCAGCATAACTTTTAAAATGTTACATGTTCTAATAAAAAGAAGAGCACTAACCTTAATGAAGTTACAGATGGACAAGCCTGTCCATACAAACCCATCTGGCCACAAAGAGAATCTGAAAAGTAAAGGAGAGTTAGTTATCAGATGCTCCAAAATAAATTAAACTATAAATCACACTACCATTCTAAAACAGAAATAGAACGCTAAAAGATTCACCATTATTTGAACACATACCCACAAAATTTAAACATGTTGTTAAGCAATAAGACAGATTACACTGAGGAAGACTGACATACGAGGAAGCACAAGAAAAATAGGCACACTATAACTGTAACATCCAAAAAAGCTAAGAACTCATAAAATTTAACAACTTGTTATGCTTAGTTACAGACAGTGTCCAAACTGTTTAGCAGAATCCTATGGATTCCAGAGAGGCGCCTAAAGGCTACCAAAGAGCTGAGCATGCAGGTTCCCATCCCCACATAATTGTCTCCCACCCCATCTACCCTTCAATCAAAGCAGTGCTATCTTTGTTGGTTTTGCATAATGGACTTCACTAAAACTTCATTTGAAAAACAGTTCCACTGCTTAAAAAAAAAAAAAAAGTTAAGAATAGCATTGAACAGAAGGAACTTTGTTCAAATTTTAGCTGTGACACTAAGAGACCTTGAAGAATTTATATAACCTCAGTGAACCTCCATTTCTTCATCTGTAACTTGGGGATAATACCACCTGTAACTTTATTTATTCATCAGGGATAAACTGCAGGTTTGTTATTAGAATTAAACAAATCACTAAACAAATGTGAAACTGTCTATTAGCACTACTACCTGGCACAAGGATGATCCACAAGTGTCTACGGGTAACATGAATGAGAGAAGCTGGAATGGGTATAAATAAGCATACACAGCACAAATGGAGATTGTGTGCCTGCAACTAAAGAAAACAGGTTCACTCTGAAAGGATCAGCTGCTATTCCCAGTTCTAGCCAATTGTTGCTAAGCAGGACTGAAAGCCCAGTACTGTTGAGAACTTCTAATTTTTCAAGAGAAGCAAGATACCCAAAATTTTATCTGAAATTTCCTTATTTTTATTTTCTAAATACTATGTGGGCCAAACAAACCACTGGATGTTGTCCCAAGTTTATAACTTTTAACTTAGCGGCTAACTGAATTCCCTGCATCTTACTGTCCCGTGCATGCACTAAAGAGAGATGGACACTTCTACTTCTGCTAGAACAAGAGAATAGATAGCTTGATCAACATGGCCACTGGAAATAACAAACACTGGGTAATTTTTTTTAATCTTTACATATTAATCGATAACCTGAAAGAAAATAAAGTATGATCGAGGTTAAAAACTAAGTGAAAGAGGGAAACTAGAGACGTATGCAGAGTACTGAAACCAGCTTTCATTCATCTTCAGTGCATTTTGCCAAACCCTATGAATTTCAGCTTGCAATTCCAAGGCCTATTAGGGCTCAAGGTACAAGAGGCAAAGTCCAGGTGTTACCCAAGAGAACTGCAAGGAAAACTTAACCTTGGCGCTGAGTGCTGGTAAGGGATTGGATGGCTATGAGAGCAATTCCACAGCATCTCCTTAGACACTCACAACCAGAAGCTAACCCTCACCTAGATTATGGTTTAAAAAGCTTCATACGTAGAATTTTGTTTAGGGTAGTCCTAGAATGGTAATGTCTCCCACCCAACCTTGACAGAAGGAAATGAAAATCTTCTCTGGGGAATCTGCCTTTGATCTAGGCCTGGGAGAATTCTCAAGGATAAGGTCCCAAAATAAATAAATTCACAATCAAAAATCACAAAACCAGAAGGAAACAAGCCACTCAAGAGTAAGATACAACTGAAACATCAGCTGGCAGACTCAAAACCTCAAAGACCTCAGATAAGGGAATTACTAGACACTTTTCTCTACTGTTTTTTACTTTATGGGTGACTTACCTACTCTTGTATTTCAAACGCCTATAATGCAGATGAATCTCAAATCTACATCTCTATCAGGGATCAACCTCCTGATCTCCGAACATAAATATCTAACATTCCCTCCCTGAAATCCTGAATTTACTATGTCTAAAACTGAATTCATTATCTTTCTTTAATGTATTTCCTATCTTGATAAAATGGCACAGTCCTTTATCTAAGAATGGCTTTCTTTTCCTTTGTTAGAGCAGAACACTTCTTTTCAATTCTTGATTTCTATGAGGAATGACTTCTCTAAACACCCCTGGGCTCCCAGCCCACTCCTCACCAAGTGCAGGGAGCTAACTCCAGGACTCTACATCCAGTATTCCACAAGGTAGTTACCTGGGTATGACTGCTCTGTTGACTCTAACAACCTAGATATCAGGTAAGCTGTCCAAATTGGGTGGGCAGGGACAAGAGAATGTGAAGAGTCAGCCAGCCCATTTGTCTCTTAAACCTAAATCACATTCTACAACATTCTACAAGATCAGCTTTATCAAAAACAAAGGTAAATTCTTACAAAAGATACCATAGGACCCAGCAATTCTACTCTTAGGGGTACGTGTGTGTGTGTGTATTTTTATGTATAAAAAATTTATATATATGTATATATACATACATACATACATATATATATAAATCCTCTTGGGAATACATATATACACACATATATATATCCCCAGGAGAACTTAAAACATATGTTCACACAAAAACTTGCATACAGCTTCCTTTTCCGGTAAGCAGCCTGAGGTGACCTCTAAAAATGGTTCGCTATTCACTTGACCCAGAAAACCCCACAAAATCATGCAAGTCAAGAGGTTCAAATCTTCGTGTTCACTTTAAGAATGCTCGTGAAACTGCCCAGGCCATTAAGGGTATGCATATCCGAAAAGCCACCAAGTATCTGAAAGATGTCACTTTAAAGAAGCAATGTATGGCATTCCATCATTACAATGGTGGAGTTGGTAGGTGTGCCCAGGCCAAACAGTGGGGCTGGATGCAGGGCTGGTGGCCCAGAAAGAGTGCTGAATTTTTACTGCACATGCTCAAAAATGCAGAGAGTAATGCTGAACTTAAGGGCTTAGATGTAGATTCTCTAGTCACTGAGCACATCCAGGTGAACAAAGCCCCCAAGATGCGGCCCAGAACTTACAGAGCTCATGGTCGGATCAACCCATACATGAGCTCTCCCTGCCACGTTGAGATGGTCCTTACTGAATAAGAACAGATTGTTCCTAAACCAGAAGAGGAGGTTGCCCCGAAGAAAAAGATATCCCAGAAGAAACTGAAGAAACAAAAACTTATGGCCTGGGAATAAATGCCATAAAAAATAAATCCAAATAAAAGTAAAAAAAAAAAAAGAAAAACACAAGCAAAAAAACTTGCATACAAATGTTCATAGCAGCATTATTTATAAAGCTAAAAGTGGATACAAACCAAATGTCCATCAACTGATGAACAGATAAACAAAATATGACATATCGGGCTTCCCTGATGGCGCAGTGGTTGAGAGTCCGCCTGCCGATGCAGGGGAAACGGGTTCGTGCCCCGGTCCGGGAAGATCCCACATGCCGCGGAGCGGCTGGGCCCGTGAGCCATGGCCGCTGAGCCTGTGCTCCGCAACGGGAGAGGCCACAACAGTAAGAGGCCCGCGTACCACAAAAAAAAAAAAAAAAAAAAAAAAAAAAGAATTATAAGTTTGTTGAAAATGAATACTATAAGCACTAGAGGTCAAGAGATTATTCCTTCTTTTTCTAACTTCGGAATTCAGCTCTTTCAAAAGACTTGAAAGTAAAAAATTCACTAGCATCCATGAAGGAACAACTCCTCTGAATCAGGTTCCTTGACTGAACACTGTGAATTGTTATACTATTAATCACAGGTAATCATTAAAGCAGTCATGGAAATAACCTGTGTCTTAATCAGCCTAAACAGGAAAAATCTGTCAGAGGAAGGCGTAAAGGGAAAAGAATCCTGCTGAGTGAGTAGCAATCAAGCTGTCCACTGCAGCTTCACTAGTTAAACCTGAAGGCAGTGATGCAGCTATAGCTAGAAAGTAAGAACTCAGAGTCACATGCTCTCAGAAAGCAAAAAATCATGTGAGAATGATCAATTCACCATGGTAATGTTAGAGGGGGAAGAGAGGCCAAAACTTAAATTTGGAGAACTCTAACAGATTTAGAGAAGACGAACAGTTCAAAAAAAAAAAATTTGAGAAAACTGTACTGGAGGTTGCAGCAAGTGATTTAATGGATAGAAAGGCAATAGTGCTACACACAGATTAAGATGGACATAAACTGAAAAGACAATACTGGCTTTATAGAAGATCATTATTACTATAGAGGGTGGATCTTGTGGACTAGTGAAAGCAAAAATTAGACTGCAAGGGTGTTAAGAATAAGGAAAGTGAAGTAAAAGTTTAGCTACAAACTACATAAAATGAAAATAAACAGAAAGCGCAAAAAGGTTAAACAGAGCAGAGAGAAATAGATTAAGAAATCAGGAAAGGTGAAGAATATGTTAGAAAGCTCATCACAGTATATCCCCATTATCCTGTTTTATTCTTCATAGCTCGTCATCATCTGATATGATTTGATATGACTTTTGTTTCACTATCTGTTTCTCTCCCACTAGAATGCAGATAAAAGTTTCTGTTTCATTCTCTGTTATATCCCCAAATCCTGGTATATAGTCTGCAGTCATATTTGTTCAATGAATGAATAAACCAGGTTCCTCAAGAGTTGGAAAAAGAGAATAAACGTAAAATAAGAACAACTAAGATCTAACTGAAAACTCACCAGATTTTTTTTAATGTAGTCATTGTATCCATTACTTCTCTCTGCCTCCAAGCAAGTAATTTCGGACAAATTCACAGTTAGAAAAGCAAGTTAGGTATCCAGAATATATAAAGGACCCTTACAACTCAATAATAAAAAGACAACCCAACTTAAAAATGGGCATAGATTTGGAGATACAGCACAGAGGAAGAGCATTTGACTGCAAAAAAAAAAAAAGGGCAGAGATTTGAATACACATTTCTACAAAGAAGATATTAAAATGTCCAATAAGATATGAAAAGATGTTCAACATCATTAGTTATTAGGGAAATGCAAATTGAAATCATGAGATAGCACGTCACACCAGCTAGGATGGCTATAATCAACAAGACAGATAATAACAAAGGTTGCAAAGATGTGAAGAAATTGAAGCTCTCATACATTGATAGTGAAAAATGTAAAACAGTGCAGCCACTTTGGAAATAGTTTGGCAGTTTGTCAAAAAGTTAAACATAGAGTAATCATATGACACAGCCATTCCACTCCCAGGGAATATGCCCAAGAAACGAAAACATACCTCCACAGAAAAATCTGTACACGAATGTTCACAGCAGCAGTAAATCATAATAGCAAAATAGTGGAAACAATCCAAATGCCCAGTAACTGATGAATGGATAAATAAGATGTTATAACCATACAGCAGAATATTATTTGGCAATAAAAAGGAATGGTACATGCTACAATATATATGACCCTTGAAAACATGCTAAGTGAAAGAAGCCAGTAACAAAACTACACATTACATGATTCCATTTATATCAAATGTCCAAAACAAATTTATATCAAATGTCCAAAACAAATTTATATTAATAGTTAGATTATGGATTAGTAGTTAGATTAGTAGTTTCATAGGGCTGGGGAGGCAGGTAAAGTGGACTGACTGCTAATGAGTGTGGGGTTTCTTTTAGAGGGAGAGGAAAACATTCTATAATTAGGCTGCGGCAATGATTACACAACCCTATGAATATGTAAAAAAAAAAAAAAAAAAAACATTGGGGCTTCCCTGCTGGCACAGTGGTTAAGAATCCGCCTGCCAATGCAGGGGACACGGGTTCGAGCCCTGATCCAGGAAGATTCCACATGCTGCGGAGCAGCTGGGCCCGTGCACCACAACTATTGAGTCTGTGCTCTAGAGCCCGTGCTCTGCAACGAGATGCCACCACAATGAGAAGCCTGTGCACCGCAACAAAGAGTAGCCTCCATGCTCAGCAACAAAGACCCAACGCAGCCAAAACTAAATAAAAATAAAATAAATTTATTTTAAAAAAACACTGAATTTTACACTTTAACCAGGTGAATTATATGGTATGTGAATTTTATCTCAATAAAGCTGGGGGGGTTCCTTTGGTTTTTCTTAAAAGAGCAAGTTTAAGAACCATCACACACAAAATGTTTCCTTGTCCTGTAAGCTGCTGCTTCACTAGTGCCATATGAGCCCCCCCAACCCCACAAAATGGAAAAGGGGAGAGTAAAAGTAATGACTTCACCAGAAAGCAACTCTACTATAGCAATTATTTTGAAATCTATAACCCCTTGAACCATTAGTGGTTCAAGAAAGTTTGTTTTCTGGTGGGCTCCACCATTTCCAAACCATACTATTTATTAATTAAACATGTTTAATGAAGATACACTTATGTATACACCTCTATATACCCTGAAAAAGTTCTATAGGAAACCACTCTAACACTATCTATAAATCAACTACTTAGGTTATACCCCTCTCCTCTTAAAAACAACACTAGGGCCAGGTGTTGTTATTCTCCTATAACAGAAGATGAAAAAAAGCATGCCAACCAACAATCAGCTTCAGCTTTATAAGACTGTTCCTGTAGGAGTAGGAAGTGTAAGGCTGAACTGTCTCTTTACCCTCCATAGTTTAGAGTTGCTGTCAATAAAACAGGTGGTAAATGTGGGTGAGGGGAGCTTCTTGGCCAAACATCACAGAGCTGTAACTTCCTCCAAACCCCAAACCTTACTTCCTGAAATTTATGGAAGCAGATCACAGGCCACCCTCTTCAAACCAAATCATAACCCAAGCAAATAACACAGGATTCTATTTCTGGGTCTGTCATTAACTCCCTGGATAATCCTGAAACTTCAGTCTCTCTACTTTGCTCAATAACTTAAACACAATTTCCAGTCTCAAAATCAAATCATGTGGTCTAATAAAGAACATTTCCCCAACTTGTAGATGTACTTTTATGGAAAATCTAACAAAGGTGTACGAAGTTAAATCACATTATATGTTTAAATCATCTTTAATGAACATACATGAAGTATGAAAAATTCAGAAGACTGCTTACTCCAAAAAATGTTGAACTCTTCCATTTTAAACTTTTAAAGGTATTCACTAAACAGAGAAAGAATAAGTTTCCAGAGCGCTGAAGGGTTTTGAGGCTTTAAATTTAAGCTCAGTTATATTTAGAAAACCAAGATGCCACCTCTCTGGATCCCATATCTTTATCTTGGGCATTTGGTTCATGTGCTTTGCCTGGTATAATTCAAAGCAAGAAATCTTACCATATCTCTCAAATGTAAATTGAACATATCAGGGATTTCCCTGGTAGCACAGTGGTTAAGAATCCACCTACCGATGCAGGCAACATGGGTTCGATCCCTGGTCCGGGAAGATCCCACATGCCGCAGAGCAACTAAGCCCATGCACCACAACTACTGAGTCTGCGCTCTAGAGCCCGCGAGCCACAACTACTGAAGGCTGCGTGCCTAGAGCTGTGCTCCGCAACAAAAGAAGCCACCAAGAGGAGAAGCCTGCGCACCACAATGAAGAGTAGCCCCCGCTCACCTCAGCTAGAGAAAGCCCGCACACAGCAAAACAGAACTAACGCAGCCAAAAATAAATTAATTTAAAAAATAATAAAATAAATTGAACATGTCAGAACATATTGGTTGTCAGAGGAATGAGATGCTATACACCTGAAAAGATGGGCAGCTAGTCTCCACTGCTAGAGCTGTTTAACAAAATAAGAATTACCTGCCTGGTCCTCAAAGCAAGTCTACAAACCATGGCCAAGTTTATAAGAATCATTTCTATCCAATTCCTGGAAATCCTGATTCAACAGTCTAGAGCGAAACCTAGGAAATCTAGGTTAATTACAAGTATCAGGTGATTCTGATACACAGCTTAATTCAGGAACTATTGGTTTAGGACAAGGATAGCAGAAAGGTTTCATATCATTTGCCAATTATACTCGATAGGTAGTAGCTGCCTGAAGTGCTACACTGCGAAGGTCATGTCTAAAAACAAGAAATTAGTAGTTTACCATGGACATGGTGAAGGGGAAGTGGCAACATCCAAACCATGTATCTGCCGTTGTGTGATTCAGACCACTGAATGGGCTTTTTTCTATTTTTAAGGAGGCCTTTGGGGTAAAAGAAGAGACCCAGAACTGGATTATTTACTTTTATTTTATTTATTTTTAATTTTTGGCTGCGTTGGGCCTTCGTTGCTGCGTGTGGGCTTTCTCTGGTTGCGGCAAGCAGGGGCTACTCTTCCTTGTGGTGCGCAGGCTTCTTATTGTGGTGGCTTCTACTGTTGTGGAGCATAGGCTCTAGGCACGCGGGCTTCAGTAGTTGTGGCGCACGGGCTTAGTTGCTCCGCGGCATGTGGGATCTTCCCGGACCAGGACTTGAACCTGTGTCCCCTGCGTTGGCAGGCAGATTCTTAACCACTGCATCACCAGGAAAGCCCCTGGATTATTTACTTCTAACTGGCAGAAGCTCTGTCTCTGGAAAGGTAGTAGGCAGGAAGAACAGCCCTACTGGCATATGTGCCAGGACTCTCCAGAAGTTAATTATTAAGCTTTCCAATATTATACAGAAAAAGAAGACAAGATTTTTGCTCTCAAAATGTCTATAATCTTGTTTGAGAAATGAAAATTCTACAGGACAATATAAATTTCGTCTAAAAAAAGAAAAAAAGGATATTTGTGCCTTGAGAAGTTCCACGTTAGGTAAAGGTGGGAATTAGTGGAGCATTGAGTGCCAGGCCCAAAACAGTATAGTTTGGATTGATTCAAAAGGCAATCAACTGTGGGTTCCTGATCAGGACATGCCTGAAGTAATGTACTAAGAAGATACCACTAGCAGCATTTTCCAGGAAAATATATGGGAGGATATATAATCAAGGCATGACCCATCCGAAGGCAAATAATCTCTTTCGTATTGTTTCTGTATGTACCTGTCTCTGCAACTGGATTGCAGGCCTCCTAGTACACCAGGCACATGTCAAATTAACCTTTCTACCTCCCATAATGCCTAGCACATGTTTTGTACGTAACAGTCCAAAATGTTTGCTGAATTTCTGTAAATGAAAGAAAACTCTTAGAGCTATTTCAAAAGAAATAGTAACAGAACTTGGTATAGAGACACAAAAGGTCAAAGAAGTGGACACAATGAAATTATGCCAAAAAGTAAGGGGGGAACTGTGTTAGGCTAAAAGAGACAACAAACATAACAACTAGATGTAATGTGTAGACCTTGTCTGAATCCTGATTCAATTAAAAACCGACTGTAAAAAGACACAAAAGGTCAAGGACATGTTTATTATGAACTGGATATTGTGATAACTAGTAGGAAATACTGTTAATTTCGTTAGCTACAATAATGGCATATGGTTATGTAAGAAATGCCTGTATTTTTTTAGAGATGCATACTGATGTTTGTAGGGGTGAAAACAATGCCTATGATTTTCTTTAAAATACTTAAGCAAAAGATAGTTGAGGCATATAAAGCAAACAGCTTAATAATTATTAAATCTGTAATGGGTATAGAGGGATTCATTTTATTTTATCTAGTTTTGAGTGTATTCAGCAGTGGTGGACTTTTATGTTACTCCAGCATTGTACAATAAATTCTTTTTCTTTTCTTTCTCAGATTCCAGGAAACTTAAGAATCACTAGTACTTCTGAGAAAACCACCTAGACTCAATCAGAAAAAAAATGGGCATTCATGTGTTAGCTCTACTAATAGGAAATCAGAGAATCTACTCAAAGAACTTCTTGTAAATTAATATGAGAACTGAATATGAGCCAAGACAGTGACTCAGCTGCTAAAAAGAAAATACAGTCTTAGGGTTCATTAGAAGAATAGTATCCAGATCAACAAGGGTAGCAGTCCCATTCACTCTTCACTGGTTAGCTCACAACTGAAGTATTGTGTTCTGTTTTGAGTACCACGTTTTAAGAACACTTATGAGCTAGAATGCTTACAGGGAGGGAAATCAGCCTAGTGAAAAGTTTAGAAGCCAAATGTCAAGTGTATAATGAAGAAAATGGGTGTGTTTAGCTTGAAGAAAACACTTTCCAGCATTCCCTGTCACCTCTACCATAGATACCCAGTGTAATATTTTCCAGAGCTGTTAACAGGCATTCCATAATCAAGTAAGTTTGAGTCAAGTATTTTTTTTTCTCTCTAAGGGACTTATCAAAGTGTTCAATATCCTAAAGCGCTTTATGACTCTTCAAGAAGTTGTTCAGTATTTCCCAAATGTAACCATTCATTCATTCAACAAATATTTACTGAGCACCTATTATTTGCGAACACTCCTCCAGAAGCTGAGAATAAACAATGAACATTTTCAATATCCTTGAGGATAGTTTGTCAAACAGCCAGGCTGGGCCTCTTGCTACTCTTCTAACTTGCATTATTCTTCCTCATCTCTAGGTTTTTGATTATGCAGTCAGCCTAGTCTACCCCATCACTAATCTTTTTTTTTTTTTTTTGCGGTACGCGGGCCTCTCACTGTTGTGGCCTCTCCCGTTGCGGAGCACAGGCTCCGGACACGCAGGCTCAGCGGCCATGGCTCATGGGCCCAGCCGCTCCGCGGCATGTGGGATCTTCCCGGACCGGGGCACGAACCCGTGTCCCCTGCATCGGCAGGCGGACTCCCAACCACTGCGCCACCAGGGAAGCCCCCCCACCACTAATCTTAATTCAAACATTATTGTTTCCAAGAAGTTTCCTGATCATCATAAGCAAAACCACTCTTTTCAACAAACCCACGACTTTCTCTGTATCAGTTCTCTGAGAAGAGACTATGCCTCTTAATTACCTTTGGATCTCTCACAATGCCCAGGACCATGTCTTGCATATGTAGGTGCTGACAAAATATTTGCTCAGTGAACAACTGCATTCATATATTTAGAGAGTTATCTTGTCAAAGAAGGCAAACTAGGTCTCTAATGTTCTGAAGAGAAGGACTAGGAAAAAGAGATGAAGTTACAAGCAAATTTTGCCCCAATTAGAGCTAACAACAAACAGGCTACCCTACAGCTATCAGTGACTACAGGTGTTCTAAGAGTAGCTGAATGACTTTATCAAGTGTTTTAGTGGGATATCTCGCTGGCCTGAATAAAAGTTTAACTCTTAAGATGTTAGGAACTACTATATATCTATATATTACATATATAGACATACATACCTACATATATTAGACAAAAGGTAACTTTTGATACAATGTATCGATGTTAATATTCTTAAAGTTAAGCTCAAATATGAAATATCCTTCCATTTACTAGTACAGTTGATCCTGGAACAACATGGGGGTTAACCCGAGTATAACTTACAGTAGCCCCTCCATATCTGCAGTTCCTCCGCATCAGCAGATTCAAACCATGGACCGTGTAGTACTGTCATAGTCACAATAGAAAAGTATCCTCCTACAAGTGGTCCTGTGCAGTTCAAACCCTTGTTGTTCAAGGATCAACAGTAGAGAGAATAAAAGACAAAAAAAGACAGTCTCCATCCTAGAAAAATCAACACAGGTTTCTTAATTATGCTCCCAAAGCAAATCGGATATAAATATAAACGCCTGCGTCATCTACCTCAGTAAGCAACACTCCTTAAATAAGGCAATTCTCTAGATCAAGGAGTGTCAATATTTTGGAGTCAGAAAAATAATTATGAAACCATCAGCTCCTCTTAAAGCCATCTAACCACACCACCAAAAGCATTAAATTCTTCAAACAAGCTAGTCATGCTGCTTTTTAGTTAACAACTAGAAAAACAGAAAAAATGGGTATCTCCACATGCCTAGGATCTCTCTTCTCATGTCTCTCTCAAACCAAAAGCTGTAGTCTTTGATGGCAGGGACCCTATCAGTTACTTGTGTCCCCAGCATTCAGTACAGTTCCCAGGACATAACACATGGTGAATAAATGAGCAAATGAATGAGAGAAACTGAGTCCAATGTCCCTGGATGAAAACAAGTACCTTAAAGAATCAATGACAATTTGGTTTTTCTTATTAGAAATCTGCCAAGGAAATGAAAGCAGATGAGTAGGTTCTTAAATCCAGTTTTCACTAGAAGTCAGAGTGCTATTTTTAGGTCATTTATTGATAAGTAATTACTCTATGTAAACCTAAGTTTGGTTGCTTCTGGGGGACTAAAATTAATTTATTGACCAGCAGAGCTAAATGACCAATTTCTACAAAGAAAAACCCAAAACACTTAATACACCCACAACTTGACCTATAAGATTATAATCAAATAATTTATCAAACTGATTTATTAACATAACTGCCTAAAAAGCAAAATATTTTGATAGCACCAGTGTTTAAACTACTCTTCAAAAGTGCTACGATTCACATTTTTCCAAATTCTATTTGAACCATAAAAATCATATATGTTTATTTTTTAGTTAAAGACTAGAAAACAGAAGACTATAAAAATGATATATGCTCACTGTAGAGAACTTACAGAAAATATAAACAGGTTCAAAGGAGAAAATAAAGACTACCCAACGTGATGCTTTCTTTCCCGGTCTTTTTTTTCTGTGGAGTTTTAAGTTCTTTACATACTGTCACTCTTCCTGCCCACCGGTAAAAAACAATATGTTCGCACTATGGCAGTAACCCAAGCACCCTCAATCTCTAAATGTTCCAGGTACAATTCCTCATTCTCTAAATTTTTACAGATGTATACCTTCATAATAATAAGACCAAATCTGCTATTTAGTAATCCTTAAAAGTTTCCCTTCTGATTCCATCTCCTCCTTACTTCCAGAATTCACAAAGAATGCAAGTTCAAGTAAAAATGCATCCAACTACTGGAAATGGACCCAAATTTAACAAAGGAAGAAGTTGCTCTCAACAGTTTTATGTACCCTAGTCTGATATTATCACAAGACAAGTTCTGCTCCAAAGAGCCCAGGTCCTTTGGGGTTCTTAAACTTTAATTTCTACCTCAGAAATCCAAGTGTGTGCTGCATAAAAACCTTGTCAGCTGGGCTTCCCTGGGGGCGCAGTGGTTAAGAATCCGCCTGCCAATGCAGGAGACATGGGTTTGAGCCCTGGTCCGGGAAGATCCCACATGCCACAGAGCAACTAAGCCTGTGTGCCACAACTATGGAGCCTGCGCTCTAGAGCCCATGAGCCACAACTACTGAGCCCGCGTGCCACAACTACTGAAGCCCGCGTACCTAGAGCCTGTGCTCCACAACAAGAGAAGCCACCGCAGTGAGAAGCCCGCACACCACAAGGAAGAGCAGCCCCCGCTCACCACAACTAGAGAAAGCCCACGTGCAGCAAAGGAGACCCAACGCAGCAATCAATCAATAAATAAATAAGAACGCAATGTAAGTTTAAAAAAAAAAAAAACCTTGTCAGCTTTCTACTAAAGAGTACAAGACTAGAGACAGAATGCAGGATCTAAGCTCCTGTCTCTGCTCTATTAAATAACTGAGTGACACTAAGTCAATCTTAGCTTATATCTCATTTTCTCCATTTGTCAACAGGAATACGAATATTATTTGCCTTACCTATATCACAGGACTGTTTTTCTAATAGATCAGAGAAAAAGCTTTTCATAAAGTATTATTCAAATTAAGGTGGAAATCTTTCCAACGCACACATGCCCTATAATAGACATAAAACATGACTTCCCCGATACACAAAGATGCCATTTCTGATGGTGATTACTATCTATGTATACACATGTGAGACAATACCATCAAAAGGTCCTTACACAGGGTAGACAGGTAAAGCATGTCACAGATTCACAGACCCAACCACACTAGCAAAAACTGATGCCATATATTGTTGATCTCCTGCCATGACAGTCTGCTCCATCTTCATTCAAAAGAGTCAACCTGCTCCTGACTGCAACATATTTGACTGCTGTGTCTGTAATTAATTTCCCAAAGTTCTACAGACAAGCCACAGAAACTTTTTAGTTCTTTTTAATAATTTAATAAGCACCCATATACACACCAGCCAAAATCTAGGATATTAATAATTTCTTTCTACCATACTGCACCCCCTCCCAATCCCATCTCTCTGTAAGCAAACAGAATTCGAAATTGTTATTAATGAGTTCTAGCAGTCTTCCTCCTTTCATCCATTCTCTCACAAATCTGTTTCACAGTAAGGCCAGGTCTCAGCCGTAGAAAAAGCCAATTCCAACTTCTGAAATGTTTAATAAGGTGACACTGGCACCACACTTTACCAATCAATCAGAAGATGAGTCTTATATCCTTGACACCACTATACCACTGGGCAGGACTCCATCTAGATAGAATTCATTTACAGGTTTTAGCTTTGTACTCCAGGTAAAAACTTTAGCTAAAACTAAGTTACTAGATAAAGTCTCCTTCACATACAGGGTCATCCTAGGATAATCAGTCAAGTCTTCAATGGAATCCATGACATATATATTATTTGAAAATAATGAAAAAATAGCCAATGCTACAGTTTAAATGTTTGTGTCCCCCCAAAATTTGTTATGTTGAAATCCTAACCCCCAAAGATGATGATATTAGGATGTGGGGTCTTTGGGAGGTAGTTAGATCATGAGGGCAGAGCCTTCATGAATAGGACTAGCCTCTTATAAAAGATCCAGGAGGGATCCCTTGCCCTTTCCACTACGTGAGGACACAGCAAGAAAGTGCCAGTTATGACCCAAGAAGGGGACCCTCAACAGAAGGTGACGATGCTGGGACTTGATCTTAAGACTTTCCAGCCTCCAAAACGATGAGCAATAAATTTCTGTTGTTTATAAGTTACCCAGTCTGTGGCATTTTGTTACAGCAGCCCAAACAAAGACGGTCAACATGCCAGGTTTCTAGATTCTCTCTAAAAACTTCCACCCAAGGACTTTGCCCATCTCCAAATTGTTAGCATTCAACTCAGAAGAGTTTTCTAGGACTATGTTCTAACAAGTTTCTCTTATTGCATCCCATAACAGACTACTTTACCTGTTGATGGGAAATAAGTCAAACAGGGCAGTGTTAATATAGGTCTGATTATACCAAAATGAAATCACTTTAGATTTACAGTAAAATTCTTAGAGCAACCAGAGTAGTTTAGTAATTACTAGAAACTAAACTTAATGGTGCTAAAGAGTTCTTATTGAAAATGGTCCTAATTAGTTTGTATCATATTCATACTTACCCAGTATTTTCTCCTGTTACAGCATTAAAGTTTGACACCATATATGAGTCTCATTTGCTCTCCATTTCAGTTGTTTTGTCTCAATTCTACAGAAAAGTAATAACCACTTTGAAAGACATTGCATTCTCAGGTTATCAGCTGATATGCCAAGTAAAATAGCAGCCAAGGTACGTAACTACAAAAGATTACTTAAAATAAGTAGAATGCCATTGTTATAAATATAAATACATCTGGTTCCATATAACAAAGCTATTTCCATGTCCCAGCAGATGGCTCACAGTAATAATGCTTTGTTGATCTGGTTATAACAAATTCTATTAAATCCAAAATCCTGTATAGCAGATGCCTTTTCCAATTTCAGTACAAGTCAATCTCTTTAACCAAAACACTGTGCTTTGGTTCTTGTTATTTGTGCACTAAAATCCAATTGTGCCAAATAAGATGGTCAAATTTTTTGACAGTTGTTATAAAAAGCCTCTGTGGTGTCTTCTGAGTTTTGGGGTGGAGGAGGTAAAGAGTACCACCATCTAGGACTGAAAGGCTAACTGTTCAAAATGGAAAACAAAGATTCACAGTTAAAGGGATGCTCAGGAGAAGTTATAAGCTTCAGCTGTCCTAAGCCAAGGTTTCTGAATAGCGGCAATGTGGAAAGCTAATGACTAACAAAGCTGACAGTGAAGAGCACTGAAAATAATGCAATTTCTGAGTTGAGAGGCTATTAGCAGGGATAAACAGAAAAAAATGTACCTGGATGCCTACACAACACGTATCTCTGTACACTGAAGTGTTAAATTGATATTTAAAAGAAATGTGGATGCAATGTCAACTTAATTTTGCTGTTTGTTTCCCCAACTACATTCAAAATCCAATCTTCATATTCTGGTCATACCCTTACTTGAAATAATACCCTCTATTAATTCATAACACAGTTAACAGTACAGTGATTAAGAGTCACTGAGTTCTGAAAATAGACTGCAGGGGTTCAAATCCTGGTTCTTTCCATCCCTAGCTACATAACCTTAGGCAAGTTACTTAACCTCTCTATGCCTGTATCCTCATCTGTAAATTTTTGATAACAAAAAAAACCTACCTTTTAGAGTTGTTGTGAGGATTACATGAATAATAAATGAAAAATAGTTAGAACACTTGTGAGCCCATCCTAAGGCCTCAGAAAATATTAGCTATTATTATTACTACTACCACTATCACCATCATCTCATTAATCCCCAGTAAAGTTCTGAAAGGCAGAAATGACTTATCTAAATCACAAACAAGTGACAGAATGCAGTAAGAAAAAATCTCATTTTATGTCCTGAAGATCAAACATTACAAGTTACTGATTCCCTAAGCAAGGGGATTTTCCAACCTCTCTAATTCTCCACAAATTCACAAGAGGCTCCTTTAAGTTAGAATAGCAGCGTAGAGAAGTGGAAATAGCAATGGACATGCACTAAGATGATCTAATTGCTCCAACACTGACTTAACTGGGCAATCTTGGGCAAGCCACCTAATCTAAACTTCAAAATTATTCATCTTAAAAAACGCTTTGCCTACATCACAGGGTTGTTGCATGATAAAATAGATAACACATGAGAAAACGTATGTAAACCATAAACACACCATATGAATGTTCAAAAGCCATGTCGTACTCATCTTTATATCCCCAGTGCCTAGCAGAATGCATAGTAGAGGTTATAATCTAAAAGACAAGCCATGAGAGGGATGGAGTTGGCAGGGTGAAGATTAAAATGAAGATAGGATTTTTAAGAGTAAGAAACTCCAATGTCCATCAACTGATAAGTGGATACATAAAAGGTAGTAGAGCCATACAATGGAATATTCAACAGTAAAAAGGAATGAATAACCCTTGAAACACTATGCTAAGTGAAAAAAAGCCAGACACAAAAGACCACATGCTGTATGATTCCATTTATACAAAATGTTCAGACTAGGCAAATCTACAGAGATGGTAAGTACATTAGTGGTTGCCTAGGACTGGGGAATGAGGGGGAAATGGAGAGTGACTGTTAATGGTTACAGACTTGCTCTTTTGGGATGATGATTGTGGTGATGGCTGCACAATTTGGTGAATATACTAAAAATCAATGAACTGTACACTTTAAATGGGTGAATTGTATAGTATGTGAATTATCTCAGTAAAACTGTTTAAAAAAAGAATAAAAAGTGTGAGAGAAAGTATAAAATCACTGGCTTTAGAACACGTTTCTTTTTTTTTTTTAAAGAAAAAAAGTGAGTTTTCTGATATTTGAGTAGCTTGGACATGTGGACAAGAATGGGAATGGAGGAAGCAATAGGAGAAAATACTAAGAATTACCACACCAGACCACAACATCTCTACAAAGCCTTCTGTGGAAAGCAAATCTGGGCATCTCTTCTTATCCTTCCTTTCAAAATTCTAAGGTTACAAATCACCTCCTGGTCCTAGTTCAATAGTCTTTTCATCATGATCATTGTTTCTGAACTTTGAGACTACATCTGATACTGTCTACCACACTATCCTTGGCTTCTGTGGCACTGATGTACTTCCTGGTTCTTCTCAGAATGCTTTACCTATTAGCCTATAAGGTCACCCACAGTTCCAAACGTCAAAGTTCTTTCGCCATCATGCTACTAATCTCCCAACACTCATCTACTCACATTTTTTTTTTTTACTACCAAATACAGCCCTGGTAAGTGCACAATCTACATTGCATCTCTGTTCATCTTATAGTGATATACTACAGGATTCCTCTATTCAAATCTTGATTATCTTCACTAAGGTTGGGAAGCAGTGGTATGACTCAACCAAAATAATTCCTAAATATTTTTTCTTTTGAATAGATCTGTTTTTCTAATTGTTTTGCTTAGATTAATATTAAACTAGCCTGCATTTCCAGAGCAAAACCAGCAAGGAGAAAAGGCTATCGGGAGTTGCAGAAGACTAGCCTTTTATTGAAAACTTGACTGTATACAATCGAAGTGCTGACCATAGCCCACCTTAGCTCATTTATCTTCACAGTGACACTTTCCTAATTTCCTCATCATTATCAGCCATTCTCCCAGGATTCTAGGCTTTAATCTTTTAATGTTTAATTTGCTCTCTTCCCTTGGCACACATTCAATCATCACTAAGTTCAAATTAATTTTTACTCAAACATACATTCTCTTATATATTCTATACACTCTTTCATAGGACAATATAAAGATTAAATGCATAAGCTCAAAGGCAAGACTGCCTGGGTTCAAATCCTGGCTCTGTTGCTTACTCTCTATAGGATTTAGGGCAAGTTACTTAACCTTTCTGTAACTCAGTTTCTTCATAGGAATAATAAGACCTTATTATGAAGACTTTATGAGTTAAGTACATGTAAATAGCTTAGAACATTGTGCCTGGCATACAGTACTCAATAAATGCTAGCTATTATTTCATTCCAAACATCACCATTTTATCTCAGACCCTCATCATCTTGTTCCTAAAATTCTCCAAGAGCCTTCTAGTCAGTCTTCCTACTCCAGGACACTCAACTAATTATGAAAACCGTCCTCAGGAACAATATGCATCATCTTACTCTCAATCTTTAGAACCCACTGTGGTACCCCATCAAATTAAACCCTATATCCTTAGTAAGGCCCTCCACCAATACACACTCACCAAGCGTAAACTCATTTATTCTTATTCACCAATACAGATTCCCTATGCCAGTCAAACTGCTCAATATCTTTTGTACATTGCCACGTCTATATCTTTGCAAATATCCCTTTACTAAATACATCTCTTGCCCTTTGAAAATTCCAAATCTCACTTATACCTTTGACTTTGGCTGCACTGTTATCCCAACCAGGAGCTTGATGTTGTTTGGAATTATGAATGATGCATGTTACATGTTGTTTCCCCAACAGAAGTGTGAAGAAACCACATATTTTATTCCTTGTGTCTCTTCATACAGACCACTTCACACGTAGCACTGTATTTTGCAGAAGTACACAAATGCTGACTGACTTAATAAATATGCCTCAGAATGTATCAGAACAGCATTCTCTATTTTCCACTGCCCCACCCATACTTACCATGGTGAGAGTGGACAGAATCTGTATATAAATATTTTTATTTTACATACCTAGAAGGAGAATATACTAACAATTGTACTAGACAAAAGAAAAAACAAACAAACATACACGCAAAGAGAATGCACATGTGAAAAACCAAGAAAAAGTGAGAACTGGCTATTTTGGAATCTAAAAAGTGATTTCAAAATATGAGGATTTTTCATTTCACCAAACTAATAAATCAAAAAGAGCCAAAATAAACATGTCCTGACCCCATCCAATAAAATACCTAATAAAAGCATGAGGAAGACCCCAGCATCTTCAGCAGCACAAAACCAAGAAAATCATTCACCTTAACTCCAAGAAACACAGAAAGAAAACAGATATCTAAAAAACTAAAAAATTCAATCAAATCTCTAGATGCTACCCAAAGAGAAAAATAGAGAGGAGTTATTGCTTTTCTATAAATATCTGCTAAAGTCTAGGAGGAATACAAGGCTTCTCTCATTGCTACCGTGTCCTGTTCCCAGTTAAGGGAGCAATCTGTGGTCACAAAAGAGCAAAACACAGGAAGATGGAAACCTTAACCTGGAAGAGACATTAAGGAAAGAAACTACTCAAAACACGTTTCAAAAACAGTTTCAAAAACCAGAGAGTGCAATGATACTCAACAGAAAGAGAGGAAAAGTGAAATAAAAGAGGCCCCACGAAATGAGTGACTCAGTGAAACTACCTAGTGCTGCCTTGCAAATAAAGAGCTATGCATGTAACACATCCATGACATGCACGCCTGCTTCACTGGCAAACAAAACAGAAAGAAGAAATAAAGTAAATGTTAGGAAAAGACAAGGAAGATGCCCACCAATCTCTAACTCCCTGGCCAGCCCAATTCAGCTCATTCAGGAATCCAACTAGGAACAACTGAGACGTGGATTGCACAACACAGAAAAGAAAACCCTTCGCCAACCATACACACAAAAAGTAGAATGGAGAAGTGAAAACTATGCAGCTCAATGCATCAGCAGCTAAAGCTTATTATTCTCTCTTTAGGATTAAATGGTAGAGAAAAGAACAAGAGCAGCTAAAGGAAGAGGAGGAAGATTGTCAATGAAACCAAGTCCCCTACTGGTCTCAATTTCAGAGAGTACAAGTCTTGCTTCTTGCAGCTGACCAACAGTACGCCTCGGCAAAGCAAACTGACCCTAACACCTTCCACGCCACCCGGAGGAAATCAGAGTAAAAACCACCCCGCTTTAACCTCCCTCCTCACTAGCTGCAAAAATGGAGGGCGGGGGGAGACACCCTACCACGTGGGCAGGATGCAACACACACAGGACAGCAACACGTCCGCATGGAACGGCTGCCTCTGCCCAATGCCGGTAAAGGACACGGCGACAGGATGGGTGGGAACGCAGGCCCCCGCACGGGCCTCCTCACCCCGAAGGGCACCCCCGACGCGCGAGATACTGGCCGCCTCGCCGTCCGAAAAGCACCCCGGAGTTTGAAGGGAAGAAGCTGCATCGTGCCGGGAAAGGGGGCTAGCCCAGGCCAGGGGCAGGTCACGGAGGGAATACGGCCACTGTCCTCGGACTCGACGCCCCCGGGAACCCAGTCTGGCTCCCCCGGGCCCCGCCTGGGGGAGGGGCGGGAGGCGCGGAGCCGCCGCTTCCCCGCTGAGGAGCAGCAGCAGCTGAGAAGCGCCGCGGGGGAGGGAACGACCCAGCCCTCGCCGCCCGCCAGGCCTCAGCCTGGGCCCGGGCCCCCTGCCCCGCCCCGCCCGCCGCCCGCCCCGCGACGCGACCGCGGCTGTGAGAAGGGAGAGGGCGTCTCGAGGAGAGCAGCCCCTACCTCCGTCCCGGGAGATGCCCCGGCCCCGCCTCCTCGCCCGCCGTCCCGGCCCGACCACCCCGGCAGCTGGTGCTCACCTCAGGCTACGCAGGCCGGTACGGCCCGGCCGAGCCCCCGGCCGCTGTGTGCGTCTCCACCCCCCGGGAAACGTCCCAGCGGTGCCTGGTGCGAGCGGCCGAGGCCCGGAGCAGCGCCGAGAGCGGCGGCGGCAGCGGGACCAGCCAACATCCGGGGCCGCGCACCCGGAACTACTTCCCAACCCGCTCCCCCTCCCGCCCCCGCCGCCGCCGCCGCAGCAGCTGCCGCCGCCGCCCCCGCCTCCTGCGACGTCGCTGCGCCACCGGCACGGCGTCAGCGGCGTCACGACTCCTCCGCGGTCACAGCCGTGGCATCGCGCTTGTGATCCCTCCGCTGGAACAAGTAGTGCCCTGGGACTCCCGGGGTCTTGGTTCTGTGCTGCGGGTATCAGCCAGCCGCCGGCACCTCCGAGGGACTTGGGGCGGGGATGATGGCTTGGACCAGGTCTCTGCTCCTCAGAGTGGCGGCCGGGGAGGGAGGGCGGCGGGGGCGGCTCTTTAGTTGAGGACAGCAGGGACCTCCGCCTGGGATCCTGCCCAGGGATTCCGGGGTCCCGTTCCCCGGGGGAATGGCGCCTTGTGACCTCTCCCCTAACACCCTCCACCTCACCTTAGTGATAGGCACCTTAGCCTCTCCGGAAGACCGGGCACCACGGATTCTACGACCCCCACAAAGGCACCTTGGACCTTCAGGACACTTCTTCCAGAACGTCACAGGTCCCAGGTTCTAGACCCATCGCTGCCGAGGCCTCTCCCGTGCCTAGCCTTGGTTTCCTACTCCTTAAAACAAAGGATTTGTAACTCTGAAAGACCTTCTGATTCTAAAGCTGCTGCCCAGGTTATGGTCCTTGCTATCAACAGGTGGAGCGCTTAGAAGGGTAGTTGGGCGACTTGTGAACTTTGGAATTTACTTCTAGTCCGTCTTCACTGATTCTTTCTCTAAAGTATCAGCACTGCAAATCTGCCCTGTAATTTCACATTTAATTACATTCAGACTTATTACTTGCTGTTGCTTCTTTCGCGTTAGTCACATATAGCACCAAGCATGCTTTTGAACTCATAGTAGGTACTCAACATTTGAAAACTCAGATAATTTGTTAGATGAATACTAGGTTGATTGGACGAGATGAAAAGGAGAGGCCTGAGTGAATTGACCTTGGGAACCTCTTTTGATGTAGTCTCATATAGATCAGATGAAGACCTCCGGTAAAGAGCTGAGTACCCAATGGCTTCAGCAAACATTGAACACCTGCCATTTACCAAGCATTTCTAGGCACTGGGGATTCAAAGTACTCCTATATTCCTTTTCTACGTAAGACTCCAGCAAGATTCTGAAGGTTAAAAGACTCATTCACTCATTCATCCAACAAATATTTGCTGATCACTACTAAGGTTGTCAGACCCTATTTTAGTGTTTGGGTTGGATCAGTGAATAGAAGAGTGGGGCAGGGTGGAAATACCCTTCCCTCTTAGAGATATCATCTGAGTATGGAGAGAAAGATGATAAACGTAACAAGAAAAGAATTTGGTGTGATAGAAGGTGTTTAGTGCTATGGGGGAAAAAAATAGACCAGGGTAAGAGGTATGAGGAAAACTGGAGGTAGGGGGGGCTGGGATTTTTTTTTTAACATCAACCATTTCTTCATCAATAATGTGTTCATTTACTTCAACTGAACCATGCGTTAGGTGCTGGGGCTTCAGTGGAGAATAAGCCAAGCTTCTGCAGCTAGTAGAGACCACATGCCAGGTGCTTTCACTTGACCTCTCATTCAGTGCTTTCACCAGGTCCCTAAGGTAGGACTCCTGTGTTCATTTTTACAGCTGATGAAATTGAAGCTGAGAGGGCTAAAAACTTGAGCCAGGACTCAAACCTAATGTCTTCTGAGTCCAACTCCCTTTCCAGCTTCTCCTCAGCTGAGAACACATATTTTTTCTGTTTCAATACACCTCACCTCTTTCGTCAAGCAAACTCATGCATTAATATAGGTGAATGGCCTTAGATCTGCACTGGAGCAAAAGGAAGGGAGAAAGGAAAATATTTAGAGGAAAAGAGGGGGCAGTTATCCAAAAAATCTAGACTCGTAGAGCAAAGTAATAGGGGTAGCAAAGAAGACTTAGTGGAAGAGAAATGAAGGTAGATTCATAACAGTTATTCCAACTCCAGTTTTACAGAATGGGATTTTAAATAGAGCCTTCAGGGAGAGCCCAATTCATAAGGTGACTTTAATGAGAAACTTGAAAGAGGTGAGGGAGTGAGCCATGCATTGTATGGGAAAGAGTGTCCCAGGCAGAAGGAACAGCTAGTGGAAAGGCCCTGAAGTGAAAGTATTCCTGGAAGTGTTAAAAATAGTGGAGGCCAGGACAACTGGAGCTGGGTAAGCAAATGAGGGAGGAATAGGAGATAAGGTCAGAGAGTGGGGTCTTGTAGGCCATTGTAAGGATCTTGGCTAAAGAGGAACCACCACAGGGCTTCGAACAGAGGAGTGATATGATCTGATTCATACTTTCAAAAGATCACCCTGGGGCTTCCCTGGTGGCGCAGTTGTTGAGAGTCCGCCTGCCGATGCAGGGGACACGGGTTCGTGCCTCAGTCCGGGAAGATCCCACATGCCATGGAGCGGCTAGGCCCGTGAGCCAGGGCCGCTGAGCCTGCGCGTCCGGAGCCTGTGCTCTGCAACGGGAGAGGCCACAACAGTGAGAGGCCCGCGTACCGCAAAAAACAAAACAAAACAAAAAAAGATCACCCTATGTGCTAAGAGTAGATGGTGTATGGACATTGGTGGAAGCCAGAGGCTCCATTAGTTAGGTGCAGGATGATGGTTTGGACCAGGCTGGTAGCAGTCAGTAGGATAAATGAGATACAGTCTCTATACTTTAAGAACTCACAGTCTAGCGGGAAGCAAATAGATAATTACAGTACACTGTGATAAGGGAGATAGAAGTGGCCACCCTTGCCAGCTTGCCTGACAGAAGAGTAGAAGTTCCCTCTTCTACCGAGTTGCCAAGGGAATCGGAAGTTCCTGGTTCTTTGTTGGGCCACTGGGTGGATCCTTTATAACACAGGTAACACTTGTCTTCTTCTCAGCCCTTTAGGTCTCAAAGCCCACTATCATCTGAGTGGTGCTGTAAGCAGAAGGGTACTAAAGGACAGTCTGGGTCATACATTTAAGGAGATGGGCAAAACTGAGACTATACCTATTTGCCAGAAGAAGAAACTGAGGCCAACAGTCACCAGGTTTTAACCTGAGACTGGGAATCAAGGTTATCAAAGTCCCAAACCAGGAATCTCTCTGAGCCACTTGAGTGGAGTCAGCCAATGATGGAATAAGAGAGTAGAAAGATGTTTCTGGATAGCTGCCAGAATGGGCTTGGGGGCTTGGGGATCAGCAGTTTTTGAGAATGAAAGAATCACAAGCCCCAGAATGTCAAAGGCTGAGGAGCACCCCGCCTCCCACCCCCCCCCTAAAAATGTTGTAAGGGCCATAGAAGCAGGGGGGATTCTGGAACAGTGGGGGTGGGGTTGGGGATGGGCAGGAAAAGCTTAAAGCTCAGATTGGGAAGACAGACTTGGGTTCAATCTCACGTTTTACATCTTACTTCATGTGTGCCTATGTCAAGTTATTTAGTTTCTCTTAGTCTCCATTTCCTGGCCTATTAAATAGGAACTATAATCATAGCTATGTAGCAAAAGAGATCAGGTACAGGCTGCCGTAAAATAAAGGCCGCCAAAGACAATCATCATTATGGACAAGGTCGAGTGTCAGCACAGAAGAGTAGTTCATAGTCTCTGGAGATGAGAGTGGTCTGGGAGGGAGAGTGTGGAGCCCTCAAAGAGAAAATGGTATCCAACTCAGGGGACAGATCCTTAAGAGAAATAGATTGCTCAAAGCAATGAGATAGAAGTTTTATTGTTTTGTGTTGTTTACAATCTTTTCCCAGCCTCGCCTGGATTATAAATTCCCTAAAAGAAACACAGTCCCAACCTGGACTGCAATAGCCCTGCAAAACCTTGATTCGGCATTGGCTGTGCATCAACAGCGGGGTGTTCAACACTTCACATGACCCACAGCCGCCTTTAGACAAATGAGGCTTCACCCGATCCTTTCTCCCTCTTTATTTATGGTAAGAGGAAAGCAGAAAATGAGAAATGAATTTAAAATGAGCCAAGACCTGCAAAGGGGAGAGAGAAAAACATGAGAGAGCCCTTCCTATCATTCCCAGCCCTGAAGGAGCCTTCCAGATTCCCTAGGTATCTTTATATGATACTTTATATTTCGTGTATTAGATTTTCTAAAAATACAAAGGCCACTGGAAAGCTCTCAGCACCACTAACTGCTATTTAATGATAACACTTGGGTGTTAGGTGTTGGTCACTCTGCATAGTTAAAAAGCATTCAAGAATCATTTATCAAACAACTACTCTATACCAGGTGTTGGGCTAAACACTAGGGAATCAAAAGGGGATGAATAAATTTCCCACCTTCAATGGACTCCTTGCCTTCTGGAAAAACAGACATGTCAAAAGTTAATGCCTGTGCAATTTGTAGAGATTTGTACTTGTGCCATGGAAACAAAAAAAAAGCAAGGCTTAACTCTGTCAGATTGGATGGGGATGGGGGCACCAAAGAAAGCTTCACTCTTAAAGGTAAAGTTAAGGCTAAGTCTGACTAAATAAGTAGGAGTTTGCCATAGAGACAGAAACAGGCCTGGGAGTAAAAAAGGAAAATTTGGGGTACAGGAAGAAAGTTTGTGCAAAGAGGTTGGGTGGATATGAGAAAAGCAGAGGCCACAGAAATTACAGTCTTATAAGTGGTCATTAAACACTAGTGGCTGATGAAAAGAACTAACTGATGAATCTAGACCATATCGCTCTACGTAAACCATCCATAAATTGAGTCCCTGCCCTCTAGGAGCTTGGTGTTAACCTCAGATTTTATCAGTAAGGCAAAATGTGATCCTTCCCAAACAGTCTACTGCTTAATCATTCTCACAAGAAAGGGGTAACTTAGACTATTTCTCCCCAATAGAAGGCAGAAGCCTAAATTTTTTTCATAGTTCTGGCAATGAATTCGCACTAGTGCACTCATACCACCTACCTCCTCAACACCCCCTCCCATCCATCTTCCTTGTAACCACCTGGCCCAAACCTTGGCTTACCTCCACTCTCAGAATCAACCGAGCTAATTAAAAGCATAATGAAAGACACAACAGCATGGAGACAACTGAACAAACATGAACAAATGCATAGATTAAATAAAGTCCTTACATTATGTACAAGCAATGGTGAAGATGAAACTTGGGTGGTGCTAGGAAGAGTGAGTCAGAGAGCCGGAGGAAGATGGCGGAAGAGTAAGACGCGGAGATCACCTTCCTCCCCACAGATACATCAGAAATTCATCTACACGTGGAACAACTCCAACAGAACACCTACTGAACGCTGACAGAAGACCTCAGACCCCCCAAAAGGCAAGAAACTCCCCACATACCTGGGTAGGTCAAAAGAAAAAAAGAATAAACAGAGACAATAGGATATGGACGGGACCTACACCAGTGGGAGGGAGCCGTGAAGGAGGGAAGGTTTCTACACACTACAAGCCCCTTCGTGGGCGGAGACTGCAGGTGGCGGAGGGGGAAAGCTTCGGAGTAGCGGAGGAGAGCACAGCAACAGGGGTGCGGAGGGCAAAGCGGAGAGATTTTGGCACAGAAGATCGGTGCCCTCAGGCACACACCAGCCCGAGAGGCTTGTCTGCTCGGCCACCGGGGCGGGCGGGGCTGGGAGCTGAGGCTCGGGTATCGGCTTTCAGTCGGAGCGCAGGGAGAGGACTGGGGCTGGCGGCAGGAAGAGAGCCTGAAGGGGTTAGTGCTAGCCCGGAGGGAGTCCGGGGAAAGGGTCTGGAGCTACTGGAGAGGCAAGAGACTTTTTTCCCTTTTGTTGCCTGGTGCGCGAGGAGAGGGCATTCCCCTCCCTCCCCTCTGCCTGAGTGAGCCAGAGCCCCCGAATCAGCGGCTCCTTTAAACCCGTCCTGTCTGAGCTAAGAACGGACGCCCTCCGGCGACCTACGCGCAGAGGCGGGGCCAGGTCCAAGGCTGAGACCCGGGAGTTGTGAGAGCAGAGACAGGGAAATCTCTCTGTGCAGCCTCGGAGGCAGTGGATTAAAGCTCCACGGTCCATTTGATGTGCCCTGCGTCTGTGGAGTGTATGAATGGACAGCGAATCATCCCAAATTGAGGAAGTGGACTTTGAGGACAAGATTTAAGACTTTCCCCCCTTTTTACAACGAATTATCCCAAATTAAGGAGGTGGACTTAGTAAGATTTCAGACTTCTCGCCCTTTTCCTCTTTTTACAACGAATTATCCCAAATCGAGGAGGTGGACTTGGAGAGCAAGATTTTTGATTTTTCCCCCTGCTCTCTTTTTGTGAATGTGTGTGTGTAATCTTCTGTGTAAGATTCTCTCTGTATAGCTTTGCTTCCACCATATGTCCCAGGGTTCTATCGGTCCGTGTTTTTTTTTTTCAATAATTACTTTTTAATTTTAATAACGCTACTATATTTCATACTTTATTCTATTTTACTTTACCTGCTCTTTCTTTTTTTCCTACCTTCCCTTCCTCCCTCCCTCCCTCCGCTCCTCCTTTCCTTCTTTCTTTTTCTTTCCTCCCTCCCTCCCTCCCACCCTTCTTCTTTCCACTTTCTTTTTATTTCCTTCCTCCCTCCCTCCCTCCTGTCTTTCTTTCTTTCTTTCCTTCCTCCCTCCCTCCCTCCCTCCCTTCTTCCATTCACTCTTCCTTTTGCTTTCATTCCTCCCTCCCTCCCTCCTTTCTTTCCTTCTTTCTTTCCATCCTCCCTCCCTCCTTTCTTTCTTTCTTCCTTCCTTCCTTTCTTCCCTTCTTCCTTTCTTTCCCTCTCTCTTTCTTTCTTCTACTAATTCTTTCTTTCTACTTTTTCTCACTGTTATTCTGAGCCGGGTGAATGAAAGGCTCGTGGTGCTGCAGCCAGGAGTCAGTGCTGTGCCTCTGAAGTGGGAGAGCCAACCTCAGGACACGGGTCCACAAGAGACCTCCCAGCTCCACATAATATCAAGCAGCGAAAATCTCCCAGGGATCTCCATCTCAACACCAGCACCCAGCTTCACTCAACGACCAGCAAGCTACAGTGCTGGTCACCCTATGCCAAGCAACTAGCGAGGCAGGAACACAACCCCACCCATTAGCAGAGAGGCTACCTAAAAACATAATAAGGCCACAGGCACCCCAAAACACACCACCAGACGTGAACCTGTCCACCAGAAAGACAAGATCGAGCCTCAACCACCAGAGCACAGGCATTAGTCCCCCCCCCCCCCCAGGAAGCCTACACAACCTACTGAAACAACCTTAGCCACTGGGGACAGACACCAAAAACAACGGGAACTACGAATCTGCAGCCTGCAAAAAGGAGACCCCAAACACAGTAACATAAGCAAAATGAGAAAGCAGAAAAACACACAGCAGGTGAAGGAGCAAGATAAAAACCTACCAGACCTAACAAATGAAGAGGTAATAGGCAGTCTACCTGAAAAAGAATTCAGAATAATGATAGTAAAGATGATCCAAAATCTTGGAAATAGGATAGACAAAATGCAAGAAACAGTTAACAAGGACCTAGAAGAACTAAAGATGAATCAAGCATCAATTAAAAACACAATAAATGAAATGAAAAATACTCTAGATGGGATCAATAGCAGAATAACTGAGGCAGAAGAACGGATAAGTGAGGTGGAAGATAAAATAGTGGAAATAACTGATGCAGAGCAAAATAAAGAAAAAAGAATGAAAAGAATAGAGGACAGTCTCAGAGACCTCTGGGACAACATTAAACGCACCAACATTCGAATTATAGGGGTCCCAGAAGAAGAAGAGAAAAAGAAAGGGACTGAGAAAATATTTGAAGAGATTATAGTTGAAAACTTCCCTAATATGGGAAAGGAAATAGTTAATCAAGTCCAGGAGGCACAGAGAGTCCCATACAGAATAAATCCAAGGAGAAATACGCCAAGACACATATTAATCAAACTGTCAAAAATTAAACACAAAGAAATCATATTAAAAGCAGCAAGGGAAAAACAACAAATAACACACAAGGGAATCCCCATCAGGTTAACAGCTGATCTCTCAGCAGAAACTCTACAAGCCAGAAGGGAGTGGCAGGACATAATTAAAGTGATGAAGGAGAGAAACCTGCAACCAAGATTACTCTACCCAGCAAGGATCTCATTCAGATTTGATGGAGAAATTAAAACGTTTACAGACAAGCAAAAGCTGAGAGAGTTCAGCACCACCAAACCAGCTTTACAACAAATGCTAAAGGAACTTCTCTAGGCAAGAAACACAACAGAAGGAATATACCTACAATAACGAACCCAAAGCAATTAAGGAAATGGGAATAGAAACATACATATCAATAATTACCTTAAACGTAAATGGACTAAATGCTCCCACCAAAAGACACAGAGTGGCTGAATGGATACAAAAACAAGACCCATATATATGCTGTCTACAAGAGACCCACTTCAGACCTAGAGACACATACAGATTGAAAGTAAGGGGATGGAAAAAGATATTCCATGCAAATGGAAATCAAAAGAAAGCTGGAGTAGCAATTCTTATATCAGACAAAATAGACTTTAAAATAAAGACTATTAGAAGAGACAAAGAAGGACACTACATAACGATAAAGGGATCGATCCAAGAAGAAGATATAACAATTGTAAATATTTATGCACCCAACATAGGAGCACCTCAATACATAAGGCAAATACTAACAGCCATAAAAGGGGAAATCGACAGTAACACAATCATAGTAGGGGACTTTAACACCCCACTTTCACCTATGGACAGATCATCCAAAATGAAAATAAATAAGGAAACACAAGCTTTAAATGATTCATTAAACAAGATGGACTTAGTTGATATTTATAGGACATTCCATCCAAAAACAACAGAATACACATTTTTCTCAAGTGCTCATGGAACATTCTCCAGGATAGATCATATCTTGGGTCACAAATCAAGCCTTGGTAAATTTAAGAAAATTGAAATTGTATCAAGTATCTTTTCCGACCACAATGCTATGAGACTAGACATCAATTACAGGAAAAGATCTGTAAAAAATACAAACACATGGAGGCTAAATAATACACTACTCAATAACGAAGTGATCACTGAAGAAATCAAAGAGGAAATTAAAAAATACCTAGAAACAAATGACAATGGAGACACGACGACCCAAAACCTATGGGACGCAGCAAAAGCAGTTCTAAGGGGGAAGTTTATAGCAATACAATCCCACCTTAAGAAACAGGAAACATTTCGAGTAAACAACCTGACGCTGCACCTAAAGCAATTAGAGAAAGAAGAACAAAAAACCCCCAAAGTTAGCAGAAGGAAAGAAATCATAAAGATCAGATCAGAAATAAATGAAAAAGAAATGAAGGAAACAATAGCAAAGATCAACCAAACTAAAAGCTGGTTCTTTGAGAAGATAAACAAAATTGACAAACCATTAGCCAGACTCATCAAGAAAAGAAGGGAGAAGACTCAAATCAATAGAATTAGAAATGAAAAAGGAGAAGTAACAACTGACACTGCAGAAATACAAAAGATCATGAGAGATTACTATAAGCAACTCTATTCCAATAAAATGGACAACCTGGAAGAAATGGACAAATTCTTAGAAATGCACAACCTACCAAGACTGACTCAGGAAGAAATAGAAAATATGAACAGACCAATCACAAGCAAGCACTGAAATTGAAACTGTGATTAAAAATCTTCCATCAAACAAAAGCCCAGGACCAGATGGCTTCACAGGCGAATTCTATCAAACATTTAGAGAAGAGCTAACACCCATCCTTCTCAAACTCTTCCAAACAATATCAGAGGAAGGAACACTCCCAAACTCATTCTACGAGGCCACCATCACCTTGATACCAAAACCAGGCAAGGATGTCACAAAGAAAGAAAACTACAGGCCAATATCACTGATGAACATAGATGCAAAAATCCTCAACAAAATACTAGCAAACAGAATCCAACAGCACATTAAAAGGATCATACACCATGATCAAGTGGGGTTTATTCCAGGAATGCAAGGATTCTTCAATATACGCAAATCAATCAATGTGATACACCATATTAACAAGTTGAAGGAGAAAAACCATATGATCATCTCAATAGATGCAGAGAAAGCTTTCGACAAAATTCAACACCCATTTATGATAAAAACCCTGCAGAAAGTAGGCATAGAGGGAACTTTCCTCAACATAATAAAGGCCATATATGACAAACCCACAGCCAACATTGTCCTCAATGGTGAAAAACTGAAACCATTTCCACTAAGATCAGGAACAAGACAAGGCTGCCCACTCTCACCACTCTTATTCAACCTAGTTTTGGAAGTTTTAGCCACAGCAATCAGAGAAGAAAAGGAAATAAAAGGAATCCAAATTGGAAAAGAAGAAGTAAAGCTGTCACTGTTTGCAGATGACATGATACTATACATAGAGAATCCTAAAGATGCTACCGAAAAACTACTAGAGCTAATCAATGAATTTGGTAAAGTAGCAGGATACAAAATTAATGCACAGAAATCTCTGGCATTCCTGTACACTAATGATGAAAAATCTGAAAATGAAATCAAGAAAACACTCCCATTTACCATTGCAACAAAAAGAATAAAATATCTAGGAATAAACCTACCTAAGGAGACAAAAGACCTGTATGCAGAAAATTATAAGACACTGATGAAAGAAATTAAAGAGGATACAAATAGATGGAGAGATATACCATGCTCCTGGATTGGAAGAATCAATATTGTGAAAATGACTCTACTACCCAAAGCAATCTACAGATTCAATGCAATCCCTATCAAACTACCACTGGCATTTTTCACAGAACTAGAACAAAAAATTTCAAAATTTGTTTGGAAAAACAAAAGACCCCGAATAGCCAAAGCAATCTTGAGAACGAAAAATGGAGCTGGAGGAATCAGGCTCCCTGACTTCAGACTATACTACAAAGCTACAGTAATTAAGACAGTGTGGTACTGGCATAAAAACAGAAAGATAGATCAGTGGATCAGGATAGAAAGCCCAGAGATAAACCCACGCACATATGGCCAACTTATCTTTGATAAAGGAGGCAGGAATGTACAGTGGAGAAAGGACAGCCTCTTCAATAAGTGGTGCTGGGAAAACTGGACAGGGACATGTAAAAGTATGAGATTAGATCATTCCCTAACACCATACACAAAAATAAGCTCAAAATGGATTAAAGACCTAAATGTAAGGCCAGAAACTATCAAACTCTTAGAGGAAAACATAGGTAGAACACTCTATGACATAAATCACAGCAAGATCCTTTTGGACCCACCTCCTAGAGAAATGGAAGTAAAAACAAAGATAAACAAATGGGACCTAATGAAACTTCAAAGCTTTTGCACAGCAAAGGAAACCATAAACAAGACCAAAAGACAACCCTCAGAATGGGAGAAAATATTTGCAAATGAAGCAACTGACAAAGGATTAATCTCCAAAATTTATAAACAGCTCAGGCAGCTCAATAGCAAAAAAACAAACAACCCAATCCAAAAATGGGCAGAAGACTTAAATAGGCATTTCTCCAAAGAAGATATACAGACTGCCAACAAACACATGAAAGAATGCTCAACATCATTAATCATTAGAGAAATGCAAATCAAAACTACAATGAGATATCATCTCACACCAGTCAGAATGGCCATCATCAAGAAATCTACAAACAATAAATGCTGGAGAGGGTGTGGAGAAAAGGGAACACTCTTGCACTGCTGGTGGGAATGTGAATTGGTACAGCCACTATGGAGAACAGTATGGAGGTTCCTTAAAAAACTAAAAATAGAACTACCATATGACCCAGCAATACCACTACTAGGCATATACCCTGAGAAAACCATAATTCAAAAAGAGGCATGTACCAAAATGTTCATTGCAGCTCTATTCACAATAGCCCGGAGCTGGAAACAACCTAAGTGTCCATCATCAGATGAATGGATAAAGAAGATGTGGCACATATATACAATGGAATATTACTCAGCCATAAAAAGGAACGAAACTGAGCTATTTGTAATGAGGTGGATAGACCTAGAGTCTGTCATACAGAGTGAAGTAAGTCAGAAAGAGAAAGACAAATACTGTATGCTAACACATATATATGGAATTAAAAAAAAAAATGTCATGAAGAACCTAGGGGTAAAACTGGAATAAAGACACAGACCTACTTGAGAACGGACTTGAGGATATGGGGAGGGTGAAGGGTAAGCTGTGACAAAGCGAAAGAGAGGCATGGACATATATACACTACCAAACGTAAGGTAGATAGATAGTGGGAAGCAGCCGCAGAGCACAGGGAGATCAGCTCGGTGCTTTGTGACCGCCTGGAGGGGTGGGATAGGGAGGGTTGGAGGGAGGGAGACGCAATAGGGAAGGGATGTGGGAACAGATGTGTATGTATGACTGATTCACTTTGTTATAAAGCAGAAACATAAAAAATAAAAAAATTAAAAAAAAAAAAAAGAGTGAGTCAGAAGATGTTCAAGTAGAATGGAACAGAGGAGATCTCCTCTCTTCCAGTGAGTAAGCAGCATCTTTTGGAATCATAGAATGAAAGGAAACTGGTGAGTAGGAAAGAGCAGCCAAGATTTGTAACCTGAAGGATCCCGAAACTGTGGGTACAAACATGGTATTTAAGAAGCAATTATTTGATTTCAAGTTGTGAACTTATTGACCTGCTCTGTGCCTAATGGGCTGAATAAAAATGATCAAGAAACCCCAATGCTGGGTGGAGAGTGGTGGGGAATGGGTAATATTTATTGAGCGTTTCTTGTGTGATTAGGAACATGACAGACCCTTGGCAAATGTTTTCACTTACTCCTTAGAGCAAAACTATGCGGTGGTTGTCCCCATTTTAAAGAAGAGGAAAAACAGAGGCTCAGTAGTTTGAGAGTGGTAGAGTGAGAATTTACCCAAGAAAGTTTACCCAAGAAAGGGTAAAGCGACCATATTATTGTTCCTGAACGTTTCCTGTGTCTCTGGGGGAAGGGAGGGGGTGAGTCGATTTTACTTCCCCAACTCCCTCGACAGCAGGCTTGGTTATGTGATTTGCATTAGTCAATGAAATGTGGGTGGCTGGATGAGCCACCTCCAGGTGGAAGCTTTGAGTCAAGCTGCAAGGTTTGAGTCAGAGTGCTTCACTATGTTCTCCTTTCTGCCCTGATGACCAGCAACATTCAGGATAGAGAGCGATCCATCTGCCTCCGTCCCAGAGCAAAGACCATGTATAGCAAAGCTGACCTGGGAAGGACACACAGCATAAGTGAGAAAAACAACTTTTGGGGCTTCCCTGGTGGTGCAGTGGTTAAGAATCCACCTGCCAATGCAGGGGACGTGGGTTCGAGCCTTGGTCCGGGAAGATCCCACATGCCGCAGAGCAACTAAGCCCGTGCACCACAACTACTGAGCCTGTGCGCCACAACTACTGAAGCCACGTCTAGAGCCCATGCTCCACAACAAGAGAAGCTACCGCAGTGAGAAGCCTGCACACTGCAACAAAGAGTAGCGCCCACTCGCCACAACTAGAGAAAGCCCGCGTGTAGCAATGAAGACCCAACAATAACAACTTTTGCTGATTGGGCCATTGAAAATTGGGAGTTGCTCTCATAGTGTAACAGCGCCTGTACTGACTAATGCAGACCCTTACTGATTTTTTTTTTCTTTTGCTTATGCAAATTTCTGGTGTCATCCCCAGGTAAAAGAGGTTGCTTGGGAATTATGAGAAAATATAGGAAATGGGATGGTTGGTGTACTGTAGTGAAAGGCTTTAAAATACAGGATTAGAAATTCAATCCTGATCTGTGGGCTCAGACAAGCCTTTATAAGATAGATTCCATGGACCATGTCATGTCCCAGAGGAAGTTACAAAGAGGGTTAAGATACAGTCCCTGTTCTTCAGGCAAGGCCCACCTCATTCATTTTTAAACCTAGCACCCTACTGGGTACCTGGAACCCACTAGGTACTCAATAAAAATTTTTTGAACTAATGCTAAGGAATGATCTGGAACCATAACTCAGGTCTCCTAACTTCCCAAAAAGGCTCTTCCTGGGTTATGGTATATTGCCCACTTCGGTTAAGGGATCTCAGAGGGAGGGGAAGGCTGTGGTAATATTGTTAGCCAATTTTTATATAATACTTTACAAGTTATATTCACCCCATTTATATGAAATGCCACATAATTGAAAAATAGCTGGAACATCAGGATCTGCAGGGCTGGAATAGAGTAGGCAGTCAGTAAAGACATACGAATCTCCCTGAGGATATTACAAAGAGTAGAAAACCTTGAAGGAGAGCCCAGGGGACTTGGCAAGGAGAACTCTAGCTTGAAGTGCACTGTGGATCAAGTTTTTTAATGGGCCAGATTAAGAGAATATGGAGGTGAAGCTTAAACTCAGGCAAACAAAGGAGCAGGGCCCCAAGGCATCTCCAAAGAGTACAGGGCAGTAACTGGAAAACCTTCCATGAAATATCCTTGAAGCAAGCATTGAAAATAGTTCTGCACTGAAGGAGAAAAACCATATGATCATGTCAATAGATGCAGAAAAAGCGTTCAACAAAATTCAACACTGATTTATGATAAAAACCCTCCAGAAAGTAGGCATAGAGGGAACTTACCTCAACATGATAAAGGCCATATATAACAAACCCACAGCCAACATCATTCTCAATGGTGAAAAACTGAAACCTTTTCCACTAAGATCAGGAACAAGACAAGGTTGCCCACTCTCACCACTATTATTCAACATAGTTTTAAAAGTTTTAGCCACAGCAATCAGAGAAGAAAAAGAAATAAAAGGAATCCAAATCAGAAAAGAAGAAGTAAAACTGTCACTGTTTGCAGATGACATAATACTATACACAGAGAATCCTAAAGATGCTACCAGAAAACTACTAGAGCTAATCAATGAATCTGGTAAAGTAGCAGGATACAAAATTAATGCACAGAAATCTCTCACATTCCTATACACTAATGATGAAAAATCTGAAAGAGAAATTAAGGAAACACTCCCATTTACCACTGCAACAAAAAGAATAAAATACCTAGGAATAAACCTACCTAAAGAGACAAAAGACCTGTATGCAGAAAACTATAAGACACTGATGAAAGAAATTAAACACGATACAAACAGATGGAGAGCCATACCATGTTCTTGGAATAGAAGAATCAACATTGTGAAAATGACTATACCATCCAAAGCAATCTACAGATTCAATGCAATCCCTATCAAACTACCACTGGCATTTTTCATAGAACTAGAACAAAAAATTCCACAATTTGTATGGAAACACAAAAGACCCCAAATAGCCAAAGCAATCTTTAGAAAGAAAAACAGAGCTGGAGGAATCAGGCTCCCTCATTTTAGACTATACTACAAAGCTACAGTCATCAAGACAGTATGGTACTGGCACAAAAATAGAAATATAGATCAATGGAACAGGATAGAAAGCCCAGAGATAAACGCATGTACATATGGTCACCTTATTTGTGATAAAGGAGGCAAGAATATACAATGGAGAAAAGACAGCCTCTTCAATAAGTGGTTCTGGGAAAACTGGACAACTACATGTAAAAGAATGAAATTAGAACACTCCCTAACACCACACACAAAAATAAACTCAGAATGGATTAAAGACCTAAATGTAACACCAGACAATATAAAACTCTTAGAGGAAAACATAGGCAGAGCACTCCATGACATAAATCACAGCAAGGTCCCTTTTGACCCACCACCTAGAGAAATGGAAGTAAAAACAAAAATAAACAAATGGGAACTAATGAAACTTAAAAGCTTTTGTACAGCAAAGGAAACCATAAACAATGTGAAAAGACAACCCTCAGAATGGGAGAAAATATTTGCAAATGAAGCAACTGACAAAGAATTAATCTCCAGAATTTACAAGCAGCTCAATAACAAAAAAGCAAACAACTCAATCCAAAAATGGGCAGAAGACCTAAACAGACATTTCTCCAAAGAAGATATACAGATTGTCAACAAACACATGAAAGAATGCTCAACATCACTAATCATTAGAGAAATGCAAATCAAAACTACAATGAGGTATCACTTTACACCAGTCAGAATGCCCATCAACAAAAATATCTACAAACAATAAATGCTGGAGAGGGTGTGGAGAAAAGGGAACCCTCTTGCACTGTTGGTGGGAATGTAAATTGATACAGCCATTATGGAGAACAGTATGGAGGTTCCTCAAAAAACTAAAAATAGAACTACCATACGACCCAGCAATCCCTCTACTGGGCATGTACCCTGAGAAAACCATAATTCAAAAAGAGTCATGCACCAAAATGTTCATTGCAGCTCTATTTACAATAGCCAGGACATGGAAGCAACCTAAGTGTCCATCGACAGATGAATGGATAAAGAAGATGTGGCACATATATACAATGGAATATTACTCAGGCATAAAAAGAAGTGAAATTGAGTTATTTGTAGTGAGGTGGATGGACCTAGAATCTGTCATACAGAGTGAAGTAAGTCAGAAAAAGAAAAACAAGTACCATATGCTAACACATATATATGGAATCTACAAAAAAAAAAAGAAAAGGTTATGAAGAACCTAGGGGCAGGACAGGAATAAAGACGTAGATGTAGAGAATGGACTTGAGGACACGGGGAGGCAGAAGGGTAAGCTGGGACGAAGTAAGAGAGTGGCATGTATTTATATATACAACCAAATGTAAAATACATAGCTAGTGGGAAGCAGCACATAACACAGGGAGATCAGCTCAGTGCTTTGTGACCACCTAGAGGGGTGGATAGGGAGGGTGAGAGGGAGACGCAAGAGGGAGGAGATATGGGGATATATGTATATGTATAGCTGATTCACTTTGTTATAAAGCAGAAACTAACACACCATTGTAAAACAATTATACTCCAATAAAGATGTTTTTAAAAAAAAGAGGAAAGAAAAAATCCTGCAAATGATTTAGGACTGCCCAGATTTGTAAATCAATGTTTCAAAACCAGGAAGAGATTCACCTGTTACTACCACTCACTCAAACAGTTAAGATACTGCAAATATGACATGCATCTAATTCCAAAGTATAACAACTCTAGGCATAATTACTATATTCAAAGGGCTAACGCAAAGCACAGAAATGAAGAGTGATCCAGTGAACCTGTTAGGGTTAACCTTAATATGTTAACTAAACTGAATAAGATGTGCAAAACAAGTATTTTTTTTCACCAGGAGATTACATTGGGATTTCTTTTGGTGTAAAATAACAGAAATCCTTGCAATTGAAATATTTAAGATGAACTGACATGTCTGAGATTTGCTTTGAAATACTCCAGAAAAAAAGAATGTGTGGGAGATCTATGAAACAAGACAGGCAAAATGTTGATGTCTATAGAAGTTCAGAGTGGGAACAATGGCTTCCATCAAGAACAGAAAGTAGAAAAAGGAAGTAATATTTTACCTTACTAAATCCCCACAATGATCCTAAAAGTTAGAGGTTGTTGTCCCCATTTTACAGGCAAGAAAACTGAGGTCACGTTGCTAGCAAATAGCAATGTAAAGACTTGAGCCTCAATCCTATGGCTTCCAAATCCTTCCTTTTGCTAATATCCCATACTGATTGTCCAAGTGTATTTTCTCAGATTCTGATATTTTAATGGAAAAGGAGAAGAGTTTTTTTCTATATAATGGAAACATTTATAATTCCTGTTTCTTCTACTGCTCCTTATAGGTTCTCGTCTCCACTTTTGAGCAACTAGTTTGAATACTTCTTGACTCAGGAAGTTGTTTTAATTTCATTTAACCTAAATTCATGCTCTACCTGTGTCTTCCCCCACCATTCAGTATAGTAAAAGGAATGTGGAATGTTTCTTTTTGTAATGATTCTCAAGGCAAGAGGTGACAAAAGGCCTGCATGAACACGTATGCACACACAAACACAAAATTTATGTTCAAGTACCTAAGTACAGTTTTTCCTTTTTAACCTTTTAGCAGTTAATTTATGGCCTACATGCCCACTCCCCACATCTGTCTCTTTCTCTGCCATGTTGAGTAGAGGCAAGCATACTTCTTCTAGTGGGGTTTCTTGCTCCTTGTTACCTTGAAATATGTCATCCTTGTGCTGGATCAAATTGCATCTGGATTTGATCTGTTTCTAAAATGAAATTTGCTAGAAATGCTGATCAGATGACTTTCCATTCATTCATTCAACATGTATTAAATGCTAACTCTAGGCTGGGTACTGTGCTCAGGGCTTGGAGTACAAAGATAAAAGCAGTAGCTAGGGGGCAGTCCAGCATAACAGTGATTGAGTTTGTGATAGTGAGAAGTGAATAATAGTGATAAGTGAGTAAGTATAGGCTCCCTTGCCTGGCGTTAAATCCCACTCACTAGCTCAATGACTTTCGCTGGGCAAAATTGCTTAATTTCTCTGAGACTCAGTTTCCTCATATGTAAATGCAGATAATAGTATCAACTGCAAATGCACATGTAGAGTCCTTAACACTGCACCTGGCACGTAATAAATATTATAAATGTGAGCTCTTCCTATTCCCCTATATGGTTCAGAGAGAAAGAAGAGGGGAGGAAGGAATTGGATCTGACTGGGGATGGATGTTTTAAGGAAGAGTTCGCAGACACAGAAATATTTGACCTCAGCCTTGAAGGATGAGTTCAAGTTTGTTGCGGTAAGGAGGGTGATTCCAAGCATAAAGGCCTGGCCCCACTGCTCAAGGAGGGACATATTGGAAGAGCCCTTCCATCTCCTGAGCTCCCAAGGGGTTGGGGGTCTGGCTCAGATGAGATCTGTTTGGCAACTGTATCACTGTTCAACTCCTTCCTCTGCCCACTCCTCTTTACTTCACTCCTCAACTAGGACAGATCACAAAAGCATACCTCTCTACCCTGCCCCTAAAAAACATCTTGTCCACACATTCCCTCTCAGGGAATGTTTTTCTAGGAATATAACTTACAACATCGTGAGTGATACTGATTGTAATTTGAAGTACAAAAATATCATTGATGTGTCCAATGTAGAAACCGCACTTTGGAGGACTAGCTAGGGGAAATATACATTAATTTATTCATTAAACCATCACAATACATTTGTCCACCACTGTACCAAAGAATAGTCTGTATTTCCTTACATCTGAGCATCTTTACTGTGCATACAATCTTGGATGAATGCACTTAATGTTTTAAATATGATTCCTTAATCTTTTCCAAACTTCTTTATTTTCTATGAAAAACTTCAAGCAGATGTGCAAATAAACAAATAGTACAATGAACCCTCATAGTCATCATTCAGCTTCAACAATTATCAAGTAGTAGCCAATCTTGTTTCATCTAGATTCCCACCCTCACACTCACATTGTCCCATCTGTGTTATTTTGAACCAAATTCCAGATATCATACTTCATCAATACACACACATTTAAAAACTGTTCTCTCCAAAAGATAAGAACTCTTATTTTACTAAGACATACCATTTTCTTATCTAAAAATTAATGAGATTTTCTAAAGTCACTGGTATCAAGATGTATCTTTGAGGTATCCTGTCAGTGTCCAAATTTTCAATCACCTTATGAATTTTTAAAATATTTGTTTGAATCAAAGTTCAAATAATGCATGGAAATTAATGATATGTCCCTTACATCTCTTTGGTGTTTGGGTTTTTTGTTTGTTTGTTTGTTTTGTCTCTTAAAGGGGTGTATATTTCATGTATTTCCTTAGACTTTCACATGGAATTCCAAACCTGCATATCATTCAGCAACTTCTGTTGACCACAGTGCATTTTATTATGCCATAACAAAACCCTTAAATCTTTTTTAATTTATAAGTTCCCTCTCTGCTCTTTTTTTCTTGCAAAGTGTTTGTTGAAGAAACTACACTATTTTTCCTATAGTATTTCTCACAGTATGGATCTTGCTGGTTGCTTCCCCATGGTGGTGTTTGCTTTTTGTTTTTTTGTGTTTTTTTTTTGTGGTACGCATGCCTCTCACTCTTGTGGCCTCTCCCGTTGTGGAGCACAGGCTCCAGACGCGCAGGCCCAGCGGCCATGGCTCACTGGCCCAGCCGCTCCGAGCCATGTGGGATCTTCCCGGACCGGGGCACGAACCCGTGTCCCCTGCATCAGCAGGTGGACTCTCAACCACTGCGCCACCAGGGAAGCCCCCCATGGTGGTTTTTAACATGTGCTCTGCCCTCTGTGTTTCCTGTAAATCAGTAATTGGATCTAGAGGCTGAATTAGATTCATGTGTGATTTTTTGTTTTGTTTTGGACACAACTAGTTCATTGGCAGTATGTTCTTCCCTCAGGAGGCACAAAATACCTGGTTATCTCTTCTCTCGTTTTTCGTAATTAAATACTTTAAATTGTTTTCTCCCAAGATGTTACAATCAGCATAACTTTGATTGATAGTTAAGACTGCAGCTGACATATAGTTGGGCCACCATAGGACAACTGAACTTTAAGGACCCTGAAGGTTAAATCTAGTCCTACTGTTATTCTGTCATCTGTCATCATTACCTTATCACTCATCAAGTATTACCAACATGGGCTGGGCACCATATTATAATAATTGGGACCATTTACTGAGTCCCCACTGTAGGCCAGCTACTTTATGTAGGTTATCTGTAATCGTCACAACAATCTCACAGTGCAAGTTTTTTTATCCTCGTTTTATAGAAGAAAATAAAATCTCAAGAAGATAAAATGACTTTCCTAAGGCCACACAATTGGCAAACGGCAGAAGCAGGGGTGGTAAGTAAACACAGGTATGTCTGGCTCCCAAAGGTCTGTCTTTTTCCACTAACCCCCGGTCTTCTAAAAACACAACTGAATTATATGATCCCTGCCTTCAACAGGGTTATATCTGTGTAGAAGAAAGAGTTAAATTAATAAACAATTAAAGGGATTTCCCTGGCGGTCCAGTGGTAAGACTTTACCTTCCAGTGCAGGGGGTGCGTGCTCGATCCCTTGTTGGGGAACCAAGATCCCACATGCCTCCCAGTTAAAAAACCAAAACATAAAACAGAGGCAATATTGTAACAAATTCAATAACGACTTTAAAAATGGTCCACATCAAAAAAAATCTTTAAAAAAATAAATTAAAAAAAAACAATTAAAGACTATGAGATAAGGAAACACTATATAGAACATGAACAATGAAAATGTGTGCATTTTGCAAGCAATGATTGCTATAACTGAACAGGAAGAAGGAGGGAGGACATCGATGTTCATTGAAGTTCCTGGGGGAGGTTTCATCAAATGATGCAGAAATTATTGCAAATATAAAAGCTTTACCAATGAGGAAAGGGTCCTTTGCACAAGCATCCTCTCCCTTGGGATCCATGTCACACTGACACAAAGATTTTGTCACCATGGCAACTGGTCATTGAGCCAATGAAATAATCAGTTGTTATGGCAACACAATCTCCATCTTACTCCCACCAGGCACCTGTTCCAAATCATCACATCCTCCAACAACCTCATACCACTTTAGTTCTCCTTCCTTCTTCCCACTAGTCACCCTATTATCCCTAGTCACCTATATCTGAGCCCCTAAATTTATGGCTAGATGTATATATGAGACTATTAAAGGCAGAGCAAAGGAAAATGTAGTGTAAAGCTTCACTACAGACAGGGGGAATACCTCTAAAATATAAGAGTTGAATGAGCCAGAGCACTGAAGAAAGAAATCATGTGATGCTTTTCCCCCACTACATTTTCCTAAGTAAAATTCCTTTGGATTTTGAAACATTGCACTACCTTTGTCTACTCCTTCACTGGCTCATTTTCCTCCTCCTGTCTTCTAAATGCAGAAGTCTCTCAAGGCTCCATTCTTTGTGCACTTTCTCTAAACTGCACTGTCCGATATAGGAGCCACTAGCCACATGATGGTTAGAGCCCCTGAAATTAATTATAGATGTGCTGAACTGAGATATGCTGTGAGTGTAAAATGTACAACAGATTTTAAAGACTTTATACCAAGAAAAAGAATGTAAAATGTCTCATTAATAATTTCTATAGTGATTGCATGTTGAAATGATAATTTGGATATGTGAGTACAATGAAATATATTATTAAAATTTAATTTCATCTGGTTTTTTAATGTTTTTAATGTGGTTACTGAAAAATTTAAATTGCAAATCTGGCTGACATTCATGGCTTGTGTTATATTTCTATTGGACAGCACTTCTGTAAACTTTCTCCTTAAATCCATCTCACCCATTCTCTAGGTGTCAAGCATCTCCTCAATGAAATTATTCTAGAATCCCAAATCCCAACTTCTTTTCTGAGATCCAAACCCACATTTCCAATGACCTTCTGGCGCTTTCACAGATAACCACCAGCTCCTCAGCTCAGCACCAGCAAAGCCAGAAACTTCCCCTCAAAACCTGTTCTTTCTCCTGATCAGCTTTATTAACTTTTTTTATTACTTTCTTATTGCTGCTTTAACAAATTACCGCAAGCTTGGTGGCTTAAAACAAAGCAAATGTATTATCTTATAGTTCTGCAGGTCAGAAGGCTGAAATGGGTGGCACTGGGCTAAAATCAACGTGTCTCAGGGCTGCATTCCTCTGGAGGCTCTAGGAGAGAATCCATTTCCTTTCCTTTTCCAGTTTCTAGAAGCTGACGGTATTCTTTGGCTCATGGCCCCCTTCCCTCTTCGAAGCCAGCAATGACTGGTGAAGTCTTCCTCATGCTGCATCACTCTGGCACTGCTCTCCTGCTTCCTCTTTCACTTTAGAGAACCCTTTTTTTTTTGTGGTACGCGGGCCTCTCATTGTTGTGGCCTCTCCCATTGCGGAGCACAGGCTCCGGACACGCAGCTTCAGCGGCCATGGCTCACGGGCCCAGCCGCTCCGCGGCATGTGGGATCTTCCCAGACTGGGGCACGAACCCATGTCCCCTACTTCGGCAGGCGGACTCGCAACCACTGCACCACCAGGGAAGCCCTTTTGATTACACTGGGCCCATCAGGATCATCCAGGCTAATCTCCCAATCTTATGGTCAGCTGATTAGCAATTTTTTTTTTCATCTTCAGTCTTAATTCTCCCTTGCCATGTAAAACAACAAAGTCATAGTTTCCAGGGACTAGGGAGTGGACATCTTATCTGAAAATGCCAGGCAGAGAGGGAGAATCTGTGTGTAAGACCAATAAGAAAAGAAATGGTCATGAGAGGAGATCAGAGGATAGTTCTGCTTTCAAGGCAATTGCTAACAGATAGGGAGCAGTTAAAGCGGCCGATTGGTGTAGATATCAATGGTCCAACTCCTCTCAACTCCTTTCATAGCAGAATCTATCTCCTCTTAAACTCGTTTTTTGATCACTCTTTTCTCCCAGTTACACCTTCCCTCCATGATAGCTTTTGTACCTCCTTAGACATCCGTCTTACTCTTTCTATCTCATTGTGATGTATGTAACTGTGATGTATGTAAGCACTTGGTCTTAACCTCTGTACGAGATTGCAAAATATTTTGTGAACAGGAACTATCTGCTTCACCTTTGTATTTAACCATGATGCCTAACATGGTACTTAATGCATAGTAATTTCTCAAGAACTATTTCTTGAACGTGGTTGGATGGAGACAACTCATGTTGACTTACAGAGCATGTTCTTTGTCACCCTGGCCACTGATTTCCTTAAACAGTGAACACTTTGTTAATTGATTTCCACTTAACTGATACTCTCCATTCTCCATTCTGTCTTAAAAGAACCATCAGTGTAATCCTGGTAGGTAATGGGCTGCTGTGCACTTGAGTTTTATACTTATCCAGGGTCAATTGTATTTTATTTCATAACCTACTGAGGCCAGGTGCACTTGATATTGTAATTATATAATTTAAATTAAAATTATGTCAAGCAATGTAATATGAATGTCAAAAGAATGAGGATTGTTTCTACAAAGAATAAGTTGATTATCCTGGAAATACAAGGAAATGCAGCATCCTAAAATCTACTGACCATTTGAACAGATTAAAGGAGAAAAATTGACCATTCCAATGAATGTCAAAAAGACATCAAAAAAATTTAACACTCATTCATGATTTTTACAAATCCTTAAAACTGGGATTAGAAGGCCACTGTCCTTATTTATAGATAAATATGATTGATTACATACAAAATCCCAAGATAATCCACAGAATAGAATCTATTAAAACTAATAAGGGGGGTTTCCCTGGTGGCACAGTGGTTGAGAATCTGCCTGCCAGGGGACACGGGTTCGAGCCCTGGTCTGGGAAGATCCCACATGCCGTGGAGCAACTAGGCCCGTGAGCCACAACTACTGAGCCTGCACGTCTGGAGCCTGTGCTCTGCAACAAGAGAGGCCGCGATAGTGAGAGGCCCGCACACCGCGATGAAGAGTGGCCCCTGGTCGCCGCAACTAGAGAAAGCCCTCGCACAGAAATGAAGACCCAACACAGCCATAAATAAATAAATAAATAAATAAATACTAATAGGAGAGTTTACCAAATTTGCCATATTCAAGATCAATATGAGGAAATCAGTAGCCTTTCAACATCAGTAAATAATCAGAAATTGTAATAAGAATGAAGATCCCATTCACAATGGTGACAAAAATAACAGGATTCCTAGGAATCAATCTGTAAATGTGTAAGATCATTGTGAAGAAAATTATAAAAATTGAGAAAAACACACATGGGCTTCCCTGGTGGCTCAGTGGCTAAGAATCCACCTGCCAATGCAGGGGACACAGGTTCGAGCCCTGGTCCGGGAAGATCCCACATGCCGTGGAGCAACTAAGCCCTCGTGCCACAACTACTGAGCCTGCACTCTAGAGCCCATAGGCCACAACTGCTGAGCCCACATGCCACAACTACTGAAGCCTACACACCTAGAGCTCGTGCTCCACAACAAGAGAAGCCACCACAATGAGAAGCCCGCGCACTGCAAAGAAGAGTAGCCCCCACTCGCCACAACTAGAGAAAGCCCACGTGCAGCAATGAAGACCCAAAGCAGCCAAAAATAAATAAATTAATTAATTTAAAAAGATAAAAAGAAAAACACACACGCAGACCTGAATAAAGGGAGAGATCTATCAGGTTCATGAACTGGAAGAGTCAATACCATAAAGTTGTAAATTCTTCCCAAGTTAGTTTATAAATTCAATATGGTTCTAAATAAAATCCAAATATGACTATTTGTGGAACTAAACAGACTGATCTTAAAATTCATATAGAAGAGGAAAAGGACAAGGCAATTTTGAAGATACAGAACAAAATAGAAAGACTGTCCCACCAGATATCCACTTAGTTTAAAGATACAAGGTTTGAGATGGCCTGATATTGGTGTAGGGATAGACAAATTGGTGAATGGAACAGAAAAGAGACCCCAGAAAGAGGTTCATGAATATATACAGATTTGATATATTCCAAGGTGGCATTACAAATGAACTATTCAATAAGTGAGAAAATTTATTGGTAAGGATCCAAATAATGCACCTGGACTCACCTCTCCATTGGGAGCCCCAGTCGCTACTGACATTTCTTCATCTCTTAACACTTCTAGTTGTCTCAGTCTTACCACAGAGCAAGAGTTCAACTTTGGTGTGGCCTCCATTGCTCCCAACACAGCAGAAGACACAACGGCTCTGATGTTCAGGTCCCACCCTACCAGACTCATGGAGGATATGGCTTTTCCATCACTATCAGGCTCAAATAAAGCATCAAGCACCACCTAACAGCCCTGGAGACTGGATTCCCCACTGGGTTGGTGTAACAACACAGAAGTGACTTAACTTCCAATGGAATAAACTTCAACCGAGAACAGGGAGGAGAAAAGAGGAGGCAGAAGATAAATTGTTCAACCTTCCTCTTCCCTCTGATGGACTGTTCTGAGGTGTGGTGCTTCCATAGAACCTGCTGGGAAGATGTCCTGGGTGACCAAGACTGGATTTCCTTGGGAAGCTGTGGCCAGCTTGGTAACATATCAACTTGTATTTGCTTTCTTTTCTCCCACACCTCATTTCCCTTTTCCCTAATTATTGCTGCTCGGGCATTGCCCCTCTCAGTACCTTAGCATGTAGGTGGTATCTCAGGCTCTGTTTTTCAGAGAACCTGGGGTAAGACGACTGTATATACAGGAAAAAAAAAGGAAAAAACAAAGTTAGGTTCCTATCCCCAAAACATACCAAAAACCATATCTATGTGAAACAAAGACCTAAATGTGAAAAATAAAGTTTCAAAACATTTTGAAGAGAACGTAAGGAGAACCTTTCTCTCAGAATAAGCAAGTATTTCCTAAAACCCAAAAGCATAAACCATGACAGAAAAGATTGATAAATGTGATTAACTCTATTTTTAAAACATTTATTCAACAAAATAGGACATGAACAAAGATAAATTACAAGCTGCAATCTGAGAAAGATATTTGCAATTCATTTAACTGACAAAGATAGGTATCTAGAGTTTAACAAAATTTCTGCAAATCAAGAATAACAGATAAACAATAGAGAAATGGGCAAAGGACAGAAGCAAGCAATTGCTAGAAGAGGACATCTGGGTGGCCAATAAACATATGAAAAGATAATGAACCTCATTATAGATAAGGCAAATCAAAATAAAACCACTTGAGATACAATTTCACACCCACCTAACTGGGAAAAAAATTTAAAGACTGATAACATGAGTGTTGAATATACAGCAATGAACTCACTCACTGCTAGTGAGAGCATAAATTGTTACAACCATATTAGAAAATAATTTGACAATATACTTGTGAAGATGTGCATGCCTTTTGTCCCCCAAATTCCATTTCCTGTTATATTTGCTAGGCTAGAGAAACTCTCACATATATATACAAGGAGATATATGAAGGAATGATCACTGCAGTATTGTTTGTAATGGGAAAAATGGAAATAACCCAATTATTCAACCAGAGAGAAAATAAAATAAATAAGTTTTGGAATATTTGCAAAATAGAATGAGTAACAAATGAGTAAACTAGAGCTACAAATATCAACAAGGATAAATCTCAAACACATAATGATGAGAGAAAAATACAGTATGATACAGCTTATACATAGATTCAAAACATGTAAAAAAAAGCCATATATATATATTTATTGGTACACATATTACTAATTATAAAAATGCATAGGGGAAAGCTAAACACTGAATTCAGGATAGTTGTTACAGATGGGGAGAGTGGAATAGAAATGAAATCGGTGTGGAGTGTACAGCAGGTTTCAACTCTGTAATATTGATTCCTTTTTGAAAAATCTGAAGCAAGTATGGTAGCATTCATACAGCTGAGTGTGGGAACAGGTGTCCTTCCTATTTTTCTCCTTCTATGTTTGCAACATTTCATTAAATTGTTTTTAAACTTAGTGGAATGCTTTGAAAAGACAAAGACTGAGTTACTGAAAAACAAAAAATAAAAACAAAAACTATCATTGAAATAAGTGTGGGCAAAACAATTGTAAAAATTTGGGTAAATAATTGTAAGTAAAGTCCTGCACACAGATTTCTTTCCCAGGTGTGTTTAAGTTCTTGCTCCACTTTAAAGAAACCCAAACTGTAAATCATAAAAATGCATGCTGTGAGTATGGTATGTTTAAGAAAGATAATGCAGAGCTCCAATCCATGAACTCATTCTCAACCTTGATTTACATTAAAACATTGGTGAATGAATATATATAAATATGCTCAAAGTTAAAATAAAATATTTAAAGTAAATATAGATGATATTTTGTGGTTTCTGAGTTTAACTGAATTATTCCATTTACAGTCCTGATCCTGTTGGATAAGAAGGCTTCTACTGCAGTCATTCCAGATCTATTAACACATAGTAAAAGCTTCCATGCTCTGCATCGAACTAGATGTTGGTGGTCCCCTGAACCAAACAGGTGGGGGGTGCAAACATCTTGGGCAGAGGATTAAATGGGAACAAACTGAGCAAAACATGGGCAGGAAACAGCATGGATTTCTCCTACTAGAAGGTGTAGGAGGAGGGGAGAGAGAAGGTTGGGAAGCTAATTTATGGTAAGACTTAAGAAAGAGGTACTTGAATTTTGTCTTAATCTCAATTTTAACATACTGTAGTTTCCAAATTGAAAGCATTTTATTCATTGTTGTGTCAGAAAGTTGTCATGTCAGACAGTAGTCATCTCCAGTTTTCAAAGCACTCTGAATAAGCTTACGCTGATGTCTTTTCTAAGACTAACAAATTAAGTGCAATAAGAGTTATCTCTTTAAACTTCTATGATAATTGGTAAGTTGTCATATTTCTTTTTAAATAAATTTTTATTGACTCAAAAAGTTCATGCACGTTAAAAAAAATAGAGGCATTACAACTTAGGCCATGATTCCCTTTCACCACCACCCCAATCCCAGTCCTCGCTTCCCACATATAATCAAAGTTAAGACTGATAACTCTTGGAGCTAGAGTATCCAAGCTTGAGTCTGGATTCTGCAACTTACTCATGACTTTGGACAAGTTATTTAATCTCTCTTCATCTTAAAGAGTTGTTCTAAGGATAGAATGAGTTAAATCTTACAAAGGGCTTAGAGCAATTTCTTTTAATATTATAGAAAGCACTCAATATCATGTTAATGGCCATCATTCACTATTATTTTCAGTTCAGTAGTATCTCAGACTTTCTCTTATGTTTAAATGACATACCTACAGATAACATTGTTTTATGTGTTTGTTTTTACAAAATAGTATCATATCAAACATATTGTTCTGCAGCTTTGTTTTGTCACCCAATAATAAATCCTGGAGGTCATTCTCTATACATAGAAATGAACCTTTTCTTTTAAATTTTACATAGTCGGTCCACTTCTGAATAGACCTTAGACCTTTAGATTGTTCCCAGTTTGTCCTGCCGTGACAATACTACAATGAACACCTTTGTACAAGCATCTTGTGCACATGGGTAAGTTCTTTACTCTGGTAGATGCCTAGAGGGGAAATTCCTATATCAGAGTATACACACATTTTTGTTTCTTTGTTTGTTTGTTTGCTGTGGCCTTGTCGTATATGGCCTTTATTATGTTGAGGTAGGTTCCCTCTGTGCTCACTCTCTGGAGAGTTTTTGTCATACATCGGTGTTGAATTTTGTCAAAAGCTTTTTCTGCATCTATTGACATGATCATATGGTTTTTATTCTTCAATTTGTTAATATGGTGTATCACACTGATTGATTTGCGTACATTGAAGAATCCTTGCATCCCTGGGATAAATCCCAATCTATCATGGTGTATGATCCTTTTAATGTGTTGTTGGATTCTGTTTGCTGGTTTTTTTTTTTTTTTTTTTTTTTTTTTTTTTTTTTTTTTGTGGTACGCGGGCCTCTCACTGCTGTGGCCTCTCCCGTTGCGGAGCACAGGCTCCGGACGCGCAGGCCCAGCAGCCATGGCTCACGGGCCCAGCCGCTCCGCGGCACATGGGATCCTCCCAGACCGGGGCACGAACCCGTATCCCCTGCATCGGCAGGCGGACTCTCAACCACTGCGCCACCAGGGAGGCCCTGTTTGCTGGTATTTTGTTGAGGATTTTTGCATCTATATTCATCTGTGATATTGGTCTATAATTTTCTTTTTTTGTAGTATCTTTGTCTGGTTTTGGTATCAGGGTGATGGTGGCCTCATAGAATGAGTTTGGGAGTGTTCCTTCCTCTGCAATTTTTTGGAAGAGTTTGAGAAGGATGGGTGTTAGCTTTTCTCTAAATGTTTGATTGAATTCACCTGTGAGGCCATCTGGTCCTGGACTTCTGTTTGTTGGAAGATTTTTAATCACAGTTTCAATTTCATTACTTGTGATTGGTCTGTTCATATTTTCTATTTCTTCCTGGTTCAGTCTTGGAAGGTTATACCTTTCTAAGAATTTGTCCATTTCTTCCAGGTTGTCCATTTTATTGGCATAGAGTTGCTTGTAGTAGTCTCTTAGGATGCTTTGTATTTCTGCGGTGTCTGTTGTAACTTCTCCTTTTTCATTTCTAATTTTATTGATTTGAGTCTTCTCCCTCTTTTTCTTGATGAGTCTGGAGAATGGTTTATCAATTTTGTTTATCTCCTCAAAGAACCAGCTTTTAGTTGTATTGATCTTTGCTATTGTTTTCTTTGTTTCTATTTCATTTATTTCTGCTATGATCTTTATGATTTCTTTCCTTCTACTAACTTTGAGTTTTGTTTGTTCTTCTTTCTCTAGTTCCTTTAGGTGTAAGGTTAGATTGTTTATTTGAGATTTTTCTTGTTTCTTGAGGTAGGCTGGTATTGCTATAAACTTCCCTCTTAGAACTGCTTTTGCTGCATCTCATAGGTTTTGGACTGTCGTGTTTTCATCGTCATTTGTCTCTAGGTATTTTTTGATTTCCTCTTTGATTTCCTCAGTGATTTCTTGGTTATTTAGTAACGTATTGTTTAGCCTCCATGTGTTTGTGTTTTTTACGTTTTTTTCCCTGTAATTGATTTCTAATCTCATAGTGTTGTGGTCACAAAAGATGCTTGATATGATTTCAATTTTTTTAAATTTACTGAGGCTTGACTTGTGACCCAAGATGTGATGTATCCTGGAGAATGTTCCGTGAGCACTTGAGAAGAAAGTGTAATCTGCTCTTTATGGATGGAATATCCTATAAATATCAATTAAATCTATCTAGTCTATTGTGTCATTTAAAGCTTGTGTTTCCTTATTAATTTTCTGTTTGGATGATCTGTCCATTGGTGTAAATGAGGTGTTAAAGTCCCCCACTATTATTGTGTTACTGTCGGTTTTCTCTTTTAGAGCTGTTAGCAGTTGTCTTATGTATTGAGGTGCTCTTATGTTGGGTACATATATAATTGTTATATCTTCCTCTTGGATTGATCCCTTGATCATTATCTAGTGTCCTCCCTTTTCTCTTGTAACATTCTTTATTTTAAAGTCTATTTTATCTGATATGAGTATTGCTACTCAAGCTTTCTTTGATTTCCATTTGCATGGAATATCTTTTTCCAACCCCTCACTTTCAGTCTGTATGTGTCCCTAGGTCTGCAGTGGGTCTCTTGTAGACAGCATATAGATGGGTCTTGTTTTTGTATCCATTCAGCGAGCCTGTGTCTTTTGTTTGTAGCATTTAATTCATTCACGTTTAAGGTAATTATCAATATGTATGCTCCTAGTACCATTTTCTTAATTGTTTTGGGTTTGTTTTTGTAGGTCCTTTTTTTCTCTTATGTTTCCCACTTAGAGAAATTCCTTTAGCATTTGTTGTAGAGCTGGTTTGGTGGTGCTGAATTACCTTAGTTTTTGCTTGTCTGTAAAGCTTTTGATTTCTCCCTAGAATCTGAATGAGATCCTTGCTGGGTAGAGTAATCTTGGTTGTAGGTTCTTCCCTTTCATCACTTTAAATATATCATGCCACTCCCTTCTGGCTTGTAGAGTTTCTGCTGAGAAATCAGCTGTTAACCTTATGGGAGTTCCCTTGCATGTTATTTGTCATTTTTCCCTTGTTGCTTTCAATAATTTTTCTTTGTCTTTAATTTTTGTCAGTTTGATTACTATGTGTCTCGGTGTGTTTCTCCTTGGGTTTATCCTGCCTGGGACTCTCTGCGCTTCCTGGACTTGGGTGGCTATTTCCTTTCCCGTGTTAGGGAAGTTTTTGACTATAATCTCTTCAAATATTTTCTCGGGCCCTTTCTCTCTCTCTCTTCTCCTTCTGGGACCCCTATAATGCGAATGTTGTTGCATTTAATTTTGTCCCAGAGGTCTCTTAGGTTGTCTTTATTTCTTTTCATTCTTTTTTCTTTATTCTGTCCCACAGCAGTGAGTTCCACCATTCTGTCTTCCAGGTCATTTATCCATTCTTCCACCTCAGTTATTCTGCTATTGATTCCTTCTAGTGTATTTTTCATTTCAGTTATTGTATTGTTCATCTCTGTTTGTTTGTTCTTTAATTCTTCTAGGTGTTTGCTCTTTAATTCTTCTAGGTCTTTGTTAAACATTTCTTGCATCTTCTCGATCTTTGCCTTCATTCTTTTTCTGAGGTCCTGGATCATCTTCATTATCATTATTCTGAATTCTTTTTCTGGAAGGTTGCCTATCTCTACTTCACTTAGTTGTATTTCTGGGGTTTTATCTTGTTCCTTCATCTGGTACATAGCCCTCTGGCTTTTCATCTTGTCTGTCTTTCTGTGAATGTTGTTTTTGTTCCACAGGCTGCAGGATTGTAGTTCTTGCTTCTGCTGTCTGCCCTCTGGTGGATGAGCCTATCTAAGAGGCTTGTCTACACACATTTTAAATTTCAGTCTATGCTGCCAATTTGCCCTCCAAAGAGGCTATACCAATTTATATTCCCACCAGCCGTCTCTGAAAATTACCCATTTCACCTTTGTGAAAGTTTTTCATATCCTTTTTAACACAATATTAACAAATTTTAAATTCCTTAAAAAATCTGATGGGTGAAAAAAAATTTTTTTTGGCCTCATGGCTTATGGGATTTTAGTCCTCTGACCAAGAATCGAACCCAGGCCCTCAGCAGTGAGAGCGCAGAGTCCTAACCACTGGACTGCCAGGGAATTACCAAAATTTTTTATTTTAAATTCTCCTGATTCCTAGGAGAGTTGGTCAAATGTATATTTTAATATGTATATCAGCCACTTGTGTTTTCCCATTTGTAAATTGTCTGTTGGTATCCTATGTTCTTTTCCTTTCTAAATTAATTATAGCAGTTTTTTATACATTTAGAGTCTTAGTTCTCTGATACTTATACTATAAATATTTTCTCTCAGTCTGTTACCTGCCTTAAGCTTTAGATACAATAAACGTATTTATTGTTTTACAAAAGTTTTTATGACTGATATAGTCCAATGTATAACTTATCTTTTAAATCTTTTTTCTATTTGAATCTTCTTCCACAAGATTTTCCTTACTCCAAAGGCCATGAACATTTTGCTGCAGTTTTTTCCTAATAAATTCATAGCATTTTTAAAAAACATTAAAAAAATTTTTTTAACTTATTTTTTGGCTGCACCATGCAGCATATGGGATCTTAGTTCCCCGACCAGGGATCAAACATGCACCCCTGCATTAGAAGCGCAGAGTCCTAACCACTGGACCAACAGGGAAGTCCCTCATAGCATTTTTTATATTTAGGTTTTTAATTTATCAGCAATGTATATTTTTAGTGATATTGGTAAGAATCCACCTTGACTCTTTTCCTCAGTAGGACTTCCAACACCATTTTTGGGGTATCAGCTTTATTGAGAGATAATTCACATCTTTACTGAGAGATAATTCACATTCAAAATGTACAATTCAGTGTTTTTTTAGTATTTCACAGAGTAGCACAATCATCACTACAATAAATTTTGGAATATTTTTATCATCCCAAAAAGAAACCTTGTACCCTTTTTACCCCAACTCTCCCTGCCACCCTAGACAACCATTAATCTACTTTCTGTCTCTACAGATTTGCCTGTTCTGGACATTTCATATAGATGGGATCACACAACATGTGGTTCTTTGTGACTGGCTCCTTTCACTTAGCATGATGTTTCAATGATTATCCATGTTGTAGCATGTATCTCATTCCTTTTCATTATCAAATAATATGTCACTGTATGGCTATACAACATTTTATTTATCTATGCATCAGTTGATGGACACTTGGGTTATTTCTATTTTTTAGCTATTATGAATGGCGCTATGATGAACATTATGGCCCCAAACAATCACTGATCTGGTTCCTGTCACTGTAGGTTAGTATTCCCTTTTCTAGAATTTCGTATAAATGAAATCATATAGTATGTATTCTTTTGTGTCTGGCTTTTTCCATTGAGCATATTGTTTTTATGATTCACCCATGTTATTGTACATATCTGTAGTTCACACGTTTTTATGGCTGAATAGCACTCCATTGTGTAGAAACATCCCCAAAATTTTAAATTTTCATGAAATCTAATTTACCAATTTTTTCAAATTTTATGCTTTTTGGATCTTATTTACAATGTGCCTTTAAAATTTATTCATTGGGACACTTTCCCTTCCACTCCAGATGAATCTTGGGCATTCACATGACACTTAGATAATAAAGGGTCCCATGGTCATGACAGTCTCTGTTCAGGCATTAGAATGCCCAGTTATATAATAATCAAAATGACAAACTTTATTTAAAGTGAAAACTCCTCTCCTCCCCTAACTTGGACCTTCTGCATGAATACTTATAGCAGAAATGGAGGGTGGTAGGGCCATAGTTATATTCTCATTTTCCACCTTGGGTATCTATCTCCTTCTCTCCCAGCTGGCTCTCTCACATTTGGGAGAGAAACACTCTTGTTAAATAGTCTCATGTTCTCTGATATTGGCAAATATTAAAAGCTGACTCTTCCTCACTTGAGGTATGTTTGTGGGTTCTGCAGAGGCTCCCAGTAGGAACATTCTGTTGTCCTTGCCACTATGCAGGTGACACCATTTCCCTTCCATTGGTCTCTCCCATCTCAGCTTTTGGTTTTTGGTGGTCCATGCTACACTGGGTCATTCTGTTGGAGTCCCATGGCTCTTCCAGGCAGTTCTCTTGGGCAGGATTTGAAAGGATTTAAGCCAGCTCTCCCTCCAAAGAAATCTTTCACCCTGACTGACTCTTGGAGTACAGGCCACTTGACTCATTTCCCCTTTACCCTTGTGATAGGATCAGCTAGCCAGCCCATCTCTGCCTTTCACATGTTCCAGACAGGAGTCAGACACTTGTCTACTACCTGGAGGAGTTATATATCAAGGTATCCAGATTGTCCCATTGAAATGGCTCCCTCTTAACTTGAGGAGAACGGGAATGCATCCCCTACCCCTGCTCACTGAGAGAGAGGAGGAGAGACACTCACAGCATAGCTCTTTCCAGAAAAGTCCTCTTTACAAAGTACTGCACCAACAACTTTTACACCCTGAGGGTAAGGGAGTTGAGAATTGTGAAACTAGGTTTTGACTCTCTACTCTGAAATTCTTACAAAATGGTCTACTGACAACATCGTTATCTAATATCTACTGCCTTCGTGTTTCTGGCTGAAACTTCCAATTTAAAGTCTTTTTACACTTGCATGTGTTGGCTAAATGTTACTTGGATGTGATGTATTATTCTTTTACTATCTTAATGGATTAAATTTGACAATGTTTTATTTAAGATTATGGAATCCGTGTTCATAAATGAAATTGACCTATAATTGTGCTTTTTTTTGTACTGACCTGTGTCATCTAGCAGGATAGAAATTTGCATACCATGACTCAGAGGTACAAAAGAAAGAATATAACGTTCATTGTTTTTCACAATTAATTCTTAGACTCAAGCCTCTACTCCTGCTAGTAGCACAGAAAATATTGTGTTTAAGTCTTTATGAGTTTTAATTAAGTTTTGTCAATTCAGAATTTACATTTCCTGCTGGCTGTTTTTCTCCCTCATTAAGAGTGGGGGAGGAAACCCACACTGTCCTGTGGCCTTCCCTGATCCCACTTCTGAAGCCCATCAAGGGAAGGCTGGTTCCACCTTATCTTTTGGAGTATCATTCTGATGTCTACTATTGATTCATCCTCCCTGCATTCTGAACTTCCCTCATGTCAGCTTCAGGCAGGAAAATCATTCAAATTATTAAGAAGGGAAAATGCTTTAAGTGATGTTTCTAAACATTTTAACTAGCTTACTTACATTTAAATCCAAGACTTTTATTGTTCTTATGCTTTTGTTACTAAATCAAGATCCAATCACATATAATGGTCCTCCATTACACTGGCACTATTTCCTCTAAGTGCTTTAATCAGCTCCTCAGAATCCTCTTGTGAAACCTATGATAATAACTATTACATATAATAGCTATGGCCCAGGTGCCTTACTTATATTTCTTTCCTTGCAATAACCCAGTGGAGTATATAATTCCATTGCCATTTTACAGAAAAATAAATTGAGGCCCAGAAAGTTGGCTGTATTAGTTAGGATACAGGCTAAGTTGCTGTAACAAAGAGATACCAAAATACAGTGACTTGAACAAGGTGGAGGCTTATTTCTCTCTCATAAAACACAACAGTTAGACAAAAAGTCCAGGATGGCAGGTGGCTTTGCCTCACACAGTTATCCAGGGACCCAGTAGTTTCTTGCTACTCCACCATCATCAAGGGCGTTGTCCTCATCTGTATCGTAAAAGCTGGCTCACCACTACCCAGGCATGTCCCAGCCTGTGGGAAGGAGGAAGAGAGAGGATGAAGGACAGGCAGTTCCTTTTTCCAGGAAACTGCACAAGGACACTTCAGCTCACATCCCATTGTCTGGAAAGATCACAGTCACATGGCCACAACTAACTGCAAGAGAGACTGAAAAATGTAGCCTCTACTTAGTAGCTATTAGCCAAGGTAAAACTAGTGGTGGATAGGTATGGTGGTGATTCTATTACTAAAAGAAGAAGGAAAAAATGGGTGTTGGGGATTGTTTAGGCATCTCTGCCACAGAATCCAATGTGATTCTCTCCTTTCAAAATTGGAGCAGTGTGTCCCAATGAAAAACTACATTTCCCATTGCCCTTACAGAGAGGAGCAGCCAGATAGACAGAAGCAGAAGTCACTGGGTGGGACTTCCTGGAAAGTTTTGGTTGCTCTTCAGCCTTCCTGCTGCTTGGAAAGCAGATGAGGTGGCTAGAGCAACAAAAGCCATATCAGATCATGAGTGACCTAGAATATGGAAGCTGTGTGCTAAAGATCGTGGGGCATGCAGAAAGGAAGAACCTAGAGACTTAATGATCAAGGAGCCACCACAAGTCCTGAACTGCTTAATTCTGCACTTCTTTATTTTGAGGAAGAAGTAAGACTCTTTCATATTTAAATTGCTTTAATTAGAATCTTCTGCAAATAACCAAATGTAATTCCTAACTAATTCTAATTATTCAGTTGAGCAATATATTTGAAGTCATGCAGCCAGTAAGATGTTCATACTCAGATTTACCTAGCTCCAAAGTCCATATTCTTGCCTCTCCAGGATTATATTAGTCTTTCACAAGACAGAAATGGTTTCCTTTTAAAATGACTCTCCAATACAATGAAGAAAGAGTAGTTGGCTCCACCATATTTAGAAAGATATTTATCCTTTACATGTAGGGTTCTTTACATGAGAAAGCATTTTGGCTAGCAAAGTATTTCTTTGCATGCAACATGAAATTACAGAAAAGCACCAGGAGCTATCAAACTAGACATGATTTGTTATTTCTTTTCCTTTTTTTTTTTTTTTTGGCCGCACACGCAGCTTGCCGGTTCTCAGTTCTGCTACCAGGGATTGAACCCAGGCCACGACCGTGAAAGTGCCGAATCCTAATCACTAGACCACCAGGGAACTCCTGACTTGTTATTTCTTATCTCTTAACTTTTCTATTAATATTAATTGGCTTCTTGTTCATTTTTTTTTGTTGTCAGCTAGCATGTGTTGACAGACTAGCAGTATGAGGTTATCAGTGTTAAGGAAAATTAATGGGGAACATTTTTGAAATGTATAACATTCTATTCATCACTATAACTTTTTTCTCCATTGGGAAAAAAATTCACAAGTATTTAAATTTAAGTCTAATATATTGGGTCTGTCTTACGGGACACATAATTGGAGATTCCCTGATCTATGTGATTGATTGATGGATGGGGCTTACACTTCCAGTATGGAAAAGATGTAGAAGATAAGAAATAGGCTTTGAGAGCCATCATGGCCCTATGAACCTGGATAAAGGCTTTAGCCTTTCTTGTTTAGAGATCATTTGGTTAGAGTAGGAAATCAACCACATGAACTATTTAACCTGCATTTTCTAAATTGCTACTGGGCAAAATATCACTAGAATTAGTGAGGAAAATTGTGCTACTTTTCTGGGCAAAATACCAAAAAGTGGCATAAGTTGTTTAGGGAGGTTTATTAAATAATATTGTTATTATTAGCTCTTTTGGGGAAAAGGAGAAATGATTGTCTGAGGCTGAAAATGTTTAGATTTCGAATGTCTTGTGTGGCATAAAGGAAATAGGTAAAACTGTGATTTATCAGCAAATGTCACTTTTTGGTTTTAGGATTTTGTGGTAGATAGAATAATGACCCTCCAAAGATGTTCATGTTCTAATCCCCAGAACTTGTGAATATGTCACCTTACATGACAAAAGGGACTTTGCAGATATGATTAAATTAAAGGTTTTAAAATAGGGAGATTATTCTAGATAATCTGGGTGGGCCCAGTGTAATAACAAGGGTCCTTAAAAGATGGAAGAGGAAGGCTGAAGAGAGAGAAAGAGGGGATTGACTATGAAAGAAAAGGTTAGTGTGATACCATAGCTGGAAGGCGGCCATGAGCTAAGGAATGCAGATAGCCATAAGAAGTTGAAAAAGGCAAGGAACCGATTCTCCCCTAGAACCTTCAGAAGGAACGCAGCCCTGCCAACACTTGATTTTAGCCCCATAAGACCCATTTCAGACTTCTGAGCTCCAGAAGTATAAGATAATAAATTTGTGTTGTTTTAAGCCACTAAGTTTATGGTAATTTGTTATAGCAGCAATAAGAAATAGCATATGTTACAGCAACAATAGGAAACAAATATAGACTTCAATCTTTTAGGGGAGTAAGCAAGGTAAAAGAGCTGAATCAGTAAGAAATAGGACCCCACCCACTCTGCTCCCAATCTCCCTCACCACTTTTTAATGAGTTTGTTGTAGAAGTAAATACGTAAATCAAGAATGAATTCTGCCTCTTTGGAAAAATGACCTATTCTAGGATTGGGATGGGAAATATACAACATGCACCTGAAGCATCTTGTAGCGCTAAAAAACAAAACAAACAAAACAAAACAGAAAAACACAATAAGACAAAGATGGGGGTATGTCAAAGGGACCATGGGAACCAATTGAAAGAGCTCCTAATGGCCAAAGTTGGAACAATTCAAACAGTAAAATAATCAAATCAGTACTGGGTTATAATCCAACATACAAAACAAATATCCATAAGAATACAGTTTGAGTTTCTCCCTCTGAATTCTAAGCATGTGGCCAGATGAAAAACTACATGTAAGAAGTCAGTGGGTGATAAAATAAGTGACTGAATAAATAAGTAAATGGGGAAGATGAGACATATCTCCTGTGCAAAAAAATTCCAAATAATTTATGTAGATGTTCTGCCCTCAAGGAGGTGGAGCATAACTCCCCATCCCTTACATGCAAGCTGCACATAGTAACTTCCTTCCAAACAGAGAAGTATGGAAAGGGGGAATAAAAGAGTAATTTTATGGTGGAAAAACCTGACCAACACTACCTCAGCCAGGTGATCAAGGTCAACATCAGTAGTAATAAGTTATGTTGATGGTATGTACTTTTGATATGATGTGATGAAAAATGGTACCTTACTTCTCTGGTCTTCCTCCCAAAAGGCCATAACCCCTGTCTAATCATGAGAAAAACATCAGACAAATCCAGTTGAGAGACATCCTACAAAATACTTGACCAATTTTCCTCAAAACTGTCAAGGTCACCAAAAACAAGGTAAGTTCTGAGAAAGTGTCACAGCCAAGAGGAGCCTAAGGAAATATAACATGTAAATGTAATGTCATATCCTGGATGGAATACTGGAACAGAAAAAGGGCATTTGGTAAAAACTAAATAAATATCATCACCTCATACCTGTTAGACTGGCCATCATCAAAAAGACAAGAGATACCAAATGCTGGCATAGATGTGGAGAAAAGGGAACTTTTGTACACTCTTGGTGGGAATGTAAATTGGTGCAGACACTTTGGTAAACCGTATGGAGATTCCTCAAAAAGTTAAAAATAGAACTACTGTATGATCCAGCAATTCTACTTCTGGATCCAAAGGAAATGAAAACACTAGCTCAAAAAGATATCTGCACCCAATGTTCATTGTAGCATTATTTACAATAGCCAAGACACTAAAACAACCCAAGTGTCCATCAATGGCTGAATGGATAAAGAAGCTGTGGTATATATACACAATGGAACACTACTAAGACATAAAAAAAAAAAGGAAATCCTACTATTTGTGACAACATGGGTGGACCTTGAAGGCATTATGCTCAGTGAAATAAAGCAGACAAAGAAAGACCAAAACTGTATGATCTCATTTATATGTGGAATCTAAAAAAACAAAACACCAAATTCACATAAAAAGAAAACAGATTTGTGATTACCAGGGCAGGGGGTGGAGGGAGGGAGCACTGGAGGAAAGTGGTCAAAAAGTACAAACTTCAGCTTATAAGATAAATAAGTGCTAGGGATGTAATGTACAACATGATGACTGTAGCTAACACTGTTGTATGATATATAGGTAAGTTGTTAAGAGAGTAGATCCTAAGAGTTCTCATCACAAGGAGAACTGTTTTTCTTTTTACTGTATCTATATGAGATGATGGATGTTAACTAAACTAATATGGTAATCATTTCATAATACATGTAAATTAAACCATCATGCTGTACACCTTAAACCTAATACAGTATGCACGTCAATTATTTCTCAATAAAACTAGAAGGAAAAAAGCAAAACAAATCTGAATAACATATAGACTTTAGTTAACAATAATGTATCAATATCGTTTCATTAACTATAACAAGTGTACCACACTAATGTAAAATGTTACTAATAGGAGAAACTGAGTTTGGGATTTATGGGAATTCTCTTTACTACCACTGCAAAATCTAAATTTTTCTGTAAATCGGTACTGTTAAAAAATATATATAAACCTTATTTTAAAAAAAGAGAAAAAGGGCTTCCCTGGTGGCGCAGTGGTTGAGAGTCCGCCTGCCGATGCAGGGGACACGGGTTCGTGCCCCGATCCCGGAAGATCCCACATGCCGCGGAGCGGCTGGGCCCGCGAGCCATGGCCGCGGAGCCTGTGTGTGTCCGGAGCCTGTGCTCCGCAACGGGAGAGGCCACGGCAGTGAGAGGCCCACGTACAGAAAAAAAAAAAAAAAAAAAAAAAGAGAAAAAAGTGAATCCTGGTTTCTGATGTAGTACCCTTAAGGAGAATGGGCCGAAGATAAGCAAGTTTTTGATTTTGTGTCAATTGGCATGTGAATACCATACTCTGGGATGGTCCCACTCTATTCTTTGGTTTTCCCTAAAATAAAACCCTCCAGGATCTCTGGACAAGAATTCAGAACCTGCCAAGTAATTATTCAGTAATTGTTACCATCCCCATACCCTGTGCCAGCCACGGTTATCCCAAAGGAGGAAGGGACCCTGGGATGCAGTGTCGGAAGAAAGCAGGACGGGCAGACTATTTCCTTCTTTGTTTACTGAACCCCTAATGAACAGTTTTCTGCCTAGTATTATGAGCACTTAATTTGTTTTGTCCCAAGAGGTGGGTTAGAAAGGGAGGAAATGTGTCGTTTCACTGCTGAAACTTTAGGTCTCCCTATGAGCCTGGGAAAAGGTCTTGGGCTTTGTTAATGGGGAAGGGAGGCTGGGTGGAGCAATGCTTCCTCTCAATTTCAAATCCCTTCCATTTGGCAGGAGCAGCGTTATTAGCATAATACTGGGGAAGACAGTAATTTATCTGACTGGTAAGTTTGGAAAGACAAACTAGGCATGCACAGCGGAACACCTTCTTATCTCCTTCCTTTGGGGAGCAGGTCTGGCTACAGATAGCAGGCTCTCTGCTCTGCTTCTCCTTCATGTTGTGTGTTTCATAAATGTCCTTCCCTTATGGAGGAGTCCTACAGAAGTTCAGTGACTTCTCTGACCAGGTGGTAAATCTGTCTGACCCTGAGGTTCAGCATTAATAAGACAGCTTGACTCTCACATTCTCCAGTATATTGAAAAAAAACATTAATTTGTCCTCCATCTGCCAGCTCTTGTCTTGTTTATTAGGTGGTTCAGAACTTGTATGGAAAAGAGAAGTGTTATCAATCAGAAGGACTAAGTTTGGGGGTAGTACTCCCCAGGGAAGCCATGGCCATGGTATACTGAAAGCAAGTGATTGCAGTAGGGTGCCTTGACTCAGGACTCTTGTATTGGGACATAAGACTTGGTACGTAGACTGTGACTGTCTTTTGGAAATGGTGGTATTCAGAAAGACTTTCTAAGCATCTCATTTGTCTTGTCTGCAGTCTCTGGGTATGTGATGTGTATTGCCCACACCTAGACTAAGCCATATCTCCTGTAAGCTAGGGCCCTTTCTCCTATTCTCATAGACAACTAAGAGGGCACACAGAATCTAAGCTGTGCCATCAACAAAGTGCACATTGTATCTTGTGAATATGAACAATACTGTAGATCAAGCAAGGTCAGGAGGTCCCGCTAACCTTTGGGCCACATTTTGATACATCCAGAATGGCCACAACATAATTCTTTACGCTAGCATTACCACTTATCTGTTATTTGTGCACAGCCTCTGTTGGTACCACAAAGAACTTTACTGGGTGAATAGGTCTTTTTGGATATATTTCCCTTGAGATGTGATAGCAGACCAAAATATATATATACATAGCAAGTCATGGGAAACATTTAGTTGTATCTCAAGTCTCATACCTAGATTGAAAGGAACATTTAGTGAGCCCATGACTAAATTATTTCGCAGTACTATCTGTCATGCCCCTGTGCCCAGCCATCACACACCTTCCTGGAAAACAAGTGTGGACTTTGTAGCTACACCTCTTATCTTCACCACCGTGGGTTTGTTTCCTCTTGGTAGTTGGCTCAGTTCAGCTAATTTGCGCTTGATCCAGGTGTTTGTCTATGAGTTTCTTGAACACCTTGTGCCACTTCCAATGAGACTATGGAATTAGCATTTTAGAGCTGGCCTTAGAAGTTAGTTAATTTAAATAATAGGTTATCTAATTTTAAACCCTTCACTTTACACTTAAGGCTAGTGAGGTTTAAGTGACTTTCCTAATGTCACATTGCTGGCTAGTTAGCAGTGCTAGGCAGGACAAGAACTTGGGTCCCCTAGTTCAGTGTTTTTTCCTACTACCTGTGCTGCCTCCTCTATATTCAACCTGAACTCTGCTGTGTACATTACATTCACTTCCACTGAATGTGACTAACTTATATGATGCTGTCAAATAACAACGGTTCCTAGGAACCTGTAGCTGGCTTCATGATTAAAACAAATAAAATCAGAGGGCTTCAGGAAGACATGACAAAATAAATACCAAACACTGATAGTATGATGTCAGCTTCCCAGGCAAGAAAGGACACTATTAATTTTTCCAAGTAATGGGTGTGAGTCATCTAACTTTTGCTTTTTACCAAGAATTTAGTTCAGCAGGTACAGGACTGACTCTCAGCTGGCAGATCAGTTTGAAAGCCAATTATCCAAAGTTGTTTCATTTCCATTGCTGAAATTACCTTTTATTTCCTTTAATCTGATCAGTCAGAGCTAAGCTCCTGTGGTTAGGGGCATCTACTTCACTGTTCTCGCTGTCTCTACATTAGGTCCTTCTAATCCTCTTTGCTGTAGTCAGGAATTCCTCAGGACACATCCCTTCCACACCTCCCTCTTACCCTGTCCTATCCTTGGCTAGAACCCCATCTAGTTTGATTGATGATAACACAAAAGGAAAACAAAAGAATGTCTCTGGGTGGCAGATTAGGAAGCACCCCTACTCCTTCAGTTTCATGCCCTTCTGCAGAAAAATAGAATCATAGGGGAGCAGTATGAGAGACACAGATTGAGAAATGTGCACATGTGTTTGACCACCTTTGATTTCACTGAGTCACTGGTCCAAAGGACATACCACGTGGCACCAGTAGCCATATTCTCTTCTATTGCTATTGAAGGTAGTGCCTACTGGGATGTAACTGGGATTTGGATATTGCTGGAGTATAGTGAGATAACATCTCTTCCAGTTTTCTACTGCACTCTGTTTTGCCTGTTGAGAAGACTTCTAGGGAAAGAACTCAAACCATATCCACGATTCATGCATAGGTATGTCTGAAGAGATGGGGAAAACAGGCAGGGGGAGAGTTGACAGAGGCAAATTGTAGGCAGGACTCCAGATTCCTAGGAGAGCATTCATCATGAAATGGTGTGGTGTGACCAGCCACAAGCAGCATCAGGGCTGGAGGACTGGTCAGCATGGTAGTTGTAGAACCAACATGGTGGCTATTACCCAAACTTGTCCAGACCCAGCTACTGCCCATTGGTGTCTTGCATAAGTTCTGGGGAGGAGGGAGAGGGGCAGGTTTAGGCTGCAGGTAACACTAAAAGACCTGCCTTTGAGAGCTATCACAATCTGTGTGATTAAATGTGAACATGGGTTACTTGGGCGTGGTAATGGTTAGTATCTCTGTGAGACAATTCTCATAGTCTTTCTTTGTTTTTATTTTCTATCTTGATGAATAACTTGCCAATTTCATAAAACAGAGAACCCAACAGGCTTTCCATTTACATAGCTGATTTCTGCATGCTTCTGATAATGCTGTCACATTTGTGACAGTCTTTCATTATTTTTTGCTCTGGCATATTGGGAGGGCATGTGAGGATGTTATAGTTAGATGGTGGGGTGGGGAGCCTGTGATCCTTGCTGTTCTCCCAGCATTATGTTTATGGTAGTGGCATCCCTCTGATACAATAGCAAACAGAAGAGAAGGAGCTGTCCCTTTCCTTTCCAAAGGAAACAGCAAGATCTTCACTACTGGTAGCCCTTAGGGAACCTTCATCTGAATTAGAAAAAGTCATCTGGGGGGGAGTCACAGCTCCTGGGAGCATGGATTGGTACCCCTGTACAAGTAGAAAAAGTGCTTCTTCCTCTTGGAGTACATGTGGAAGGGTGTATAACTTGAGCTTAGTGAACTGCATTTCATGCTAGATTTTAGTCCCCATGTGTGCCCTTGTGCACCAAACAACCCTCACAACTGTGAATGATTGCACAACCGTATGTACTGGTCCCTGTCAGAACGTCTGAGAAGCTCATGGGCACATCTCCAAATAGAGCACTGAGAGGAGAGAGGTCCAGGAAAAAAACGCAGCACAAGCATTGGCCTGAGCAGCAGAGTGGCCAACAGTGGTCCAGCTAAGTGGTATCCGTGTTAAGTGGCAGTCCAAGGGAATCATGGAGCAGGAATCCACACAGAAGGCAAGTAGTGGTCAGTGTGGAGCAGTAAGAGTAGACACAAGCAAAAGTATGAAATAAAGCCTGGGGTGTTTGGTGGGGACACTTAAGATCTTTACTGGGGACTCTCAGGCCTTAGACGGGAGAGCGTGGTGCGTATGTCTTGTTTTGTCTGCCCAAACCCACACAAACTGTGTGAGCCTGGTGAAGCTGCCAATCACACCATCCTGCTTCATAGCCATAGGGCCCAGCCAACCAAGGTACCACATAGCCTTGGCCAGAATGACTGGTCCAGGGGTAGGCCGATCAAAATTCTTCTGGGGATTCTTTTCATTTAGAGGTAGAAAAAAATGCACCTGGTCTTCCAAAGAAAGCACACTGAGAATGTGAAGGGGTCTAACTTCCCTGCCACATCGAAGAAGGTATCTCTTGTGGAAGAGAATGGGATCACCACACAGAAAGAAGAAGAGTGAGAGTGAGAATGAGAGCAAGAGAGAGAGAGAGAGAGAGAGGGAATGGAGGGGAAAGGGGTTGAAAGAGTGAGAAAGACCAATTTGGAAAATGTATATTAGTCCCTAGATCTAGTTGTGACTGAAGTCCATTCCTACACTTCCAAGGACTGAAAGCCAGTACATTGCCTTTTTGCTTATACTAGTTTAAACTGTATTTCTGACATTTGTAAATGAATGACTTCTAACTAATACAGGCAGGGAAACTTGGAAGGGCTCTGAGCACTTGAGCTATGCAGCTATCTCTAACTCTTAAGTGACCTTTTGAAGCTGGGAACTTTGCTTCAATTCATTACAGATTGCCACTACATCTTTCATCTCATCAAGAACACTAGAGGGGGTGTGGCCAAGATGGCAGAGTAGGAAGACCCTGAGCTCACCTCCTCCCATGAGCACACCAAAATTACAACAATGTACAGAGCAACTATCAATGAGAATGACCTGAAGACTAGCAGAAAAGGTTTTCCACAACTAAAGCTATAAAGAAGGAACCACAATGAGACAGGTAGGAGGGATGAAGGTACAGTATAGTCAAGACTCGGGTAGGTGAACCACAAATGGGAGGATAATCACAACTTAGAGATTCTCCCCAAGGAGCAAGGGATCCAAGTCCCACATCAGGCTCTCCAGCACTGGGGTCCTGCACTGGGATGATGAGCTCCCCAGAATGTCTGGCTTTAAAGGGGACTTGCATATGGGAGACCCAGAGGGCTGTGGGAAACAAAGACTCCACTCTTAAAGGGCTCCCATAAAATCTCACGCTCCAAGATCCAGTATAGAGCCTGGATCTTGAAAGGAGCCTGGGTCAGACCAAATTGCTGATCCTGGAGAGCCTCCAGGAGAATCAGGAAGCAACTGTGACTCCCCCTGGGGACAGAGATGTTGGTGGCAGCCATTTTGAGGAGCTCATTCTACCATGAAGACACTGGTGCTGCAAAGTGCCATTTTGGAGTCCTCCCTCTCCCTTATTAGCACTAGGGGCTCATCTGTCTACCAGCCAGTTGGCACCAGTCCTAGGACCCTGTGAGCTGCACAGCCAGCTGCCCCAGGACCCAGCCCTGCCTACCAGTGGGCTGGCAGCCTCTGCATGAGGCAGGACCTGGGAACCAGCCAGGCCAATATACCCAATATGGTATTTACCAATATGCCCACAGTAGTTGACCCTTTTACAATAGAAGGCCCTATGCAGCCCACACAGAGGGCACCCCTAGACCATATAGCTCTGGTGACCAGAGGGGCAGTGCCACTGGACTCCAAAGGATGTCACCTACAAAAAGTCACTTCTCCAAGATTGGGAAACAAAACCGACCTACCTGATACATAGAAATAAAAACAGAATTAGACAAAATGAGGTGATAGAAGAATATGTTCCAAATGAAGGAATAAAATAAAACCCCAGAAGAAGAACTAAGTGAAGTGGATGAAGATAAGCAATCTACCCAATAAAGAGTTCAAGGTGATGATCATAAAGATGCTCAATGAACTCAGGAGAAGAATGGATGAACACAGTGAAAAGATTAAAGAGTTATAAAATACAAAAAAGACCACAGACAAAGAATACATAACTAAAATAAAAAATACACTAGAAGGAAACAATAGTAGATTAGATAATACAGAGGACTGGATCAAGAGTAAGAAGAAGACAGAGTAATGGAAATCACCCAAGCTGAACAGAAAAAAGAAAAAAGAATTTAAAAAATGAGAATAGTTTAAGCGACCTCTGAGAAAACATCAAGTATGCTAACATTTGCATTATAGGGATACCAGAAGGAGAAAAGAAAGAGAAAGGGGTAGGGAACTTATTTGAAAAGATAATAGCTGAAAACTTCCCTAACCTGAGAAAGGAAACAGATATCCAGGTCCAGAATCAAAGAGTCCCAAGTAAGAAGAATCCAAAGAGATCCACACCAAGACACATTGTAATTAACATGGCAAAAAATAAAGATAAAGAGAGAATGTTAAAAGCAGAAAGGGAAAGGCAACTAGTTACATATAAGGGAACTACCATAAGATTATCAGCTGACTTTTCAGCAGAAACTTTGTAGGCAGAAGGGAGTGGCACAATATATTCAAAGTGATGAAATGGAAAAACTTACAACCAGGAATACTCTACCTGGCAAGGCTATCATTCAGATTTGAAGATGAAATAAAGAGTTTTACAGACAAGCAAAAGCTAAAAGAGTTCAGCACCACTAAACTGGTTTTACAAGAAATGTTAAAGGGATTTCTCTAAGTGGAAATGAAAAGGCCAAAACCAAAAATATGAAAATTTTGAAAGGAAAAATCTCATTGGTAAAGGCAAATATACAGTAAAGGTAGTAGATCAACCAATTATAGAGCTAGTCAGAAGGTTAAGACAAAAGTAGTAAAATCATCTATATCCACAATAAGTAGTTCAGGGATACACAAACAAAAAGATGTAAAATATGAAGTCAAAAACATTACATGTGGGGCAAGGGGTAAAAATGCAGGGTTGTTAGAATGCATTCAAACTTAAGAGATTATCAAAAAAAAAGAGATTATCAACTTGATATAATCACATATATATGGGTTGTTATATAGAAACCTCATGGTAACCACAGATCGAAAATCTATGATAGATACACACAAAAAAAGGAGAAAGGAACCCAAACATAACAATAGAGACTACAGTCATCAAATCACAAGGGAAGAGAGCAAAACAAGAAGAAGGGAACAAAAAAGAACTACAAAAACAAACAGAAAACAGTTAACAAAATGGCAAGAAGTGCATACCCATCAATAATTACTTTACACGTAAATGGACTAAGTGCTCCAATCAAAAGACATAGAGTGGCTGAATGGATTAAAACAAACAAACAAACAAAAACAAAACAAGACCCTTGTATATGCTGCCTACAAGAGACTCACTTCAGATCTAAAGACACACAAAGACTGAAAGTGAGAAGATGGAAAATGTATTCCATGAAAATGGAAACAAAAAGAAATCTGGGGTGGCAATACTGATATCAGACAAAATAGACTTTAAAACAAAGACTGTCACAAAAGACAAAGAAGGACATTACATAATGGTAAAGGGATCAATCAAACAAAAAGATATAACAGTTGTAAACATATATGCACTCAACATAGGAGCACCTAGATACATACAGCAGATATCAACAAACATAAAGAAAAAAATTGACAGTAACATAATAACAGTAGGGGACTTTTAACACCCACTTACATCAATGGCCAGAAAAATCAATAAGGAAACATTGACCTTAAATGACATATTAGAACAGATAGACTTAATAGATATCTGCAGAACTTTCCATCCAAAAGCAATAGAATACACATTCTTTTCAAGTGCACATGGAATATTCTCCAGGACAGACATAAGCTGCCTCACTGAACAATGACTAAAGTTATACCAAAAAAAGAGAGAGATTAATTCCTAAGACTGATCAATCCTTTTGTGAAATAAAGAATATTTGCCAAATGAGTATCCCTCTCAATATACTGGTTTTGCATACTCAAATATTCATATTTTAAAGGTACATATATGTGAAGATACATATGTTTTAAGGTATATATATACATATTTATCTCTTCATCTAAAGAAAGCCTATACAAATTGCATTTTGTGTCAGTGATATGCCACAAATCTGAGAATCCATTCCCATCTTGGACCAGTTAGCTTCAAACAGAAGGTATCAACAATACTTATTAATCCTAACATGGGCAAATTCATTCATAGGTCAGGCATGATAAAGCCTTAGCAGGATGAACCAGCGATAAGGGGGAAATAGCCAGAGCCCACTAGGAGCAGAACTGGGGGAAACTAACCTAGCCATGGCTGTGTCATGCCCTGGTTCTGGATTAGCAGTCAGCCCCTAGGGAGTAACAAAACAGGTCTTAGGCCCCCCAGAGGCAGGAATTCACAAAATCTAGCAAGAGGATCAGTATCCTAGATCAGCAGGGGTTTCAGTCCAGTGCTTCCATCCAAATGGAAAGAATGCCCACGTATACAGTCTGGCCATTACAGATGAAGGCCACAACTCAGTGGGCATGCAGGGGGTCAGGCGATAGTGCAAGTTATTTTCCCCACTGGTGGGCAAAAGGAATTTAGCATAGTTAGGTACTAAGGATACAAATAAGACTGAGACAGAGAATATTTGCTCTCAAGTTGCTTACAATCTAGATGGAAACGGAGCCATAAAGAGAGGATTTCAAGCTTGTGCTGATAGTGGGGGAATTTGACAAGTGCCAAAGGAGAGGAATGCATAGTGCGCTATGAGAACACAAAGAAGGTTCACTCATGCCAAACTAAGGTTTAGAAGACTTCTCGGAGAAGATGCTGCTTGAGCTGGTTGTAGCAGGCAAAGAAAGGCGAGCAAGATTTACCATGAACAGTCATGGAGGCGAGACACACAAAACCGTATTCAGGGCAGTTCAAGGAATTCTATACTATTAGAGCGGAAAGCCCAAGGTCCATAGGGTCACTTATGCCATGCTAAGAAGTTTATCTCACACAGGGGTAAGGAGCTATGGTGGAAACCACTCATCATCCCCACCTCCAGTTCCTCTTCCTTTTAGTAACAGAACCCCTTCTCCCCTCCACTGAGTTTTAGGTGGGCACATATCTGTCCAATTAAAGAATATATTCCTCAGCCTCCCTTGCAGTAGATGTGACCATGTGACCAAGTTCTTGGGATGTAAATGAAAGTTAGGAGTATAATGTTCATGTTACACCATTAAAAGGAAGCTACTTGTCTCCACTTTTTCTTTCTCCTTCCAGAGGTCTGGAACACAGATATGGTTAATAAAGCCAGCCTCGAACATGCCAACAATGACCACACCGCTGGAGCAGGTAACACACTAAGATGATAGGAACCTGGGTCCCATGTTGAACAAGGGGAAAAAGCTACCTTTTCATGCCGGACATCCACCTTACTGGACTATTAAGTGAGAGAGAAATAAATTCCTTGTAGAGTGTCTTTGTTACAGCAGCATAGCCTGTATCGTAACATGAGAGGAAAGGAAAGATAGTGCTGAGGCTTCTAATATAATCCTTGACTTGTCAGAAATGGCTAAGGAACTAGGAAAGACTGAGACAACAAACATCTATCTTTAATGATTATAACTGAGTGAGGCTAAGGCTGGCAGAGAGCAAGATAAGCAATTACGCAGCCTTGTCTCAAGAGAGATAGGGAAAGCCCCTTGAAAACTATAAACTTCTACCTGGTTCTGAAGGCCTAGCTCATCCAGAGCCAGATAGCAGCTAGCAACCACCTGAATGTCTTCCTTGCACTCTGCCCTGCAAAGCTGTATCTATTGTCATCTTCAAAAGCTGACTCCAACAAGCTTCCAATGAAGACTTCATTGACTAACCCCATTTAGTCATTTTGTGTTAATTGTATCTGCAACGGGGAAAAATTATTTATAATCCCCCTCTATTTCCTGAAGAAGATGGATCTGTTAATTGAAAGGCCTGTTTTGCTAAACAGTAACTCATCAGGGGCGCAAGTTTGGAAGTAGAGCTGGGGTAAAATGCATTCCTCCCAATAACGAAAGGTTGAGGAATCTGCATAGGACTCTGGGAGGGGAAGTTAAGATCAATAAGACTGGAGGCTGGGGAGTGGAGTGGAAAAAGATCCGTACTGGCAGAAGCAGAGAGTACTCTGAAAAAAGAGGTGTGTTGTAGGGTATTTTCAAGTGAATTACTGCAGTGTACAAGATGTACATCGTGTCTCCCCTTCAGTAAATTCTGCCTTGTTCCTTTAGACCCTGGTGTGAGAGGGAATAAGGGGTGGGAGCTTGAATAAGAGGATGAGGGAAAAGCTGACATCTGGATTACTAGACCAAGGAAAGTGAGAGAGTCAGTGCCAGTAATGCAAAATTCTAGAATTTGAGACTGCTTCCTTCAGTCATTAATTCTATAATTTTGAAATTATGTATATTGGATTGTCATAATCTGAGAGTTACCATTCACCCAATAATTACTGAGAGCCCATGACTAGAATAAAATTAATTATATTTCATAATTATAATTAAGTACATATTAATTATAATTAATGTAAGCTAGCAGTTATTAACTGATTATGAGGATTCAGAAATGGAGAGCTTTCTTCTAGGTGAGGGTAAGGTAAATCCTGGGAAAGATAACATGGAAGAATTGTATCTGAGCTGGGTCTTGAAGAGTAGATAGGCATTGATCATGCAAAGGCTTTCGGAGGGACAGAATAGCATGAACAATCTGACCAAAGCCACACAATTTTTTTCAAAAACTATTTATCAATATGCACTGTGTGCCAGGCACCGTGCTAGGTCCCAGGGATATGAAGATGAATTTGGCCTTGTAGACTTCTGTTAATATAGCCCACCATTTTTCTATTCATTCTGTTATTGGTTTGCCACAACTATCAGGTCTTTCTTGGCCACATTCCTGCATGGCCAGTTTTTCTCTCTTGAACCTATGCATGTGTGATGCTTCTTTTGCTCCTTCAATGTACCACTTTCCATTTATCCTAGTGCACTTTAACCTGTTATTGATGACCATTTCTCTAATTTATTGAGGTCAATTGAATTTTGATCTTCTAACCTGACATATCAATCTGCTTGGGGTCACGTGTAATATTTACAAAGACTTTCACTTTCTTTCCACTGTCCAGACCCACATGTCAGTACCCTTTTGTGCCAATATATAGAAGGTTGGAAGTAAGATAAGAAATAGGGCCCCAGAATCCCAGGTTACAAAAACCTAGTATATCTGTAACTGACCACAGTTTTCTCAATGGAAATTGCAGTGATGTTTTTTACACGACAGTCCTAACTTTATCAACAGATACTTGAGTACCTACCATATGTGGAAACAGTGATGCATGATGCACTGGCCCTTGTTCTTGAGAGGCTTACAGTCTAGATGAGGAGGCAAATAGACAAGGCATGTTCATTTGTTTGGCAGAAGACTTTTCTACCCATCTTCCTAATGGATTAAGAGAGAACAAAATTGAGAATGTGAGAACATAGGAAGGAATTCCCTTTTCCTCTGCCCTGTCCTCTGACTGGCTACTTTCAGAAGGAAGAAGTTTTTAATCTGATTGGTCAGAGCCCAGGACACTAACAAGTTCACATTTTACTGGTGGTTGGGTCACTTTGTGTTGAAAGGGCACATGGTCAGGAGTGCTGTTCTTGCTCCAGGTAGGACCAGCCCAGTTTCCATTTGGCCCTCACTTGGTTGAGTAAAGCTGGTCTGCTCACAGATCTGATCATCTTCTCCCCTCTTTCCACAGGCATGCCTATGCATGATAGTCCCAAAATCTAGAGGGTGGAGGCGGAGCAGGGGATTACGAAGCTTCACTTCAGCCTTACACATAAGCCATATGATTCGGTCTTTTGGCAGAGTTCTGTTCTAGAGGTTATTGTGTGCTAGCTGAGTTATGAATAAAATGATCCTTTGGTTTCTATTCCAATTTCTTTCTTTTATATAGTTCCCCTGGGAACCCTAAAGGAAGGAGAGACGTTAGCAGAGTAGGATTTGGCTATTTCTCATCCTTGAGTGTGGCAGACTATATTGTTGGTTATAGTTTTTCACGAATTTTTGTTGCCCTTGCCAGGAAAGGATAATACTTTGCTACCCTACTAATGTCAGACTTGGCCAGATGAACTTGTTCTGACCGAGAAAATGTGAGCTCTAGCATGTAAAAGTTCCAGACAGAAGCATTAAGAACCAGCGTGTGATTCACCGTGATCATTTTCCCCCTTCCACGAGACCAACATTGTTCCAGAAAAAGGTTACGTTATCAGCCTGGGTCCTGGCATGAAGACAACCTCAAATACGCCAAACTGACCTGTTATGGGCATGTACAGTATTTCAAGAAATAAAACTTTGTTGTTGTAAGCCACTTTGGAATCACTTGTTACCACAGCCTAACCTGGCTTATCCTGATACATTTACCTTATTGCCATCCGTATCAAACACCATTGTTTGTCCTCCCAACATCTATTCTCCCTTTATTCCTAAGAGAACCCCAATTTTGCCCAGGTGTTCACCTAACTCTACATGTGCTTGGTGAGATTCCAATTCCCAGCCACAGGGGGTAAATCATGATTACATTAAGCCACTAATGATGGCTTCTTACTCTCTGCTGGTGACTGGTTTAGATGTGGGAGAGTGTGAGAAGCCTGCTTGCGGTCTTCTGAGACAGGTTTTCCTTGCTAATAAAGAGAGACACAGGGAAAGAAACAGTTTCTCTACTTCCATTGGACAGTGTGTGTATGCATGTGTCAGCTGAAATTATGGCAGCCATTTTGTAACTATGAGGGGCACTGGCCTAAGGTAGTCAGAGTGAAAAGATGGAAAGAATTTGGGTCCCTGATAAATTTACTGAGCTGTTAAATGAATAAACCTTAGAACTGACCTACCTGGATTTCTTGTTACAGGGGATAATACATTTTCCTTATTGTTTAAGACAGCTGAACCTGGAATGAAGGGGAAAAGAATGAGTTTAGCTCTAGGGACATTGAGGTGATGGCAGGACAGCATGTTTTTATATTGTTGAAGCTCAGGAGGCGTCAGGGTTAAAATTGAATTTGGGGACTTCCCTGGCAGTCCAGTGGTAAGACTCTGTGCTTCCACTGCAGGGGGCGTGGGTTCGATCCCTGGTCAGGGGACTGAATTTGGGAGTCATCTATGGAGAAATATTATATAAGGTAATACATCTTAGAAAATAACCCAAATCTGGGGCAGTTACCTCTGTGCTTGATCATTTTGATAATAGAACAAAACATACCAACATAAGTTTAGCCATGTCCTAACTGGATATGCCACTGTCCCAGGTTCTCACTTATCACCCATCCTAGAAAAGGGAGATCACAGCGGTGTTAGCAACCTTCTAGGGAGGGTGAGCAAAGACAGTGAAGAAGTGATCACAACATCTGGATCCCCAGATCCTGTTCTCCTCAAGCTTGGGTTTTGGGGATCTTGGCATCCATCTGCATATGAATTAAACATTCTCGACTTATGAAGATGACTATGAAAATGGATTGTAAGCAACTTCTAAATTTAGTGACTCATATACAAATTATGTCATCTTATAGACATCCTATGTATTATGATCCTGCAGAAGCAAGTAGAAAGCATCAGGGTATACAAAATATATACCATAGGACATCAAGGAAATGGTCAAGGTACAAGATAGAGCCTCTAGTGCCCAAGTTGATCTGTGGTTAGAAGATAGTTTTGAAAGTTACTAAGTCATAGGGCACTAAGTTACTGCTACTTTAAGAAAACACATTCATGAGGGGGCGGGTATTTTGCAACACAAAAAGATTTACTTAACATTGCTTGCAAAATAATTAATTTTTGAAATTCCATTTAGACAGATTTTTTCCAATGGCACATCAAGTGGGTAAATGCACACACCTGCAAAATATATATAGTGAAGCCTATACCTTACCTGAGATATCTTACCCCATTTCTAAATTATCAGTTTGGCCTGCTTTGAAATTCCTCTTGCCCCGCTAAGCCAAAAAAAAAAAAAAAAGACAAATATTTTAATGAGCCAGAAGAGCAAATGCAATCTCCAAAGATGGCTAACTTCAGTCTTTCAGTTATTTAGAGAGGAAAGTCTGGATTCAAACATAGTTGTTTGCTGGCAGAATTTGCGACTGGCTAGGACCGAGGACAGTGTTTAAAGATGACTCAATTGTACGGGCTGGGGGGATGGGGGAAGACCAGCTGGTGGTCCTTCTAACTAAAAGGAGTCCATTTTCTTCACATTGAGGTTGTGCAGGCCCAGAACCGCTGCATCCTGGGAGGGGGTGTCCAGTGAAAGAAAACCTGAGACCCTGAGAAACGCACCTTCAAATTATCTGAACCCTCAATCCCCACCCCAGCTCCAGGCCAGGATTTGGGCAGAGCATTCCAAGGCCAGGGTCCACCTGGAGGCCTAGCTGTGTGACCTTCACCAGGCCCCGGAGTCTCCTTTGGGACGTCCCCGAGGCCGTGCCCCAGGCTCTATAGGGGTCCGCCGATGCTCCCAGCCCCTGGGTGCTCGGGACGGCCTTTGGGAAGCATCCCGCTGCCCGCTGCGGACCACTATTCCGTCAGCCCGGACACCCTCTCGGCTTCACTGGGTCGCCGCCCTAGCCCCTCCCGCTCCGGCCGCCCCACCGAGGCCGGCAGCGCCACGCCCAGCGAGGTCCAGCGCGGGGCAGGGGATGCCCTCCCTCAGCCTCCCCACCGCCCTCCTCGCTCGGGGCTGCCGGGGCCGCTAACCCCAAGCGGGTCCCTTCTCCCGGCCGCTGCAAGCTTGGGCCCCTCCGCGGTCGCCTCTGCAGCTGGCCCCGCGGCCGGCCCGCGCCCGCCGCCGCGCGCTGATTGGCTGGCCGGGATCGGCGGCGGCGCTGAGTGGCCGGGCAGATTCGCTGGGTCAGGGCTGCAGAGGCGCCTGGCGCACCGGCGGGAGCTGAGCCGCGGCGCGCGCTCTCCCGGGACGCTGGCCGCCCGCCAGCCGGAGCGAGCGGCCCGGGGCGCCGAGGGGGCCCGCGACCCGCCGGGTGCCGCCGCCCTGGCCGCCATGTGCTCCCAGCTCTGGTTCCTGACGGACCGGCGCATCCGCGAGGACTACCCTCAGGTGCAGATCTTGCGCGCCCTCCGGCAGCGCTGCTCTGAGCAGGACGTGCGCTTCCGGGCGGTGCTCATGGACCAGATCGCCGTCACCATCGTCGGCGGCAACCTCGGTGAGCTAGGTGGGCCCGGGAGGGCGGGGAGGCGCTCCGGGGTCTCCAAGAGCCAGCGGGTGGGCGCGCGCACCGGGCCCCCCCAGGCCAAATCTCCTAACGGGCCTCCAAACCTGCCGCTCTCCCCTGAGAGACCTCTTTGGGTTAGAGAAAGCCCCTAACCTTGAGAGCTTCTTCGACCACCAGCATCTGCCCTGAGGCCAAGATTTGAGAACAGGATTTAATTCACTTAGGAGACTTAGTTTGGAAGGAACTGAAATTCACCTGAAGCTTCCTGGAGGTCCGAAGAAAATCAAACTAACCCCAAATTAGCCAATTGTGCTCGCACTGATACGCTGTCAGTTTAGATTTATAGAAGCCCACACTAAATTTACAAAATTGCCATTAGGATGAATGTTTTTAAAAGTTTTCCAAGAGTGTCTAAGCATCGTTAATGCACTACATAGAATATTATTCCCAAGCTACGAACCTGCAGATGGGGAGAAATCTGAGAAAGATTGGAGTCACCTCTTGAGTGTAAAGTGGGAAAGACCTTTGATGGGTTTTCTTTAAACTCATCCTCCTCCCTGAAAGTACTGAATTCCGATTCCAGAAAAGCCAAGATTTCAGGTACAGACCATTCTGGCCTCCCCAATTTCTCCACTGCTGTGTCCAAGAGATTTTTTGGGGTAAGACATGGTTATCATCTGTGACCATGACCTCAAGAGGTTACGTATGTTTTTAGATATTCTTAACTATCCTAATACAGACGGTCTCTGACTTAGGAATCCTGGCTTAGGAACCTCCCCCTGGCCTGCAGTTTTGAGTCCTTCCAGCCTCCAGTCTGGAGGTATCCAGTCACTTCAGGGGGGTCCAGGACTCAAGGGGCTTTGGGCCCAGTGAGAGTGCTTCTTGGAATACCATTCATATTATTTCAATCACGCCTAGTTAAATTAACTCATAATTTGTTACTTTTCTTTGGCAGGGGAAAGGGGTTCCAAATTCTGAACAGGCTATTTAGGAATGAGATTTTGAATGTGACCTGTTTCTAAGTAGAACATATCTGTCCCGGATGTTTCATCCATAAATTTATCTAAACCCTTCATAAGTAATATCAGATTGTATAGTCTGTTGGAGAAATATACTACAGACATCAGGTATCATACATTTAGTCTAAAACAATGGCTGTCAGCCATAAAGGGCACCATCTCTCTAGTCTTGATTTGTTAAAACTCTCAGTTAGTTAATATAAAACTAATTCTTGGACAGGGAATCATTAGCATTGGATTCTTATTACAACTTTGCTGCTAATGAGTATCTTGGCTTTGCCTTGGCCAAGTCACTTTATGTCTTTGAATCTCAGGTTTCTCATTTATAAAACTAAGGGTTAGGGTTCCTCCAGCTCTAAAATTCTGCATCAGTACCATACTTAAATGGAATAATCTGTTATATTTTACTGATCTAAATCTAGTATATACATCTTTCCACACCAAGAGTTTGCTCTTTATTTATTTGTTTTACAGCCTATAAAGATGCCTTTTTTGAGATACACGCACATCATTCCACATCATGTTCCTTTTTGTAGACCCATCATGCATTCTGTGAAGGAGAAGGGAAATGCTCTTTGTTTTGTATCTAAAACCCCATGTTAAAGAATCAGTCATAGGAAAAGAGAAAATTAAATTCTAATGCTGCAGGAAACATTTCACCCCTTTCGTTTAGTGTCTTAAAATTTTTCTGGAATTCATGTGTGAATGTATCTCAATCTATTCAGAAACGAGGAGTTACTTCTTTTTAAACTTACCTAGTCGATGGGGAAACTGAAGACAGGGATTTTTTGAAGCAGTTTTCATTTTTTTGCTAATTCAGAGATTGCCCTACACAAATCACAACACATAAAACAAACCTATTAGATCACTGTTTCTGCTGTCCAAAGCAGTCAAAAGATTTATTTGGTGCGTGGGGGGATTAATTAAACACAAGGAAGTGAATTCCATGAGAAGACTGAGCTCGTTTGCTTTGTTCAGGGCTGTAACAGTGTCTAAATAGTGCCTCACACCTTAATAGGCACTGAAGAAATATTTTTGAATGAATAAAGATATGCAGTCTACTTCCCAGTTTCTTCTAGAGTCAACTGTAGAAAACTGTTGGTAATTTGCTGAACCAAAGTATTCCTCCGAAATAAACTCTAGAACTTACTAGCTTCAAAATACAGAAAGAGTTACAATGACATCGATGCTATTTCCCATTTGAGAATTATTGTGAGAGCTGGGAAGGAGTTTGGGATCACCCATTCTGACCCCTTCATTTTACAAATGAAAAACCTGGTGCTCAAAAAAACGAAGTGACTTGCTCAGTGCCATCCAGCTAATTGGCAGCAACCTGACATTTAAAAACCTGGTCTCCCAATTCCCAGCCAGTGATAATGGAATAAGTATGCCTTAGGACATCAGATGTGGAACTGAACTAAATTATATTAAATTGAGGCTAGACAGTGATGTTGCAAAGTAATGTGATAGTTTAGGAAGTTAAGGTACCACCTTTACTCAGGCTCCTTTCTGTTCTTTCTTGAGATTCGTGTGGGAGTAGATGAAGGGGTCAGTTTGGGACAGGTATGGGCAGTGACTCTACCAGTTTCTAAAATTCATTGCCAATCTTCCCTCGGTGGAGGCTAGTGGGAACTCAAATACAGAGATGAGAATTTCAGGTTATATCTGAAATAGGATTCAGACAAGAGGTTAAAAGTTTGGGATTTAAAGGTTGCAGTTATTTTAAACTAGATAATACAAGTAAGCTGAAGAAGCTGTGCACATGTAAGGTTTTATGGTTATTCTTTTTAACCCAGTGGTCTGCCCTACCCAGCATAGATTTGAGTGGGGGAGACTACTGGGAAGAGTGAATGACCTTCAGGTGACTGAAGCAATCCTGTAGAAAACACTTTCCCTTCACCTTCCTGCTGGATGTAGCATTATGAGAATCCTTTCCATTGCCATTTCCTTCTTAGAAACCACAAGTTCTTCATTCATTCAACACATATTTGTTAATTTTTCTCAATCCTGAGGATAAGGTGGTGGTGAATGTGGCATCAAAATGCACATAGTAATATTCAAAGCAAAATTCGTGGAGTGTTTATCGTGTGCCAGGCATAGGTCTCGGTTCTTTTTACACATTAATCTGATAAACATCAGTCAGGGTGTCTGGGCACATAGTGCTGGCTGGCAGTTGGGACCAACACTCAGTAATTCTGGGCTCAGCACTTTCTGTTTCCTCTCTTCCACTCCACCCTATGCTTCAGCCTATACTGACCTCCCTGCCCCTTGCACTGAAATTGCCTCTGCCTGAGATGCCTGTCTGGTCCAGCTCCCTCCCCCATGGGGAACTTTTATTCACCCTGCATATCCAGCTCGTCACTCTTCTCTCTATCCAGTCTGTCTTGACTCCTTACCCAGACCCCAGGAATCTCTCTCTTCCATCTGCTGCCGAATAACACTGTGCAGACCTTCTAAGATAGCATTCATCATGTTTTATTGTAATTTATCTATTTACAAAGTTTATCTCCTCTCACCCCCTAAATGACTGGGTATTCTTCAAATATATGCTCTGGAACAGGTATATAGTAGGCCTTCAGTTGATGTTTGTTGGATGACTGAGTGAAGTGCCTTAAAGGCTAATTCAGGTATGTGAGATGTACTGTAATTAGCTGCTGTGTCGGGGAGATCATGACTGGATGCATAACTGTTTTTGTGACAAGCACATTTACTTATCTGAGGGCAGAGTCACTGGTGCAAATCAAGTTTTTTGACCACCCAAAGGTCTTTACAATTAACTGTCTCAAGAAAAAAGTATAGTCCCAAACTCAGGGACAGATACCAAGACAGAAGAAATGAATCTGCCCTGGAAATGAGGATGTGTTACAGTCTGGCTTCTAGGAGCAGGATGATTCAGCATTCTTCCCTTACTTTCAGAGCTAAAACCTTGGTGACCATATGGCAGTTTCTAGGTCAGGTTCTTTACGTTAAGGTGTTCTGGGCTACTTTCACTTGGTTCTTTGTAGTGACCAGGTGAGTAATATTTAAAAGGTTTGGGTAGGGGGAAATCCTAAGTAAACTTGAAAGAGGAAATGGTCTTATCGCAGCCTTCCAAAAGACAACAGGGGCCTCACAGAGAAAGGATGGATTCCCATTACTGTGCAAGAAGACACTAGCAGAAGAGGGTACCATGCTCACCTTTGTGCACAAAGCTTGATTTTTAACCTCAGTCCCTGCTAAAGGCCTGTGCCTGACACCCTGTAATCCAAAGAAACCACCATCCAGCACTAGTGGAAAGGTCAGTAGGTGGTAGCACCGACCATGTAATGTTTCCAAACTGATGTGAGTGCTGAATGGATACACTTTACCCCATGGGTCCACATTTATAACTGTAGGCTGACCTCAAGGGCTGAGGATGGGTTGAAGTGTTGATGTTTCTAACAGCTGTTTTTAGGGACAGCTCATGAACTGTGTTGGAAAACGTTCTAGAACCAATAGATTGAGATCCTTAGTGGATCTCAAAGCCCTGCTTTGTAGGTTTCTGAACCACCTGTTGTTGCTACCATACACCTCCACCAAATTTGTTATGCTTGCCTGGTGGAAGGGACACAGCCATCATCAGAGAGGTCCACGTCATCTCCATCCATCCACACCTCCTTGTCATTCCCCTTATTAGCAGAGAGTCCATGGACATCCAGGTACGTCACTGCTAGCCTCACATCACTCCACCCACTCCTCCAGTAGGTAGGTGGGTCACCTTACCCACTTCCTGGAGAGACTTCACCTTATTAGGGCTTTATATTATTTTAATACAAAACTACAACAAGATCTGAAATTCTCAATCTAGTTCTACTTGTTCCTTCACTATTAAAAAGTAATTCAAGGGGCTTCCCTGGTGGCGCAGTGGTTGAGAATCTGCCTGCTAATGCAGGGGACACGGGTTCGGGCCCTGGTCTGGGAAGATCCCACATGCCACGGAGCAACTAGGCCCGGGAGCCACAACTACTGAGCCTGCGCGTCTGGAGCTTGTGCTCTGCAACAAGAGAGGCCGAGATAGTGAGAGGCCCCATGCACCACGATGAAGAGTGGCCCCCACTTGCCACAACTAGAGAAAGCCCTCGCACAGAAACGAAGACCCAACACAGCCAAAAATAAATAAATAAGTAAGTAAATAAATAAATAAATAATTTTTTTTTTTTTTAAAGAGTAATTCAAGACTCCTGCTATGAGGAAGTGATACATCTAAGTTACTTTGCATTGTGGAATGAACAGGAATAATGGTTCTTCATTCCTGTAACTCTGTTATTAATACTTAAATATCTTTTATGTGTCAGTTAATCTTCACAACAATCCTATTCATTCCTTTACTTCATTCCACAAATATCAATTGGGTGCCCACTCTGTGCCAGGCCAGGCACTGTGCTAGGTGCTGGAGATATAACAGAGAGTAAGAACAGACACAGTCTCCCTCATTATTATGATTTCATTCATACATTTGCTCAACAATATCTGTTGACTGCTTACTATGTGAGGGGTGTTGATCTAGGCACCAGAACAAAACAGGCAGAAATCCCTGCCTCTGAAGGAGATTACCTTCTAGATGGGGAGATAGAATACAAACAAGATAAAACACATTAGTATTTGGTGAAAAGAGCTAAGGAGAAAAAAAGTAAGGAAGGGAAAAGGAGGAAAAAGTAGCACATTTCTGGGGGCAGAAAAAGGGATTGTAATTTTAGATAGGGTGGCTGGAGTGGTCCTCACCCAGAACATGATGTTTAAGTAAAGACCTGAAGGAGATGAGGATGCAAGCTATTTGGATATCTGGGAGTAGAGTGGTTCAGGCAAGAGGGAACAACAAGGAAACCAGTGTGGCCAAAGCAGAGAGTTAATGAGCATTAGGAGAGGTGGTCAGAGAGGTGGGGTGCGGGGAGCCAATACATAGGGCCTTGTGGGTCATGGAAGGACATTGTATTTTACTCTGGAATGAGCTGGGAATCTACTGAAGAGTTTTGAACAGAGGGGTGACATGACCTGCCCTGTGTTCACAGGGTCATACTGGCCACAGTGTTGAGAATAGACTGATGACAGCAAGGGCAGAAGCAGAGAGATGGCTTAGGAGTTTCTTGCTGCAGTTCAGGTGACAGATGATGGATGATGGTTGCTGGACTAGAATGATTTCAGGGGAGGAGGTGAAAAATGACTGGATTTTTGGATATATTTTGAAGACAGAGTTGTCAGAATTTGCCTACTGGATCAGACATTGGACTGATCAAGGAGGACTCCAAAGTTTGTCCTGAGCAGATGCAAGAATAAAGTTTGCCATTTACTCATATGGAAAGCATGTGAGAGGAGTAGGTTTGGTCAGGTGAGGAGGATCAGGTCTCAGTCTAAGGTACCCATTAAACATCCAAATGGAAATGGCAAGTAGGCAGTTTATCATATCAACTTGGGATTCAGGGGAAAGCCCTGGCCTGAAGGTATCAAAAGTAGGAGCGTCTCCATACACCTATCACGGGAGTGACTGTCGACAAAAAAGAGGTCCAAGGACTGAGCTCTGGGTCACTCCACTGTTTAGTGGTTGGGGAGAGGGGGAGGAACCAGCAAAGAATCCTAAGTAAAAGAAATAAACCCTGGAGAGTGTGGCGTCCTGGAAGCCGAGTGGAGAATGTGTTTAAAGAAGGAAGACATGATGAGATTGTTTCAGCTATTGCTGGTAAATCAAGTTAAGATGAGGACTGAGGGCTTCCCTGGTGGCGCAGTGGTTGAGAGTCCACCTGCCGATGCAGGGGACACGGGTTCGTGCCCCGGTCCGGGAAGATCCCACATGCCGCGGAGTGGCTGGTCCCGTGAGCCATGGCCGCTGAGCCTGTGCGTCCGGAGCCTGTGCTCTGCAATGGGAGAGGCCACAACAGTGAGAAGCCCACATACCGCAAAAAAAAAAAAAAAAAAAAAAAAAAGATGAGGACTGAGAACTGACTATTGGATTTAGAATGTGGACTTAGCATTAGTGACTGATAAGAGCAGTTTCAATGAAGTAATGGAAAACAGGGAATATACACACTGTCTTAAGAGTTTTGGTATAAAGGGAAGGTGAAAAATGGGTTGATAACTTGCTATGGACTGAATTGTATTCTCCCAAAATTCATACATTGAAGCCCTAACCCCCAATGTAATGGTATTTGGAGGTGGGGCCTTTGGAAGTTCATTAGGTTTAGATGAGGTCATGAGGGTGGTACCTTCATGAATGGTATTAGTGCCTTTATAAGAAGAGATGAGAGAATTTGACACCTCTCTCTCCCTCTCTCTCCCTCTCTCCCCCTCTCCCCCTCTCCCCCTCTCCCCCTCCCCCTCTCTCTCCCTCTCCCCCTCTCCCCCCTCCCCCTCTCCCCCTCTCCCCCTCTCCCCCTCTCCCCCTCTCCCCCTCCCCCTCTCTCCCCCTCTCCCCCTCTCCCCTCTCCCCCTCTCCCCTCTCTCTCCCTCTCCCCCTCTCCCCCTCTCCCCCTCCCCCTCTCTCCCCCTCTCCCCCTCTCCTCCTCTCCCTCTCTCCCTCTCCCTCTCTCCCTCTCTCCCTCTCTCCCTCTCTCCCTCTCTCCCTCTCTCCCCCTCTCCCCCTCTCCCTCTCCCTCTCTCTCTCTCTCTCCCTCTCCCTCCCTCTCCTTGCCATGTGAGGATACAGCAAGAAGGCTGCTGTCTGCAAGCCAGGAACAGAACCCAATAATGCTAGCACCCCAATATCAGACTTCTAGTCTCCATAACTGTGAGAAATGAATGTCTGTTGTTTAAGCCACCAAGCCTATAGTATTTTGTAATAGCAGCCTGAGCTAAGATATTGCTCAAAGATGGATTTGAGAGGATTTTCTTAAAGAAGGCAGAAATAACAGAATATTCTATGCCAGTGTGAATGATGCAATAGAGAGAGAGAAATTGGTGATGTAGGAGAGAGAGGTGACTTGCTAGAGCAGTGCCTTACGTGACTGAGAGGGATTGGGATCTAGTGCCTATTTTGAGGAGTTGACCTAAGCCAGGAACAAGGACACTTCAGCCATTTTAATAGAGAAGGTCACCTATTGGCACAGGTGCAGGTGGGTAGATATGATAGTGGGAAGTTATAGAGAAGTTCTTTTCTGATTGCTTCAGTTTTTCTCCCTGAAATAGGAAGAGTGAGAATGAGGAGGAGGGAGGAAGAAGTGAAGATCTGAAGCAAGAAAAGAAAGTGTGAAATAGTTGTCCGGTGTTGAGGGAGAGTGAATGAACTAGGGAAACAATGCTTAGCAGGCAGCAATAAGGATGCCCTTGAGATCAGTCAGCAGGTTTGTGTATTTTTTCTTCAGACATGCTCCATTGCACAGGAGGGCACATGAAGTAGGCAGAGTTGGATCAGTCTAACTGGGGTTGTGGTTTAGCCAAGCAAGAAATGGGTGCAAGGATTTGTGGATATATGTTGTGGTGCTTGACTATGGAAATGAAATAGGGTATGAAGGGGGCGAGGGACAGTGAAAAGATGGGGGATCCATGCATGGTAGTCCCAGGTGGTGTCAAAGTGTGGCTGGAGTTGGGGTACTATAGAGTGAGCTGGAAAGATAGGAGACGGTGTTTGGAGATGGGAGTTATGATCACTGCATAAAGCCTAGAATGTAACTGGTACTGGTGGCTGGGGTGGGATGGTGGACAAGATCCTTGGAGGAAAGGAGGTCAAGAAACAGAGAGGCCTGGGAATTGGAAGAATTCTTCATGGGGATATTGAAATCACCAATATCTGTGACAGCACAGGAGAGTCAGTGAGTCTGGAGCTAAAGCTTCAAGGACAGGGGAGTGACTGGGGTCTTTAGATGACCTGCACAAGTGGGGAGATGTGTGGTGTTGTCAGATGAGAGTCAAGTTGGGTGTTTTATTTATTTATTTATTTATTTTGTGGTACGTGGGCCTCTCACTGTTGTGGCCTCTCCCATTGTGGAGCACAGGCTCCGGACGTGCAGGCTCAGCGGCCATGGCTCACGGGCTCAGCCGCTCCGCGGCACGTGGGATCTTCCTGGACTGGGGCACGAACCCATGTCCCCTGCATCGGCAGGCGGACTCTTAACCACTGCGCCACCAGGGAAGCCCAAGTTGGGTGTTTTAGGAGGAGAGAAGGATGCTGGTCAAGCTGCAATGAGAAGCTAGGAAGGAGCACGTCTCTCCTACCTCTAGGCCCAGTAACCCCAGGTGAGAGGGAGAGAAAACCCTCCACAGCTTGGGAGGGCTGGTGGGGAAGCAGTGTCGCTGGGGAGAGCCAGGGTTCAATTAGACTCAGAAAAAGAAGGGGAAGGGAACAGTTGCTGAAAAGTTCAAGGATAGGAGATTTGCTGCCCATTGAGTCCCAATGATTGAGTCCCAATGATTGAGTCCCCGAGGGCACCGGGGAGATGGGCAGGAGTGGAAGGTGGGAGTAGAAAAGACAATGTCAGGGACTTCCCTGGTGGTCCAGTAGTTAAGAATCTGCCTTCCAATGCAGGGGACGTAGGTTCAATCCTTGGTCAGGGAACTAAGATCCCACATGCCTTGGGGCAACTAAGCCCGCGCACCACAATGAAGTGAAGATCCAGCGCAGCCAAAATGTTTAAAAAAAAAAAAAAGAAAGAAAGAAAAGGCAATGTCAGAGCCAGGTGGGGTTCAGAGTCCAGGGAAGTGATATGGCCTTGGAGACTGGAATCTTGAGAGCCTGATAGGAAAGGAGAAAAGGGCTTGATGAGATTTGTCTTCGTGGCTGCGAGGAAACATTGTGTTGGTGAGGTGTGGGAGAGAGGAAGGTTTTCAAATTCTTACATTTTACAGAAGAGGAAACTGAGACCCAGGGACATTTTTTGTGTCTTGCCAAGCTGTTAAATGATGGCACAATTAAATCGAGTCTCTGACTTGGAGGCCAGCACTTTATCTACTTTGCCATAATTGCCTTTCATCTCATGTGTCCTCAACTTCCTGAAAGGCCTTTGCAAATACGTTTGCCCTGGGCTGTCACAGAACTCAGTGCTTATGAGTTGCCATCGACTTGTTTCTGAAGGGTAGACATTATGCATTTATTAGTTTTACACATTTCTTCTGAGCCCAGAAGCTCTACGAGTCAACATCTCCTTTCTGAAACTTTGCTTGATTCTCAGAAATAATCACCTAACTGTTCCCCCCGCCCTTCGCTGTCACTGTACCCTGATATATATGCCTGCTAGAGCAGTTCTCACGTTGTATTAGAACCTCCCCACCCCCTGCCCAAACCAGACTGATAACTCTTCTTAATACCCAGGTGCTCTGCATAGAGCATCAATGACATTAGTTACAGTTGTCTGTTTTCTTTCTTCTTAAATTCCAGGGATATTGTTTGTTACACTCACACCTCAACCCCTATGCCCAGCCTTTTAGACGGTGCCTGTCAGAGGCCCTCCCGTGTCCCTTTTGCTCTTACCATTTGATGGCATTGTGTCCATCCTCCCCTCTTGCCCTACATTGCCACTGCCACCAGTCTAACCATCAGCACCTGAATCTCTGCCTGAGGGCTTTCTCTAGTCACAAGAGCTTACTTTGCCCACACACGCATGGCAAGCCAGAAGGACCAGGGAATTAATACCACACCCCTGGATCAGCTCTCAACCAAAGACAGGGTTGGTATATAAATATTATAAATTGCTAGCTTCCTCGCCCCTTGGGTGGGGTAACCAAGGAGTGTGCACTAAACCGTTTCTTATTGTCACCCGGCAAGATTAAGCTCTGGGTGCCAAGGTGATCACTCACTTCATAACACACCTTTTATTTGCAGCATTGCCTTCTCTACTTCCCCCTCCAGTGTTTCCTGAAATTACCACCGTGATAATAGACCTCTTGCACTTCAGTCCGAATCTCCAGGAGTCCTTCTGGGGAAACCCAAACTAACACTGGGCTTGGCCCAAAGTAGGTGCTCAATAAATCTTCACTGAATGAATGCATGAAACAATAAATGTGTGTTGAGTGACTGAATGAATTAAAATTATGTTGCTATATTTCTCTGTAAGGAGACGATAAGCTCCTGGTATGCAGAGATCACCTGGCTCATCTTTGTATTCCTGCTTCAGAGTATGTCTGATTCATCTCAACAGTTCAATGAAGGTTGAATTGAATTAAATGACCTCACATTAGCAGTTGGTGGAAAGAGAAGGTGGCCACATAATGACTGTGGGTCTTAATGAGGTAGAGGTGAGATTTCTTTGGGCATTGTAACAAAGACCTTTAAAAGGGGAGGAGTGGCATAACATGGTAAGAATAAAAGTAACTTCCTTATGAGAAAATGCTGTGGGGTAGGGTAGAAAGAGACCAGAGAAAAACTGGAGAGTGATTGAGATGAGCCAGATCATGTTTGGGATGACGCATCTCCCTCCTAACACAGCACAGTAATGTGCAGCACTTAATGGATTATTATCCACTTATTTTATTTATAGTGTTGATTCATTTTTAACAACTCTCAGAGCTTCACTACCAGCCATGGTTACATGATCCTGCTCAAATGTAATGGTCCTGAAAGCTGCTGTAAGTGAGGTCCTTGCTTGCTCTTCTGCTACAGTGTCCTGCTATTTTCTTATTTCTGCCACTTGCTTTGTACATGAAGGGTTTTTTTTTTTTTTTTTTTTTTTCCTAGCGTACAAGAAGCCAGTTTAGTTTTGAAGCTTGCTTTTTAGTTGTGAAGCCAGGGATGCATATGTGTGTACATGAGTGAGTGTTGTGTGCCCACTGGTCTGGACCCACTGTGCATCAGTTCTGTGTAAATGCAAAGACTTTGACAGTCAGATCTAGTGCAGGGATGCATATGCAGGATGTCTTCTTTTTTTAATTGAAGCGTAGTTGATTTACAATGTTGTGCTGATTTCTGCTGTACAGCAAAGTGACTCAGTTATACATATATATACATTCTTTTTTTTATATTCTTTTCCATTATGGTTTATCCCAGGATACTGAATACAGTTCCCTGTGCTATATAGTAGGACCTTGTTGTTTATTTACTCTAAATGTAATAGTTTGCATCTGCTAACCCCAAACTCCCAGTCCATCCCTCTCCCTCCCTCCCTCCCCCTTGGCAACCACAAGTCTGTTCTCTATGTTTTGTTGTGTTTTTTTTTAACAAGATGTCTTTAATTTAAATGCAATAATACACATGAATGTTCTTGGCAAATTTCCTCAAACACAATAGATGATCAGTAAAAACGTTAGGCAAATTCAGATCTGGATGACTGCACCTTTTATTTTCCATGCTTCTTCCCTGTATTGGTATGAATGATTGAGAATGGATTTAATTCTTAGAGCTCTGCTTTCCAATAATGACTTGTTTATTTCTAAAGCTATTTCTCTGTATTGTTAAGCGCATTTCTTTGCTGTTGTACATATAAATACAAAAGTCTAGTTTTGTAGAATTAATTTAATCCAATATATAGGTTAGAAAAAAAACAGGCTCAGTTCTTTGGAAAAGTTACTCATTTTTCTATCTTGTTTTTAATACATTAAAATATTTCCAAATATAAATAATAGAGTCAAAAACATAATTACCCATAAAAGTATATTATTCTTTTTAGAAGTAATATGGAGAAAATATTGTGGTTTCAAAAAGTTGATTTAGACTAGGTTGGCTGTTGGTCATTATACTAACTAGTTTGGGGACTGATCTTTTTCACAATCTTATTGACCTGTTTGGGGACATAGTGATCATTTTAGTTTTTAAAAAAAGTGGTTTGAGGCTAAATAGTAAATCTCAATCCCAGTCTAGCAATCTGGGAGATCCCCAAATATCCCAGAAGTAACTCAGCTCCTTTCCCCCCACCTTGCTTCCCAGGTCAAGGTGATGCCTGAGGGCACTACGGCACTTAATTGCATGAAATCCCTTGTTATTGAGGGCACCAGCCCCTCATTGTTCAGGGCTTTCCTTCCATTGCTGGCAGCCAAGCAGAGCCCTGCCCTCCTTGAGGTCCTGCATCAGCACTTCATTCCCTTGGTTTAAGGTCCATAGATTGCAGTGGGAACATTAAGGATCCCAGGAAAGATGACATGTTAAGCTCCATCCTTTCCCAAGAGGAGATATTAATGGGGAGAGGGAGAGAGATTACTAAGTGGTTAAAGGCTTCAGAATTCACTGACAGGTTTGCCAAGTACCAGCCTTAAACCCAAGCTGTGCTTGGCCGGGGCTCTATGGAATTGCTGTTCCTGCTAAAGGATGCCACGGTGAGCAGCAGACTCTTGTCTTCTACTTCTAGAAATGGTGATTTAGACAAGGTGCAAACAGCAAAGAAAATGGGCATGAACATGGTACAAGTGACGTTGCCCCTTAGCAAAGATGCTGGAGCTGGGTCAATAGGCAGAGAAGTAACTGGTTGTGCATATGTTTTCCCTAAACACATCACGTCCCTCTCTGCACAGAGCTGGACGGCCAGCACAGTCAGAGACCAGACCTGTCTAACTGCTTGGGAGAGCCTTTTCAGCTCCACGTTAACCCATTCCATTCTTCATTTATTAAAGGCTTCAGTTGGAATGAGCCAGGCCCAAAGATTTACCTTTGGAGAAGAGAGATGAAATCCTGGTAAGACTTCCTAGGTGTACGTGAATCTGCTTATCGAGGCTGAGCTGTCTCTCTCCACTTGTGGTTGGTATTTCCAGAAATGACTGAATTCTTTTCTTCCCATTTAGAAGTTTAACTGTTTGTCTGTGGTCTCATGTTGAGATTTAAAACCCAGACGTTTCTGCTGCTTCTCATCTCTCTAGGTCACTTTTCTGTTGCAAAGCCATTTTTTCTCATCAGATGGTACAAATCTCCATAAAGTGTCCTACCTTGCTCAGTAGAGTGTCTGTGCAATAATAATGCCAGTGCCTTGCATATCTATAGCGTTTTGTAGTTCTCAAAGCATTTTTGCATATATTATCTCATTATGTAATGTTGTCCTGGGCTGTTGCTTTTCCCCTCAGTGTTCTGTATTTTACTTGCCATTTTCACCAACTTGAATACTTTTCTTTCTTCTCCTACCAGTTTTGAGGATATTATTCAGGGTTTGCTCTTCTCCCCCTTTCATATTATTTTCCCCAGGGGCTCTAAGTGGCAAAGGAAAAAGCATGTATAAATGATACTGTTTTTTGATGGCAAAGTAAAGATAACCTGAATGCTCTTTACAAATCATCCCTGAGAATTATATTCCATTTCCTTGGGTTCACACTATCAGCAGAAGTACTAAAAACAATTTAACTTAATGATTGTGCTTACTCTTTTTTTTAAATTGGTGAAACATTCTAGAATGAGAGGAAACCGTGCAAGTTAGATCCATGTAGTAGTTTTGTGGTTTTGGTTTTTCTGTTTGCTTGCTTTTGTTTGGTTTTGCTTAGAGTTTTTATATTGATATTATTCATCCCACAATAGAGGAATAGTAACTTCCTTAGTACCTTTTGTTTTCTTGGAGTTATATGGTTGTACACTTTTATCACTTATGAAAGCAAAGGTGCTTTAGGTTAAAGCCTAAAAGATGGTTCTCAAACTGTGTTTAAAATGTTTTCTGTAGAGCATTTTAGAGACTCCTTTAAGGTTCACTAAGGCAGACCAAGTAGTTCCCTGAACTCACTTCTCATTGCCCTATCCAGTCTATTTCCTGTCTCCATCATTCCATCCCCAGATGCTGGGTGCACCGGAGATGCCTACGTAACTACTTAGAGTAATGCAAACCATAGGATATCAGGGTTGAAAGAGATCAAGCAGGTTGCTGTGAGCTTATCTAACTTTTGCATCCCTTCTGTGCCATCCTTGGATGACCAATGAGCCTCAGCCCATTCCATCCTAAGGCAGAGGAAAAGTATCCCTTTTGTTGAGCCCAAATCTATCTCCATGTAGCTTCTGTATAATTAAACAAACATTGAGTGCCTATCATGCAGCAGATACTGTTCTAGGGGCTGGGGATACAGAAGTGAACAGTCAGACAAAATAATGCTCTTTTGGATAGCTCCTCAGCTGTACCTCCTGAGGTCATAGAAGACAAGCCAAATAATTCTTCTGCATGGAGCTGCACAGATAATTGAAGACTGCACTCCTGCTCCTCTTAGTCTTCACTACAAGCTAATACTACCAGTTCATCCAGTGTCATACAGGTTTAAGTCCTTTGGCTATATAGACCAATTGTTTTGTGATGCATTCTAGTTTTTCTTAATATTGAATTGATTTTTAGTATATTGATTTTTTTTAAGTTTTTTGTTATCAAGGTAATACACAGTTGGAGATATTTTGGAAAATACTGATAAGTATAAATAGAAAATCATCTATAATCCCATTACCCACTGTTAAAATGTTGGTATATTTCCTTCTAGTGTTTTCTAACTTGTATCCTGTTTTTTTTACCTAACATTGACATTTTTACATTCATTATATTCGTAATATTCCAGATGACTTTTAAAGATGAAGTTATAAGAGTAGTAAAGATACCGTAAGTGACCTTTACTGCATTCCTTGTCATTAAGTCTCCAACCTCCTAAGCCACTACATTTTGAGTAATACTAGTCCTACATGGAAGGAGGGTGCTGGACTGCATTATCTCCTATAGATTCTTCTAACTTGGATTATTCTTGATATGCTGCTCTTCCCCCCCCCACCCCGCCCTGTTCATTCCTTTGTGTTTCCTCAATGTCATGCTCTGCCCATTTGTTTGGAGTATAGGGTGGATGGTAGCTTCTCATTACAACAGGATATCCAAGTGCCATTTTCAAGGCTATCTTCCTGCTAGGTTCAGTCTTGAGGAGTCTGTTGGAACCAGTGCTTCTTGTGGGAATAGATGATGGCCAGCCCAGAGCTCATTTCTTACTTTGATTGCAGGCCTGCAGCTGAACCAGAAGGCACTCACCACTTTCCCAGACGTGGTGCTTGTCCGGGTGCCCACACCCTCAGTGCAGTCGGACAGTGACATCACCGTCCTGCGACACCTGGAGAAGTTGGGCTGCCGCTTAGTCAACCGCCCACAGAGCATTCTAAACTGCATCAACAAATTCTGGACATTCCAGGAGCTGGCTGGACATGGGGTCCCCATGCCGGACACCTTCTCCTATGGTGAGTGTCCTTAAAATAGGATTGAGACTTGTCTTTCCAAATAGCCTGCATCCCTATGTTCTCTCTGCCCAGAAGGCCTCTGGTATCTCTTGTTGGTTTTCAAGGCGAATCTGTTCATCTTAGATGATTCAACATCTTGAGTCTTTATCATAGTCATTCCCTCTGTCTGATATGTCTTTGCTTCTTTCTCTCTGGAATTCATTCATTAAATATGTAGCTGGTACACACTGTGTGCCAACTACCACAATAGGCTCTAGACTCTAGCAGTAAGTAAGAGAGTCCTACCTTCAGGGCATTCCCAGTTCATCAGAAGAAATTTCAGTGCAGTGCCAGGATAAGAGTTACTGCAAGGTGGTATGGGAATACACAGGAGAGCTCCTAATTTAGTTTAGTAGGTGATGGGAAAGAAGGCTTCCCAAAAGAGAGAATGTCTAAGCTAGCTGAAGTTATCCAGCTAAAGCAAGGGGGAAGAGGGAAGAGATATGGGAACATATGTATATGTATAACTGATTCACTTTGTTATAAAGCAGAAACTAACACACCATTGTAAAGCAATTATACTCGAATAAAGATTAAAAAAAAAAGATCATTTAAGGCCAAAAATGTGAAATTAATGGAAAAATAGCCCTCACAAAATGACAATCTAAAGATCATGTTTAAGGTCAAAGTAAAGTGATTCCAGTTGAAAAAAAATAATAACAATAAAATAAAAAATAAAGCAAGGGGGGCAGGGGAGCAGTCTAAGAAGAAAGCAGAATATAGAAACACCTAGAGGCAAGAGAGAGCATGACCGGTTGGTGGTATTTTGAGTAGTTTGTGGAACATCAAGGAGATAGAGTTGAGATATAAGGCTAGAAAGATAAGAAGTCACCATATACAGTACATGAAAGAGATCAGGGGTAATCCTGAGACTTACAGGAATTTATTGGAGGGCTTTAAACAAGGAAATGGCCTGATCAGAGTTCAGAATGTCACTTTGGCTACACTGTGGAGAAGGAATTGGACCAGGGGCAAAGTAGAGACAGGATATGTACTGGTAGGCTTTATAAACAATGCAAATGAGCAATGATAGTCTAAACTAAGGTGGTCATAGTAAGAATGAAGATAAGTGAACAGATTCAGGACTTAGGAAGGAGACAGAAATATTAGGACATGATGATTGAGTGGCTATGAGGAGCATGGAGAGGAATCAAGAGTGACTCTGGTTTCTGGTTTGGGCAACCAGATGTGAAAGCGAACACTCACTGAGACTAGAGCCATGGAAGAGGAGAAACAGATTGGTGGGTAGGGCAAGGCATGGTCGGAAGAGGTTATTATAGTTTGGGACACATTCTGTTTGAGGTGTCTGTAGTATATAAAAGTAAAGCTATTCAGTAGGCAGCAGATAAATGGATCTGGAGCTCCTGAGAGAGGTGTAGACTAAGGAAGTGGATTTGGAAACTTCCATTATGTTAAGTGAAGTCACAAGAATGGATGAGATTACTCAAGGAGAAGATGTAGAATGAAGAGAGGCCTGAGCTGTATACCTAAAATGGTTAAAATGGTAAATTTTATGTTATGTATATTTTACCACAATAAAATAACAACATTTAATAAAAGAGGGTTCGAGAGGGAATCCTTTAGGGAATAGGAAAAGGAAGAAGGACCTATGCAAGAGGCCAAGTAAGAGCACCTGGAGAGGTGAGAACAGAAAGAAGAGAGATGACAGAAGCCAATGGAAAGAACAGCCCAAGAAGGATGGTGTAATTAAAAGGGGTGTTTAATTCTGAGAGGATGCGTAACATACTCACGGAGATGTGTGTTGGATTTAGCACCAGGGAGTTCAATGAATACAGCTTCAGTTCAGCCATAGGGAGAAAAGCCAACTTGTCAAGGATGAGGAAGTGAATGGGAAGTGAGGAAATTGAAACCCTTTGAGTAGCTTGATTGTAGGGATACAAGGTTGTAGTTAAGGGATGATGCAGGGTGAAGGAATGGGTTTTATTTGTTTAAGATGGGAGATTACTGAGCATGTTTAAAATGCTGCTGGAATTCTGAACTGAGAGGTTGAAGATACAGCAGAGAGGGGACACTTAATGGTGCAAGATCCCTGAGGAGGTGAGAGGGAAAGGGGTCCGAGGCACAGGTGCAGGGATGGCCTCAGATAAGCAGGACCCCTCTTGCACTGTATTATAAGGGAAGGACAAAAGGATGGCTAGAGAGGAGTTACATTTATCAGCGGGTGTCAGGAAGCTGGGAGTTCTCTTCTTATAAAATGTCCTCATTGTAAAGATGCCCCTGGTTATCTACACTGCCTCTTCATGCTGCTTTATTTTTTTTTAATCATTAGCACTTTTGTGACAGGTCTTATTAGTATCTCAGAATATTTTGCTTTGCAAAAAATTAATGAACTACAGTATCACCTGTGGTAGGCAGAATAATGGTCCCGCAAAGATGCAAAGGTATAGGAAATCAAGGAAGCTTATAAAACAATTTAGAAAGATTTTAATACAGATTAATATTCATATTTTTTAAATGAAGGCTTAAAGGAGTGTAGTGGAGCCAATTCGGGCTTTCAAGTCATGCCTTACCTTTGGGTGAGAAAAATCCCAGGCTTGGTTTCTTTGGGTGTTGGTTTTCTACTGCAGTACAACAATCTACTGAAAACTTAGCAGCTTAAACAACACCCATTTATCATCTCACAGTTTCTGGAGGTCTGAAGTCCAGCCACAGCATAGCTGGACTCTTTGCTTAGGTCTTGCCAGGCTGAAATCAAGGGGCAGCTGGGCTGGGACCACATCTGGGGTCTTCCAGGCTTACTGTTGGCATTCAGTTCCTTGTAGTTGTAGGACTGAGGTTCCCACTTACTTGCTGGCTGTTAACTGAGGGCTATTCTCAGCTCTTAGAGGCTGCCTATTGGCCCTGTCACATGGACTTCTCTCCAACATGGCAGTTTGCTCCCTCATGGCCAGCAGGAGAGTTTCTCTGATGCTTCACCTTCTTTTACAGGGCTCACCTGATCAGGTCAGGTCCACCAAGAATCATCTCCTTTTTGATTAACTCAAAGTCAACTGATTATTAGCCTAATCGCAGGAATGCTATCCCAGCATAGTCACTTGTCCCCTCTACACTCAGGAGAGGGGGTTATACAGAGCATGTACACCAGCGGGTAGGAATCTTGGGGGCCTTCTTAGAATTCTGCCTACCACAGCCAAGGTAAGGGAAAAATCCCTGCCCTGCCTGTGGGGCTGTCATGACGATTGCGTGAACTAGAGCATGTGAAGTCTCTGCCATGTGGAAGCACGTGATAATGCTGCTTTCCTTATCTCTCTGTTCCCACCTTTTGTATGGCACATGCACAGTGCATGTCTGTCCGATGGAATGGGTTCACATTGCCTTAATCAGAGAGATGTGAGGCCTCCAAAGAATTCCCACAGAGCCCTGGGCCATCAGCCTCACCTTCACTGACTTTTGCTTTTCTTGACAGGTGGGCATGAAGACTTTGCAAAAATGATCGATGAAGCCGAGCCTCTGGGCTACCCAGTCGTGGTGAAGAGCACGCGCGGACACCGGGGTCAGTGCCGCTCTTCCCGGGCTTCTGTTTGGGCCTCCTCTCTGCTCGGAGGAGACGGAGCTCCCTCTTGCGAAGCTTGTGGTGTAGTCCTTACTTCTGTCCCCTCCTCGCTGTCCCCACTGTCCTTGCTTTGTCCAGACCCTTCCCAGCCCTTCCCTGGACTCTGGCAGCAGACTCCTGACTTGATTCTGACTGGTTTCCCTAACTTCACTGCCAGTGCATCCTCTAATCGTTGGGGGGAGCAATTTCTCTGAAACAAAGATCTCTTCTTGTCACTCCCTTGCTGAAAAACCCTCCCAAGAACTGGTGTTGCCTATTAGATACAGTTTATATTCCTCACCGTGGCACTGAAGGCCCTGGACGAACGGCATCCATCTTCCTTTGCAGCCTTCTCTAGCCATGTGAACCCTCCGTAATCCATTCCAGACTAGACCATGTATTCTGCTGTCTTTAAACCTCTGCTCTCTTCCCTTTGCTGGGAACGCCATCTTCCTATGCCCTCTAGTGAACTTCTGCTCGGGCTTTAAGGCCAGCTCCACGTCGTTTCTTCTCTGTCCACATCCCTGGTCTCCTTCCCTCTCTTCCAGACAAAATTAATTGCCCTTCCCGTTGTTTCCGAAGCACTTCATCCATGCCGCTAGCATAGTACTACGGCTTATGACAGTTATAGATTTATGTGCCTTTTCCCCTTTTTGACTGTGAGCTGCTCAGGGGGTGGGAACCAGGTCCTACCCATCTCTGTCTCCAAGACCCACTACAGTGCTCAAGACATAGTAATTGAAGAGGACGTGTGCAGCAGAAAGCCATCCCCCTCCCTTGTGGTATGTGAGTGAGTACCTCCTGATGATACCCAGATGGCATCCTTAACTGCTCAGGGCATCTGGAATGAGAGGAGGTACCCTAATGGACATGGAATGAGCAGTTCCCATGAACTTGACACACTCACTGTTCTCGATCTCCAATGTGTAGAGAGTAGAGAAGTAGCACTTCAGGGCGATGGCTTCTGTAGCAGGTCAACGCCTGTTTGAGCCAAACGGAGGGAGGGGCCCACTCTGCCCTGAGGCAGGGAAGGCTTGGGTGGATGAAAAGGAGACTTAAGTTGGAATGTGGAGTTTGAACTGGGTGAGCAACATACAGAAACAAGTGTGGGCAAAGCAACCTGGGAAAGGAAAGGGGTCCTGCTAAGAAGTGAGAGAAATGAGTTTGGGTGGCGAGGTGGGGCTCTGAATACGATTCACATGTACTACAGTGCAAAAATGCCATGTCTCAACTAGTTTTTTATTGTGGTAAAATATACATAAAATAAAATTCAACTAATATTTATTGAGTGCCCACAAAGTGCCAAGGGCATACAGAAAGGAACAGAACAAAAATTCCTGCCCTCCAAGAGCTCACATTGTAGAAGGGAAAGACAGACAATAAACAAATTAAATAGAAGGTATAGTATTTTTAGATGTTTTTAAAATTGAGATATAATTCAGAAAACAAAAAATGTACCATTTTAAATTATCTAATTCAGAGGATTTTAGTATCTTCACTCTTCTGTACAACCATTACACTATCTCATTCCATAACATTTCCATCACCCCAAAAAGAAACCCTGTACTTGTTAAAGGTCAGTCCCAGTGGCCCCTCCCCTAGTCCCTGGCAACCACTAATCTGTTTTCTGTTTCTATGGCTTTGCCTCTTTTGGACATTTCATATCAATGGCACCATACAATATGTGGCCTTTTGTGTGGGCTTCTCTGTCTTAGCATAATGTTTGCAAGGATCATCATGTTGTAGCATGGATCAGTTTTTTATCCCTTTTTATGACTCAATAATATTCTATTGTATGGATATGCCACATTTTGTTTATCTGTTCATCTGTTGATGGACATTTGGGTTGCTTTACTTTGTGGCTGTTATAAGTAATGCTGCTATGAACATTCGTGTACAAGTTTTTGTGTGAACATATGTTTTCATTTCTTTTGGGTATACACCTAAGAGTAGAATTGCAGGGTCATATGGTAACTCTGTGTTTAACTTTAGGGAAACTGCCAAACTGTTTTCCACAACAGTTATGCTATTTACATTCCCACCAGCAATGTATGAAGTTCCAATTTCTTCACATACTAAACAAAACTTTTATATTGGGTATATTAATTTGCCTTGACAAATTATGCAAATGGTCACCATACCTCCACCATAAAAACAAGCCACAAGCCAAAATGCATATTTTCCAAGCATTAGTAATGTATGGGCCCACTTTATATATTTATTTTTAAAGTCTTTTTCAAACTTGAGGTATAATTGACATGCAAACATTATATTAGCTTCGGGTGTACAGCATAGTGATTCGATATTTGTCTATATTGCGAAATGATCACAATAAGTCTAGTTAACGTCTGTCGCCATACATAGTTACAGAATTTTTTTCTCTTATTATGAAAACTTTTAAGATTTACTTTCTTAGCAACTTTTAAATGTGTAATTTGTTTTTATTATAGCCATCCTACTGGCTGTAATGTGGTATCTTATTATGGTTTTGATTTGTATTTCCCTAATGACTAATGTTGAACATCTTTTTATATTATTGGCCATTTGTATATCTTCTTTGAAGGAATGACTATTCAAATCCTTTGCCCATGTTTCAGCTGGCTTATTGGTCTTTTATTGACTTTTTTACAGCTCTTTATATATTGTGGCTACTACTGTCTTATCAGATACGTAATTTAAGAATGATTTTTTCCCGCTCTGTAGCTCGTCTTTTCACTTTTTTGATAGTATCCTTTGATACACAAAAGGTTTTGATTTTAATGAAGTTCAATTTATCTATTTTTTCCTTTGGTTACTTGTATTTTTTATGTCATTTTGTGCTTGCCTAATCCAAGTTCACACAGATTTACACCTATCTGTCCTCCTAAGAGTTTTACAGTTTTAGCCCTTACATTTGGGTCTTTGAGCCATTTTGAATTAATTTTTGTATATGGTGTGATGAAGGTCCAACTTCATTCTTTTGCCTGTGGATATCCAGTTTTCCCAGTATTATTTGTTGAAGAGACTGTTGGTTCCCCATTGAATGCTCTTGGAACTCTTGCCAAAAATAAAAAATTGACCATCTGTATGAGAGTTTATTCTGGGCTCTCAATTCTATTCCATTGATCTATATGTCTATCCTTAAGCCAGGCCACACTATCTTGTTACTGTAACTTGGTAGAAAGTTTTGAAATTGGGAAATACAAGTCCTCCAACTTTGTCCTTCTTTTTCAAGATTGCATTGGCTATTTGGGGTCCCTTGCATTTACATATGAATATTAGGATCATCATATTGATTTCTGCAAAACAGGAAGTTAGAATTTTGGTGGGGATTGCACTGAGTTTGTAGATCAATTTGAGGAGTATTGCCATCTTAACAATATTAATCTTCCAATTTCTGAACATGGAATGTCTTTCCATTTATTTCAGTCTTTAATTTCTTTCAAATATCTTGTAGTTTTCAGTGTATAAGTCTTGAGCTTCTTTGGTTAAATGTATTCCTAAGTTTTTTAAATTCCTTTTGATACTATCATAAATGGAATTGTGATCTTAATTTTATTTTCAGATTGGTCGTTGCTAGTGTAGCGCACACATCTTAGGGAAAATGGATAGGGAGTAAACAAAGTCACAGCAGTTGTTAGGCTCTAGTATATGGAAATAAATCTAAAGAAGGCAGTGGACTCATGAAGGCTATGCCTTTGAGAAAGTTGCTAATCTTGTGGACCTTTATTTTCCTCTTCTGTAAAACAAAAATAACTATCCTTGTCCTAATGGCTTCATAGAGCTAGTCTGAAGTGAAGTGTAAAAGAAATAATTAAGAAAACAATAAAGTGTTTGGCACACAGTAGATGATTAACTAATCTTAGTGCCCCTCCCCCTGCCCAGTTTTTTTCCTCCTTGCTTTAAAACTGTAGCTCCTTTATTAACTGCAGGCTAAGCCCCATATTAGAACCTCTGTGCCGGGAACTAAGGAACAAAGTCCATATTTTTAGCCCCCATCTCTGCTGAAAATCCTACCTAATGTCCAGAGAATCCCCAGTGCCTATCATTGAATCCCAGCCATCTGCTGCCAGATGCCAGATCTCCTGGTGCCAGATGTCCAATGATTGAGACATGTTTTGGAGGTTATTTTTTGGTCTTATATGCCACTAGGGGCTGATACCCATCCCTCTTTTTATTAAGACTTCAGAAATGTCCCACTCTTTTTAAGGTGGTGACACATATCTTAGGAAAACCATCTCTTTTCTCCATGTTTGCTAACAAGGAGGATCTGGGTATGGTATGCTTATGTCAGGTTTACAGAGCAAACCTGTCAGGGCCCCCTGCTCATATCTGTTAGCTAATATGCAATTGGAAAAGCAGATGCCAAGTAATTGCAAAAGCATAAGTGATTCAAGCAGAAAATACAGAATTTGGAGTCAAGAAGGAATGCTTTTCCCAGAGATCAATAGAAGTATGGATCATTCCGTTCAGAATTAAATGGGTATAGCCAAATAATAAGTTTTTTATATTTAAAAGGAGGAAGCACGTCTGGCAGTGGCTCCCTCTTTGAACTCCCATAGTATTTTGCACAGAGCTCTCCTGATGCTATATCAGGCTGTGTCATTATCTTTTGTGGGTCTCTCTCCATCATGACTGGGAATTCCTCTAAAGTATGTTCAATTAGTTATATTCTGTAAGCATTGATTGACACTTGCTTTGTGCATCGAGCCTAGTGTGAGGTGTGATGATTTAGAAAAAAAAGTGAGTGAGACATGGGCTCTACCAAATCAGCATCTTGGGGTGATAGGAGGTGCTGACTGTTTCTGGAACCGAATTGACTAGATCCCTAGGAATTTATTTTGGCCTCTTCCGGGTGTTTCTGGAATACATTTTGATTTCATTTTGAAAAAAGAGTTGTGAAAGGAGAGGGACCTGAGTAAAACCCAGAAAAAAATGAGGTTCGACAGCCATTTGATAAGACGCAAGAGTCGAGTCAGAGAAATTGAAGGGGCCACAGTGAGGCGAGTTGGGAAAGAATAGATAACTCTGGACCTGGAGGTGGGATGGCAAGGACGGAGCTCAGAGGCTTCTCTAACTACTTCTCTTGCTCTTTGTCTTTCTTCTTAAAGGAAAAGCTGTTTTTCTCGCAAGAGATAAACACCACCTCTCAGACATCTGCCATGTGATCCGCCACGATGTGCCCTACCTGTTCCAGAAGTACGTGAAGGAGTCCCACGGAAAGGATATCCGGGTGGTGGTAGTAGGTGGCCAGGTGATAGGCTCTATGCTTCGCTGCTCCACAGACGGACGGATGCAGAGCAACTGCTCTCTCGGTGAGGCACGAAAGCTCAGTCGGACTGTTGGTGAGGGGAGGCCACCAGGGTTTTTCATTAGGATGTTTACACCCAGCCAGTGAATGTGTCTCGATCCCTCCTATCTGGTCAGACCGTCTGCAAGGTGCCAGGATCACAGAGAGAAATCAGAAACAAGCCCTTTCCCTTAGCAGCAAGCAGTCCAGGAGGGGGACAGGTGGGTGTAAGTGCCATGACGGAGGTCAGTCCAGGGATGTCAGGACACTGAGATTTGAAGCCTGTCCTGTAGGTGTTAGGACGTGGCAGTCAGCTTTAAACAAGGGAGTGACATGAGGATTGGTGTTTGAGAAAAACTGACATCTGGGAAGAGGATGGATTGAAGGCATGAGAGGGAGGCAGGGAGTTGAGTTTGGAAGCTGTGGCAATAGCTCAGGCAAGAAGTAAGGAGAGTCTAAACTAAGGCAATAGGGAACTCCCTGACAATCCAGTGGTTAAGACTCTGCGCTTTCACTGCTGAGGACTCAGGTTCGATTCCTGGTCCAGGAACTCCAGCAAGCCATGTGGTGCAGCCAAAAATAATAATTAAAAAAAAAAAAAAAGAAACTGAGAAGTAAGGCTATGGCTGGAGACATAGCATATTCTGCTTTTCCATTGTAATTGAAGATTGTGTTTCTTTTTTCTTTTGAAAATTGTGTTTTTCTCATATGTTTGACGTTATTAGAAAGCTGCAGTTTATGTCTGGGTCAAATGCATAACCTCATCCCATTAACCTGTTGATAAAGCTTGTTTTCAGTTTTGGTGCATGGAGATGGTCCCGGGGGCATGGGAATGTTCATCTTCATCACTGAAATCTATTGTCAGCCTCATGAGTGGAATTTGTATGTTGGTAATGTGGAAAAGTACCCAGTTGTTATTTCCTGAATTGCCAGATGAGTATACCAAGTCTGGTGACTAATGAAGAGGCTGAAACACCAATCTGGTCCTTCTTCCTGAGTGTGATTGAGCAGCCTCCCCAAGTGGACTCCAGGGTAGAGGCTGACAGTGTAGCGATTAATGAGAATCCTTGCCCTAGGGCAGCTTATGGTCCAGTAAAGGAGAAGACGCATAAACAGATCGTTGTAAGGTACTGTGACTAAAGTGCTGTGATAGAAGCAAATGCTAGGCTCAGGTTGACACAGTGCTAAGTACCTAATATATTATCTCATTTAATTTTCATGACAATCCCATGTCTTGCCACAGTATCGAACCTTATGTATTATCAGTTTGTCTTTTTCAGTCAGCTCACAAAATCCATTTTTTGGGGACTTTCCTGGTGGTCCAGTGGTTAGGACTCTGCACTTCCACTGCTGGGGCCCTAGGTTCAATCCCTGGTCAGGGAACTAAGATCCCACAAGCCATACGGCCAAAAGAAAAAACAAACAAAAAAAATCCATTCTTTAACTAGAAACTACACTGTTTTGTAATTTATCCATATTCCTTTTTCTGATGAGCTGTTTTAAAGCTGTTCAATAGCCTTTTCCTCACACCATGTAATAGATGGTGGAGGGGCAGAGTTAAGGTAAAGCCATTAGTTCCTGAGAATACAAGTGTTAAGTCTTTGCAAAGAGACGAAAGGAAGACAATTAAATCTGAGGTCTTAGTTTTTTCTTTTTTTTTTTTTTTTTTTTTTTGCGGTACGCGGGCCTCTCACTGTTGTGGCCTCTCCCGTTGCGGAGCACAGGTTCCGGATGCGCAGGCTCAGCGGCCATGGCTCACTGGCCCAGCCGCTTCGTGGCATGTGAGACCTTCCCAGACCGGGGCACGAACCCGTGTCCCCTGCATCGGCAGGCGGACTCTCAACCACTGTGCCACCAGGGAAGCCCAGGTCTTAGCTTTTTAACAAGTAAGGGCAATCAGACTCTCTCTGACCTCGGTATGAGATTTTTGTCTCACAGGCCTCTCTCTTCTTAGAAAATAATGATTTTGTTTCTTATAATTTCTAAAAGGAATTCATTCTCAATGTAGAAAATACAGCAAAGTCAAATGAAAAATGATATTTATCATTAATCCCGCCATCTAGAGACAACCAACGTTAACATTTTGGTGTCATTTCTGATGATTTTTTTTGCATAATTATGGTCATACTGTACAGCCTTTAATCCTTTTAAGTATTTTCCCATGTGATCACAAACTCTGTCATTTTTAGTAATGGTTGTAAACTACGCTGCTTTCCTCTACTGTGAGCTATTTAGATTATAATTTTCATTTACTCATCAACAAATATTGAGTGCCTACTATATACCAGTATTTTGACTTTCCAGTATTTTAAATGACTGTCATCAGCATCTTTGTGCATAAAGCTTTTTTTTCCCAATATATAAGATTATTTCCTTCATGGTGGGATGACTGGGTCAGAGGATATAAACATTTTAAAAACTCTAGGAAAGAAACAATCACATTACTTTCTCAAAGGGTGTCCTGATTTCCATCCAGACCTTTTGTTGGTAATAAAAATGCCCATCTTGCTGCCCTTCCCCGGCATCCCTCACCTCTCTTCCTTCAAAGGTCATTTGACTCGTTAGTCCAGTCGGTGCCTGGTGTTGTTGCCAAAATTCGGCCTCTGTACCCTGGGGCCAGATTAAATCTCAGAGACAGAGTTTTGGTGAAGTATCATAGAAAGGAATAGCTTTATTGCTTTGCCAGGCAAAGGGGGCCACAGTGGGCTAATGCCCACAGGACTGTGTGTCCTGCCCTGGAGGGGGGAGTGAGGAGTCTTATAGTGTTCAAGGAGCAGGGCGTGGTCAGCTCGTGGTCATTCTTCTGATTGGCTGGTGGTGAGGTAATGGGCTCTCAGCATCATCAACCTTCTGGTTCCAACCGGTCTGGGGTCTCCGTGCTTGTGGGCAGCATACAGTTAACTTCTTCCACCTGCTGGGGGTTTCAGTATCTGCAAAACAGCTCACAGGATGTGGCTCAGAATATTATCTGCAGTCCTTGAGGAAGAACTAAAGGTCCTTGACTTTGTTTAATGGCTAAAGTATTATTATCTTATCTTGCTTGACTGTTTTCCTTTCTTTCTGCATTTTCTCACTTCTCTGATTAAATTTATTCTTTGACTAAAGTTTTTCTACGACAAAGGGCAGGCAGAGGATATGGGTAGGGGTCTCTTCTGGGAAGGCCTTATACGGTCCTGCTCGGTTACAGTGTCACCATTACATCACTGCACTTTCCCCACAGGTGGCGTGGGCGTCATGTGCCCACTGACAGAACAAGGCAAGCAGCTGGCTATCCAGGTGTCCAACATCCTGGGCATGGACTTCTGTGGCATCGATCTCCTCATCATGGACGATGGTTCCTTTATGGTGTGCGAAGCAAACGCCAACGTGGGTTTCCTAGCCTTCGACCAGGCCTGCAACCTAGATGTGGGCGGGATCATTGCGGACTACACTATGTCCTTGCTGCCCAACAGGCAGACCGGGAAGATGGCTGTCCTCCCAGGACTGTCTAGTCCCAGGGAGAAGAAAGAGCCAGACAGCTGTGCTTCAGCTCAGGGAGTCACAGAGAGCGTCTACGCCATCAACAGCGGGTCTACCTCTAGCGAGAGCGAGCCTGAACTGGGAGAGATCCAGGGGTCCTCAGCAAGCACAGCGGGGGCCCCGGCACCCATGCTGCCTGACCCTGGCTACAACATTAACACCAGGATTGCTTCGGAATTAAAACTTAAGTGAATTCCTGCTTTTTGGCAGCGTTGAAACCAAATCCTACTGCTTCCCTAGTAGTTTTGAGCGAATAAAATCTGGACTAGTGTGATTTCATTTGCACAGAAACTGGAAATCCCATCTGGACACTCGGCATTCTTTCTAACGATGATTTAAGCAAATGGCCTAGCTTTGTGGTTTTTATAAACACTAATATAAAAACCCTTACCGAGAACAACATCCCGACTGATGGATTTGAGACCGATGTCTGCTGCAAGCAGTTGGATGTTACGGCTGACTCTGTGCTGTGCTTCTGGCTTTTAGCAGTGGAGCCCATTAACTCAGAATGGCTCCTGGAAATACTGTACAAAAGAGCAACCACCAGACAGAGGCACGTGCAGAAGAGGTGGAATGTGACTGCAGTTGTGTGCTCTTCATTAAGTGTGTGTGTGTGTGTGTGTGTGTGTGTGTGTGTGAGTGAGTGAGAGAGAGAGAGAGAGAGAGAGATACTCGGAGTATCCACAGTCCCAGTGCTAGTAGAGAATCAGTCTCTGCTCCCCATCCATCACCATCTTGACCATATTTCTCTGACACTCAGGATATGGTGTTTTAAAGGGAGCTTCCTCCTTAGCATCTTCAGTGAAGCACTTTGTAGAAAGTGAAATTGAGCGTCCTTTGACTTCACTCGTTGGCAAACATCCTGCTCTGTAACTGGGGCTTTCTACAGATTGCTTTGCCACTCCAAATATATAGATCCTGCTTCAACTAACACCAGCCCCAGCAGCCTCTTGCACCTTTGCTGCCTTTGGCCTCAGCTGGAAATGCCCTTCAATGACCTAGTGGCCACACACTTTCTTAAGCATGCACTAGAACACCATGGACTTCTTTTCAATAGACTGTTCACTTGACATTAGAAGCGAGTGGGTTTTTAATCCTAGAAAGCTACTGGAAGATAATCATTTCCCCCCACTCTTCTACTGAAACTTTATGTACTTAGCTGTAGGAGATTTTCTTGTATGAGTCGGTGTGAGCCTGTTGGGTAGCTAGAGCCATTGGAAACACTCCAATCCCCTTGACATACTAGTCTTACCCAGGTTCCAGAGACCTGTCCTTACCCACTTTTCCACACTGGGGAGACTCAGGTATCAGGAATAACTCATTGCACATTGGGTGGGGGGGGATGGGGGTGGGGGGAGTGGATAATATAGACATGACACCAAGTGCTTTTCATTTTAACTCTTCCAGCAGTAGATGATGACACTGCCCTTGGGAGAAGTCACGGACATGGAGTGTTTCATTTCTGCTTCTGTGAAGTATGACAAAAATGAGCAAGGCTACCTTTTTAACCAAATACACTAGAACATATGCACTCAAGAGTCACCATGATTGTGCTTATTTCCCTGGGAGACCTTACTCTTGAGCTGTGATGTTGCATGTACCAAGAACACTAGACTTCCTCTTTGGAGTTACCTTTGAAGCCATGCAAGAAAAGAGGCCTCATAACCTTGTAGTCAGACCTCGTTTTTTTTACACCACCCTTCCCCAGAGTTCATCCCGAGCTCCATCACCCATTTTATTGATCAGACTTATCTTCTAATGCTCTTTGGCTGTTAAAAAATATCATTCCTCAAAAGAATAAATCTACCCTTAAAGGACAAAGACTTATCAATGTTAAGGATGCTTACAAGTGGACAGTTTCCAAGGAAGGTTCTAGAAATGTTATGAGTAAGGTCAGCTTCCCTGGACTAAACATACATCTTCCCAATGTGACCAGTTTGAAGGCAACAACACCCATTTGGGTGTACGAATTCCTGTACTTATTCTACTGTAAATGTAAAATGTGTATAAAGTCAAACTATTACATTTTTTCCACAACACATTTAAATAGAAATTGGCTTGAAATCACTGTGGCTAAAATCAGATCTCACCAAGTAACTGAAACTGAAAAATGTTTAGCACCATGCAATGGAGATGTTGCACTACACAGTAGTAGTTTAAATACAGTCAACATAGGGTGCATGCCACTGAACTGTAATTCCAGTCATGTGTCTACAGTTGAAAAATGATAATCCTTCACCTTTATATAGGTTAAGACATGTACCTTATCTTTACCACTCAGGGTAGGTTTAGAAGGATGGTCCTAGGTCTGTTCTCGTTGGATTTGGCCAGATGTTTTCTACGTAAACCTCTGAACCAAGTGATGACTTTCTGGAAGCTGCATTCACTCCTTCCCACAGTTTAGTGTAAGCCCAGTCTCTCCACTTTACCTAAATAGATGCTAGTGAGCCCCATCCTGAGCACAGCAGCTAGAGGGTGCTTCCAGACTTGTCAAAGGGGGCCCATTTTCCAGCTGCCAGTGACATCTGTCGTCATTGGCATCATTGCTTGGAACCCTGTCTAGAGAGCTGGGGCACAGCTGGATCATAGCCTCCCTCCAGGATTTCCCATACTGGCTGTGGACCCTGTGAGCCTCAGCCTGGTGGCTGGGCCACACTCGTCACAGCTGCCCACAGGGCCTGCTGGAAGGAACATGGGGCACAGAGCCAGATGCCGGTTCTGGTTCTCCCCTAAAATAGCTGATTAACCTTATACAATCAAGTTGACTCTGTGCCTCGATTTTTCCATTCTTCTGCTAGGGGAGATGCCTATTCTATTTAGCTCTTGGGGCCGGTGTTTTGAGGTTGGAGTTAATTAATGAAACTGTCCATTGCGTGGGAGGTGGTAGAAGGACGCCCCTCACATCTGGTTTTTAGCAGTTTCCTATCACCCCCCTCTGGGGGAGTTAAAGAGGCCATAAATTCTTGGCATTAGCACACTAAACAGTGGTAGAGGGCCTGAAAAGGGATGCAGCTTCTCAGAGGGTTATGACCTGAAAGAAGTAAGGCTCTTAGTGTATTCAGCATTCTGGATGGATTGTATCTAACCTGAAGCTCTTGACTCTCGTGTATCAACTAACAGTCTTCCTCATGTAACATAAATTGCAGTGTCTGTATACAGTCTTCCCATTATCTGGTAGTAGCATCTTGAAACTGGTCAAAACTTGAATGCCAATAGCTCAGTCACTCAATATATATAACTTTGCACTTGGGAAAAATGTCTTCATGCTGTTTGTCTGATTGCTGAGGGGTATGGGGTTCCCCCAGAAGGTGGATTGGGGGCTTTAGGTCTTGAGGATCTGATCAACAATATAAGTGGATCTTAAGCCATTAGTGTCACAATTGCAGACTCAATTCTCCCAGCTCAGAGGGGATTCCGTGAACGTTGGGGATGGGCGAGGAGGAAGGAGAGGAGAGGAAGGTCTGGGATAGTTTTGTGACATTTCAGTGGAAGAAATAAGTTGGGATCATCTGGAATTCTAGTGGGAAGGAGGAAGAAATGGCTTTTCCATGGGTTGTTTGAATGAAAGAATTGTGAATATGTATTGCTTATAGAGATAGGGGTCTTTGAAACTATTCTGTATAAAGAAAATGAGTTGCATGGATTCTCATCCACCTCAGCGGAAGTAAGAGAGACATACCTCATCCCCCCCTTTTTAAATTAATTAATTAATGTATTTATTTTCTTAAACCTCAAAGACAATTTATTTATTTTTGGCTGTGTTGGGTCTTCGTTTCTGTGCAAGGGCTTTCTCTAGTTGTGGCAAGCGGGGGCCACTCTTCATCGCGGTGCACGGGCCTCTCACTATCGCGGCCTCTCTTGTTGTGGAGCACAGGCTCCAGACGCGCAGGCTCAGTAGTTGTGGCTCACGGGCCTAGTTGCTCCGCGGCATGTGGGATCTTCCCAGACCAGGGCTCGAACCCATGTCCCCTGCATTAGCAGGCAGATTCTCAACCACTGTGCCACCAGGGAAGCCCCCCCACTTTTTTTTTTGATCTTTTTTCATGAAGTTTTTTTTTTTTTAGTTGGAGTATAGTTGCTTTACACTGCTGTGTCAGTTTCTGCTGTACAGCAAAGTGAATCAGCCATATGTATACATGTATCCCCTCTTCTTTGGATTTCCTTCCCATTTAGGTCACCACAGAGCACTGAGTAGAGTTCCCGGTGCTATGCAATAGGTTCTCATTAGTTATCTGTTTTATACATAGTAGTGTGTATATGTCAATCCCAATCGCCCAATTCATCTCACCCTCCCCTTCCCCCCTTGTTCTCTACCTCTGTGTCTCTATTTCTGCTTTGCAAATAAGATTATCTGTACCATTTTTCTAGATTCCACATATATGCGTTAATATATGATATTTGTTTTTCTCTTTCTGACTTACTTCCCTCTGTATGACAGTCCCTAGGTCCATCCATGTCTTTGCAAATGATGCAGTTTCATTCCTTTTTATGGCTGAGGAATATTCCATTGTATATATGCACCACATCTTCTTTATCCATTCCTCTGTTGATGGACATTTAGGTTGCTTCCATGTCCTAGCTATTGTAAATAGTGCTGCGGTGAACAATGGGGTGCGTGTGTCTTTATGAATTATGGTTTTCTCAGGATATATGCCCAATAGTGGGATTGCTGGGTCATATGGTAGTTCTATTTTTAGTTTTTTAAGGAACTTCCATACTGTTCTCCATAGTGGCTGTATCAACTTACATCCCCACCAACAATGTAAGAGGGTTCCCTTTTCTCCGCACCCTCTCCAGCATTTGTTGTTGTAGACTTTTTGATGATGGCCATTCTGACCAGTGTGAGGTGATACCTCATCGTAGTTTTCATTTGCATTTCTCTAATAATTAGTGATGTTGAGCATCTTTTCATGTGTTTGTTGGCCAGCTGTATGACAAACTATACAAACAGCTCATGCAGCTCAATATCAAAAAAACAAACAACCCAATCAAAAAATGGGCAGACGACCTAAACAGACATTTCTCCAAAGAAGACATACCTCATCCCTTCTTTAAGTCCTGATGAAGGCTGATCTTGAGAACCAGCTCTGAATGTAAATTAGAGGAAGTTTGAAGCAGCTAACTGGGGGTAGCGGGGTGGGGGTTCCATGATCACTCAAGTAACAGCTGACCCTCCCGGAAGTTAATGATCAGAATACCATGTGCAGGCGGTCACAGAGCTATGTCGGAGGGTGAGTCCAAAGTCAGTGAAACAGCCTAATAATTTCCTGTGCACCTGGAGGTGAGGCTTCTATCTGCTGTCAGTCTATGCTGATTTTTTGGTAAGAGCCCTGACAGCAGCCTTCTTGTCACTGTCCCTGGAGTTAGTGGTCCTAGATCTGCCGCTGTAGCCTAATAGAAAACCTGCTGCTGTTTATGACTGCTTCTGAGACTCCCCAGATCAGATCGTGGCTTAAACTGTTGTCACCTGGAAGACCACCATCTCAGGCATATGTTGTCTTAATCCTTTCTTAAAACCGTATTATGCTTCCAATCCAAATCTGTGGTTAGACTGCAGCCTTCCCTTCTAAAACTCACACAGCTGAGTATGAAAACCTTGTCCCTTCAAGCCTTTGCATTTCCTTCTCCAGCCGCGTTTCCCCTGCTGACAAGTGGCACTGTTCTGGGCCCCATGCTGGCAACCCAACACTGTTGGGTAGTCTTGCTCTGGCATTGCATATTCACTAGGGCTCTGAGGCAACCATAAGAAGGTCACCCATCAAGCCAGATTTGAGGGCACAGGAATAGCAGCACTTTGGAACTAGTTCAGTCCCTGTTTTATAGATGGGACTCTGAATCCCAGAGGCCAGGGTCACTTAGCTAGTCAGCAGCAAGGTTGGGACCCAGGCAGTCTGGTTCGCAACTGGTGTGGCATACTGCCAGAGGTGGCTCTGTTCTTCCATGGCGTCTAGCACTGCTGCCATACTGGACCTACCCTGTGCCCATCCCCCTTCTGCTGAGCCTCTGCTCTGGATCAACATGGTGCCAGCTGTGAAGGATTCAGCTCTTGGATGGCTTTTAGGTAGAAGCCCCAAAGGCGTAGATAAGATTTTCTGGTGTATGCTGGCTCATGGCCTGTGCCTTCTGTAGACCAGCCAAGACCACATAGCCTCACATTACACCATCAGTGATGGGCTGTGAGAGAAGGCCTCTGCCAAGCTGACTGAAGGCTTCCTTGGCCCCAGTTTGGTTCATGTTCCCTCACTGCAGAATGCCTTGGATTTGCAGAGGCCTTCGTGGGCCTCTGTGGAGGCCAAGGGCTTGAAGGCCCCAAACGTCTCCCGTCAGGCACACCTGAGGGGGAATCCTGATTGACACACATGTTAGCTACAATCAGCCACAAAGTCAAAGGCTTCCTCACTCTCGCAGTCCCACAGTGCACCCCCCTTGCAGCCAGCCACTAGGAACACTCTTCCCTGTTGTAGCCCATGGGTCAGCTGAGGACCCCCTGCCCCTTGAGATCCAGAGAAGTCTGATAACTGGGCCTTTGGATCCCTGTGATTTCTAAGGGACTTATATCTTGGCAGTCACTGCTGACTCCAGACTTCTGCTGCCTCATTTTAAGCAACAATCATGTCTCATCCCTTCACCGCATCAGCTGAGACAGGCTCGGTTCCTGTCCCCACTTCCACACACACCAAAATTCAAATGAGTCAGTGTGGGAGTGTGTGCCTGTGTGTGTTTCAGTGATGTGGGAGGAAACGGGAGACGTGGCAGCAATGCAGGCATTGCAGCAATGCAGACGTGGTACCCCCATTCATAAAATGTTCTTCTATACTCTACAGAGGAATCCACTCACCTTCTACTCCATGTGGAACCTGACTCCCTTCTCAGGACAAAATAAATCCACGTATGTTCTCATGGACGGCAGCATAGCCATTCCTTTTCCTAATATGATTCCTGCCAACACCCTACCTTTAAGATTTCACCTTCTATCACGGATGGCTTATTAAAGGCATTTTCCTAAGCAAAGACCACTCCCTCCTCAAGAAGAACTCAAGTGCCATCCCTTAGGGTGATATATTTTCCATTCCCACTACCCTAGCCAGGCATGGCAAACACCATAATCAGCACTAGCTGTTGGGGTCATCACGCTTTATGGAAGGCAATACGGATTGATGTAAATGGTGCTAGTTTGCGTTAGCTCCAGTTCAAATCCTGACTTGATAACTTATGGCTTATGTGACCTCAGGAAAGTCACTTAATCTTGCTTAACTTTTGCATCATCACCTATAAATGTGATAAATAAACACAATCTTGAATGTGAAGCTCTTAACCACAAGTCTGGCTTTCAGCAGGTTCCTTTCCTCTTGCTTTCTCCACTGTCAGCAATCACAAACAGCTCCCGCCCGTGATCATGGCTCAGTGCCAAGGGATAAAAGCTGGCAGACAGCAGCTTTACAGCTGGGAAAAGAGATGCGGGGGAGGGAGGGGATAGGACTGGTGGCTGCTTAAGCATGCTGCGGTTTAGGCTTAATGACTGAAAGGTCCCATCCATCCCTGAGATTCTGTGATGCTCTAGTGTAAGATACAGGGAGTGTATCTGGCTTAGAAAAGTCCTGGAGGAAAGGCTGCCTCAGACACCTGGGAGGCTGGAGAGTGGAGGAGCAGCGTGACCTTGTATGATTTAGCACCTGGTTTCTCTGGCTCTTCCTGTATGAGGTTTGCTGGCTTTGCATCAAATGGAAGGAGGAGGTGCCAGGGATTTGAATTGAATCTGTTAAACAGAGGGTGAGGGGAGTGCAGAAGGCTGGGGGGCGGGGGCGCGGAGCTGTGCAGGGAACTCTGATAGCCCAACAGCACCATCTGGACTTGGCAGGGATGACAGCCCTGAGAGCAGATGGAACTAGCCAATAAAACAGCTGAAATTCTGCTGTCCTGGGCCTGTCTCGAGTCGGACCCCCAGAATCTTCTATTTAGAAGGAACACTGCTCTACTATAAGTGGAGAGCTGGGGTTCTTAGTCTAAAACTAATAAAGGTCTTCATGAAAGCAAGACCAGGCAGGTGGCTGGTTTGTTTAGTCCCACCTGGAGGTCCCCAGAGTACCAGTGTTGTGGTGGAGCCGGCTTGGACCAGCCCATGAGAGCGGATTGTTACAGTTTCAGGAATTCTGTGGGCTTGTTGTTAGATGCAGCCACAATTTAAAATTTAATTATATAAACCTAAAATTAAAGTATATTAAAAATATAGGTGGGCTTCCCTGGTGGCACAGTGGTTGAGAGTCCGCCTGCCGATGCAGGGGACACGGGTTTGTGCCCCGATCCAGGAAGATCCCACATGTGGCGGAGCGGCTGGGCCCGTGAGCCATGGCCACTGAGCCTGCGTCCGGAGCCTGGACTCCGCAACGGGAGAGGCCACAACAGTGAGAGGCCCGCGTATCGCAAAAAAAGAAAAAAAAAAAGGTAATAGGGCTTCCCTGGTGGCGCAGTGGTTGAGAGTCCGCCTGCCGATGCAGGAGACACGGGTTCGTGCCCCGGTCCGGGAAGATCCCACATGCCGCGGGGCGGCTGGGCCCGTGAGCCATGGCCGATGGGCCTGCGCGTCCGGAGCCTGTGCTCCGCAATGGGAGAGGCCACAACAGTGAGAGGCCCACATACCAAAAAAAAAAAAAAAAAAAAGGTAATAAATATTCAAAGCGTATCACTTCCTAATTATTTTTATTACGTTTTACTATTGTCTGTGCTCCTGAGGTTATTGACATCTGTTGTATTTGTACAGTGGAAATGCCATATAATGGTGTGCAACTGAGCATCTGTTCCCAACTGCATTGTTCAGTGACATCACACTGGTAGTTTGAAGTCAGCCATGGAGGGAATATTTACCCCACAGAGATGGGCAAACACTATATACCAAGTATCTCCCCTGGAGAGCTACCTGTTAAACATTTACCAGCACACCAGTGCCACTGGGTAACCAAGAAAGAAATTGATACACCGATGCATTGAAACATCTCAATTCCAGGGAGGTAGCATGTGTGATGGATTTCTCAGAAGCCAGTGTCCTATTGTAACGTGCAGAACTGACTTGAAGTAAAATGCTTGAAAGCACTGCTTCTCTGCCTGTTCTGTCTTCCTTTGTTCTCACACGTGAGAAATCTTTTTGGTTTGCTCCTAAACTTAGTGATCTTTGAGGCTGTGTCTCACCTGTGAGCTGTACTTCAGCTAAGTTCCCCCCAGGAAAGTGGATTGTAGATTTTCCTGCCTAATTGGCAAACTGAAAATGTGCTGTGAAGAATATATCTTAACTAGGCACCCAAAGAGTTCATTTCCAAGTGGTTTGAACAGCAATAACAATGTTAACTTCTCCCACAGAGAAGAAATCATTTCTAAATGATTGTTTTGCTGGTTTTGCTTTTTATTAAAATTATTACCATGAAACAGAATGCTTTGTTTGCCTTTGTCCCCCAAACTCTGTCCCTTTTGGTTGTTCTTTTTCAGTAAGTATCACGCTGAATCTACATTTTATTATTTTCATATCATAAAATGAGGAAAAGGCTTCATAGAAACTTCATCCTATTCACTTGCACACCAGCTGCATTCTGAAAAACCATAATTTTCCTTTCAAATGCAGAGTGCTGTCTGAATTGTAATCTTGCCAACTCTCAACTGTCAAGATGATGGAGGAAAATACTAATGCAGATGGTATGAGCTTGTCGTGGGCCTGCTCAACATGCTCTCCTGGACTGACTTTACAATGAAGATTCAAATAGCAAGTGAGAGCTTGCTGTGTGTAAGAATGGCTGTGTGGTGCAGGAAGGATCCCAGGGGACTGGAAAGATTTGTGTCCCCACCGGAAGAGCCATTAGACTTTGTTTGCATGACATTTCAAAAGGCTTCCTGGGAGAAGCAGTGCTAAGGCCTTTAGGAACGAACTCCGATCAGCACCAGGCCTGAGACCCTTGAACAAAGGCTGTTCCTCAACTTGTGAGGGTCAGGGAGCCCACCCTGAGGTAAGAGAGTCACAGGGATAACGCTTCTTTGTTGCAACCAGGGATGCTACTCTGTTGTACTGCTCATATTGTCCTTCAACCCAAACACTGGGGAGTGTGACTTGTATTTCTTTTTTATTCTATTTATATATGAAATTCTTCAAACTACACAAAAGTCGAGAGGATGGTTTAGTAAACTCCTCAAATTTTAAATTATCAAAATTTTCTATTTTTACTGCATCTACCTACTTCTTCTTCTTAAGCATTTAAAAACAATTTCCAGGGCTTCCCTGGTGGCGCAGTGGTTGAGGGTCCGCCTGCCGATGCAGGAGACATGGGTTCGTGCCCCGGTCCGGGAGGATCCCTCATGCCGCGGAGCGGCTGGGCCCGTGAGCCATGGCGGCTGAGCCTGCGCGTCTGGAGCCTGTGCTCCGCAATGGGAGAGGCCACAACAGTGAGAGGCCCGCGTACCACAAAAAAAAAAAAAAAAAAAAAAAAAAAATTTCCACACACTGTATCTTTTCTCCCCTGCATACTTCAGCAGGCATCTCATTTTAATAAGAGATTTCCTTATGCCTTTACCGCGTATAACAAAATTAACAGTAATTCCTTGATAGCATCTAATTCCCAGTTCATATAAACTTCCCCCAGTTGTCCCAAAAGAACTGCATTTACTGCATTGTAGACCAGTGTGTTTGGTGGGGCCAGGGGTCCTTTGAGAAGGGTAGTGACTGCTTCCCCACCATCCTGACTGTGGCTCTGGCAGCAACCATGCTGACAGGGCACCAGTAGAAAGATCTTTAGGCTGCCTACAGACACCATCCCCAGTTATTGGATCTTGGGATTTCCTCTCCCCAAGGAATAAGCCTATGAGACTTCCTCTTCTGTTTTCCAGGGTTCCACGGTCATCCCCTGAAACGTTCCCAGCTTCATGCTGCTGACACCCACCTGGCTGTCATGCTGGTTCCCATTTCACTGCTTTTCCTGCAGCTGCGTTTTTCACTGCAGGAATTCCCTCAATCAGGGAAGAGCCTTCCCCCAAGGGTTACGGCTCTTCCACCGGCCTCAGATCTACTGTACTTCAGTGAGTCACAGCTCTTCAGAGCTCCCAAAGGCCTTGGCTTCTTCATTTGTTAGAAAATTTTGGCTGTATTTCTCATAAGTCAGAGAAGATTTGAGTAGCAGGACACTGTGTCACATTTAAAGGCCTAAAGAGACAGCAACTGAATGCACTGCTTGCTCAGGGATGTTCTTTTGCTCTAAAGAACATCATTATGACAAGTGGTGATATCTGAACTAAAGTCTGTATTTCATTGTTTGATCACATCCTATCAATGATTAATTTCCTTTTTTTAAAAAAAATTATTTATTTATTTATTTATTTTTGGCTGTGTCGGGTCTTCGTTGCTGCCCACAGCTTCCTCTAGTTGAGGTGAGCGAGGGCTACTCTTCGTTGCGGTGTGGGGGCTTCTCATTGCGGTGGCTTCTCTTGTTGTGGAGCATGGGCTCTAGGCGCAGGGTCTTCAGTAGTTGTGGCTCACGGGCTCAGTAGTTGTGGCTTGCGGACTCCAGAGCACAGGCTCAGTACTTGTGGCGCACGGGCTTAGTTGCTCCACGGCATGTGGGATCTTCCCAGACCATGGCTCGAACCCGTGTCCCTTAATTGGCAGGAGGATTCTTAACCACTGTGCCACCAGGGAAGTCCCTAGTTTCCTGATTTCGATGATTGTACTGATGAGAATATGTAAGAGTTTCCTTGTTTTTAGAAGAACCACATTAAATATTGAGGGACAAAGGGGCATAGTGTTTGCAACTTTCTTTCAAATGGTTCAGAAAATAATGGGTATCTATATAGAGAAAATGATGAGGCAAATATGGTAAAATGTTAACATCTGGGGAATCTGGGTGAAAGATATATGGGAATCCTTTGTATGAATACTCTGAATAAATCTGAAATTATGTCACCCTCGTCTGCTGGGTTCCCCTCTTCTCTATTAAATGTTCTGTTTCAGGGCATTTCCTGGGGCTCTCTTCCCTTCCTTATCTCTCTTCTCTTCCCTAGGTGATCTCCTTTGTTTCCACGGTATTAATTACAACCTACACGATGCTCTCAAATTTACCTCTCGAACTCAGGGTTCTTTTCTTAATGTCAGATTGCCTGTGCAGTTGCCTGCCTTTTCATCTCCCCTCAAATGTCTCATAAGTATCTGAAACTCACCACGCCCCAATCTGAATTCACATTCCTCTCTCCTGCAGATTCGCTCCTCTTCCAGGACCTCCTCACCTGAGGGCACAACGCCAACCACTTGCTCAAACCAGAAGGAAAGAAAACACACTTCAGGAGTCATTCTTTGGCTGCTATCTTCCTTATCCCTCACATCCAGTTTTGTTTCTTGTGGTGAAACATGACTTTCAAACTCTGAATGGTCTTTTTTCATTGAAAGCTTTTCTCCCTTGATCATTAAGAGGTTCTAGGATTGTTTCTGCAATCCTTAGAAAGGTTCGCAAGCAAGGGACAACATTTATAATATATCATCTTGGTTTTATATCCTGGTCTCAATAGTAACCTTGCTTATATGCTTTTCAAACCTGCTGCTGTTTATTTAAGTATTTATTAGCTATTGAAACTGTCTGTGTAAGCATATCTATTAAATAAAATATTTATCTCCATCTCATCACCATCAATCTTGATGAATATCAGGAAAAACATACTTTTTCTAGCAAACAAAATGATGATGTGGTTTGTCATTCAAGTAATGCTTCATCATCTTTTCTGAAGCATCTACTCTGCCAGATGTGTGTTTTATTTGACCTCTTGTTCTTGAGAGATATTATGCTTCATAGAGCCATCGTGAATACAGAAACCTCACTTGCATGATATATATCTATAGTAGGACCTAGTGGTGGTAGAGCACCTTGGTTCTAATCTTGGTCATCTGAGGACCTATGGCACAGCACAGGTCCAAAGCTGTGCAATGATAAAACATTGGAGAGTTGGTACTCAGAGCAACTACTCAATGTGAATTTTTGTTAAATAAATGTTCATAGACAACATGATATAATTTGTAACACTGCTATGTGCTTGCTAGTAGAAAAAATTTAGCCAGGACTTTCAGAAATGATCCCTCAGCTCCACACCCGCAAATTCTGCTGAAGATGCTTAGGGAAGGTTACCTGGTAGAATGATAAGAGATATTCTTATCTCCCAAGAACTCCTGGTTCTCTTGAACCTGCATATACCTTTTTAGGTCAAGTAAATCACATTTCACAGAGATCTTCAGAACTGAGATTATGTCCTGCATCACTGTATCATGTATGAAAGTGAAATACATTTTCATTGATGAGTCAAAAAAAGAGGGCAAAATAAAACATTATCAAATTAGTGAAAGAAAGAAAATCTGAGTATTTGCCATCAGCAAACCCTCACCGTAGGAAATACTAAAGGATTTATCAGTGATGTGAACCCAGATAGAGGGTGTGAAAAGCAAGAAGGAATATGACTTTATAAAATAATAATGACTTTATAAAATAATAATAATAATTGTGATTTGTGGGTTTAAGATATACGTGAAATAAATAACAGTAATAATAAATAAGTTAGGGGGAAGCAAATGGAATTAAAATTTTTTAAAGCCCCTGTACTGTCCAGGATGAGGGTAAACATCCTGAATAACTTTAGATGTTGATAAGTTAGGAATGAATATTTGAATTTCTGGAGTAATCACTTAAAGAATAGAAACACAGTGTGTAACCTACAAACTAGCAGACAGGGGGTAGAAAATGGAATGAGAAAAAATACATAATCAATCTAGAAGAAAGAAGAGGGAAAAAAGAACGTGCAGTACAAATAGAAGGCACAAAATAATAGATTTAAACCCAAACGATTTAGCATACAAATAAAATGTAAATTGACTAAATGATTCTTTTAAAATTACAGATATAAAAATATCTAACTATACTATTTTTATAAGAGATACATCCAAACCATAAGGGTATAGATTGTTTGAAAGTGAAAGGTTGCAAGAAGAAATACTAAGTGTTTAGTCAGGGTTTAGTCGGGAAAACAGAAGCCAATCTATCTGTGCATTTTGAGTAAAGAGATTTATTTAACATAGGGAGTTAGAATCTTACACAATCTTTGAAATGGCTGGGTGATCAGGAAGCAAAGGTCAGCAAGATGCTTTCACAGGAAATCTGCTTTCAGGAAAGTAACAGTGGGTGATTCTCAGGAAGATTAATGGCTGTTCCTTCTCATCTGGCTTCCAAATCTTGTGCAGTAGCCCCTCATTGGCTGAATTTAATCCAGAATCATAAAAGGAAAGAGATACTGGGAACTGTAGTTCCAAGCTTCCCCTTTGAAGCAGAGGTAAATGCTGAAGCAGAGGTAAGTGATAACACCTAGCTGATAACAAGCAATCCAGCCCAAAAGGAAATAGGCATAGCTATGTTAACATCAGACCAAAACATCAGACTCTAAGGTTAAAAGCATTACTGGAGATAAAGAGAATCACTTCATAATACAAAAAATAAGGATTCAACTCACCAGGAAATTACAATATTTGAACTTGTACTTGCCTAACAGCCAAGCCCCAAAATATGTAAAGCAAAAACTGATAGAACTATAAGGAAAAATAGATATAACCACAATCATATTGGATGGATTTTATGTACTTCTCTCAGAAATAAATTAGAAATTCAGCAAGGAGATGCAGCATTTGAAAATATGAAAAAATTTTGACTTAACGGACATATATAGGGCAATGTGCCCAATAACTCCATTCTTTTATAGCACACACAAAACATTTACAAATACATATTAACCATATCCTGGGCCATAAAGCAAACCCCAAACAATTTCTAAAAGTCAAAATTGTACACAACATATTTTATGATCTCAATAAAATTAAGCTGGAAAACAGCAAAGAGGTAAAACCATCTTTTAGAAATTAAGAATCATACTTCTAAATGACTCATGAGTCATAAAAAATTAATAAATATTTAGAGCAAGTGATAATAAAAATGCATTTCATAATATGTGGTATCAATGAAAGCAGCATTTAGAGGAAAATTTATAGCCTTAATGCAAGTGTTAGAAAAGCAGAAAGACTGAAAATTAAATTTCTAGACATGATGTGAAAAAGCAGAAAATTATGAGCCATAACCAAGAGGAAAATCAGTCAATAGGAACAATAAAATGAAACAGTAATTTTATAAATATACTCAATGGGGAAGGAGTCATGAACAAGAATTCAGGGGTGGAGAGAACAGAAAACAGATAAGGGAGGGGGGAAAAGAGCAAGGGGCCAATGACTATGGTAAAGAAGAGAACTAGAGTTTAATGAAATGGACTTTGAAGGACTATTTTAGAATAAGGAAGTTCTAATATTTTCTTTTAAATTATCCGCTGAAGAGCCATTGATCCTTCTCCTCACTCCTCCAATCTTCATTCAACGTCTATTTGAAAGAGCTGGCTCATATTTGGGGTTAGCAGGTGAGAATCAAGAAGAAGGGATGTGTCCCTAAAGAGACGAAAAAAACAGCTACAAGACAGGATGTGGGGAGTGACGGAGTATTGATAATTGAAGCTAAAAACTGAAGTGAGAACAGAAAAGTAAGGCCCTGGGACTTCATAGCCATCTTGCAGAAGCATAAGAGTGCCCCAAGTGGATTTCACCTAGACCTGAAGGTGCAGGGTGGCCACCTGACATATTTTTATTATATGTACCTGAGGGAATTAATATAAGTGAGGAACATAAAACTCTGCAACAGGTCCTTGATTTGCATAACCTCTCCCTGGTACAGATCTACCCAGGAAGCAAAGTGGTAATAGGCAGGCTGCTTAGCGAGTCTGGAGAAAAAGAGGATGCACTAAATGACCAGAGTCCTCGATGGCACTAGCTGATACAGCCATGGCCACTCCTGGGCCATTTTAGAACATAATGAGGAGGTTGGGTGTGTGTGGAGGGGTGGGAGGCAGTGAATCAAGGTCACAGAGCTGTTACGTGAGAGAGCTGGAATTTGAACCCAGGCATGTCTGCTCCAATGCCTACACTCTGTCCCCTACATCACAGGGGACCTTCCAGAGTACTTCCCCCCTAGACAGTATAGATGGCTCACATCCCCTTCAAATAAATGTCTGAGAAAAGAGACACCAATGTGGAATGGTAACTCAGCCAATCCATACTGGATCTCCTTGAAAGGCCCAGGGGCCTTTTCTGGCAAAGACCTACAATTTATGTCTGCATTTTGCTATTTGTTTTCTATATGTCTCACATCTTTTTGTTCCTCCATTCCTCCTTTACTGCCTTCTTTTGCATTAAGTGGATCTTTTCTAGTGTACCATTTTAATTTCCTTGTTGATTTTAACTGTTTTTTAGATTACTTTTCTTAGTGATTGCTCTAGGAATTATAATGGGCATTTTAATCACAATCTACCTCAGATTAATGTTAACTTAATTACAGTAGAATAGAGAAAATTTACTCCAGTATAGCTCTATTCCCTACCCCTTTCTTTGGCAAAGACCTATGAAGAATGCATCACTGGGAGACCTCTGAGAAACAGGATAAACTATTTGCAGTTTAATTATAAATACCTTGTTAGTGAGCTGATAACACATTATTCAAAGTCATGCAAAGTCATGATAAATAAGAGTTTTACTGATTTCTATGCCAAAAGCTCTATATTCCCCAACATATGCTGTGAAACAATAAAAACACAGCTATCAGTGCAATCCCAGGGGATGAGGGTGGGTACTTCAGCAATTCATAGCACCTCAAAGCAGCTATGAAAGGCTGGAATACATTAGATGCTCAATAGTCCGTGATGCAGAGCTCTTGGTCACCAAGTAATGGGATGAGCGTCCTCAGCTGAGGTGAGATTTAGTAAATCTTGAATGGTGTTTTGTTCATGGACACTGAGCTGCTGTTCTTTGGCTAGATCCAGGGCTCTCATGGCATATTCCTCTGCCTGAAATACAATTGCAGTGATAAGAGGAAGTTGTCACAGAAAAGCATTACATTGGAAGCCCCATCTCTGCTCGACCCCAAAAACATGAGAAAGGACCCTTCAGCTTCTCACACCAGCCACTGAGTTCTTTGTGGGAACTTGTGAACATACACTGGGTCTTCACAGCTAACCACAGATGTGGGATGAGGGTGAGAGGGGTTAGGGAACAGGAAAACATGGTCACTGAGCTTACAGTGGACAAAGCTTCTTTCCTACATTTCAGGGCCCTTTGAACCAACATTGGGAGGCATAGAAGTGGAAGGTGCCACAAGTAAATTGCTATCTGGGGGGCCAAGCAGCCCAGAGTTTTGACTTGGACAGAGGCTTCACAGGACATCTTGGGACAGGCTCTAGCTGGCCTTTCCGCCCACCCTCCCTTCCCCACTCCGTCTCTTCTTCTTCTTTTTTTTAACATCTTTATTGGAGTATAATTGCTTTACAATGGTGTGTTAGTTTCTGCTGTAAAACAAAGTGAATCAGCTATACGTATACATATATCCCCATATCCCCTCCCTCTTGGATCTCTCTCCCACCCTCCCTACCCACCCCTCTAGGTGGTCACAAAGCACCGAGCAGATCTCCCTGTGCTATGTGGCTGATTCCCACTAGCTATCTATTTTACATTTGGTAGTGTATATATGTCCATGCCACTCTCTCATTTCGTCCCTGCTTACCATTCCCCCTCCCCGTGTCCTCAAGTCCATTCTCTACGTATGTGTCATTGTTCCTGTCCTGCCCCTAGGTTCTTCATAACCATTTTTTTCCTTTAGATTTCATATATATGTGTTAGCATATGGTATTTGATTTTCCCTTTCTGACTTACTTCACTCTGTATGACTGACTCTAGGTCCATCCACCTCACTACAAATAACTCAATTTCGTTTCTTTTTATGGCTGAGTAATATTACATTTTATACATGTACCACATCTTCTTTACCCATTCACCTGTCGATGAACACTTAGGTTGCTTCCATGTCCTTGCCATTGTAAATAGAGCTGCAATGAACGTTGTGGTACATGACTCTTTTTGAATTATGGTTTTCTCAGGGTATATGCCCAGTAGTGGGATTGCTGGGTTGTATGGTAGTTCCATGTTTAGTTTTTTAAGGAACTTCCATACTGTTCTCCATAGTGGCTGTATCAATTTACATTCCCACCAACAGTGCAAGAGGGTTCCTTTTCTCCACACCCTCTCCAGCATTTATTGTTTGTAGATCTTTTGATTATGACCATTCTGACTGGTGTGAGGTGATACCTCATTGTAGTTTTGATTTGCATTTCTCTAATGATTAGTGATGTTAAGCATCCTTTCATGTGTTTGTTGGCAATCTGTATATCTTCTTGGGAGAAATGTTTATTTAGGTCTTCTGCCCATTTTTGGATTGGGCTGTGTTTTAGATGTTGAGCCACCTCTATATTTTGGAGATTAATCCTTTGCCAATTGCTTTGTTTGCAAATATTTTGTCCCATTCTGAGAGTTGTCTTTTCGTCTTGTTTATGGTTTCCTTTGCTGTGCAAAAGCTTTGAAGTTTCATTAGGTCACATTGGGTTTTTCTTTGTTTTTATTTCCATTTCTCTAGGAGGTGGATCAAAAAAGATCTTGCTGTGATTTATGTCATAGAGTGCTCTGCCTATGTTTTCCTCTAAGAGTTTGCTAGTTTCTGGCCTTACATTTAGGTCTTTAATCCACTTTGAGTTTATTTTTGTATATGGTGTTAGGGAGTGTTCTAATTTCATTCTTTTACATGTAGCTGTCCAGTTTTCCCAGCACCACTTATTGAAGAGGCTGTCTTTTCTCCATTGTATATTCTTGCCTCCTTTATCAAAGATAAGGTGACCATAAGTGTGTGGGTTTATCTCTGGGCTTTCTATCCTGTTCTGTTGATCTATATTTCTGTTTTTGTGCCAGTACCATACTCTCTTGATTACTGTAGCTTTGTAGTATAGTCTGAAATCAGGGAGCCTGATTCCTCCAGCTCTGTTTTTCCTTCTCAAGATTGCTTTGGCTATTTGGGGTCTTTTGTGTTTCCATACAAATTGTGGAATTTTTTGTTCTAGTTCTGTGAAAAATGCCATTGGTAGTTTGATAGGGATTGCACTGAATCTGTAGATTGCTTTGGGTAGTAGAGTCATTTTCACAATGTTGATTCTTCCAATCCAAGAACATGGTGTATCTCTCCATCTGTTTGTATCATCTTTAATTTCTTTCATCAGTTTCTTATAGTTTCTGCATACAGGTCTTTTGTCTCCTTAGGTAGGTTTATTCTTAGGTATTTTATTCTTTTTGTTGCAATGGTAAGTGGGAGTGTTTCCTTAATTTCTCTTTCAGATATTTCATCATTAGTATAAAGGAATGCAACAGATTTCTGTGCATTAATTTTGTATCCTACTACTTTACCAGATTCATTGATTAGCTCTACTAGTTTTCTGGTAGCATCTTTAGGATTCTCTATGTACAGTATCATGTCATCTTCAAACAGTGACAGTTTTACTTCTTTTTTCCAATGTGGATTCATTTTATTTCTTTTTCTTCTCTGATTGCTGTGGCTAAAACTCTTTAAACTGTGTTGAATAATAGTGGTGAGAGTGGGCAACCTTGTCTTGTTCCTGATCTTAGTGGAAATGGTTTCAGTTTTTCACCATTGAGAATGATGTTGGCTCTGGGTTTGTCATATATGGCCTTTAGTATGTGGAGGTAAGTTCCCTCTATGCCTACTTTCTGGAGGGTTTTTATCATAAATGGGTGTTGAATTTTGTCAAAAGCTTTCTTTGCATCTATTGAGATGATCATATGGTTTTTCTCCTTCAGTTTCTTAATATGGTTTTTCACATTCATTGATTTGCATATATTGAAGAATCCTTGCATTCCTGGGATAATCCCCACTTGATCTTGGTGTATGATCCTTTTAATGCGCTGTTGAATTCTGTTTGTTAGTATATATATATATTTTTTTTCTTTTTGCGGTATGCAGGCTTCTCACTGTTGTGGCTTCTCCCGTTGCAGAGCACAGGCTCTGGACGCACAGGCTCAGCAGCCATGGCTCACGGGCCCAGCTGCTCCGTGGCATGTGGAATCCTCCTGGACCGGGGCACGAACCCATGTCCCCTGCATCGGCAGGCGGACTCTCAACCACTGCGCCACCAGGGAAGCCCTGTTTGCTAGTGTTTTGTTGAGGATTTTTGCATCTATCTTCACCAGTGATATTGGCCTGTAGTTTTCTTTCTTTGTGGCATCTTTGTCTGGTTTTGGTATCAGGGTGATGGTGGCCTCGTAGAATGAGTTTGGGAGTGTTCCTCCCTCTGCTATATTTTGGAAGAGTTTGAGAAGGATAGGTGTTAGCTCCTCTCTAAATGTTTGATAGAATTCGCCTGTGACGCCATCTGGTCCTGGGCTTTTGTTTTGCGGAAGACTTTGAATCACAGACTGAATTTCAGTGCTTGTGATTGGTCTGTTTATATTTTCTATTTCTTCCTGGTTCAGTCTTGGAAGGTTGTGCTTTTGTAAGAATTTGTCCATTTCTTCCAAGTTGTCCACCTTATTGGCATATAGTTGCTTGTAGTAATCTCTCATGATCCTTTGTATTTCTGCAGTGTCAGTTGTTACTTCTCCTTTTTCATTTCTAATTCTATTGATTTGAGTCTTGTCCCTTTTTTTCTTGATGAGTCTGGCTAATGGTTTATCAATTTTGTTTATCTTCTCAAAGAACCAGCTTTTAGTTGTATTGATCTTTGCTATTGTTTCCTTCATTTCTTTTTCATTTATTTCTGATCTGATCTTTATGATTTCTTTCCTTCTGCTAACTTTGGGGTTCTTTTGTTCTTCTTTCTCTAATTGCTTTAGGTGTAAGGTTAGGTTGTTTATTTGAGATGTTTCTTGTTTCTTAAGGTAGGATTTTATTGCTATAAACTTCCGTCTTAGAATTGCTTTTGTTGCATCCCATAGGTTTTGGGTCGTTGTGTTTTCATTGGCATTTGTTTCTAGGTATTTTTTAATTTCCTCTTTGATTTCTTCAGTGATCTCTTGGTTATTTAGTAGTGTATTGTTTAGCCTCCATGTGTTTGTATTTTTTACAGGTTTTTTCCTGTATTGATGTCTAGTCTTACAGCGTTGTGGTCGGAAAAGTACTTGATACAATTCAATTTTCTTAAATTTATCAAGGCTTGATTTGTGATCCAACATATGATCTATCATGGAGAATGTTCCATGAGCACTTGAGAAGAATGTGTATTCTGTTGTTTTTGGATGGAATGTCCTATAAATATCAATTAAGTCCATCTTGTTTAATGTATCATTTAAAGCTTGTGTTTCCTTATTTTTTTTTCATTCTGGATGATCTGTCCATTGGTAACAGTGGGGTGTAAAAGTCCCCTACTATGATTGTGTTACTGTCGATTTCCCCTTTTATGGCGGTTAGCATTTGCCTTATGTATTGAGGTGCATATATCTTTACAATTGTTATATCTTCTTGGATTGATCCCTTGATCATTATGTAGTGTCCTTCTTTGTCTCTTATAATAGTCTTTATTGTAAAGTCCATTTTGTCTTATATGAGAATTGCTACCCCAGCTTTCTTTTGATTTCTATTTGCATGGAATATCTTTTTCCATCCCCTCACTTTCAGTCTGTATGTGTCCCTAGGTCTGAAGTGGATCTCTTGTAAGCAGCATATATACAGGTCTTGTTTTTGTATCCATTCAGCCAGTCTATATCTTTTGGTTGGAGCATTTAATCCATTTACATTTAAGGTAATTATTGATATGTATGTTCCTATTACCATTTTCTTAACTGTTTTGGGTTTGTTATTGTAGGTCTTTTCCTTCTCTTGTATTTCCTGTCTAGAGAAGTTCCTTTAGCGTTTGTTGTAAAGCTGCTTTGGTGGTGCTGAATTCTCTTAGCTTTTGCTTGTCTGTAAAGTTTTTAATTTCTCTGTCAAATCTCAATGAGATCTTTGCTAGATAGAGTAATCTTGGTTGTAGGATTTTCCCTTTCATCACTTTAAATATGTCCTGCCACTGCCTCTGGCTTGCAGAGTTTCTGCTGAGAGATCAGCTGTTAACCTTATGGGGATCCCCTTGTATGTTATTTGTTGCTTTTCCCTTGCTGCTTTTAATATTTTTGCTTTGTATTTAATTTTTGATAGTTTGATTAATATGTGTCTTGGAATATTTCTCCTTGGATTTTTCCTGTATGGGACTCTCTGTGCTCCCTGGACTTGCTTGACTATTTCCTTTCTCATATTAGGGAAGTTTTCAACTATAATCTCTTCAAATATTTTCTCAGTCCTTTTCTTTTTCTCTTCTTCTTCTGGGACCCCTATAATTCGAATGTTGGTGCATTTCATGTTGTCCCAGAGGTCTCTGAGACTGTCCTCAATTCTTTACATTCTTTTTTTTTTATTCTGCTCTGTGGTAGTTATTTCCACTATTTTATCTTCCAGGTCACTTATCCTTCTTTTGCCTCAGTTATTCTTGTATTGATTCCTTCTAGAGAATTTTTAATTTCATTTATTGTGTTGTATATCATTGTTTGTTTGCTCTTTAGTTCTTCTAGGTCCTTGTTACATGTTTCTTGTATTTTCTCAATTCTATTTCCAAGATTTGGGATATCTTTACTATTATTACTCTGAATTCTTTTTCAGGAAGGCTGCCTATTTCCTCTTCATTTGTTTGGTCTGGTGGGTTTTTACCTTGCTCTTTCATCTGCTGTGTATTTCTCTGTCTTCTCATTTTGCTTAACTTACTGGGTTTGGGGTCTACTTTTCACAGGCTGCAGGTTCGAAATTCCCATTGTTTTTGGTGTCTGCCCCCAGTGGGTAAGGTTGGTTCCGTGTGTTGTGTAGGCTTCCTGGTGCAGGGGACTGGTACCTGTGTTCTGGAGGATGAGGCTGGATCTTGTCTTTCAGGTGGGCAGGACATCGTCTCATGGTGTGTTTTGGGGTGTCAACTGATTATGTTTTTAGGCAGCCTTTCTGCTAATGGGTGGGGTTGTGTTCCTGTCTTGCTAGTTGTTTGACATGGGGTGTCCATCATTGGAGCTTGATGGTCATTGAGTGGAGCTGGGTCTTAGTGTTGAGACTGAGATCTCTGGGAGAGCTCTCGCCGATTGATATTACGAGGGGCCAGGAGGTCTCTGGTGGACCAATGTCCTGAATTCAGCTCTCCCACCTGAAAGGCTCAGGCCTGACACCTGGCTGGAGCACCAAGACCCTGTCAGCCACATGGCTCTACTTGCAAAGGTGAAAGGGTGCCTCAGGAAGCTGAGCAGGTGCTTTCACCCCCCTCCATCTCTTCTTTTCTCCCTTATTTCCTTCCTTCCTCCCTCCCTTCCTTCCTTCCTTCCTTCCATCCTTCCTTCCTTTCCTCTTTCTCTCCTTACTGTCTTTCAATAAATATTTATTGAAAGGCTACTATGTTCCAGGTACTGTGACTATAGGCAGAAATTCCTACCCTTGTGAAATTGACAATATAGTGGGGGGGAGAGGCAATAAACAAGACAAATAATTAAAATGCAATGGTATCTTAAATAGTGGTTCATGCTAAGGAAAAAAATAAAGCAGGAAGGGGAACAGGAAGCATTAATGGTGGCAGTGAGGGTTTGCCATTTCAGACAGCGGGCAGGGAAAGCCTTATTGAAAAGCAGACAGCTGAGTCCAGACCTGAAGGAAGCGAGGTGCCAATCCTTAGTAGATAGAGGTGTCCCTTTTCTCTAAGGACCCCTTGCAGACCTAACACCCTTAACACACCTTGGGGGAATGACTTCCTTGAATGGAAAATGAGACCCTGAAATGTAGAAAAGAGGCTTTGTCCACTGTAAACTTGGACATACAATGGAAATGTTCCCTGTTCCTTAACCCCTCTCACCCCCATCCCACATAGGGCCGCTGTCCCTCTTTTGTGCTCCTACAGGGCCCTGGGCTTTGCTATCACACTCTATTTTAACCCACTGACCGGGAGCTCTTCCAGGCCCTGGTATACAGTAGGTGCTTAGTAAAAGTTTGCTGATGAAAGGAAAGAAGGAAGAAAGGAAGGGAGGAAGGGAGCGGGGGAAGGACATCTTAAATTTTCCCATGTCACCCACACAGAAAGGCCTCCTCCAACCATCCTCCCTCCTCTCTCCCCTTGCCTGCTTTATTTTTCTTTGTAGTGCTTTTCACTCTCTGAAATTATATTACACATTTATATGTTTACTTGTTTATTGTGACTTCCCCTCCTCCAGAAATATGTAAGTTACTTGGAAATAGGGAACTTGGCTGGTGGTTCACCACTGCACCCCCAGTTCCTAAAACTGTGCCTTGCAAATGGTACAACCTCAATAAATACCTGAATGAATGAGTGGATCAGTCAATCAATAAATCAAGAACCCTGAGATTTGTCACTTGCTGTCTATAAGAAACTGGGCAAGCAATGGACCCTCTCTGTGCCTTAGTTTCCTTATCTGTAAAGTGGGAATAATAAAATACCTTCTTTGTAAAGGTAGTATGAGAATTAAATGTGATAATTCATGTAAAGTACTTAGGCTAGTGACTGCCACATAAAAAGCACTCAAGAACAACTACCTTTTGAATTATTTCTGCCTGGATCCCTCCAGCAACAGGGAACTCACTACCTGAGTATGGTTAGAGCAACTACTCCATCCCCCCAAGGATTCCCCAGAGGCCTTCTTCCCTGCAGGCTTCCCAGCACTGTCCCAGCCTCAGTTAATCTGTGTAACCCTAGGGAGGCCCCCTTGAGGGAAGAAGACAACCCCATGTCCATTGTGCAGGTTGGACTCAACACATAAGAAATGTCATGAGCATCTGAACTTTTTTGGAGTGAAGGCTCACTCTGAGGGTAAAAGCTAGTGCAGTTGGGCAAAACACAGCTGAAATCAACTAGAGGAACTTCTCCCTCCATTTTAGACATGCTTCTTTTCTAGGGGAACTTGCCTTTGAAGAATTCATCATCAGGTAGTAAAGCATGAACAGGATTTTTAGAACAAAGATTGTTTTCTGGGGGGCTTTGTCAGATGTAGATTCTCGAATGTTCAAGATTGAAGTCAGGATCTGAATGGCTTCTGCTTCCTGGGCTTCATCTGCGATGGAAAGAAAGGGAGGAAAGAAGAAACAGGCCCTAGGGCAGCTGCATCTACTCTCAGGGATAAGCACCCTGTTAGGGCACCTGTCCTTCAGGCAGTTAACCAGCTCTGCCCACCAGCTCTGCCCAGCCTGTCATTATCAGAGTAACCTAAAAAAAACAAAACAAAACAAAAAACAAAACTCATTGCTACAGGTCCCAGAGTTGCTTAGCTTTCTTTCTTTCAGAGTCCTAAACTAGATCTCTTAGGCCCCCAATACAGGGAATTTGTCAGGGTGGGATTTCTTGGGTCCAACTCAACTTCCATTCTATAGCAAGAGGAGGGAGCCGGGGCTTCTGGCAGCCACAGCACCTTAATTCCTCTTCCCCAAATCCAAAGATGCTTAAGCAGTAGCCTTTCTGCTTTTCCCCATGTGAGGCTAAGCTTAGAGAAAAAGACAGAAAAGACATACACTGTAATGTTAAGGTTGGCTGTCTTTGGATAGCTATGATTTCTGAGTTTTCTGCTTTAACATGAACTGCTTTTATAATGAGAGAAAATTCAATAAAATTACTAATTTTTTAAATCTTAGCTCAAAACTTCTCCTCCAAGAAGCCTTCCCTCTTCAACATCATCCAGCTGTCCTCACCTCTTCATTCTGGGACTCAGCTTGTAATATAATTTGTACTTGTAGAAGTTTTCTTTTCTTTCACATAGTTTCTGTCTCACCCACTACACTATTTGTCTCTTTTGAGAAGAAACTAGATCTTCCATCTCTTTTTATGATCTCAAAGGGAATGATGCTGTACTCAGCCTTCAGCCCTTTGCTGAGCTGTGGGTAGAGAGATGAATCAGACTCAGCCCTGCCACTGAGAAGTTCACTGTCCAGTAAAGGAAGAGGATAAGGCACCAGAACAAATGAGCAATGGGACTTCCGTGTGGAGAGATAACACATAAAAAAATGGATGCTCTGCAGGAATCTCAGGGGGCTCTGGCAGGGTCTTTTTTTCTCCAGATCTGTCCCTTATTAACCCCCCTGCAAGACTGTGTGTGATGCTAGGGACCTGAATTCTTCCCACCGCTGGTCAAATCTCTTTGATCCCCCTGTCTCAGTTTGCCCATTGGCAAAATGGGAAGATGGCACTGATGTGCCCCACGACAGGGACAGCTGCTCTCCCTCTGAGGGGAAAAGTCTGTGGATCAGAAGAGATGAAGTCACTGCTCTGCTTCCTAGGGAGAAATGCCACTTACCCAAGCCAGTGTCGGTCTCAAATTGTTTGCCTAGTAGATCTACTTGTTGGGTGCGAGCCTGTGAGAGGACTTGATAGTGATTGTTCAAATATTTATTCCAGATCTCAGAGACCTGTTGGGAAAGGAGATGGTAATCAGACAAGCAAGCTGGACCTTAGCCGTTGGACCAGCCAGCTGAGAGGGCAGCACCTCTGGCTTCCTGCTGGTCTGCAGACTCCCTCTCTCATTGTGCCTGAAGGCAGCAGGAGCCTTAGGAGCCCAAAGGTGCTTGGCCAAGGTAAGTGTGACAAGTGTTGGGCTGCAAAGGGCACATGGAGGGCTGATCTGGGGACAGCCCTGGTGGGGTCTAATTACAATGGCTACCATGTGTTGAGCACAAACAACTACCTTTACATCCTCCCAACATCCCAATTACGATCGTATTCTTATTACTCCCGTTTCATAGATCAATAAACTGAGGTTCAGAAAAGTTAAGATCACTCTTGACTTTTGGTAAGAGCTGCTATGTGGCACAGCCAGGATTTAAATTCAAGTCTGCCTGATTCCAAAGCTCATTTTTTCTTCAGCTGCGCAACAATGCTTCTTCTTCAGAAGTGGGTCTAAAATATGAATAAATAGTCACTGCATGACAACCTATATCACACACAGAAATTGTTGTTTGCTAAGTAAGATGTTATTATATGAAGATAACCAACATTTTAATATATTGGAAACAGTTTTTTAAGGAAGGTCCATACTGTTCTCCATAGTGGTGGTATCAATTTACATTCCCACCAACATTGCAAGAGGGTTCCCTTTTCTCCACACCCTCTCCAGCATTTATTGTTTGTAGATTTTTTGATGATGGCCATTCTGACCAGTATGAGGCGATACCTCATTGTAGTTTCGATTTGCATTTCTCTAATAGTTAGTGATGTTGAGCACATTTTCATGTGTTTGTTGGCCATCTGTATGTCTTCTCTGGAGAAATGTCTATTTAGGCCTTCCACCCATTTTTTTTTTTTTTTTTTTTTTTTTTTTGCAGTACTTGGGCCTCTCACTGTTGTGGCCTCTCGTGCTGCGGAGCACAGGCTCCGGATGCGCAGGCTCAGCGGCCATGGCTCATGGGCCTAGCCTCTCCACAGCATGTGGGATCTTCCTGGACCGGGGCACGAACCTGTGTCCCCTGCATCGGCAGGCAGACTCTCAACCACTGCGCCACCAGGGAAGCCCCACCCATTTTTTGATTAGGTTGTTTGTTTTTTTGATATTGAGCTGCATGAGCTGTTTGTATATTTTGGAGATTAATCCTCTGTCAGTTGCTTCATTTGCAAATATTTTCTCCCTTTCTGAGGGTTGTCTATGACCCAGCAATCCCACTCCTGGGCATATATCCTGAGAAAACCATAATTCAAAAAGACACATGCACACCAATGTTCACTGCAGCACTACTTACAATAGCCAGGACATGGAAGCAACCTAAATGTCCATCAACAAAGGAATGGATAAAGAAGACGTGGTAGATATATACAATGGAATATTACTCAGCCATAAAAAGGAACGAAATTGGGTCATCTGTAGAGAGGTGGATGGACCTAGAGACTGTCATACAGAGTGAAGTAAGTCAGAAAGAGAAAAACAAATATCATATATTAACACATATATGTGGAATCTAAAAAAACGGTATAGATGGTCTTATTTGCAAAGCAGAAATAGAGACACAGACGTAGAGAATAAACGTAGGGATACCAAGGGGGAAGCGGGGGTGGGATGAATTGGGAGATGTGGATTGACATATATACACTATTGATACTATGTATAAATAGGTAACTAATGAGAATCTACTATAGAGCACGGGGAACTCTACTCATGCTCTGCAGTGACCTAAATGGGAAGGAAATGCAAAAAAGAGGGGATATATGTATACATACTTTGCTGTACAGTAGAAACTAACACAACACTGTAAAGCAACTATACTCCAATAAAAATGTTTTTTTAAAAAGAGGAAAATATTGTATAGACTTGACAATCTACAATTGGAATAGATACATACCATTCTAAAAGATTTAAATTAAAACTATTTAAAATTTAAAAAAAAAAGAAGCCTAGTACTTTAGACTCTGTCAAGGTCACCTTCTCTTGCAACTCAGCCCCAAATCATCTGACAGTAAAAAACTTGGTATCAAAAGCAGTTAAATATATATATATATATAACAGTTTAACATATTTCACAGGTAAAGATGGACATTTTAAAGTACTTTCATGTTCTTTGATCCCTTCACAGGACCTTTCAACAATTAGTTTCGCTTAAAAACTTCATCTCCTCCTTTATCCCACACCTCAATATGCCCACATTAGCTTGCTCTTAGGGATATGACAGGGTATCTGGCAGCCTATTTGGAGGGGTTTGGTTCTTATTGACCCATAAGTTATTATTTGTTAATTGCTCTATGGATGCTAAGGACTAAACTATTTTGGTAGTGGAGAAACCAGAAGAAAGAAAAGTGGAATATATCATGTATCAAGCTATGTGATTTTGGGCAAGTCACTTCATCTGTCTGTGCCTTGAATATCTCATGAATGGTCTGACACCAGTTGTAAGATACAAGGCCTAAGTATCAAGGCTCAGCTCCCATATTCTCCAGCTCACCTTGGTGTACAATGTGTCTGCCAGGTCCAACTTTTTAAGGCCATAGAAGATATTAGCCAGGTAGAAGTAGCCTCCTGAGGTCCTGATGTGCTCTGTTCCAAATGCACAACTGGCGAAATAAATCTATAGCAGAAGGAAGAAAGAAAGTGCTTGAGTTTTCTTTGTAAATCATATATCTTATAAAGGACTTGTATCCAGAATCTATAAAGAACTTTTACAACAGCTCAGTTAAAAAATGGGCAAAGGATCTGAACAGATAACATGTCACCAAAAAGATACACCAATGGCACATGAAATGATGCTCAACATTATTAGTCGCTAAGAAAATGCAAAATAAAACCCACAGTGAGATACACCTTCACACACTCTAGAACTGCTCTAATCAAAAAGACAGAAAATAACACTTATTGGCAAAGACGTGGCAAAAGTGGAACTCTTGTACATGCTGGTGGGAATATAAAATGATGCAGCCTCTGTGGAAAACAGTTTGGCAGTCCTCAAAAAATTAAACATAGTTTTACCACATGACCAAGCAATTCTATTCTTAGGTATATACCCAAGAGGAATGAAGACATGTCTTCACACAAAGACTTGTACACAAATGTTCACAGCAGTATTATTCATAATAGACAAAAAATGGAAACAACCCAAATGTCCATCAACTGGTGAATGGTAAAGAAATTGTGGTATATCCAGATGATAGCGATAAAAGGAATGAAATATTGATATATAAACAACAACACGGGTGAATTTCAAAATAATTATGCTAAGTGAAAGAAGTCAGATGCAAAAAGCTACATATCATTCATTTATATTAAATGTCCTAAAAAGGTAAATCTAGAAAGACAGAAAGTGGGAATGAGAAATGACTGCAAATGGATATGTGGGCTCTCTCTAGGGTGAAAACTGGATTATGTTGATGGTTGCACAACTCTAAGTTTACTAAAAATCATTGAATTGTACACTTAATTGTACATACCATTGACTTTTATGGTATGTATCAATAATGCTGTGGTGGTTTGGTTTGGTTTTTTTTTTGTTAGGCTGAGCTTGATCTGATTCTTAACTGCGTGACCCAGCTTAAGAGAGAGTGTGCTTCTGCTTGATGTGTTGAAGGCTATGAAGCACAGAGAGGAAACACAAATGAAGAAGTGCATTGGTCAGGCTCCTAGGTGGAAGTAGATGGCACCCTTACAAGTATCAATATTCCCTGAGGCTAGTATAATGAAAGGATTATTTACAGAGACGTGGAAGGGGTACGGAACCAACAAGAGTTAGTGAAGCACTAGGGACTATCAATAGCAAGAGACTGTTTACAGTCCAAACTCCTGAGAAAACCAGGGGAGAAAGCAGGGTTACCAGGGCCCAGCAAGAGCTAGAGCTGTGGAGGAAGGCTACCTGACAGGAGCCGTGGCCATGAGGAACACTGGCCCTGCAGGGACTGGGCTGGTGCAGAAAGGCAGCAGAGTGAATATCCCAACCTCTCTCTCCTCCCAACTTCCACTCCTCTGCCATGCCTTTCACTCTCCAAACCCAGTGAGGCCAGAGAGCAATGGAGTCCACCGAGGTCAGCCTCCCAGGGAAGAGTAGGGCAGAGAATGCATTTGGGGTAAGGGGATATGGAGAAGAACCAGCACAACAGTGTTTCCAGCAAATTTAGGGGCATCGTGCAGTGGCAGGCAACCAGAGGGAGGGTTGCCCAGTGGAGAGGCTGAAGAGAGACCCAATCTGCACGGAGACTGCAGTCTGATTCTAACCTCATCCAGGTTTCAGGCTCAGGAACTCTTCCCTCCAGTAATATTGTCCAATACTGAAATCCTAACAGAAACCTCATGAACTTGGGAAGAACAGCTCAGTCATCACCCTCATCAACCTATCTAACATCGGTACAGAGTTTTATAGTTTATAAAGCACTTTCATATACCTCCAGCTCATTTAAATGCAATAATCACGCTCTGTAGTAGAGACGTTGATGTTATTTATCAAAATCATAGCCAAAGTACTGCACATGTCGGGCCCTCTTATTCCTCTCTGCAATGACCCAATGAGGCAGAGACTATTTTATGATTTCTGTCTTACAGGTGATGAAAAACGTTAAATAATTTATCCAAGTCTGTGTGGCTGGTGAAATGGCAGAACTAGGACCAGGAGCAAAGCCCTGCTCTTAACCAGGATGCTCTTCTGCCTCCCTTTATCATCCCCCAAGCAATTGAGGCTTGGGAAGTGATGTGACCTGGACAAGGATGCACAGGCAGAAAGCGGAAAGTCTTGAATTCAGGTCGTTAGAATTGTGTTCTTGCTAATACTCCACCAAACAGACAGTTGTACACAGAAAGTTTCAGAGAAATTCTCAGTAAAAAGAAAACAACAACAAACAACAACTAAACAGAGCTGTTCTCAGAAACAGTCGGGTGTTATTAGTTTGTTTACATCATTGGCCAGATGATAACGGGCTTCCTCATAGTTTTCCTTAGCAATGTAGAGAAGTCCCAGGTTCCGATGCAGTAAGGAGTGGGTGGCATAACAACATTCAGTTGATTTCAGGACTGTCCACTGCGCTTGGGATAGATACTCCTCAGCCTGGACGATCCGGCCCAGACCTGCCCAAAATAAATAAAGATTATAATCCACATCCTAGCCAGAGAACACATGATGAAATACGAGTCATCACCTATTCACTCATTTATTCATTGACTTGAATACTTACTGACACACAAAAACTTGTATGCAAATATTCATAGCAGCCTATTAATATTAGCCAAAATATTGAAACAGCTTAAATGTTGGTCAACTGATGAGTAAATATACAAAGTGTAGTCTTTCCCTATTCATGAGTGGCATATTATTCAGGCACAAAAGGAATAAAGTGCTGATACATACTACAACATGGATGAACCTTGAAAACATTATACTGAGTGAAAGAAGCCAGACACAAAAGGCCACACATTGTATGATTTCATTAATATAAATTTTCCAGAATAGGCAAATCAGAAAGTGGATTGATTAGTAAGTGGCCCAGGACTGTAGGCATGGGAACCGAGGTGTGACTGCTATTGGTATTGGGTTTCATTTTGGGGTGACAAAAATGTTCCCAAATTAGATGTGATGATGGTTGCACAATCTTGTGAATATACTAAAACCACTGAATTGTACTTTAAAGGGGAGAATTTTATGGTACACGAATTATATCTCAATTTAAAAATATATGTATACGTATATTTGATACTTTTTATGTGCCAGGCCTTGTGTTAAGGGATAGGAATTCAAAGATGAATCAAAGCCATTACTCTTGAAAAATGTACAGCTTGGTTGGCGGAATGAAGACATGAAAACAAGTATATTTGTAATATAGTGTAAATGCAATGATAGTAACATTATAAGGTTTGGAAGTGGAAGAGAGTAGGAAGTGTTTAATTCTTTGGATGGGGTAGAGAGGGACAATGGAGTGGGGAGAGGCATGGTCAGTGTTATGGACTGAATGTTTGTGTCCCCCCAAAATTCATATGTTGAAGCCCTAATCCCTAATGAGACGGTATTTCGAAGTGGGGCCTTTGGGAGGTAATTAGGTCATGAGGGTGGAGCTCTCATGAATGGGATTAGTGCCCTGATAAGAAGAGACAAGAGAGAGATGATCTCTCTTTTGGCCATGTGAGGGTATAGCAAGAAAAGGCGGCTGTCTACAAGTTAGGAAGTGTGTTCTCACCAGACACCAGCTCTGTTGGCACCTTGATCATGGACTTGTAGCCACCAGAACTGTGAGAAATAAATGTTTGTTGTTTAAGCCACCCAGTCTATGGTATTTGTTATAGCAGCCAAGCTAAGATAGTCAGAAAAGTCTGAGCTAAGTTTTGAGGATGAATATAAGTTTTCTAGACAGTTAAGGGAGGGAGGGCATCCCAGGGAGAATTAACACATATGCAAAGTCATAGAGATATGAAATGGTGTGCTGTGCTTAGAGAACTATATATTGGCCTGTGATGCTGGGGCACAAAGTATAAGGGATCAAGTGGCAGGAAATGAGGCTAAAGAGGTAGGCAGGGCACCGATCACGGAGGACTTAGGAAGTCGTGCCAAGGAGCTTGATGTATGTGGATAAAAATTAGAGGATTTTCAGAAAGGGAGTGAGAACCGGAGTTAGATTTAGAAGAGTCCTCTGGCACTATGCCGAGGAGAGACCAGAGGGGAGAAGGAAAAGGAAAACACTCACTAGAAGACTTTTGATATAGTTCAGGCAGGTACTAGACCCTGAACTAAGGCAGCAAATGAAGATGGAGTATATAAAAGAGACATTCAGGAGCTAGAATGGTTATGTGGTTAACCATTTCATGTGGTTAAGTGAAAGTCACCTTTATTTCTAATATTCAAATACTCTTGACACTTAACTCTTTTTGTTTAGTTGTGAAAGAAAAAAAAAAAAAGGTCATGAAGAGCCTAGGGGTAAGACAGGAATAAAGACACAGACCTACTAGAGCACAGACTTGAGGATATGGGGAGGGGGAAGGGTAAGCTGTGACAAAGTGAGAGAGTGGCATGGACATATATACACTACGAAACTTAAAATAGATAGCTAGTGGGAAGCAGCCACATAGCACAGGGAGATCAGCTAGGTGGTTTGTGACCACCTAGAGGGGTGGGATAGGGAGGGTGGGAGGGAGGGAGACACAAGAGGGAAGAGATATGGGAACATACGTATATGTATAACTGATTCACTTTGTTATAAAGCAGAAAGTAACACACCATTGTAAAGCAATTATACTCCAATAAAGATGTTAAAAAAAAAAGACAAGAGAAAAAAAAAAAAGAAGATACGTAATAGTTTCCTGCCTACACTTACCTCCTAGGGAAGTTGTCAGAAGTGAGCAGAAAACTACTTTGAGAACGTTCTGCAGAGCAGGAGACATGCCCTACGTGTGAAGGGTTCTGTGTGATGGGTGCTGCAGCAAAAATGGCATCAGGAAAGTATCAGGAGATGAAGACACGGATCCTTCATAAGTCAACCTTCTGTTCTTCTTGTGCTTCCTCCCAGGCCTACTTCATATGTAAGCATTGCTTTATTCTAGTTGTAATCATACCTCTCTGAATTACAGGAGAAGTGAGGAAGAAGCAGTCAACAAGAGGTAGCAAGTAACTTTGCCTGACCGATGCTCACACTAAAATGGGAAAATATTAGATCAGAATCAAGAGGCCATGGCCCATGATCCTGGCTCATGTTACTTAAATAGGCGAGCCACATTTTCCACCTGGGTTTTGCTTAAAAAAATAAGAGCTTTAGACTGAGGTCCTATCAAATTTAAAGAAGCAAATGACTCTTAGCTAAGACATTTATCTTGGGAAACAGTTGGTACGGGGCATTGATATATATTGGAAATTTACATTTTTCGTTGTCCAGTTCTCATTTACAGAGGTATTGCTGAAAAAAGGAAGGCCCCCATGTCAAGCTGAACCACATCTAAACAAGCATCAGTCCCAAAGGAAAAAGCCTATTTGCGAGAAAAAAACTACAAGGCTGCAAATTCAGAGAGCAGGGTATAATGAGGTGAGAAGAACAAGCTGTGACAAGCAGGTCAGAACTAAGATTGTGACCAGTGAGTGGGTAAGTTCAGGCATGCCCTCCTACATACAGTGCTTACCTGGAGAGGTGTAGGGATGGAGTAGAGGTAACAGAGACCTAAAGTTGCCAAAGGAAGTGAGACTATCCTAAAGGGTGACTTTCAGGGTATATGCAGTAGAGAGAGAAGGGATGGCGAATTCATGGAGCAGTGGTACTTGTCTTAAGGGTGAGACATCAGGCTTACACTGGGTTAGTGGCAGATCTGAGAGACATGATGGGGGAAGATTTTGCAGGACTTGCGGATGAAAGTAAAGGAGCACAGGATAAAACAGTCACAGATGATTCAAAGGTGTGGCTGTGAGGCACTCAGGGGAAGCAAAAGGCATCATTTACTGAGGGCCTGCCTTACCCTATGCCTTACACATGCCTTACACTAGGCTAGGCCATCTGCATCTGGGATTTAAGTCTGCCAACAATCCTGCAAAAGAAATGTCAGAAGAGGAAACTGCGCATTCATTCAACCCTATATTCATCTAATCTGTTGAGTCTCTACCACTCTGCCAGATGCTCAGTGCTTGCTGGATCCCTGACCTTAAAAAGTTCACAGTTGAGTGAATTCGTTACACAATAAAGAAACAAAAAATGAAGTGCTAGGAAGGAAATGAACAGAACACAGTGATCAAAAAAGGCACGGAGAAACCTACTTTGGATGATTAGGGAACACCTCTCTGAGAAGGTGGCGTTTAAGCAGGTACCTGAAGGTTGAAAAGAAATCAGCCATGTAAGAGGGAGAAAACTGCATTCCAGGTGGTATGTGTGAGAGTCCTAAGGTAAAAAAAAGCTTGATGACTAGGATCACATGGCTAGTAAAGAGTTGGAATTTGAACCTAGATTCTCCCGGTTCCAAAACACTGAAAACAGTGGGGGAAGATGAGGAAGGTGGCTCCTCTTTGAAGTGTTACTGAAAATGTCATTTCTAGTGCGTTAAAATTCCAAAGTTTTACTTTGAAAAAAAGTATGAATGCCTCTTATTTTTCCACTCCAGTCTGGAGGAATCTCTAAGGTGGGAGAGGCATGTCCACAGGGGATGTGATTTATTTAGACTTTCAAAAAGGTTGGCAAGGTTTTAAATCAGTAACTGTGGGAGTTAGAATGAAACCTTCCATTTAGACAGCACTTTTCTGCTTGCAAAGCATTTTCATGTCCATTATACATGAATTCATTTAAACCTCAAAAGAATCCTGTGAAGAGGACTCAGATTCAACAAATGCTTACATAGTTCCCATTTAGGTGTGGGGTTCTAAGGAGTTTTTGAGTACCTTCCCTGCACTAAGTACTGTTCTGGATGTAAAGACACTACGAGGAGAAAGAATAGACAGAGTCCCAGTTCTCCCTGAACTTATGGTCTAGTGCAGGAGAGGAGCTTTAATTAAATAATCTCATCAAAAAATGTATAATTATTATCAAAGTAAGTGCCCAGAAAAAAGAAAGAGGTTTCTAAGTGGATACATAAAAAGAGACCTGACCCAATCTGGGGGCTTGGGAAAGGGTTCTAATTGGGGGGTGGTGACTCAAGCTGAGACCTGAAGGATGAATAGGAGTTAGTTAGGTGAAGGGGAGGGGAAGAGAAGTGGGGGGAGTGGCTAGAGAAGAACCTTCCAGAACAAGGAAGCATCACAGTGCTTCTGAGGAACCGAGAGAAGGCCAACACAACTGAAAGGGAGAGAGAAAAGAATGAGAGGTGAGGTGAGAGAATTCATAAAGGCTGGACCAAACAGGGACTCATAGTTTGCTTTAGGAACTTGGTCTTTATTTATTGGAGTGACTTGGTCACATTTTGTTTGGAGACCAGGTTGGAAGGAGGCCAGGGAAGATGTGCAGAGACCAGTTGGCAGGTAGTAATCCAAATAAAAGATGATGGGATTTAGGCTAGGGTGACTTTTCCAAAATCCCATAGCTACTCAGTGTCAGAGATAAAGAGAGCCTGGGCTGTATTTCCTTGTCTAGTGCTCTTCCACTAGTTTTGGAGGAGGGACAGTCCAGAATGGGGAGTCAGATCTGAGTAGGGTAAAGAGGGCATTCTTTCAGCTAAGTGGCCTGGTATGAAGTCGGAGCCCAAACCAGTGAGGAGGGGGTCCATACAGAAGAGGCATCCCAGAATAGGAGTCAGAGCCCCCAAAAGGAGAGGAGGGCATCTGCAAGGGGAAAGGATAGGATTGGAGATGGGAGGTTGGCTCATACAGGGTAACCAATTAAATACATAAATACATCAATGAAAATGGAAGCCAGCATTCTCACTGTCAGAGAAGGGAGCTATAAACATGGAATGGGAGAAAATGAGATTGAATCCTGTGGATTTAAATGTACTCCTATGGACCCATGATCATACACAGATACAGATGTAGAGACGGAGATGGAGATTTAGAAATAATGCGCATACACACATTATTATATTTACACATGTTCCCTAATTCTGTCCATTGAGAAGCCTGGGAGCAGCCATACCTCAATAGCAACGAGTATGTCCAGTGCACAACTCTTGGCTTCTAAATTCCATTTTCTGCTGAAAGAAATCAGGACTCCTTGGAGGTATGTTCCAGAAAGCAGGAAAGTGATCAAAGAACAATGGGGAAGAATTCCCTGGCAGTACAGTGGTTAGGACTCCACACTTTCTCTGCCTAGGGCTCAGGTTCAATCCTTGGTCGAGGAACTAAGATCCTGCAAGCCATGTAGCCAAAAAAAAAGAACAATGGGGATGTGTTAAGGAGACACAGAAGCCAGTGTGATGGGCTGCCACTTGCCAAATCAAGGACAGTTTGAACATCAAATTAATGATAGTAATGGATTGTAACCCACTAAATAAAACAGGAAAACAACAGTCTATGTTGATATAAATAAATAAATGAATTCATTGAAAGTTTGTTGAGGAATGGAATATTTATATAGTTCCAAATACCTCTCTATAAAATACTTATTAATTGCAAAGAGAAGAAAGAGTAACTTTACAGAGAAGAAGCCTGGCAGACACCACCTTAATAAAGTAACTTAAATGAACATCATCAATAATGGAACAAAATAAAAACATGTGCCAACTTATAGGATGGGATGAGAAGAACACAGCATCACTTCAGTGATATTCCTGCCAAAGACACATCACCTAAGTCCAGTCATGAGGAAACATCAGAGAAACTCAAATTGAAGGACATTTTATAAAATAATTGGCCTTTAATCTTTGAAGGCGTCAAAGTCATAAAAGTCAAGGAAAGATTGAGAAACTATTCCAGAATGAAGGAGACTAAAGACACATGGCAACAAAATGAAAAGTGTGATTCTGGACTCTACCCTTTTGCTGTAAAGATGTGATTGGGACAACTGGAAAAGCTGAATGGGGTCTGCTCAGTAGATAATCATGGATGATATTTGTATTGTGGTTATAAAGGAGACGTCTCTGTAGGAAATACATACTGAAGTAGTCAAGGCATAGGGCATCAAGTAAGCAACTTACTCTCAGATAGCTTAGGGAAAAAGTTCTTTGTACTGTATTTCCTACAGTTTTACTTTTTAAAAAGTTTTTTTTTAAATAGTGGCTCTTAAGATATAAAGCAGTAGTACAGTACCTAAAAGGCTATAGATGCTCAAAAATGTTAATTCCCCTCAAAAATGCTAATTTTCCTGTTGTAGCAACCACCATGTGTGATGTCTGTGCCCTGCTCTCAGAACTGCCTCTGCCATCCATAGGAGCAGGTTCCTATTTTCTTGTTTGAACTATGTGACCCTGACACAAAGGTAGATACAGATAGATGCCGCACTCAAGCTGAGTCCACACAATTCTTTCTTCCAGGAATTTAACATTGGAAATCAGATGCTAATTAGTTTCTATAACCCACCTTGAACCTGGAGGATATGTAAATTCAATGTAAATTCAGCTACATCTGACATTTTGGGGTAGCTGTCTTCTGCAGTAAGAATAGGGTAGAAAAATCTGGTCTGCAGAGATGGAAAATAAAGCAGATGCAGAGAGGGAAACCTAGAAACAGACAAGAAACAAGACCCCAAGACCCAAGAGACAGAAACAGAGACCACCAGCCTTGGTTTGTTATAGCATTCTGAGTAGAGTATCTCATGAAGTCTCACTTCCCTTAGGACTCCTCAGCATCCTAATACATTTCCTCCTTTTGCTAAGGCCAGCTAGAGTGGATTTCGTTCAGTTTTACCAAAAAGTCCATGACATCTCCTTCCCCACCTCGTGCCAAACTTTACAGCAATCCTGCTCCTCCACAAAAGGCTCCTCCTTTGCCACTGCCAAAGCTGGATGTTTTGGCCACTGATATGACCCAGTATAGCACTTCTTACAGGCTCCAGGGGGTCTCAAGTCAGTTTCACTTACCAAGGCTGGCCTCGGCCAACAGCAGGTAAGCAGGTACCAGCTCTACTGAACTCAGGCCATGAACACTCATGCGGAAGCGAAGAGAGTGCAAAGCTGCTGGGATAGCATCTTCATGTTTTCCTTCAAAGATATATTTCTGGGCTACGGTGTAGCAAAATTCGATCAAATGCTTCTGTGGGAAAAAAAAAGAAACTAGACTATCTGAGACAGTCTAAGGGTAAAAGGCAATGGTGGATATAGGTACACCTGGAGATAGGGCCAACACCTGATGACCTGCTCGAGAGCACACAGTGAGCCTGTCTGTATTGAGGCGGACATGAGACCCAAAATAGGTGATTAAAAAGGCAAACTCTGGACTGTGAGTTCCTCAACTTGTCCAGGAACAAGTATCTTTTCATCTTAGGTTGGTGCTTGGCATAAATGAGTGCTCAATATAAAATTATTAAATGATTATTATTCTTACATTTCTAATAAAATTTTAGTTTAGCAAAGCTTTAATGTCTCAGGACAATCTAAAATGTTCTGCCTTTCTATTTAAGTTTGAAAGAAACATATTTTTCCTTCTGGAGTTATCCTGCTTCACTAATATCACTAATGTTAACTAATATAATATTAATATTAACTAATATATTAACTAATATAACTAATATTCACTAATGCTGCAGGTTTTCAGTAGATATGTGGAGAACAACAATGGCGTTGAGGACATAAAGACATAAAACCAAGTCTCTGCCCTCAGAGGTTATAGTTTAGTGACCTCGCACAGTACAACCTTTTCCCTGGGCAGGTTCTCTGCATCCGTGAGTTAACACTGCAACCGTCCCATAAGCCCTACCTGCCGCTGCTGCAGTTGCTGCAGGCCATGCTGCCGTTCTTCCTCTGAGTTGTAGAAGGGCATGGAAGTGCGCAGGGGAATCAGGAGCTGACATATCTTCTCATGGATGCTGCCCCAATCAGCTCTTTGATGAACCACACCACTGACAACAAAAACATGGACTTCATTATCTTTACCTTTGGCTCGACCACTGATTCTCCTGGCCCTACTGCTGGCCCAGCCCTAGAAACTAGAAAAGTAAGCCCAACACAAACCAGGCAGGGAGCCCAAAGCCATTTCTGACACAAATCGCTTGTCCTTCATGCGGTTATTGGGTGGTGGTGTAAAAACCAGGGGTGCGGGAGGATGTTGTTTCTGCAGGCAGTTATATGCTGTGGTTATTCTGCTTTTCTTCTTCATTAATAACAACAAAGACAACTTTAACTCTGCATTGGTCTAAGGTCATTTTCAAAATATCTGAACACTGAAGCTGATGAATTTAAGGGTCTTTTTCTTAGGGAAAGGAAAGAAATTTACATTTGATGAGGCTCTAGGAGACACTTTCCCTACAAATTGTATATATACCAATTATAGGTATATATATATATATATGCCAGTTATAGGTATATATATATATATATATATACCAATTATAGGTGTATATATATATATACCAATTATAGGTATATATATATATATATATACACCAATTATAGGTATATATATACACCAATTATAGGTATATATATACACCAATTATAGGTATATATATATATATATATATGTATATATATATATATATGTTGCATGGCTTGGGAGAGCACCATTTGCATTGTCTTCTGTGCTCTAGGAGGGCCACTCACATAGAATACACTGTGAATGCCCTCCAGTCCTAGTGGTGCAGCAGGTGATCATGAAAGTAACTGTTTAACTTTTTGAAAACAAGACAAAATCATTATTTTTTTAAGGTAAGGAAGCACAGGTGTCGAGAGTAAGTAGTTACTCTAGGCCTGTACTCCAAAGCCAGTCATTTTTTAGTTCTCCAGAGGGAAGCATTGTGGCAGTTTGGTATACAGCTTTTCTGACTGTTTTATATGCATATTTAGTATTTTTTAAACACTTAATTGGACAGCACAAATATAGAACATTTCCATCATTGCAGAAAAATTCTAGTGGACAGCACTCCTACAGAGAATCTACTCCCATTCTTCTTTTTTTTTTTTATGGCCGTGCCACGTGGCTTGCAGGATCTTAGTTCCCTCTACCAGGGACTGAACCCACGTCCTCGGTAGTGAAAGCGTGGAGTCTCAACCACTGGGCCACCAGGGAATTGCCTCCTATTCCTTACATAATTACCTCTATGAATGACTCCCAAATCTATTACCTAATCTGACCCTTCCTCCAAATACGTTTATATAATTGATACATAATTGATATTGATATATAATTCACATACAATAAAAGTCATCCTCTTAAAGTTGCTCAGTTCAATGTTTTTATTATATTCATGAGGTCGTATAGCCATCACCCTATCTAATTCCAGGACATTTTCATCACTCAAAAAAGAAACTCCATTTATTCTAGCAGGTACTCTCATTCTTCCCTCCAATCACTGTTGCCCAGAAGCCACTAATCTATTTTCTCTATGCATTTGCCTGTTCTGGACTTTGCATATAAATGGAAACAGACAATATGGCTTTTATGTCTGTATTCTTTTTTTTTTTTTTTTTTTTTTGTGGTACGCAGGCCTCTCACTGTTGTGGCCTCTCCCATTGCAGAGCACAGGCTCCGGACGCGCAGGCTCAGCGGCCATGGCTCACGGGCCCAGCCACTCCGCGGCATGTGGGATCTTCCCGGACCGGGGCACGAGCCCGTGTCCCCTGCATCGGCAGGTGGGCTCTCAACCACTGCGCCACCAGGGAAGCCCTATGTCTGTATTCTTTACTACTGAATACTATTCCACTGAATGGCTATATCAGTTTTTGTCTATCCATTCATCAGGTGGTAGATATTTGGGTTGTTTCCAGTTTTTGGCTATTGTTATTAATGAACATTTGTGTACAAGTTTTTGTGCGAACATATGTTTTCAATTCTCTTGGGTACACCTAAGAATGGAATTGCTGGGTTATACAGTAGCTTTATGATTAAACTTTTGAGGACTGCCGAACTGTTTTAACATAGGTTGCACCACCAGTGATGTATGAGGGTTCCATTTTTTTCTACATCCTCATCAATGCTTGCTATTTTCTGTCCATTTTTATTACAGCCATTATAGTGTGTGTGAGGTAGTATTTCATTGTGGTTTTATTTTGCATTCCCTTAATAACTAATAATGTTGAGCATCATTTTATGTGCTTATTGTCCATTTGTATATCTTCTTTGAAGAAATGTTGATTCAAATCCTTTGCCCATTTTTTTGAACCAGGTCCTTTATCTTTTTATTTTTGAGTTTTAAGTGTTCTTTGCATATTCTGGATAATAGATCCTTAACATTATGATCTGCAAATATTTTCTCCAATTCTGTGGGTTGTCTTTTCACTTTCTTGATAGTGTACTCTGATGCACAAAAGTTTTTCATTTTGATGGTGCCCAGCTTATCTATTTTTCCTTTGGTTCCTTGTGCTTTTAGTGTCATATCTAAGAACTGTTCCCTAATCCAAGATCACACAGATTTACAACTATGTTTCCTTTTAAAAGTTTTATGTTTTTAGCTCTTATATTTAAGTCTTTTTGAATATGGTGTAAAGTAGGGGTCCAAATTCTTCTTTTGCATATGGACATCCAGTTATCCCTGCACCATTTGGAAGGGACCATTCTTTTCTTAATTGAATGGTCTTGGCACCCTTGTTGAAAATCAATTGACCATACAATTAATCTACAACTAAGGAGACAAAAATATACAATGGAGAAAAGACAGCCTCTTCAAAAATAAACACAAAATGTATGTAAGACCAGAAACCATAAAACTCCTAGAGGAAAACATAGGCAGGAACACTCTCTGACATAAATCACAGCAATATTTTTTTGGATCTGTCACCTAAAGCAAAGGAAATAAAAGCAAAAATAAACAAATGGGACCTAATTAAACTTAAAAGCTTTTGCACAGCAAAGGAAACCACTGACAAAATGAAAAGACAACCTACTGAATGGGAGAAAATATTTGAAAATGATATGACCATCATATATAATCCATCGTATATAAATAGCTCATACAACTCAACATCAAACAAACCAACAACCCAATTAAAAAATAGGAAGAAGAACTGAGTAGACATTTTTCCATAAAAGGCATGTAGATGGCCAATAGGCACATGAAAAGATGCTCAACATCACTAATCATCAGTTAAATGCAAATCAAAACCACAATGGCTATCATCAAAAAAGAACACAAGTAAATGTTGGCAAGGATGCAGAGAAAAGGGAACCCTCATACACTGTTGGGGGAAATGTAAATTGGTGCAGCCACTGTGGAAGACAGTATGGAGGATTCTCAAAAAACTAAAAATTGAATTACCATATGACACAGCAATTCCACTCCTGGGTATATAGCCAAAAAAAAAAAAAAAAAACAACCCAAGAACATTCATTTGAAAAGATACATGCACTGCAATATTCATAGCAGCACTATTTACAACTGCCAAGATACGGAAGCAACCTAAGTGTCCATCACCACATTAATGGATAAAGAAGATGTGACATATATATATATATATATATACACACACACACACACACACACACACACACACACACACACTGGAATACTACTAAGATAAAATGAATGAAATTTTGCCATTTGCAGCAACATGGATGGACTTGGAGGGTATTATGCTAAGTGAAACAAGTCAGATAGAGAAAGGCAAATACTGTAATGATATTACTTATATGTGGAATCTAAAAAATACAACAAATTAGTGACTATAACAAAAAAGAAGCAGACTCATTGATATAGAGAACAAACTAGTGGTTACCAGTAGGGAGAGGGGCAATATAGTGGTATAGGGTTAAGAGGTACAAACTACTATGTATAAAATAAGTTACAAGGATATATTGTACAACATGGGGAATATAGCCATATTTTATAATAACTATAGATGGAATATAACCTATATTTCAATTTTTTTAAACTGCAAAAAAAAAAGAAAAAGAAAATCAATTGGCCATAGATGTATGTGCTTATTTTTGGACTCTCAATTCTATTCCATCAATCTATAGGTCTATCCTTATTCCAGTACCACACTATATTTATTACTGTAGCTTTGTAGTAAATTGAGAAATGTGAGTTCTCCAACTTTGCTCTTTTTTGAGATTGTTTTAGCTATTCTGGGTCCCTTTCATTTTCATATGAATTTTAGGATCAGAGTGTCCATTTATGCGAAAATGACAATTGGAATTTTTACAGGGATTGCATTGAATCTGCAGATCAAACTGTTTGATATTAAGTCTCCCAGGTTATGAATATGAAATATCTTTCCACTTATTTAGGTTTTCTTTAATTTTGTTCAACAATATTTTGTATTCTTCCAGTGTATACGTCTTGTACTTCTATGGTTATTCCTTTATTTAAAGTGCTATTGTAAATGGAATAGCTGTCTTAATTTCATTTTCAGATTGCTCATTGCTAGCATACAGAAATATAACTGATTTTTGCATATTTATCTTGTATATCCTGTAACCTTGCTGAATTCATTTATTAGCTCTAATGGTTTTTTTGTGGGTTCTTTAGGGGTTTCTCTATATAAGATCATGTCATCTGTGAATAGAGGTACTTTTACTCCTTCTTTTCCAAGCTGGATGCTTTTTATTTCATTGTCTTCCCTAATTGCCCCAACTAGAACCTCTAGTACAACGTTGAATAGAAGTGGTGAAAGTGACATTCTTGCCTCATTTCTGATTTTACAGGGGAAAGATTTTATAGACTTTGACTATTAAGTATGATGTTAATGTTGTGTTTCTCTATGGTTCTTTCATAGATACTCTTTACCAAGTTACAGAAATTCCTTTCTATTCCTACTTTGTTAAGTATTTTTATCATGAAGGGTGTTGGACTTTGCCAAATGTTTTTTCTGTATCTATTGAGATGATTATGTGATTTTTTTCTTTATTCTATTAAGATGATGTTTTATATTGATTGATATTCATATGTTGAGCCAACCTTGAATTCCTGGGAGAAATTCCATTTGGTCATGATATATAATTCTTTTTATATTCTGCTGGATTTGGTCTGCTAGTATTTTGTTAAGGATTTCTGCATCTATATTCATAAGGGATATTGGTCTGTAGTTTCCTTTTAATGTTTTTCTCTTGTTTTGGTATTAGGATAATATTGGCCTCATGAAAAGTTGGGAACTCTTCCCTCTTCTTCTATTTTTTGGAAGAGTTTGTGAAGAATTGTTAAGTCTTCTTTAAATATTTGACAAAATTCACCAGTGAAATCCTCCTGGGCTTTTCTTTGTGAAAAGTTTTTTGATTACTTAGCTAAATCTCTTTATTTATAGACCTACTCAGATATTCTATTTCTTCTTGAGTCAGTTTTGGTAGTTTGTGTCTTATTAGGGATATATTTCATGTAGGACTTCAAATTTGTTGGCATACAATTGTACATAGTATTCTCTTATAACCCTTTTTATTTCTGTAAAGTTGGTAGCACTGTCTCCACTTTCATTTTCTTTTTTTAAATATTTACTTGTTTATTTGGCTGAGCCAGGTCATAGTTGCGGCATACAGGATCTTCGTTGAGGCATGCGGGATCTTTAGTTGCAGCACGCAGGATCTTTAGTTGCAGCATGTGAACTCTTAGTTGCGGCATGTGGGATCTAGTTCCCTGACCAGGGATCGAACCCGGGCCCACTGCATTGGGAGCACAGAGCCTTAGCCATTGGACCACAAGGGAAGTCCCTCCACTTCCATTTTCTGATTTTAGTAACTTGAGTCTTCTTTTCTTGATCAGTCTAGCTAAACTTTTGTCAATTTCGATCTTTTTAAAGAAACAACTTTTGGTTTGGTTGATTCTCTGTATTGTTTTCCTATTCTTTATTTCATTTATCTCTGCTGTAATCTTCGCTATTTCCCTCCTGCTAGCTTTGGGTTGAGTTTGCTCTTCTTTCTCTACTCCTTAAAGTATAAGACTAGGTTATTGGTTTGAGATCTTCCTTCTTTTTTAGCGTATGTGTTTACAGCTATAAATTTCCTTCTAGGTACTGCTTTCACTGCGTCACATCAGTTTTAGTATGTTGTGCTTTCGTTTTCATTTCATCTCAAAGCATTTTCTAATTTCTCTTGTGATTTCTTCTTTGACCCACTGGTTATTTGTGTGTGTTATTTCTACACATTCATAAATTTTCCAAACTTCCTTCTGTTATTGACTACGAATTTCATTCCATTGTGGTTGAAGAACATACCTTGTATATTTTCAATCCTTATAAATTTACTGAGCTTTTTTAATGATCTAATAGCTGGTTGACTCTGGAGAATGTTCCATATGCACTTGAGAAGAATGTATATTCTGTATTCTATAAATGTCTGTTAGGTCTAGTTCGTTTATAGTGTTGTGCAGGTCTTATATTTCCCTGCTGATCTTTTGTCCAGTTGTTCTATTCATTGTTGAAAGGCGGATATTGAAGTGTCCAACTATTACTATTGAATTATTTATTTCTCCCTTCAGTTCTGACAGTTATTGCTTCATGTATTTTGAGACTGTGGTTGGATGCATACAATCATAGGTTTCTGCATTTCTATTGCCTATTATATATTTTTATTTAAATGTGAGAAAGTTAGCTATTTGATTCCATTTATACGTAGTCCAAAACAGGTAACGATAACCTAGGGCAGGGATTAGCAAAGTTTTTCTTGTGGCCAGATAGTAAATTTTGGGCTTTGCAAGCTACTTGGTCTCTGTTGCAACTACTCAACTCTGTTGTTGTAGCATAAAAGCAGTCATAGACAATACAGAGCTGTGTTCAAATACTCTCTCTCCTTCCTTTCTTCTGGGACAACAGAAATGCGATAAAGTATGTTCTTTATAAACAGTGACAGCTCTCATAGAAATGACAAAAAGCATTTTTAAGGGTTTTTTGACAGAGAATTATTGAAAACAAATCAATAAAAGCACTTAACAGCCTGAATAAAGAAATAGGTGACTTCCACAGGGTATTTATTTAATACGGGCTTACTGAGTAATTGTGTGAGCAATGGAAATATTAACTTACTTAACTGCCTGAACTTTTTTCCTACTGACAGCATCTGCATATCTTGCCTTTCTAAAGAAAGGGCGCATATTTATATATTCCTGAGCTCTCTCCTTATTCATCTGTATCACCCCTCACAACCATCACAGGGTCATGCATAAAGAAGGAGTTGAAAAGTATGCTTTCAAATTAGGGCTCACAATCAAATAGCTTGTGGGCCAGGCATGTTTTGTTTGGCCATTACCATGTTTTTTAAACTAATTTGAATGTCGTTAGGCGGGGCATTCATTCTCCAGTTCACCACAGATCTTACTATTGAATACCACTTCACTGTTTTCTCTTCCTGGACAGTGAAAGCATTTTAATTTGTGCCCCATATGTTAAATGAAAGGAAAAATTATTGCAAATTACTCTTATCTATATGCTACAACTTACTAACCTATAGTATTGAAGCCTCTTTCACCTATAATGTTTCACTGTGTACTTTAATAAAAATGCCTTCTCTTAAAAATGTTCTATTTCCTGGGAACATTCTCACAATCCAACACAGAATGATATGCACAAGATTACACAGAGTGTATAAAATAAATGTATTTATAGGAAAAGAACATGAAGAAATTCACCAAAATGTCAGGCTATTAATTATCTGGGTTGTGAGATTATGGATTATTTTTCATCTTTATATTTAGTATTTTCAAGTTTTCTGTAGTGTGCATGAATTACATTTATAATTGGGAAAAATTATTTTGCAAAAAAATAAACTTTCACAAATCCAAGTTGACTGTCCTTCTTGCTCTTTAAATTTGGGATGAGGAAAAACAATATTTATTGAGTGCCAGCATGGTCTCAGGCATGGGGCTAGATGCTTTACATTCAACCGTGAAAACCCTGGAAGGGGATATTAAAGGACCTCATTTGTGAGATATAGAACAATTACCACAGTTTTATTTTCTGGAAAAATCATGAAATCTCTAGGACACAAGGATATAGAAGTCTGGAGAAAAGGTAGGGGGAGAGTAGAAGACCTTAAAAATAATTAAAGGTGGTGAAAGAAGAGAAAGAAAATAATGGAGGATAAAGGCATAAGAAAAAATAATTTATTCATGCATTCATCAAATATTTAGCTTCAATTATTTCAAGATACTTTGCTGGAGACCATAGGTTATACGCAGATGGGTCTGAAACAGATCAAAAGATAACATACATATGACAGTCCTTCTCCATATTCAACATAATATCCTGCATTAACAGAGCATTATAAAATTGAGCTAGGGCTTCCCTGGTGGCGCAGTGGTTGAGAGTCCGCCTGCCGATGCAGGGGAAGCGGGTTCGTGCCCCGGTCTGGGAAGATCCCACATGCCGCGGAGCGGCTGGGCCCGTGAGCCATGGCCGCTGAGCCTGCGCGTCCGGAGCCTGTGCTCCGCAATGGGAGAGGCCACAACAGTGAGAGGCCCGCGTACCACAAAAAAAAAAAAAAAAAAAAAAAAAAAAAAAATTGAGCTAACATGTTTGCCAACAACTAAAATGAGGCAGGGAAATAAGAGTCATCTGAGAGGTACAGAGTAAGTACAAAGTGAGTTGAGAGGAAGGAAGAATTGCTTCTGGCTGGAGGGATGAAGGGGACAGGGGAAGAAGTAGGTGCTCATATCAGGCAAAGGAGTCTCATCTCTCCCCAGAGTGCCAGTCCTGTACTTAAAATTGTTTACTCAGGACTTCCCTAGCGGTCCAGTGGTTCCAACACAGGGGACCCGGGTTCAATCCCTGGTTGGGGAACTAAAATCCCACAAGCTGCACGGTCCAGCCAGAAAAAAAAAGATATTAAACAAGTAAAACAAAAACAGAAAAAGTGAAGAAAAAATGTGAGAGAGAAAATCAGATAGGGGCATTTAGGTTGGGTTTTCCAGAAAGACCTCTTTGAAGAAATAACATTTCTGAGAACAGAAAGATGAAAGAGAGCTAGGAAAATTCGTGACTGTAGGGAAAGTTCCCAGCAAAGGCAATGGCCTGGGCAAAGAAACTGAGGGAGGAAAAGAGTTGGCAAATTAGACTTGAAAGAAAGCCTCTGTAACTGCATCAAGGAAAATAGGGGATGACTGGTGGGAAATGAAGATAGAGAAGCAACCAGGACTTTGCAGTTTCTGTTACAAATTCTGAATTGTATTCTATATGCATTGAAGATACAGCAATGAAAACACAGATGCTGTCCTTGCCCTCATGGGGCTTACAGCCTAGTGAGGAATACAGACCACTGAACAAGTGATTTCAATCCATGTCATAAATGTGAGGCTAAGGGACCTAAAGAGTGCTGTGAAAGCACCGAGGAGGGACACCTAATTCAGTCTCCACTGAGACCACTGCAACTGAGAAGTTACGTAGCCTTCAGCGTCTACCTTCCAATCTAAAACCATCCATGACCCCCAGAGGATAAATTCCAAACTCCTTGATCTCATGTCACTGTTTGGGCCTAAACTTTATCTTCTTGGTTTAAACTCCTACTACTACCTATCACAATGATGTTTAAACTTTTTTTTAAACTCAGCATACAGTAGGAAATACATTTCACTAGTACAAAGACACATAACCACATAAATCACTAAACAAAAGTTTCAAGAAACAATTCAAGTAGGATTACTCTGATACTTTCTTTTTTTTTTTTTTTTTCTTAAAATGCTGGTTGTGATTTATTCATGACCCGCTAATGGGCCCTGGACTGCAGTCTGAAAATCAGTGACTGCTCCCTCCACGGCTACCTTCTCTACCCACCTCTGAACAAAGTCTGTTCTCTCACCCTTTACCCAAGCAGTCCTGGATGCCAGGAGCGCTCTACCTTTCCTTCTTCATTGTTCATTCACCTAGCAATTTCCTTCTGACCCCTCAAGACCCAGCGCAAATGTTACTTCTTCAGAGGAACCTTTCCAGATACTGCCCATCACCATGCTTCCATCCTTAGAGGTCCCAGGGAATAGTACTCCCTGAGTGACAGCACTTGTCATGTAGGGTTGTATTATAATGACTTTCTTTTTTAAACAAGTTAGTCGGCTCTGGACTAGGTTTCTGGACGTCAGCAACCTAGCTGTTTTATCTCAGGTCCCAAATAGGGTCCAATCTGAAGCACAGATCAGTGGATGTTATGCTGAATAAATGAAAACTGATCTCATCTTGTACTACCCTCCCCACACTGTCACCATCTTGGCTATGCTCTGACAAACTAACTTCCTATCTATTCCTCAAACACACCAAAGTCTTCCCTCCCTCGGAGCCTCACTGTGCCACTCTTCCCCCAGCATTTCCCTGGCGGGCTGTTCCTACTCTAACTTCAGATCAATAGTCTACCCTCAGAGAGGCTGTCTGCCCAACCTCCCATCACATTTCCTTTGTCTTTATGGCATTTATCACTCTCTGAAATTATCTTGTTTTGTCTGTTGGTTTACTTATCTTTCTCGTTAGAACATTAGATTTTTTTTTTTTTTTTTTTGCCAGAGCCACATGGCATGTGGGATCTTAATTCCCCTACCAGGGATCGAACCCTACGCCCCCTACAGTGGAAGCGCGGAGTCTCAACCACTGGATCGCCAGGGAAGTCCCAGAACATTAGATTTTTGAGGGACGTGGTGTCCCGAGTTTCCCCCAGTAAGTTCAGCACCTAGAACAGTGCATAGCACACAGTAGGCGCGCAACAAAACATCTGGGGAGGAATGATTGAGTGGGAGAGGAAGCGGACGCAGACACAGTCTTAGGGACCTGTCTTGAAGCCGCTTTGAGGGTTTCCTGACTGAGAGAGAGGGGATTGAGGCGCCCAGGTGCCACGTTTCAGGGCCTACCAGTAATAAGTGACTGTGCAGGCCCCGCAGACCCGCTCGGCCGGAGCTTCGCACACCTCACAGCAGAGCCGGCGCCCCTTGGGCACCGCAAGAGGGTAGATCACGTTCATGCTGTGGCAGACGGTGTTGTCGGTCTCTAGGACCGTTGCCTGGCGAGGACACACTGGACGGCGGTGTCACGTGACCAACAAGGCGCAGCCTCATTCCAAGCTTTTCGAGGGCGGGGTGTGTGTGGCTCGACTGACACTTGGAGCGTGTTTGTAGGGTTGAAAAAAGAAAAACAAAACAAAACAAAACAAGCCCTGCACTACAAATCCAAAGGTTAAATGGCCGGGCACTCAAATTTTAGCGAGGTCCAAGCCTAGCAGGGCCTGTATGGTAGCCGGTAAGGGTCAAACACGCCCAGCTCTTCACCCAGACTAGGAAACTAAATGAGGGGGTGTGACTCCTCCAGATGCCTGCCCAGCAGAGAACTCCCGCCAGCTCAGTGTCAATTTCGCACGCTGTGGGGCGGAACCAGCACGCATTTCCAGACCTGCAGAAAACCGGCGCTGGCTTGCAGCGCATGGTAGCGAACCGCCCCCTTACTATTGCGGCTGCGCGTGGGCCAGGTACCGGGGCAGGGGGCGTGGCGCCGAAGACCCTGTAGCACTGGCGCGGCGGGTTCCGGGACCGATGGCGGCAGTGGACCTGGTCGCCGAGTTCCCCCAGCCCGCCGGTGCTGCGCGCTGGGCCGAGGTGATGGCTCGGTTCGCCGCCGGGCTGGGCGCGCAGGGCCGACGGGTAGTGTTGGTCACGTCCGGCGGCACCAAGGTCCCCCTGGAAGCCCGGCCTGTGCGCTTCCTGGACAACTTCAGCAGCGGGCGGCGCGGTGCTACCTCGGCCGAAGCCTTCCTGGCCGCGGGCTACGGGGTCCTGTTTCTGTACCGTGCTCGCTCTGCCTTCCCCTTTGCCCACCGCTTCCCGCCCCAGACGTGGCTGTCGGCTCTGCGGCCCTCCGGCCGAGCGGCTTCGGGCTTGCTGAGCTTGGAGGCGGAGGAGAAGGCACTCCCGGGCTTCGCCGCGGCTCTGCGGAACTACCAGGAGGCTGAGGCTGCCGGCACCTTCCTGGCCATAGAGTTCACCACTTTGGCAGACTATTTGCATCTGCTGCAGGCTGCAGCCCAGGCGCTCAATCCGCTAGGTGCGTGCCTGTAGGAGTCCATCGGATGCCGGGAAGCAGAGCCTTTCCCCCAAGACGCGCATCCCCTTACCCCCTTTTTACCCACGGCTCTCACAGCGGGGGAACCTGAGTTGAAAAGGAGCTGACTCCATACCCTTCTCCGATTTATTACACCCTGTGCTTCTTTTTGCAGGCTCTTCTGCGATGTTTTACCTGGCTGCGGCCGTGTCAGATTTCTATGTTCCTGTGTCTGAAATGCCTGAACACAAGATCCAGTCATCTGGGGGCCCACTGCAGGTGATGGGCGCTTCTCTTCCAGAGATCTGATTCCCTATAACCAATCTTGGGTTAATTTCCTTTTGATCTGGAGATGGCCTTTCTGCATTCCGTATGTGCTAGACACTAGGGATCAGAGATGATGACTAAGACAACCGCTCTCCCTCAAGGACCTCACAATCTAGTGTGGTTGCTGGACACAGACATAATTACAGTACAGAGTGATAAATACTCTAGTAGAGGTACGTACAAAGTGAAGTCAGAGCATGGGGTGAGTGAATCTCGGGGAAAGTCAAGGCTCTCTGGAGGAGATGGCTTGAACTGGGTTTTGAAAGATGAGCAGAGGGTGTACCAGACAAAGTAGGGACGGTCACTCCAGATAGAGTAAACGATTGGAGTTTGGAAATGGTCAGTGTGTTGTGAACTGAAGTTGTTTGGTAAGGCTAGAGAGCCTGGAGAGTGGTGGGGATGAAGGGCAGACTGAAGAGACAGCTTCCTACTTAGAAGATTTTGTATTCCTTCTTAAGGAGCTTGAACTTTATCCTGTGGAGCCAAGGGAAACCAAAGTAGGAGAATGAGATAAAGGTTTTGTTTGAGAAGAACATTCTGGCATCAGTATGAAAGGTGAATTAGAGAGAGTGGTGGGGGGGGTAATTAGATGGTGGTTATTGTTGCAGTTTAAGGAAGAGGTATGGGGAAGGTAATGGTGTGGTTGAGATGCTGAGATGATCTGGCTGCTTGGAACCTGAGGGAATTCTTAGTCATTTACTGGGTGATACAAGTAGAATTTAAATAGGAGAAACTACCTGTGGGGCACTTTCTGACTTTGTAGAATAGTTCATTTGTTCATTTCTTCAACAAATATTTATTGAGTACCTACTGTATGCCAGGCCCTGTTATAGGACCTGGAGATAAAGCAGTGAAAAGAAACATACTGTGCCCTTGTTTTGATTATATTCTGCAGAGGAGACAATGAGTAAGTCAAATGTATACTATGTTAGGTAGTGATAAATGCTAAGGAGAAAAATAAAGCGGGGAATGGGTATATGATCCCTATCATACTTGCTAACTCTTTGAGGGGATATCCTGATGGTTAGCTTAGTGATTTCATAATTTTTAATTTCTGGGAGCTTTAGTTTATCCTGTAATTTCTGTCATTCCTAGTTCTATCTTGAAAGTACACAAAGCGACTCAACATTCCCCTTAGAAGGGATTGAGAATAATATAGTAGTATTTAATGAATGAAAATAGAGTCACTTCTGTTTCCTCAATGCTAAGATGGTACATGACAATTTTTTTTTTACAAGTTACAATTTTTAAATGGAATCAAATAGCCAGTCTAGCAATGCAAGAAATATTTTAGATTGAGAGGTTTAAAACTCAACCACATTTGAACTTCTGCCAAAGTAACATCTGCATAAACAGATTATTTGCATTTGTTTATTTGAGGATTTGGTTTAAAAAATAAAAGGGAATGTTTGAGAAAATGTAATGCTGTTCTTTAGAGTTCTATTAATGGCCATGAGGGTTGCAAAGCAGGGCTAATTCATAAGACATGGTTTGCCCCAGAATATGTATGAAGCTTTGAAATCAGGCATCCTTATGAACACTACAGAGTCAAGGCTTTTAAGTAAGCATTTAACATGCTTTAAAAAGTTTGAAGTGAGAAATCCCACTTGAACTGACATAGCCAAACATATGAGTCTCTGCTTCTTTAGTTTCCCTTGAGATTGACCTGGTTCGTAGGTGGTAACCTTGTTTGCTTATTAAGTTTCTCTTTTTCCAATACAGATAACAATGAAGATGGTGCCAAAAATGCTTTCTCCTTTGGTTAAAGACTGGGCTCCCAAAGCATTTATAATTTCCTTTAAGTTGGAGACTGACCCGTCCATTGTAATTGATCGTGCACGGAATGCTTTGGAAATTTATCGACATCAAGTGGTGGTGGCTAACATCCTTGATTCACGACGGTCCTTTGTGGTTATTATAACCAAAGAGTCAGAAACCAAGTTATTGTTATCAGAGGAAGAAGTAGGAAAAGGCATAGAGATAGAAGAGAAGATAGTGGATGATCTTCAGTCTCGACATACTGCTTTTATACATGACAAAAACTGAAGTAAAAAGCCTTTATTTATAAGATCAAAAATTGTTCAGTGGACCAGGGCTCTTACAGATGGTGAGAACTAGAATAAATCCTTTGCTTTCATAAAGACAGAAAATGAAGGGGAAAAGCAGTGAGTGGTGTGCAGACGAATATTGCTTGGTGTTTGTCTTTTAAAGGTCTTTTAATACTCATAAAACGTGAAAACAAAGGTAAAGCAGTTATGACCAAACCACATGACACACTCGCCTGAATGATATCTTGATTTTGAAAATGATTCAAGTTGTTTCTCACCTTAAAGAAAAAAAAAAGCTTATTGGGAATTATATTCCTCAAAATATACATGTGGGGCCTGAATATCAATCTTCTTCATACTGTAAAAGGGATTATGGATGCATGAATGGCCATGCTTTGAAGAGCAAATATTTGTTCATGCCTACTATGTGATAGGCCCTGAGGATTTTGAGGACTCAAAAGATGAATAAACATGTCTAGTTTGGGAAATGGATATATTAAAAATTAAGTACAATAAAGTGTGTGCCCCAAAGCCAACACAATGGAAAGGATAATAATGTTGTGGGGTTTTTTTTGAAATTTACTAAAGATGGGAGTAGGAGAGAAGGACACCTCCCCACAGATAGATTATCTATAGAATGATGATTGTCCCACTACATTTACTCCTTGCTTCTTGTCCTAGACTCACTCCATATTTGAGTTAAGAATTTACCTTTCAAATATTTTAGAACTGCTCTTGAGGAAAAGTTAACCCGGGCTTCTACCTGGGGCCATGCGGGGCCCAGTTGGTGGCCACTGCCCTGAAGGAGGCATTACAAGGTGGTAAAGAGTATGGGTTTTGGAGTCATCTTAGCCAGGTTAGACCCTTCCAGCTGTGCCACCAATTAGCATTGTAAACTTAGATACCTGATTTAGTTTCCTCATCTATAAAATGGCGATAATTTCTCTGCAAAATAACACCATTTGTTGTGAGAATTCAATAAATAAAATGGTGAAGGTAAAGCATGAGTCTGGCACTTGGCACGTAATTCACATTCAATAAATGGTTGCAATTGCTGTTTTTCTCACTTAGCAAGGCAGTGTTTTCAAAGCTCCCACTGTCCTGGGCTTTGAGTTGGGAGTGCAAAAGAAGTGGAGTCCTGAGAAATACCCTAAATGACCCATAGGATGGTCCAGAGTGCAATGTGAAAAACTACCATTAAGAACTAGGTAGAAGCAAGTCCTCTACCCCACATAAATGAGTTAAAATGCAATTCATGGAGTGAGTTGGGAAGGGTAGCCCAAAGTGTGTCTGATAACAGAAGTACAATAAGCTTTAATTGAAAAGATATGAACAGAAGTGCTAAGATACATCTAAATACTTCAGGTGAAGTGTTTAGGAAATGTGACTTCATTAAATCAGGAAGCAGAGGAAAAATAACTGCAGCAATCAGGACTTCTCTGGAAGCAGAAATCCTATTGAACAAAAATTTTAAATTAACTTCTGGTCCAATTGGCAAAACCTAAAAAGCAACAGACTAGGCAGTGGCTGCAGTACTAAAGGGGCATGAAATAAAAGATTGATTTTCTTCCCTACATCATAGCTTATGTGGATGATGGCTGTCATTATCGTTGACTGTACAGTGAGGATAAGTGGAGTTAGAACTAGAAGTGATTCTAATGTTTGTTCTTATCATAATTATTACTTCCCTTGGGAACCATTTTCTGTTGTGTTTTGTTAATGCTTAAAAACAACCACCACTACCCTAAATGGAATTATTTAGAGTGTTTTCCAATTCAGTTTAGTTTCCATTCAGAGCATTTAAACAGTATTTACACATGTAAAAATTCCATTAAGTTGTTTTGTTTGTTTGTTTGTTTAATCAGCAAATGGAAGTGTGTAAAGAATGAAAGAAAACTAAGAATGAGGGTGGTCTAATGGTTAGGATGCGGCGCTTTCACTGCCGTGGCCGGGTTCAATCCCAAGCCACGGCTTGGACAAAAAAAAAAACAACCTAAGAATGAAAAGGAACGTAAGTCAATGAGAGCAAATAAGGAACTTGATCTAGATTGGAGGACTAAGGAAGGTATCCTTGAGGAGGAAATGACGCTTGAACTGCTACATGGAAGGTAAGTGGGCTGGAGGTGATGGTGGTGAGCATTTCAGATCAGAGAGAAAAACACTTGCAAGGGCTCTGGTGCCAGAGGGAGAGATTGAAGCACTTCTAGAAAGTAAGGGATAAGATCCGTCCAGATAATGCATGTAGGACCAGCAAAGCTTTGGAAAGGATCCTATGAGAAACTAGAATAAGACTAAGAAATGTCAAGTATGTGTTTGGGATACCAGCAAAGCAAGGGCCCCAAAACATGAGTAAAATCGAGCTTTGATGAACTAACTAGAATCTTACGGTAAGAGCATTTAAATGAAGATGATAAAAACCGAGGCTATGTTAAATTTTGTGTCTTTTAGATATTTTTATTTTGCATTACATAGGTGGAGGATACTGTTCGCATAAACCGAATTTTCAGTGCTTAGGGCTTCTGAAGGACTTCAGCTTTAGGGATAGTTCTAGTCAAGTACGGTTTCTTCATTTTTACAATAATAAGCCGATTCCAAAAGTGTTGTGATTTGTCTTAAGTGCCCCACCCAGGTAATGAGTGACAGATTCTGACCTAAAATTCAGAACTCCTGACCTAGCAACCTCCCCCTTTAAGAATGAAGTTACTTCTAGAAAAATAAATCCAAGTTTATTAGGCTTGAGCTCTCGATAAGGTCTGGCGGGGAGCTACTTGAGAACTATAAACACTATAAAGTGTGGCAAAACTTACACTTAAAGTCGCAAATACACGCCATTACGTTACCATGGTTACTACAAAGCCAATGGGATGAACCGTACTTTTGTTCCCGGAGCTAAGCCAGAGGCCAATGTTCTGCGCTGTAGCAATGGTCTCGGGAAGGAAGCACGGCCTCTGAGCCAATGGTGCGTGTCGTTTCTATGGTTCCCGCCGGAAGGACGCGGCGTCCTCGCAGAGAGCGCGGTTGCTATGACGCCCGTGACTGGACGGGCACCTGCAGCTCTCCGCTGAGCAGCGGTGGAGCGTAGCTGCCCCCGGACACTCACTGCTCTCTCTAAAGGACAATTTCCGGCCTGGTTCCTGAGGTTCCCGCCGCAGCCCCAAGGAGAAAAGCAGCTATTCTCCGCTCTTTTTTTTTATTTTTAGCATTCCAGGTCTTTCCCGCTTTTCTGCCCAGCAGGGCCTGAAACGACAGAAGAGACTCACCTGGCTTGGCCTTTCTCTGCCTGAGGATGGATTCGCCGGTTTCCCGGGACCCACCCGCCGCAGGCCTTTAGAATTAGGCTGCTGCTTTTATTTAAAGAGGGCTTAGAACCCTCAGTCTGTTAGGTAGACGTTCCTTTTCTCACCTTCCAGGCGAAGACTCACCCCTGCACAGAGACTGCATCTGAAGGTCCAGGCCATGACAAAGTCCACCGAGCCACGGATTCCCCTGGTTGTCGGCCTGTGAACAAAGAACTGCCGTTTTCTCCGTTTTGCCCTATGTTCGCCATGCAGAACTTTAATTCCTGGTGAAGCTCCGGAGGCCTCTTGTATCCGCAACATCAGGCGTCATCAAGTCAGTTACCTTCTGCATTTCAAGCTACAACCTCATCCACTTCTTTCATTATCCTGAGCGCCAGTTTTCTCATCCTGCTCATTCCGCAGCCATTCTCACCCTTTCTTGTCCACACTGCACACTCCTGAATGTCCATTCGTCTCCACCACCTCTGTCATATCTACACGACCTCCTTCTTTCCTGCTACAATGCTTTGGGTATCTAAGTATTTCACATTCTGCAGTCCTGGAATCATTTGGAAGATTTTCTTTGTTTCTCTGTGCTACGGCAAGCTTTCTGTCTCGGGTAAACTAGAGACGAGAATGGAGAAGCACACTTTGGTAAATACAAACAGTAAATTTCTACTAGTGTGTTTTGAAAGTGGAGGGGAAAAAAATCAAAATGCATTTTTTGGGCTTATCTCAGTCTTATATAAAGAAGGAAGATTGTTCCTTGCTTAAGTGAATACTGTGTTAGGCATACATTTTAGTGATGCATTCATGTATGTGAAAAGATCATTCAGAATGATCATGTAACAAGATTTCAACTTTAAGTTCATATGAACCCAAAACCGTGATACGATAGAATTTTCGGGAAAGGAGATGCTTGAAACAGTTCTTGTGCCTCCTCTTCATGTCAGTTTGTTAATCAGAAACATCCCTTGTGATGTGAGTCAAGAAACAACAACAACAACAACAAAAAAAAAAAAAAAACAGGAGGAATGATTGAAAATAAATATTTTTGGCAAGGGGGCAGGCTTAATAGTCCTAAAAAGACTGGAACAGAGAGGCCTTAAAAATAGAATATGATTTATTTAGATCCAGTGCAATTGTATTTTAGCATGGAAAACTTTATTTAATTTGTCTTAAAGTATGTGTTTCTCATTGAGTCTTACTATTCTTAAATGTAAAGTTATTTTGAAGATATGCAAAGTGTACCTTTTTAACAGGTATTAGTGGGGATAGAATAATTTAGATATTTTTATTTCTCAGGCCAATTACAGCAGTTATTTGTGATGTTCATGCTTAAAGCCAAGTCAGGTTTCCAAATACTGAGAAATTCAGCTTTCTTTTTTATAGTAGATTGGAAAAGAAAAACAAGTTCTGCAGCTTTTTCAATTTTTCACATTAAATGGGAACTGAGTAAATTCTAACTCTTGAAAAAAGGGGCTGTTAGATGCTATATGGTAAGGAGTTTTCCTTTCCCCTTCCAATATGTATTTATTGAACAAACATCATTATGGCAATATTAACATAAAATTAAAAAATTTTTCCTCTCACCCTTAGCCCAGTGGTTCTAAACCTGGGACGGGGGTGGGGGTATTTTGCTCTGTAAGGAACATGTGGCAATGGATGGAGACATTTGTAGTTGTCACTACTGGGGATGTATAACTGGCACCTAGTTAGTAGAAGCCAGGGATGCTGCCCTACATTCTACTGTGCACAGAACAACCCCCCACAAGAAAGAATTAGCCAGCCCCAAATGTCAGTAGTGCTGAGTCTGACATATCAACAGTTCATTTTTCTGTTCTGTGTCAGTCCTTGCTTATGTGCATACGTTTTTTACATAGTTATAATTATAGTGTACATTTTGCCTTTCTTTTTCACTTAATTTTATATTTTAAGTTTAAACATTGCTACATTGTTCTGAACTTCTAAAAAAAGTATTTTTCTCATTTTATTCAGAGATTGAAAAGGAATAAAAGGTATGATATATACTGTATTTAAGACATCTGTAAGTTTTAAATTATATTTGGGTAGGAGGAAGAAAGAAGGGCTAGGATGAATAACCCAAGTGGATATCTCAGTCTTCATGACCATACTCTTTACTGTGTTCCCTTATGTCACTCGAAGACCATAGGATCCAAAGTTCATCCTTTTCTCAGAGCCAGGAGATGTGCTGTAGCATGAGGTATGGTCCTGGCCCCTGCACTGTAGTTGGAGGGCACCTACTAGGAGAAATAAGAACAAGTCGAAATGACTGCACTCATTCTTTTTGCCCTCCTCGCATTTAAAATTCTTTGTCTCTGTCTTGGTTTGCTTTGACAGCTTTACTGCCTCATTCTTTACATCTAGACATTTTTGGAAGCCCCAAATCGCTACAAGATGTGCTTCTTTCCAGACAGTGGCTTTTTAAGATACTTAATGAGCATTTTTTCAGTATCTCCTTTTAAAGAACAGTATTCTTTTTTGTTTGTTTTGTTTTGTTTTGTTTTTTAATTTATTATTTTTTATTTTTTGCTTTATAACAAATTTAATCAGTTATACATATACATATGTTCCCATATCCCCTCCCTTTTGCGTCTCCGTCCCACCCTCCCTATCCCACCCCTCCAGGCGGTCACAAAGCACCGAGCTGTTCTCCCTGTGCTATGCGGCTGCTTCCCACTAGCTATCTTCCTTACGTTTGGTAGTGTATATATGTCCATGCCGCTCTTTCGCTTTGTCACAGCTTACCCTTCCCCCTCCCCATATCCTCAAGTCCATTCTCTAGTAGGTCTGTGTCTTTATTCCTGTCTTACCCCTAGGTTCTTCATGACATTTTTTTTTCTTAAATTCCACATATATGTGTCAGCATACAGTATTTGTCTTTCTCTTTCTGACTTACTTCACTCTGTATGACAGACTCTAGGTCCATCCACCTCATTACAAATAGCTCAATTTCGTTTCTTTTTATAGCTGAGTAATATTCCATTGTATATATGTGCCACATCTTCTTTATCCATTCATCCGATGATGGACACTTAGGTTGTTTCCATCTCCGGGCTATTGTAAATAGGGCTGCTATGAACTAAAGAACAGTATTCTTATATACTTTGTTATGTGGGCCATTTTAGGCCCACTTTAGATGTCAAAGCATTTAGAATTCAAAGAATGAATTTGTATTACCTCAAGATCTGCATTTTTAGAATTTTTGAATTGCTCAACTATCGGGTCTCAATAAATCCACTGGAAAAATGTTAATTCTGAGATGTCAGAGCAGAACAGGCAGAAGGACCCAGGATTCCAGGCAGAGGGACCCAAATATTCAAAGTCATGGAATAAGAAGCATGATGGGGACCAATCCGTACACTGCAATGAAGGGCTGTCAAGGTGTGGCAGGAGATAAGACAAGAGAGACAGGCGAGAACCAGCTTGTGGAGACTCTCTGGTGCCAAGCTAAGGATTCGAACTCTTTCTGAAAGCAATGCGAATGTTAAGTGGCAAGTGACTTGCATTCACAAGGGTCAGTCTGAGAGCTTTGTGGAGTACAGACTGGATGGGGGCCAGCCCGGGAGCAGGGAAATCAGTCAAGGATGCTATTACCCTAAGTTGGGCAAATGATGAGGAGAGGCTAAACTAAGAGAGGATGAACTGGAAAATCATAAAAGATGTAGAATCTACAACTTCAGGACTGGTTGTCCATGAGAGTGGGATGAATAAGGAGGGGCTAAGGATAACCCCTAGGTTTCTGGCTTGGGAAGCTATATGTTGATGGTGATTTTATTAACTGTAGAATGCAGAAGGAGGAGCAGGTGTAAGAGAAAGATGAGTGGATTGTTCAAACTGAGTTGTTCACTAGAGAGTTGGATATGCATTGGTCTTAAGTAGTAGACTCATTTTGTACTGCCTTCCTAGCCTACATACTCTTCCCTGGAACTTGTACCTCTCCACCAATGCTTGCTTAAAGACTAGGCTTTGGTGGCCGTATTTGTACCCCTACTTCCAACCTATCCCAGCCACAAATGACTGAATGAGGAACACTGTACAACTAACTTCGGAGAGAGGGACATAATTCGTTGGGTGAGCAACAAATAATTAATTGTCTCTCTTTCATAAATTTGAACTAAAAGGTAGATAACAGGAATGACTTAATCTGAAAAATTACATAGGCTTAGGACTTGGATGGCTGTTTTTAGCTGATGAGTAAGCAATCAGAGAAAGTCCATCCATGTAGAGAAACAAGTAAATGGGAGCAGATTCACAAGGAAACCCATAGACAAAGACCTCATGGGTCAGGATAGACTAGTAATGGCTGTCCAGTTCCATATCGATTTCCCATGTAGCTAGGTTTAGTTTGCAGCATATGCTCTTGTATCATATTCTTCCAGTAACCCTCCTGAGTAGTTGGGATTGGTCAGCTGTAAAGGTGAGAAAACTCAAAATAGTAATGGCTTGAAAAAGAAATGTATTTCTCTCACATAAAAGTCAAGAATAAAGCAGCCCAGAACTGATAGGGCAGCATTTTGAAATTGCCAGAGACTCGGATTTCTTCTCTCGCGATACTACATTATCCATGGCCTGTGGCTTCCGCCTCATGGTGTCTGGGATGGCTGCTCAAGGTTCAAGCTGTCTTGTCTGCATTCCAGCCAGTAGAAAGGAAGAGGAAGAGGGCATCTTATGTCCTTGATGCCCTTATGTCCTTGAAGGAACAACCTTCAAGGACATTTCCTAGGCTAGGTGGCACACAATTCCATTTACATCCCATTGGTCAGAACTTAGTCACACAGCTGTATCAAGCTGAAAGCAGGCATCCCTGTGATCAGTCAAAAAAATTAAATGTCTTATTTCTGCAGAAAAAGGGAAGAATACATATTGAAGGACAACTGGCAGCTTCTGCCACCTGCACTTTTATTTGTTCTAACTTCAGTGTGTTTCTTTCCACTTTTTCTAGATACAGCTGGAGCTTAGCAGAGATGGATTATTATTTAATCCTCCTAACAACCGAATGAGGTAGGCATTACTATTATATCCATTCTATTTGGGGGAAAGCAAAGTTTTAAAAAGTTAGATGACTTGTGTTAGTCACACAGCTATAAAGTGATGGAGCCAGGGATTGAACGAAGGTATGTCAGACTCCTTTGCCTGAGCTATTCATCCCCATGATAGTGAGAAGGGCAGAGAGCCAAAGTCAGGGTCCTTAAGAGTGGTGGCATTTGATAGGTCTGTGGAAGAGGAGCCCAGGAAGAACACAGGGAAGGAAAGGCCAGGGAGGTAAGAGTGAAAACAGGAGAAAGTGACATGACATCATAGAACAGAGAAAGGAGTGGGCAGATACTGCACAGAGGTCATATATAAAAAGAGCAGAAACACGTCCAGTTGGATTTGGCATTTTTTAAAATTTAATTTAATTTTTAAAAAATTAACTAATTTATTTAATTTTTGGCCACATGGCTTGTGGTTCCCCGACCAGGGATTTAACCTGGGCCCTCGGCAGTGAGAGCGTAGAGTCCTAACCACTGAACCACCAGGGAATTCCCTGGATTTGGCATTTTGAGCATCGTTGTAAGAGCAGAAGCCAAATACAGTGATTTGAGGAGTGTGGAAGACATGAGAAAGAGGACAATAACTTGAGGGGGATGTGGTGGGGTCAAAGAAGAGTTATTTTTGTATCTTTATTTTCAAGATCAGAGACCTCTTGACCTAAGGGCACAACGTCAATAGAGAGGGAGATAATGAGCAAACAGAAAAGAAAAATCTTCCTTGAGGAAGCAATAGAAGATGGGCTCTAGAACACAGGTAAAGGAATTAGCTTTGGTTAGGAGGATGGAAAGTTCCTCCTGGAGGGAAAGATGAAGGTTAGTGTATTGGTGGTAGCAGAAGGAGCTGCCAGAGTTTTATCATGGCCTTAGTTTTACTAGTGCTATGGGAGACAAGGTTGTCGACCAGCAGAGGGGAGAGGTGAGATTTGGAGTTTGATGGGAGAGGTGGAAATCCTGAATATTTACCGAGTGAAATGGTAGAAGAAGCTGGCAAAGCACATAGAATGACCTATGCAAGTAAAGGAGCTTGGCTCAGGCTGCAGACCCTGGATTTGTAGTGGCTCCAGTCTGCATACTTGTTGCATTTTTCTCTACCAGCAACTCAGCAAACTAAAATAGGCAGAGAAAAGTCAAATGGTCAAACTTTCCCCTGGGTTTGGATTTGCAGGGAAGGTGGGACAAGGAGCTAGATAACTGGGGATATTGGTGAGAGATTGATTGAAATGAACAACAGTTGGGTCCAGGCTTGAGGGGGAAATAAGTGAAACCAAAGAGTTTCTGGTAGTTTGAGAGAGGATGTAAGGGTCCAGGGACTGGAGGGTTCAACTGTTATTATAGAATAAGTATAGTTTAAGAAAGCAACAACTTCATACCCATTACTATGATTATTATTTATATTTTTATGGCAGTTCCTCAAAAAGTTAAACATAGATTTATATATCCAACAATTCCAAAACAACGATCAGGGACTCAAACAGATACTTGTTACACCAGTGTTCATAGCAGTGTTATTCACAATAGTCAACAGGTGGAAACAACCCAAATGTCCATCAACAGATGAATGGATAAACAAAATACATACAATGCCATGTTATTCCACCTTAAAAAGGAAGGAAATTCTGATCCATACTATAAAGTGGATGAAACCTAAAGACATTATGCTAAGGGAAATAAGCCAGAAATAAAAGGACAAATGTGTGATTCCACCTATATGAGGTACCTAGAATAGGCAGATTTATAGCTACAGAAAGTAGAATACAGTGGGAAATGGGGACTCATTGTTTAATGGGTACAAAGTTTATGTTTGGGATAATGAAAAGTTCTGAAAATGGATAGTGGTGATGATTGCACAACAGTGTGAATGTGCTTAATGCCACTGAATTCTACACTTAAGTATGGTTAAAATGGTAAATTTTAAGTTTCATGAATTTACCACACACACAGAAAAGAGCAGAAGGTGGTGGTCAGAGTGGGACATTTGGAGCTGAGGACTGCAGGATTTCAACAGTAGTTTAGGCTATGGTAAGAGCTTGGCTGTAGCCATGGGCATGGATGACTAGGTGGAATGGAGGTTAAAGGTCTCTGGCTTTGGAAGGGTGTTCAGTCTAGGAGCTTGGATGAGTTGGGTATTGACTTGCAGCCTCTACCGCCCTCCTGACCAGCCAAGCCCCCTCTTCCTATATCCCTGCTTACCTTCCGATACCCCAAATATCCCAGAAGCCAAGGATCCAAAGGTATTCTCAGTATCCCCCATCCCCTTCTCCTTTCCACTTCCTCCAGCCTAAGACTCTCCCACTCCACCCCACAACATGGGGGGTGGGGGTTATGCTACTCTCCGGGGGCAAGCAACTCGCAGTATAGGACATGTAATAATTCAAACATTTGTTTTCTAATTATTCACAATCTCATCAGTTTATCACAACTGTGTTTTAACATTTTGATGTGTTTGCTTCCATTCTTTTCCTTCTGTGTCTGGTTTTTACATAGTTGTAATAATACCTTTTCATCTACTTTTTCTTTTTATTATAAGATAAGCATTTTTCTGTATTGCCAAATAGGCCTCATAGAATGTAATGTATTCCTAGTGTCTTGGGTGCTCTGATACCCAGGACTAAAACCACAAGGAACTGAATAGTGCTAAAAAACCTTGTAGGGGGCTTCCCTGGTGGCGCAGTGGTTGAGAGTCTACCTGCCAATGCAGGGGACGCGGGTTCGTGCCCCGGTCCGGGAAGATCCCACATGCCGCGGAGCGGCTGGGCCTGTGAGCCACGGCTGCTGAGCCTGTGCGTCCGGAGCCTGTGCTCCGCAACGGGAGAGGCCAGAACAGTGAGAGGCCCACGTACCGCAAAAAACAAGAACAAGAACAACAACAACAAAAAAAAACCTTGTAAGGAGAAGGGTAAGAGTGCGGACCAGACGATGGGGGTAGAGTGGGGAGGAGCACAAGAAGACTTTCAGCTGTAAGTCATGGGGAGGACACATGGGGGCACAAAGATTCAGATCTGGGTCCCTTTTTTTTTTTTTAATTATCAGATGATATTTAACATTCTGTATATCGTCCACAAAAACTGTTGATGTGAAAAGGATGCGACTCTGGAAAACTTAGCAAGAAAAGATAAAAATAATCAAAATATAGTTTTGCTCTTAAAAAGCAAAACTGAATATAATTATGTAGACTAGCTGCAGTACAATAACAATTGTGCTTATCCCTACAATCTGGGTCAGATTAACTTGGTTAAAAGTTATGTTTGATTGTACCAGCAAGTCTTATTCACAGTTAGTGATTCTAGTAATACAGATATGACTTCATCAATCAGCAGACGTTTATCTCTCCCCCACCATGTAGTGCAAGCTGTTATGTAGCATGACTACTTCCAAGTTAAAAAAAATTAAGACAATATCTATGGCAGGCTTAGATCAAGAAGTTTTAGAAGAGAGTTGAATGACTTAGAAGTCAACAAAAATTATAAGACATATTCTGTGAGCAAAATAGTTCCTTGATAGTACAGAATTAATGGGCTCTCTAGCTTCCAGAGGAGTCCTTTTATTTCTAAATATTCAAAAGAATAGACAGAAACTTCTTTGGAATTTATAACATCGCAAGGGGCCTGTGGAAGATTTTCAGATTATTAAATTGCAAACTTCAGAACTGGGCAGACAGAAAGCTGATTTTTTTTAATGCATATATTTCATGTCATTTCTCATTTTAGAAGATATAATACAACTCTTCAAAGCTTTATTATTTTTTGTATTGCTAGCTATTTCATGTAAGTGCTCATTATAAATGGATAACATAACCATTAATTAATAGGAAAACTATACTTGGTAGAGAGTCTAACTACATATGAGATTTCTTGCATGCTCAGTTTTATATTTACACGTGTGTATACCTACACATATGCTTATCTCTTTTATCAAGGGAAAAGTTCAATTAGAAGACTTACTTCACCATCTTGGGAAAGAAAGGATTGAACTTCTTGCCTTTACAGAAGAACAACTCTACTTTGTCTGGTGCTTGTTACAGCAAAGACAGGCTGAGGACTGCTACCAGAAATCTAGAAGAGCTATCAGGGAAGCACATGGAAGAAATTAAAGAAGTAAGAACTAATATCATAAAGTTTTAAGACAGCTATGGTTTTGGGACTTCCCTGGTGGTCCAGTGGTTAAGACCCCATGTTTCCAGTTCAGGGGGCATGGGCTCAATACCTGGTCAGGAAAGTTCCGCATGCTGCGCACCGCAGCCAAAAAGAAAAGAAAAAAAGATGGCTGTGGTTTTGTTCATTGTCCTTCATTATATTAACATTAAAAACCAACATTTGAATATCACTGTGTAATTTGCAAAGCACCCACATGTACACTTTTTTTTAATGAAATATGTCAACAAGCTGTATTGGTTTCCAATAGAGTACATGTACAGGACATTGCCCAGAGATGACTAGTTGAATATCCAAATAGGTCCGCTCAAGGTGCTTTCATTATCTTGGTAAATTCATCCTTGTCTCAATAACCAACCCTCTAGCTGACTCTCCTCCTAGTAGGCTTAGAAACCTGATTAGTCAGTGTACTGTGAATGGATCTGCTTCTCAAAGGTGACCTTGTATTGACCAAACACAGAGAAGTTTGTAGAAAAATAGATACCAGCTTTTTAGTTGACAGTAAGAAATATAACTGCCAAAGGAACCAGACACATATATCCTGTGACTGATGCCTTTTTTCCCTACAGGCACACTACATAGGAAGCCAAATTTTAATCAAATGTCTACTTGCTGAACAAATGATTCTAATTTTTTAGAGCACTAGCTAAGATAGCCAGATTTACACCATAAAGCTATCCATACCTGCCCTTATTTCTGGACCTGTTATATCCTAGAACCAAGGTACCTAGCCCTTAGATGAGCAGATAATGGCACCTTTTGACTCTTTAATCACTCTTTCTGATGTGTCCAGTACTGATCAACCTACTTTCTTACATATAAGCTACTTTCTTTAAATGAGTTAATAACATTTTCTCAGGTTGCTTGCAGATCATTGTGTTGTGTTTTGACAGCTCAGCTCAGCTAACTTGCTGATTTTTAAGTTTAACTCTTAGAGGGCAGTTTGATTTCCAAACTCTTAAAGAAGAGTACAACTCCTTTAGAACAAAAGCAGGGTAGCATAGTAGACCGTGAACTTTAACATTAGGCAGTTGGGGGTGAAAAATTGCCTTTGGCACTGACTCACTGTGTAACCTTGGGCAAGTTACTCAACTTCTTTGAGCTTGAAATTTCTCTTCCGTAAGTTGGAGATGATAACAGCTCCTTCAAAAGGATTTGTGAGGTTTACACATATTAACGTGTAGAAAACGTTTCACATACGTACTTGGCACCCAGCAAGTATTCAATAAATTATAACTGTTATTATTAGAAATAAGTAGTATTGTTCCTGCCATTTTAAAGAGGAGGAAACTGAAGCATACCAGGGAGTGATAAAGTTGGACTGCGGTTCTGTGTTCCTTCTACTATATCATTTAGCTTTTTGTTCATATTCTGAGCAGTTGTCCCTGAAAAAGGCTTCAACACAATTCAGCAAAATGCAGTTATTTTGGTAGTCTCCTTCTAAGTAATTTGGAATAGTAAGAGCTCAGGCTCTGACTCTGGCCCACCTCAGTGTGAAGTCCTCCCTTTCCTCTTCGCTTGACAACGCAAGTCCGTCAGCCTCTCTCAGCCGCCTATAAAGTGGGAGATAACAGTGTCATAGGGTTGTGGTGAAAACTCAATATTTGATGTCCTTAACATAGTACCTGGAGCATATAGTTAGCTTTCAATCTATTATTATTAGCCACATAAAAGTGCCTTTTGTGAAGCTGTCATATTAATCAGAAACTATTTTTAAAGAACACCCAATAGTTTATTTTAATACAAGCTCCTATTAGCATTTAAGACATCTTAATCATGCGTTTTGCTTAAGATATAAAATACTGTGTAGATACTTCTCTGTTCCTAAGTATCATGACCATATTTCCTAAACCATAGATAAGGAGACTTGATTTGAAACCTGATTTGTTAATGGAAAAAAATATCAGCGATTGTGACTGTCCCAGAAATTTGTGGTGATGTGTCATCCTATCTATGGGAAACAGTGGCTGATAACATATGACAGCTGGAAGGAAGTTTAGGGAGAGAGACCCACACTTAAGCAAAGTTGAATTTTCTGTTTATTACTTAGATTATAAACATTGATAGTATGGTGATCTCTTAATGGCTCTTTCACTTCATAGACTTGTAAGAAAATGTATTATTTTCTTCTCAGGTAGAAAATTATGCAAACTGTGTCTGTAACTTACCAGAGGAAAAGGAAGCATTTTCTCATGGTTACGAAAAGGAAATCAAGCAGTCTAGACATGAGTTTAAAGGGCTCCAACTCAAACCGGGTAATTTTTCCTTTTGTAAACATGTAAATTTTAATTTTTTCCCTAATTCTAATAATTAGCATGAGACAATTACAGAAAATTTGGGAAATATGTAAAAGTAGAAGGAAGGAAAAAAATTACTACATATCCTCCACCTCAAGAAAAGTACTTGTAGGGCTTCCCTGGTGGCGCAGTGGTTAAGAATCCGCCTGCCAATGCAGGGGACACGGGTTCGAGCCCTGGTCCAGGAAGATCCCACATGCCACGGAGCGACTAAGCCTGTGCACCACAACTACTGAGCCTGTGCTCTAGAGCCCGCGAGCCACAATTAACGGAAGCTCACGTGCCTAGAGTCCGTGCTCTGCAACAAGAGAAGCCACCACAATGAGAAGCCCGTGCACCACAACGAAGAATAGCCCCCGCTCTCGGCAGCTAGAGAAAGCCTGTGTGCAGCAACCAAGACCCAACACAGCCATAAATAAATAAACAAATAAATTTATAAAAAAGAAAGAAAAGTACTTGTAATGTTTTAGGTGTATTTTCTGCCTGTCTTTTTAAGGTATGCATTCTGAAATATTCTCAAATGTGTGTGAGAGATTACAGAGTGGTGATTTTCTTTAATGTCGATTACAGCACTTACCACACTATGTCCTAACTACCTGTGTCAGCTCTTTTGGGGCAGAGATCTCATTCTAGTCTTCCTCGTTTCTGTGTTTTTGACAGCACCGGTCTCGTAAAGTACCTAGCATGTTAAGGGCTCAGGAAATGTTTATTAAGTGCTCCAAAACTACAAGGGAAAATACAGATAGGACCCCTTTAGAATACTGTATTTGTTTAACTCCATAAATTAGATATTATTATGATATATGGTCAATGATTATTTACATTTGCCACACATTTATGATTTTCTTTGCTCAGCATTTTTCCTTGCATCTCAGATAACCCATTTGGGATCATTTTCCCTTTTTCATTTTAGAACTTCCTTTCATAATGGTCTGTTGATGGAAGGTTTTACTGTATTTTGAATCTCAGATGCAGAGAAAATTGAGCTAATCACAGGACATAATTCATATGTACTACACTCGGGTTTCATTTTTTTCCCCTTTTTTGTTATCCATTGGATAATTGAGTTTTCTTCTTCTGGTTTAAATGCTTGCATTCTAGTTTTGTTCATATGGTGGTTGCATTTTAAGAGTTTTAAACATTTCTTCTGACATTTTTACTTATTCTCGGCAGCAGGGTTGTTCAGGGCTCTAATCTGCCATACTGTAAGAAGCAGAAGCTACTCTATGCCCTGCTCCTAACGTAAATTAGCTCATGAAGGATTGGGAAGTAGGGGAGTGATGTCACTATAATGTGGAAGTTCACATGTAATTTTCCCCAGCGTGTTAATGTTTTGGGCCCACCAGCAAGCCTTGGAGTTTATACCTAAAGCCCGTTCATCCCATGTTCCTCTTCTGGGCTGTTTGGCCACATGTTTTGTCCTGGAAGTGCTTATTGCAAAGATATTTCTAATCTTTTGCATTTTGCCTTTGTTTCCAACTCTGCAGACTCAGCTCCTTCGTTAGCTCACCTTTACAGTAAACCTGATTTTTTAAAAGAAGACAGAGTCCTATATTTGCTATAGTATTCCTCTATTTTTTTAGGAATTTGACACATCTGTTTAAATCTACCAGTATAATATTAGAATTGTCAGTGTTTTTTATAGCACTCTAGCTACACAATGACAAAGGTTTTGAGTGCCCTATGCCAACCTTTTTTCCATAAGCTCCATTATTTTTAGAGAGCAGTTTTGCGAAATACAAGTTTACTTGTTTGTTTTAGGAACACATACCTCAATCACATCAGAAATGCTTCTATAATTAAAGGATGTCTTTTGAAGGTGGAGCTAACATGATTTGGTAATGGATTTCATGTTGGGTGGGAGAAAAGGAGAGAAATCACTGGTGACCCAAAGCTTTTTGGCCTGAGCAGTTGAAATATTGGAGTTCCTAACTACTCAGATGGGGGATACCATGGGAGGTCCTATTTGGGGAAGACAGTAAAGAGTTTGCTTTTGGACATCTGCATTGGATGTGAATATTAGACATCCAAGTGGAAAGGTCAAGTAGGCAATTTTGTATATGTTTGGAACGCATTGTGAACTAGAGATGTAAATTTGGGAGTCATCAGCATATAGCAAATACTTGAAGCCTTAGGACTGTAGGAGATAACCTAGGGAGTAAAAAGAAGAAGATTCAGAGCTGGGCCCTAGGTCATTCCAGTGTTTAGAGGTTGGAAAGGTAAGAAATCAGCAAAGGAGTCTGAGAAGGAGTGGCATGAAAGGTAGCAGGAAACCTAGCAGAGTGTGGTGTCCCATAAGAGAAATGATGAAAATGTTTTAAGAAAAGGAAGGGAACAAATACCATTGATAGGCTATGTGGAGTGAGGACAGGTAATTGACCATTGGATTTGGTCACATGGGGGTCATTGTGACTTTGAGGAGAGCTGTTTCTGTGGAGTGGTGGATATGAAAGCCATTGGAGTGAATTCAGGAAAGAATGGTAGGAGAAGGGGAGGGGACATAGCTGTGGTTGATCCTTTCTTTTTTTTTTTTTTTTTTTGATCCTTTCTTGAAGTTGTGCTGCAAAGAGGAATGAAGAAATGGTGGAGGAGCTGGAGGGTGTTATGAGTTTGAAGGAAAACTTTTGTAGTTTTCATCACTGTTGTTTTTAATGGGAGATGTTATACCATGTCTCTAAAATGATTAGTTGGGAAGAAAGCTCCATGAGGCAATAGAGATAAGAGTCAGCTGCAGTTTTATCTTTGAGAGGAGAGGGAATGGGATCCAGTGTACAAAGGGGGGAGGGGGGCGGGGGTGGCGCTGGCCTTAGGAGCCAAGGGTAGTTTGTTACATCTCACAAGAGGGAAGAGTATGGGGGAGCTGGCAGATTTGGTAGGGGAGCTTGTGGAAGCTCTCTTCAGAGTGCTTCTCTTTTCTCGGTGAAATAAGTAGGGTATTCGGGCTTCCCTGGTGGCGCACTGGTTGAGAGTCCGTCTGCCGATGCAGGGGACACGGGTTCGTGCCCTGGTCTGGGAAGATCCCACATGCCACGGAGCGGCTGGGCTCGTGAGCCATGGCCACTGAGCCTGCACGTCCAGAGCCTGTGCTCTGCAACGGGAGAGGCCACAACAGTGAGAGGCCCGCGTACCGAAAAAAAAAAAAAAAAAAAAAAGAAGTAGAGTATTCAGGTGAGAGTGAGGATGGGGAAAGAGGTATTAGAGATATGATGAGGGAGAGGGATGAAACAAGCAGGGGGATGTAGGAGGATTACTGGGCAGCAGTAAGGGCTCACTTGAGGTTAGTAGTCGTGAGTTTGAAATGAAACCAGTCAGCATTACCTGTGCAGTTTTCTGTAGCCACATCCAGCTTCTGGAGTGTGCTGGCGAAGAGCTGGATTTAAACAGGTTGGAGTTTTGTCACCAAGTATAATGGAAGGAAAGAGGGTCAAGAGAGTTGTGAATGTTTTCAAGGGAGTGATTGTAATGATGGACTATAGAATCTAAGCTGGGTAAGTGAGAACAGGAATGGGATAAGGAACACTGAAAAGTGTTTAAAGTCAATGGATGATAGTTTCCAGTATGGTCAAAAATTATTGAAATTGAGCTGCTAGTACATAAGAAGGGATGATTGGAGGATAAGATGTTTGAAATTGAAGCTAGGGAGAAGTTACAGAAACTATAGAGGCTAATGACCAGGTGTAGGGAATTACTGTGGAGTAGGTGGCTGAGTGGGGTAGAGGACTAGATCTTTGGAAGTTAGCTGGTAAAGGAACTGAAACCCAGGGGACTGGAATAATCATCTACCTGAATGTTGAAATCATCGAGAATTTTGGCAGGATTAGTTGAGTGACTGTGGCCAAGTTTCTTGGTTTTTGGTGCCTGAGCCCTCATTTCTTAAAAAGGAAAAATCATGGTTCCTACCTCACTGGGTTGTTGTAAAGATTAAATAAGATAGATTTATCTCAAATGCTTAGTACAATACCTGCCACATAGTAAGCACTCACTAAAACAACAATACACTTTAAAGTTATGCAAGAACAAATTTTAAACTTCTGCAAATAGTAAGAAAATCTACTGCTTTTGAGAACCTTTTCCCACTACTTTTTAGTTATTTGCCTGCATTTCTTTTAACAATTTTGTTTCTGGTGTTTCTTCCTAACAGAAGTGCAAATAAAGGAGGTCGAAATGTTGTATCAAGAAGGCTTGTCTGAAATAGCTCTGAGCAGCCCTAGTGAACAGATTGCACTCATGGAAAGAAGTACATTCTTGAGGAAACTGGAACGAGGGGATCCCAAACCAGAATCACAAAGATGTCTGAGCAGTAACCTACAGAAAGAATTTCCCCAGGTATTCAAAATTAACTGGGTAATTGAGTAAGAGACAGGCTAGTTGAAAAATGCATTTGTTCATTTACCCATTCATACATTAAACTATCAGGAAGCCAGTTTTGATAGCACTTAAGAATATAGGCTTTGGGTTTAAATGGACCTCCTCTACCACTTGTTAGCAGTATGTCCTTGAACAAGTTGCTTAACTTTTGTGAGCCTCAATTTCCTCATCTATAAAATCTGGGAGCAACTGAACTACTCCACAAGGTGACCACGAAAATGAAATAATATACGTAAAGCTCTAGAATAGTACCTCACATGTTAATTAGCATTATTGTTATTATTTATTGAGAACTTACCATGTGCCAGGCTTTGTGCTAGTGGATGTAGGAACAAGGTCAAATTAGAAATAATTTGGACTTGCAAGGAACTTACAAGCTAATGAAGGAAAGAAATAAACCAGTGGTTATAATTCAGTGTGGAAAGCTCTGTGATAAAATGAAAACTCAGGGGAGGGGCTGAGTCAGGATGGGTAGAAAAGGCTTCCAGCAGAGGTAATGTTGAGTACCATTTTGAAAGCTGAGTAAGTGTTAGCTGGATGAAGAAGGTGGGAAAGGCATTTTTGTCAGAGGAAACAATGTATAATACATACTGGTTCATGTGAGTCAATGCTGAGAAATGTGCCTGGAGATATTTTCAGAAACCACTTCATGGTGAGACTCATATGCTAAGCTAGAGAGTTTGGAATCAGCACCCAGCAGTGTTCCTGGAGCACACTGGAGGCATAAAAATATTTTGAATGTACAAATGACTAACTGTTATAGATGGTCTGGAGAGTCACTAAATGATTTTAAGAGGAGAGTAACATGATCTGATTTGTGTTTTAGAAAAATCACTCTGGTCACAGTAGAGGGGTGGATTGGATAGGGACCAGATTGGAATCCGGGATTTCAGGGGATGTTAACTAATAATTAATTAAAGAATGAGAACCAAAAACAAGGCTCAGAGTGTAATACAGAAGGGAAGAAGGAGTTATGAAGGAGATGGAATCTATAAAACAAATTGGACACTGTGGAGGTGAAGTCTGGGATGACCCTAAGGCTATCTACCCAGTCACTACTAAGTCATAGTTTTACCACTAATGGACAGAAAGAATTAAAACAGATACTACAAAGGGTTTTTGTTATTATAAAATGTAATTCATAAAATATCTGTCATATTCCCAGTTATATTTTGTTTAAGCTAATGTTGTAATTTACCTGAGCATAAAGTAATCAGTAGAGTCACTTTTTTGTAGAAATTGACAAGCCGATTCAAAAATTGATAAGGAAATGCAAAGGAACTAGAATAGCCAAAACAACTTTGAAAAAGAAGAACTAGTTGGAAGATACACACTTCCTGCTTTCAAGACTTACCACAAAACTGCAGTAATCAAGAAAGTGCAGTATTGGTATAAAGGCAGATATATAGATCAATGGAACAGAATAAGGAGTCTAGAAATAGACCCACACCTACATGGTAAATTGATTTTCAACACAGGTGCCAAGGTAATTTAATGGGGAAAAGATACACTTTTCAACAAACAATGCTGGCACAATTGGATAGACATATGCAAAAAAACAAAAAACAAAAACAAAACCCTCAACTCTATTGAGGTTCCCTTCCCCACTGGTAAAGGAGGGAGTCCCTACCCTAAATACTATGAGATAGCCAAATACATGACACCCAACATTGAACAGAGATGTGATTGATAGTTTATTAGTCAGATAGACTCACAGGCCAGGGAGGACACTGCCTGTCATGCAGGGCCACAGGGGTTATACTCAGGAATGGAGTGAACCCATAGGGGCCATGGGAGACAGACTTTGTATTACCAATAGGATGAGGTGCCCCCTAGTTCTCATGGGAGGATATGACTGGTTTGTTTAAAAAATTCCATGGGTTGACAGTTAAATGGCAGCCATTAGGCTGAGGACTGGATAAAATATAGCTGTTCTGACTGATAAGGGCACTAGCTGTGTTGAGAATCTTTCCCGTTGGATAGGGGCATATCTGGCAAAAGCAGGGGAATTCATGCTTAGGCTTTTGGTGCACTGTGAGTTACAAGGGTGTCAAGGTAACACATGAAATTTTAGGCCTTACAATACATTTATCCTATATCATATACAAAAATTAACTCAAAATAGTTCATAGATCATGTAGGGGATAAAATTTACAGAAGAAAATCTTAGTGACCTTGGGTTTGGCAAGATTTTTATAAGACAGGAAAAGAAAAAAATTGGACTTCATAAAAGTTCAGAACATTTGCTCTTCAAAAGACAAAAATAAAAGAGCAAGCCACAGACAGGGAGATAATTTTTTTAAAAATATATCCAACAAAAGCTTTGTATCTAAATATATAAATAAATCTTAAAACTCAATAATAATAACACATTTAACCTAACTAAAAACTGGTCAAAAGACTTAAAAAGTGACTGCACTGAAGAACATATACAAATGGTAAATAAACACATGAAAAGATGCTTAACTTCATTTATTATTAGGAAAACACAGAAATTACAATGAAGTAATTTATTATGAGGTAACTATTAATGTATCAATGAATGGCTAAAATTTAAGACTAACCATATCAAGTGTTGGTGACAATGTGGAGCAACTGGAATTCCCTTATCCTACTGATGGGAATATAAAATGATACAGCCACTTTTGGAAACTAGTTTAGCATTGACTTAAAAAGTCAAACATATACTTATCACATAACCCTGCCATTCCACTCCTAGGAATATACCCAAGAGAAATGAAAGAATGTGCCCACATAAAGACATACATGTTACAGCAACTTTAATTGTAGTAGCCCTAAACTAGAATCAACTCAAATGTTCATCAAAAGGTAAATGTATAGGGGCTTCCCTGGTGGCGCGGTGGTTGAGAGTCCGCCTGCCAATGCAGGGGACGCGGGTTCGTGCCCCGGTCTGGGAGGATCCCACGTGCCGCAGAGCGGCTGGGCCCGTGAGCCATGGCCGCTGAGTCGGCGCGTCCGGGGCCTGTGCTCCGCAACGGGAGAGGCCGCGGCAGTGAGAGGCCCACGTAGTGCAGGAAAAAAAAAAAAAAAAAAGGTAAATGTATAGATCCATAAAATGGAATATTACTTGGTAATAAAAAAGAATAAATATACAACAAAACAGATAAATTTCAAAATAATAATCTAAGTGAAATAAGCCAGACCAAAAAGAGTACATAGTCTATGATTCCATTTGTAAAAAATAGTAGAAAATGCAAACTAATATATAGTAACAGAAACAGATCAGTTGTTGCCTGGGGACAGTGTTAGGGGAGGAATGAATTATAAAGAAATGTAGGAAACTTTTAAGGGTGATGAATATTTTCATTATCTTTATTGTGGTATTGGTTTCATGGATGGATACATGTAAAAAAATATGTACACTGTAAATATGTGCAGTTATTATATATCAGTTATACCTTTAAAAAGATTTTTTAAAAGATTTTTCAAAGATCTTATTATGAAATATAACTTGTTAAAATTTCATTGCCTCCCTAGGTGTGTGTGTGTGTATATATATATATATATTTTTTTTTTAATTAATTTATTTATTTATTATTTTTGGCTGAGTTGGGTCTTCATCGCTGCATGTGGGCTTTCTCTAGTTGTGGCGAGTGGGGGCTACTCTTCATTGTGGTGTGCGGGCTTCTCATTGCAGTGGCTTCTCTTGTTAAGGAGCACAGGCTCTAGGGGCATGGGCTTCAGTAGTTGTGGCACATGGGCTTCATTGCTCTGCAGCATGTGGGATCTCCCTGGACCAGGCCTCGAACCTGTGTCCCCTGCATTGGCAGGCATATTCTTAGCCACTGTGCCACCAGGGAAGTCCCCGTAGGTATATTTTAATAGGCCAATACTGAATCAACCTGTGCATAAAGTAGGCAAGAGAGTCATTCCAACCAAAGTGAGGCCACGTAAAGTGACACGGAAGTTGAAGAATTTTGCAAGGCCTCATCTATACACTAATTACATTTTACCTAACATTTGTTTTTTGGGGTTTTCTGACTTAATACAGGCACATAGTAGAAACAGATTCAAGCAGTATAAAATTGAATGAAAAATGAGTTTTCTCACCCCAAATCCTCAGTTCCATACTCCTAAACTACCACTGCTGACAATTTTTTATTTATCTTTCCAGAAAATTTTCATCCTCTTAAAATACAAATTATGTTCCATTGTGCATATTGTTTTCACTTTCTGTATTAGTGTATATAGATTTGCCTTAGTCTGTTTGACAACATATATTCTTTTGAATGGATGTATCAAAATTTATTTAATTTCTTTATTGTTGCATGGGGCAGAGGACAAAGGGATGACATTTAATGCCAAGAATAATCAAAGATTTAAAAAAACACATTTTATTATGGAATATAGCAGCATATATGCAGAAAAATGATAAAACTTAAAAAATACAGTTTGACAAATAGTTATGGAACAAACACCCATGTAACCACTGGTCCTGTGAGGAATACAACATTGCCAAATTCCTAGAAGCTTCCTTTTCTGATCACAACCCCCTTCCTCCCCACAAAGGTGTGCATCCCTAAATAATATATATAGTAGTTTAGTTTTGTCTGTTTTTGAACATTACATACAAGGAATCAACTTTGGGAATTGCTTTTTTGTAAAACATTATGTTTGTATTATTTATTTTTAATTAGCTTGTCATTACTATGTATCATTCCATTGTGTGAATATATGGCATGAGACTATCCATTCTAAGTTGTTTTGGGTTGTTTCCAATTTATATCTATTATGAATGTAATATAATCTGTCAGTTATGCTGCTATGAATATTCTTATATATGTGCATGCACTTGTGTAGGGTATATACCTAGGAGTAGATTTAGGGAGTTATAGAGTATGTAGATCTTCAGCTTTACCAGATAATGTCAAACTGTCTCCTTAAGTAGTGGTACCAGTTTATACTGGCACTAGTAAATAGTGTATGAGAGTGCTTTTGTTCCTCATCAACACTTGATGTTGTCAGACTTTTAAATTTTTGCTAAACTACTGGGTGCATAATGATATCTCATGTTGGTTTTAATTAGCATTTCCCTGATTACTAGTGAACTTAATATGATTATCTGTCATTTGGATTTCCCATTTTATTAGTGTTTATTCAGGTCTTTTGTCCATTTAAAAACTGAGTTGTCTTTTTCTTACTGATTTATAGGAATTCCCTATGTTCTGGTTTCAAGTCTTTTATTGATTATGTGTATCACAAATACTTTTTTCCCACTTTGTGGTTTGTCTTTTTAATTTTCTTAATAGTGTCTTTTAATGAATGGAAGTTCTTAAATTTAATGTAGTTCAATTTATCAATCATTTGTCTTATGGTTAGTGTTTTTCTGTCTTGTTTAAGAAATCCTTGCTTTCTGGGATTTTCATTTTTGCTTTTATTGAATCTATAAATCAATTTAAGAGGAATTGACTATCTTAAATTATTGATATCATTTGTGATCATGGACTATCTCTCCATTTATTTTTTAATGTATATAAATAAAGTTTTATAATTTTCCCTACAAAATCTTGCACTTTTTAAAATATTTATTGCTAGGTACTTCATATTTTTGGGTGCTATTAATAGTAAATGCTATATTTATTAAGAATTTAATTTTCTAATGATTGCTAGTATTAAAAGTATAATTATTTTTATATATTGACTATACCTACCAATGTTGCTAAAATTTCTCATTTATCTTAATAATTTATTTGAAGATTTAAAATTTTTTCTACCTGTACAGTCCTATCTGGGAATAATGATACTTTTGTTTCTTCCTTTCCAATTTGATTCCTTTTAATTCTTTTATTTACCTTACTATACTGGCTAGGATCTCTAGTATTTTCTTGAATAGGAGACATACTTGTCTAGTTAATGATATTAGAGAAAAAGTATTCAGTGGTATGATGTTTGATTAAGAGTTTTTTTTTTTAATGATACCCTTTGTCAGGTTAAGAAAGTTCTCTTTTATTCCTAGTTTGTTAAGAGCTTTTATTAGGAATTAATGTTGAGTTTATAAAATGTTTTTTCTATACCCATTGAGATAATAAAGTAATTTAGAAACTTCATCTGTTAATGTGAGAATTTCATTGATTAATTTTTCTAATGTTAAACCTATCTTGCGTTCCTGGGATAAATCCAACTTGTTCATGATTTGTTATCCTTTCTAAATATTATAGATTAGTTTGATAAAATTTCGTTTACGTTTTTGCATCTATGTTTATGAGTGAGGTTGCCCTGTGATTTTTCTTTTTGTATTATCGTTGTCAGGCTTTAATATCAAGGTCTGGCTAGCCAGTGTTAGCCAACCTTTTTTTCATTATTGCCTCCATAATGACACTTTTTAAAGTTTCTTTTGTTTTGTTTGTTTGTTTAATTTATTTTATTTTTGGCTGTGTTGGGTCTTCGTTGCTGTGCTTGGGCTTTTCTCTAGTTGTGGTGAGCGGGGGCTACTCTTCGTTGCAGTGCACAGGCTTCTCATTGCAGTGGCTTCTCTTGTTGCGAAGCACGGGCTCTAGGCTCACAGACTCAGTAGTTGTGGCTTGTGGGCTCTAGAGAGCAGGCTCAGTAGTTGTGGTGCACGGGCTTAGTTGCTCCACAGCATGTGGGATCTTCCCAGACCAGGGCTCGAACCTGTGTCCCCTGAATTGGCAGGCGGATTCTTAACCACTACGCCACCAGAGAAACCCAATAATGGCACTTCTTAGGTAATTTTTTCTATCACTCTCCCATGAAATTTTAATGGCACTGATATAAAGTAATTCTATTTTTGTACTGTAGGCATCTGCACTTTGTACTTGAAAGGGTAAGATTTTTCTCCCCCTAAAAATCAGTTTGCACTCCCTTGGGGGCAATATTGTCTCATTGAGAATGCATGGTCTCATCTCATAAAATAGATTGGACTGTGCTCCCTCTTTTTTTACGTGATTATTTTTTTAAATTTAAATGACATTTTTATTCATGAAGCTGATTGATGTAATTTTCATTCACCTCTTAATATTAACTTAGGAGAAATTTGAACAAACTCACCATCCTCTGCAAAGGGAACATCAGAAACATCAAGAACTTGTGCATCAGTCTAAAAAAAGTCTGAGTGAGGTAAGAAAAAATTATAATCTTTTACTTAATAACAGTAGTTAGTTACAAGTTAGCTTTTACCTTGGAAGTATTTTGTTTGAATATATTAAAATGTACAAATCCATGCCAAAAGATATCAGTTGTGCATAAGAGTATTATAAACACATCACAAAAATTTGGGAAGAAGAAAAAAGTCAATCACCCATTTAACACAATAGCTGATTTTTATTGAATGTATCAAAACTTAAACAATCGATGTGTGTTATGTCCTTTGAAAAATCACCTTGGGACAATACACACTTCTTCCCAAACACGTTTGGAGCTTCTTTTGGGGCGGAGTCCTTTAGACTGTATGGCACATTATTTTACATATAATTAATTCTGTTTGTGGAAATTATTTTTTGATCTGGGGAAATGTTATTAAGAGCTACATCCACTGAATAAAGCATATACAGAGAATTTAACAATGGGAAGTAACCCAAGATAAATATATATGGATGAGGGCTTCCCTGGTGGCGCAGTGGTTGAGAGTCCGCCTGCCGATGCAGGAGACACGGGTTCGTGCCCCGGTCCGGGAAGATCCCACATGCTGCGGAGCGGCTGGGCCCGTGAGCCATGGCCGCTGAGCCTGCACATCTGGAGCCTGTGCTCCGCAACGGGAGAGGCCACAACAATGAGAGGCCCGTGTATGGCAAAAGCAACAACAACAACAACAAAATATATATATATATGGATGAAACTGTATATCCATCATAGTATTATTTTCAATAGCAAAAATTGGAAACTACCAAAATGTTGAAATGATTATATAAATTATCTGCACCCACTGGAACATTGTATAGCCTTTAAAAATAATCATTACAAAATCTGTACAGCAATATAGAAAAATGTTCCTCATATAATGTTAAATGAAAAAGCCAGACAGAAACGTGTATATAGATTGGTATTATGACTATGTAAAAAATGTACGTAAGTAAAAAATACTGCAAGGAAATATACCAGTAAGCTAAAAATAGTTTTGTTATGTAGATGGTATTGGTTATTTTCTTATTTTTTAGAAAAATTTTTGTAATGATTATATTCATATAAAATAAATACATGTCTTGGGGATCAAAAGCAAAATATCATTGAGGTTGAATTTCTTACTTAGTTTTTAAAATGCTTGGAAAATAATTATAGGAAAGGAGCTCTAAACATGATTTGAGCCTTAATTGTGTACGTACCTTGAAATTAAATGAAATACCTTATGTAAAGGCATAAGTATTTAATCACCATATAAATGAGGAGTATTTTCACTCTCTTTGGCCAGATGATAATTTTTATGATTAAATTTCTATTATATAACCATAATCTCTTAGATATGTTAGGTTTGAACCTTGTGAAATTGCATGTTTATAGATTAAAAACAATCAAATATCACCAGTTTTCTATGGTTCAACCTAATAAAAGAAGTGCACATAAATATTCTGTTTGCTACTCTTCTTTATTGGCTTTCAAACATTTATAGGTAATAGCACGATGTCATAAGGGTATATTTACTTTTTGGTGTACTACTAACAATGGTTTTATTTCAGTCCCATGATGAAGACCCAGAAAAAGGTAAAATATCACAAAACTGCAGAGAGAGAGATATGGAACAAGTAACGAGGAGGTTAGGGATGGCCCATGAAGAGATCCGAAGGCTCACTGATGAACTGCAAGGGAAGGAGAAAGAACAGAGTAAATTAGGTAAGCTGTGGTTACAGATGAACATGTCTAACAATGTTTTAAGTGTAATGATCCTACTCAGGTTGGAACACGAGAGCACTGAGAAAAAAAATCTTTTAAGATAAACACATAAAAGTCTGACATACAGCCTCATTTTCTACAGTGTCCAGAAATTTTTATTGAAGCATAGCATAACATACCTACCAAAAAGTGTACAACTACAACATTTACACTACCCAGTGCAAGAAATTTCCAGCACTCTGGAAGCCTTGTTTCTTCTTCCTATGTCTACATATTTTCTCCTCCCCAAAAATAATGACTATCCTAACTTTTAAGGTTATTTCTGAGTTTTGACTACAGGGAGTATGCATCCTTTAGTTTGTTTCTTTTGTTCAATCTTATGTTTGTGAGATTCATTTATGTTGTTGCATGTAGCAGTAGTTTGTTCACTTTTGTTGTTTGTACTCTAGTATTCCATTGAATAAGCCTACTCAATGTATTCTATTTATCCATTCTACTGATGATGGACATTTATGTTGTTTCCAGTTGTGCTCTATTATGAATTGTGCTGCTATGAATATTCTTGTGCTTATCTGTACATCTCTGATCATGACATTCCTAAGAGTAGAATTATTAGATCAAAGGGTTACGGGTTTGTTCTACTTTGGTAGATACTGCCATACTCTCTTCCAAATAGTTGTATTAATTTAAGATCTTCTAGGTTGTATATGAGATTTTGGTTGCTTCACATTCTTTGTCAATACTCAGTATTGTCAGTCTTATTAATTTTACCTTTTCTGATGAGTATGTACTAGTATTTAATTGTGGCTTTACTTTGCATTTCCCTGACAGCTAATGATGTTGAAAATCCTTTAATATGTTTGTTGTTATTATTGCTCATTTAGATATACTGTTTTGTGAAGTTCCTGCTCAAGTCTTGCACATATTTTTCTATTGGGTTGTATCTTTATGTTTTGTAGGAGTTTATTAATTTGTAGGCATTTTCTGTATATTCTGGATATGAGCCTTTTGTTGGATATAAATGTCATGTTAAGTTTTTTTGCCATATAGAAATGCTAATATTTATCAAGTCAGATTTAACCAAGTTATTCTTTATGGCTTCTGGGTTTTCACGTGTAAAGCCTTTTCTGTATCACTACAAGGTTATTGAAAATGTTCTCCTCTGGTGTTTTTTTTTTCTTTTAGTGCATTTATGGATTTATTATTTATGTTTCAATCTTTGCTTTATCTATAATTTATTTTAGTATGAAGTTTAAATTTTTAAAATGACTTCCTCTCTATATAATTTGCAATAATTAAAGAAATTAGACTGATTCTTTTTCATGCAGTATGTATGTTACTTTAGGATCATTTCTTAAAATGTTAAATGTATAAAACAGTAATGATCCTGCCAAATTGATTGTGGAATTAAAAACAAAGAATATCAGGAGGGTTGAGATTTTGTGAAGAATGCATTTTAAACAGTGAACACAAATGACCTTTTCAGAATGATGGAAAATTGGGCTAACGGGTACACAATTGCATATATTTGTCAAAATTCATCAGATTACTTAAAAGCATTAATTTTACTGTATGCAAAGTATATCTCAATAAACCCAATTAGAAAAAAAAAGAAATTTGGCCACGTGAGTCTGATGAGAAGCAGTCTGCTACTTGTAGTACAGAAGGAGAAAGGAAAAAGCAGGAGCCCTGTTATGTTTAGTTACATTTGGATGCAGCAGAACACAATCACATAGCACCCTGTTCCGTCAGCACTTGGTTGCTCTGGTGGATCCTAAACTATTAATTGAAAACTGTCTGCACAGTGAGTATCCCCAGGGGACCGCTGGGAAGCTGAGTTAGCAAGTCCTTTTAAAATATCATATGTAGTGTCAGTGTGGGTCTTACGTGTTACTTCTTGAATCATCCATCAATTTATAGCCAGAATCTATCCCTAGGTATATGTGTTACATGATAGTGTTTCCCAAGTATTAGCCTATTTCTTTCAACAAACTGACTCTTTTAAATGAAGGACTTTATTTTAGTTTATTTTCTAGCTCTCTTTATATCACACCCAAAAATTTGTATGGGAATGAAAAATTTTGGCCAATAATAAAAATAGTTTTCAATAATAAAAAAGAATACATGCCAAATATTTATTTATTCTTCAATAAATAAATTACAAGAAAAAGATGAATTTTTAAAGGTTTGAAGGAATTATTAACCAAATATAATGTGTGGCCTTTACTGGATTCTGATTCAAACAGGTTTTTTAACATTTATGAAACAGTTGGAAGTTTGAATGCTAATTGGCTATTTGTATTAAGGAATTCTTGTTAAATTTCCTTAATCACACATAATGGTATTGAGTTTATATTTTAAAAGAGTCCTTATCTTTTAGAGGTACATAGTGAAATATTTATAGATGAATGATATGATGTCTGGGAGATGCTTCAAAATACAGGCCCCTACCTCACACCTACACAAAAATTAACTAAGTGGACCACAGAACTAAATGTAAGAGTTAAAATTATAAAATGCTTAGAAGAAAACACAGGAGTAAATCCTTATGATCTGGAGTTAGGCAATCACATGTTAGATATAACACCAAAAACAAGAGTGATAAGAGAAAACCTAATAAATTGTACTTACTCAAAGTTTAAAATTTCTGTGCTTCAAAATATACTAACAAGAAAGTGAAAAGACAAACCACAGACTGAGAGAAATATTTTCAAATTATGTGTTTGATGTGGGACTCATATCCAGAATATATGAAGAATTCTCACATATTCTTTTATATTATTATAAAAAGACAGCCCAATTTTAAAGTAAACAAAATAAAATTTGAGTAGACATTTCTTTAGAGAAGGTATATGAATGGCCAATAGGCACATGAAAAGATGCTCAACGTCATTGGTCATTAGGGAAGTGCAAATTAAAACAATGAGATCCCTCTTCACACCCTCTAGAATGGCTATAATAAAAAAGACAATGACAAGTGTTGGCAAGGATGTGTAGAAATTGGAACATTGCTGATGGGATTGTAAAATGATGCAGACACTTTGGAAAACAATTTGGCAGTTTCTCAAGGTGTTAAATGTAAAATTATCATGTGACCCAGCAATTCCACTCCTGCGTGACCCAGGAGAAATGAAGACGTATGTCCACTCAAAAACTTGTATGAGAAATTAACACAACATTGTAAGTCAACTACACTTCAATAAAATAAATTTTTAAAAAATCTTGTATGTGAATGTTCAGAGCACTATTATTTACAGTAGCCAAAACATAGAAACAACTCAAACGTCCATCATTTGGTGAGTAGATAAACAAAACGTGGTATATCCATCCTGGGCAGAAAATAGTTAACATAGAAAACCTGCTAGTGGGAAGCTGCTGCATAGCACAGGGAGATAAGCTCGATGCTTTGTGATGACCTAGAGGGGTGGAGGAATAGGAAGGGTACGAGGGAGGCTCAAGAGGGAGGAGGGAGGAGACATGGGGACACATGTATCCATATAGCTGATTCACTTTATTGTACAGCAGAAACTAACACAACATTGTAATGCAATTATACTCCAATAAAGATGTAAAAAAAAGAAGAAGAAGAAGACCTGACACTGCTGTCCTTAGAAAGTCCTGCTTGTCAGGTTAGCCCTTGGCTAGCATCTGGAAACTTGCATTTGGGGAAGGTTCCCACCATTCCCCAATTTGTAATAGTGGCTTACTGTGCTTGACCTCTTTGTACAAACAATGTGATTTATGCTGAAAACCTGCTTTCCTTCTGAGAGTCTGGGATTTTGATGTGTCCTGGGCAGAAGGTGGTGTCTATGTCACCAGCCCCCAATAAATATGTTGACCACCGAGTCTGTAATGAATTTTCCTGGTAGACAACATTTCACATGAATTGTCAATTCGTTGCTGGAGAAATTAAGCACACCCTGTGTGACTCCACTGGGAAAAGACTCTTGGAAGCTTGTGCCTGATTTCCTCTGCACCTTTTCTGTGTGATTGGGAATGATCTCTTACAAGATTCATGTTAGTGTCTTACTTCTGGGAGATTCCTCAACTTGCCATTATAGGAGGCCTATCAGCCATACCATTGGTGATGAGTAAACCACAGGAGGCACAGTGATAAAACCTGAGTTAGAGAACCCAAATCCAAAAGACTCCAATGCCCCATATACTTTCCTTACGCCCTTCTGCTCTCCTCATAAAATTCTTGAATGGTACCAAAAGCTATTTCCTGAAATTTTGCTATTTTGATATTTCTAGAAACTACTGGCAAAATTCTAAATATTATTAATTGTAGGAATTAATTTTAAGTATTTCTGTGTGTAATTTCTTTTTACTAAACTGGTAGTACCATGCTTAAAAACTTTCAGCTGTTCCTGTTGTTTACAGTAGTCCAAACTCTTCAGCATAGAATCTGGTTAGGGAAACAGGGAAATATTACAAGATCAGATGATATCAAGGACAGGGATAAATATAAGGTGTAGTACGAATATTAAGAGGGGAATCTGGAAAACATTCCGGGAGGAGGTGACATTCAGAAAGTCAGGGGACAGCCATCAGAAAGAAAGTGTTCCAAAGAGAAATAGTCATTTGAAATTTGATTATTATACTAATCAGTTGCTCCATACACAAATATTTTGTTCTTTTTTTCTTTTAGATTCTGCACTTGAGAAGTCTCAACTAGAAATTGAGAAATTGAAAGAAAATTTGATAAAGCTGAAAGAAAATGGTGAGTCATTTTAGCAGATATAACAATATTTAATAATAAAATATTAAACAATAATATAATTTATGTTAAGTAATATTTTAAAATAATATTACTTAATAAATATAATAATATTACCACTACTTCTGTTGAGGCAGAAGATAGATGGGACCCAGGCTGAACAGTTGGAGTTCGTCCCCTGTGGACAGATACTCCAAAATAGCAGAAGGGAGGAGAAGCTAAGCTCTGCCCAGACAAAAGATAAAAGACCACATATTCCTCATTCTCGAAGGAGAAGACCTTCCTGACTACACACATGCAGAAAGGATCCTTGAAGGTCGAAAAGGGAGGGGGCGCCACCCCATAGTAGGTGATGTCAGGCTACCCATAGGCCTCTTCGCTAGAATCCATCTTGGCTAAGAGATGTGCGCGCACACATGGGAGGACACTGAGATATACCAAATACAGGCTCAGGCCAGGCAAAGCAAGATGACTGGCCAAGGAAACATGGAAGAAATGCCCCATAAAGGTGAATCAAACTACAACTAGGGTGTGACTCTCTCTCTGAGCCCCCCGGTGTGTCTATCCACAGGTACCCTTTTTCCTCCTAATAAACACTTTACTTGTTTCACTACTTTCTGTCTTTGGGGAATTCATTTCTGCAGAGCTGTACGGGCCAGGGCTTTGTCACTGGTCACTGGTCTAGTGCCTAGGATTCAGCACTCTCACTGTCGCGGACTGACTTTAATCTCTGTCTGGGAACCAAAATCCTGCTTCAAGCCACTGCAGACTGAGGCCACCCTAGATCACTATTATTACTATATCTACTGCTATTACTATTACTACCACTTGTTGCTTACTAACAGGTATGCTGTCAGGCATTTTATTTATTTATTAAAAATTTTTTTAACATATTTATTGGAGTATAATTGCTTTACAATGGTTAGTTTCTGCTTTATAACAAAGTGAATCAGTTATACATATACATATGTCCCCATATCTCTTCCCTCTTGTGTCTCCCTCCCTCCCACCCTCCCTAATCCACCCCTCTAGCTGGTCACAAAGAACCCAGCTGATCTCACTGTGCCATGCAGCTCCTTCCCACTAGCTATCTATCTATTTTACGTTTGGTAGTGTATATATGTCCATGTCACTCTCTCACTTAGTCCCAGCTTACCCTTCCCCCTCCCCATATCCTCAAGCCCATTCACTAGTAGGACTGCGTCTTTATTCCCATCTTGCCCTTAGGCTCTTCATGACCTTTTTTTTTTTTAGATTCCATATATATGTGTTAGCATATGGTATTTGTTTTTCTCTTTCTGACTAACTTCCCTCTGTATGACAGTCTCTAGGTCCATCCACCTCACTACAAATAACTCAATTTCATTTCTTTTTATGGCTGAGTAATATTCCATTGTATATATGTTCCACATCTTCTTTATCCATTCATCTGTCGATGGACACTTAGGTTGCTTCCATGTCCTGGCTATTGTAAATAGAGCTGCAATGAACATTTTGGTACATGACTCTTTTTGAATTATGGTTTTCTCAGGGTATATGCCCAGTAGTGGGATTGCTGGATCATATGGTAGTTCTATTTTTAGTTGTTTAAGGAACCTCCATACTGTTCTCCATAATGGCTGTATGAATCTACATTCCCACCAAAAGTACAAGAGTGTTCCCTTTTTTCCACACCCTCTCCAGCATTTATTGTTTCTAGATTTTTTGATGATGGCCATCCTGACCAGTGTGAGATGATATCTCATTGTAGTTTTAATATGCATTTCTCTAATGATTAATGATGTTGAGCATTCTTTCATGTGTTTGTTGGCAATCTGTATATCTTCTTTGGAGAAATGTCTATTTAGGTCTTCTACCCATTGTTGGATTGGGTTCTTTGTTTCTTTGATATTGAGCTGCATGAGCTGCTTGTAAATTTTGGACATTAATCCTTTGTCAGTTGCTTCATTTGCAAATATTTTCTCCCATTCTGAGGGTTGTCTTTTGGTCTTGTTTATGGTTTCCTTTGCTGTGCAAAAGCTTTTAAGTTTCATTAGGTCCCATTTTTTTACTTTTGTTTTTATTTCCATTTCTCTAGGAGGTGGGTCAAAAAGGATCTTGCTGTGATTTATGTCATAGAATGTTCTGCCTATGTTTTCCTCTAAGAGTTTGATAGTGTCTGGCCTTACATTTAGGTCTCCAATCCATTTTGAGTTTATTTTTGTGTATGGTGTTAGGGAGTGTTCTAATTTCATTCCTTTACATGTAGCTGTCCAGTTTTCCCAGCACCACTTATTGAAGAGGCTGTCTTTTTTCCACTGTATATTCTTGCCTCCTTTATCAAGATAAGGTGACCATATGTGTGTGGGCTTATCTCTGGGCTTTCTATCTTGTTCCTTTGATCTATATTTCTGTTTTTGTGCCAGTACCATACTGTCTTGATTACTGTAGCTTTGTAGTATAGTCTGAAGTCCAGGAGCCAGATTCCTCCAGCTCCGTTTTTCTTTCTCAAGATTGCTTTGGCTATTCGGGGTCTTTTTTGTTTCCATACAAATAGTGAATTTTTTTGTTCTAGTTCTGTGAAAAATACCAGTGGTAGTTTGATAGGGATTGCATTGAATCTGTAGATTGCTTTGGGTAGTATAGTCATTTTCACAATGTTGATTTTTCCAATCCAAGAACATGGTATATCTCTCCATCTATTTGTATCATCTTTAATTTCTTTCATCAGTGTCTTATAATTTTCTGCATACAGGTCTTTTGTCTCCTTGAGTAGGTTTATTCCTAGATATTGTATTCTTTTTGTTGCAATGGTAAATGGGAGAGTTTTCTTGATTTCACTTTCAGATTTTTCATCATTAGTGTACAGGAATGCCAGAGCTTTCTGTGCATTAATTTTGTATCCTGCTACTTTACCAAATTCATTGATTAGCTCTAGTAGTTTTCTGGTAGCATCTTTAGGATTCTGTATGTATAGTATCATGTCATGTGCAAACAGTGACAGCTTTACTTCTTCTTTTCCAATTTGGATTCCTTTTATTTCTTTTGTTCTCTGATTGCTGTGGCTAAAACTTCCAAAACTATGTTGAATAATAGTGGTGAGAGTGGGCAACCTTGTCTTGTTCCTGATCTTAGTGGAAATGGTTTCAGTTTTTCACCATTGAGGATGATGTTGGCTGTGGGTTTGTCATATATGGCCTTTATTATGTTGAGGAAAGTTCCCTCTATGCCTACTTTCTGGAGGGCTTTTATCATAAATAGGTGTTGAATTTTGTCGAAAGCTGTCTCTGCATCTATTGAGATGATCAAATGGTTTTTCTCCTTCAATTTGTTAATATGGTGTATCACATTGATTGATTTGCATATATTGAAGAATCCTTGCATTCCTGGAATAAACCCCACTTTATGATCATGGAGTATGATCCTTTTAATGTGCTGTTGGATTCTGTTTGCTAGTATTTTGTTCAGGATTTTTGCATCTATGTTTATCAGTGATATTGGCCTGTAGTTTTCTTTCTTTGTGACATCTTTGTCTGGTTTTGGTATCAAGGTGATGGTAGCCTTGTAGAATGAGTTTGGGAGCGTTCCTCCCTCTGCTATATTTTGGAAGAGTTTGAGAAGAATAGGTGTTAGCTCTTCTCTAAATGTCTGATAGAATTCGCCTGTGAAGCCATCTGGTCCTGGGCTTTTGTTTGTTGGAAGATTTTTTATCACAGTTTCAATTTCAGTGCTTGTGATTGGTCTGTTCATATTTTCTATTTCTTCTTGGTTTAGTCTTGGAAGGTTGTGCATTTCTAAGAATTTGTCCGTTTCTTCCAGGTTGTCCATTGTATTGGCATATAGTTGCTTGTAGTAATCTCTCATGATCCTTTGTATTTCTGCAGTGTCAGTTGTTACTTCTCCTTTTTCATTTCTAATTCTATTGATTTGAGTCTTGTCCCTTTTTTTCTTGATGAGTCTGGCTAATGGTTTATCAATTTTGTTTATCTTCTCAAAGACAGCTTTTAGTTTTATTGATCTTTGCTATTGTTTCCTTCATTTCTTTTTCATTTATTTCTGATGTGATCTTTATGATTTCTTTCCTTCTGCTAACTTTGGGGTTCTTTTGTTCTTCTTTCTCTAATTGCTTTAGGTGTAAGGTTAGGTTGTTTATTTGAGATGTTTCTTGTTTCTTAAGGTAGGATTGTATTGCTATAAACTTCCATCTTAGAACTGCTTTTGCTGCATCCCATAGGTTTTGGGTTGTCGTGTTTCATTGACATTTGTTTCTAGGTATTTTTTTTATTTCTTCAGTGATCTCTTGGTTATTAATAGTGTGTTGTTTAGCCTCCATGTGTTTGTATTTTTTACAGATTTTTCCTGTAATTGATATCTAGTCTCATAGTGTTGTGGTCAGAAAAGATACTTGATATGATTTGAATTTTCTTAAATTTACCAAGGATTGATTTGTGACCCAAGATATGATCTATCATGGAGAATGTTCCATGAGCACTTGAGAAGAATGTGTATTCTGTTGTTTTTGGATGGAATGTCCTATAAATATCAATTAAGTCCATTATGTTTAATATATCATTTAAAGCTTGTGTTTCCTTCTTTTTTTCCATTTTGGATGATCTGTTCATTGGTGAAACTGGGGTGTTAAAGTCCCCTACTGTGATTGTGTTACTGTCAATTTCCCCTTTTATGGCTGTTAGTATTTGCCTTATATTTTGAGGTGCTCCTATGTTGGGTGCATAAACATTTACAATTGTTATATCTTCTTGGATTGATCCCTTGATCATTATGTAGTGTCCTTCTTTGTCTCTTATAATAGTCTTTGTTTTAAAGTCCATTTTGTCTGATATGAGAATAGCTACTCGAGGTTTCTTTTGATTTCCATTTGCATGGAATATCTTTTTCCATCCCCTCACTTTCAGTCTGTATGTGTCCGTAGGTCTGAAGTGGGTCTCTTGTAAGCAGCATATATACAGGTCTTGTTTTTGTATCCATTCAGCCAATCGATGTCTTTTGGGTGGAGCATTTAATCCATTTACATTTAAGGTAATTATTGATATGTATGTTCCTATTACCATTTTGTTAATTGTTTTGGGTTTGTTATTGTAGGTCTTTTCCTTCTCTTGTGTTTCCTGTCTAGAGAAGTTCCTTTAGCATTTGTTGTATAGCTGGTTTGGTGGTGCTGAATTCTCTTAGCTTTTGCTTTCTGTAAAGGTTTTAATTTCCCTGTCAAATCTGAATGAGATCCTTGCTGGGTAGAGTAATCTTGGTTGTAGGTTTTTCTCCTTCATCACTTTAAATGTGTCCTGCCACTGCCTTCTGGCTTGCAGAGTTTCTGCTGAAAGATCAGCAGATCTTTTGTTGTTGTTGTTGTTAACCTTATGGGGATTCCCTTGTGTGTTATTTGTTATTTTTCCCTTGCTGCTTTTAAAATTTTTTCTTTCTATTTAATTTTTGATAGCTTGATTAATATGTGTCTTGGCATGTTTCTCCTTGGATTGGTCCAGCATGGGACTCTCTGTGCTTCCTGGACTCTATTAACTATTTCCCTTCCCATATTAGGGAAGTTTTCAACTATAATCTCTTCAAATATTTTCTCAGTCCCTTTCTTTTTCTCTTCTTCTTTTGGGACCCCTATAATTCGAATGTTGGTGTGTTTAATGTTGTCCCAGAGGTCTCTGATACTGTCCTCCATTCTTTTCATTCTTTTTTCTTTATTCTGCTCTGCAGTAGTTATTTCCACTATTTTATCTTCCAGGTCACTTATCCGTTCTTATGCCTCAGTTATTCTGCTATTGATCCCTTCTAGAGAATTTTTAATCTCATTTATTGTGTTGTTCATCTCTGTTTGTTTACTCTTTAGTTCTTCGAAGTCCTTGTTAAACGTTTCTTGTATTTTCTCCATTCTATTTCCAAGATTTTGGATCATCTTTACTATCTTTATTCTGAATTCTTTTTCAGGTAGACTGCCTATTTCCTCTTCATTTGTTAGGTCTGGTGGGTTTTTGCCTTGCTCCTTCATCTGCTGTGTTTCTCGGTGTTCTCATTTTGCTTAACTTACTGTGTTTGGGGTCTCCTTTTTGCAGGCTGCAGGTTCGTAGTTCCCGTTGTTTTTGGTGTCTGTCCCCAGTGGCTAAGGTTGGTTCAGTAGGTTGTGTAGGCTTCCTGGTGGAGGGGACTAGTGCCTGTGTTCTGGTGGGTGAGGCTGGATCTTGTCTTTCTGGTGGGCAGGTCCACGTCTGGTGGTGTGTTTTGGGGTGTCTGTGGACTTATTATGATTTTAGTCAGCCTCTCTGCTAATGGATGGGGTTGTGTTCCTGTCTTGCTAGTTGTTTGGCATAGGGTGTCCAGCACTGTAGCTTGCTGGTCGTTGAGTGGAGCTGGTCTTGGTGTTGAGATGGAGATCTCTGGGAGATTTTCACTGTTTGATATTACGTGGAGCTGGGAGTTCTCTTGTGGACCAGTGTCCTGAAGTTGGCTCTCCCATCTCAGAGGCACAGCACTGACGCCTGGCTGGAGCACCAAGAGCCTGTCATCCACACAGCTCAGAATAAAAGGGAGGGAAAAAAAAAAAGAAAGAAAGAAGAAGATAAAATAAAATAAAGTAAAATAAAATAAAGTTATTAAAATAAAAAATATATGTAGAAAAAGAATTTTGTATTTGTAGAAAAAAAAATTTAAGTAAAAAAAATTAAAAACAAAAACAAAAACGGACAGACAGAACCCTAGGACAAATGGTAAAAGCAAAGCTATACAGACAAAATTGCACACTCACAAAAAGAGAAAAAGGGAAAAAATATATATATATCGTTGCTCCCGAAGTCCACCTCCTCAATTTGGGATGATTCATTGTCTATTCAGGTATTCCACAGATGCAGGGTACATCAAGTTGACTGTGGAGATTTAATCCACTGCTCCTGAGGCTGATGGGAAAGATTTCCCTTTCTCTTCTTTGTTCGCAGCTTTGGATTTGGCCCTGCCTCTGCATGTAGGTCGCCTGAGGGCATCTGTTTTTCGCTCAGACAGGACGGGATTAAAGGAGCAGCTGATTAGGGGGCTCTGGCTCACTCAGGCCGGGAGGAGGGGCGGGGTACGGAGTGCGGGGCGAGCCTGTGGCGGCAGAGGCCGGCGTGACGTTGCATCAGCCTGAGGCGCGCCATGAGTTCTCCCCGGGAAGTTGTCCCTGGATCACAGGACCCTGGCGGTGGCGGGCTGTACAGGCTCCCGGGAGGGGCCGTGTGGACACTGACCCGTGCTTGCACACAGGCTTCTTGGTGGCTGCAGCAGCAGCCTGCCTTAGCATCCCATCCCCGTCTCTGGGGTCCACGCTGATAGCCGCGGCTCGCGCCCGTCTCTGGAGCTCCTTAAGCGTCCCTCACGCGCCAGGAAACGAAGAGGCAAGAAAAAGTCTCTTGTCTCTTCGGCAGGTCCAGACTTTTTCCCGGACTCTGTCCCGGCTAGCTGTGGCACACGAGCCCCTTCAGGCTGTGTTCACACAGCCAACCCCAGCCCTCTCCCTGGTATCCGACCTCCGAAGCCCGAGCCTCAGCTCCCAGCCCCGTCCGCCCCGGCGGGCGAGCAGACAAGCCTCTCGGGCTGATGAGTGCCGGTCGGCTCCGATCCTCTGTGCGGAAATCTCTCCGCTTTGCCCTCCGCACCCCTGTTCCTGTGCTCTCCTCCGCGACTCGGAAGCTTTCCCCCTCCGCCACCCGGAAGCTTTCCCCCTCCGCCACCCGCAGTCTCCGCCCGCGAATGGGCTTCCTAGTGTGTGGAAACCTTTCCTCCTTCACGGCTCCCTCCCACTGGTGCAGGTTCCGTCCCTATCCTTTTGTCTCTGTTTATTCTTTTTTCTTTTGCCCTATCCAGGTACGTGGGGAGTTTCTTGCCTTTTGGGAGGTCTGAGGTCTTCTGCCAGCGTTTAGTAGGTGTTCTGTAGGAGTTGTTCCACGTGTAGATGTATTTCTGATGTATTTGTGGGGAGGAAGGTGATCTCCGTGTCTCACTCTTCCGCCATCTTGAAGCTCCTCTCCTGTCAGGCATTTTAAATGGATTATCTCTAATGTTAACAACAGTGACAAGTTGTATTATTATTACCATTTCATTGATAAAAAAACTGAGTCATGACAAGGTTAAATGAATTGTCCAATAGCTACTTTAGAGACTTCCCTGGTGGCACAGTGGTTAAGAATCTGCCTGCCAATGCAGAGGACTGTGGATCAAGCCCTGGTCGCGGAAGATCCCACATGCCGCGGAGCAGCTAAGCCTGCGCACCACGACTACTGAGCCTGTGCTCTAGGGCCTGTGTGCTGAAACTACTGAAACCTGTGTGCCTAGAGCTCGTGCTCCGCAGCAAAAGACGTCACCGCAATGAGAAGCTCGCGCACCGCAACAAAGAGTAGCCCCTGCTAATCGCAACTGAGAAAAGACTGCGCGCAGCCAAAAAAAAAAAAAAAAAAAGCTACATAAAGTATTAGAGCTGGTATTTCAGTCCATATATGTCTGACTCCAAAACCTTTGGTCAACACAAACAATACATATTTTACTGGGACCACTGAGATCAAGACAACTTATAATACATTTAACAACACTTCACACATATTTGTTTGCTGGGAAGCCAATAGGCTTGGAATAAGTGGTGAATTAGTTAATCTGACCCTATCTTGGCTGTGTAAAAATGATACCAGCTATAAATAATGTAATGACATTTGAGTGTCATAATGGTAGTAACTACGAAAATAATTTAAAATATGTTTACCAGTTTTAATAGTTATAAAACTAGGTTTATTTACCCTGTGCTCTTGTGATTTATAATAAGAAACATGTATTTGGTCTTCATCCTTGTTTCTGCCACTCCCAAACCCTTGGAATTTCCTAAGTGATTTAAGAACAGTAGGGGTGTCTTTTGTCATGGTAATGAGGAATTTTGGAAAGCCCCTCGGTAACCAAAGGATGGGAGTTAGTTGCCAGGGGAGCCAACCACGTGATTAGAGGGTTGGAACTTTCAGTCCCACCCTCCACCCCCTCTGTAACCCCAACTCCTCCGTGTCCCCGTCCCCACCCCCACCTCCTAGGAGTGGGGAGGGGCTGGAGATTAAGTTCAATTGCCAGTGGCCAGTGATTTAATCAGTCGTGCCTGTGTAATGAAGCTTTCATAGAAACCCAAAGGACGGGGTTCAGAGAGCTTCCGGGTTGGTGAACACATGGAGATTTGGGGAGCGTAGCGCACTCAGGGAGGGCATGAAAGGTCTGCACCCCTTTCCCCAGACCTTGCCCTTAGGCATCTCTTCCATCTAGCTATTCCTGAGTTACATTCCTTTATAATAAACCGGGTAATCTAGTAAATAAAACGTTTCCCTGAGTTCTTTGAGCTGCTTTAACAAATTAATCAAACCCAAGGAGGAGGTCATGGGAACCTCTGATTTATAACCAATCGGTCAGAAGCACAGATAACAACCTGCCCTTTCAATTGGCATCCGAAGCAGAGGGCAGTCTTGTGCGGCTGAGCCCTTAACCCGTGGAATCTGATGCTATCTCCACGTAGATAGCCTCAGAACTAAGTTGAATTGTAGAACAGCAAGCTGGCATCGGAGAATTACGTAGGTGTGTGGGGAAAAAAAACCATGCATTACAATTGATGATCAGGATTGTTTAAAAAATATATGAATACAATTATAAAATGAACACTGCTTTCTTAGTAACTGATAGAGCAAGAAAACAAAATCAGTAAGCATATAGAAGACCTAATAACACTACTAAGCAACATGACATCATCGATAATTATAGAAAACTCCACTAGAAGTATTATATTCTTTTCAAGTACATATGGAGCATTCACAAAATTATGTTATCGCCATAAAACAAATTTCTGCAGAAGAACTGAAATCATTCAAATTATGTTCTCTGACCATAATAGAATTAAACCAAAAAGCAGTAACAGTGGTATGTTTAGAAAATCGCCAAATATTTGGAAGTTAAATAAGATACTTCTAAATTGCCATGCCTTCCGAGAAAAAATTACAAGGGATATTACAAAATATTTTCTATGAATTAACTTGAATGACAATGAAAACACTGAACATATCAGTATTTGTGGGATGCATCTAAGCCAGTGCTTAGAGGGAAACTTATCCCATTTAATGCTTATACCAGAAATCAAGAAAGGACTCAAAATAATCTAAGCTTCTACTTAAAAAACCCAGGATAAGAACAAATTAAATCCAAAGCAAGCAAAAAGAAGGAGATGTTTAAAATAAGATTGAGGTCAATAAAAGTAAAAACAGAACAAAATAGAATAAATTAGTGGCATGAAGGGCTGGTTCTTCGGAAGGATCAATAATATTGGTAAACGTCTAACTAGATTGTTCACGAAAAAATGAGAGAAGACACACATTACCCATATAAGCAATGACAGAGAACATTTCTACAGATCAAAAAGATAATAAGGGAATATATTGAGCAACTTTATGACAATAAATTTGATGACCTGGATAAGATGGACACATTTCTTGCAAGACACAAATTACCGAACCTCACTCAAGAAGAAACAGATAGCCCTATATCTACCAAAGAAATTGAATTTATAGTTAAACATCTTCCCACAAAGAAAACTCCAGGTTCAGATGGCTTCACTTAACAAAATTTTAAGGAATAAATAATACTGATTTTACATAAACTCTTCCAGAAAATAGAAGAAGAGTGAATACGTACTTCCCAACTGTTAAGTTGTCAGCATTACCTTGATGACAAAACCAACGACATTACATTATTCCCAATGACCACAGAAGACCTTGTAAAAGTACAAAGAGTAAGGAGTAATTTTGGGGTAGTAAAATCAAATTGTGTTTATCTGCAGTGGGTTGGCTAAAAAAGTGACCACACAATGGATACTTTCATAAGAATGACATAGATTTTTGTGCACTGACATGAATAGATGTCTATGACATGTTATCAAGTGAAAAAAGCAAGCTGTAGAGTAATACATGTAGTGTAATGTCGTTTTGGTTTTTATTTTTATAGGGTGTGTGTGTGTGTGTGTGTGTGTGCTCACAGGACTGTATGAGGTGATACACATTAGTATGGCAGTAAAGTTGTGAATACACTGGGATAGTTTTGTATAAGTTCTAAGTAGCTACTGTCCTGCATCTGCCAAGTGTCTCCCACCTACCCCAACTGTCCCAGCTCCTTCCGGCCCCTTGTCTTTCCAGCCACCAGAGGGATAATACTTGGCACAGCAGTATGTTCTGTAGAACTCTGCTCCAGAGCTACGTTCTCATAGATGAGGGTCCACGCTTTACCAGTTGTTAAATATTTTCAATACAACCCTTGTCTATACATTAGAATATGCATATAAAAAATTTTAAAGAGTATTTACCAAGTATTAACAACATTATTTCGGGTCAGGGTAGATAAGGGTTGGATGAGAATATCTGCTCTGAACATAACTGTTTAGCTTGATTTTTTCTTTTTAAAACAAAAAGCCTATATTCCATTTGTAATAAGCAAAACAGTACTGATTTTAGTGACCTATTTAAAATAGGCCATTATTCAACTGTATTTTTAAGATCTGTGAAAATTAAAAATACTGGTAATATATAGTATAGAGAAATGGACAATGGCATTGTGAGAACGTAGCTTTGTACAATCTTTTTGAAGAATAATTTGGCAGGCTCTGTCAAATTTTTTAAGTGCACATGTCTCCTGATCCAGCTATCCCTTTTCTTTCTGGGGATTTATTTTTTTGAAAATAATGCCATAAGTACCTAGAGATTGATGAACAAGGAAAATAATTTTAGAATTGTTTACAAGAATGAGCATTGGCAACAAACCTAAATCTTCATCAGTAGGGGAAAAGTGACACAAAAAAATGGCAATTTGGACGGTGGCATACTATGCAGAACAAAATGAGATAATGCATAAACAAACTGTGGTATATTAATAAGATGGACTAAAGAGTCAAGAGGAACAAATTATTGATAAAACACCGATGAATCCCCAAAATACTGTATATATTGAGTGAAAGAAGCCTGACACAAACATATGTGTATTGTAAGATTTTATTTCTGTGAAAACCAAGAACGAGCAAAACTAGTCTATGTGATAGAAGTCAGAAAGTGGTTGTAGGGGTGGGTGGCAGTGGAGAACTGACTGGAAAATATTTGAGGGAACATTATGGGGTGATGGAGATGTTCTATGTCTTTTTCAGGGGAAGTTCCCAGGTATATAAAATTGTCAAAATTCATTGAACACTTAAGATATGTACATTATATTGTATATAAATTATACCTCAATTAAAAAATAGTTCCAAATAAGAAATGGAAAATGACTTTGTAAGAGTTGTCCTGTGAAGATATCCATGATGTATTCACAGGTGGTAAAGTTGCAGACAGTGTTGCATAGCATTGTTTAAATTTTTTTAATTGCATATGCAAAAGGTAGAACAAATCTTGCCCTCCGTATATGTATATGGATTGTGAATGCTTTTTTTTTTTTTGGTGTGTTTTCAGCATTTTTCAAGTTAAAAAATTTACACACTAAGGAAAAAAAGAGAGTAGTAAGGGAAACAAAAGACAAAATGAAGAAAGAAAAACACAAGTCAAAAACAGAACAGGCAATGAAGAAGGAAAACAAAGGAGACTAAAGCAGCAAAAGAAAAATAGGAGAAACATAAGTGAAAAAAGAAACAGCTGCAAATTCGGGAAAGTTACAGGCAACAAGTTTGTACTATTGAAACTTTGATGAGTGCTGGAAGAGCAGGTCTTAACATTAGGTGCTGAGCTGAGAGTAGCCTACAGGCAGAGGTGCTACAGGAGAAAGATGGTTTTGATGAATCAACTTGATTTCACTTTACAGTCTGTCCGTTCACTACTCCTAGCTCACTACATCAGCTGTCTATGGAGGCCCTGCGGTTAATGAGTGCAAGAGAAGTATCTAGGAATATGTGAGGAATATATGAGGTGTGTAAGAGAGACAGGACCACAGGACCACCAGGAAGATGATTTTTTTAGTGGTTTCACTTTTAGAAGGCAGGCTCAATTGTTTTAAAATTCCAGGTCTTGGAAGAATCTCTATTGCTGGAAACCCTATACTCAAAAAGTCCAGCTCATTAGACTGGTATGAGAAATAAAAAACATTCTCTTCTGTTTCACTAGTTGGTAGAACATTCTAGGGCTGGACTTGAGAGTCTGGCAGCTCTTCTTTGTGGAGAATCACATATGCAGAGACATGGTAGGACTGACAAGAATGGCAGGAAACAGCACTTCCTCAGTTTTTAGAGTTAACACCCCCAAATTAAAACTTCGATCCAGTTGAGTCAACTACATTTTCCCTGTTTTAGACTCAGTTGACCTACGGAAAGCAAAGGAACATAATCAGAGAGTGGATGAGGAAATTCTGGCTTTAAGAAATCGAGTTCGATCACTTGACTCAGAAAGAAAGGTACTTGGAGAAGAGGTAAGTTAGTTAATTTTTTCTTAGAGTTAATTTAAATGTGTATAGAATAGTAACAGTCAGCAGCTAAGCAAGCTAGATGTATCAATACATCATTTATTGGTCATTAGTGAAGACTGATTCTGGTGGCTATAGCATCCCAGGTAGAGCTGTACTTTGACCTAGATGCTTTCTATCAGTATTTCTATTTTATACATTTTAGCTACATATGCTGAACAGTAATGTTACTGCTATTGTGTCAGTTTAGGATCTTTTCTTTTTAATAAGGATTTAGATAATAGTTTATACTTATCACATTTACCGAAGTTTGAGATTATTAATACTAAACCCGTAGTTGTGTTATGTTTTTGAATCATTTCTTCTTAGGAATTTATTGATTTTTAATATGTACTTCCAAGTTCTAAATATACTATATGTCACTTCAATTTTAATTATAGTCATTTCACAGTCATATCTCTAGTGTCTAATACAATGCCTGGCATATAATAAGTGCTCAAGAAATTTTGTTGCAAGAATGAATAGATATTCATTAGAATGGCTATTATCAAAACAATAAACAATAACAAATGTTGATGAGGAAGTGGAGAAATTGGAACCCTTTGTGCATTATTGTTAAGAATGTAAAATGGTACAGCCACTGTAGAAAACAGTATGGGACTTCCTTTAAAAAGTAAACATAGAGTTACCATATGATCTAGCAATTCTGCTTCTGGGTATACACCCAAAAGAATTGAAAGCAGGGACTTGAACATATATTTGTTCACTCATGTTCATAGCCAAAAGGTTGGAGCAACCCAAGCATCCATTGACAGATGAATGGATAAACAAAATATGGTGTACACATACAATGGAATATTATTCCACCTTAAATAGAAATATGCTACAACATGGGTGAAACTTGAAGACATTATGCTAATTGAAATAAACAAGTCACAGAAAGACAAATAGTGTATAATTCCACTTATATGAGGTACCTAGAGTAGTCAGAAATCATAGAGACAGAAAGTAGAATGGTGGTTTCTAGGGGCTGTGGGGGAGGGCATAATGAGGAGTTATTGTTTAATGGATGTAGAGTTTCAGTTTTACAAGATGAAAAGAATTATGGAGACGGATGGTGGTGATGGGTGCACAGTAATGGGAATGCGTTTAGTACTACTCAACTGTATACTTAAAAATGCTTCAGGGGCTTCCCTGGTGGCGCAGTGGTTAAGAATCTGCCTGCCAATGCAGGGGGACATGGGTTTGAGCCCTGGTCCGGAAGATCCCACATGCCACGGAGCAACTAAGCCTATGCGCCACAACTACTGAGCCTGCGCTCTAGAGCCCGCAAGCCACAACTACTGAGCCTGCATGCCACAGCTACTGAAGCCTGCCCACCTAGAACCCGTGCTCCACAACAAGAGAAGCCACTGCAGTGAGAGGCCCACGCACCGCAACGAAGAGTAGCCCCCAGTTCGTGGCAACTAAAGAAAGCCTGCACGCAGCAACAAAGACCCAAGACAGCCAAAAATAAATAAATTAAAAATTTTAAAAATTGTTAAAATGGTAAATTTTTTGTTATGTATATTTTATCCTAATTTTTTAAATGCAATCATAATAAAGAATGAATAAACACTGTTCAAGTTGTCTAAATCTCTGTAAATTTGTATATCTAATACTGGTAAAATATGTTTAATGTATGTTAAACATATGTTTATGTTTTATATATACACAAACATACACATACATGTGAGATAAAGTTCAGGAAGGGTATATCCCAAACATTATTACTTCTGGAAAGGGAAACGGGATTATGGGGTAGAGTTATGTGAAGGAAAAGATCACTTGTTGCTCTATATACCTATATGTTGTTTAAATTTTTTACACAAAGAATGTATTCATGTATAACTTGTATATTTTTAAAACCAAGTATCCCCCCTCACTTTTTTTTTTTTTTTTTTGCGGTATGCGGGCCTCTCACTGTTGTGGCATCTCCCGTTGCGGAGCACAGGCTCCGGATGCGCAGGCTCAGCGGCCATGGCTCACGGGCCTAGCTGCTCTGCGGCATGTGGGATCATCCCGGACCGGGGCACAAACCCATGTCCCCTGCATCGGCAGGCGGACTCTCAACCACTGCGCCACCAGGGAAGCCCCCCCCGCAACTTTTGTATTTAAAATGCTTTTGTATTTCAGGTTGAAAGGCTTAAAGGAGAAATTTGTGAATCTCAAGAGAATAAGCAACTTGGAAACCACTCTCCTGGAAAAATGGTGGGTGCTGAACAGAAAGTAGAGGTATTAAAATTATGTTCTTTCTGACTTCTAATTTTGAAGTGAGTTGCATTTTACAAGAGTGCACCAGAGCAATAGGTGCTGAGCATTTGCTATTCTCCTCTTGCCTGCCTTTTTCTATTGCTTTGCCAGTGAGTATGGAGGAAGAAATTGGGGTACAGAGGATATGTTTCTGTTCACTTCTTCCCCACAGGGAACAATTAATATGAAAAATATAATGGGTTTCGTTAAAGAAAAAAAGACTCTTACATAGATACAACCAACTTGGGCATTTTTAATCATCAAAATGAAGTTGCCTTACAGAATCAACCAGTGATAGGGGAGTGGGTAGTTGGAACCACATATCATAGAGAACTAATATGGTTTAGGCTCCAGTGTGTACAGCATCTAGTCTTTTCAGAACGATCAGCCTCTGAAGGGGTGGGAAAAGCGATCAAACACAAGGCAGATGGAAGCAAGAGCCAGTGTGTTGTAGAGAGGGCGATTTCAGATATTCAGCTCAAGGAGCTAGACTGCTTTGCCTTTCCTCTCACACACCTAAGATGAGTGACATCCCTGTTGCTGAGGGATCTCCTTCCCAGAGCTTGTTTTTACTGTAACTCCCTGGTCCCTATACCCCCAACCTCCTCGGTAGCAAGGAAACTTTAGCCACCCGATTTATTGTTTCCCTGCCCAAGGAACCTGTATCCTTCTTGTCTTCCAGAACTCTCTTGTAGATAAATAATGCATTTTGTAGGAAGGAAGGGAGGAAGGGAGGGTGGGAAGGAGAGAAGGCAGGAAGGAAAGAAGGAATTTCCAGGCAAGACTTCAGTAACTTTTACCAAAATTTTTCCCAGAGCACCCAGTGGTGGTGCTCTAATTTACAGAAGTTGACTTATTAGTAACTATTTTTATTAGTTTCTTATTTATCCTTCCAATATTTGTTCCAATAGAAGCATTTTGAACATTTATTCAGATTTCCTCCTTTCTTAATTTCTCTTCCCTTCCCTTCCCTTCCCTTCCCTTCCCTTCCTTCCCCTCCCTCCCTCCCTTCCTTCCTTCCTTTCTTTCTTCCTTCTTCCCCTCCCTCCCTCCCTTCCTCCCTTCCTCCCTTCCTCCCTCCCTCCCTTCCTTCCTTCTTTCCAACCGTCCTTCCTTTCTTTTTAACTAAAATGCTCCTGGAGATCCTCCTATATCATACAAAGAGATCTTCCTGATTCTTTAGAGCAGCTAGCATTCTGTTGTGTGGATGTACTATAATTTATTTAACCAGTCTCCTGTTGATGGACACGGGTTGTTTCCAGTCTTTTGCATATTTATGCAGGTGTTTCTACAGGTTAGAGTCACAGAAATGGGATTGTGAGGTTAGGGGGTAGCTAGATCTGTAGTTTTGGTTGGTATTGCCAGATATTACTCAGTGGAAATTGCATCATTTTCCTCTTCCATCAACAATGTATGAGAAAGCTAGTTTCCTAAAATTTCACTAACTGAATATATTGTCAAACTTTTGTATTTTTACTAAATGATAGGTGAGAATGAGTATCTCAGTGTAGTTTTCATTTTCAATCATCTATTTATAGTGAGATTGAACATTTTTCAAATGTTTATATTTAACACCAATATTTATAGTTCTTGTATAAAATTAACTATTGAAATATATAATACAATATAAACATACATATTTTAAGAGTTGAGTTCAATGAGCTTTGACAAATGTATACATCTGTATAAGCACAACCACTACAATCAAGAAAGAAAACATTCATTAGCCTAAAATTTTCCCTCCCCTTTTACTATCAATGCCTCCTACTCCGCCACTTCCTATGACCATACCATTTCTAGAATTTCAAATAAATAGAATCATCTGGTATATACTCTTTGCTATTTGGCTTCTTTCACTTATAATAATACTTTTGAGATTTATCCATGTTGTTGTCTATATCACTTGTTCATTTTTAAATGGCTGAGTAATATTCCTGTATATATGGATATACCATACATTGTTTATCTATCCACTGGTTAATAGATAATCAGATTGTTTTCAGCTATTATAAATAAAGCTGCTACTAGTATTCACATGCCAGTATGTTTTTTTTTTCCTCTTGGATAAATACCTAGCAGTGGAATTACTGAATAACAGAGCAAGTACATGTTTAATTTTATAAGAAACTGCCAGACTGTCTTCCTCTTTGTAATGAATAATGCTGCTATGAACAATCATGTACAAATTTTTGTGTGAACAAGTTTTCATTTTCCTTGGATATGTACATAGGAGTGGAATTGCTGGGTCATATGTAAATTCTATGTTCAACTTCTTGTAGAACTGCCAGACTATTCTCCAAAGCACCTCCACCATTTAACAATTCCCATCAGCAGTGTAAGAGTGTTCCAATTTCTCCACATCCTTAGTAGGATTTGTTATATTTTGTCTTTTTTTAATTATAGCTATCCTACTGGGTATAACAAAGTAGTATCTCAGTATAGATTTTTCTTTTTTTAACAACTTTATTGGAGTATAATTGCTTTACATTGTGTTAGTTTCTGCTGTATAACAAAATGAATCAGCTACACGTATAGTTATATCCCTACATCCCCTCCCTCTTGCGTCTCCCTCCCACTCTCCCTATCCCTCCCCTCTATGTGGTCACAAAGCACCATGCTAATCTCCCTGTGCTATGCGGCTGCTTTCCACTATCTATCTATTTTACATTTGGTAGTATATATAAATCTATGCCACTCTCTTGCTTCACCCCAGCTTACCCTTCCCCCTCCCTGTGTCCTCAAGTCCATTCTCTACATTTGCGTCTTTATTCCTGTCCTGCCCCTATGTTCTTCATGACCATTTTTTTTTTAGATTCCATATATATGTGTTAGCATATGGTATTTGTTTTTCTCTTTCTGACTTACTTCACTCTGTATGACAGATTCTAGGTCCATCCACCTCACTACAAATAACTCAATTTTGTTTCTTTTTGTGGCTGAATAATATTCCATTGTGTATAATGTGCCACATCTTCTTTATCCATTCATCTGTTAATGGACACTTAGGTTGCTTCCATGTCCTGGCTATTGTAAATAGAGCTGCAATGAACATTGTGCTACATGACTCTTTTTGAATTATGGTTATCTCAGGGTTACGTCCAGTAGTGGGATTGCTGGGTCGTATGGTACTTGTATGTTTAGTTTTTTAAGGAACCTCCATACTATTCTCCATAGGGGTTGTATCCACTTACATTCCCACCAACAGTGTAGGAGGGTTCCCTTTTCTCCACACCTTCTCGAGCATTTATTGTTTGTAGATTTTTTGATGATGGCCATTCTGACTGGTGTGAGGTGATACCTCATTGTAGTTTTGATTTGCATTTCTCAAATGATTGGTGATGTTGAGCATCCTTTCATGTGTTTGTTGGCAATCTGTATATCTTCTTTGGAGAAATGTCTATTTAGGTCTTCTGCCCATTTTTGGATTGGGTTGTTTTTTTTTTTTTTTTTTTGATATTGACCTCCATGAGCTGCTTGTATATTTCATAGATTAATCCTTTGTCAGTTGCTTCATTTGCAAATATTTTCTCTCATTCTGAGGGTTGTCTTTTCATCTTGTTTATGGTTTCCTTTGCTGTGCAAAAGCTTTGAAGTTTCATTAGGTCCCATTTGTTTATTTTTGTTTTTATTTCCATTTTCCTAGGAGGTGGGTCAAAAAGGATCTTGATGTGATTTATGTCATGGAGTGTTCTTCCTACGTGGTCCTCTTAAGAGTTTTACAATGTCTGGCCTTACATTTAGGTCTTTAATCCATTCTGAGTTTATTTTTGTGTATGGTGTTAGGGAGTGTTCTAATTTCATTCTTTTACATGTAGCTGTCCAGTTTTCCCAGCACCACTTATTGAAGAGGCTGTCTTTTCTCCATTGTATATTCTTGCCTCCTTTATCAAAGATAAGATGACCATAAGTGCATGGGTTTATCTCTGGGCTTTCTATCCTGTTCCACTGATCTATATTTCTGTTTTTGTGCCAGTACCATACTGTCTTGATTATTGTAGCTTTGTTGTATAGTCTGAAGTCAGGAAGCCTGATTCCTCCAGCTCCATTTTTCTTTCTCAAGATTGCTTTGACTACTCAGGGTCTTTTGTGTTTCCATACAAATTGTGAAATTTTTTGTTCTAGTTCTGTGAAAAATGCCAGTGGTAGTTTGATAGGGATTGCATTGAATCTGTAGATTGCTTTGGGTAGTAGAGTCATTTTCACAATGTTGATTCTTCCAATCCAAGGACATGTTATATCTCTCCATCTATTTGTATCATCTTTAATTTCTTTCATCATGTCTTATAGTTTTCTGCATACAGGTCTTTTGTCTCCTTAGGTAGGTTTATTCCTAGGTATTTTATTCTTTTTGTTGCAGTGGGAAATGGGAGTGTTTCCTTAATTTCTCTTTCAAATATTTTATCATTAGTATATAGGAATGCAAGGGATTTCTGTGCATTAATTTTGTATCCTGCTACTTTACCAAATTCATTGATTAGCTCTAGTAATTTTCTGGTAGCATCTTTAGGATTCTCTATGTATATTATCATGTCATCTACAAACAGTGACAGTTTTACTTCTTTTCTGATTTAGATTCCTTTTATTTCTTTTTCTTCTCTGATTGCTGTTGCTAAAACTTCCAAAACTGTGTTGAATAATAGTGGTGAGAGTGGGCAACCTGTCTTGTTCCGGATCTTAGTGGAAATGGTTTCAGTTTTTCACCATTGAGAACGATGTTGGTTCTGGGTTTGTCATATATGGTCTTTATTATGTTGAGGTAAGTTACCTCTATGCCTACTTTCTGCAGGGTTTTTATCATAAATGGGTGTTGAATTTTGTCGAAAGATTTTCTGCATCTATTGAGATGATCGTATGGTTTTTCTCCTTCAATTTGTTAATATGGCGTATCACATTGATTGATTTGTGTATACTGAAGAATCCTCACATTCCTGGGATAAACCCCACTTGATCATGGTGTATGATCCTTTTAACGTGCCGTTGGATTCTGTTTGCTGGTATTTTGTTGAGGATTTTTGCATCTATCTTCATCAGTGATATTGGCCTGTGGTTTTCTTTCTTGATGACATCTTTGTCTGGTTTTGGTATCAGGGTGATGGTGACCTTGTAGAATGAGTTTGGGAGTGTTCCTCCCTCTGCTGTATTTTGGAAGACTTTCAGAAGGATGGGTGTTAGCTCTTCTGTAAATGTTTTATAGAATTCACCTGTGAAGCCTTCTAGTCCTGGGCTTTTTTTTGTTGGAATATTTTTAATTACAGTTTCAATTTTGGTGCTTGTGATTGGTCTGTTTATATTTTCTATTTCTTCCTGGTTCACTTTTGGAAGGTTGTGCTTTTCTAAGAATTTGTACATTTCTTCCTGGTCGTCCATTTTATTAGCATACAGTTGCTTGTAGTAATCTCTCATGATCCTTTGTATTTCTGAAGTGTCAGTTGTTACTTCTTTTTCATTTCTATTTCTATTGATTTGAGCCTTCTACCTTTTTTTCCTGATTAGTCTGACTAATGGTTTATCAATTTTGTTTATCTTTTCAAAGAAACAGCTTTTAGTTTTATTGATCTTTGCTACTGTTTCCTTCATTTCTTTTTCATTTATTTCTGATGTGATCTTTATGATTTCTTTCCTTCTGCTAGCTTTGGGGTTTTTTTTGTTCTTTCTCTAATTGCTTTAGGTGTAAGGTTATGTTATTTATTTGAGATTTTCTTGTTTCTTGAGGTAGGATTGTATTGCTATAAACTTCCCTCTTATAACTGCTTTTTCTGCATCCCATAGGTTGTGGGTCCTTGTGTTTTCATTGTCATTTGTTTCTAGGTATTTTTTGATTTCCTCTTTGATTTCTTCAGTGATCTCTTGGTTATTTAGTAGCGTATTGTTTAGCCTCCATGTGTTTGTATTTTTTACACTTTTTCCCCTGTAATTGATATCTAGTCTCATAGCATTATGGTCGGAAAAGATACTTGATACGATTTCAGTTTTCTTAAATTTACCAAGGCTTGATTTGTGTCTCATGATATAATCTATCATGGAGAATGTTCCATGAGCACTTGAGAAGAAAGTGTATTCTGTTGTTTTTGGATGGAATGTCCTGTAAAATATCAATTAAATCCATCTTGTTTAATGTGTCATTTAAAGCTTGTGTTTCCTTATCTATTTTCATTTTGGTTAATCTGTCCATTGGTGAAAGTGGGGTGTTAAAATCCCCTATTATTATTGTGTTACTTTCATTTTCCCCTTTATGGCTGTTAGCATTTGCCTTATATATTGAGGAGCTCCTATGTTGGGTGCATAAGTATCTACAATTGTTATATCTTCTTCTTGTATTGATCCCTTGATCATTAGGTAGTGTCCTTTTTTGTCTCTTGAGATAGTCTTTATTTTAAAGTCTATTTTGTCTAATATGAAAGTTGCTACTCCAGTTTTCTCTTGATTTCCATTTGCATGGAATATCTTTTCCCATCCTCTCACTTTCAGTCTGTATGTATCCCTAGGTCTGAAGTGGGTCTCTTGTAGACAGCAGATATATGGGTCTTGTTTTTGTATCCATTCAGCCAGTTTATGTCTTTTGTTTGGAGCATTTAATCCATTTACATTTAAGGTGATTATCGATATATATGTTCCTATTACAATTTTCTTAATTGTTTTGGGTTTGTTATTGTAGGTCTTTTCCTTCTCTTGTGTTTCCTGCCTAGAGAAGTTCCTTTAGCATTTATTATAGAGCTGGTTTGGTGCTGCTTAATTTTCTTAGCTTTTGCTTGTCTGTAAAGTTTTTAATTTCTCTGTTGAATCTGAATGAGATCCTTGCTGGGTAGAGTAATCTTGGTTGTAGGTTTTTCTCCTTCATCACTTTAAATATGTCCTGTTAGTCCCTTCTGGCTTGCAGAGTTTCTGTTGAAAGATCAGCTGTTAACCTTATGGGGATTCCCTTGTGTGTTATTTGTTGTTTTTCCCTTGCTGCTTTTAATATGTTTTCTTTGTATTTAATTTTTGACAGTTTGATTAATATGTGTGTCAGCGTGTTTCTCCTTGGATTTATCCTGTATGGGACTCTGTTCTTCCTGGACTTTATTACCTATTTCCTTTCCCATATTAGGGAAGTTTTCAACTATAATCTCTTCAAATATTTTCTCAGTCCCTTTCTTTTTCTCTTCTTATGGGACCCCTATAATTCAAATGTTGCTGCGTTTAATGTTGTCTCAGAAGTCTCTGAGACTGTCCTCTGTTCTTTTCATTCTTTTTTCTTTATTCTGCTCTGCAGTAGCTATTTCCACTATTTTATCTTCCAGGTCACTTATCCGTTTTTCTGCCTCAGTTATTCTGCTATTGATCCCTTCTAGAGTATTTTTAATTTCATTTATTGTGTTGTTCATCGTTGCTTGTTTCCTCTTTAGTTCTTCTAGTTCCTTTTAAAATGTTTCTTGCATTTTCTCTATTCTATTTCCAAGATTTTGGATCATCTTTACTATCATTATTCTGAATTCTTTTTCAGGTAGACTGCCTATTTCCTCTTCATTTGTTAGGTCTGGTGGGTTTTTATCTTGCTCCTTCATCTGCTGTATGTTTCTCTGTCTCCTCGTTTTGCTTATCTTACTGTGTTTGGGGTCTCCTTTTTGCAGGCTTCAAGTTCGTCATTCCCGTTTTTTTTGGTGTCTGTCCCCAGTGGCTAAAATTGGTTCAGTGGGTTGTGTAGGCTTCCTGGTGGAGGGGACTAGTGCCTGTGTTCTGGTGGATAAGGCTGGATCTTGTCTTTCTGGTGGGCAGGTCCACGTCTGGTGGTTTGTGTTGAAGTGTTTGTGGCTGTATTATGATTTTAGGCAGCCTCTCTGTTAATGGGTGGGGTTGTGTTCCTGTCTTGCTAGTTGTTTGGCATAGGGTGTCCAGCACTAGAACTTGCTGGTCGTTGAGTGGAGCTGGGTCTTAGCATTGAGATTGAGATCTCTGGGAGAGCTCTTACCAACTGGTATTACGTGGGGCCAGGAAGTCTCTGGTGGTCCAGTGTCCTGACCTCTGCTCTCCCAACTCAGAGGCTCAGCCCTGACAGCCGGCCAGAGCACCAAGACCCTGTCAGCCACACAGCTGCTAGTGTTGGAGGGTCTCCTGCAGAGGTGGGGTGTGGTTGTGGCCCACCTCAGGGACAATGACACTGGCAGCCAAAGTTCTGGGGAGTACTCCTTGGCATGAGCCCTCCCAGAGTCCACCGTTAGCCCCAAGAAAGAGCCTGTAACCTCAGTATAGTTTTGATTTGCATTTCCTGAATGACTAATGATATTGAGTGTCTTTTCGTATGCTGATTGGCCATTTCTAGAGCTCATCATTACTTTGTCCAGATCCACGTTTCCATCTGGTACCATACTTCTTCAGCCTGAAGAACATGATTAACATTTCTTCTAGTGCAGATCTGCTAGTGATAAACTCTCTGGTTTTGTTTGTCTGCAAATGTCTTTGTTTTACTTAATTTTTTTTTCAATTTTTTTTACTATAATAAAATACACATAATAGATAATTTACCATGTTAATGATTGTTAAGCATCCAATTCAGTGATATTAAGCACATTCATATTGTTATTCAACTATCACCACCGTCCACCTCTAGAACTCACTTCATTTTGCAAAACTGAAACTCTGTACCCATTAAAGAGTACCTCCTTATTCTGCCCTTCCCTCACAGCCTAGGCAGCCGCCATTCTACTTTCTTTCTCTATGATTTTGACTACTCTAAATACCTCATATAAGTGGAATCATACACTCTTTGTCCTTTTGTGAGTTTCTTATTTCAGTTAGCATAATGTCTTCAAATTTCATCTATGTTATAGCATATATCAGAATCCCCTTCCCTTTTAAGGGTGGATAATATTCCATTGTATGCATATACCACATTTTATTTATCTATTCATTTATCTTTGGATACTTGGGTTGCCTTCATGTTTCAGCTACTGTGAATAATGCTACTATGAACATGAGTATACAAGTATCTGTTCAAGTCCCTGTTTTCAATCCTTTTGGGCAGGGGTCTCCACCCCTGGGCTGCAGACCAGTACCAGTCCGCGGTCTGTTAGGAACCAGGCCGAATAGCAGGAGGTGAGTGGTGGGCGAGTGAACAAAGCTTCATCTGCCACTCCACATCTCTCTCCATTGCTCACATTACCGCCGAAGCCATCCCCCCCGACCCCCATCCGTGGGAAAATTGTCCTCCATGCAACTGGTCCCTGGTGCCAAAAAGGTTGTGGACCACTGCTTTTAGGTATATACCTAGATGTGGATTTGCTGGATTATATGATAATTCTGTTTAATTTTGTGAGGAACCACCATACCATTTTCCACAATGACTGCACCACTTTACATTCCCACCCACAGTGCACAAGTGTTCCAATTTCGCCACATCCTCATCAACACTTGTTATTTTATATTTTATTTGATGATAGCTATCCTATTGGGTGTGATGTGGTATCTCACTGTGGTCTTGGCTTGCATTTCCCTAATAATTAGTGATGTTGAGCATTTTTTTATGTGCTTATTGACCATTCATATGTTTTCATTTGAGAAGTATCTATTCATGTCCTTTGCCCATTTTTTAAATCAGATTGTTTGTTTTTATGTTGGCGAGTTTTAAGAATTCTCTATATGTTCTACTTATATTAATCCCTTATCAGATATATAACTTACAAGTATTTTTCCCATTCCATAGATTGCCTTTCACTCTGTTAAAGTATTTTTTTTAATATTTATTTATTTTTCATAAAGTAACCTTTGATGCACAAAAAAATTGTTTTCATGAAGTCCAGTTTGCCTATTTCTTCTTTTGTTGCCTGTGCCTTTGATGTCATATCTAAGAAATCACTGTCATATTTAAGAAAATGTTGTGAAATTTTTCCCCTATGTTTTCTTCTATGAGTTTTAGAGTTTTGGGTCTTAGATTTAAGTCTTTGATAAGTTTGAGTTACTTTATATATATGCTGTTAGATAAGGGTCCAACTTCATTCTTTGGTATGTGAATGTCCAGTTATTCCAGCATCATTTGTTGAAAAGACTGTCCTTTTCCCATTGAATGGTCTTGGCACACTTGTCAAAAATCACTTGATCATATAAGCAAAAGTCTATTTCTGGTCTCTGTGTTCTATTCCTTTGGTCTATTGTCTGTCTTTATGCCAGTAACACAGTTTTGACTGCTGTAGCTTTGTGGTAAGTTTTAAAATCAGGAAGTGGGAATCCATCAGCTTTGTTCTTTTTCAAGGTAGTTTTGGCTATTTGTCATCCCTTGAGATTCCATATGAATTTTAGGATGGGTTTTTTTTTTTTTTATTCCTGCAAAGATTGCACTGAATCTGTAGATTGCTTTGGGTAGCAATAACATCTTAACAATATTAACACATTATTGACTGGGGGATTTTTGCAGATACTGATGCTTGTGTCCGGCGATTTGTTATGTAAGTGAATATTGAAACACCCACATTTGAGTAAATATCAACAACTTTTTTTGCACTTAATGTATTTATTTGAAACTTTGTACATGTCTTACTAAAGGATTCTAATATTTTGTCAGAGTGTGATAGGCGGTATAGTAGGCACCTCTGTGCAGGGGAACAGAAGATCTATTACAAATACACTGTGTTTCACTGCACTTTCCCCTGGAAAAGCAGACTCTACACTTTCTGGCAGCATTTTTTTTTTTTTTTAGTCCTGTGGGACATTTCCTCTAGAATATATTCCTTTATTTAACTGACAGTCGACAAGGTGGATCTCTGCAGGGGGCTCTTTTAGAAATGCCACAAGAGGGACCAGGGTGGGACTACCACTACATTCACCAGAATGGTCAGTTACCCTACTGACCATACTCTAGCTACGGCTAACAAAAATTGCTTGCAAGTCATTTTATTCTGTGCCTTAAGGCTACAATAAATTTTAAATGCATTGAATAAACTGCAATTACTCAAATAGAAACCCACTTTCTTATACCATTTTCGAGTTTTCCAGAGGATTTTGAGGTTTGCCAGATATTGATTGGATCTATTAACTCCTTTCACATACTCACTATACTCCAGTGTACAAGTGGGCTTAGTTTTCTGATGGCCAGTCCTCCTGTCTTCCTTTCCTGTAGGTGCTATGGAGGCGTCATGAATAGTTGCCACCATGCAGACTAACCTCTTGTCTTTCCATATAAGAAGAATCACTTCTCCCTTCTGTAAGAATGTCATTTCTCCCCTCTGTAGATTTTTAGATTTCAACTTTAATTGGTTTGGTAGACCATGATCCTCTCTTATAGTCCCACAAACTCTGGTTTTATTTTTCAGCAATATTTCAGTTGTGGACACACTGTTGTAATAATTGCCTTCGTAAATATGGTGCCACGAACCAAGATAAGGTTGTAGGACCAATAATATTGTTTCTTGCAGTTTCTTTCCTTCAACCATGTAAATCTCAAGGTTGCATATGTATCCAGTTTCACTTTCTCTAACCATCCTGACCAAAATTCCATATTTTGTAAGTTTTCCAGGATTATAGGTTTTAAATCTGAGTCGTCCTCTCCACTTTGTCATTGCCTCCTCAAGTGATAGTTCTTGTTTGGGTATATAAATCGATTGAAATTTTGGTAGAAAATAATCCAAAAGAGGTTTAGCTTTTGAAATTCTGTCTACAGGAAGTGGGGTTTCCAAGTTATCTTTAAAGTGAAAAAATGTCATTATTTCTTCAAACCTTCTTCTTGTCATAATCTTCGTTCAAACCTTCTTCTCATCATAATCTTTGGTATTTCAAATAAGGGATCAGTCGACCAATATTTTTTCCAGTGTGACTTTCTTTTTTGTCCCATCAAAATGATTAATCCAAGAAACTTCTTCACGTCATTGGTTACATCAGTCTATTTTAAAGTCTTATACTTTTTATATGATTTTTTTATTCTGTTGGTGATTCAATTTTGTTTGAGAAGTGACCAACTCAAAAAATATTGTTACCAAAAATTAATTCTCTTATTTCACTAACACTTTGCAGGTTATTACATTCAATAGTTACATCTGACACACCTGTAAAGTCTTCTAATTTTCGTGAAATGTTGCCTTCAGCCCACTCTTCTGTAGAATCAAAGGAGCATTCTCCAGCGCCATGAGTTTCATTTTCACTTTCTGTATCAGAGTCAGTCACTAAGGTTTTTTGTCTTTTTGTTGATCTAATATTCACATCGTCTGAATCAAAACTGTATTCTGAAGAACTATCATCTTCTGAGACACTAGTATATATGTCGCTTGGACAATCAGAGAAAGTATCTGCATAAAATTCACCAAAAAATTCTTCTTCACTCAAAATTTCATGATGTGTCATTTTCAAAAATTTCAGTCATAAACTTGTGTTTATAATATACACAAGGTTGGAACAAAAACCTAATGGAGCAAAATATGAATGATAATGACAATCATAAGTTGTATAATGAATGCTTGATCAATTTTAAGCCCTAACAACTTCCATGGTGATGTTAATTGTATCACTCTCTAAAAACGTATTGATACGTCCCTGGTCAATAACATTTGGCATATTAATACGGCTCCAGACAATAAATTTTTAAGTCTTTCAATCCATGAACATGGGATGTGTTTTTATTTATGTCTTCTACAATTTCTTTCAGCAGTGTTTTGTAGTTTTCATTGTGTAAGTCTTTCGCCTCTTTGGTTAAGTTAATTCCTAAGTATTTTATGCTTTTTGATGCTACTGTAAATGGAACTGTTTTTGTAATTTCCTTTTCAGATTGTTCACTGTTAGTGTATAGAAGTGCAACTTATTTTTGTGTGTTGCAGTTGTATCCTGCTACTTGGCTGAATTCATTTATTATTTCTAACAGTTTGTGGAATCTTTAAGGTTTTCTACACATAAGATCATCTGCAAACAGAGATAATTTTACTCTTTCCTTTCCAATTTGGATGCCTTTAATTTATTTTTTTCTTGCTAAATTGCTCTGGCTGATTCCAGTACTATGTTGAATAGAATTGGTGAAAGCAGACATCCTTGCCTTGTTCCTGATCTTAGAGGAAAAGCCTCCAGTCTTTTCACCATTGAGTATCATGTTCACTGTGGGTTTTTCATATATATTTTATTATGTTGAGGTAGTTTCCTTCTATTCCTAATTTGTGGAGTGCTTTTTAATCATGAAAGGGTACTGAATTTTGTCAAATGCTTTTGCAGCATCAGTCGAGATGATCATGTTTTTTTTCCCTTTATTCTGTTAATGTGTTGTATTACATTGATCAATATTCCTATGTTGAACCATCTTTGCATTCTAGGAGCAAGTCTGATTTGGTCATGGTGTATAATCTTTCTAATACGGTGTTAAATTTGTTTTGTTAGTATTTTGTTGAGGATTTTTGCATCAGTGCTCATAAGGGATAGTAGTCTGTCATTTTCTTTTCTTGTAGTGTCTTTGCCTGCCTTTGGATAAGGTTAATGCTGCCCTCATAGGATGACTTAGGAAGTGTTTCTTCCCTTTCAAGTTTTGGGGAAAGTTTGAGAAGGATTGGTATTAGTTCTTCTTCAAATAATTTGTAGAATTCACCAGTAAAGCCATCAGATCCAGGGCTTTTCTTTGTATAGGAGAATTTTGATTACTAATTCAATGTCCTTGCTAGTTATAGGTCTATCCAAAGTTTCTATTTCTTCATGATTCAGTCATTTTTGGTTTTGTATTGCTAGGAATTTGTCCATTGCATGTAGGTTATACAGTTTGTTGATGTACAGTTGTTCAGAGTACTCTCTTATAATCCTTTTTATTTCTGTAGAATCAGTAGTAATGTCCCCACTTTCAATTCTTATTTTAGTAATTTGAATCTTCTCTCTTTTTTCCTTAGTTATTCCAGCTAAAGGTTTGTCAATTTTGTTGATATTTTCAAAGAACAAACTTTTGGTTTCACTGATTTTCTAGGTTTTTCTATTCTCTGTTTTGTTTATCTCTGCTCTAACCTTTATTGTTTCTATTTGCTACCTTTGCATGTAGTTTGTTGTCCTTTTTCTAGTTTCTTAAATTGTAAAGTTAGGTTGTTGATTTGAAGTCGCTCTTGTTCTTTAATATGTGTCTGTTGCTATAAAATTCCCCCTTAGTACTGCTTTCATTGCATCCTGTATGTTTTAGTATGTTGTGCTTTCATTTTCATTCATCTCTAAGTATTTCCTTATTTCTCTTATGATTTCTTCTTTGATCCATTGGTTGATTAAGAGCATGTCATTTAAATCTCCACAAATATGTGAATTTTCCAGTTTTCCTTCTGTTATTAATTTCTAACTCCACCATACTGTAGTTGGAAAAGACACTTTTATGATTCCTATTTTTTAAATACATTAAGACTTAGTTTGTGGCCTAAGATATGATCTATCCTGGAGAATGTCCTGTGTGCACTTCAGAAGATTGAGTATTATAATGTTGTTGAGTAGACCTATATATGTCTGTTAGATCTTTTTAAATTTTATTTATTTATTTATTTTGGCTTCACCAGGTCTTTCTTGTGGCACATGGGATCTTTGTTGGGGCATGCAGGATCTTTCATTGTGACATGTGGGATCTTTTAGTTGCAGCATGTGAACTTCTTAGTTGTGGCATGCATGTGGGATCTAATTCCCTGACCAGGGATCGAACCCGGGCCCCCTGCATTGGGAGCATGGAGTCTTACCCACTGGATCACCAGGGAAGTCCCCTGTCTGTTAGATCTCATTGAATTATAGTGTTTCTCAAGTCCTCTGCTTCCTTACTTATCTTATATCTGGTTGTTTTATCCATTATTGAGAGCAAGGTATTGAAGTCTCCAACTCTTATTGTAGGAATGTTTATTTCTTCTTTTTATCTCCCAATTTTTACATTTTGGTTGATTATTAGGTACATAAATATTTATAATTTTTATATCTTGTTGCTGTATTGAACTACTTATTAAAATATAATGTCCTTCTTTGTCACTTGTAACCTTTTTGATTTAAAGTCTGGGACTTCCATGGTGGTCCAGTGGTTAAGACTCTGCACTTTCAATCCAGGTGGCACAGGTTTGATCCCTGGTCAGGGCACTAAGATCCCACATGCCATGGGGTATGGCCAAAAAAAGTTTTAAAAAAATAGAGTCTATTTCATCTAATTTTAGTTTCGCCAACCCTGCTCTCTTCTGGTTACTATTAGCATGGAAAATTTTTTTCATCCTTTCACTTTTAATCTCTTTGTGTCTTTGGATCTAAAGTGAATCTCTTATAGACAATATGTAGTTGAATCATATTTTGTTTTTATCCATTCTGCCAATCTCTGTCTTTTGATTGGAGAAACTAATCCCTTTATATTTAAAGTACTTATTAAAGTAAGACTTACTTCTGTCTTTTTGCCATTTGTTTCTATGTACCTTATAGCTTTTTGTCCTCCATTTCCTGCATTACTGTCTCTCTTGTATGTAGTTGATTTTTTTGTAATGAAACACTTTAAGTCCCTTTTCATTTCGTTTTGACTATATTCTATAACTGGTTCCTTTGTGGTTACCATAGGGATTACATTTAACATGCTAAAGTTGTAACACCCTAATTTGAATTTATGCCAATTTAGCTTCAATAATATACAAAAACTCTGCTTATTTACAGCTCTGCCCCCATCCTTTTCAGTTATTGATGTCACAAAATTACATCTCTGTATCTTGTGTGTCCAAAAACATGAACTAATGATTGCTTTTTTTTGTGTGTGTGGCACGCGGGCCTCTCACTGCTGCAGCCTCTCCCATTGCGGAGCACAGGCTCCGAACGTGCAGGCTCAGCAGCCATGGCTCACGGGCCCAGCCGCTCAGCGGCACGTGGGATCCTCCCGGACTGGGGCACGAACCCGTGTCCCCTGCATCGGCAGGCGGACTCTCAACCACTGTGCCACCAGGGAAGCCCCATGATTGCTTTTTTAAATGCATTAGTTTCTTAAACTATGCAGAAACCAAAATGTGGAATTAGAAACCAAAGTTACAGTGGTGCTAGCTTTTAGACTAATAATAGTTTTAAAACAATGTATTAGTCTTTTAAATCATGTAGAAAACAAAAAATAGAGTTTCAAACCATAGTTACAATAATACTAGCTTTGATAATTGCTCATGTATTTACCTTTACTGAGATCTTTATCTTTTCATATGGCTTTGAGTTACTGTTTAATATCCTTTGATTTCTCCATGCAGGAGTCCCTTCAGGATTTCTCATAGGGCAAGTCTAGTGGTAACAAACTCCCTCAGCTTTTGTTGATCTTGAATGTCTTAATTTCTTCCTCACTCCTGAAAGGACAGTTTTGCTGGATATAGGATTCTTGGTTGACAGGTTTTTTTTTCTTGTAGCATTTTGAATATATCTGCCCACTGCCTTCTGGCCTCTAAAGTTTCTGATGAGAAATCTACTGGTAATCTTATTGAAGATCCCCTGTATGTGACGTCACTTCTCTCTTGCTGCTTTCAAGATTATTTCTCTCTTTGTCTTTCAAATAGTTTGATTATACTGTGCCTCAGTGTGGGTCTCTTTGAGTTCATCCTTCTTGCAGTTCACTGAATTTCTTCGGTATTTATATTTATGTCTTTAATCAAATCATCATTTTCTTTTGTTTTTGATGGTGACCATGATAGTGGCCCATTCCTTGTGTCATCCATAAATTCACCTGAAGGAGGCCACTCTGGGAATCAGGCACCAAGATGAACTTAGAATTGCAGGAGAGTTGTTTGGGATGGTACCTGTGAAGGATAAAAAGAAGGAGTAGACATGGGCAAACACTTCAGGTCATGATGAAGTCCTGGCATCTGTTAAAGAAGAGAGAGAAGGAAGGAAGATTGGATAAGAAGAGCCTCAGACTGTATTGCAGCTCTGAGAAGTCTCAGCCAGGCCAGCAAGGGCTTTGGCACAATGATAACCTGTAGAGGATCCACACTGACCGGAAATGACCAGGCTTTAATATCCTCACCATGCTCAGTCATTCACTGGAGGCTGCCTGAGAAGAATGTGGCAAGTTCCTTCTTGAAGGGAGATATGACACCTTGTGGCCCTTTGTATCATAACATTCTTGACAACAGAGAAGAGCCTTGTAGAATAACTGGTTAATCTACCTCCCTCTATGATAGATGTTGTCTATGACATTCTGAATAAATGAGCATCTATCTTATGTTAAAAGATGTTCAGAAAAGAAGATCATACAGTTTTTCTCCCTAATGTTTAATATTAAGTATCAGAAATTTTTTTCTGTGTCTAATCTCAATCCTGTAGGCTGTGATAGAAACCAGTTTTCTTTTCCTTGTCATTAAGACTTGAAATATGTGTGGATTTCTAAAATAATAAGGCTTTATATTGACTCTCACTGATCCTTTCACTTACTTCATCCCATGTAGAGCCAGCTGGAATGAGGTAACGAGGAACATTGTAAGTAAATGTTTCTTCTCTTTAAAGTAGAAGTCTTTAAAACTAGAAAAGGTACTTGATGAATAAGTAGTCAGTTATACTTAAATGATTTTTTAAAGTCATTTCCTGAGGAAAGAGGATGTAACTATAAACAGATTTTTGCCTTCACAGTTCTCTCTTAATCTTTCATGAAGAAAAAACCTCAAGCTTCCTTGATTGTGTTTAGCAGCTGGGTGATGGTGACAACAATAAGTATTAAGTAAAGGGTTATTCTCAGCAGAGGAATTAAGTGAACTGAGTGCTGTAACCATTAGGTAAAGAGTAACAGCCCTTTCCCATGAGCTCATTTCCAGATCTTGACCTAGTGCCATGCTTTCCTTTTCATGGATCTTCAGCTCTTAGACAGGTACTGGGTGTCTCATGCAATTATTCCTGACCTCTAACTACTTTATTTTCTGTATACTACAAAAAAAGTAAGTGAAAGGATAGAAACTAAGATCTGAGTACCTATAATGTTGCAATGACTCTGCTGGGTGGGGGGTTGGCATAACTCATTTAATGTTAACAGAAATTTGGAGAGGTAGGTATTGTTCACCTTGCTTTACAGATGAGGAAACCAAGATCACAAATGCACAAATGTGGAAGTCAAGATTTCAGATTTCAACTAACTACAAAACTCATGTTTTTGCCACTGAAGTTTCCAAACTGTGTTTCAGGGGTTCTTGCTGTTCCACAGATGCAAGTCTCTAGGTCTTCTGCCTCCACATCAACCAGAGAAGCCTCCACTTGAGGGCACTCTGTAGACAGTTTCCCCATAAGAATTCTTTCGAGGACTTCCCTGGTGGCGCAGTGGTTAAGAATCTGCCTGCCAATGCAGTGGACACGGGTTCGAGCCCTAGTCCGGGAAGATCCCACATGCCATGGAGCAACTAAGCCCTTGTGCTACAACTACTGAGCCTGTGCCCTAGAGCCTGCAAGCCACAACTGCCGAGCCCACGCACCACAACTACTGAACCCTGCGGACCTAGAGTCCATGCTCTGCAACAAGAGAAGCCACCCAATGAGAAGCCCACTCACTGCAACAAAAAGTAGCCCCTGCTCGCCGTAACTAGAGAAAGCCCACACGCAGCAACGAAGCCCCAACGCAGCCAAAAATACATACATACATACCTACATACATAAATAAATATTAAAAAATGTTCTAAAAAAGAAAAAATTCTTTTAAATATAAAAGGAAGGGGGGAGTCCTGTGACTTCAAAAGAACAAATAATTTAGAAAACTATTCCCTTAAATCAAGCAGACTCCTCAATATATGACTGTGTTCTTTACCTGTTTTTATATGCAGACAGATTTACCATTAAATACGCCATTTTAGTGCTGCTAGTATGCATGTTCTCAGAGAAAATGCTTAAAATGGAAGAAATGCTAGGTATCTGGCAGGAATAACAGTAGTCATGATATATTGAACATTGGTCGTATGCCATGATCTTGTTTTACAAACATAATCTTATACAATCCCTATAACAGCCCTCCCCAAAGTAAGTAGATATATTCCATTTCATATTTGAGAGAACATAGAAGAACTTGACCAAAGTAAGAGGCAGAGCCAGGAATTGATCCAGGTTTGTCTGGCCCTAGAGCTCATTTTCTACATCATACCAAGTCTCGTGAGGATTCATAGGGGGAGCATATTATAACTCACGGGGGTTACAACATGCCCAGCACTGAGCACATAAACCATCTCTACCAGGAGGTGATGACCGGGCAGTGTTTTATTCTCTACAGGAGCTGCAGCCACCATCTCATTTGATTATGCCTGTGAGAGAGGACAGCACAACACAAGCACTTTGGGGGATGGCAGTAACTCTAGTCACACGGTGCCTGAGAGACACAATTTGGTTCAGAGTATTAGATGGCCCCCACCTTTCAGTTAGCAGAACACTGAAAGTGGAAAATTCTGAGCTGTTACACCGTTCTCAACAGCTGTTGGCGGCTACCCTGTGCCAGTGAGGGGATTCCCTAGAAGTCCGTTAGTTCTCCTCTTTGCTTACTGCTGGCTGACAGGTGAGGTAAGAGGTCTACCTAGAGGTCTGTATATCCCATTGCTCATTTCTCACATTATTGCGGCCCCTTCCCTGTGTTTTTCTGCTTTAAACTTTGATCGTCGGTCTCATGAAGTACATAAATTGCCTAAATGCATGACTGTATTTAGTGTGCCACAAATTATGGTAAATTTCAAATATATTTTCTTTTGAAAATCTATCTCTTAAAAGTTATAGTATTAAAATACATGACATTCTTGTCCTGAGAAAACACAAAAGAAATGGGGGAAGTTTTCATTTTTAAGGGTTGAAACATTTCCTGCACTTGGCACTGGGAAATCACAGGTGGTAAGGGTGGGACTAAGTAGCATGTCATGTGTGGATGTGCAGAAACGTTCGCCAGTGCAGATGGCAGCTAATGCAGAGGGAGAAGCTGATCTGGGGAAAAGATATCTCCTTCCCTATATCCTTGTGCACTGCTACTAAGTCAACATGATTTTTAAGTAGGTGTTTTGTCCATACCGCTGGACAGGAGGATGTATAAAAGTTACACTTGGGTTTTAGCATCCGTTTTTCCAGTAGCATTCCCCATTTTTTCTAACTCATCAATTTGAGATTGCTATTTCTGTTTTATTGATATTAAACACGAGAAAGGTAAATTATTGATAACCAGCTTTACTAAACTAATGAATTTATTTTTTTAATCTGTAGGTTAAATACACATCTAGCAGTAAGTTATGAACCTAGAAATATAAGCAAACTCCAGAATACTTTCCCCCAAATTTAGTTAGATAAAAATCTTTGGTGAATCAACTCTTTCCTTTCTTCAGCCTAAATAAAGGAATATTTTTATCTCTGAATTAAATTAAAAACTTCAAATTGAAGTTTCTTTTGAAACCTAATTCTGAATAAAAGTAATAAGTAATATCAATGTTGGTGTCTTCTGTTTCTGAATTACATCTAAATACTCATAAACCTCCTTTGCATTTGTTACTGGGCCAATCAACAATAACAAATTACTTTCGTAAAGTTAAAAAAATAAGGTAAATTATCAGCTTGATTAATTCAGAATCATCAGGATTCTCTAGTATGTTTTTCTAATATTACTTGTTCCCTTTCGTTAAGTTGCAAACAGAGCAAGGGCTCAAATATATAATAAAGCAACTCTTCAAAGGATCCAAGACCAGAAAAAAGGTAAAACTTGTTGGTAAGGGAGATTTCAGGGGTGTAGCCTCTGGAAAAGACATTTAAGAAATGTAGCTTATCTTTTCAGTATTTTTTAAAAATAACACATATGTGTATGTATTTTAACTGATGGTTTATTTGGTTTAAGATTTCCCTCTTAGAGCCTGAATTATCAGTAATATAGGAAGACAGATGAGAAACGAGTATGAAAGTTCAAGAGACAGTGAAAATACAAGATTTGAATGAGGTAAGAAATAAAAAGATCATATTCAGTTACACTTTCTAATACAGAAGAGGCAGACTCCATAAGGTTGCTTAAGAATTACTGAAAATAGACAAAATGTATGGTAAATCTACATCCTATGATTGTGATCAGTGGTTACAGAAAACCTTCCAGGATTAGTCATTCAGGAAGGAGCCCATTAAAAATGTATTTAGGATAAACTAGTATGTTGAAATTGTAAGGATGATTTAAAGGTGTTGTCCAACTAAAGAGTAAATGTGAAAATTCAGAACAATCCAATAATAATATAAACTGCCATTTACATATATTTGTACAATTGAGGTGCCCATCATTATCCCTATTTTTCAGAGGAGGAAACTGAGACTAAGAAAAGTTAGATAACTGGCTCAGGGTCCCACTGTTGGTAAATAGTAGGACAGATCCGGTAGGACTCTTTTCCGACATATTATGCAATTCGCAAGTTAGAGAGTATAGACTTGTCAAGTTCATACTGCTCCCTGACTGGCCAATCCAAATATGCAGTTAGTTCACTTGACAGGTTTGCTCTGACTGTGGAGAAGATTCTGCAGCTTCATGGCAACATTAAGGAAATTCTCTCGATTCTCACTCTGTATTCACTAGGCTGCATTTTGACCTCAAATTAAGTTCCTAATAGGTTTTTGTACACAAAAGAAAGTAAACTTTGGCAAGTCTGAATAAAGTAGATATTAAAAATAAGGGCTAGGGACTTCCCTGGTGGTCTAGTGGGTAAGACTCCATGCTCCCAGTGCAGGAGGCCTGGGTTCGATCCCTGGTCAGGGAACTAGATCCCACATGTATGCTGTAACTAAGAGTCTGCATGCTGCAACTAAGAAGTCTGCATGTCATAACTAAGAGTCCACATGCTGCAACTAAGGATCCTGTGTGCCACAACTAAGACCCAGCACAGCCAAAATAAGTAAATATAAATAAATAAATAAATAAATAAAGATTTTTAAATAAAAATAAATAAAAGTAACAGCTAGACGGTTTCATTGGTGAATTCTACCAGACATTCAAAGAAGAATTAACAATCTTTCTCAAACTCTTCCAAAAAATAGAAGAGGAGGGAACACCTTCAAATTCATTTTATGAAGCCAGAATTACCCTGTTACCAGAACCAAACAAGACACCACAAGAAAAGAAAATTGCAGGCCAATTTCCCTGATGAACATAGACGCAAAAATCCTCAACAAAATATTAGCAAACAGAATTCAACAATACATTAAAAGGATCATACACCATGACCAAGTAGGATTCATTCCAAGGCTGCAAGGATGGTTCAACAGCTGTAAATCAATCAGTGTGATACAACACATTAACGAAATGAGGGATAAAAATTATACTACACATCAGTAGATGCAGAAAAAGCTTTTGAAAATATTCAACATCCATTTATGATAAAAACTCTCAACAAAGTGGGTATAGACAGAATGTACCTCAACATAATAAGTGCTATATATGACAAGACCACAGCTTACATCATACTCAACAGTGAAAAGCTGAAAGCTTCTTCTCTAAGATCAGGAATAAGGCAAGGATGCCCAGTCTTGCCACTTTTATTCAATGTAGTATTGGAAGTCCTAGCCAGAGCAATCAGAGAAGAAAAAGAAAGAAAAGGCATCCAAATTGGAAAGGAAGAAGTAAAACTGTCACTATTTGCAGATGTCATGATATTATACATAGAAAACCTTAAAGACTACAACAAAAAACTGTTAGAACTAGTAAATAAATCCAATAAAGTTGCATACAAAATCAATATACAAAAATCTATTGAATAATAACCAACAAATAACAAATATCAGAAAGAGAAATAAAGAAAACAATCACATTTACAATTGCATCAAAAAGAATAAAATACCTAGGAATAAATTTAACCAAAGAGGTGTAACACCTACACACTGAAAACTATAAGACATTGATGAAGAAAATGAAGAAGACACAAATAAATGGTAAGATATTCCATGCTCATGGATTGGAAGAATTAATATTGTGAAAATGTCCATACTATCCAAAGCAATGTACGATTCAGTACAATCCCTATCACAATTCCCAATGGCATTTTTCACAGAAATAGAACAAATAGTCCTCAAATTTGTCTGGAACCACAAAAGACCCTGAATAACCAAAGCAATCTTGAGAAAGAACAACAAAGCTGGAGGCTTTGTTATGCTCCTTGATTTCAAGCTATCTTAAAAGCTGTAGTATTCAAAACACTATTGTATTGGCATAAAAACAGACACATAAATCAGTGGAACAGAACAGAGAGCCCAGAAGTAAATCCACACATATATGGTCAATTAATTTATGAAAGGAGCCAAGAGTATACAATGGGGAGAGGACAGTCTCATCAATAAGTGGTACTGGAAAAACTGGACAGCTATGTGCAAGAGAATGAAACTGGAGCACTATCTTACATCATACATAAAAATTAGCTCAAGATGGATTAAAGACTTGAATGTAGGTCCTAAAGCCATAAAACTCCTAGAAGAAAACAGCTGGTAGGCTCCTTGACATCAGTCTTGGTGCTATTTTGCACCAAAAATAAACAAGTGGGACTATGTCAAACTAAGCTTCTGCACAACAAAGGAAAGTATCAATAAAATGAAAAGACAATCTACCAAATGGGAGAAAATATTTGCCAATCATATATCTGACAAGGGGTTAATATCCAAATTATATGAAGAACTCATACAACTCAATAGCAAAAAAAAATTGGTTAAAAAATGGGCCAAGAGTCTGAATAGACATTTTCCCAAAGAAGACATACAGATGGCCAACAGGCACATGAAAAGATGCTCAACATCACCAGTCATCGGGGAAATGCAAATCAAAACCACAATGAGATATCACCTCACACCTGTTAGAATGGCTGTTATCAAAAAGACATGAAATAACAAGTGTTAGTGAAGATGTAGAGAAAAGTAAACCCTTGTGCACTGTTGGTGGAGATGTAAATTGGTGCAGCCACTATGGAGATTGGTGCAGCACATTATGGAGATTTCTCAAAAAATTAAAAATAGAACTACCATATGATCCAGCAATTCCACTTCTGGGTATTTATCTAAAGAAAACAAAATCACTAATTTGAAAAGATATGTGCACCCCCATGTTCATTCCAGCATTATTTACAATAATAAATACATGGAAACACCCCAAGTGTCCATCAAGGGATGAATGGAAAAAGAAAATGTGGTATATATACACAATGAAATATTATTCAGCCATTAAAAAATACTGAAATCTTGCCATTTGCAACAACATGCAGAATTGAGGAACATGCAGAATTTGAGGGAATTATGCTAAGTGAAATAAGTCAGACAGAAAGAGACAAATACCATATGATCTCACATGTGGAATCTTAAAAAAAAATTACAAAAAATCATGGATGTAGAGAACAGATTGGTTGTTGCCTGAAGCAAGGGGTTGGGAGTGGGTGAAATGAATGAAGGAAATCAAAAAGTATGAATTTCCAGTTATAAAATGAATGTCATGGGGATATAATGTACAGCATGGTGATTATAATTAATAAGATTGTATTACATATTTGAAAGTAGGGGAAAAATCACAACTATGTGTGATGATGGATGTTAAATGAACTATGTGGTGATCATTTTGCAAAATATACAAATATTGAATCATTATATAGTACACCTGAGACTAATATAATGTGCTATGTCAATTATACCTCAGTTTTTTTAAATAAAATAAAAATAAGAGGAAGGGCTTATAAATTAGCCTTGGTTTGAATACCAGTCCTGACTGTGTGACCTTGCACAAATTACCTAATCTATCTGAGCCTCACTTACGTTCTCTCTAAAAAGAATACAATAATAGTTCTAGTCTCATAGGGGTACTGGGAAACAAAATTAGATAATACATGTAAAGCATTTACTACAACGTCTGACATATGGTAAGCACTAAATAAATAAAATAGTCGTTGCTCTCATTATTTTTCAAATTACTATTATTATTATCATCAATTTGATAAGATAAAATTCTTACCAAATAAAATAAAAATTCCTTATATTTGGTAGGTGCTTAAAACTTACAAAATACTTTCAAAATCACATTTGACTCCTACTCTGATGGCTATAATGTATTTAGGACAAGTATTAGTTCCATTTTACAGCTGAGAAAACAGGCTTAGAGAGGAAAACCTATCTTATGAGCTATGGTACCATGAACTATTTTTTCCCAGGTTTGTCTCTCCCCTAGATGACTTTATAATTGTTTAGGCATAAAAGTATTATCAGAACTTATAGGGCTTCCCTGGTGGCGCAGTGGTTGAGAGTCCGCCTGACGATGCAGGGGATGTGGGTTCGTGCCCCGGTCCGGGAAGGTCCCACATGCCGTGGAGCGTCTGGGCCCATGAGCCATGGCCACTGAGCCTGCGTGTCTGGAGGCTGTGCTCTGCAACAGCAGAGGCCGCAACAGTGAGAGGCCCGCATACCGCAAAAAAAAAAAAAAAAAAAAGAACTTATAGTATACATGATTATTGTACATAGAATTAATTATGTAAAATACTTTTTGCAGATATTGAAAATGAGCCAAGAAAAAATTGAAATATTTGAAAGTGAGTTGTCAGAAGAGAGAGAAAGGAAAAAGCAGTTGACATCTGATCTTAATACTGTGCAGAAGGCTTTGAAAGTTGACAGTGAGGTATTTTGCCATTCAGGATGTTATTTTCCTGGTTTTGCATTTGTAATTTAGGGATTTCATGTTATCATTCATTTTTATTTTAAACTGTAGCTATAGAATATTATTTATACCAGTAACAATGGGGTGACTGTTGTTTCTCCAGGCTGAGTTCCAACACTACCCAAAAAGAGTCCTTTAAGTAGAATGGATTTGATTATTATCGTGGTCATAGTGGCCCAGACTTGTCTCTCCTTTTAACTGCTGGTCGTACCATCTTGGAAAAGTCTATCAGGAGACATACCAGCCTATATTTGGAAGAGAGACCTGGAAGTGAGTTCATGGAAGTCTAGACCACTAATTTAGAGAATGGTGACAATCAGTTTGTAGGGTGGGTGAGAGCTAGCACAATACTCTATATCCCATGCTGATGACTTACAGGAATTTTCCATGAGGTAGGACATTGATACTACTTGCCCTCTTGCTATGGTTTTGGGTGGCCACTCCCTACCTTCTTTCCTTTTTGCCCAGTGCCTTCCTCATCAACACTTTCCTCCCTCTCTGATCTCAAGCCTTTAGGAATATACCAAGTAGCTCCTCTCCTAAATAAATTTTATGTCACCTGTTCCTTCATAGGGCACTATGGCCTGACTCTCAGGCCCCCTCATCCACCAATCAAACACTGCATATTCCATGTCATCAATGCAGAAAAATGATTAAAATCTACATCTAACTAAAATGTTTTCTCTCATGAATATGGAAAAAAAAATCAGAGGATTAGAGGAAACACTGGTTGATTAAGTCACTGAATATGCATTATTAAGTAAGACAGCATAATTTGTAGTGAAGAACACAGTGTTTGAAGTCAGTCAGACAGTTTGAATCTCAACTTTTCCACTTCCTGGCTATATGAATTTAGGCAGATCACTTTAGTTCTCTGAGCCTCAGTTTCAGTGACCCTACCTTATGGGGTTGTCACAAGATTAAAGGTAAACCACACAGCACCTGTCCTATAAAAAGTAACTTTTAAAAGATACATTTTAAAACAGGTAATATAACTAAGGCAGGAGTTGCTGAAGATTTACCTCTATACAAGCCTTGTGTAAAGTAGGGATAACTAGAAACCCAGTCTTTGAACCTATAAATGATAGAAATTAAGAATACTTATGGCATGTGACCATCCATAACCATGGCCGGTCCAGGGGCTGCTTTCCACTGCCTGGGTGCCTTGTCCAGAGCCAGGGCCTTAGGCTTGGCCTCCTACAGGGCACATGGAACCCAGTTCCTGGTTGTCTGTGGGAAGGAGCTCTTTGACAAGACCAACAAACAACACTTCTTACCCAGCCTGACCCTGTTAGGGTTGCCCCTGTGCAGAAAGCCCCTCTGGGCCGGTTGCTGCTAGCTTCTAGAACTATCTTATGCTCCACCAGCTTTTACTATCAGGCTCTGTTTGGAGACCCCAGTGCCCAGACTTTGGCCACTGCAGGAAGGAGCCTGCTACTCTTGGGCTGGCTTGCCTTGGTTCTTTGAGCTTCCTTGTGTTTAATTTCTGGGTACTTTTTTTCAGAATTGGAGCAGGGAGGACATTAAAAGAGAAAGGCAAATTTAGAAAAAGAATGCTTAGTTTAATTAATTGATTTAAGGAATCTTTGCTTTACTAAAGAAAGGAGTCTGTCTGCCAGAGGACAGGTTGAAATATTTAAAGCAAAAAATTTGTCAGAATCATTTCAAAGATTCCTTTTTAGCAATAGTATACCTTTTCTATTGAAAGTCTTATTTTATTCTACTAAATATTGTCATTTCTTAATCAGGAATTGCAAAAATCAAAGTCAGAACTTATATGCCTTTATAATGAAATTCAAAGTCTTCCAGGGGCAAAGGAAGACAGAGACCATTTTTTAATAGCATATGACCTGCTACAAAGAGAGAATTCTGAATTAGAAACAAAGGTGAGACTAAATTATTACGCATTTAAATGTTTGATGTATGACGTATCTTTTATGAGGATAAGATAAAAGGAAACTAATTTCAGTAAAAGATATCTTGGAAATTGGAGTTTCTTTTATTATTATAGAATAAATTGCCTTATAGTGTGGATTATAAATCAAGCTGTATTTCAGAATAAATATTCAGACTTCAGCCAGTACTTCACTCTTAGGATTAATCTATAAACTTTTTACTTTAAATAAGCTTCCCAATGGCTTAGTTTTTAAAGCACATATTATAATGTAAAAGGTGAACTCAAAAATAGAACTATCATATAATCCAGCAATTCTACTGCTGGGTATATATGCAAAAGAATTGAAAGCAGAGACTTGAACAGATATTTGTACACACATATTCATAGCAGCATTATTCACAATAGCTAAAATGTGGAAGCAACCCAAGTGTCCATCAATGAATGAATGATGAAGCAAAATGTGGTATCTACACACAATGGAATATTATTCAGCCTTTAAAAAGGTATTTCTGCAATATGTTACAGCATGGATGAACCTTGAGTACATTATGCTAAGTGAAATAAGCCAGTCACAAAAAGACAAATACTATTTGATTCCACTTATATGAGGTACTTAGAGTAGTCAAAATCATAGAGACAGAAAGTAGAATGCTGGTTGCCAGGAGCTATGTGGAGGGAAAAGTTGGGGAGTTATTTAATAGGTATAGAGTTTGTTTTACAAAATGAAAAAAGTTATGGGAGTGGATGGTGGTGATGGATGCACAACAATGTGGATGTATTTAATACCACTGAACTGCACACTTAAAAATGGTTAAGATGGTAAATGTTATGTTTTTTTATATTTTACCACAGTAAAAAATGCAAAAACAGAGGTTTACTAAAATGTCTTCAACTTTAAAGGCTTAGAATCAAAGCATCTTTCCCAATTATACTGAAAATTAGGCTTATACTTAGAATTCAGAAAATGTTTAAATGTCCCAACCCAAATTCATTCCCCAAGTATAAAATGGCACTACCAGATGAGGGTTAGTCCAACACTAAATGGAGAGATTGCCAGTAGTGTAATTTCTAGAGTCCTACCTATTAGGTTATCATCAACTCCTGGTTGAAAAATTCCCTTCCTCAGTCACTCTCTTGATGTTGATTAAAATGATAGGAAGGACTAAAGGCTTGAACACAACAGTTAAAATATACTGAGTTATATTTTAATACCACATGTGAAGTGGAGGACTAAATCAAGGCCAAATTTATCCTATATGAAATTGTTACCCTGAAGTCAGGGAGTAAGTTGCTGAGGGATTGGGACATAGATCAAATAGTATGTGACCTAAGGAGGAAAAGGTCCAGCAAATAGGGTTCGCTGCCTGGGAGGATAGATATGTAGGGCACATCCTACATCTAAGCTTTGTTTTTTAGGACCTTGTCAGCAAGATGAGTTTTCATCACAATGTACAACTGAAGGATCTTCTCTTTCAATATATCATCAGAAAACTTAACATAGAGAATGAAATGAAGTGAGAAGAATACAGTATAAAACCAGAGATCCAGATCACTGTCCTGGTAATCTGGTTTTCTCTCCCTCTCTTTTAAAAGACTTTTTATTTTGAAATAATTTCAGACTTACAGGAAAGTTGCAAAATAGTATAAAGACTTTGCATATACTTTTACCCCTCCCAATGTTAACACGGTACCACATTTGCTTTATCAGCCTCTCTCTCTTGCATATCACACACACACACACACACACACACACACACACACACACACACACACACTTTTCCTACCCTCAGAGAGTAGAGACATAATACTCCTTTATCCCTAAATGTTTCCATGTATGTTTGCTAAAAACAATGACATCTTTTTATCACAGTACAAGTCTCAAAATCAGGAAATTAATATTAATATAGTACTATTATCTAATCTACAGCTTGTATTCAAATTTCACTAATTGCCCCACTCTATAGCAAAAGGACATTTTTTTTTCCTAGTCCAAGGTCCAATCCAGGACCGTACATTGCATTTCATTGTCACATCTCGAAAGCTCCTTGAATCTGCAACAGTTCCTCATTCTTTGTTGTTCGTGACTTTGCTATTTTTGAAGAGTACAAATCATTTATTTTGAAGAATGTCCCTCAATTTGGATTTTTCTCATGTTTCCTCACAATATAATTTAGGTTACATAATTTTGGCAGGAGTACTACAGAAGTGATGTTATATCCTTCTCAGTGCATTGTATCAGAAGACAAAAGGATATCCTTTTGTTCTATTTACTTTGGGTATGGTACTCTCTGCCAGATTTCTCCACTGTAAAGTTATTACTGTTCCCTTTGCAATTAATAAATATTTTGTGGAGAGGTACTTTGAGACTATACATATTCTGTTTCCATCAAAATTTTACTCATTAATAGTTTCAATTTTGAAGCTTTGATTCTTTAGTTGTATTCCAGTTTCTCTTTAGAACATAGAGTGCTATAGACTTAAAGGTAGTCTTGCTAAGAGTGGCTTAAAAAAAATGTATTTTATGTATTTACTAAAGCCCCTGCTTTATAGGCTGTGGTTTTATTTGGGCTGGAAAGGGGTGTGTTCATGTAGGCCAGCTTCCTCAGTTTACAGATACGAACACCAGCCTTGGGATATTAAACAACTACCAAATTGCCTGGTGATTCTCAGCCTAAGCTCTGTCCTCCCTACTCTAGGGCCTCAAGCATAAAGTGGAACAGTCAACTGAATACTTTATGGTACTTGAATATGGCTGATTATGGGACTGAGCTATGTAACCAGGATAAAATTTTGGTAGGGAGGAGCCTGTGGAACAGCGTTGGTCCTGTTGCACAGCATCTGTGCCATGAAAGGTCCTATGGATTTACCTTTCTTCATGATAAAGAGCAAAGCTGCCCACCTACGATATCCACCAACTTTGTCCTGTGAGAAACCAGAATACCTAGAAAGCACTTAGTGTCAAAGTCACCTTCCTCTTCAGAAACCTTCAGCAATTCTCAGTTTGCTAGAACATCACATCTAAATTCTGTTTGGCTTTCTTTACTTCTTAAGAAACTAACATTTACTATTTTTAATGTTTAAATTTTTACAATGACTATAAAAATCAGTGATTAAGTTGCATTTTGGAATCTTTTATCCTGCTTACAAAAATAATGCAAGCTCATTAAGGAAATTCTTGTCTTTCAGGTCCCTTCATAATCTGATCCCTCCCCCTCAATCTTATTTCCTCGGCTCCTCATCTTGTAGCCTCTACTCCAGTAAGACCATCCTCCTCACTTCTGCACAAATACTCCATACTCAGTTCCACACTATACCTTTGACCATATTGATCATGCTTAAAATATGCTATAGTCTCTTCTTCCCACCTCCTAAGGTCCAGTGTAAAACCAACCTTCTCCCTGGAGAGGTTATAGTCCATATAAGATTATATGGATTTATGAGATTATAACCCATATCACACCCTGTAATTTTTCTTCAGAAAATTGAAAAGGCCTGGGAGACCAAAAGGATTCCTTTAAGTAATCTAAATTGATCTTTAGAATTAAATCCATTGTGTTCTTAGAATCAGACATAGTAACTATAAAAACTTTGCATTTTCAGAGAGGCTCAGAATGGGAGTCAGGCAGGTTTTTGTCTATCTTCGTGCAATACTTGGAGAGGGATTCATCTTCCATTCTTGGGACTGTCCCCCATCCACCCTTTCTACTGCCTTCTGGAGGCATTCTTTCATTTTATATGAAGATATAAAGAGCAACCTTTGAGGAAAGGAATCTGTTTGTCAAAGAACAAAACAAAACAAAAACCTGAACAAATGTGTTGCCAAACCACACAGCAGAGCAGTGATTCTCAAAGCAACCACTTGCATCAGAATTACCTGGGAGACTTATTTGAAATGCAAATTCCCATTTCCCAGCCCAGACCACTGATCTGAATCTCAGGAGTGGGGTGGCGATGTGAGACTGCATTCTTTTAAGTCCTCAGGTGATGCTCTTATTCACTAAAGTTTGAGAATCACTACGATAGTCTGGGAGCCTTTATATGTTCAAGTGTTTCCAAACAAATAGGAGCAGACTGGAAGAAATATGTTCTCTGTAATGCATAACTAATATTCTTTCTAATGTTTTCTTGCAATAGTATATTATTGCTTTTATGAATCAATGAAGTACACTCAAAACTTGAGAAAAAAAATATGTGATAATAATGTAAAAGCTCTAATAGAGTATTACATCTTTTTGCTTGTTAAAAGATAGAACAAAACCCTAAACAGCACTCTGGGAAGCCAATCCCAGAGACCAAAAATACCCCCTTTTTTTAAAAACCATGGACTTACACACTCTTGTGCCTATGGTAAAAATATATTAGATTATGTAACAACTGCAAATTGTTAAATTGGAATAAGACTTCAATTTGGATGTCAATTTATATTATTTAAGCCAATAAGTATTTAAGCATTTAATGGAATCAATACACTTTTTTCACAGGCATGCATAAAAATATGCAAAATAGAATATTTGTCTTTTCACTTAACTTTACAGGTCTTGAAGCTTTCACAAGAATTTGAGGAATTAAATCATTTTACTGTAGGGAGAAAAACTGCAGCTGCTAATTTAATTACAACTGAAAATATCTGTAAATATCTTGTGTCTAAAGTACCAATTTTGGAAGTAGAGATTCAAAGCCCAAAGGAAGAGAGAGAGGAGCTCTGGTAAATTGAGAAAATCCCATATCACTTTAATTATTTGGGGGGTACATTTTATTTGGCTTGATTATTATAAAACTTTGACATTTATTTCCAAATGATGTGCATAGAAAAATTAGTTCTAAGAATTCCCCAGAAAGTTTGTTTTTTGGTATGTTATTACATTTTTAAACTTTTTTTCCAGCTTTTAAAAATAAATACATGCTTTTTTAGAAAATCTGGAAAGCATGGAAAATTATAAGGAAATTATAATAACCCATAATTCCCCCCAGGGACAGATGTTAATGTCCTAATTTTTCTTTCTTGTCTTTTTTCTGTGTATATACATATATATGTATTTTTTAAATAATTAAGACTATACTTTGGGGCTTCCCTGGTGGCACAGTGGTTGAGAGTCCGCCTGCAGATGCAGGGGACACGGGTTCGTGCCCTGGTTCGGGAAGATCCCACATGCCGCGGAGCGGCTGGGCCCGTGAGCCATAGCCGCTGAGCCTGCGCGTCCGGAGCCTGTGCTCCGCAACGGGAGAGGCCACAACAGTGAGAGGCCCGCGTACCGCAAAAAAAAAAAAAAAAAAAGACTATACTTTGCAGAGAGGTTTGTTTTTTGCTATTTTTATTTAACATTATGTCTGATAATTGTTTTGAGAATTTTCTTCCTTCCTTCCTTCCTTCCTTCCTTCCTTCCTTTTTCTTTCTTTCTTCCTTTTTTGTTGCTGTTGTTGTTAATCTTGCCCTCTAACTCTTGTATTTCTACTTTTCCACCAAAAGTATCTTACACAGAAACTTTTGAGACTTAGACAAATGCATTACTCTGTTTTGGCACAAATACTAATAGATGCAATCAAATTTTGTCTGGGCAAAAACCTAGAAATAGATCATCCAATGGAAGCAATAGATGTTAGTTTTTACTTATATACCATATTAAAGGATACCTTCTCAGTGAACTGAGAAAATATTGCCTAGGTGTAGCCAAATTTTTATCTTTGTAAATGTTCTAAAATAGAAGAGATTGTTTTGTCAGTTTTGAGCCCCTGAATTTTATGCCCTCTTAAAAACTGGTTTTAAGTTTAGAGTGAGCTCTAAGTCCAAGATTCGCAGTCATGAAACCTAGTTGTGAAAGTGGGAAGAGATACTGGAGAGATGGTGGAGAACAGGTGTAATAGTTGTCACAGGAGCAAAGAGCCAAGAAGCCAGGTCACAACATATAGGTTTGTTGTATGGGGGAAAAAGTCTTGTTTTGAGCACAAGAATAGTGTTATAGGGCTTTTGAGGGAGATAGTCCTAGTAACTCTGAATGAGGTGAATTGGAGAGGAAAGACAGACCAGTTAATCTGGATATTCGCCACAGATGAAGAGATAGTAGTCTAGATTAAGTAAATGGCACTGGAGATGAAATGGCCAATCTGAACGCTTTTCAGAGAAAAATTTGACATTAATAATCAAAGCTGACAAAAATCCACTCAGCTGATTTGGGATAATTGGCAGAGATACTTGCCCCAGGGAGCAAGGCTGTGGCCTTAATTCATTTGGAGGTGGAGAACCTTGCCATGAAAAAAACACTGGACTAAAAGTTTTTCATTTCAATGATGTTATATAAATGTATCCATACAATAAGTAACATTTTAGGGTTGACTTTTTTCACTTAACATAATTCTCTGGAGATTCATCTAGGTTATTATGAGTATCAGTAGTTGGATAGTTTTCATTGCTGAGTAGTATTACATGGTATGGATATACCACAGGTTTTTTTAACCATTCATCCATTGAAGGATACCTGGGTTATTTCCAGTTCTGGCTATTATGAATAAAGCTGCTGTAAATATTCAAGATTTTATGTGAACATAATTATTCATTTCTCTGGGATAAATCTCCAGGAGTGCAATTTTGGATAACCTGGTACTTGCATATTTAATTTTATTTAGTTGTGTTTTATTTTTTTTTTTAAGAAATTGCCAAACTGTTTTCCAGAGTGACTATATCATTTTACTTTCCCACTAGCAGTGTATGAGTGATCCAGTTTCTCTTATCCTCACTAGCATTTGGTGTTATGGCTTTTAATATCTTTTGCCTATTTTCTAATTGGATTTGTTTTGTAATGTTAAATTTTGAGAGTTCTTTATAAAATCTAGATACTTGTCCTTTGTCGGCTCTGTGACTTGCAAGTATTTTTCCCAGTCTATAGCTTATCTTTTCATCCTCTTAACAAGGTTTTCTCAGAGCAAAAAAAAATTTAATTTTGATGAGCTATCAATTTTTCCTTTTATGGATCATACTTTTGATGTTAAATCTAAGAATTAGTTGCTCAACCTTAAATCTTGAATATTTTCTCCTATGTTTCATAGTTTTGCATTTAAGCCTATGATCTATTTTGAGTTAATATTTGTATGCGGTATGAGACTTAGACAGGATTCTCTTTTTTTGCCTATAGATATTCAATTGCTTTAGCATCATTTCTTGAAAAGGCTGTCTTCCATTGAATTGCTTTTGCACCTTTGACAAAAATGAGCTAGGCATTGTGAGTTTCTGCTTCTGGGTTCTCTAATTCTATTCCATTGATCTATGTGTCTATCCACTAATATCATACAATCTTGACTGCTGTAGCTGTATAATATAGTTTTGAAATTAGATAGACCGATTCCACTTTATTCTTTTTCAAAATTGTTGAGCTATCTAGTTCCTTTGCCTTTGCATATAATGTTAGAATAATCTTGTCTGTAGCTACAAAAAATCTTGCTGGAATTTTGATATGAATTGTTTTAAATCTGTATATAAATTTAGGGAGAATTGACATCTTTTCCTATGTAGAATCCTCCAATCCATGGACTCAGTATGTCCTACATTTATTTAGATATTCTTTTATTTCTTTCACCAGCATATTATAGTTTTCAGCAGACAAGACCTATACGTGTTTTGTTGATATACACCTAAGTATTTCATTTTTCTGAACAATTATAAGTGGTATTATATTTTAAATTTCAGTGTCTATGTGTTCATTGCTAATATACAGAAATACAATTATTTATCTTGCATCCTGTGACCTTTCTGAACTTGCTTATTTGTTCTAGGCTCTTTTTTTTTTTTAATGTTTCTTGGGATTTTCTACATAGACAATCATCAACTGGAAATCATGCAATTTCAGATTCTTTCATCTTTTCCAATCTGTATGCCTTTTACTTCCTTTTTTGTCTAATTTCACTAGCTAGAACTTCCAGCAATATGTTGAATAAAACTAATGAATGTGAACGTCTCTGTCTTGTTTCCAATCTTATCAGGAAGGCTTTCAGTTTTCACCATTAATACAATGTTAGCTGTTTGGTTTTTGTCAGATTGAAGAAGTTTCTCTCTATTTCTGTTTTTCTAAGGTTTTATCATAAATGAGTGTCACATTTTATCAAATGGTTTTTCAGTATCAACTGATATAGCTGATTTTCTATCTAGTTGTTCTATCAGTTTTTGAGAGGGTTGTTGAAGGCTCCAACTATACTTGTGGATTTGTCTATTTCTCCTTTCAGTTATTCAGTTTTTACTCCAAATACTTTACAGCTCTGTTGTTTGGTGCATACACATTTAGGATTGCTATGTCTTCTTGGTGAATTGACCCTTTTATCATTATATAATGTCCCTCTCTTTTTCTTTCTTTTAATTTTCTTATTTCTGAAGTCTACTTTATCAGATATTAATATAGATTCTCTTGCTTTCTTTTTATTAATATTTGTATGATATGTCTTTTTCATCCATTTTTGCCTTCAACCTGCTTATATTATTATATTTGAAATGAGTTTTTATAAATGGCATTTAGTTAGGTCTTGTTTTTTAATCCACTCTGCCAATCTCTGTCTTTTGATTGGTGTGTTTGGCCAAATTATCATTAATGTAATTATTGGTATATTAGAACTTAAGTTTGCTATTTAAAAAATATTTATTTATTTGGCTGCATCGGATCTTAGTTGCAACATGCAGGATTGTTGTTGCAGCATGTGGGATCTTTCGTTGCAGCGCATGGGCTTCTCTCTACTTGTGGTGTGTGGACTCTAGAGCTTATGGGCTCAATAGCCCCACAGCATATGGGATCTTAGTTCCCCAACCAGGGATTGCACCTGCATCCTCTGCATTGGAAAGTGGATTCTTAACCACTGGACCACCAGGGAAGTCCCAGTTTGCTATTTTTTCATTTTTGATTTTCTATTTGTTCTCTCTGTTATTTGCATCTGTTTTCTGTTTTATGCCTTCCTGTGGGTTATATGAACACTTTCTATTAATTCCATTTTGATTCTTCTATAATGTTTTTGAGTGTGCTTCTTTTTATAGCTTTACAGTGGTTGCTCTAGGTATTACTTTTTACACACACACACACACACACACACACACACACATTTTACCAGCTTGAATGAAATGTAGAAACCTTACCTCCCTTTATGTCCCTTTACCTCCCCAATTTATAATACAGTTTGTCTTAAAATTTTTCTCTACACGCATTTAGAACCACATCAAACAGTACTATATTTTTGCTTCAACCATCATACAGAATTTAGGAAACTCAAAAGGAGAAGAAAAATGTATTTATACAGATTTTTACTCTTTCTCTCCTTCCTTCCTGATGTTCCAGTATGCCTCCTTTTATCATTTCCTATGTGTATAGAGAATTTCCTTGAGCTATTCTTTTAGAGTAGTTCTGCTAGTGGCAGATGCTCTTGATTTTTCTTCATCTGTGAAAGTCTTGATTTCCTCTTCATTCCTGAAGAATATTTTCACTGGGTAAAGGACTCTGCATTGACAGTTCTTTTCTTTCAGCATATGAAAAATGTTATGCCACTTCCTTCTGATTGCTGTAGTTTCTGATGAGAAGTCAGCTGTCATTTGAATTGTTTTTCCCTTTCTGTAAGGTAGTGTTTCACTCTTGTTGCTTTCAAGGTTTTTTTATTTGTTTTTAGTTTTCAGAAATTTGACTATGATGTTTTTTGGTATGGTTTTCTTTAGGTTTATCCTGTTTGGAGCTCACTCAGCTTCTTGAATCTGTATGTTTATGTCTTTTGGGAAGGTTGTAGCCATTATTTCTTCATGTACTTTTTCTGTCCTGCCTATTCACCTTTCCTTCCAGGATCCATAACAAAAGCATTAGATCTTTTATTATAGCCCCACAGTTCCCAGAGGCACTGTTTTTTTGTTTTTGTTTTTTCCTTTTTCCCCAGTCTATTTTCTCTCTGTTTTTCAGATTGGGTAATTTCTATTCTTCTGTCTTCAGGCTCACTGATTCTTTTCTCAGTCCCCTCCATTCTTCTGTAGAGTCTATCCATTGAATTTTTAAATTCTGGTTATTGTATTTTTCAATTCTAAAGTTTCCATTTGGTTCTTTCTTATATCTTCTATTTCTTTGCTGAGACTTTCTAGTTCTGAGACTTTCTATTTTTTCATTTGTTTCTAATGTGTTCATAATTGCTCATTGAATTATTTTTATGATGTCTGATTTCAAATATTTGTTAAATAATTCTGTCATCATGATTTTGTCATCTAATTGTTGCCTTTTCTCATTCAAGTTGAGATTCCTGGTTCTTGGTATGATGAGTAATTTTAGATTGAAATCTGAATATTTGGGGTATTATGTTATGAAACTCTAGGTCTTGTTTTAACCTTCTATTTAGCTGGCTTCTTATGATACCACTCTGGCAGGGTATGTGGAGGGGGGTGCTGTCTACCCCAGATTGGGGTAGAAGTCCAGGTTCCCCACTCAGCATCCATGGACACCCAAGGAAAGAGGGGCTCCTCATTACTGCTGGTCATGGTGGGAGTTCCTACTCCCCACTAGGTCTCTGCTTGGACTGCTCTGACAGTGATGGTGAAGGATGCCTTTTTACTGCTCTCTACTTGGCCTCCATGATATCATGAGCAGGGCAGCAGTAAAAGTCTTGACTCTCCACTAGGCATCCTCTGAAACTACCCCAGTAAAGAGAAAGGTATCTCCTTACTGCCAGGTGGTGGTGGAAGTCCGGACTCCCCATGTCTGGTACGGCCTGGCAGGGATGAAAGTCCCTCCTCCCCACTGGCTTCTGACACTACCCGCAGCAGGGGAGTTGTGCCTCATTTTCCTGGTGAAAGTGGAAGTATGGGCTCCCAGCTTGACCTTTGCTGACATGAGTGGGGTGGAGCCACAGTTTTTTCTATGGCGTTTGGCTGGAATAAAGTTGGTAATGTCTGAAAGTTTTCTTTCTTGCTTGGTTGTCCTTTTCTTGGTCTTCTGTATAGAGTAAAAAGCCTTTTGTCTGTGCTTCTTGGTGTTGTCTAGGTTGCCAGCTTCTTCAGCTTTAAGTCTAGGATATATGAGGCTACAAGAAAACCTAGGAAACCCACAACCATGTCGTTCTTCAGGTCCTGAGTTACCTAGATGATCTGACTTCTTTCTTACTTTCAGAGTCTTCTTATGTTTGTTTTATATATAATGTCCAGGGTTTTAGTTGTACTTGGTAGGAGAAATAGGGAAAAGTATGTCTACTTTATCTTCCTGAATGCAGAAGTCAGTTTTCCCATTTAAAAAAAATAATAGGTGTATGTTTGCATTTTCCCAGTCTTCAAGTATATCTAGCTTCCATTGGGAGTAGGAAAAGGAAAAGAGTTTATGGAGGATGGAAAGAATCGTTATTTTATCAGAAATTTATTTTTAAAGCATTTTACTTTTTATCTCATGTTTTTAATCATTTAAATATATTACCTCTAAAAAACTGCTGAGTTCAAAATAAAATATTTAATTCTTTTTTATACAGTGTTAAAGGAATTTTAAAAGGGAAAAAACTCCATAGACACAATTTTTCCTGTGTTACTTTCCAGTTTTTTCTATATTTACATTTCCCATAGTATGTGTTATATTTATACACATATATATACATATATATTATTTATTGTTCTACCATCTTACTTTAATAAGTATTTAATGTTGATGAATAGTCTTCATACCACTTTCAAGTTGGTTTATCTTTAATCCTCTTAGCCACTTTCTGTGTCTCCATTTAATCACTATTTTGAATACCATGGTTCTGAGCATTATTATACAATCAGCTTTTTTCTTCTTGTCAGTTATTTTATTTCAGTAAATTCATTGGTATGCAATTATTCAGTCAAAAGATCTGAACACTTTTATGGCTCTTCATCCATATTGCCAAACTGCCTTCTTGAAGAATTTGAGCACCAGCTATAATTTGTGAAGCATCCTGTGCTAAGCCCAACAGTACCTGAAACAAATTTAAGATTAAGGGAATAAAAATAAAATAAGCAGACTTGTGTTCACTCTACTTTTCATTCATACTCTCTAACCATGAAAGGTACATTCCCTCCCCTTGGGTTCTATGGCTCACAGCCTTTTAGTTTTCCTCCTCCCTCTCTGGCTTCTGAGCCTCCTCTTCAGGCCTCTTCCCTCTGGTTGTTCCTTACAAGTCTTTAGGCTTCTGTCCAGAATGATCCTCCTCCTCTTACTTTCCCGCTTCTCCCTGGCTCATCTTAACTAATCCCAAGGTTTCTGCTCACATTCCTCTGTATGTGTCTTCACCCCAGGCATGTCTCCAGACTATACCTATATTCCCCCTTCTTGGGCTACCATTCACTTGCCCATTTGCCCCAGTCAGAAATCCAAGTGTCACTCATTATTCCTTTTTCTCCCTCACCTGCCACATCCAGCAAATGACAGATCATATCAATATTGTCTTCTAAATATCTCTAGAATCCATTCCTCCTCTCCATCCCCACCATCCTATTCTAGTCACCGTTGTTTAGTACGCAGATCACAACAGTCTCTCAACTGGTTTCCCTGCCACACAGATTACAAATGATGTTTCTAAAGCACACTCTCTTTTGCCTCTGGGCTTTTACCTATCTTATTTATTAAGTCATCCAACAACCCACCCTCCAATATATACACACACAAGCAAGTATGCACACATCCCTACTTTTACATTTGCCTAGCTTGTGCGTACTCATCGATCAGATTACTTATTACTAACTTAATATAATCACTTGTTAACTTATCCTTATTTTTCACTAAATTGTAAGCTCCTTAGGGACAGGGATTATGTCCTATTGTAGCCCTAGTGCCTGCCAAAGTGCCTGGTGCTTATTGAGTGATTTTTTAAAAATCTTTATAAGCTGTATCTGCCCAATGCCATACTAAAAGTTGAAAAAGTGAAAAACTCACTTAAACTGGTTGTTTGTCTATACCTGTAGACAAAAATCTATGATGGGTCATTTCCCTGAATATGAGTAAAAAAGATATGACTCATTTGTTTTCAAAGTTTATTTCCAAGAATAAGATAACTGCTCTGCTATAGAATTCAAGTTGAAAATCTTGCTCACAGCACTTTCTTTACTGGTAGATATTTTCCCTCCATATTCTGCTCGTATAATGAGCATTTTGATAGTCTTTTGTTATTATATTTGTGCTAAGTCCTGAATTAGGAGAAAGTAAGCAGAAGGAAATTCCAGAGGAGGCAGTGAAGGAGGGCACTTTTCCAAGAGAGGGACAGAAGGAGGAGGACTCACAGCAGAAACAAGATATGAAAGGTGAAGAACAGCAGTTGACCTTGAAGCCTGGGGAAGTCATGAGGCTCAGAAAAGAGCTGAGCTGTATGAATCAGAGCCTCCTTCAGTCTCAGAGCCCTGGGGATAGCTCAAATGACAGTAGCGTCCAGGTAGGTGTTATAAACACGTGGTCTGACTGGCTCCATTTCCTCTGATCAGCTGTGGATAGAGGCTTAATTTTTATATCACGATTAACGTATATTTGTTGAGCAATATCATAACCATGGCCCAAATGTTAATAAAGTAGCAACCAAAATCTCAGCTAAGCCCATCAGTTGATATATTTTATTATAAAGTGTTCTTAGCCTTCTTCTAGGCTCAGCAGGAAGGAATGCTGATTGATTGTCAGTGTCTGCCCTGGGCAGGTGGGATAGAGAATGGCAGGATTTGTGCCACATTTTCTGTTCCTGGTACCTAGCCTCAATATACAAAATACATTGTTTGGCGCGGGGGGGTGGGGCGTGGGGAAGGCCACAGTCTTGGAATTGTTTTAAATATGGCTATTGCTATTTACTAGAAATCTGCCTGCAGGAGAAATAAAAGGAGTGACTACACCTCAGTTCTTTTACCTCAATTTTATTGGTTCCCTCTTGTACAAATTAAGATTTCCCTACACACACTTTTCTAGGAATTATTTTGAGATCTATAGAGGGAGGCTTTGTACTCATATGTAAACCATATTCAGAAGACTGATAATATACATTTGAGAAGTGATTCAAGTGTACATTTAGAAAACAAGGAAGACTATTAGTAAAAGAAGTCAAAAATATATTTGAAAAGAGGTTTGGATAGAGTGAAAACTAGGCAAGTCATAATAAACAAGGAAATTATATACCTGAAAGGAGATTCAGATACATTTGAATGAGAAGGAAGTCACTGGATTTGTTCAGAAGACCAAAAGGAAGTATGACATCACATATTCAAAAAGAGGTTGATTTTACATATCCCAGACAATCCCTTTATTGGGCAGTGGGGCAGTGTAGGAGGCTTGGGCAGAGGCTAAACACTGTGGTCACAAAGATGATAAAATCTTTGCTTATGAGCTTAAAATAATCAGTGAACTTTTAGAATAATGAAATTTACAGTATAAGAAGTCACACCCTGGTTAATTTATTAATTTTCTCTAAGTTACCCTTTCCCGTTATTTGAAGAATCATTTCTCAGTACTTGGGGGGAGGTGAAAAACTATTAAATATATAAAAACTCTCTGGGAAATCAGGGAAAATAGCCATTTTGTGAAAGGACAAATGTATATACCACATAGCCAGCAATTTTTTTCCATAATAATGACTTTGAATTATTGAAAGAAGAGTGTTATTCTTATTCATTTATTCAACCAGTATTATTTATTAATTGAATATCAATTTTTTTTTTTTTTTTTTGGCCATGCCACACGGCATGCAAGATCTTAGCTCCCCAACCAGGGATCTTAGTCCCTTGACCAGGGATTGAATCCATGCCCCCTGCAGTGGAAGCACGGAATCCTAACCACTGGACCACCAGGGAATTCCCATTAATTGTGTATCTATGATGTGCCAGGCCCTGTGTTAAGGTACATACAGCAGTAAATGAGGTAGACGTGGGCCTCATGGGAAAAAATAACATATTTGTGTTATTTGGATTAATATTTCCCAAAGCACTCACACACACTATTTTATTTACTTCTTTAAGCAAGCAAGGAAGAAAATACATTTTAGACAGATTTTTGTCTGCAGTGTGCTGTGCAGTGATAATTTCAGAACCTCTTTCTGTGTATAGGGTTCTTTGACCTTCTGATAGCTATAGATTGTTCTACTTTTTAGTTCTTGTGTGTGTGTAGTTTTTAGTCTTCACCCCTGTTGTCAGGTTATGGTGGTAATACTTTGCTGCTTTCCATGTGTACTGTGTCTTATTAATCTCATAATGTGCAAATTTAGGTAACTATAGGCTGAGCGCAGATACCAAATTTTAAACAATGCTCATAAATGGCAAATATATAGGGAAAAAACTGTGAGAGCCTCTATTATGAGTAACTATGTGAGCTATATTGTTCATATGTGTTTTGTGACATCATTTGTGGCTGCTGATGGCCTTTGGGGGCTTAATTTCTGCTGTTCAACAGTATTCCTGGTGAGGTTGCAGTAGCTGAGTTCTAGATATTATTTTCCCACTATTCTTGAAACATATTTGAACCACCATTAATTATCTTAATTTTATAGGTTTAAAATGTAGTTTCACATATTTTTACTATGCTCTAGGCACTATACTTAATACTCTGTGTATATTAAGCAATACAATGAGGCAGAAATATTATTGTTGCCACTTTATAGATGAAGAAACTGAGGCTTTAGAGAGGTTAAATAATTGGCCTAGAATGACACTTTGTGGTGGAACCTGGTCCGTCTCCTTTACAGCCTGACCTTTTAACAGTTTTGTCATCTGCTTCCACTTGCTGAGAAACTCAAAGAAAGCATATAGTCCTCACGTCAAGCTAATTTTCTAAGGAAGGCTGGCAAGCTGGCTCCCAAAAGCCCTCCCAGGGTGTCTGTCTTAGATTATCTTGGTGAATTTATCTGTGATTTGCCCTTAGGCTTGCAGTCTCCAAAACTTTGATGTAATAGCCCCCACCCCCCAAAATAGATCTGAGTCTTGGGGATACATTTACATTAAACCAAACTTTCAAGACTATTGGGTAAAATCAGAATGTCAATTAGGTATTCTTCTGTAATAATGAATAAATATCACTTGAACATGTGTAGATGAACCGTGCATTTACCCATAGCGAGCTAACCAGGGATCTTAGATACTTGCAGCTCTTAAGACAAGCAAATTGGATCTAGATTGCCTTTCTGACTAAACCAAGACAGGAACTGAAGGGCTAACAGGACTTGGGCAATTCAGTGTGGCAATTCTGTTATAAGCAAGAATAAACTAGAATAATGACATGAGCTTTTCAGAACCTCATGAACAGGAAGCACACTGGACCAGGACTCAGGAAAAAGACAGTATCTTATCTATTGAACTGGAGAAGGTTGAATTCTTTGTCTACTCAGCATGGCTGTGTGTGCCTACCTTTCAGAAAATCTAAATAACTCCTCCTTTGGTCACGGGAGTTTTATTGTGCCAGAGAGACCTGGCAGGAGAGTGTGCTGTTGAGGAGTAACCGAAGGAGAATCACTGGGGAGTGAAAGGAAAGTGATGAGGAAACCTGGTAATTTAGTATCTCTTGCTAAATGTTCTCTTCCCCTTTGCCAACAGACACTATGCGCGCATGCGCACACGCAACCCACATACACGTTCACACACTGCATCTTAATATGTTGACTCGTTGAACTCCCTATTTAAAGCATGTTTTGCTCTAAAACTGCCCACGCTTCTGCTCCACTTCATTAATATGAAAAATAAGAAAGTTAATTTTCTATGCTTAATTACTTTTGTTCGCGTAACTTCTTCAATATTTTCACTCTAATATAACAGGAGTTAAACTATAAGAACATGTACAACTAGCCATACGTGTAAAAGAGGAATTGGCTGTAGTTAAGCTAACTCCAAAAGCATTTACATGTGAATAATCACATTCTGACAACTGGAACCCATGTTTTACCAACATTCTTTCAAATTGTCCATGTTCCCCTTGTAAAACGTTTGCTTTAGTATCCATCTTCTGGAGAAAAACTGAAATACCAGCAGCAAGAGGAGCTACAGCAACTTCGCCAGAATTTGCACCGGCTCCAGACTCTATGCAACTCAGCAGAAAAGGAGCTTCGATATGAGCGAGGAAAGAACTTGGACTTAAAGCAGCATAACAGCTTACTTCAGGAAGAAAGCATTAAGGTAACTCCAGTGGGCGTATCCTTCATTTAAGAGTCTCGATTGCTCAATTTACCCTGGGAATAAAGGAATCAAAATTCCTCAACTTGATAATTCATGACAGAGTCCCCAGATGGGTAGACAATATGAGCTATCTGGTAACTCCCTCCTTTAACTTCTCCCTACCGAGTAGGTACACAGCTCAATGGTTTCTCTGCTGCTGAAAGGCTGTGTGTGCTGTCAACCTGTAAATATGAAAAGGTTTAAGTTACTCAGTCTTTTGAAATCATTACCTAGACCTTTTAGCACTTAGTAAATTTCGATGACCTGAACTAAATCCCTGGTGGTACTGCCCTAGTTCTATCTCTGGATGTATTTGTCTCTAATAGATGCATTCATTATTATTGGTTGAATCAAATATCAACTGCACCAAGGCACAAATCATGAGAGGGCAAAGTTGTTCTTCCTGACATGAGTGCATCAGAAATTTGGGGGAACATCCCCCAAACATACTTGTTTTAAAATAATCTATATAGAACTGCCATCCACAGATTCATCTAAATTTTATGAAACACAGGGGACTTCCCTGGCGGTCCAGTGGTTAAGACTTCATGCTTCCACTGCAGGGGTCATGGGTTCAATCCCTGGTCGGGGAACTAAGATCCCGCATGCCACACAGTGCAGCCAAAAAAAAGAGTAAGTTTTATGAACCACAAAAATGTTCAAACTGAACCACCATGTAAAATAGAACTTTCTCTGAATTGTGGTTCACTTCTGTAAACATATACTAGGAACCTAATATAAGCCCCTATATAAGATTCTGGAATTCAACATTCAACAAATATTTATTGAGCATCAGTCCTACACAAGGCAGGCCATCTTGCCAATTCTGAGGGTTTAATGATATGCAAAACAGACACAGTTCTTATCCCCTAATGCAGGGGTCAGCAAACTTTGACCTATGGGTCAAATCCTGCCTGCCTTCCATTTTTGTAAATAAAGTTTTATTGGCACACAGCCATACCTGTTTGTTGACATATTACTGACGGCTGCTTTTGCACTACCAAAGCAGATATGAGTAGTTCTGACAGAGACCATATGGCCCACAAAGGCTAAAATATTTACTATCTGGCCCTTTATATGAAAAGTTTGCCACCCCTAGTGTAGCAGGATCAATGACCTTATTCAAAAAGCAACATAAAAATGGATTAAGAAAGGTCCCTACTTTTAAGGAGCTCACAGTCTAGTAGGGGAGATATGGAGGAAAACAAATAGTCATTTATTTCAAACTTCAAAGGAAGCCCTTTTGGGAGTTCTAGGATTATTTGGATAAACTTCTTCCCTATCCTCACCCTTCATGGTTTTTTGAATTTGATCATATTCCCTCAAGCCTTTGTATTTATTTTATTTTATTTTATTTATTTATTATTATTTTTTTTTTGCGGTACGCGGGTCTCTCACCGCTGTGGCCCCTCCCATTGCAGAGCACAGGCTCCGGATGCACAGGATCAGCGGCCATGGCTCACAGGTGCAGCCTCTCCGCGGCATGTGGGATGCTCCTGGACCAGGGCACGAACCCATGTCCCCTGTATTTTTTTTAACAAATTTATTTTATTTATTTTTATTTTTGGCTGTGTTGGGTCTTCGTTGCTGTGTGCAGGCTTTCTCTAGTTGCGGTGAGTGGGGGCTACTCTTCATTGCGGTGCGCGGGCTTCTCATTGCAGTGGCTTCTCTTGTTGCAGAACACGAGCTCTAGGTGTGCGGGCTTCCATAATTGTGGCTCACAGGCTCAGCAGTTGTGGCTTGCGGGCTCTAGAGCACAGGCTCAGTAGTTGTGGTGCACGGGCTTAGTTGCTCCGCGCCATGTGGGATCTTCCCAGACCATGGCTCGAACCCGTGTCCCCTGCATTGGCAGGCGGATTCTTAACCACTGCGCCACTAGGGAAGCCCCAAACCTTTGTAGTTTTAAATTAAACTCCAAATCTTTCTCATATTTTAAGACAACCTTTACCTTTCCCTTCAAACACCTTTCTTAGACCCTTTTAACTGTCCACTTTGAGCGTACTCAAGAAATACTACATCTTTGTCAAGGCACAATAACCATAACAACAGATCATGACATCTTATATATGGTTGGCACCCTATAAATATTTGTTGATTAATGAACGAGTCCTTCAGGGATGGGTAAATGAGAGCTTGATAAAAAGAGAAGATATTTTTTGTTCTGTTTTAAATCTCCTTCATGGTGGGGTAAATTATTTGCCATTTCAGTAATGAGACATCATTCTTTTGGCTGGTCCCTTGGACCAGGCATTTACGCAGAGTCATATGCAATAGCCAACTACGTTATAGTGACAGTTTGTCCACTTTATCTCTTATAAAGCTCTCAACCCTGAAAGGTAAACATTTTATAGATGAGAAAACTGTTCAGGGGACTTCCCTGGTGGTTCTAGTGGTAAAGAATCTGCCTTCCAATTCAGGGGACACGGGTTTGATCCCAGATCAGGGAACTAAGATCCCACACACCTAGGGACAACTAAAGCCCGTGAACCACAACTGCTGAGCTCGCGCCTCAACAAGAGAACCCGTGTGCCGCAAATTACAGAGCCCACGCACTCCGGTGCCTGCGCACCACAGCTAGAGAGAGAAAACCCACATGCCACAACTACAGAGAAACCCATGCGCCACAACGAAAGATCCCGCATGCCTCACCAAAATCCTGCATGCTGCAACTAAGACCCGACACAGCCAAAAAACTAAAAAAATAAAGAAAATTTAAAAATATATATATACATATATTAAAAACTGTTCAAGTAGCAAAGCTAACAAATTGTGGAGTCAGAATTTAAACCCAGGTCTGTTTTTGTCTTTCCTGTGTAGAGTTATCTTTCTGTATTATCCCTTTCCTCAATTTGGGGTCATTTTCGAACCTCAGCTTTGCCAATTTAGAGATTACTTTTTAAAATCCACTCAGAGATAATCGAACTCTGGGTCTCTGGCTAATGTTAGGCGTACTTGTAAGACTGGTTAAGAAACCAGAATACTTATTCGTTGCTTTTAAACCTTTTTATTGTGAAATATAGCACTCAGGAAGTACACAAAACATAAATATACAGTTTAATGAATTGTTGCAAAGTGACTACCCCTGTAACCACCACCCAGGACAAGAAATAGCACATTGCCTGCATACCAGCAGCCCCTGCATACCTCTTTCCCACCATAATCCCATTTCCTTCCATCTTAGCAGGAACCACTAATTTAAGTAATTACTCTCTTGCTTTACTTTATAGTTTTACCATCTGTGTATGAATTCCACACAGTATGGTTCAGTTTTGCCTGCTTTTGAATATTTTATAAATATAATCAATCAGTAAACACACCTTGTATCTGTCTTCTGATGATCTACTTTGTTTGGAAGATTCATCCATGTTGTGGTGTATAGCCATTGTTCATTCGTTTTCTTTGCAGTAGAGTATTCCACTGTAAGGAAATGCCATAATTTATTTATTATTTCTATGATTTATGGCCATATTGCCTGTTTCCACGTTGGGTATATCAAGAAGAATGCTATAGGCTTGCAGAGCTTCAGGCTGAGAGCGGTTCTGCCACCACCAATACTGAGACACTGTACTGAATCCTCTTCCTGGTGCTTAAATGCCCCGATCTGAAGCTTAAGAAGCCACCCTAGAGGCACATGTCATTGGCCAGAACAGCGTTTGCTCCAGTGTTGTCATCTTATTTCATCATTACCAGCATTACCAAAATGCTGAGCACTGTCTGTAAGACCAATGATCATAGATCTCAGAGGCCTTTAGCTTTCTTGACCTATGGAGTAGGTGGATAATATATTATGAAACCTATACGCCCTTTCTATTTATAATAAGTTTAAGTTTCATAATCCTGAACCAATCCAATGCACCAAATATTCCAACACTCAGTTTCTTCTTTTCTTTAGTTTCTTTGTTTCTTCTATTCATTATAAAATCCAAATAGAAACCGGTGGGACAGGAGATCAGTGGAAGAAGGGGGATTAACAGGATGATTTTAACCTGGCAAAGGCCACATCATTCAAGGCCAGGCAAGCTGGTGGGATATGTTCTCAGAGTGTTGGGGAAGCCACTGAAAGATTTAAGCAGGAGCGGGGGTCAAGTAGTTCAATTTATGTTTTTAAAAGAACACTTTGGCTGCAGTGTGGAGAACAGATTAGAAGGGAGTAAAAATGGAAGTGGCATGACCAGTGCTATTGCTATGGCCCAGGATAGAGAGGATGATGACCTAGCAAGGGTGGTGACAGAAATGACGAAAATGGATGCAAGATGTGTTGTAGAGGTAGAGTGACAGCATGTGCTGAATAGGCTCACTATGGCAAAGGAAGGCTCAAGGATGGCTCTCAGGTCACTGGCCTGAACAAAAGGTTGGATGTTGGCCTTTACTGAAATCAGAAAGACTGAGAGAAGAACGCTTTTGGAGATATAAGCAGAATCAAGGAGTTCCATTTTGGCATGTATTGGCATAAAAGTGGTATTTTTAAATCATGAGAATGAACCTAGAGAGAGAACGATTCACTCTCTAGGAAGGCCTAGAATAGTCCAATAATGTTTAGAAGTTGAGTGCACTAGACTAGTCTACAAACTAAACCAAGAAGCAACAGCAGAGGTAAGTGAAAACTAGGAGAGGTGGGTGTCACAGACTCCAAGAGAGGAGAACTTTTTGAGATGGATGGAGTAACTGCTACTAACAGGTCAGTTGTCCACTGGACTTAAATTCTGACCAGGGAAGGTCAGTAGTGCTCTTGGCACTACTGAAGTAGTGGTAATGAAAGCCGGCTTGGAATAGATGGAAAACAAAAAAGGATGGAAACTCTTTAGACCATGTATGTATAGAAACCCTTAAGTAAATTCCTTTGTCCAGCTGCCGTCTGGCTGGATAGATTTTGGCAAACCCTACTAACACAGAGCAGCTCCAGAGAGGTAATCAGCCACATGACGTTGGTATTTGTCAGCTCTTGGGGGAATACACTTCCTTGAAAGCTGCTTATTCTAGCTCACATTCACATTCATTCCATGCTTATTTTTGTCACTTTTATTTATTCCCCACCTCTAGATCAAAATTGAACTCAGGCAGGCCCAGGAGAAGTTATTAGACAGCGCAAAGATGTGCTCTTCACTCACGGCTGAGTGGAAGCACTGTCAGCAGAAAATCAAGGAACTGGAGCTGGAAGTACTTAAACAGGCCCAAAGCATTAAATCACAGAACAGCCTACAGGAAAAGCTGGCTCAGGAGAAATCTAGAGTTGCTGATGCAGAGGAAAAGGTAATTATCTTCACACTTAATAAATAACATGCACTGGATACTACTACTGAAATCCTGTTTCCCTAAGGATTTTAAAAAATAGATACAGTGCAAACCTGATAGAATTCTAGGGGTTTTTTCACTCTCCCCTGCTTTCCTCTTTTGACGTCACCTGCTCCTACGGTTCCAGTGAATCTTGTGTTTTTTAAGACTGCATGAACTCAAAAAGGTAAATTTCATTAAAGCTATAACATGAACTTAAAGAATTGAGACCAAAGGACTTTATATTATTTATAAAGTATATTATTTATACTTTATATTATTAAGTCAAATTTTAAAGGACTTATTCTCCTGTCATTTGGATTGCTCGTTTATTTAATTTTTATTTTGTAACTTTTGGAGGGATGAGTGTTGTGAAATGAACCATTTTGAAATACCGCCCCTGCATTTTAGACTGCCTGACACCAGGTGGCAGTAGTATGTCACACTTAAACGTTTTGATCTGTGGGTTTGGGAGTCAAATCTTACATAAAAAATATTTCATCAAACCACATAAATATAAAACAAACATCAAAATTAGATGATAACAATATGGCTTAAACTCAAAAGCCCAATGTTGAGCTAAAGAAGCCAGCACAAAAGAGTTCATACTATGTAATTTCCCTTATATGAGGTTCAAGAATAGACAAAACTAAGCTGTTGGTGATAGGATAATGTCTTTATGAGGGGTATGGAAGGGGACATGAGGGAATCTTCTGTGGTGCTGGAAGTATTCTTCATCTTGGTCTGGAAGAGGTGGTTATATAAGTAAAACTTCACTGAGTATGTAAGATACGTGTACTTTATCATATGTATGTTATTACTTTTAAAAAAAGTAATTGGTAAAATTGATAAAGATTAGTAAAATTTTTAAATTTAGACATACTAAATATTGTTACTGGATTTTGTGCAACAGGAACGCATATTCTGACTGCAACTGGAAGAGTAAACTAGTATAAACACTTCAGAACTCAATTTGGCATTAGATCTAGTTAAGTTAAAGATGTATATACCATGCAACCCAACACTTCTACTAGGCATAAACACTAGGGAAACTATTCTATATCAGTATACGGAAATATAATCATTTTCATGGTAACATTGTTCCAAACAGCAGAAAGTTGCAAACAACCCAAATGTTCACTGACATGAGATGGAAGATGTAAACTGCATATTTGCACAACAGCATACAACAGTGAAAACGAATGAACTCTAGGTACTTGCTGTAGTTAATACAATATTGAATAAATACCAAATCACCAAAAACACAGTATGATTCCATTAATATGATGGTCAAAATAGTACAAAATAACAACTGAGTCATACAGAAATACATATTATTAAAAGAAAAAGCAAGAAAATGATTAACACAAAATTCAAGATATTGGTTTTCTCAGGTGAGGAGGGAAGGGGAGTGATCAAAAAGGGTCACAGAGTAGACTTAAAGCATATTGGAAATGTTCTGTTTCTTAAATTGGGTGGTGGGTTCAAAAGTTTGTCATTTGCCCTTGACAGAGAAGCCAATGGAGCAATACTTTCACTTGTGGAATTAAGATTGGCTATCTTTAAGGAAGCATTTGCCCTAGGCAGAACTAAATGGGGCAGCTCAAAGGAACTTGAGCTGGCCTCAGCTAACTGGCTGCCCAATGCCATTGCCCGTGAATCATTCTACATCTTCGCCTCTCCTATGGTGAGTGGGCTCTGCAGAGACCTAAGGCTAATGCAGTAAGCCCTTCTCTTAGAAGAGGACTGCCATTCACTGGCATCCACTGAAAGTCTGTGGGGAACATGGTGCCAGACCATTGTAAAGGGTTTGTTGTTGCATCAGGAATACAATAGAGGGAGAACAGCAATTCTGCTGAGAACTATATATCTGCCAAATATTTACTAAGCACCCACTACATACTAGTCACAATTTTAGGTGACATAAGAGTTTATAAAAAATATGTAAACAAATTAAAAGGAGATCTAATAAGAAAATTTTAATGACACTTTTAGTCTAACATGTAAATTCTAAAATAAAATCATATATCTCTCTTTCAAATTCATAAGTCTTATTCTTAGTTCTACCAGAGCATTAAAGAATGCACTACTGAGAATTCCCTGGTGGTCCAGTGCTAAAGAATCCACCTTCCAATGCAGGGGACGCAGGTTCAATCCCTGGTCGGGGAACTAAGATCTCACATGCTGTGGGGCAACTAAGCCCACATGCCACAACTACTGAGCTCACGCGCCTCAACTAGAGAGCCTGCATGCCACAAACTACAGAGCCCATGCGCCCTGGAGCCCACATGCCACAAGTAGAGAAAACCCACACACCACAACTAGAGAGAAGCCCGAGAGCGGAAACAAAATGTCCCGCATGCCTCAACCAAGATCCCGAGTGCTGCCAACTAAGACCCGACGCAGCCAAATAAATAAATATTTTTTAAAAAGAACAAAGAATGCACTACTGGTGCTAGGCAATATGCCAATAGGTACTTGGTTTGTAAGAGACTTCTATTTTGTTTTGAGATACTTATTCGTGAATTTAGCCACACCATGGAGAAACTAGACACTCTCACATGTTGCTGTTAGAGGTGTAAATTGGTCTAAAACCTATGGAGACAGTTTGGCATTATCTGTTAAACAAACAAACAAATAATAATAACCTTTGCCCTAGCAAAATACACATCTCATAAGTTATTCTAAAAACATTGTTTGTAATAGTATTGTTTGGAATAGTAAAAGATTGGAATCAACCTAAATGTCCATCAGTAGGGGACTAGTTAAATAAGTTATGGTATATCCTTACAGTGGAATGGTATGCAGCTGTAAAAGAGAAGACAATTCTATATATTATATAGAATATGGAAAAATCACCGAGTGTACTACTATAAAAAAAGCAAGGTGCATAAGTACATGTAATATACCATCATGTGTGTAAAAATGTTTGTATGAGGAAGAATAGTATTTGTTTAAATGTGCATAAATAAATCTCTGGAAGAGAACATAAGAAATTAATACCAGTGATTACCTATTTGGTGGAGGAAAACTGGAAGGAAGACAGGATAAGGATGGGAAAGAGACTTGTCACTCTAGCTTAGTTTACCCACATACACTAAATTACATGAATGTATTACATATTGCAAAAATTAGGTAACTTAATTCTAAAATTTAAATAAATCTAGTCACACTGTTTACTTTAGCTGAGATTTTTATGTTAGCACTACTGCTTGTGATTTATATGGTATTTCCCTAATTGGAAAATATGTCACACTCAAAGTTTTATGTGTAAACTCCTTTCATTTCAGATTTTGGATCTGGAGCAGAAATTAGAACATGCTCATAAAGTCTGTCTCACAGACACCTGTATTTTGGGGAAGAAGCAATTAGAGGAAAGGATAAAAGAAGCAATAGAAAATGAAGCTAAAATAAAGCAACAATATCAGGAAGAACAACAGAAGAGGTAAGAGGAGCAAAGATGCCATTTTTCCATGGGCGAACCACAACTGAGTTTATGAGCAGCATCAGTTTACCACTGCGTTTTCTCTTTGTCCCCACTGAAGTAAACTCAGTCATAAAGCCTCATATATTGATATATACATAGCACACTGTATTCTAATTGTTTATTTTCCTGCTTGTCTTTCATACTAGAGTGTGGAATTCTCAAGGGCAGGGATTATTTCTTGTTCTGAAACACACTTGATGCACCAGTAAATCTTCTTGAATTAATGGATTGCCTATGAAATATGATACCCTGGGATTTGCTTTTCTAACTCTAACATGATTGGCACAAAATGCGTACTAGAATGTGGTTGGTGTTTTGTATTTATCAGCTGATTTTCTTCAAAGAAGATCCAAGTACTTTACAGGCATCTTAATCATTAATAAGCTGCTACTGGGTAGGAGCTGTCATGTTTGTTTCTAAAAGTATTTTGATTATTATTAGGATTCTTTCTTAAATGATCTTCTTGTATATCCTAAACTTCAGTAACTGATGCTTCTTACTTCTATGGCACTCAGAATGATTCACGTATGTCTTAAGAAAAATATGGTTCTAACTACTGAAAAGATATATAGATATTCACATAAACTATTAAGCTCGGAAACTTACTTTAAGCTCCAGTTGGAAGCTCTAGCATAGAGCCTGGCACTCAGTAGGTGCTCAGCAAATATGTTGTGAATAAATGAATGTTTGAATGAATAATGAATTCACTCAGTTAGGTACGATAGAAAAATACTTGTCTCACTGCTGCTTCTACCAGGATGACACCCTCCTCCTGTTTTAATAATACAAATAGATCCTGAATAAACTACAATAAGTATACCTTTTAAAGCACTGCTCACAAAGCAAGAGAAAGCTCTAGGGAAAGCATACAATGAAACAAAACAAAAATAATGAATGGTAAACAAGCTTATAATTCAAGGGGCAGATAACACTATCAGCCCCAGGTTCAAGAGAGGCTGAGGTACTTTGCCACAAGGTAGGATAGCTGAACAAGAGACTCAAGTATGAGCTGGGCATCTTGAAGTAGCTAAGGTGTTCCTCAATAGGCAGCTCCCTTGCTTCCTAAGAAAATCCAAATTATCTCTGGGGGAAAGCAGCCTCAATTTAGATATTAAAGGACCCCCATGTATTAAGTTTAATCAAATATAAGCTTACAAACAAAAATCACCAAATAACACAAGGAAACTGGTTACCATGAATGAAAGTCAGCAGGAATAACAAACATCAGATTTATAACCCCCAAGAAGTTCACCAATTGGAAGACTAGATTGTAAAACAATTGTGTGAAGTTTATGAAGAAACAAAAGATGCAATCAAAGAATTGAACAGGAAAAAAGCTATTTAACTTTCCAGAAACCTGGATTCTTATGTTTGAAGTAGGAAGAGTGATACCAGTTCTATACATCTTTTGTGAATATTGGCTGAAAAGAAATACATAGAAGAGACCAGAGGGCAGACAGCAGAAGCAAGAAGAACTACAATCCTGCAGCCTGTGGAACAAAAAACACATTCACAGAAAGATAGACAAGATGAAAAGGCAGAAGGCTATGTACCAGATGAAGGAACAAGATGAAACCCCAGAAAAACACCTAAATGAAGTGGAGAAAGGCAACCTTCCAGAAAAAGAATTCAGAATAATGATAGTGAAGATGATCCAGGACCTCGGAAAAAGAATGGAGGCAAAGACTGAGAAGATGCAAGGAATGTGTAACAAAGACCTAGAAGAATTAAAGAAAAAACACGTAGAAAAATTAAAAAACAAACAAACAGAGATGAACAATACAATAACTGAAATGAAAAATACACTAGAAGGAATCAATAGCAGAATAACTGAGGCAGAAGAATGGATAAGTGACCTGGAAGACAGAACGGTGGAATTCACTGCCATGGAACAGAATAAAGAAAAAAAATGCAAAGAAATGAAAACAGCCTAAGAGACCTCTTGGACATTAAATGCAACAACCTTCACATTATAAGGGTCCCAGCAGGAGAAGAGAGAGAGAAAGGACCCGAGAAAATATTTGAAGAGATTATAGTCAAAAACTTCCATAACATGGGAAAAGAAATAGACACCCAGGTCCAGGAAGTGCAGAGAGTCCCAGGCAGGATAAACCCAAAGAGAAACACGCCGAGACACATAGTAATCAAACTGACAAAAATGAAAGACAAAGAAAAATTATTGGAAGCAACAAGGGAAAAATGACAAATAGCATACAAAGGAACTCCCAAAAGGTTAACAGCTGATTTCTTAGCAGAAACTGTACAAGTCAGAAGGGAGTGGCACAATATATTTAAAGTGATGAAAGGGAAGAACCTACAACCAAGATTACTATACCTGACAAAGATCTCATTCAGATTCGAAGGAGAAATCAAAAGCTTTACAAACAAGTAAAAGCTAAGAGAATTCAGCACCACCAAACCAGCTCTACAACAAATGCTAAAGGAACTTCTCTATGTGGGAAACATAAGAGAAGAAAAGGACCTACAAAAAACAACCCATAACAATTAAGAAAATGGTACTAGGAACATACATATCGATAATTACCTTAAACGTGAATGGATTAAATGCTCCAAAAGACACAGGCTCGCTGAATGGGTACAAAACCAAGACCTATATATATGCTGTCTACAAGAGACCCACTTCAGACCTAGGAACACATACAGACTGAAAGTGAGGGGATGGAAAAAGATATTCCATGCAAATGGAAATCAAAAGAAAGCTGGAGTAGCAATACTCATATCAGATAAAACAGACTTTAAAATAAAGAATGTTACAAGAGACAAGGGAGAACACTAGCTAATGATCAAGGGATCAATCCAAGAAGAAGATATAACAATTATAAATATATATGCACCCAACATAGGAGCACCTCAACATAAGGCAACTGCTAACAGCTATAAAGAGGAAATCGACAGTAAGAAAATAATAGTAGGGGACTTTAACACCTCACCTACACCAATGGACAGATCATCCGAACAGAAAATTAATAAGGAATCACAATCTTTAAATGACACAATAGACCACATAGATTTAATTGATATTTATTGGACATTCCACCCAAAAAACAGCAATTACACTTTCTTCTCAAGTGCACATGGAACATTCTCCAGGAAAGGTCACATCTTGGGTCACAAATGAAGCCTTGGTAAATTTAAGAAAATTGAAGTCACATCAAGCGTCTTTTCTGACCACAATGCTACGAGATTAGAAATCAGTTACGGGGGGGAAAAACATAAAAAACACAAACACATGGAGGCTAAACAATACACTGCTTAATAACCAAGAGGTCACGGAAGAAATCAAAGGGGAAATCAAAAAATACTTAGAGACAAATTACAACAAAAACACAATGATCCAAAACCTATGGGATGCAGCAAAAGCAGTTCTAAGAGGGAAGTTTATAGCAATACAAGCCTACCTGAAGAAACAAGAAAAATCTCAAATAAACAATCTAACGTTATGCCTAAAGGAAATAGTGAAAGAAAAACAAACAAAACCCAAAGTTAGCAGAAGGAAAGAAGTCATAACGATCAGATCAGAAATACATGAAAAAGAAAGGAAGAAAGCAATAGCAAAGATCAATAAAACTAAAATTTGTTCTTTGAGAAGATAAACAAAATTGATAAACCTTTAGCCAGACTCATCAAGAATGAAAGGGAGAAGACTCAAATCTATAGAATTAGTAATGAAAAAGGAGAAGTAACAACTGACACTGCACAAATACAAAGAATCATGAGAGATTACTATAAGCAACTATATGCCAATAAAATGGACAACCTGGAAGAAATGGACAAATTTTTAGAAAAGCACAACCTTCTGAGATGGAACCAGGCAGAAACTGAAAATATAAACAGACCAATCACAAGCATTGAAATTGAGACTGCGATTAAATATCTTCCAACAAACATAAGCCCAGGATCAAATGACTTCACAGGCGAATTCTATCAAACATTTAGAGAAGAGCTAACACCTATCCTTCGCCAACTCTTCCAAAATACAGCAGAGGGAGGAACACTCCCAAACTCATTCTATGAGGCCACCATCACCCAGATACCTAAACCAGACAAAGATGTCACAAGGAAAGAAAACTACAGGCCAATATCACTGATAAACATAGATGCAAAATTCCTCAACAAAATACTAGCGAACAGAATCCAACAGCACATTAAAAGTATCGTACAGCATGATCAAGTGGGGTTTATCCCAGGAATGCAAGGATTCTTCAATATACAGAAATCAATGAATGTGATAAATCATATTAACAAACTGAAAGAGAAAAACCATATGATGATTTCAATAGATGCAGAAAAAGCTTTCGACAAAATTCAACACCAATTTATGATTAAAACCTTCGAGAAAGTAGGGATAAAGGGAACTTACCTCAACATAATAAAGGCCATATATGACAAACCCACAGCCAACATCATTCTCAATGGTTAAAAACTGAAACCATTTCCACTAAGATCAGGAACAAGACAAGGTTGCCCACTCTCTCCTCTGTTATTCAACATAGTTTTGGAAATTTGAGCCACAGCAATCAGAGAAGAAAAAGAAATAAAAGGAATCCAAATTGGAAAAGGAGAAGTAAAGCTGTCACTGTTTGCACATGACATGATACTATACATACAGAATTCTAAAGACACTACTAAAAAATGACTAGAGCTAATCAATGAATTTGGTAAAGTAGCAGGATACAAAATTAATGCATAGAAATCTGTTGCGTTCCTATACACTAACGATGAAAAATCTGAAAGAGAAATTAAAGAAACAATCCCATTTACCATTGCAACAAAAAGAATAAAATACCTAGGAATAAACCTACCTAAGGAGACAAAAGACCTGTATGCAGAAAACTATAAGACACTGATGAAAGAAATTAAAGATGATACAAACAGATGGAGAGATATACCATGTTCTTGCATTAGAAGAATCAACATTGTGAGAATGACTCTACTACCCAAAGCAATCTACAGATTCAATGCAATACCTATGAAACTATCAATGGCATTTATCACAGAACTAGAACAAAACATTTCACAATTTGTATGGGAACACAAAAGACCCGGAATAGCCAAAGCAATCTTGAGAAAGAAAAACGGAGCTGGAGGAATCAGGCTCCCTGACTTCAGACTATACTATAAAGCTACAGTAATCAAGAGAATATGGTACTGGCACAAAAAGAGAAATATAGATCAATGGAACAGGATAGAAAGCCCAGAGAAAAACCCATGCACCTATTGTCAACTAACCTATGACAAAGGAGGCAAGGATATACAGTGGAGAAAAGACAGTCTCTTGAATAAGTGGTGCTGGGAAAACTGGACAGCTACATGTAAAAGAATGAAATTAGAACACTCCCTAACACCATACACAAAAATAAACTCAAAATGGATTGAAGACTTAAATGTAAGACCAGACACTATAAAACTCTTAGAAGAAAACATAGGAAGAGCTCTCTTTGACATAAATCACAGCAAAATCTTTTTTGATCTACCTCCTAAAGAAAGGGAAATAAAAACAAAAATAAACAAATGGGACCTAATGAAACTTTGAAGCTTTTGCAGAGCAAAGGAAACTACAAACAAGACGAAAAGACAGCCCTCAGAATGGGAGAAAATATTTGCAAACTAATCAATGGTGAAAGGATTAATCTCCAAAATATATAAACAGCTCATGCAGCTCAATATTAAAAACAACAAACAACCCAATCAAGAAAGGTCAGAAGACCTAAATAGACATTTCTCCAAAAAAGACATACAGATGGCCAAGAAGCACATGAAAAGCTGCTCAACATCACTAATTATTAGAGAAATGAAAATCAAAACTACAATGAGGTATCACCTCACACCAGTTAGAATGGGCGTCATCAGAAAATCTACAGACAACAGATGCTGGAGAGGGTGTGGAGAAAAGGGAACCCTCTTGCATGGTTGGTGGGAATGTAAATTGATACAGCCACTATGGAGAACAGTATGGAGGTTCCCTAAGAAACTAAAAATAGAATTACTATATGACCCAGCAATCCCACTACTGGGCATATACCCAGAGAAAACCATAATTCAAAAAGACACATGCACCCCAGTGTTCATTGCAGCACTATTTACAATAGCCAGGTCAGGGATGCACCCTAAATACCCATCAACAGACGAATGGATAAAGATGTGGTACATATATACAATGGAATATTACTCAGCCATAACAAGGAACGAAATTGGGTCATCTGTAGAGACGTGATTGGATCTAGAGACTGTCATACAGAGTAAAGTAAGTCAGAAAGAGAAAAACAGATACCATATATTAAAGCATATATGTGGAACCTAGAAAAATGATACAAATGGACTGGTTTGCAGGGCAGAAATAGAGACACAGATGTAGAGAACAAACATATGGACACCAAGGGGGGAAAGTGGTAGGGAGTGGTGGTGTGATGAATTGGGAGATTGGGATTGACAAATATACACTAATATGTATAAAATGGATAACTAATAAGAAAAGAAAAAGAAATATGTAGAAGAAATATGTGAACTAAGTATAGGAAAATGAAATATGGAGGGAAGTTATTTTCCACAACAAAGGAGACTATCTACTACACATTGTTTTGTAACCTGTGGAAAGCAACCCCAATTTAGATATTTATGTTGTAACTTATTTTTTCACTTAAAATAGTATAATCTGTTTACCTGCCATTAAATCTTCTTCTAGAACATTATTTTAATAACATGCCATAATTTACTTACTCAGTCCTTTATTGTTGGACATCTACGTTTTTCCCAGTTTCTTGCTATAGGAAAGAATAACATAATATATACCTCCTAGCCAAATTTTTACACATATCCTTTATTTCCTTGGGATAAATTCCAGCAAGTATAATATAATATAACTGCCTATCATAAAATTTCAAATATTGAAGAGCTATATAAAATAAAAGGCATACGTTCTTCAGAATTTTACCCTTCAGCAATAACCACTTTAAGTGGTTGCTATATATTTCTCATATTTTTTTCTATGTTTATGCATATATTTTTATTCTAGTTTTATTTTCTTTTAAGTTGAATCATTTTACTCTATTGCTTTGGAATTTGCATTTTTAACCTAACAATATAACATGGACATCTTATTAGCCACTTAGTAGCTGCATCACCTTGGGCAAGTTTCTTATCCTCTGTGCCTGTCCACGCCTACCTCATAGCATCAGTGTGTGGATTGGATGAGTTATAGCAGTTGGCTTGTATCAGTGTCTGGCACATACTAAGCACTGTATCAGTCAGGGTTCAAACAAAGAAGTAAAACCAGTAGGAGTCATATATGTTTATCAATAATAAGAGATTTGTTACAGAGAGCTGGTCTTATACAGTTGTGGGAACAGGTTACACAGTCTGTAAGGCTGTCATCTTTGTTTCTTATGCTGGAACTCGAAGTCTGCAGGGCAACCAGTCAGGAAGTGAAAATGGATATAAAGTGAGGGAGAGCTGGAACCCATGAGCACAAGCTGAACCACAGAGGCTGGCCTAGAACCCAGGTCAGTTTCACTACCTCCAACCTTGATAAAGTAGGGAGAAGCTGGTCCCCCTCATCAAGGAGCTAAAAAGACCTGGCCCAGGAGATGGAGAAGATGAAGGAAGATGAGAGGGAAGGTGGAGCAGTTGCAGACCCAGCTGTCACCTCAAGCCACGGTGAGCAGCAGATAAGCATCAACAGTATGAGCTGCAGAAGCACCTGCTCTGACTTTCCAAGTGTAAAAATGCTTCACTTCCACCCTCCAAATCTTGTGCAAATAGATCTCTTGTAGCCCACTCTAACCAGAAACATACATGGAAGGAATTCCTAGCCAAGTTGACACATTTTACAAAGCCACTACTACCAAGATGTTATTATGGTTGTTATTTCTATGTTCGATGTTACTGTTGTCAAAATCATCATCTTCTTCTCTTCAGCGAAGTGGAATATTCATTTTGGCTAGAAAAAAAAATGTTTGGGGATAAGGGAAGTGGCAAAAAAAAAAAAAAAAGAGGCTAGAAAGGTAAGGTAGGCTTAGTCATGCTGAGCCTAACTAGCCACATTATGGAGTTTGCACTTGTTCGTGGGTGAGATTGGTCTATAGTTTTCCTTTCTTGTGTCTTTATCTGGTTTTGCTCTTAGGGTATGCTGGCCTCATAGAATTAGTTAGGAAGTGTCCCCTCTTCTTCAATTTTTCTGGAAGAGATTGTAGAGAACTGGTATCATTTCTTCCTTAAATATTTGGTAGAATTCACCATCTAGGCCTAGTGCTATATTTTTTGGAAGGCTATGAATTATTGATTCAGTTTCTGTAATAGATATAGGCCAGTTCAGATTATCTATTTCTCCTTGTGTAAATTTTAGTAGATTGCATCTTTCAAGGAATTGGTCCATTTTATCTGTTATCCAATTTGTGGGTATAGAGTTGTTCATACTATCCCTCTATTGTCCTTTTAATGTCCATAGGATCAGTAGTGATGATGATGATCCTGCTTTCATTTCTATTATTAGTAATTTGTGTGTTCTCTACCCTGGCTAGAGGTTTATCCATTTTATTGAGTTTTTCAAAGAACCAGCTTTGGTTTTATGGTTCTTCTCTACTGTTTTCCTGTTTTCAGTTTTATTGATTTCTCCTCTAATCTTTATTATTTCTTTTCTTCTGCTTTATTTAGGCTTATATCAGTCTTCTTTCTCTAGTTTCCTAAAGTAGAAGCTTAGATTATTGATTTTCAATCTTTCTTCTTTTATAATATTTGCATTTAATGCTGTAAGTTTCTCTCCAAGCACTGCTTTTGCCACATCCCACAAATTTTGTAAGTTGTGTTTTCATTTTCATGTAAAATACACGTAGTTTAAAATAATTTTAAGATTTGTCTTTGACACATGTGTTGTTTTGATAGAAGTATGTTTGTTTAATTTCCAAATATTTTGTGATTTTCCACCTTTCTGTTATGGATTTATAGTTTCATAATATTTTAAACAGTTGTATAGCATTTTGGTACATAGATATATCATAATTTATATTAAATGTTTTTTAGACTTTTTGCTGTTATAAAACAATTTTTTAAAATATTTTATTTATTTATTTATTTGGTTGTGCTGCGTCTTAGTTGCAGCAGGCAGCCTCCTTAGCTGCAGCTTGCCGACTGCTTAGTTGTGGCATGCAAACTCTTAGTTGCAGCATGCATGTGGGATCTAGTTCCCTGACTAGGGATCAAACCCGGGCCCCCTGCATTGGGAGCATGGAGACTTAACCACTGTGCCACCAGGGAAGTCCCTAAAATAATTTTATAATTAATATCCTGACACATAAGACTTGTGACTATAACAAAGTATGAGAAGTGTTATACTAAGGAAGGTTTAGGATGCTCAGATAACACATAGCAGGGACACTTAATTTGGTCTAGGAAGCTCGAGAAAGCCTTCCTGAAAGAAAGCTATTTAAGCTGAGAGTCAAGTAGTTGTTATGGGAAAACTAAGTGGAAAATATCAGGCAAAGGAAGGCCTGGAAGAGGAGGATAGGGAAAAGGTTGGAGTTGCAGGGGAGGAATAAATGTGGAGAATGACTTGTTTCAGGAAGTGAAAAAGTGCATTTTGCCTGGAACAAAATGTTTGAGGGTAGAGGAAGTGGCAAGAAAATGAGGCTAGAAAGGTAAGCTAGCTAACAAACCATATTAAAGGAATTCCCCCACTGCTGAGAGCCCGGGTGGGTTCAGTCCCTGGTCGGGGAACTAAGATCCCAAAATCCAAAAAAAGAATTTTTACTTTATCTTAAGAGTAAAGGAGAATGCTACAGCAGTGTTAACACGTGTGCATTAGTATCAATAGTGTTTGTAACTAACAACCCTATATTAAAGCAAGAAGATGATGGGATTCAACTCGTAAAGCACTGAGAACAAGTACAAAGAATATAGAATCCCGGGGACTTCCCTGAGGGTCCAGTGGTTAAGACTCCTCGCTTCCACTGCAGGGGGCATGGGTTTGATTGCTGGGCATGGCCAAAAAAAAAAAAAAGAAAGAAAGAATAAAGAATTGGGAATTAGAGCCCTACCTCCAACTTTTCCTAGCCGTGTGACCTGGAGCAAGTTCATTAAACCTGTCTGTGCCACAGCTTCCTCTGGTAAATAAGGAAAATTATTTCTTCTTCATAGGGTGGTTTTCAGGAGTGAGAGAGAAAACTAAGAAAAGCTTCTGTCACAAAGGAGTTTCCTTTGATGTTGGTCCCTTTATCTTATGGACACCTACCTTACCTCAGTGAACCAAAAAAAAATCCCCTGTGCCCAGTATAACAATTTTAGGTCGAAGAGTTTCTTTTGCAGAGCTTTGCAATTCAGTGTGGTTTAATGTACATTAATTGCCCTCAGGAAACTCCTAGATCAGAATATGAATGAGCTACAAAAGCAATTGAAAATCTTAAAGGATAAAGAGAATCAACTGGAAATGACCAGTTCTCAGCAACAATCCAGAATTCAGCAACAAGAGGCCCAACTTAAACAACTGGAAAATGAAAAAAGAAAATCTGATGAGGTAAGAAAGCAAATAGGTATGCTTCTGTTTCCCTATTTCCTTAGACCTAATTGATAGCTAATAACAGCTAATAATTATTGAATGCCTAGCACTTTACCCATTAAGTTTAGTCAGGATTCAGTCAGGAAAGCAGAATCTACTCTAGGTATTGCAAGCAAGAAGGAATTTAACATGGAGAAGAACATGCTTACAGAACTGTTGGAAGGGAGAGGTAGGGGTGAGTAGAAGGTTGCCAGTTTTCAATAAATCCAGAAGTTCAGAAATCACAGGGAAACCAACTCCTGCAGCACCAAAGTGGGAGATTTGCAGGAACTCTCCCTGAAGTCCTTACAAAAGTCTCATCTGCTGTCTTCCCATTCATCTACCTGGTAGTGTTACCCGGATACTGAGCCAAAAGATACAGCCAAGCCAAAGAACAGGAGAAGGAAGGATTTGTTACTTGCAGCAAGTAAGAACACTAGGGCTCTCTCCCAAAGCAGTGTCTCCTTGAACAGCAAAATTGGGGAAGTTTTAAGCTAAGGGTACATGCATATTCATGAAGGAGCTTGCGCAGAGGAGAATTCAGCATAGAATTGGGGCAAAGGTCCATAGAGTCCAAGCTTTAGTTGATTGAAGTCATGAGGGTCAACATCATCATTCTGTCCTCCACCTAGGTGGGGGTCTTACTTCCTGTAGAACTCAAAGATGTGTATCAGATTGTTATGTATATCCACTGAGGAGGAACTAGGACTAGATTTATCGCTGAACTATTGTTTCTTGACTGCTCTTCCTTTGTTCTTACATTTCCTCACTCCCCTTAAGATCATTAATTACTGAGACCTGTTCAAGGGCAAGCATCGTGGCCAGGCTTAGATCACAAAATGGATTAGGCCAAAAGTGGCTTCTGTCAAGAAAGCCATGCCTGGTTCTTTCTCCAGAGGCCCCCTACCATATCTGCTTCCAGTAGTGCTAGAGGAGAACAGTGGCTTTTCCTGTGTTTTCCCCCATGCTTTCCAAACTGTGTGCAGCTGCCTTTCATTTGCAGAAACCAAACTGGAACTCTGCTGTCAAGGGAGTTTGGGAAATGTTTTCAGACTTCCAACCTTGCAGCACAGGGGACAGTTTAGAAAAATAGGGGCCCTGGTAAGCAATGTAACAGTCCACTTTGTATAGTCAGCTTCCAAACAAACCTTTTACCCAATATTTAACCTTAAAAACAATAAGAAGAATAGTATGCTTTAGAAGCAAGAACAACTACAATTCTTCAGCCTGTGGAAGGAAAACCACATTCACAGAAAGATAGACAAAATGAAAAGGCAGAGGACTTTATACCAGATGAAGGAACAAGATAAAACCCCAGAAAAACAACTAAATGAAGTGGATAAAGACAACCTTCCAGAAAAAGAATTCAGAATAATGATAGTGAAGATGATCCAGGACCTCAGAAAAAGAATGGAGGCAAAGATCGAGAAGATGCAAGAAATGTTTAACAAAGACCTAGAAGAATTAAAGAACAAACACCTAGAAGAATTAAAAAACAAACAAACAGAGATGAACAATACAATAACTGAAATGAAAAATACACTAGAAGGAATCAATAGCAGAATAACTGAGGCAGAAGAATGGATAAGTGACCTGGAAGACAGAATGGTGGAATTCACTGCCATGGAACAGAATAAAGAAAAAAGAATGAAAAGAAATGAAGACAGCCTGAGAGACCTCTGGGACAACATTAAATGCAACAACATTCACATTATAGGGGTCTCAGAAGGAGAAGAGAGGAGAAAGGACCCAAGAAAATATTTGAAGAGATTATAGTCAAAAACTTTCATAACATGGGAAAGGAAATAGCTACCCAAGTCCAGCAAACACAGAGAGTCCCAGGCAAGATAAACCCAAGGAGAAACACACCGAGACACATAGTAATCAAACTGACAAAAATGAAAGACAAAGAAAAATTATTGGAAATAACAAGGGAAAAATGACAAATAGCATACAAGGGAACTCCCAAAAGGTTAACAGCTGATTTCTCAGCAGAAACTCTACAAGCCAGAAGGGAGTGGCACAATATATTTAAAGTGATGAAAGGGAAGAACCTACAACCAAGATTACTATACCTGACAAGGATCTCATTCAGATTTGAGGGAGAAATCAAAAGCTTTACAGATAAGCAAAAGCTAAGAGGATTCAGCACCACCAAACCAGCTCTACAACAAATGCTAAAGGAACTCCTCTAAGTGGGAAACACAAGAGAAGAAAATGACATACAAAAAAAAAAGCCCATAACAATTAAGAAAATGGTACTAGGAACATACATATCGATAATTACCTTAAACGTGAATGGATTAAATGCTCCAACCAAAAGACACAGGCTTGCTGAATGGATACAAAAACAAGACCCATATATATGCTGTCTACAAGAGACCCACTTCAGACCTAGGGACACATACAGACTGAAAGTGAGGGGATGGAAAAAGATATCCCATGCAAATGGAAATCAAAAGAAAGCTGGAGTAGCAATACTCATATCAGATAAAATAGACTTTAAAATAAGGAATGTTACAAGAGACAAGGAAGGACACTACATAATATCAAGGGATCAATCCAAGAAGAAGATATAACAATTATATATGCACCCAACATAGGAGCTCCTCAATACATAAGGCAACTGCTAACAGCTATAAAAGAGGAAATCGACAGTAAGAAAATAATAGTAGGGGACTTTAACACCTCACCTACACCAATGGACAGATCACCGAGACAGAAAATTAATAAGGAAACACAACCTTTAAATGACACAACAGACCAGATAGATTTAATTGATATTTATAGGACATTCTATCCAAAACCAGCAGATTACACTTTCTTCTCAAGGGCACACGGAACATTCTCCAGGATAGATCACATCCTGGGTCACAAATCAAGCCTCGGTAAACTTAAGAAAATCGAAATCATATCAAGCATCTTTTCTGAGCACAATGCTATGAAATTAGAAATCAATTACAGGAAAAAAAATTAAAAACACAAACACATGGAGGCTAAACAATACGTTACTAAATAACCAAGAGATCACTGAAGAAATCAAAGAGGAAATCAAAGAATACTTAGAGACAAATGACAACAAAAACACAATGATCCAAAACCTATGGGATACTGCAAAAGCAGTTCTAAGAGGGAAGTTTTTAGCAATACAAGCCTACCTCAAGAAACGAGAAAAATCTCAAATAAACAATCTAACCTTACACCTAAAGGAACTAGAGAAAGAAGAGCAAACAAAACCCAAAGTTAGTAGAAGGAAAGAAATCATAAAGATCAGAGCAGAAATAAATGAAATAGAAACAAAGAAAACAATAGCAAAGATCAATAAAACTAAAAGCTGTTTCTTTGAGAAGATAAACAAAATTGATAAATCTTTACCCAGACTCATCAAGAAAAAGAGGGAGAAGACTCAAATCAATAAAATTAGAAATGAAAAAGAAGTTACAACAGACACTGCAGAAATACAAAGCATCCTAAGAGACTACTACAAGCAACTATATGCCAATAAAATGGACAATGTTGAAGAAATGGACAAATTCTTTGAAATGTATAACCTTCCAAGTCTGAACCAGGAAGAAATAGAAAATGTGAACAAACCAATCACAAGTAATGAAATTGAAACTGTGATTAAAAATCTTCCAACAAACAAAAGTCCTGGACCAGATGGCTTCACAGGTGAATTCTATCAAACATTTAGAGAAGAGCTAACACCCACCCTTCTCAAACTCTTCCAAAAAATTGCAGAGGAAGGAACACTCCCAAACTCATTCTATGAGGCCACCATCTCCCTGATACCAAAGCCAGACAAAGATACTACAAAAAAAGAAAATTACAGACCGGTATCACTGATGAATACACATGCAAAAATCCTCAACAAAATCCAACAACACATTAAAAGGATCATACACCATGATCAAGTAGGATTTACCCCAGGGATGCAAGGATTCTTCAATATACTCAAATCAATCAATGTGATACACCATATTAACAAATTGAAGAATAAAAACCATATGATCATCTCAATAGATGCAGAAAAAGCTTTTGACAAAATTCAACACCCATTTATGATAAAAACTCTCCAGAAAGTTGGCATAGTGGGAACCTACCTCAACACAATAAAGGCCATATACGACAATCCCACAAAAAACATCATTCTCAATGGTGAAAACTGAAAGCATTTCCTCTAAGATCTGGAACAAGGCAAGGATGTCCACTCTCACCACCATTATTCAACATAGTTTTGGAAGTCCTAGCCATGGCAATCAGAGAAGAAAAAGAAATAAAAGGAATACAAATTGGAAAAGGAGTAAAACTGTCACTGTTTGCAGATGACATGATACTATACATAGAGAATCCTAAAGGTGCCACCAGAAAACTACTAGAGCTAATTGATGAATCTGGTAAAGTTGCAGGATACGAAATTAATGCACAGAAATCTCTTGCATTCCTAGACACTAACAACGAAAGGTCAGAAAGAGAAATTAAGGAAACAATCCCGTTCACCACTGCAACAAAAAGAATAAAATACCTAGGAATAAACCTACCTAAGGAGGTAAAAGACCTGTACTCAGAAAACTATATGACACTGATGAAAATAATCAAAGATGACACAAACAGATGGAGAGGTATACCATGTTCTTGGATTAGAAGAATCCATATTGTGAAAATATTGGACTATACTACCCAAAGCAATCTACAGATTCAATGCAATCCCTATCAAATTACCGGTGACATTTTTTACAGAACTGGAGCAAAAAAATCTCAAAATTTGTATGGAGACACAAAACACGCCAAAGCAGTCTTGAGGGAAAAAAGTGGAGCTGGAGGAATCAGACTCCCTCACTTCAGACTACCCTATAAAGCTACAGTAATCAAGAGAATATGGTACTGGCACAAAAAGAGAAATATAGATCAATGGAACAGGATAGAAAGCCCAGAGATAAACCCATGCACCTATTGTCAACTAATCTATGACAAAGGATGCAAGGATATACAATGGAGAAAAGACAGTCTCTTGAATAAGTGGTGCTGGGAAAACTGGACAGCTACATGTAAAAGAATGAAATTAGAACACTTCCTAACACCATACACAAAAATAAACTCAAAATGGATTAGAGACCTAAATTTAAGACCAGACACTATAAAACTCTTAGAGGAAAACACAGGAAGAACACTTTTTGACATAAATCACAGCAAGCTGTTTTTTGATCTACCTCCTAGAGAAATGGAAATAAAAACAAAAATAAACAAATGGGACCTAATGAAACTTTGAAGCTTTTGCAAAGCAAAGGAAACTGCAAACAAGACGAAAAGACAGCCCTCAGAATGGGAGAAATATTTGCAAACTAATCAACAGACAAAGGATTAATCTCCAAAATATATAAACAGCTCATGCAGCTCAATATTAAAAACAACAAACAACCCAATCAAGAAAGGTCAGAAGACCTAAATAGACATTTCTCCAAAAAAGACATACAGATGGCCAAGAAGCACATGAAAAGCTGCTCAACATCACTAATTATTAGAGAAATGAAAATCAAAACTACAATGGGGTATCACCTCACACCAGTTAGAATGGGCGTCATCAGAAAATCTACAGACAACAGATGCTGGAGAGGGTGTGGAGAAAAGGGCACCCTCTTGCATGGTTGGTGGGAATGTAAATTGATACAGCCACTATGGAGAACAGTATGGAGGTTCCCTCAGAAACTAAAAATAGAATTACCATATGACCCAGCAATCCCATTACTGGGCATATACCCAGAGAAAACCATAATTCAAAAAGACACATGCACCCCAATGTTCATTGCAGCACTATTTACAATCGCCATGTCATGGAAGCAACCTAAATGCCCATCGACAGATGAATGGATAAAGAAGATGTGGTACATATATACAATGGAATATTACTCAGCCATAACAAGGAACGAAATTGGGTCATTTGTAGAGACGTGGATGGATCTAGAGACTGTCATACAGAATGAATAAGTCAGAATGAGAAAAACAAATATCGTATATTAACGCATATATGTGGAACCTAGAAAAATGGTATAGATGAACCAGTTTGCAGGGCAGAAATAGAGACACAGATGTAGAGAACAAACATATGGACACCTAGGGTGGAAAGCGACGGGGGGTGGGTGGGGGGGCGCTGGTGGTGGGATGAATTGGGAGATTGGGATTGACATATATACACTAATTTTTTTAAAATAGATAACTAAAAAGAACCTGCTGTATAAAAAATAATAAAATAAAATTAAAAAATTTTAAAAAAATAAATGAAGAATAGTATGCTTTCCTCTTAAAGGACGCACTATCACTCATATAAATGAAGATGAAATCACACAACTCAGATTGGGACTTGAACCCAGCCAAAACCCATATTGGGACTTGAACCCACTATCTTAATTGAGATCACACACCTGGTCTCAGGAATTAATGAAGCTGAGGTTCTTCGGTTTCGTCTCAGAAAGAAGTCAGTGGATAACAAAGTGATAGGTAAGAAATGGATTTATTTAGAGAGAAACATATTCCATAGACAGAATGCAATCCATCTCAAAAGGCCAGAGCGGCCCTGGGAGAAACTCACTCCACAGACAGAGTGTGGGTCATCTCGGAAGGTGAGAGGCCCCGAAATATGGCGTGGTTAATTTTTATAGGCTGAGTAATTTCATAGGCTAATGAGTGGGAGGATTATTCCAACTATTTTGGAGAAGGGACAGGGATTTGCAGGAATTGGGCGACTGCCCACTTTTTGGACTTTTATGGTTGGCCTCAGAACTGTCACAGCACCTTTGGTGTGTCACTTAGCTAATTACAACGAGCACATAATGAGGCTCAAAGTCTACTGGAAGTCAAATCTTCTGCCATCTTTGACCTAATCGATTCCAACCAGTTTTTGTCATACCCTCAACAGCTATGTCATTCTTTTAAAGGTTGTGCCCTGCCTCCTGTTTCATTGATACACTTAACTTCTCAGAGTCCCAGCAGCATCTGTGGTCATTTGGGGGTAATGTTAATTGCTGCTTCTTCAGTCTCAATCCACATGGATATACTAACTTTAAAACTTAATTATAAGTTAACTACCAATAATACAATAACACATGTTTTGCCAATGAGATATACGTTTGAAAAGCCACTCCCATTCCAGCTCTTGGTTTCTTTCCCATATTCTGGCTCTGAGAGAAACAGCATCATATATCAATCAATGGTTAAAAGTTTAGACATCATCTTATCAGACATCACTGAACCTCAAAAGATGTTTTCACCTAGCCAGCATCATAACTACATCTTCCATAGGTCTTTCCACTGTTTTGCAGTTTGTTTTTTTTTTTACTGGATAGTGGGATATAGGGTGAGACCAATGACTCTCATATATATGAGCCTTTGTCTTTGTTTCACTTCTCTTACTGTAAAATGATTTTCTTGGTCAGAAGCCATGTTGGGTGGTAGTATATCATGACAAGAAATAAAGAATTTGGTAAGTCCACAGATGGTGGTCCTGGCAAAAGCACTGTGGACAGAGAAAGCAAATCCATACCTAAAATGAGTGTTTCCTTATAAAATAGATAACTAATGAGAACCTACTCTATAGCACAGGAAACTCTACTCAGTGCTCTGTGGTGACCTAAATGGGAAGGAAATCTAAAAAAGAGTGGATATATATGTACGTATGACTGAATCACTTTGCTGTACAGCAAGAAACTAACAACATTGTAAATCAACTCTACTCCAATAAAAATTAATGAAAAGAACAAAAATAAAATACAATGAGTGTCTCTTTCACTGAGGACAAATTGTTGTTCTCTGCATGGTGGAAGGGGTCCAGTATAATAAACCTGCTACCAGGTGACTGCCTGACCCCCCAGTGGATGGTGCCATAACAGTTGCTCAACATTGATCTGTGCTTTTAGCAAGTTGAGTGGATTAGGCTTGGTGACTCCTTATAAAATATATTCCTGGGCTTCCCTCGTGGCGCAGTGGTTGGGAGTCCGCCTGCCGATGCAGGGGACACGGGTTCCTGCCCCGGTCTGGGAGGATCCCACATGCCGTGGAGCGGCTGGGCCCGTGAGCCATGGCCGCTGAGCCTGCGCGTCTGGAGCCTGTGCTCCGCAACGGAAGAGGCCACAACAGTGAGAAGCCCGCGTACCGCAAAAAAAAAAAAAAAAAAAAAAAAAAAAAAAAAAATATATTCCTGCCCCCATGCACTTTGTACATGAGCCCACTGAGTGAGCAAATAGAGGATAGAAAAAGAGGCTAAGTGACATCCAGAATGTACTATTTTTTCCACCTGATTATTGAGAGCCACCTCTTCTGTGGAAGCCCTCTGCTGAGCAGAAACACATGTAACACATATATGTTCACACTCTAGGCCTGTGCTGTCTAATATTGTGTCAACTAGCTACATGTGGCTATCTAAGTTAATTAAAATTACATAAAATTAAAAATTCAGTTCCTCAGACACACTAGGCACGTTTCATGTGCTCAGTAGCCACGGGTGGCAAGTGACCACCATGTTGGAGAGTGCAGACATAGAACATTTCCACCGATTGGACAGCATTTCTAGTCCAGGCCCCTTTTCCAGGCCTCTTTTTCATCAGTCCTCCAATATTATTCTTTCCAAATCCCTGATCATCTGGCCAAACTATTAGAAACTTTCTATAAATTAGCATAGGTCCATGCCTCTGGACATCTCCCTTTCCAGGCAAAGTGAACACAAGCTTTGCCCAGTGAGACTTCCTTTCCCCCTGGTCTTAAGGGCTACCCCTCAGTTGGGGCTGTATGCCACAGCAGCCCTACTTTTTTTTTCTTTCTTTTTTTTTTTTTTTTTGCGGTACTTGGACCTCTCACTGCCATGGCCTCTCCCGTTGTGGAACACAGGCTCCGGACGCGCAGGCCCAGCAGCCATGGCTCACAGGCCCAGCCGCTCCGTGGCACGTGGGATGCTCCCGACCGGGGCATGAACCCGTGTCCCTCTGCATCGACAGGTGGACTCTCAACCACTGTGCCACCAGGGAAGCCCAGCCCTACTTTTTTTTTTTAAACATCTTTATTGGAATATAATTGCTTTACAATGTTGTGTTTGTTTCTACTGTATAACAAAGTGAATCAGCTAACATAAACATATATCCCCATATCCCCTCCTTTTTGCGTCTCCCTCCCATCCTCCCTATCCCACCCCTCTGGATGGTCACAAAGCACTCAGCTGATCTCCCTGTGCTATGCAGTTGCTTCCCACTAGCTATCTATTTTACGTTTGGTAGTGTATATTTGTCAATGCTACTCTCTCACTTTGTCCCAGCTTAGTGGTTGCTGCATATTGTACAGAATCATATGTACATCAGGCCCGAATTTATTCTTCCTTGGCTAACTGGTCATAGAGAGCTCCTCATTAGGCCATAGGTTTGGGTTGAGAGAGGTGGTGATGCAATAGAAGTAAGTACCACTTGCTAATGCAGCTTGGAACCTTAAGGACATGCTTGGGCTCAGTATTTTACATAGCAATTCTGTTTGAGGATGGAGTACTACTGCACATGCCCAGCTCAATGCTCAGTGAATAATAGAACACCTCATTTCAGGAAGGACAGCTCAGGTTACTCAATACTTGATTTCTCAAGGCCAACCATTCAGACTCCACCAGGGCCAGTCACAGGCAAGGACCTTTCTCAAAAGGCAAAGCGTTATTATGGGAGGGGAGATGACTTTCCTCCCAAATCATAACATTAAACTACAGTTTTCCAGAGGCTCTATATTGCTTCCTCAGCTGCCATGGAAACTTGGAGCAACTTTGGGTCTGCTGGGTTATAAAGCCCAAGTGGCAAAGCAGTTTGCACCGCAGCCTGGCACAGCACAGATCTTTGTCTTGCTTTGGGCACCACTAAAACCATACAGCCTTGAAGGTTGCTTGATAAATGGGTTGAAGGCAAAGGTGGTATAAGTTGATATAAGTATAAGTATAAGACTCTGAAGAGGCATTCCAAGCACTTGGCCTTTTCTACCATCAATAGCCCTCACGCCTCAGGTCAGAAAGCCAACAGAGAATCTGCTATTCCAGATTGTCTAGTTTGACTATACATTCAAGAATTGGGGAGAAATCACCGAGGAGATTCACAAACCCACTAGGCCCATCATGAAACCTACACTGAGCCAATGAATCACTGCAGACATACTCTAAGACACTCTGTGTGTTCAAACTCCATTTTCCACCTTACTTCCTTAAGCCCCCACTCTGAATTGTGAACCTCAGTCTCATTTTGGGTTCCAAGGTATTAATGTTGACTGAGAACCACTGTACTGTATGTAATTCCCCCAAAGTCTAGATAGTTCCCTTTCTCCAATGCCCAGTCACCTAGGTAAAAGGCCACAGGCATCTTTGGGGAAGGCTTGGGAGAAGACCATATGCTTGTGGCAGCGTCACACACAAGGTTCTTCCTGAAGACAACCTAGCAAAAGGACCCTGGGTCTGAACTGACTCAGGTCTGGGGATTGAGTAAGAGGCCATTACTCTCCATTGTTGTCATTCAAATTGGGCCTCTGTTCACCAGACCCAGGTGCATTTATTTACTTATTCATTTATTTAAAAATATAACTCAAGTAAAACTTTAATAGGCTGTTCATCTATTTTAGTCCTGTAATCACTGTGAGCAATTAACTCCAACCAAAGATCGCTACGAGTCAAACCATTTGGTTAAATCTCTGGCCCTATTATCTAATAAGAGTAATAATGCCCACCTTGTATCAGGGGGTTAAACATTGCCACTTGATCTCTGACACGCTGCAGTACCATCGTCCCCACTAAAATCAGGGCTTCAGTGTTGGCATCTCCCACCATCATCCTCAGTAGGAGAGCATTATAGAGCATTTCAGGAAATCTGGTGCTCCCCTCACCAGTGTATTTGGCAAAGCCTCGGGGAAAGGAGTGTCTTCTGAGTGACGTGCGGGTCAGAGTGACGAGGTGGGTGAGCAGGTCGCCCATGACAAATCTACTCCGAACTTCCTATCTACTTAAGACTTTGGCTTCTTTCCTCTCTTATACCAAGGAAGTGTGGCATCTTAATGTCATTTAACACAGGTCACTGTTGGGTCCAAGTTTCAGTCCACCAACCAAGCAAACTATTAAAGTCATGTTAGACGTTAAAATCAACACATTAAATCCTGAAACTCTGGTAAGCGCATCCATGTCAATAAATTCAGCCTATTCAACATTATATTCCTTTCTCCCTAGTGTAATGCCCTACGAATACAGTCCTACCTGTATTCCTCAGGTTTCTGCCAATTTAATTTGGCAGAATCTTTCCATTCTTTCAATATGGCAGTCCTCCTAGGTCAGTCCCTATACTCAACCCCCTCTCCCCAGGATGGGCTGGGATCTGACTCTAGTTGTAGGATTGGAGGCAAAGAGAAGCGGTAGTGGTATAGGGTGGGTGTTAAGAATAATAGGTATCCTTGCACAGGTAGCTGCCTCAGGTGGAGTCAGTAGAGTCCTCGATGCAAGGGTGGTTAATCTCCTGAGACAGCAGGACTGCTTATGCTGCTAAGAGGGGCTCAGTAGGATTTCTTGGTCCAGGGTGCTCAAAGTTATTGGAATCCTGTCAGATGTTCTCGTTCCCAATTCTCAGATTTGCATGTATTTCCAAATAAAGCACTATTTTTCACGTAAGAGATGTGGCAAGTCTACAAAATCAACTTATGCTGCAATTCTGCCACCTACCTGATGAAATTTGGGTTTTGGATATATTGTCCTGCTGCCTATATGAAGGATGTGCTCTGGGTCTCTGAGTATGCCTTGTTCCAATAATTAAATCCCAAGCTGGACATTTTCTCCTCTTCGGCTCATTAACATGGGCAGGTGTGGCTCGCCACCCCACACTCCTTGGAGTTCTCAGTGCCTCTGTAACTTTGTAGCAGTCCTGTGGTCTGCCAGAGCACTTCACCACAGGCAACTACATTATAATTTAATCAACTTTTTTGTCATGGATTGCTAGTATTAGTGACAAGATGAAACTGCCTTCAAATCCGACCAGCTCAGACACCAAGTCCAGACTCCCTGGAGCCACTTCTAGAACCAAATACTTTATTAGTCAGGGTTAGGTCAGGAAAACAGCTTTCACTCTACTTCAAGCTGGAAAACCTTCTATATGTGGAATTAAATGCTCACAAATCTACTGGAAAGGTTGGGGGAACAAAAGTCAAGGAAAAGAGCTATTGGCTCTCGGGAATTCTGGAAGTGCAAAACCACAGGAAGCTACTCCGGTTTCCATAAGCCTTTTTCAGCAGAAAAGCTTTGCCAGTTTACATTTCGTCAACATCAAACCTGTATTCAGCAGAGTATTCCCATTTTTTTAAATGTTTTTCAGCATCTCAAGAGCAACCAGGAACTGTCAGAGAAGCTGTCTGGGTTGCAGCAGGAGAAGGAAGCTCTACGTGAAGAGTATGGGCAATTTTTGAAGCAGCTTGATGTCCATGTGAGGTAAACAAAAACAAGTTCCCTTTAGAAGACTGAGCTACTTCTTAGGGAGCCAGAGCAGGGAATGCTCGCAGAAGTGACCTTTCAAGAACGCCAACACCGTTTTCCTTCGTTCCCAGAAGTTCTATCTATAGGGCTTTTCCTAGGGAGATGTGGGGCCTCATTTCTTCCCAAGAGAGGGAGGGGGAAGGGAATTACTATTTATTGAGCTCTAGTGGTATCTAACATCTTGCTCTTCCCCAAATATACCCCCTCACTTGCCTTCAGCCTTCTTTTTCCCTCGCGTACTTTCCTCGGTCTGGACCACGCTCTCCCTATTTCAACTCTTCATTCTCAACCTAGGAGTCACCTCCTCAAGAAGCCTTTCTTGACACCTCCGGCCTGGGTTGAGTGAGGTGTCACTCTTTGTGTTCCTGTAGCCCTTTGTACATGGCTCTCTGTAATTATTTAAGAGCTTGCCATGTTGTTTTGAAATAACGTGACTCACACCTGTCTTCCTCACCAGACTGTAGGTTTTAAAGGACATGGGCCATGGTCTTACTCATCCTTTTATCCATAGTCCCTGGTATATAACAGGTGCTCAATAAAAATTTATGTTCCCAAACTACCTGCTCTTTCTTCCATTCCCTGGTCATCATCCTACCAGATTCCTCCCGCCCTCCTCCTCTCTGAAGTGTAGCTTAGTAGTTCAGAGTATGTACTCTGGAGCCATATTGTTTGGGTATAATTACTGGTTCTACTAGGAACTAGCTGTGACCTTGGGCAAGTTAAATAACCTCTCTGTGCCTGAGGTATCTCATCTTTAATATGGACAAAATAGTCATTCCTATCGCATAAAGTTGTTATGAGAGCTAACTGAATGAATATATGTAAAGCATTTACTTAGAACAGTGTCTAGCACACAGCTGTTATTATTATTATATCTACTTATTTTTAGTTTTTCTCCATGACCCACCTCTCTGCTCCTAGCTCTGCATCCCTCTGCTCTATTCTTTCTATAGGTTGAAGTTTCTTATTCTCTTATGTTCTCACTCACCTACTATGTTTATGGTAGTTATGATAGTGATTTAAAAACCATTTTCTGAAACTCTAGACGTGTGGTTGAAAAGCAACACTGTTTTAATCAGTGTATTTCATTCCTTGACCAGTGGTCAGCACCAAGCAAGAACTTTAGCAAAACTGCTCAGGTTAATTCTAGGCCTACTGGAATCAACCCTCACAACATAGCCCAGATTTAGTTAAGAATTACCCACTGGTCCTGTGATTGATGTTTTTATTCAAAGTAACACATAAAAAACCATTTTTGTACATATATTTTTCATTTTAAAACTTATTTTTATAGAGTAAATTCCTGGGTGTAGAATTACTAGTCCAAAAGCTGGAGCTGTGGATCATAAAATGTATTATCAAACATTCAGAAGAGGGCTTCCCTGGTGGTGCAGTGGTTGAGAGTCCGGCTGCCGATTCAGAGGACACGGGTTCGTGCCCCGGTCTGGGAGGATCCCACATGCCGCGGAGTGGCTGGGCCCGTGAGCCATGGCCGCTGAGCCTGCGCGTCCGGAGCCTGTGCTCCGCAACAGGAAAGGCCACGACAGTGAGAGGCCCATGTACCGCCAAACAAACAAACAAAAAACATTCAGAAGCATTCTACCAAAATTTTCTGCCGTCATTATATGAGTAGCAATTTCACCACATCCGAATTTGCATTGGGTGCTACTTTTGGTGGGGGAGGGCTCTGATGAAATTTTCCCCAGTGTTCTTTCTTTTAATTGAGGTATAATTTACATATACACAGATTTTAAATGTACAATTTGATGAGTTTTGACAAATGTATACGCCCACCTAACCACTAGCCCAATCAAGATACAGAACATTTCCATTATCCCTTGAATTTCTCTCCTACCTTTTTGCCGTCAGTCTGTATCTCTTGCTCCTCCACCTCCTCCCAGGCATCCACTCTTCTGATTTCTGCTTCTCCTAGAATTTCATCAAAATGGAATTATACTGCGTGTAATCTTTTGTGTCTGACTTTTTTTTTAATAAATTTATTTATTTTTGGTTGCGTTGGGTCTTCGTTGCTGTGCGTGGGTTTTCTCTAGTTGCGGCGAGTGGGGGCTACTCTTCGTTGCGGTGCGTGGGCTTCTCATTGTGGTGGCTTCTCTTGTTGCGGAGCACGGGCTCTAGGTGCTCGGGCTTCAGTAGTTGTGGCACGTGGGCTCAGTAGTTGTGGCTTGTGGGCTCTAGAGTACAGGCTCAATAGTTGTGGCGCACGGGCTTAGTTGCTCCGCGGCATGTGGGATCTTCCTGGACCAGGGCTCAAACCCGTGTCGCCTGCATTGGCAGGCGGATTCTTAACCACTGCACCACCAAGGAAGTCCTGTGTCTGACTTCTTTTGCTCAACTTATTCTATGATTTTTAATGCTCAGTTATAGACATTTCTTTGATGGCTAGTGGGGCTGAATAGTTTACCATATTATTTGTCCATACCTTTTAGGACAGTGGATGCTAACCCTAGCTGCACATGCATGGGCCCCAACATAGATTAATTAAATCAGAATCTGTGAGGATAGGGCTTAGGGATCAATACTCTTCTAAAATCATCCCCATGTGATTCTGATGGGCACCTAGGGTTGAAAACTACAACTTTAGGAAAGAAAATGGAAGGGATTGTCAAAACTCTAGGTTCATTTTTGTTTTCATTCCCCTGATCCCACTCCTGACCTTTACAAGCAATGCTTATTTTTTTCCATGTTTTCCCAGCTACTCTTCCAGAGGAACAAATTCCTTGCCTTTTTGAAATAAAAATAAATGAAAGACCATCTGGTTTTATATAAACATAAGCAAAAGTTGTCCTTAAATTTTAGAACATGAGTATTGTACTGTCTTATTGTATGAATTAACAAAGCCAAACAGAAACTTAGAAAATCCGCATGTTCTTCGGGCAAGTTGGCCAACAGAACTTCTGGCTAAACTAATAGGTGTGTCAAATAACCAGCCTGCTATGGAAGGGAAGGCTCTAAGCTCTCCCCAGCTGTACTGCATCCACATACTCTTCACACCATGTAGCACTACTGAAAGAAGCCTGAATATCATGCAATAGGAGCCAGTTAGGTCAAGTATAATACATTCACTTGATGGAACATAATACAGCTGTAAAAGATGGTGGCCATGGAGACTATATAACAACATGGGAAAATGCTGTGATATAATACATGAAAAGAGCATAAGATAATTTTAATGTAGACAGTGTTTTAAAAAAAGATGCTTATAAAAAGACTGGAAGGAAATACAAGAATATTATAATACTGATCATATGGAAGTTGCGTTTTTTCCCCAAATTGTCTATAATTTATAATCTTTAAAAAATAAATTAATATTTTAATAGTCCAAATGGCAGGATAAGAGAGACAACAGCTGTCTGGCATGGAAGCTGCAGACGTGGGTTTTAATATCCCAGGGCAGAAAGGGTAAAAGCAATTCCAGAAATACATGTTGTGTTTCAAATGATGTCAAAAATCAGAGGAACTGTGAACAGCTGGGAAACTCAGAGAACAACAGGTGTACTGTTAGATAGTGTTAAACCTCTGAAGCTATGGACCAGAGGATGCTGAAACCCGGTGATATCTTTTGCCAAGCTCTTCCTAGTATAAGGGAAAATGAGAACATTTATGAGATAGAAATATCTCCCTGTAAAGAACATAAGTCACAATCTGCAAGAATAGGTACCTCATATTATGTAGTGGGTGCTGCAAGGGCCACAGAACTGAACGGGTCTAAGGCAGTTTTATGAACCCAGGTATCTAGAGCAACTCCATTAGTTAGGATGTAGGTTGAGTTGCTGCAGCAGAGACACTGAATAAGAATGTCTTTAAAAAGGGAGGGTTTTCTTTCTTACCTAAAAGTGCAGGATGGATATGGTAGCTCCATGTTTCCGAAGTCTAGACTCCTTCCTTGTTGTTGCTCCAGCATCTTTAGCACTTAGCCACATAGTTCAGGTGGTTCGCTACCATATCCACATTTCTTCCAACAAGAAGGGAGAAAGAGGGGACAGCAAGGGCATTCCATTCTCCTGGAAGGCACACTACTTCCACTCCGGCTGTTGGCCAGGACTTATTCCCATAGCCTCATCTAACTGCAAGGAAAGCCAGAAAATGCAGTTCCTATTTGAGCAACCAAGTGCCAAGCTAAATCCGGGCCTCTATAATGACAGAAGAAGGAGAAAGTGGATTGGGGACAATACCCAGTCAGTCACTGCCACGTGCACTGACAATCTGGTGACAAGGCCCAGTATGCGTGTCTCTGGCCTACCAGAATTCAAACTTCTCCGCTTGGCATCTGGCTAACAGCTAAATTAATCTTCTAACGGAACAATATACAAAATGATTCTTTTTTTTAATTTTAATTTTATTTTTTTGGCTGCATTGGGTCTTGGTTGCTGCGCGCGGGCTTCTTCTCTAGTTGCCGCAAGCGGGAGCTACTCTTCGTTGCGGTGCGCGGGCTACTCATTGCATTGGCTTCTCTTGTTGCAGAGCACAGGCTCTAGGCATGCAGGCTTCAGTAGCTGTGGCTTGTGGGCTCTAGAGCGTGGGCTCAGTAGTTGTGGCACGCGGGCTTAGTTGCTCCGCGGCATGTGGGATCTTCCTGGACCAGGGATCAAACCCGTGTCCCCTGCATTGGCAGGCGGACTCTCAACCGCTGCGCCACCAGGGAAGTCCCTACAAAATGATTCTTTTATTTACAATCAGAAAGTAGGAGAGAGAGGGGCACTACTTTGGAAAATGGAAGAGTCTTGCAAAAACACATTTAGAGGTAAGATATAACTTACAAGAACCTAAGACTTTCTTGGAGTAGCTATTCCATCATAGTTTGACTAGAATTAGTATCTAAATAAGTCTGCTTTGCTCTTCCCCTCCCATCTGGTTCCTAGTTTTTATGTAAAACAAAATATCTCATCAAGAGAAATTGACAATATCCGGTTTGCCTGGCTTTGCTGGTATTATAGCACTGGGGCATAGTGGGAGATCACAGGCTCTGGAATCAGATTCTTCCCTGTAAAAGTAACTTCCCTCTGTGTCAGGAGTCCTCAAGACCACCCTCAGGTTTGGAGACTCATTAGGACTTACAGATCTTAGGAAAGCTTTTACACTCATGGTTATGGTTTATTACAGTGAAAGGATACAGATTAAAATCAGCAAAGGAAAAACGCATGCAGCGAGAGTTCAGGAGAGACAAGATGCAAGCCAACTTCCCATTGTCCTCTCCCCGTGGAGTAGTACGGGCAGTGCTTAATTCTCCCAGCAACGTCGTGTGGCAATATATATGAAGCATTCCCAGCCAGAGAAACTCACCTGAGCCTTGACATCCAGGGATTTAATCGGGGATTAGTCAGGAGGACAGAGAGCTCCTGTGATTGACCTTAACTACTTAGTCTCCAGTTCTCCAAACCGTGAAAAGTCAAACTGATCCAGCATGGCCCAGGCCCAAGGTGAACAAAAATGCATTCACCATGGATCATTTTGTTAGCATAAAATATCTGGTGTGGCCCAAAGCCACAGGTATACAGAGACATTATTATGAGGCAGGATATTCCAAGGGCTTAGAGGTTGTCTCCCAGGAGCCAGTCAAGGACTGGAAACCCAGACCCACTGAGTTTACTGCACAGAATCCATCTCCTGGGTCACAGAGTGAGGACGTCACCTTCACAAGTTTGCTTTAAAAACACTCGAGGTGTCTTGTGAAAAGCCTGGAGCACACGTTAGTTCCTTTCACTTAGGACTTCCTCCTGTTTGAGTGTCAGAGCCCCAGACAGTTGACATAGGGAAACTGCCCAGCATCATAGGCCTGAATGACTGTGCCCTCCGGTGCCTACACTGACGGAGAGCAGATGCTTCATTCGTTAAACACTTTTCCTTTCAGTTAAAAAGGCATTATTCAAATTTCTAGGCATTCAGGGAAATCAGAGGCTAGAGAGAGCATTAGAATACTGTTTTGTTTGTTTAGTTTTTCTGTTTTTAAGATATCAGGATGTAATTGACCACAGATAACAAAAAACCTGACTAATATATTTAAACAAACTTTTTTTATATAAAACAAGAAATCTGGAGGAAGGTGATTATGGAGATTGATTCAGAGGCTCAGTAGTGTCCTTAAGGACAGGCTCTTTCCCTCCTTCTCCTCTGCCATGCCTGGCGGGCTGTGGCTTTGTCCTTAGGCTTCACACCTCATGGTTACAAGGCAGCGACTGTAGCTGCAGGTAACAGCCTCGGCAGGAGGGCAGCCAGAGCAGAGAGAGAACTTTGCTCAAGTTCTCAGCTTTTCCTGAAATGCCCAGCAGGACTTACCTGTCTCACACACCCAATCCCCACCCCAACCCACCCTGCACACACCTGGGGCCCACCCACCTTCCTTGAGATCAAGAGGTCCTTATGGATACCTAAATGAACTTGAGTTCTGTTAGCAGAAATGAAGAAAGGCCATTCTGCCCTTACAGCCTGCCACAAGTAGTCTGTTTACAATGAAACAGAAGTAGTGAGGAGGTCCCCCAAGGGTTTCTCCCAAACTTTAGCCTTCATCAGAAGCCCCTGGAGGACCTAGTAAAACACAGATCCTCCTCGAGACTTTCTTATTCTGTAATTCTGCGATAGAGCCTGAGACTTTGCATCTCTAACAAGTTGCCAGGTGATGATGGTGTTGCTGGTCAGAACACAGTTTGAGAACCATTGCTATTGGCTTAGAGCAAACCTAGTTTAGGAACATTAGCTAGAGCAATGGTTTTCAGTAGGGGATAGTTTGCCTTCCAGGGCAAGGGGACACTTGGCAATGTCTGGAGACTTTTCAGGTTGTCACACTGTAGAAGGTGCTACTAGCATCTTGTGGGTGGAGGCCAAGGATGCCACTAAGCATTCTTCAAAGTACAGGTCAGCTCTCTACAAGAAAGAATTGTCTGGCCCAAAATGTCAGTAGTGCAGAAATCCTGGTTCAGAGTGATTTTGTGTTATTAGACCTCCTAGGTTTTATCTCGGAGAGGCAGCAGTGAGCGGTGGCACGAAGCTAGATCTTAATTCCCTGCCCAGGAATTGAACCTGGGTAGCCTGTATGAAAACCAGGAATCCTAGCCACCAGACCCCCTGGCTCTTGCCCCCAGTGAAAAATGCATTTCTCACAGAGGCAACAACTGTAAAAATGAGTACGAAGTTTATTATTAGAGACATACCACAACAACAAGTGGGAGAGCACACAGAGAAACAGTTTGTTTAGTTAAGATAGAAGCAAGGCAGAGATGCACACCCAGAGAGAAAGGGTGTGGGCGTCCTCCCTGATGAGGAGGAGTGCAGTAAAGAAGCGGTTAAATCATTTACATAGGGCAGTTCTTCCGGGTCTTTGTTTACCTTTGGCCAATTATCTGGTTTCTTTTTCCACACCTGACCTGCCCTAGCACCCTCCCCAACATGTGTGCGCAACTTTTTTCCAAGATGGATTCCAGCTCAGAGGCCTATGGGGCCGCCTTAGCATCACATATTATGGGATGGTGCCCCCTCCTTTTTGACCCCCAAGGAGGCTTTCTGCGCACATGTAGTGTCTCCCTTGCCCCAAGGATGGGAAATGTATGACCTCTTGATCTTTTCCTCAAACGGGGTTTAGCCCCTCTCTGTCCCTGCCATGACTGTTATCTTAAGGCATCCACAGGAGACAAAGCCTGGCTGTTTACCCTGTTTCTGCTGTTACTTCCATTTCGGAGAGCAAACAGGAGGCTGGCTGTAAATGCCTAACCTGGAGCCCACCTATCTCCTGTCTCAGGAAATGCAAACAGAAGGCTAGTTACTTGTAAGTGTCCGGCCGGAAGCCTACCCTTTTCTCACCCCAAGAAGTGTGAACAGGAGGCCAGTTGTAAATGGCTACCCTGGAGCCCATCTATTTCCTGCCTTAGGTTCAAAGTGAAAGTTCTTAATTTTTCATTTGAAGAAGCACTTTCTGAGTAACAATATTCTTATTTGGAAAGCACAATCATCTTCAGAGCAGTTTGCCTAGTGGTGGTATGCAGGCTTTAATCTATTTTCTTGTTTACTCAGATTAGCTGTTGTAGTAGCTTGTAATGGTAACTCAGATTTTTGTTGTCTTTTTAATAGCAGGTTTATTGAGATATAATTCACCTACCATACAATTCACCCACGGAAAGTGTACACATCAGAGGCTTTTAGTTGTACATCCATCGCCACAATCGATTTTAGAACATTTCATTACCCCAAAAAGAAACTCTTTAGCTATACCCCCCAGCCCCAGGCAATCACTAACCTACTTTCTTTCACTCTATATTTGTCTCTTCTGGACATTTCATCTGAATGGAATTGTAAAATATGTGGTCCCTTGTGACTGGCTTCATTCACCTAGCATAGTGCTTTCAAAGTTCATTCATGTTGTAGCATGTATCAGTACTTCATTCCTTTCTGTAGCGGAATAATGTTCCATTGTACAGATACTCCATATTTTGTTTATTGATTCATCAGTTGATGGAAACTTTGGTTGTTTTAACCTTTTGGCTGTTGTGAATAGTGCTACTATGAACATTCATGTACAAGTTTTTGTGTGGACATATATTTTCATTCCTCTTGGGTATAAACCTAGGAATGGAATTGCTAGGTCATATAGCTCTACGTATAACCATTTGAGAAACTGCCAAGGCTTTTTCCATTTGCCATTCCTACCAGCAGTGTATGAGTGTTCCAGTTTCTCCACATCCTTCTCAGCACTTGTTATTATCTTTCTTTTTTATTTTAGCCATTCTACTAGGTGTGAAGTGGCATCTCATTGTAATTTTGATTTGCATTTTCTTTATAGCTAATGATGTTGAACATCTTTTCATGCGTTTATTAGAGGTAAGTCAAATTTATGTCAGAATCAGAGTAAGAGTCTTGAGCAGAGACATATAGAATTGGCATTTAAAAGTCTAGACTCAAGGCAAGGACTGAGAGCAAACCCACTTATCTGAAAAATAGACAAGATAGAAGTAGTGGGTTATATCACTGTCCAAGGGTGTAGCCAAGAACTAGAAAATTTTAAATTAATGACTGAATTAATGGAGCAGGATTCCAAATTGTTAGATGTCAGGGATCAGAAGTCAAGGAGTTTCCTGAGTTGGGGATGACTGAATCTTGTGTTATTTAGGAGGTTGTACTTGGTCCACTCTCCCCACTTGGGGGGCAAGAAGTCCTGCAGATGTGAGGCAGGACAAGTCTCCATCTGTGGTGCCAGGCCCTGACAAAGCAAGAAGAGGAAACCCAAGAAAGGTGCATACTGAGGAGGGAAAGTAGTTTTCACTGTGTTCAGGTACACCTGTATTTAAATTTGCTTTTGTAGAAACTATAATGAGAAACATCACCACCACAAAGCCAAGCTTCGCAGAGTCAAGGATCGTTTAGTTCATGAAGTAGAACTCCGAGATGAGAGAATCAAACAACTTGAAAATGAGATTGGAGCCCTGCGGCAACAAATGGAAAAGGTGAGGGGAAAAGGTGGAGAGCTCACTGGTAATGCTGGTGTTGGTCATCTAGAGGAAGCCCACTCATCTTAATGTATTTGTGGCCTCTTCATAGCCCAGGTTTCCATTTCTTTTCTTTGCACCCCTTTCCAATTTGAGTAATTGTTTAAGCCCTGCCCCAAAGTGTGTAAGACTCATAGTGATGCTAGATCAAATTAGACACTGAAAATATTCTGCACTGCTGCTTAGGACTAATGTCTTGCCTTCAGATGAAAATATCTTCTTAATCACCCTGCAGCAGAGACTTCCAGACCACCCTCCGTAACTCATTCCTACTTTATGCAGCCTTCATTTTGCCTCACATTTCTGTCAGTTTTAAATGGCAGTGAAAACAGGTGACCCCTATTCTTTTATCAGTCCTTGACTAGGGACTTCAGGCTGTTTTCTAAATATCCCTGGTTTCTTTGTTTGTCTTGTCGCCCCTGTGTGACTTTCTAGTGTGTGGGTAGGAAGGAAATGGGACAGATGAATGGGATCAAATGACAAATGGCCTTGAGAGCATTAAACTACATCGATTCAAAATGGAGAGCAACTGGTTTGGCCAGGAATGTTTCCCTTCTGGAGATCCCCAGCCCATTTCAGAATTTTGAAAACATTGTCCTCAGTCTTAAATTACTCATTTCTTCACCCAGCAAATTTTCATCATACCACCACTATGTGCCAAGGATACCAAAACAGTTGATGTAAATTCAGTTATTCCATGGGCTATTATAGGACTCCAGGGTAAGAATCCTTAGATTACACACAGAAAACATTTGAGGATTATAACAGATGGGTCACCATTGTTGTGTTTTTAGTTTTAAAAAAATCCTCTTGTTCCTCTAAACTGTAGTAAAAAAGGAAAATATGTTAGATTTTGCAGTACCCTCCTATTTTGGCACTAATTCATCCAACTTTTGAAGACTCAGATCCACAACTAGGAAGACAATATAGAAAGTATAACAGAAGAAAGTAGCAACCCTGGTTCATGGGCCCCCCAGAAATATCATCAACCTATTCTGTATTACCCATTCTTACTTGTGATGCCTGCCTTCCACTTCCAGGCTTACATGGCAAAACCAGCCTCCTGCTTTCAGCAGGCATGTTTCCTGACTGTACTGTGTTCCAGTGTACCCACAAAATCCATGTCTACCCAGAACCTCAGAATGTGACCTAATTTGGATGTAAGGTGTTTTCGGCATAAACAGTTAAGATTAGGTCATACTGGATTAGTGTGAACCCTAAATCCGATATGACTAGTATTATTATAAGAAGAGGAAAAGACACACACAAAGACAGACACAGGGGAAGAAGGCTATGTGATGATAGAGGCAGAGATCGGAGTGATGAAGCCACAAGCCAAGAAACACCAAGGATTGCTAGCAACTACCAGCTAGGAGAGAGACGTGGAACAGATTCTCCCTCAGTGCCCCCAGAACTAACCCTGTCCACACCTTACTGGCCTCCAGAACTGTGAGAAAATAAATTCTTGTTGTTTTAAGCTGTGCAGTTTGTAGTAATTTGTTACAGCTGCCCTAGGAAACTAACACATCTGCCCAAAAAACCACAGGCCTCCATGAAATTAACTGGAGACTGCAAGTAAGCAGAGGCGAGGAAAGAGTGGTTGGTGTTGGCCTTGGACAGACTTGGATGCAAAGTCTAGCCCTGCCACTTGATAGTTCTGTGACCTTGCCCGAGTCCCTGTGCGTCATTTTCTTCCTCTGTAAAATGGGGAAATAATCCCTACCTCACAAGGTTTTTCTGAGGATTAAAATGCCTAACATGGGACCTGGCACATATAAATTTTCATAAATGTTATTTTCTCCTTAGTGTAAAATCTCTTAGAAGCATGTTAATCAGTAGATGTACCACAGTGGTACAAACCTGGAGCTCCTGATTTTACTTATTTTAGGGCCCGTGAACCAGAGCCCTGAGCATACAAAAGCTGGGCTCACTTTCTAAGCACCTAATCTCCAGAAAATAATGCCACTTTGGGGGGCTTCATTCCTTCAGCCTTCTCTTTATACAGTGAGCCAGCTGAGTCCTCTGACTGTGTGACCACCCAAACCAGATTTCCCCAAATACTTTATCCTATTATTATAGCAGATGTCCTGATTTTTTGGTTCCAAAAAATACAGTATTTCCAACAGACAGGGTGTCAGTAGCCTGCCCCACTCAATTTCCTTTCTAATCCGGTTATAACTGCACAGAGCATTATTTGTGGGGTAGCTGCTTATATTCTCAATCTTTATCATAAATATATTTAAATAATAGCAGGCAAGACTCTTGTTAGACATTGAAGGGTCCTGGATGAAGGACTTTAAGATCTGGAAGAGTTTGTTTCAAAACATACTGTAATCTCCTTCCTTACAATTCCTTAATAATAGATGGACAGCCTTTCTTTCTTTCTTTCATTTTGAATTATAATTGACATAATATTTTATTAGTTTCAGGTATATAACATAATGATTTGATATTTATATATATTGCTAAATGTTCACCACAATAAGTCTAGTTAAACATCCATCACCACACATAGTTACAAATTTTTCTCTTGTGATGAGAACTTTTAAGATCTACTGTCTTCGCAACTTTCTCATATGCAATACAGTATTACTAACTATAGTCATCATGCTGTACATTATATCTTTGTGACTTATTAATAACCGGAAGTTTGTACCTTTTGACTGCTTTCACCCATTTCGCCCACCCCTCTCCACCTCTGGCAACCACCAATCTGTTCTCTGTATCTATGAGTCTGGTTTTCTTTGTTGCTTGGGGTTTTTTAGATACCACATATATGGACAGTCTTTTCTGAATGATCTATATTAGTACCTTGTTAAAAGAAAGAAAGTTGCCCCTCTTAACCCTGTGATTCACCCATTTACCAGAGGTGGTTTTTCTCCTCCCATCCCCACTTGCTCCCACACCTGGCAGATGGAAACAAACACAAATAGGTGAAGGCACTTGCCTGTTACCACTGACAGATTCTTGGTGAAGTGAGAAGGGCAGTTCTACACTTGTGAGCTTCTAAACTCCTCAACAACAGTGATATTTACTAATATCTGCTGACTCAATATAAGAATGTTCGTGTTTTTTCCACAAAATATAATTCTTTATCATTTTAGCTATAACTTCGCTAGCTATTGCTTTCAGGGAAAACGTTGGTAGATAATGAAACATGGTGTCAAGCTAGAAATCATTTCAGCATCATCACTGCAAGAATATTCTCGGTACCTGGTTTACATGCTGAACTTGCCAAGCCAACTGAGACCCTGACATTGGTTGTCAGGTGAGGTGGCTAGATTCCCATCTGCCTCCCTTTGCCTTAAAAAGACTATAACTACAAAGCAGATGGAAATGTGTTACATGGAAATCTTTCTCAATATGGAGATTCAGAGAGTTCAGTTGTATTTGTTAGTGACTCAATACCTATGGAATTAGAATACAGATGAGAGCATTGGGACCTTACTGGGAGTTGAGCGTTCAGATATTTTTAAATGTTAACCCAAAAGAATGAGTAAATGTCCAAACAAAATACATGACATAAAATAACCAAGATAAATAGAAGAACCATCTAGCTGCCAATTCAGCAAACAGATAAAGACAGACTAGAAGACAGGAGAAAAGAAGTTCACAAGGCAATTTGCTGTCAGAGTTTAGAAACAGGCTGATGCTCTTAAATGTGTGATTCTTCTTCCTGCTGGGGTAATTAGGGGGCTTTATTATCCCTAGGAGAAGGCATTCCAGGACCAGATCACCACCCAAAATGATATCCTGCTCCTAGAAAAGAGGAAACTTCTGGAGCAGCTCACAGAGCAAGAGGAATTGATCCACGGCAATAAATGGATAATATCTTCCATCCAGAGCAGGTAGGTGCCTGCCTGAGTCACCTGTGAGCTCCACAAAGAGGAGGTTTCTCCCTCCACAAAGAGATCTTTCCAGAGGTAGTCCTTTGAGTTTGCGGCCTACCTGATAACTGTTTCTCTGCCATTCTGCTGTTTTTAGCAGTTCATACAAGTGGCAGAGTTGTGAAATTAAAGAGAAAAATATCATGGAGAAGGTGGGCTGGGCATTCAGATAGGCTCTTTCATGGCAACATTGCCTCCTGAGGACCCAGCTATGCTCATTCGGGCCCATCCCTTTGTGTGTGTTGACACTCATGTTTATCATTTGGCATCTATAGAATCAAGGTGTAGACCAAGAGAGAAGCAGGCTGGCATCCCAGCTCAATGACTTTCTGGTTTTATCTTCTTACACAAGTTACTTTCCCCACTCTGAGCCTCAGTTTCCTCACCTGCAAAATAGGCTTCATAACAGTATCTCTTTTATGGGGTTGTTGTGAGGATTAAAGGAGCTAATACATGAAAAGTTTTAAGTGCTTACTGTGTGGATAGGTTGCAATACCTAACGTACATGGTAAGTACTTGGTAAATGGTTGCTGCTGCTACTTATACTGCTGCTGCTGCTACTACTATTTTTACTTCTACTACTACTACTACTGAAACAAAAGCATGGGATGACTGAGATCAGAACCAGATGTAGGCTGTGTATGAACAGTGTTCATACACAATGTATGGCTGTGTATGAACCAGATGCAACCAGATGAGCAGTGTTTGAAGGGATGCAGAGTCCCTCCCCTAAATGGGATCGTATCCTTCCTTAAGTTTCTCAAGGGCTGGAATTGTGCCTTTCATATTCTTGCATATAGTGTGTCTCTGTTCTCAGTATGTATTTAATGACGGTGTACAAGCCAGAGACTTGGTCTTGGAATATGGTGGGAATTATTCTGGCAAAGTTGGTGCTAAAATCTGGCAGTGGGCTAAGACTCAGAGCTAGTGGGAAATGGGAGAGAGCTTTTAGGAAGGATACAGAAATGTTTAGTTATGCCTCTGATTTATGCCATCCTTAGAGTACTTTTCCTGGATAAAGAAAATAAGCAGCTACAAGAAAACAGTCTCCGGCTCGCCCAGCAGGTTGGTGTCTTAGAGCGAATCATAAGGAGCATCCAGATCCGCAGAGGGGAGGTAAGGTTGCTGTTCTCACTTTCCTTCATCTTCTGCACGTAGCTGTAGCCTGCACTTGGCCTCATGGTGGACTGCAGCAAAGAGGCTCGCTGGCTGCACACCAGGGCAGCAGGCCTTGAGACTGCTCTTGACCAACTTTGCTCTTCATTGGGTCAGCTTTTGTTCAACGTGCTCCTCCTGTGTGATCCCAAAGTGATTTGTGTGTGCCTCCTAGCTTCTTCCTTAACACACTGTATTGTCATCACCTTTTCACTTCTCTATTTCATCATCTCAGCAGCGACATCCTGGAGGGCAAGGGTTGCATCTCATATGCCATTGTATCTATGGACAGGTACTCCATAAATATTTGAGAATGAACGGATTTTAAATGTCCTCACACAGATGCCTTGCCTCCTTCTCAGCTATCCTGTTTAGCATGTATTATTCTTGCCCCATCTGAGAGATGAGCCCATCTGAGGCTCAGAAAGGTAAAGTGAAGCTAGTCTGGTCTGGCAAGGAGTCAAGCCTAAGGAGAATATCTGAATCAGAGAAAAGCAATTATGTTACAAAAAACCATGCTGGCAAGTAGCCAAGTCCAGAGAGCTGCAGCAAATAAGTCTCTGTTGAGATGAGGTCCAGAGTCTGGCTGGTGAGCAGTCAGCCAGAGGGACTTCAGTAAGCAGAGTTGCATTCTGACTCCAGGATGGAGGCTGCTTGCTTTCTTCCCTGGCTTGTATCACCTGCTAGGCATTTCTTTTTTTTTTTTTTTTTTTTAAATAAATTTATTTATTTATTTTTGGCTGTGTTGGGTCTTCGTTTCTGTGCGAGGACTTTCTCTAGTTGTGGCAAGCGGGGGCCACTCCATCGCGGTGCGCAGGCCCCTCACCGTCGCGGCCTCTCTTGCTGTGGAGCACAGGCTCCAGACGCGCAGGCTCAGTAGTTGTGGCTCACGGGCCCAGTTGCTCCGTGGCATGTGGGATCCTCCCAGACCAGGGCTCGAACCCGTGTCCCCTGCATTGGCAGGCAGATTCTCAACCACTGCGCCACCAGGGAAGCCCTAGGCATTTCTTCCTAGGATATTTCACAGTAGATCCTGCTCATTGGGTACTATTACTATGAGCGTTAAGACCTGCATCATGTTTGGTCTCAGAAAGGTGATAGTTTCCAAGTTTTTGAGTTGTTTTGCAGATTTTATCTAAAGTAGAACTGCCACAAAAACAGAAATATAGATCAATGGAACAGGATAGAAAGCCCAGAGATAAACCCACACACACGTGGTCACCTTATTTTTGATAAAGGAGGCAAGAATATACAATGGAGAAAAGACAACCTCTTCAATAAGTGGTGCTGGGAAAACTGGACAGCTACATGTAAAAGAATGAAATTAGAACACTCCCTAACACCATACACAAAAATAAACTCAACATGGATTAAAGACCTAAATGTAAGGCCAGACACTATAAAACTCTTAGAGGAAAACATAGGCAGAACACTCTTAAATCACAGCAAGATCCTTTTTGACCCACCTCCTAGAGAAATGGAAGTAAAAACAAAAATAAACAAATGGGACCTAATGAAACTTAAAAGCTTTTGCACAGCAAAGGAAACCATAAACAAGACCAAAAGACAACCCTCAGAATGGGAGAAAATATTTGCAAATGAAGCAACTGACAAAGGATTAATCCCCAAAATTTACAAGCAGCTCATGCAGCTCAACATCAAAAAAACAAACAACCCAATCCAAAAGTGGGCAGAAGACCTAAGTAGACATTTCTCCAAAGAAGATACATAGATTGCCAACAAACACATGAAAGAATGCTCAACATCATTAATCATTAGAGAAATGAAAATGAAAACTACAATGAGGTATCACATCACACCGGTCAGAATGGCCATCATCAAAAAATCTACAAACAATAAATGCTGGAGAGGGTGTGGAGAAAAGGGAACCCTGTTGCACTGTTGGTGGGAATGTAAATTGATATAGCCACTATGGAGAACAGTATGGAGGTTCCTTAAAAAACTAAAAATAGAACTGCCATATGACCCAGCAATCCCATTACTGGGCATATACCCTGAGAAAACCATAATTCAAAGAGAGTCATGTACCCCAATGTTCATTGCAGCTCTATTTACAATAGCCAGGACATGGAAGCAACGTAAGTGTCCATCAACAGATGAATGGATAAAGAAGATGTGGAACATATATACAATGGAATATTACTCAGCCATAAAAAGAAACGAAATTGAGTTATAGTGAGGTGGATGGACCTAGAGTCTGTCATACAGAGTGAAGTAAGTCAGAAAGAGAAAAACGAATACCATATGCTAACACATATATATGGAATCTAAAAAAAAAAACGTTCTGAAGAACCTAGGGGCAGGACAGGAATAAAGACACAGATGTAGAGAACGGACTTGAGGACATGGGGAGGGGGAAGGGTAAGCGGGACAAAGTGAGAGAGTGGCATGGACATATATACACTACCAAGTGTAAAATAGATAGATAGTGGGAAGCAGCCGCATAGCACAGGGAGATCAGCTCGGTGCTTTGTCACCACCTAGAGGGGTGGGATAGGGAGAGTGGGAGGGAGACGCAAGAGAGAGGAGATATGGGGATATATGTGTATGTATAGCTGATTCACTTTGTTATACAACAGAAACTAACACACCATTGTAAAGCAATTATACTCCAATAAAAATGTTAAAAAAATAAAAAAGTAGAACTGCCAGATGATGTGACCTAATTTCCAACAGGTTGTCTTTGCTTGAGCTACAACTGTTCTTAATTGTCTAGTCATTCACTCTTTTACTTAATCATTCATTCAGCAAACATTTATTTATTAAAGGGAACTTTATTATTTTTATTCGTTTATTTTTGGCTGTGTTGGGTCTTCGTTGCTGCACGTGGGCTTTCTCTAGTTGCGGCGAGCGGGGGCTACTCTTCATTGTGGTGCGCGGGCTTCTCATTGCGGTGGCTTCTCTTGTTGCGGAGCATGGGCTCTAGGCGTGCAGGCTTCAGTAGTTGTGGCACACGGGCTCAGTAGTTGTAGTTTGCGGGCTCTAGAACACAGGCTCAGTAGTTGTGGCGCATGGGCTTTGTTGTTCTGTGGCATGTGGGATCTTCCCAGACCGTGGCTCAAACCCGTGTCCCCTGCATTGGCAGGCGGATTCTTAACCACTGCGCCACCGGGGAAGCCCTCAACAAACATTTATTAATTCCAAGAACTGTGATAGGTCCTAGGAATATGGAAAATAGTTCCTGTTTTCAGAGACCTTCAGTCTAGTAGAAAAGGACAGACACATACGTGAATAAATACTATAGTATTGTCGGTGCTGACTTACAGGCCTTAAAGGAGTATTTTTTAGGACCAATAGTTTTGAGATCCACAATATTGTCATCAAATCAAGATAAGAAATGTCACATGGGTCAGAACTAGAGTATATCAAGTTCAATATCCCACGTGTGACAAAGGTATCAAGTTGTAACATCTTGACACCTGTTGGAATAAACTCCAAAACTGTTTATAAACTTAGAATCTTAAGGATCCTCCAATCCAATCCTCTCATTTTACACAGGAGGGAGACAAAACCCAGAGAAGTTGAATGATATGGCAAAGACCACGTATCTACTGCTTACATTTCCAAGACCTGTTGATTCTCAGTGATTACCACACATGCAAGTAGATCAGTATATAGATCCCTGAGAACAGACATATCCTAGGTCGCTTCTTTTCTTGGGGCTACAGTGGTGACAGCTTGACATTCGTTGGGTGCTTACTATGTGCCTGGGACTGTTCTAAGCATTTTATGTATATTATCTCCTGTAATCCACAAAATAATCTTATGTGAAAAGCCTGTCATTCCCATTTTCACAGTTGAAGAATCTGAGACCTGGAGAGGTGAAGTGACGTCATTGCCCAAGGTCACATAGCTGATAAATAGAAAAACAAGGACTGAAAACAGCACCCTCTGGTCCCTGCCCTTAGCCACTATCTCATAATACTCCAAGTCAACTGTTTACCTTGCAGGGGCATTGGAGTAACCAGGGACATAGCCTTTGTAATAGACCATGTTGCTGCCTGTATTGTAATTCCATCTTTCTTCTCAGTTGGCTTATAAACTACAAGAGAGCAGGAACTCTGCCCATCTTGTTACCCATTGCATCCCAAATACTTAGCACCTGGGTCACTGCAACAACTTCTTAACTCATCTCCTTTCAATTTTTCCTCCTCTTCTAATCTGCCCTGCCCACGCCACTAGACCCATCATCGTGAAACACTGCTTGATTTCATAGTACTTCACATCAAAGAGTTTCAGAGACCACCTTTGTCTATAAGACAAAGTTTATTCATTCAACACATATTTATGGACCATATACAGTGTGCCAGGCCTCATGCTGTTCCCCATATGGTTTAAATATTATGGTGAACAAGAGGTACTGTCTGCCTTCCCAGAACTCGGGCCCAGTGAGAGTGACAATCATGTAACTGGCGACTGCCATGCGCTAAGTTCTACAAGAGCAGTAGACCCAGAATGCTGAGGAAGCAGGGGGAGTGGTGTCTCAACCTGTCTGGAGTGGCTAGGAAGGCGTCCGGAGTTATTGATGTCTAAACCAGAACTGAAGCCACATAAGAACTTTCCATATTCCAAATACCTTTCTGACAAACCTGATCAAAAGAAACTAGCCTATTCACCGTTTCCCCAAAAGCTCTGCCATTTCCTCCTCTGAATCATGTATTTCCCTTGCTTGAAAAGACACATCTCCTCTCCCCCGTCCCATCTTCCCAGGCTTTGTCTTTTGAAGTCCTATGGTTCTTATAGTCTATAGCCGGAGGGGTCTTTAGAAAATACGTGTAGTCTGAGCCGATGACTCAACACTGTGTGAGGATTTCCCACAGTCTTCAGAATAAAACCCGCATTTTCTGACATGGTCTTTATATGCTCTGTGAGTAGGCCTCTGGTCTGTTTTGATCTACATTTTTCTGAGAAAGAATATTTTGTTCTTAAAGTAATGGAGCTCAAAACAGTTACTTTTTTTTATGATTTAAAGGGACAGAAAATGCTTACCAGAGTATTAAGAACTCATCAAATAGGATGGAATGATTATATCAGCTAATATGAGGTAATTCATGTAGAAAAGTGGATATAAAAGGCAGGCTTGTGAAAAGCACTAACATAAAAAGTATGGCATTTAGTTATTATTTTTTAAATAATTTTATTTATTGAGGTAACATTGGTTTATAACATTATATCAGTTTCATGTGTGTAACATTATACCTTGACTTCTGTATATACTACAGCATGCTCACCACCAAAAGTTTAGTTTCCATCCATCCATCCATCCATCCATCCATCCATCCATCCATCCCCCTTTTGCCCATTTCACCCTCCCCCACCTTCCCTTCTGGTAACCACTACTCTGTTCTCTGTATCTATGTGTTTATTTTTGTTTGGTTTGGTTTGTTCTTTTTTATTATTATTATTCCACATGTGAGTTAAATCATATGGTATTTGTCTTTCTCTGTCTGACTTATTTCACTTAGCATAATACCTTCAAGGTCCACACATGTTGTCACAAATGGCAAAATATCATTTTTATATATGTGTAATCTACTTAATCCATTCATCCTTTGATGGGCACTTAGGTTGTTTCCATATCTTGGCTATTATAAATAATGCCATAGGGGTGCATATAGCTTTTCAAATTACTGTTTTTGTATTCTTCAGGTATGGGACTGGATCATGTGGTAGTTCCTAATTTTTTTTTTTTTTTTGCGGTATGCGGGCCTCTCACTGTTGTGGCCTCTCCCATTGCGGAGCACAGGCTCCGGACGCGCAGGCTCAGCGGCCATGACTCACGGGCCCAGCCACTCCGTGGCATGTGGGATCTTCCCGGACCGGGACACGAACCCACGTCCTCTGCATCGGCAGGCGGACTCTCAACCACTGCACCACCAGGGAAGCCCAGTTCCTAATTTTTTTAGGAATTTCCATACTGTTCTCCATAGTGGCTGCACCGATTTACATTCCAACCAACAGTATACGAGGGTTTGCTTTTTTCCACATCCTTGCCAACACTTGTTATTTCTTGCCTTTATGATAACAGCCATTCTAATGGGTGTGAGGTAATATCTCATTTTGGTTTTGATTTGCATTTCCCTAATAACTGGTGTTGTTGAACATCTTTTCATGTGCCTATTGGCTATCTGTATGTATTCTTTGGGAAAAAATGTTTATTTAGCTCCTCTGCCCATTTTTTAATTGGGTTGTTTAGTTTTTTGTTGTTGAAAGTATGACATGTATAGTTACCAAATATTCTATAGGTATTAGGGATTACAGTTTTTCCCCCAATTTTGTTGATATAATTGACATATAACCTGGTATAAGTTTAAGGTGTACAATATAATGATTTGATATATATATGTATTGCAAAATGATCACCACAATAAGATTAGTTAACATCTATCATCTCATATAGTTACAACTTTTTTTCCTCATGACAAGAACTTTTAAAATCTACTCTCGGGCTTCCCTGGTGGCGCAGTGGTTGAGAGTCCGCCTGCCGATGCAGGGGACACGGGTTTGTGCCCCGGTCTGGGAAGATCCCACATGCCGCGGAGCGGCTGGGCCCGTGAGCCATGGCCACAACAGTGAGAGGCCCGCGTACCACAAAAAAAAAAAAAAAAAAAATCTACTCTCTTAGCTACTTTCAATATATACAATACAGTACTGTTAAGTATATCATCATGTTGTACATTACAGCCCCAGAACTTATTTCTCTTACAAGGGAAGTTCATACCTCTGACCACATTCACCTAATTCCCCCATCCCTGACAACCACAAATCTGGTCTCTATTTCAATAAGTTTGGTTTTTTTAAACTCCAAGTGTATATGAGTTCATACAGTATTTGTCTTTCTCTTTGTCTGACTTATTTCACTCAGCCTGACGACCTCAAGTTCCATCCATGTTGTCACAAATGGCAGGATTTCCTTATTTTGTTTAAAAAATTTGTGTTTTGCTGAGTAGTATTCTATTGTATGCGTATTCTTTATCCATTCGTCTATCAGTGGACACTTAAGTTGCTTCCGTATCTTGGCTATTGTAAATAATGCTGCTATAAACATGGAGTGCAGATATCTCTTTGGGACAGTGTTTTCATTTCCTTCAGATATATACCCAGAAGTGGGATAGCTGGATCGTATGGTAGCTCTCTTCTTAATTTTTTGAGGAACCTCCATACTGTTCTCCATAGTGGCTGCACCAATTTACATTCCCACCAACAATGCACAAGAGTTCCCTTTTTTCCACATCTTCTCCAGCATTTGTTATCTCTTGTCTTTTTGATGATAGCTAGTCTAACAGGTGTAAGGTGAGGGGATTACATTTTTAACCAAAAATATATATAAAGCATAAGTTCTATGATCGTATCGCCAATGGTTTATCATTATAATTTTTTAATATTCATCCTTTCTTTTCTTTTAGGAAACAACAATTAATGACATCCCTGAATTTGAAGTATTGAATGAAATTGTGCCCTTACCAAACTCCAGGTGAGTAAAATCAAGACAGTCATCCACATGCCAGAGAGTTATGGCTGCCTAGCTAGTTCTAGTTGCTGGCTTGAGAAAGCATAGCAGGGACTTTCCTGGTGGTCCAGTGGTTAGGACTCTGCACTTTCACTGCCAAGGGGGAACTAAGATCCTACAAAAGTTGAAATTCTATTGATGCCTTAACTCTGTAACCCCAAAGTGCTGCCGAGAGATCCTGTCTATACAAAGTCCTCACACATGGCCATTCTTAGTTTTTCAGGAACGGATTTGGTAGAGTCAGCTGGAAGTCTTCAAGAAACTGAAGAACATAGGTCAGAAGAAGCAACGGTAAACCCCAAGTCCCTTGAGTCTCTTTCGTGTTCACAGAATTCTGAAGCTGGATACATAAACGTGGCTTCTCTGAAAGAAATACATCGCATCCAAGAATAAGGCCAAGTCAGAACTATAAAATCACTGGTGTCTAAAACTAGACTGATCAAAGCTGCTAACTTAAAGCTTGGGCGTGAAGGTGGAGCATGACGTGGAGAAGAGTTATGACAGATCCTCACTGGACGTCAACCAGGAGTCTTCAAAATTGCTAATAAATTCATTAAACCTGTTCTAATAATGGAGTTCTCAAGTTTGTTTGGTATCCTCAAATGCCTTGTATTGATCAATGTCATGACTTAAGTTCAATGGTTTAATTAGGGTTTTTTTAAAGATTTTTTTTGATGTGGACCATTTTTTTAAAGTCTTTATTGAATTTTTTACAATATTGCTTCTGTTTTTTGTGTTTTAGTTTTTTGGCCCCAAAGCATGTGGGATCTTACCTCCCCAACCAGGGATCAAACCCATGCCCCCTGCACTGGAAGGCAAAGACTTAACCACTGGACCACCAGGAAGTCCCTAATTAGGTTTTTGTTCAGTAGAGCACATATACAGCTAATTCAGCATTCTTTCTATTCTTATTTTCATGGGTATTTTCTTATTTATTTTTTAATTTAAAAGTAAAAACAGTGTAATCACGTTAAAGCAAATATTTGAGAAAAAAAAACCCTATAAAGCCCACATTCTTTTTTTTTTTTATTAGTTTCTGCTTTATAACAAAGTGAATCAGTCATACATATACATCTGTTCCCACATCCCTTCCCTCATGCATCTCCCTCCCTCCCACCCTCCCCATCCCACCCCAAAGCCCACATTCTTAACACAACTATTTTCATTTATTCTTTTCTGGTTCTTATTCAAATATATATATTTTAAATGGTTATCATATTGTATATTCATTTTCATAGTCTGATTTTAAATTTAATATTTCATAAAACATTTTCCCATGTTTAAACAGTCTTCATAATTATTCTTTCAAAAGCCACGTGGTAGGGCTTCCCTGGTGGCACAGTGGTTAAGAATCCACCTGCCAGGGCTTTCTCGGTGGCACAGTGGTTGAGAGTCCACCTGCCGATGCAGGGGACACGGGTTCGTGCCCCAGTCCAGGAAGATCCCACATGCCGCGGAGCGGCTGGGCCCATGAGCCATGGCCACTGAGCCTGCGCGTCCGGAGCCTGTGCTCCGCAATGGGAGAGGCCACAACAGTGAGAGGCCCGTGTACCGCAAAAAAAAAAAAAAAAAAAAAAAAAAGAATCCACCTGCCAATGCAGGGGACATGGGTTCGAGCCCTGGTCTGGGAAGATCCCACATGCCACGGAGCAACTAAGCCCGTGTGCCACAACTACTGAGCCTGCACTCTAGAGCCCGTGAGCCACAACTACTGAGCCTGCGTGCTGCAACTACTGAAGCCCGTGTGCCTAAAGCCTCTGCTCCACAACAAGAGAAGACACCGCAATGAGAAGCCTGCGCACCACAACGAAGAGTAGCCCCTGCTCGCTGCAACTAGAGAAAGCCCACGCACAGTAACAAAGACCCAGTGCAGCCAAAAATAAATAAATAAAAACAAATAAATAAAAAAATTTAAAAGCCACAGTATTCTATCATGTTGATGTCCTATAAATTCTCTTGTTGTTTGACCTTTGTTTCTACTTTTTTACTGTTTAAGATTATGCTGTGATGAAAGTGTTTGTAGATGTAGCTCTTTTCTTCTCTTGAGTACTCCATAAAACGCATTTACAAGATCAGCATCATTGGGCTAAAGATATAAATGTTAATAGTTTTGATACGTCACTTGTCGAATTACTTTAAAAAAAGATTGTGTCAACATACAGTTTCTATAGTTGAACTCTTTAAGCCTCAATTTCTTAATCCATAAAATGGGAGCAATGATAGTTCCTATCCCACAGAGCTGTGAGGACCAAATGAAATGAAGCATGTATTTAGCATAGTAAAAGCTTAACAAATACTAGACATCATTATTTATTTTCACTAGCAGTTTGAGTGTACTAGTTTTTCCACAACCTCATCAGCATTGGATATTATCTATTTTTAAAAAATTATTCTAAATAGTTGGTATAAAACTATACTGAAGCATGATTTCTGCTGCTCTTTCCCTTCCTGCCCCTTTCCCTCCTTATTCGCCTCCTCTTTCTTCTTCACCTTCAGTCGGAGGTAGAGAGGGAGACCAAGGGGAGAGAGAAAGTAACCAGAAAATTTTTAAAAGACCTCTTAAGTTGAGACACACTGAATTTTTATGTGTAATCCTTGCTTCCTCAGACCACTGAACAAGAAAGGATGGTCAAAGGATATAGAAAATAACAGCTGTGATATTGAATCTAAGCCTTACCCAATTCATTCAATTCACTGGATTCATTGAATCTATTTAATGAATCCCTACTGTGTGCTGTTCAATAGTGGGCACACCTGTGAAGACAGGCAAGGAGAGTCTCGGTTTTTGTCATTGAACCCAAGTCCATGTGCCCGAAGCACAGTGAGGACAAACAAACATTGGAATTTGGAGCAGAGGAAGGCTTATTGCAACAGGCCAAGCAAGGAGAATGGGCGGCTCCTGCTCAAAAGACCTGAACTCCCCAATGGTTTTCAAGGAAGAGTTTTTAAAGGCATCTTTTGGGGTGATGGCTTCAGGGTGTATGACTTTCTTCCGATTGGTTGGTGGTGAGGTAACAGGGTGGTGTTCCAGGAATTTCAATCCTCAACCTTCTAGTTCCCACCAGTCTGGAGTCTCAGAAGGTAGTTACCATCCTCCACCTAGGTGGGGGGCCTTAGTTCCTACAGAACTCAAAATTTCTGTGTCAGATTGTTATGTATATCCCATGAGAAGGAACTAGGACTCTGTTTTATCACTGAACTGTAATTTTTAAAAAATTTTATTGGAGTGTAGTTGATTAACAAAGTTGTGTTAGTTTCAGGTGTGCAGCAAAGTGATTGAACTATAACTTTTTGACTGCTTTTCCTTTGTTTCTGCATTCCCTCACTTCCTTAATTAGTATCTGCTTGAATCTGCTCTTTGTAACTCAGGGAAGGTCTAGGAGGCTGAAGCCCTTTTCTACAAACAAGAAACGAGGTACACGGAAAGGGTTTTGTACACGGGAGTGTCCTGCAGGGTTCTGCTCAGTTTCGGTCCCGCCTTTTCTTTGGTACTCCTCCGTCTTCATGGAAACAGGTGGACAAGAAAGGGAATAAAGGTTTGGATAGGTTATTCATAAGCTTGTCAGAGGAACCAGGTTTAGGGGGACTCGGTTTCATTTTCATGGAGTTAAATGTGTGTGAGGCTGCAGGTGAAGTGGGGAAACCATAAAATTTTGGATGGTGAATTGCATGAAGAAAATAAACCAGTATGTATCTGAAAGTGTGATGGAGGGCTACTTTAGATCGGGTGCAATGTTCCTGAGTGATATCTGAGCTGAGACCTGAGCTACAAGACCACTCCCCATCCCCATTAAGATCTAGAAGAATATTAAAGACAGCTAACAGCTAGTACCAAGGCCCTAAAGAGAGTATGGGAACTCCATGACCTCGAGGAACAGAAGGCCGGAGTCCGAAGAAGGTGGTGGCCAGATAATGTAAGGCAGGCCTTTTATGTAAGAAACTGGATTTTATGCTAAATACGGGGAACCAGGAGTGATTTATAAGCAGATTTATTTTAAAAGCTCTAGCTGCTCTGCGGTAAATGATTTGGAGGTGACGAAAGCGGAAGCCTGTGTCAGAACTGGAAGTAAAATCCTAGCGTCCTGACTTCAAGGAAGTGCTGAGTATTTACTGAACAAGCCTGATATGCCAGGCTGTTCTAAGCGCTGAGGATGAACACAGTTCTTGCTTCCGTGGGGCTCCACACTAGTGGACAGGGGTAGAAAACCGCACGTATGACGGTTCACATAGGTCTTAATTTCAAAGGCTGATATGGACCCTGAAGACTGCCTAGTGCAAGCTCCCTAGCCTGAGCGAGAATAATTTGTACTGCACTTAGTGTAGCCAGTGAGTAGGATGTCCGTTGACCTTGAGCAAAAAATGCCGAGTTTTTCCTCCCGGCTCAGCACCCAGGGAGAGTCAGGTGAGCTAACAGCTAGCTGACGTACGGGTGGTCTGTAAGGAAGGAGGCGCTGGCCACCCACGCAGCACCCAGTTTGACGCTGGAGGTGGAGAACTTCCGGGGGCGGGGCCTGGCCTCGGTCGGCTTTTCCTGCGCCTGCGCCGGAGACGAGACCCTCCGAGCAGGGACTAGGTTCGCCGGAACCCCGCGCTCCCGACTTCTGCTTCCGGGTCGGAGCCATGGCGGTGGCAAATTCAAGCCCTGTCAATCCCGTGGTGTTTTTTGATGTCAGCATTGGCGGCCAGGTGAGGTCCTGACAGCCACCCAGCCCACCGCCGAAGGGAAAGTGCACGGGGTCTGACAGGCAGATTTCATCCCCTCACCAGGGGTAACGGACTCGGAAAGCCAGAAAGTGAAATTAGACCAGAACCTACCGATCCGCGGGGCGGGATTGGGGAGGAAGGGAGGAAGGAGGAAGAGGAGGAGTCTTGCCCGTCGTGGCGCCCCGCTTGCGGAGGGACTGGGTGGAAAGCTAGCGTAAGCTATGGAGGCGGAAGTGGGAGAGACGAAGCGGCATGTGGGAGGGAGGGTTCCCTGCTCGGTGAGGCCTTCACGGGCTTGGACTGGGCTTTCTGACCGTCTCCCGCCGGTTGCAGGAAGTTGGCCGCATGAAGATCGAGCTCTTTGCAGACGTTGTGCCTAAGACGGCCGAGAATTTTAGGTAAGGAGATGTTCCAGCTTTGCTGGATTAACTAAACCAGAAGCTGGGCCACAGTCTGGAATCGTCTGCCTGCCTCTGTCCGTCCACTCACTGCCCTTGAGATCTGATTCCTCTGGGTATCGCTCTGAATAGTCTTGACTGTTCCCGTGTCAATTTATGTTGTTAATCTGTATGCCTGATTGTCTGGACATCTGACTAGCCTGTAGGTGGGCTTGCTAGCGCCGATGCCTGTGCCCTCCCCTCCGAGGTTAGGAGCGCTCACAACTGTGATGCCATGGTGACTGAATCATTCACTCCTTTCCCTTTCAGGCAGTTCTGCACTGGAGAATTCAGGTCAGTCTCAGACGTGGTTGAGTTCTCTGCTTTCTCCTGAGGGGTGTCCTGGGGCTGCAGTGAAGGTATTGGGGAACCACCGGCAGGCCTTGAATGATTGCTGGTGACAGTAATAGAAGGTAATCCCCCACGGGTCTATCCTCAGTTCATTTGTCTTCTTTATCTCTCTTCTCTGACCATCTTTAGGAGAGGCTCTTTGGTTCAGGTGTGTGGTAAACTGGAAAGGCCTATGATTACCTGTCATCATTCCAAGTCTCTTTCTTTTTGGTTATAGAAAAGATGGGGTTCCAATAGGATACAAAGGGAGCACCTTCCACAGGTAAGGCCTTTGGCAAGCCATACTGGGGGGCTTTTAGGAAAACAAAATGGAGGATAATTCTTAGATCTTGAGAAGGGATGTTTTTGTGAACTCAGCAACTGATTTGAAGACTTATTAAAAGCCAAAGTGATAAACATTATATTTTGAAATCAATGTTATTCTAAACTACAGAATCTTCTCTCAGTATGCTTTGTTCTCTGTTTCAGGGTCATAAAAGATTTCATGATTCAGGGTGGAGATTTTGTTAATGTAAGTATTGTTCCTTGCCTATTAAGGACTTATAGGTTTGGTTTTTTGTTGTTATTGCAGCCGCTGCTGTTTTTACTTCAGGGACCCAGTCTTAAGGCTTGAGAACAATGGCCAAGTTTGATGGGGGAGAGGGTGGGGATGGGAATGTCCTTCGATGGCTACTACTCATTGCATCACTAGATGACAGATATCAGCACTTTGAGTCACTGACTTCCAAATCTCAGCCTTTTAGGGCCAGAAAGTGAACTTTCCCAGCATACCACTATATGATCCATGACAGACCCAAATTAATTGGTCACATAGAATTTAGCTAGAAATCGGATGCAATTTGTTTTTTCTAAATGGTTGTTAAGTCCCTTTCCAGTGAGCTAAATGCTTACGCCCCATTTTCCGGTCCACTTCTGGAAAGCTGAGTGTTTGTTTTTTTTTTTTTAAGATGTTGGGGGTAGGAGTTTATTAATTTATTTATTTATTTTTGCTGTGTTGGGTCTTCGTTTCTGTGCTAGGGCTTTCTCTAGTTGTGGCAAACGGGGGTCACGCTCCATCGCGGTGCGCAGGCCTCTCACTATCGCGGCCTCTCTTGTTGCGGAGCACAGGCTCCAGACGCGCAGGCTCAGTAGTTGTGGCTCACGGGCCTAGTTGCTCCGCGGCATGTGGGATCCTCCCAGACCAGGGCTCGAACCCGTGTCCCCTGCATTAGCAGGCAGATTCTCAACCACTGTGCCACCAGGGAAACCCCTGAGTGCTATTTTTAATCAGAAGTTCATTAGTGGGAAAGGAATCAGAGCAAGAGAGTTCTGGAAGGATGTTTTCCCTATTCACTGGGAGAGCCCAATGAACTAATCCTTCACTGCTAAGCATGACTTTATTGTGACGAGACTGTATGTATCCCCATATCAAGCCTCCTGCGCTTCCTCCAACCTTGGAAGGTGCTGAATAAACCACATTTATGCTTTCTTAAGCCCACTTGTCTCCTTACCCACCCACTTCTGTGCATGACCTTTCTTATTAATATCATTTGGTTAGTCATGATGCTGTTTTCTGGGATTTAGGAGACTTTCTTTCTCCTTTATATGTAAATTTAGTTTGACTCTGGGGAGTTTTTTAAGATCTCTCTTTCTTATCTAGGTAAGTTTACAAAGTGGCAAATTTGGGGCTGAATCAAAAACATATATGTTTTGTTTTATCTGTTTGATGGTGCAAAACTGGAAGATTTTAAGCAAAAAATGTTCTCTTTAACATATGGAAAGTAGGGGTACATGAGGCCTGTGTTTCTCATGCAGCAGCAGTTGGTTGGAGTCAAGCAACTGCTCCCTTTAGCACGGTGTGTGTCCTTATTATTAAACCATTTGCTTCCCTTATTTATGTCATCTGCCCCTGTAGGCATTTGAGTTTGCAACACCTGGTCGCAACTGATCATAGTAGGGCTTGGGGTGGCCATATACTTTTTTATTGACTGGTAAGAGGGCTGAGAAGCTATTCTCTGCCTTCTTTCCTTTCTTCCCATAGGCTCCTATATTGCCATATTGTCTTAGCAGGGACAGGACCAACTTCTTATGGGTCATTGCCAGAATCTTTGCCAGGCACATTTGATCACTAGCTGATAGCCCCAGGGTTAGATAGTAGTTGGTTAGCCAGAAGACTGAGTGTCAGAGAGAAGCAATTACTCAGAGCTACCCTTAGGGCAGAAAAAATGGAATGAGCAAGAGGCAGAAGAAGCAGGATTTGAGACCTTCTAAAGTTGGACCAAGAATATTTGTTTTAATAATATTTGTTTCTGGTTTTTTTCTGATTGCAAAAGAAAAGTACAAAAATGAAAATAAATCATCTCTCAAGGAATCTCGCCTCCCAAGGAATATACTCTTGGCATTTTAGTTTAAAGCTGCCTGTCTTATCATTGCATATATATGTGTGTCAAATATTATTTTTAACAGACTTAAGATCATATGTGTGTTTTAACTTTTTTGTGCTTGATAATTGTCTGCATTTTCCCTTGTTATTGTCTTCTTCCAAAACAATCTTTCTAATAGTTACCTAATGTTCCGTTATGAATAGACAATGAATCTGTTTTATCAACCCACTGTTATTGAAGATTTAAGTTGCTTTCTCTTGTTTGCCCTACAATTAATTTTGTCATTTTCCCTACTGTGGCTTCTGGAGTGCAATAGATAGTATGATTATATAGAGAATGATATGGTAACTGTTCTGTTCTCTAGGTTTATTGGGAAATTGGAAATGAACATGTTTTCCTTCTGTATGTATGTATGTATATATTTATGTGGAGTTAAAGGTATAGTAGCTTACATTTACATAGTGCTGTATGGATTGCAGAACACTTTTCTCATAGACACTGATTGGATCTTTATGGCAACGGTATAAGGAGTAGGTGATTGCATCCTCACTTGATAGTTGAGGAAACTGGGGCTCAGAGATAGGAAGTGACTTCCCCAGCTCAATAATGATAGATCTGAAACTCAAATCCAGTCTTTCCACTATACAGAGCTTGGCTTTATTGATAATTTTTTCAAATAAATTTATTATTTATTTATTTATTTATTTGGGTGCGTTGGGTCTTCGTTGCTGCATGCGGGCTTTCTCTAGTTGCAGCGAGCAGGGGCTACTCTTCATTGTGGTGTGCGGGCTTCTCACTGCGGTGGCTTCTCTTGTTGCAGAGCACGGGCTCTAGGTGCACAGGCTTCAGTAGTTGTGGCACGTGGGCTCAGTAGTTGTGGTGCACGGGCTTAGTCGCTTCACGGCATGTGGAATCTTCCCGGACCAGGGCTCGAACCCATGTCCCCTGCACTGACAGGCGGATTCTTAACCACTGCGTTACCAGGAAGGTCCCAATAATTTTTAGTCAAATAACGATTTGAATTTGAGAGTTTTCTTTTCTTCCTCGGCTTATGTTAATTCCCTTTAGTAGTCTTTGCTCCAGTAAGGGCCCCTTGATTCTACACTAGGTCAGTGTTCCCACATTCCATCATGTACCCAATATTTTTTTTTTTTTTTTTACTGCGTTGGGTCTTCATTGCTGTATGCGGGCTTTCTCTAGCTGAGGCTAGTGGGGGCTACTCTCCTCTAGTTGCGGTGAGCGGGGGCTACTCTTCATTGCAGTGTGTGGCCTTCTCATTGCAGTGACTTCTCTTGTTGCAGAGCACGGGCTCTAGGTGCACAGGCTTCAGTAGTTGTAACGCGTGGGCTCAGTAGCTGTGGCTCACGGGCTCTAGAGCACAGGCTCAATTGTGGCGCACAGGCTTAGTTGCTCCGCGGCATGTGGGATCTTCCCAGACCAGGGCTTGAACCCGTGTCCCCTGCATTGGCAGGCGGATTCTTAATCACTGCGCCACGAGGGAAGTCCTAATATTCTTTTTCTTTACTAACTGGCTGGGAGAGATTGGTCTTTTGGCACTCTCTCTATAGTACCTTTAAACCCCAGGGATTCTATTTAAGGTACTGCAAATATGGCCTTGGTCAAGTTGCTTTATTACCCTGACTTAAGTTTGCTCACCTGAAAAATGGGGAAGATGATAATGCTTACACACAGAGTTACTGGAAGAACAAAGAGATAACACAAATAGAGCTAGTTTAAGCATAAATTGGGGATTTATGACAAGGTGTTTCCTGGAACCCAGAGGAAGAAATAGATCTAGGAACTAGAGAGCCACAGAGCCAATGAGTCCCTTCTCTCTGTTTCTCTAGCACTCTCTACACATGTGTTGCATTCTCTTTTTCTTCTCCAGTCCACCTTGAAGAAGATAGTTATCTCCAGCTTCCAGGTTTACATGATACAAGTTCAACCTCAAGAGCAGCTATTCTACTTCATGTTTCCCAGAGAAGGAACTCTAGTTGGCCCTGCATGAGTTAGGCATCCTCCCCTGGACCTCCCCTGACTACAACTTTGACCAGGAGGGTAGTATCCTGTTGTATAGATTACACTTCCAAGAGCCCACCCACCTGCATAGTTGGGGGAGTGGAGCCATAGACAGTTAACTAGATTCTCTTATATGACTGCAGGCATGAGAGTCTTTGGGAAGGGCATCGAGGCATCGATTATGTATGTGATCACTGTACTGCTGTCCTCTGCTTTGCTTGTGTCTTAGCCTATCTTTCTAGAGGTCCAGCTGTGACCTGTTGTTTTTTTTCCAGCCCATGAGATGCCCTGACCAGGTTGTGGGCTGCACGTTCCTTGGATGGGGCTTGCTTTGATTGCAAGATAGGGTCAGAGAGGTGTGGCTCCCAAAGTGACCTGCAAGAGTAAGAGGACTTTAAAGCAGTGAGGCTTGGAGTGCAGCAACTGCTTCCTCTGGGCTCTAGGGGCCAGTGCTCACAAGTTGCTAACACTTCTCTTCTCTCTGCTCAGGGAGATGGTACTGGAGTCGCCAGTATCTACCGGGGGCCATTTGCAGATGAAAATTTTAAGCTTAGACACTCAGCTCCAGGCTTGCTTTCCATGGTAAGTTGGGACCAGTCAAGGTTTTGGGCTAGATTTATAGCCAGCTAACTTCTGGGTCACTCTTGAGGCCCAGTGCTGTCTCTTGGGATGGAAGCAAATGCTTTCCTTCCCTTGCTTGACCCAGGATTCACCTCTGTACTGCTCACCTCTTTCCTCAATCTGGTTTGATTTTGTTGGGCTGGATCCACTAGCAGGCTGGGGAGCCAAAATTGAAATCTGTTGTGTGTTTTCTTACTTTGTTTGAGCCAGAACATGTGGTTGGGCACTCAGCCTTGCTGCTTAGAATGTAGCCAGCTGTGCTTTCAAGACCCAGTGTTCACGCCCCTATCACACCACTCACCAGAACTCTCACAACACCCATTCGTTTACACTGCCTTCTGGCTGGTCACCCCTTTCAGCTCACTCAGCACTCCTCCTTCCCCATCCCAGTACCCTTCCTTCCCATTTATAACCCCACTCACCCATCTCATTTCCCTTTGACCATCCCCCTGCCCACCTCCTTCAGCCCCTCATCTACACACCCCCACTCGCTCCCCCTTCACTTGCCCTTATTCACCCCTCCTCATTTCCCCTTACCCCTCTCACCTTGCTTCTCTTTCATTCTTCAAGCCTCTCCCTCCCTCCTGTCATCACCCATTCCCTTCTGTCAGTGCCCCAAGTCTCACTCCCCCAGACCCAATATTTACATGCACACATTCTCTGTCCTGCTTGCCCACTCTTCCACTCATCTACTCAGCCATTCATCAAATAAAGATTGTTGACATACACTGTTTCAGGCCTCACGGTAAGGCATGAGGATACAGGCCTGATCCCTGGCCTCGTGACATTTAACATCTAGCGGGGGAATCGCACATGCAGAATGATGGGTCCAGTATAGTATAATTCATGCCATCAGTGTAATAAGGGGAGGGTACCTCAGTGTATGTAAAAGTACTGTGAGGGCCCCAAGGAATGAGAGTAAATGCTGCAAGGATCCAAAGAAGTTCTCTACCAGGTGGCATTTCAAGTCAAGCAAACTGCCTAGACAAAAGATGTGTGACCATGAAATAGCAGGGTGGCATGGGCAAGGGACAGAAAGTGAGGAAAGTGATGTGAATGGGGAGGGAATGACTAGTAGAGACCACCAGAGAGGCAGGTGGGTGTAGGGCTTTAAATGCCAGAATAAGGATGAGGTATGTGGACCTTATTTTATAGGATATGAAGAGCCATGCACTTTTTTGGCAGGGCTGATCAACTTGGTGTTTTAAAACAAAGACCCTGGCTGCAGTGTGAATGGAAGACAGGAGTGGAGAGGGTAGGGCAGAGAAGCCAGTTAGGAGGCTGCCATAATAATTGGGTGAGCCTAGCATAACAAAGAGTGTACACGTCTCTTTTAGGAAAGTGAGGCTGGGCAAGCATGGGTAAAGAGTGCAGAAGTGGCTTAAGTGGGCTTGGATCATCGCCATGAGGACTGCATGCCACTATGTTAGCATCTGGGGAGGAGTCAGAAAATGGAAGGAAGCCTTGGTCTCTGCTCCCTTCAGGCTGACACTAGTTAAGTTGTGCTGTCACACATCTTGTAGCATAATTGTTTTTGCTTCCATCCTCCACTAAATCATGCATTCCTCAAGGGCAGGGACTGAGTCTCATTGATCTCCAAGCCTTAATACCTGATATAGCAAGGTGCTGAGCAGATACTGATGAATGACTGAAAGATAATCAGAATAAAGGCTGGTGTTGAGCACATACTCAACAACACTTTATTTGCATTAATTCATTTTACTTCTCTCGTTATTCCTTTGAGATAGGTACAAATGAGGAGACCGAGGCACAGAGAGGTTATGTGGCTAAACTAGGTCCCAGTCAGTGCTGGAGCTGGGATTCAAGCTCAGTCATCTGGCTCCAGAGCTTCTTCCTTAAACCAGTAAGCTATCCTGCCTGGAAGAATGGATAAGTGAGTGGCTAAGGGCAGAGAGTTCCCTGAGCTAAAAACACATGTTGTCTGACTGTTTTCATGCCTGCTTGCTAGTAAGTGTTTATACATTGAGCAGCAAGATAGATAGATAGATAGATAGATAGATAGATAGATAGATAGAAACAGAAAGAAGGGAGGGAGGGAGGAAGGAAGAATTGGGACCACTGAGGAGTCTACCCTCATTCCAGAGGGTAGGTCTATTCTGACTCGCTCAGGCTGTCCCTTGCTTTCATATGTGAGATGTTCCTGCATGCATGTATGAAAACCCCAAATAGCCTCGTCTCACATGGGGAATTTCTAAAGTATAATGTGACATCCCTAATTAGAGCTTACCCCTAGACAATGTCTTTAATGTATTTCATATACATTTTTATTCCTTCAGTGTTTAACACAGACTCAACCAATTTAATTCCATTAAGCATCCAGTTAAGGCTAGTGACCTATCTAATGATTTCCAGTGTTGCCTCTGTAGTATTACTTTGATGAGACCTGTGCTCTTAAGAGTACTAGTTCTTTCAGTTTTCCATTTTCCATTAACTTTTTTCCAAAATAATGTAAGTATGCATTGAAATACTCACATAGTTACACAGACATTGTGGTAAGGCAGTGCTGCTGAAACGTGATGTGGGTTTGCTGATGCTTTGCGTTGTAATTATAGACTGTTCTTTTATAATGTATTGTGAGATATAATGATATAAAGACAATTTCAAGGGAGGAAAAGGGAAGGGATGTGGCTGAAGAATTTGAGATTCTTGATTTAAAAAACTTTTACCGATAAAATTCAATAATAAAGGATTTGGGGTGTAGCTGTAAAAAAACAAATGTCATTGATTAAATGTAGTCTTTTTTTCTAGCATAGCACTAGCATAGCAGCTTCTTGCCCCTTAAATTTTCTTTTTACCATTCTTAAGGGACAGTACAGAGTCATTCAGACTAAGTAGCTTATGGCATAGGCAACAGGCTTTTTCTCAGCTGGTACCTAATTTGTAAGTGTAATCCAGTTATTACTGGTTTTGGACTAAATACAACAAATCTGGTTCTATAATCAATTGTTCCCATTATAAAAATTCACACCGTAGGAGGGCAATTTCTGCCCTCAAGGAGGGCAGAAATTGTGTATTCTGTTCCTCTCTGTATTCTGTTCCTCTCTGTATCCTTGGGTGCTAGCTCATAGTAGATGCTCAGTCAGGTTTGCTGAAAGAAAGCATGGAGGACTCAGGGCTACAGGCTCTTTTGGGAGTTTTGTCCTTTGGCTAACATGGCCAGGAAAACTCACTGCAAATATATTTGGTTTCCATCAGGCAAACAGTGGTCCCAGTACCAATGGCTGCCAGTTTTTCATCACCTGCTCTAAGTGTGATTGGCTAGATGGGAAGCACGTGGTATTTGGTGAGTCCTATTCCTGTCCTAGTCCAAGCCCAATTCACCCAGAGTGGAACTTCTTATGGAACTGGTCCCCTGACTCTTGTACCAAGAGTGCTCGTCAGGTGTAACTGCCCTGGGTAGTAGTAGGAAAGGTGGAAGCCATGGGAGGTGGGGAAGATTTGCGGTTAGAGAGCTAGAAGGGGAGACGAAGGGGCCATCTGATGTAGTGAGTAACCACCTGGGCGATAGGTGTGTCTGAGGGGGGATGGTAGCACTTAAGAAATACCACACAGAGGCAGCATGGTATAGTGGAGCTTTGCAATTGCTCAGACCTAGTTTTGAGCCCTAACTCTGCTACTTGCCACCTGTGACCTTGGGCAACATTTCACTTCCACTGAATATTAATTTTCTGATGTGAGTCTGAGGATCACATGAGATAATGGCTGAGAATGGGCCTTGGAGGCTGGAAAGTACTGTGCAAACGAGAGTAATAAAGTCCAGCTCATACTCTTCCCCCAGGAAAAATCATTGATGGACTTCTGGTGATGAGAAAGATTGAGGTGAGTCCTGTTTTGATCTCCTCTTTCTCAGCTATTCTGGCCTAGTACTACTGCATTAGTGTTGAGGAGCGGGAGGACCATGAGTGGGCTCTGGCTAGGCCCAGGCTTCACTCCTCCAGTTTCAGGGAGGAGGAGAGGGAGGAGAGATCATGTACCTCCCAAGTATTCTGGGCCCTCAGCCTCTCCGGTGCGGTGCCTCCTGAGCTTTGGCCTCTGGTGTCTCCTGCATCTAGTTGAGAAAATCCTCCTCAGCATTGTACTCAAGGTCCTTCATGATCGGGTCCCTGCCTCCCTCTCCACGACCCCTTCTGCCACTGCCACTTCCACATTCTAGTCCCGTCAGGCTACGAGCCCTCCTCTGAACACACATACACGTCCCTGCCTCTTGCTCCTTCCTGCCCTCAAGTCTTTGCTCAGGCTGTTTCCTCTACCGAGGTGTTCTCCCTTCTTTTCCTCCTGGTGGGATCCCATCCATCCTTCTGGGCCCAGCTCAAATATCCCATTATGTGAATCCTTCCCTGGCCTGTGCAAGCAGCAGTTTAGTTGCTTCCTCACCCTGTATACAACTCTCTCTTATGACTTACTGCATTGTTACATGTCATGGGTTTGATGTTTTCTAAATGTTGTACATTTTCTCTTTGATATGTATTATGTTCTTCCCCTGTCTGCTAGGCTACAGACTGTTGTCAGATCAGCCTGTTAAGCTCTCAGTCCTTAGCCTAGTGGCCTGCAGGCATCAGTAAGTGTGTGGTGGGGGAGTGTCTGAGTGGAGGAGTCACCACTGTGCTTTCTCTCCTAGAACGTTCCCACAGGCCCCAACAATAAACCCAAGCTGCCTGTGGTGATCTCACAGTGTGGAGAGATGTAGTCCAGAGGAAGACTGAATCAGGTAAGTGTGTCTTTCTTGAGCAGGAGTCAGCACCCCAGAGAAGGCAGCATGGTCTAGTGGAAAGAACTTTAGACCTGAAGACACGGGATTGAGCCCATTTCCTCTCTGCGTGCCCTGGGAGAAGTCACTTCCCTTTCTTGAGCCTGTTTTCTCATCTGCCATATGGTGATAATACGTATCTCCTCGGGTCACTGTAAGCATCAAAAGAGAAAGGGTTGGTAGGACACTTTACTTTTCTAACACTTTATAGTTTACAAAGTATCAACCTGAAAACCATCAGGCACTTTCTGACAGCACTCTTAGACTCTAGTTCCATTTAGTAGTCCCGCTAGGAAGACCTGGCTCCATCCCTGGGTCACTCCCTTCTGGGACAAGCCTGGGCAGCCAGGAGACACCCCTATCATGCCTCTCGTCAGAACTGACGCTGCAGTTCCAGCCCCTGGCTTTGTATTTGCCAGCCTCATAGGTGAATGTGACACATTTCTCAGCCTACATAGACTCACTTCCTACCCGGACTTGTTACTCACTGCCTGCTCTGTGCTGGGCATCATTCTGAGCATGGGGATGGGGGAAAGAATTGAAAGATGCCTCCACCCTTTAGGAGCTTATGGAGAATAAAACACATTCTCAGAGGTGATCACTAGTAATATTAGTGATGTTGTTAAGGATTAATAGGAGTTCAAGGAAGAAATTGATCACTTCCAGCTAGGTAAAGGGTGGTAGTGCTTTGCCTTTCTTTTCTTTTTTTCTTTTTTTTTTTTCAATTTTCAAACCTGCAGAAAAGTTGGAAAAGTAGTACATTGAACACCTTTTCACCTTTCACCTAGATTTGCCAATGTTTAACATTCGTGTTTTATCATTTTACTTTGACATTTGTTTCTTTCCCTTCTTCCCTCTCCTCCCATTTCCATTCCTCTCCTGCTCCTCTTCCTTCTTTCCTTCCTTTCCCTTTCTTCATTTCTTTTCCATCTGGAAGTTGAGGACTTCTTGACACTTTACCCCAGAATACTTCAGCAAGCGACTCCTAAACATAAGAGCGTCCTGCATAATCACAATAGTATTGTCTATTGTACATGCTCAGACTTCCCCAGTTGTCCACAAAGTAACTTCTTTTAGCTCTAAAAAAAGAAATCCAATCCAGGTTCACATATTTCATTTGGTTGTTTATTTTTAGTTATGAAAGCAACATCATCTCCTAAAATGAGGTATGAAAATTCTCCCAGAAAACAGTTAAGGCCCTCCCCTTAACAGCTCACCCGCATCCACATCCCCATCCCACTGCTCTCCTCACAGGTAACTTGTTCATCAGTTTGATGTATGTCCATAGGGCCTTTTATTTGCCCATCTAATTTTGGGAGCTTTTTTTTTTTTTTTTTTTTTTGCTGTATGCGGGCCTCTCACTGTTGTGGCCTCTTCCCGTTGCGGAGCACAGGCTCTGGACGCACAGGCTCAACGGCCATGGCTTACAGGCCCAGCTGCTCCGTGGCATGTGGGATCTTCCTGGACCAGGGCACGAACCCGTGTCCCCTCATCCACTGCGCCACCAGGGAAGCCCTTGGGAGGTTTTGTTTTTCCTAAGTGGCATCATACTGTTTGTTCATCACTTTATTTCCATTTGATTTATGTCTGGAAGACTTTTCCTCCTCCATTCATGTAAAACTATGTTGTATTTAAACAAAACAAAACTGATATAATATGCTGTAAGATGTTTGTAGCAAATATTTTATTTTACCTTTCTCTTAATGATTTGAATAATTATACATTCTGAGTCTTAGTTCTTTACATGTTTTGACCATTTTGTCTAGAATATATTTTAAGAAAAAACCGGCAGTGGGTTTCTTATCTTTGGTGATATCCTTTGTTAAACGGAAGTTCTAAATTTTGATGAGATCAAAATTTTTAATCTTTTCCCTTGTGTTGTGTTTTATCTTGTTTAAGAAGGTCCTTACTACCTCAATCATAATGCCTTCTGTATTTTTTCGAATGTTTCTATAGTTTTATTTGTATACTTACAAAATTATCTAGAATTTATTTTTCTGGACTCTGCCTTTTTTTCAAATGGAGATCTAGTCAAATACCAGACCATCTTAATGAATGTGTATACCTCCATCTGTGACTTACTTTGTGTTCACAGCATCTGGCACTTACAGGCATTCAGTTAAAATTTATTACATGAGTTAATAGAGAGGGAGAATGTCAGGCATTTTAGGCAGGGAACTGGTGTGAGCAAATGCCAGGGGAGGAATGCACAAGTGTGTGCTGGAAGCTCACGTGGACTCTCTTGTTCAGCCAAATGCTCCCTTCTCAGGCCTAGTTGACACTCTGAGCTTTCTTTTCTGCCAGTACTGGGGGCCCCAGGCTCAACGTGCTTTCCCCCCTGCCCTCACTGCTGGCCATTCCCTCTCCTCGTTTCTTGGCTGAACTAAAGTTGAGCTCATAAGTCCTTTTCCTTCTAAAGACTGACCACTGATCACCACCAGAGGACAGAAGATCACAAAAACAATAAAAGTTAGAAATCCTTTTATGTTTAGGGCCTTTTCTCTATTTTTCTGAGACCCTTACAGAAAGTTACTAGAAATACATGTTAGGAGTTTGTTTTCTGAGGGTGGGCGATCATCAACCTTCCTCTCCTCACCCGCTATTAGCAAAGGTCACGTAAACATTTGCCCCCATAAGCCCTTCCTTTTAGCCTACAACCCCAAGCAGAACAAATTCCATGGAGGACATTTGATGCTCCAGAGGCCCTCTAGACCAGAACTTTCCAGTAGGCATTCCTTTCTGTGATGGTGGAAATGTTCTGTATCTGTGCTGTCCATTATGGTAGCTTCCAGCTACATGTGACTATTGAGCACTAGAAAAATGTGACTGGTGTGACTGAGGGACTGAATTTTTACTTTTATTTAATTTTAGTTAAATTTAAAGAGCCACATGTGGTACCTCCAATTTAGTCTTCTAACCTTGACTTGCTCAGAATTAAATCTTTCATAGCTTATATTTAGAGACAATACAGTAAAAGCAGTTATATCACTTATTGAATATTTCTTATGCTCAAATTCTGAGCTAAGAACCTTACTTTAATTATCTCATTTAACTTTACCAAGTTAAAAACTCATAGGTTTTAAGGTGTTAGGGAATCTAGGTGGCAGTCTGACCTTAAGGCATTCCACAGATGGGTTCCCCACTTTGGGTTTCTGAGTAATTGATTTGGGAGAAAGTAAGGAAAAGTAAGTAAAAGATTTGGGATTATGGTATCATTCCATCATGTTTCTTCCCAGCTGTGAAGTTACAAGCATCTCTGATTTCTAAAGGAGTATTTCAGATCCCTCAGGTTGTTTGAGGGCAGAATAATGTTTGACAGCCAGTGTAGATGATGTTTTTAAGTCCTACTAGGCAGTATTTCTCAAACTTTAATGTACACATGAATCACCAGGAGATCTTGTTAAGGTGCTGGTTCTGATTCAGTGGGTCTGGATGCAACTTAAGATTTTGCATTTCTAACCAGCTCTCAGGTGATGCTGATGCTGACTTGGAGTGGCAAGGCTACAGGGGAATAACAGTCTGTCTTTTAATTGAGAACCCACCATATTCCAATCAGAAAAGACCCAGGAGGATATAATCTCTTGGTGGCATTGGTCCAGCAGGAAACTACTGCATTCAAATCAAGAGATCACCTAATCATGCATTTAAGGCCTGTGCCTAGTCACTGGAAATAGAAGATAGGAAGGAGACGGAAGATAGGTGAAGTCACTTGATCAACTGTACCTCCCTATGAAGAACTTCCTTCCTATGAAGAACTTCCTTCCACAACTTCTTTTGTGCTTTACCTTAGGTCCTGACTTTGGTTTTAGTGAAAATGAAGTTTTCTGTACAACTCCAGGTGTAGTAACCTCGGTTTTATCTCAGTGGGTCCTGTGAAAGCTTTTTACGTTGAATTTGATTAGGTATACATAGACGAACTTTGGGCCTCAGGATTCTCCTACCCAGTCTGAACTGGGTTCTTGGCTACTTACAACTGCATGGGGGGTGGTGGGGGGTGGGGCGTGGAACCTCTGTTTTGAAAACCTGAGAGTCTCTTGGAAAAGAGTGGCTGTGAGCTCTGACAGCCCTGCTAATCTCCCTGTGATCCCCAGGCCTGGTACTATCAAGCAGCAGAGATCTTTCTTTAGTTCATTGTTTCCTAAATTTCCCTGAAGATGAGAATCACATAGGGGCACTTGTTAAACCTACTAATTCCCAGATCCCCCCTGAAGAGTCTGAGTGAATTTGAGGTAGGATCCAGGATGCTATGTTGCTTCAGATGCTTCTTATCAGAGAAATGTGGGTAACCCTGCTTTAGGTGGTGCTGGTTGAATGTTTTTTAATATTTGTCTCTTAGGAAAAAATATAATTATACAGCACCTAATTTTACAGGTATTATAGCTTACAATGAGGTGTTATTTGAGTTCAAATAGTCAGTAGGTTAAAAATTAATTGTACCTGTGGATGGTGGATATGGTAAGAGCTGTGACACTGCTGTTGGAATGACTGAGGTTTAGGAAATACTGTCCCCCAATCTGGAATTTCCTGTAGATGTGATACATTCCTGTAGAGGAAGATTCTGAAAGACACATCGGTGGCACGTGGGCTGGTCTTTCATTAATTAAGATAGGTCCCACACTGCAGATGAGGCAACAAACTTGGAAAGCCCAGTTCCTGCCTTAAAGGAACTCACAGTCTCTTGGGGAAACTGACAATTACAGTACAGTAAAGCACTGAACTGGAGGTTTTAAGACAAAGGAAGGAAAGTGAATGCCTGTGTCTGCCTGGAGTGTTTGGGAAGACCGCAGAAGAGATGTTTCAGCTGAGTAAATGAAAGAATGGAGTTTGTCAGGGTAGCTAAAACTGGGGAGGGCATTCCAGGCAGAGGGAATAGCATGAGCAAAGACACCAAGCAGGAAACAGTAGGGAGTGTAAGGGAAACTGCAAATAATTCAATATAGCCAAAGCAGGAAGATATGAAAAGCAAACTGTAAGAGGCGAGGCTAGAGCAGGCCAGGGTCAGCTGTGAGATCCAATGCAGGCTGAGGTATTCATATGTTAACCTGAGGATGGGGGTGAGCTTCAGGCAGTGCCTACATCTTTCCCCCCTAGGTTGAGAGTCCATCATGCTCCTGAGATTCCAAAGGGTAGCCTGACCCTCCAAAAAGAACCAGGCCAGTAGGAGCCACTGAAGGATTTTGAGCAGGAGAACACTGTAATTGACTTTACTTATTCAGAAGATGATTCTAGCAGCAGTGTGGAGGATAGGCTGGAGGCCAGTGAGGTGTCCACTGCAGCCGTCCAGGCCAGAGCAAAGAGGTTCCACATGAAAATATCCGTCTAGGGAGCACCAGAGATGTGGCAGCAGATATTTGCATGCCTGCTGGGTGTGTGACACTGTTCCCTGCCCTGAAAGTCAGAAGCCCTGCCAGCTAAAAAGGGCGGGGAGGGGAGAATGGCTCTATTCCAGTCCCTCCAGTACAAAGGCGAAGCTCCCTGCCCTGTAACCAGGCCTTACACACAGAGAGGTACATCACGTCCATCGAATACTATATAGCCTTAAAAAGAAAGAGGTAGATCTGTATGTGTTGGCAGATTTCTAAGGTAAATTAAGGGACAAAGTCAAGATGTAGTACATTATATAAATATGATGCTATTTATTTTGAATTACTCTTTCAGAAATTACTGTAGTGATAGATAGCTGGCTGGTAGTAATGGTTACCTCTGCAGAGTAGAGATAGCAAAGAGACTTTCTTTTCAGTTTATATTGTCCTGTATATGCTTGAATTTTCTACACTGGGCATGTATTTTATAATAGAAATACATACTGTATATATGTAGTTTCAACCAATCCTAGTTCCTCCCAGCCCTTCCCAGGAGCATGTAGCTAACATCAGTTTGTGAATCATGCCCTGGTCCCCTCCTGGGTGCACCCACAGTGCTTGGTTCATCTCTCTATTACAGCATTTACCACAGTGTATCATGAATATGTTGGTCTGGTTTTCTCTAGACTGAGAACTCCTTGAGGCAGGGACCATGCTGACTAACACAGTGCCTGGTCAGTGATAGAGCTTAGGTCCCGGAGCACCATGCAACTTATAAAGTGCACTTATACATTTTTGTACATTCTGCTTGAGGGCCCAGGATTAAACTTCTGTCTGAGCCTGCGGTATGATGCCAGGATCCACTGTGCTCTGGAGGAAGAGGGGTGTAGCCATGTTTGGGGGGAGGGGAACAGTAGTAACTGAGTGTACTCACCCTGTTCTTTTAGGACAGCTAACTCCAAGGCCATAAACAGAGGGTGTGGAGTTTCCTTTCTTTATAACCCTGGGACCAATCAAGGAAAAGGATTGCTCTTTGTTCTAGAGCTCCACAGAGAGCCATCAAGGTCTGGCAGAAAGCACACAGGGTTCGGAGCCAAGTAGACCAGGAAGCCCCATCACTGTCAGGCCATTAAACTCCTTGGAACCCTAGTTTTTCCCTTAAGCTGCTTAATTATAAATAATATATACTACACAGAGTTGTGAAGGGTAAATAATAAAGGAGACAGTGTATTGGCCGTAAATATTAGTTTCTTTCTTGGTTCTGTGTAACACCTCAACTGTGCTGTGGGGCACCAGAGGTCTGGCCTGTGGCAAGAATCAAAGTGGGCTGCTCTTTGGGGAAAGGAGGGTTCGGGGTGTAGAGGAGAGCTGCGAGTGTTTTCTCTCATGGACTGTCCCCTCCCCGTTCCTCTGAGCTGCTTCTCTCTTCCATCTCTCACAGACCCTCCACATCTGCCATTGCCGGCCTTCCCTTGCTCAGGGTGATGCTCTTGAGTAAGATAAGCTGGATTGGCCCCTGTGTTTGCTTCCCTGCCTGCTGCTGCCCCATTTGATCAAAAGACCTTGGAAGTATCACAGACTCAGAAGCCAAGATTTTGTGTTTAAGTTTTCAACTGTAAATAAAGTTGTTCTTTTTTTTTTTTTTTTTTTTGGTTTTTTGTTGTTTTTTTTTTACCGTGTGTTGTGTTCTTTTTAAATGGTTGTAATGATAGCCCTGTTTCCTCACTCCTTAGCTCCAGCTAGGAGTACTGACTCTCCCCAGAGGCCAGCATGGGCCAGAGCCAGGCCCTTGATATGTAGAGTTGATGCCTCAGATTTACAAGCAGTGGTAGCAGTCCCCTTTTAGGTTCAAGCTGATGGGGCAAAGAAGGCAAAGCCCCAGGGCCTTATGTTCCCAGTAGGTTCCTTTTGGTTAGTTCTAGAGCCTGTGGGTGAAGGGTGACTAGCTTGGGATATTTTTGGATGGGAGACCATTTGGTAGAATGTGTCTTGATCATGATGAAGTGGAAATCATTTATTAATAGTTAAAAATCTTGGTTTGAATCCGAAGTCATTTTTTAAACGGTTGAGGTTTTGAGATGTTCACTTCCCCATTCAGAGCCTCGGTTTCCTCATCTGTAATATGGGGATAATAATACTACTTCATAGCATTGACGAAAGGGTCAAACAAGAGAATGGAGATGAGGGTAACTTGTAGACAGTAACGTGCGTTGGAAAATGTTTGTTTTGAAAGGAAATAAAAGGATAACATAAAAACATAAAAGATAAAAAGATCCCATTGAGTATAATGTTCAGGAGGTAAAGGGAGTTCCCTGGTATTCCTTTCATGAGGCAGTTTCTATGTTATCGCGTTCCTACTTTCTCCTGGCTCATGGCAGGGATGACTCATAACTACTAGCAGCAGGCTACTGCAGCAGCAGAGTAGCAGAGAGCTGAATTCTGTGATAAAATAGAACCAGGCTAAAAGTGCCATTTCAGTGTACTGGGGGACAAGAAAGGTGGTGAGATATACAAGGGCCCTATAGTTTGGATATTTGCAACTGTCTTAAGTAAACGGGATTCAGGGCACACGGGGAAGAAAGGGTTGTGATCTAGTGGAGGAGAAATCTTCAAGTAACTAAACAGGGTAGAATTATAAAGAGAGGGGAAGGAGGATGAGCAGCTGGGATCCTGAGCTGACATTCTTATGATGGGCCATTCAGTTGAATTCAGTTACACTTGGCACCTGCATTCTTTGCCAGTTTCTGTCCTGGGCACTGGAGCTGTAAAGATGAGTAAGATGTGGCCTGTGTTTGTGACAGGGGATGGGCATGGTTTGGACTCAGTGTGGTGAGTGTTAGAATGTGAGCCCTTAAGAGGACAGGAAATTTGGTCATTTTTGTTTGTTTTTCACTGCCGTCTCCAGCACCTAGTAGCCAGTAAGTGTTCAATAAATATTTGTTGTGTGAATACTAGTGGTATGTATAAGATGCTATGGGAGCAGAGTGGGAAGATTGGGGGTGAGAGGAAGAGGCAACATTTGAGGTAAGTATTGACAGATTGGTTGGAATTAGCCAGGAGATAAGGGTGGGGAGGGCTTTCTAGGAAAAGGCAACTATGCTTTGGGGCCCAGAGTCTGTTAGAGATGGGGACAAGGTGAAAGTTTTGCAGAGGAGATTCTTGGAATGAAACCACTTGCCTTTCACATCACTTAAAGGTAGACACTGGGGCTGTGGTCACCACACTGGGCTCTTAGGGTGGCAGGGGGACTAGCAGAACCATGGCTTGGGGAGCTCCCACCTTGGAACAGGAGATGGATTTTGACATGAACTGTTGCTCCTCCAGTGCTTCAGTACCATCTCTGCAGTGGTAGAGAGGGGGCTACAAGGAAACTAGTTTCTTAAATCACTCATCTTCATGTTCACTGAGCATGAAGAGAGAGTTTAGTGAAGTAATTGGATGAGTAAGTAGTGATACTTTTAAGAAACATTTTAAAGACATATTACAGAATTTATATTTCTGCTTGAGAAGCCATCCCTTCAAAGCAGTTACATAAGGAAGGTTACTTATTCTCAGAGGTGCTTCTGCCATTATTCTAAGTGTCTTTGTAACTCCACTTTGGGGAAAAGCTCTCAAGCCTATGGGGCACACTTTTAAATGTCCTAAGTGTTGGCAGAATTGCCTTTGAGGAAATATTTTCTTTTTAACAGTCAAAAGTCACCTGGAGCTGGAACAGATGAACAGCAGCTCTGGGATCCACCTACTTCTCTCCCTACACACTGTGGCTGCCGCAGACCTTTTTCACCTGGATTACTGGTGCTGCTGCCCAGATGACCTCTCTGTTGCCAGTACCACCTTCTCCAATCCATTTTCTACATCACATCATTCACTTGACACATTAATTAAGATATCGTGTGTCAGGGACTATGCTAGATGCCTCAGGAACTCATAGTCTGGCAGGGAAGATATAATGAGTGTAGTACAGTGTGTTAGGAGAGGGTCTCCTAACCTAGTAACATCTGAGGCAAGACCTAGAGGATGAAGAGTTAAGCAGGCAAAAGAGAAGGGAGAAAGGAAGAATGTTATAAGTAGTGGGAATAGTATGTGATAGCTCAAAGGAAGCAGTGGCTAAAAGGTCACGTGGAAGGTTGGACAGGGAATGTGACAGAATGGGAAGTAAGTTTAGAGGTCATGCAGGGTCCTGCCAACCACATTAAGGAATCTGGACAATCCTGTGGGTGGTGTAGTCACTAAAAGATTTTAAGTAAGACAGTGTCGTAATCAGATGGGTGTTTTCAAAGGAACACTGGATATTGTGATGGGGAATATTAGAGTAAGAAAGGTAGAGACACTGGCTAGGAGGCCGCAGCAGTGCTCTAAGCCAGGGGTTGGCAGGCCAGGTGTCACTCCCTATTTTTCAGTGGTTCATGAGCTAAGAATAAGAATGATTTTTAAATGTTTAAATAGTTGGGGGGGGGGAGTTTAAATAGTTGAAAAATCTAAAGAATATTTTGTGACATAAAAATTGCATGAAATTCAAATTTCAGTGTCCATAAATTACATTTTTTTGGAACACAGATGCACTTGTTTACTGATTGTCTGTGGTTACTTTCAGGCTCTAAATTTGAGTAGTTGAGAATCTGGCCCGCACAGCTTAAAACACTATCTGGCCCCTATAGAAAAAGTGCGTACTCCTGCTCTGAGCAATGGATGATGATGGCCTACACTAAAGTAGCAGCAGTAGGAAGGAAGAAACTCTGGATTGGCATTTAGAGATTTTTTTTAGGACTGATTCAGGGAGGCCTTTAAGGGGTGGAATTGACAGGCCTAGATGATACCGATGGGGTAAGGACTACTGCACTAGCCTCCTAGCTGGTCTCCCTACTTTCATTTTTGCCCCTCTGCAGCCCATTCACTATTCTCTAGCCATTAAAGAAAAAAGTGCCATTCCCTACTTTCAATTCTAAAATTACCCTTCTCACTATTGCCCTTAGGTTAAGTTTCAGATAAAGTGTTCCTAATTTAACCCTGCCTACCTCTATAACCCAAATGTCTTCATTCTGGTCTTATTGGACTACTTTAGTTGTATTTGCCCCAGACCCCATCTCTTCTTGCCTCCTACGCCTTTGCATAAACCTCCATGTGCTTGGAGTCTGCACTAAACCTTCCCACCGCCACTCCCAAAATGCTTTGTGCATTTGCAGCGCTGGAGTGTTGTGTTGCATGTTTAAATTTCTGCCTTTATCCTTAGACTGAATTTAAGAAGGCAGCAACTGGCGCACTTGTCCATACCCAGCAGATAGTAGACGCTTAATAAAGAACGAACTAAGGTGGACTTCATCTACATCATGCGGCAGCCTCAATTACAAATCGTTTGTGAAACGTGCATAGTAATCCCTATTTCACATGGCCGTTGTAAGAATAAAATGCACGAAAAATGCCTAGCGTGCTCAATAAACGTGAGGTGAAATTAAATCTGATTTGTGGCCAATACGAAAAGACGTGAATACTCAAGACAGCCCTCCTGTGCCTGGTATGATAGATCGGGAGGCAGGTCCCCACGGAGTACACCCCCGCCCTCCATATGCTGGGCAAGGGCTGCCTGATAACTTGCGTGGTCCCCCCAAGGTGACTGCTCCGCCGTAAACCGACGCTCTTTGAATGCATACGTTTAAGTCCGTTCCAGAAGCTCTCAGCTCTGCCGCGAGTACACGGCCATTGTAGAAAAGACGGCTCTATCTGCAGTCACGGTCTGAGGTCACAAGGACCATATTTGGAGCAGGCGGGCGGGAGGCCTTCTCTTCATATGGAGCTAAGGTGTCATTGGGCCCCGGGTCAGGTAGGGTAATCCCGGCTCAGGCGTCTGGCCGGGTCTTTCCTTCGGCTAAGACACAGCCTTGGAATTCGGGCCCGCCCGGGTTGCCGCCTCGTGAAAGTCACGTTCTCTCTGCCCGTCCTCTCGAGTACTCTATGGTTCTCGTGGTGACTCTAATTCTAGTTCCGGTCTCTATGGCGGCGGCGGAGGCAGGAACAGTTGCAGGTCGGCCGAAGTAGCCGCCTAAGGGCCAATGACAGTGGAGGAGTGATAGAGTATTCGCCAGTAGAAGTCAAGAGTTGAGGTCAGGTGGTGAGATTGACAGCACTGCTGGCCAGTGAACGATCCTTGGGGCGGGTCGATCGCCGGGCTTATCCCGCCCGTCCCGCCATTCTCGCTAGTTCGATCGGTAGCGGGAGCGGAGAGCGGACCCCAGAGAGCCCTGTGCAGCCCCACCGCCGCCGCCGGCCTAGTTACCATCACATCCCGGGAGGAGCCGCAGCTGCCGCAGCCGGCCCCAGTCACCATCACCGCAACCATGAGCAGCGAGGCCGAGACCCAGCAGCCGCCCGCCGCCCCCCCCGCCGCCCCCGCCCTCAGCGCTGCCGACACCAAGCCCGGCACGACGGGCAGCGGCGCAGGGAGCGGCGGCCCGGGCGGCCTCACATCGGCGGCGCCTGCCGGCGGGGACAAGAAGGTCATCGGTGAGGACCGGACGGGGACGGGGGTGGGGCGGAAGGGAAGCTTGGCGGCGGAACCGTTACCCGAAGCGGGACGAGCCGGCGGGCGCGCGGCCGGCGGGGACCGACTCGGCGGCGCGCGGCCACCCCTCCCCCAGGCCCCCCCATTCGCGGACGCCGGCCCGCCCGGTCCGCGTGCCCGAGGCGCGCCTGCGCCGCCTCCCGCGCCCCCTGCAGACCCCGCGCGGCCGCGCGCCCCTCCCCCTGGGCGGCCGCGCGCCGCCGACCGCGTGTGCGGCGGGGTCCCTCCCCTCGGCGCCTACCCGCCCGCTGGCCGCGTGCGCTCGGGCCCGCACGCCGTTGTTGCGTCCCCCACCCGCTCCTTTCCGCGTGTACTCGGAGGGCGCGGCGCGCCGCCTACGCAGGCCGGAGTGGGCTGGGCGGCTTCCCTTTTCTCACGTGCTCGCCGCAGCGCCCGCCGCCCGCGGTCCCCGCGCACACCCAGCTCGGGCCCGCGCCCCGGGCCTCCGTAGCTGTGGGCTCACCCACGTGGACCGCGCGGCTGGCCGGCGGGCCCTGGAGAGAAAGGCTGTCAGGTGGCCGCGGGCCGCCGCCGGGCATCGCGGGAGCCACCGGATGCTGATGCGTGGCGGTTTAAAAAAAAAAAAAAAAAAAAAAAAAAGGATGTCTGGTAATTGTGGGTTTTTTTTTTTTTTTCTCCAGCAACGAAGGTTTTGGGAACAGTAAAATGGTTCAATGTAAGAAACGGATATGGTTTCATCAACAGGTGAGATGACCGCCTCTGAAGCCTCGTCCTGTCTCTTGCATGCTCTGCCCCATCTGTCGGCTTTGCGGACTTAGGATTGTTGGAGCTTGTGTAGGTTGCCACCTCTGGTGTATTGTTAGTGGGATTTTGTTTTCCTTGGTGACTTGAAAGGATTAGTGGATCTAGAGATTGTCTTTGTTTTGCAGCTAAATGTTAATCTAAAGCTAACTTGAAAGGTACAAAGCGATTTAAAAGGCAAGCGGAGTGAGCCATCTCTTACCAGTTATGGCAAACTGAGAAAGCTAAGATCTGGTATAATTCTGTTAGGCTCAGGCCCACCACATTTTTATCCTCGTCATGCATTTATACGTCACTGAAATTGGTATTTGAAAATGTGAGCCACTAATTATGTAGGTTATTTACAACTTGTTAACCTCTAGAGGCAACATGATTTGATAATGCAAGTATGTCGTTTTGACTAAGGTTATAATTCCTTTGTTTAGTGTTCCACTATATGCTGTTTTACAATGCCTCTGATAAATTTAGGGCTGTTTTGACAACAATTGTTTTTATTTGCTCATACTGTAACATCTGGAAGAAAATGAATGGCCCGTTTCCTTTCCTCAATTTTTATTTCTCGTACTTCCTTGCCCCCAAATCGTACTTGCTAAAGCTTTGGTTGTAGCTTATTAGAGCGGTCTTAGTCCACGATAACATTATTTTTTCGTATTTGAAGGCAAAGCTACAAACTGCATCTTTAGGATTAATCCTTAGAGTTGTTTGTAGCTATAGTGATGGTAACAAGGGCAGTTTACTCACAGTGCTCTTCATGGTCTCCTTGTCAGCCAGGCATCATATCCAAGATGGCTGCCAAGGCTAGTAGTGCAGTTACAAGGGTTTAGAGCACTGTGCACGCTAACAGCAGTATTGGCCTCACAGGTATGATACAGTCATCTCAGCATTTTCTGTCTTACATCCTTACTTACACTAGACGTTTGAAAGAACTTAAGGATAAGAAGTTAACACCAAATGTTTCTGAAATGGGCACTACTGAAGGAAGCCAAATGGTCAAGATTAAGCTTAGACACGCAAGTGGCTGGTGAAAAACCGTTAGTTACTCAACCATAAGGTATTGTGGAAGCGTTCGGAGCAAAAGAGATTGTAAGCATTTGATGGTCTGTTTTCCACGTTTGCAGTTGTGGGGAAACATTTTGTCTCTTCCAAAATCTTGAGGAATTTTCCAGACTGCCTTCGGGACAGGCCAAGGCCACATTTTTTTCTTCAGTTTTTTGATAATGGGCTACTAGTGAGGAAGGAAGGAAGGGAATGCTTTGATGCCAGTATTTGATCACTTTTTAGGTGATCTCTGAATTTGTTAGCATTTCCATTAGTATTTCAGTCTTATTCTGATTCTCCTTACTGGCCTCACCCTTAAACCAGTGGTTTTCAAATTTAAGTGTGCTTACCTTGGAAGGGTAAAAATGCACATTCCTGAATTCTTCCTTCCCAGCTTGGATTCATTGGGTCTGGGGTACATTTTTAAGGAGAATTCCAGGTGATTATGGCTTGTGGGCCTTACCTTGAGAAACGCTGCTTTTGACCTTTGACCCAATGTGATAGGATATCACTGGTGTGCACATTAAGAGGGACTGTAATTTGCAGGCTTTTAAGTAGTTTGTGCTTTAGAAATTGTAACATATGTTTTTTGTTTTGCTGCATTTGTTAAATGGACTTAGGTTATGATATTTTTCAAATGAACAATTGATAATCCAAGATAAAAGTAGTTCTTCATATACTCTAAATTTTTATTCTGTGAGATACCATTCCTTGAATCTCTGTTCTGACTTGCAGTCAACTCATTTGGCCATCATAAAGGGCAAGTTAAATGTAAGTTGGCTTTTGATGATCCTTTGTTTGGAATGTCTTAACCTCAAGTATTTTGTCACACTAACTGGTTCAGATGTGCTTTACATTTCTAAAAGTGGTTGTTTCAATGAATGATTCAGAGACTTGAACAAGACACTGTAAAACCTAACAGGTAAGTTCAGGAGAGGTTTACCTTACTTAAGGGAAAATGTATGTCTTAAAGAACTATAGTTCTGGAAGCTAGCAGGTGGTTCGGGGCTGGAGGCACCTGGCTCTCCTGAGAGAGAAAGTGTGTGTGTCACACACGTGTACTGTTTCTGTGTAAAGGGGAGGATGCAGTGTTGGGGATGATTGGTGTAGCTCTAATTTTAACCTTGGAATTCTATGAATTATATATTCTAGGTTCTTAAAGTGTTTATAAGTAAAATACATTTTTAATGTAAAATTTTCTTTTAAAGAAATGTATTTTTATTGTAAACATGTATTTCAGTCTATGTTATTGCCTGTGATAATTGTTATAGCCTTGTTAGAATTATTTTTTTAAGGGTTTCATTGTATGAAAGGTGCTAAATAAGAGTATAAAGATTTTAACACACCAAAAATTTTGGTTATATTTTGTTAGGCTATGTAGTCTAGGAATTCATTGTTATTCCTTCTGTGTCTGCAGAAGATAATTGGATTATGTGACTGGAGGCGTTTATTAACCCCCCAAAATTACTTTTCATTTTATAATGAGAAACTTCACTCAAGACTATTGAAGATGGCATTAGAAGGATGCCACGGGGTCAGTGGTTTCAGGGTTTGATTCTCTTTTAAATCTAGAAACTTGATTTTCTCTTTTGCTTCCAGGTGTTGAGGATTAATCTACGCTCACCAAACTTGTGAAAGATTGGCATGAATCAGTAACAATTTATTTTTCAACCGGACATGCATCTTTTTATAGTGACCAGAATAGGAATACTTTTCTGTTATCCAGAGTACTTAAAAAGCTGAGTTGTAAGGGTTGGGCAAGGTATTTGGAGCAAAAGGAATCAAACAGAGAAGAGATCATAAACTGGTGGCCTACCTGATCCAGAGTATCTTCTTTTTTTTAAGAGCTGTGTTTTAGCTTTGGGGTCTTTAGTTCCATGTAAATGAAAATCAGCTGGTCGTGAGTATTACCACCTGTAAATGGGGCATGCATTCTCTTTACGACAGTCTGTCAGGCTTAGTTCTCTCCTGTTGTTGACTTCCCTTCCTCTATGCATTTATGTGTATTGCTTTTTACCCATGGTCTAGGATGATGTTTAATAAACCAAGCCAGGGAAAGGCTTAGCTGTCCCTCCTTAGAAAAATACTTAGTCATGGCTGTCAGGTTTAGTCTCCCTTTGCGGGGGCCCTACCTATTGGGGATTCCATGTGTATATAACTGATGCTTCATTATGGTGGTGATAAAAGTAGCTAATGTTTATCAAGTATTTATGCTAGGAACTATAGTAAATGGTTAAAATCAGCTAATGGATTTAATCCAACCTTTCAGGTAATAGGTACTATCCTGAAACACAGAGAGGTTGAGTAAACTTGCCCCAGAAGTGTAGCTGCTAAGTGGCAGAGCTAGGATTTTAACTCTGTTTTCTGACACTGGAGTTTGTGTGCGCTGACTGCTGTTATTGCTGTAATATAATTCTAGTTCAGCGTGCAGATTGTCTTTAGGAAGTAAAGGACTTGCTTAATACCTAATATTGGGAGGCAATTAAGGAATTAAAAGAGAGTAGATCTTTAAACTCATTCTGTTTTTATATGGTCTGTGAACCAAGAACGGGTTTTGCCTTTTTATAAGTGTTGTTAAAAAAGAGAAAAATATACAACAGTCTGTGACCCTACAAACCCTGTTAAATTTAAGTTTATAGACCTGTGGAAAGATGATTGCCAAGTCTCTTGGGCTGTTAAAGTCAAACTGATCATAACTTGATCGCACAGTAAGAACCAAGAAATCATAGGGAATCTGTAACCTAAATGAGTAAACGTTGTGACACTAGGGAAGGCTTGAAGATTTGGTGGTGTGCTAAGGGAGGGATGGGGTGGGGTGGAAGGGGGTGGAGGCATAAAAAGACATACCTTCATTGTGCTACATTAGGAACTTTGAAGAGACTTCCATTTTCTTTAGATCCCTTTAGGATTTCTTTTTCTTTGGCATTCTCTTAACTTAAAATGGTATCCCTTTTTTTCTAAAGTCTCTTGCTATCTGTGTGATTTCTTTTTCCTTAAAGTCACTGCTGTGTTATTTACTGAATAAGAACAATATTCTAGATAAGTGAGAAAAATATGTTTTCATTAAAAATTTTTCAGTAGTAAATAATGATCTATTAATACCAAGAGGTGGCGTAGAAGAATACAGCAAAAAGAGTACACTTGACTGCAGGAGAATGGGAGGACTGGTGTGTGATACATGGAATGACACTGTTGGAATACTGTAAGTCTATGCTGTCCAGTACAGTAGTAGGTACATGTGGCTATTAAGCATCTGAGAAACTGAATGTAAGATACTTCAATATTTGATGTTGACCATGTATGTTGAAATGATGAAATTAGTTTTACTTGTCTTTACTTTTTATTATGGCTACTAGAGAACAAACTTAGATATTTGGCTTTACAAATAAGGCACTTTGCCCAAGATTGTGTAGTTAGTAATGGGGATAGCCAGGATTCCAACCTTGGCTCCAGTGGTTCTGGTTAGGAGCTCTTAACCATTGTGTTCTATACCCCACCTTGCCCCTCTCTCCTCCTTCCTCTCTGGTTAGTATGACAACATACTATAACATGCAGAGAACCATTTTGGTAATTCACCTGCTGCCTTAGATTGAATAGTGGTGGCCTTCTAGACAGAAATCCTTGAGGATAGGCCACATCTTATTTTTATTTCTTGTGCTTGAGCACAATGGCCAGATAGCTAACTAGCACAAGTAAATACCCAACAGTATTAAAGAATTGAGTGAGGCCTTTGGGCTTGCTATCCTTTCATCATCAGCCCAGTGGCTTGTGGTAGATTAGAGATGGCTAATGTTAATGAATAGTAGACACTCAATAGATACTTTAAAATTGAGCACCTACCATGTTCCTATAGTATGCTGAGTGCTGGATAGAAGAATGGCAGCCTCTGTTTTCAGTGACTTGGCTCCATTGGGTTAGAGCTCATACTTTGGCTTGTGTCTAACCTTCCACCCTCAGTAAAGTATGGTAAAGGCAGAAGTATGCCTCTTGGTTCTCAGGAGGTAAGAGGCAGTGCTGGTAATGCCTCCATTCTCTCCTCATTGCATTAATAAATAGCTAAAGGTTAAAACATGCTTCTTGATGAGCCATTTTGGTCATCTTTAATTGCTGCTTTTCCCCATTCAGTAAGATCTCTAGTAGCCATGACATGCCTTTTTTCCAGTATTACTATAGATAAGGAGTCAAGAAACCCTCTCAGCACTGGTTTTATCTGGCTGGTGAGCAAAGAATGGTTTTTACATTTTTTAAGTGTTGAGGGAAGTGAGGGGGCAATATGCAGCAGAACCCTGGTCTGATTATATGAATAACTTTGTGTACTACAGGTGAGGATGTAGTGATGCTTGTTATTCATTGTTGTTCTCTCCCAAAATTGGAGAAACCATATGCTGTTACCTGATTCTACAGCTGAGATATGTAAAGATTTCCAAACTGGTCCTTTTTGAGTTTAAAACATGATAAAGCCCAGGGCCTGTGGAATCAAATTCTACCACTCTAAGCATATGACCGCATACTTCATTTTCCTAATTTGTAGAACGGGGGGTTAATATAAAAGCACCTACCTTGGGATTGGTATGATCTAAAGAGTTAAAGCGCTTGGCACAGTATCTGGAACGTAAACCCTCTGCAGTATAAGCTGTTAGGTGTCTAAGCTTTTCCCCTTTTGTGGGTGAAGAAAAAGATCCAGTTAGGAGGGGGCAGCTTTCCAAGGTTACACAGCTGTTAATAGTAGAATGAGGAGTAAAAATCAGGTTTCCTATTGGTAGTGCCTTGAACTTCTTGGTAGTCCTTTAACAAGTTGCAACTAGATTGATTTATTGCATCCATACTGTAGTATTATGGCTTGGCTAAAACTACATTTTTTGATCTGTCAAGGTTTTCCCTAAAATCTACATACTTTTTTTTTTTTTTTTTTGGCTGCATTGGGTCTTCATTGCTGCGCACAGACTTTCTCTAGTTGTGGCAAGCAGGGGCTACTTTTTGTTGCGGTGCAGTGGCTTCTCTTGTTGCAGAGCATGGGCTCTAGGCTTGCGGGCTTCAGTAGCTGTGGCTTGCAGGCTCTAGAGCTCAGGCTCAATAGTTGTGGTGCATGGGCTTAATTACTCCGCAGCATGTGGGATCTTCCCGGACCAGGGCTCGAACCCATGTCCCCTGCATTGGCAGGCAGATTCTTAACCACTGCACCACCAGGAAAGTCCCCTAAAATCTATATATCTTTTGACCATGATATATTCTCTTATAGACTGGTTTAGTGACAACAGAATAAATGAGTATCACCTTGTCTGGCATGACATCATTAGTGAACATATATTGGTTTCCACATAGCTCTGTACCCAGAAAACCTCTCCCTAAGCTGTTTTCCAAGAGATGATTTATCTTGTGTGTACTACCTGTCTTGTACTATCTTTAAGATTGTCCTGACTGGAGAAGTAGTTTTGGTGAATTTTTTTAATAGTCCTTTTACAATCCTGAAGTAAAATTCGTAGATAACTGCTTTTACTTCTTTTTATTGTGGTGTATAATATTTTCCATCTGTAAATGTCTATTTGCAACTACATTAGAAAAAATGTTGTATTGGCTACCCAGATACATGGGTGACATTATCGTCAGTAATGAAAAATCCCTCTCTTGAATGCTGCATTTTTTTGGAAATTATAATGCATATTAAAACTGTAAAATACTATATTCAAAACTCAATTAATTTACTTACATGAAAGTCCAGTACCAAATATCCTTTACCTAGTCATCTGGCAAGTCTTATACCCTTCACTCCATTTAATGGAAGTAGTGCCCCCTGTCTTTGGAACAGCCTTAGAGCTTGAAATTCAGTTGTGTTGGAGATGAAAGCTAATTAGTGGTGGCTATGGAACTGTTCGTGATATATGTGGACCTATTTGACAGGTGGACATTATGACTAACCATTAATTCCTAGGTGTTCCTAATACTCAACTAGCTTATAAGGTCAGTTTTCACTCACCTGCTTTGGGTAGCTTACTGTGTGTGCGTGTGTGTGTGCGTGTGTGTAATCCTGTTTCCATAAATTAAATGTCCTCATGTTATGATAATCCAAGCTATATGGATTCTTTGGTGCATACATTGCTCCATGGATCGGCAAGGCGCCAATAGTCAGTAAACCAATCAGGCTAGTTCGTTGTAACCTTTGTTCCTTTTGTCATTAAACACTAGAACTACTATTGAGTCCTTTCTCAACTCTGATCTACTGACAGTAGGGTAGGGTAAATCAATAAATGTCTAGAAATGTTGTTGCTCCTCCAGTGCTTCTTCTTGTTCATAGTATCATCACCGTGACCTCCAGTCTCTAAGCTAAAAGTTCAGATCATTCACCACTGCCCCCTGACTTCTAGCCTCCATTCATCCACAAAGTTTTTCCCATATTAATTCAAGAATGATATCTCAAGTCTGCTCCCTCATACACAGCCCCTTAGTCCAGGCCTCCATCAGTCCTAGTCTGGACTTCTGGTGTAGCTTTTATAACTAACAGGTCTCTTGGCTTCAAACTTTCCGTAATAGCAACCACTTTTTAACACCTAATAATTTTTTTTTTTTTGCGGTATGCGGGCCTCTCAGTGTTGTGGCCTCTCCCCTTGCGGAGCACAGGCTCCGGACGCGCAGGCTCAGCGGCCATGGCTCACAGGCCTAGCCGCTCCGCGGCATGTGGGATCTTCCCGGACCAGGGCACGAACCCGTGTCCCCTGCATTGGCAGGCGGACTCTCAACCACTGCGCCACCAGGGAAGCCCAACACCTAATAATTTATTGTGTTCTAATTTATCTCATAATTTATATGTCCACTACATAAAAGCGTTTACTGGCTTCTCTACCTATATGATGATTTAGCCCATATTCACCCTTCCACACAGCCACAGCCCTAGCCATATTCTCCAGCTAGTTTGAACCCAGTTTGCACTTAATTTGCTCGTTGTTGGTTTTACCCATGTCCGTGACCTTTCCACCTGGAACATCTTTCTCATTTTCCAGTAAACTCCTTTAAGATTTAGGGCAAATGTTGCCTCCTTCAATAGCTACTTGTAAAGTCCTGAAGCAAATATTTCAACCATATTTGTTTAGGAACAGACTGAAGATTGGTGTAAAATGGTGTCATATGAAGTGAAAAGGGGGGTTGTGTGTGCTAGTAAAAAGTTTCATTCATCTTCACCTCCTTAGTTCTCCAGCACAAACAATGCTTGCCGTGTGAATGATGTCAGTATTGGTGGTGTTCATACTTGTACTTCATTGTGATCTTGTCTCTCTATTTTAATCAGTACTTTATTTTTAAGAGCAGTTTAGGTTCATGGCTAAGTTGAGCAGAGAATACATAGTTCCCATATACCCCAGGCCTACACATTGCACCCATGACTTCCCCCACTATACTGTACCAAAGGGATATACATTTGTTACAATTGATAAATCTACTCAGACACATCATTATCATTCAAAGTCCATAGTTTACATTTAGGGCTCATTCCTGGTATTGTACATTCTGTGGTCATCTTTATGATCCTCAAGGAAAGTTGGGAATTGGAAATGGTAAAAAGGAAATGATTGAGGATGAAGTGAGAAAGAAGGAAGCTAGTAATTAATGGAAGAGAATACGTTCATGATCTCTCCTACTTAGGTTAGTAACCGTGCTCTTAGAGGTAGGAGTGGGTTGTGCAGGAACGCTGTTCAGTGGGATGAGGAGTGACAGAATGTATGTTGCTAGTCACTTCTATCCTCTTAATAGCTTAGTAGGTCACACTTTATTAGTCTTTAATCCTTCTAAGGTAGATGGTGAGAGTTATTAGCAAAACCGTCGTGGCTTACTGGTTGTGTTTTTGTTTTGTTTCTTAATTTCCTAATGGCTGGTTGGCAGCCAAGAAAGTCTCTAAAAAGGGGAGGGGAGTGCACAAAGGACCAAGTGTATTCTTAATCTTTGGCAACATGAAATGTAGTGTTCAATTTTATAACTTGTTCAACTTGGTTCTATCTTGTAGGAATGACACCAAGGAAGATGTATTTGTACACCAGGTGAGTGCTCGTGTGGATATTTACCCTTCTGGCTCAAGGCTTGTGGGAAGAAAAGGGTGGATATCTTGTCAACTACTGTTCCTTGCAAAAAGATTAAGTCCAGTCACCAAACAATTTAGTTCCCACAGGAAGAGGGGTAGTACAGCTTAAATGTGTACATTGAAACATTATGTTGGCAGTTTACTTAATTAAAATAGGTGTTTCACATTGGTATTTTGTTAATGGCTATAGCTTTTTTAAATGTTGAATCTGCTCTACTTGTTACACTAAATTTTGAAACCTAATTTCAGATGAACTGAAAACCTCCATTAATCTAAACCTGAACTAATACCATTGCTATAGATACACAGAAACTTTGACAAGATGCTGTTAGAATTACCTCTATGGTAAGGACAAATAACAGTAATCCTGGGAGAAATCGGCCAAAGTTGCAAACTATATTAATTTGAAATGAATGTTGAAAAACTGGCAAACGTAGCATAGGTCCTTCTGTTGTAACAGGATAGGTGCTACATGCTGAACTTCCCCCACAAGTACCATTTAAGGAAAATAATTTGGAAAATGCTTAAACATTAAGGAGTTTATTGTTAAAGTAAGCCACTGCCAAATGGACACTAATATTTCAACCTTAAGTATATCATAGGCCCCACTGGACTTAATTATCCTCATAGGAATGCAGTGGGTAGGAAAAAATGTTTATAAATGTGTACTTTTATGTACTCTGAGTTTTGGTTTTTTTTTTTACTAAGACTGTTGAAATATTGTCAACTTGTATTGAAAATCACTATAAGAACTTTTTAACCACTATACTGTCATGTAGACATCAAAAGACAAAAGTCTACACTCATGCCTTTATTCAGGGAGGTATGAGCATGGCTGGCAGCATACTTCATAGGAAGGGCTGTGTTAGGTTGGTGTGTTGTAGCTCTCTGAAGTGTCCTGTACAGCACTCAGTGGCAATCAAGGGGGAAGCCAGATCAATTTCTAGATCCATCGAAAACCCTGTCCAGTAATCACAGGGTCAAAAATAAGCATGGAAACTTTTAAATTTGAAACAAATATAGGACTGCTCAGGCAAAGTGTTATATTAAAACAAATGTTTATTTTATAAGATTGAATACCAACACTTAACCTGTTCCTTACTTCCTTTTTGCATGTTCAAAGGAATTTGCAGAATTAGGTACAAGAGACAGCAAGCTTGCCAGTCTTGCTGCCTGTCAGCAACAGTAAAGGGTTTGGGAAGATTGGGGAGGGCATTGAAAATGCTGACCAAAATAAGAGTTTGGGATTTTAATTACCCATACTTCTGCTATCCCCTATGACTGCAGATAATTGAGTTATATGAAAGGTATGAAAACTTTGTGACAGTTTAGATGACAGATGAAATCAATTATTTGGCTGAATGCATATCACCCGCTTGTACCAACCCACAAGGTGTCACCAATATGCTTTCCTCTTTATTTTGGAGGTGGTTTCAACATTTAGTTGTTTCTTAGGACTTTGGCTGCTCAGGTCTTGGTGGTGTATCAAGGAGACTGCAGTTCTGGGCAACTTAGCTTAATTGGCTTCAGATTTGTTGGTTGTCCTGCCTCCTCTGGAATGGAAATGCATGAGTGATCCTGTAATGGATACCGCTGTGATGTAGTAGAATGAACGTGGGATTTGGAGTCCCAAGACCTGGATTTAGAAAAGTCCATACTCTGCCACTTATTAGCTGTGTGACCTTGGGCAAGTCACCTAACTTTTTAAAGCCTGTTTATTACCTTAAAAGAGGAATAATAATACCTCACATCATCTGTCATAATGAGATTGAGTGGGTAATGTGTGGAACAACTTTATGGAAGTACTACAAACGTGAGATATTATTCTTCCCCTTTAACTTTGTCGTAGAAGTCTGGAGAACAAGTAACAATGTGAGATTTAATGTATTCTGGGGAGGTAATAACTGACTGTCCCAGGCAGTCAGAATATTAAAAGTGGCATAGTTAATTCATGTGAATTGCATTTCCATCGAAGTATTACCACAGTCAGGTTGGAAGGGATTTTGGTTGACATTTGTAATTGAGTTTGATATGGTAACACAGGGACAAAGTTGGTTTGGTCAACTTTGAAGCATGCAAAACTAAACTCGCCTGTCATCTAAACTGGCCCTGTGTGGGGCTAGCTTCTACTATTAAGTGCAGTCTTTGGGGATAGATGGATATCCTCATTTTGCTCAAAGCTACATATAATGCTTTTGCAAAAAGCATTTTAAAATATATATCTATATAGTGTCTGTCTTGAGTGTTAAATTACTTGTTTTAGTTTGGAAAATAGTGGTAAAATGCTGGGGCCTTGTAAGATTGGAGTATTTTGGTTGAGGTTGGGGGTAGCATTGGTCCCTGTTTTCCTAAATTTATTGATGGTTTGGTCTTATTTAAAGCTAATTTTAAGTGTATATCCAAGCTAAAATATTGTTGACTCTGGTACATTTTAAATGAAAAAGCACATTATTCTCCCCTGTTAATCTATTTTTGGAATGTGATATTACTAGACTGCCATAAAGAAGAATAACCCCAGGAAGTACCTTCGCAGTGTAGGAGATGGAGAGACTGTGGAGTTTGATGTTGTTGAAGGAGAAAAGGTGAGGATGCTTTTTGTGTAAAGGTTTGACTTCAGTATGGAAATATTTTGGAGATCTCATCCATTAGGATGGTGGCTCTAATGTGGATGGATGGGTCAGGTGACCACTTGAACACAGGTGCATCAATCCTAATGTGCTGGCTGCAGTTAGAGGGCTATCTCTTCAGAACAGTGAGGAACTAATATTTAATCATTTCTATGCACCCCTGGCCACAGAGACCCTTTTTTATTTGCTTTGTGTAAGTTTTGTTAAGTGTACTTAATTCCATTGTCCCTATCAATATATGATGGCTTTTGTAGGGTGCGGAGGCAGCAAATGTTACAGGCCCTGGTGGAGTTCCAGTACAAGGCAGTAAATATGCAGCAGACCGTAACCATTATAGACGCTATCCACGTCGCAGGGGTCCTCCACGCAATTACCAGCAGAATTACCAGAATAGTGAGAGTGGGGAAAAGAATGAGGGATCGGAGAGTGCTCCTGAAGGCCAGGCCCAACAGCGCCGGCCCTACCGCAGGCGAAGGTTCCCACCTTACTACATGCGGAGACCCTATGGGCGTCGACCACAGTATTCCAACCCTCCTGTGCAGGGAGAAGTGATGGAGGTAAATGTGATTTTATTTATTTTTAACTGCCGTGGTATTCAGACTTCTGTCTGGTTGGGTTTTTACTGGTCCACATTGGCTTGATTTCCATTGCCTTTTCAGGGTGCTGACAACCAGGGTGCAGGAGAACAAGGTAGACCAGTGAGACAGAATATGTATCGGGGTTATAGACCACGATTCCGCAGGTATGGTTTGTATTTTAAAATTTCTCAAGCATGTATTAGGACTCAGCAGTATCATGCTTCTTCTGCAGGCTTTTTCAGCCATTTATCTGTTAGCACTTCACATTTTCTTTCATCAGATACCTAAGAGGTGAACCTGAAGTCAGTTATCTTTGAGAATGTGTTCTTTGCATCTTTGCTGGCACTGGTTAAAAACACCTTTATAGATGTGGTCTACTTTATGCAGTTGGTTTTGTTGTTGTTTTTCTCTAATGAGGGTATGGAATTTCACATTTTCTGTCCTTTAACAGGTGAGAGAATAGTAGTTTAAACTGCATTGTATTATAACTTTAAGACCTGGTTCATTGGGAGGGAGAAAGGTAAAAGGTAAGCATATCTTTTTAACAGAGGGTATTTAATTATTAGAGTATAGAGTAATTACGGAAGAGCTCCATGAGCCAGGCACGTTTATACATATATGTAGCACACTGAGGCAGTGTTCCCAGTCCCACGATGTTAGGATTGACTGGTGTAGCAGTTATTTCTTTTAAGGGTCTTAGAGCATTGAGTCTCCAGATGTGATCCTTAAAACTAACAGGTAGTATACTATTTTAAACCTAGACATAGATACCTTGTTGAAATACTGCTAATAGTCACAATATGTTTTTAAATAGTGATAATTTTATCTGTGATAGTGATAAATGGTCTAAAATAGGCTTTCATGGCAGTCTATCCATTTAAATTCCAAGGGCAGAATCCTTGGTCTACTTTTTCTTACATTGTAGAACTGCTTAAATTTTCTACCTAGTTTCATTGGTGTTCTTAAAAATAGCAAATGAATTTTTGTTGTCAAGTGCTTCTGTTTTACTGTTTGCCTTTTGGTTTAAGTTAGACTAAATGGTCTCATTTGAATAAATAGACTAGTATTACAGTGCCAGATAATTGCTATGGTGAGATAGATAGATATGGTAGATAGATTGATTTGCCTTAATGTTTATAGTTTAGTTTATCAACGAATGCAGGGCTTTCCAAACTATTTAGCCAGGAATTTTTTGTTCAAATGAGTAGTAAATGACACATGCTACTTATAAGCCATGGGGTGAAATTCTGATTGCTGTAGATCCAAGAGCAAATTGTAAGAAATCTGAGACCAATATAGCAGGAGTTTTGCTGAGAAGGAGACAGATGAGGTGGCAATAAAGGGAAATGTGTCATCAAGAAAGGATTTTTTTGTTTGAAAAATAAGAGCATATTTGTAGGCTGGAAAATGTAGTAAAAGAGGACAGTTGTCAGGGAAGTAACTGCTAGAATTGTCTTCAGTTAGGATAGGGTTTGGTCCACAAATAGTGGGTTAGTCTTTTGCTAGAAACCATGGGCATTGCATGTGTAAGAAGCCAGAGTATATGGGCCCCGGTATGTTAGTGAAGTCAAAAGGAGAGAGAGGTGAGAGAGATTTGGGGACTTTGGGACAAAGATGTGAAATTACCTCTAGAAGAGAAATAGGGGAAATCAAATAATAGTGTTCAGAAATTTAAAGTGGGTCCACCCAACGTGATTGTACTTTTCCAGCCATTTTGAGCAGCAGCCTCAGATTAGGCAGAGAGTTAAGATTTGTTCAGCATTTGTCTACCCCAAGATGACTGGGTTTGAGATTGGTTATAATGATTAATGGTGGACTTTATACTTGGAGAAAGAGGAGAGAAACAGATTAAGGAAGAGTAAGTGACAGAATGAGTGATGGGATCATTGGATTATAGGTCCTAGTGGAAATAGAGTGGGAGAACAAGACACCTGGAATAAACCAGGAAAATAAGTAAGGGGTGATTAGAGAGTGGAATGCTTTAAGTTGAGAAAACCTAGGTAGCAAACAAGAATTGGATGAGGGCTTCCCTGGTGGTGCAGTGGTTGAGAATCTGCCTGCTAATGCAGGGGACACGGGTTCGAGCCCTGGTCTGGGAGGATCCCACATGCCGCGGAGCAACTAGGCCCGTGAGCCACAACTACTGAGCCTGCGCGTCTGGAGCCTGTGCTCCTGCAACAAGAGAGGCCGCAATAGTGAGAGGCCTGCGCACCGCGATGAAGAGTGGCCCCCACTTGCCACAACTAGAGAAAGCCCTAGCACAGAAACGAAGACCCAACACAGCAAAAATAAATAAATAAATTAATAAACTCCTAAAAAAAAAAAAAAGAATTGGATGAGATGTAAAGAATCTAAAAGCCCATATTATGTGGGACTGTCATGATAATTACAACAGGAAAAGTGTAGTAAAGGAATATGGCATAACATAAGATTTGAAAGCTTGGGGTTTTAGAATTCACTTTAGAAGCCGCAGTGATAGGGGTGGGACAGCCACCACTTGAAGGCTACAGGGGAAAGACGGCAGTTTTACTGAAGACTGGTCAGGAGTTCACAAAATGTGGGAAACGGTTTCAGGAGAAGAGGGGGCAGGTTGGGAGAGGTAGGTGGGAGATTGGAGGGGTTAGAGGTGAAAAATGGAATGTACGGATCTAAATAGGAAATTAGAGCTTATTATGACCTATAATAGGTATAGAAGGATGATACTAATCTTGGTGTTCATTTAAAGCGTGCAACTGAGTGGTATTTAGTATATTCACAAAGTTATGCAGCCATTACCACCGTCTAATTCCAGACATTTTCATCACCGCCATGCTCCCCCCAGTCCAACACCACCCACAAAGTCCTGTATTCATTAATAGTCACTCTCCATTCCCCTCTGCCCCAGCCCTTGGCTACCACTAATCTGCTTTCCCTGTCTCTGGATTTGCCTATTTCGGGTATTTCTGTGTCTGGCTTTCAATTCACATATTTTTAAGGTCATCCATGTTGTTGCATGTATCAGTACTTGATTTCTTTTTATGACCAAGTCATGTTCTATTGTATGAATATCACATTTTGTTCTTCATTAACCAGTTGATGGGCATTTGGGTTGTTTTCTTTTTTTGTTGTGAATAATACAGTAATCACATAATGGACACTGTTTTGGCTATAGACCCAGGAGTAGAACCGCTGGGTCATATAGTAACTCTTTGACATTTGTTGCCAAGCTGTTTTGCAAAGCTGCTGCACCATTTTATATTCCCACCAGCAATGTATTGAGGGTTTGTTTCATCACATCCTCCCCAACATGGTTATTTTTCAGCCTTTGGATTATGGCTATCCTAGTGGGTATGAAGTGGTTTTGATTTGCCTTTCCCAGTGACTAATGGTTGTTGTGTACTTTCATTTATATGAAGAGAGCATCTTTTCTCTGGTTTTGACTTCCTGCCTTTTTAGCAAGTGTTCATCTGTAAAGGTTAGTTAGTACTTGTTCCCAAACCTGGTTACCTTAAAGCCCATGTTTTTAAATGACATCAAGGTGTTGATAGTGTTGTACCACCTTTAGTCCTTTCATGGCTAACTTTGTAATAGATTATACTATGGGTAAAAGTTTACGAGACTATTAAAACCAGTTTTAAACATTCATCTTCCAGTTTATACTTCCAAATTGTTTTCCCAAGTCATACTCAATTTGTGGAATAAAAGCCAAATTTGCTTTTTTGATTTTGCTAAATTGCCTGCAGACCACTTGGTAAACAGAAAGGCCGGATGTGTTAATACTGGTGGCTAGGTTAAAGAAAGAAGGTTTTATCATTGCAAGTTTGCACAATGTTCATTCCAGGGGCCCTCCTCGCCAAAGACAGCCCAGAGAGGACGGCAATGAAGAAGATAAGGAAAATCAAGGAGATGAGACCCAAGGTCAGCAGCCACCTCAACGTCGGTACCGCCGCAACTTCAATTACCGACGCAGACGCCCAGAAAACCCTAAACCACAAGATGGCAAAGAGACAAAAGCAGCCGATCCACCAGCTGAGAATTCGTCCGCTCCCGAGGCTGAGCAGGGCGGGGCTGAGTAAATGCCGGCTTACCATCTCTACCATCATCCGGGTAAGTAAGCGTAGATGGCCTTCTGGCCTCTGAGCAGTCATGAGTGGTGTCCATTAATGAAAGAGAAAAAACCCCAGTTCATCAGGTAAGGTAAACCGCTTAAACATACAATATCTTCTACCCAAACTAATCATAACATGACCTGAATATCCCATTTTGGTAATGGGGCGTATGAGAGCCATACTTTGGCTCACTGACACTTGGAGGCCTAGCTTTACATTGTATCTTGAACATGAGAGCCTTCTGTCAACCTTTTTGGATGATTTTACCAGTAAGCAGAGGAAAGTCTTGCTAACCTTAACCCTAGCAAGTAATGTTAATTACATTGCATTATTTTTCATTTTTCAAAAATAAGTTGGATTAAAAAAAAAGTGGGATAGCTACTAGGATTAATAACCTAGGTGATAGTGACCAATATGGTTGGTCTCTTTGGGAAAAATGATGACTTTGGCATTGTATCATCAATTCCAGAATCAAGGGATTCCCTTTTTATTTGATTCTGGGAGCCATTTGGCACTAGAATTATTATTTTCAGCCACTGATACTTTTTTCCCCTCTGTACTATTTTCTGAGTGTCAAAAGGTCATCCAGAACCTAGGAGTAACCATTCGTGTTACACAGCAGGGTCCACCCCTGTTATGAATTGCTGTGTTAAGATAAACCAGTATGAGATTTGTTAATGCCTTCCCTACTTAGCTAATTTGAATCTGGAGCAGTTTGGTGTACTAAAAGAAAATTGCAGTGAACTGCGCAAGATAATTTTAAAACTTTTTTTTCTTTTACAGTTTAGTCATCCAACAAGAAGAAATGAGTACGAAATTCCAGCAATAAGAAATGAACAAAAGATTGGAGCTGAAGACCTTAAGTGCTTGCTTTTTGCCAGTTGACCAGATAACTAGAACTATCTGCATTATCTATGCAGCATGGGGTTTTTATTATTTTTACCTAAAGACGTCTCTTTTTGGTAATGACAAACGTGTTTTTTAAAAAAAATAAAAAAGCCTGGTTTTTCTCAATACACCTTTAAAGGTTTTTAAATTGTTTCATATCTGGTCAAGTTGAGATTTTTAAGAACCTCATTTTTAATTTGTAATAAAAGTTTACAGCTTGATTTTTTCAAAAAAGTCAACAAACTGCAAGCACCTGTTAATAAAGGTCTTAAATAATTGTCTTTGTGTATATTTCTGCCTTGTTGCGTTTTAGTTTATAAATACTTAGCTGGTTATAGGACCCTTATTAGCTTAAATCTATCTGTAGATAGGTGGTACTCATTGGTATTTACTCAGGAAATTTTTTTAAATATGTAACCCTTTATTGAGTAGCATGCCTGTGGGCCCGTACTGAAAATTAGAAAGTATTTACTGTGGTAATCTGGCCATTTTCCTTTCTGTGAGCTGTTTTTACTGGGAGGCAGTGGTAAAGGAGAAGAGAGAGGGCATGGTCTAGTGGAGACTAACTGGACTCTAATCCTTGGAAGCCATTTATTTGTGCCCTACTGTGAGTTACTTCAGCCTGTGGATTGAAGGATACCCACCTTAGTTTATCAGATGCCTGCCACAGAGACTGGTGTACTCGGTTAACACAGCTCCTTTGCTTGGGCACTGGAGATGGTACCCACAAATAATGGAATGCTTGTGTGAAGTCTGCTTAAAGAACATAGAGGTCAGTGACATTCATTTTGTTTTCGGCACCCTTGTAACCTAAGCCTGTTCTGGCTGTTGTTTTATAATGTCTTATTAAAATGCCCTTTGGCTTCCTTTGCGGAATAGTTAATGACTGCTGTCTAGAGACTAATTCTGGATCATTCTGGCCAGCTTTTGAGGCCTTGGGGTTGCTGGATAGTGGGCTTAGCTTGAAAGCATGGACTTCAAGAAAATTTGTGTTTAGAAGTGGCAGTGGTGTAATAGACTGGTGTACCAGACACCGCAGTACTTGGTGTTGAAGAAGAAAAGAATCATCACCGAAAGGGCTCCAAGGGAAGTAGCGTCCTAGGCAGGAGTCTGGTTAGAGTAAGAGAACATTCAGAGAAAAAGCCGGTGACTGAACCCAGAGGTCACAATGGAGGGTTTGGGAAGGGGGAGCAGTGTTGGATCGATGAGGAGCAGGGGAGAGCTAATGGGAACTGTAGTGGCAGTGAATGGGAATCTGGTAGAGATGAACAGGCACGTGTAGCCCGTGACAGGCTTAGGCCTGAGGTTCTGCTGGTGGAAGGATTAGTCTGGCACGAAGGCTGGTAAGCTGGCTTGTGGCTGGGGAAGGAGCTTTTTTGTTAGGAATTCTGCCTCTCCCTGCTCTGAATGGTGCCTCAGATATTGGAAGGCCTGCTTACATCCTGTCAGTCTGGCTGCCTGGTTTTAAAGGCATAAATGATACAAAGAAGTGAGTCAACTTGCACAATATTCACACACCTTATCCAAGTGATGTTTTAGTACTTGTTACTGGTTCGGGGCAGCCAGCTATACAGCCCTTCTGTCTGGGCTGAGAAGCTGGTGATAGGGGGTCTGGATGATTTTTATTTATACCTTTTTGGCAAGGCGCAACTTGCAGGGATCTCAGTTCCCTGACCAGGGATCAAACCCGGGCCCTCAGCAGTGAAAGCATGGAGTCCTAACCACTGGACCACCAGGGAATTTCTGTGGGTGATTTTTAAATAGAATGATTTTCATTTTAGATTACTCTGGGACAAAAGAGTGGCCAATTTGGACATTGCTATAGAAGTCCAGATAAGATGAGACCATAGATAAGGCAGTAGGAAAGAACATCAAATTTGAGATGTTCTCGGAAATGGGGTTGACAGATTGAGGTGACTAGTTGAATGTGGAGTGAGGAAGCGGGAAGAAGGGGGCCTGAGTGCAGAGTGGTGATACAGATGGTGCCACTTGGCGGAGTAGAGAAAGCACAAAGGGGAGGGGTCTGTTTGGTTTCAGATATACAGAGTTTGAGTTGTCTGGGGCATCCATAGTGAGTATGTGGGAAGCAGATTTGGAGCTAAGGAGTGAGGTGTAGGCTGAGGCTGAACGTTTGATGCTCATCAGGTGGCTATTGAAGGCTGGTCATGGAGGAAATCACATCAGAGCATCTGTGGAGGCCCAGAGATGTGGGGAAACCAGGAAGGGGGACGTCACAGAATCCTGGAGAACAAAGTGATTCAGCTGGCATCAAAACCAAAAGGTCCAAGAAGGTGGAGGCTGAAAAGTGTCCACTGGCCTTAGTGACAGGGAGACTAAGGGTGAGAGCAGCCCTGTGGAAATGGGTGGCCCCAGACTCAGCAGGTTGAGGGGTGACTAGGGCTGCTCCTGCCACAGCCTTCCCCATCTCAGCAACAGCCAGTTCATCCTTACAGGTCCCAGCCAAAACCCTCAGAGTCTATCCCGACTTCTCATTTTTTAGAACACTCCACATCCAATGGGTCTGCAAACCCTGTTGATTCTGCCTTTGCTATATCCAGAATTTGACCACTTCTCACCACCTCCGTCCACATGGGTCCAAGACCTGTGTCATCTCTCACTTGGATTATTGTAGTACCTGCTAGGTGAGCTCCCTGCTACCTTCCTTTTCCTGTCCCACCCCTCTCCAGTCCTCAACATAGCAGCCAGGGTGTCTGTCCTCTTAAAAGCCATGTCAGACTTTGGGTCACTTCTCTGCTCAAAACCTTAGAGGTTTCCATTCTTTCTTACAAACAAAAGCCAGCATCCTGCAAGAGGCTTCACAGTGTGTCCCCATTTGTCCCACTCCCACTTTCACTGCTCTCCCCCTGATTTACTCCCTTCCAACCTCGGCCTCCTTTTCCTTGAATGTGCCAGCACATTCCCACCTCAAGGCCTTTACACTTCTGCCTCTTGACAGGAAGACTGTTTCCCCAGAGAACACTAGTATTATAAATGGCGTTCTCCCTCTGTTATTTTGGGGAAGGAATAGGAAAGCCTTCCCTGACCACTCTGTTTAAAATAGCAGCCCCCTCCATGTCCAGATCTCTTGACTACCTTCCCCTGCTTGATTGTTCTCCATAATATATATAATCATTTGCTAATCAAAATTGCATATTTTCTGTCTTTGCTAGACAGTAATCTTTAGGGCAGAGATTTTTGTTTGTTCTGCTATATCCCAGGATCTGTAACAAAAGAGTACAGAGTAAAAACTCTGTGTCGAAGTTGGGAAGTGGGATGAAGGAAGCAAGGGCTGCTGCTGGAAGAGCAGATAAACTAGTTATGTTAGACCATATAATTTATGTGTTAGCTAACTAGGATGCTCTTGAGAGTGAAAGGGATTTGGTTGTCAATTACACTGGGATGAAAGGACTGCCCTAGAATGACCAGAATGGGAGTTCTGGTCACTCCAGAGATAAATCTGAGGGAAGGGTCTTTTAGGATGAGACATGTTTATGTGGGGTTGAGGGAAAAGGAGCCAACCAAGAAGAGCTTTATGATTATAGTGCAACCAAATGCCTCATTTACCCTTTGCATAAAATTGCATAAAATTCAATTTTCATAGATTTGAGACACCAGGATGGAAAGTGATTTTGAGTCAGAAAACCTGAGTTCCAGTCCTGCCAGTGAAACTTCACCCCCAGAGCTTCCATTTGGAGCTACCACATTCAGTACTGAACATTGAAGTGTTTCTCAAAGTAAGGTCTGTGGACCACCCACAAGAAAATCAACAGATTCCTGGATCCCACCATCAAACTGCCTAATCCAAATGCAGGGGAGGATGAGCTTTTAAAATCTTAAAGAGAAATAGTACCTGCTCCCTAAATTTATTGCAAAGATTAAGTGAGAATACCTTACATTTCGTTAGTGCTCAGTAAATGTTGACTTATTACAGGAATATTTTAAGGATCAACTTAGATAAGAGCTCTGAAAATTGTAAACAAATTGTGGTGGCCATGAGATTATGACTTGTAGATCTCTAACTACAGATAATATAATTGATCCAAGATGCTTTGCTCTGAAATCTACCACATTTGTCCTGTGGCCATGCTTTCCAAGTGCTCCCAAGCCAAGGAGTAGGCTCAGCAGAGATTCTAAAGCAGTCCTGTTCCTGGAAGACATGGAACTCCTCTGACAGCCAACTTTGGCTTGAGGACACCCATGATGGCCTTTGCCAAACTTCCCTTAGGCTGCATGGTAGTCTATGATTCTGCTACCCAATATTCCTTCACTTAGGCTTGATGGCTCCCCTAGCTCCCTCCCCTATTTTTTGAAAGGTGTTTCCCTAATAAAATCCTTGCATTTTAATCCTATTTGGGAGTCTACTCGAGAACCCAGACTAACATCATGAGCATCACAGAAAAGTAAGGAGGTAAGGATTCTGGGAAGATGGCTGCATATGAAGCACCAGGAATCCATCCCCCTAACTTCAACAACCAGTACACAGGTAATATTGGTCTGATGTAACTATTTTGGTGCTGTGGAGTCTATTGAAGGCTTGCAACGTCCAGGGAAGACTTATAGTAAATTGAGATTAATTTGGGGAATTTTAGCTCTTAGTTCAGCTGAGGCTACCCATCCCCCACCCAGCTCAGCCCCATGGCAGGCAGTCGTGCACATGTTCCTGGAGCACCTTGCACATATCTTGCAGCAGCCAGGGTGAGCAATAAGGACCCCATCCCCCAAATACTGGGGCTCTGTTTTCTGACTAATCAGCTGCTTCTGATGAAGGAGATGCAAACACAGCAGCCATTGTTGTTGCACTTACCCCTGCTTTTGCAAGCCCCTCCCCTCCAGCTGAAGTGACTTAAGGGGATATAAACGGCTGGTGCCTACCGCCTCTTCATTTTAGTCTTTTTCCCCTTTTGCAAGCCAGACATTAAAGACTAGGACAATCAAAAGCAATCACATATATGGGGGAAATTAGAAAGTCACTGCACATGCACAGGCTGAGAAGAGACCTGAAAATACCTTAAATTTACACCTCAAGCTGATGGCCCAGGGACAGCCTAGAGCAAAAGAGACAAAACAATACAGCAAACTCTGGAGAAGAGAGACAACCTGATTTCCAGGGTTACCACATTATTAGATTCAGTGTCAAGTTTTTAACAACAATAACAAATCATAAGGCATACAAAGAAAAAGGAAAATATGGTCCAAAGGAAAGAAAAGAAACCAACAGAAACTATCCCTGAGAATGACCTAGTGGCAGATCTACTAGACAAGGATTTTAGAACAAATGTTTCAAGATGCTCATAGAACTAAAGAAAGATGTGGAGAAAGTCAAGTAAACAAAGTATAAACAAAACAAATACCAGTAACAAGATAGAAAACATAAAAAGAAACCAAAAAGTTCTACAGCTGGAAATCACAATAACTGAAAGTATTCACTAAAGGGACTCAGGCAGATTTGAGCAGGCAGCAGAAAGAATCAGTGAACTTGAAGATAGGAGAATGGAAATTATTGAGTCTGAGAAACAGAAAAAAAAATTTGAAGAAATGTGGACAGAGCCTAAGGGACTTTGTGGGTCACCATCAAGCAGACTGACAGACACATACATTGTGGGAGTTCCAGAAGGAGGAGGAAAAGGGGCAAAGAGAATGTCTGAAAAAATAATGGCTGAAAGTGTCCAAAATTTGATGGAATACGTGAATATAACCATACAAGAAGCTTAACAAACTCCAAGATGAACTAAAAAAGACCCACACCAAGACATACTAAAAACAAACTGTCAAAAGAAAAAGACAACGAATCTTGAAATCAACAAGAAAAAAGCAATTCATTACGTACAAGGGATTCTCAATAAGATTATCAGAAGATTTCTCAGAAACTTTGGAGGCAGAAGACAGTAGCTGATATATTAAAAGTGCTAAAAGAAAAAACTGTCATCCAAGAATCCTATATCCAACATATCACAAAAGGACAGATTCTGTATGATTTCATTTATATGAGGTACTTAGATTAGACAAAATCGCAGACAGAAAATAGAATAGTGGTAATGAAGAGTTATTGCATAATAGGTATAGAATTTCAGTTTTGCAAGATGGAAAGAATTTTGGAGATGGGTGGTAACAATGTTTGCACAATATGAATATACTTAATAGCACTGGACTGTACACTTTAAAATGGTTTAGACAGTAAATTTTGTTATGTGTATTGTACCACAATAAAAAATTGAAACATGATGGTAAAGATGCCGAGGAAAGATATAGAGAAGAGTAGCCTTGAAACAAAACTATTCAATAGTTTTAGGGTCTTACAGTGATTGTCAGATTCTGTACAAAGGGAAGTTAGATGGCCTAAGGAAGAAAAACTTCAGTGGAAACAACCAATATTTAAAGGCTTTTTCATTTGTACATCATCTTTCTTTCCCATTTTTGTAAAAATATCACAAAGCAAGATTCATGTGCTCATTATACAATTTTTGGAGTATGTATTTAAATTAAAACAAAATTTTTTTAAAAAGGAGGTGATATAATAATTTTAAACCAACTGTGGTATTTTAACATCTAATTTTTTTTGTTAATTTTGATTGTCATGAACAATCACTTTTACAGAACAGGAAATAATAAAAATGTTCTACTTGAGTAATAATTTTTAAATGTATTCTAAAATTATGTGAGGGCACTCTGCCAAGATGACTCTTCCACTTCTGGTAACGTTGGACCAACTCTTCTGCTGAAGACGGCCAAGAACACTAGGCAAATAACGTAAGCTGCCACAATTCCAAGAACTGGCCTCAGGGAAATGGGAAGAAACCGACCCTGGAACTGAAGACTAACTCTACTTAATCAAGATGACGCTGATCAGACCATTGCTCTTGATGACCAATTTCAAGATGACTGTCAGAGCTGACTGTGCTGTTTCTGCAAGTAGCCCCCTCCCTTCACCTATAAAAGCTCTTACCCACTGATTGTCAGCTGATCTGGAAGTTTAAATGTTTGCTGGTCTGGAAGAGGCAGCTGTACTGTGCTAGAGGGAAAAATTTGGAGTCTGGGCCCACCAATTGTGCAAACCCTTGTACACTACCCCATGATTTGAGTGGAGGACTTTGAATGGTTGTACCGTGGTAGTAAATTAAACCAACCCTCACATAGATTGCAACCTGACTTGGAGTCAGGTGGGGGCCCAGAAATCTCAAGCCCTAAACTTGGATAAAGGTGATCCTGAATTGCTGGTTCTACTCCCCCCACCCCAGGCACCAAGCTAAAGCAAATAAAATATTATTTGTGGAAAATTATATAATCCTAGGCTTTGAATTATTTCTACAGATATTTTCCAAGTGCCAAATCAAGCATATATTCAAAGATAACTGGGTCTACAAGGAAACAAGTCATCATGAACAAGGACCAGCAGAAACAGCAGACAATGGAAAAAGACCCACAGGAAGCCCAAATACCAAAAATATCAGACACAGAATGTAAAGCAACTATATTTACTATGTTCATTAGATAAAAGGAGAAACTTGAACATTTTAGAAGGTGTTATGGGCTGAATTGTGACCCTCTCCAACCCAAATTCATGGATTTAAATCCTAACCCCAGTACTGCCAAATGTGACTTATTGGGCCATAGAGTCTTTAAAGAGGTAAGGTTAAATGAGATCACTGAGGTGAGGCTTAATCCAATATACCTGATGTCCGTATAAGAAGAGGAGATTAAGACATGGACACACACAAGGAAGGACCATGAAGGCACCAGAAGAAGAAAGCCTTCTACAATCTAAAGAGAGAAGCTTCAGAGTGAAACCAACTCTGACACCTAGATCATGAACTTTCAGCCTCCAAGAAGGTGGGAAAATAAATTTCTGTTGTTTAAGCCAGCCAGTGTATGGTAATCTGTTGTAGCAGTCCTGGCAAACTAATAAAGAAGGGAACCAGAGACTGTTTAAATTGACACAGCAGATTTTAAAAGATTAACCAGGTGGAAATCTGAGAACATAAAAATACAATACACCGAAGAAATCAATGGACAGGTTCAGAAGCTGATTAAACACAGTTGAAGATAAAATTAGGGAATTCCCTGGTGGTCCAGTAGTTAGGACTCAGTGCTTTCACTGCCAAGGGCCTGGGTTCCATCCCTGGTCGGGGGACTAAGGTTGTGCAAGCCACGTAGCGTGGCCAAAAAATAAAACTTAAAAAAATAATAAATAAAATAAAATTAGTTAACTGAGTGATAGTTGAAGGAAATCATCTGTAATGAAGTACAGAAAATAAAAAATGTGGAAAATAGAGGCTAAAACCTAAGAGATAGAGAATATAGTAAGAAAATCAACCAGTCTGTAACTGGAGTCACAGAAGAAAGAAAAAATGAGAAAATTGAAGAGATAATGGCTGAGACTCAGTCAGAAATGACTGGGGTGGGGAGAGGGGGAAACACCAAAAGAAAGAGTCAAGAATCCCAAAGAGGTTAAATAAAAAGAAATCCACACCTAAACACATCAAAAATTGTACCACAATTTTTTTTTTAAAAAAAGCAAAAGAGGATATATTACAAGGAACCAGGGGAAAAAAAATTACTTTCAGAGGAGAGACATTTAAGCTATTTCATTCCTCAACAGAAACAATGGATACCAGAAAATAGTAAAATTATAGTTTCAGAGTAGTAAAATGATATCTTCAGCGACCTGAAAGAAAATAATTGTCAACTTAGGATTCTATACACAGTAGGATATGAAGATGAAAAAAAGACATTTTGAGACAAAAATGGAGAACATTCACAAGCAACAGACCTGCACTAACAAGCCGAAGATAATGATCCCATTTGGAATATTAGGAGATAAAAAAGGAATGAAAAGCAAAGAAAGAAGTCCTAAACCAACCAAGGCTGCCTACCTCTGAGATGGGGGAGAAGTAAAAGCTGCCTGACACTAGAGAAAAGTAGGAAACCCATTACTAGGATCCTGAATAGATACAAAACAGAAGTCTGCTGCCTGATGGGAGGGCAGGAAACTCCCTCCCCCGCAAGCCCCACTGTCATTACAAGGCAGAGTTCAGATGCTCATGTGCACAGGGCCTGTCTATGACTAAGGCTGAAGCAGAACTGAGAAAAACTCCCTGCCACCAACATGAGCCTTGCGTCATAAAGTGAGCAACTGGCAAGCTGCTGCTGGGGAAGGGGCAAGAGCATGGAGGCAGATTCCCTCTTGTGCAGGCATGCAGGAAGTGTTGAATGCTGAAGCTCAGGAACACTAAGAAAAACTCTGGATTCCAGGTCTCAAAGTAAGCACAAGGTATCAGCAGCCCACTATCATCAGAAATGAGGAATTGATTAGATGTGCTTATCAAATGATGACACAGCAGAGGAAAAAGTCATGAACTTGATAAGTTGGTAGAAATTAGACAAACGAAACAGAGAAAAACATGGAAAAAACAGAACGGACTATCGAAGAGCTGTGACACAATATCAAGCATGTGACTGAAGTAGCAGATGAAGACAGGAAAAATGTAGCAGAAGAAATGTTTGGGAAAATAATGGCTTCAATTTTTCCAAAGTCTGTGGTAACAAACCACAGATCCGGGAAGCTCAGAAAACCCCAAGCAAAATGAACACAGAGGCAAAAACACACCCAGGCACTTCATGGTCAAACTTCTGAAAACCAGGGATGGAGAAAATATGACAAGCAGCCAGAGAGAAACAAAGGAGCAAAAATAAGAACTACAGCAGGGTTTTCATTTAAAAACTACATAAGCTAGAAAGCACTAGCATGACATCTATTAAGTACTGAAAAGGATGGGAGAAGTCAACCCAGAATTATATACCCAGCAAAATCATCTCTCAGAAATGAAGGTGAAATAAAGATTTTGTTTGTTTTCATCATAGGTGAGTTCAAAGCTTTCATTTCCATCTCCATCTTTGGAGGCATTTTCAAGTGCCCTCTTAGAAGAGTGGCTTTCCAGTATTCTATCTTTCCCTTAGACTTTTTTAAAAAAAACTTTCAATCTTGAGATAATTTCAAACTTTAGAGAAAAATTGCAAGAATAGGTCAAAGCATTCCTGCATGCCCTTCACTTAGATTGCCCAATTAATATTATACTGCAACGATTTGCCTTGTGACTCTTTCTTCATATGTATTTATGCATATTTTTTTCCTGATGCCTCATTATTCTTCTAGTACTTGTGTGTGATTTCCTAAAATACAAGGACAATGTCCTACAAAACTATCTGTTCACAGTGAACTAACTTTGATATAGTACTATCATCTCAACCACAGACACCATTCAAATTTCACTGGTTGTCCCAAGAATGTCCTTTATAGGTCCAGAATCCAATCCAGGATCATTCATTGCATGTAGCTGTAATATCTCTTCAGTCTCCTCGGTCTTTGCTGTCTTTCATAACTTTGACAGTTTTCAAGGGTACTGGCAGTTATTTTGTAGAATAACCTCAATTTGTATCTGTCCATCTTAAGTAGACTCAGTTTACGCACCTTTAGCAGGAATATCATATAAATGATGCTGTGTTCTTCTCAGTGCATTATATCAAGGGACACACAGTTTTTTTTTTTTTTTTTTTTTTTTTTATAAATTTATTATTTATTTATTTATTTATTTATGGCTGTGTTGGGTCTTCGTTTCTGTGCGAGGGCTTTCTCTAGTTGCGGTGAGCGGGGGCCACTCTTCATCGCGGTGCGCGGGCCTCTCACTGTCGCGGCCTCTCCTGTTGCGGAGCACAGGCTCCAGATGCGCAGGCTCAGTAGTTGTGGCGCACGGGCTTAGTTGCTCCGCGGCATGTGGGATCTTCCCAGACCAGGGCTCGAACCCGTGTCCCCTGCATTGGCAGGCAGATTCTTAACCACTGCGCCACCAGGGAAGCCCCGGGACACACAGTTTTGTCTTGTCCGATTACGCGTGGTGTTAACTCTTATCACTTAAGATATGCCTGCCATGTTCATCACTGCAAAGTTAAATATTTTGTACTTCTTAGTTAATAAATTACTCATATTACTTGGCATTTTACTGTAGAGCTTTTTCTTCTTACCCACTTATTTATTTATTTATATCAATATGGACTAGTGGATTCTTATTTTTTTATTCATGGAGTTAAAACCCATTACTGTTATTATTTACTTTGATACTCAAATTGTTTCAGATAAAGCCAGAGGGAACCCCTTTCGTCTGGCTTCTGTATCCTTTAGACATGTCACCATCATTCCTTGAGCACGTTCTTACTTTCTGGAACGAGATGATCCAAGTTCATTTTGTACTTTCCTTACCCCAGCCCTCGAATCAGCCATTTCTCCCTGGAGTTCTGCTACCTTTTAGTAGAGAATGGTATTCAGAAATCAAGATATGGGTTTGCCCCTGGGGCTCATTGTTCTTGGCCTGTCTAGGGGATAGAGCTCACAGATACATGTACAGTCGACCCTCAGCACCCATGAAGGATTGGTTCCAGGACACCCAGCCCCCTCCCCCACCAACCACAACCATACCGAAAATCCCCGGATGCTCAAGTCCCTTATATAAAATAATGTGGTGCAGTCAGCTCTCCATCTTTCCAGGTCCACATCCATGGTTACAGAAGGCTCTGTGTATGTATATCGCACACATGTACATACACACACAACTATATCTAGTTCTACATTTATCTACATATATAAAAAGCTGCGTGTTCATCCAGATACCTCCAATTCCAATCCAACTCCACAAGATTTATTCTAGTCTTCCTCGTTTCCATCTTTGTAAATCCGTTCTCTGACAATGAGAAGCCTGGCTCCCATTATTTTCAGTGTATTTACTTATTTGTTCAATCCCCTTATACGTAACTAATCTCTGACCCTGCCAGCCAAGGACTCTTCAGCTTTGTGGTGACCACATGGGCTACTGCACAGAGAGGGAGAGGCAGTGCTTCAGGTTTTGACTCTGTGATTCCATAGCATCGTGTCAGCCCTTTGATGCTTTGAAGGATTGTTTACCCTTTCCTCAACATTTTTTTTCTTTTTAAAAAAACTTTATTGAAGTATAGTTGATTTACAATGTTGTGTTAATTTCTGCTGTACAGCAACGTGAATCACTTTCCTCCACATTTTTAGTTGTTTTCAACAAGACTGGTGTCCAGAATAAAACTGCCTGCAGTAGTCTCATAAATTGAATTAAATATTGTTTTTATGTGCTCTGTGAGGAGAAAAGGTCAGGAAGCACTGCTTTGGGTGTTGTCCATTCTCCATGTCCAGTGTTGCCTGGATCAGGTTTCGTTGTGGTTCCCCATAAGCTTGGCCAACTCTAGGCAAAATCTTCCATTGAACCACTTTCATTATATCCAGTATTCAATGGTAGCTCAGTTGCAACTCTCAGTTGCAATCTAGAAAAGGAGAAGCAACACACAGCTCTCCCTAGCCCAAACTTCAGTATGTGTAGGAGTCACCTGGAGGTCTACTTAAAATGCTGAATCTGTTTCACCTAGTCTGGGGTGGGGCCTGAGATTCTGTATTTCTAACAAGTTTCCAGGGGATGCAAATCCTGTGGTTGGAGAACTGTGCTCTGAGTAGCAAGAGTCTCTATTGATCACCTTTATTCCAGTGGTCAGCAGGGAGGATACTAAATTATACAACCAGTAAAACTTAGATGTATTTTTAACCTTTAGATTTTTTTCATTTGTGCACACACACGCACACACGCGCACAGAAGAGCAGAGTGAACCCCGAAGTACCACTGGCATTTACCAATCTTATTTTATAATTTCTCCTGCCCCTGACCTTTCTATTCCTAGAGTATTTTAAAGCAAATCCAGCCATTATATTGTTTCAGTGTGCATCTCTGACAGACAAGGCTTAAAAAAATAATAACCACAGTGTCGTTATCACATAAAATGAACAATACATATAACCCAAAATTAACCATAATTCCTTGACATCATCTGATATTCAGTTCCTATCCATATTCTCAGGTTCAGGCAATAGATGAGTGCGCTGGTCAGCTGCTCCAGCTCCCAGTTCACTCCCCTTAGCTGAACACCTGTTGCCACGGTACTTGGGCTTTCCTTCGGGGCTGAGGGCACAGGTATATCCCTCCCCAAACCGTCTTTTATGCCTTGCCAATTTCATTCTTGGAGGAACTCTGCTAATAAACAACAGCACAAGCTTTAGGATCACGCCCTTTGACCCACCTTCCTGGGTCTCCTCTCAGCCCTGTAGCCTTGAGGCTGGGACAGGAAACAGGAGAGCTGGACAGTTGGCCCTGTCACAGGTGGGCAGCCGAGGTGACCGTGATGTAGACATTTGAAAGAGGAGAGACCGGGGGCAGGGGGGAGGGGATCAGGCCTCCCAAACTCTTCTAGCTGCAAACTCTAAACTTTTCCCAGGCATCCTCCCATTGCCAGGACCCCATTCCGTTGTTAATCAGTGTACTGATTGGGTTGTGAGTGGTCAGCTGACTCTCCAGCTCTCCAATCTCTGGCCATAGCCACAAAAGTCTTCTCTTCACGAAGGATCACACAGAAGCTTGTTTCCATCCTGCCTTCATGCTGCCCGCTGGCCCAGAGCTTGTCTCTCTCACAGCCTATCTCTGAAGCAGCCAGCACACTCTATCCCGACATTTTCCTACCAAGTCCCAAGCCTCTGGTGGTTCCTGAACCGCAAGAGATGACACGTGGTTTCCCAGCCAACCGCTCCTGACCAGATAGTGAGGGCGTCCCAATCCCCCGCCTGGGACAGAGAGGCCAGCCTCTGGGCTCCACACCCCACCTGCTCAGCGACACCTGGAACAGGAGCCCTCACTGCGACGCTCACTTTCTAGGTTCCAAATTTGGCATTAGTCCGGGCTCTTCTGGCTGTGTGTGACAGAAATCAAACGCACAATTGTTTCAGCCAAAAGGGGTTTATTTCTTGAGAGGGTGTGTGGATCTCATGAAACGGCCTGGTCCCAGGAAAGGCAGAGGGAAACTGGCTTCCTCTTGTCTGTCCCGCCTCTTCTTGTACATGAGACCCCCTCCGAGGGGCAAGAAATGTGGCCCCCCAAGCCCCAAACTTCAGGCCTCACAGAAGTGCCCTCAGTGCTGCTGGCCTCAGATGCCCAGGTCCACCTCAGTCCCATTAGGTTGGGATGCCTGGGGTGGGGGGTGAGCTAGGCATCAGCTCCCCAGGTGACTCGAATGTGCGCACCCAGAGCCGAGAACCGCTGCTTTAGAGCGTCAGGCACCCAGAGACACTCTTCTGTAGTTCTCGCTCATAGTTCCGGGGGGCGGGGCTCAGGTGCCCACCCCCTCCAGCCCCTGAGACGCCCCTGTGTACGTGCAGCCGCTGCCACGCTGGGGCGCCTGTGGATGATCCCACAGCAGCTCTGCCATCTGCTTCTCCCCTCCCACCCCTACCTTCCCCTGGAGAGTGCATGTACGATAATCATCTTGTCTGACTTCACCTCTCAGAGGCATGTCAGGGGAGAAGGCTGAGCTGTGTCCTTAGGATCTGGTGACTTGGTGGGAGATGTCCCAGGACAGGTGGTGGAGGAAGCCAGGACAGAGCTGGCTGAGGAGGGCAGGGGAAGGCAAGGGACAGCTCTTTCCAAGAGCTGTGGTCAGCTCTTTCCAGTCAGGAGAGACAGAGGGCAGAGGCCAGAGAGAGACTCAGGGTCCCGGGAGGATGTCTGGGATGGAAGAGGCCCGAGCATGAGGGCAGGGGCTGATCTGGGTTAATTTTCCCTTGACTGGGGGTCTCCAATCAAGGAGGTCCTGGTGCCAACCCAAGGACAGGTAGGGAGGTTCCTGATCAGCTTGGATGTGCTGTGTAACCCACACTGGATCTGTCTCCCTCTCTTTGTGCCCAAGGACCCCAGAGACTGGCTCTGACCTCTCTGAGCCAGGCCCCACCCTCATCATACCAGGGACAGATCAAATGACACCACACTCAGGGCTGGATGGTCACTTTTCTTTCCAAAAGATACCAAGCACCCGGTCTAGGTGTGGCAGGGGGACAGAGCCAGGCTGGGGAACCTGGACATTACACACCCAGGGGGCCCTTGGTGGAGGCAGACAATTTAACAACTGGTCTGAAAGTCAAAAGAGAGGAGAGCTGGTTAGCGGGGGGAGCAGCAGGCAGTGGGGGGTGGCAGGGGCTATGGGGTTCAGGCACAGACCCAGGGACTGGCCATTGCGGCTCACAGCAGCCCCACTGGGGCCCATTTCCAGGGCAGGGGTGACATGGCCTGCCTTAGCCATCTGTGTGGGTGTCCATGCAGCGCTAGGCATACTGCGAGACCTGAATTCAGAGGCAGCAGGGCCAGGCCTCCTGGTCTCTCTGAACCTGTTTCCTCGTGTGTAAATCGGGGACATTGGTCCCCTGGCACTGCCTCCTTTTTGGGGTTGCTGTGAGGAGCCCATGGGCCGGGGGAGGCGATGGGCTCTGGTCACCCCACGGCACTGGGCACCCAGCTTGTCTTTACTGCTGTGTCCTCGAGGCCCAGCACAGAGAAGACAGTCACATAGCCTGTCAGTGAGTAAATAAGTGGTCGTGAAAGGGACTGCAGCTGGCCGGGGTGTGGACAGGTCCGTGCCCGTGCTTGCACCTGTGCCGGCCATGTGTGTGCGCCTGAGGGCTGGGGCCTGCCTCCCACCTCTCTCTGAGTGTCTGGGTCTGAGTCTCAGAGCGCAGGGTGGGTGCCTGGGTTGGGGACAAGTAGCTCAGAGCCTAACCGAGCTGGGGGAACACCCTGCACCCTCCTGGCCCCGCCCGGGGTGCTGGCAGGGGCCGGCGGATGCTGCGCGGGGCTCAGACATACTCTCGGGCAGCCGCCGAGGGGCCGGGCCGGTAGGGCTGCGGGCTGCTGTTGGATCTCTCGGGCTCCTGGCACGTGCAGCAGAGGAAGGAGCCGCCCAGCATGGCCAGGCCGGCGGCGGCCCAGCCCAGAAACAGGGCTGGACCAAACTCGTACCTGCAAGGGGTGGAGGACGCCATCAGGTGTGCCTGCGCCCCCGCCCCGTCCCGTCCTCCCCGTGGGGCTCCCGGCCTCCGCCCTGGCAGAGCAGAGGGCGGGCTGGACGTGGGGAGCTGAGGCTGGGGCCTCACAAGTGTCCTCGGACTCGCCCGGTAAGTTGGGATGAGCGCTCATCCTTCCTCCCGCCCCTGCCCAAGCACATCAACACCACCCGGGGCGACCCAGCTCAGGCTGGGCTGCTCCGCGCAGCCTCGAGCCCCTTTCCTCCTCCGGCCAGATGAGGGGGCGTGGGGGGGCCCGCCAGGCCCGTCAGGGAGAGGAGGAGTGGGGCAGTCCTGCCACCTCTCTCGGTCACGGTCTGGCCCACGGAACTCGCCGCCGGGCTCCCGCCGCCCTCTGGAGAAGGCCAGTCTCCTCCGCCGGCTCCACCTGGCACTCCGGCCTCTCCACGCACAAGCCCAGCGGGCCAGCCCGGCGCCCCGTCTGCAGCGCCCGGATCTCCCCACCTCTGTGCCTTTGCACGAGGCGCCCCCTGCCGGAGCGTCTCGCCTCCGGTGCTCCGCCTCCAGGGCCCAGTTCAGATGCCACCTTCTCCGAAGGCTTCCCCTGACCCCGCTCCGCTCGCCGCCTGGCGCTGACTCTCACTGGGTGGCTGATCAGTTCCTCGTTTGTCTGGCTCCCTGGGGAGCAACTTGAGGGCAGACAGCACCGGATTCATCCATGTCCCCAGGGCCCAACACAGGACCTGCAACTCAGGCAGCCTTGCGGAGTGCTGAAGGGACAGGAGCAAGCGCCAGCGTGGCATCTCTGAACAGAGCTACCTCTTGCTTGGCAGGTTTTCATGGCTAGAGCTGCCAGCCCCAGGAATGAACCTCACTCCTGAAGACTTCATTTCCTCCCCCTCTCCACTCTGCTGCCTCCTCCAGGGAGCCCTCCCGACTGCAACAGCCCAGGCATCTCTTTTCTCATTCTCCCTCCACCCCAGGGCCCAAGGCCTGTTGGGCTGTTTGGGGTTGAGACTATCCCATTCTCTGCTCCCCGCAGAGCTGAGAGGTAAGGGAGGGGCCAGGCCCTTCACAGAGCCCCCTATTCGGCCCCCATACCCTGGCCTTACAAGTCCTGACCACTCTAGCTCCTAAATATCTCTGGGCCTACTCTCCACTGCTGGCCCCCGGCCCCAAGCTCTCTGCTCCAGACCTTTTCATCAGCACCTTACCGGCCTTGCTCCCTCCCCACCATTCTGCACACCACAGCCAGAGGGACTGTCCTGCCTTCCACACCAGGACGCAGGAAAAAAACCTTCCTATGGCTGCAAGGCCCTCTGCCATCTGCCCTTAGGACTTTTCCAGCCTCATCTCTCCGGCCCAAAGTCACTGTGCCTCCTACAGAAATAACAGCCCAGGCACTGTGCTAAGTCCCTCACCTGCACCATCTCACAGAACCCTCACAACCACACTGAGCTCCATCCTTGGTCCTAGCTGCCTTTTACAGGGGAGGAAACCAGGCACAGAGAGGTTAAGGAACTTGCCAGTCACACAGCCAGCCCATGCAGAGCTGGGATTTAAATCCAGAGCCAGGGCATTTAGCTACTGGGGTGGCGGTCAGGGCCCAGCCACAGCTGCTCCCCACTCCAGAGAGCTTCTCAGTGACAGCACCTGGGGCTCGTCCGTCCCCTGTTTTCCCCTCCAAGTGCCCTGCTGGACAAAGGCCAGTGGTCCCAGAAGAGGTGGAGTGGGAGGCCCAGCCTGTTCCCTGGCCCAAGCCATGCCCTGGTGCTCACCTAGCGTTGACGGGTGTGCTGGGGTTGAAGAACTCCTGGGTCACCAGTGTGGCATACCACGAGACAGCCGTCAAAGTGCAGATGCCTAAGGACAGGGTCGGGGGGTCTCAGCTCTGCTCTGGCCTCCAGAGGGCCCCCCAGGATGGGGCTACCTGCCACGGTCAAGAGGATGGAGGAGGAGCCAGGCACTCACCCGCCAGGAGGAAGAGCACACCCCCAGCGATGGCCACTCGGCCCTTGGCGATGGGGTTGCTATCTCCGACCCGGGTGCACTTCATACCGATGACACTGAGGACCATGGCCACGAAGCCCAGGAGCACGGCCACCACCATCAGGGCTCGCGCTGACTGGATGTGACCTGGATGGGGCGGGAGGGACTGAGCGGGGAGGCGGGAGAACTGGGCGGGTGGGAGGAGCCCAAGATGGGAGGGGCGGGAGCTAGAGCAGGACGCTCCTCCTGGGCTACTACCTGCAGCAGGTGTGAGGGGATCCTGAGGGCTCAGGTGACTACAGGGCGTGAGGGCAGAGTGTGGAGGCTGCGCCTCACCATTTAACCCCACCGTTCGCTCTCCCTGGCAGGTTCTTCCAGGTAGTGTGTGGTGACAGGGTGGTATGAGTTCTCCCATCAGCTGCGTTCTGGCCAGGCGCCTCCCTTTGGGGCCCACCCCTCCCAGGCAGCGGGGGGCAGCTTCTCCTCAGGCCTTTCAGATTCACCAGAAAGAGGACCTAGGGTGTCTGAGGCCCAGCTCAGCCCAGGTTGGCCCTTGGACAGGGATGCCTCCCCCATTGTCCTTTCCGACTCTAGTTACCTTCCCCTGTGCCCTTTGAGTCACCCATGGTAGCTGTGTGCCTGCTGCCGGCGTCAGTCCCGGGCCTGGGGGGCAGCTCAGGGGATCTGGGTCCCTGAGGGAGGCCAGATGACCTGCCTGGTCCAGAGTGGCGGGGGCCATGTGACAGCAGCCCAGCTCAAGCCTGTGTGGCCCTGGGGCGGAGGGCGGGCGGGTCGGCCCCCAGCCAGGGGTAGAGCTGCAGTGGTGCCTGTTTACGAGCCAGCTTGTCAGGCTCAACCCCTACACCCCAGGGGGAGGAGAGCCACCCGTGTGCCCAAGCGCCTGGGTGTGGACGTGCATGTACACGTGTGTGGCTGTGTGTCTGTGCGTGTGGGTACGTGTACCCGAGTGCCGGCATACTTGTCTACATGGCAGGCCTGGCAAGTAGGTGTGTGCGCAGAGTGTGTCTGCAGAGTATGGAGAGAAATGGAGGGAAGGGTCTTGACTTAGAGCCTCTGAGTGCCGGGCACTCATCACCTCTGACCCAGAGTCCTGTGAAAGTCCTAGTCCCCTTTCCAGATGAGGACAGAGAGGGTCAGTGACTCCTTCAAGGTTACAGTGGCAGAGCTGGCATGTGGACCCATGGCTGCTGGAACCTAGAGCCCCTGCCCCCAGGAGGGCACCAGGCTGGCCTGGATCTTCATGAGTGCACGGGAGGCAGGGGCTGGAGAGGGCAGCCCAGTGCAGACGGCAGACCGTGGGAAAGCTTGCTCCGGACCTCCCAGCCCCATATCCCACCTCCCCATCCCAGCGGGCATGAGGCCTACCTTCCAGGGCAAGCAGCGAGTCATAGAGCTTGCACTGCACCTGACCGGTGCTCTGGGAGGCGCAGGACATCCAGAGCCCTTCGTAGAGGCCTACGGCGGTGATGATGGCGTCGCCTGCGTAGGAGGACTGCTTCCACTGCGGGAGCGCTGTGCTGGCAATGATGCCCACCCAGCCACCCAGGGCCAGGAAGTAGCCCAGGAGCTGAAGGCCTGAGTTGGCCATGGCCCAGGGGAGGGGATGGGGGTTCCAGGGCTCAGGGCTGGGCCAGGGTCCCTGGGGGGGCCGAGGTCATGGCCAGGTGACAGGAGCAGCTGGGTTGGGGGTGGGGTGCGGCAAGTGGTCAGAGGCTGAGAAGGAGAGGTGACAGCCCTGCAGTGGCAGCAGCAAAGGCAGTGGCTTCAGGCTCTAGAATGCTGGGGGAGGCCCGAGCTGGAAAGGCCAGGGGCCCGCCCACAGCCGCCACCTAAGCCAGGGCAAGGTCCCCAGCAAAGCTCCTGCCCAGCCCCCGGGGGTGGGGCATGGGGCGTGGCCAAGGTGGTGCCCCTCCCCAGGGATGGAGAAGGGAGGGGCTGGGAGGAGTGACCCCCGGCTGGCCCTCAGGGCCTTTCCCCTAGGGAAACCCCTTTAGGAGCCTGATAAGGGTGCCCTAAAATTCTCCTAATTCCTGTCCCAAACACCAGCACTGAGGTGATGGACTTTGCCCTTGCACTGCTGATGTGACCCTTGGGGTTTTCTGTCCTCTGACTGCAGGACAGAAAGAAAATGGAACTCCAATTTGCAGGAGGTAAGACTAGGGTTAGACACTGGGGAGAACTTTTTGGAGCGGGTTCTGAGGTCAGCTATGGAGAGACTGGGTTGGGGAGGGGTGTTGGGGAGTGGGGGTCCTTGGTACCTGGGGCCCATGTGTATCAAAAACAGCGGAGGCCAGACTCAGTGTGGGATCTGTTTGAGATCTGAGGGGGGCAGAAGAGGGACCCCATGAAGGCTGGGACAGGGCTGGCCACCAGCCAGCAAGGAGCCTGGCAGGGAGGTGGGAGACAGCACCAACCTTCTGGGATCAGCCTGAAGGAAGGCAGACTGTTCAGCCCCTTTAATCCCCTTGCTGGCTGGCTTAGCAGCTCCTGCTGGGGCCTGAGGCACAGGCCCCTGAGCCCCCAGCTCCAAACAGCCTGGTGGGGGGAGCAGTGGCCTCTGCACATTCCCGGGGTTCAGGCTGCCCCCTCCGAGCGCCCCACCTCCCCTCCTCTCTCCCGTCCCAGCTCAGCCCCCTGCAGCAGGGGAATGTTTAACTCTCCTCGACCTCATTAGCAATCCCCTCACGTTCAGTTCGGCTCGCCAGGCGTGGGTACAGGGGAATGTCACAACCCCGCTCCCGCCAGGCCCCCGGCGCCCCCTCCAACGCCAGCAGCCCGCGCACCCTTTGCCGGACTGCACTGAGGGAAGGCAGGGTCCCGCCGCAGACCCTGGCCTCCTTGCACCCCAGACCCAGACCCCCTCCGCAGGGACAGCCCCGCCCGCTCCCTCCCTCGCATTCTTCACGTGGCTATGCAAACGAGAGGGTGCCCAGCGCTGCAGACAATGCTGCCCTGTGCGCCCGCCCGCGCGTGGGCCCTGGAATGGCCCGCGGCCCCGCGGCGGCCAGCTGGGGGAGGGGCCTGCCCTCGAGGGGGCGGTGGGCTCTGCTGGGCGGGTCTGCGGTTCCCGACACTGCTCCCCTTCCCTCCCCACCCCCTTCACCCCGGCCCTCCGTGCTGGGAAGGCCCGAGCCACGTGGATGTGTGCACACGCAGACCTGCTTCCTGGGGCGGCCTGCGCGTCCCCCAAAGCTAGCGGGGCCTGGATCCGTGGTACAGAAGCCAGTCCCGAATTCCGATTCCTCTACCACGGACGGTGAGAGACTGTGCGATGGGGATGAGCAGAGCACACAGCCGGAGCCCAGAGTGGAGACTCTCCGGGGCCGCAGGGAGCTCCATTTCTACGCGTTTAACCGTCTAATCCTCAAGGCAGCCCCCTCACGATGGACGTCCCTTCACGGATAAGGAGCCAAGGTCAGAGAGGTGACCTACCCCAAGCTAGGAAGCCAGGGGCTGGGGGGCTTTCCTATCTGATCTGTCCACCCCACACCCCGCCTTTCTCAGGAGCGCTGGAGGGGTGAGGCTGAGCTGGCAGTGGAGTCTCATCCCACCTCTAAAGGGGACGTCGGCTTCGCGGAGTCACGAGGGAGCTGCCCAACGCCTGAGGGAGTGTGAGGTGCGCGCATGGGGCGGCCGCGCAGCGCAGTGATTCCCGGAGGCTGGGTGTCCCTCTCCCAGCCTTCCGCAGGGCACTCTCTGTAAGGAGGATACAGGGGTCATTCCGGTCCTGAGGAGCACCTGAGTCAGGTCTCTGAGCCTCGGGATCTTCAAGGCCACACAGAAACAGTGTCAGAGCCACACAGCCCTGGAGACTGGGGACTGCAAGCCCCTGCGTTGACAAATGAGGAGCTGAGAGCCAAAGAGGGGAAGCCAGCCTCTTAGGGTCACACAGCTGCCCCCAGGGCCTGCTCACTCCTCCACCCTGGGCACTCCCAGAGCCCTCCCCCACACCGAGGACCTGAGCCACTTTATGGTCCAGAATGAGGCTCACATCTCCCTTGGAAGTGCTTCTTTTAAAAAAAAAAATTTTTTTTTATTGGAGTGTAGTTGATTTACAATGTTGTGTTAGTTTCAGGTGTACAGCAAAGTGAATCTGTTATACAGAAGCTCTTCTGTTTATCCCTTCTGTTATTTGAGGTCTTGAGTCTATTCTACCAAAACATCCCCTCCTGCCCTGATGGCCTTCCCTCACCAATGTTCCAAAGCCCTTTGGAATTCAGATCCCGCTCCTGGAGTAGAGTTCCCTAACCCTGTGTAGCTTCTCCATCAGGACTCCTACCACCCCAGTGTCCCCCTGCAGTCCAGCGACTCCCAGGCATGCGGGGAGAGCAGGAAGGCTCAGGACCCACCCCAGCCTCCATTAAGAGCTAACTAGAAACCGCCCAGGGGTGTCACGCTTCACTGTTTAAAAGGTGCTTTCACTTACATTATGAGAAGCTTGGGGTTCTAGCTTTACCTCTGCCACTGAAAAGCTGTGTGATGCTAGGCAAGTCCCTTAGCTTCTCTGGCCCTGGTTCCCAAACTGAAAAATAGGGATAATAGCATTCATCTGTCTGGGTCATGAGGGAGTTCACAAGAATCAAGATGGGTGAGAAGTGCTTTTGGAAAACATAATATGCCTGAAGAAATGTGGCTAATGAAAGCTCCGTTCCAAAAAGACTGCCTCCTGGGCAGTCTCCCCCTTGTGCCCTCACCCTGGGTGCGGGCGACTGCTGGTGGCTGATGACCCGCTGCCCCTTCCTGCCTGGCAGTGCCTGGCAGGGCGGGTGCTTTGTAGATAGATCTGTGCTGACCACTGACTGATGCGTGTGAGGATGAACGGTTTCTGTCTCCCTCCCAGTGAAACCCTGGAGCCCCCTCCCTGGTCCTTTCCCACTGCCAGTCAGGAGGGTCCGACTCGGTTGGTTGCCGTCCAGCACATTCTCTGCAGCCACCACCTGAAACGTTGGAGGCTCAGGAGGTGGTGCTGGTCAAACTGCCCCCAACTCTGAGTCTGACTTTCCCGTGGAATCCCAGGCTCGGAATGGAGAGGACTTGTCCAGGTGGCACAGCTAGAAAGCAGTGCAGCCAGCAGTGTGGTCACCCCAGTGCCCTGCCTGCCCTGGCAGGGTCAGGTGCTCTGATCTGGGATCTGTAATGCTCTTTGCATATTTCCTTTCACAGCACTTGGTACGTTGTTCGTTTGCCTCCTTCTTGAGGACTGAAAGCATCTCCCAGCCCTACCACTGGCCTCATTTTTGTGTCCCATGCCTAACCCAGGGTGAAGGCATCTCTGCAGCACACGTGGCTGTCCAGTAGTGCCCTCTTCTCTTCCCCAAACAACCCTGAGCACTGGCTCTCTTTGGCACCCCTGCTAAGAGCTCCGCCAGCTGCCTGGGGTGCCAGAGATGGACGTCTTCCACGTCCACATCTCCCTCGAGTTTGCTGAGTTGCCTCCTGTCCCCTCTAATGCTCCCATTGGCTGCTCTCCCTTCACCTCAAGCAGACTTCCCCAGGGCTGACCTGCTCATGCCTGTGTTTTACAAACGGGCCAAGCAATCACAGCATCTCAGCCCGGACCCCGCCATCACCTCCTGCTGCTGGGAGGACTCACCCACCATAATTATATTCACTTATCCCAGTTCTGTTGCCCTTGAAAACATTTGGCCTTTCATGAGCTAAACTGAGATAGTCTGCTGTCTCTCTGTGTTTAGCATACTTTGAAACTGTGAAGGTCACCTGCCTTGATGTGGAAACTTCTGGAAGGCCAGAATCAGGCTGATGGAGTTTTCTGTAATGTTGAGTATCTCCTGTGTGCTAAGCATTGTGCCAGGCTCTCTCTGAGTATTCCCTCATTGACACTCTCAGCCATCGTGGGAGGAAAGGACTGTAATCTCATGTTACTGGTGACGAAACACACTCAGAGGTCACACAACTGGAAGTGGTGGAAGTGAGTCTTGCCCAGCTCAGCACGTGGTGAAGCTCGTGCTCTTTCCATTAACGTGGTCCTCTCTCCATACGGCGAGTGGGTCATCCAAACAGGACACGGGATCACCAAAGACTAAAGGAATGGTGACTGTCCCTGTGGGATCGTTCCCATGAGCATACTGTCTCCCAGCTTAAAAAACCACCGTTCCTTCACTTCACATCTCCCTCCAGCTCATCCTGCCCCCCACGGAGAGCCAAACTCCTGAGAAGAGCTGTCTATACCCACCAGCACCACTCATTCTCCTCCCCTTCTCACTTGAACTCACTTGTCTTTCATCGACCGGAACATCTTTTGCCAAAGTTCTCCCTGATCCCCATGTCACCAAATCCAAAAGGTTCTCAGTTCTTATCTTGCTCAACCTCTCAGCAGCATTAGACACCGCTGCTCACCCCCTCCTTCCTGAAACACTCTCATCGGCTTCCAGGACGAGGCCTCTTGGTTCCCCTGCTCACGGCTGGTCCTCGTGTCCTCTGTTGGACCCCACTGCCTCCAGAGCCCCAGTTGCCTGCAGCCCGGCCCAGTCTTCTGACTCTTCCTCTGTCTACACTGACCTTAGTCTCCTGGCTCTGAACGCCCCCCAAATGCTGGTGGGGACCCCCAAAGTTCTGGCTCCTACCTCCACCTCTCCCTGAACTCAGAAACCTTTTGTCTCACAGGCTCCTCGAACTTGAGCATAACACATGCAAAACCAGACTCCTGCTTTCCACGCCCCATAACCATCTCACCTGCAGTCTGCCCCGTCATGGGAAAGGGCGGCTCCACTTCCCCAACTGCTTAGGCTGAATCCTTTTTTTTTTTTTTTTAATTTTTATTTTTGGCCGTGCTCCTTGGCATGTAGGATCTTAGTTCCCCAAGAAGGGATCGAACCTGTGCCGCCTGCAGTGGAAGCACAGAGTCCCAACCACTGGACCGACGGGGAATTTCCCAGGCTGAATCCTTGTTGCTCCTCCTCATACCATCCAACTGATCAGCAACTCCTGTCAGCTCTGCTTTAACGAGATCCAGAACCTGACCTTTTCACTGCCTTCGCTGGCAACACCTGATCCACAACCTCTATCTCCACCCAGGGTCTTTGCAGCAGCCTCCATTCTGCTCTCCTTGTCTCCGTTCTTGCCCTTGTAGCCCATTCTCCACATACATTCTTCACTGAGGCCTTTCAAATGTAAGTCAGATGCTCTCACCCCCCTGCTCAAAACCCTCCAAGGGCTCCTGTCCCACTGGGTCAAAGTCCAGGGGCTCTCAGTGGCCGACCAGGCCCCAGGGACCCTGACCTCACTGGCTGCTCTGTGTCAGCACATCGGCCTCCTTGCTGTTGCCTTCTCCTCAGGGCCTGATCTGCCTTCTTTTCTACCTCAAAGGATTACACACACACATACACATTTATGTTTTTGTTACCTGTCTCCCTTACTAAAATAGAAGCTCTATGAGGGCTGGGACTTGTTTGGTTTGACACCATATTCCCAGCACCAGCACTTAGGTGGTGCTCAATAAATAAATGCTGGTCGATTGAATAAATGGGCTCTCAGGGTGCAGGTTCCCAACTCACGACCCCACTGCATCTCAAGCCCAGGAGGGAGATGGGCTTGTGGCCCGAGGAGCTGAATCTCCAGGTCTGCTCTTACTCTGTCTCCTAGAGGTGTGTGTTGTCCTGCACATGGAGGCCCTGAGGTATGAGGACCCTGAGGCCAGACGTCAGAGCAGGATGCATGTGGCCAACACGGGGGCAACATGCCAGAGCACTGCTGACCGCTGCTAGCTTCCAGAGAAGGATTAGTAATAATCCCTGCCATCCACCCAGAGCGTTCCGGTTTACAAAATGCTGTCACATTGGCGTTGCATGTGGGCCCCACAACTGCCCAGAGGTGGGCAGACCAGCGATTATGGTCCCCGTTATACATATGACAACCCTGAGGTCCCTGAGGTTAAGGGTCTGGCCTGAGACTGCACAGGAAGTGGCCGAGCCGGGTACAGAGCTAGGCCTCTTCACGCCATGCCTGCCACTGCATCCTGCCCAGAGCAATTTTTATCAAGTGAGACCTCTGGGACCGATGGGTATATTTCCACTCTGAACCAACCACCGAGTAAAAAACCACGAATCATTTATTCTTTGGTGGTCTACACAGGCACTTAAATACTGTATTGCTGTCATGTGGCTGCCTGTGCAGGCCCCCGGAGTGGCTCTGGGCCTGTGTCCTGAGCCCTTGGTCAGGCCCGGGGGAGAGGGCCGTCCTGCTATGTCCACTCCAAGAGCGGTAGCACCATGTGGACGGCTATGAGCAGAGTCCCCTCAGCTGGGGGGCAGACCTAAGTTCCCCACCGCCCCTCACCCGAGGCTGGCCAGTCCAGGGCGCGGGACAGAGTTCCCCACGTGGGTCTGGTCACCGTCCACATGTGAGCTGTCAGAGCTCATCCTTGTGACCTGACTCACTGCTGGAGACAGACCCCTGTGCAGGTGTGGGGGGCCCCTCCTGGGCTTCTTGGGGCTGCTCATGGGGGAGGTCCGTCTCTTCTGGGCTAAAGAGCATCTTCACCAGGTCATCCGCCTGCACCCTGTCCTGCAAGGACAAACCCCTGACTGTTCAGAGAGGCCTCTGGACCAGGCACTCACCATCTCTCAGGTGCTACTCCCTGGAGAACAAGAAGGCTCTTCTCCAGTGGCCTCCGAGCTCATCCTAATCCCAGCAGGTCCTACTCTTTGGGCAGAGGCAGCAGAAGTGGTACCCAGCGAGGAACCAAGACTCAGGATCACTTCCCATATTGTCCCCACTGCCCCCCACCTGGAGCCCCATGCCCAAGGAAGGAAGAAGGGCGGGGGACCACGGTGACACAGTGCCGAAGCGAGGAGTCTCTCTGGACTCCCAAGCCCAGTGCTTCTTTCATGTCTAAGCATCGGCAATGGGACTGGGGAAGGTGGAAGCAGAACAAGGGCCCTGCCAGGGACAGGTCACGGCAGCCCAACTGCTCTCACCCGCTCGCTGTGTCGGGCGTCCAAAGTGAACCACAGGGCGATGGCACAGCGCTGCCCTCTGGTGACAGCCTTCACTCCATGTGGGTTTTCCGTGCCCGAAGAGAATCCCACGGCCCTTCCGCACTGGGGCTGCACCTCTGCCTAAAGGGGATGACGAGGGGGGTACACAGGACAGAGACCATAACCTGCCTTCAGAAGATACATGGGGTCATTCAGGTCCAGGAGGGGATGGCTCCTCTGCCTGGCTTCCCAAAGACCAGAGGTAAAGAGAACAGGTGACTAGTCAGAAGCCCCCTGGTTTGGGGAGGGGAGTGCTGGCCACCAGGAAGACCAGCTGGCCATTCTGCCCCCTGCACCTTGAGGTTTTGTCTCCCCTCCCAGGGATGGGGACAAGGGCACACTCACCGTCACGGTCTTGGCATCTAGTTCAGTGAAATAAAAGTTTCCTCCGTCGAAGTCTGCGTTCAGGTAAAGAATGGCACTGGGAAAGGCAGAGAGCACCTCGACACCTACTTCCTCTTCCCGCCCCTCAGACACCCACGGCGCCAGTGCCTTTATCTCCAAGTGCTCCCAACCAGCAGCAGGAGGGGGGGCCTTCTCTGAAGCCTCACGAACACGACTCCTGACCTTCCCACCTCCCTACCCTCGCCCCTGAGAATCCACCACGCCCTTCCCTGGGGTGCTTCTGTACCAAGTCTACCTTCCCCTGTCCTACTCTCACACTGCACTGTCATGATTCCCGTATTATCTGACTCCCAATCCAGAGGGTCCTGGACGCTGGGAGGAGCTGGTCCCAAACATGCATGTGTTGGGGGAGGGGGCAGGGCACAGGGCCCTGGGGGCCTCAGAGCAGAGCTGGCACCTGTAGTCCCGGAAGGTGTAGGCGGGGGGCTCCTTGATGCACACGAGGGCCTCGGCGTTCAGGATGCAGTTGTCCACGTGGACGGGATGGCTACCGTCCTTCCTCTCGGCCTGTGCCTCTGCGGCCACGGAGATACACGTTAGCACTGGGTCACCTCAGGGGACACTGCAGCTCTCCTGCTGGCATGCGAGGGCAGGGGGGTCACTGCCGACCAGCTTCCCTTCCTCTGGTTGGATCCACGCTCTCCAAGTCTTTAGACACATAGCAGCAAGCCTAACCTTAAACCCTTAACCTCGGTGAGTAAAAACAAGGCCTCACCCAGCCCTTCACTGCCTGCCGACTCTTCCTGGCTTCCTGGCTTCCCGCTGCCCAGGCCCCAGGGCCCCCACTTGGAGGACGGGACACACACAGTTGCGAGTCTGGCACATTCCTTGAGTGTGCCCAGATTCTGATAGAATTCCAAACTTTCTGAGGGAGAGTAAAGTCCTCTAATCTCTGCTGCCTATCAGTGTCATATCGGCACCAGGGGCCGCTGAAGGCTCTGGCATGACAGACCCGGCTGTGGGTCACGCGTGGTTCCTGGACACTGGCCGTGCCTCACCCCTCCTAGGGAATGCAAAAGGGAACGTGACAGAGGGAGAGAGAACGATGAACAACCTCCAGCCTGCCCTAACTTGTAAAATAAGTAGTTCTCTCCGAAATTTGATATTTAACAATTAGTGACAGAGAACTTGCAAGGCAGATCATGATTCACCTAAGGACACCTGTATGCCCAATACCAGCGTTGAGAACCACTGACTTACAGAATGCAAAATACTCTTGAATGCAGAGCTCCGTAATTTGGCTTCTGAGGACCTCACCAGTCTTACGTGGCTGCCCCCCATCCCCCCTTGACCTTACGCTCCAGAAACGGCCACTTTCGTAGCACCCCCAGCTGCCGGCTGCTCGATGCCTCCACTCCTGCTTGTGCCGCTCCCTCCGGCTCCAACGTCCTCCCGCTGCCCCGTCTACTCCACAACTCCTATTCATCCTGCACAGCTCTCATCACCTCCTCTGGGAAGCCCTCCCGACTCCCCGGGGAGACTGACTCGAACTTTCTCTGCTGCACTCATCGCACTGGTTTACGCTGGTTCCCCAGCAGGATGAAAGGGACCATATCCTGCTCTCCTCCGTGTCCTCCGCATCCAGCTGGTGCCTGGGTGGGCGGTGTGTGCTGCACGGGGGTTGAGGGAGGCCCACCTTCGATGGCGGTGCGGCACACCAGGTGGGAGTAGGAGAAGTACAGGGGGCTGTCCAGGCGGAAGTAGGACGCCATGACACGCCGCACCTTGTCCGTCACGTTGTAGTACAGGTGAGCGCTCTGCAGAGGAACCTTCCCTTCCTGTCCCAGCTGCCGAGGAGACCAGTGGTCAGCTACGCTGCATGCTCCTCTGCGGGCCAACAGAGACCACAGGGGCGCCAGGCCCCGCTCCTCGTGCCCGCCAAGGACCAGTCCCTCTGCTTCCCGCACACGACTCTCTGCCATCGCCCCCTCCCCTCGTCTTCACACTTCTCTTTATGAGTAGCCTGCTCAGAAGTACAGCAGTTCTCCAGAAAGCGCTCTCAAGCTTGGGGTATCAGTCTTGCTTGCTTGCCTCATTGGTATTACACTAATAGCCATGGTTCAAAAGTCAAGCTCACCCAGCATGGTTTATCCTGCCTCCGTGGCAGCTGGAACGCTGACAGGCAGACACTTTTACCTTTCCTACCACCATCTCCAACTCCTCCCCAGAGCCTGCGCACCCCCTTCCCCCTTCTCCACACTCTAGAACAGAGTACTGACCCTACCTTGAGGGCCTTGAAGACAGTGACGCCATAGAACTTTTCGCTGGGAGTGTGTGGGGAGGTCTGACCCCGGTAGCCATCTCCTAAAGTTGCTGCTGCCTACGAGGCCCCAAAAACAGGTGGAGTTAGCCAGGCAGCCGCGGGCCCAAGAAGAGGTGGTTGACTGCCCGCAGCAAGGGGCAGGCAATCGTTCAGCACCTAAGAGGCACCTAGTTGGGGGAGGCTGGGCCCTTAGGGAGATGGCATGGTCACCGGGTTCCCTCACATTGGTCAGTCTCTGCAGCTCCCGGCACTCATCGTCAGAGATTACACCATCCATCACCACCCGCTGGGAACCGTTCAAGACTTTGGAGGTCATGGTGAGTCTGATACCGTCATAAAGCAGGGGGCCACCTGCAAAGCAATAACAGCGGCTAAATCCAGCAGCAGTTCTGTCCAGACACTCTCCATCAGATCTTGCCTTGCTGTAAGGAAGAGAAATTCCAGGTGTTTCCTGTTTACCAGAGAAACCTCCCGTTTGGTCGCTTCCAAAGGTAGCGTGGTCCAGAGGATGGAACTTAGAGCTGAAGGGCAGGAGATCCAAGTCCTGGTCCACAGCTGTTGGCTCCTGGTCTTTCATGCATTGTTGAGGAAACATCATAAAGACATTCCTAAAACATGAGTTCAGGACCAGAAAGAACTGGGTTTGACTCCTGGATCCTCCACGTACTAGCTGTGTGACCTTGGCAAGTTACTTAACCTCCCTGAGCCTTATCTCATCTGTAAAGCAGCATCTACCTCGTAAGTTTGATGTAAAGAACAATAAGACAACTTAAAAGTTTAGCACGATACTTGGCACGTAGTAAATGCTTAAAAGTTTAGCTACCATCATATCATCATCTATTTAAAATGAGGATCTTACAATCCGCCCAACCCACTTCCCAGGCAACTATGAGAATCAAGAGAAATAACAGGGTGAAAGCTCTCTGAAAACAAAGGAATGCTGGACAAATTCTTTAACATGCTAATCTCATTAAATTAAGCACTTGTTAATTGAAGCAACTGTAGAGTAAAGGCCAGCCTTTCTCTCTTCTATTTCTCCTGGTGTCTCTCTGTGCTGGGGACATACCAGAGACCCAATTAGACTCCATCTATTATTTACTGAGGCCTCGGTGTGTGCCAAGCACTGTGCTAGAAAAGGCAAGGGATTAACACCTGAAGACAGCACCTGTTCCAACAATTACACAAATGACCGACACAAGGCAGACCTTGTGAAAGTACAAAGTGCCCTGGAAGTTCAACAGAAATGGGGGTGGGGGTCCCAACTGGCCTGGAGTTTAAGAAAGGCTCTGTAGGGTGGATCTGAGACGCCTCACGGGGAGAGATGATGGGAAGTGTATAGGAGGAGGCATAGGCCTGAACAAAGACTTGTGAGCAGAGAGAGGCCCAAGGACGAAGAGAAGGTATAAATGGGGAATGGTAGAACATACGGTTAAAGGGGCAGGCAGGGAGGACGGCATCAGAGTCCCTGTGTTTGGAAGACTGGTCGAGCCCCCAGGTGGGAAGGGGCAAGGACAGATTGGAGGAGAAAAGATGAGTGCAGAGAGGAGGGGCTCGGGGCCTGATGCACGCCTGAGGCCATGGGACAGGAAAAGGGCTGGGGAGAGAGAAAGAGAGCAGAGTCCTAATTGGCAGGACACCCCCCCCCCCAGAGGATTGGAGGGGATAGGCAAGGGGAGACCAAAGGAGACCTGAAGATTTTGAGGCTTGGTAACAGGACAAATGATGGCAGCTGGGAGAAAACAGTTTTGGGGTAAGGAGAGAGGACAAGTTTTCTCCTATAAATACTTACTGAAGCGAACTAAACTAGTGTCACTGTGACTCAGGACTCTTACTTCTTAACCAAAGGCCAATTCTCAGTGCCCTTTGCAGGTGGAAGCCCCGTGGGTGAGGGAAGAAGGGCCACGGCGGGGGTGAGCCCTGACCCGTGCCAGCTCGGATCCTGAGGCTGCTCTCTAAGGGGAGCTGCCCAGCTAACATGGGGACCACCAGCCTTGCTGCCTCCATGACAGCCGAGGTGGCCCCACGCTCGTCCTCTCACCTTCCCAGGTCAGCCTGTTCACGTCCAGCGAGTCCTTGGTCTTCTCTTCCACGAGGGTCTCAATCTCCTTCATAAGGTTTCCAATCTCCTGGGAGATGCGGGCGGCTGTTTCCCGTTCTGACCTGTGAGCACAGCCAGTCTGAGGGCTGTATTCCAGGGCCAGCCCAGGCTCCCACCCCAGCTTCCCAGACTGGACCTGCCCACCCCTTGCCAGGAGTTCACATCTGCCTCTGCCTGGGCTCAGGAAGCCTCAAGTGCTTCATCACACCGATCCAATCATGCAGTTTCTTCAAGGCCCTCACTTCTGTTTCTCTTGCAGTCTCTTGGGAATCACCTCTTCTGGAGTCCATGAATCCTAGAAGCAGAGCAGGAAAAAATGAACAGTGTCGGGTGACCTGCTGAATCTTCCAGGTCTCGATGCACATACTAGGGCCTACAGGGAATCCACCTTCTCACCGGCCTCCTTTCAGGAGATAAAGTGCGAGGTCTCTGGAACTGAGTCACCTGTACCTGGCTGCCCAGAATTCCCCGTCTCTCGTCCACGCAGATCTCCTGTTTGGCTCAACCCCCTAACGGTCCTCTCCCCAGAGGCACACGGTGTACAGCTCAGCCCATCCCTTGCATCCCCGCCCCACTCTGGCTCCCTGCACCCTGGCTCACCGGGTCAACAAAGGGAATTCCAAAAACGTCATAAGCGAAGAAGAGCAGCTCTTTCTCCAGCAGGCTTCGCTGGTGGTACTCCTGGGCACTCTGAAAAAACGCAGTGGGAGGGACGCCCTGGCACTCAGCCCTGCCGCTGACTCTAGCCCGCACTCCCCGCCCCTGCGTGCCACACTGCTGCCCCCCGTGCGACCCAAGGCTTCCTCTCCCACTATCACTAGTGTGTCCGTCCCCCCGTTTGGGACAAAAGTCTCACGTCTGTGCTCAAGGGTTTCTCTTGCCTGACACAAGCAGCCCCTCTGAGGGTGGCACGGCCAGGCTTCCCTTATAGGGAAACAGCCCCCCTTCCTTCCCCTGCCGTTAATCTCTGAGACAGAAAACCTGAAGACCCCCAGGAAATACTCTTTAAGGAAGGAAAATTATTCCTTCTTGACTTCTGCAGGAGTTCAACATGCAGGGGAAGAAAAACCTAGGTGCTAGGTGACTCCTGCGTTATTCATTTAATCTTTACAGCCACCTTGGAGGTTGATAAGATTATCCTCATTTTACAGACGAAGACACTGAGGTACAGAGGGGATATGCAACTTGTTTGAGGTGACACTATAGGAGATGGTAGAGCAGGGACCTACATCCAAGCCTGAGTCTCTCCAATCCTAAAGCCCACGTGCTTTTTCCTATGCCACCTGCCTCCCCTCAGACTTGGAGTGGACGGTATCCCTCCCGGGAGTTGGGCCAGTGCAGGAGCAGCTGGGTCCAGCATCCGGCCATTCCCACACGTGCTCAGTGGCAGGGATTACCCAGGGCAGGGAAACTAAGTACCTTCTGGGGTCACATCTTTCCCTAGGTGCCCTGCTAGTCTCCCAGCAGCAGAAGAAGGAAGGAAAAGAAAAAGAAGACATCATCAGTTGAAAGAAAAGATGAGGGCAATAAGGAAAACTTTAAGGGCGTCAGTGAGGCCTATATCACCTCTTATATTTACCCAAGAGGAAGATGGAAATTTTCTCCTAAGGAGTTTAAATAACTGGCCTCCCTCACCTAGTACTGGACACCAAGCTAGGTATGTGTCATCTCCTTTAACCCTCTCCAACTGCTCTATGAGCCTGCCAGGGAGCAAGTCCCACTTCTACCACTTACTCATTCAACACTGATTTACTGAGTATCAGCTATGTGTCAGAACTGTGCCGGCACTGGAATGAAGCAGGGAAACAGAGATTCTGGTCACCATGGGCAGCCATAGGCTACTGTGCAAGTTAACTCATTTCCTGGAGCCTAAATGTCCTCATCTAGAAAATGGCAAGAACAGTGCCCACCTCACAGGGTGCCTGTGATGATTTAAATGCGATGATGGGTATAAACCACCTAGCTCAGTGCTTGGCCTGGGACAGGGCTCAACAGATGTTAGTTACCTTCTTTCCAGAAGGGCAGTTCTAGTTAGAAACGGTAGACTCACCACTTATTTTCCCTTTCTGCCCCAGACTCACTAATATGACTATAAAGGGTCAGAGGGAGGGGTCTTAACCAAGCAAAGAGACTAGGAGAGGCGCCATCTCAAATCCAGACGGTCACCATCTAGCGGCCCAAGAAGACAGCGACAAGGTAACCAGTCTCCATATGGGAGGGGGTGGCAAGAGGAGGGTTATTAGAGACTCTCAGGATTGAGGATCCAAGAAGGAAGAGCCTTGGTTTTTAACTTCAGGGTAGGTTGATGACCCCACCTCACTGGGTTGTTATGAGAATCAAATGAAAGAAAAGCTATGAAAAATTTTTGAAAACTATAAAATGCCATGCACATTTGAAGGGGGCTTATTTTCCACAGTAAGCGCCACACAACCAGAATGGGAGGTCTGTTACTGCCGCATCATCTACCTGCTTCTCCCAGTGAACAGAGGAAAAATGAGCCACCCTGGGCTGGAGTGCGGGCAGGGCAGGAGGCTGTGAGGGCGGAATCCTGCCACCCATGTGCCCCGCGGCCAGCACCGTGCACGTGTCTCCCAGGCTGGGAATGTGGTGCCTGATTAGACACAGAGAGGAGGGAGGCATGAACCCCCTGCCTCACCGCCAGTCCCACCTCTCCCCTCCACCTGGTCAGCTCCCCTCCTCCAGCCCCCTCACTCAGGCCTCGGCGGCTCTCTCTGCACCGTGACGGCCTCCGGCACTTCCCATTCTGAGCCCTGTCCCATCACATCTCGTCAGGCTGCTTCAAACCCTTTGAGGGCTCACCACTGCCTGCCTCACACAGTAGGGTCCAAGGTCCTGGAGAGGCACTCAAGACCCCTCAAAATTCTGACCCTCCCGGGCCTCATTGCCTGCAACTCCCCAGCACCATCTTCCATTCACGTGGGACTGTTGTCCAGGTGGTTTGCATATGCTGTTCTCCATCTAAAAGGCCCTTCTCTGACTCGTTCACCTACTGAAGGCTTTTAAAACCAATTGTCAACACCACTGCCTCTTGTGAAGCCTTCCCGGACCCGCCTGTTGCTTACTTTTCCTCCGTGCTCCCACTGTAGCTCGCTGACCCCTCTACTATGATATTCACCACAGCATTTTACAAATCTTGGATTGTACACCTTTCCAAGGCAGTTTTTGATGGCATTCAAAAAGACATGAAAGTAGTACAAATGTAGCTAAAAGAAACCCCCGGAGTATCGATAGACATAAATAGAAATGTTCAGTCCTCCCCCACCCAGCCCCTGACCCACAGGCCCAGGCCTGGAGGGGCGGGGGGGTTAATCCCGATGGACAGTTTCTTACCAATCTGTGCAGAAAGTTAAAAAACTTAAAAATATATATGTATTACCAAAAAATGTAAATAGAATACCACTACAGTTCTATGTCTTCTTTTTCTTTACCTAAAATTACATCATGGAGACAATTTCATATTGGGGCGTAGGAATCTACTCAAGCAACATAATGGTTATCTTGTACGTCATTGAATGAACGTGCCAATTTTATTTAACCAGTTCCCCAAATTGATAGCATTGAGCTTGTTTCCAGTTTTTTGCTTTTAGCGGTGGACTTCTGATGCACATCTGTGCACATTTACCTTTGCACGCTTGTGTAGTACAGCCAAGGGTGAATCCCCGGCAGTCAGATCGCTGGGTAAATGAACAGTACAGTTTGCAGCCCTACCAACAGCCCAGGGGTGTGCCTGCTTTCTCACCCTCTACATGTGTCCAATAGACTTGTTGCATACACAACTGAGGGGCCTCTAGAGTAACTGTAGCTATCTATCTTTTTTTTTTTCTTTGACAAAAGGAAAAACTGATCCAAAGTTACAGCTATTTTTACAGACTGTAAGATTGGGTTTTGGAGAGGCCAGCAGGACAAAAGTGATTGAGGGCCACAGTGACAAGCCACCCCCTCTCAGGAGGTGGCTGAAGTTAGAGGTAAGAAAACCCGCCACCTGCTACTTGTGTACCATCAGCAAGACCCCTGTGATGCTACCTGCCCACACAACACTTTGTACAGCATCTGTTGGCTCACTATCTCATTTGACCCTCACGCTCGTCCTGTGTTGAAGACAGAGCAAGAACCATAATCCTATTTTACAGAAGGAGAAAATGAGACAGAAGGGCAGTGCAGCATGACTAAGATTCCACATGATGTGTCAAAAATCACATGGCTAGTAAGTGGAGGAGCCAGGACTTGAGTCCAGATTAGTGACTTCAAATCCACCTCATTGTTCTGGGCTCAAGAAGGAGAGGATCTAGGGCCTGTGCAAGGCATATGTACAAATATCGAGGTTCGCAGTATTGAACTTCATTAAGTTAAAAACAGAGAACTTTTCATGTTTTTAATACAAAAATGATACCCATTCACTGCAGGGAATTTAGAAAATATAAAGGAGCAAAACACAAAAATCACCCATAATTCCAGAAATAGCCATTGTTAAATAAATGAACAAGCACAAAGTGCAGTCCCCCCGGCAGTGCAGGCGTGGGCCTGCTTTCACTTCAGTGCCTTTCGTTTTAGTCTTTCTACTACATAGATTTTTTTCCTTGTTTTGGAGTGAGATGGGTATAATGCTGAAACAGGGAGAGATAGAACAATGGCAGAAAGGAGCGGGGGCGGGGAAGAAAACGGAGGCAGAAAAGAGGTGAGTCAAAAACAATGTAGCAGGAAGGAGAAAATGATAAATCTTGGCCAAGTCAAGTCTCAAAGTGGAGGTGCTGAAAAAGGGAAAGAACATGGCTGCTTCGCAGTTCTGCTTTTCCCTGCCGACTCGGAGAACAGACTTCTGGGCCCAGATTGTGCTAATTAAGGTTCTGGCTTATTCTTCGCTTTCTGTGCACTCACACCCACCCAGGCAACCTGCCCCCCCTCCCCTCACTGCCCGAGCAGCCCCGGATCCTTCTCCTCTACCCCACTCTCTGCTTTCTGGCCTGGGTTCAGCCGGCAGCCGCCCAAAGTAATGCAAGTCTCTTACCTCACGGGGGCCGATGGATCTGGCTTGTTCTTCTCCAAGCATGGCTGTGTAGTAGGCCAGATTCTGGCTCATCACCTCATCATTGGGGAAGAAGAGGAGAAAGGTCTTGGCACATTCAATGGCCTGTGTGTAATTCCCAACTGCAAAGGGGAAAAAATGGCTGAGAAGAAAGCATCGAATCCTGGGTACCGTGAACCGCCTAGTGTTCAGTCACAGCACAGCTCAAGGCAATGATGACATGGCAAGGTGGCACCAGCTACATAACACGACTGCCTGATTTGGCGGGAGAAATTACAGAATAAATTATAGAATATACGATTGATTTTTAAGGTGCTCCGTGTCTGCAAGTCATTCAAACATTGGCCCTAATATTCCCAATCATTAGACCAATTTCAGGAATATTCCCCTGTCTTCCTACCTTTTTTTCCCTATGGATTTTCAGAAGAGAAGGGAAGATTACAATAGCAGATTTTCTCTTTGGCAGAGTTCTTGTTGATATGTGTTGGTCTCCTCAACCATAAAAGTGTATATTCTTGAATATGCTGTAATGCTTAGCACACAGTGGGGACTCAGTAAAGACCCGCTGACTTGTTGCTTTTCTGGATATTGACAGCCCCCGCACCCCACCCCAGAGCATCAGTGCTACATGAGGGAGAAGGGTGGGGAAATGCCCTGTGAGCTGGTTTAAATGGAAGCACACCCTTGCCTTTACTATAACTTAACTCAGGTGCAAAATGAGATTGTAAATGTTATAGAGGGGACCAGAGGGTGAGGTCCTAGAGTCTCCCTCCCCCAGTTTTTCAGGCTGCTGGTACTGCTTCTTGGAAGGTGGCTTGTAACAAGGTATTCAGGGATCACCTGGCATGGTGCCTGCCAGAGCCGAAGAGAGAAACCAAACAGCCTGAAGAAGCACAGTGGCCATAATCCCTGCCTTCTTTGCTTTTGGCTTAGTGAAAAGCAGCTGAGAAAGAGAAGGGAGGCCTTACTGTTATAGTAGGCAAACTGCAGATAATTATAATGCGATGGGAGGAAGTCTTCAAAGGGCTTCTCTCGACTTGGGTGGGAAGCAAGCTCCGTGACACAGTTCTGCTTACAGCTGAGGACCTGGACGTAATGGTCTGAAAGGAATCGAGGAGGGGGAAGAACCATAAGGTCAATTTCCAGGATTCAAATGCTGCTTAAGATGAACAAATTCAAGTGGAAGCAATTTTCAGTCAGATTCCCAGATTTAAGAGATTCAGGAATGAGGCTGAAGATGCTATGTCTACAGAATCACGTTGTTGCCCTCAGAACCCAGAGGCCTGGCTGAGGGCTGGGTTTGGGGCCCGCACCTGTGATGGCCTGGAAGAGGTCAGCGTTGTACTCCAGGTAGTTGTAGCCGTCGTAGTCATAGGGCCCTTCACAGAGGGCACGGCACTCCTCGTCTGCCACGAAGTACTCCCGCAGCGCGGTCTCCAGGTGGGGCACGGCTTCCTGCAGCTGCTCCTCAGAGTAGAGGCGCACTCCCAGCCGAAACTCGTGCTACTGGGAGGAAGGGGTACTCAGATGCAGGGCAGACTGTGGAGAGCCCTCCCTCCTTGCCCACGGCCACCTCCACGGGCATCCCCATAGCCCTCTCAGGTTACGGATGGAAAGGGTGGCTGCTACACAAAGAAAGCTGCTGGAAACGGTCTTTACTTAGTCTTTACATCTGACTTTCTTTTGAAATTTGAAAACATTTAACTCAATCTACTTGAAAGATATATGGGAATTCACTGTCATTTTCTTGCACTTTTTTTGTAGGGCTGAAAGTTTTCAAAATAAAAATTTAATAAAAAAAATTAACTCTTAGCTATCAGAATGTGGTTTGAGGTGATGAAAGCAATCTTTCTAGCAGTAAGGACTGATTTGGGCTGCTGCAGCTGATTACAGACTTTGCTTCTGCTCTCTGTGGGACATGGCTCCCTTCTTGCGGACAATAACCATTTTCATTTGTCACAGAATCACTAAAAAAGAAAAAAAAAAGAAAAAAACCCAAACTGTGTAGAGTTGTATAATGTACTAGATGTACACAGTTTACTTTTTTTTTTTTTTTTTTTTTGGCGGTACACGGGCCTCTCACTGTTGTGGCCTCTCCCGTTGTGGAGCACAGGCTCCGGATGCGCAGGCTCAGCAGCCATGGCTCACGGGCCTAGCCGCTCCGCGGCATGTGGGATCTTCCCAGACTGGGGCACGAACCCGTGTCCCCTGCATCGGCAGGCGGATTCTCAACCACTGCGCCACCAGGGAAGCCCCACAGTTTACTTTTAAAAGTCATTTTGATGTTGTTTCTAATATGCCTATTTCTAAACTACAACATATGCCCTTTATGAAAATGCTATATCGGGACTTCCCTGGTGGTCCAGTGGCTAAGGCTCTGTGCTCCCAATGCAGGGGGCCCAGGTTCAATTCCTGGTCAGGGAACTAGATCCCACCTGTGGCAACTAAAGATCCCGTGTGCTGCAACGAAGATTCCCCGCAGGCCATAACTAAGACCCGGCACAGCCAAATAAATAAATATTTTTTAAAAATGCTATGTCATCATAGACAATACCTCTTATGGGACACAGACTTTTCCTGCTAAATAAATAGAATAAGAACATTGAGGAATACTGTACCACTCACTGTAGTGAAAAGCAAAAACCTACGTGACCAAAAAAATTTGACAAGTAAATGAATACGATGTGTGCATAAGACGGATTGTCTTGCAGCCACTAAAAATTGTGTTTTCAAAGAAAATTTGAAGACATGAGAAAAGACGCATCAGCATCATATGTTAGTTCAAAAGGGATGATGAAAAATACATACACAATATGATGCCAAATTAGGTTTAAAAATTAGAAATACTGAAGACTTAAAAAATAGGCCAAAATATCAACTACTGGTTTTCTGAAGGTGGCACTATTATAGATGATTACTTTCTGTTTTTTACGTATTTGCATTTTTCTAATGTTGTACAATGAACATACATTACTTCTGTAATCAGAAAGCAACCCTAGTGAATGTCACTACAATAAAAAGAAAGAGCGATAGCATTTTTTGTTTGTTTTTTGTTTTCACCATATGGGGTTTGGCCTCAAGATCCTTGAAGTCGGCTTCCTTCACCCCAGACATGGTTTGGTAATAGTCCAGGTTCTGGCGCATCTCCATGTGCTCAGGATTGCCCACGAAGAATGTATGAGCTGCTGCTACGGCTTTCTCCAACTTGTTTATCTAAGGGTGAAGAACAAGAACATGGTTGTCACATCCAAACCTTGATGGTTTGTGTCCAAATGTGCAGTTCACAGTAAACAGGAAATCCCCGCCTTCCTGAGCCTTCCACTCAGTGTGCCTCAGCCCCTGCCAAGCCCAGAAAACACACCTATTGCAGGAACTACATACCAGAGATTAGAAGCACGGGGCCCTGGGCAGGTTTTCAGCTATTTCCCAAATCAGCATTAGGGATTCCTCAAATTACAGGAGGCAATGCTTCAGAAGTGTAAACATTCTATTCTAAAACAAAGGTGGTATTGTAGGGGGAATGCTATGGAAGACTGACTGCCTAAATAATATACTCTCGAGATTCGGATGTGGCAACTAAGCTGAAGAAAGTCTAAGGAGTCAAGGATTAAGGGGTAGGGGAGAAACAGCAGTTAACAATTAGCCCATGCCGAAGAAGTTGCCTAGGGGGAAAATAATAAATAAATAAATAAATAAATAAATAAATAAATAAATAAATAATGTGTGTGTGTATATATATATATATATATATATATATTTTTTTTTTTTTTTCCTCCCTGCGTACGTGTTTTTGACACATTCAGGGAAAGGGTGGGTGGCTGAAAAGCCTTAAGATCCTATACAAAATCCAGACATGGCATCTTCTGACTTTTCAAAGCCCAGGGCTCATGAGGTTAAAACAAGTGGCTATACAGAAATCTGAGGGGGGAAAATGTGCTACAGGTCACAATCATGCCCATAGCAATGGACTCCAGCATATCAAAATTATACAGCTTCATGTGCAGAATCCAAAATAAATCACTAGGTGGGTCCACGCGGGTCTCCAAGCCGCCTGCCTGGCAGCGGAGGGGTCACGGCGTGAGGCAGCCGCCACAATCGCCGTGAGGTCGGAGTGCTGGGCTGCAATGTGGCCTACTGCCGGCAGGAAGTGAAGGATCGAATCATATTTGTGACCAAAGAAGACCATGAAACTCCAAGCAACGCGGAGCTGGTGGCCGACAACCCCAATGACCCGTAAGAGGAGCATTGACGGATCCTGCCCAACGGAGACCTCAGCTGGAACTGCCCGTGCCTTGGGGGCACGGCCAGCGGCCCGTGTGGGGAACAGTTCAAGGCGGCCTTTTCCTGCTTCCACTGCAGCACAGAGGATGTCAAGGGGTCGGACTGTGTAAACCAGTTCCAGGCCATGCAGGAGTGCATGCAGAAGTACCCGTACCTCTATCCCCAGGAGGAGGATGAGGAGGAGAAGCCAGCAGATCGATTAGAGGAATCGGCTGCTTCTGAGGTCGCTGCGACCAAAGAACAGAAGGGGTCCAGCTAAGAAGGCCTGGGGCGCTGGGCTCCAGCCTCCTTCAGAGCGTATGAACCTCTCCAAGGAAGTGTCTCTCCCTCTGTTGTTCTGTGCGTGTAATGTACAAAATAACGTATTGTGCTGATCAGGGGTCTTGGCCCCTTGACATATACACTGAAAAATGGGTTGTATGTATGTGTATCTCACATGAACCTAACAGTGAATGTAGCTGCCACTTCTGAATTCTCTTCTCAGATTGTCCTGAATTTTGCCACTTTGAAATAACATGCTGAATAATCTCGGCAACCAAAAATCATTATCTGAGTGTCTCTTGTGAGCGAGCCGATTTATTCTGATTCATTGTATCCCTTTTAGTAGATTTTATACCCAGTTGGAAAGTGAAATAGAAACAAAACATCTTCCTTTAAAAGTGCTGGAGTGGGGCCGTTCCTTGTAGAAGGGGCAAGATGATCAGCCCTTGAGTATTTGATGAAGCACTATGCTTCATTTCTGATATATTTTGGTTTCCAGTTTGCATTGAGCTCCAGGTTTTCTACATTTGGGAAACAGAGCTTTGGACCCTCTGAGTGACTCCCTTTGTAAGTGAAGAGAAAGGCTGTTTTTTTCTGTTCTTGTTATTCCAAAAGCCCTGGTTTGGGGTCTGTGTTCACACTGGCTCTGTCTCAGCCTGTTCAGATGCAATGTTCTTGAGAGGTGGGGACCTAATCATTACCAAAGCAGCACCCGAGAGAGGAAACGGTGTCAATTAAAAGGAAAACATGATTTTTACCTGAAAAAAAAAAATCACTGATGATCTAATGATTAATTACATGGGTTGTGGTGTCAGACTGGTGACAAAGGTAGGTTTAATTATTCACTTGTTGGGGCTTTAGGCAAGTTAAAGTTTACTCTCCAAACTCAGTTCTCTAATCGGTTATCTGGAGATAGTACTCACTACCTCACAGGATTGCTGGGAAAGTTAACTGAGATGATATATATCCAGCTTCTAACACACGGTTCTGGGCACATATTAAGTGCTTAATAAATGTTAGCTCGGGCTTCCCTGGTGGTGCAGTGGTTGAGAATCTGCCTGCCAATGCAGGGGACATGGGTTCGAGCCCTGGTCTGGGAAGATCCCACATGCCACGGAGCAACTAGGCCCGTGAGCCACAACTACTGAGCCTGCGCACCTGGAGCTTGTGCTCTGCAACAAGAGAGGCCGCAACAGTGAGAGGCCCGTGCACTGCGATGAAGAGTGGTCCCCACTCGCCCCAACTAGAGAAAGCCCTCGTACAGAAACGAAGACCCAACACAGCCAAAAAAATAAAAAAATAAATAGCGTTCCCTTTTAAAAAAAAAAATAAATAAATGTTAGCTCAATAAATGTAAATCCTAGCACATTAGCAATATGCTAAGAAAAATATTTTTTCTTTTCTGATCATCAGTACTAGTAAATGCACACTAAACAAGAAGTCAGCCCTGGCTGTGGCCCCCAAACAGCTAGATGACCCACGGTCAACAATCCCCATCTCTGTACCTCAGCTGCCTTAATTATAAAATTAGAAATTCTCTCGTCTGTCCCTTTTATGGATTGATTCTCTCTCCCATATCTTTCAGCACTGCTCTCGCCATTCTCTGTTCTCCATCTCCACACCCCTCACCCCACCCCCAGCCCTTCTTTACCCTCTAAGCACGATGCACCTCATTTCTTTCTCTTATGTGGACAACTGAAGTCATCTCCTAATGGTTCACCCTGCCACGACTTTCTCTTATGTGGACAACTGAAGTCATCTCCTAATGGTTCACCCTGCCACCACTTTCTCCTTCTCCCAAGGCCTACGTCACATGGCTTCCAGAATTAGCATTCTACAGCCCAGTTCTGATGATGGCTCCTTGAAGCCTGCAGAATTCTCTTCCCAGTCTGGCCCCACTCTATTGTGAATGGTCATCCTTCCTCTCCTCTAACAATATTTGAGATCAGCTTCAAATGTCACCTCTTCTTTCAAGTCTAACTTCTCTGACACAAAGCTAGATTCCTCCTCCTTTGTGTTCCCACAGCTGGATGTACATACCCTTTCAGTAGCCCTTACTACTAAAGTGACTCTTAACAGCAAAGCAAGGTAACACAAAAAAATATAAAGTCAAGCATTTTAATTACCTGTACAAGAACTGCGTTGTAGTAAGTATTCAATAAATGTCAAAGAATTTTAAAAAGTGCTGTTAAGTGACATGACCAAAGACATAGTCCAGTTATTTTGGTTTCAAGTCCAGCACTCTTCTGGGAAACTGGGAGGAATGGACCAGAACTGTGTAAGCATAATGCTTGTGGAAAGGTGGAAATTTGAGGTCCCCAAGATTTTCTAAGTCTCTCTTTAGGTTGAACTGAAGGTCTGTTAAACTATGGATATAACAGATACCCGGCACAGCTCCTTCTTCCTTTTTAAAATTAATTAATTAATTAATTAATTAATTAATTAATTAATTAATTTTTGGCTGCGTTGGGTCTTCATTGCTGCCCACGGGCTTTCTCTAGTTGCAGCTAGCGGGGGCTACTGTTCGTTGCAGTGCGCAGGCTTCTCATTGCAGTGGCTTCTCTTGTTGCGGAGCACGGGCTCTAGGCACGCGGGCTTCAGTAGTTGTGGCATGCAGGCTCAGTAGTTGTGGTGCACGGGCTTAGTTGCTCCGCGGCATGTGGGATCTTCCCGGACCAGGAAACGAACCCATGTCCCCTGCATTGGCAGGCAGATTCTTAACCACTGCACCACCAGGGAAGTCCCTCCTTCTTCCTTTTTTCCCCAACAAAATGGGCTAATAACAGCACTTACTTTACAGGATATTGCCAGGATCTGGGCAAATGAATTAATAAACGCAAAGTACTTAATAGTGCCTGAAAGTATGTGTTGGCTCTCATTATCATAAATCAGAAGCACTCCAAATCTATGTATACACTTGGACTTAAGGCACTCTGGAATTCCTAAAAGTACTCATTTTCTTTGGAAACCTGACCGACCAGCCAGAGGGTCCCTTACAGGGAGGGGCCAGACAGCCTCTACTGGCGACGTGGCAACCTCATGTCCTGAAAGAAAGCTGCTGCACTAGGGCAGCAGGAAAAGCATCACTGAAAAGCGAACCGGAAAGAAGATACTATAGAAAGGTCTTAGCTTCTCACTCGGTAACTTACAACAAAATTAGGATCAGAGACCCAAGCTGCCGCTGTAGTTCCCTCTAAGAGGCCTCTCGGGGAACACAAGACCAAGTTTTGCTTGGTCTGTGCCTTAACCCCGGCTGGATCTTTGGGGTAACCATCTGCCTATGCGAACAGGCGAGGATGGTCTCCCGGCAGGGTCTCTGCTCTCCCTGGATCCGGGAAGAGCTCCCTGGCCAAGACGCCACTTTCCCTCTCCGTGAGCACTTCCTTGGCCCCCCAGGTTCCCCCGGGCCAACCACACCCAGAAGGACCCCGGCCGCCCCGGGGCCCAGGCAGATCTGCACCTTGAAGTAGGCGACCTGTAGGTAGTTGTAGGGGCTCCGCTTGCTGAACTCTAATTCCAGCTCCTCGCTGAGCGAGTGGGTGGCCGACGGCCCGAGACAGCGGCGCAGGCAAGCGGCGCGGCGCAGCAAGCCCCCGAAGAAGCGTAGGTCGTGCAGGGCGGCGGCGCCCGAGGCCTGCGCCAGGCTGGGGGGCGAGTCCGGGTCCAGCTCCCATGGGAGGTCGGCGGCACACCGGGTGCGGCAGCGCAGGCGAAGGGCGCGCAGGGCGGCCCGCGAACGCAACGCCCGCTCCATGCTCAGAACCACCCCGGCCCAGTCACCGCGAGCATAGGCCGCGGTCCCCTCCGCGAAGAGCAGATCAGGCGCCGTCATGTCCCATTCCGCCTCGGACTCCGCCTCGGCCCGGCAGGCAGCGGTGGCGACCACCAGCAATGTGGTCAGCAGCCTCAACGAGCGCGCCGCCATGGCCGCTCAGACCTAACGGGACCGCTGGTCACCGGCCAGGGAGGCCAGGGAGGCCCGAGTCCCACCCCCGGGAATCCCCGCCCCGGAGTGAAGCCCCGCCCCGAGTGAAGCCCCGCCTCCTAAGCCCGGCAGCACACGCCCAGGAGGCTGCACCGCCTCTTTGGCCTTCCCCCAGCCGGGACCCCGCCCCTCAGCGGAACCAGGAGCGTCAGCCGCAGCCACACCTCCGAGCTCCGGGCAGCTCCGACGCCCAATGGCCAGGGAACACGGAAGCTCCGCCCATGGGCCTTTTTGCGCATGCTCTGCAGCCTCGCGCTGCCCGGGTAGTAGGGAGAGGCAGGTGCTGTCATGGAAGACGCTGCAACGCCCGGGACGACCCAGGGAGTCATAGAAAACCAAGGAGTTCTGTCGGCGGCAGGTTTGGGAGGTAGGCGGGGCGGGAGTCAGGTGGGGAAAAGAAGCCCTCCCGGAGTAGCTAGTCTGCCGGGCTCCGCGGGAGGCCGAGGGCGGGTGCTCACGGCCTGTGTTCCTGGGTGTGTGTCGCAGGAGCCCTGGTGGAGCTCACCCCGACCCCCGGCGGCCTGGCCCTGGTGAGCCCCTACCACACCCACCGGGTCGGAGACCCCTTAGACCTCGTGGCGCTCGCAGAGCAGGTGCAGAAGGTGAGGAGGCGCGGCTGGGGAAGTAAATGACCAGCTTCGTGCACGTTTGGTCCTCCAAACCACTTAGTGTGGGGTAGCATTTGTTCTCGTCTCCATTTTATACGCGGGGAAAACTGATGGTCATGGCGAGTCGGTGGCCTGACTCCAACTGATCTTCTGAGACCAACCAAAGACCCCTTCAGCTGCAAATTGAGTGCCCATAATCTCCCTTCATGGGAAGGTTTGCACAGTACTTTAAATATTCATGATTTCATTTGGGCCTTAGGACAGCCCTGTCAGGTAGGCAGTACAGTTATTCTTCCTATTTGACACGTGAAGGGAAGTTTCCAGGGACCTTTCAAGATCACTCTAACGCAGTTCTGCAGGGATGCATAGCCCGCTTACTTTAAACTGCTTCCCTAAGATCTTTACTTCTGACCTGAGGACTTGTAGAGCTTAACATCTTTTAGAAGGTCGGGGACTCTTAAGTTTTGCCCTCTGTCTTCATTCACTGGACACAGTATTCCCAAGCCCAGTGCTTAGACATTGATTGCCAAAAGAAGTAAAATAAGGAGGAAATATGACGTAACAGAAATAGCACTGGGAGTTTGGACACATGCGTTTTAATCTCAGTTTTGATATTAACTTGCATTGTGACTTGAGATAAATTACTTTTTTCTGGACCTCAACTTCTTTATCTATAAAGTGCAGGGTGTGAACTAGGAGAGCTCCTAGATCTAAATTTCTTGAAAAACCAGATTTCATCTAATCTTTCTTACCAAGACGTCCAGTTGTAGAACCCTCTTTGATATGTACAGGTACAGGGCCTTGCTACTACTTTAAAGCTTATGCTATCCCCCTTGTCCTTGTATACACGATCACATTTGGCCTTGGTTATGGTCAAAGGCCTTCATTTTGCTCGAAAAAAAATTAATAATATGCTCAAATTCCCTTACATGTACATCTCTACTTCAGTTTTGTTTGTTTTAATTAAGAAATTTTCAAATGCTTAGGAAAGCTCCTTTGATTCAAATCATGTGCTTTCTCTTTTCTAGAGAGGTGGGAAGCAAGGTATAACTTTTATGGATTAGGAGAACATTATGTGTCTTTTTAATCAGATCACCTATTGGGAGGGAGGCTCCCAAAGTCAGATCTTAGGCAAAACATTTTCAGTGGGTTACTGAGTGACCATTATGTGTATTACAATGGCCTGAAACAAAGAAAGAAGGAACACGGTTTTTGTCCTTTAGCCTATAATCAATCTAGTGAAATACAGAGGATGCATTATTGTGCTGCTTCCATTTTTCCAGTATTAGTCTTTGAGAAGCTGAAGAAAAAACACTATGGAGATAAAGAGAATCAAGCATATTTCAATCTGTGTACTGAAATGTACTTTCTAGCAGGACTGACTTCTTAACATGCCATTTAGGCATTCGTGTGTGAAAGCTCGGGAACCCTGGTTTTAAGGCATGAAATTTGGAATCAGACTGATCTGTGTTGAAATCTTTAACTGCCATTTATTAGCTATGAAACCTTGGACAGGTTGCTTCACCTCTCTGAGTCTAATTCCTAAAATGAGAAAGTGAAGTTGGAGTTCATTGTCTCCAACTTCATAAGGTGTTATGAGAATTAAATGAGACAATATGCAAAGGGCCTCAGAGTGATTAGGGCCAGAGTTTGTGCTTATCATTATTGGTACTCTTTCTCTCATTTCTGTTTTAATTAGGCTCATTTGTGCACAAGTGACAGATTTGTTGCCCCCTTAAGAGAAAGGAGATTTACTGTAAGGCCACTCCTAACCCAAAACTATCCTAGCTCTAGGAACCACCTATTCTCTCCTTGGCCATAAGGTGCCTTATTGTCCTTGGAACAAAATGCAAATTCTTGTGTCAAGGGCCATAAAGCCTTACATGATCTGGTCCCTGCACTCTTTTTTACATCTCCCCTCACTAACTACTCTTAAGCTGCACTGGCCTTAGAAATGCCTGGAAGCTGCTTCTCTGGTTTTTTGCATGGCTGGCCCTTTCCTTTCCTTCAGACCCAAGTCAAATGTCACATCCTCAGTAAGGCCTTCTTTTTTTTTTTTTTTTTTTTTTTTTTTTGCGGTACGCGGGCCTCTCACTGTTGTGGCCTCTCCCGTTGTGGAGCACAGGCTCCGGACGCACAGGCTCAGCGGCCATGGCTCACGGGCCTAGCCGCTCTGCGGTATGTGGGATCTTCCCGGACCGGGGCACGAACCTGTGTCCCCTGCATCAGCAGACGGACTCTCAACCACTGTGCCACCAGGGAAGACCTGGCCTTCTTATCTTTAGAAGGCTATACCCCACCCCATTCCAAATGACAGTATTATTAAATTGAATTTAAATGCCTCTAGACTACACGTGCATTCTAATTCCTGCAGTCCTCACCACTCCCTGTTATTAAACCAGTTGCTTCATTCGTTATCTTTGATCTGCTTCTAGCATGTAATTATGGTTATTTCCTTCATGATAGTGCATCATTGTTCCAAGTACATACAACACTAATTATCTTTCTTTTTGGTGTCTGTATCACTCCCCAGGGCGGTGCTATGCAATATGGTAGCCACTAGCTTCATATGGCTGTTGAGCCTTGGAATGTGTGGTTAAGTGCAGCTGAGAAACTGAGTTTTAAATTTTAATGTGAATTTGTTACCAAGCCCAAGCTTGCTCTGCTCACTGTACAACAGGCCAATAAATCGGGAGACGAGGTGTTGAGGCAAGGAATAGTGACGTTATTCGGAAAGCGGGGCGTCCGAGAAGCTGGCAGACTAATGTCCTATAGTGCCATCTTATCGGGGTCTGGTTGCCAATTTCGTTTATAGAACAGAGAGAGGGAAGAGGTGAGGAAGGAAAGAGGCCATAAGTCGCAGAATATCTCCTGGCTTGGCTAGTTTTGGGGAGGGGGTGTGTTAATTTCTTCTTTTTTGCAGCCATTCACAGGTGGGCAGGGTCAGAATGTCTCCTTGTGAGCAGAACAAAAGCATTTTAGTTTAACATTCAGGCAGAGGGGCCGGGTTCCTGAGGCAGGCCATTATGTATGCTTATGCTATAGACAGCATCATTTTAGTGATTATAGTAACAAAAGCAGTGAAAAGCAAAGGTTAAAGTAAAAGAAACAGATTCAACATGGAGTCAGATTCTGTTCTTCCCTGTAACAATTTTAATTAATTTAAATTTTAAAACCTGGTAATTGATTCAATTACTGGAAACTTTTAAGTATACTTGGAAATATTTGAATATGTGATTCAACTCTTTCAACTGTAAATTTTATGAAGTCTCAATAGAGATCAAGTTTTTCCAATGAAAATTTAGCATCCAAATTGATAGGTGCTGTGAATATAAAATATACACTTAATATGAAATGTAAAATATCTCTTAACAATTTTTATATTGATTACATGTTGAAATGATAATTTTTTTGATAGGTTAAATAAAATATTAGATTTTTTTTTCTTCTTTTTTGGCTGCGCCATGCAGCTTGCAGAATCTTAGTTCCCTGACCAGAGATTGAACCTGGGCCACCGCAGTGAAAGTGCCGAGTGCAAACCACTGGACTGCCAGGGAATTCTGTATATTATTAGAATTAATTTTACTTATTTATTTTTACTTTTAACAGGGCTACTAGAAAATTTTAAATTACATATGTGACTTGTTTCATATTCTAAAGGATAGTTGCATTAGACTGTAATCTTAACGAAGGCAGGGACCTCTTTCTCATGTTTGCCAATGTGTGCAGTGCCTAGCATGGTGTCTGACACACAGTAATTGCTAAGTGTATATTCGTGGAACAGATAGAGGCTTGACTCAGCTTACTCAGTTGTTTGTATTCACTCGTAACATGGCTTATACATGACCTTTACCTTAAGCTTCCACAACTAACCAGCAAATTCTCTTAATATTTCTTAGTTCAAATTTAACCTCTTACTTTCTTTTCCTTAACTTAATTGTATACCACTAGAAGTTAACCAGTTTTGGGGGGAATTCCCTGGTGGTCCAGTGGTCAGAACTCTGCACTTTTGCTGTCAGGGCGCGGGTTCAATCCCTGGTCAGGGAACTGAGATCCTGCAAGTTGTGCAGTGTGGCCAAAAAAAAAAAAAAAAGTTAATCAGCTTTTTGTGAAAAGTAATCTGGAGGTTTCTGATGGATTTCTGATGTCTGAGTGATAATCCTTCCCAATACATGAATTGGTCATACCTGTCTCTCCTAGTTTTGAAAGTTATTTATTTTAAGCAATTTCCAGTGCCTTCAGTTGAATTTCCTAGCACATGGCAGATAGTCCTCTGTGTATATTATAATTGTTTCAGGTCTACATCATAGTGCAGTCTTCTAAAAATACATTTTAAGTAATAATTAGGAATGCAAATATAAGTTAAAATATAATTAAGTGTGATGTAAATAATTCAGCTGAGGTAATGGTCAGATTAACAGATTCTTTCTATAAATAGTTAGGTTCCTATATAGCAGGTGATAAGAGGCATACCACAAGTGTCTTTGGATTTTCATTGTAAAACCCATCCCTGATTTCAGAAATGTTTAAATGTGAGAAAAAAAAAATGGAGACCTGAGGAATAAGTGGGGTCAGTCAGGCAAAAGAGCAAGAAGGAAACATTGGGTGGAGGAGAGGGCATAGTCCATATTATTTGGAAGCAAGAGAGAGCAGGGCATGTTGGAAGACTGAAAACTTTGAGTGTGACTAGAATCTAGAGTGAACAAGGTAGACGCTTTGGGAGATAGAAAAGGAGCACTTATTTCTGTGATGTGGGTCGTGTCAGCATTGGCTTTTTGTAAGCAGTACTGTTTGAGCTGGGCCTTGGGATGAGTGGGCGTTCATGGGGGAATGGTGAGAATGGGAAGAGTATTTTAGGCATAAGCAAAGATGTTAACATAACATTGGGATCTAAATAAGAACATCGTAGAAGCCTTATCCTTTTTTTGACCCACAGTTCAGTTTTTTTCTCACCTTAGGCTAATGAATTTGTCAGAGCAAATGCCACCAACAAGCTGACAGTCATAGCCGAGCAAATCGAACATTTGCAAGAACAAGCCAGGAAGGTAAGTAGTGGCTTTTAGATAAGCGTTCATTTTCTTCGCTTAGTTCATAGGATTGACTGAACTTGCTTATAATCATTGTAACTTACTTGTTTCAGTACCTCCTAGAAATATAGAAGTGTTGAGTAAAATAGAATAAGCCCAAGAGGTTAAGTATAAGTGTTTTCACTGGGAGAAAGCTCAGTGAGATAAAGCATTTTGAGGGGAAACTATGTTTTCAGTTATAAAAGAAATGTACTGACCACAGAAAAATTGGAAGGAAATGTAAAAAACATTCAAAAGCCAGTAACACTCAACGTTTTGAAATACAATTTTCCTAAAAGCATTTTTATACCATAGTAGCGTAACATTGTGTAATTTTTCTCTTCAGTATCATCTGGATCTCAGTCATGATTCACTGCTGTGGGGGAGCAAGACCCTAGGCATCGAACGGTTTCCAGATTTTGTGTGGGATGGTCATTGAGTATGAGTGCCTGTTACCTAATACCTAATTGGTTACATCTCTGTGGTTCTTAGGTATTGGAGGATGCTCGCAGAGATGCTGACTTGCACCACGTAGCTTGTAATATAGTGAAAAAACCTGGCAACATTTACTACCTTTATAAACGGGAGAGTGGTCAGCGGTATTTTTCGATTATTTCTCCAAAGGTCAGAACATTTCATTTTTGCACAAAAATCTACTCTTGTCTTTGAGAAATTCTTGGGTGTGTTGTTTGTGTGTGTGTGTGTGTGTGTGTGTGGTGTGGTGTGTGTGAGAAAATGTAGGCATAGGGGTTGGGAAGTGGTTTTCTAGAAAACTGGAGGTGGCATGAGCCCAGACATGACTCTGAAAAATATGCATGTGCTTAAATTATTTCACAGTCATTATCTCTGTTAAGGGAGGTATCTGATGTGTAATGTAATGGTTTCTAAGAATGATTCTGACTGGTCTGGAGTGAAAAGCTAAAAAAGAAAATTGTGGTAGAATTAGGACATGAGCTCAGTTTCTTTATCCCCTGCCCTGATCAGAACTGACTCCTTTGCCTTCTCTAGGAATGGGGGACAGGTTGTCCACATGACTTCCTTGGTGCCTACAAGCTACAGCACGACTTGTCCTGGACTCCGTATGAGGACGCTGAGAAGCAGGATGCTAAAATCAGCATCGTGAACAAGTTGCTAAGCCAGCCAGTGGCTCTGCCTCCAAGCACTGAACCCAGCTTCCAGGGCTTCACTTCCACTTCCAGAGTGGACTCTGACAGAGGCTGTCATGACTAGGACCTGTCACCTCCTTCTTGCCCCAATCTCTGCCTTGATGGGAGGTGGCGTGAGAATCGAGGGCATGTAGGGGAATCATGAACTTCTTTGAAGGTGGTCCCGTGTGAATGTAAATGCTGTCGTTATTACTTTTAGTTGGGATGGTAAAGAATCACATCAGTCTCTTTTGGGATCCTCTCCAGGTCACAGATACTCAACTGGTCAGTTTCAGAGTACTGGCCAGTGTACTTTCCTTCTCCTTTCTCTCCATCTGTTCTCCCATAAGTCAGAGCATTAGAGAAAGAAGGGTTTCTTCTTCCCTCGAAAAGATTGGCAAGTCATTTTCCAGAGAGGACTGTTGTTAGTCTCTTAGTAACTAGAAGTGTTTGAGATTGGGGTTGTGGCTATTTGACAGTTGGTGCAACTCCAGCTTCAGATTCGTCTGGGAACCAGAATGTTGGGTACTGGCAGATGATAAACAGCTTGGCTTGGCTTGCGAGCGAGTGTGTGGTTCTGGCATTTCTGCACGATTGATAAGGTTTGGCTTGTCCCATTCTGCTCTTTCTGCTGAGCTAGGATGACTGGAGAATTTGAGGCAGCAGCAATGGCCAGGTTTCGGGACAGTCAGCCTCCAAACTCACAGAATTTTAGACTTGGAAGAGATTTTGGAGGCTACCACTAACAATGTTATGAATCCACTCTCTAGCCCCACTGAGCAGGAGATCCAGAGTTCCGCCATCTGCAGCAGGAAGAATCCATTAAGTGGCAACTTTAGAATATTGTGGAAAAGAGAATAGGACAGTGGGTGAGAAACAAGAAAAACAGCCAACCTGTTGATTATGAGTTAACTCAGATTAAAATTCATTTTGACCTGAATTATTCAGGAACTTAACAGAAGCTTTTTGGCTGAGTTACTCTATGCTGATTCTGACTGAGCTCTTGTGGGACTCTACCTCACTTCCTGTTTGTTCAATGGAATTAGCTAAATTGATAGCATAGCCAGCATTGCTGTACTTCCTTCAGTGCCATATAATCTGTTACAACATGCTGTAAAAGGAGTGAGAGATCTGTACTTGAAATCAAATTGCCCAAGTTCCTTTCTGGGGATGAATGTCCTTTGTGTTGATCTGCTTGGTAATGCCACAATCTCATCCTGGTGTTAATGGCCTTTCCTTATAAGCTTCGCTCCTTGTGAGCTGTAAATGGTCCACAAAGGCCTAGCAGAGGTTGGGACTAGATTCTGTCAAGGTCGCACAGATGATACTTGGTCACTCAGTTCACAGGAGGATGCTCTGGAGGCAGCCGCGAAAGCCTCTGGCTGGGAGGCTGCAGGAACTGGGACACACACACACACTAGTGGTATAAGAGTTGATTCTTACTACAGAAAGTTTCCCAGATTTTCAGAAGGTTTTGACTTGCATGATAATGACATTTTGAGTAGGTGCTTTGTTATCCATTGCTGCAGTAGTTACCACAAACGGTGTCTTTAAACAGCACACATTTATTATTTCAGAGTTTCTATGGATCAGGAGTTCAGGCACACTTAACTGGGTCCTCTGCTTCAGGGTTTCTTTTCTCACAAGCCTGCAGTCGAATTACTGGCCAGGCCTGTGTCCTCATCTGAAGGCTCAGCTGAAGAAGGATCTGCTTCCAAGCTCACTTAAATTGTTGGCAGAATTTCAGTTCCTCAAGGGTTTGTAGGACTGTGGAGCTCTGTTTACTAATGAACTGTTAGCCAGAGGCTGCCCTTAGTTCTTCGCTACATGAGTCTTACCAACATGGCAACTGTCTTCATCAAAGCCAACAAGGATGAGAGTCTGCTAGCAGGATGGAAGTTATGGCAGTGACATCTCATATCTTGGCTGTGCTCTGTTAATTAGAAACAAGTCACTAGGCCAGCCCACGCTCAAGGGAGGTAATTACCTAAGGGTGTGAATACCAGAAGGTGGAAATCCTTGAATCTTAGAATCTGTATGCCGCAGTGCTCAGTTAGAGGGAGAAGGAAGGCTGTGGGTAGAAGAGGCAGTATTACAAAGTGGTTAGACTTGGTGGCTTTGAAGTCACAGATCTGGACGCGACTCTCAGCTCTGACAAAATAACCTCCCCCTAGTGTTCCTGCTTCCTCCTCTGGTCCCTTCTCCAGTCCATTCTGTATTCAGTCATCAGCTTGATCTTTTGAAAATGCAAATCCACCTCACCCTTGACATTTATCCTAACCACTGGAACAGAGAGCAGTGTGATTCAGGAGCAAACTCTCTTCCGTTCAATAAGGTGTGCTCCTGGCACTGACCACCAGGTGGCGTCACTGCAGTTTCCTGGTTGTCTTGAAAACGCAAACCGACCTCACTTTTTAAAATTTTTTTACTTTGTTACAAGGGATATTGCATTTTAAATTTTTGTGAATACTGCTACAGATCCACCTCACCCTTGACATTTCCTAACCACTGGAGCAGAAAAGAACAGTGATTCAAAAGCAAACTTTCTTTTGTTCAATAAGGTGTGCTCCCTACACTGACCACCAGGTAGTGCCATTGTGCTTTCCTGATTAAGCCAGTTACCAAGCTTAGAGAAAGTTAGTGGCATTGTGAAGTGATTTTGGAGGTAGCATCTCCTAGGAGGACTAGCACCCAGTGATTATAAACAGTAACCATTTTTCACTCATCCATCCATCTATCCATCCATAAGTGAGTAATACTTAATTACTGTGTATTAAGTGCCTTCCAGGTTCCAGATTCTGGAGAATGACACAGGTGAGTAAGACAGGCCCGTATTTCCAGGAAGATCACGGTCTAGTGGGGGAGAAAGCAAGTCAGCCATTACAACATGGTATAAGAAGGACTATGATAGAGGTGCACATGGAATATCATGGAGCACCAGGGAGGGCTGCTTAACTCAGCTTGGAGAATTTGAGAAGACTTTTTCGAAGAGCTGACACCTGCTTGGGTGTTGAAAAAGGAGCAAGAGTTAGAGCTTGTTTGGAGGCTCCAACTGTCGTCTCTGTAGGAAGGATGTCTTTGGGGGTTAGGGCAGGGTTTATTTTTGGATGGAGTTTATTTGTGAATGAACAAAGGGATATCCACTTAACAAGCCATATCAACCAGAGTAATCCTGCCAGTCAGGAAGGGTGGAGTGAGATAGGTCCCAGCCAGAACACTTACTTCTAACAACTAGGAGATAGGTTGATGAGGAATAGGATGAAAAGTAATTCTAGACAAAAAAATAGCACGTGAGGGACACTGACAAGAAGCAATATGACATTTGGGGAATTGCAGCTACAGTGAAGAATATTGGCCAGGCGGGTATGAGAGGAGAGCTAATTGAAGGGTTGGGGGTAGGGAGTTGGTAAAATTGGCCTTTTTAGAAAGCTCATCTTGGCAGTGGAGGATGAATGGGGGAGAAACCACTGGGAGCCTCCAACCCAGTCCAGGCAAGAGATGTTGGAGGTTTGAACAAAGATGGTGATGGACTGAGAGGTGTTGTATTTCATCAATTGTAAACGTACCTTTCTTCCCCCACGTTTTAATCTCTCGGCCCTAGATGCTTCTAGGTGTCAGTAGTATGTCATCGTTTAATAATGGTTTGTCTTAACAGTGGATGGCATCTTAGGCTTGATGAAGTATGGCATTTTGAAAGTACAGTAGATCACCATCTTGTTAACTAATACGATGTGGCAGAATGAGTGGAAGGAAAGAATCTTGGATAATGCTTGAATTTCTGGCTTGAGAGTGTGGATGGTGGGAATCCAGTCAACAAAATGTGGAAGAGGAAGACGTCCCTGCTATTTTCCAAAATAATTAGCAATCTGTATTTGCCTCAGTAATCCACCATGCTGGCCCTGCCTGGTTCACTGGGTGTAACAGCTGACACTACCTCCTTTTCTCCACATTAGCATTCCAGAAGGAGGGAAAGAAGGCTTGCTTGTGTCCTTACCTTCTCAAGTTATCAGTCCACAAGTATTGAGAGTATTGGTGGTGTAGACACAAAGATGATAAATACTGTTTAGTGAGCTTTTTTTCTGCCAAGCATAGCCAACTGTTTGATTTAATCTTTATATAATCCACCATCAATGAGGTATTATACAGTATTCCTATTTTACAGAGCTGGGGCATCTCAGACATTAAGCAACTGGCCCATGGTTACACAGATAAAAAGTGGCAGAGATCAGGCTCAGACATTACTATTTGATTAAAGTTTCACCATAGCTATAACCATAACCTGTTTTGGCCGATTAGGACAGTCCTAGAATATCTCTACATAGAGGTGTGAATAAGTTAAAATACAAAAGTGACAGAGTAACATGCATATGGGATACTATAGGAGTAGTTCACTTGAGTATTTAGTGATGAGCATGCAGACGATGTATATCAAGGTCCAGAGAAGGTAAGTAACTTACCTAAGGTCACACAACTTAAAAACAATTGAGCCCACATCTCTGGCACTAAAGCCCATGTGCAACCCCCCCACATACAAGATAAGGTTCATTCCCTAAAGGAGCCAGAGCTTGGGAGGGAGGAGCTACTAAGTGCCTGGAGTAATTAGACTTCCGTGGTCCAAGCAGCATTTGATTCAGTGGACTACTTCCTACTCAAAAGCTTTGTTCTTCATTTTGATTTGGAATATTACCATCTTCTGCTTCACTGACTGCATCTTTTCTGTCTCCTGACACTTATAGTTTGGACTGCTCTGGGGCCAAGTCTTTGGCCCTCTTTTCTTTCTCTACTAGGTGATCTAATCATTTCCCATGGCTTTAAATGCCACCCATATGCTCTTGACTCACGTGTGTGTCTCCAGTCCTGATCCCTCCCTGAGTTTTATGCAGACTTCATTTATTGAACAGCTTCACTTGATGTCTTTACAAACCTAATGTGCCCAAAATGGAAGTCTTGAGTTATACCCCAAACCTCTTTTGTTACCAGTGCCTCTCTTTCCATCAGCACCTGTGTCACACTGCTATTGAGGCCAGAAACCCAAGTCATCCTGATTCTGTTTGTTTTTCCCACACCAATCAGCAAGTCTTTTCAGCTCTGTCTTCAAAATACATCCCACATCTGACTGCTGCTCACCACCTCCACCCCTCCCCCTTAGTCCAGGCCACCAACATCTCTAGCCTGGACGAATGCAGTAGCCTTCTAACTTGCCTCCCTGCCTCCATTCTCACCCTCCTTCATTCTGTTTCCACAGAGACTGTAGTCATCCTCTTAAAAAAGTGAGTCTGGTTATACCTCTGTAAAAAGTGACCCCAAATTTCTCATTACACTTAGAATAAAGTCCAGACTCTTGCCAAGGTTCTATGTGATGTACCATTCTCAGTACTCACTGCATTCCCACTGACTGTGCTCAGCTCATCAGCACATCAAGCCTGTTCCTGCTCCAGCGTCTTTACATTTGTAGCTCTATCTGCCTGGAACATTTCCCCCAAGGTCTTTTCGTGGTTTGTGTCTTCTCAACATTTAGGTCCCTGCTCAAATATCACTTCACTCATTACCCTATCAGAAGTACCAACTCCTTTCACATCAAAATACTTCTGACCCTGTTTTGGTTTCTATGGCACTTGTCGTGACTAGACATTATTTGTTGCCTTTGCCCCATACTTGAGTGTAAGTTCTCTGAGGGCAGAAACAGTATCTTGTTTATTGCTATATCCCTAGCACCTAAAATAGTGCCTGGCACATAATAAATACTCTAATAATGGATGGATGGATGGACATCTGCAGCTCCGTACTTAGGTCCTGCAGGGCATCTAAATTAATGCAGCTAAGAGAAATAGAATGTGAGCCACATGTGATTTAAAATTTTTTAGCAGCTACATTAAAAAATAAGGAAAAACAGGTGAAATTAACTTTAATAATTTACTCTAACCCAGTATATAAGAATATTAACATTTTAACAAATAATACTAAAAATTAGTTATTTTACATATTTTTTTAAAACTCAGTATTCAAACTCTGGTAAATGTACAGCTGCCTCCATTGAGACTAGCCACATTTCATGTACTCAAGAGCCACATGTGGCTAGTGGCTATCATGTTAGTACAAGTGTAGACAGTCACCCTACTGTTCTTGTTCTCTACTTATGTGAGATACAGAATGGGAGGAGGCTAGAAACTTCTGGTGGCTGGGGAGGAGGGTGTTTCTTAGCTCTCCCTGCTTCGTCTCCCTCTTTTGAAGGAAGCCTTGGGGATGTCCAGGCTAACAGAGGCATGATCATGTCCTTAGAATGATGATGATGATGATGACTGAGCTGCTGCGCTGTGCTGAGCATTTCATATAAGCTTATTTAATTCTCACGGCAATCCCATTTTACAGATTTGGTTGCGGAAACCAAAGTAACTTGTTCAAATTTACACATCTGCCAAGTGTTAGATCTGGAATGTACATCTGGCTAAAAGTTAAAGCCGGTATAATCATTATGTGACCATTTTTATTTTGCCACTTTAATGGTCCATGTAGCCTGGACAAATGAAGAGAAATACAAATGATAGAAAGGAGCTGACCTGACTCTTGGGCTTGGACTCCCAGCACAGCTGAAGTTGCCTCCATCCTGATTCTCCCTTTTAGTTTCTCAAACACCTTAGGTGTGACTTGAGTGTCAAACTGTGTTCAGGTCTCAGATCCACTAATTAATAACAGTGTAACCTTCAGTAAAATCGAGTAATGCCCATTTCCTCTCTGGAGAATGGGAATGCTAATACATCAGGGGCATTTGAGAAAATCCAGTAAGATGACTATAACGTCTGTAAAGCATTGAGCACAGTGCCCAGTGGCTAGTAGCCACTCAGGACAGGCTAGGTCCTATACTTCTCTTCCCCCTCCAGGCTGCAAGATGAGGCAAAGAATCACTTGACCTCCTAGCTCCACCCCTTTTCTTCGCATATTCTGTGGGGCCCTGGAAGCTATTGCTGCTGGAACTTAGCAACTAGGTAGGTCAGAGAAAGTGGGGCAGGTATTAGAACTGGTGCTTGGGATCCTGCCCAGTACTAACACGTTTCTCTCTGTGGCACGTATTCATCCAGTTGTGGAACCTAAACACCTCAGAGAGGCTCTTACCTCCTCCCTCTCACTCCTCTCCCACACTCTTCACATTCCATCTCACAGTGGCTCCTGGTCCGACTACTCATTCCTTTCTGCTGCTGTCCAACAGTATGTCTTTGCTCCAGCCCCCCTCAGCTCATGCAGTGTTACATAGCCTTCCGCCACACTGGCTGCCAGGATAATCTTTCTAAACCAACCTGACCATGTCACTTCCCTACTTAAAATCTCCTATTTTCAGGACTGAAAATAGCTTGTCATTGATCCAACAAGTATGGGGGTTGGGGGATGTACTTTATGCCTAAGCGTTCTTATGGGCACAAAGATACAGCAGTGCACCAAGCACAGCAAAAGCCCTGCCCACACGGAGGGGGCTTACATTCTAGGGGCCCTTCACAGTCTGGACCCCAGCATCCCTTTACAGCCTATCTCCCCGCAACTCCCTTCCAGCCCACCTCCCTCCCACACGCCGTGCACTCTGGTATCTTCTCCTGCCAAGCCTGTCCACGCTACCCATGTTAGACTCGTCCCCTCCTCTCGGATCCCTCCATTCCCCCTGCCGCGCCGCTGCAAGGCTCCCCGGCAAACTGAGGCCCCTGTTCCTGCTAAATAAGGCCCCGTGGCCCCTCCCCTGCCCCTCGGGGATTGTGAGCTAACAGCCGTGGGGGTGAGAGGCTTGGGACGACGCGGCTCCCCCTCTCCTGGGCTGGCCCCTCTCCACCGCCCAGGAAGCGGGAAAGGAGTGCGGGCCCCCACCTCATCTAAGAATGTCTGGTCCCCAGGTAAGCAGCCGCAGCGTCGAACGCGCCTCCCCCAGGGTGCTGTCGGCGACCACGGCCCTGGGGGGGAAGGAGCTGTTCCGAAGCGCGGGCGCCCAGCCCCGGCTTCGTCTCTTCCATCTTTTCGCCTGGGCGTCGGCGTCGTCGCCGTCGCTGTCGTCCAGGACCGACGCGGCACAGCGGGCAGGGGAGGGGCGAGGAGGGGAGCGCCGGTGGCTCCAGCTCGGACAGACCGGCGTCGGGAGGAGGCCGGCTCCCTGTCGGGCTGTTAGCCTCTAGGGTGGCGGGATGGAGTGGGGGCGGCCAGTGGGGGGCGGGGCGCGTGGCTCACCACCCGCGGGGGAGCGCCGCCTTGGGCCTTCTCGCTCCAACGCTGCGCGGGTTTCCAGGCAAGGCACCGACTCCGCCACGCCTTGCCTCTCCTGAGAAATCGCCGAGTCCCGCGCAACTCTCCCCTCTTCTTCCGCTAGCAGCCCCAGCGTCGGACATTTCTGCTCGCTCACTTCGTGCTCCTCACTCACCAGTCTCATGGCTGGTTTCCTTTTCTTCAGCCTCTCCCCTCGAGACCACCCTCCACCCCCAACCCACATCTGATCAAGACACCCCCTTACCAAATAAACATCACTGCCCGCCCACAGCGGCAAGGCAAGTTCACAGCAGCTAGGCAAGGTCACAGCAGCTATCACAACTGTGGCCTCCCTGCCGGCTTTGCCTCCCGGCAGCCCTGTCTCCCTGGGACCCCCTCCTCATTGGGCTTGCGCCCTTGTAATTTCCTTTGCCAGGAAGCACCCCCCTTTGTTTATGCCCGGAGACCCTCCGTAAATATCACATTGGCCAAGCCTTCCCCTTCCCCCACCCCAGACTTAGTCTTCCCTGGACACCCTCAGCAACCGGTCAACCCCTTGTACAACAAGAGTTGCCACACTGCCATCACCGTCCCTACACACATCTGCCTCCCCTACCAGACTCCCAGTCTCCTGAGGGTGCCCAGAACACACAGGCCTGGCGCACAGCAGGCATCGGCAAATAAAGATCATAAACGTTGGGTAGATGCTGGGTGTGCTGAGGGGCTGGACTGTTCACTTGAGAAGGCTTCTCACAGGACAGACTAGACAGGCTTTGAGTGATTCCGTGCAGGGAGAGGATCTCGGGCAAGCACCAGAGTGCTCTATTCATTTAACAATCATTGAACAACTTCTATTGTCAGGCCTCATGCCCGGCACAGGGGACCTCGGTCGGCACTCAAGTTCGTTCCCCTGTAGTAGAGAAGGAAGACCACATAGGCGGTGCCAATACAGAGTGCCAAGTGTCACAGGGCGGGCACAAGGAGATATGGCAATGCAGAGGAGGAGCAGCTCAAGACTTGAGGGGGTGTCAGGCTTCCCAAAGAGGCCCACCACCCAACCCAAGACCAGAGGGGGGCAGAGAAGGGGTCAAGGGGCAATGGAGAGAGGAGGCTGAGAGTCGAGCAGGGCTTCGTCATGAAGGGCTTGCATACCACATGAAGGAGCTCCTGAGGGTGTTGGGGAGCCACTGATGGCTTCCGAGGAGCCGGGAAGTGACGTGAGCTAGTCTTACAGGCCACTGCTGGGCAAGGCCTCAGCTCTGACCCCCTGCTCTGAGACGCCTCCTCTGAGCTCCCTGACAGGCGGGGCCCCTCTTCTGTTCTCCCTCAGCAGCCTTGTCACCTCCTCTTCTGTGCAGGGTTGAACGCCTCTGCCAGACTGAGCTTTTTGAGAGATGAGAGCAGGTCTTAATCTTCTCTGTCCCAAGACCAAGTGTTTGCTGAATGAATGGATTTTTCCTTTTTTCTCTAAATTTCAACAGCTCTTACTCTCAGCTCCACATCCTTCCATACCTGGGGCCTGTGCTGCAAATGGCTTTTAATTGGGAAGGAGGAGGCCCAGTTCCAATCCCAGCTCCACCATTTGCTGGAACAAGTTGCTTAACTGTTCTGAAACCTCAGTTTCCCCATTGTTAAGATGAGTTACCACCATGAACTGCCTATAAGTCTCCACAGGCATGCATGAGTCTTGTTTTCCTGAACAGACTGTAAATTCCATGGTCCAGGCAGGGACCAAGGGCTTTCCCCAGCACCTTGCTCAGTCTGAGCTTACAACGAATACTACGATCAGTCCCGTTGGTCGGTAGACAGCAGAGTACACAGGAAAGAACACTTACGGTGAAGTTGGAAGTCTTGTTCTGCCACTTCCAGTGTGACCTTGAACAAGGTTCTTCCCCGAAGTCTTGTTCTGCCACTTCCAGTGTGACCTTGAACAAGGTTCTTCCCCTCTCTGAGTTTTCTTTGCCTTACCTGGCAGACCTCACAGGACCATTGGAAACCATAGAGGTGAAAGTGCTTTGTGAATGAAAGAGATACTATAGTAGACAATTAATGGCACATTAATTTAAAAAAACCAAACCGTGTAGTAGTATAGATGAGGTGTGTCTCGTACTTGGTGGACATACCCCAGGTATCTGCTGACTGCCTCTGAGATGCTGGGATGCTGCTCTTACAGGTGCAGACTAGGCTGGAACAGAGGTGCTTGGTCTTGCTCGGGTCAGCCCTGAGACTCAAGACAGACCAGAAGGGAAGGTTGATAGGGAGGGAGCAGGCATCCAATCCTTTGCCCCCCTCCCATCCCAGATTTTTCGGACTAGCATTGCTTCCTGTCTTAGGTTTTGAGGGGACCTGGCATGACAAGGTCTCAGGAGTCCCAGTGGCTTTGGCATTGTAGCTACTGATACCCCTTGGTGAATGAAGCTGGCCTATGGGAGCAGTTAGCTCCACCGTGCCGCCTGATAAACTCCCAGCCCCAAATTCCAAGTCCGGCCCCCTCTCAACCTCTGACGTACTGGTGGCAGTATTTATGGGAAAGGACCATGATTTGTCTTAGCTCTTGCCCAGACCAGAAGGGCCTGGGGCTGTACAGAGGGGCTGTATGGAGGCAGAGTCTCAGCTTCCTCACCTCGAAAATGAGTGGGGATTAAATGAGAAAACACCTTGGAACTTGTACATTTTACTCACGTACAGGATTGCTATTTGTGGGTAGTGTGTTTACAACCAGTGGGGCCTCCCTGTTTTAGAGAACGCTGGGGCTCTTTCTCCAAAAGAAAGTTTCACAGACGGTTTATGTGTAAGGAGTGCACATGTTTGGTCTTAGAGTGAAAACGGACACAGAGGGACTGTGAAAATGGCCAGGGCCAGCTGATTCCCTGCTGCTGAGAGAGGCTGAGGGAAGGGAGGAGGCCTGGGCAGGGCCTGCTCCTGCACGGGGAGGCCGTAGCTGCCCAGCCAGACTGGCCATCTGAGCTCCCTCATTGCCCGCACAAACCTCCTACCCCACAAACCTCCTGCTGCTGAGATTATGCCCCCAGTAAGAAGCACCAGATTTAGAATCAAACAGGAGGGATTGGGCTTCCCTGGTGGCGCAGTGGTTGAGAGTCCACCTGCTGATGCAGGGGACACGGGTTCGGGCCCTGGTCTGGGAAGATCCCACATGCCGCGGAGCGGCTAGGCCAGTGAGCCATGGCCGCTGAGCCTGCGTGTCCGGAGCCTGTGCTCCACAGTGGGAGAGGCCACAACAGTGAGAGGCCCGCGTACCGCAAAAAAAAACCCAAAAAGACAGGAGGGATTGATTCTCCTCTCCTAATGTGTGACTTTGAGCAAATACCTCCATTTCTTAGGACCCCAGTTCCCTCATTCATGAAACGGGGAGAATTATAGCACCATCTCCTAAGGTTGTCAGGATCAGAAGAGGGAACGTGGTGGAAGTGCCATGTGAACTATTCAGCGCTGTCCATATTCATTTTCTGTTGCTCATCTCTTCCCCTGTTGACACTTGGGGCACCTCAGCCACAGCCCTGTCCTTCGGAGGGAGTGAGCATGGCCTCCGGGACAAAGGAGCCTGAGTCTGCAGCGGGCCCTTTGTGCTTCCTTCCCGTCAGGTGGCCTCTCTTCCCCTGGGCCACTTCTGGGGTTGAGGGGGTTACCCCTTCCCAGTGTTTTTGTTCCTGTGGGGCTCACTCCAAAGTATTAAAAGTAGCTTTATAATTAAAAAAAAAAAAGGAGGGCTCATTTATGATAAAGGTCTCTATGACAAAGGCTCATCTCTCAGATGGGGGAAGGGCGCATACCCCTTGGACCCTGGGCCATGGGAGTGCCAGGAGGGCCAGCGTATGGGCTACAGGGAGGTCTGTGCTGTAGGGCAAGGGGTGTAGTCAGAGACGGGTGGAAGCTATGGTCGTGCTGGTTCACTCACTTTGCTATTGAACTTCCCCAGGCGCTCATCTTCAGCACCTTTGTCTTACCTCCTGGGTCTCCTCCATCTACCAACATGAAACCATGTTGGGAGGGCGCAGCTCTGGGATGAGGTCTAGGGGAACAGGAGCTACTGGGTCCCTGGGAGCCTCTTTTGGGACTCTTTGACCTTGACAACGCCTTGTCCCTCTCCCCTGGGCCCCAGGTCAGCACACCAGTTTCTTCCTAACCAAAGAGCAAAGCCACGCCCAGATGAATGAATTTTCCTGGAAGGGTGTTGCCAGTGCCTTGTCCCTGGCCAACATGATCCTGGGGCTCTTCTCCATCTTCTGCAGTTTCTGCAGGTAGGTCTGGGGCCCAGCAAGCTTTTAGCCAAGAGCTGGAGCCAATGGCATGAGGGAAGGAGCGGGGAGTCTAGAGATCCAAGCTCTGAGGCGTACAGATCAACTGGGGGCAGGAGAGAGTGCAGTAGGTTGGGAGTCAAGGGGTCAAGATCCTAGCCTCAGTTCTACCACCAGCCTGCTATGCGACCTTAGCTAGGTCATATCCTGAGCCTCAGTTTCTCCGTCTTTAAAATAAGCAGCTCACATTGTGATCTCTATAGTTCCTTCCAGCTATGGCAATCTAGAATGGTTTCTATGAGAAAATCAAGAGATTTTGAGATTTCTGTTCTGGTAGCCTTTGCACAATCCTTGGGTAGGCAGGCTACCATTAAATTTTTTTGATTCTTAAATTAGAGCATATGATCTGGCAGAATATTTGAAATTAGCACTGTTCTGGAAACTCTGAGACATGTATATGGGCCCCCAAGAAAGTTGTAGGCAAATTATGTTTCTATAAATTGAATCATATTTCAATGGCTTTGGGAAATCAGCTCTTTAAAGATAAGTCCTTTATAATGCAAATAACATCCTCCTAATCTGTTTGATTCTTTATAACCATGAGCAAGTGACTTCTCTGGATCTGTTTCTCAACCATAAAATAAGAGGATTTTACCTGATGATGTTTAAGTTCCCTTCCAGTTTGAAAATTATATGATTCTCTAAGTCTGGGTTTTTGGGGTCTCATAAAGTGGGGCATACCTGCAGCAGAAGATCGCTGTCTTCTTAGTTCAACCTAATCTTCTGGGAGTGTAGTTTTTATGCCATGATGGTGGGCCCAATTCCCTTTAGACACATAGGTATGGATCTAAACAAAGGAAATACTAAGGTTGTTTGGGCACAGCTGAAGTCTGGGGTCAGGCTCTCTGTTTGCTTCTGCTGGGCCACCCAAGCATTGCAGTCAGGGTGTCGACTTGCGTATGGCCTCCTAGGGCAGTTTGGTCTGAGAGTGTGGTAGCTGATTTCAGAGGAGTCTGGGAGCATATGCTGGAAAGAAACATAGAATCCTTGAATGTAGGGTCTGAAAGACATCTTAGAAATCATTCAGAGCATCAAAATACATGAGACAAAAACTGATATAACTACAAGCAGAAACTGATGACTCTATTGTCATAGCTGGATATTTCTATACCCCTTTATCAGTAATTGATAGATCCAGCAGGCAGAAAATCAGTAAGGATATAGTTGAATTGAACAGCACCATCAATCCACTGGATCTAATTGATATTTATAGAATACTTCATCCAACAATAGCAGAATACACATTCTTCTCAAGCTCACCAAGATAGACCACATTCTGGTCTGTAAGACATACCTTAACAAATTAAAAAAAACAGAAATCATACGAAGTATGCTCTCAGGCCATATGGAGTTAAACTAGAAATTAATAACAGAAAGATAACTAGAAAATTCCAAAATACATGGAGGTTAAACAACTTACTTCTAAATAATACATAGATAAAAAAAGGAGTCTCGAGAAATTTTAAAAAAATATTTTGAACTAAAAGAAAGTGAAAATACAACTTATCATAATTTGTGAGATGCAGTGAATGCAGTACTTAGAGGGAAATTTATAGCATTGAATGCATATATTAGAAAAGAAATCTGCTCTGTAAAAGACCACGTCAAGAGAACTAGAAGACAAGCCACAGACTGGGAGAAAATATTTGCAAAAATACATCCGATAAAGAACTACAGTCCAAAATATACAAAGCTTAACACTCATCAATAAGAAAACAACCCAATTAAAAAAGGGCCAAAGACCTTAACAGACACCTCACCAAAGAAGATATCCAGGGGCTTCCCTGGTGGCGCAGTGGTTGAGAGTCCGCCTGCCGATGCAGGGGACACGGGTTCATGCCCTGGTCTGGGAGGATCCCACATGCCGTGGAGCAGCTGGGCCCGTGAGCCATGGCCACTGAGCCTGCGTGTCCGGAGCCTGTGCTCCACAATGGGAGAGGTCACAACAGTGAGAGGCCCACGTACCGCCAAAAAAAAAAAAAAAAAAAAAAAAAGAAGAAGAAGATATCCAGATGGCATTTAAACATATGAAGAGATACTCCACATCATATATCATCAGGGAAATGCAAATTAAATGGCAATGAGATACCACTATACACTTATTAGAAGGACCAGAATCCAGAACACTGATAGCAACAAATGCTGCTGAGGATGTGGAGCAACAAGAACTCTCATTCATTGCTGGTGGGAATGCAAAATGGTACAGCCACTTTGGAAGACAGTTTGGTGGTTTCCTACAAAACTAAACATACTCTTACCATATAACCCAGCAATCACACTCCTTGGTGTTTATCCAAATGAATTAAAACTACGTTCAAAACCTGTACTTGGATGTTTATGATGTTTTATTCATAATAGCCAAATCTTGGAAGCAACAAAGATGTCCTTCAGTAGATGAATGGATAAATAAATTGTGGTACATCCAGACAATGGAATATCATTCAGTGTTAAAAAGAAATGAGCTATCAAGCCCTAAGAAGACATGGAGGAACATTAAATGCATATTATTAAGTGAAAGATACCAAGCCAAAAAGGTTACATATTATATGACTCCAACTATATGACATTCTGGAAAAGAAAATACGGAGAAAATATGTGTCCAAAAATATGGAGACAATAAAAAGATCAGTAGTTTCCAGAGGGGTTGAGGAGGACATAAATAGGTAGAGCACAGAAGATTTTTAGGGCAGTGAAAATGCTCTATATGATATTATAATGATGGATATATATCATTATACTTTTATCCAAAACCATAGAATGTATAACACCAAGAGCGAGCCCTAAGGTAAACTATGTACTTTGAGTGACTACAGTGTGTCAGTGTAGGTTCATCCTTGGTATGTACCAAGGCCAGAATGCACCATTCTTGTGAGTGATGTTGATAATGGGAGAGGCTATGCATATGTGGGGCTAAGGGGTATATGGGAATCTTTGTATTCCTCTCAATTTTGTTGTAAACCTAAAACTTCCCTAAAAAAATAAAGTCTTAGAAAAAATGGAAAAGAAGGAAGATCTAAAATCAATTATGTAAGCTTCCACCTTAGGAAACTAGAAAAAGAAGAGCAAATTAAATCTGCAGTAAGCAGAAGGAAAGAAATAATAAAAATTAGAGCAGAAATCAATGAAATCGAAAACAAGAAATCAATTTTAAAAAATCAATGAAACCAAAACCTGGTTCTTTGAAAAGATCAATAAAATTGATAAACCTCTAGCCAGGCTAACCAAAAAAATGACAAGACACAAATTACCAGTGTCGGAAATGAAAGTGGAGGAATCATTACACAGACATTAAAAGCATAGTAAAGGAGTATCGTGAACAGCTCTATGTCCACAAACTTGATAGCCTAGATGAAACAGACCAACTCCTTAGAAGATACAAGCTACCAAAACTCACACTAGGAGAAACAGATAATCTAAATAGGCCTATACCTATTAAATAAATCATTCGGTACAAACCCCTCATTTTATAGATGGAGGAACAGAGACCTATAGGAAGGAGGAGTGGTTTATCTGAGGTGGTTGTAGAGGCTGGGCTAAGGCCTAGGACCCCCCTTGCCACTGAATGTGCCTGGAATTTAGAATTGGAAGGGACCTTAGTGATTACCAAGGGGGTTGAGGGCACCCCTTTAAGACTGTGGGTTGAGAATGAGAGTATGGAAGGGATGTAGATATGTGTGAGGGTGTGTGTGTGTGTGTGTGTGTGTGTGTGTGTGTATGTAAAGCAGCACATATCAGAAAGGATGTGAGTGTGGGGAACACGTAGGGGTGTGTGTATATGTGCTAGCGTAGGAAGCGTATAGGGGGAGGAGGGTGGAGTCCAGTGGAGACTATGAAAGAGCCGCCCTTTGGGTCCTGCTGGCCTGCATTTTAGGAAGTCCCCCTGTGCCTCCTGGATGCTTTTGGTCAGCTTTCTATTAGACACGGCTATCGGGGCAATGACCAGACACCTCAACATCTGCTCCACATCAGGTGAGTCCAGGCCTCAGACTCATAATCCCTGACCTCAGGAGCACCCATTCAGGTCAGCTCCTCCATCCTCTGAAATACAGCAGGCTTCCTGGAGTCACCACTCCTGTTCACATCCCTCTGAGTGTAGCAGAAGCAGCCCTTGAACAGGAGTTTGTGAGCCCCACAGTCTAGATCTAGCTCCTCTGCTGGTTCGCTTATTGATCGCTGGCTGTCTTTGTCCTGGCCTTCAGTGGGCTTATCTGCCCCGTCTCCCTCTTCAGGGCGGATCTGGGAGTGGGAGTGGTGGTTGTGGTCACGGGGGAGTGGGGAAATGAAAAGTTACCCCAAGCAGAGCTGCTGGTTTAAAATATGACAAGGTATTTCCATGCAAGATTTTGCTTGAAAAAAAGGGTTCCACAGCTTATCAATACGTTCCCAATTGTGGTCCAACCCTTGCATGTTAAAGGATGGGAAAACTAAGACCTAGACAGGGAAAGACTTGTCTAAGGCCACGTGGTCAGTTTGAGGCAGAGCCAGAAGGAGATCCTAGTCTTTGATCAACAGGCCCCCCTGGGGAGCAGCTGTTGCCCTCTGGCCCCTCAGGGACCTGACAAACAGGATCCCGCTTGTCCTCACTCCAGCTCCCCCACTAGAGGGGACTAAGGTATAAGATATATGAGTGTAAGTTCTTCTAACCTTGGCCTTCTGGAACAGGAGCCGAGCTGAATGACTTTGCTGTCTTCACCACCTTTGGCCTGGCCTCAGCCCTGCTTCCAGGCATGGATGGGCCTCTGAACGGCTTCCTGGCCATCATCTATGTGTTGGCTATTTCAGTCCGCCTCTGTTTCTATTCAACTGGTGAGTGGAAGCCAGCCTTATGGCTGAGGGTAGGGAACCATGGAGGGGAGAAGCTGTTGGATGCCGCAAGTGTGAGGTGCAGTAATTGACTCCTTTCCTTCCTTTTACGGAGACCCCCTTCCTTCCTTCTCCCCTGCTCTAGGCCCACTGGAGACTGCAGGCTGCATTGGCAGAGACCTGTTTTAGGGGGCGGGAACCCTTGGTTCTTGAACCAGCTGTGCCTTTTTCTTGTAGTGTGACCTTTGGATGGAGCATATGAATTCACAGACTCTAGAACTAGAGGTCATACTCCAGTTTCCCATAACAGATGGAGAAACTGAACTCTGGTGAGGGTAATTACCTTGCCTAAGGTCACAACGCAAGGGATTGCAGATGCAGACAGAAAGATCTCAAAGGACCCCTCTACAGAGGCTTCCTAGGGGCCAAGGCATAGGCCTGGTCCTAGCTGCCTGCTTTACCTTGAGGATCCAGTGCAAAACCCACACATCATCTCTAAATAACTAAGTGCTTTATGGCTGGCCACTGCTCTGGGGTTAGGGGATTTGGAATGTGGGGCAAGGAAGACCCAAAGAGAGAAGGGCTTCCTCTGGTGGGTGCTTTAGAGCAGTGGGAAGCAGCAAACCCCATCTTTTCTTTCTCTGCAGGTGTTCCCTTCACATACAAGGGTCTACCCTGCCCCTATGCTTCCTGTGTTTTGGCCTCCACCTCCCTCCTGACCAAAGGCAACACATTCATTCTCTCTTGCATGGGCTCACTCATGATTCTATTCATGATGGACCAGAGCTACTACCCACATGACAAAATCCTGGAGTCTGAGAAATGGAAAAAAATGGTCTATCTGGGAGGTGAGTGAAAATACCACTCTTAAATGTCACTAGTGATCATTTATTATCACTGCTGCTCATTGTCACCCTGTACCTCTTCCCCACATTCCCTCTCTGTTTCACCCTGCCTTACTTTTCTCCATAGAATTTATCATCACCTGATGTGTATTTACTTGTTTGTTGTCTATACACACTAAACCTGCCCCCCATAGAAGACTCTTTTTTATTTGTGCTATAATTCCTAGTACCTAGGATTGTGCCAATCACATAGTAGATGCTCAATAAATATTTGTTGGATGTCACTAAGTTCGATAGAAATTTAGGGAACACTGACCATATGTCAGGTACTAGGAATCAAATCGGTAAACCAGACAAATACTTCCTGCCTCAGGATTTACAGTCTGATAGGGGAGACAGACACCAAACAAATCATGGCAGAAATAACTAAAAATATATAGTTTTGATGTGTTGTGAAACTATAGGGTGCTCTCAGAGGGCATCAGAGGGTGACCTAATTTAGACTGGAATGACTTAAGGATGGGAAAGGATCCTTAAGGAGGTGACATTTAAACGAAATCTGGGTGAAAGTGGTCAAAAGGTAAAAACTCCAGTTACAAGATAAGTTCTGGGCATGTAATGTACAGCATGGTGGCTACAGTTAACAATACTGTATTGGCTTTTTGAAAGTTGCTAAGAGAGTAGATCTTAAAAGGTCTCATCACAGGGAAAAAGTGTGTAACTATGTGAGGTGATGGATATTAAGTAAATTTATTATGGTTATCATGTTGCAATATATACAAGTATCAAATCGTTGTTGTTACACTTTGGACTAATAACAATGCTATATGTCAATGATATCTCAATAAAACTGGAAAAAAAATTTTAAATACATGAAAACTGCAAGACGATTGGCCAAGTGGTGGGAAGGATGGCTCAGAAAAGGAAAAAATTTTTGAATGCTCTGAGGCAAGAACATCTGGATGCATTAGTGCACCAGTGTGGCTGGACTTGCTGAGAGAGGGCTTGTGACAGGCTGAGGCCAGCGAAGTGAGCAGACTGGGCAGGATTGGGGATTGGATCCTGCAGGCAAATGAGAAGCCTTTGAAGGGATTTCTGAGCCACAGTTTTAAACGATCACTTGGACTGTAATGAAGAGACTAGATTGTTGGAGACTAAGAAAAGTAGTAGGAAAACCACCTTTTTGTCAGATGAGAGGTGATGGTTGTGGTGGAGATGAAGAGATTTGGCATAAATGTCAAAGTGACATAGTTAATTCATGTGAATTGCATTTCCATCAAAGTATCACCACAGTCAGGTTGGTAGGGACTTTGGTTGACATTTGTAGTTGAGTTTGATACAGTAACACAGGGACAAAGTTGGTTTGGTCAACTTTGAAGCATGCAAAGCTAAACTCACCTGTCATCTAAACTGGCCCTGTGTGGGGCTAGCTTCTATTAAATCTCACATTGTTACTTGTTCTCCAGACTTCTGCAACAAAGTTAAAGGGGAAGAATAACATCTCACGTTTGTAGTACTTCCATAAATTTCTTTCACACATTACCCATTCAATCTCATTATGACAGAGGGTGAGAGGCATTATTATTCCTGTCTTAAGGTAATAAACAGGCTTTAAAAAGTTAGGTGACTTGCCCAAGGTCACACTGCTGATAAGTGGCAAAGTATGGACTTTTCTAAATCCAGGTCTTGGGACTCCAAATCCCATGTTCATTCTACTACATCACAGCAGTATCCATTACAGAATCACTCATGCATTTCCATTCCAGAGGAGGCAGGACAACCAACAAATCTGTATTCTGGGGGTAATAACCAACTGTCCTAGGCAGTCAGAATATTATAAGTGTCAGTGTAGGGAACTGTTTACTATTCAAGTTTCCAGGCCCACCTTGCAAGCAGGCCTTTCTAAGGATAGCAGTCTCAGGCCTGCTATGTTAACTCTTTTCTGCATGCGTAAAATATTTTATTGACCCTTATCTCATGTTAAACTTGAAACAATTAGGAATTTTTTTTTCTTTGTTTTTTTTTTTCCTAACAAGAGATCTGGGCAACTCAAATTTATTCTTGGCTAAGACTGACTTCTGATCTGAATTTGACAAAATGGAGCCTGAGATTGCATTAGATTGTAATTGTCTAGTTACACAGGGACAAACTGCAAAGGCAGGGATCATGTGTCATTGGTTTTAGTGTCTTAGGCTCTGTGAGTAAAAACTGAAGGCTGAAAGATGGGAATGGGAAGTAGAGGGTGGAAAATACACATAAGACAGCTTCATAAAAATTGAGTGTTTGCCTTTTTTCTTCCAGGTGTCATCATGGTGTTTTTGTCTCCATTGTCGCTAACTGCTTTTTACTGCCTGATGTGGTCACTCTCCTTCATCTTCTTTCCAGATGCTCTGTGGGGCAAGGCAGCATGTCTTAAGCTGCAGCACCGAAGATACTAAACAGCCTTACCCACTCCCGCTGGCCTCTGTGGGGTTTCTGCCAGCATGTTGGGCCAAGCCTTGCCTTACCCTTACTAAATGTTTCCTTGTCCCTATGTTGTACATGTGCTAGATACATGTTGCCTTGAACCACAGCAACCCACAGTAGGGCCAGCAGCCTATATACTTCTTCCTCTTTATTCAGGGTTCTGAATCTCTTGGGGACAAGAGTTGTTTATGTCATACAGAACAGAATTTTTTTCCAAGATAAATTTGGGCTAGGCTTGAGTCCCATCCCTGTTACCAGCTGGGTGAAACTGTGCACTCAGGTTAGTCCCTTGGAAATGAGTGAAACCCTTCAGAGTTGGTATAGCCTCCACCTTGGTCCTGCCTGAATGTAATTACTCCAGTGGTGAGGTGGGGCTTACTAACGCGTTTCTTAAATTTACAGACTCTGGCTCTGTAGAGCGGAGCTGATAGCAGGACAATCACATTGCCCAATTTGTGTGTAGGATTTTGTAACTTAAAATTCCATATTTCCACAATCAAAGCTTCTGCCTTTTGCTTTGTTTAGAGATTAGACACATTGGCATCTTGAGGGCATCATCTGGTCTCCAGGATCTCATTATGTGTTCTTTTCCTAAGCTCTGAAATACTAAACTCTAGATATTCAAAGGGCACTTCATATTCTAAAATCCAAATTGAATAGAAATAAAATTGTATGGAGCCCTAAAGTGGCACCTCACAAAGAACTCAGGCCTGCTGAAAGCCACGCCCCCAGTACTGCCTCTGGACTTTCCATCTCCAGGTGGTGGACCAGATTATTGGCTAGTTCCGCCCCTTCCTCAACTAGGGCACCAGAGCACCTTTACCTGGGATCTAACTTCTTTTTTTTTTTCTTTTTTTTTTTTTTTGCACGGTACGCGGGCCTCTCACTGTTGTGGCCTCTCCCGTTGTGGAGCACAGGCTCTGGACGCGCAGGCTCAGCAGCCATGGCTCATGGGCTCAGCCGCTCCACGGCATGTGGGATCTTCCCGGACCGGGGCACGAACCCGCGTCCCCTGCATCGGCAGGCGGACTCCCAACCACTGCGCCACCAGGGAAGCCCGGGTCTAACTTCTTGAAGTTTGCAGAACAAAGTATATGGCAAATATGCATTAAATCTAAAATTAAATGAAAAATAAAAGTCCAATGAAGTCCACATTGCTATGATTTGACTCTAAAGGAACAGACAGCGCCCTCCTCTTCTCCACGGCTTTCTGTTTGTATCTGTTATATCATTTGTATTTTTTTCATGGTTAGATGAGTATGTCTGTTTCCCACTAGATTTTAAGCTCCTTCAGTTTACATTTTCATATTTCTGCTGCCTGCCACAGTGCCCCACACTCAAAAACATTTACTTTGTTGATGAATTGATTTGGTTGTGCATTCTAGTGAGTTATATACAAGGTTACTATAATGTAGTAAGAATCTTACAAATATACATGGGCTCAGACATTTTAGTGTGATGTCCTTCAATGCTGAACCCTCATTTCACTGATGCTATCCTTCATCAAAATATTTTAGGAACTCCAGGTCACGAAATGTCTTCACATAAGTTCTTAGAGACCAGCACCTAGCACAGTGCCTGGACATAGCAGGTACTCAAAAAATACTTATTTTACTCTGAACCAACCAAATTTAGTCCAAAAACCTGATATTCAGTATTAGCCAATGATGTCCTCTTCTTAAACCAAAACCACACTAGCTATCAGATTTGGCCTCAAATGATTTTTGGCTATATCTAAAACTTGAACTACATTCAAAGGAAAATGATGCAATTCTGAAAGAGGATTTCCATGTCCATTTTGAGCCAGAGCAGCAGAGCTAAAATAAATATGTAGACTTCCAAGAGGATTGCTTTGAATGGGAAAATACATATTTGATTGTATAAATTGTACTTTGTTTATAACAATAATAATCATACTACATTGCCTCAAAAAAAAGTTTAGGTTAGCAATATGAGGATAGTTATAGGTCAGCTAAGAGCCTCTTGACTTAACAGAGGGACATGTGCTTCCTTCTACCTATATGAAAGTAAGGCTACACTTCTACTCTGGCTCTGGGGTCTCAGGATGCTAATGCTAACCATTCAATGTCTTTACTTCCTTAGTCAGGAATCAAAATAAAAAGTAGAACTAAAATAGAACATGTTATAAAATTAAATAAATAAATAAAATAAAATATTCTAACATATAACAGATCTTAGGAACAAGTGGCAAGGCCAAGACTTAAAAAACCTACTTCTCAAGCATCTTTTCTGATAACAATGGTATGAAACTAGAAATCAACTACAAGAAGAAAGGTGGGAAAAAAAATCACAGATATGTGGAGACTGAACAACATGATACTGAACAACTATTGGGTCAACAAAGAAATCAAAGGAAAAATAAAAATTATCTGAAGACAAATGAAAGTGAAATTTTGACATACCAAAACCTACGAGATGCACCAAAAGTGGTACTAAGAGGGAAGTTTATAGTAATACAGGCCTAGCTCAAGAAACAAGAAAAATCTCAAACACTCTAACCTTACACCTGAAGGAACTAGAAAAAGAAGAACAAATGAAGCCCAAAGTCTGCTGAAGAAAGGAAATATTAAAGATCAGAGCAGAAATAAATGAAATAGAGACTGAAAAGACAATAGATCAATGAAACTAAGAGCTGGTTCTCTGAAAGATAAACAAAACTGACAAACTATTAGCTAGACTCACTAAGAAAAAAAGAGAGAAGGTAATGATAAATAAACTCAGAAATGAAAGAGGAGAAATAACAACAGATACCACAGAAGTACAAAGGATTAGAAGAGAATATCATGATCAGCTATACATCAACAAATTGGACAACCTAGAAAGAATGGATAAATTCTTAGAATCATATAGTCTTCCAAGAGTGAATCATGAAGAAACAAAAAATCTGAATAGATCGATCACTGGTGCAGAGACTGAAACAGTAATCAAAAACCTCCCCCAAAACAAAATTCCAGGGCCAGATGGCTTCACAGGTGAATTCTACAAAACACTCAAAGAAGAATTAATACCTGTCCTTCTCAAACTATTCCAAAAAATAGTTGAAAAGGAGGGAACGCTTCCTAACTATTTTACAAGGCCCACATCACCCTAATACCAAAACCAGACAAAGAAAACGCAAAAAAAGAAAATTACAGACCAGTGTCACTACTGAACATAGATGCAAAAATCCTCAACAAAATATTGGCAAACCAAATACAGCAATACATTAAGGATCATACACCATGATCAAGTGGGATTTATCCCAGGGATGCCAGGATGGTTCAACTTCCACAAAGCAATCAATGTGCTACACCACATTAACAAAATGAAGTATGAAAACCATATGATCATCTCAATAGATGCAGAAAAAGCATTTGACAAGATTCAACACCCATTTATGACAAACTCTCAATAAAGTGGGTATGGAAGGAAATGTACCTTGATATATTAAAGTGCATATATGACAAACCCACAGCTAACATTATACTCAATGGTGAAAAACTGAAAGCTGAAACAAAAGCTTCATGAAACAATATCCTTACCACATGTGATATTTTACAATCTGTTCTATTTCATTAAAAAGAAAAGCTGGTCACAATTTATTCAATTGAGTTTACAACCACCTACAGTTTGCAATACTAGAAAACTTCTCTAGGATGAACTATATCCAGGACTGCGACATGTTAATACAAGCAGTTCCCAACTAAGAATCAGAATTTTTCCAACCAATGATCATATATTAATTGGTTATTTGAAATTTGAAACATATCCCATGAAGTAGGTAGTTGGGAAGTAATATTTACTGAGTAGTTATTACATACATTATCTTACTTATTTCTCAATGAATGATCTTGAGAAGAAGAAAATATTATTCCAATACACAGATGGGAGAAGAGTGAGGCTTGGAGAGGTCAATAACTTATCCAATGCAGTAAAAATGGCACTTGACCTCAAGTCATCTGACTCCAAAAACTGCTCTTTCTAGCATACTAATACATCATTTCCTTAGGTTTATGATGACAGCTTACTCCAAACCCCCATTTCTCCAAAACACAAAACTGAAAAATCTGCATTCAACCCAAATTCAGTAGGATCCTATAGAACCTAATTACTACTTATGGGGATAATCTATGTAGAGGTAATCCTTGACTATAACTTAGGCTCTCAAAACACATTCTCCACAGGGATAGCAAGCTCCTTAACTCCGCAGTTTATTCCTAAAACAAACACAGCAATGGGAACAGAATTCTCAGTGACTTCAGAGCAGCAGGGAGACAAAGGAGATGGGAATTGCTGGAGATATTCCCAGCACCACTAGGGAAAAATACAGGTATTTCCAGTGTGGAGAGTAATGGAGGTGGCAGTGTTGGCTCTTGTGCCCTCGCTGAGCGATCTGTCTCATTTCCATATGTGTTCTGCTTCTAGGCCTGATAAAGTGAAAGGTGAAAATGAAAAATGAAAAAACAAAAACTAAAATGAAAAACCAAAAGCGCCTCACTCCCCTCCCCCTGCTGGTGCAAGCCTGCCACTAGCTGTCCACATTCATAGGGTGACAGGAATCCTAGCTTCAAGCCTCTAAACCTGAGTTGTGACTCATCTGGGAGCAGAGGCCACATATTTATACCTGTGTGGCTAAAAACGTAGGGTCTGTAGGGTCCGCAGAGCTTTAGGCCCAGGAAGAATGAAATCTGGAAGCAGCCATGTTCTCTCTCTCCTCTCCTCTCCACTCTCCTCCTGAAGGAGAAAGGGTCCCCTCTGCTCACCTCAACTTTGCCTGCCTAGTACGTTCTTTTGGACTCCACCTTCTATGGCTAGGCACCCTGACCCTAAAGTATGAGCAAACAAACATCTTATTAGTATTTTATTTGTAGTTTTGGAGATTTACAGTTTCACGAGAAACACTGATTTTTTTTCAAAAAATAGAAAAAGTTAAAAAAAAAAAAGAATCTATTGTCTTGGAAGAATAGAACAAGTCTCTTCAGCAAGCAATGGGCCAATTCAGATCGGAGGAACTAGTGAAGTAAGTTAGATATAGGAAGTTCCGATTTATTGTTTTAGGAATAACACAAATGTCTTCTTGTCCAGTTGTGTAAGGCTCCAAATGGGCCATCTCAGCTTAAGACTGGTAACACACAAACAAAGGCTCCAGGGTCCCATCGAGTGTGAACGCAGGGGTAGCTCACTCTCCAGGAGGCTGCATCTGTTTACAGAACTCATCAAACTGCTGCTGCTCCAGTTCTGTCATGACTCTGTTGAGGGCATAGATCTGCACGGGAGAAAAGACATGTTAGCAATGGAGGCAAATGCTTAGTGTATCTTCAGACACAAGAGGCTGTGTCATTTGAAAATGTCAGAACTGCATTGGTAACGCAGGGGCAGGAGAGGTAGACAGTAACTCCACTGGGGAATCAGGTAAGAAGCAGTGAGGCAGGTGACTGATCAGGCCTTTAAAGGATCGGTAGGATTTGAACAGGTAGAGACTGGGGAAAGGACACAGGTGATGGGGGAGTGGATATTATGATTAAATAAATATAATGGAAAAGTACACCATTAGTTCTGGAAACTTCATGTATGCTAATATGGAAGATATCATGGAATGGGGTTTGGGGAGCTGGAGAAAGCAAGAAAAGTATGTTGGGGCCTTAAATGTCATGCCAAGGAATCTGGACTTTATCGGGTTGACTCTGGAGAGAGAAGTGTGCAGGGAAGCAACTTGATTATATCTGTGCTTTGAGAAAGAAAACTAGAGACCATGTGAGGGATGGAGTTGGGGAGGAGAGATTATAGGCGTTAGGAGACACCTATTACAACAGTCCAGGAGAAGGTAGTAGGAACATGACCCAGGGCAGGCAGTGGGGTGGAAAGAAAACTGTGAGAGGCATTCTAAGGTGAAAGGCAGGTTGTCTACCTTATTGCTCACCCTGCAGTAATCAATTAATCCACCAAGGAATGAGAAACAACATAAAGCTTCCACATTTGTATAGAAGAAAAAAAAGAAGGACGGTGTTTGTGTGTAGGGAATAAAACTTGAGTAATCAAAAAGAAGGGGAAAAAACCTGAGAAGTGAGACAAATAGAAAATACAAAATAAGAGCAGAAATTAATGAAAAAGCAACAAAATGTACAGTAGAGAGGATCACCAAAACTGCAAGATGGTTCTCTGAAAATACTAAAGAAAACCCTGCAAACCTCTGACAAGACAGGTCAAGATAAGAAGGGAGAAGGCACAAACAAACATTATTAGAATTTAAAAGAAGCCATAATTACTGACATAATGGAGGTTAAAACAAAACTTATGAACTTTGTGTCAATAAGTTTGAAAACTTAAATGATCAAAACTGACTAAATAGAAAGCTTGAATAATCCTACAATCTTTTTTTTCCCAATTTTAAAAAATTTTGATAACATTCTATAATCTTGGGACTTCCCTGGTGGCGTAGTGGTTAAGAATCCGCCTGCCAATGCAGGCGACACAGGTTCGAGCCCTGGTCAGGGAAGATCCCACATTCCGTGGAGCAACTAAGCCCGTGCACCACAACTACTGAGCCTGTGCTCTAGAGCCCACGAGCCACAACTACTGAGCCCATGTGCCACAACTACGGAAGCCCGTGCACCTAGAGCCTGTGCTCCGCAACAAGAGAAGCCACCGCAGGTGAGAAGCCCGCGCACAGCAACGAAGAGCAGCCCCCACTCGCCGCAACTAGAGAAAGCCCGCACACAGCAACGAAGACCCAACGCAGCCAAAAATACATTAAAAAAAAAATTCTATAATCTTTAAGTAAAACGGAATTCCACACAGTGATGAAAATAGTCTCAAACAACAACACAAATGATTCTCAAAAAGCATAATACTGATAGTTAAAATGGTCAAGTTTTATGTATGTTTTACCATAAAACAAACAAATAAATAAATAAATCTGCATGGTTAAAAAAAAAAAAAGATGCTGAGTGAAGAGAATCAGTCACAGAATATGGTAACACATATAAAGTTCAGAAACATGCAAAACTAGACAGTATAGTGTTATGCTATAAAATATTATTTAGGGGTATGCACAGAAATAGTAAATTAATACAGAACAGCAAGGGAGTGATTAGCATGAAATTAAGGACCGAGGGTACTGCTAGTGAGAAGGCTGGGGACATGACCAGAGTGAGGCCTGAAGAGCTTCTAAGTTACTGGTCGTGTTCTATTTCTGTAGTTGGGTGTTTGTTTTATTCATCTACTTTAAGTGCACAAACACATTTTATATATATTATTTATATGTATTATATAATTAAGAATATATTAAGTATGAATATACTTAATATATTAAGTATCATAAGTATTAAGTATTATGTATTAAGAATATATTAAGTAATTCATTAAGCAGAGAAAGAAGAGACTCAAAATGGGTCAAGGGTCCAAGCCAATGAATGAGACTTTCAAGGAGAGGATCACCAATAGTGCCAAATGCTGCTTCAACTGCCAAATGGGCCTCTGTTCCTATTCAGCCCTCTCATCTCTCCTTCTCATCTCACTCTCTGGAATGTGGCATCTATACAGAACTGAAGGGAAACTGTGTCTCCGCCTCCCCACAAGGGCTCTTGTCACATTCCTATCTTAGGAAACTGCATTCCAGGCCACACAGACAAAACAGCAAGGCAACTGTGGGGCAAAGCAGGGAGCAGGGGAGAAAGTCCAGAGACCTGTTTAGATGGCAGTCCTGCCCCTCAATCCCTTACTACCTAGGAATTCTGGTCACAACACTTCACTTGAAATGAGGATAATACTTTCTACCTCACAAGGTCATGTATGTTGTATCTCCCTTATTCCAGGAAGGATTTACAAAGGTCAGAGTGGGAGCAACAATAATATACCCTGGTGTGAGGATTACATGTGGTGATGCATGTGCCTGACACATCTGAGGAGCTCAACAAGTGCCAGCTGCAACGACAGTGCGAGTCCGGTATGACATCTTGGCAAATCGGCACAATTCAACTTCAAGTCCGCACAATGAAAACACAGTGACTCCTGATAACAATCAATCACTGCCATTTTTGAGTGCTTTCTCTGGACCAGGCACTGTCCTACGTGCTTTACAGACAACATTTCTATTCCTTACAACAATCTTGTGTAATTGATGTTATCATCCTCATTTTACCAAAAAGGAACTGAAGAGCTGAGGTTCAGAGAGGTTAAGTATCTTTTCCAAGGTGACTCGGGAAGAACTGGAATTTATGGAGCAGTTGGGGTTTGAAGTCAGACAAGTAAGTGTAACCTGTGGAACCTCACCGGCAGGGTGTCAGTAAACACATGAACAATGGCCTCAGCAACATTATCGCTGCAGTGCGCACAAAGGACAGTTTCCTGGGGCTGTTTCTTACAGCGGCCCTCCAACTTTCACCAAAGCGCTGAGCAGTAAAACCGTCTGGGGGCCTGTGTCCAGGTGAAGATGGGGAGGTGAAGGAAAGAGGGGCACAATCTGTTAGAACCCGGGTGCACAGCTCTCAGACCGTCTGCCTTAATCCAAAGGCAGATTTCAGTTTATGGATTCATTTCAAACACACTATTAAGTTTACTTATGATGTTTATGTCAGCCTCCCCCACTGAATGCACGCTCCACAAAGGCAGGGACTCCTCTGTTCCTACAACAGGGCCTGGCATGTAGCAGCAGTTCAATATTGTGAGTGAATGGATCAGATTAACAAAAATTTAAAGTCTGACACTATTAAGCACTGGAAAAGAAGTGAGGAGTGAGAACTCTCTCACACTGCTAATGCAGGTGCAAACTTGTACAGTCTCTCTGAAAACAATTTGGCAACGTCTAGTAAACTTGAAAATGTACCCAATAATTCTACTTCTAGTTATATATGCCCTTCAGAAATTCCAGCACAGGTGCCCAAGGAGACATCTAAAAGTTTTTCACTACAGCATTGGTTGTAACAGCAAAAAAAAAACCCCTATAAATTATTTAAACATCCGTTACCGGAAGACGGGGTAAATATACTAAAGTGGATTCATAAACTAGACTACTATTAGCAGTGATGAGAAATAAACTAGATTCTTACATTAACATGAATAGTTCTAAAAAACATAAACAAAATGCAAAATAAAACACGTGGAATTAGTTTAATGTAAGATTTTAAAACACAAAAGAACATTTTATATTGTTCAAAAATATCTACTAATATTTGAGTGTAAAAGTATAAAAAAAAATAGTGGTTGCCCATAGGGAGGGGAAAAGGAAATGCAGAAACGGGACTTCAAATTTTTATGTAATTTTTATTTATCTTATTATTATTTTTTTTTTGTGGTACGCGGGCCTCTCACTGTTGTGGCCTCTCCCACTGTGGAGCACAGGCTCAGGACGCACAGGCCCAGCGGCCATGGCTCACGGGCCCAGCCGCTCCGCGGCATGTGGGATCTTCCCGGACCGGGGCTCGAACCCGTGTCCCCTGCATCGGAAGGTGGACTTTCAACCACCGCGCCACCAGGGAAGCCCTATTTATCTTATTTTAAAAATACTCCAGGCAAATATGACAAAATGTTAAACACTACCAATCTGGGGTGCTGAGTACCCAGGTGTTTGTTATAATATTCAGCTTTTCTGTATTTTTAAATTTCTAAAAAAAAAAAAGAAACAAGCAAAGAAATAGAAAGAGGGAAGACTGCAGTAAGCTTTTTCCTGATATTAAATGCTCAAATAAAATATTCATGTAAACAGTCAGGTTGATTTTTAAGTGCAGACTGAACAAAGGAACACAGTGTTGGGTGTAGAGCTTGGGCCTCTACTTCCCAATTAGGAGGAGCAACTCTCCAGGCCAAATCCAGGACATTTGTACTAGAGTGTGTGACACTTGCTCTCTCTCACTCCCTTACAGGACCCCTCCCTTACATGTCCCTTCTCTTTTTCCTTTCTTCCTTCCCTCAGGTCCTACCACAAAAGCTCTGTGCCAGGAGTCATCTGGAGACTATCTGGTACTGGTCGAGGTTCTGACACTTGGCATGTGACTCTGGGCTGCCACCTCACCATGTGAACCTCAGTGATCTCCTCTGGAAACCTGGGAGAACACCTGTTTTGGCTGGATTGGCTGGAGGCGGGTAGGGCTCCCCGTCACAGCTCTCCTCTCTGTATCTCTCTATACTGGCATCATCTCCAGCAGACTACAGGTATACAGGCCCTCCTTACTCTCACCTCTGCTCTCTGTCTTTGCTTCAGCTCCTGCTGGGCTGATTTCTGCTTGGCCTTCTCAACTCTGCTGACAGCCTCTTTAACTTTGGATTTTTCTTTACGTGCAGGTGGATCCATGACTTGGCTTCTGTATACTTCTTAGTCAGCTCTGACCTGGATGGTACAGGAGAAGGCGGATCTAAAAACAAAAAAGAAGGAACGAACGAACTTCCATTCACTAATGCCCTACCTCAGCCCCTTCCTTTGGCAGGGGAGGCAGAGGGGCCCGGGGGAAAGGGCGCTGCATTGGAGGAGTAAGACCTGAGTCCCACTGCCACCACCTCGCTGGGTGTCTCTAGGCAAATCTCTTCCCCACTCTGAGCTTTAGTTTTCTCCGTCTGCACAATGGGACAACGGTCCATCCCCTGGCCCCCTCCCACGAGCTGCCGTGTGAGCACGAAATGCGAAGAGCCCTGTGAACGGTTTCCTACACTGTAGCGCGCTGCATCCAGTGTGGGACTGCCAGAATTACGAGGACACCGCGGCCCAGAAGAACCGACCGGCCGAAGTCTCGAAGCGGGTTGGCGGGGAGCTTAAGGCTCGCGCGGCCGCCATCCTCCGGACCAGGGCTTTCCCACCTCTGCCCTCCCAGAAGGTTACGGCCCGCTCGGCCCGAAGGGCCCGCCCTCCGCCACGGCCCCGCCCGGGCCCAAGCCCGGCCCCAGGAGAGCTCCCCTCCCGCCGCCGCCGCCCACTCCCGGTGCAAAACGGCGGCTGGAGGCGGGCGGCGTTCGGGAGTCGGGGCCTTCCCTCCCGGGTCTCGGGACTCGGACAAGGGCCCAAGGGGGAACCCCAGCCTTCCCCTACCTCCCAGCCTGCAGTACGAGCCTGCCGCGCCTCGGATTGGGCGGGGCCGGGAGGTGGGGGGCGGGCCGGCGCTCCGAGGCCCCGCCCACAGGAAGGGCCGCGCGTGCGCAGAGAGCGTGTCTGGGCGCCCCGCATCGGTGCCGGTTCTGGAGCTGGAGCTGGAGCTGGAGCTGGGGCAGGAGCTGGAGCTGGGGCAGGGGATGGTGGGTACCAGTAACAAAAGCTTTTCCCGGGAATACTTTCTGGGACAGACGCTAGGCTTTGCAAGGTGAGATCTGAAACCTGGGACTAGAATTGTAACTCTCTGAGCCTCAGTTTTCAATTCGGAAAGTAGGGATGATGATTGCTGCCTTCTTTTTTTTTTTAATTATTATTATATAATTTAGACAGTAAACATGGTCTATTTTTGCTTCTTTCCAATAGAATACATTTGATCACTTTTTTTTATACAGTAGGTTCTTATTAGTCATCAATTTTATACACATCAGTGTATACATGTCAATCCCAATCGCCCGATTGCCGCCTTCTTGATTCAGAAGTTTGTTAGGAAGATCAAGTGAACTCCTCTTTGCCACAGTGCTTTGAAAAGGGAAATCGTGATGGAAGTATAAATAGCCAATATAAACAAAGAGAAATGTTCAAGTTCACTGATAATCGATAATTTTAAAATTACAATTTTATAACTATTTACAATAATTTTACAAATTGAAATAGCTGGCTATCATTTTTCATTTATTAGATTATCAAGGATTGGACAAAATGGTAGATAAGTACTTTGACAGCAGAAATCTTGTACAGTCTAATAATGACAATGACAATAATAACTACCTCTCTTCTGGTCTTATATAGAGCTTCACATTTATTAACTCATGTATTCCTCATAGTAAGTACGTATAATAATGTGAATATATAATAATATATTATTATTGTCCCCATTTTACAAATAAGGGAACAGAGGCACAGAGAGTTTCTGACTTGTCCAAGGTCACACAGCTAGTAAGTGCCCTAGCAAGTATTTCAGCTAGGATTTAGGATAGGACAATGGCCTATCCAAAAGAAAACATGTTCAAGCCCACTCCTTTTGTTCCTCTAAGGATTGGGCAAGAATTGAAACAAAGGATGGATTCTAAGCAACAGCGAAAGTGTAGCCTAGATGGACACTCATATTTTCAGTCAAAGTGTAAATTATCACAACCTTTTGGGAAGCCAGTTTAGCACTGCATTTCAAAAGCCTTGAAAATGAACACAACCCCACAAAAAGACAAATACTGCATTATTCCATTTCTATGAGATATCTAAAGTAGTCAAACTCTTAGTAGAATGGTGATTGCCAGGGGCTGGGGGGAGGGGAAAAGGGAATTGTTCAATGGATATAGAGTTTCAGTTTTGCAAGATGAAAAAGTCCTAGAGATCAGCTGCACAACAATATGCAAATAGTTAATACCACTATACTGCACACTTAAAAATAATTAAGATGGTAAACCTACCTAAGGATGTAAAAGACCTGTACTGGAAAACTATAAGACACTGATGAAAGAAATAAGACACAAACCATTGGAAAGATGTACCATGTTGTTCATGGATTGGAAGAATTAATATTGTTAAAATGACCATACTACCAAAGGCAATCCACAAATTCAGTGCAATCCCTATCACTACTAAGGGCATTTTCCACAGAACTAGAACAAATAATTTTAATATTTGTATGGAAACAAAAAAGAGCCCAAATAGCTAAAACAACGTTGAGAAAGAAGAACAGAGCAGGAGGAATCATGCTCCCTGACTTCAGACTATACTACAAAGCTGCAGTAATCAAAACAGTATGGTACTGGCACAAAAACAGACACATAGATCAATGAAAGAGTATACAGAGCCCAGAAATAAACTCATGCACTTATGGTCAATTAATCTACAACAAAGGAGGCAAGAATACACAATGGAGAAAAGACAGTGTCTTCAATAAGTGGTGCTGGGAAAACTGGACAGCTTCATGTAAAACAATGAAATTAGAATATTCTCCAATGCCATATACAAAAATAAACTCAAAATGGATTAAAGACCTAAATGTAAACCAGAAACAATAAAACTCCTGGAAGAAAACATAGGCATAACATCTTTGACATAAATTGTAGCACTAGTTTTTTGGATCTGTCTCCTAAAGCAAAGGAAATAAAAGCAACAACAAACAAATGGAAAATAATTAAACTTAAAAGCTTTGAACAGCAAAGGAAACCATCAACTGAATGGGAGAGAATATTTTCAAATGATATGTTCAATAAAGTGTTAATATCCAAAATATATAAGCAGTTCATACACTCAATATCAAAAAACCAAACAACCCAGTCAAAAAAATGGGTAGAAGACCTGAATAGACATTTTTCCAGAGAAGACATACAGATGGCCAACAGGCACATGAAACATCAACATCATTAATCATCAGAGAAATGCAAATTAAAACCACAATGAGATATCTCATACCTGTCAGAATGGCTATCATCAAAAAGACACAAATAGGGCTTCCCTGGTGGCGCAGTGTTTGAGAGTCCGCATGCCGATGCAGGGGACATGGATTCGTGCCCCAGTCCAGGAAGATCCCACATGCCGTGGAGTGGCTAGGCCCGTGAGCCATGGCCGCTGAGCCTGTGCGTCCGGAGCCTGTGCTTGTAGTGGGAGAGGCCACAGCAGTGAGAGGCCCATGTACCGCAAAAAAAAAAAAAAAAAAAGACACAAATAAAAAATGTTGGTGAGGATGTGGAGAAAAGGGAACCCTTGTACACTGTTGGTGGAAATGTAAATTGGTGCAGCCACTGTGGAAAACAATATGGAGTTTTCTCAAAAAACTGAAAATAGAACTACCATATGACCCAGCAATTCCACTCCTGGGTATATATCTGAAGAAAACAAAAACTCTAATTCAAAAAGATACACGCACCCCAATGTTCATAGTGTCATTATTTACAATTGCCAAGACATGGAAGCAACCTAAGTGTCCATCAACAAATGAATGGTTAAACAAGATGTGTTATATATATATACAATGTACTATTACACAGCCATAAAAAGGAATGAAATTTTGCCATTTGCAGCAATATGGATGGACTTGGAGGGTATTATACTAAGTGAAATAAGTCAGAGAAAGACAAATACTGTATAACATCACTTATATGTGGAATCTAACAAATAAAACAAACTAGCGTAGTGACTATAACAAAAAAGGAACAGACTCACAAAACAGGGAACAAACTAGTGGTAACCAGTGGAGAGAGGGAAGTGGGGAGGGGCGAGATAGGGGTAAGGGATTAAGAGGTACAAACTATAAATAAGCTACAAGGATGTATTGTACAACACAGGGAATATAGTCAGTATTTTGTAGTAACTATAAATGGAATATAACCTTTATAAATTGTGAATCACTATATTTTACACCTATAACATTTAATATTGTACATCAATTATACTTCCATTAAAATTTTTGTTTAAAGCTTAAGATGGTAAATTTTATGTTATGTGACTTTTTTTTTTTTTGCTGTACACGGGCCTCCCACTGTTGTGGCCTCTCCCATTGCGGAGCACATGCTCTGGACGCGCAGGCTCAGCGGCCACGGCTCACGGCCCAGCTGCTCTGCGGCATGAGGGACCCTCCCGGATTGGGGCATGAACCTGTGTCCCCTGCATCGGCAGGCGGACTCTCAACCACTGAGCCACCAGGGAAGGCCTATGTGGGGTTTTTTTTAACCACATTAAAAAAAAAAATAAGCACAACTTTGACTCAGCAACTACAGTTTTAAGTTATCCTAGCTAAATAATCAGAGACTGTGCTATTCCTAAGAGTAAAAAACCAAAACAACGAAAATATTTATAAATGGGGTCAATTAAATAAATTATAGGATAGCTATAATGGGATTCTATGCAGCCATTAAAATGACATAGAAGAATTTTTTATGTAATAGAATGTTTTTATTTTAGTAAATGAAAAAGTTACAAAGAGGCATATACAACATAGTCACAATATTTGTTTTATTGTTTCAGAAAAGATTATAATATACACATGAAAAAGAGGCTGGATGGAAACACACCAAATTACAAATTGAAATTAAGAATGGAGATTATTTTTATCTTCTTTGTGCTTTTCCAAAATTTCTACAATGAACATTTAAACTTTAGCAAGATTTATACTTTCTTTTACATTTTTGTCACATTGTACACTTTATAAAGTTCATATAAGCTCTGGATTAGATTACAGCTGGAGACAGGGCAGGGACTTTGGAAGGCTTTACAAAGCCAACAGAAACAGACTGGATATAGGGTATTAAGTAGTGGAAAAGCCAAACTCGAAGATTGGAAAAAGAGTGGAGCCACTGATAAAAGTGAAGGTATGATGAGTTGGCTTGGGAAAGGATGAGGAAGAGGATAAGTCAGAGGTGTGTGAGTGTGTGTGTGTGTGAGAGAGAGAGAGACAAAGAGAGACAGAGACAGAGAGACAGAGATAGAGAGAGCTAGTTTACACTTAACAGGTGGTAATAAGCAAGAAGAGTTGTCCAGTAAGTATAGGGCTGCAGAAAATCACAGGTGTGTAGATACTGGTTTGGGATTCTTCATCAGGAAGGTGAAGGCTGGAGCCAGGAGGGAGTGAAAGTCCCCTCTCTGTTCTTCCTCCATGAGTTTATGATCTCTCTTTCTCTCTCTCTCGACCATCAACAGACTCTTGGCCAGTCTACAAAATTCCCTGGTTGATTGAGTCAGTGTTTACATGAATATAACTATTCCTAAGAGTAAAAAAGAATATTTTTACAGTGTATATCATACTAAGATTACATTCACTTTATTAAACAACTCTAAACAACTCTACAACTCTTTTTTTCCTGGAGTCAAAAATTGGCTATTTTTTTCATTTGTGTAATTATCTATGCATCTACTGTTAATTATTCCATAAACTTTCCATCGGGACTATAAAATGTCTGTCTGGTCACATGAATCCGATACTTTTCAACTTTTTTTTTTTTTCCCTTAGAGACATTCTTCCTTAGGCCTATCCTCCTCTTGCTCCAAGCTGTCGTCTTGGCTTTGCTATCCAACTGTTGTCCTGAGACTTCCCATAACCACATTCTGGGGACTTGCATCTCCTCTCCTGTGCCAAATCCCCTGTCTCCTGGATATTCCTATTTGAGGCTTATTCTCTCATTTTGGAGGAGCTCATTCTCCAGTAATTTCCCCAGAATAAGTTCATGGGAGGTACATTTTTGAAACCCTATTTGTCTAAAAGTGGCTTTATTTTGCTCTCACACTTGATTGACAGTTTGGGGGGGTACAGAGTTCCAGGTTGGAAATCATTTTCCCTCAGAATCCACTGTTATCTAGCTTCTCATGTGGCTAGACTCTTGAGAAGTCTGATTTATTCTGATTTCCTTTACTTCTTATGTAATTTTTGCTTGTTCACTTGTTTCTGGAAGCTTTTAGGACATATATTTTTCCTTTATCCTTGATGTTTCGAACCTTCATCATGATAAGTAATAATAATGTAAGGCTTTTTCATTCATTGCTCTAGGTACTCAGGGGTCCCTTTCAATCAGGAAACATACAGTCTTCAATTCTGGGAAATTTCCTCTCTGTTAGATTCCCTTGTTTTTTTTCATCATTTTTCTCTCATTTTCCATCCCTTGGTTTTGTTTATTCTAACTTTATAAGAGATTTTTTAGTGGTTACATTTTTATGTATGTATGTATGTATTTATTTACTTGGCTGTGTCGGGTCTTAGTTGCGGCATGCGGGATCTTTTAGTTGCGGCATGCAAGCTCTTAGTTGTGGCGTGTGGGATCTAGTTCCCTGACTAGGGATCGAACCTGGGCCCCCTGCACTGTGAGTGTGGAGTCTTAACATGTTTTAACTAATTTAATCCTTACACCCAATGAGTGAGTTACCATTCTTATCCTCAATTTACCAAAAAGGTAGAAACTACTGTGTATAAAATAAATAAGCTACAGGATATATTGTACAGCACAGGGAATAGAGCCTATACTTAATAATAAACATAACTGGAATATAACCTTTAAAACAGTGGTTTATTTATTGTTCTGGTGTATGAGACTATGATAAAATTCTAAAAAGTCAATTTTCCTGAAAAAATCAAGAAAAGTGTAAAAAAAATTTACTAGTAAGGAGAATTCCTTGGTGGTCCAGTGGTTAGGGCTCTGAGTTTCCATTGCAGGGGGCACGGGTTCCACACCTGGTCAGGGAACTAAGATCCTGCATGCCACATGGGGCAACCAGAAAAAAAAATTTACTAGTAAGGAAACTGGGACAGAAAGGTTAAGGCTCTCATCCAGGTCATGCAGCTCAGAAGTGGACCTGAATCTAATCAAACCTGTAGCTTTCCAGTTTCAGAAATCTGAGGGATAGAGAAATAAATTAAATGTTACCGCAAGAATGCAACTGGCCAAATCCATAATGTAGGACATTGTACAAGACAATTTACCAACAATCAAGGGTGTAAGGAAAACTTTTTTTAAAAAATTAATTAATTAATTAATGTAAATCATTTTTGGCTGCGTGGGGTCTTTGTTGCTGCATGTGGGCTTTCTCTAGTTGTGGCAAGCGGCAGGTACTCTTTGCTGCAGTGCGTGGGCTTCTTATTGCGTGGCTTCTTTTGTTGTGGAGCATGGGCTGTAGGTGCATGGGCACGCGGGCTCAGTAGTTGTGGCTCGGGGGCTCTAGAGCACAGGCTCAGTAGTTGTGGTGCACGGGCTTAGTTGCTCTGTGGCATGTGGGATCTTCCCAGATCAGGGATCGAACCCATGTCCCCTGCATTGGCAGGCAGATTCTTAACCACTGCGCCACCAGGGAAGTCCCTGGTTATCCTTTTTAAATATAGCAGCTTGTACATGTCAATCCCAAACTCCCTAACTATCCCTTCTCTCTACCCTTCCCCCTGTGGTAACCATAAGTTCATTCTCTAAGTCTGTGAGTCCATTTCTGTTTTGTAAATACATTCATTTGTATAATTTTTTTTTAGATTCTGCATATAAGCGATATCACATGATATTTCTCTGTCAGACTTACTTCACTCATTATGACAATCCATGCTGTCTAGTATGTCCATCCATGTTGCTGCAAATAGCATTATTTCATTCTTTTTTATTGTTGAGTAATATTCCATTGTGTATATATATATATATATATATATATATACCACATCTTCTTTATCCATTCATCTGCTGATGGACATTTACGTTGCTTCCATATCTTGGCTATTGTAAATAGTGCTGCTATGAACACTGAAGTGCATATATCTTTTCAAATTATAGTTTTCTCTGGTTATATGCCCAGGAGTGGGATTGCTGGATCATATGGCAACTCTATTTTTAGTTTTTTAAGGACCCTCCATACAGCTTTCCCTAGTGGCTGCACCAACTTACATTCCCCCAACAGTGTAGGAGGCTTCCCTGGAAAAGGAGCATTTCAATCACCTCAGATAATTGTGGATAGTTTTTTTTGATGCAAGAAGAAACTTGACAAGTGGTAGTTGCTTAAAGGTTAATGCAGCATGGAATCCAAAACCATACCAGTGAACTTTTCCTTTCTTTCCCTGCCCATCTTTATTGAGATATAATTGACATATAACATTGTGTAAGTTTGAGGTATACAATCCATTGATTTGATACACTTATAGATTGCAAACTGATTACCATAATAATGGTAGCTACCACCACCATCACGTCACATAATTACCATTTCTTTTTTGTGCTGAGAACATTTAAGATCTACTCTTTTAGCAACTTTCAAATATATAATACACCAATGAACTTTTTATACTCTGTTCCAGTAAAATCCACCAGATTGTTTTGCATATTGGTGGCTCTTTTACTTATGCATACTTGTCAAGACATGTATTAGTCATTTAGAATTTATTGGTTCACTGTGCAGATATTTCAAATGTTGACACATTTCATTGTATAACATAAAAAACTCACATTCACTAATGTCACTACCAATCTCATCAGAAAAATCTTCCTTTACTGGGGAACTATCAAGCTCACAGTAGCAGATAAAACTGCTAATTTCCAACCAAAATATCAAATCACTTTGGCAACAAATACTGTCAGTTGTTTTCCTTCAAGTGACAGGTGCCCTTTGTCCATTTTAGAGAAAACACCTGCCAAATACCCAAGTCTGAATAACAATAGTTTGTCTGTTGGTTATACTTTCAGATAAGAATGAAGTTCATGGGGACTTCCCTGGTGGCGCAGTGGATAAGACTGCGATGTCAATGCAGGGTTTCAATCCCTGGTCAGGGAACTAGATCCCACATGCATGTTGCAACTAAGAGTTCGCATGCCACAACTAAGGAGCCAACGTGCTGCAACTAAGGAGCCCGCCTGCCGCAACTAAGATCCGGCGCAACCAAATAAATTAAAAAAAAAAAAAAAAGAATGTGCATAGCAGCACTGTTTGTAAAAGCAAAAGCCCAGAAACAACCCTCACTTTTATCAATGAGGGAATGGACAAATTTTTGGTATATTCATACAATGATCTACCTCACAGTGGTGGATGAACGTCCCAGAGTTCTATCAATCAATACGGACAGATTTCAGTGTCTTAATTTGTACTCCACCCAAAGTAGGGTGTAAGACAAATTCTTCAGTGCAAGAGTTTATTTAGGAGGTGATCCCAGGAATCAGAAGTAGCGAGTGAGAAGAAACTGAGGAAAGGGACTTCCCTGGTGGCACAGTGGTTAAGAATCTGCCTGCCAATGCAGGGGACACGGGTTTGAGCCCTGGTCTGGGAAGATCCCACATGCTGCGGAGCAACTAAGCCCGTGCGCCACAACTACTAAGTCTGCACTCTAGAGCCCGTGAGCCACAACTACTGAGCCCACGTGCCACAACTACTGAAGCCCGTGTGCACCTAGAGACTGTGCTCCGCAACAAGAGAAGCCACCGCAATGAGAAGCCCACGAACAGCAACAAAGAGTAGCCCCCGCTCGCCGCAACTAGAGAAAGCCTGCGCACAGCAACGAAGACCCAACGCAATCAAAACTAAATAAATTAAATTAAATAAATAAATAAATTTATAAAAAAAAAAAGAAGAGGAACACAAACCAATAAGATGTGCATTATTGAGCTATTGATGACAGTGGGCCACTGTGCTCATTCCGGCTGAGAACTCCCTGAGGAATTGTGTGGAATACAGCTCAGAATTGTCCCTCTGAAGATGTGGGGACTGGACCATTTTCCACTTACTTCCATCCTCCCACCCCCTGCCCCAAGCCCCATTGATCGATCCCCTGGGGCAATAACTCTCCTGAACTCCTGGGTTACACACAGGCTGAACAGCTTTCTCAAGCTTTGTAAAGAGCCCCAGTCAGATAAGCGAAGAGCTGCTGTGGCCTGCGAGGTGGCATACTAGCAGCTTGCCTTCAAGTCTCAGCTACTCCGAAATTGAGTGGGCTGCGGGGACATGGTGTGAGCTACCATAGGTGTCAGCTAGACTCAGAAACTAATGTTGAGTGAAAAAAGGAAATCACAGGGAATTATGTACAACGTGCTCCATCTTTATAAAGTTCAAAAATACATAAAAGTATATAATGCATGGTTAAGGAAATACTTATGGATATTATGCATATAAAATTATGGATATTCTGAAAGCAAGATAGGCGGGAAAGGGTTTATCACATATTGGGGGACAGTCAGCAAGTTTGTTTATCAGAAAGCACATGTCAGGGTGCAGTTGGAGATAAAGGTAGTGAGTTAAAGAAGGTGGCTAATTGGTGGGTGTCTTTGAAACCAATCTTCAGTTTTACTCTGATTTGGAAAGTAAAGAGGAACAAGCTTTTAAGAAAGGGTGTGATAGGATCAAAATGTATCAAAAGCAATCACTATGCAGTTGGCTTGGACTGGAGAAGGAGCTGAGGCGCAGAAGTCCCTTAGCCCGGCAGCACTGGGAGGCTTCTCTGCTTTTAGGGAGCTTCCTCTTTGCTCTGTTCCTTTATCGGGGCAGACAGGCAGGGCGTGGCTTGTTGGTGTATAGGAACAGCTGGAAGGGAGTCTGTCGGGCAGATGGAGCCCCTGGCTGAGGGCTTCAGGCATTAGAATAAAAGATGAACTTTTCCCAGGCCCACCTCCGGAGTCCTTCCTGATGTTCCTGCCTGAGGTCTCATCTCCCTGAACAGGCAGAGGGATGTTCCCAGCTTGGAGACTCCAGCTCAGCCGGTGAGAGACAAAGGGCCCCTAATTCCAAATGTGGTGAGTCCTCCTCCCTCTCCCCTCTCTTCGTTCTTTTTAGTCCTTTGATTTTCTCAGGATCCTCAGGTCTGTTGGAGAAACTATCCCCTTTCTTCATACTCACAAGAACATTTTAGAGGATGAAATGGAGCGACAGGAGATGAGGAGCACAAAAGGGGACAAGTGACAAGGGGACTGGATGGGTTTTGTCAAAAGACTCTCCTTTAGATATTATCGTCATCATTAAGTATGACAGCTGTCACTTATTTAGCCCTTACTCTTAGCCAGGTCCTGGCCGTGTGCTTTCAGACAGAACAGCTGTAGATTTGCTGGGTCTTCTTAAGCTGCTTGGAGTTATCAAGGGAACTTCCATTGCATGTTTTTTTTTTTTTTTAGAAAGAAACACTTTTTTAAAAAATTAATTAATTTTTGGTTGCATTGGGTCTTCGTTGCTGCATGCGGGCTTTCTCTAGTTGAGATGAGCGGGGGCTTCTCTTAGTGGCAGAGCATGGGCTCTATGTGCGTGGGCTTCAGTAGTTGTGGCATGTGGGCTCAGTAGCTGCGGTGCACGGGCTTAGTTGCTCTGCGGCATGTGGGATCTTCCCGGACCAGGGATTGAAACTGTGTCCCCTGCATTGGCAGGTGGATTCTTTTTTTTTTTTTTTCTGCTTTTAAAAAAAAAAATTAAATTAAATTAATTTTTTTATACAGCAGGTTCTTATTATTTGCCCATTTTATACATATTAGTGTATACATGTCAATCCCAATCTCGCCCCCCGCTACTTTTCCCCCTTGGTGTCTATATGTTTCTTCTCTATATCTGTGTCTCTATTTCTGCCAGGCAGGTGGATTCTTAACCACTGCGCCACCAGGGAAGTCCTCACTGCATGTTTTTTTCTGCTTTAAAAGTTTTTGAAATTAAACTGTTTCAAACTTAAATGTAAATGACTTCCTGTGGGGAAAAATATTTCCAGCATATGTAGTAGAAAAAAATTTTTGTTACTATATGAGGAATTTTACAAAACATTAGAGACAAATGCCCAAATAGAAAAATGGACAAAATATAGACAAGTAATTGACAAAGTCCAAATGACATAGGAATAATCAAAGAAATACAAATTAAGATGAAACACAATTAATTATTTTTAGAGAGATATTATTACTCATTAAAATAACGAAGATGTAAAAAAAAAAACAACCCAGTTTTGTTACTCATTAAAATGACAAAGGGGCTTCCCTGGTGGCACAGTGGTTAAGAATCCGCCTGCCAATGCAGGGGACATGGGTTCAAGCCCTGGTCTGGGAAGATCCCACATGCTGCGGAGAAACTAAGCCCGTGTGCCACAACTACTGAGCCTGCACTCTAGAGCCCGCTAGCCACAACTACTGAAGCCCACGTGCCTAGAGCCCATGCTCCATGACAAGAGAAGCCAGTACAATGAGAAGCCCGTGCACCGTAACAAAGAGTAGCCCCTGCTCACCACAACTAGAGAAAGCCCGTGTGCAGCAATGAAGACCCAATGCAGCCATAAATAAATAAATAAATAAATAAATAAATAAATAAATAAATAAAATGACAAAGATGTTAAAAAAAAAAAAAACCCAGTGGTGGCAAGGTTGTGGACAAACAAACAATTTCATACACTTTGGTAAATGGATATGACCTCTCTGGAGGGCGATTTGGCAATGCAAATTAAAAGTCTCACCATTTTAAAGATGGGAAACTGAAGGCCTAAGAGTTTAAGTGACTTCCTTAAAGTTACAAAGTCACACAATTAGGAACCAAGCCAAGTCTAGAACTAAGCCTTATAACTTGGCCCTCAATCCACTATCAATTGTAGTGATAAAGCTTATAATAGCAATGCATTGGGAAAAAACCTGAATATTCTACAATATGGAATTATTTTAAAAATTCTTGCATATTCATGATGGAACACTGAAATTATTAAAAGAATATTTGATGGCATGGGAAAACTACATAATATAGTTCTTGGTGAAAATGTTGGGTATTAAAACAATATATACAGTATAGTCCTACTTTTTTAAAAAAGTTATATACATACACAGAAAAAATATTTGAAAAACCATATTGTCTTCAGGTGGAGGAATTACAGGTGATTTCAAACATTTTTGTCCTTTTTTTCTTGTAATTTCCAGATTTTCTATAATAGCTAGGATAAAAAAAGCAATAAGTTTTATTTGATAAAAATTGTAAAACAACTGAAATGCCATAGGGCTATGCTGGGGGTGACTTGGAGCTGGCTGACCAAGAGTGCCTGTCAGGGCAGGGAGCGTTCATCCCAGAGGGCAACGAGAGGGGACCCAGAGCCTGAGGGAATTTGAAGCCGAAGACTAGGGCACTTCAGATGGCCAAAAAGCATATGAAAATATGGTCAACATCACTAATTATTAGAGGAATGCTAATCAAAATTACAATGAAGTATCAGTTCACACCGGTCAGAATGGCCATCATCAAAAAACCTACAAACAATAAATGCTGGAGAGGGTGTGGAGAAAAGGGAATCCTCCTGCGCTGTTGGTGGGAATGTAAGTTGGTGCAGCCACTATGGAAAACAGTATGGAGGTTCCTTAAGAAACTAAAAATAGAACTACCATATGACCCAGCAATCCCACTATTGGGCATATATCTGGAGAAAACCCTAATTCAAAAAGACACATGTATCCCAATGTTCGTTGCAGCACTATTTCCAGTAGCCAAGACATGGAAGCAACCTAAACATCCATCGACACAGGAATGGATAAAGAAGATGTGGTACATATATACAATGGAATACTACTCAGCCATAAAAAGAACAAAATAATGCCATTTGCAGCAACATGGATGGACCTAGAGATTATCATACTAAGTAAGTCAGACAGAGAAGACAAATATCATATGATATCACTTACATGTAGAATCTAAGAAGTGATACAAATGAACTTATTTACAAAACAGAAATAGACTCACAGACACAGAAAGCAAACTTATGGTCACCAAAGGGGATAGAGAGGGGGTGGGGAGAGATAAATTAGGAGTTTGAGATTAACTTATACACACTACTGTATATAAAATAGATAACTAATAAGAGCCTGCTGTATAGCACAGGGAACTCTACTCAATACTCTGTAATGGCCTATATGGGAAAATAATCTAAAAGAGAGTGGATATATGTATAACTGATTCATTTTGCTGTACACCTGAAACTAGCACAACATTTTAGATCAACTATACTCCAATAAAAATTTTTTTTAAAAGACTAGGGGAGGGGCTTCCCTGGTGGCGCAGTGGTTGAGCGTCCGCCTGCCGATGCAAGGGACACGGGTTCGTGCCCCGGTCCGGGAAGATCCCACATGTCACAGAGCGGCTGGGTCGGTGAGCCATGGCCACTGAGCCTGCGTGTCTGGAGCCTGTGCCCCGCAACGGGAGAGGCCACAACAGTGAGAGGCCCATGTACCGCAAAAAAAAAAAAAAAAAAAAGACTAGGGGAGGTAGTGAGAAGAGAGGGCTTTTAGTTCCTTGAAGTAGGATGGATACAAGAAAAAATCAAAATCTTATATATAGCAATGAAAAAATATATATTTATATACAACAATTTTGGGACCTAGTGTCCTACAGGTGACTTACAGCAAAGGTGGCATCTAGACAGCTGATGATGGAAAACTCTCACTCACCATCTGTTCACCCTTTTATTTTTTCAGTCTTTTTCTTCTACCCTGTTTCCCTTCTACCATCTTTTAGTTTCCTCTCCTGTTTTTTGGTTTCTTCTCCCCGCCTGGCTTGGAAACTTCCATTGAATACCATGGTTCTTCACTGTTGTTCTGCCCATGGAAGGCACTCTCAGAAATAGAATCTGACTAATCCTCCTCTTAACTCAGTAATTTTGTAATCTGAAGCATCAAGTTTCCAAATTAGGTTATTTCTAGTGGAGAACTGAAAGTTAGACAAACACTCTTGAAATGTTATTTTTCCTTTTCATGAAGCAGAATTATAGCATATTGGAGCTGGAAAGGAATTTAAAGCTTCAACTTGTCAAAATTCTTTAATTAAATAAATTTCATTGTTGCTAAATTTAGTTTCATGTTGCACATTTGTTCATCAATATATTACACTTTATCAGTAAGTTAGGAAATAGAGATGAGAAAAAATTGCCCATATTTCCAACCACCTTAATTATTAACAACTATTCATATTTTATAGGAATTACTTTTAGTTCCTTTCCTACACACTCTGTAATGTAGTTATAATCATTGTAAATGTATTATTTTGTATTTTGCTTTTAACACATCATTAGCTTTCATTTGAAACATAGGTTTGATGAACCATAATTTACTTAGTCATTTCCTTATCAATGTACCTATAGATGGTCCAGTTTCTCACTATTATACAAATACTACTGACATCATGTAAACTTTTGTATTTCAGATTCTTTCCTTAGAGTAGATTTCCAGACTATTTCTCACTGGATCAAAAGGCAAATACATTTCCTTACTTCTTGTTGCTTCCCAATTTACAATGAACTCAGCAAATGTAAATGAATCTCTCAATTTAAAGATGGAAAATCAGGGCCTAAGAGTTTAAGTGACTTGCTCCAAGTTGCAAAGTCACACAGATAGTAGGGACCAAGCCAAGACTAAAACCAAGCCATCTGACTCCAGTCCTCAATTCGCTAGAGATATAAGCCTTTCTTTACCTTTTGGTTTTATTTAGCCTTAGATTTTGGGGAATGTTGCCACTAGCTTACTGTCTGCTCTTCTTGGATGAGATTATGAGGAAGGAAATTCACACCTTTAATAAAAAAAGCTAAGATCTCATATCACATTAGTCACCCTCTACCCAACAACAGCAAAATACACATGAAACATTTACCAAAATAGACCATATGCTAGCACACAAAGCAAGTCAATAAATTTAAAAGGATTCAAGTCATACAAAGTATGTTTTCTGGCCACAGCAGAATTAAATTAGAAATCAATAACAGAGGCCTGTCTTCTTCCTGACTGGTCCTGGTGAGAACCTGTCTGAGAACTGCTGATAGCAATATGTTTTCAGGAAATGGCAAAATTGGGCACCTTGCCCCCCAGTTCAAAGCAACATCTATTATGCCAGATGGTCAGTTAAAAGATATCAGCTTATCTGACTACAAAGGAAAATGTGTTGGGTTATTCTTTTACCCTCTTGATTTCACCTTTGTGTGCCCCATAAAGGTGATAGGGCAGATGGATTTAAGAAACTCAACTGCCAAGTGATGTGTGCTTCTGTGGATTTTCACTTCTGTTATCTGGCATGGATCAACACACCCAAGAAACAAGGAGGACTGGGACGCATGAACATTGCCTTGATATTAGACCCCAAACGCAATATTGCTCAGAACTATGGGGTATTAAAGGCCGACAAAGACATCTCATTCAGGGGCCTTTTTACTATTGATGATAAAGGTATCCTTTGACAGATCACCATAAATGACCTTCCTGTCTGCCACTCTGTGGATGAGACACTGAGACTAGTTCAGGCCTTCCAGTTAACTGACAAACATGGGGAAGTGTGCCCAGGTGGCTGGAAGCCTGGCTGTGATACCATTAAGCCTGATGTCCAGAAGAGCAAAGAATATTTCTCTAAGCAGAAGTGAGCACTGGGCCATTTTAGGGCCAGGCTGTAGTAGGCGGCCATAAAACAAAACCTCTTTTGTACATTGTCATGCTTAAAATACAAGACCTTACACTCAGCCCAGATGTGGTGTGGGACAGGACAGGCCTTTCCTGCAGGTGTTGGGGAGGCCAGCCTTTCTTCCTCTGGGGGGAATGGTCTGAGCTGAAAACATGCAAACAATCAAAATGAATACATAATTTAAATGTGAACGTTATGATGAGAAGAATGGGAGATGAACATAAAATTTTAAGTAGATGTCATGGAATAGTATTGTTGTTCTGCTGACATTTTATGTACTTCAGTGATTTTGAAAAGCAAACACCTGTTCCCTTTTTTGGTATTATTACTGCAGCTTAAGTATATCTGTAGCTCTACACTGTGTAATTTTGAAAGGAGAGTGAGAAAGAAAGAATGTCTCTTGTTGCCAAATTGCCTCATTAGTTTTAGTGAACAAAAATATATACTTTTCTGATGTGAAATCGTTGTGATTAAAAAGTAGTAGCAAATAATGTTTATGATATTTCAGACATTATAATTTCCTATAGTAATTATAACATTCCTATTCTTTTGAAGTTGAAACTTCTGTGTACTGAACCACAGGTTTTCTAAGCTTCTAAATGTAGCTTTTCATTGAATATTTCAGTGGTCAGAACAGATGACCTCACACACACACACACACACAAAGTTGTATTCAGTTGACAAGTTTCTTGATTAACTACACAGCTATGATGCAATCATGTTACTAATTTGCTTGCCCAGTGAAATATGCTTATAAATGTTATGGAAGTAGGATGGCAGATAAGTTTAAAATGGCACCCTTTTGCAAAGAGCTCAGACTTTTAATGAACTATTTTAAAATGAGTTGGAACTGGGAATTCCCTGGCAGTCCAGTGGTTAGGACTCCACGCTTCCACTCCAGGGGCACAGGTTCGATCCCTGGTCAGGGAACTAAGATCTCGTGAGCCGTGTGGCATGGCCAAAAAAGAAATAGGTTGGAACTCATTTTTCCCCTTTTAAAACAACTTGTGATCACGAATGCCGTTATCTCTCAGATATTTGACCTTTTTGTTTCAGCTTAGGCGTATATTGTATGAGTATGTTAATCTTTTCTATACCTCTATTCCAGCGAATAGCAGATAAGAGGATAATAATCCTTTTATATTTAATAATAATATAATTTCAGTATAATTTAATATTATTAAATATTATTTTATTTAATAAAAATCAGATAAAAGAATCAATTTAAAAACTGTTAATTTTGAAAACTTCTAAGAAGCCAAAACATTATGGCCTAAATCACCCAGAAGACATATATATTGTATTTTAGTTCCACATTAACTTTTTATCGATACTTTAGTTCCACAGTCCTAAAAGCAAACACCTTTTACTTTAAAGTACTTTATCATATCATTTGATGTATGCAAGTCTGTGCTCTTTGACAAAATCAACATATAATGAAGACATGGCTTTGTTTACTGAGATTCAAACTTGATGCAATCTTTAAAATAAACTCAGTTCTTTCAGAAACATAAAAAAAATCATATGTATAAAATAAATAAGCTACAAGTATATATAGTACAACAAGGCAATATAGCCAATAGTTTAGAGTAACTATAAATGGAATATAACCTTTAAAATTTTTGAATCACTATGATGTACAACTGAAACTCATATAATATTGTACATTCACTATACTTCAATAAAAAAAAGGGGAAAATTGTGTGATCATCTCAATACATACAGACATATCAGTTGACAAAGTTAACATCCATTCTTGATAAAAACTCTCAGAAAACTAGAAATAGAAGGGAATTTCCTGACCTTGATAAAATGTATCTATGAAAACCTTATGGCTATCATTATACCTAATGGTGAAAAAAGGAATGTTTTCCCTAGTATCAGGAACAAGGCAAGGAGCCAAGGCAACAAGGCAAGATAAGGAAATAAAAGACATTCAGATTAAAAAGGAAGAAGTAAGACTGTCTTTACTCATAGGTGATGTGATCTTCTATACAGAAAATCCTATGTAATCTACAGAAATGCTAGCATTAGTAAATGAGTTTAGCAAGGTCAGGGATATAAGATGAAATATACAAAAATCAACTGTATTTTTATATGTTAGTAATGAAAAATCAGAAATTAAAATTAATAACTTAATTTAAATATAATAATATCAAAATATTAAATACTTATGAATAAAGCTAACAAAAGATGTGCAAGATCTATACACTGAAAACTATAAAATACTGCTGAAAGAAATTAAAGAAGACCTAAATTAGTAGAGAGATAAACGGTTCATTGGCCAGAGCACTCAATATTGTTAAGATATCAATGGTCCCCAAATTGTGTCATGTACATTGAACTTTAGGAAGTGAAATTATGCTTTATATTTATTAGGGGAGCTTTCTTCATAAAGGAATTTCATGATAACCACACTGAGAAGTAAGGAAGTGATTTGAGCATTTTGTAACTCATGATACAAGGCTGTGCATTCATTCATTCACTCATCTATTTATCCATGTTTTACATTCTACCTACTTCCAGAAAGGATCCCATCAGTTTGCTTGCGTGACACCCTGATATGTGCAAGATTGCCTTGTTCTGAGTGTAAAATGAGGACAGTAATACCTATTTTTCAGGGTTGTTGTCAATAGCAAAGAAATATATGTAGAGTACCTACAGGTGCAATAAATTGGAGCCATTATGGATATAGAACAATATAAATAACTCAAAAATATATTTATGATTTAGTATTAATTCAATCTTACAGTAGCATAATGTTGATTGTTATAATATTGATATATTATAATATAAATTAACTGAGGACATGATGGAAGAAGGCCATCCTGGCCAACCATATCAGAAGAATAGATCTGGAGATCAGTACGGTGACCAGATAGAGGGTTATTACATCCATGTAAGAAAATAGGAAATAAAAGATTTGGCAGCACTTAATCTTCCACTCAAAGCTCTGAGAAGAGATGCTGTAAAGCAACTGTGGCTGTGGCTTCTGATTTTGGACCTCGGGAGGCACTTCCTGTTGTGCTTCTTTGCCTCCTGGACTGTGTGTGCCTTTGCCCAAAGTGGACTCTGTTTCTTCTCCTCTTTCTCCTTCCCTTCTTGGTCATCCTCCTCCTTTTTTCAATATATTTGCTTCCTGATAATCACAGTTATACATGTTCAAGGTAGAAAATTTAGAAAATACACAGGGAAAGCCATAAAGATCACCTTCGTTCCCCTCTCCCACCCTCAGAAATAACCACTGCTTAATATCTACATTTTTGCCTTTTTTCTAAGCATATTCTGCCTAACTTGTATCATCCTATGCATCGTTTTAAAAATCTATTGTTTGGGATATAGTGAAATTTTCCCAGTGCTATTAAAGATTGTTCTATCATGTGATTATGAAATACTGCATAGTATTTCATTGCAAGAATGTACCATAAATAATCATTCCCATTTTAGTGGACTTTTAGGTTGTCTTCAATTTTTTCTTTTCATAAATAACTTTGTGATGAGCATCCGCACCATCAAATCCTTATGCACATCCTTATTTATTTCTGTAGTATTCTTTTCTGGAGGTGAAATTACTGGATTAAAACTTTTGCCTAGGGCTTCCCTGGTGGCACAGTGGTTGAGAGTTTCCCTGGTGGCACAGTGTTTGAGTCCGCCTGCCAATGCAGGGGACAGGGGTTCGTGCTCCGGTCCGGGAAGATCCCACATGTCGCGGAGAGGCTAAAAAACTTTTGCCTACATGTAAACCTTTTGATACTTATTGCTAAATTTTCCTTGTGAAAGTTGTTTAGCAATGGACAAGGGAGTCAGTTTGCCCACATGTGTGCTGACTCTGCGTATTTTTCCCCCTGATATTTGATAATTTGAAGGAAGACAAAGCATATCTAACTGTGGTCTTGATTTGCATTTCTCTAATGACTGGAGAGTGAAAATCCTGTAACTGGTGTCATCCTTTCTAGCTCTCCTCCCGAAGCTACCTCAACTGCCCTCATTACTCAGAGTGACAATTGGATGGAAGGACTTCATTTGCTTTTTTTAAAAAATAGAAATATATATTACATTTATTTGTATTTTAACAACCCACATTGTCAGTTTTTAATTATTCCTCATTTATTTCCAACTTTTTTTTTTTTAATTTTTGGCTGTGTTGGGTCTTTGTTGCTGTGCATGGGCTTTCTCTAGTGGTGGCGAGTAGGTCTGGGGAGGGCTACTCTTCCTGGGGCGCACGGGCTTCTCATTGCGGTGGCTTCTCTTGTCTCAGAGCACAGGCTCTAGGCACGAGGGTTTCAGTAGTTGTGGCGTGTGGGCTCAGTAGTTGTGGCTCGCAGGCTCTAGAGTGCAGGCTCAGTAGTTGTGGTGCACGGGCTTAGTTGCTCCACGGCATGTGGGATCTTCCCACAGCTCGAACACATGTCCCCTGCATTGGCAGGTAGATTCTTAACCACTGTGCCACTAGGGAAGCCCTGCTTTTTTATTCTTAGTATCTGGTGCAGACCATTGCACTGCATGTTTTCTATGAATGCTCACTATAGCCCTATCTACGAGGTGGGTACTATTATTAACTCCACTTCATGTGTGAATGAGAGGAGACTTGGAGTAAACTAGCCTGTCCAAGGTCACACCAGGGAGGTGATGGCAGAACCAGGGCTTGAACCCAGGCTGACTCCAGAGTCCATCCTCTTAATCACTTAATGAACTATCTGAATCTAGGAAGATGGGGCCCTGGGGGTCTCCTCTTATTAAATTTCAGACATGCCTGGTTCAGCTTGCAGCTCCACATCACTCTGGGCGTGGCTACCCAGGTTGTGTTTCAAAAATACCTTCTCATTGAGGGTTTGGGGATTGGGGTAATTCCAGGGCATCCAGGGCCCTGCCTACTTCCATCTTCAACCTTCATTGATAAGGTAGAGAGCCTTTCTCACGTACCTAACTGGTCTTGTTCACTTTCTGAGTAGCTGGTAACCTGCAGGAAAGTGGGTGGGATAGAGGCAAAACAAACAAACAAACAAACAAACACAACAACAACAAAACCATCCTAACTGTATTCCTAACCTTACACTGTCCTAGCGTTATGTTGCCATTTGCAACATCAGGGGATTAGAGGGGTTGTTATATGCATTCATCATGATTTTAAAACAACAAACAAAGAAAACAACCCTAAAGCAGTGTGCTGTTTGCTGTGAGAAAAACAGAACTGGAAATGTGTTCAAAGCTGGAGTCCATCTTCAGTTTCCCCATCTTGCTTTGACTGCCCACCTCCTCCAAGCCCCACTTCGCCATCTTCCAAGACCTGGATCTGGCCTTATGACTTCCATAAAACTCTCCTCTTTTTTTTTTTTTTTTTTTGTCAGTGCCACGCGGCTCGTGGGATCTTAGTTCCTTGACCAGGGATTGAACCCAGCCCCTCTGCAGTGAAAGTGCTAAGTCCTAACCACTGGGCTGCCAGGGAATTCCCAAAACCCTCTTCTTTGGAAAGGATTTGAAGTCTTGGAGAGAATGTAAGAGACAGTTTCTCTCTTCCTCGAGTATTTGCATTTGAACTTCAACCCCAGGGGTGGCATGAAAGATTAGTTTTCTGCTCAAGGAATTTCAGACAGTAGCAAGTAGGAGGGGAAAGAGTCATACAGGAGGGGATCCCTTAGGGTCTCCCTGTGCTTAGTGCACACAGTGACCCACACCTCCCAGGGACGATCGTCCTCCTTTAGTTTAGTAATAATAACAATAGGCATATGTGGCAAGTGCTGTACATGCATCATGTCCTTGAACCCTCACATTTGCCTGTGAAGAAGGTTCCCCATTTATACATTAAGAACTGAAGACCCACAGATGTCAACTTTCCCAGGGACACAGAACTAGTACACGGGTGGAGCTAAGACTTGAACCCAGGTCTTTCTAACTCCAGACCCTGAACTTGTAGGATTAGTGCCTTCATAATGAAATGGAGGAACTTCACTGCCTTGGTTTCTTGTTTCTCAAGAGTCAAACTTGAAAAGCTGTCAGGGAAGAGCTCCAGGCTACATTGTGGGTCCACGATTGGCTTGCAATAGGCACTTCCCAAACCTGACCTGGGACACTAAATGCAAAAAGAAGCCAGTCCTCCCGTGTTTACCTGGCTAGTTCTGGGTATAGGTTCTCATTCTTCTAGACTCCTCCTCCCTGTGCCTTCTAAATCACACTCAGAGTGTCACCCTGCAGTGCTCACTCATGGCATTTATAGACTTAACCATGATGCCAGCCTCTGTGTTGAGCACTTACCTCCTTCAATCCTCACAATGATTCTGCCAGGAGGCACAGTTATTACACCCATTTCAAAGATGGAGAAACTGAGTCCCAGAGACTCAGGCCACATGGAGGTAAGCAGCAGAGCTAGGATTCAATACCTGGCCTGTGACTCCAGAGTGTACCCAATGCAGCCCCCATCTCTGCCCTACCTCCTGGGTGGTACCCTTTCTCCCATCAAGCTCGCCAACTCTTTCTGATGTCTCCCTGTGTCTGTCCTCCTAGTCTGGATGAAGATGGCAAGTTCCTCAGGCTCCTGGCTCTCCAGATGCTTCATCACACTCGTCTTCCTCCAGCTGCCTTTGCATGTGTCAGGTGAGAGTTTCTGTACCTCTTTCCCTGCCTGGGACATCTGACAAAAGGGGTTCCAAGAATAAGGAGGCCAGGCCCAAGGCCTTATTTCTTCTTGGGTGCATGTTCCAGAGGGCGGGCCGGGCTTGGCGAGCCTCAGTCTCTCTCCGGGGGTCACGCAGTGCTGAGCGAGAACTCACATCCAGTTTAGGCTCTTTGCCACTTGTCCTAGAGCCTCTCCTGCTGTTATTTTCTTCGTTAGTTCTTCTTTCCGTCCTTCTTTCTCCCCTGTCTAGACGTTCGGCTTGCTGCTGTAACACCATAGAAATTGTTTTGCCCCTGCTGATAGGGCTCAGGCAAAGAGTTCGCTGACTGCTGTTCTATCTCAGAGTGAAGATTTGAAGGGGGAGCAGATGGGTGCTCATGAGAAAACTATAGCGGTTCCTGAGGAAGCACCTCCAGTTCTCCAAAGTCTCGGGCAGTCTCTGACCATTGAGATTGTGGTTGAGATGCTGAGTTTGACTCATTGTCTTCAGGCAGGACCATTGAAACCTATCCTGAGAGATAAACATCTCACTTTAAAGTCATTCCTGGGTCATCTGGGGTTTGAGTCGCTGAGAGAAGCAGAGAGCCTCACCAATTTGGCTGGAGGTCTCTCTCAAGGTGATGGAGGCAGTTGGGATGTGCCTGAGTCACCTGCCATTCGAGGTGGGGCCCTTGCCATGGAGAAGCTCTCCGAGGGTGGTCACAGGTGGTTTCTGTTTCAGCCCCATCTCCAGGGAGGTTCTCCTCATCAGCAGTGGCTCTTGCTGTGATCGTGCCTGTCCTGGGGATTTTCATCATGGTGGGCATTTACATCATCTGGAAGCAAAGAAGGTCAAAAGGTAACTAAGTGGTAAGGGAGCCCAGGCTGGCAGGAATTGGTACTGCAGCCTCTCTAGGAGAAGGCTGGGAGGAAGCAGACAGAGACCTAACAGTTATCCATAGGTTGTCCGGGAGAAAACTGGTAGAGCTGTGTTCTGGGGACCCACATTGAAGAGAGGATCAAAGAAAGTGCAGAAAGCTCCCGGGCAGAGCTGTGAATTAATTAGAAGACTGGTATGATGTCAGTCTTCTAATTAATTAAGAAATCCAGGGCTTCCCTGGTGGTGCAGTGGTTGAGAATCTGCCTGCTAATGCAGGGGACATGGGTTCGAGCCCTGGTCTGGGAAGATCCCGCATGCTGCGGAGCAACTAGGCCCGTGAGCCACAACTACTGAGCCTGCGCGTCTGGAGCCTGTGCTCCACAACAAGAGAGGCCGCAATAGTGAGAGGCCTGTGCACCGTGATGAAGAGTGGCCCCCGCTTGCCACAACTAGAGAAAGCCCTTGGACAGAAACGAAGACCCAACACAGCAAAATAATAATAATAATAATTAATTAATTAATAAACTCCTACCCCCAACATCTTAAAAAAAAAAAAAAGAAAGAAATCCAATCATATCCATTGGATAAAACCCTCATTAATATGGTTGCATTTCATGGCTCGCAGGGTTGCCAAGGACCTTGAAAATCACATAACTCCTTTCCCTGTCTGATGGTTTGAAGACCCTCTAATCCTTTCTAATGGTCACACACCCACAGCGACAAGGAGCAAAGTCCTGCTCAGGCAGCTTGTGGTCCCTTGGACAGCTCTGCCTGTTAGAAAAGGCCCTTCCTTAAGCCGAGCTGACATCTCTCTCTCTCTCTCTCCCTTCCAGAGAGGCTTCTCTATGAACACGCAATGGAGGTAGGTGAGTGTCCTGGGTTGGGCAGGTATGTTTCTCTGTTTTGTTCATTTTTGTGCCCCCAGGGCCCACTAATCTAAATTCCGGACCTGAAGATCCCAGCATCTGCTGGGTGGTGATGGTGGTGGTGGTGTCAAAACCTGTTGTTCCCAGTTTCTGCTGACTCTTCCTTGTAATAGCTTGCCTTCCAGTATGTTTGGTGATTTTGTCTCTGAGCTCATGGCTTGATCTTATCCTGGGGGAGTCATGTAGGTCTAAGGTAGGGGACCTGTTTAGTCATTCAACAAATAATTGATAATTCTCTGCTAAGTGGTGCAGACTATACCAGATACTGGGGACACAACAGTGAGTGAAAGCGGACATGGTCTTTGCCTTCTTGGAACCTTCTGTCTAGTCAGGGAGGTATACGTGCATTAAATAATTACACAAATAAATGTGTACAGAAGCCACAAAAGGAAGTTCTGAAGGCTGGGAAGACGGTGACTGGGTGGAAGCAACCAAACTTCAGGGATGGCAAAGGAGTTTCCAGATGATGTTCCCAGTGATGTTTGATCTGGAAGACGGACAGGCATGGGGGAAGAGGGAATAGGAAACCACCCACAGCAGAACAGCTTGAGAAAGAACTATGGTGCAAAAGTGAGGGGAAAGGTGGCAGAAGGTGCTGCTGCAGAGTTAGGCGGGGACCAGCATGTGAGGCCTTGCAGATCCCATGAAGAGTTTTCGTCTTTCTCCTCAGAGCTGTGGAGAAGCTGCGAATGGGCTATCCTGACCAGAATTGTGCTTCCAGAAAGCTCTCTCTGGCTGCTCTGTTGAGAGGAGACCAGAGGGAGTGCAACAGAATTTGAGGGCAATTTGGGCCACTATTTCTGGCATCCAAATGAGAGAGATGAGGGCCTGGATCAGAGAGGTGGAGGTGGAGATAGAGGCGGACAGGTTCAAGAGCCCATAAACTCAGTAGGAAGCAGGGACCCTCAAGGTAATGTCACAGAATCTCATTTTCTTTTACTTTCCTTCCTCTAGAAAATCTTCTCTCAGACCATGCAAAAGAAAAAGGTAATTATATATATAGAATAAGGGGTAGGGAACAAATAACATTTTTTCTCCTACATAAATGCTGATGGTTGTTATACATGCAATATATATGTGGTGTATGTGTACACACACACACACACACACACACACCACATATATTCTCTGTTAATACAATTGGAACTTATTTTCTAATATCAAGGGGTTATAGGGTTGGTAGCAGTGGCCGAAGGGATGCCTGGGGTCAAAATTCATAGGTTCCTTCATTGGCTTTCCCACCAATAACCTAAAAAGAAGATTCATATACTATTTTAACATATATTAAAATGGTATTATAGGAGGATCCATACAATCTTTGCATTGAGAGAGGTGGTGTGATACAGTGGAAGGGGCATAGGCTCTGGAGTCAGCAGCAACTGGCTCAGATCTGCCACTTACTGGCTGGGTTAAGTCGCTTTACTGCTCTGAGCTTTGGTTTCCTCATCTGTAAATTGGGGATAATAGATCTCTTCACCCGATTATTTTCAGAATTAAAAGAGACAACTTTAAAAAAAACCCCACAAAACTCCTACTACAGTGCCTGAAACCTTTCCCTTATTGCCATTTTGTCTTCATTAATTGAATGTTTGCTCTGGGCCACTGAGGGTAAAAGACAGACACCCCAGGTACCAAAAAGCAGGTGGGGCTCTGCCCTTTGAAAGTCTAGCTGGGAAGACAAGTCACTGGCTCAGAAATGGCTCCACCTGCAGTGATTTCGGCATCTCCTCCCTTCCCCCCTCACATCTGCTCCAGGCTAGTTAAAGCATGCGGGTGCACACCTCAGGGACACAATGACCGTCATGTCCTAGAAGGGAAGGAACAGTGTGGTGTAGTGGGGAAGGCCTCCAACTAGGAATCAGGCAGACTTGGGTTTGAATCCTGCCTCCTTGGCCACTTACCAGCTGGATAATCTGGATAAATTTCCATGTCCCCTCTGAGCCTCAGACCACCAGTCTGTAAAATGGGAATAATAATTATATGCACCTCATATTGTTGAGTGGATTCAGGGCCTACGTCATAAAAACAGGACACACTAAATGGAGGCTGTTGGTAGTGGGAATGGTAAAAATAAACTGTTATCTTGTTAGGGGCCATATCATATTCAGCTTCACTGCCCCAATGCCCAACACCTAACATATGCCCAGCCCTTAGCACAGGGCCTGGCAGTGAACTCAAATGTATAATTTCAACTCTGTGGCAGGGCCAGTGCTAAGGGGAAATGTGGGCAGATGACCCTTCCAGAGAGGCTGCAAGTACTCCCCCAAAGCACAGAAGCATATGCACATGTCCCAGACCTTCTGGGGTCTCCAAATTTGTGTTTCTCCACAGTACTTCGGCGGGGTGGGGGGAGGTTAGTGTAGAGAATAACAGCCCACATCAGTAAGCCAGTGGTAGGCCTTCAGCTAGTTTTACACCATAGATATTATAAACAGTTATAAAAGGGCGGCAAGGCATACACTCATGGACACTCGGTTACAAACATATTGGAAACACTCATATGAACAGCGGAAATGAAACCAGACAGACAAAAGGAAGGGAAGAGGAACCAAAGTCAGGGTAGTCCAGGTCATCTGGAAAGTAGCACCAGCACCGGTGAATTCCCCAGTCTGCCCTTAGGGGGATGTGACTGTATTGGGGGCTGATAGGATTGTCATCTTTCTTTCTGCGGGGGGTGGAGTTTGGGGGCTGGGGGGCATGGGGGTGGAGTGATGAGACTTCCTGGGCCCTGGGGATAAAGTGGCAGGATCTGCTCAGTTTTGCCTCTTTCTCTGTTTTTTTAGGACGTCTCTATAAAGCCCTCAGTAAGTTCTGCTCCTCATCCGTGCCACAAACCTCCTTCTGCTGACATCTTTGCTTTATGAAGAGAGTCTCAGATTCACCTCCTGGGGCAGAAGAGAGGGGGCAAGGATACTTCAAGCATGAGGGTTGGGAATTTCCTGGCTCCCTAAGGCCTCTTATTCCTCAAATATTCTGTGCTCCTCTTTCCTGCACGATTGTTATGTAGCCACTAAATGGGAAAAGTTTTAGCAAGAAGAGAGATACCTTCCATAAGTGAAGACATCTGGGAGACACTTGTATCACTCAGGCATGACGTTCCCTTCGGTGGGATCCAAGGTAGATGGATCCTCATTCAACTGAATATGTGGAACAGGGCTTCTCCGCCTGTTCATGTATGAGAACCTCTTCATAACAACAAGAACCCCAAATCCTCAGACATGATATGTCTATTTGATTTTACATTGAGAAAACATGCATAAGAAAATCTAATGGAAATTAGTAATAGTTTTAAATGAACTTATATTTTATTCTTCTCCCGCAACGTCTACATACGTTTATGTTGCCATCACTTACATGTGTGAGATGTGTTGTTGATTCAATCTGCAAGCCAGGTTTGGCTCCCATAGGGACTCGCTGACCCTCTGCAGTATCTCTGGGGACCCCAGGACCATGGCTGGGAGCCATTGCTGTTGGAAACACTGTCATGGGGAAAGTTCAGGGTATTGCTAGTGGGAATCTGCTCTGGGAATGTGGTTGGGATGGGACTGGAGCATCACAGGCATGTACAAGCCCTCATTCTGATTTGTCAAATTGTTATTCTTTAGAGAAACTCCGGCGTGAACTGAGTAAGTTCCCCTGTTCTTATAACTTCTATACCAACTTATGTTGATTCTATGTTTCCAGTGAAAGCTCACTCCCCTTGTTTCTTCTTTTGTAGAGTTAAAGAGAGCTGCAGCAGACTCAGGTGAGGTGCACTCTCCCTGTCCCCCCACTCTACCTGCCCCCACTCCACCTGCACCAGGAGGTCTCCATTTCTCCATCACTTTAACAATCCCTTTTTCTGTCTTTCAGGCTGGAGAAGGGCCCGGCTACACTTTGGTAAGTTGCACCAGTTTAATGGATCCACATTTCAGAGTCCATTGCTCTGTTCCTTTGGAAGGCAGACTGTAATTAAAAAAAAAATTTAGGGGCTTCCCTGGTGGCGCAGTGGTTGAGAGTCCACCTGCCGATGCAGGGGACATGGGTTCGTGCCCCAGTCCGGGAAGATCCTACATGCCGTGGAGCGGCTGGGCCCGTAAGCCATGGCCACTGAGCCTGCGCGTCCGGAGCCTGTGCTCCGCAGCAGGAGGAGCCACAACGGTGAGAGGACCGCGTACCGCAAAAAAAAAAAAAAAAAATTTAAGTCAAATCTGTTTATCTGCTTATCAGATTTTAAAAATCTTTGATTCAGAAAGTCTCCCTTCTTTTAGAACACTGATAAATATTTGGTTTACTCTTCTTATGGGTTTTCTATGATTTTTGAGATTTTTCTTAAGTTCATTGGTTGCTTGTATTTTATCTTTTTGGCTTGTCTGCACCTGTCCTATTCTGGCTACTTTTCGATTTGTGGGGACTTTTTCTATATTAACTCTTGGTCCTATTTTCCACAAAATATTTTTCTGAGTTTTTCATTTGCATGTTAATTTCCTCATTGTATTTTTTTTTTTTTGGATGCATGAGTGTTTTATTTTTCTGTAGTCCAATCTATTCATCTTTTCCTGTGTAGTCTTTTCTGTGCTTTCAGGTTGGGAAGTCCTTCCTTTCCCGCTGTTGGATAGATAGATAGATAGCCAGTGCTCCTATCTCTTCTTTCTATGCATCTGCCACATCCTTCTTTCTCTGAAGATCAGTTTCCTTGGTGGGTGGTGATTCTCAGAGAAGAGAGTGAGTTGGGCAGATGCCTCAACAATGTAGACTAAGAAAAGTTTTCATAGTTTTATTCAAAAAGACTTGCACATCTCTTTTCAATTGTTTCCTAGTTTGCATGTTTTGCTGCTATTTGAACGAGACCTGTTATTTTCACTGCTTTGCAGTCCTTCTCCATTTTGCAAGCTGCTCATCCCCCTTCCGTTCACAGAGTCTTCCTTCAGGCAGGAAAAATATAATCCATGAGTTGGCCACTTGAGAAAACACCAGGTCACCTTGGTTGGAATTCTGGGAACTTATAAATACTTTTCACTCTCACAGTCTGACTCATTCCCACTACTTTGACTGAGTACACATTTCATGTATTTAACTCTCCAAGAAGAGCCTGTTTTCCATACTTGGGGAAGGAGGGAGACTCATTGTGACCCTCATAACCCACAATTTTAAGGAAGAATCCATCTCTCTATTTTAACATTTTTAATTTTATTTATTTTTGGCTGCGTTGGGTCTTTGTTGCTGCATGCAGGCTTTCTCTAGTTGCAGCGAGCAGGGGTTACTCTTCATTGCGGTGTGTGGGCTTCTCATTGTGGTGGCTTCTCTTGTTGTGGAGCACGGGCTCTAGGGCACACAGGCTTCAGTAGTTGTGGCATGCAGCCTCAGTAGTTGTAGCACACAGGCTCAGTAATTGTGGCTTGTGGGTTCTAGAGCGCAGGCTCAGTAGTTGTGGCACACGGGCTTAGCTGCTCCGTGGCATGTGGGATCTTCCTGGACCAGGGATTGAACCATGCCCCCTGCACTGGCAGGAGGATTCTTAACCATTGTGCCACCAGGGAAGTCTCTCTATATTACCATGTTAAAATGATAATTATAAGCAATAATTTTAGCTAAGAAAATGAGCGTCACACACTCACTGTGTGAACAAGGCACTATCTCATGCATTAGCTCATCAAATCTGCACAACAGCTCTCCAGCATATTATTCAGTGCTGCTATTATTCCCACTTTACAGATGAAGAAACTAAGGTTTGGAGATGAATAACAAGCCCAGGGTCACATAACTAGCTTGTGGCAGAGCTGGGACTCAAAACATGCTATCTAGCTACAGGGTCTAACATCAAAGCCTGTTTATTATCATGCATTAGATTCCTTTGGACCAGCAAAGAAAAAGGCAGTATTTCCTAAGGATTAAGGCAGCTTCACAGATGGGTGAGAAATGTTTCCTCTTTTACTCAATAGACCACCAGCAGATCTAGGAGACTGGAAGACAGTTTTCTTTAGTTCCAGGACATGTGAAGGTGAGGGCACCATAAACTAAAATGGGCCGATGACAGTGGTTGCAGACCTAGGGATGATTATTCCCTCCAGAGCTTTTCAAAGATCCCTTGAGACCTAGCCGTCTCAAACCTCACCTCTCTGTGACTCTCTGCAGTGATGGTGACCCTGGACCCAGACACAGCGCATCCCAAACTCATCCTGTCTGAGGACCGCAGGTGTGTGAAGCTTGGAGACACAAGGCAGCCTGTGCCCAACAACCCTCAGCGATTTGACTTCGTAGTCAGTGTCCTGGGCTCTGAGTACTTCACAGCTGGCTGTCACTACTGGGAGGTGTCTGTGGCAGACAAGACCAAATGGGCCCTGGGGGTGTGTAGTGAGTCAGTGAGCAGGAAGGGGAAGGTCACGGCCTCGCCCGCCAATGGACACTGGCTCCTGCGACAGAATCGCGGGAATGAGTACGAGGCCCTAACATCCCCGCAGACCTCCTTCCGCCTGAAAGAGCCCCCGCGGTGTGTGGGGATTTTTCTGGACTATGAAGCAGGAATCATTTCCTTCTACAACGTGACCAACCAGTCCCACATCTTTACTTTCACCCACAGTTTCTCTGGCCCCCTTCGCCCTTTCTTTGAACCTTGCCTTCATGATGGAGGGAAGAACGTGGCACCTCTAATCATCTGTTCTAAACTCCAAAAACCGGAAGAATCAACTGTCCCCAAGCCAGAAGAAAAAGGCCTTCCTAATGGAGACGTGGCCCTGCAGGTGGACCCTCTTCTGCTCCCCGCTCAGGCACCAGAGCTCCTCCCACTCACAGATATGATCCTGTCCTGGCCCACTGACATTGGCCCAGCCCTGCAGGGGCTCAAGGTTCCTTCTTTTTAGGGATGAGCCTCATCACCTGCTCCCCGGACCCTCCAGCCCAGTGCCCTGGATTTCAGTCTCTTGGCCTAACCACCTGATTCTGGAGCGTCTCTCCTCCTTTCCCCCAGGCCCCTTTGTGGTTTCTCTTGTACCAACTTTCTTCCAGGGCTCAGTTCTAAACCATGTCTTCCTTCTGGGGACTTGAAGTTTGCATTGCCCTGGAAGAATTCTTGAAAACCAAATGATGGGAATTCCCTGGCGGTCCAGTGGTGAGGACTCTGTGCTTTCACTGCTGAGGGCCCAGGTTCAATCCCTGGTTGGGGAACTAAGATCCCGCAAGCTGTGTGGTGCCAGCAAAAAAAAAAAAAAAAAGACGGGAGGAAAACCAAATGAACAATCAAGATTAGGTTTAGGTGGTGGTGTTGAATGTGTGTCACTGAGATACAGGGGCTCTTTACTTGAGGGGCTGTTTAAAAGCACTTCATCCTGCCTCATCCTGCACTCAGGCTTGTAGTCATGAAGTTATGATGACCAGTACTGACTTCTTACTTACCCCGTCAAGAACTGCTTTTCTCCTTTTCTCTGTTCAGGCCTCTAGCCCCCATAGCCAGCTTTTTAAAAGTAAATATGTTTTGGATCACACACTCTTCCTTCTTTCTTCTGGAATATAGGGCAGAAGGCCAGAGGAATTAAAAAAAAAAAAAGCCACCCTTTTCTATTTCCTTGATGCTGTTTACAGCATAGTTTGGTGACATTCAGTGCTAACCTACATGTTTTCAAAGCTAACTTGGTGATAACCAGGTATGGGGACTTTAAATGTGGTAGCCGTAATCCTGAAAAACCTCAGGAGCGCAATCAGGAAGCTGGGAGGTATGGCTTCAAACAGAGCAGATCAGCTGTGTGTGGCCTTGAAAAGGCAGCAGTGGGTTAGGCCATCTGTTGCACTGGCCTTTTTGAATCCCCTCTGGGATTCAGAGAGGCCCAGCTAGAAAAAGTGGCAGTTTTAACCACCAGTGTAGAAGCTTTTGTTCTATAAGACCATAATATTGGAAAACTTGACTATTTGTGAGGCAAACAGCCTCTTAGATCAGAGAGTATAGATCTCACATAGGAAGTTGGTAGACCAGGTGTGAGGATAAAATAATGAACTTGCTTTTTTGGTGTGGGTTTCAGAAAGGACCCTAATCACTCTCAAGCCACACCACATATGTGATCTGACCTCTTTGTGGTGATGTTGGCTATCAGTTTGCAGATGGGTACACAGTTCTGCCCAACAGAAAGTGGCTCTATGTGTCTGTCAGAAATTCTCTTAGTGCCTGTATTAAGGTTCTCCAGAGAAAGAGAATATATATTTTATGTGTGTGTATACAGACACACACACACACACACACACATACACACACACACAGCAGGAAGAACATATAGATTTATTTATTATAAGGAATTTGCTCACACCATTATGGAGGCTGGCAAGTCCCAAGATCTGCAGGGTTAGTCAGCAAGTTGGAGGCCCAGCTGAGCCAATGGTTTAGTTCCCATCCAAGTCTGAAGGCCCAAGACCCAGGAGATCCCATGGTGAAATTCCAGTTTAAAGGCTGACAGGCTTAAGACCCAGGAAAAACCAATATTTCAGTTTGAGTCTAAAGTAGGAAAAAAGTTGATGACTCAGTCTGAAGGCTGTCAGGCAGGAAGAATTCTTTCTTACTTGGGGGGTGGTCAGCTATTTGGTTCCATTAGTCCTTCAACTGATTGGATCAGGCCCACCCACATTAGGGAGAGCAATTTGCTTTATTCAATCTACCGATTTAAATGTTAATCTCATCTAAAAACCCCTAAAGAAATACTCAGAATAATGTTTGACCAAATATCTGGGCACCCTATGGCCCAGTAAAATTAACTATCACAGCTCCTGAGTGGAATTTTTTGTTTGCTTTTGTACAGTCCTTAAATAAAAGTTTGTTATCCATTGTTTGGCATGCTCTTATTTTCATTGTGAATGAGAAGTTGTGGGGAAAGGCTTTGGGCTGGTAAGAGAAGAGCACATTATGGGATTGGTTTTGAACAGCCTGATTCCACCCATGCAAGCTTTAACCACAGTTAAAAATAAAGCCATGGTTTTACTTCTGCATCTGCCTTCTCAGTAGTTCATTTATATCAGTTTATAAAGTAATAGTGTGTATGGGGTATTTACATTTCACTCATCCATATTAAATTTCAAACATACTTTTGTGAATATCCCAGTCTTAAAACTAATTCACATTATTCACATTGGTTGCACCCAAGGAAACTTACTGGCAGGAAAGAGAACTGACATTTATGGAGGCAGAAGCATTACATATGTTAAATCTTTTTTCTTCTTCTTCTTCTTTTTTTTGGGGGGCCACAGTGCACTCCATACAGGCCAGACCAGGGATCGAAACCATGCCTCCTGCTGTTGAAGCATGGAGTCTTAACCACTGGACCAGCAGGGAAGTCCTCACTCATTTAATCCTTACAATAAGGAAATAATGCTCTAAATGGCTAGGTAGTAGAACTGGGAGTATAAATCTAGTGTATCGAGCTCTGAAGACAATACCGTTTTCTCTTTGCACTGAAATACCTTGAAGATATGAGAGGCATGTAGAATTTTGGCATACATATTTGATTAGACTTTTTTTTTTAAAGTTAAACCTGAAAAAAAAATCCTAATCCTGGATATGCCTTAGTGGTCTTGTTGTGTCTGAACTGATGAACAACAGTCAGGTTTAATTAAACAGCACTCAGAAAACACCCTGCGCAGGGGCTTTGGGAAACCGGAGGTGGTTCCTTGGACAGAGAACATTTAGCTTCTCTGTCAAATGTATTGGATTAGTTGATCTTTGAACTCCCCTCCAGGGCGAGGGACAAATTAGGAGTATGGGATTAACAGATACAAACTAGTATCCAAAAAATAGATAAGCAACAGGGATTTACTGTATCATACGGGGAATTATACACAATATCTTGTAATAACCTATATAATGGAATATAATCTGCAAACAACTACCCCAGATCACTATGCTGTACACCTGAAACTAACACAATATTGTAAATCAACTATACATCAGTATAAATAAATAGACTCCCTTCCAGTTCCACAATCCTTTGGCTTTAAATTACCTCCAGTGAGGCGCGGGACTCTGGCTTTGCGGGAGGTCTACAGGACCATCAAGGGTCGCCAACTCAGAGTAAAGAAGCAGCTCTGAATTCATAACCCCTTGGAGGTCATGTAGGTTAGTTAGCTCTACATATTCTACAACTTCCCAGACCGGTGGCCCTGAACGCTGGGCTTTTAACGCCAGAGCGCAGAAGGAAATCCAACGACCTTAGAGGGAATCCAGTCTCCACCACTAAATTCTAAACTCAAATTTCTTCTCTGCGGCTACCATCTTCCACAGGACTACAACTCCCAGCAGGCCACGCCCGAGGCCAAAGGTTACTGGCGGCCCTGCCCGAGTTTCTTGCCTTGTGGCAGCCAGTACAGCCAATAGCAAGGAAGGGCAACCCTCAGGAACCAGTCCTGGAGAGGCAGGGCGGATCCTTTCAGGGTTCCGGTTCCGACTTCTTCCCCCGGCGCCCCGAGGCGGTGCTGTCCCTGACCGTACGGCTGGAGCTAGGTTGGTCGGCGTCGGGCCCGGGGTAGCGGTTGCGGGGGGGCGCGCATGGCGTCGCGGGGAACTCTAAACGTGGCCTCTTCCCTCTCATCGGTCAGTTAGGGCTGTGGCTTTGCTCCCCGGACCCAGTGGGGAGCAAACGGGCCCCTGTGGTCCCTCCGCCCTAACTCCTGACCCCTTCCCCCGGCCTGCACGACCGGGGTGCTGGCCCCAAACCCCTACCTTCCCGCCCTTCTGTTGGCCTTTGAGTAGTCCAGCCCCGCTTCCACTGACCATACCTGTGGCGTCAGCTTCTCCTTTTCTCCCACCGCTCCGGCCCCAAGCCCGCCGGCAAGTCTGAACCCAGCTCCTGTGCTCTAGAATGCTCGTGCCCTCAGACTCAGACTCAGACTCCGCCCCGCTGCACACGACCCAGCCTCTTGGGCCGGATCCCCTGACCAGTCTCCTCGGACCCTCTGACTCTTTTGGTCCTTCTCTATCTCTCACCCCTTATCCACCTCCCCTGTACAATTCCCAGTTCTTTAACACAGTTTCCCTGATCTTTCCAGGCTCCTCTCTCCCCTTCCTCCCCCGCCAGCTCTCGACTTGATCCTAAAGACCCCGAACTTCGGCCCTTCAGACCGCTTTCCAGCTTGGCCTCGTCCCTCTAACCCAGGCCTTTGGCCTTCAGCATCAGTAATCAACAACCCCACCTTCTTGGCGCTAACTTCTTAGACCTGGCTCCTTTTCCACTGCCTCAGTCCCTTCCACCTTTGGTCCTCCTGTACCTCTGAGCCTCCTGGGAAGACAAGCCCCATGGGCCCCTTTCTCCTCTGAAATCTCTGAAATATAAGAGCCTCTTTACTTTACCTGCCACTGTCTTCTCAGTAGATGGTGGGCTCCCCATCTCGGTAAGTCCCAGTGTTGCTCACCCATCCTGCAAGTCCTAGCTCAAAGACCACCTTTTCCGTCAAGCTGCTCATCTCTGATCTCTTCAGGGAGATACGCCTGTGTCATCAGAACTACCGTGGCACTGTTCCTTCTTTCCTTTCTTCCTTCCCTCCTTCTCTCCTCTTCCTCCGATACTGGTGTAGTGCTTAAAAGCACTGGCTTTGGAGTGATGGGCATGGCTCCCAGTTCTGCCAGTAACTTGCTGTGTGCCCTTGGGCAAATTACAATTTCCCTGCTTCCACTGGAACTTAACCTTCTACACTGTATGAATTTCTGGAGTTCATGGCCTATTTCACTGCACTGTACCATAAACTCTTTTAGGGTGGTGACTATAATCGTAAATCTTTTTGCTCTTTTTTGACCCAGCATTCAGCCCTGGGTAGAGACACAGATTGGTATATTGTGGGTTCTCAGGATAGCAGGATTGGTAGTGAGTGGAGGCCATGTAGCTCATTGCATAAAGACAGATGTTGGAGCCCTAGGTGGGATGGGCAATGGTAGGAAGTAAATTAGATCATATCCATTCACTTGTACTTAAAAAAAGTTTTGAGCACCAGGCCTTGTGCTGGAGAGATTACCAGAATGACCCAGTCCCTGCCCTCAAGTTGCTTATAAACTAGTAGTGGAAATAGGCATGTAAACAGATAATTGCAAATCACTGTAAAAGCAAGTACAAGATTCTGTGGGTGCATAAAGGAGGAAGTGGGCAGGAATTAGGAGATTGCTAAGGAATAGTGGGTAAGAATAGACACAAGTAGGCATGAAATGGGTTCTGGAGACAGGCCTGGCCTTCATTCAGTTCATTCAGCAAATATTTATTAAGGATCTACTAGGTATGACTGCCACTGCTGTAGGAGTTGGGGTTATATTAATGAATAAAGCAAAGAACCTGGCCGTCATGGGACTTACGTTTTGCAGGGGGAGGCCGATACTAAATAATAGACATAAAAAACAGATTGGAGTTGAGAAGTGCTGTGGGGCAGGGGGGACTGAGTGAAGGGGAAGGGGTCGTAATTTTTAAATTTATTTTTTTTGGAGGGGTTGTAATTTTTAAAAGGATGGTCAGGAGACAGTGAATAAGTATCGGAATAAATTGTTTCTGATTTTTTTTTGCATTTTTGAAAGTGAAGCAAGCCTATTATTTTTCACATCACTTATCTAGATTCTTGAAAAAGCACTCTCTAATAGAGATTGGTAAATTATACTTCACCTCCTTTTGTTTTTTTTAATAGATCTTTATTGGAGTATAATTGCTTCACAATGCTGTGTTAGTTTCTGTTGTACACCAAAGTGAATCAGCCATATGCATACATATGTCCTCATATCCCCTCCCTCTTGAGCCTCCCTCCCACCCTCCCTATCCCACCCCTCTAGGTCATCGCAAAGCACCGAGCTGATCTCCTTGTGCTATGATGCTGCTTCCCACTAGTTAACTATTTTACATTTGGTAGTGTATATATGTCAATGCTACTCTCACTTCACCCCAGCTTCGCCCTCCCATCCCGTGTCCTCAAGTCCATTCTCTATGTCTACATCTTTATCCCTGCCCTGCTTTTAAATAAAGTTTTATGAAAACAGACACACCCAATCACTTACAGATTTTCTATGGCTGCTTTTATGATACAATGGCAGAGTTGAGTAGCTGCAACAGAGATCCTATGGCCCCCCAAATTTACTAAACATATACTCTCTGGTCCTTTACAGAAAGTTTGCTGACCCTCCCACTCCTTAAAGACTTAAGGTACTGTCCGTATTTCACATTTTAGATTATATGTACTGTACCTTTTTTTTTTTTTTTTTTTTTTGTGGTATGCGAGCTTCTCACTGTTGTGGCCTCTCCCGTTGGGGAGCACAGGCTCTGGACGCGCAGGCTCAGTGGCCATGGCTCACGGGCCCAGCCACTCCGTGGCATGTGGGATCCTCCCGGACCGGGGCACGAACCCACGTCCCCTGCATCAGCAGGCGGACTGTCAACCACTGCGCCACCAGGGAAGCCCCGACTGTACCATTTTTTAATTGAATTTTTTTCTTTCCTAACAAGATCATGTAAGGGATCTTTTTCATTCTTGCCTTCTTCACAGGGCTAGCATGTAGCATCTTCAACAATTGTAGTAGCAGCTGTCATGTACTGAATGACTAGTACTGCCACACTTTACACTGAGCATATTATAGGCACTTTCTCTAACAAAGTCCTGCTGTGTCTGTTGGTATCACAATTTTAGTGATGTGGAAGTTGAGGCTCAGAGTGGTTGAGTAATTTGCGGAGTTGTAAAGACAGTATGTGTCACTATAGGGATCCAACCCTAACTTTAGTCAGTGTCCCTTCCATTACCGGACCCCACCTGGAGCAATTATGAAGCTTTCATTTTCTATCATCAATGCCCCATCATCGTCTGTGCTTCCCTCCCTCATCCCTTTGTTCATGTCACTCTGTACAATATCTCCACCAGCCCACTCTGCCTTTTGAAATGCTGTTATTTCTTCAAGGTTCAGAGGAAATACCACTCTCCTCTTATCAGTACTTTCTTCCCCTCATTCCCTGTCCTTGGCTGTCAGAACTCAAAGGAGTCTGTGCAGCCTAGCAAGCATTTGCTGATGTATGCATAAGTAGGCCCTGTGTTGGGCACTGTGTGTGGGAGGGGGGCAGGGAATGTGTGTCTGGGAGACTGTGTGTGGTGTATGAGTATAGCTGGATGTGTGTATGGTGTGTAATTGTATGGCCTCCAATGTGGCTCTGTGTGGGAGGGGTGTGTGTGGTATGTACGTGTGTGACTGTGTGTGACTGCGTGATATATATGTGTGTTGTGAGTGTGGCTGAGTGTGTTTGGTATGTGAGTATGGCTGTATGTGGTGTGAGTCTATGTGTGAGACTGTCTGTGTATGCACTGCTGTGTGTGGTGTTTGAGTGGAAGTGGGTACTGACCAATCAGAACAGACACAGCCCAGGCCCTCAGTGGGTCTTGGAGGACCCAGATGTTGAGCCTTTATTTGCTAGACTATGGTGAGGTCTGGGGAAGGGAAGGAGTGCACACTTAAGAGGATTCAGAGCTGGGCCTTGTAAACGAGTAGGAGAGCCTCAAGAATTAGAGATTCTGTTACCTTCATTTTGAAAGCAGGCAAATAGGTGGATACTTTTAAGGAAGGCTTTTCAAAAAAGATTTAACTTAACAGTTAGGCAAAAAAATTGAACTCATCCGCAAATGGAAGCTCCTTTACTTGTAGGTGAATTAGAGTCTAGACTGTCATTGTTTAGTGGTATTAAGAAAAGTGACCTTATGCAAATCATACAGATATCTTTTGGGGGTGGACAAAGCTGGGGCCTTCTTTTTGCTCTGGTGGGTAGCTTTAAATATCTGTGGAAGTTTGTCACTTGAAAGTAAGTAAAGGCATTCTATCCAAGTATTCCAGTTAATTGAGGTTATTTCTCACGGATGGTTCCATAGGGATGGTGTATACCCACCCCTTCAACCAGGACGAAAGATCCCCTGGGGTCTGGCCTGACCCAAGGAATAAAGGTGTTGGCCATTTGTGTTCCTTCTCAGGGTCCAGAGATGGGCAGTGAGAAGGAGCAGAGCCCAGAACAGCACCTGCCCGAGGACGGGGAACGGGGTCATAAGCCACGGAGAGTGGATGACTCGGAGGGTCCTTGGATCCCAGGTGGGGAGAAAGAGCGTGGGCAAGCAAGCCTGTCAGAGGGGCCACAAGGGCTCTATCCAGAGAAGCCACCGCAGGACGTCCCTGTCCCCGCTGGAGAGCCAGAGGACCTCTCTGCTCATCCGAGGCCCGAGGCTGATGAGAAGCCCTTTATCTGTGCCCAGTGTGGCAAAACCTTCAATAACACCTCCAACCTGAGAACACACCAGCGGATCCACACAGGCGAGAAACCCTACAAGTGTTCTGAGTGTGGCAAGAGCTTCTCGAGAAGCTCCAACCGCATCCGGCACGAGCGCATCCACCTGGAGGAGAAGCACTTTAAGTGCCCCAACTGCGAGGAGAGCTTCCGGCGGCACTCGGACCTCACCACGCACCAGCAGGACCACCTGGGCAGGCAGCCCTTCCGCTGCGACATCTGCGGCAAGAGCTTCAGCCAGAGCTCGGCGCTGGCCGTGCACTACCGGACCCACCTGGAGCCGGCGCCCTACATCTGCTGCGAGTGCGGAAAGAGCTTCAGCAACAGCTCCAGCTTCGGCGTGCACCACCGCACCCACACAGGCGAGCGGCCCTATGAGTGCGCCGAGTGCGGGCGGACCTTCAGCGACATCTCCAACTTTGGGGCGCACCAGAGGACCCACAGGGGCGAGAAGCCCTACCGGTGCACGCTGTGCGGGAAGCACTTCTCCCGCAGCTCCAATCTCATCCGCCACCAGAAAACTCACCGGGGAGAGCAGGCTGGGAAAGATTCCAGCTGAAGAGGGCGAGGAAGAGAGAGAGCAGAGCGTGGGACCCCAACCTAGTGCAGAAAGATCTTTAGGATCTCCTGCTGCCCCCTTGACCTCAAGCCCTTCCTCCCACTTTGGAGGATGGTTTTCTGTTGCCTCTGAAGCCAGGATCTCCAGGAAGTCCTGAGAAGGGACTCTGAGTAAAAATCTTCACTTTTTTTCCAGGCCGATTTCTTGTGGTAGAAAGTCAGAGGACCCCGTCTTGGCCTCACCTCCTTGGGGTGAAAGAGAAATAAGGTAGGCTTAGGACATGCTCATATCCTTTGGGCAACCGTCCCCTGGCCTTTGAGGAAGTACCTGTGAGGTGGACATCACTGTCTGGAGGTCCTTTGTATAGTATGTGGACCGCTTAGGGCACACTGCAGTGGTCCACTCGTTCCCACCTGCTGTGCCTCAGGTGGGCTGGGAGGAGCAGGGGAGAAAGGGGCCCCCGCGGCCCAGAGAAGAGGTCTGAGGTCCTACTTTCGGAATGAAAGGGAAGCCCTCAAGGAGCCATGATCCAGGGACCCTCACACTCCCTCCTGTTTGTGACTTGTCACCCCCGCCCCAACATGCATCTGTTTCCCCAGGGTTAGCAGTAAAACCCTTTAATGAAAAGGACCCGTGTACTTATTTGGGGGCATCGAAGAAGTGGGGAGGTGGTTGCACCACAGCCACTCTGGAAGGGAGTTGAATTCCAAGAAAGAATGGGTGGCTGCTCTGAAAAGCAAAAGGAAGCAGCTGACTCAGGTCTGTGAGGAGGAAGGGGAAAGGGAAGGAAGTAATATTAACTGAGCATCCACTCGATGCCCTGGATTCTGCAGGTCACTTTCACATTCTTTATCTCATTCAGTTGTCGCAGCAACCGCAAGGGAGTAAGATGAGACAAGTGAGAAAAGGTGAAGTCACTCGCTGTGAAGTTGCACAGCAGGTATGTGGCGGAGCCAGAGTTCAGACCTGGGCCTCCCTTGATTCTGAGCTGATGCTCTTTCACTGCATTCACCTTGCTGGCTTCTGAAGGAGGAGCCACTTAGGGGGCTGGCTTGGGACCAAGTGATTCCCTGTAAGTGGGAGTTAGCGTGGCCTCTTGATACAGCCCTGGACCCTTTGCCCTGTGGGATGTCAGTGCCAAGCATGAGAACCTTTTCAACTTTAGATTGATTATTGATTGACACTTAGTCGGTGCCTAGGAAAAATGACAGTGACAGGGAATAGGGGGTGAAGGGTGGGACAAGTTGAACCTAAGGTCTACCCTTAGTGGCAGTAGTTCAGTTCCTAACTGAACTACTTGTTAGGGGTAGCTTGTTAGGGATCACGCCTGGCTTTCTGCCCTTCTGAAGGCTCCACATGGCAGTTTTCAGTGTTTTCTGCATGGAGCTTTAGTGTTCATCCAAATTGCCTCCAACAAATACAAAAGACCCCGCTCTATCTCTCTTGCCAATCTGGAGCCCTGCTCTTCCAGAGTGAGGGGCCCTCCTCGTTTGTAGCCAGTTGGCAGAATGTGACTCTGGCACTGCTGATGACCTGACCTGTCGCACGGGATCTTGCCGCCTACCCAGGAAGGGATATGCCAGTCATCATCCTATTTTCACAACAACCCTGTGAAGTAAGAATTACCCACATGTGACAGATGCAGAAACAGGCTTACGTGGCAAGTCAGTGGCAGGGTCAGGAACCTAACCTACTTCTACCCAAACCCAAAGCCTGTATTTTTTCTAACCATAAAAGACGACTTCCCAAACAATTCCCTGACATTTTGTAGGATCCTTTTCAGTTTACGAAGCTGATTCAGTTTATTTCATATACATTTTCCTGCTCCTTGAAAATCTCCATACAAAATATTTTAAACATATAGCCACCCAACTTGGATGTATGAATTGCTCCCTTATAATAGAAGTTGCCAGGGACTTCCCTGGAGGTCCAGTGGTTAAGACTCCATGCTTCCACTGCAGGGGGCACAGGTTCGATCCCTGGTTGAAGAACTAAGATCCCGCATGCCATGTTGCCAAAATAAATAAATAAATAAAACTTTAAAAAGAAGTTGCCATCTAACACCTACTGAATGCCAGTTATTATACACCATTATTTCTGATCTCCATGACTTGTCTGCAAAGTAGTAGTATCCCCATTGTCAAGATAAGGAAATTCTGAGGGGTTAAATGGCCTGACCTAATGGCTGAGATGGGATTCCAATCAGGTGTGTCTGATTCCAAGGGCAGCTCTTCATTTTGCTCATTACCAAGCTAGGTCTGCTGTTCTCCTCTCAGTCTGGGGAGCTTGGTAATCCTTCCAGACCCAGAGCCTTAGTGACAACTGCTGTGATTCTTTCGGAGTCTGCTGCCACTGAGACCCAGGACCTGCTTTGATCTTGGGACATAAGTTGCTGGCCGATCTCATTTGCCCTTTTTTGACCAAGTTCATAGGCTAGGTTTTCTGTGTTGGTCCAGGCTATTGAGTCCCGACTAGTCCATTTATTCACTCTCTGACTTCCTTTTTTGCTAGCTTCCTTTATTTTCTCCTTCATTCCCTTTTTCTCTTCCCTTTCTCCTCCCTTTCCTCTCCCCTTCTTTCTTCCCTCCCCAATGCCTTCCTCTCTCTCTTCCTCCTAGTTACTAGGAATACTGACAGTGAAGATGTAGCTCCTGTGTTCTCTGATGTGGGGTGGCTGTCAGGTTTCAACAGCAGGCAAACCTAGAAGGGTGGGGCCCTCATCAACTCCCGGCTCTTGATCCTGGTGTGGTGACCACCCGCAGGCTCCCTGCCCCTAGCCTGAATTCACATGAAGCCCTTTCCCTCCCATCAACCTTATGGCCTTCATGCAATTCAGTTCCATCCACCAACATTTATCAAGCGGCTATTATGTGTCAGGAAGCAGGGGGTTCTCCCCGCCTCAACTAAGGGAGTTTTAACTGGATGCCCGACAGGGTCCAGAACAGGGAAGGGAGATTGGGGGTAGGCAGGGAGAAGGGAAAAGCTGTGCACACTTAGCCTATGTTCAGGCCCTCTTTCTTTCCTCAGCACTGGAGGAACTTGACCCCTGAACTCTCTCCCCCGTGATAGGAAAGGTACAAGGGACATCAGTACAGCCATAGGCAGAGCCCCTGGACCCCAACTTCTGTTGGAACAGGCAGTCATGCCTGGTCTCTTTCTGCTCTGAAAGTTCTGGGTTCCTTCTGCTATGAGATCCCAGATGAAAGGAGAGACCCACGTGCACCTTTACCCACAGGCCTTGCCGCCTACCATCCAATACTCACTCCTTGGAATCAAGGCATTTCCCCAGAGTCTCTAGTCAACAGGGAGACATTAACCCATTACTGTTTGGGTAACATAACTTCTTTCCCATTCACTATCACAATACAGTAGTGCAGGCAAATTATAGGATTGCTTTTGTCAGAGCCTGGAAGAGAGGCCTGGAGCCAATCCTACACACGTCTGGGTGTTGGAAAATAGTGATTATAACAGCATTTACTATTGGGCCTAATTTCTAAATCTTCACAATTCTGCAAGGTAATTATTGTTTCCATTTTGCAGATGATGAAATTGAGGTTCAGTTAGATCAAGTGACTTGCTCATTTAAGGTCACATGGCTACTAGGCGGCTCACCTGGGATTGTAACCAACCCAGGCCTCATACTGATGCCTTCTTTTTTTTTTTTTTTTTGCGGTATGTGGGCCTCTCACTGTTGTGGCCTCTCCCGTTGCGGAGCACAGGCTCCGGACGCACAGGCCCAGCGGCCATGGCTCACGGGCCTAGCCACTCCGCGGCATGTGGGATCTTCCCAGACCGGGGCACGAACCCGTTTCCCCTGCATCGGCAGGCGGACGCTCAACCACTGCGCCACCAGGGAAGCCCCTGATGCCTTCTTAATGGCCGTATGGTCGTTAAGCCTTGCTCCCTGGAGCCCCGCTCCCTGTCAGTTCCCGCTACGCCTTAAGAGTGGTCCCATCCCAGAAGGAGGTCGTTCTGTCACATCTCTCTCATGGTTGTTTGGCTGGGCCTAGGAGTTGATGCTCCTGGGAAAGGTGGGCTGTACAGAGCCAAGGCAAAGCTGCTGAGGGTAAGGTCTGCTGGGGAGAAGTCTGGACAAGGACAGAGGGATCAGCTGGAGCCCCGTGAAGCGCCTTCTTGTTCTCCCTCCCCATAGGGCATCTCCAGGGCAGTGCAGTGTCCTGCTCTTGTCCCCAGGGTGTTTGGGGACCCGAGGACAAGCGGGGGCTGGCTCTTCTTTCTCCTCATCTGACTCTGAGAAGCTGCAGGACTTTCTCTCCCCCTGCTCTGGGACACTGTCCAGGGCCTCAGCCTACTGGCCTGAGGCTCCCACCCAGGGTTTAATTTCCACCAATAATGCTCTCAAGTCCTGGGTTGAGACACCAGACCAGGGTACAGCCCACAGAGCTCCTTCACCTGCAGTAGCGGGCTAGTGACAGGTGGGAGAGGGGTGAGCCTCTTGGTCCCAGGTAGCTGTCCCCCTTGTAGGGGGTGAAAACTAACTGTCCCTTTACCCTTCAGAGTTCTTGGCTGAGACCCCTGTAACAAGAGACAGATTAACAAGAGAAAAACAAGGTTATTCATGTGTATACCTCACGTATACCTGGGAGACACCCAGGGAAAATGAGTTAACTTGCCCAGGTGGCCTAAACCATCTTTAGCCAAATATGAAATAGAGAAAGGTGAGGGCGGGAGAGGAAGCCAGTTATGGGAAGTTACCAGGAAAAGCAGGGTAAACAAAGGTAAAGGTTTGTTATGCAGATTAAGTCTCTGCCTTCTCCATTGGTAACATTCTCTTATGATTTAGTCATCTCCTTCAAGTGCAGCGAGGTGGACACCCTTCACAAATGGAGATTTCCTTTATAAGTATAAATTTCCCTCTCAAAAAAGTAATTTCTACTCTGTTTTCCCAAGTTTCTCCCTTTGAGTGCAGGAGATTGGCACTGAAACCCAGAGTTCCAAGGCAGGATGATAGGTGTCATTACAGTTGTGCCCTGGGGGCTGTGGGAGCCCCGGGGAGGGCCCTAACCTGGCCTGTACTAGTCATTGGGCCCCAAAAGTGAGTAAGACACAGTCCTTCCTGCAAGGAACTCAGAGGAAGAGAAACTCCCTTCTGAACAAGGTGTTGGGGGAACACAGGTGGGATGGCTAACTCTGCAGGGGAGGAGAAGGCTGAGAGAGGGATTGAATTTGGTCTTGGAGAATGAGTAAATGTTTACTAGGTAAAAAGAAGAGGAAGGCTATTTCCGATGGAAGGGAAGCCTTAGTGTTTTAGGGAACGGTGAAACATTTGAGGTAGTGAAGATTGTCCTGTGTGAGGAGGAGATGAGGCTTGTTAGGTAGTTGGAGGCCAGGTCATGAAGGGTGTTGGATGCCAGGATAAAGAATTTCAGATTGTGGACAGTAGAGAATTTTAAAGCCGAGGGATGGCATGATCGCATTCACCCTCTAGGAAGAACACCAGGCTAGTGTGGAGTATGAACTAAAGGGGGCAAGTAAGTCGGGAACGTGTATATAGAAGCCAGGTGCCAGCTGGGGCCTCCCAACCCACAGAGAGCTCTCTGATTGCCTCAGGGCCTTGCCAAAGCCACAGCACGGGAGAGTCTAAACCCGCCACAATTTCTGCAGATTCCTGGCCCTTATGCTCTCACGGTCTCTTGCCTGAGGTTCCTGTGGTCTGTGCAGTCCTTCTCTGTGTTGACAAAAAGTTAATCAGTCGATCTAAGAAAGAAATGGAAAATTTTATTAGAGCCAAACTGGGTATTATGACCCGGGAACAGCCTCTCAGAAAGCTCTGGGAACTGTTCCACCCGTTAGAGGTCAAAGCTCAGTTATATATAAGTTTCTGGGACAGAGGACTGTATATTAAGTGACGTATTGTTGACAGTTTACACAATCCAGATCTACATGTACAAAGCAAGTAGTGGGTCATGGGTCTTCATGGGCCCTTACAAGATTAAGAAGGAAGGTTATCTCCCAAGGAGTTATGACCCTTGATGAGATTAAGAAGGAATGTTACCTCCTAATGAGGTCTGGTTAGTGCAGGTGCACAACACACACTAAAGGGGAGGGAGGAGGAAAAAAGAAAAATGTTATTTTAATTTTTCTTGTCTTACCATAAAATATGAATTTTATTTTATCATCTGTTTTGTCCCCATTTGCCTTATCACAGAACTAAGCACCTTCATGGGTTCCCTGAGAAGTTCTGTCATACCAAGCATTTTGTGCATTTAGAATCCCTTGAAGAGATTGGGAATCCTGGGGAGAGGTCACATCATGGTGTGTGACTAACTTGCTCTTCTTTTTTTATTTAAAAAAATTTTATTTATTTATTTTGGCTGTACTGGGTCTTAGTTGCGGCAAGCGGGGTCTTCGTTGCGGCATGCGCAGGCATGAGAACTCATAGTTGCGACATGCAGACTCGTAGTTGCAGCATGCAGGATCTAGTTCCCTGACGAGGGATTGAACCCGGGTCCATGCATTGGGAGTCCAGAGTCTTACCCACTGGACCACAAGGGAAGTCCCTGCTCTTCTTTCTTCCCATTGCTGTCCTTACCCGTTCTCCTCCAGATTGCCATGGAATCCCAGGTTGTTTTACTCTATTATAAAAAGCTGTTTAGCTTTCCTCAGCCTCTGATACTAATTTGTATACAAAAACACATCAAGGGGCTCAGCAGAACAAGGTCTCACCACTTAACGGTGGTACACCCACCCCAAAAAAAGCAGCTGTAGAAAACCCAAACAAATAAATACCCTTGAAGATTTGCAAAGCATGTAAACATATTAAAGTTCAAGACAGTAGTGTGAGCACAAGTGATTGTTTCCCCTTCCTTTTGAGACCTTCATTAAAATGACAGAATAGGAATATAAACACATAACAGCAAAGAGAATGGCAGGGAAGAGGGGTGGCAAGTGTAGAGACTTCAACAAATTTCTAGAAGTAAATGACAGTACACTGGTTGCCCAACAGAGTGGAGGAAGCCATAGCCCAGAAGGTAGGCAATGGGAGTGAGAGCCAGTCTTCTTGGCAAGATTCCAGAGAGGCTCTGAACTCATAACCAGCAAGTGCTGAGACAGACATGAAAAGTGGACCTAAAAACAAGGGCATTTGTAGAAGGTCTGTCTATGCAGAAGCTTGTACCAGTCACCCCCTAACCCCTTTACCTTCAAAATGGAGAGTGATTGGCACTTACTTCCAGACAAGCAACACACACACACACACACACACACACACACACACACACACACACAGCAAAACCAAGAAGGCTCATTCTATAGAAATACAGTAAGTCCCCAGGAGAAATCTAGGGTGTTTAATGTGTTGACAGCCCAGAATAAAACTTTTGTTATTGTGACATTTATAAACCCTCCCCCCACCCTTTCCCCCAGCGATCACCCACACACTCACCCTACAGTAATGCCTGCCAGAAAACCCTACTGCCAAAAGTCCTTCATGTTCTGTCTCAGGGAAACAGAGGAAATATACAGCAACAGAAGACACCAGCTCAGTTACTAAGATTGTTGGTCTGTTATTTCATAAACATGCAACCAGGAGGACCAGAATTATAAAGACAATTAAAAGCATAAGAGAGAGACAAGATAAACAGAATAAGTGACTCTGGACAACAGAAAGTTGTAATGGCACAGTAGAATCTTTTTTTTAAAATTGAGGTATAGTTGATTATAATATTATATGAGTTTCTGGTGTACAACATAGTGATTCAGAATTTTTATAGGTTATACTTCATTTAACTTATTATAAAACATTAGTTATATTCTCTGTGCTGTACAATATATCCTTGTAGCTTATTTACTTTATACGTAGTAGTTAGTAACTTAATCCCCTACCCCTATCTTGCCCCTCCCTCTTCCCTCTCCCCACTGGTAACCGCTAGTTTGTTTTCTGTATCTGTGAGTCTGCTTCTGTTTTGTTATATTCATTCATTTGTGTTATTTTTTTAGATTTCACGTATAAGGGATAACATACAGTATTTGATTTATTTCAGTAAGTATAATACCCTCTGAGTCCATCCATGTTGCTGCAAATGGCAAAATTTCATTCTTTATGGCTAATATCCCATTGTATATATATACCACATCTTCTTTATCCATTCATCTGTTGATGGACACTTAACTTGTTTCCACACCTAGGCCATTGTAAATAATGCTGCTACAAACATTGAGGTACATGTATCTTTTTGAATTAGTGGGATTTTGTTTTGGTTTTTTTGTTTTTTCAGCTATATATCCAGGAGTGGAATTGCTGAGTCATATGGTAGTTCTATTTTTAGTTTTTTTGAGAAACCTCCATATTGTTTTCCACAGTGGCTGCACGAATTTACATTCCCACCAACAGTGTACAGGGTTCCCTGTTCTCCATATCCTTGCCAACATTTGTTATTTGTAGTCTTTTTGATGATAGCCTTTCTGACAGGTGTGAGGTGATATCTCATTGTGTTTTAATTTCTTTGATGAGTAATGATGTTGAACATCTTTTCATGTGCCTGTTGGCCATCTGTATAGCTTCTTTGGAAAAATGTCTGTTTAGGTCTTCTGGCCATTTTGAAATTGGGTTGTTTTTTTTGATATTGAGTTGTATGAGCTGTTTATATATTTTGTATGTTAACCCCTTATTGGTCATATCATTTGCAAATGTCTTCTCCCATTCAGTAGGTTGTCTTTTAATTTTGTTGAGGTTCCCTTTGCTGTGCAAAAGCTTTTAAGTTTAATTAGGTCCCATTTGTTTATTTTTGCTTTTGTTTCCTTTGCCTTAGGAGATCCAAAATAATATTGCTATGATTTATATCAAAGAGTGTTCTACTTATGTTTTCTTCTAGTAGTTTTATGGTTTCTAGCCTTACATATAGGTCTTTAATCCATTTTGAGTTTATTTTTGTATATGGTGTGAGAGAATGTTCTAATTTCATTCTTTTACATGTAGCTGTCCAGTTCTCCAGCACCACCTATTGAAGAGACTGTCTTTTCGCCATTGTATATTCTCATCTCCTTCATTGTAGATTAATTGACCATAAAGGTGTGGGTTTATTTCTGGGCTCTCTGGCACAGTAGAGTCTTTAAAAACTCTAATGATATCCTCAGGAAGATCTGGGAAGAAACTACCTCCATAGAACAAGAAAGGTTGCTAGTGGAAAGAGACCAATTGGAAAATTAGAAATAACTTTTGGATATTAAGTATATGATAGCTAAAATAAGATATTCAAGAAACCACTTGGGAGATAACATCAAGAAAAGCCCCTAAAATATAAGGCAAAATACAGAGATAGGGAAAGAAGAAATAAAGGACACAGAAGATCAGCTTCTTATGATGAAGACTGCTGGTTGTCCTCCAAAATCTGTTCACCTTTTTTATTGGGGGCACTTAACTAACTAACATTTCCTAGTCTCCTTTGTAGTTAGGTATAATCCTATAATTTAAGTTCTTGCCAATGGAAAATGAGCAGAAATGGTATATGACATTCCTGGGCCTAGACCCTCAAGAAAGCAGGCATGCCTTCACATCATTTTCTTTCCCCTTTTTACCAGCTGTAACCTGCAGGAGCCCAGCTTTGATGGTTGCAGACTATACAATGTCCTAGTGTAGACTTGCCAGATAAAACACAAGGCACCCGGTTAAATTTGAATTTCAGATAAACAATGAATCATTTTTAGTATAAGTATGTCCCAGATATTGCATCTTAGTGGATGGCAGAGCAACAGGATAAAAGGAAGTGGGTTTTTGAATTTAGCATGTAGCAATGCTACCCCATTCACTTGGATACACATTTAAAAACTGTTAGTGAGAGAGAAACACACTTTTTTTGTACTCCAAGCCACTGTGTTGTTTGGTCTCTTTATTACAGCACCCTAATCTTTCATCCTAATACTTAGAGGTGAATTTCTGCCATAACAAGACTGTGGCTCGTCTTACTATGTATGATGTCTTACTCTTGCCATTGGTCATTTTTCCTCCACATTTTAACATCTCCAAAATTAGATGCTGTTTTAGATAAAATAAAATACCATATTACAAGAAAGAGATAAGGCAGTGATTTCAGCAAGATAGTGGAATAGGAAGTCCCAAATGTCAGTCCTCAACAGAGACACCAGCTTAACAACAATGTATGGACCAAAATATCTTTTTGAGAACTCCAGAAACCCACAAGCAGGCACAGCTCAACTTGGGTTGTTTTTCAAGGGGTTGGGGTGAGGGTGGGAAGAAGAGTGGAATATGCATTCAACGTTCTGGCTTTTCAGAGGGTTGCCCGAGGGACTGGTTTCTGTCTCTCTTGATTTGCAGTACTGATGGGGAGCCAAAATACTTCGGATACCCCTAAGCACAACATAGTTTGGGATGCTGCTGAGTGAGGTGGTTTGACGCTGTAGCACCAGAGAACTTTCAGTACCACAGACAGACACCAGAGGGAGCAAGAGATTATGAAAAAGAAACCTGAAAAAGAAACCAGCAGACCTCTCTAATTGGAAAATTAGCTGCACAAGCTCAGAGAAGTCGTCTCCACCAAAAAAGTTTTCAGAGATTCCCCAGAGTCTCTAGTCAGGTTAATTATTAAAGGTCTTCCCCTCACAGAAGCCCATCCAAATGAGGATATCAACAAAGAGACAGAAACTATAAAAAAGAACCAAACAAATTCTGGAGCTGCAGAATACAATAAGTGAATTGAAAACTTATTCGAGGGGTTCAGCAGCACACTTGATCAAACAGAAGAAAGAATCAGCAAACCCAAAGAAGGTCACTTGAAATTATTTAGTCATAGGAACAAAAATAAAAAAGAATGAAGAAAAGTGAAGAAAGCCTAAGGGACTTATGGGACACCATAAGAGTACACCAATATATGCATTATGGGAGTTCCAGAAAGAGAAAAGAGAGAGAACAGGACAGAAAGCATATTTGAAGAAATAATGGTCAAAAATCTCCCCAAACCGAGGAAGGAATTAGACATCGAATATGCTCAAAGGACTCCAAGTATGATGACTCTAAAGGGGCTCACACCAAGACACATTATAATCAAACTGTCAAAAGTCAAAGATAGAGAATCTTGAAAGCAGCAATAGAAAAGCAACTTTTTACATACAAGGTAGCTCCCATAAGATTACTGATGTATTTCTAGGAGAAACTGTACAAACCAGAAGTGAGTGGAATAATACATTCAAGGTGCTGAAAGAAAAAAAGAAACCTGCCAACCAATAATACTGTATCTGGAAAAACTGTCTTTCAGAATGAAAGACAAAGACTTTCTTAGATAAACAAAAGCTGTGGAAATTCATCACCACTAGACCTGCCTTATAAGAAAAGCTAAAGGGAGTCTGCAAGTTGAAACAAAAAAGCATATAAAAATATACAGCTTGTTGGTAAAGATAAAAATATAGACAAATAGAAAATACTATAATACTGTAGTGGTGTTATGAAAAGCACTTTTAATTCAGTATAGAATTTAAAAGACAAAAGCATAAAAATAACTATAAAACTATGTTAATGGATACAATTTATATACAGATATAATTTGACATCAGTATAAAGTAGGGGTGGGGAGATGCAAAGGAGTTTTTTTTTTTGAATTTTTATTTTTTATACAGCAGGTTCTGTTTAGTTATCTATTCTATACATATTACTGTATATATGTCAATCCCAATCTCCCAATTCATCCCACCATCACCGCCCCCCCACTTTCCCCCTTGGTGTCCATATGCGTGTTCTCTACATCTGTGTCTCTATTCCTGCCTTGCAAACTGGTTCATCTGTACCATTTTTCTAGATTCCACATAATATGCGTTAATATTCCATATTTGTTTTTCTCTTTCTGACTTACTACACTCCATATGACAGTCTCTAGGTCCATCCACGTCTCTACAAATGACCCAATTTCGTTCCTTTTTATGGCTGAGTAATACTCCATTGTATGTATGTACCACATCTTCTTTATCCATTTGTCTGTCAATGGGCATTTAGGTTGCTTCCATGACCTGGCTATTGTAAATAGTGCTGCAATGAACATTGGGGTGCATGTGTCTTTTTGAATTATGGTTTTCTCTGGATGTATATGCCCAGTAGTGGGATTGCTGGGTCATATGGTAATTCTATTTTTAGTTTTTTTTTTTTTTGGTACACGGGCCTATCACTGTTGTGGCCTCTCCTGTTGCAGAGCACAGGCTCCGGACGCGCAGGCTCAGCGGCCATGGCTCAAGGGCCCAGCCGCTCCGCGGCATGTGGGATCTTCCTGGACTGGGGCACAAACCCGTGTCCCCTGCATCGGCAGGCGGACTCTCAACCACTGCACCACCAGGGAAGCCCCTATTTTTAGTTTTTTAAGGAACCTCCATACTGTTCTCCATAGTGGCTGGAATTTACATTCCCACCAACAGTGCAAGAGGGTTCCCTTTCCTCCACACCCTCTCCAGCATTTGATGTTTGTAGATTTTCTGATGATGCCCATTCTAACTGGTGTGAGGTGATACCACATTGTAGTTGGTGTTTTTTTTTGAAGATGTTGGGGGTAGGAGTTTATTAATTAACTTATTATTTATTTTTGCTGTGTTGGGTCTTCGTTTCTGTGTGAGGGCTTTCTCTTTTTGTGGCAAGCGGGGGCCACTCTTCATCGCGGTGCATGGGCCTCTCACTGTCGTGGCCTCTCTTGTTGTGGAGCACAGGCTCCAGACGTGCAGGCTCAGTAGTTGGGGCCTAGTTGCTCCACGGCATGTGGGATCCTCCCAGACTAGGGCTCGAACCCGTGTCCCCTTGCATTAGCAGGCAGATTCTCAACCACTGTGCCACCAGGGAAGCCCCACATTGTAGTTTTGATTTGCATTTCTCTAAAAATTAGTGATGTTGAGCAGCTTTTCATCTGTATGTCTTCTTTGGAGAAATGTCTATTTAGGTCTTCTGCCCATTTTTTTATTGGATTGTTTGTTTTTTTTAATATTGAGCTGCATGAGCTATTTATAAATTTTGGAGATTAATCCTTTGTCTGTTGATTCGTTTGCAAATACCTCCTCTCATTCTGAGGGTTGTCTTTTCGTCTTGTTTATAGTTTCCTTTGCTGTGCAAAAGATTTTAAGTTTCATTAGGTCTCATTTCTTTATATTTGTTTTTATTTCCATTACTCTAGTAGGTAGGTCAAAAAAGATCTTGCTGTGATTTATGTCAAAGAGTGTTCTTCCTGTGTTTTCCTCTAAGAGTTTTATTGTGTCTGGTCTTACATTTAGGTCTTTAATCCATTTTGAGTTTATTTTTGTGTATGGTGTTAGGGAGTGTTCTAATTTCATTCTTTTACATGTAGCTGTCCAGTTTTCCTAGCACCACTTACTGAAGAGACTGTCTTTTCTCCACTGTATATGCTTGCCTCCTTTGTCATAGATTAGTTGATAGGTCTGTGGGTTTATCTCTGGGCTTTCTATCCTGTTCCATTGATCTATATTTTTGTTTTTGTGCCAGTACCATATTGCCTTGATTACTGTAGCTTTGTAGTATAGTCTGAAGTTAGGGAGTCTGATTCCTCCAGCTCCGTTTTATTCCCCTCAAGATTGCTTTAGCTATTCAGGGTCTTTTGTGTCTCCATACAAATTTAAGCTCTTTTGTTCTAGTTCTGTAAAAAATGCCATTCGTAATTTGATAGGGATTGCACTGAATCTGTAGATTGCTTTGGGTAGTAGAGTCATTTTCACAATATTGATTCTTCCAATCCAAGAACATGGTATATCTCTCCACCTGTTTGTGTCATCTTTGATTTCTTTCATCAGTGTCTTATAGTTTTCTGAGTACAGGTCTTTTACCTCCTTAGGAAGGCTTATTCCTAGGTATTTTATTGTTTTAGTTGCAGTGGTGAATGGGATTGTTTCCTTAATTTCTCTTTCTGATCTTTTGTTGTTAGTGTATAGGAACACAAGAGATTTCTGTGCATTAATTTTGTATCCTGCAACTTTACAATTAACTTTATTGATTAGCTCTAGTTGTTTTCTGATGGCATCTCTAGGATTGTCTATGTATAGTATGTCATCTGCAAACAGTGACAGTTTTACTTCTTCTTTTCCTATTTGTATTCCTTTTATTTCTTTTCCTTCTCTGATTGCCATGGCTAGGACTTCCAAAAATATGTTGCATAATAGTGGTGAGAGTGGATATCCTTGTCTTCTTCCTGATCTTAGAGGAAATGCTTTCAGTTTTTCACCATTGAGAATTATGTTTGCTGTGGGTTTGTTGTATATGGCCCTTATTATGTTGAGGTAGGTTCCCTCTATGCCCACTTTCTGGAGAGTTTTTATCATAAATGGGGGTTGAATTTTCTCAAAAGCTTTTGTGCATCTATTGAGATGATCATATGGTTTTTATTCTTCAATTTGTTAATATGGTGTATCACATTGATTGATTTGCATATATTGAAGAATCCTTGCATCCCTGGGATAAATCCCACTTGATGATGGTGTATGATCCTTTTAATATGTTGTTGGATTCTGTTTGCTACTATTCTGTTGAGTATTTTTGCATGCGTATTAATCAGTGATACTAGTCTGTAATTTTCTTTTTTTGTAGTATCTTTGTCTGGTTTTAGTATCAGGGTAATGGTGGCCTTGTAGAATGAGTTTGGGAGTGTTCCGTCCTCTGCAATTTTTTGAAGAGTTTGAAAAGGATGGGTGTTAGCTCTTCTCTAAATGTTGATAGAACTCACCTGTGAAGCCATCTGGTCCTGGATGTCTGTTTGTTGGAAGATTTTTAATCACAGTTTCAATTTCATTACTTGTAACTGGTCTGTTCATATTTTCTGTATTTTCCTGGTTCAGACTTGGAAAGTTATATCTTTCTAAGAATTTGTCAGTTTCTTCCAGGTTGTCCATTTTAATGACATAGAGTTGCTTGTAGTAGTCTCTTATGATGCTTTGTATTACTATGGTCCATTGCAACTTCTTCTTTTTCATTTCTAATTTTATTGATTTGAGCCCTCTCCCTCTATTTCTTGATGAGTCTGGTTAAAGTTTTATCAATTTTGTTTGTCTTCTCAAAGAACCAGCTTTTAGTTTTATTGATCTTTGCTATTGTTTTCTTTGTTTCTGTTTCATTTATTTCTGCTCTGATCTTTATGATTTCTTTCCTCTACTAACTTTGGGTTTTGTTTGTTCTTCTTTCTCTCATTCCTTTAGGTGCAAGGTTAGATTGTTTATTTGAGATTTTTCTTGTTTCTTGAGGTAGGATTGTGTTGCAATAAACTTCCCTCTTAGAACTGCTTTTGCTGCATCCCATCGGTTTTGGATCGTCATGTTTTTGTTTCGTCGTCATTAGTCTCTGGGTATTTTTTATTTCCTCTTTGATTTCTTCAGTGATCTCTTGGTTATTTAGTAATGTATTGTTTAGCCTCCATGTGTTTGTGTTTTTTACGTTTTCTTTCCCTGTAATTGATTTCTAATCTCATAGCGTTGTGGTCGGAAAAGATTCTTGACATGATTTCAATTTTCTTAAATTTATTGAGGCTTGATTTGTGACCCAAGATGTGATCTATCCTGGAGAATGTTCCATGTGCACTTCAGAAGAAAGTGTAATCCGCTGTTTTTGGATGGAATATCCTATAAGTATCAATTAAATCTCTCTGGTCTGTTGTGTCATTTAAAGCTTGTGTTTCCTTATTAATTTTCTGTCTAGATGATCTTTCCATTGATGTAAGTGAGGTGTTAAAGTCCCCCACTATTATTGTGTTACTGTCAATTTCCTCTTTTATAGCTGTTAGCATTTGCCTTATGTATAGAGGTGCTCCTATGTTGGGTGTATATATATTTATAATTGTTATATCTTCTTCTTGGATTGATCCCTTGATCACTATGTAGTATCCTTCCTTGTCTCTTGTAACGTTCTTTATTTTAAAGTGTATTTTATCTGATATGAGCATTGCTACTCCAGCTTTCTTTTGATTTCCATTTGCATGGAATATCTTTTTCCATCCCCTCACTTTCAGTCTGTATGTGTCCCTAGGTCTGAAGTGGGTCTCTTGCAGACAGCATATAGATGGGTCTTGCCTTTGTATCCATTCAGGGAGATTGTGTCTTCTGGTTGGAGCATTTAATCCATTCACATTTAAGGTAATTATCGATATGTATGTTCCTATTACTATTTTCTTAATTGTTTTGGGTTTGTTTTTGTAGGTCCTTTTCTTCTCTTGTGTTTCCCACTTGGAGAAGTTCCTTTAGCATTTGTTGTAGAGCTGGTTTGGTGGTGGTGAATCCTTTAGCTTTTGCTTGTCTGTAAAGCTTTTGATTTCTCTGTTGAATCTGAATGAGATCCTTGCTGGGTAGAGTAATCTTGGTTGTAGTTCTTCCCTTTCATCACTTTAAATATATTGTGCCACTCCCTTCTGGCTTTTAGAGCTTCTGCTGAGAAATCAGCTGTTAACCTTATGGGAGTTCCCTTGTATGTTATTTGTCATTTTTCCCTTGTTTCTTTTAATAATTTTTCTTTGTCTTTAATTTTTGTCAATTTGATTACTATGTGTCTTGGCATGTTTCTCCTCGTGTTTATCCTCCCTGGGACTCTCTGTGCCTCCTGGACTTGGGTGGCTATTTCCTTTACCATGTTAGCGAAGTTTTCGACTATAATCTCTTCAAATATTTTCTTGGGTCCTTTCTCTCTCTCTTCTCCTTCTGGGACCCCTATAATGCGAATGTTGGTGCATTTAATGTTGTCCCAGAGGTCTCTTAGGCTGTCTTCATTTCTTTTCATTCTTTTTTCTTTATTCTGTTCCATGGCAGTGATTTCTACCATCTGTCTTCCAGGTCACTTATCCATTCTTCTGCCTCAGTTATTCTCCTGTTGATCCCTTCTAGTGTATTTTTCATTTCAGTTATTGTATTGTTCATCTCTGTTTGTTTGTTCTTTAATTCTTCTAGGTCTTTGTTAAACATTTCTTTCATCTTCTTGATCTTTGCCTCCATTCTTTTTCTGAGGTCCTGGATCATCTTCAGTATCATTATTCTGAATCCTTTTTGTGGAAGGTTGCCTAACTCCACTTCATTTAGTTGTTTTTCTGTGGTTTTATCTTGTTCCTTCATCTGATACAAAGTCCTCTGCCTTTTCATTTTGTCTGTATTTCTGTGAATGTGCTTTTAGTTCCACAGGCTGCAGGACTGTAGTTCTTCTTGCTTCTGCTGTCTGCCCTCTGGTGGATGAAGTTATCTAAGCGGCTTGTGCAAGCTTCCTGATGGGAGGGACTGGTGGTGGGTAGAGCTGGGTGTTGCTCTGGTGGGCAGAGCTCAGTAAAACTTTAATCCGCTTGTCTGCTGATGGGTGGGGCTGAGTTCCCTCCCTGTTGGTTGTTTGGCCTGAGGCGACCCAGCACTGGAGGCTACAGGCTCTTTGGTGGGGCTAATGGCAGACTCTGGGAGGGTTCCTGCCAAGGAGTACTTCCCAGAACTTCTGCTGCCAGTGTCCTTGTCCCCTCGGTGAGCCACAGCCACACCCTGCCTCTGCAGGAGACCCTCCAACACTAGCAGGTAGGTCTGGTTCAGTCTCCTATGGGGTCACTGCTCCTTACCCCTGGGTCTTGATGTGCACACTACTTTGCATGTGCCCTCTAAGAGTGGAGTCTCTGTTTCTCCCAGTCCTGTCGAAGTCCTGCAGTCAAATCTGTTAGCCTTCAAAGTCTGATCCTCTGGTAATTCCTCCTCTCGTTGCCAGACTCCTGGGTTGGGAAGCCTGATATGGGGCTCAGAACCTTTACTCCAGTGGGTGGACTTCCGTGGTATAATTGTTTTCCAGTTTGTGAGTCACCCACCCAGTGGTTATGGGATTTGATTTTATTGTGATTGCGCCCCTCCTACCATCCCATTGCGGCTTCTCCTTTGTCTTTGGATGTGGGGTATCTTTTTTGGTGAGTTCCAGTGTCTTCCTGTTGATGATTGTTCAGCAGTTAGTTGTGATTCCGGTGCTCTCACAAGAGGGAGTGAGCACACGTCCTTCTACTCCACCATCTTGATCCAATCTCAAAAGAGTTTATATATACTATTAAAGTTAAATTGTTATCAGCTTAAAACAGATTATTATTAACAGATTATTATAAGATGTTTTGTGTAAGCCCAATGGTAACCACACACACACAAAATACCTATGGAAGATACACAAAAGAAAATAAGAAAGGAATCAAAGAATGTCAATGCAAAAAGTCAACAACACACAAGAAAGGCAGAAAGAGAGTAAAAGAGGACAAAATAGTCACAAGACAGGCAGAAAACAATGAACAATAGTAAGTCCTTTCCTTTTAGTAATTACTTTAAATGTAAATGGAGGGACTTCTCTGGTTGTGCAGTGGTTAAGAATCCACCTGCCAATGCAGGGGACACAGGTTCAATCCCTGGTCTGGGAAGATCCCATATGCTGTGGAGCAACTCAGCCCATGTGCCACAACTACTGAGCCTGTGCTCTAGAGCCCATGAGCCACAACTACTGAGCTCTGCGCTGCAACTACTGAGCCCACGTGCTGCGACTACTGAAGCCCGCACACCTAAAGCCCATGCTCCACGGCAAGAGAAGCCACCTCAATGAGAAGCCCATGCACTGCAACAAAGAGTAGACCCCCTGCTCATCGTAACTAGAGAAAGCCCACGCGCAGCAACGAAGACCCAACACAGCCAAGTAAATAAATAAATGTAAGTGGATCAACTCCCTAATCAAAAGACATGGAGTGGCTGGATGGATTAAAAAAAAAAATCCCTGTACTCACTGTATGCTGTCTACAAGAGATTCATCTTATGTGTAAAGATACACATAGGCTGAAAGTGAAAAGAAGGGAAAATATTCCATGCAAATAGAAACCCAATGTGAGTAGAAGTGGCCATATTATATCAGACAGAATAGACTTTAGTTAAAAACTGTCACAAGAGACAAAGAAGGACATTATATAGTGATAAAAGGATCCATTCACCAGGAAGATATAACAACTATAAATATACACACAGTTAACATTAGAGCCCTGAAATATATGAACTAAACATTGGCAGATCTGAGGAGAAAAATAGTAACACAATAATAGTAGGATATTTCAGTACCCCGCTTTTGATAATGGATAGAACAATCAGAAGATCAATAAGAAAATAGAAGACCTGATCAACACAATAAACCAAACAGACCTAACAGGTATAAACAGAATATTCTATCATGTTCTATCTATTCAACATCAGCAGAATATACATTCTTCTCAAGTACACATGGAACATTCTCCAGCATAGATCATGTTAGGCCACAAAACAATCATACCAAGTATCTTTTCTGATTACAATAAAATAAAACTAGAAATCAGGAACAGAAGGAAAATTGGAAAATTCACAAATATGTGGAAATTAAACAAACCACTCTTGAGCGACAAATGGGTCAAGGAAGAAATCATAAGGGAAACCAGAAAATATCTTGAGACAAAATGAAAACACAACATACCAAAATTCATGGGATGAAGAAAAGCAGTACTAAGAGGGAAGTTTATAGCAGGACATGTGTATACTAAACAAGAAGAAAGAGCTCAAATCAGCAACCTAAATTTATACTCTAAGGAACTAAAAAAAAAAAAAATTAAACGCAAACTTATCAGAAGGAAGGAACTAATAAAGATTAGAGCAGAAATAAATGAAATAGAGATTAGAAAACAATAGGAAAAAATCAACAAAACTAAGAGTTTTTTATAATATTTATTTATTTAGTTGTGCTGGGTCTTAGTTGTGGCAGGTGGGCTCCTTAGTTGCAGCACGTGGGCTCCTTAGTTGTGGCTCACTGGCTTCTTAGTTGCAGCTCACTTGCTACTTAGTTGCAGCTTGCTGGCTCCTTAGTTGTAGCACGCAGGCCTCTTAGTTGTGGCATGCGAACTCTTAGTTGTGGCATGCATGTGGGATCTAGTTCCCTGACCAGGGATCGAACTCTGGTCCCCTGTATTGGGAGCATGGAGTCTCAACCACTGTGCCACTCAGGGGAAGTCCCTAAGAGTTGGTTTTTGAAAAGAGCAACAAAATTTACAAAATCTTAGCTAGACTAAGTAAGAAAAAAAGAGAGGACACAGATAATAAAAATCAGAAACGAAAGAGGAGACACTGCAACTTCTGCCACAGAAATAAGAAGACTCATACGAGACTTTGTGAACAATTATATGCCAACAAATTGGATAACCTAAAAGAAATGGATAATTCTTGGAAACATAAAATGTACCAAGAATGAATCATGAAGAAACAGAAAATCTGAACAGACCAATACTACTAAGGAGATTAAATCTGTAATCAAAATGCTCCCAACAATAAAAGGTCCAAGACCAGATGGCTTCAAAGAAGAATTCTACCAAATATTTAAAGAAAAATTAACACCAGTCTTTCTCAAATTCTTCAAAAACTTGAAGAGGGAGGGACACATCCAAACTCATTTTATGAGGCCAGCATTACCCTGATACCAAAGCCAGACAGGCACTACAAGAAAACTATAGACCAATATCCCTCATGAATTTGATGCAAAAATACTCAACAAAATACTAGGAAACTGAATTCAACATCACATCAAAAGTATTATACATCATGACCAAGTGGGATTTATCCCCAGGATACATGATGGTTGAATATATGAAAATCAATAAATGTATATACCACTAATAGACAAAGGACAAGAATCACATGAACATCTCGATGCAGAAAAAGCATGTGACAAAATTCTACATCCTATCATGATAAAAACACACAAAAAACCAGGTATAGAAGGAATGTACCTCAACATATTAAAGGCCATATATGAAAAGCCCACAGGGAACATCACACTCAGTGATGAAAAACTAAAGCTTTTCCTCTAAGATTAGGGACAAGGCAAGGATGCCCACTCTGAACACTTTTATTCAACTTGAAGTCCTAGCCAGAGAAACTGGATAGATAGATATATCAATAGATAGATAGACAGATAGATATAGATAAAAGGCATCCATGGGAAAGGAAGAAGTAAATTTATCTCTGTTCACAAATGAACTGATCTTATATGTAGAAAACCCTGAAGACCATGAAAAAACTGTTAGAAGTAATTAATTCAGTACAGCTGCAGAATTTAAAAATCAGCATATAAAAACCAGTTGCATTTCTAGAATAATGAACTGAAAAGAAAATTAAGAAAACAATCCCATTTACAATAGCATCAAAAAGAATGAAATACTTAGGAATAAGTTTGACCAAGGAGGCAAAAGACTTATACACTGAAAAAAACAAAACATCACTGAAAGAAATTAGATGCAAATATTGATAAATGAAAGACATCCCATGTTCATATTGGGGAAGACAATATTTTAAAGATGTCTATACTACCCAAAGTTATACACAGATTCAGTGCTTTCCCCATCAAAATCCTGATATTTTAAATAGAAATGAAAAAAAAATCCTAAAATTCACATGGAACCACAAAAGATCCCCAAAAGCCAAAGCAATCTTGAGAAAGAAAAACAGAGCTGGAAGCATCACACTTTCTGATTTCAAAATATATTATAAAGCTACACTAATCAAATAATAAGGTGTTGGTATAAAGACAGACACATGGAACAATGGAACATAATAAAGAGCCTAGAAATAAAGCCACACACATACAGTCACCTGATCTTTGACAAGAGAGCCAATAATACCCACAGCCAACATCATACTCAATGGTGAGAAGCCAAAAGCATTCCCTCTAAGATCAGAAACAAGACAAGGATGCCCACTCTCACCAATTTTATTTGACAGTTTTGGAAGTCTTAGCCACAGCAATTAGAGGTGAAAATAAAAGGAATCCAAATTGGAAAAGAAGTAAGACTATCGCTCTTTGCAGATGACATGATACTATACATAGAAAATCCTAAATGCAACTAGAGATTATCATACTAAGTGAAGTAAGTCAGAAAGAGAAAGTCAAATACCATATGATACCACTTACATGTGGAATCTAAAATATGGCACAAATGAACCTACTTGCAAAACAGAAATAGACATAGAGAACAGACTTGTGGTTTCCAAGGGGGAGGGAGGGAGGGAGAGGGATGGACTGGGAGTTTAGGGTTGGTACATGCAAACTATTACATTTAGAATGGATAAACAACAAGGTCCTAATGTATATATAGCACAGGGAACTATATTCAATATCCTGTGATAAACCATAATGGAAAAGAATATATAAAAAGCACGTCTCTATGTGTATAACTGAGTCACTTTGCTGTGCAGCAGAGATTTGCACAACATTGTAAATCAACTGTACTTCAATTAAAAAAAAAGGAAAGAAAAGAAAATCCTAAAGATTTAGGAAAACTACTAGAACTCATCAGTGAATTCGGTAAAGTTGTCAGATACAAAGTTAACATACAGAAATCTGTTGCATTTCTATACACTAACAATGAAATATCAGAAAGAGAAATTAAGGAAACAAATCCAGTTACCACTGTATCAGAAAGAAATACCCAGGAATAAACCTACCTAAGTGGGCAAAAGACCTGTACTCCAAAAACTATAAGACACTGATGAAAGAAATTGAAGACAACACAAACAGATGGAAAGATATACTGGGTTCTTGGATTGGAAGAAACAATATTGTTAAAATGACCATACTACCCAGGGCAATCTAAGGTTCAATGCAATCCTATCAAATTACCAATGGCATTTTCACATAACTAGAACAAATAATTTAAAATTTGTATGGAAACATGAAAGACTCCAAATAGCCAAAACAATCTTGAGAAAGAAGAACAGAGCTGGAGGAATCACTCTCCCTGACTTCTCCCCTATTACAAAACTACAGTAATCAAAATAGTATGGTACTGGCACAAAAACAGACATATAGATCAACAGAACAGGATAGAAAGCCCAGAAATAAACCCACACACTTATGGTCAATTAACCTCTGACAAAGGAAGCAAGAATATCCATTTGAGAAAAGACAGTCTCTTCAGTAAGTGGTGCTGGGAAAACTGGACAGCTACATTAAAAGAATGAAATTAGAACATGCTCTAACACTATATACAAAAATAAACTAAAAATGGATGAAAGACATAAATATGACTGGATACTATAAAACTCCTAGAGGAAAACATAAGTAGAACACTCTGACGTAAACCACAGCAATATTTTTTTGAATCTGTCTCCTAGAGTAATGGAAATAAAAGCAAAAATAAACAAATGGGACCCTATTAAACTGAATAGTTTTGCACAGCAAAGGAAACTATAAACAAAACGAAAAGACAACCCTCAGAATGGGAGAAAGTATTTGCAAATGATGCAGTCGACAAGGGATTAATTTCTAAAATATATAGACAGCTTATATAGCTCAATATCAATAAACCAAACAATTCAATCAAAAAATGGGCAGAAGGGACTTCCCTGGTGGTGCAGTGGTTAAGAATCCACATGCCACAGTGGTTAAGAATCTGCCTGCCAGTGCAGGGGATGTGGGTTCGAGCCCAGGTCCGGGAAGATCCCACATGCCATGGAGCAACTAAGCCTGTGCACCACAACTACTGAGCCTACGCTCTAGAGCCCATGAGCCACAACTGCTGAGCCTGCATGCCACAACTACTGAAGCCTACGTGCCTAGAGGCTGTGCTCTGCAACAAGAGAAGCCACCACAATGAGAAGCCTGTGCACTGCAACGAAGAGTAGCTCCCGCGCACTGCAACTAGAGAAAGCCTGTGTGCAGCAACGGAGACCCAACACAGCCAAAACTAAATACATAAATAAAAATTTAAAAAAATGGGGGGCTTCCCTGGTGGCGCAGTGGTTGAGAGTCCACCTGCCGATGCAGGGGACACGGGTTCGTGCCCCGGTCCAGGAAGATCCCACATGCCGCGGAGTGGCTGGGCCCGTGAGCCATGGCCGCTGAGCCTGCGTGTCCAGAGCCTGTGCTCTGCAACGGGAGAGGCCACAACAGTGAGAGGCCCGCATACTGCAAAAATAAATAAATAAATGGGCAGAAGACCTAAACAGACGTTTCTCCAAAGACGACATACAGATGGCCAATGGGCACATGAAAAGATGCTCAACGTTGCTAATTATTAGAGAAATGCAAATCAAAGCTACAATGAGGTATCACCTCACACAAGTCAGAATGGCCATCATCAAAAAGGCTACAAATAATAACTGCTGGAGAGGGTGTGGAGAAAAGGGAACCCTTCTACACTGTTGGTAGGAATGTAAATTGGTGCAGCCACTATGGAAAATAGTATGGAGGTTCCTCAAAAAACTAAAAGTAAAGATATCATATGATCTGGCAATCCCACTCCTGGGCATATATCTAGAAAAGACAAAAACTCCAATTCGAAAAGATACATGCACCCCAATGCTCATAGTAGTACTATTTATAATAGCCAAGACATGGGAGCAACCTAAATGTCCATCAACAGATGAATGGATAGAGAAGATGTGGTATATATACATTGGAATATTACTCAGCCATAAAAAGAATGAAATAAGGCCATTGCAGCAATATAGGTGGACCTAGAGATTATCATACCAAGTGAAGTAAGTCAGACAAAGACAAATATCATGTGATATCACTTATATCTGGAATCTAAAAGAATGATACAAATGAACTTATTTACAAAACAGAAATAGACTCACAGACATAGAAAACAAATTTATGGTTACCAAAGGGGGCAGAGTGGAGGAGGGAGGGATGAATTGGGAGTTTGAGATTAACAGTTATATACTACTATATATAAAATAGATAAACAACAAGGGCCTACTGTATAGCACAGGGAACTATGTACAATATCTTGTAGTAACCTATAATGGGAAAAATCTGAAAAAATATATGATATGAATATATGTATGAATCACTTTGCTGTACACCTGCAACTAACAACATTGTAAATTAACTCTACTAATTAACTAATTAACTCTACTAATTAACTCTAGAGAGCTAAGAATACACAATGGGGAAGGATAGTTTCCTCAACAAATTGTTTTGGAAAACTGGGTATCCACATACAAAATAATAAAATTGAACCCTTATGGATTAAAGACTTAAATATAAGACCCGAAACTGTAAAACTCCTAAAATAAAACATAGGGGAAAAGCCTCTTGGCATTGGTCTTGGTAATTTCTTGAATATGACACCAAAATCACAGGCAACAAAAGCAAAATCAGACAACTGTGACCACATCAAACTAAAAAGCTTCTGAACAGCAAAGGGACACAATCAACAAAATGAAAATGTAACCTACAGAATGGGAGAAAATATTGCAAACATTATACCTGATAAGGGGTTAATATCCACAATATATAAGGAAGCCCTACAGCCCAGTTGCAAAAAAACAAAAACTCAATTAAAAAATGGGTATGGACTTGAATAGACATTTCTACAAAGAAGACATACAAATGGTCAACAGGTATATGAAAAGGTGCTCAACAGCACAAATCATCAGGGAAATGCAAATCAAAACCACAGTGAGATGTTACCTCACACCTGTCAGAATGGCCACTATAAAAAAAGAAAATGAGGGGCTTCCCTGGTGTCAGAGTGGTTAAGAATCCGCCTGCCAATGCAGGGGACACAGGTTCAAGCCCTGGTCCGGGAAGATCCCACATGCCATGGAGCAACTAAGCCCTTGTGCAACAACTACTGAGCCTGCGCTCTAGAGCCCACAAGCCACAACTACTGAGCCCGCATGGTGCAACTACTGAAGCCCGTGCACCTAGAGCCGGTGCTCCACAGCGAGAGAAGCCACCACAATGAGAAGCCCGTGCACCGCAATGAAGAGCAGCACCCGCTCGCCACAACTAGAGAAAGCCCGCATGCAGCAACGAAGACTCAATGCAGTCAAAAATAAATAAATAAAATAATTTATTTTAAAAAAAGTGAGAATGTGGAGAAATTGGAACCCCTGTACACTGTTGGAATATAAAAATGGTGCAGCCACTATGGAAAATAGTACAAAGATTCCTCAAAAACTTAAAAATTGAACTATCATATGATCTAGCACTCCCATTTCTGGGCATATATCTAAAATAATAGAAAGAAAGATCTCAAAGAGATAGCTACACTCCTATGTTCACTACAGCATTTTTCACAATAGCCAAGATGCAGAAACCACTTAAATGTCCATTAATGTAGCCTAGATAAAGAAAATGCAGTATATAATACAGTGAAATATTGATAAGCCTTAAAAAAGAAGAAAATTCTGCCATGTGCAATAATATGGATGAACCTTGAAGACATTATGCTTGGTGAAATAAGCCAGTCACAGTAGGACAAATACTGCATGATTCCATTTATCTAAAAGTCAGGCTCATAGAAACAGAGAGTAGAATGGTGGTTACTAGGTGCAAAGGAAATGGGAGGTATTGTTTAATGGGTATAAAGTTTCAATCATGCAAGATGAACAAGTTCTAAAGACAAATATAGTGCCTTACCTTAGTAACAGCAGTACAACATAGTACCTGTACAACACAGTGCCTATGGTAACAATACCATTTGTAAGCTCAAAATTTAAGAGGGTAAATCTCATGTTAAATGGTCTTACCACAGTAAAAAATAAATAAGATGTATGGATACAGAAAGATCGAAAGTAAAGGAATTTAAAAAGATATCCCAGGCAATTACTTACCAAAAGTAAGCAAGTGTGGAGCTACATTAATATGAGAAATCACAGACTATAAGGGAAAAAGTATTATTAGGGTTAAAAAGGACCACATAATGATGAATTGTAATTCATCAGAAACATATAATGATCCTGATGTTATGAGAACCTAGTAAAGCCTCAAAAGTTAGGTGTGGCCTTGTTACTTCTGGGTGGAAGCTCTAAGAATTAGTATGTACTTTGCCACATGCCCTTGTTTTCCTCCACCATGGCAATCAGGACTGTGCAGATGGTACCTTCTCCATCAGCCTGGGTCCTAGAGTGAGGATAATGAAAATACTACTAGCAATCATGATGCACATGGAGCATGAGTAAGAAATAAATCTTTAATGGGCTGCTTGTTTTTGACAGCTTTATTGAGGTAAAATCAGCACGCAATGAACTACACATATTTAAAGTCTTCAGTTTGTTAAGTTTTGGCACACATATGCACCTGTAAGGCCATCACCACAATCAAGATAATGAACACATCCAATATCCCCCAAATTTCTTCATGTCCTTTGTGATCCTCCCTCTCATCTTCACCCTCTGCTTGGTTCCACGTGACCACTGGATCTGCTGTGGTCATTGTAGATCACTTGCATTTTCTGTAATTTTATATACATGGAATCATACAGTATGTACTCTTGTTTGTCTTTCAATCAGCACAATTATTTTGAGATTCGTGCATGCTGTAGGGTTCATAAATAGTTCATCCATACTTATTGAGTTGTATTCTGTTATATAGCTGTACATTTATGTATTTATCCATTCACCCATTGATGGACATTTTGATTGTTTCCAGTTTTTGGCTATTACAAATAAAGCTACTATGAATATTCCTGTAGAACATTCCTGTAGAAGTCTTTGTGTGGACATATGCTTTCATTTCTCTTGGGTAAATACCTAGGAATGGCTGGATCAGATAGTAGGTGTGTATTTACCTTTTAAAGAAACTGCCAAACTGTTTTACAGAAGTGTACAATGGTGGTTTTAATTTTCATTTCCACAATGACTAATAACATTGAAAACCTTTTTATGAGCTTATTTGTCCATCACCCATATATCATCTTTGGTGAAGTGTCTGTTTGAATATTTGCCCATTTTTAATTGGGTTGTTTGTTTTCTTTTTCAACTCAAAACTTCTGACCTTTGGAAGACACTGTTAAGAGAATAAAAACACCATTGAGGACAGGTTGTGTGTGTAACTATAAACAGTAGAACAAGGGAGATCTTTGTGGTAGGTTTGTATCTTGATTGTGGTGGTGGTTACACAAATATGTACATGTGATAAATAAAACATACATAGTATCAATGTTAATATTCCTGGTTTTGATAGTATATCATAATTATGTAAGATATAACTGTGAGATAATAGGAAATATATATATTGGTCTTTGCCCCTGGTTCCTGGCCCAGAGCTCCTAAAACCCTTGTGATTTCCTAAGTGATAAGAGCACTAGGAACATCTTTTGTTCCAATATTTGGTCTTTGACCCCATCCCTGATATAGGGTGCTAAATCCCTTGGAATTTCCTGCATGATAGGAGGGTCTTTTGTTCTAATGAAATGATTCTGGGTGGACTCCCGGATGGCTCTTAGATGGGGGCTGGTCACCAGAAAGACCAAGCCATGATTAGAAGCTTGGGATCCGGCCCCCCACCCCTGCACCCCCCCTCCCCTGCCACAGAGGCTGAAAATGGAGTTAATAATTGATCATGCCTGCATGAGGAAGCCTCCATAAAAATCTCAACAGAAGGGGTTCGTGGAGCTTCCAGGTTGGTGAACACATCCACATTCTGGGAGGGTGATGCAACCCAACTCCACAGGGTCAGAAGCTCCTGTGCTTGGGACCCTCCCAGACCTCGCCCTATGTATCTGTCTGTTCATCTGGCTATTCATTTGTGTCCTTTATCATATCTTTTAATAAACTGGTAAACGTTAAGTCAGTGTTTCCCTGAATTCTGTGAGCTGTTCTAGCAAATAACTGAATCCAAGGGGGAGGAAGTCATGGGAACCTCCGATTTGTAGCTAAGTTGGACAGAGTTGTGGCTAATCTGGGGTCCTACTATTTGCCATTGGCCTCTAAAGCATGTGTGTGTGTGGGGGAAGACTCATGGGAATGAGCCCTTAACCTGTGGGATTTGATGCGTCTCCAGGTTGATTGTGTCATAATGGAGTTAAGCTTGTAGGACAACCAGCTGGTGTTGTGAAGAATTGCTTGTGAGGAACCTATCCCCCTGCCACATGCACACATCTGGTGTCAGAAGTGTTGTGAGTGTGGTAGTGGTATGAAAGTAAAGGAGAATCACAGGAGGAAGACTGGGTTTTTCTAACTCAATAACCACTGAGGGAAATTGGGTGAAGGGTATACAGGGCCTCTGTACCATCTTTGCAACTACCCGTGAATCTAAAATTATTTCAAAAAAAATTAAAAAGAAAATAAACAAACCCCAGACTTTCTAAAATAAATGGTGTTTGGACAACTGATTATATATTAGGGAGAAAATAAAATTGGATCCCTATCTTACAATATACATAAAAGTCAATCCCTAGAGTATTAAAGACTTTAATATGAATAGAAAATTATTAGAGAAGACAGTATGGAAATTGTCTTTGTGACTGCAAGATAGGAAAATATTTCTTAATGTTCAAAAAAGAACACACCAAAAGGAAGAAAATCAATAAACTTGACTACATTTATATTAAGCATTTTGATTCACATAAAGAGAGTGAAAAGATAAGCTACAAACTGAGAGAATAATTGCAACACATAAAACTGAGTAAGATTTAATATCTAGGCTATATAAGTTAGTTCTATACATCAATAAGAAAAGACAATTCAATTAGCAAACTGGACAAAGAAATGAATGGTATTTTCACTTAGGAGAAAGCATAAATAATCCATAAACATTTGAAAAAATTTTCTAGTTCATCTGAAATCAGGGAAATGAAAGTTGAAATCATAATAAAACCCAATTACACAGCCACGAAATGCAAAAGTTAGATAATAGTGAATGTTAGCTAGAATGTGGACTAAAGGGAACCTTCACGTGTTGCTGATATTGGTGTAAACTGGAAAAGTTCCCTAGGAAAATAGTATGTCGTTACCTTAATAAGTTGAACAATGCGTACACTCTACAAGCTAGGAATTCTACCATGAGGTATATTTCCTAGAGAAACTCTTGCACATGGGCAGCAAGAGACATGTAGAAGAATGTTTATAGTTACATTGCCTATAATAGCAAAACATACAAACAAATATAACAAAAATGATGGCTTCATCATTTTGAGATTTATCTATGTTATTGCATGAAGCTGCATTTGATTTTCACCACTCTATTGTATGAATACTGTTGTACTGGGGGAATGCCACAACTTATTTACCTATTCTTTTCATTAAAAGCACTAAAGCCAGACTGTTTTACTGGTGAATCTTTACTAAACTTTCAAAGGAACAGATAATTCTTATCTTATACATGTTATTCCAAAGGGGAGAAATTATCCAACTCATTTTTCAGAGGTTAATATAATACTGATACCAAGACCACTTAAGGGCAGTAGAATGGACAACCTCATTTGTGAACATGGAGCAAAAATTCTAAATACAATATTAAAATTTAAACCCAGTAGTAAATTTAAAAATAATGTATTACATACAACCAGAGTACAGCTTATTCTAGGAATGTAAGGATTTTTGAAAATTAAAAACTATCGGTGCTTTTGGCTTCCTAACCTAGCCCCACTACTTCTTTGTAGGCAATAAATAGCACAGGCAAGGAGAACAATCCAAGCAGTAAGCCACTACAGTTACTGTGATCCAGGCCAAATTATATGGAGGACCAGGGAATGAATGTCTGGGGTTCATTCATACAGCAAGGCTAATGATTTCAACATACGGATAAAACAGATGTGCAACTGCATGATTTATTAACTTTAACTAGGTTGAAGCTGACAGGAAAAACACCTGTCTTATGGATCCAGAACCCAGAAGCTCTCCTGGGTGTAAAGGCTCAAGATAATGTTTTTCTTTCAGGACATCATGTCTTTGTCTTCTGCATAAATCCCTTGTAGGTGCCTCCCCAGATCTTCCCCCAAGGTAGAGTTAACATCTCTAACTTCCACTTATTTCATTTGCAGGTGGTATTTTTGCCTTAGAAGATCACAATTTTACAACCATCATGTAATGAATAGATTCAGGTAAGGATCATCAATGTATACTAAAACTATTGGGTGAAAGATTGTTGCAGAACAGGAAATTTACATGGTTTCAAAGTATCATTCCATAGGTTAATTGATTAACTATAAAGAGGAAGAGGTAACTTTAAAGTAGAATTCTGATGGATACCACCTGAAACAAATGATCAAATTTACCATCACCAATAACAAGGCAAACTGACATTATGTGCCTCTTGATGTGATGTGATGGGAAGTACACATCATCACACATATAGTATTTTTGCCAAAAATGATTAACCTAAATCTAATTGTTGGGGGAAAGGTGACCAAATCCAGATTGTGGGACATTCTAAAAGACAACTTCCCTGGACTCTTCAAAAACAGTAGAGTCGTGAAAGACCATCTATGTGTGTGTGCATTGCATACATGCACGTGTATGTGTACTGTTCTAGATTAAAGATAAAGATGAAAGGATACGAAAAAGGCTTGACAACCAAATGCACTGAGGGATCCTTAATTGGATCGTAGATCAAATAAGAAAAAAGTTACAAAGGAAATTGGCGATAATTGATGAAATTTTACTATGTTATTGTATGTTAAATATATTAATGTTAAATTCCTTGGATATAATAATGGTATTGCAGATATTTAGGAGGATGTTCTTGTTAAAGAGTTACATGCTGAGGTGTTCAGGCATAAAGTGTCGTCATGTCTGGAACTTCCAAATGGTTCAGTAAAAATAGAAAAAAGTACATAGATGAATACCCAGGTAAATAAAATGTGGCCAAACGTTAACAACTGGTGAATCTAGGTAATGGATAAGCTATTAATTCATTATACCATAAGTTCACCTTTTCTGGGGATTATTTTTCAAAATAATAAGTTGGGGGAAAAAGCAAAAAGAAAAAACTAAAAAAAAATGCACCTACTACAGTTGGCAAAAGGCAAGGGCAGCAAGGGAGAAAGGATATGCAGTGCAAAATTACAGAAACTTTAATCTTACTTGGCTAATCACCCACTGTGTTCTTGAAACCCTCACTTTTGTGGTCACAAAAATGGAAACATTCCATACTTTTTGTTTTTCTCCTCTCTCTTCATAAGGTCTGACTCATCTGAATAGCTTCTCCTGAATTTACTTAGTGAATTTATTTCTTGGTAGTTAACCTTGATGCTTTTCCCACCTGCTATATAATAAACTCCCCTTCTCAATTCCCCCCCATTGATCAATGCTGTCCTTTCAACAAGTGAAATTCACCTTAATAGCTTAAAGGAGGAAAACTATATGATTGTTGCCCTCAGTGCAAGGAAAGCACACAATAAAATTCAGTGCCTCTTAAAAAGTGAGAAAAGAATTTCCTTAATATGAAAAGAAGCATCTGTAGCAAAACCTCCATCAAACCTCATACATTAAAGTACAAGTATGCTTATGAACCTTAGAAGCATTTCCTTTAATAGTGGTAATGAAGTAGGCCAATAGGATGCAGGGTACTTCTATCACCACTAATGTTCAGTGTGATATTGGAGGTCCTGACCAATACAATAAGACCAGAAAATGAAAGAGTAACTCTAAGGATTGGAAAGGAAGAGATTTATTTGCAGATTATATGATCATTTGCATAAAAATAATCATAATAAGAATAGCTAATGTGTATTGAGTACTTAATATATGCAGGAGCTGTTCAGTAAGCATTACATGTATAAATGCCACTTAATCCTACTTTAAAACAACCCTAGGAGATAGGTATAACTATTATCCCCATCTTACAGATAGTGACACTAAGGCACAGAGAAGGTAAGAAATTCGCTCAAGATCAACCAAAGCAGTCTAATTCTAGGCCCTTAAGTTTTAATCACTCTTCTATAACTTTACTGTCATCAACACAACTTGCGACAAAGAGAGGCATGAGAGGTAGTCAAGAGCCAATGCAATAAAATTAGTATGTCTTTAGAGCTAGAGGAGAAGGCGTAACAGTGGTTCTCAATATTGGCTGCATACTGGAATCACTTGGAGAGCTTTGAAAAATCCTGATGCCCAGCCTGCACCCAGACCAATTACATCTGAATCTTGGAAGAAGGGTGGAAAGGCCTCAGTAGTTTTTAAAGAACAATTGCATTAAAATGTCTTAAGAGAACTCAAGAATCCATTCAAATTGTGGTGTAAGTTTCCTTTCTTGCAAGCTGGGTGAGGTTGCACACTCTGAGCAGATGAATTACAGAAGGGTGTAATTTGAACCCAGGAGAAGGATAGGGACTAGAAGTCCCACATTGTGGTGGAGACTGTAAAAAGGTCTCAGTGTATCCACATGTGGCTCAGATAGAGTCATCCTGAAGCCTGCAAAGCTCAGGTGTCAAATCTCTGACTGATAATGACTTATTGTGCTAATAAATTGTCAACCCAATAGCCTCGACTTGTTTAAGGTGTCAATCTCAGCCTTCCTAAGAAGGTAGCTATATCACAGCCAGGAACTGTTAAGCTGGTTACCTCAATGTGGCCCCTCCCTAGATGGTAACTCTATCATGACTGTGAATTGTTGACCCAGTAATCTGAAAATCCCTGGAGATGGTAGAACTTCTTTCTCAGTGCATAAGTGGATTTTCAAGTCTGAAAAGGCTTAGAATTAAATATAGAAATGGGGACTTCCCTGGTGGTCCAATGGCTAAGACTCCGTGCTCCCAATGCAGGGGGCCCAGGTTTAATCCCTGGTCAGGGAACTAGATCCCACATACTGCAAGTAAGAGTTCGCATGCCGCAACTAAAGATCCCACATGCCACAAGTAAGACCCAGCGCAGCCAAATAAATAAATAAATAAATACAGAAATGATAAATAAATCAAACCTATCACATAAATACTTTTGTGTTTAAAATAATTGTGTGTATGTGTTTGGTACTTAAAATGTAATTTTGAAATAATATGGCATATTGAAGAATCTAAGAGATTAGCCTAGTTTGGTAGATTAGACCTATGAAATGTAAGGAAATATAATTGTTTGTAAATAATAATATTATTTTAAAAAAATTTGTTTTGGCCATGACGTGCAGCTTGTGGGATCTTAGCTCCCTGACCAGGGATTGAGCCCAGGCCCTTGGTGATGAGATCGCAGAGTCCTAACCACTGGACCACCAGGGAGTTCCCATGTAAATAATATTAGAATACTAGATCTACTAGATCTATATGTTATTTATTTATTTTAAAATTTATTTATTTATTTATTTACTGTGGCTGCTTTGGGTCTTCGTTCCTGCGTGCAGGCTTTCTCTAGCTGCAGCGAGTGGGGGTTACTCTTCGTTGCGATGTGCGGGCTTCTCATTGCAGTGGCTTCTCTTGTTGTGGAGCATGGGCTCTAGGTGCACGGGCTTCAGTAGTTGCAGCACATGGGCTCAGTAGTTGTGGCTCACGGGCTCTAGAGCGCAGGCTCAGTAGTTGTGGCACGTGGGCTTAGTTGCTCTGTAGCGTGTGGAATCTTCCCGGACCAGGGCTTGAACCTGTGTTTCCTGCATTGGCAGGAGGATTCTTAACCACTGTGCCACCAGAGAAATCCTGATCTATATGTTATTTATATATATGTAACAAATTTTCGTTAAGTACTTGGGAAGAATTTGCTTACTAGAGATGAAACTTGATTGAGCAGGCATATGATGGGTGTAAAATGAAAAGAGAATACATGAAGTTTATATTCAGTTTACAATGTTTAATGAAATTACATTTTATAAATTTAAAAATGGGATTGTTTAACAGAGTTTAATTGTTCTGCCTGAGTTACCCGAACAATAATAAAAGATCCCCTTAAGCCTAATCATTATTTTTATATAAATATAATCAATTTATAAATAGAATAATATATTTGTAAGTTGAACTTTTAAGTTTTAAATAAAGCCAAGGTTTTGAGTTTGTAGATGAAAAAATTTAATATTAATTTAGAACTTAAAATGCTGTAGTCTTTTGTGCTCACAAAATCTGCCCTCAGACATGAAAAAAAATCACATCGACACTATTATTATCTGCATTTAACTGATGAAGAAATGGAAGCTCAGAAAGGTTAAGAAAACAGGAATCAACTCCATGCGTGTGTGGCTTTAAAGCCTGTGCTCTTAACCAGTGTGCATGTGGTTTCCCTGATGGATCAACCTCCTGAAAAGTCAAATGACTTTGGAATAATTAAGTAAACTATTTTGAAGTGACTTAATCAGTGTCTGCTCATATGCATTATAGGTTGACTTCACAGCTAAGTGGTCAATTTCAGCTCAAGGAAAGACTTTACTGGCTCATATGACAGAAAATTCTGGCTTCAGGCAGGGTTGCTACAGACTCAAACTCTGCTTCTCTCTGTCCATCTGTCTGTGTTGACTCCATTCAGACACAGGCTTTCTTGTGGTGCAAGATGACTGGTGCTATCCCTCTGGGCTCAAGGACAGCTAGAAAATGTGGCTGCCTCTCTCCCAGTGTTCCCACAAAGGAATCATTGCATCTCACTGACTCTCATTAGCTCATGGGTCTATTCTGGAACTAATTACTGTGACCGAGAAAATATGATGTTTTAAATGGCCATGCCTGGGGTCTCAGGTTGACCCCTAGAGTTGGAGGTGGAGTCAAATCCACCACAAACACGTGGGCTGAGAGTAGGGAGGGAGCAGTCCTACAGAAGGGTGATTGGATGACAGGCAGCAAAAACAGATGTCCATTACAGTGGGCAAACTTCTCTCTTACTTAAGTACCTCACTATATCATTCACATGTACTGCTGACATAGTCTCTTCCTTTTGGCCAGGAATCACGATACAGCACTATAACTTAACTGTGTATCCTTTATTTTTCCCATTATTGCATTTTGAGAGCAGGGATATCTGTCTTTCCTTTCATCAGTGACCAAAATAAAAGCTGTTCAGGCATTTATCTAAATGAATGAAACCCAGATTACAGGAGCCTGGGTTTGTTACCTCAGAAGAGAAATAAGGAAGATGGGAAAGTGTTTTTATGGTATTGTGGGTGGTAGCTATGTAGTATAAGGAAGGTAAGTCAAATTCACCAGACACTTAAGGATAACTTCTTTGTGTTAGGCTGATTCCTGTTGGGGACAGTGTTCCAGTGCCCTTCAAGGAGCAACCAGCCTAGAGGAAGAGACAGATGGAAGGTGTTGGTTACTGTGATTTGGTTTCGGCCCAGATCCATGTTAGAATGGGCCACCATATAGGCCTTGGTAATGGGTTGAGTCCTGGAGAGGGTTGGGGTTATCAAGTGTAATGTTGATTGGGTTTAAGGTTTTTAGTTTCCATTTATTGAGCACCCCCATCAAGTTACTTATACCCAAGGCCTGGGGCTTGGGGAGTAGGCAGGTCAAAAGGCTCCCAGAGTATGCCCAGGTCCTGGCTCAGGGTTAAAACCACCACTTCAGAGTGTGAAGAACCTAGTCACAAATAGCCCCAGATACCCACAAAACCACAGACATATGGGGCAAATTGGGACAAAGCAGAGACCATGCTTCCAGACACCCAAAGGAATGGAGCATTGTCCCAGAGACAGCCTGTCTACAGACATGGAAAAGGTACTACTTAGTTCCAGAGGGAGGGTGTGCAGGGTGCCTGAGCTTGAGACTTTGTGAAATAGAGTTGATCACACTTTTTACTTTGGCTGTTCAGAGGAAGGACATCTTTATCAAACTGCACCCATTCTGAAAACCTGACTGTGGTCATTCAGAAGCCAAGGTTTGCATAGGAAGTGTGGGAAAACAGGAGTAGAACTGGAGAAGGAGTCATTCAGGCTCTATGAGAGAACAGCTCATTCCTTTTCCCTCCTGTCTTCCTGGAGGGAGAGGCTAGTGATAGAAGGCAGCCCACCATGATACTCGTTTCTCAGTGTATGTGGGTCTGAGATAAACATGGAGAACTTCTTGAGGGTGAAGAGGGAATAGCCTGCCCTCCTGGTCAAATGGTAACCCTGCTGCTGTTACATATGGGCCTAGGACGGCTGCCCATCATTCATCACTCAAGGCCTGCCAGAGAGTTCCCTTGACCCAGATGCCCCAGGTAGGGGATGGAAGAGAACCTGAATAGGGAGCTGGCACTCTGTCAGCACAACAGGGGCAGAGTTAGAAAACACAACCCCAAAGGAAGCCAGAAGCATACTAATCTGGACCCTCCAGAAAAGTTGTCTTCAAACTGGGTATGCATACCCCTGGGGGTTCACAAAAACTTTCCAAGAGGTATGTGAGCATATTTAGCTTAAAGGGAATCAGTGTAAAGATCCTCAGCTTCCAGGTGTACTCTTTCCAAAAATTAATCTGACTAAGAGGAGTGATGACAGCAAGATGGTAAAATAAGAAGCTCAGATTCCCTTCCCCAACAGAGACATTGACATAAGAATAATATACAGTCCCAAAAGCCTTTATGAGAATTCCAGAAACCAGTTAAGAAACTCACAGTACCCAGGCAAACTAAAAGCCAAGAACAGCTACATTGAAACAGATAAGAGGAACCATTTCATTTCACTCACAATAGCCCTTCTCCCAAGCTGGCACGGCTTGGAGCACTCAGGAGTAGAATAGAAATCATAGAGTGAGTGCTCTCAGACCACAGTGGAATTCAACTAGAAATCAACAACAGAAAAATGGCTAGATAATCCCAAAATACATGGAGTTTAAAGTATTAAATAAACTTTAAATAACACAAAACTTCTAAACAACACACGGGCCAAAGAAGAAATATCAAGAGAAATTTTAAAATGTTTGAACTAAATGAAAAACACAACTTATCAAAATTTGTGGGATGTAGCAAAAGAAGTGCTTTGATGGCACTGAATAGCATATATTAGAAAAGAGCTAAACTCTAAACTCAATAATCTAAGCTCTACCTTTGGAAGTTTAGAAAAAGAAGAGAAAACTAAATCAAAAGTAAGCAGAAGGAAAGAAATAATAAAAATTAGAGCAGAAATCAATGAAATTGAAAACAGGATATCAATAGAGAAAATGATCAAAACTGAAAGCTGGTTCTTTGAAAAGATGAATAAAGTTGATAAGCCTCTAGCTAGGCTAACTGAGAAAAAAGAGGACACAAATTTCTAATATCAGAAGTGAGAAAGGGGGCATCTGATCCCATGGACATTAAAAGGATAATAAAGGAATATGAGCAACTATATGCCCACAAATTTAATAATCTAGATGAAATGGGCCAATTCCCTGAAAGATATAAACTATCAAAACTCACATAAGGGGCTTCCCTGGTGGCGCAGTGGTTGAGAGTCCGCCTGCCGATGCAGGGGACGCAGGTTCGTGCCCTGGTCCGGGAAGATCCCACATGCCTCAGAGCGGCTGGGCCTGTGAGCCATGGCCACTGAGCCTGCACGTTCGGAGCCTGTGCTCCGCAACAGGAGAGGCCACAACAGTGAGAGGCCCATGTACCGCAAAAAAAAAAAAAACTCACATAAGAAGAAACAGGCAATCTGAGGAGGCTTATATTTATTAAAGAAATTGATCAATACTTAATAACTTCCCCAAACAGAAAGCACCAGGCCCAGATGGCTTCATTGGTGAATTCTACCAAATATTTAAGGAAGAAATTATATCTATTTTCTACAATTCCTCCAGAAGACAGAATCAAGAAGGACTACTTCCTAACTCATTCTATGATATCAGCATTATGCGAATACCAAAACTAGACAAAGACCTTACAAATACAGAAAACTACAGAAAAATATCTCTCATGAACATAGATGCAAAAATTCTCAACAAAACATTAGTGAATGGAATCCAACGATGTATTCAATATAAAAAGAATTACAGAGGGAGGATTCTGGGAAGATGGCAGAGTAGGAAGCACCTGGAATCTGTTTCCCCACCAAGACAACAATTAACTGGCAGAATCTGTCTGATGTAACTATTTTGGAGATCTGGCTGGAGTCTACTGAAAGCCTGCAACTTCCAGGGGAAGGCTTGGATGATAAATAGCAGTTAATTTTGGTCAATTTCAGCTCTTAGCACAGTAGCAGGTACTCATCCTCCGCTCCAGCCTCATGGCAGGCAACACACACATTTCTTGGAGTAACCTACACAGAGCTAGTGGGAGCCATGGTGAATAAAAAGGACACTGTCCTCCAAATATTGGGGATCTGTGCTCTGATTGCTGCTGCTTCTTTCTTTTTTTAAAATAATTTTTATTGGAGTATAGTTGATTTATAATGTTATATTAGTTTTAGGTGAACAGCAAAGTGAATCAGTTATACATATACATATATCCACTCTTTTTTAGATTCTTTTCCCATATAGGTCATTACAGAGCATTGAGTAGAGTTCCCTGTGCTATACAGTAGGTCCTTATTAGTTATCTATTTTATATATAATAATGTATATAGGGGCTTCCCTGCTGGCGCAGTGGTTAAGAATTCGCCTGCCAATGCAGGGGACACAGGTTCGAGCCCTGGTCCAGGAAGATCCCACATGCCACAGAGCAGCTACTGAGCCTGTGCTCTAGAGCCTGCGAGCCACAACTCCTGAGCCCACGTGCCACAACTAATGAAGCCACGCGCCTAGAGCCTGTGCTCTGCAATAAGAGAACCACTGCAATGAGAAGGCTGTGCACCACGACACAGAGTAGCCTCCGCTTGCTGCAACTAGAGAAAGCCTGTGCACAGCAACGAAGACCCAATGCAGCCAAAAATAAATAATAATAAATAAAATAAATATTTAAAAAATCTTTAAAAAAATACTGTGTATATGTCAATCCCAATCTCCCAGTTTATCCATTCTCCCCTTTCCCCCCTGGTAACCATACATTTATTTTCTATGTCTGTGACTCTATTTCTGTTTTGTAAATAAGTTTATTTGTACCATATTTTTAGATTCCACATATAAGCAATATCATAAGATATTTGTCTTTCTCTGTCTGACTTCACTCAGTATGACAGCCTCTAGGTCCATCCATGTTGCTGTAAATGGCATTTGATTGCTGCTTCTGATCACAGAGGTGCAAACAAAGAGAAGGGCAGCTGTTGTTGTTGTATCTTCCCCCACTGTCACAAGCCACTCCCCCTCTGGTTCAAGTGACTTCCAGGTGATTTAAAGGACCAGTACCCTTTTCCTGCCCTTCATTTTTCTTTTTCTCCTCTTGGAGCCCAGACATTAAAGACTAGGAGATTCAAAAACAACTGCATATTGGGGAAAATTAGAATGTGACTGTACATACCCAGGGAAAGATGCAGGTCCAGGAAAGACCTGAGGAGACCTTAAGTTTACATCTCAGGCTGATCCGTGGCACAGAGACAGCTTACAACAATAAAACAAAAACAAACAAATCCATCAAGTCCTGGGGATGGGAGAGAATATGATTTCCAAAGTTACCACATTATTAGATTTAAATGTCCAGTTTTCAACAACAATAAAAAATCACAAGGCATACAAAGAAACAAGAAATCATGGCCCATTCAAAAAATAAAAAAATTTTAAAAACCAACAAAAACTGTCTCTGAAAAAAGCCTGATGACGAATCTACTAGAAAAGACTTAAAACACTAGTCTTAAAGATGCTTAAAGAACTAAAGGGAGATGTAGAGAAAGTCAAGAAAGTAATCTATGAGCAAAATGGAAATATCAATAAAGAGATAGAAAACCTAATAAGAAGCCAAAAAGAAATTCTGGAGCCAGAAGTTATAATAGCTGAAATGAAAAATTCACTAGAGAGATTCAAAGGCACATTTGAGCAGGCAGAAGAAAGAATCAGTGAACTTGAAGATAGGGCAATAGAAATTGTTGAGTCTGAGGAACAGAAAGAAAAAAGATTAAGGAAAAGTGAACAGAGGGCTTCCCTGGTGGTGCAGTGGTTGAGAGTCCACCTGCCGATGCAGGGGACACAGGTTCGTGCCCCAGTCCGGGAAGATCCCACATGCCGCGGAGTGGCTGGGCCCATGAGCCATGGCCACTGGGCCCGCGCGTCCAGAGCCTGTGCTCTGCAATGGGAGAGGCCACAACAGTGAGAGGCCCGCGTACCGCAAAAAAAAAAAAAGAAAAGTGAACAGAGCTTAAGGGAACTGTGGGACAACATCAAGCAGATTGATTATATGCATTGCAGGAGACCCAGCATGATGAGAGAGAGAAAGGGACAGAGAGAATATTTGAAGAAACAATGTTTGAAAACTTCCCAAATTTTATGAAAAATATGAATATAAACATCTAACAAGCTCAATGAACTCCAGGTAAGATGAACTCAGAGACTCATAAAAGCAGCGGGACAGAAGCAAATCATCACACAAAAGTGAGCCTCAATAAGATTTCTGGCAGATTTCTCATGACAAACTTCGGAGGCCAGAAGGCAGTGGGCCAACATATTCAAAGTGTTCAAGGGAAAAAACTGTGAACCAGAATCCTGTATCTGGCTAAACTGGCCTTCAAAAGTGAGGGAGAAATTAAGACATTCCCCAATAAACAAAAGCTGAAGAAATCAATCTCTATACTTAATCTGCAAGAAATGCTCAAGGGAGTCCTGCAATGTGAAATGCAAGGACATTAAACAGTAACTTGGAGCCATATAGAGAAATAGAAATCTCAAAAGAAGTAAATACATGGGCAATTACAAAAGCTAGTATTATTGTAACAATGGTTTGTAACTGCATATTTCGCTTTCAACATGATTTAAGAGACTAATACATTTAAAGAAAAAAATCCAATTAGTCTAAAAGCTAGTATTCTTGTAACTGGTTTGAAACTCCAAATTTCATTTTTGATGTAATTTAAGAGACTAATGAATTTAAAAGAATTATTAGTTTATGTTTTGGGGCACACAGTGTATAAAGATGTAATTCTGTGGCATCAACAGCCAAAAGGGGTGGGGATGGAGATGGAAAGGAGCAGAGTTTTTGCATCTTGTTGAAGTTAAGTTGTTATAAATTAAAATTAGAATGTTATAAGTTAAGGATGTTAAATGTAGTTCCCATGATAATCACAAAGAAAAGAACTATAGAATATAAACAAAAGAAAATGAGAAAGGAATGCAAATGTTTTGCTACAAATAAATCAATTAAACATAAAAGAAGACAGTAACACAGAAAATGAGGGACAAAAAGCTACGGGGCAGGGCCTCCCTGGTAGCGCAGTGGTTGAGAGTCCGCCTGCCGATGCAGGGGGCACGGGTTCGTGCCCCGGTCCGGGAAGATCCCACATGCCGCGGAGCGGCTGGGCCCGTCAGCCATGGCCGCTGAGCCTGCACGTCCGGAGCCTGTGCTCTGCAACGGGAGAGGCCACAACAGTGAGAGGCCCGCGTACCGAAAAAAAAAAAAAAAAGCTATGGGGCATATAGAAAACAAGTAGCAAAATGACAGAAGTAAGTCCTTCCTTATCAGGAATTACTTTAAATGTAAATGGATTAAGTTCTCTAATCAAAAGACAGAGACTGGCAGAATGGATAGAAAACACATAATCCAACTCTATGCTGTCTATAAAAGACTCACTTTATTTTATTTATTTATTTATTTAAACTTTTAATTTTATATTGGAGTATACATATACATGTATCCATTCTCCCCCAAACTCCCCTCCCATCCAGGCTGCCACATAACATTGAGCAGAGAGTTCCCTGTGCTATACAGTAAGGTCCTTGTTGGTTATCCATTTTAAATATAGCAGTGTGTACATGTTGATCCCAGACTCTCTAACTATCCCTCCCTCCACTTTCCCCTTTGGTAACCATAAGTTTGTTTTCTATGTCTGTGAGTTTGTTTCTATTTTGTAAGTAAGTTCATTTGTATCATTTCTTTTTAGATTCTGCATATAAGGGATGTCATACAATACTTCTCTTTCTCTGTTTGACTTACTTCACTCAGTATGACAATCTCTAGGTCCATCCATGTTGTTGCAAATGGCATTATTTCATTCTTTTTAATGGCTGAGTAATATTCTGTTATACATATGTACCACATCTTCTTTATCCATTCCTCTGAAAAGACTCACTTTAGATCCAAAGACACAAATACAGTAGATTGAAAGTGAAAGGATGGAAAAAGATATTCCATGGAAATAGTAAGCAAAAGAGAGCAAAAAGACAAAATAGACTTTATATCAAAAAAGGTTACAGATTCCTAGGGGTATTAGCAGAGGTAAGGGTGTAAGAAAAAGCAGGCCAGAGAGTACAGAGTTTTAAATGGCAGGCTAGGTATTCTTTCTGCAGTGTGCAGTCATTAAGGCCATCCAGCAGGGAGGAGCCATAATCCCAGACCTGAGTGTGAAGGATGAAATGAGAAGAGTGTGGAGGAAGACAACTTGGTTGAGGAGTTATTTCAGTTTACTCAGAGAACAATATACCTTTTTCCATAAATGTCCTGATATAAAATACCCCTAATAGGGCCTGCCTCTGAAAATATGTCTCAAGGAGTTAGACATGATTTTTGAAAGTATGAAATGAAAGGCTAAAGCTTGCCTAAGCTCCAGCACCTATTGCCCCAAAATAAAAGAACAAACAAATGTACAGATTTTGACCAAGTTGCTTTTGTTCTAATTGGTTTTTAAGAGAGCCAGCATAGGTTGGCTGTATAATAATACAATAATAATAAAACACAACATTGTAAATCAACTATACTTCAATTAAAAAAGAATTAAAAACAAATAAACAAACAAAATGATTATAGTAACCATTGAATGAGCACTTGCTGTGAGCCAGGTACTATAAGTCTTTCCTCATTCAATACTCACAAACCTGTGATGTAGATTCACTTATTATCATCATTTCATAGATAAAGAAACTGAGTCTAAGAGAGGTCAGAGTCAATACGCAGCATTACTTAGATTAAAATGCTGTGCTTTTTATTTCAAAATCAGTGTCTTTACCCATTGCACTTCATGTGCTTAAGCAGTTGTGCTTGGCAGACGGCATATAGCATTGCCCCTGGGGATGATGATGTGACAAGAAAAGAACTGCTTGACTTCTTTGTGTCTTGATTTGTTCAGCAATAAGTGGAAATAATAACTGCCTTTTTATCAGGCAGAATAATGGGAGATAAGACTGTTTTTCTCTCTTGGTTTGATTGCAAAAGAGGCCATGTCCACCCATAGGTGTGAATGGAAATAAGAGGCCACTTACAGAGTGTGGTTTATGTTGGTGGCCCAAGTGCAGTTGCCTCATCTATACAATGGGTATAATAATAATAGTGTCCACCTCCTATGATGTTTGTAAGGATCCATTGTATTCATACATGTCACAGATTTAGGACAGTGCTTGACAAACAGCACTCGCTATCTAAATACTAGCCATTACTGGTATTAAAGATAGAAACTTGGCTACCAGGGATCACTGTGGCCATAAATATATGTAACCTCCAAGCAGAGATAGGGGAGAAGCCTCACTCACCCTGGCTTTTTCTCAGTAGGCATTTAGTTAGGAAGATTAGCTAGCTATAATCTTGGCCAGTAGTAAGCAGAGCTCAAAGAATATGACAGGGATGGAGAAATAACGTTATCAGAAAATAAAAATAGCTCCTAATTTTTACCATTTCTACAATCAAGCACCACATTAAGAGTATACCAACTTGGTCTTGCCTAATCCTCACAGTTCTGTGGGGTAGGTGTTATTAACTGTGTCCTCTGTCAGCCTCCACTCCCACCTCTGTAAAAAGACAATAGAAGGTGATGGGAGAGGTAGGGGGAGGGTGGTCCTGCTGTGCTCCTGGCCGTGCAGCTTCTCTTGGCTCTCTCCGAGGCAGGAAGCGCCTCTTCCACAGGACATCAGTGTAAGCCTGAATAAGAAAAAGAATTTCTCCCTCCTAAGCCATGGCACATCAGTTGCACAGAAATACCACTTTGGGAAACAGTCTTCAGGAGAGCCTCAGTGAGCTCATACAATCTCAACAGATCACCCCCCAACTTGCCCTTCAAGTTTTACTTCAGTTTGATAAGGCTATATATTCAGTGTTGGTACAGAAGGTCAGGAACAGAGTCAATTCCAGGCCTATGTATGTTTGGCTACCTTCCCTAAAGAGTTACTGAGATTTCAAACGTCTGAAACGTTATCTGCAGGATTGAAGGGCTCTCTAAATACGTACAGATTCTGTGATAATGTATGGACTTTTGTATTGAATGATGTTGAATTCAGAGAGGTGACAGAACTTGATAAGGTGAAAATTGTAGCCTGTGAGTGGGACCTCTCTGGTGGACAAGTGGCTAAGACTCTGTGCTCCCAATGCAGGGGGTCCAGGTTCGATCCCTGGTCAGGGAACTAGATCCCACATGCCACAACTAAGAGTTGCACATGCCGCAACTAAAGTTTCCGCACGCAGCAACCAAAATAGATCCTGCAGGCTGCAACTAAGGATCCTGCATGCCGCAACGAAGATCCTGCATGTGGCAATGAAGATCCCATGTGCTGCAACTAAGACCCGGCGCAGCCAAATAAATAAATAAATAATTTTAAAAAGTGTAGCCTGTGATGGTAAAAACACTGGCTCCAATACTACACAATGAATAGGAAAAAATTGGCTTTTTAATGCCATCCTGTTATTGTTCATCTCTTTTCGAAGAGAAGCATAGGAGACTTTTTAAAAAATTTATTCTAGCATTGCAGAAATGACTACACTATGCTGTACTATCAGGGAATTCCAGTAGAAAGAAGCTTATAACTCTGTACCCTCTTACATTTATTATACATCATGAAGAAACAGAACTTTTTTAAAAAATTTTATTTATTTATTTATGGCTGTGTTGGGTCTTCGTTTCTGTGCGAGGACTTTCTCTAGTTGTGGCAAGCAGGGGCCACTCTTCATTGTGGTGCGCAGGCCTCTCACTATCGCGGTCTCTCTTGTTGCGGAGCACAGGCTCCAGACGCACAGGCTCAGTAATTGTGGCTCACGGGCCTGGCTGCTCCGCGGCATGTGGGATCTTCCCAGACCAGGGCTCGAACCCGTGTCCCCTGCATTGGGAGGCAGTTTCTCAACCTGTGCACCACCAGGGAAGCTCCCAGAACTTTCTTTTCAATGACAAATCAAACACTGTTGCCTTCCTAAGACTATTCTTTAATAAATTCATTCTAAAACAAACAAACAAAAAGTGATGGGGATTCTTGCCTGGGCAATATGACCCCAGAGCCCACACTTCTAACCTCTACCCTCAGCTTCTTTGAGGGTTTACCCCTGGGAACCAGACGTCAAGGTTGGGGGTCAACAGGCTGGGGTGGAGGTGGGGGAAATAAGACACGCCATAGTTACAACCACAGTCTGCAGTAGGGTTTAAGGAAATAAATTATAGGCCCCGAGTACTTTGAGTTTCCTCGTTTAAAATTAGATTTTAAACCCTAGGCCACGAGTATCAATGGTACTTTCTGAGAAACTCTGAGTGAAGCCTGTTGACACAAGTGCTTTTGAAAGTTCAAAACACCAATAGATCTTGTACCCTCTGCTTAGAAAGAAAGGAGGGAGGAGAGAGAATATCTACTTCCCAATTTTTATAAAGTTTAGGTTAAATTTATACTTATTTTTGGGGTTTTTTTTTTTTGCTTTTTAATTGCTTTATTAACTTCACATTTTCCATGCAAATGGGTGAAACGCTACTGTTGACAGAAACTTAGATTGGGTGCCAAGGCAATTTCCAATCAGAAGCTGGTAACACAGAACCCACCTGACATGGAAATTACGTAAGGTTCACAGCAAATGGATCAGAAAAGGCGTATCAGGAAAATGCAAGAAAAAAGAGAACAATGGGAATCACAGTATTAATCTCATGGAAAATGGCAGGAGTCAATGCATAAGGCAAAATTCATCATGATGGTCATGGTGATTAGCGAGCTCCCCCATAAGGATATGTAGACAATTCCTCAACTGCATCTCCCTAAGTTTTCTCCTGATTTCGCTCATCTCTTCATGAACATTTCCATATGATCTCCATCTCCACCCATCCCAACTGTGACCTGCCTATTGGGTATGGCCCATCAGAAATTAGGGGCAAGTTGGCGAGCCTGTCCCCGTCTATTATTTCCTGCCGGCTGGTGGCCTTCGCCCCCTCCCAAAGGGTGGTTTTCCTTTCCTTTTTGCACAGGCTGCTCCATTTCTTCGTTTCCCCGGGCCTGTCCTTGCTGTCTCCTGCTCCTCCCGATTCCCGCCACAAGTGCGCCGCCGTGAAACTTAGTACTTATTCTTTATACTTATTTCTATCTTGCAGAGCAGTAGAAATTTCCAAGACTCGTTACTGGGAAAGGCAATGAAATTTCTGTAAGAGTCAGAGGTTTGTTTTCATAATTATCTTCCATGGGTTGTTTTCACCTTACAACTATATTTTCATTATAGAAAACTATATGTGTTGCAATATAGGTCCCCTCCAAGTGGTAAAGTATGTCATAGGAGGGTGGATTTGCTCACTAACTATGAAAACTAACCTGCTGAGCATAACTGCATATTATAATGAACAAAAACAAAGTATCAAAACTGGAAAGTTTCTTCTTACATTAAAAAAAAAAACCCAAAACAAAACCCAAAGTCCTCATGTGATATATGAGGCCCTACATGATCTAGCATCCTGCCACCTCTCTGCCCTTATCTCCCTGTCGCCCTGGTCCAGCCATCCTTGCCTCCTTGCTTGCCCTTCAACACACTAGACATGGTCCTGCCTTTGTACCTTTGGACTTGCTGTTCTCTTGGCTTAGAAAAGCCTTTCCCCCAGATTATGTGTATGATTTGCTCCCTTACTTCATTCACATTTGTTCAAATATCACTCCCTCAGGGAAACCTTCAAATTATCTCATCTAAAATCAAGCCACCCACCCCACCCTCACATCCATCATCTTCTATTCTTTGGTTTGCCTTTTCTTCCCCATAACACAAATCACCATCTGATACTTTATTATACATTTGTTGATTGTTGATTACTGGGTTTTCCCCACCAGAGTGTAAGCTCCATGAAGGCAAATCTTTGTTTTGTTTGCTGCTGTATCCCCAGCCCTAGAACAATGCCTGGCGCCCAGCAGGTGCTCAATAAATGAATGAAGTGAAACGAATGAAAAGATATGGGTTCCATGACAGGAAAGAGCACTGGGAACCCTGCACCAGGTGGTTTAGGAGATGCAGACCATCAGAGCCAGAGATGACCTTGAGAAGGGAAGAGATCCCTGGGAATTCACAGAAACCTGGGGGGTGAGTACCAGACTTTATGAAGGGGGTGAAAGGGGGAATATGGAGTAACTCTAACTGACACCTGCATCACACACACATTATCTTATTTCATCTTAATATCACAACAGATGAGGAAATTGAAGATCAGAAAGGTGAAGTGACTTACCCATGGTTATTCAGCTAAGTAGCAGAGCCTCGATCTGAAGTCAACTCTGTCTGACTCTAGAAACCATGTTCTTTTCAAGACACCACACAGCTGAGGAGAAAGTTTGGCAAAGAGTGTGTGTTCAGTTAAGTAACAGTTGAAGGAATGAACAAATGCTTCACAGAGAAAGTGACTGTTAATTTGGTCTTTTTTGAGATCAAACAGCCTTATGAAGAGACCAAAGGCAGACCTGGAGAAAGAAGGAGATTGAACAAAAAGTTTTAAGATTAGATAGTTAGGTGAGGAGCTGTCCAAGGAACACTGAGTACATCAGCTTAGCTGGATCTTAGGGTGTTAAAGGAGCATTTGGGAGATAAGGTCTCCAAGGACCCAAATGTGAAAGATCTTGACTGCTTGGTTATGGAATTTGGACTTTACCATGAGACGGTGGGGAGCATTAAGCTGTAGAGTACTGTGCTCAGACACTGCTTTAGGAAGTCATTCTGGGGTGCTGGGGATGGGATTACCAAATGGATTTATTGTAATAGTCCCAGTAAAGGGTTATCGCCAAAGCAGTCAATTCTCTCTGAACCCATGAAAGGCTGAGGTTAAAACCAGCCCTGACCTAAACATTCACACAACAGCCACTAGTTGGCAGCAATGTCCCAAGAAACAGGTGAGCCAGCCCCCAAGTAGGAGCTTCCTCAGCCAACTCCTTGGGCTGTGATGGGGTATGGTCACCTGGTGGAACACAAGAGTAGTTGGGAGAACAGCCTGTGCGGAGGGAACCCCAAAGACCCACAGGGGAAGGAGTATGTGGAGGTCAGAGGACAGGGTGATCAATGCCTGGAGGATGGTTGTGGTGGGGTGGGGGGCAGGGGTGAGAGGGGAGGCTGCATCTGAGAGCTAGAAACTGATTGCAAATGGCCTTGAATTTCCAGGCTAAGAACGCTGGACATTATCCTGAGGGAAATGGGGACCCAGGAAACCCATGTTTAAGTAGAAGAGAAACATGACTAGACTTGCCTTTTAGAAAGATCACCAAGATTGCAGTGTGGAGAATGAGGGGAAAGAGACAGGAAGCAGAGAGAACAGTGAGGAGGTGCTGCAGTGATCCTCAGAGAGATGATGAGTGGTCTGAACTAGGGTCAGCAATTGCAGTGGACAGAAGGGGTCAGATTTGTGGGCGACTTAAGAAATAAAAATCATAGAATGAGAAAGAGGGCATTAAAATGTAGTTTTCACAGAAGAGAATGAATATTCTCTCCCCATTATTAAGAACACTTCCTGAATTGTTGGATTTTCTCCCTAAAACTGCAGTGGAAGAGCTCAGATCGTGGAACTTCTTTAGGTCTAAATTCACTCAACAATCCTGATCAGTCTGTGGTGGGAACTGGCGACAAAGGAATGAGTTAGCAGTTGCCTCCCCACTGGTGGAATAACAGTCAACTGTACAGTGTGGAGAGGGCTTTGATGGAGGAAATACAGGACAGTGTGCGGTCCAGCGGGGGAACCTGATGCAGGTTTCCAGGGAGAGGAGACTTTTGAGCCCAAGATATGCAAAGGATCTCACAAAACTGTCAGTGAGCTAAGCACTGGAAAAGAAGGGAGTCTGGGAGCAGCCCCGTTACCTGTTTACCCCTTTTCGTCACAAACCGTAGACGTCACCTTATGCGCGATAAGGTGTCCCAGGTGAGCTACATTCCCTAGGATGAAAGCGCTAACCCAGCCACGGTCGCCAGCTCCTGGAGCAAACGCACTTCCCACAAGACAGACATGCTTAGTGTCCCTCAGAGGCTCCTGGACCGCCGCCCAGGGCAGACAGGCTGTGATTGGTGGGAGCCTGGGGCCCGCCCCTCACCAGCCCAACACTGCGGTTCTGATTGGTGGAGAAACCGCGTAGCCCCGCCTCTCCCGCCAGTCGGCAAAGGAGGCTAACCAGGTGGGTGCGCGACTGCTGAGGGGGCCCTGGAGCACCGCTGTTACGGTCTGGGGGAGCTGGAAGATCGCCCCGGCCCCAAATCTTCTACACCCGCGATGGACTGCAGTCCCTAGAGAAAAGGCGTCAAGGGACCGGAAGCTGTGCCTCCCGGAGCATTGTGGGCCCAGGCTGGGGTGGGCCGGGTCTTCCGGCGCCTGCGTGCACCTAGCAGTTTGGGAAATGGTGGCCCCCGGCACGTTGGTGCAAGCCCTGTGAGGGGCGGGAACCCGGGAGTGGGTTCTCGGGCATTTTCAGACCAGGGTGTGGAGCCCTGGGCTGGGGTGGGGCCGGGATACTTCCGGGCTCCGCCCCGCTTTGGGGCCTCGGGCGCCATCTGCTTTGCATCCTTAAGCTCTGGCCTCTAGCGTGCCCCTTCCGCCCCAACCCCACCCCTAGTCCGTTTCCTTCCATCCGGTGGGAGCAGCAGCCAGAGTGCCACCACAGGATTTTAAGAGCCCTGAGTGCGCACCTGGCACCCTGGGCCCCTGACTCCTCTTTGCATTACCCCTCTCGGGGCCCCTGCGAAGCTTAAAGAGCTAACTCCTTTCAACAGAAGCCTGCTGGGGCCATGTGATAAGGCCTCCTCCATCGCACCTGGTCCCAGCCCTTCATCGGTTAACCACCCTGCCCCCAGGCTCAGGCAAGGCACTACCCTTCTCCGAGCCTCACTCCTGATATGTGAGATGGGGATGGCTAACTCCTCAGATTCTCTGTACCTAATGATAATACACAGGCGCTGCCAATTACGATGTACCCGTTTTCCCTTCTCACCCTCTCCGTGTAACTCCGCTTCATGGCAAGCAGATTTTATAGTTTAACCTGTGTGCAGTTATGAAGGCTTCGACAGGCCTATCCACCCCACCCCACCCCCGATTTTGTCAGCTGAGCCTCTAGGGACAAATATCCTTGGTGCTTTTATTTCAACTGTTTTCTGAGTGCCTGCTCTGTGCCAAGCACTGTATTTAGTACTGAAGACCCAGATGACCCAAACTGACTTCTTTCCATGAAATTGAGACTAGTGGGGGAAATAGGAACTTGTGATAAAGGTGGTGATAAAAGACGTGATAAAGATACAGTGCCACAGGAAAGGAACAAATGAAGTGCTCTTGAAATTCAGGGATTGGGAGAAGGGGGTTAGAAGTCTTTAGAGGGTGTGCAGTAGCCTATAAGCTGGATCAGAGGGGGCATTCTGAATTAAACAGATGGGAGAAGGCAGCTTGACAGCTTGCTCTGCCCATGCAGTGAACGTGGTTCATTTTGCTTTGGAGGGGCTGGGGGTTTGGGGGGAGGAGTGGGGTATAGGGTGGGGGGTGTGCAGTATAATTTTTTTTTTTTTTTTTTTGGCCACGTGGCTTGCGGGATCTTAGTTCCCTGACCAGGGACTGAACCTGGGCCACCACAGTGAAAGCGCCGAGTCCTAACCACTGGACCGCCAGGGAATTCCTGCGGTATAATTGTTAAAAGCAGGGGTTTTAGCATATTTGCTGTGAGACTTCAGGCACATTAACCTCTTTGAGCCGGTCAAATGTACAGAGATAGTACCTACCTCACATTCAAGATAATGCATATCAAGGCCTGAGCATCAAGGTCAGCACATAGCTATCATTTTTTTGAATACCAGCTATCATACGTGAAGGAAAATGGGAATGCCTCGAATGCCAAGATTTTTAGATTTTTCTCTAGGTAATAGAGATCAAACAGATTTTTAAGCAGTAGAGGGTGTTGATCAAAGGTGCTTGGAAGTGACTGAATCTTGGAGTCAAAAAGTCTGAAGCCGCTCTAATAGTTGCTTCTTTCCCATTCCCATCCAAATCTGCCTACCCTCAACCCATGTGCATTTCAGAACCATGTTTCTAAAAACCAGCCATTTATATCTGCTTAGGTAAGATACAGAGGGAGTAAGGTGGTGTATTTACAAGTTGGTTTGTCCAGATATACTATAACTTAGTGTCTGTATTTAATATTGACAACCAAAAAATATATATAAATATCTTCCAACTATACACAGCAGGGCAGGAGTGTTCACGTCTTCTTGAATAGTGAGTTCTCAGTTTCCCATGGCCCTCCTCTCTTGGTGATCGTCTGGCCCTCAGTGCAAAGGAGACTAGCACCTGGCAGCCCAATCTGGCCCTTCCCCTCTCCTCCCTGTACTCCAGTGCTCCCAACTGGTCTCAGGCAAGGGAAGATTAATTTGAGTGGTTGGGTAGGAAGAGACAGGAATGGGCGAATCCTAATGGAGCCTGATCCTGGAGCCTGATCCCTAGGTGGGGAGACCTAGGCCCACAGGAGTGGCCAGAGCCACCTCTTGGGGTAGAAGACTCATGGTTCATAGTTCAATTAGTGTGTCCTTGGGTCATAGGTCCGGCCCTACAGATTAGCTTGGCAAAGAAGGCAAGTGTCTAGGCAGGGCTTGGTCCCCACCCTTAGGCATTGAGCCATTCAGGTTGGAGCCAGGGATGTGGATAAAGGAGACTCTGGCTGATAAAAAAATAATAACAAAATCAGTAATAAAAAAATTATAAAACCTGTTGCTTGTCTGAATAGATCTGAGCAACAGTCTTTTGTTAAAATCCTGGAGCCATTAAAAGTCCTGAATATTCTTCTGGACATCACTACTGGCTGAAGGAAGGAGCCCCAGGCCCAGCTCTGCTGAGATCTTGTCAGTTTGAAAGTCTCATCCAGCTGCCTGTGCTCCGAGAGATCCTTGGGCTGCTGGGAGCAGACCGGGCTGGTGGTGTGGGGCACCTCACACTTGTGAATCAGCTCCCAGGGGGTGGAACAGTTCCTCGGGTGTCTTGTCACTTTGGCTCGCTCCCCCCTGCCGGAAGCCGGAAGCAATCTCATCGAAGGTCCTGCCTTTCGTCTCGGGAACTTTGAAGTAGGTGAAGATGAAGAACAGAACCAGGAGCACGGTGAAGATGATGAAGACATAGGGACCACACAGTTGCTGAAAGATACACAGAAACACTGGGTTGGAGACCTGACCCTACATCGGGCCGTAGGACCTTGGATAAGTCACTTTACCTCTGGGCCTTTGATCTGGAAAAGGGAACACCCACTTACAACCCAGGAGCATTGGGATGTTAATATTAGACTCTGCGGCACCTGGCATGTGATAGGAGCAGGTTCCCACGGCAGAGCAGAACAGAAAATTCAAAGGTAAGGAAAGAACCCTGTGTGACTTGGGCTTCTGAGCCTGTTTCCTCCCCAGCATGATTCCCGTAAGAACGGCAGGGACAGCATTTTGCACAGTACTATGGGGTCCTGCATGCAGGAGAGAAATGCTGAGTGTGGGGACTCTGGGAGTTCTCACCTCCACATACTGGAAGCACATGCCCACAATGAAATTTGAGGTCCAGTTGGAGAAGCCAGCGACAGCAATGGCAGCTGGGCGAGGGCCCTGGCTGAAGAGTTCAGCCACAATGAACCATGGGATGGGGCCGGGGCCCACTTCGAAGAAGGCCACGAAGCCAAAGATGGCCACGATGCTCAGGTAGGACATCCAGGGCAGCTGCTCCTGTTGAGGATGAGAGAGGGGAGAAAAGTTAGATTGGGCTGTGCTGGATCCTCAGAAGAAACAAACTGCAAAGGCAGCCCAGGGCAGGCCTAAGAGCTCTAGGCTGGAAGGCAGGAGGCCAGGGTTGATCCTGGATTTGCCGTGTGACTTAGGTACCCTGTGCCGGGTCTCGGATTCCTCATCTGAACAAAACAGTTTAAGTCGTGCATGGTCTGCCCTCCCAGAATGGTCATGTAGTTGCATGTGGAAGGTCCTAAGAGGTCCCTGACGACCCACAGCTCTGGCTGTGGAGCAGTCTGCTTACAGTAGGAGGATGTGGAGGAACACTCCTGGGGCTGGGTGTTAGAAGGCTTGTAAGGTGCCCTACTCAGGACTGGCACAGAGCAGGCATGTGGTTTCACGTATCATCATTCTCGAGGAGGCTGCAGTAGAAGAGTTACATGGGCTTTGTTCCAGATCCCAGATCCGCTGCTCATTGCCTACGGTATTGCCAGGCCTCTCGGCCATCACCGCACTCTGTAAGCCTTGGTTCGGCTGTAAAATGAGTGTACTGGTGCTTTCCTTGCCCAGATGTCGGACAATCAAGTGTTGTGTGTGAAGTGCCTGGGACAGGATTATCACAGAGATTACAGTCACAGGCTTGGGGCCAGCAGACCTGAGGTTGATTCCTGGCTTCGTCCTTTATCTGCTACATTACTAACCTCACTGGGGGAGGTTTCCTCACCTGAGAAATGGGAATATTGACTGAACTACACCTGTACGTCGTGAGGACTGAGTGAGATGAAGCATGTTTCCATGCCTCTGTGGTGAGGAGGGCATTACTTTCTAGGGCTGTTCTGAAGATGAATTGAAGATGCAGAGGAAGACTTTGAAAAATTTAGTATCGGGCAAAGTAGCTCCTGGAGAGAGGGAACTTGAAGTCTGGGGCTGGAGGTGCGGTGGTGAGAAAGCACCAAGCAGCGAGGAGCCGGTTGAAGACAGGATGGGAGGGGGATGGAAGGAGCCAGCCTAAAGAGGCAGAAGGTCAGGCCCAAGCCTGGGACTGTGAGGGGTGCAGAACCAGGGCGAGGGCAGCACCCCCCCAACCTGGCCTCCAGTGCTGCTCGCCAGCCTGGGGCTGAGACAGGCACTTCAGGGTCTGATGCCCACGTGAGCTCCCCCGACCTGCCGCCTCGCCCCCAGAGCGAGGCAACTCACCAGCAGCGCCAGCGCGATGGTCATGAGCACCGCACAGCCTGCCATACCGGCCAGGCCTATGAGGTGCAGGGTCCGCCGGCCAGCTCGTTCCACCACGAACAGCTGTGGGCAGAGAGGATGTCAGTGCAGCCTGCCTGGTGCCCCTCTGAACATACCCCTTCCTCCAGGAGGGTGGCCCCCAGTGCTGGGAAAGCCACGTGGCACTGCAGAGATGGATGCCTCCTCCCTGGGGCTCAGCTCGGGGACTACATAGGATCTGAGGGAATGAGAGCTGGCCCCCGAGAGCCAGACAGCTGAGCATTCTGGCTGTGGCCTTGGGCCAGCCATTGCACTTCTCTGAGCGTCAGTGTCATCAGCTGTTTGATAGAGTAATGAACTTGACAAGTTGTCAAAGATGAAATGAGAGAGCACTTAGGGAGCCTGTGATGCGTGCCTGGCTCGCAGTAAAGGCTGCTGTCTGGTCATGAGGCCCTGAGGCCCCAAGCTGGACCCCAGCTGCCGACTGGCTGCGGGCAACGATGCAAAAGACTCACCGACACGACAGTGAAGGCTGTGTTGACGATGCCGGAGCCGATGGTGGCATACACAGGCTGCTGCACCCCCGCCTTCTCAAAGATGCTTGTGGAGTAATAGAAAACCTACGGGACACAGAAGTGGCGGGGCTCAGCCAGTGGGGGCAGGGCACATGGTCAGTAAAGAATGAAGGGGACACTGCACCAGTGCCCTCATGGGTTCTGGTCCTAAAGGACAGCTGCTCCTCTGGCAGGGGCTCGTCTGTTGTTTTAAGTGTGGGATCTGTCCACAGCACACAGTTGACCGCAGGGTTTGGCTGGGGCCACAGGAAAGGGTGGGTGAGGGCACTCACAGCATTGATGCCAGACAGCTGCTGGGACAGCTGCAGCACCACGGCAATGAGGATGGGCTGACGGTAGGCGGCCGAGCGGAACAGCTCCAGGATGGTGACCTTCTTCTCCCGCATCATCTGCCGGCTCTCCTCCTTCATCTCCTGCAGGTCGCGGGTCACATCCGAGGTCCCGCGCAGCTTCTTCAGCACTGGGGGGGCCGGAGGGAAGGCGGGGGTGGCTCAGAGCAGGGAGGAGGCCGGGGCCGGGGGCGGGGAGGGGCAGGGCCCGCCGTACCGCTCTTGGCCCGGTTCTCCTCGTTGCGGTTGATGAGCAGGAAGCGGGGGCTCTCAGGGCAGAAGGGCAGCAGGATGCACTGCAGCAGGGCTGGGATGAAGATGACGCTCAGCAGCAGGGGCCACAGCTCCTGGTTGCCCATGATGGAGTCCAGGCCAAACACCTGGGGGAGGCAGGGCCCGAGCAGCGGCTGTGAGCACCTTGCCCTGGGCCCACTCGCGTCCCCAATCCACCCGGGGGCCTTCTTCGCCTGCTTTGTGGCAGCTGCTGCTTTAGAGAGAGGGCTGTAGTTCTCAGTCTCGTTCTGCCACTAACGTGAGGCTTAACTTCTCTGAACCTCAGTTTCCTCATCTGTGACAAGGGGGAAGTAGGACCTACCTCACGGCATTAGTGGGGGATAAGATGGCAGGGCCACAGACATGTGTGGCAGGGGGATGGGGGCTGCTACTTTGCCACAGGACGATTTAGGGATGGGGCAGGGAGAGCCTTGAGAGAGGCGAGTGCATATATATATATATATATATATATATATACAGGCGTCAAGGCATGGAGGTAGGTGTGAGGGAGCCGGCGTGTTGAGGAACCAGTGGGCTGCCCTGTGGTTGGATCCCCACGGTGAGAAGAAAGGACGCAAGGCTGAGTGGGCTGGGATGAGAAGGGTCAAGGCATCTGGACTTGCTCTCCCACCGGGGGCCCCCGGGAGAATGGTGAGCAGTGTTGTGCTCGGGGCCTGCGCCTAGGATGTGTCTACGAGGCTGCCCTTTGCAGGGCTGTGGAAGGCCAGGTGAGGAGTTGAATCTGGACACACACCTGAGGCACTGGAGCCATGGGTGGGGGCTTACCTGGGCGATGAGGATGCCGACGACGATGCCCAGCTGGTGCAGGGTACCCAGGGCCCCGCGAAGGTCTGTGGGGGACACCTCCCCCACGTACATGGGCACAAAGCCAGTGGTCAGGCCGCAGTATACACCAATGACGAAGCGACCCAGGATCAGCATCTCAAAGGACTTGCCCAGTTTTGAGAAGCCCATGAGCACAGCGGACACGAAGGTCAGCAGGTTCACCATCAGCATTGAATTCCGCCTGGGGGGCAGGACGGGGAGGAGGTCACAGGTCAGGCAGGTCCCTGGACACCCCTGGAGGCCCCAGGGGCTGGGTCATAGGTAGACCCTAGGACAGCCAGGGAAGGCCCCCCACCTCGCACTCCCTGGGCAGGGCCAGGACCCCTTCTGCTCACCGGCCAAAACGGTTAACGAAAAGGCCCACAGAGAAGGAGCCAATCATGCCCCCCACGGAGAAGATGGCCACAGAGAGGGACCAGAGCGTGGTCAGTGTGGCGGCCGAGATGCGCTCCCCATAGCGGTGGATCCACGTCTGGTTGTAGAACTCCTCAATCACCTGCAGGAGCAGAAGCAGCCTGGTGGGCAAGGCCAGGACCCAGTCATCCTTCTCCCTTGCACTCTCCGCCTCAAAGAGGACCATTTTGTCACGGGATGCTAGAGGGGGCCCAGGGGCCCAGCACCAGGCCCAGCCCCAAACTCGCTGCTTCCTTACGCCGGGTGCCGCCCCTCTTGTGGGCCTCAGCCACCCACACCACCGAGGGAGAGTGGTGCCGGCTCTCATACCTCCCCCAGGGGTGGTTTCCAGTGCCCTGTAGTTTCACGCGCTCAACAGGACTTTCTGGGGATGATGGCAAGTGAACAGTGGTGGAAGTTCAGGCATAGCAGAGAGAGGCTCAGAGACAGAGTGCTTCTTCCCGCATGCCCCTCCCCAATCCCCCTTGCTGGGGAGGAAATACAGCTGGACAGAGGCCCTTCGAGGAAGGGAAAGGCAGGCTCACTTTGCACGCAGGCCTGGTGTGAGCAACTTGCACACAAGTGCTTGTGAGACCCACGCTGCCACTTTCTATCCCCCAGGCCCAGCCCCTCCTGGCTGGCCTGGGAGTTCCCCTCTGAAGGACCCATGGCCTCGTCCCCTCTCCCAGGTGCCCAGTTGGGCGGTACAGGGAAAGCTACAGACAAGGAAGCAGTTCCAGGAACTGGAGACACCTGTCCTAGAACAGGCCTCCCGCTAGCCCTGCCCCCACCAAAGGGAGGGCCTGGCTGGCCCAGGCCCAGGAATGTGGCAGGCGGGCAGCACTGGTTCTGCTTGCTCACACTCACCCCTCCTCTCAGGCGACGCAGATACATGCCCAGTGCCTCGGGACAAGCCAGACCCACCCAGCCACATGCGCAGCCACAGGCCCACCGTACCCAGAAACAGCCTCCTGTGTACACATGCCATCACACACACACACACACACACACACACACACGTACTCGCGCTCACGTAATCTGAATAGTCCCGACTTCAGCCAGTCACAAACCTGCATGCCCCTCTTCCCCTCCCCACTTGCAGCTCAAACTCAACTCCATGCGAGCCCAACCCATCTGGCACCCCTCCCCACTGCAAGTTTGTGTGCACCAGGCAATATGCAGCCTCTCATACAGTACGATCTCCACTGGCACAGCTCTTGGCCCTCCGTAACCCTCCCAAGCTCCAGGGGTCTGGCAGAAGAGGAGGCTGTGGGTAGCCACAACTGCCAAAGGGGGAGCCAAGGCCCGCAGTCCCAGGAATGCCCACTGAGTTATCTACTTGTCTGTCCCAGGGAAGCTGGACAGCTCAGGGGTGAGGAACCTGGACGCAACCAAGTTCAGACCCAGCTCTACCACTCATCTCCAGTGTGACCGAGGGCAAATGATTTCATCTGGAATGACATTAGCAAGATCCACTTCATAGTGTTGCGGGGAGTTAATGAAACACCCTTGGCAGTGCTCACACGGTGCTTGGTACCACCACTGAGCTGAGGGACCCCACCACGTTCCGGTACTGACCCAAGGGCAGTGCAGGTCACTGACAAAGGCTAACAGAGCCTGCGTGCCATAATTCAAAGTCAAGGCTCCTGCCAGACATCAGTCCCACCTCCCCACCTCCCAGCATCTCTACCTTTGCCCTATGCACCCTTTCCCCCACTTCCACGGTTACTCCTCCTGGAGGGACCACCTGCCTTCCCATGCAGAAACCTTCTGGGATCCGGCTCAGAGGGTCCCAAGAGTCTGTCCTCCCTGAGGGCAGGGACCCCAGTGGATTCACCCCAGGGCCTGTCCCAGAGCTGGTGCAGGGGCGCCTAGCAAGTGGATGGAGGAGCAATGAAAGGACCTTAGGCTTCCCTCCTAGCAGCCCTTGCTTCTGCCAGGGGCAGAGAAGGCAGGTTTCAACAAAACAAACACAAAGCGCTTGTGTTCTTCAAGGGACAAAACCAACCCCAGAGGAGGACTGGTTGGGAACAGTGATGCTCCACTTATCAGGCTCTGCAGAGAGCAAGCTGTCCTGGATAAGGGACCTGCCCAGATAGATGGCCCTCACCCCTTGGAGGGCCCATCATCTGGCTGGAAATCTTTCTCCCTCCTGTCCCTCACACTCTGCCGCCCTGAGCAACCAGACCTACAAGCAGGCTCCGGGGCACTGATGTCCTTGGGGCTCTCTACAGGGGCAAGGAGAGGTGTTTGTCCCAGATGACACTTAATTTTTGCATGCTGTAGTTCTCAGGCCCCACCCTGACCCCTGTGTTTCAGATGCTTGTCTCACAGAACTCTCCACATCTCGTTTTAAAATTTGCCAAGTCAGCTAATGGAACTTGTCTGAATTGTATGCAGAGCCAATACGTGTAGTATTTAGGCAGTAAGTGCTTACTACCTAAATGGGTTTAAGGGTGTGAAGCTGAGGTCTTTAACCCTCTCCTTGGGATCTGGCTGGAGATGTTGAGGAACCCTGTGTAAGTGAGGTGTTACCAGAGCCTCCCCAGTTAAGTCTCCTGCATGTGGTAACAAGTCAGAGGGGCCAAACCCTGGCCACGGCTAGCTCCTTTATGGCTCCTGAGCCCCTTGCTGCTTAGACCACTTTATGGGGTTGAGGGACGGTGAGCAGCCAGCACTGTCCACCTTGGCCCCAGGCTCATCCTCTTCACCCCCCAGCAGCACTTCTTGGCCAAGCCGAGGTTGCCCACTGGCTTCCTGCCTCTTGATCTGGTGCTTGAGATTTGTGGGCAGAAGCTAAGTGTGGTTTTCCTTTCCTGCGGGCGGTGTGTGGGCTCTTTGTCCTCTCCCCTCGGGTCCATGCCCTGTGTAGGGGGTGAAGCTGGCCCTTGGCCCAGGAAAGGCGGTGGGTCCCTGGAGAACAGGAGAACCCTGCGTGGGGAGAAGTTCTGGGGTCACCTCTTCCACCCAGCCGCTGCCTTGAGCATCATCCAGCAGTGGCTGGGTGCCCATCATGGAAGAAGAGCCTCCCTACTGCTCTCCTCCCTTAACAGGATCCCACAGGCCCGGTCTCCGCAGCGAGCTTCCCGGCGGCCTCCTCAGCCCCGGCTCACGTCTGAGGCGAGGCCTCACACATGCTGCTTCTGAATGCTCTTTCCTCACACTCTGGTTACAAGCCTGGGAGCTACCCTTGATCCTGCCCCTGCCCCACATGCAGTCACTCACCAGGTCCTGTCCATAAAATTCTACCTCCTAATCGGTCCTCCTCTCTACTCACGCAGCACCTGCCCTGGCTCTCACCTGGATTCTGCTCCTGACTCCTCCCATCCACCGAAGCCAGATTCCGATTCCCACCATTATTCCCTGACTTGGCAGTCGAGCCCTGGACATTAAGTGGACCAGGCTCAGCCCTCCGTTTGTCTCTGTTCCCTTCCCAGCCCATTCCCAACCCCTCTCCCTGCCAAGGGTCGGTGTGAGTGCACGCGTGCTGGGGAGAAAGGGCAGGCCCTGGTCAGCCATGGCATCAGCCTGTTGGAAGTCGAGGGGCTATTAGAGCTCTTTGTCCAAGCATCCCCTCATTGAACCTAGAGGGCAGAGGCTCACTTGGCGACACTGTAGGGGCCAGCACGGAGAAGCAGGATGGCCCTGGGCAGCTGCCATCCCTTGGACTGAATGGTTTCCAGTAAAGAGCTATTCCTCATCCCAGCAGTTCTCCTGGGGGTGAGGGTGGGGAGAGGCTTGTGTCATGTCTGTCATCCCCCCTCCCTTCCCTGCCTGGGTAACTGTGGCTGAAGGACCACACGTCTTCCTGTCTAGAGCGGAAGTTCTGACTTCCTCTGTGTCAGGGCAGCGTCTGCAGTGAGGCTGTGGGTGTGAGGCGGAGCCCACTGCCTGGCACATGGAGTAAGCTGTTCCTTGTGTCACTGGTCTCTCAAGGAGAGAAGCCATCTTCTTGAGAGGAACATTAAAGACAGAGTTCCATTTTTAAATTACTGCAAGACAAAGCATTAACCTAGGAATTTATAGTACAAGAAAGAACCTGAAGGAACTAGAGGCTTGCCTTGGGCAGTAAAGCTCGATCTTCAGACCTTGCTGGCTGCCCCAGGCCGAGGGACCCAGCAGATCTGCAGAGCCCCAGGGCACAGACTTCAGCTCAAGGGAAAGAAGAGCTTTCTAGGCTTCAGAGGATGAGATTACCCATGTTACAGATAGCGAGTCCCCTGTCAGCAGGGAGCATACAAGTCAAAATTTGGATCAGGGATTGATATAAACAATTTATTTAAAAGGCTAGATAGAAAATATTAGAGTCTGCTGACGACATATGGCCTCTGTTGCTTATTTTTCTTCCCTTCCCTCCCTCCCCCCCCAACCTTTTAAACACATAAAACCCATTCTTGGCTCATAGGCCATACAAAAACAGGCTGCTAGCTGGATTTGGTCCCCCTGCCAACCCGTGTTCTAGAATTCCAGACCACTGCCAAGAGAAGGGGTATATGTTTTGGAATTTCTGGCTGCTCTCCACGTCTTCCCTGGAGAGGCCTGGTCTCCTAGATCAGCGGTCCCCAACCTTTTTGGCACCAGGGGCAGGTTTCATGGAAGACGGTTTTTCCACGGACCGGGGGTGGCGGTGGGCGTGATTCAGGCGGTAGCGCGTGTGGTGGGGAGCGGCTGACCCGCCCGCCCGCCGCTCACCTCCTGCTGTGCGGCCCGGTACCGGTCCCTGGCCCGGGGGTTGGGGCCCCCTGTTCTAGATCCTGAGAGGGAATCAGCTCTCTCTCAACCCTTTCTTCTCTCTCTTAGATATACTGTGGGGATGAAGGGGTTAAACAGCCGCCCAAGCTTTGAGATCCAGTTGGGAGGAAGAAAGGGCCAGCTTGTCCAGTTCAGCCCCTCAGCCTGGCTTTGACCCCTATTTCCTGTTCCCTACATACCCCTCCCCCACAGCTGGGGCTGCCCCCGCCCCTCAGCCCAGGTGGTATGTCTCCATAGCAACTCAGCCACGCCCCAGGGTCAGCTGGGAGTTCCGGAGACAGATGCTACAGGTGGGCCTGGACAGATAACTTCTGGGTTCCTCAGGGCCTCTCCCTGGGGCCTGGTGAAGAGGCCCAAGCAGCCAGATGGAGCTAGAAGCTGGGCCCCAACCCCAGAGCAGATGATCGGACCACGCTGGCTGCTTTGGCTGCTTTTCTGGAAGAGCCTTGATAGGGCTTCTCTCCAAGCCTTTGCTCTGACCTCCTCACTAGTCCCCGGCCTCTGGGGTCTCCCCTGCAAACAGAAGGATCTTCATTTCCCCTGCTCACAGCTTTTCTTGTCTCCCCACCACCCTCAGGATGAAGTGTCTCCTCCCACCCCACATGGCAACGCCCCCACGCTGCCTGGGCACCCCCCACCTCTGCACCTTCGCTTTGCTGCTGCTTCGCCTTCTGCCTGGTGAGCTGTTGGTCACTTTCCAGAGAACGCGCCATTCCTCCTCTGGAGAGCCTTCATAACCTCCTCTTCATTACTGCAGTGGTTCCCAAACGGGCAATTTGCTCCCCCCGCAATGTCTGGAGACATTTTTGGTTGTTACACTGGCAGTGGTAGAGGCCAGGGATGCTGCTAAACATCCTACAATGCATGGGACAGCCTCCGTAATGCCAAAGAACTATCTGGCCACAAATGTCTATGGTGTTGAAAAAAACCCTCCTCTATGGGCCAGGTACCCTCTCCCTCCCCCTTGTCTGCTTACACCAGCCTGTCCGTGTTTCCGTCACTGCCCCGGACAGCTAACTATGAGGCACTGTGTGCTCCCTCTAGACTAAACTCCAACAGAGGGACAGTCTGGTTCATCCGGGTCCCAGCACAGGGCTGGAGGCAGAAAGCACTGTCACTAATTGATAAGTAGGCCATGAACCGGAGGGGCTTAAGAGATGACGGAGCTGTGGCAGGGTGTCGTGGTGTAAGAGGCTGTGCAACTGTGTGTGGGAAACTGGGATGTCTGTGCGTGACTCAGCTTGAAGTAAGAGCAGGAGAGAGCAGCAGGGTAGCAGTTGTTGGCATGTAAAAGGGGGTTTCGGTGCCTGTAAGTGTAACTGCCATTTCTTCTGTGGTGGTCAAGGACACAGGCTGGAGCCAGACTCCCTGGATTTAAATCCCAGCTCTGCCACTTACTAGCTGTGTGTCCTTGGTTTAACTGCTTAACATCTCTGTGCCCTAGTTTTTTTATAAAACAGGGATTATAGTGTCTCCCTAGTGGGGTTATATTATATGGGGCAATTGAATTATTGTTTCTAATGCATTTGGAACAGTGCCTGGCGCGTGACAAGTGAGCTGTAAGCTGTGAGAGTCCGTATAAGCGGAGATGGGCGAAGGGGAGAGGGGGCCCAGAGCTCTTTGGATCCAGGCAGAGGTAAGGAGAGGCTGCCTGGAGCCTGGGCTGGGAAGCCCGTCTTGCCTCCAGTACTTTCACTCACCAAGCAGGTCGTCCTGGGCAGACCTCGCCTGCTCTCTAGACCAAGTTCTTCCTTTGGCAAACAAGGAACGCTGAGCCTGCGGACTGTCAGGCCCCTTCCAGCCCAAGTGGTCTGGTTTCTGAGGATGCCTCAGACATGCCTGACACTGTCCCTTGGCCAGGAACGCATGGTTCCTCAATGGCCTTTAGTCACCTCTGTTGGCAGCTCAGCCATTTGGGGAGGGGAGAGGTAGTTCTCTCCACTCAGTATGATGGTCAGGACGCCCTTGCTCATTTATCTGCTCTCTGTGTGGCTGGGCTCCCCTCCTCCCCTGCAGAGGCCGGAGGCCTGGCAGGGACGTCGTCATCAGGCATGAGGCCTGGCGTCCATCTGTAACTCAGCCTCTCACTCTCCAGGTGACCTCTCTCAGCCTCGGTGCCTCCTTTATGAGGGGAAGATAACCCCGGCCCCACCCACCTTGTGGGGCTGCTGTGAGGAGGTTACTTATTAGGAAGTGCTTTGTAAACATTTAAGATAATGTTATGATTAATTAACCACTTCCAAGAGGAAGCCCTTTGGGGACTGTTTTTTGGAGGAGACCAAGGTTCTGGTAATTAACAGCAGTACTGGCACCCTCACCTCTAGTGGGGCAAGGTCTCCATTAGCAAGTAGGCCAACCTGGCCAGCACAGTGCAGTTTCCTAAGGGAAGTGCCTCTAGACAGATAAGGGTGGGGTCGGCCTGCTCAGCGCGGGCCGTTAGCAATTCCCCATCAGTGGAACACTTCATGCCACCGCATCTCTGCACAAGCCGTTCCTATTGCCTGGGATACCCGCCCCTCCTTCCCTCTGGGGCCCGATTTGCCCTAGAGGTCTAACACAGCTGCTAACTCCTTCACGAAGCCCTTTCTGTCTCTCCCATCAGCCCCACCCCCAGCATTAGTCATTCCTTTCTCTTCGTTCCCATAGCATCGAGAAGCCCGAGAAGCCCTCCGTTAGTCATGTACCAAAATGTTCATTGCAGCTCTATTTACAATAGCCAGGAGATGGAAACAACCTAAGTGTTCATCATCGGATGAATAGATAAAAAAGATGTGGCACGTATATACAATGGAATATTACTCAGCCATAAAAGGAAACGAAATTGAGTTATTTTTAGTGAGGTGGATGGACCTAAAGTCTGTCATACAGAGTGAAGTAAGTCAGAAAGAGAAAGACAAATACAGTATGCTAACACATACATACGGAATCTAAGAAAAAAAATGTCATGAAGAAACTAGGGGTAAGACAGGAATAAAGACACAGACCTACTAGAGAATTGACTTGAGGATATGGGGAGGGGGAAGGGTAAGCTGGGACAAAGTGAGAGAGTGGCATGGACATATATACACTACCAAATGTAAAACAGATAGCTAGTGGGAAGCAGCCGCATAACACAGGGAGATCAGGTCGGTGCTTTGTGACCACCTAGAGGGGTGGGATAGGGAGGGTGGGAGGGAGACGCAAGAGGGAAGAGATATGGGGATATATGTATATGTATAGCTGATTCACTTTGTTATAAAGCAGAAACTAACACACCATTGTAAAGCAATCATACTCCAATAAAGATGTAAAAAACTAATAATAATACTGCGGCTTTTCCCAAGGGGTCTCCCCTCCCCACCCCGCCCCTGCACTCTGGATGGTTGAATCTTTGGAGGGCAGGGACAGGGCCCGGCTCTGACCATGTGTCAGGCAGCTCCCTGAGGGCCAGGGTGAGCCTGCTGTGTTCTCGGCTCTCTCTCTCCCCCCCATCTAGGGCAGTGCCTGGCATAGTCCACGTTGAGTGACGGTGTTGGCACAATCACTGGGCTGTCCCAGGACAATGGCTTTGGTGTTTCCCGAGGCACGGCCGTCGGCTCTGAGCCCCGCTTTCATCTCTTCCTCTAGTGTTGTCCTCTCCCCTCTTCACATGTTAAGTTTATCACGTTTGCTCCCGGTTGGGAAAACTACGGCCAGGCTTATGAGAAGTGTCTGTAAAGTACAAGAGTAAACAGGCGGAGGAGTGCCTGAGGACACGCCCCGGAAACGCCACACAGGTCCTCAGAGGCCGGCTGCCCAAGTGACCTTTGGACAGGTGCTCGAAAATGCTCCTATAAATGTTTACCGCTGGGCCCTCTGTGCTGCCCGGACCCCCTGCCCGCTGCCCCGCCCATCTTCCGCTGTAATTCTCACCTTTCGCCTGTTTCTGATTAGATGGGAAGTCCCAAGAATTCGAGAACATCACTCTGGGTTTGTCCACGTCTGCACCCTTGGAAGTGTCTTAGTCCCTTCCGGCCAAATGCAACCCCTTTGCCTCTGCTCCACCACCACCGGCCTCCTGAAGGACCACCCCCCTCCTTATCTTCACCCTCTCCTCCTCTGCTGATTCCTTACAAGCCGTTTAAAAATGAAGTCTTTGGGCTTCCCTGGTGGCGCAGTGGTTGAGAGTCTGCCTGCCGATGCAGGGGACATGGGTTCGTGCCCCGGTCCGCGAAGATCCCACGTGCCATGAAGTGGCTGGGCCCGTGAGCCATGGCTGCTGAGCCTGTGCTCCGCAACGGGAGAGGCCACAACAGTGAGAGGCCCGCGTACCGCAAAAAAAAAAAAAAAAAAAAAAAATGAAGTCTTCGTATTAAAAAAAACCTAAGCCAGACAACCCCTCTGGCGACCACCCTTCTTTCTTCCTTTTCTACTGAGTCCCTTGGAAGGGCTGTCTCTGCTCTCCCCCATCTCCCTTCTCCCTGTTCAACCCACTGCAGGGAGGTCTCTACCCACAGGACTCCACTTGGACAGCCTTTGCCACGGCAGGGTCACTGGAGGGTCTTTTGCCTTCGGCAATATGGAGCTGATCTGCCCAGGTCAGCCTCCGGAGCACCGGATAGCATCCCTTCACTCCGTCCACATCCGAGTGCCTGTTCCTATGGACGGGCACTGCTCTAGGGACGAAGGACATGGCCATGGACGCTCATCCTCAAGTGCTTCCATCCTTCCTCTGGCTCAGAAGGGTCTCGTCTCCTGGCGTAGAGGTGCCAGCTCTCCTCCTCCTTCCCAGGATCTTCCGTCAGTGGGTGTGCTCTCCAGGGCTTGACCCTTACTTCTCTTTTTACTCTGCAGTCCCTCTGGGAGATCCTTCTCTATCACTATGGATACTGGTGACCAACCTATCGATCTTCTCCCACTGACTACCCTCCAAAGAAACAGACCCCCGTGTCCAAGTGCTTATCCGCTGTGTCACCAAACCTCAGTTTCTGCATATCCCACGGCACCTCCCTGCTCCGCCTCCAGACCCACATCGCCCAAGCCAGAAACCTAGAAGCCAGTTTTAAACCCCACTCTCTCATCCTCAGGCTGAACTGATGACCAGCTCCTGCCCATTCTTCCTACTCGGTGTTGGTTTTTCTACCCCTATTACAACAACAGCCTTCTCACGATTTCCCTGTCTCTAGTTTCACATTCTGAGACCCATCCCACTGCACCAGACGCCTGAATCATTTTCCTAAAATGCAAATCTGATCCTGTCTATCCTCTTCAGTGGACTTCTGAAGTCCACACTCCCCAGCTCGGCCTACGCATTGGTGCCCACATGCCCATTCTCGCTGTGCCAGTGGCTGAAGATTCTGCAGATGAAACTACCGACCACAAGAGCCCTTTGTGGGCAGCTTCTGGCTTACCTTGTCGCCCTCCCATCCTTCTCCCTCCTCCCATTTACCCTAGTGACACACAGACTTTCTTTCCTCTGGGCATTTTATCCCCACCTGTGGGCCCCTGCTTACCACAACCCTGTTCTGTTTCTGGAAAACACCTCTATCCTGTTCTTAGAGTCCTAGTTCTGTCACTGTGCATAACTCACTATGTGATCACAGTCAAGTGATCACCCCTGACGGTGATCACATAATCCAGTGCTTCTCATCTTTTGACTGCACATTAGAATCAATTGGGGAGCTTTAAAAATTTGATGCCCAGACAGCATCCCAGACCAATGATGTCAGATTCTGTAAGTGTCAGGGGACACTTACTGATGTGCAATCAAGTGGAGAACTCAACTTCTCTCTAAGACTGTACACACTTTGCATCTGTAAGGATTCCCAAAGGGAGCCAGCTCCGAAGCACACAGCTTGGCAAGATCTGCTCAGAGCACTTAGCAAAAGCAGGGCTTGGAACTGTTTCAAGCATGGGCCCACGGTTGCCATTTCCCGCAAGCTTGGAAAAACCCCGTCACGTCCACTGCAGCTGAGCATGACTCAGCAGGCCTGGCCGCTCTGGGGACCTGCTCCCCAGCATTGGGCGTGGCCCCCATGGCCACCCTCCGCCTATTTGGAGGAGGCCCAGCTCCCCCAAACAGGCCCCAATCCTCGGGAAGCAGCCACACTCACTTCCTGGCCTCACCTGTCTGGACCATGAATGTGGCCTTGACAGGATGGTCCACTCTCATTTTGTCCTGCCCGGGAAGGTACAGACTTTTAAGCTGACCAGGTGGCTGGTCCAGAAGACAGCCTGAGGTTGTGTAAACAACAGAGTTTGCCTTCTGACTCCACCATCCCCTAGCTATGTGACCTTGAGCCCATTGGTCATTTCACCTGCCCTGGGCCTCGGTTTTCCGGTGTATAAAATGGAAATCACCGCCCGACCTTATGAATGTACACAACAGGCCTGGCGCAGAGAAGGGACTCGTTACAGTCTCCTTTCCCGCCCCCGTCCTCTGCTCTCCTCCCCAGAGCAGTGGGCTGGCTACGCTGGAGGCCCTCACTGGGGCGCCTCCCAGTCCTGACACTCCGGTGAGCACGTGAGGACAATCTGGGTTGTGCTGTGGGGAGAAGGGAATAAGCGCACCCTTGCACCCCTCCAGTTCCCTAGGGCAGGACGCCGTTTTTGCTTTGCCTGGCCCGGGTCCTCCAGGGAGATAAGACAGTTTCAGCCTAGAACGGGCTCCCTTACAAGGGAGTGTGCTGCGTGTGGATGGGTGAGAGCACGGGCTCGGGGACCACCTGGCAGGGAGGGCGCCAAGGCAGACTGGTGTCGTATACCAGCTCCATCCCTGACTAGCTGGTCATGCTGGGCAGGTTCTGGCCATTGCCCGCACCTACAGGGTAGGAGTGGGCACGGCTGCCTGCCTGCCTTAGGGCTCGGTGTGAGCAGGTGAGAAAAGCACCATGGAAGCCCTCTGTCGCCCCAGAGGGCCGCACGAATGCAGCACCACTACACCGAACACAGCTTCAATTTTTACAAATGTCTGTGTCGGGTGGGAGGTTGGTCAAGATGACTTATAAAGATCCCGTGGATCTGTGGGCCCCAAGATTCCAAGGCCAAAGCTAAGAGTCTCTAACCCGTTCAGGGCCAGAATATTGGCTGGTAAGGCAGATGGTGAGTTGATGTAAATGACTCCAACGTCCAAGAGGCAGGGTGAGCGTGCGTGTGTGTGTGATGGGGGCAGGGGTGCACAGCAGAGCCCTCTGGTCTCGAGAAGCCTAGGATGGCACAGCACTCACCTTCTGGGGGGCATTGATGACTCCAGTGTTGTAGCCAAACTGCAGGGAGCCGAGCACTGCCCCTCCCACAGCCAGCATGAGGCGGCCCGTCAGCTTCTGCAGAGAGAAAACCCCACACTGTTAGAGGCACGTCAGGCCCAGGTTACTAGAGGGCAGGGCCTGGGCTGGCAGGTTCCCTTGTTCAGATAGCTTGCCTGACTCCTGGCACCACACCAGCCCTTCTCTGAAGAAACCTGGCCACTTCCCAACCTCAGGTGCCCAAACCAGCCCTGCCAACTTCTAGACACTGGGCTGGCCAGACTTGTTCCTGGGGAGAGAGGGTAATTAGGGTCTTCCCCCTCTCTGTAGCCAGGGCTTGGCATTCTCCGGGGTCTCATTCCCCTTTTGAAGCCATGCCTGGGCTTGAGGTGGCTCCAGACTCTCTGGCTGGGAGGCCCAGGAACCAAGGCAAGGGGGGCCCAATTACGTGGGAGGAGTGCCCTGGATTTGGAGCCCAAGATGCTGGCTTCTAATTGCAGCCCACCTGCCTCCTTGCTCTGTGAATTCCAGCAGGTGAGTCCCCTTCCCCACTCCTCCCGGACCGTCTGTTTGCTTGTCTGCAAACCCTCGCCTCCATTCACAGGGCAGATACCGAGGCAGAGACAAGTTCCAGCTTACTCAGGGGTCTGCAGAGAGCCAGGCTGAAGCTCGGGGCAACCATCCCCAGACCACGAGCTTCCCAGGGTTGTTGGGACACAGATGACATACCAGCCAGGAATGTGCTTTGGAAAAGTACATGACACAAGGCGAGTAAGAGTGCTAGGTCAAGGTGTTTCCAATGGGCAAAGGGCTGGGGGAGAAAAAGGGCAGTGGGATTCTGTCACCTGGAAGCCAAGGGCCGGAGGCAGCAGGCAGGGAGGAGGCCAGCTGGCAGGAGGGCCCGGGGAGAGCAAGGTGCCCTGCTAGGGAGAGGACTTTCGTTTTCTTTTAAAATGAAGAAGCCAAGATGTATGACAGTTAAGGCAGGCCCTTAACTGACCGAAAGAACGGGGCCCAGGGGGAGGGATGCCAAAGAAATGACGGGCGGGCATTCACCAGGTGCACCACACGGGGCTGGGCACTGGAGGGGGGGGTGGAGGCACAGATCCTGAGCCGCACCTACCTGTGGAGGGGAGAACCTCAGCTTGGCGATGGCCTTGGTCTCCCCCGACCCCGGAACCCAGAAGCAGCCCTGACTTCAAGATCCTCACAGATAGCGCTGGGCTCAGCTGTTAATCAGACACATTCCTAGTATGGTCTTTTCATTCTCTAGAAGCCGTCAGGCCAACGATTGCGAAAGCTAAGGTTCTCACGTCAGAGGCTAAGAGGAAGGTTTCAGCCAGCAGGAGTTCAGAGCCCATTCCTTGTCAAGGGAGAGCTGGATCCTTCCTTCCCACAGGCTCCTTCCTGGCCAAACTCTGGACATTCATCCTAGACGCTGGGGCTTTCCTCCCAGCGGGCTGCACTCCCTGTAAATCCTGTCTGTCACGGCCCACCCTGCCCAGCACCCCTCAGAGCCTCCCTCTCAACTCCTGAGGGAGCCTTCAGACCCAAGGCTGTTGGTTCCGAGTGGGTGGTGAGCACCTGACAGGCCTCCTCTGGTGGGCCCCGGCAAAGCCCAACTCCTTGGGTGACCACTGGGATTAAGTAAGAGGATGTCACAAGGACGGCATGACAGCGGCTGTTGAACCCCCATGTGGGGACTTTCTGCCTGGTGAGTCACATGTGTCACGGCTCAGGGTTGGCCTTGAGGTTGGCCACTGTCTGATACTAATGGTATACAAGGTATATATTTTTCTAGTACACACTCAAATAAATATAAAACTAGCAATGCAAACCTATGATTTGAAAAAATGTGGCATAGCTATATAATGGAGTACTTAACAAAGAAAGCTCTTTAGGTACTGATTTGGCATACTCCCCAAGTTATATTAAGTAAAAAGCAAATCTTCAGAACAGTGTGTTGTATGCTACCTTTTGTGCGGGGAAAAAAAAAAAGCTAGGATGGGGGAGAATATACACATCTACTTCCTTAAAAAGAATGCACAAGAAAGGTAACAGTGTACCTTGGGGATCTGGGTGGCAGAGGCAGGGTAGAAGGGAGAATTTCCATTTTATATCCCTTTGTACGTTTTTGAATTTTGAACCACATGAATGTATCACCTATTCAAAATATTTTTTACAAGCCCTGTGGTTTCATATTATTTAGAACACAGCAATTTAAATAAAAATAGAAGTGAAAAATGATACATATGATATGCAGATCTGGTAAAAATCGTGCCCTTGCATGAATGCCCTCGCAGAAGGGGCTCTGCTGGGAGGCAGTACTATTACTACAGCCCTGTCTCCAGTCTGGCTCTGGTGTGCCAGGGGTCTCTGGGCCTCTGAAGTCAGTCTTGGGGCCCTGCTGAGCAGCTGTGCCTCTGAGAGTGGGGGCTGCTGGGAGCCAAGGACAAAGCCCTCTGCTGGACTTTGCCACTTGGCAGGTCAAGGTCAAACTCTGCTTTAGAAAACCTGCCTACCCACCGGCTGGGTTATATCCACATCCACCCAGGCAGGCTGCTGCATCAAGAACTACTAAAAGGCTCAGTGACTCGTGCCCCGGGCCCCGGTCCTGACATCAAGGAAGAGGCATCAGGTCCATTGGGAAGGGGAGGCTAGTGTGGTCTGAGCTTCAACCGGGGCACTGCGGGAGCCCTGCAGGGACAGACTTGTAATTTTGCCTGGGACAATCAATCAAAGGTGGGTTCCTGGGAGGTGACACTGGAGTTGGGCCGTGAAGGACATGCAGGGAGTCTGCCAAGTGGAGAAGCGGTGGCAAGACTGCATTCCAGGCAGACAGAACAGTACGTGCAGGGGGAAGAAAGGGGAGCTCTGCAAGGCCGGATCTAACGGGGTGCTCAGTGTAGCTGGATGCTAGATCCAGGGGAGGAGCATGGCCCCCGCTCCTGGGTAGGCAAGCAGCACCCACCACCTCTCGCCCCCACCGCCCCCACCGCCCCCAGCATGCTCACGACAGGACTTGGAATCAGGAGACCCAGGCTGAAAGGCATCGAGCTGCTTCCCTCACCTTGGAGTTGGGATAAGTGGTAGCCCTGACTCTGGGTCTCAGTTTCTTCACATAAGAAATGGGGATAAGAGTGCCTTCCCTTAAGGCTTGCTGTCAAGCTCTGCATCATGCAGCCGGCAGGGTTCACTCAACAGGTGTTCGCTGAATCAAGGAGGAATGGGAAGTCCCCATGGCACCATCTGGCACCATCTGCCCCCACCAGTCCCGTGGCTGGAACTGAAAGGCGATGATGAAGTCCATTGATTCAACATGTATATATTTAGGTGCCAAGCTGATGGACTCGTTGGTGATGCCTTAAAGAAGGGGTACGAGCCCCACAGCTCACGGCTTTCTGTGGAAGCCTTTTATAGGGGTGGAGGAGCAAGGGAGAGTCCAGAATATGTGACCAGGGCCCCCTATCACCACCCCTGGGGATGGGGCTACCTCCTAGAACATCCCGTGCTGTTCCAGGCCTTTGCCCTTGCTGTGTGCTCTACAGTCTCCAGCTTCTGCTCCAGGCAGTTGGGAATACCCATCTGCTGTCCACCCACCACACTGGGAACTCCTTAAGAATGGTACCTAGGGTGCCCAGAGTAGGGTGCAGCGCTGAATATGTATACAAAGCAAACCTGTCACTTCTGAAATTAGCTTTTTGGGCAAAGCTGGCTCTGCATGTATCTGTTCTCTGAGAACAGTGTTCATCCTAACAGATTTGAACTCGACCATGTAGCAAACCCCTGATGAGTACTGGAACATCAGCCCTGAGAGCTGGAAACAGCCTAAAAGTAACTCTCCAGTCCCCCACCCCAACCCACAGGGCTGTGGAGGAAAGACCTCTGACCCGAGTTCAAATCCTGATTCTCCTAGGGGTGCCCCAGGCCTCTCAGTTCAGCAAGTGCTTGGGCTCAGGGTCCTGCACGAGGAGGCTCTCATGCCCTCACCCCTCACCACCCCATCCCAATTCTGGGGGTCCTGAGGCCCACTTAGAGCTCTCCTTCTCCCAGGAAGCCACTGATGAAGTGTTGGCTTCAGAACCTCTCCTCCCACACACGGGGATGCCGGGTGGCCTAGCCAGGTCATGTAACTTGCCAAGCACCGTGCGTGGCCTTTCGACCTGCGTCCGTGGGCCGGGCCTTTCCCTGGCACGCACTCCAACTCCTGGCTCTCCCAGTCAGTACTGGCTGAGGGAGGGCATGTGGCCACGCCATTCAGAGGTAGGTTACTCCCAATGGGAGGAGGGTCCTGGAGCAGGGATGAGCCAGATGTCACTCACATCCTTTCCTCCTCCCACAGCTCCTGAGTAGCCCTGGGTGCACTGGAGCATGGGACAAGGACCTTGTAACTGCATGGTCCCCAGTTCTAAGCAGGGTGGAGCAGGGGTTTATGGTATCCGTGACAGCTCCCTTTTTATTATTTATTAATTTATTTATTTTTTACTTTAATTTTCTAAGATTTCATTTGAACAAAATTCTAGGAGATGAAAAAAGAAGCCCAAGAAACTGCAGAATTGCTGTAATACCCTCATGCGATTGATGGGGAGCCTAAGGTCAGAGGGTAGGGGCCCAGGATACTCAGCAAACAAAAGCCAATTCTGGGACTTGAGTTCTTTGGATTCCTGGACAAGGCGTTTTACCCTCTGAACTCTTCCAGCCTGTCAGGTCTTTTCAAGAAGAAGAGTAATAACCATGTGAAGGCTGACCTTCAGGTGACCTCAGGCATTTACTCCTCTCAGCCATCTTCTTCAAGTCCTCCAGTGATGTCAGGACTTCTGCATGGCTGAGCCTCCCCTGCACCCCGCAGAGGCCCTGGAGGCAGAAGGTGCTCATCAGTCTTTAAAAGCAGAGAGGAGAGGGAGCTGCCGCTTTTATCAGCACCAGCAGCACCGGGCAGGCCCTAGGCAACGTGCCAGGGGCTGCTTCCACATCCTGATTTAACCACCATCACCAGGCTCTGGGGGAAAGATGGCTCCCACTTCACGGATGAGAAAATGTGAGACTCAGAGTGGAAAAGGCGGATGATCAGGAGGCCTTCGGCTGCTGGAAGCTTCAAACTGAGGGGTCTCTGCTGCCAAACCCTTCCTGCTCACGTCCTCCCCTGCTTCGTCCCCAAAGGAAGCAAGGTTTCTATCTGCTCCTTCCTTCCTATGTAGGTCAAATTCCATTCCAGCAACTCGCTGGGTCTTGCCCAGTTTGAGCCAGGACAGCCCAGGCCCAAGGCTCAGAAACCTCTCGGTTGCTTGGGTAGATTTTGCTCTAAGCCCAGGTTGGTCAACTATCGTCTGTGGCCAAATCCAGCCTGCCAGCTAAGAATGGGTTTTACATTTTTAAGTGGCTAGGAAAAAAAAAAAAGAAGACTAATATATTGTGATACATGAAAACTGTATTAAATTCAGATTTCAGGGGGAGTTCCCTGGCAGTCCAGTGGTTAGGACTTAGTGCTTTCACTGCCGTGGGCCTGAGGTTCAATCCCTGGTTGGGGAACTAAGACCCCACAAGCCGTGTGGCTTGGCAAAAAAAAAAAAAAATTCAAATTTGTTACCATTAATAACATTTGATTGGAACACAGCCATACTTGTTTGTGAAGACTATATTGTTTATGGGTGCCTTTGTGCTACAACAGCAGACCATATGGCCCACAGAGCTGATGATATTTACTTACAATTTAGCCCATTACAGAAAAAATTTGCCCATCTCTGCTTTAAGCCCCAGGTGCTCTGAATTGCCAAGTGCATACCCAACACATGAGCTGCACAGGACTTTTCAAAGCCTTCCAGGCAAAACCAAATCACCTTCCAAAAAGGTGTTAAATGCAAACAAATGACTCCCTGAGTCAGCACCCGGGCACCTGGAGAAGCTGACACCCCAGAGAGGTACCCATTCAGTGGAGAGGTGGGCACCAATTTGACTATGATAAGATTAATTTGATAAGACCATGGGAATATGTAAAGGTCCCCAACACTCTCAGCAGACAAGTTTAAGTACCCCACTTGTGTGACCTTGAAAAATCCTCTTCCCCTAAGACCTCCTGTTCTCCATAAGAGGTTTCCTAAGAATAAGAAATTATATTACTAAGGAAAGACAATACCTGAGTGCATGTTCCCAACGCTATTCTAGTCAATGGGGATTCAGCAATAAACTCAACCGAATCCCTGCTTCATATGGAATTTGATATTTTAGTTGGGGGCTGGCAGCAGGGGGTAGGGTGGAAGGGTAGAAAATAAATACCTAAAATACATCAGGTGGTGAGTGGTATGAAGAAAGAAAGTGATGAGGACAATCACTTAATTCTTAATCACGGTGGGACATTTTGTAATGGAATATTATGCATCTATTGGAAAGAATGCAACACATCTGTATGTACTTGATATGAAAAGAGTGCCAGGTAAAAAAGCAAAGTACTAAACAATGTATAGAATGTACATTTTGTGTAAGGAAGGAAGAGATAATGAACTTGTATAATGGCACTTCCTTATATTTGCAGAGAGAAACACTGCAAGTATTGGTAGGTGAACAGGATGGGCTGCACTGGACTGCACAGAACTATGTAGAAAGCATGATCCAATTACACTAAATTCCATTTATAGGCACACATATACACATGCACAAAAAGAGGTCTGTGAGGGTAAACACCAAACCATTACAACTGGGAGAAGATGTTTACTCTCTTACTTTGCATGCTTCTCTATAGTTGGCTCCATTACAGTACTTCTGTAATTTTAAAAAAAACCCTGCAACCTGACCTAGAGAGGTAGGTATAATCCCTGTTACAGTTGAGGGAATTAGCTCCAACAGGAGCTGTGGCTGGTCTGAGGTCAAATGGTAGAGCTGTTTCTGGTGGAGCCCTTTCCTCCTCACTCCCCAGTGCCAAAACAGTGGGGGTGAACTCTGGGCTAGGCGCTCTGGGCAGATGTCCTGTCCAGCAGAGGCCTCAGTAGCCAAAGGCTCATTAAGTTGGGGTCTGGCGACAGCTCTCTCCCCTTCCAGGGTACCAAGGTCCTGGGGAAGCAAAAGCCAGCAAGGTGGTGGTGCTGAAGTCTTAGAAAGGGTGAACACTGCCCTCATTCTGCACGAGTTCAAGGTCTGGGAGCCCTGCTCCGTTACTGCAAAACCCCAATGTTTATGCATTAGCTATTGAGCTACTCCCTCCCTGGCCTGGAGGCTGGATGGCAGAGCCTTAGGCTCCACTCCATGCCTCCCACGGAGGAGGCTGGTAACAACTGGAGGTTTGTTTTAGTGACCAGACCTAGACACAGCCTCTCTGAGCCCATAGGTCCAACCAGGAGCCTTCTCAACCTCTACCATTCTGGGATGCAGGTTACCAAACTGAGTGGCTTTGTCACCTCTCTGCCCAGGAGTGAGGTGGGGGAGGGGTGAGGTTGCAGGTCCCAAGCCAACGCTGCACGGTTCCCCTTTGTCCCAGGCCTCCCCAGCTCTGCCAGCCAGGGTGGCAGGGGGAGAAAACTGGATGCCTGTACCCTTGCAGCTGGAGCAGAGCTCTAGGCCCTGACATCCTGTGACCAGGAGGCACTGGGGAAAGCTGAGCTCCTTGAAGTCACAAGCTGATTACAGGGGGATTGGGGGTTGACCCAGCTCCAGGCCAGGTAGGGTTGGTCCCGGAATGGCTCAGCATGGGACAGGGATCATCACGGAGTTGTTTATGATGTCCGTACACCCAAACTGGACGTGCAAAGGGTCATTCCACTGAAAATAGCCACCACCCTGCTTGAGGGCACTGGGCAGTCTTGCCACAACTACCATGCGGAGTGAACCTCCATTTTACACGGAAGAAAACCGAGGCTCTGAGGATGGCCACTTCCCCAAAGTCATAGTTTTATGAGGATGTGTTTTGTTTCCATTCACAGAAGGCTTTCAGTTGTCAAATTATATCTAATCCAGCTATTAGACTGCACCCAGAAAGAGGCTGGAAAGTCTGGGAACTCCTGCTCATTTGGAGTGAGTGGAAGGTGGCACATAGGACAGGGATGTGCAGAAAAAAACATGTTTTTTAAAAAAAATACTGAAGAACATCTCAAATTTTTTGTGACAGCCTTATCTTGGCTAAGCCTCTTTCCTTCTCTGGCCTCAGTTTCCTATTTGTCAAACAGAGGGCTGGGCCATGCACTGGAAGGTCCCTTCCTGCTGGGGACTTTCTTGTATCCTCTTATGCCATCCTAGAAAGGCTGGCAGGTGTTTTGTGGTGGGAGGCTAGTATGTGACCTTGGAAAAGTCATTTTCCATTGGGCTGTGATGTCATCATGACTTGTTATCACCCTCACAGGGGAGGCAGGGCAGCCACATCAGTTGACCCATCTCTGGGCCTGGCATTCTCACCCATGGGCTACTCTGCAAACCAGCTTCCTGACAAAACCCCTACTGGAGAACTAGCCAGCGGGAACTTTAATGATTTACCCGACCAAGCGATACAGCCCGGGCATCCTGGGACTCCCCAAAAGCTCATGTTGCCCAAATGCCAGACTCCTGGACAGAGGCTGCAACCCAGGTAGCAGGTCACCTGGGGCCCAGGTAGGTGCAGTGCATCACGGGAATCCAGAGAAGCAAGGGATATTTATGGAGCACCCATGGGGACAGACAGACACATTTATTTCCGAATTCTTATACAGACACTCTAATGATGAAAATGACATCATTCTGCAGACGTGGCAACTGAGCTAAGCTGGAATTTTAAACCACAAATGCAGGACTTCAAAAGCCTATGCTCTTCCGTACCACTGAGGGGCTGAGGAACCCCACGGATTTCTCATTTCTCCTTTGTCTGGAGGGCGGAGTGGCAGAGTCCTGGGGCACGACTGCGGTGCCAGGAGGGACTCGTTGGGAGTCCTTCACAAAGGGCTGGGTGAGACATCTGGGGGCAGGGCTCACCCTCATCTGCTGCCCAGGACGGAGCATGAGCAAAGCGCTGGCTGGGACAGGAGGGTCTTCAACCTGTCTCCTCCCTACTTCCTACTCAGTTAAACTCAGCACGATGAGCCGCAGAGGAGCACGACAGAACACAGGAAAGTCAGCTGAGTCAACTGAGGAGATGAGGAGGAACATAGCCGAAGGAACTTCAGAACTAGACACACCTGGTTTTAAGGCCTTGGGCAAGTGATATAACTTCTCCAGGCCTCAGTTTAACCTCTTGCACATAAGGGCTGGGCTTGCTGATCGAATCAGCAGCTCCAAAGGAAAGGGCTTTTTTCTAGAATGTATACAGGATGATCCATAGAAAGTTTAGCAAAAAAATAAAATAAAAAATAAAAAATTTTTTACTATAACTGTTATCTGTATTTGTCTTTTGAAATTTCTACTTTATGTAGGCATATGATCTATTATTATAACAGTGCACATACATGAATTTATAAATACAGATAAACCACTGGGAAGGAGGTGCTCCAAAATTATTTATTGATGGAGCCGGCAATCAAAAGTTTGGAGGGGGCTTCCCTGGTGGCGCAGTGGTTGAGAGTGCACCTGCCGATGCAGGGGACACAGGTTCATGTCCCGGTCCGGGAAGATCCCACATGCCGCGGAGCGGCTGGGCCCGTGAGCCATGGCCGCTGAGCCTGCACGTCCGGAGCCTGTGCTCCACAACAGGAGAAGCCACAACAGTGAGAAGCCCGCGTACCACAAAACAAACAAACAAAACAAAACAAAGTTTGGAGGGTACTGCATGAAAAACACCTACCTGCTACAGAACTGGCTGGCACATGGGCACCCTTGAAGTTAGGCAAACCCTCTCCCCTCAGCTCAAAATTCAAGAAAGTCTATGGTGAAAAGGGATAGTGTAGACAGAAAGCCCTTTCTGATTGGCCTGGGTTCAAATCCAGTTCAGCCACTTACTAGCTGTGTGACTTCAGGTAAGTTACTTCCCTTCTCCGAGCTCTAGGCCCCTGAACCAGCAGAGCTATATATGGAGGGTCAGTGACACTGAAAAGCATTTGAGCCCAGAGCCTAGTGAACTACAAGTGACTGTTGACTTTCTCCTCCACTTTTCTGTCTCCTCTCAGAATATTCACTTATCCACTCAACAGATGAACACCCAGGTCCTGTATCACATGCTGAACAGACATTTCTTACCCTTGAAGGAGTGAAAAAAGTTTTCCCTCTCTTACAGACAGTGAAGCTGAGGCCCAGAGAGGTTAAGTGACCTGCCAGAGCCCTGAGGTAACACAGCAAATATTTAAGCTTTGCAGTGGCAACGTTCTTACCACTAGCTAAAATAGCTTCTCATTTTATTTTTATTTTGTTATATCCCAGCATAATGGCTCACCTATGACTGTCAGGAAATGTGTTCTGGGCTCAGGGTCTCCCTTCAGGCCAGGGCGGGGTGGTGAAGCAAGTTGTTTGAATTCATCAGGCATAAAGGAGCCTTTTCCCGCTGAGGGTACAGCCTGGTGTCACCGTCACGCACCTCTCCGCCCAGCCGAGACCTTGCTCAGTTCCACCGGACACCTCCACAGCCCATAGGAAGGGCAGTACAGAGTTCAGTGCTAACCCCCCATGCCAGGTGGAAAAACGGACATCCTCGTGCCTTCCCTGCCGAATTTCAAAGAAAAAAGTCACTCGAAAATATTCTATAGAAAGGAGAGGAAGGGAGGGAGGAAAGAAACAATGCCCTACAACACACAAGGTGGGGACCAATAAATATTTGTCGGAAAGGAACAGTTCTGGGAAAGTCACAAAGATCCCCTGTAGGACAAGCCCGTTTACAGATGAAAAAAAGAGATCGTATCTAGGCAGTTGTTTGCTCCCGGGGGAAGGAAGAGTCCTCATCTATTCAGTCCCGCGTTCCTCAGCTCCCTGGAGCGCGCTACTCCCACTCCACTCCAGCCAGGGGCCCCTTCCCGACCCTCGGCCCCCCCGGGATCGCGGCGGAGGCCCCTGGGGTACTCTCTCCGTCCAGCCATCAGCAGCTCCGCCCGAGCAGGGAAACGTGCCACCTCAGAGCACATCTCCCCGGGTCCTGGCAAAAGCTCTGGGGCCTGCACTACGCGGAAAGAAGGGCCTCGGAAGTCAGGCTTTTCGCCTCAACCCTGTAGCCAGGCAACCTGGGGTTGGAGCCCGGGCCTTAAGAGAGTGCCCTCCGCCTTGGAACCCCGGAGGACCGGCGCGGGGACTGCGCGAGGCCGCGGAAAACGCCCAACACCAGGCCGCGAGCCCAGTGTGGCGCCCAGGAAAAGGGAGCATCTGTTCCGAGCCGGCCGAGCGGGGGCGGGTCCCTCCTCCTCCGAGCGCCCGGGCCGGGGCCCGGCCGGGGGCTCGGCCGGCTCAGCCAATGGGCGCCGCGCTCGGGCCCCCTCCCCCGCCCCGGGAGAAGTCGGAGCAGGGCCGCTGAGAAGGAGATCGTGAGCGACGTGCCGCGCCCGGGCCCTGGGTCCCCCGGCCCTGCCGGGCCGCGTGGACGGCGCGGCGCCCCCGGAAGGAAGCTAGCTGCTCACTGCGGGCGCCAACAACGCACGCGGCGCCCACGCGCCCGCCAGATCCCGACCCCATCCCCGCCCGCGTCCCCGGCAGCGGCAGGGCGCTGCGCTCAAGGCCCGCGCCGAGCATGGCTCTGAGAGGCGCGCCGCCGGCCCCGGGCGCACAGAGCGTCCGGGCTGCCGGGGAGGCACGGGGAGGCCTAGGCCGGCGGAGGGGTGACCGGGGGTCCCCGCCTTTGTTCCAGGCGGGGAGGGCCCGCGGGCGCGCGACTCACCTTGCTGCTGGGATCCATGGCCGCGCTGCGCCGGAGGCTCTGGCAGCGCCGGGTGCGCGGGCGGCGACGGGCAGGCGGGCTGCACTCTGCGGATCAGGCTCCGGCTCCGGTCCCGAGACTCCGACTACGACTCTGACTCCGACTCTGGTCGCTTGGCCTCCCGCTCCCTAGCGAGCTAGCTCCTGGGACCTGCGGCCCACGATCTGAACGCTCGCTGGGGTTACCTCTGAGCGCTGGGACGTTCGCGTTTATAGGACCCCAGCCATTGGCTGGCGTGGCTGGGGTGCGCGGGGGAGGAGGGGTGGGCAGAGCCTTGGGGGCGGGGACTGGGGCACGTCCGGGGCGGGGCTCCGCTGGGAGGGGGCCAGGGCCGGGGTAGTGGGGCGGGAGGGCGCCCTGCGGGCACCTCGCTGTGGCTGAGGGTCTCCCCTGCTCTCTGGGTCCCGGGAGTTCCTTCGCTGTGTGACCCTCAGCAAGTGTGCGCACCTCTCTGAGCCTCGGCGGCCTGTAGCAAAATGGAGGAGCTCGTACCGGCTGTGAGACAAAATAGGAGCGGCATAGGGTAGCGCTTAAGAGCCAGGACTGGAGTCCTCACTCCGCCACCGGATAACTTCGGGAAACTAGCTGTAATGATAGAACCACCTCATAGGTTTGTTATGAAGATTAAGTGAGTTAATATTTGTAAAGTGTTTAGAACAGCTTCTGTTACGTGGTAAGTGGTATTTAAGTATTTGTTAGACTACGGGAGGTCTCGCTCCGCGATTTTCTCCCTTCCCCTCTCCATCCCCGCATTCCTGTTTGTAAGCCAAGCCTTGCTTTAGCACAGGCTGGGCCCTCTGCCTGGAAATCTATGCCCACCTCTTCTTTGCACTTTAATATCACCCCCTTTGTGAAGCCTTTCTCCACTCCTGACAGTACATGTGACTCTATGGTGACAGGTAAGTGTGAAAAATATGAATGGTAGGAACATAGGAGAACTTGGGTTTGAACCAGCTCCACTGTAGACCAGCCCTCGAGTGATCCTAGGCAAGATGCTGGCCTATGAGGCTCAGCTTTCTTCTGGGTTAAACGGAATGAACATGACTACCAACTTCATGTGCTATCATGAGAGATACAATGTCCAGATAAGCTCATGAAATACTCAGCACATGCTTAACTCGCGGTAAGTCCCCCTTTAGTGGTAGTGGTATTATTTCACCTTATTTCATCTGATTTCACCTCGTTTCTTCTTCTAGACCCGTGTCTTACTTGAGACACAGTGAAAGGAAAGACCCCCCAGTCCAAAGGTCTGGACAAAATCCTGAGGTTAGTTTGAGGGTCCCTTTCCCTATGGAGGGGCCCAGGGAGGGGCTACTTTCTGTTGGGAAGGAGGAGCCTGAGCTGACCCCATGACCCCTGGAGTCCTCTGTCTGGGCTGTGGGTCCAGTGCTGGCCTTGGGAGGGGGCACCCTGGCTGACCAAGAAGCCCTGGAAGGGAAGGCCTGCTCCTTCTGGGCACACCCCTGCCCATGGCTCCTATTTCTCTGGTCTCCCAGCTGCTCAGCCTGGAAAGCTTAGGGCCACCTCTCTCCTCATCTGGTGCCAAGGGCCCCTAAGTCCTGTTGATTTCACCTTCTGTGCCATCTCATCCTCCTTCCCTTCCTTCTGTCTGCAGGGCCTCCAGTGCCTCTGGCCTCATGTCCTCTAGTGCTGACCCTCTCCTGTTTGTATGTCCCACGTTGCCATAGAGGCAGCAAGGTCCAGCCTGTCTAGCAAGGCCCTCATGGCAGCAGTTTACAGGCTCAGCCTCACCCCTCACACCAGCACTTTCCACATCTGTAGCTTTGCTCAGATTGTTTCTTCTGCCTGACTCCCTCCACCTCCACCTCACCAAGCCAAAATGCTTCTGATGACACAAAGCACCCCTAGAATGGGGCACCTTCCGGGAAGTGTCCCTGAGTCCTCCAAGAGCTTGTTCTCTCCTTTACCCTTCGATGCTTCTTAGTGTGCTGCTGTCTTTTCTGTCTCCCTCCAGACTGAGCATCTTGAGGATGGCTTCTGTAGCTGAGACACAGGGGTGAAGGAGTGAAGGAAGAAGGCAGGAATGAATGAACATATGAGCAGCTAGTCTGCCTGTTTCCTGCCAACACCAGTGTTCCCTTAAGTACCTTTTGGGTTTTGCCACGTCCCTGCTCAAAGTCTCTCCATCGCTCCCTGTTTCCGAGCACATCCAGTCTACTGCGTATGCCTCCTCCCAGCTCTGGGTACACCCCACCCAACTCATGGGGCACACTCACCATCAGGCTCCCTTTCCTTCTCCAGGCCAGCCCTGTGCTGGCCACTTCCCCAGGGACAGAGGCAGGCAAGCCTGTTGCTAGCCTTATGGAGCCCCCAAACTGGAGAGGATGAAGCAGCGAGATGCACAGCAACAGTACCAAGTTGGGTGTGCATGGTTAAGAATGTGTATGGGAGAGAACTTGTACCACAGAGGAAGGAGAGGGAGTGGAGAGAGCTTCAGGAAAGGGAGAGGGCAGGTTGAGCAGGGTTTAGAAGGCTGAATATGAGTTCACCAGGTGGGTCAGAGGGAAGGCCATCCTTGGCAAGGGGAAGAACATGTGCGAAGACAGTAGACAGGCAGGGAGTGACTGCTGAAGGGGAGAAAGAATCTCTAGACCACACTCAGAGACTGATGATGGAGCCCTGGATTTGGACTCCTGAGTCCCAGCTCTGCTATTTACTTGTCAAACATCACCAAGCAAATCCTTTCTCTTTTCTGAGCCTCAAGACTCACATCTGTAAAATGGGTGTAACGGTCCCCTCCTGACTTGGCCAGAGGAAAACGGATTGTGTATAAAAGTTTTTCCAAATAAACAGTACTAATTCATGATGTCAGAAGTCCAATCAAACCCCCTTCCTATGGTCAGGGTGGGACTTGAAGACAGAGCAGAGTGGCTAGAAAAACAGTTTTACCTTCGCCCTACCCCATCATACCTGCCCCAACAGACTCCCATTATCTGCTTGAAATTGCATTTCTAGATGTTCTTTGTGTAAAAGCTTTGTGATCCCTGGAGGGTACAGTATAGAGGTAAATTCATCAGAAGCTATTGACACTGATCAGATATTAGATTCACAGGTGGGCTAGTTTAGTTTTCGGATGGCTGAGTCCTGGGCAACCGGATTTAACTGCAACCAGAGAGGGAGCACCAGAGAAAGCCTAAGGAAGTGAGCCTGGAAGTTTGGGATGCCTGGGAAGAGAAAGCAAATGCCCAGAGCGGGCTCATGGAGGTGCAGCTTAAGCCAGAGAGCCAGGCTAAGTAGCCCCTGCGGCGGGAGTGCAGGGGATTGGGAGCAAGAAGAGATGAAGTTAGGGGGAATTTGATAGGAGAAGAAGCTGAGGAGGGGTCAAATACCAGGTATAGGAGTTAGGGCTTTATTCAGTGGGCAGTGGGGAGCCATGGAGGGTTTTTGAGCGGGGAACGACCTGAGGAAGTCTCAGACTACTCTCAAGCCTTCCCTACCCCGAGGCTTTAAAGGGGAGGGTGAGGAGGCTGGGGTGGAGCCCTTGGGCTCTGCTTGGAAGGACCAAGTGCCCACCTCCCCAAGCTGCTCTCACACTGGCAGCTTTGTTCGCTGGAGGCTGCCTTTAGCCCAGGAAGGAACTCGGACTTTTGGATTCCAAGCAGTTCTAGCCCTAGCCAGTCGGAGGAAAAGAGCTCCCTGGGACTGGCGGGGCGGTGCCAGGTGGCCAGGCGGATGCCGGCGGCCTGGTGCGTGCCTGCGCGCACGCTCGCACGCTCCAGGTCCCCAGCCGCGCTGGGCTCGCTGTGCGCGCTGGGGGCGGGGCGGGGTGAGGGGGTAGGGGGTGGTAGCAGCAGCTCCCGAGTCTGGAGTGAGTAAGGGCTGCCCGGGGAAAGGCGCTTTTTTTTTTTTTTTTTTTTTTTGCCTTTAAAGGCAAGTGTCTCTGGCAGCCAGGAGAAAAGGCTTTGCTGAGTCAGCTGCAGCTGATGCAAGTGGGGCTGGCAGGGACTGAGACCGGAGAGCCCCTGATCCGCAGGATATTCTGCAACCCCGATCCTTACAGGCTGCAGGTACACACTGTGTTGGACTCCTGGAAGTCCTGATGGGCCAGGGAGGACAGTTTTGTATGTTTAATATTTTCATTCTGATTTGCGCACCAGTTCATACCACCTGCTCTCAGAGAACTTTTCAGCTTCCCTCCTTTATCCTTTCACAAGCCCCTCCCCGTCCCTCTGCACACACTCTCATCAGGGCCACCACCTGCTCGCCGGATGCTGGGGGATATTGAGGGAACACTTCCTTCCCCCCATTCTCTCCTGCACCAGGCTTGTCTGTCCAGCTGCCTCCAGGACAGCCCTCTGAATGCCCCAAAGGTACCTGGCCTTCACCATGTTTAAGTCTAAACTCATTATCCTCTCCCATCCCTCCTGGTCCCCACTGCAGAGACGGTTCCTCTATCCACCAAATAGCCCAAGCCAGAGTCCTGGCATCTTCCTTGACTCCTCTCTCTCCCTCATCCCCAATATCCAGCCAATCCTGTGGACTCTGCCCTTCCAAAATAGCACTGGACTCCATCCCCTTCTCTCTGTTCCACTGGTCCTGTGCTAGCTCTGCTCATCCGTCCTCCCACCTGCCACCTCCATGGTCTCTCTCAAACATCCAGCCAGCACATGGTCATTTCCTTGTTTAAGCATCTTTCCCTGGCACACAACAACGTGGCTACAGCTCACAGACACAATGTTGCGTGAAAGAAGCCATATGCAAAGGAGTGTGATTTCATGTATGCAAAGTTCAAAAACAGGCAAAACTTATTTATAGGATTAGAAGTCTGGGTATTAGTTACCCTTGGAGGGATGAATGACCCTCAGGAGGTCTGGTAATCGGGGCTGGGACTAGGGTGAGGCAGGTGAGGCAGGATCAATATTACTGATATTTCCCTTTTGCCCTGAGTTTTAATGTGACTCAACACAACATTGTTACTAATCCTGTCTTTATCTAAAAGTTTAATATTTTGTCATCATGGATTTTCTTGCATTAGTTTTGATTTTTAAAAAATATTGCATTGGGGCTTCCCTGGTGGCACAGTGGTTGAGAGTCCGCCTGCCGATGCAGGGGACACGGGTTCGTGCCCCGGTCCGCGAAGATCCCACGTGCCACGGAGCGGCTGGGCCCGTGAGCCATGGCCACTGAGCCTGCACGTCCGGAGCCTGTGCTCCGCAACGGGAGAGGCCACAACAGTGAGAGGCCCGCGTACCACAAAAAAAAAAAAAAAAAATTGCATTAAAACGTTATTTATCTTGATGGCTGAGCTTTTCGGTACCCCCTTAAATTTTACTCAGGAAGTGAGTGTCTCACTTGCCATGTCCTAGTCCTGCCCCTGCTGGTGATGTTTTGTAATCAGAGTGCTGGTTACATGTGTGTGTTCAGTTTGTGAAAACTCATTGGGCTGGACAATTACAGTTTTTACACTTCCCTGTGTGCATGTTATGCTTCAATTAAAAAAATTTTTTTACTTAAAAAAAATTCTTTCTGTGGTTCCAAGGGAATGACTGCTGTCTGCTTCTTCCAGCATCCCCAGCACCCAAAATTGTACCTGGCTTCTTCCAGTTAATTTAATCCCCACAAGACCTCAGTGAGATGAGTCTTTTTCTCTCCATTTTCTAAAAGAGAAAACTGAGATTTAGGGAAGTGAAGTGATTTGCCCAAGATCACAGAGGTAGTAGGTATGAGTTCTAGCACCTTGATTAAAAAAAATAAACAAACAGAAACTCTAACCTGTAGCACCTGCTCAGTCACCTGGCCCAGCACCAGTACCAGCAGTGCACCAGGGCCTGGCTCTTTACCGCTGAGATTACAGTTATTTGAGCCGTATCTTTCTCCCGATAATGACCTCCTTGGGGTAGGGGCTCAGGCATCCCTGTCTTCCCTCTGTCCAGCTAGTTACTTATAGCACAGAGAAGAGGCTCTAAATGTTTAATAAATGAATGAAGCAAAGAACGAACGAGTGAGGAGGCCGGCAGTGATATACGGTGGGTGGAATACAGGCTGGGGAGGCAGATCTGCTAGCTGTGTGCCTTTGGGCTTATTGCTCAGCCTTTCTGAGTCTCAATTTCCCCAACTGTAAAATGGGAATAATATCAGTACTTACCTCAAAGATTTGGTGAGACTATGAAGTGAGAAGATGACTGTCAGGTGACTGGCATATAATAAATTCTTGAAAAATGGTAACTATTGTTATTCTTTCCAGTGTTTCACATTCTCAAAGCCTGATTTACTTTAGGGTGGCAGGGATCTACCTCTTTCGATTTCCGTGTATTGTTGGAAGCAGGGGACCTGATGCAGACTCCAGGAGCTTTCCTCCTTGAACCCACAGAGAGGACCAGTGCTGGAATAGTCCACAAGTCTGGCTTTAGGGCCCAGCTCTACCCTTCCGGTGGTGCCATCTTTGATGAGTTGCTTCTTCTTTGTGAGCCTCACTTTTCTCTCTGTAAAATGGGGCTCAGAATAATCTTGACCTTGTGGGGCTCTGGGGAGGGTTCAGTGGCTTGTCCCTGGGCCTAGTCCACAGTACGCCCTCCATTAAGGTTGGCGCCCTGGGGAAGAGCAAGGAGACCAGAGACTCTCAGACCCTAAGAAGTCCAAGGACTGATGGGAAAAGCAAATAAATAGCCTGGCTGAGCTCTGTTTTGTTCTTAGAACTTTATTTCTCCCGAGAAGTGAAATAACAATGCCGTTTATGCTGGTTCAACTTTTTAACCATGCAAAACACCTTCTCAATGTCATTCCTTGGGTCCTCCCCACACCTTGTGCGGAGGTCAAGATCAGATTTATTCATGTGCCCATTGGACAGGTGAGGAGACCGAGGCACACCAAGGTTAAAGCCATTTGCTTGAGGTCACACCAAAGGAGGAATTGGGTAGCAAATGGAAGGTGTGAGACGTGGATCTCTTAACCTCCAGATACCACCATGCAGCAATTTGGAGCCAAAAGAAAGCACAGACCTCACCTCCTGAGTGAGCGGCCATGGCCCAGCCGGCATCCGGCTGTGCCCACTTCCCCCACTCCCAGCCCCACCTGGTTGCCACCTGGCAGTCACATGTACATTCATCACGGAGGAGCCGGCTGACTCACCACATTATACCGGAGCTGACTCACCCTTTAGAAGATGGAAAGTGAGACACTGAAAGCCTGGAGAAGCCCTCCCTTCCTCACTGAGGCTTGAAATTAATGCCCCAAACCCATGGCAGTTTAGCTCTTAAGAAAGGGAAAGCACTGGAGGCGGACATCCCTGGACTCAGAAGGCAGTGGTTCTACTCCACTCTGGGCGGTTACCGGTTTGCTGGGTGACTTCAGGCAAGTCACTGTCCCTTTCTAAGCCTCAGTCTCTTCAGTTTCGTAATGAGGGGGTTGCAACAGGTGACTTCCAAGACCTTTCTAGCTTTGGGTTGAGAAGCCTTGTCATAATAAGTGCTAGACCTTTATCCTGCTAGACCTCAGTGTCCTCATTTTAAAAAATTGTGATAAAATACACATAACATGAAATTTACCATTTTAACCATTTTTAAGTGTATAGTAGTCCAGTGGCATTACATATATTCACACTGTTGTGCAACCATCACCCCCATCCATTTCTGGAACTTTTTCATATTTCCAAACCGAGAGTCCTTACCCATTAAGCAATAACTCTCCACTCCCCCTGTCCCCAGCCCCTGGCAGCCACCATTCCACTTTCTGTCTCTTTGAATTTGACTACTCTAGGTGCCTCATTTAAACAGTCCTTGTCTTTATTTATTTATTTATTTATTTGCGGTACGCGGGGCTCTCACTGTTGTGGCCTCTCCCGTTGCGGAGCACAGGCTCTGGACGTGCAGGCTCAGCGGTCATGGGCCGCGGGCCCAGCTGCTCGCGGCATGTGGGATCATCCCGGACCGGGGCACGAACCCGCATCGCCTGCATTGGCAGGCGGACTCTCAACCACTGCGCCACCAGGGAAGCCCTGTCCTTGTCTTTAAACTGTGATAACAACAACAACAACAAAACTGTGATAACCAATGTCAAGGGTAATTTGATTCTTCTCCCAGTGGGCAGTTGGCTCAGACTTGGATTGAAGTTTCAGTTCTTCCATTCAGCAGCTGTGTACCCTCAGGCAGGTTGCTTAACCTCTCTGCCTCTCCCATTTCCACATCCCTAAGATTGGCCTAATGAGTCCAGCCTTGCAGAGCTGTTGGCAGGCTCACAGGAGACAGTGGATAGGGAGGTGTTTGGAAAGTCCAATGCCCCTGCTAGAGCTTTTTATATATGCCCTCTTCCTGGCATGCTGGGGCTGGGACCCTAGCTTAGACTTGTAGGTGTGAGAGCTGGAAAGACATTAGAATTGTGCTTTTCAACACATTTACAGATGAGAAGGCTGAGGCCTAGAGAGGCAGATATGACTTGCCTAAAGTCACACATGGAAATTTATACGTCGTGTGCACCTATGCCTCTCGCACAGTGCCCTGCATGTGGCAGGAGCCCAAAAGACGTTTGCTGCTGAGGCTGGAAGGCGGGGGCCATGTCATCGAGGGAGGGCCCTGACTGCTTGGCTCTAGAGCCCTCCCCTCAAACAGCTGGCATTCCAGCTTGTGTACTCAGTATTGGAAAGTGGCTTATAGAAGGTGCTGGGGCACTAGTCTTCTATCTTGGGTGTTCTTTTTATTGGTTCCCAGAGGCCTGGCCTTGTGGCTGAGAGTCCCATCTTGACTCTGAACCTCTCCACTCTGACCCACTCTAGAGGGCCTGACGCTGAGGCCTGGAACCTGGCCAGCTATGACTAATGATGGTTGTAAGGTGAGGCATATAAAGCAGGACCCTGAGATCGGCCCTTGGCCTTGAGCATCCAGAGCCATACCTCCTGGCCTCACAAATTCATGAACTGGGGGACATCTTCCTGTGTGGAAGCAGGTGTCCTGGACTCAGAGTCAGCCCTGCTTCTCACTAGCTGTGGAACAAACAATAGAGCTTTTCTGAGCCTCAACTGCTTCATCTAGAACATGGGAGTAATAGAGCTATAAGGATTATTATGTATTTCCTCTGTGCCTGATCCTTGTAACTCTCACAGCACCCTCAAAGGTTGGGAGTATTGTGCCCACTTTGCAGATGAGGCAGAGTGAGGCTCAGAGAAGAGAAGTAACTTTCCCAAGATCATGCAGCAAATAAGTGGCAGAGCTGGAAATGAGCTCAGGTCAGCCTGGAACCAAAGCCCACGCCAGCTCCTTTTACAGGCTTTGTAAAGGATTGGAGGAGAAAAGGGCATGTGAAAGAGTTGTGCAACGTGTGTCCAAAACAGCGGCAGTTACAACCTGCTGTCACCCTCTGGATGGTTAGAGTCATGCTTAGTGGGTGGGATGGCTGCGCTGGGGACCGACCTTGGAGAGCCAAGTTTCCCATCGAGTTCTCCAGAAAGGTGCCTGACTGCACAGCTATACTTCGGCTTTAGTCTTCTCTCTCCACAGAGGGAGGCAAGGTCCTTCATTTAATAACTGCTTCTATTTACTTATGGAGCTATTACTCTGTGAAGCACCCTGTATATGCTTTGGTTGTGATCCTGTTCTTTAGCAGGGGCGCGGGGATGTTAGGAGGGCAGGTAACCGCCAAGGCGGCGGAGGTGGATTCCAGGTCGACAGGGGATGCCACCCTCCTAACCAGGACTCGGGAGTGAGGCAGTCAGGGCTGGACCACCAATGTTTACGAAGCCTTTTACCCCAAGATCACCAGAGCCTCCTTTCAACCCTGCTATTGTCTGCCTAACAGATGGAGAAACTGAGGCCCAGGGAGAGGAGGGGGCTTGCTCCCCCTACTGCCTCAGCCTGCTCCGTCTGGAATGCGGATGGGGAAGTTGCAGGGAAAAGCTTGCCAGCTGGGCTGGACCTTTGCCTGCCAGCTGAGTTGTGACCTCTGCAAGGGCTGGGTGTTCCAGGGAACTCAAGGTGGGGCAGGCTGGGTAGAAGTGAGATCAGAGGGCAGGCCAGTCTGGGAAGAGGAGAGGGCAGGTCTCTGGGAGGTTGTGGGAAGAGGAAGGGAGCCTGATGCTGGGGCATGGTCTGGGGATTGCTTAGCAGAAGTTTTAAACTGGGGCCATGTGGGAATATGGAGCTCTGGGTCAAAGGCTCCTGGGTGCAAATTATAATTGTGCTGCTTATGAGAATGGTGTGTTTGAGCAAATATTCCCCTGAGCATCAGTGTCCTTATCTGTAAAAGGACTGGAACATTCCCTGAGTTAGATCCTGGCTCTACCACTTATCAGTGTGACCCAGGGCAAGTGAATTCACCTCTCTGGGCCTCAGTTTCCTCATGTGTAAGATGGGCCTGATAATAATGGTACCTACCTCACCCAGTTATTGTGAAGATTTATGGGTCTAGCAGCATTTGTAGGCTTCCAAGCTTTTCACCTAATCGGTCTTTGCTATCATCATCATCATCATCATCATCTACCTCAAAGGCTTCCTGGGAGGCTTAAACAAGGCTGCTGATGCAAACTGTCTGGCAGAGGCATTATTAGATACGTCGCCCCTTGGTATCCACAGGGGATTGGTTCCCGGACCCCTGTGGATACCAAAATCGGAGGATGCTCAAGTCCCTCATATAAAATGGCATAGTATTTGCATATGACTTACACACATCTTACCACATGTTGTAAATCATCTCTAGATTACTTATAATACCTAACACAATATAAATGCTATGTAAAGAGTTGCTAACGTGTGGCAAATTCAAATTTTGCTTTCTGGAACTTTCTGCCATTTTTTTTCCAGAATATTTTTGATCCGCTATTGGTTGAGCCATGGATCTGGAGCCCGTGGATTGGAGGGCTGACTGTAATTATGGGGCAGAGTGACAGGTGCTACGATGTAGATGGTAGGAGGTGCTGTGAGACTCAGTAAGAAGACGAAAGTTCTGCCTGGCTGGAAGATAGGTGTGGAAGGCTTCCTGGGAGAAGTGGCATTTTCTGGGCCTCGAAGAAAGGACGTGTAGAAGTTCTCAGGTGGAGGAGGGGAAAGGCAGAGAGATGAACTTGAGTGAAAGCTTGGTGGTGAGAGAGCCTGAGCATGTCTGGGAACGTGGAGCCTTTTCATTAGGCTTCGTGTCTGGGGTGAGGGGCAAGGCATGAGGCTGCCTGGGGGAGGGGGTAGGTGCTGGGTGCAGAACGCCTTGCCTGGGGGTTCAAACTCACTCCAGTAGGTGGGGAGTTCCTATGCCTGTCTACATGGCAGAATCACCTGAGACATTTAAAAAGCACAGAGTCCGGGAATTCCCTGGCGGTCCAGTGGTTAGGACTCCCCGCTTTCACTGCTGAGGGCCCCGGGGTTCTATTCCTGGTCGGGGAACTAAGATCCCGCAAGCCAGGTGGCGTGGCCAAACAAAACGAAACAAAAAACAGACACAGAATCCATGGTCCCACCTGGCGATATTCTAAGTAGCAGGCCTCAGCTGGGACCCAGGACTCTATACTGTTTAAAGCGCCCCAGGAGATTCTGATGCCCACCCACGTATGGGGACAGGGTGTCTTTATGCCGGGAGGGGCCCTATTGGAATACCAGATTTGAGCAGAGAGCTTGAGAAGATGGGAAGGAGGTGTAAGAGACCCCTGACTCTGACCCCCAGCCTCCCACCCCTCCCCAAGGAAGTCCACACTCTGATGGTCACATTTGCCACCAGGGATGGACCCTAGAGATGCTACTGCCCTATAGCCCTCTAGCTCCAGGAAGGACAACCTTCTTTCTCTCTGCCCATCTGTCCATCCATCCATCTGTCCATCCATTCAATACAGTTTTTTAGTTCCCCACCCTGCCATTTGCCAGGCATGGTGCTGGATCATGGAGGTACAGGGTGAACGAAGTGGACACTCCGTGCCCCCCTAGAGAACCTTCCACCAGTCCTGACTCCCTCAGCTGGCTAGCCTGGAGTGCACTGGGAATGTGGCTGAGCACAAGAGAGCTGGGACAGGAAACCCACCCGGGGGCTCAAACAGCAGCAGCAGTGGTCCATCCTCCAGGCCCCTTGGCTTCCTGGTTCCCCTCGTCTCACAGGCCCAGTCTCCTGTCCCAGGTGGCTCAGGCCTTGCCTGCCCAACTCCCAGACCATCCCTGGGATACTCCCTGCCAGGAGGGTCCTGGTGCTCAGGAGAGGGGGTGATCTGTGCAGCCCTCACCTCAACCCCGCCCACAGAGAAGGCAACAGCCTTGGGTAAGGCCTGAGCAACTCACGGAGCATTTCCTCACAGGGGCAGCAGAAATAACAAACAGGAGGAAATGACAGGGATTCCCAGGATTTCAGAGCACACAGCTCCCGTACAGGATGGACCCATGCAGAGAGATGGAGTTAGAACCGTGTTGCAGCAACTTCCTTGCCTCTGTCTTGGAGCCGTCTCCTTGTGGCTTCATGCTTTTGTTCTGTTCTTCTGTTTCATCATCATCCCTTGCCCACCTCAGCCCCACCCTCACCATCACCAGTGTGGGTGCTGCGGATGTCACTGTCACTGTCACTCACTGCCATCCGTTCATTTCTTCCCTCATTCGTTCAGCACGTAGGTACCACGTGCCAGACAGTGAGGATGAAGCTGCAGGCACAATCGGGCCTCACATGGAACTCCCACCGGGTAGGGAAACAAACACAGTCAAAGAGCTCTCAATGGGAGAGGCCACAACAGTGAGAGGCCCGCGCACCGCAAAAAAGAAAAACAAACAAACAAACAAAGAGCTCTAATACTGATACAAGGTGATTATGGCCACCGTGGAGCTGTGCGCAGGCTGCTATAAACCCAGGGAGGAACGAAGGCAAGACCGATCCTTGACGAATGAGCAGGAACTTAAGGAGAGCATGCCAAGCAGTGAGAACGGCACGTGTAAAGGAGTAATGTTTGCAATGACTCCGGCACCGGGAAGGGCCAAGGGACAGAGGAAGTGGAGGCTGGAGAGCTCAGAGGGGCCATCCATGAAGGGCCTTGAATGCAGGGCTCTAAGGGACTAGAACTTTCTGCCATAGGCAATGGGGAGCCATTGGAAGATTGTGAGCGGGGGAGGGACACGGTCAGATTTGCATCTCAGAACGTGATGTGGAAGCTGATTTGGGTGAATGGGCCGGAGAAGGAGAGGCCGGGCGGAGCAGCCAGTGAAGAGGACCGGACATAGTCCAGGGAGGAGCAGCCAAGGCAAGGGCAGGTGGCTCAGCAGGCGGGAGCACCTCTGGGTGGAAGAACTGAGGTGGGCACGGGGCAGATGGGCTGCAGAGCTGGCCCCACTCAGGGCAGCTGGGCATTTCCAGGGCTCGAGGTCAAAGAGAGGCTGAGGCAGGCAGGAACTCCAAGAGCTCCTGGGCTTTGGGCTTGAGCAGGCTCAAGGTCAGCAGATGCAGCTGGGTTGTGTCTAGAGACTTAAGAGTGTCCACAGCAGGACCCCAGTCCACACATAGGAGTCAGGGCCAGGTCCAGCCCTAGAGAAGAGTTCCCATGAGCCAGGCTGGCTGTCAGATGGTGCCCTGGTCCTGAAGGGAGAAGAAGCTACAAGTCAAAGCAGCATAGGATGCTCCAGCACCTTTATTTCCTGGACCACCTCCCTTCTCTGGCTACCTGTGAAGATGGACTATGGGGGCACCTGGGGCTGTCTTCCTGCCCATGCCTGGCCCCCTCACATAAGGCTCCCCTCAGACTCTTCATCTTGATTCCAGTTACCATCTACTCCTGGCCTAGGGACCCGAAGTCTTCACGGATCTGGCGTACTCCTGGTTCCAAGGTTCTTTGAGGATGAATTCTGGCTTGGCTTCACCTGCTCAGGTGCCTTTGGGAGTGTGCCCACCTCGCCAGCCCCCCCTCAGGATACAATCACAGGGTGATGATCTCAGGGTGTATGGCTGGAAGAGCTCACTACCTAGAGCCTGCTTGGCCAATTAGTCACTTGTATTATAGGCATTTATCTAAGCACCCACAGTGTGCCAGTCCCTGGACTGAATCAGATCCGGTCTTTGCCCTGTCAAAGTACAATGGAGGCAGACAAACACACTAAACACAACACAACCTATTGTAACATAACAACACAACTCAACAGGACCCAGCTCAACTCAACACATCTCAGATCTCAGGTCTGTTTTCCAGACCTCTGGGGCCTAAGCTGGAAAAACGCTCAGATCATAGGCAAAAGGGTTGTGAGGGACAAAGATGCTTGAAGGAATGCCAGCAGTAGAGGGCACAGGTAAGGAGCCTCCATGGTCAGAATACCTGGCTTCAGTCCTGCCTTTGTGATCTGGGACTGATGACTTAACTCTCCGTGCCTCAGTTTCCACATCTGCAAAATGGAGAGAATAATGTGTATCTCATAGATTTTGAGGATTAATTGAGATAATACAGGTAAAGTGCCTGGCACAGTGCCTGGCATGTGGTAACACAGTAGCATTGGCTGTGGTGGTAGTGCTTGTTGCCTTAGAATTATAAAACTGTTATACTCTTAGATTCTTGGAGTCATAGAACCCTAGGACCTTACAATCTTAAGAATAGAACCTAAAGAAAACGTAGAGCCTGAATATTAGCTGGGTGGGTCTCCTTGTTCCTTCAGATGGAGGTGAAATTTCCTCTAATGCCTCAGGCCAGGGCTGTCACATTCAGTTGCTCAGGTCGTGCACTCTATGCCTCTAGAGAGAGCCATCCACATAGACTTTGATAGGAATGGAGTCCCCTAGATGCCGTTTGACCCCTAGATGCCTGCCCCACCACACAGGGAGGCCCCACTTTCTCCAGAGAAGCCTGCTAAATGTCAGGGGGTTCACACTAATCCCCGTACTCTCTTCCCCCAGCAAACCATGCTGGCTTTGTCCTGAACCACACTGACTTGAATGTGATAAAACTCACACTTTTATTTGGATTTCATATAAAAAACAAAATCACTCCTCCCAAGCAATACTGAGAGTAGACTTTACAGAGGTTTTGGAATGCTCCAGAGAAGGAACACATCTTACGGAGCTCAGCCTGCTGGCATCTAGAGAGTATGATGGGTCATGTGCTCCCTTTCCCCACCTTACATCTCCCCCCCACCCCACTCCCTCTCTCCCTTCCAGTTCATTCCTCAGGAGTCCAGGCTCTCTATGGGGTCTCTACCCTTATCAAACCATTTCCTCCACAAAGATAATTCCTTCTCTTCCCAAAAGGGCTTCTGGGCCATGTGTTAGGTAATAATTTTTGTATACCTCATCTCATTTAGTACCACTTATGAAACCCCAGACTCAGAGAACTTTAAAATCAAATAATCTTAGAAGAAGAATCTTGGCATAATCTAGCCTAAGGATTGTAGATTCTGAGACTCATGGAGAATTTTAGAATCCGCCACATCTTGCAGTTGGAAGGAACCATAGAGGGTCCTGGAGTCCACACCTTATTCGGTGCAGGCATCTCCTCTATAACAGCATGGCTGGCAGCTGTTCTGACTGCTAGGACGTCTCTACTGAAACACAGCTCTCACTCTCTGACCAGGTGGCCCATTCCATTGTTAGATTACGACATCAGCTGCCTGTAGAAATGCTTGCAATAAGGAAGTCCCTAATTAACTTTCTTCTGTACCTGTGATAACACAGGTGGACTCCAGCTCAAGGTGTGCCGAGTTTTTAGAGCAATGACAATTGGCAAGACCAAGATGCAGTAAACTAGCTAGACCCCAGAGCTGGGACCTGAGTGATCCAGTGCGTGATAATCGTGGTGGGCTCAGCTATGATTGGGGCAGGGCTGCAGCCAGAGAATGAGGATAATGGTGATGGCTACCATGTATTGATAAGTTGTATTTTCATTTATTTCAAAATATTTTTAAATTTCTCTTAAGATTTCTTGTTTGACCCATGTGTTATTTAGAAGTGTGTTGTTTAATCCCCAAGTAATTTGGGACTTCCCGCCCAGCTTCCTGTTACTGATTGCTAGTGTAATCCCATTGTGGTCTGAGAGCAGATCTTGTATGACTTCTATTGTTTTAAATTTGTGAAGGTATGTTTTTGGGGTAGGATGTGGTCTATCTTGGTGAATTTTCCATGTGAGTTTGGGAAGAATGTGTATTCTGTGTATTCTTCTCTTGTTGGATGAAGTAGTTGATAGATGTCAATTATATCCAGCTGATTGATGGTGCTATTGAGTTCAACTGTGTCCTTACTGGTTCTCTGCCTGCTGGATCCATCCATTTCTGATGGAGGGATATTAAATCTCCAGCTGTAATAGTGGATTCATCTATTCCTCTTTGCAGTGCTATCAGTTTTTGCCTCATGTATTTTGATGCTCTTTTGTTAGGTGCATACACATTAAAGATTATTATGTTTTCTTGGAGAGTTGACTCCTTTACCACAATGTAATGCCCCTCTTTATCCCTGATAACTTTCCTTGCTCTAAAGTTAGCGCTGTCTGAAATCAATATAGCTGCTCGAGCTTACTTTTCATTAGGGTGAGCATAGAATATCTTCCTCTATCCATTTACTTTTTTTTTTTAATGTATTTATTTTTTATTTTTGGGTGCGTTGGGTCTTCGTTGCTGCACACGGGCTTTCTCTAGCTGTGGCGATCGGGGGGCTACTCTTCGTTGAGGTGCGCGGGCTTCTCATTGCTGTGGCCTCTCGTTGCGGAGCACAGGCTCTAGGCGCACAGGCTTAGTAGTTGTGGCGCACGGGCTTAGTTGCTCTGCAGCATGTGGGATCTTCCCGGACCAGGGCTCGAACCTGTGTCCCCTGCATTGGCAGGCGAATTCTTAACCACTGTGCCACCAGGGAAGCATATCCATTTACTTTTAATCTACACGTATCTTTATATTTAAAGTGGGTTTCTTGAAGGCAACATATAGTTAGGTCTTGTTTTTTGATCTACTCTCACAATCTCTGTCTCTTAATTGGTATATTTAGACCATTGATGTTAAAGTGACTATTGATATAGTTGGATTAATATCTACCATATTTGTTAGTTTTTTATTCATTGCCCTGTTCTTTGTTCCTATTTTTTGTCTTCCACTCTTTTTCTGCCTTTTATTGTGTCTGACCTTAATTTGGGAAAATTCTCGGTCATTATTCCTTCACATATTGCTTCTGCTTCTTTCTCTTCTTCTCCTTCAGGTATTCCCAGTACATGTATGTTACACCTTTTGTAGTTGTCTCATAGTTCTTGGCTATTCTGTCCCATTTTTTCCCCAGTCTTTTCTTTTTGCTTTTCAGTTTTGAAAGTTTCTATTGAAATATCCTCAAGCTCAGAGATTCTTTCCTCAGCTGTGCCTGGTCTACTAATGAGCCCATCAAAGGCATTCTTCATTTTTGTTATAGTGTTTTTGATTTCTAGCATTGCTTTTTGTTCTTAGGAATTCCAACTCTGTGTACACTGCCCATCTGGTTGGTTTTTTTTTTGGCCATGCTGTTGGGAGCTTAGTTTCCCAACCAGTGGTTGAACCTGGGCCCTGGAGAGTGAGAGTGTGGAGTCCTAACCACTGGACCACCAGGGAATTCCCTGCCCATCTGTTCTTGTATGCTGTCTACTTTTTCCATTAGAGCTCTTAATCTATTGACCATAGTTGTTTTAAATTCCCAGTCTGATAATTCCAACATCCCTGTCATGTCTGAGTCTGGTTTTGATGCTTGCTCTGTCTCTTCAAACTGTGTTTGCCTTTTCGTATCCCTTGTAATTATTTACTGAAAGCCGGATATGATGTACTGGGTAGAGGGCACTCCAGTAAATAGACCTTTAGTGATATGGTGGAAAAGGTATGGGGGATGAGAGGCATTCTGTAGCCCTATGGTTAGATCTCTGTCTTTTAGAGAACCTGCACCCTTGGACTGTGAACTTCATAAGTGCTTCTCAGTTTTCCCCCCTTAGGTGGGACAGGATAGGATGGCTGGAGGGGGCTGGAGTTGGGTATTGCCCTTCCATGTAGGTTAGGCTCTGATAAAACTCCAATAGGTTAGGCATTGGTAAAATAGTTTCTCCTGAGGGCAGGTCTTGTTAAGGAGAGCAGAATGTTCCTTTTCCCTTGCCCTTGCCAGAAGCAGAGGGGCAGAGCTCTGGAGGTAAAATTCACAAACGTGTGGGGTCCCCCTGTGTTTGGGCCCCCACCTGGGCTTTTAAACTCTCCATGTCTGCACGGAGTCTTCAGCAGTTCTTCAATGACAGCTTAGCTTTTCCCACCCAGTGCTAGTTTTGTGGAAGTGTCTACACATAGGTTTCTACTGTGGCAGATTGTGAATCTCTGCATTCACCTGTCTGTCTCTCCAATTTTCAGTGCAGTGGTTTGCCCTGTGACCTCACTTCTCTGACAAGTCTAAGAAGAGTTGTTGATTTTTCAAAGTTTATCCAGCTTTTTAACTTGTTTTTAGTATGGAGCAATGACTTCCAAGCTCTTTGCACGCTGGACTGGAAACTTTTTTGGGGGGCCACACCCCCTGGCTTGCAGGGTCTCAGTTCCCTGACCAGGGATTGAACCCGGGCCACAGCAGTGAAAGCACTGAATCCTAACTAGTTAATGTTGCCAGCTGGGAGGCTGCAGGTGCCAACCCCTTCCAGCCCTAGCCAGTAACCAGAGAAGAGGTCAGAGTTGTCAGAGACTCCAGCTGGGATGGCAGAAGGAGGGGAAGGCATTGGAACCTCAGTGCGGAATCATTTTGTTGACAAAGTTATAATGAAATAGCCCAGCTTGACTTCCCATGGGGCATACTGGTTACCTCCTCTTCCTGGCTACTGCTCTGGTTGGCACCCAGTGCCTGAGAGCTTGAGAGCACACTAGGATCAGTCCTTCCCTGGGGCCAGCTGTGCCACATGGTGTAAGAGAGGAAAAACCTCCTAGATGCAGCTCAGAGCCAACCATGACCAATTCCGGTACCAACTCTGATGACAGGAATTTCTGCTTCTGATTAAGATGGAGTAACAGAGACTAGATTTACCTTCCCATCTGAAATAACAACAACAAAAGAGCCCCCCCCACACACACACAAAATGGCACTCAAGACATTGCACATCAGGCAATGACAAACAGTGATCATACTGCTTAAAGAAAGTTGCCAGGCCATGGCACAGGGGTAGGGGAATTCAGGCAGAGCCTGACAGTCTCCTGAATTAAGGAGACATAACTGGGAACCTGGGGAATGCCAGAGAGGCTAGAATTTGTAGGGAGAGAGCCTGCAAGAGTGAGGGCCCTGGAGATCTGCAGCGGGTACCCCTCCACCCTTCAGCGGAGTATTAATCAACTAGAAATTATCTGAGGCTGCAGAGAGACCCACCCAAAAGGATAAGAGGGAATAGTGCTCAGGGCTCACACAAGCCTGAGAAATAGAGCCTGTTCCTCATAGCCTGATAGCTAGAGTGGAAAGTCTCATAATTCAAGGGACATCAATTAGAGTACTAAGAAGGGTCTTGGCTGAGTACTGGGGAAAAAGTAACCCTAACAAAGCACATTTCTGGTCCCACCTATCAAAAAGATGAAATTGTTTCCAAGTAACTTAATTACTTCCAAGAACAAAACTCAAGATTATTTATAGAAATACAAAACTATATAGAACCCCAAAAGGTAAGATTCTGGCATCCAATCGATAATTACTAGGCATGAAAAGAAGCAGGAAAACACCATCCATAATGAACAGATAATCAATCAATTGATACTGACCCAGAAGCAACACTGATGGTAGAATTAATAGATAATAACATTAAAATAGTTATTACAGATGTATTTCATATGTTTAACCAGAAGAAAGGTTGACTATGTAGAGACATAATCAATTTAAAAACAAAAACAAGGGCTTCACTGGTGGCGCAGTGGTTGAGAGTCCGCCTGCCGATGCAGGGTACACGGGTTCATGCCCCGGTTCAGGAAGATCCCACATGGCGCGGAGCGGCTGGGCCCGTGAGCCATGGCCGCTGAGCCTGCTCGTCCGGAGCCTGTGCTCTGCAACGGGAGGGGCCACGGCAGTGAGAGGCCCGCGTACCGCAAAAAAAAAAAAAAAAAAGCGGCACTTCTAATTTTAAATTAAAAACTTTTTTTTAATTTTAAAAAAGATCCAAATAAAACTTCTAGAGATGGAAACTACAATGTCTGAGATAAATAATACAGTGGATGGAAATAATGGCAGATCAGTCATTGCAGAAGAAAAGATCGGTAAACTCGAAGACATAGTTATACAAACTATGCAAAATGAGACACAGAGAGAAAAAATACTTTTAAAAAATCCCCAAGATTTTAGTGAACTGTGGGACAACTTTGAACAGCCAAATAGCTAGTACAATAATATTTTTTTTAAAAAAAAGGCAACTAAGATTGGAAAGGAAGAAGTGAAATTATCTTTACAGACAATATGATTACGTTTGTAGAAAATCCTATGGAATCTACCAAAAAAAAAGGCACCAGAACTAATAAGTGAGTTTAGCAAGAATGTAGGCTATAAGATCAATATATGAAACAATTATATTTCTACACATTAGCAATGAACAGTCTGAAATCGAAGTTTAAAAAATTTCAGTGGCATCAAAAATATGAAATATTTAGGGAGAAATTTGACAAAATATATGTAAGATCTATACACTAAAAATGATAAACTATCGCTGAGATAAATTAGCACCATCCATAAAAAAATTGATAAATTTGACTTTATCAAAATTAAAACTTACCACTTGAAAGACATTGTTAAGAAAATGAAAAGGTAAGCCACAACTGGGAGAACAAAGACTACATATCTGGCAAGAGACTTGTTTGCAGAATACATAAAGAACTCTCACAAATCAGCACTAAGAAAACAAAAATTTAAATATGGGCAAAGATTTGAACAGACACTTCACCAAAGAAAATATATGGTTGCTAATAAATACGTGGAAAGAAACTCAATATCATAGTCATTAGGAAAACGCAAATTAAAGTACAATATGATACCACTACAGATCTTTTAGAGTGGCTAGAATCAAAAAGACTGACCATACCAGGTGTTGGTGAAGATGTGGAGCAACTGGAACACTCAGATGTTGTTGGTGGGAGTGTGAAATGGTTTGACCACTTTGGGAAAACAGTTTCTTAAAAAGTTAAGTGTATACCTACCATGTGATTCAGCCATTCCTCTTCCAATTATTTACCCAAGAGAAATGAAAGCATTATAAAAACTTGTGCATGAATATTCATAACAACCCTATTTGTAATAGTCCCAAACTGGAAACAATCCTTGTCCCAGGACCAGGAAAAAAGAAGGGCTTGGCCTGTGGATTACTAAGTAGAAGGTTTAAACAGGGGCCTTGTGGGATCAGCGGCTCCTGGGTGCAAATTGTGACTGTGCTACTTAAGAAAATGTTGAATTTGGGCAAATTTTTTCCCTGAGTGTCAGTGTCCTTATCTGTAAAAGGGCTGGAGCATTTCCTGAGTTAGATCCTGGCTCTACCACTTAACTCTCTGGGCCTCAGTTTCCTCATTTGTAACATGGGCCTGATAATAACAGTACCTACCTCATCTGTCTGTTGTGAGGTCTAGCAGCATATGCAGAAGGACTGTAGCAGACTTTTCACCTAATCAGTCTTTGCATCATCGTCACCATGACCTACCTCAAAGGTTTCTTAGAAAGCTTAAGCAAGGCTGCTGATGCAAACTGTCTGGCAGAGGTATTATTAGATACAGTCATCCCTTGGTATCCGCAGGGGATTGGTTGCAGGACCCCTGTGGATACCAAAATCAGAGGATGCTCAAGTGCCTTATACAAAATGGCATAGTATTTGCACATAACTTATTGGCAATTCTCCCGTATACTTTAAATCATCTTTAGGTTATTTATAATACCTAATACAATGTAAATGCTATGTAAGTAGTTGCCAGCATATGACAAATTCAAGTTTTGCCTTTTGGAGTTTTCTGGAATTTTTATGTTCTAATATTTTCAATCCGCTGTAGGTTGAGCTGTGGATGCAGAGTCCGTGGACTGGAGGGCAGAGTGAGTGACAGATGCTATGATATAGGTGGGGGTGGTGCTGTGAGACTCAGGAGGAAGACAAAATTTCTGCCTGGCTGGGGGATGGGTGTAGAAGGCTTGGGGTAGGGGGGAGTGGCCCTTTCTGGGTCTCAAAGGACTTGTAGAAGTTCCCTGGGTAGAGAAGGGGGAAGGTAGAGAGATGAGTGAAAGCTTGGTGGTGAGAGAGCCTGAGCATGTCTGGGAATATGGAGCCTTTTCATTAGGCTGCATGTCTGGAGTGAGGGGCAAGGCATGAGGCTTTTGGGGTGGGGGGGGCATTGGGTGCAGAATGCTTTGCCTGGGGGTTTAAACTCATTCCAGTAGGTGGGGAGTTCCTTTGCCGTTTTACATGGCAGAATCACCTGAGACATTTTTAAAAAACACAGATACCTGGCCTCACCAGGCAATATTTTCAGTAGTAGGTTTCAGGCGGGACCATGTTTAAAGCTCCCCAGGAGATTCTGATGCCCACCCACATATGGGGACAGGGTGTCATTATGCAGGGAGAGGCCCTTTTGGAATACCAGATTTGAACAGAGAGCTTGAGACGGTGGGGAGGGGGTGTGAGAGACCCCTGACTCTTACCCCCTAGCCTCCCAACCCTCTCCAAGGGAACTCCACACTTGGAACACCACATTTACTGCCAGGAAGTTTCTTGTAAAGATATATACTAACATTACACCTCAGCAATCCCACTCGTTGGTATTTCCCCAAGACACATGAAAGCAAATGTCCACCCAAAGACTGGTAAATGAAAGCTCTATTTGTAATAACCAAAACTTGGAAACGATCCTTATGTCCACCAACAGGTGACTGGATAAACACATTGTGATATATCTATATAATGGGGTACTTCTCAGCAGTGAAAAAGAAGGAACTGTTCATACATGCAACAACATAGATGGATCTCAAAATAAGGTGAATGAAAGAAGTCAGACCAAAAAAAACAAGCCAAAAAGAGGGAGTACATAATGTGTGTGACTCCATTCATATGAAATTCTAGGAAATGCAAACTAATCTCCAGTGACAGAAAGCAGACGAAGGGTTCCCTGGGATGGAGGGTGGTAGAGGGATGAGAGGGCACTTTTGGGGGTGACAGATATGTTTGTTATCTTGGTGGCGGCGGCAATGGTTTCAAGAGTGTATACGTGTGATAAAACTTGTCAGATTGTATAATTTAAACATGTGCTCTTTATTGAATGTTAATTATACCTCAGTGAAACTGTTTAAAACATCTGATGCCAGTTCTGAGCAGTCACGGCCAGTCTGGTCTTTACACAGTATCCCTGACCCTGTATCTTCATCCTGACTGCCAGTGTGCATTAAGTGGGTTATTATGCACAAGGTACTGTGTGCTAAACACTATATGGAATTTAAAATTTTACCCTTACAATAGTCTTGTGAGGTGATGCTATATTATTAACTCTGTTTTACATATGAGGAAACTGAAGCTCAGAGCAGTTAAATTACTTCTCCAAGGAAATGTCATCTGACTGAGTCCTCACCCCAGCATTTACCCCTAATCTAATTCAAACTCTGTTCTGATTGGTTCTTATGATTATACAAACATTGTGATATTTGTGGAAGACAAAATTAAAAAATTTAAATTGCTTTCAATCAACCCCTGTACATTATTGACTATCCTCACACATCTAAGGATTTTTATTTTTCCATGTTTTTTATCCTTATGAAAAAGTATTATTACCACCATAATTCAATAATGTACATAAAAAATGTTTTCCCTTTCCCCGATCCCAACCTTAAATCTTTACATGTGGTCTTATATTCTTCTACATAAGAAACACCACTAAGAACAGCTCTTAGGTGATGTTTTGTTTTTAGGCAAAGTCTGAAGGGTAGGCTGCAGGGTGCAAAGTGTGACATGTTTTTTTCCTACTTATCTTGATCTAAAAAAACACAACCTTTTTACTGTTTTAGTGTAAGCCGGAGCCTTCCTGGAACTCCAGTCCAGACCCTGAAATTCCTTGTGACTTTTATCATTTTTGACCACCAAGCACCCATTCTCCCTACGTCTCTCGGAAGCAGTTCACTCCCCAGCACCAAGGATAATAGGTTCTGATTGGTTTTAGCCAATCCGTATATCCACAGCCATTGTCGAGGGTTGGCCCCAACCAAGGCAGAGACAATGAAAAACAAGGAGACTTTTTCTGATTCCTGAGAAAGGGCTACCAGGGAGACTCCCTTTTATAGAACAGTACAGGGAGGGACAAGGGGGCTTTTAGTAGAATGATGGTGGGTGGTAGGAAGGCTTTGACTGACACTGCAGAAGTCAGAGCAGAGAGAGGGAGAGACCCCTTCCTCATTCTTGATGATATTATTTGAGCCACCTGAAGCCAACTAACATTCCTTTTGTTTAAACCAGTTTTCATTCATTTATTTATGTGACCAATTTATACTGGCACTGTGTGTTAGACACAGTTTTAGGAGCAATATCTATTAGGTTTTCCATGAGCACAGTCCTCAATTTAATCTTAACCTAATCCTCAGTCATAAACTAGAACTCTGGCCCTTTTCTTTTTTTTTGCGGTATGTGGGCCCCTCACTGTTGTGGCCTCTTCCGTTGCGGAGCACAGGCTCCGGACGCACAGGTTCAGCAGCCATGGCTCACGGGCCCAGCCGCTCCGCGGCATGTGGGATCTTCCCGGACCGGGGCACGAACCCGTGTCTCCTGCATCAGCAGGCGGACTCTCAACCACTGCGCCACCAGGGAAGCCCTGGCCCTTTTCTAGTGAAAAGCTTTTAGTGTCAAGAAACAAAGGACAAAGGGGGCATTTGTATAAGAGTATGTACGGTGCAGTGAGTGAAATCCCCTGACTATTACAAAGATTCTATAGCATGGGCTTCAGGAACTCTACGTGGAGGTGGGCCCCTATAAATGAGGAATGCAGCCCCTCTCTCATCAGCAGAACTCCATGTCAGGTGCTAAACGTCAGAAATCTCAATGAACGAAGAGATTCTTAAATGACTTATTCCCTGGACAAGCTATGTGACCCCCTTTATAGATCTTTGATGGGTAATCTTCACTGGACAAACACTATAACCCATATATATTTTACCTGAAAAAAACAGTAAACTCTTTCAAATGTACAGTATATTAGAGCTCCTTTCAGATTTAAAATTTTTGATAATTAGAGTGCTAAGTGCCCTTTCCTCTTCTTGGCTAAATTCCCCAAGTTGTCATTTTTCCTACCTGGTGTTATAAGGCTCCTCCTCCACTGCTGACCCCAAGGTGAATCTTGGAGGTGGTATAAAGAGAAGTTATAAAAAGAAGCCTGTAGTTTTTTTGTTGTTGTTCTTTTTTTTTTTTTGCTGTACGCGGGCCTCTCACTGTTGTGGCCTCTCCTGTTGCAGAGCACAGTCTCCGGACGTGCAGGCTCAGCGGCCATGGCTCACGGGCCCAGCCGCTCCGCGGTATGTGAGATCTTCCCGGACCGGGGCACGAACCCGTGTCCCCTGCATCGGCAGGCGGACTCTCAACTAGTTTAACTACTAGCCTGTAGTTTTTAAAAAATAGTCTTTGTTTAGGTACAACTTATAGAAATAAAAATTCCTCACTTTCAAGTATAAAATATCATGAGTCTTGACAAATGTATGCAGTTGTGTAAACCCTTCCTCAACTGAGATACAGAACATTTCTGTCACCCCAAAATATTCCTGTGCCCCTTTGAAGTCAGTCCCCTCTTTCTCCTCCCAGCCCCTGGCAACTACTAATCTATCATTGTAATTTTGAATTTCCTGGAATTTCTTATAAATGGAATCATACCATATGCATTCTTCTGTGTCTGGCTCCCTTCACCCCGCATAATGATTTTGAGATTCATCCATATTCTTTTTTTTTTCCCATTTTATTTATTTATTTATTTATTTATTTATTTATTTATGGCTGCGTTGGGTCTTCGTTGCTGCGCGCGGGCTTTCTCTAGTTGTGGAGAGCAGGGGCTACTCTTCATTGCGGTGCGTGGGCTTCTCACTGCGGTGGCTTCTCTTGTTGTGGAGCACAGGCTCTAGCCACATGGACTTCAGTAGTTGTGGCACGTGGGCTCAGTAGTTGTGGCTTGTGGGCTCTAGAGCACAGGCTCAGTAGTGGCGCACGGGCTTAGTTGCTCCGCGGCATGTGGGCTCTTCCCGGACCGGGGATTGAACCCGGGTCCTCTGCATTGGCAGGCGGATTCTTAACCACTGCGCCACCAGGAAGTCCCTCATCCGTATTCTTGAGCAGTTCATTTCTTTTCATTGCTGAGTAAATTCCATTGTATGGATGTACCACAGATTGTTAACCCATTTATCTCTTAATTGGCATTTAGGTTACTTTCAGTTTTTGGCTATTATGAATAAAGTTGCTATGAACATTCACTTGTAAGTCTCTAGGTAAATACCTCTCTTGGTAAGTATGTCTTGGGTAAATACCTAGGAATGGGATTACTGGGTTGTAAGTGTATATTTATCTTTACAAGCAACTATTTTCCAAAGTTGTTCCATTTTACATCTCCACCAACAGCTTATGAGACCTCCAGTTTCTCCACATCCTTGCCAACATTGGTATGGTCAGTTTTTAAAATTTTTTAGTCATTCTAATGGATGTGCAATGGCATTTCATTGTGATCTAAGTTTGCGTTTCTCTAATGACTTGTTTCTTTCTGTGTGCTTACTGGCCATTCATATATCTTCTTTGGTGAAGTATCTGTTCAAATCTTTCTCCTATTAAAAAAAACTGGTCATCTTCTTACTTTGAGTTGTAAGAGTTCTTTATATATTCTGGATAAAAGTCCTTTATCAGAAATATGTTTTGCAAATGCTTTCACCCATCTGTGACTTGCCTTTTGCTTTTTTAATGGTGTCTTTCAAAGAGCAGAAATTATTTTTTTGGGTAAAGTTTAATTTTTGCGTTTTTCAAATTCTATGGTTTCTGACTTTTGTGTCTTATCTAAGAAATCTTTGCTTAGCCCAGGGTTTCTCAATTTCAGTACTGTTGTTATTTTATGCTAGAAAATGGTTTGTTGTAGGAGGCTGTCCTGTGTATTGTAGAATGTTTAGCAGCATTTCTGGCCTTTACCCACTAACTCAGTGGCATCACCCCTCCAGTTATGACAATTAAAAATGTCTCCAGACATTGCCAAATGTTCCCTGGGGAAAATTGCCCCAAGTTAAGAAACAGTGGCCTAAACTAAGATAAAACTAATTTTCTCCTACATTTCTTCTAGAAACTTTATAGTGTTAACTCCTATAATTTTTTTGACATATTTTGAGTTAATTTTTGTATTTGACATGATGTTTGAGATTTGTTTTGTTGAATATGGATACCTAATTGTTTCAGCCCCATTTATTGAAAAGACTATCCTTTCCCAGTTGAATTCTCTTGGTCCCTTTATAAAAAATGAATTGACTACATATGTGTGGGTTTGTTTCTGGACTCTGTTCTAGCCCATTGATTTATATATCTATCCCTATATCACATCAATATCCATCCCTATATCAAAGTGATTACTGTGGCTTTATATTGTCTTGAAATCAGGTAGCATAATCCTCAAACTTTGTTCTTCCTTTACAAAATTGTTTTGGTTATGTTAGGACCTTCACATTTTCATATAAATTTGGCAATTAGCTTGTTAATCTCTGTAAAAGTATTCTGCTGGTGTTTTATTGAGATTGTAGTGAATCTATAGATCAATCTGAGAAGTGATTTCTCAACAATATTGAGTCATCCCATCCATGAACATGCCTTATCTTTCTTTTTTGTTTGTCATCAGCTTTTGTTTTTTCATTTATTTATTTTTTATTTATTTTATTTTTGGCTGTGTTGGGTCTTCGTTGCTGTGCACAGGCTTTCTCTAGTTGCAGCGAGTGGGGGCTACTCTTCGTTGCGGTGCGCGGGCTTCTCACTGTGGTGGCTTCTCTTGTTGTGGAGCATGGGCTCTAGGCATGTGGGCTTCAGTAGTTACAGCACGTGGGCTCAGTAGTTGTGGCTCACGGGCTCTAGAGCTCAGGCTCAGTAGTTGTGGCGCATGGGCTTAGTTGCTCTGCGGCATGTGGGATCTTCCCGGGCCAGGGCTCGAACCCGTGTCCCCTGCATTGGCAGACGGACTCTTAACCACTGCACCACCAGGGAAGCCCAACATGCCTTATCTTTCCATTAAAAAATTTATCTCAGCAATGTTTTATTGTTTCCAGTGTACTGGTTATGGTGATTTTATTTTTATTTTTTTTATTTTTTTTATTTTTTTTTTTATTTTTATTTTTGCGGTACGCAGGCCTCTCACTGTTGTGGCCTCTCCCGTTGCGGAGCACAGGCTCTGGATGCGCAGGCTCAGCGGCCATGGCTCACGGGCCCAGCCGCTCCGCGGCATATGGGATCCTCCCAGACCGGGGCACGAACCCGTATCCCCTGCATCAGCAGGCGGACTCTCAACCACTGCGCCACCAGGGAGGCCCGGTTATGGTGATTTTAAAAATAAGTTCACAGATTATTTGATACACCTCCCTACCAGAGGTGGAGATGAATTTCCCTCTCTTGGAGTATGGGCTGGACTTAGTGATTTGACTTGCTCTAACAGAATAAAGCAGAAGGGACAGTGTGGGACTTCAGTGACTAGGTCATGAAAAGCACTGTGGCTTTCTAATTGGGTTGCCCTTTCTCTCCTGGATCATTCATTCTGGGAGAAGCCAGCTGTCATGTTGTGAGCAGTCCTATGGAACATTTCATGTGATGCAAAACTGAGGCCTCCTGCTAAAAGCCACATCAAGCCTTCAGATGACTGCAGCTCTGGCCAACATCTGGGTTGCAACCTCATGAGAGACCCTGAGCCAGACCATCTGGCAGTTAAGCTGCTCCTAAATTCCTGATCCCTGGAAACTGAGATAGGAAATGTATGTTGTTTTAAACCACTAAGTTTGGGATAATTTGTTATGTAGCAATAGATAACTAATATATATATCTTGCATCTATCTTGATAAATGTATCACCTAGTCTTTGACGGTTTTTTGATACTATTTAAAAAGTTGTTTTAAAAATTTCAGTTTCCAATTGCTTATTGGCAGTAGATAGAAATATAACTGAATTTAGAATATCGATGTTGTATCCTGTGACCCTGCTGAACTCAGTCCCAGTAGCTTAGAAGTCTGTAGATTTGATATGTCAAGAAACTAGCGTGGTTGGGAATTCCCTGGTGGTCCAATGGTTAGAACTCTGAGCTTTCGCCCGGTTCAATCCCTAGTCGTGGAACTAAGATCCCACAAAAGAAAAAAAAGAAAAGAAAAGAAACTAGCGTGGTAGTCCTCAATTCTGGTTGGTGAGCATTTCTTCCTTCTTCCCTGCAGTGCACTTTGAATAAATAGAGTTCTCACTAATTCTAAGTCTGAGGCCTTTCCCCGCCAGTGCTAGAACCCTTTAGGACAGCCAGCTGCAGGAGTGCATGGACTTTTACTTTCACAGCTCAACATTAACACATCCCAGTGTGTTAATGGGACTTAACATTAACTTGACTTGACTACCATCCCAGTTTGCTTCACTTCATTCTGCTGGCTACTAACTCACTTCTTTTAATTTCTCTTTTCAGTCACTGGCTTGACCAGGCTCGGATCTCTGCACTTCTCTATAGTGTGACTTCTTTGTCTCCATTTTCCTATCACATTTTCCTATGTTTCCCAGTTCAAGTTCCCAAGTACGACAATGTGGTGGCCCATCTCATCTTTTCCCTCCGTGTCATTGGTTGCCGGGCAGCCCTCTCCTCAGGTCCCCCCTTCTTCCAGTTGGTTCTGTCCACAGGAGACAAAGTTCCACGGTCTGAATGTACCAACTTGGGCTGTGGGGGTTGGAGACCGAGCAACCTCCCTGGAAAGGGGTGTGACAGGGTGGGCCTTTGATGGACACCTCTCATGCAGACCTCTAACCCCAAGTGCTCCTTCCTTCCAAGCCTTGAATCCCTGTGTGACACTGCTTCTCATCCAATCCACGAGAGAAACCCAAACCCCACTTATAGAATTGAACACGTTTACGCTCGGCACTGATTATCTTCCTCCTCCCTCCCAAACCCTCCCATCCCTTTCTCTGCTTATTCACAGTCAGAACTGCACGTGCCCAGGAAAATCACGCACTTCAATCCAGGCATCAACAGATGAGAAAACTGTGGCCCGGAGAGCTCAAGTGACTTGGTCAAGTTCATAGAGAGGCAGAATTTAAATACAGACCCCCTGACTTTCCCAAGTTAGTGTTTTTTCCCCACTAACCCATACTTGGCCCCAGGAGGCACACCACCTCCCACTCCTACTGGGATCTGATGGCGCAGAGAACTGGTGCTGAGTCCAGTGGATTCAGGTGGCAGCTGTGACTCAGCCTACGCTGTGGGTGGCAGGTGTCCCATCCCACTTAGGTTTGGGCTTTAGGGCTTAGTGGGCGAGTGCCTGGGAGGTCCAGGTCCAGATGTGGCTAGAAGATGAAAGGTACAGAGGCAGGGGGCTGGCTGAGTTGAAGGCAGGACCAATAACCCTATCTTAGTTACCTGTGGCTGCTGTATCATAAGCTGGTTAGCTTACAGCAATAGACATGTATTCTCACGGTTTTGGAGACCAGAAGTCCGAAAGCAAGGTGTTGGCAAGGCCCCGCTACCTCCCGAGACGCTGGGGAGAATCTGCTCCTGGCCTCTTCCAGCCTCTGGTGGTCGCAGGCATTCATTGACTTGTGGCCACATGGCTCCAATCTCCTACTGTCCTCGTGCTCCCTTCTCTGTGTATGTATGTCTTCTCCTCTCTCCGGCCCTCTGCCTCTGCCTTATAAGAACAGTTGGGATGGCACTGAGGGCCCACCTGGACAGTTCAGGATAAGCTCCTCTTCCCAAGATCCTTACCTTAATCACATCTTTTGCCCTATAAGAGAACACTCACAGGTTCCAGGGATTTGATGTGGATATCTTTGGGGTACCAATTTCACCACCCAACACCACTACCTTCCTTCCAGTGGCCTCTGAACTGTGTGGGAAGGAGCAGCAGGCTCTTTCCTTATTCCATCCTGAGAGTAGAGGGGAAACTGGAGATGTCAAGAGGGAGAACAATTATGGCCTCCTACTTCTTTAGTCATTGTATTACATTGGGCTGCCATAACAAAATACCGCAGACTCTTTGGCTTAAACCACAGAAATTAATTTTCTCACTGTTCTGAAGGCTGCAACTCTGAGGTCAGGGTGCCAGTGTAGTTGGTTTCTGGTGAGAGCTCTCTGCCTGGGTTGTAGACAGCAGCCTTGTTGCCATGTCACCCACCACATAGTCTTTCTTCTGTTTGTACTTGGGGCGGGGGTGGCGGGGAGGCTCTCTAGTGTCTTTTCTTTTGGCCGCACGGGCACGGCTTGTGGGATCTTAGTTCCCTGACCAGGGATTGAACCCGGGCCCTCGGCAGTGAGAGCGTGGAGTCCTAACCACAGTACTTACTGCCAGGGAATTCCCTAATGTCTTTTCTTTTAAGGACACTAATCTTTATCAGATCAGGGCCCCCTTATGATCTCATTTACCCTTAATTATTATACTTCCTTAGAGTCCCATCTCCAAATACAGCCCCACTAGGGGTTAGGGTTTCAACATAGGAATTTTAGGGAGACATCCAGTCCATAACAGACACTTCTGCTTATGTTCTTATTGAATCATCTCAACTATATTGTCAGGTAGAGATTAGTATTCCTATATGACAGGTGAGGGGAACTGAGGCTCGTGGATGAAGTAACTTGCCAAGTGACCCCCCCCACCCAAGCTGAGCGTCAGAGTCAGGATTCAAAACCAGGTTGGCCTGGCTCTGGAGTCCATGCTGATTCCACTGCCCCGGGCTCCACTGGGAACTTCGGAGCTAAGCCTCCAGTTTTCCCCTCCACACGCTGCTTTCACTGCCGCTGCCTTCCACTGAAGTGCAAACTCAGACTTCACAGCTTCTTTACAGCAGCACCTCGACTTCAGCCCTCAAGAACCCCAGATACACTCATGACTCTCAGGTGTCTGGAAGAAGGCAGTCACGGGAGGAAGGAAGACTGGGCCCTTTCTTCAGGGCTTCCCTGTGTCTGTGCTGTGGTCTGAGGAGAATGGCCTGGGGGAGGGGCCATGGAGGAATCCCTTCTCCCCTGGGAGTTAGGAGATTTTTTTTTTTTTTTTTTTTTTTTTAGTTGAGGTTCAAGCAGGACATCCTCCACGAGTGATCTCTGGCAGTCTTTTCTGGACCTCAGTTTCCTCATCTTTCTAACGGGAGGATTCAGTTAACCTGTAAGATATGTTCATGTCCTGAACCTCTATGATTTAAATTACTGTCATAATGACCAAAGCCCTCATATTCGCACAGCCCTGTCTGGTTAACAAAATGCTTTCACTCATCACTTACCATTCAAGGACCCTTTTCTTCCACTCACTGTCACGTGTTTCACCATGTGTTGGGCATTGCTGGGCAATAGAGGGCCCAGAGAGACAGAGGGAGCCCCAATTCCTGTCTTTGGGGAACTGCTAGTGCAGGTACAAAGGCAGATATAAAGGGAGCGCTGGGTAAGAGGTGTGTAGGTGAACAAAGAACGCTGGGCGCTGAGTGAGGGCGCTCAGAGAGGGGTGGTGCTGCAGGTGACCCCACATCCTGTAAAGCAAAGCAAAGAAGGCCTTTTTTATTTTCCAAAGAAGGCATCTTGTCTCCATTCTTCAGACAGGGAAATTAAGGCTCGCAGAGAGAAATGACTACCTAAGGCCACCCAGCCAGGAAGTGGCCAGGCCCGCCTTCATTCTAGGTCCTTCTCTTTTGGCACAGTTGGCCCTTCACTGGAGGGGACACTGGGGTGGAGGATGGGAAGGAATTTGAGCCGGATACTGAAGACTCCTGTGAAGAGTTCTCAGTCTGGTGGGGAGGTGGACACATCAACACCCACTGCGAGCACCGCTTGGCAACCTTGTGAATGTCGGGCCTTAGGCTGGGGCTCAAGCAAAGGGTTTTCTGGCCCCTGGGGGAGCTGTAGCCTGCTGGGGTGATGACACATACTAGGGCAAGACCAGTGACGATCCACAAAAAGTCCCAGCCTGGGCATGCCGAGGGGTTTCCACCCAAATAAATTAATGGCCTCGGACATTCATTCATTTATCCACTGAATTCACCCACTCATTTGTTCTTTCATTCAGTCACCAGATAGTATTGAGGGTACCTGTGTACCCAGCCCTGTGCCTGTTTGGATAGGGGGGCGGTCTTCCCTCCCTCTCTGAACACTGGTCCTGAGCCCTCAGCACCTGGGCTGCAGCCAGGCGCCTGCATGTGTGTACGTGCCTGTTACTCATGGTCTAGACACCCGCAGGGCAGGGGCCTGGTCTCACTCCTCTCTAGCTGACAAAGGGGAGACTATACCAGGCTATTTGGCGCCTTGCCTCAGAGCTTCTGTCTGCTGCTCCCAGGGTTCCTCCTCCAGGAATGGGGGCTCTAGGCCAGGTTGCAAGGGTGGGGGGAGTGTGTGTGTATGTGAGCACAAGGGCCCCACTCCCTCGGTCTGCTGATCAGCTCCAAAGCAGAAGGGCAGAACTGGAGGGGCCCCAATCACAGGGAACAGCCCTCTTCCCCACTGTAATGATTAGAAAAGTGAGGCAGCCACTCCCTCCCCTCCCCTACAACTGGAAGGGGGCCTAGTCTCTTAGCTCCCAGTTCTTCTGTGGCTTTCACACCTATCCTGGGTGGTCCTCTGGCCTGCTTTGATGGGGGATGGGAGGTCCCTCTGCACTGGGCTGGTGTGGTGGGAGAGGGCAGCCGCTCCCATCCAGAGGACATTCCCTCCCAAAGTGCTTTTGATCTCCAACTAGCCTGGCCCAATTCTCCTCTCCCACCTGCCCCAGGATTGCCTTGCATGGAGGACAAAGTGAGGGTCTGGGGAGTGAATAGGAGCGATAATCCCAAAGGATCATTCTAGGGTTCATTCTCCAGCCCTCCTTGACTTTCAGAATCTGGGTGGCTCCCCGCCCGAACGTACGCGTGCATGTGTGAAATCAGATGGGAACACGGGTCTGTGGGGACAACACACAGGCGCATGCGCTGGCGGGGCTACCTGTGTGTTTGCGGGATTGTGAGCGCCCACGAGGGCATCCTCTGGGCATGGTACGTGCAGAGGTGGAGCCACGGATGGCTTGAGAAGGCTTTGGTCTCCCTCTAACCTATATCGGCGCCTCTCCCTTCCTTTGATGTGGACTGGACGATCTTGCGTAAAGAGCTGCTTGGAGACAGATCCATCTGGGTTGACTCCTAGATAAGACATTCCGGAGCGCAGACTTGTGTACTTGAGTGCTCTTGTACATTAAATTCCGCTTAGAGGGCCTGGGGCACAAGTCCCCGTCCTCACACTGGGGGTGGGGTTGAGGTCGGGGCAAGTACAAAGGGGGCCCTGGCCTCGCTTCTCTCCTGCGAAAGACAGGATCGTGCCTTTCACTAGTCGCCTCGCCCCCACCCCTGTGGGACCGGGGCGGTCCCTTTGTCTGGGCCTCAGACATCCAGTCGGCCACACAAGGACCCCGCCTCCTTCCCGGGCCGTAGGGGCCCTGGGGAGGCCGCGGGAGGGAAAGCTGCGGGTGGAGGAGACCAACCTGGCCCGGACGGTGTGCTCTTGGGCTCCTGCCCACCCCGCCCCCCGCTTCGTTCCATGGGGCACCCCCCAACCCTGGCGGGGATGGGGGTGGGTGTGGGGCGGCGCGGCAGGTAGCGGGCAGGCCCCGCTCCGCCGCAACTCCTCCTTTGTACCTGCCGGGACACGCAGCAGACCAGCGACGAGAGATACGTGCGGCAGCCCTCGGGGGCGGGGTGGGGGACGTCGGCCTCCCTCCATCTCCCCTCCCCCCATCTCCCCTCCTCCGACCGCTTCCTCCTCCCCGCCGGCCCGGGGACTCCCGGGCGTCTCTGGGCACCTGCTGCATCCCGCCCTCCCCCGCGCACCACCCTCGTGGTGCTCGCAGACCATCCCCAGAGCCAGGCTTGGCCGGCCAGTCAGGGTCCAGGCGACCCCTCTGCACGCGGTGCCCGCCATGCCTCCCCCTCCCAGCGCCTGACCAACTCGCACCCCCGGGCCTGGCTCAAAGGCTGCTTCTGGGAAGCTCTCTCAGTTTTAGCCTCTCTCCTCGGGGTGCCCCCTGGGCACTGATCACTCCGGTCGAGGCTCGTCTGCCCTCAAGATCCAGGGTGGGGCCCGGCCCAGGCCCGACCGCCGTACATACAAGTGTCTTCCGGGGGGAGTGAAGGAGTGAAGTTGGAGACGGGCAGGAAGGAAAACCGAGGTTTCCCAAGCCAGGCGTGGCCCTCTCCACGGCCCGAGCTGAGGTCTGAGCTTCCCTATCAGCCCTGACTACTGACCCTGGGGCCTCCTCCGTGCCCTGAGACCCTCCATTTACATGACCTACTCAGCCCCACCTCTGGCCTCCCAGCCTTTGTTCAAGCTGTTCCTTCTGCCTGATACACTCCCTCTCCAGCCGCAAGTGCAAACTGGTCCCTTCCAAGGCCCATCTCTCCCGGAGAAGCAGTACCTGATCCTTGGGGTTTGTCATCAGCGCAACCGACTTTTGTGCCTGGTGCTGTACACATCATGTTGCATTATCCCCTCGTTGTGACCCTGCAAGATAGTGAGTTGACAGACTTCAAGTGGTTGACCTGGGGTTTGAGCTCTGTGCTAGAAAGACATCGAACACCAAAAGACACCCAAAGCATGCTTTCTCCCACCTCACACTATTGCCTTGCTCTCCCAGGCGCTCCCCTGGGGACAACTGTTCCTCTGAACTGCTCACCATCTCCTTGTATTCAGGCCAGAGCAGAGCAGGGCTGCGATGCTTGCTCTAGGACTCAGTCTGGGTCCCCTGTGGTTTTGGGCCTCCTTGGGGAATTTCAGGGGTGAACGTGCTGGGCTGCGGGACATGGTGAGAGGTGAGGTGGGAGTCGAAGGCTTGTGGGGCTTGTGGGTGGGGGAAGGCAGCAAAAAGTGGTGGAGATGCTTTCCCAGGGAAAGCAAGGACTAGTTTGAATGACAGAGGTTCCCTGGGGAGCAGAGGAACGCTCTGAGGATGGGAATGTGGGAAGAGGAGGGTGAGAAGGGCGGGGAGGAAGCTGCTCGTGGGGCCCCATCTGCAGCAGCCCTTTCAAGTCCTGCTAAACCAGTAACAATGAAAGGAACTGACCTGGGACACCACAAGCAAAGGATGATTAAAGTAATTCACCGAGGAAATACAAAAACCTCATGAAAATGTTAGAAATCCCGAAGTACAAATGAAAAGGAGATTCCGGCTTTTCTTACCTATAGAATTGGTCAAGACAAAAAAATAATGAAAACACCAGATGTTGGTAAAGCGTGGGGAAGTCAGTGCCTTTTTCTCTGCTGAGGAGATAAATTATACAGCGTTTCTGCGGGAACTTCTGCACATTTTTTTATATACAAAAGCTTTTTAAAAGAGTTATGCTTTGATTTAGCAATTGTACTTCCTGGATGTACCCTAAAATCAAAGATTTTTTTCATCCCAGTCTTATTTATAACTGGGGAAAATTGGAAATTCCTGAAATGTTCAATGAGAGGGAATTGGGTAAATAGATGATGCCACATTCACAGGTGGGAGGCTGTGCAGAAATTAAATATCATGCTCTTGAAGGACATTAAAGATATGAGGGGGCTTCCCTGGTGATGCAGTGGTTGAGAGTCTGCCTGCCGATGCAGAGGACACGGGTTCGTGCCCCGGTCCGGGAAGATCCCACATGCCGCGGAGCGGCTAGGCCCGTGAGCCATGGCCGCTGAGCCTGCGCGTCCGGAGCCTGTGCTCTGCAACGGGAGAGGCCACAACAGTGAGAGGCCCACGTACCGCAAAAAAAAAAAAAAAAAGATATGAGGAAACACTCAAGATGTGCTGGTAAGTGAAAAGGGGAAGTTATAAAACAGCATGAATCCAATTTTATCCAATGTCTATATAAATATGCACAATGTGTACCGTTGATAGTGCTGGACTGGGTGCGCTACCCTGTGCTAAGAACTTTAGCACAAGCATCACAGCAGCCTTGCAAGGGAGATTCTAGTAACTGCAAGGGGGGAAAAAAGAGACTAAAAGGAAATTCACTAAAATGTTAACAGTAAAATAAGAGGGCATGTGTGTACCCGCCCCCTCCAAGAATTCACTTCCAAAGAGGGCATGTGGTTTTAATTTTCTTCTTTATACTGTCTGATCCTTTCTAAATTTTCTTCAATAGAGATATAGAATAATAATAAAAACATTAGCAATTTAAAAATCACAACAATCATGTGTTCAAAAATATCTTCAGGATCTCTTCTTTTTGGGGTGGGTAGCAGTTTTTTCTTAGTGTTCATTTCCTGGGGCTGCTGTAACAAAGTACCATAAACAGTGGCTTAAAAAAACAAACAAGCAAAACAAACCCAAAATCTGTTGTTTCACAGGTCTGGAAGTTAGAAGTCTGAAATCAAGGTTTTGGCAGGGTTGACTCCTTCTCAGGGTTGTGGGAGCAGGATCTGTTCCAGGCCTGTCTCTTAGCTTCTGGTAGCCTCTGGTGTTCTTTGTCTAGTTTCTCCTTGTGTAACTTCACATCATCTTCTCTCTTGGAATATCTGTCTCCGTGTCCAAGTTTCTCCTTTTTATAAGGACACCAATCATATTGGATTAGGACCCACCCTAATGACCTCATTAAAGTTGATTACCTCTTTAAAGAACCTACCTCCAAATAAGGTCACATTCTAAGGTACTAGGGGTTAGGACTTGAACATATGAATTTGGTGGGAACACAATTCAACCTATCACACTGTCCATCTGGTGTTGCTCCCTCTGAGATGAGTGTGGTAGGGAAGTGGGGGTGGGGAGCCCTCCCTAGGAGGGGGAGTCTATGTTCCTGGACATTCTGGGTCCCACTGGACTTGCCCCACTGTGTGACCTTGGAAAGGTGGTTGTTGGGTTTCAGTTTCCTCTTTTGTAGATTCTGGCTGGTATTTCTTACCTTGCAGGGCTGTTGTGAATGGAGTGATAGGTGAGAAGTGGCTTCCGTGGGGCCTGGCACATAGTTTTTCCAGGAAGTGTCCTCTTTGTCCCTTCTCAGTGAAGGTAGATGGGTGAGCATGGGCCCAGGGACAATCATATAGGGCTTAGTTCAAATTCTAGTCCCATCCCTCACTAGCTACATGGTCCCTGTGAGCCTGTTTCCTCATTTGTGAGATGGGAAAAATATCTATTCCCATTGAGCTGTTGTACTTTGCTATCTCTGGACATGGGAGCCTCATGACAGGAGATGAATGAAGACTGGTGGAGATAAGATTGGGAAAGCCAAAGCAGGTCAGGGTGTTGTGGAAGGCAAGGTGAGAGGAAACGTCAACTGGTTGGGTCCAAGTTGGGTGTCATCTCCTTTAGAAAGTTTTCCTGGAACCTCACCACCTGGATTAGACCTCACCTCCACTCCATCTAGGCTCCCACGGTCTCCTTGGCTGCCTTCTGTCATGGCATTATAGCTGCTTCTCTAGGACTAGAGAAGGCTCCTTGAAGGAAGAGACCATCACCAGTCATACCTGTTAAAGTAGTAAATATGAATGAAAATAGTAAAACCCAGTGCTGGCAGTGTTGCAGGGATCCATGCACACACTTAGTAGTGATATGTATCAACACAATCTTTCTAGAGAACTATCTGGCAATGCCTATTAAAAGCCACACACTTAAGTATAACCTTTGGCCAAGTAAAAGCAGTTTAGGGAATATATTCCAAGTAAATAATGGAAAGGAAAAAAACCTGTATTTGTCTAAAGATGTTTTGAGCTGACTATGCGTTGTGGGGAAAAGTGGCAATAACAGAGCAATGAGTAAGTAAATGACAAAGTATGGTAGATTGGTATACACTGTGACAATCAACACAGTCTAGCCAATAGTAACTGAGCACAAGCATGCTTCAGGTCCTGAACTCTCCCCTGGCCACCTGGGAATCTCTGTCACATCTGATGGGTAGACAGGCAGGAAAACAATCACTGTACAGTGTGAGAGTGTGACAAGAGGAGTGGGGAAAAGTGCACATAGAGGGGTTAACCCCATGGGATGGAGGGTCAGGAGAGCTTCTTACGGGAGTAGATACCTGAGCTGGCTTAAGGCAGATGGTGGTGGGAAGGAGGGTCTTCCAGGCAGTAGAAATAACCTAGACAACGGTGCGGAACATTTGAAAAATGGCAAGTTGTAGGTGTGGCTGGAGGGTGGGATGTGTTCAGGGTTGTTGAGGCTGGAGAATCTGGCAGGGGCCAGATCATAAAGGGCTTTGAATGCTAGTTTGTGCTCTACCCAACAGAGGTAGGAAGCCAGCAGAGATCTTTAAATGCCTGAGCAAGAACATCATCATTGTGGTTTAGGAGGCTCAGGCTGTAGCAGTCTGGAGGAGGGACTGGGGAGGCCAAGAGTCAGGGCTCAGGCAAGACAGGGCGACAAGGCCTGGGGATGGAGAGAGCAGGCAGGCTCACAAGGTATTCAGGAGGCAGAAGACACAGCGATTGGTGATTGGCAGGATGCTGGGGAGAGGCAGAGGCAGATTTGTGGCTGGTGGTGCCAACCACCAAGTAGGGAACACGGAAGGAGGAGTCTGGGGTGGAATAAGGTGAATCCAGTTTTGGATCTGTGAATGGTTGGAGGGAGAAGCGGTACTCTGGAAAGTCTCTTAAGAAAGATCCAAGAGGTAGAAAACCAGGAAGACTATCTCAGAAGCCCAGGGAGGAGAGTGGGAAAAGGGCAACTGTATAAAATAGTGCCCACTTCTGGGCGGGGCCTCAAGGGTGTCTCTTCACGTGTCCAGATAGAGGATGCCCCAGGCCCTCCCTGGGCTCCCTGCCTCCTCACCGGGGGGCTCTGCGTGTCCTTTGGTAACCTCAGTCACCTGTGTGTCATTCAGTAACCCTAAGGCCTTTCTGGGTCTCAGTTTCTTCCTCCACGCAAGGGGCATCATAATTCTGCCTGCCCCCCAGCAGTAGTCAGAGCTTCAGATGAGAAGCTGCAGAAAGTGCCTCATTAACTGCCCAACGGATGATCTCTGACTCAGCCCTTTTAAGTCTCAGCCTCTTCCAGAGGCTTGTTGGTTATGTTTTCTCTTGTCTTTGGTGGTTCCTTGGCTCAGCCTTTTCTCCTCCAACAATGTGTCTGTTCTGACTTGTTCTGTGGCTGCCGTCAGTCTGTGGCTGACCCATCCCTGGATTTACTGAGTCATCCGTTTAGACTTGATGGGTTGAAGGTGACCCTGTTCTGGGGCCTGCTCCTTGCTCCACTGTCCCTCCCCTCTCTTCCCTGAGTCTTCAAGGTCTTCCCCTTTCTCTGTTACCCTTCCCCCACCCCCCACCTCAACTCAAGTTTCTACCATATTTTAAAAGAGGAACAAAAATTCCTCTCTACTTAGCCCCCCTCCAGCTCCCTATTTGTATTTTTTCTTCACCAAATCTCTGTCAATAATTATCTACATTTCTTTACCCCCCTGTCTTTTTTTTTTTTTAACTTTTTATTTTATATTGGAGAACAGTTGATTAACGATGTTGTGTTAGTTTCAGGTGTACAGCAAAGTGATTCAGTTTTATATATATACATGTATCTCTTCTTTCTCAAATTCTTCTCCTATTTAGGTTGTTATGTAATATTGGACAGAGTTCCCTGTGCTGTACAGTAGGTCCTTGTTGGTTACCCATTTTATTTATTTATTTATTTATTTATAACATCTTTATTGGAGTATAATTGCTTTACAATCGTGTGTTAGTTTCTGCTGTATAACAAAGTGAAACAGCTATATATATACACGCATCCCCATATCTCCTCCCTCTTTCATCTCCCTCCCACTTTCCCTGTCCCACCCCTCTGGGTGGACACAAAGCACCAAGCTGATCTCCCTGTGCTATGCAGTTGCTTCCCACTAGCTATCTATTTTACATTTGGTAGTGTAAAGATGTCCAGGCCACTCTCTAGCTTTGTCCCAGCTTACCTTTCCCCCTCCCTGTGTCCTCAAGTCCATTCTCTACGTCTGTGTCTTTATTCCTGTCCTGCCCCTAGGTTCTTCAAAATCGTTTTTTTTTTGTTTTGTTTTGTTTTGTTTTAGATTCCATATATATGTGTTAGCATACGGTGTTTGTTTTTCTCTTTCTGACTTACTTCTTAACTCTGTATGACAGTCTCTAGGTCCATCCACCTCACCACAAATAACAATTTCATTTCTTTTTATGGCTGAGTAATATTCTATTGGATATATGTGCCACATCTTCTTTATCCATTCATCTGTTGATGGACACTTAGGTTGCTTCCATGTCCTGGCTATTGTAAATAGAGCTGAAATGAACATTGTGGTACATGACTCTTCTTGAATTATGGTTTTCTCAGGGTATATGCCCAGTAGGGGGATTGCTGGGTCATATGGTAGTTCTATTTTTTAGTTTTTTGAGGAACCTCCATACTGTTCTCCATAGTGGCTGTATCAATTTACATTCCCACCAACAGTGCAAGAGGGTTCCCTTTTCTCCACACCCTCTCCAGCATTTATTGTTTCTAGATTTTTTCATGATGGCCATTCTGACTGGTGTGAGGTGATACCTCATTGTAGTTTTGATTTGCATTTCTCTAATGATTAGTGATGTTCAGCATCCTTTCATGTGTTTGTTGGCAATCTGTATATCTTCTTTGGAGAAATGTCTATTTAGGTCTTCTGCCCATTTTTGGATTGGGTTGTTTGTTTTTTTGATATTGAGCTGTATGAGCTGTATATTTTGAAATTAATTCTTTGCCAGTTGCTTCATTTCCAAATATTTTCTCCCATTCTGAGGGTTGTCTTTTCATCTTGTTTATGGTTTCCTTTGCTGTGCAAAAGATTTTAAGTTTCATTAGGTCCCATTTGTTTATTTTTGGTTTTATTTCCATTTCTCTAGGAGGTGGGTCAAACAGGATCTTGCTGTGATTTATGTCAGAGAGTGTTCTGCCTGTGTTTTCCTCTAAGAATTTTACAGTGTCTGGCCTTACATTTAGGTCTTTAATCCATTTTGAGTTTATTTTTGTGTATGGTGTTAGAGAGTGTTCTAATTTCATTCTTTTACATGTAGCTGTCCAGTTTTCCCAGCACCACTTATTGAAGAGGCTGTCTTTTCTCCATTGTATGTTCTTGCCTCCTATATCAAAGATAAGGTGACCATATGTGCATGGGTTTATCTCTGGGCTTTCTATCCATTGATCTATATTTCTGTTTTTGTGCCAGTACTATACTGTCTTTTTTTTGCGGTACGCAGGCCTCTCACTGTTGTGGCCTCCCCCATTGCAGAGCACAGGCTCCGGACGCGTAGGCTCAGTGACCATGGCTCACAGGCCCAGCCACTCCACGGCATGTGGGATCTTCCCGGACCGGGGCACGAACCTGTGTCCCCTGCATCGGCAGGCGGACTCTCAACCACTACGCCACCAGGGAAGCCCCCATACTGTCTTGATTACTGTAGCTTTGTAGTAGAGTCTGAAGTCAGGGAGCCTGATTCCTCCAGCTCCATTTTTCTTTATCAAGATTGCTTTGGCTATTCGGGGTCTTTTGTGTTTCCATACAAATTGTGAAATTTTTTGTTCTAGTTCTGTGAAAAATGTCATTGGTAGTTGGATAGGGATTGCATTGAATCTGTAGATTGCTTTGGGTAGTGTAGTCCCTTTGTCTTTTTTTAAAAAAATCTGTTTTCTCTTCTCTCCCTTTGCCCTTTGTCTCATTTCTTTGCAATCTGGCTTCCACTCCCACCCCTCCCCTGAAACTCTTTTTTTTTTTTTTTTTTTTTTTTTTTTGCGGTACGCGGGCCTCTCACTGTTGTGGCCTCTCCCGTTGCAGAGCACAGGCTCCGGACGCGCAGGCTCAGCGGCCATGGCTCACGGGCCCAGCCGCTCCGTGGCATGTGGGATCATCCCATACCAGGGCACGAACCCGTGTCCCCTGCATCAGCTGGCAGACTCTCAACCACTGAGCCACCAGGGAAGCCCCTGAAACTGTTTTTAATGATCATTGTGGAAGGTTGAATGCTGGCCCCTGAAACGATATGTCCAAGTCCTAAACTGTGGAGCCTGTGAAAGTGAACGTATTTGGAAAAAAGGGTCTTTGCAGATGTAATTAAGTTAAGGCCCTCTAGATGAGATCAACCTGGATTTAGGGTGGGCCTTACATATGATGACAGGTATCTTTACAAGAGGAAGTCAGAGGGAGATATGATGCTGGGGTACAGAAAGGAAGCCCATGTGACTGCAGAGGAAGAGAATGGACTTATACACCCATAAACCAAGAAACTCCAAGGATTGCTGGCAGCCATAAGAAGCAAGGGGGTTCTTGGGCAGAGGCTCAGAAGGAGTCAACCCTGAAGATGCCTTAATGTCAGACTTCTGGCCTCTAGAGCTGTGAGACAATACACTGCTGTTGTTATAAACCCCTCAGCTGTGGTGACTTATAGGCAGTCCAAGAAGCTAATTCAGTAATGATAAGAGCCCCCAACCTTATGGAGTGCCTGCCCTGTGCTGGACACAGGTTTAAGTGCGTTGCATGTATTACTTTATTTAATTCCCCAACCCAATGAAGTAGATGTGCAGTAATAAAAGCAATGTCAACATGTAACCAGATACTGAGAGTTTGCCATGTCTCTGGCATTTAAAAATTGAACCCTCAAAAAAAAAAAAAAATTGAATCCTCCATCTGAGTAGTATGTTTTATTATTTTTCTCTTTTACAAATGAGGAGGCTGCAGACCAAAAACTTATATAATTTGCTCAAGGTTACACAATGAGCATGTAGTAGAGCCAAGATTTCAACCCTGATAATTCCTGTGGGTGCCGTTAACCACTTTGCCCTTCTTCTCAGGCCACTGGTGGAGAGGGAACCAAAAAGGCTGAGGGGTGAACTGACCCAGAGCTGTGTTTTGTACAATTGGAGGGGTGGAAGGGGCCAAGGCACTGGTGAGTTTGGGGAAAGACTTGTGGGGTTGGTAGGGTAGGTGTGGCTTGGAGGAGCCAAGAGACAGGGAAGAGGAGATTGGAGAGCTTGATAACCTCCTAGAGCAGATGCCTCTGAAGCAAGAAGGTGAGAAGTGTCTGTGGTCACCCTGGGGACACTGGAGTTGAAGATCCTAGAGCCTGAGCCATTCTGGGTGATGTTAAGGTCTAGTTGTGGCCGTGGAGTAAGCCACTGAACGAAAGTGGGGCAGTGGGGGTAGGGGGTGGGGGTGGGGGGCGGGAAGATGGTCGGTAGACTCCACATGGTCAAGAGATCTGGAGGGCAAATTGCATAGCGAGGGACCTGAGACACTGCTCCTGAGTTCAAAGGGTTAAGCAATCACTCTTTGTGCTTATCATAGAATCAATGAAACCCGAGCTGGTTCTTGAAAAATAGATAGGGGATGACAGCCATGGAAAGCAAGAAGGGCTTCTAGGTAACAGACCCAGAAAGAAGAAACACATGGAAGGGTGAATGCATGGGGCATCTAGTTTATAGTTTAAGTTGGCTAGAGTTTAGGGTGCATGAAAGGATGTGATGGGACTTGAGCTTTGAAAGTGTCCTAATTTGGATACCCTCCAAAGCTGTTGCTGAATCAAGGATTTAGGTGTAAGTACTGTATTTGAGAGGATGTCCCCAGGAATTCCCTGGCAGTCCAGTCATTAGGATTCAGCGCTTTCACTGCTGAGGGCCCAGGTTCCCCTGGTTGGGGAACTAAGATCCTGCAAGCCGCGAAGTGTGGCCACAGGAAAAAAAAAAAAAGAAGTGTCCTACAGAGGCATGAGGAAGCTGGAGTATTTATCTATCAAGTCTGATCAGTCCCATGATCCTGCTCAGATGGTTGAGCCTGTTCCTGCTGCCACAGAAAGCTTTTGGGCAAAGAGGTGTAGGTGCTTGGGCTTCTCTGGTGGTGCAGTGGTTGAGAGTCCGCCTGCCGATGCAGGGGACACGGGTTCGTGCCCCGGTCCGGGAAGATCCCACATGCCGCGGAGCGGCTGGGCCCGTGAGCCATGACCGCTGAGCCTGTGCGTCCGGAGCCTGTGCTCCACAATGGGAGAGGCCACAACAGTGAGAGGCCCGCGTACTGCAAAAAAAAAAAAATTATAAAGTCCATTTTAAAGCACCTACTATGTGCCATGTGCTTTTTCTACATTATCACTTGTCTCTCACAGACATACTGGCAGGTAGGTGCTATTATTACTCCATTTTATCCATGGGGAAACAAAGACTTAGGGAGGCTGAATCATGGGTACACACAGCGTCACACACAATAAGTGGAGATCAGATCTTTTTGACAAAGCTCTTTCTCTACACTCTATCTACCTGCACATGTCATAATGGCCTCAGGGAAATAAGTAAAATGCCAGCAACAGTCCTGGGTCAAGGCTCAGCCTTTAAGCTTCTAAAAGATGTTTGCTCATGAGTGTGCCAAGTTCTGGAGAGAACTTTGAGAGTCTGAGACAGACAGCATCCCCACTGGACAGATGAGAAGGCCAAGGTCCAGAGACATGACACAAAGCTTGTTCCTACCTCTTGACCCAAATTGCATTCTCGGACCTTTCCCATCCTGGACGCACATGTCAGCAGGGAGGTCAGAGAGGAGAAGGAGAGCCAGTGGAGTCTGACCAAAGACCGTGACCGGGAGGAGAGGAGGGGGTGTTGGAAGCTCATCTGGGTCCAGGCATTCACACACTATTAGCAGGAGCCTTTCTCTCCAACTTTTGGCTCAGCTTTCTTCTGTACTGGCTTCATTTTTAGAAGGTCTCTCTTTGCGCTTAGTAGCCCACACAAAAAGAGCATTTCTCCCCTTAACGCATCCAGCAAGGGATCCAAGATAGATTTTCAGTGGCTCGGTTGGCATATGTGCCCATCTCTGGACCAAGCATATTGTATGTAGGGCGATTGAACCTGCTAACTGGTCACAGTTAGGTTATGTACCCAGCTCCAAAACCAAGAGAAAAGGTAAGCCCACCCAAACCCAAAGGGAAGTCAGATGCTATCTTTGTCCAGACACTGAACAGAAAGAAGCAACAGATATCTTCTATACTATGACCCCCACCCCCATTCTCCAGGTAAAGAAACTGAGGCTCAGCAAACAGAAGTGCCTTGCCAAAGGTTATACTAGTATCTGGTATGGCAGAATATTTTTTTAATAAATTTATTTATTTTTGGTTGCATTGGGTCTTTGTTGGTGCGTGTGGGCTTTCTCTAGCTGCGGCGAGCAGGGGCTACTCTTCGTTGTGGTGCGCAGGCTTCTCACTGTGGTCGCTTCTCTTGTTGCGTAGCACGGGCTCTAGGGCACACAGGCTTCAGTAGTTGTGGCATGCAGGCTCAGTAGTTGTGGCTCGCGGGCTTAGTTGCTCCACGACATGTGGAATCTCCCCAGACCAGGGTTCGAACCCATGTCCCCTGCATTGGCAGGCAGATTCTTAACCACTGTGCCATCAGGGAAGTCCCTGGTATGGCAGAATTTGAACCCAGGTGTCTTTCTCTGTAACCTGTGCTCCTCTAGGACAGCGGACACGGTCTTTCTTGTTCTTGGGTCTCCCCCTGCACTCCCCCTCCAGATCTTAGCCCATAATGGGTCCTCTTTTCCAGTGCTACTCAAAATGTGGTCCATAGACTATGCTGGTCTGCACACTAGTTGTTACCAGTCCATTGTGAGTTAAGTACCAACGTTCTGAGTAAGCATTTAGAAACATTTTGTAGCAATTTGAAATCCAAGTGTGATAGTACAAAAAGATAGGTCTGAGGTACATTGTAAATAATTTGAGAGGCATTGCTCTATCTGGTTATCTCTTTTTTAAAAAATATTTTACATTCTCCTCCATTATAGGTTATTACAAGATACTGAGTAGAGTTCCCTATGCTATACAGTAGGTCCTTGTTGGTTATCTATTTTATATACAGTAGTGTGTATATTTTAATCCCAAACTCCTAATTTATCCCACTCCCCCCCCCCACTGGTAACCACAAGTTTGTTTTCTGTCTGTTAGTCTATTTCTGTTTTGTAAATAAGTTCATTTGTATCTTTTTTTTAGATTCCCCATATGTGATATCATATGATATTTGTCTTTCTCTGGCTTACTTCACTTAGTATGATAATCTCTAGGTCCATCCATGTTGCTACAATGACATTATTCCATTCTTTTTTTTATGGCTGAGTAATATCTCATCATGTGTATGTATATATATGTCTCACATCCTCTTTATCCATTCATCCATCGATGGACATTTAGGTTGTTTCTATGTCTTGGCTATCGTAAACAGTGCTGCCATGTATCTTTTCCAGTTATGATTTTCTCTGAGTATATGCCCAGGAGTGAGATTGCAGGATCATATGGTAGCTCTGTTTTTAGTTTTTTAAGGAACCTCTGCACTGTTCTCCACAGTGGCTGTATCAATTTACATTCCCACCAACAGTGCAAGAGGGTTCCCTTTTCTCCACACCCTCTCCAGCATTTGTTGTTTGTAGATTTTCTGATGATGCCCATTCTGACAGGTGTGAGGTGATACCTCACTGTAGTTTTGATTTGCATTTCTCTAATAATTAGTGATGTTGAGCAGCTTTTCATGTGCCTTTGGCCATCTGTTTGTCTTCTTTGGAGAAATGTCCTTGGTTATCTCTTGTATTAAGGCATGAGCAAAGGAAGCCATGGTGGCATTAGTGGGTCCTCCACAGGGAGGCTCCGGTGTGCAGAGTGTCCATCCCACCATTCCGATTGCGGTTTTGTCATCTGCTGGCAAGGGAAATCTTCCTAGGAACCCCACCCTTAGTGCAGGCTGCTGCAGCTCATGTGCCTCTCCTGCCTACCAGAGGGCGGGCAAGGAGGCTCAGGCCCAAGCAGCTCCACTGCCCAAGGGTTCTTGATTCTACTCCAGCTGGAAAGTGGCTGATTCTGTCCAGAGCCCGTGAGCACCTACCGCTGTCAGTCAGGGCCCCACCTGCCCTGTGTTTCCACACTGTGCCCTGGAGGGAGGGTGATGGCTGACACAGGCTGTCCTTGAAAAGCCACCCTAAGACCAGACGGTTTATTTTTAAGTGGAGGTGGAAGGTCAGCTCCAGGATTGTGCTGCCACCTCCTGTCTTGACACTGGGCCTCCTTGAGTTGGCACCAGGGATGGGACATGGCTCCTACCCTTGCTTCCCCATCGATTGGAAACTCTCTGATGCCTTGGGTCAACAGAGCAATTCTACTCATGAGTATTTCTCAAAGCCAAGATGACTCAAGTTGGCAAGTGTGAACCAGAGAAGAGGCCCAGAAGCCAGTTTGGTCCTTCAGTGGGAGGTTACAGGTACTCCATCCTGGCTATGCTTTCCCTTGCCTGTTCTGTCGTGTCTGGTGCAGTGAAAAGAGCCCTGCTACCCTGAGTTAGAAGCCCAGGTATGCTGTTTTGTTGAGTAATTTTGGGCCGTTCACATAACCTTTCTGTACCTCAATTACTGCATTTAGAAAAGGCTAGAACACCCACCTCAGACTGATTCTGAAGACGAATGGAGATAATGCAGCTGGTATGCACAGGCCCTCCAAGTGTGGGAGTGGATATGAGAATGTTTCCTCCCTTCCAGGCAGCTGAGGAAACTGACGAGGACTCTGACTTGGAGTTGGACAGACCTGGTTCTTGCTCAGGCTCAATCACTTCCCACTGTGTGACCATGGCTAAGTTTCTTAGCTTCTCTGAGCCTCAATGACCTCATCTATAAAGAGCAAAATATCCACCTGCAAGGTTGTTGTGAGGATTGAATGCAATCAAACATACAGAAGAGCATGGCACACAGTAAATGCTCAGCAGATGCTCATTAATTTAACACATTTTTCTTACTAATGATGGAGACTGGGTCCACCAGATCAGGCATCGGGAATACCATGGTGAGCAAAGACAGACCCCCTCCCTTGCTTAGGACTTTAGTGAGGGAAATGACATTGTAAGGGAAACAGATATGCAGACAGATAATCAAGTCACACCCAAGTGACACATATTACAGAGAAAGGTACAGAATGCTAAGTGAAGATGTGACAAGATAATTTAGCCAACTTAGGGGCATCAAGGAGGGCTTTCCTGAGGAGGTGATAATTGTGCCAGGGTCTGAAGCACGAACGAGAAGAAGTTCCGGACAAGAAACAACATATGCAAAGCTCTGTGATGGGGTGAATCCCAGTAAATTAAAGGGACTGAGCAGAGGCCAGTGTGGTGAGAACTCAGGGAACGAGAGGGTGTGGGGTAAGGCAGGGGTGTAGAGGAAAGGAGAGGCCAGACCTTGCAAGCCTTGTAGGTTGTGTTATGGATTTTAGTTGTCTGTATTTTAAGTGGGGGTGGGGATCACATGATCATTCTTGCTTTCAAAAAAGATCCCGGGCTTCCCTGGTGGCGCAGTGGTTGAGAGTCAGCCTGCCGATGCAGGGGACACGGGCTCGTGCCCCGGTCTGGGAAGATCCCACATGCCGCGGAGTGGCTGGGCCCGTGAGCCATGGCCGCTGAGCCTGCGCGTCCGGAGCCTGTGCTCTGCAACCGGAGAGGCCACAACAGTGAGAGGCCCACGTACCGCCAAAAAAAAAAAAAAAAAAAAAATCCCTCTGGCTGCAGCTGGGAGGTGAAGTGTGTGCACCAACGTGGATAGAGTTGGCTCTGGGGTGACCCTTGCTACGGTGCGGGACTGAGGAAGGAGTTTTGGGCTAAGGCGGTGATGATGGAGATGGAGAGGAGGGGACAGAGATAACTGAGGATGTGAAATGGATGGTACTTGGTGCAGCATTGCCCAAGTGTGTCGAGGACACTTCTAGACTCCTGCCTCACACTAGAACTTAAGTGGTGCTACCAGAATAGGAGCAGGTTTGGGGGAATAAGCTCATGAGTCTGGTTTTGGATGGGTTGTATTTGAGGTACTTCTGAGATGTCTAAGGAGCAATTACCATTCTTCATTGGATCTGGTGAGGTACAGCTCACAAGTACCTTTATTAAGAGCATTTTCAGCGAGTGATGGAGCAGGGAGCTTGTAAAGGGGCTCAAAGAGACTCATGGGGGTGATGGAGGTATTCATTATCTTCATCGTGGTGGTGGTTTCATGGGTGTAGACATATGGTGAAACTTACCAAGTTGTACACTTTCAATATGTGCAGCTGATTGTACATCAGTTATACCTTGCTGAAGCTGTCAGGAAAGGTGAGCGGAGCTGAGAAAGTGGAGACAGAGGTCTGTGATGGAGGTTAGAAACACAGAGAGTGGTTGCTGGAGAAGATGTGAGGTTGAGGGAATTGGCTTTTGTTTTTGTTTAGCAAGGTGATTTGAATGTGTTTAAAGGCTAACAGGAAAGATGTGATGGAGAAGTAAAGTTAGAAAATCCAAGAGAAAGAAAGGATAATAAGAAATACTAGGTCCCCAAGAAAGGGGGAAGGCAGGGCACCAAAAGCCAGGTGGAGAACTGGGCTTTGATGAGAATGTCAGCTCCTGTGCTGAAATAGAAAGGGAAAGTGAAGAGGATAGGTGTAGGGTTGCGCGCGCGCGTGTGTGTGTGTGTGTGTGTGTGTGTGAAGATAAGGAATAGTGTTTTCTTTCTCTGTCAGGTAGAAGGTGCAGTCACCACTGAGGATGAGGAAGCAGGTTTCAGGAGCATGGTGAAGGTGTGAAGTGGCCATTGGAGGGTGGTTGGTTATGGGCAGTGTCCAAGGCCCATTTGATATGAGGGTCCCAGAGTTACAGGGAAGGCCTCTGCCCTGTGGTGTGCAGTTCTCAGCAGTGTTCGGCTGCTGGGCAGAGGAAGCCACAGGAACAGATAAGGAGGGGTTTGCTCAACCAATGAGATCTAAAGACAGAGGGGCAAGAGAATTCATGGCATTAGCAAGACTGTTATTGAAATTTCGGACCTCAATGCTGAGCTGTAATAAAGGACATGACTCACAAGTGTTAGACTCTATCATCAAGTAGGTAGGAGATAACAAGCGTTGGTGAGGAAGTGGAGAAAAGGGAACTCTTGTCCACTGTTGATGTGAATGTAAATTGGTGCAGCCACTATGGAAAATAATGTGGAGGTTTCTCAAAAAAATTAAGAATAGAACTACCATATGATCCAGCAATTCCACTTCTGGGTATATATCCAAAGGAAATGAAAACAAGATCTCGAAGAGATATTTGCACTCCTGTGTTCGTTGCAGCATTATTCACAATAACAAAGATACGGAAACAACCTAAGTGCCTGTCAATGGATGAATGGATAAAGAAGATATGGTATATATACAATGGAATATGATTCAGCCATGAAAAAGAAAGAAATCCTGCCATTTGTGATGACATGGATGGCCCTTGAGGGCATTATGTTAAGTGAAATAAGTCAGAGAAAGACAAATACTCCACAATATCACTTATATGTGGAATCTAAAAACAGAACAAAACAAAAAAGTCAGACTCATAAAAAACAGTAGAAAAGTGGTTGTGAGCATCTGGGGGGAGGGGAAGGAGAAAAACATGAGGAAGAAGAGGGTGAAGGACTGGAAGAACAAAGAGGGACAGTGGCTGGAGATGCCTGTGTGATGAAGAACAGGTGGAGGGGACCTGTGCAGTACATGTGGTGGGAGAGTGGAACTGTGGTCAGAGGGTGGGATGTCCGAGTTGTGATTTTTAGAGCTGAAGGCATTGTAGTTGTGGCAGGTGGGGACGTGGGAAGTGGTGAATGACTGAGCAGGTGAATGAGTGAATATACGTATGTGGTCACCTGAGCCATTTTCTTTCTCCAGTTAGCCCAACAGCCTGTCTTTTTTTTTTTTTTTTTTTAATTTTTAAAAATCCTTTAGTTCTCAATAACCTGACCCCAAACCCCTCAACTTTTTCAGTCTTTCTTCATGTTTCAGCTCAAATTGTCCCTTCCACCAAGAAGCCTTCCCTGATTCCTACTCCAGGAGGGGTACTTGTGAGAATTAAACACCCTCTGAGGTAGAGAGATGCCCTACACCATAATCCCCTCGTCTGTGTTCCTATATGTTCCCCATCCTGGTTGAAACTCCATGGCAGGCACTCGTTCTAATTATTATAAGTAATCATAAATGGCAGCTCGCATCCACTGAGTGCTTATGTGTCGAGCTCTGTGCTGAGCTGTACCATACATTTCCCTACTTTATCCCCATTTCACAATAGGTTTTGGGGTGTGATGACACCCTCTTTATCAGATGAAGAAGTTAATACTACAAGAGGGAAAGTGCCTTGCCCAGGGTTGTGTTACCACAAGTAGTGGTTTTGCTCGTCTTTGCATCTCTACTCCCAGAGCAGAGAAGGGTGATGATTGGTGAACCACCCAGGTGTTCTGTCTGGTTCTCTCATCCTGCCCAATTCCAGCTGCCTGAGTCACACCTGACCCTCAGCACAGGGCCCATATGGCCCTCAACTTCCACAGAAGCACAGAACCAAGTATAGAAGGGCTCTCTGCAGTGAGCTAGTCCAGCTTCCCTGTTCATGCTGAGACCCCTGTTATGGATTGAATATTTGTGTGCCTCCCCCCCAATTCATATGTTGAAGGCCTAACCCCCCAAGGTGATGATATTTGAAGATGGGCCTTAAGGAGGTAATTAGGGTTAGATGAGGTCATGAGAGTGGGGTCCTCGTGATGGGATTAGTGCCCTGATGAGAAGAGACACAAGGATCAGAGCTCTGTCTCCCTCCCCCACCCCCGCTTTCTGCACATGCACTAAGGAAAGGCCATCTGAGAACACAGTGAGAAGGTCACCATCTGCAAATCAGGAAAAGAGGACTCACCAGAAACCAAATTGGCTGGCACATTGATCTTTGACTTCTCAGCCTCCAGACAGTGATAAATAAATGTCTATCATTTAAGCCACTCAGTGTTATTTTTTTTCTGGCAGCTTGAGCAGACAAATACAATCCCTCTTCCATATCCTCTCAAAGTGCTCACACTTTTTTTCCCCTTGTACCAGAGAGCTTACTATTTCCCTGAGGCAGCCATCCATCTTCGAAGAGCTCTGCCTGTGGGTAAGTTCCTCCATCTTCAGGGAGGAAATCTGCCCATCAAGGCATCCACACAACAATCCACTGGACCCCACAGAACAAGGCCATTCACTCTTCCCCAATACCCCTTCAGATATTTGCAGGCAGAGACCATGACCATCCCATCCATTTTAGGTTTCCACGGGGACAGAGGCCATGTCTGTCTTGTTTATTTGCATGTCCTCACACCTTCCACAATGCTTGCCCCAGAAGAAAAGCCTGTCAGTTATTTGTTAGTTGAATGATCAAAACTACTTTTCTCCAGGTTAAGCATTTCCAGTTCCTTTAACTGTACTTCCAAGAACTTGGTTTCAAGCCTTTTCTCCATTCTTTTTCCCCACCATGCTTCCATGTTCATCTTTCAGAACTGAATTTTTGTTTCTATCAAAGAATGGGGTGTTGATTCTTGCAGCTTGACAAATTGTCAAACATTCCTCCTACATCTTCCCTCTTGCTGTACTCCTCTACCTTTATCTTTCCACATTACATACTCCTCAAATGTATGTAATGCAAGGAAAAAGCAAGGAAAAGGAAAAGAAGAGCTGACACTTGTTTATGTTCCCTAATGCTACCCCCAAAGTGCTCCATGCTGTTCAGAGGAGTCTAACCTAAGATAGGAGGAGAGGCAGGCGGTGCGGGTGTTCAGGACCAGAGCTCTGGAACACAGAAGGACAGATTGCAAATCTCAGCTCCCCCACTCCAGAGCTGTGTAACCATGCAGGTAGAAACCTGTCTGAGCCTGGGACTCATCACTGGTAAATACCACTTCCCTCCTGCTTCCACCTCAGGGCAAGAGTAAATGAGAACATCAATTGCTGAGACAATGCCCTTAGCAGGGTGCCAGCACATGGTGTCCAGAATATTGACGATGGTGAAGGAGAAGTGAGGGAGACAGTGGGTCCTGCAGTAGAAGGATGATGGAGTCTCAGTCAGAAGGAGCTAGATTCAAATTCCAGCTCATTCACTCACTAGCTGGTCTCCTTGGACAAGCAACTTTGCTCCTCTGAGCTTCAGTGTCCTCATCTGCAAAAATGGAGATGCAAGGTGGATGGGAGGACTCATTGGGTGGCAAGAAAGTCCCCAGCATGGCGAAAGATCCTCAGCAGATGTTTGTTCTTTGTCCTTTCCCATATGGTATGAGCTCCCGTATCTCCCTCTCAAGGAGTCATTCAGGAGGGAGGCCTGATTCCCTTGAATAGACAGGGGGCTACATCACCGTGGAGGAAAAAGCGCAGGCTCGCTGGGCTGTCACAAGGAAGGCATGTGTCCTTTACAGCACAAGACCAGTCCCCTCGTGTGCTCTGGCACCCCTTTTCCCAGTGCTTCCCACCATCTACTCCTTCACAGCAGTGTTATTCTGGACCGACTGAACTTGCTGCTGAACAGAAGCACATAGTACATACTTGAATATTTATTGAGTGAATAAATGAATGTGAGAGAATAAAGCTCAGTCCTTTTTTTTTTTTTTTAACTGGCAGACCTAAGTCACTATTCATCTTGCATTTTTTTTTGTTTGCGGTACGCGGGCCTCTCACTGTTGTGGCCTCTCCCGTTGCGGAGCACAGGCTCCGGACGCGCAGGCTCAGCGGCCATGGCTCACGGCCCCAGGCGCTCTGCGGCATGTGGGATCTTCCCGCACCGGGGAACGAACCCGTGTCCCCTGCATCGGCAGGCAGACTCTCAACCACTGCGCCACCAGGGAAGCCCTCATCTTGCATTTGTAAATATTTTTAAATTATAAAAGAAATATATGTTGCTTCTAGAAAAACAATTAGAAAATACAGCTGTTCAAAAAGAAAAAAAGAACAACCCCATGCAATCCTACTGTCCAGCCATACCCACTGGTGTTAATAACTTGCCATATCGATCCTTCCAGGCATTCTTCTAAGCAATGGCATTTCAATATCAGTTGTTTTGGGAATTTCATATTGTTTGAGAACTGGTCTTATTTTTCTTTTCACTTTGTAATATTGTGGATGTCTCTCCATGTCATTGCAAATTCTTCTAAGACATCTTTATATTTTACTATTTGTGTGGTATTGCATTGTATGAATATTCTATAGTGGATGCCGTGTGTTACTTTACACACAAACCCCTCTTTGACCTACCCTGCAGGTGCTGAGCGGTGGGTGGTGTGTGTGGTGGTGGAAAGCAGGGCTCTGAGGTCAGGCTGCCTGTTAGGAAAACTCTTCAGTTTCCCCATTTGTAAAATGGGGATAAGAATACCTTTTTATGAACTTGCCAAGAAGATGATATGAGTTAATATATGAAAAGTGCCGAGCACAGAGAATGCCTGGCATGTAGTATGTAATCATCAAATGGCAGCTATTATTATTAATATTGTAAGGAAGTTATGTTTAGCTCCAATTTGTAGATGAGGAATCACCTAACAAATAGCTGGAATGACTTGCCCATTGACACAAGTTTAACAGAGTCTAAACTCTGGCTCCAAAGGGAACTAGAATTTGTTTAGCATCTGTAAGGCACCACACACTTCAGTGGGCATTTTGCATAATTTTGGATAATGTCACCTTGCACCATTTAGGGTCCAGCAAATATGGCATATAGAATATTCTAAATCATACTATCACATGGATATTGTTGTCCTTGTTTGGTGGAAGGAAACTTGAGACCTACAGAGGTTGAGGGACTTACCCAAGTTCTCACAATGAGCAAATGGCAGGGCTGGGATTGGAACCCTTAACTGCCATGTTTGCCGGTCTCTCAAGCAAGTCTCAGAAGTGGCTTGCTCAAGGTGTCACCATAGTTTTTACTCTGTCATACTACCTCCCCAAATAGTCTTGTGGAATTTTCCAGGAATCTGGGGCTGGAAGTGACCTCTATGGTCATTAGACACTTGAGGAAGATGACCAAGACAGCAATATCCTGACTGTCAAAAGATCACACTCAGGGACCCAGAAGGCCAAGGAGGTGAAATACGAGAATCCCAGGCTGGAGATCAGAAGTCTCTCTCAGCAGCATCCCCTCCCCCCGCCCTTCCCTCTCCCTTTAGCCCAACAGGAAGGGGCCGTTGCTGTTTGCTTTAGGAAGAGCTCACACAAAGAGACGATGCCACACCTTACCCTGGCCCCTCATTTTCCCTCTGCTCCAAACAGTGAAAGTAGGAGTAATAATAATGATCATGATAACACTTATTGAGCGTTTATTATTTATCATGTGCTAAGGGCTTTTCACATGTTCCCTCCCCCCAAAGTTAATCTTCACAATAGCCTCTAAGGTGTGGGCTGTCATCATTCCTGTTTGACAGAGGAGGAAACTGAGGCTCAGAATGAGCAAGTAGTTTGCTTTAAGTAGTTTGCCTCTGCAGTGAAGGGGCCTTGGCTGGACCCCAAGTCTGTCTGATTGCAGAGCCCTCAGTCTTAGTCAGTATCCTGGATGCAAAGTCAACATTGGTACTGGGGACACTGTGGCAAAGGGACACCACTGCTTCACCAGTGTAGCTGGAGAAAAGAAGAATATGGAAGTAGCCCCTGAGATGGGGGTCTGAGTTATGACTTGTCCTTGGTTTCCTGTATGACCTTGGGCCGATGACTTACCCTCTCTGTGCCTTGAGAGACCTCAGGAAAGCAGAGGTGAGGCTAAGAGGCCCCACGGCCACCTCTGGGCTGTGTGATGATGGCAGGAGAAGGAAAGCAGGCGCAGGAGAAGGAAAGCCGGCACAGGAGAGTGCCTCCAAGGGCCGAGTGAGTGATCAGGACCCACCTGGGCCCCACTGCCAGCTCTGTGACCTCCACTCGCTGTTAAGAGCATTTAAGTTTACTTCTACCTGAAGTTAAGTTGTAACTGTAATTGTAAAACAATGCTGGTTGGGAAAAAAAAAGTACATATGAAATATTTCTTTGAAAAAAAAAGAGCACCTGGCTTTGGGTCAGAAGGTCTGTGTTTTGGCCTGAACCTCTCATTACCAAGGGTGTGGAGTGAAGTCCAGTCTTCCCCAGCTGGAGCTGGGCCCCAGGTCCAGTTCCATCTCCTCTCTGGCCTCGGTCTCGCAATCTGTGAAATGAGGGCATTTTTCACATAGCGTGTGACACACTGGCCATGGCGCACTCCTGTGGGGCGCACCTCAGTTCTTGTCCTGATGCCTCTCTCGGCCCACCTTGCTGTCTGGGCAGGTGGTGGAACGGCCTGGGCCGCCGGGTCCTGGCCGCAGCGGGGAAGCAAGGGATGGGGGCTCAGGTGGGCAGAGGAAAGGAGAGGGGCACAGTGCCATGAGACAAACCACGCCTGGCTTGGCCCCTGCATCCCCCCTGAGTGGTGTGGAGGGCCTGGCCTGAGATCAGAGGTCCACCCGCGTCAGCCCCGGCCCGGCCCTCGCGTCAGGAGGCGCCTTCTCAGCGCAGAACAATGCGAGTTCTTTGAAGGGCTGGGCAGCAGGGGATGGGTGTTTCTCCAAACACAGGGCCTCCTTTGCAAAACAGGCTTTGATTCCCAGGCCCGGAGGCCCCAGGTGCCTGTTGGGCGGCAGGCGGGGGCTGGGGGCTTTGTTTGGCAGGAAGAGGGGCCTTGGAAACTCAGGAACAAAGCCCGGGACAGAGCTGGCTGGGGCTGCAGACCGGCCTGGGCAGATAGGTCAGGGCTGGGGTGCCAGTGGGGAAGTGGACCGTATGTCTCGGGCCAGCCCCTTTTCAGCTGGGCTCGCCCAGGGTATTTCTGGCCTCCTCTCACGGTGGGTCCAGCTCTCTCACGTATACGGCGGGTGCTGTTGGACCTCCAGGCTGTCGTGGTGGTCCATTGGTTCCCAAAATATCTGTTTAGGAATGAAGTGGGTAAAATGTGGAGTCCAGAATTCAAGAGGAGGGGAGCAAAAAGCGCTAACTCAGAGTCCACTGGCCTGAACTCAAGGACCTAGGTCACCTAGGCCAGACACTGTGCTGGGTACGTGACATGCATGTGTCTCTGAGTTAATCCTCATTTTCTCACTTGACAATGACCTATAAGGCCCCACAGGACCTCTCTGAACTCACCTCCTGTCACTCTCCCTCCCCATCGCTCGCTCCACTCCAGCTATCCTGGCCTCCTTTCCAGAACACACCAGGCATGTTCTGGCCTTAATATCTCCACACTGACGCGTCCCTCTGCCCAGAAGGCTCTGGCGTGGCTGACCCCTCACTCCTTCACGCCATGGCGCCCAGTGAGACCTACCTTCCCCTGACCACTCTGCAGGCCGTGCCTGCCAGCCCCCTGAGCTTTCATCCCCCATGGCCCACTTTTCTTTTTTTCTTTTTTTTTTTTTTTTGCGGTACACGGGCCTCTCACTGTTGTGGCCTCTCCCATTGCGGAGCACAGGCTCCGGACGCGCAGGCCCAGTGGCCATGGCTCACGGGCCCAGCCGCTCCGCGGCATGTGGGACCTTCCCGGACCAGGGCATGAACCCGTGTCCCCTGCATCGGCAGGAGGACTCTCAACCACTGCGCCACCAGGGAAGCCCTCCCATAGCCCACTTTTTCCCTCTTAACATAATACACAGTTACTTATTTACTGTGCTGGTTATTGACTCTCTGTCTCTCAACTAGAAGGTTAAGCTACACTGAGTCAGGTACTTTTGTCAGTTTTATCCACTTATGGACCCCCTACACCTCCAACAGAGCCTGGTACATAGTTGGCACTTGCAAAGTTAATTTTATGTCAACTTGGCTAGGCCATGGTGTACAGTTGTTTGGTCAAACGCACATCTAGATGTTGCTGTGAAGGTGTCTGTAGATATGATTCATATTTTCAATCAGCTGAGTCTAAGTAAAGCCGATTTCGCTTCATAATGAGTGGATGGGCCTCATCCAATCAGTTAATGGCCTTAAGAGCAAAGACTGAGGTTTCCCGAAGCAGTAATTCTCCTCAAGACTGTCACATAGCAACGCTGCCTGAGTTTCCCACCTGCCATCCTGCAAAATTTGGACTCAAGACCTCAATGTCAATTCTTACCTGAATTTTCAGACTTCTAGCCTGCCCTACAGATTTCAGATTTGCCAGCCCGTTAAAAGAAGGGGAATTTGCCAGTATCTGAAAAGCTATCTCTCTTTCTCTGTCTCAAACCTATTGGTTCTGTTTCTCTGTAGAACCCTGACTGATAAAGAGCTAAGAAATACTAGAGTTGAACTGTACGAAATGGCTGTTTTTGTAAGAAAATGATTAAACATCAGCAATTTCAAATTGTTCAACCCATTATTGTTGAATGAATAAAAGAATGAATTGTAAAGCAATCGTGAGGCAGGTGTTATCTTATGATAGGGAAACCAAGGCTCCCAGAGATAAAGCTGCTTGCTTAGAAAGGCGCAGTGACTAAGTGGCAGGGCTGGGATTTAAACCTCAGGCTGATTCCAAGGCCAGTGCTCCTAACAAACGCAGCAGCTTCTGCCTTCTTTAACCCACCAGCCAACCACAGGGCTGGAGTTCCCAAGCGGGGTACATCACCTTTTGGACCTCGGTCTGAGAGGTCAGTCGAAGAGTGGCCGGGGGTCTGGATGAGTTTAAATGCCCCCCAGCTGCAAGCTCTGTAGTGGCCGTGACCTGGCTCTGCCAGCCTTGGGGCTGCTGGTGGCCTTCCTTGGTCCCAGGGTCTTTCTGTAGCTGCTGGTGGCCCACTTGGCCCCCATCTCTGAGGGAAAGTCTGAAGGGAAACTGACAGAACGGAATCATCCACGTCTCGCCAAAGATGGAGGTGCCCAGGAAAGGAGGCAGCATGGCGTGCTGGAGTGTGGTGGTGAAGGGAGCCTTGGGGCCAGAGGACCTGGGTTTAAGACTTGGCAGCCAGATGACTCTGGCCAACTTACTTCATGTCTCCGAGTCTCAGGCTCCCCATAGATAAAGTGGGATAATCATGCTTTACCCCTGGTACAATTTCAAAAACAAGATGAAATAATACATGCAAAACGCTTAGAATCCTGAGTGCTCAGTAAATAGTAGTTACTATTATTACTTTCAGCAAATAATATCAGTACAAATTTTAGTTATTTCTGGAGGCAAAGAAGGGAAGTCAACAACATTTACTTTGGGGCCCTGATTACATCCCTTTGTCCCCTCCAGGATTCCCTCCCCCTTGGAAGAGGATCTATTTGTGGTAATTTAGTGCAGCTTTGCTCTGGTGAGTTTATACTGTCCAGGTGTTACCCTCAGGGGGTATTCCTTGTTTAGACCTGAGCTTTCATTCTTGCCCAGATTCTTGTCGGTCTGCTGTTAAAAAAAACAAAAACAAAAAGCATGAGTATTTCAGGCTCCTGGAAATGACACCTCACAGCAAATAATTATAGTACTTCACATTTTCCACATAAACTGGTGTTTCTGTAAAGGAGGCATGACAGTGACACGTATTATAATCCTGATTTTAAACAGATGGGGGAACTCAGGTCCAGAGAGGAGACACAGCTTGTCCTAAGTCTTCAGTGGTAGAGCTGGCTATAAGCTCCCTACGTGCTCCACTCTCTCCTGTGCTGTGAAGATGGGCTTGCTCCGGGGCAGTGTGGACTCAAAGGGAGGTCAAGACAGTTCTCTGGGCTGCAGGAAGAACTTCTCTTTATATGCATTTTTTTTCATAACAAAAAAGTCATTATGCTTTACTGCTATTTAATATAGAGGAAAACAAATACAATATTTCAGGATAAAACGCACACATATTTGAAACAGCATGCTTAGATTATTTTTAACCAGTAATGGTATGAGATCAAAGAGGTTTGGAGACCACAGCTCTGGGGAACCATCCTGAACTTTGCCTTTCAGGATGACTTCCTTCCTGCTCTGGGGCTCAGCTCAGGCTGGGTCCCTGCAGGGGACCATCAGGGACCAATAGCATCATCTCTCAGACGTTGGTGCATCCTCAGCTTGGTCAGAGCTGTCTGCTCTCCCCAGCTCCCGGAATGTCTGGCTCCCGCTGGCCCAGGAGGTTATCAGTTCTGGAGCCTCCAACAGCCCTTCCTGTTATCAGAGCCCAAGTGTGTAAGAAGGAGTCTGAATCTCGTGCCCCTTCCCATCCTGCTGGGTTACAGTCTGTCCTTGGAGTGAGAGTAAACAGAGGAGGTGACAGTGTCAATAAATGTCTCCCGTGTGGCCTTGGCGAGCACACATGCCTTTCCACTAAGGGACACAGGTAGACTTGTGCTTGTGGCCCTTCCTATGATACACACAAGACTAAATATTAAGAAGACAGGAAATAGTAACAAAAATAAAAGAACAAAAAGGAAAAGAATGTCTCTGTGAACTCTGGAAGAGGTCTTAAAAAGCAAGTTCCGGGTAATACAGTCTAGCTTCTTGTACCTTATCACACTTCAGGTGACGAGTAGCAGATTTGCGTCAAGAGGCAAAGTCACCCAGTAAGTACAAATTTCCTAACCACTTACAAATATGTAATGAACATGTGTCGGTTAACCCACTGATGAATGAAGGAACCAGTAAGATGGTACCACTGGCTCAAAGGAGAATTAAGAGAACCTTACATATATAGGTTATAAGAATGCTGATATATTTTAAAATATTTACAAAATTGGTTTATCCATGGGGCAATCATCAATGCATTCCACTGGATGCGATTCATTTGCATTTCCATGGAAAAGAATAATTTGCCTTATTATCCATTTTCCACTACTTAGAGAGTTGTAGACTATCTCAAGGATAATAAAATGTGACAACAACCTGGAAGACGACTGTAGACAAGACACCCAGTAATCTTTTCTGCCCATGTCAAAGTCTTTCTAACAGCTTTCCCCGACACTGAAAAAATAAGTTTGGCACATGCATCCAAAGAACTTTACGAAAAACTTGATTATATTTGAATCAGATTGGGAGATGAACCATTGCAGAGTTCCGTCTTTTTCTCCATATAGATGATTCCAGAGAGGGCAGCATGCTGGCAAGCTAGGAAGCAGGAGATCTGGGTCAGGTCCAACCTCACCACTCTGTCATTGGGTGGCCTTGGGCCATTCTCTTCTCTTTGAGCCCATGACTTCTGACTTACAAAATGGGGCCAATAACATGACACTGCAGAAGGCAAAGGACTCGCACCAGGCCTGGCACAGACTGGGAACTCAGGACGTGGGGGCTTCCTTCCCCACTTCCTAAAACTATCCCCAAAGGCAACTCAAGGCATGTCAGTCTTTTCCAGTTGCAGAGGCTGCCCATTTCAGTCACTTGGCACTTCCAGCCCCTTGAGACCTCAAGTGGATGGAGTTTTGTCTGTGGAGACCTCCAAAGGCACCTGGAAAGCCTTGTGGCCAAGGTCTTCTTTGGAGGTAAATGGAACCTGGCCCCACGGTGTCACCAAAGGGCAGGTCTCTGGGGCTGTAGGGAGGGGAGGAAGTCAGTGAGTCAAGTGCAGAGCTCAGAAGAGATGTTGGTTGAGAGGAAGATTTGATTCCTACCTTTGGAGGGTTGGTCAGAGACATCTTTGAAAACTCTAAACCCCCTCCCCAGAAATATACATGTGTGTAGGCTGAGAGACTGCAGCAAGCTCTTCCTTAGAGGTGCAGGGCTTGGAACGGGGCACCTTCTGCACCCCCTTCCCCTCCCCACATGAGTGTCTCCAGCTTCAGAGGACCTGGGAGCTTTCCTAGGAAATGGAAGCCCCAAGGTGAGAGGTGGCAGATCAAGTTCCTTCCCTGTCACCCAAGTGATGTGGCCAGATGAGCTGCTGTGGCCTAGATGGGGCTCAGGTCTCCTAGAGCCTTGTCCAGGGGGGCTGCCCTAAGTCTCCATCACCCCAGTCTTTGAGTCCACACAGCCGAGGACCAGTGTGGAGCAGAGGTGGTGGTGGGAGGACTTCCAAAGGAAAGCATGGGGCCTTGACCTTCTCCCTCCCCAGTTCATGGGCCCCCAGGGAAGGTAAAGAATGTGGGCTCTGGAGCCAGTTTAAGATTTGTGTCAACCATGGAGGTGCACCACTCAGCTCTCCCTTCAAAAGATAACTTGCTAGTCAGCTGTGAATGAGTTTCCTGGGGCTGCCATAACAAGGTACCACAGACTGGGTGGCTTAAAAAACAGTCATCTATTTTTTCATAGTTCTGGAGTCTAGAAGTCTGAAATCAAGGGATCAGCAGGGCCATGCTGCTCTGAAGGTGCGAGGGAAGGATCCGTTCCATGACTCTCTCCTAGCTTCTGGTAGCCCCAGGCATTCCTTGGCTTGTGGTTGCATTACTCCATCCTCTGTCTTCATGTGGTGCTCTTCTTGTGTTCCTCTGTCTTCATATGGCCTTCTTCTTAGAAGAACACTAATGATATTGGATTAGGGGCCCACCCTACTCCAAAGAGACCTCTTAACTAATTACATCTGCAACAACACTATTTCCAAATAAGGTCACATTCAGGGGGTTAGGACTTCAACATATCCCTATTAGGGGGCTCGGAGACATAGTTCAACCCATGACAAGCTACCAGGAGTGCAGTTAGTGGACCCCCTCTTGCTGCAGCACTTTTGGGGAGCCACGCTTTCCCCAGGCAGCTCTCAACCAGTGGGAAGAGGCTTTATCAGATCTGCATCACAATCAGAAGGCCTAATTCTCTTCTTCTCCCTTCATCTTTCATAGACATTGTCTCCCATTAAGTATTTTGCACTCCTTACTCCATGAGGGTGTGTGCTTCCTGAAGGACCAAACCTGGCACAGGAGGTAAGATGGATTTATTTACTGGGTCGCTTGCTGCCCAGCTGTCAATGAAGACCCCGTCCCCAGGGGTATGTGAGGCACGATAGTCCCTGGTACAAGATGGCAGCTCAGTTGCTAAAACTTTCATTGGTAATGACTTGGGAGAATGTTCCAGTGGAGGGAACATCCTGGCCATGCAATGATGTGGGTGTTTGAAAAGCACAGGGGACAATGCATATAAAGACAATGGAATTAATTGGTTGTATTAAGTTACATAAGTTATATTGACCCTTCAGAGAGATCATGAAAAGCAGAGGGCACTTAAAAAACAAAAACTAAGTGTGAAGACGCTTTTGGGTGGTTGACAAATGAGCCTTTATTTCCTGCAGAGGGAGAGCAGAAAAAGTTTATGATCCAAATCAGGATTGAATAGTATGGAGTTTCAAAGATGAAGAATGCTCAGTTGAGGCAAGTCTCTATGCTAAGGTCAGGAGCCTGGCTGGGAAAAACTGGGGCCTGACACATGGAATGAGGACACCTGGGATGGGGACACCTGTATATTTTGGCTCCCCAGACTCTGCACTATCAGAGCATGCAGAGGTGGCTCACTCCTCACTAATAAGAGATAGCACTCCCGCATGCAGGAAGACACTGAAGACACTTCTCCCCTATCCGGCAATAGGGGTCTTCTCCAGAGTCTACCCTCATCTCCTTTCCTTGCTGCCAGGCTGATAATCAGAACTAAGTTGCCTCATGACCCAGCCAGAGTCTTACATTGGAGGAAAGGGACTATACTCCAGAAGAACTATAAGAATTATACAGTAGACTGTATTTTAAGGGTGCTGGATCAAGGGATACAGAACAGATGACTGGGAAAGGGGAGTTTATTTACTTGGGGATATGGGATTTAACCCTCTGGCAAGGATCTGAGGGGACAGTGCGAACTTGCTGCTTGGGAGGCTCCTAGAAACTTGGAGAAAATGGTGGTGTATGCCAAGCAAAGTTGAAATGCCTGAGTTGCCATGGCAAATGGAGGAGAAAGGGATTAAAAGTGTCAGGGAAGCAGATGTGCTAGAATGAATATATTCTGTGAGGTCAGAAGACCCATCAGGGGATGATAATCCTTAGGAAGGCTCAGAGAAGACATTACTCACCAAGTTCATCGGGTGTGTGTTGGTGAGAGGGCACCAGTGTCACTAAGCTCAATGGTGGTTCTCTCCTTTTTAGGAGGAGGTGATGGTAGAAGATGACTGTCATAGAGCTTGGCCTCTTGGTAGCAATGGGGATTATGGCTCCTACAAAAACCAGGAGGTCACAATTATTGTTAAACTGGAAAAGTTAGGGTGGCAGCCAATGGAGCTTGACCTGCAGAGAACAGTGGAGATGGTTAATAGAATAAGTTGCCCTACAGGCAAAATAGATGGGTAATCAATGAGGGTATCATCAAAAGAAAGCAAGAATGTTTAAGCAGCAGGTTTAGGGTGGTTGCCCCAATAAAATATCACAATCCCTTGCCCAATTCTTGTATGTGATCCAGATTTTAGATCTTTATGTTAGTAGAAGGGAGAACCTGTTGACTGAAGAAGTGGCTGTCTCTCCAGTGGCTTTCCTCCAGGAGGAAAGACTGTGCTATATCACAGCAAGCACATCCTCTAAGCATCTTCCCAGTCCTTCCCCAAAGAGACTGATGGCCATTTACTCAGAGTCTGTTTACTGTGGAAATGGGAATACCCGGATATTTCTAGGCCTATTGGACCCAGAGTCTGAGTTGACATTGATACCCAGAAACCTGAAGTGTCATTATGGACCTACATATGAGGGCCAAGTAATAATGGAGTCCTGTCCAGGGTCCAGCTTACAGTAGACCCACTGGGATGTGAGACCACTAAACACTCATTTCTCTGATCTCTGAATGTATTATTGGGGTTGACATACTTGACAGATAGAGTAATCCGTACATTGGGTCCTTGACCTGTGGAGTAAGAGCTACCATAGTGGAGAAGGCCAAATAGAAGCCCCTGAATCCATCCTCCTTTCTCTCTTTCCCTCTCCACTCTCTGTTCTCCACGCTCCACTCCCCACCAAGATAGTAAATCAAAACCAGTATTGTATACTAGGGGAGGTGGCAGATATTAATGCTATCAGTGAGAATCTCAAGATTTAGGAGTGGTGGTCCCTATCATATCTCTGTTTAATTTACCAGTCTGGTCCTTACAGAAACCGGATGGATCCTAGAGTGTGACTGTAGACAACTGGAAGTTCTACTGAATAGTAGTCCCAAATGCAACTGCCATGCTCATCTAGGGTCTTTGCTAGAGCAGATTAAGATGACTTCAGGTTCATGGGGTGCTGCTATTGACTTGGTAAATGTGTTATTTTCTACCCCAATCAGTAAAGAAGATCAGAAACAGGTCACATTCACATGGGATAGACAAGAATATACATTCGCAGTTTTATCCCAGGGCCATGTTAATTCTTTTGCTCCTTGTCACAATATAGTCCAAATAGTTGTAGACCACCTGGACATCCTGCAGAACATCACAGGAACCTGTGACATTGATGACATTATTGTAACCAGGAGGATGAGCGAGAGGTGGCTAGCATGCTGGAGGCTTTGATAAGACACATGTGCTATAGAGAGTAGGAGATAAGCCTTGAGAAGATTCATGAATGGCTGCATTTTGCTTTTGCCACCATCAAGGAAACAGTGTCAGTTAGACTTTTTAGGTTCTGGAGGCACACGTTCCATGTCTAGGGATACTGCTCCAGTCCATATACATGGTGACAGGAAAGGCTCCCAGGTTTGAGTGGGGCCCAGAGCTGGGAAGGGCTGTGCAGCAAGTCCAGGCTGCAGTAAAAGCAGCCCTGTCACTTGGTCCATATGATCCAGCAGATCTTGGTTTGGGAGATGCCAGTGCAGAAAAAGGTGTGGAGTGAAGTTTGCAGCAAGCCCCAGAAGAAGAATCACAAGGCAAGCCCTTGGATGAGGATCAAGGGCTTGGGTCACATCATCTGACCTGTCAAGGTGATATCTCAGGGAAGAGGAGGGGACTCAGAATGGATACTGGAGGAGGGAGATGATGAGCACCAGTTGAAGCTCCAAGATCAGCTGCAGTGATGGGAACTGAAATTTGTCCCACTAACCTCTCTCTTCCAGGTCTCCTCCCTTCAGGAAGAGTGGTCCACTGGAAGCTTGGAGAAGTGCGTCCCTGCAGGGACGGAAGTCATGGAGGTGCACTACCCAGACATCCCTTCAGTGAAGAACTTGCCCTTCATCTGTGAGGGGAGCAGGAGGTGACAGCTTCCAGCTGCAGAGCCTTCAGGCCAAGGCCATATTCTCTGGGAGGCTCCCAGCCAATGAGAAGCATGTGGGTCCTAGGATCTGGCCATTTCTACCCAGTGTGGGACTCTTCTAATGGGCAGTCTTTGCTCGGGAGCTCCCCATTGTGTTGGCTGGACTTTGTCAGTTTTGCATCACAGTCTGACAGCAGCCTGAGTAACTTTCAGGATCTGGGATCACACCAGGTAACCTGGGCTTTCAGTGTCCATTTGATGGATCTGGAAAGTGAGAGAATTGTTCTCAGGCCCCATTGGAAGGCCACACCTTCCCCTTGAACAGCCTCTGGAAGTCAAAAGGGCATAGGCTTAAAGTCAGACACACCTGGGTTCCAATCCCAGGTTCTGCACTGACGGGTCATGGAGCTTTGGTCTCTGTGCCTCCTGAAGAGGCCTCATCTTTATCATCTCTGTGATTCTTCTCTCTTTCTCTTCCACACTGCATGCCTGCTCTTTTCCCTCCATAGTACAGGCCCAGCCAGAATCCCTCAGGGACAGATTCTCTGCCAGTAACTGCCAATGAGCTATTGAGGAAAAGTCTCCATTTCCAAGACCACCCACTCTCTCTCTGCCCCCTCGTTCCCACCCCCCAGAATACCTGCCTCCTATAATTCTCAGAAGGAGGCCAGGCACTCAGCTATCAGGGCTGACATTTAGTGAACACTCTTGCGTCCCCACTTTGTATCAGGTCCTGAGCTGGGCACTTTCCCATAGTAAATCTCACAACAACTCAGTGAGTCAGGATCTGTTATTCTGAGCACACTGAGGCTCAGTAGAGAGAGGAGGTGGAGTTGGGATTGGACCCCAGCCCATTGTCCTCCAAGCCCAGTGCTCCTGCTCTAATGCAAGTATGGCTGGGTAAGGTCACTGCCCAAATCTGTAGGGATAGAGATCTGAGAAGCCTGACTCATAACTAGGTAACTGGGGAGTCAGGGCCACAGTGAATCTGGCCTGCTCTGGCTTGTGATGTTTATGTGCTGGAGAGGCAGCTGGAGGAGCTTCTGGGGTCAGGAAAGTCATGGTAGGCCCTGAAGGCTCGCTGGAGTGTTTGGGATTACCAGAGCTCTTTGCTTTTTTAAAAAATAAATTTATTTATTTATTTTTGGCTGCATTGGGTCTTCGTTGCTGCGAGCAGGCTTTCTCTAGTTGCGGCGAGCGGGGGCTACTCTTTGTTGCGGTGCACGGACTTCTCATTGCAGGGGCTTCTCTTGTTGCAGAGCACAGGCTCAGTAGTTGTGGTACACAGGCTCAGTCATTGTGGCCTGCGGGCTAAGAGCTCAGGCTCAGTAGTTGTGGCACACGGGCTTAGTTACTCCATGGCATGTGGGATCTTCCTGGCCCAGGGCTCGAACCCGTGTCCCCTGCATTGGCAGAGGATTCTTAACCACTGCGCCACCAGGGAAGTCCCTACCAGAGCTCTTTGGATCACAGCAAAAGTAATGATATCAAGATCGACTGCAATTTATTAAATCCTTACTACGTGCCAGACGCGTAGGGTTAACAAACATGATCTCGTTTAACACCCCCAGCAATTCTGAGAGGGAAGAATTGTTTTCCAGAATTGTCCATCCAGGACTGTGTGACTCCAAAGCTCATGCACTTTCCTTGATGCAGGTCTGTATCTCCCCTTGGTAATGACTGATGTGTCCTCGCACCTGCGGACCATGCCTTGGCCAGGTCCCTGCTTTGCCCACCACTCCTCCCTTGCTCTGGCTCCTCAGACAAGCCCCAAGTTTTGGACTTGGACCATGGAAAGGATAAATCCTTCCTAGGTGTAGCTGAGTCCCATCTTCCTAAACCACTGAGACCTAAAGGAGATGGAAGAGACTTTCTGAATCCTGTTCAGAGCAAGAGAGAAAAAATAAGGCACAGGCTTAATGTTTATAGAACAGAACAGAATGTTATAGAACAGAACATAACCCAATGGACCCTGCCTTCTCTATGGTGGAAAACACTCTTCAAACCGAGAAGTAGAACAATCCTGGCTAACAGTAAGTTAAAAGACTTAGCTACCCCCAGCTTCCTTTGCTTTGTTCATGGCCCCTCTGGGCAGAGATGGGTCATTCCAGGGGCCCTTCTGGGGAGGTGAGAGTTTCCAGGAAGGAATTCAAAAAAATGCTGCCTCAATTTGAGCATGGGAAAAATATGGTACATTGAGCTTATGATAATCCTAGGCAAAATTCCAGAAGTTCCTTTTCTAAGCAGGGATTATTGGGAGCCAAGACGGGTTCACGTAGGTCAAGGCATGCCTCACTCTACAGACTTCCCCTGTAGGAAGGGTGATCAGAGCATGTTGTGGGAAAAGGACCACAGACACAGAATTTTAAAATAAGACTTTGCTGTTATAAGACTGCATTGAGGGGACTTTTCTGGTGGTCCAGTGGTAAAGAATCCGCCTTACAATGCAGGTGGCGCGGGTTCCATTCCTGGTCGGGGAACTAAGATCCCACATGCCACCAGGCAGCTAAGCCTGTGTGCCACTACTAGACAGCCCATGTGCCTCAACTAGAGAGCCTATGTGCCGCAAAACTACAGAGCCCACGTGCTCTGGAGCCCGAGTGCCACAATTAGAGAAGAGAAAACCCACACGCCACAACTAGAGAGGCACGCCACAACTAGAGAGAAGCCTGCACGCTGCAACGAAAGATCCCGCATGTCTCAGCGAAGATCCCACGTGCTGCAACTAAGACCCAATGCAGCCAAAAATAAAATAAATAAATAAATAATAAATAAATAAATCTTAAAAAAAAAGAGCTGCATTGAGGAAGAAAAGAGAGGGTTCATCAGCCAGAGTCACCCCAGTCCCTTACATACCAAAATTATAAGCTTCCCTTCATAGCAGAGGAGACTCAAGTGCTGCCAGAATTTGACTTGTGGTCAGTGATGGAGGAGGAGCCCTGGGACACTGAGTGAGAAAGATGAGACATGCTGAGGTGATGAATGTTGGTAACCTACATTTGAGAGACAGTGATAGTATTTGTCCAATATAGCAGTTAGGACCTAGAAAGTTTTATTTCACCCATAGGACTAAAATATCAAGAATCCCTTAGAATATGTGACATGGATTATGGAGAGGCTGATTTCCTTGTCAGGTACCAGTAGCACCAAGGTCAATTTTGCTGTTGATGAGGCGTTTGAAATGCCTCTCACACATATTTTTGCAGTGGAGAAATAGAGACCAGATCTTAGGGTCGTTCAGCCTTCTCATGGCTGGTTGAAGCCCTCGGCCCAGGGTAGAAGAATAACAGTGATTCTGTTGGATGGGATTCTTCCTCTTTTATGAGCCAAAGCATCAACCATATGGTCCTTCCACTAAAGCTCGCTGGTGTCTGTCTCTGTATGCCCTGTGCTGAGGAAGAGAATGCGAGTCTAATGTGTGAGAGGAAAACCCTGCTAGGTGCCCAGGTCCCAAGATTGGTCCTGCACTGTCCTCCCACTGCCTTCATGGCATGGCTGTTTCTATTCTGGAGGCCATGGAGTGGAGAGGTTCTAAGTTCATGCTCTGGGGGCAGACTGCCTCCTACCCCCAGCCTCCCATCGTGTTCCAGTCTCAGCTCTGCCATTTACTGGTTGGGTGACCTTAGGCAAGTTAATAACTGATCTGTGTCGCTTTTTTTTTTTTAACCTGAAAATGGGGATAATTGTGGTGCCTCATTCATAGAGTTAGAGCCTTGGTTTTCATTTTATTTTTGACTTGTGACCCACAGTAAGAAATACATTCTACATCAAGACCCAGTACACACATTGCTACATATATATACATACATACCTACATACATGTGTATGTATAGCTGGAAAAAAAGTTTTCCAAACAATTCCTAACCTTAGTGCTGGTTGATGAACTATCATATTTTTTGTTCTATTCTATTCTGTTGTTTCATTAAGCAAAATGATGGTTGAGAACCATTAAACTGATTTTTACTATTTACATGGGTCACCACCCATCGTTTGAAAAACACCAGGTTAAGGTCTTTCTGGAGTATTGTGTTTGATTCCAAAAGCTATACTTTTTCTTTACACATATCACTTTTTAAGAGAGCTGTTTTCAAGCTACAGCATGTCCAGAAGAGAATGGGCAGGGTATTCCATTCAGCTGTTCTTTCTCTTCCTTCCTTTTCTGCCTCCAATCCACTCCCCTATTTGGTTATTTCTTGATTTCTTCATCCTTTTAGCCATTTATCATAGGTTTAAGCACTGTTTCATCTGGATAGGAGACTCCAGGAGAGATATGCTCTGTACATCATGTGAAAGAGGAACTAGACCTGTTCCTTGCAGTCCCCTAGGTAGAACTGGGACTTCTGGGTGAAAGTGACAGGGAAGTGAATTTGGGTATCACGTAGGAAGTGTATTCCAGTCTTGGGTACCTCTGGGCATTGGCTCCAGCTGCCTGTGAGACTTCTCTCTGGAAGTGAGTGATCAGAGGTGGGAGAAGGAGAGCCATGAGGCAACTTCCAGTGTTGAGTGGAGGTGGGGGCTCTGAGGTTGGTTTTACACCCCATGTTCCACTGAGCCTGGGGTCTGCTCACCCCCCTGCAAGGGCTGCTGTGGGGATGGAGAGGAAACCATCCAGCTGGGGTTCTGTGTCCCCCACCTGACAACTATAGCAGTTCCATTTCTGTTTTATACAGTGGGATTCCCCAAGTGGTTTATTTTGGAAGAAGGGCAGGAGACACGTTCCACTGATGCTAAAAATTTTTTTTTAATCTTTAAACTAGGAGCTCATTAAATCCCTGTGAGTCTTAGAAGTAATCATTTCTAGGATTCTGGGACTCATTTTTTTCCTATAAAAACAAGTCCATTAAAATTACAGCATAAGCCTTTGTTTTGCACTCTTAAATCCAGATATAATTGACAGCAAGAGTTAAAGAATTACAAGGGTGGCAGGATAACAGATTGTGCTGTTATTTGTGTTGGTGGGTGGTTTTTCTTCTTCCCATCCTGCCATCCTCCATCCCAGCCAGAGGGCAGAGAGCCCTGCCTTTGTGTTCCATCACCTCAGGGGGTGTTGGTGAAGCTGCAGTTAGAAGTCCCCTGTAGAAAACTGGTCTTTCAGGCTTTTGTTGATGGAAAGCCTGAGATTATGGAGGGAGTTGTGATGAAAGAAAGGGAAGGAGGGACAAAAGGGAGGTGGTTGCGTAGCTCCTGGGAGGAATGAGGAACTGGCAGAATTCTGGAGGGTAGTGTCTGCTGTGTGGCTCCCTTAGGGAGGCCGCAGCCCAGGCATCCATGCTCCTTCGATCCACCAAAGCCACAGTGCTGTCAGCAGCCGAGGGGTATGTGGGGGTAGTCTACAGGGTTTTTCAAACATTAATGTGCCTGTGAATCACCTGGGAATCTTGATATAATGCAGATTCTGATTCTCTGGAGTGGATCCTGAGATTCTGCATTTCTAACAGGTTCCCATGGACTCTGATGTGGCTGGTCCTCAGACCACACTTTGGGCAACAAGGAGCTCCAAGGGTCATTCCCTGGTTTTCTGGACACAACCTAAGCCTTCCAGACTCTTGTGCATCCTTAGAACAGGGAAGACTTTCCCACTAATAATGGAACTGGAATTTTCCATCAGCACAGCATAAAGAGATGCACCATTAGTTTTAATTTGACTTGAAAGAATCACAAGCACCCTTAAGCTTGTGATTGCAAACTCATAGCCACTGTCCAGGTTAAGCTGCATCTCTATGGGAAATTCAAGGGTTATTAACCCCCTCTTGTTCCAGGGCTGGAATCTAACTGCTCTCCCTTCCCAGGGTGAGAAATCACCGCAATGAGTTCTTTGTTTGGTTTTCTGAGAGGCACTTGAGCTGGGAGAAGAGGCCTCTTCTCCTCTCCCTCTTTCCCACCCCAGGGGGGTTAAATCCCTTACTAGCTGCTTATCTTAATTTCTTTGGGTGGAATTTTATCTGTTCCCTATCTTGCTCTTGCCTGGAGGCACAAAATACATCTGTTTGTGTCCTCTCCACCAGCCTGGGATAAGAGAGAAATTTAGGAGCCTCAAAGGAATGGAATGAACACAGCAAGCTCCCTCCTCTGTTTCTTTGTCTCTTTGGTATGAGTATCAACCCTGTTCACCTGTTCACCTCCACTTCGTTTGCTTGCTTTCATGTCCTACCTGGGAGTATACATTATTTTGCAAAGAATAGAAAAAAGCTAACCATTCCCAGCCTAGCCCACTCAGGGAATACTTCTTAAAAGGGACTTTGCCTCCTTTCCTCAGAAGCCCTAAACACACATTTTTAAAAGGAACAATCTGTAAATACTCCTTGCCTACAAAGTAACTCTTTGCATTTACATAGCTCTTTAGACTTTTGAAAGGATCTGGCATTAATCAAGCATCTACTTGTGCTAGGGACAGCATCCCATTTAATCTTCCCATCAACTCCTTCAAGGAGGTATTAATACTCCTTCTCTATTTATCCACAAAGATTTAAGTGAATGAGCCTTGCTGATTCAAGCAAAAGCTATAGAAACAAAAGCAGAAATATTAATTGCAAGAAAGAAAAAATGAAGCTTAAAGGGATGGAAAGCCGGAACCCTGCTTCCTTGGCCACTAGGGATGCCCAGAGGGTGATTTCACCCCTCTCCCTCTTTTTTTTTTTTTTAATTAATTTATTTTATTTGTTTATTTTTGGCTGTGTTGGGTCTTCGTTGCTGTGTGTGGGCTTTCTCTAGTTGCGGCGGTGCGTGGGCTTCTCATTGCGGTGGCTTCTCTTGTTGCAGAGAATGGGATCTAGGCCCGCGGGTGTCAGTAGTTATGGCTCACAGGCTCAGTAGTTGTGGCTCATGGGCTCTAGAGCGCAGGCTCAGTAGTTGTGGGGCACGGGTTTAGTTGCTCCGCGACATGTGGGATCTTCTCAGACCAGGGCTTGAACCCGTGTCCCCTGCATTGGCAGATGGATTCTTAACCACTGTGCCACCAGGGAAGCCCTCACCTGTCCCTTGCTAAACGTGAGAGATGGAAAGTTCGGGGGTGATGGTGGTGAGGAGGAAGTTTCCAAGCCCCATGGGGGGATTTCTTTCTTTGGGCCTTCAGTAAGTCAGTTCTAAGGGAGGTGGGGAAAGCAGGTTGGGCACAGTTCAGCTGTGGCAGGAGCCAGGTCTTGTATCTGAAGAGGTGAGAGAATTAGCACCAGGATGTGGCCAAGCTTGGGAAGCAGGTGATAGGTCCTATCTGGTAACTTTGGCATCAGAAGACCTGGAGTCTAGCTCGGGAATTTCACTGACCAACCATGGGCCTCTGGCCAGGACCTTCCAGGCTCTAAGCTTCAGTTTCCCCTTCAAGAAAGTGGAGTCTTTGGCCAGGATGCTTGCTCTCCAAGGGCTGAAAGCCTCTGATTTTCCAGCTTGAAAAGGGAAATGGTTTCCTTGCCTGAGAGACTGCTGTAACCTGTTTTCTATATGGGGCTGAGTGGTGGGGTGGAGGTGAGGATACACATACACACACACACACACACACGCCCACACAGGGGTTATCCTGTGCTAGGTGCTGGGGATGCAGCAATGAGCAAGATGGACATAATTCTTCATCCTTGACCTCATGGAGTCAGGAAAGGCAGACACTGAGCTAGTAATTCAACAGTTATAGAGACCAAAGTGATGAGAAGGAGCGAGTGTGTGAAGGGCAGGGAGTTCCAGGCAGAGGGAACAGCACGTGCAAAGGCCATAGGCAGAAACAAGATTGCCATGTTCGTGGGCACAGAAGAAAGCCTCAGTGGCACAGGGGTGTGGGGAGATGGATGGGCAGTGACACCTCTTTCATAGTCTGGCTCCTGCTACAGAGTTCTGTTTGGAGGCAAGATACTGGGCTAGGTGCCCCTCTGCTTCTGCACTCCTCATCCTATCATACACGCAAATGCGCCCATGCCCCGCACGCTCATACACACATACCAGCCTTGGGGAGCCTTGGAGATAGCTGGGCAGGGGCTTTGTGGTAGATCATTCCAGGCAGGAAAAACTCTGTTCTTCTCCCCCCACTCCTACCGGTGGGGGGACCTTGGGGTCTCGCCCAAGGAAAGGAAGCACTGCTTCCTGGTTTATGTTGAGATGAGAAAGACTTGCCCAAGAACAATGGCATTTTCGTAAAACACCACTTTGTTCTGGTGAGACCAGGAGGGGGTTTCCTTCGGGACCTATTCTGGCCCCATTGCCCCAGCCTGCCAACCACAACAGCCTCATGGCGTTCTCGGGGACCAGCCTTTCATCTGAGATGCTTGCTCACGCACAGCCCTGACTGTTTAACCCTTCACACCCCACACTGCCTAGGCAGCAGCATCTCAGGGCTTGAGGATGCCTCTCTGGAGATCCTGGGACATGTTGGCCAGGGGAGTCTACTGGGGGAATCAATAGATGACTTGACAGTCTGTGTTTTCTCATTTGAAGGGACCTTCTGGAAAAAGGGCTCAGATTTGTCCTGGAAGTGTCTCAGCTCAATAAACCTTTCTGGAACCAGAGCTGAAGGTCATTCTTTCACAGGTGAGGAAACTGGGGCAGAGAAAAGGAAGTGAGTTTGCTGAGGCCACACAGAGAGTTAGAGGTGAAACTGAGGCTGGGATCTAGGGCTCTCAGACTAACACTCTTCCAACATTCTGTTCTTCTCTAGAGGAGCAGAACAGAAGTTGGGGAAGCGAAAGGATTAAGTCTACCTTGGAGACTTGGGGCTCTCTATCTACAGAGCCCCAGAATGTCTGAGAGAGGTATGGAGGAAAAATGGTGTGTGATGCTAGGAGCTGGACTTCTTGATGTCACAGACAGTAGGGGGTTACTCCTGTAGTCACTCCTGTGTTTTTCAGGAATGCATGGCTGTTCCTCTGTGAATCGCTAAACGGACCAATTTAGCAAACAATCAAGTCTGTTCAGAGGAGGACATTAATGGGAAGTGAGTGGGCATATAATTATATAGTCAGAACAATAAGAAGAACTTTGCTTTCCTCCAACTGTTGTTTTCACGTTCTGCCTGGCATAGAAATAGGCTCAGGTAAAGAACAAATGTTTCTCATCCTAATAAAGAGGTGGTGGTGGTGACAGTTTGGGGATGATGGAGTGTTCATATTGGGGAAGGTGTTGCTGACAGCTCTGTGGAGATTATAGTGATGGTGGTATAGATGCTGGTAGTACCATTTTGAGTGGTGGTGATTAAAGTTATGGTGACACTGGTATTGTTTACAGTTATGGTGGTAATGATGATGATGGTGGTGTTGGCGTTGGTGGTGTCCAGTTTAGAGGTTCTGAGTATAGTTATGGTGATGATGGAAGCCATAATGGTGGTGGTGGGTAAGGTGACAGTGATAGTGGTTTTTGTTTTTTGTTTTTTGTTTTTGGCCTAGCAGCATGCAGGATCTTAGTTCCTCGACCAGGGATTGAACCCATGCCCCCTGCAGTGGAAGCACAGTCTTAACTACTGGACTTCCAGGGAAGCCCGTGAGGGTGGTATTGATTATGGTAGTGGTAAGAGTGATAGTGATGGTGGTGGTCGTAATGATGTCGGTAGTGGTGATAGCGGTAAAGGCAAGGGTGGTGCCAGTGTTGCAAATGGTGGTCATATTTTTGGTGGCAAAATGACAATTGTCTTGGATGGTGGTGACAGTGACAGTGGGGTTGGTATAAGAATGGTGGAGGTGTTGGTCAAAATGATTTTACTGATGCCTTGTGTTGGTGATGATGGTAGTGGTATTGGTGTCAGTGCTAGTGGCAGTACTGTTTTTGATGGTGTTGGTGACACCTGCCTGTCTTAGTTGGTAGAACTAACTGATGGAAGTAAGTGGTGGTGGTACGGGTGCTGGTGTCAGTGGTGAACTTGACAGTAGCCTTGCTGTCAGGCTGACAGCAGCCTTGCTGTCAGGCTGACAGCTGTGGCGATGATGATGGTGGTCCCAGGGATAGTGGCAGTAATAGGGATGGTGTTAGTGGAGACAGGGATGATGACCAGGTTGGTTGTGATTACACTGAGAGTGGTATCACTTCTGGCAATGACCCCTAGATTACATGAGCTGCCCGCAGCTCTCCTCTCTGGAGCTGACAGCGTGCAGGATGTGGGGAAAAGGCTCACTACACTCCCCCAAAGCCCTCCTTCCCACTTGCTGCAGTTCTGGTGAGGATTAGTTGGCTGTCTTTTGGGGTCAGTGGGGATGGAGAGGGGAAACAAGTCTGTTGCTAGGAAAGTGGGCAGGGAGGGAGGCCCAGGATTGCTGAGCTGGAGAGTGCTCTAGTGGGCAGGTCAGCAGGAAACAGGCACATGAGGGCATGCCCATGGTGGGGGCCGCACCAGGCAGGCGGGCAGGCAGCCGTGGTGGCCGTGCAGGGGCTCACGTAGCTGGCAGAACAAGGGCTCTACTTCCTGCTGACTCAGCAGCGCAGGCTGGGGCTGATTCTCCTGGACTAATGTGTCTTCTCCTGGGATTAGCTCACTCAGCCCTGGCTGGGAAAGGGGGAGGGAGACAGCCTCTCCCATCTCCCTGGGCTTAGGGGCCCTTGGGGAGGCTGTGGGCAGAATCTGGGGCCCCAGCAGGGCCAGTGACTGACCCTGTGTGTCCTTGACCTCATTCCCAGTGGGCCCTCATTTGACTGGGTCCCCAAGTGCCAAGGAATCCAGTTACCCTACCCCCCACCCCCTCACCCACTCCACGTGGCTGGTTTACCCTGCGTTCAAATCCCAGCTCTGCTGTACAAAAGGCAGCACAGCCTGGGAGGGAGGAGAGGAAGCTCTGGAACCAGACCATCTAACCTCAATTTCCAGGTCCCCCGCGCAGTCACTGTGTGACTTTGGGACAGTCACTTGCCCTCTCTGCGTCTTGGCTCACCATTTGTGAGATGGGGGCAATGACCGTGCAGCTCATAGGCTGCTGTGAGATCAGATGAGTTACGGCTTACAAAGTGCTTGAGGTGTTGGCATGGAGCGGGCATTCAGAAAGCACTTGCTCTTATTATTATACTGAGAGTTGAGTCACTTTAAGAGACCCTTAAGTTCTCTGGGCCTCAGTTTTCTCACCAGCAAAATGGAGATAATCCTTAATGTGCGTGCTTGATAAGAGAATTGAAAAGGAGTAAACAGGTGAAGACATTAGTTGTTACTGTCCTTACTGTTAGTATAAGAGCCAGTCCCAGTGTCCCTCCTGGAGCAGGGGGCTCATGTCATGTGGGATTTTGGATCCCTAGAGTGATGGATGCTATCCTGCGGCTCCAGGATCTTGTGCCAGCGCCGGCTGCCTCCTAGAAGCAACTCCTCTTCCTTGTGATGGGGGAGTTTGAGGAGATCAGCCATCTAGTTTCTAGCCCTTTGCCCTCCTCCCCCCTTCCCCAACCCCAGCTCATGCCCAGGATGGGGTGGAGAAAGGAAGAGAATACTCTAGGAGAGTCCTCCCATGCTGAGGCTTCTGAGGAATCTTTTCTCATTCCTTCATCCCTACTTCACTCTCTGTTTCTCTTCCTTCACTTCCTCATTTGCTCATTCATTCATTCACTCATTCATTCATTCATTCAGTTCTCTACAGGACATGGAGGTCATGGGGTCTGCCTTTGTCTCAGAGAGAATCTAGTTCAGGCTTCAGTCAGGGCTTCAGTGAATGATTCTGAGAGTGAGAGCGAGAGAGGAAGAGGGGGATTGAGAGGGAGAGGGAGGGAGAGGAAGCATTACATGAAAATCAAACTTTACATTCAGGAAAACTGTCGACAGTGATGCTATTTAGATACCATAAAATCAACAGCTAGAAAAAAAGGAAAAGAAAAATCAACTGTATGACTAGTTTATTTTCTCAGCTGTAGAAGAGACAAAAATGACACACTCCCATGGATTTAACTTTTTTTTCCCTGTTTGATTGGGCTTCAGATGCACAGAGTTGAGTCCTCTCGGCCAGTTTCATTTTTCCCCTCTTCCCAGATTTCCGTTCCTATTCCTTACTCCCTTCCACAATCCAGGAATCCACTCCAATATGTATTTTTAAAAACTATGTCCTTAAAATGTGTTTATCTTTTTTATCTTTATTATTATTTTTTTTTTTGCGGTATGCAGGCCTCTCACTGTTGTGGCCTTTCCCGCTGCGGAGCACAGGCTCCGGACGCGCAGGCTCAGCGGCCATGGCTCACGGGCGTAGCCGCTCCGCGACATGTGGGATCTTCCCGGACCAGGGCACGAACCCGTGTCCCCTGCATCGGCAGGCGGATTCTCAACCAGTGCGCCACCAGGGAAGTCCAAAATGTGTTTATCTTTATAAAATATGCATTTGGGGGGTTCATTTACAAAAATAGTACTGTGCAGTAAATCTTTCTGGTCCCTAATTTTCTTACTCAACACCGTGATTTTGAGGTCTGTCCAAGTTCCCGTACGTAGATTCCTCTGTTCCTTCTTGCTCCTGCATAGTATTCCATTAGAAGCATCCACATGCTTCCCTCATTCATTCCCCCGAGCGATAGACGCATCACCAGCACAGCCTCACAGCGTTACTGAAGCATCAAGCAGAAAGCCCTTAATGCTGAGCTTGCCCAAATTTCCCATTCCGTAAAGTCAGCTATCATTACAGGGACGTTATGATTGCTTCTATCAGGCCTTTAGGCTACATAGTTTCCATGATCTTTAATAATCATGATCTTTAATAATCAGTTGCACAAGGGCCTCTTATGCTCTCATTATGATGTTGCACAATTTTCTCCCTCACATATCACTGATGCTCCTGACGATCCACGTCCAGTGCTGGGTACAGGATTGAAGAGATGACTTTCATCAGGCCCCGTGTTCTCAAGGGTCTCACAGTCTAGGAAATGGACAATTCAGGGCAGGGGTGGGATGTAAAGTAGTCAGTGATCAGTTCTGCTGGTGGAGGGCAGAGCCCCCGGAGTAGGGTTTTTTTTGTTTTGTTTTGTTTTTAAAGAACTAGACAGGGTCTTTTTCTTTTTTTGGGGGGTGGGTGGGTGGGTAGGAGTTTATTAATTAATTAATTTATTTTTGCTGTGTTGGGTCTTCGTTTCTGCGCGAGGGCTTTCTCTAGTTGTGGCAAGCGGGGGCCACTCTTCATCGCGGTGCGCGGGCCTCTCACTATCGCGGCCTCTCTTACTGCGGAGCACAAGCTCCAGATGCGCAGGCTCAGTAGTTGTGGCTCACGGGCCTAGTTGCTCCGTGGCATGTGGGATCTTCCCAGACCAGGGCTTGAACCCATGTCCCCTGCATTGGCAGGCAGATTCTCAACCACTGCGCCACCAGGGAAGCCCAGGGAAGCCCCCGGAGTAGGGTTTTAAAAGTTGAGTAGGAGCTCACCAGGTGGATGCAGGGAGGGAGAAATGGGGCAGAGATGTTTCAAATAGAAGGAACACCCTAGGTAAAGGGTCAGAAGCATGTAGCAGCTCGGCAGGTTTAGGAAAATTCATGGTTTTGTTATGGCTGAGGCAAAGGATATGAAAGGGAAGAGGCCAGAGGCAAGAGCTGTTTGTTGAGCTGTTCTGTGCCAGGCACTGTTGAAGCAGTGAAGTACAGACCCTCTTTTAAGCCACACTAGAACCCTAGGAAGACACCATTATCATTCCCCTTTGACAGGAAAGGAAACGGAGTCCCAGAGAGGCTAGTAACTTGCCCACAGTCACACAGCTTATAAATGGGATCCCTAAGAACTGAAGCCAGGCTGTCTGGGTTCACAGTCACAACGTTATGACCTCTGAAAGTTGAGGAAGGTGAGGAGGTCAGAGAGAAGGCCGACGAGGGGCAAGGAAGAAGGCCCGGGAGCCTCACGCGAGAGTCGGGTGCCGCGTTGTGAGCGTGTGAGACCACAGGAGTGCGTGAGGGCTGTGTGCTGCAGTGTGTGCACATGGGTGTGCTTGAGTGCGTGTGAGTGCACCAGGGTGGACATGTCTGTGCCACAGGGCCAGTCCCACTAGGACTCGGTGAGTGTGTGTGTGTGTGCGTGTGTGTGAGAGAATCTCACTTACAAATGCATGTAAGTGTGGGAATCTCTGGCTGCCCATGGGCCTGAGCATGTGTCCTGTGGGCATGAGAGTGGGCCTTGGTGTCCTGCCCTCCTGGGGCCCCAAGGAAGCTGTCAGAGCCCATTAGCCTGGCCTGGTGTGAGGGGTCTGGCCTTGGCCTCAGAAGCTGAACGGTGCACATCAAAGGCAGTCTGAGCCTGGGACCAGTGGGGCAGAATAATTTAATGAGGGTCCAGGAGGGAGGCTGCGGCTGGTGAGGGTTGCCAGTATGTGCCCAGGGCAGCACCCAGGCTCCACCGCCAAGCATCTGGGGTCTGCATGTGTGTCAGGGAGGGGAAAGGCTGTGCTGGGTACCTGGCCACGCTGCCCTCCTTCCCTGGGCACCGGCAGAGCTGCATCTGAAGCCCAGGCTCAGGCTCCCCGCTTTTGCCTGGATGTCAGTCTAGCCCCCAGTCTCCCCAAGGAACTTCAGGGGAACCAGGACGGCAACTCAGGCATCTTCATCCTTCAGGCCCTTCTGACATTTCCAGGAGGTGGAACACACAGAGAATCATTCCCGGGTCAACTAGTCTAAGCCCCTGGCCTTACAGAGGGCTGTGTGTGTGTTTGTGTGTATGTCCTTTTGTGAGGGCCTTGGGTCAGAGAGAGGAATGTGGGAGGACTCAATCTAGTCAGTTTTTCTATGCATGATGTGGGAAGAAAAAGGAGGATTTTCAGCAGGGGTAGGAGGAGGGACTGAAGATGAAGGTTCACGTGAGGACACAGTGGCCCTTGCCAGGAAGCGGTTGTGATGGGGCAAAGCAGAAGTTGTCCCTGTCGTCAGGGTCTTGGGTAACAGGAATGCAGCCCCTTTTTGTCCAGCGACCACAGTGTGAGAGCATCTCTGCGAGGCCCCTCTGACAAATGTCTTTTCATGGCAAGACCCTCCCGTGGGTTTTAGGTCCATCTACAGGGTCAGGCTCAAACTCCTTCTCTCTACATGTAAGGCTTCATTCAGGATGTATCATCTGAACGCATCCACAAATCAGTTTTTTCGGCTGTCACTGGATTGACACATATTCTTGAACAGAAATGCTTTTGACAGGACAGGAATGCTCCCATTAGACACACACTCCCCTCCCGCCACCATCATTTACACTGTACCATTTCGTCCATCTACACCACCTGCTTGGCACCAGAAAACACTTGATTTGGGACCCTTGAGCATAAGCTCTTCAAGAGAGAAGCTTGTATATTTTATGTGTCATAATCTAGCACGTAGTAAGTATTGATAAATATGTGTTGAAAAGCTGACTCCAATTCGCCTCATTTCCTGTACCTCAAGTCCACCCTCCACTCCTTACTTCACCCATGCTGGCCTCTGTTCTCTGAAACACGATTTTCTATCTGGAAAGCGTCTCGGTGAACTCCAACTCACCACTCCAGACCCAGATCAAGTGGCCCCACCTCTGGTCCAGGGTGGCTGCTCCCTGCCCCAAGCTCCCACATGCTGTGTCTGTCTCTGTGTTATAGCCCCCAGTCCTGGCATTGTAATTACTTGTTTACGTGTCTGGTCTGTCCAGCTCAGAGCATCTGTTAGAGGACTTTGACAGGTGTCACTGTTCATGGGCTAGGCTTTGGGATTAGTCTGTATTAGATATATACATTAGTTGGCTTACCAACTTTGGTAAATCCCATTAGCAGCTCTGGGTGCTTTGCCCCCAAATCCTGGCGCCTTGATCCTCATCTTCAGTGGGCGTTGGAAGAGGCCTCATGACTCAGGGTCTGGCCCTTTCAGGGAGGAGCGTCCCCAGTGTGGCTCCAGGCAGAAGACAAATACTAGCTCTCAAGCTGGGACCAGCACTGCCGCCAGCCTGGCCCGGCCAGGCCCCTCCTGGCCTGTGACTTGGCACTTTCTGGGGCTACCTGCTGGGTTTGGCCAGGGCGAGTTGCCTGGGCCTGTGGGGAACTGCTGGCAGCACACACTTGCCAGGGTTGCTGATGGCGATGCCAGGGTGCACCCACGCAACACCATGCTGGTTGCAGGCACCCCCCTCTTAAAGGCTCAGTGCATAGCTCCCACCCCAGGGTCTAGCCTTAGCTGCGCAGGGTCCCTGATCAGGGTCAGCTCATCTCTTCTGCAGCAGGAGGGTGGTGCATGTGAGTGTTAAAGTGAGAGAACGTGGGTGTGTGAGTACGTGTGTGTGAGTAGACAGATGAGTGAAAGGATCATGTGTGATGAGTGTAGGTGAGTGTGTGCTGTGTGTGACCACATATGACCATGTGTGTATAATGAGTGGACATGTGCAATGCCATGTGTGCACAAACCAACTGGGGACGTGGGTGGGAATGGCCGTTTATGTCTATGTGTACATTCATGGGTTTGTGTGTAACAGTCTCTGGGTAAGCTGTGTGGTGTGTGGATGTGTGTACACGTGACTCTGTGTGACAGCAGAGATGTGAATTTGAGTCCTGGTTCTGCCATTTCCTCAATGTGTTGAAAACTTAAGTAAATCCCTTCCCCTCCTTCTGTAAAATGGGATGGCATAGACAAGATATCTCTTAAGTTCCCTTCTAGCTTTGATATTCAGTGACCAGTTTAGGAGTTGAGCACAAGTGTGTGAAAGTTGTGTGTGCACATGTGCACGTGTGTGTGTGTGCACGCACAGCAGCAGAGTGGTACTGTGCAAAGGGCATGGCTTTGAATTCTGATTCCACGTTTAACAGTTATGGTCTCAGCTTAGTCCCTTCCCCTCTCTGAGCCTCAGTTTCCTTGTCTGCAGATGCTAGTGATTCTTACAGGGCTGCTGTGAGGACTAGGAAATATTGTTTGCAATGGGTCTAGCTCAGAATCTGGCTTAGTTCCCTCTGCGAGAGATGCATGTGTGCCTGCATGTGTGTGTGTGCATGTCTGTGTGTGTGTGCATGTCTGTGTGGGTATGCGTGTGTGCACGTGGACAGCCATGCTCACATGCTTGACTGTGCAGGTTGGTCTGGAAAACAGAGTAATTGATCTAGATCACTCCTGCCCTCTGGGGTTTCTGACTGCTTGGGACACAGCCACCCAGGAGAGGTAGAGCTGGGCAGTCAATTTCCAGCTACCCACCTGGGCCCACGTGATTCTGAGGGCTCCCCAGTGCCCCAGACTGTCTGTCACATGGGCGCAGTGGCCTGGAAAGGAGGATTGGTGTGGGCAGGAGACAGGCCTCCTAAATCCGCTTAGTGCCCACCCCACTATTCGGGGTATTAGAGACTAAAGAAATTCTTCTTCTTCTTAGAGGGTCAACTGCCAACCTGGGATGGTGGCTGAGCTGAGCGTGAACCCCTGAGCCCCATGTCCATCTAGAATGAGGCTTCAGAGTGGAGGGCCAGGAACAGACAGGGTCCTGCCCTCAGAGAGCTCCCAGCCAGATGGAGAGAACCAGGAGAGACAGGCTCGAAAGAGGGGTGGGGGTAAGGAAGATTTTCTAGCAGGAAGGGGGCTGGAGGGACTCATAGAGGCTGGCAAGGGAAAGGAAAGCATTCTGGATGGGAAGATCAGTGTGAACAAATGTGGAGATGGGAATGAGCAACGTGTATTTGTGTGTGTGTGTGTGTGTGTGTAGGGGAGGACAGGGAGAGGGTGGTGTAGGGGAACTTGGAGAACATCAGATCCAATCTTCCATTTTCTTGGTGAGGAAATGAAGGTAGAGAAGGGAAAGGATGTGCCTCTGGGCAGAGTGCGGTCACTCTGCTTCCCAACTGGAGTTTAGGGTCTGCCCTTAATTCCTGGGTTCTGAAGAGGGGTGTCAAGCTGAGCTGCCACGGGCCCTCCTTTAGCTGGTCCCACAGGGTTCTTGATGAACTGGGGCAGATGGTGAGCCGTGATGTGTGCCTTCAGGCCAATGGAAGGCTCTGGGGCTAAACATTATGTCCAAACAAATCTAGAGCAGCTACTAACACCTGGACCTAATCTGCCTGGGCAGATGCCAAACTCAGACCCTTGACACCCAGAGATCGCCAACACTGGACCACAGGTACTACATGGGCTTCCAAGCCACACCAGAAAAGGCTCCAACAACCTGACCTGGAGAGGAACACCACACCCAGACTCTGAACCCAGAGAAACAATCTCCACACCTGGACCAGATACCTCTGGATCAGCTTCCATTGCAAACTTGGCCTGAGTGGATCCTTACAGCTCCACCCAGAAACTCAGTGAAGGTCCCAACATCTAGAGGAGAGCACCCAGAGAGGGTCCCAACACCCGAACTCTGAACAACGAGAAGATCCCAACACTGGGCCAGATAACATCTGATTGACTTCCAACTCAGACCCAGAACACCCTGACTGTATCCCAGCAACCTCACCCAGAACACCCGGAGCTGGTCCCAACACCTAACAGACCCACCCCTGCCCTGCTCCGTCCCTTCCGCCCCCAATCCATCTTCCGATGAGCTCATCCCCAGAGGCTTTCGCAGGTTCCAAGGCTTTTTCTGGGAGAAATCTGTGGTCGTCCTTCGGGATGCCTGGGATGAGGAAGGGTCAGGAGGCCAGGCCCACGCCCTTTGCAGGGAGGGCTGGGGGTCCAGCTTGAGGAGTGGGCTTTGGCTGCTGCCTGCTGGTGGGTGGGGTGGGAGCGGACGGGCGGGGAGTGCGCGGCAGCCCCCTCCAGCCGCCCCCCGGCGCTGGGCGGAAACCGTGCGCCCTGCGAGGCCCAGCAGATTCCGCGCCGCGCGCCCCCCAAACAGCCCGCGGGGCGCTGGGCGCGGGGCCAGGAAATCCGGCGCCGGCCCTTGAAGCGGCCCCAGGTCGGGCGGGGCCGGGGGGCCGCTGGCACCGCAGCCGCCGAGCAACGTGACCGCGCGGCCCCACCGCGGCCTCGGGTCCCCACCGGGACAAGGCGGCCTCTGTGCCGACGCAGCTGATCCCAAATCCCTTCCGGCTGACAGCCCGCGCCGGCTGGGGCCCGGCGGCGTGGGAACCGGGTCGAGTGGGGCCGGGGGTGAGGTGGGCGCGAGGGGAGCGGAATCCAGTGGGGGCGCCCCCGCCCAGAAGCCGTCTGCTCCGGACAGGGTATTTCGCTCCCCCAGGGTAGCAAGAGTTACCGCACTTCCCAGACAGGGAGACTGAGGCTCGCGTAATGAGTAGTAGTCTTAGCCCATTTCTTGGTTAAAACCAGGGATCTAAATTAAGCCCCCGTGATAAACTACATACATTGTTGAGAGCTGGGTGGCATCGCGATCCGCATTTTATAAATGAGGGAACTGAGGCTCAGAGAGTTGAAGCCACCTGTCCAAGGTTCCCAGACAGGTGGAGTGAGGCTGGGACTGGAGCCACCTCTGCTGACTCAACGTGGGGCGCTATGTGTATGCAGTCCCCCTGCTGGACCCCCTGGCCACCAGGTAGTCATGGAACATCCCATGGGAGGTTCTGGGGAGGGTGTAAGCCCCTGGGTCCATCTGGTCAAGGAGTTGTGTTTGTGGGTTCCTGAGTGTGGTGGGCCCAGTGAAGGTGTGGAGTTAATCTCTTGGAGGGCGGATGTGGGGCTGAAGTGGGGAGACAGAGTGAAGGAGACAGGTGTGGGGATGGAGAGGGGCTTGGAGGGAATGAACCAGGGAGATGGCTGCTGAGTGCCCCTCTCCTCTGCCCTTAACAGCTGGGGACAAAGCTGGAATCCGAGAGGCTGGAGGAGGGGTCATGGAGGGGTGATGCTCTAGAACAAGCCTCACCCTGGCCTCTGGGAACAGGGTGGGGATTGTCCAGTGAACTCTTTGGAATTAAAAAGTGGCGCCTTCTCAGTGCAGGGGGAGCCTGGCTGGGCCCTGGGTTTTGTCCAGCCCCTGTCCTATCTCCCAGGACTGGGGCAGCTCAGGATTTTTCCCCCTTTCCTTGACTAATGTTTGATCTAGACAGGCAGTGTGGGGGGGCCGGGGGAGGAGGGAGGATGGCAGGGGCTGGGGTGTTTGCCGAGTGTGCATGGGAGTCTCCCAGGGTGAACGTGCCTGTGTGTGCCTGCACACGGCTTGCATATCTCTGTGTGACGGTCTTATGTGTGTGTGCTTCTGAGAATGGGCCTACTTGTCTGGCGGGATGGGCATATTGTTTCTGCGTGTGTTGTTTGCGTGTGATCCCTTTTGACTCATCTGGATCTATGTTATCTTTCTGGGTCTGCGTGTTTGTGGCTTTACTGGTATCGGTGAGTCTTTGTGTGTGGGCCTCCCTCCCGGCCCCGCGGCATCAAGGCCCTGAATGCCACTTTGCTGCCTAAGAGTGCTGAGGAATGTGAGGGGCAGGGGAGAGGGGAGCACATGTACTGGGCTGCAGGCCTGCTGGTTATGGAAAACTACTGAGGCCTCCTGGGGATGGGCTGGCCAAACCGGCCCAGAGCCTGGCTCGGCAGCTTTTGCCCTCCCAGGCTCCTCCCACTCCTCTCTGCAGGGCTGCGGACCTGCCGAGATGGGTCTTCCATTAAGCAGAGAGCACAGCCTCCCTCCCACCACTCCCCAGATGGCTAGCTGGGCCTCTGCCCTTACCTGGGCCTAAGCATCCCTTGGAGAGGGGGAAAAGTGAGGGTGTGGGATTATATTTTCTCTGAGGCCCTTCCCAGCCCTGACATTCTCTCCATTCTGTGAACATTAAAGAGGGCAATTTCACCCCCATTTCAGGGATCATGAAAGCATAGGGCCCTAGACTATTAGAGTGAGACAGGCTCCTAAGGATGGTCTCATCCTATTCCCTCCATCTTATACACGGGGAAAAAGTGAGGCCTGGATCCAGATCCCCCAATTACCTTCTGGAACGACAAGGATCAAGTTTTCTGGTCTCCTGTCTCTCAGTTGCCGGCCCTTCTGCCATCATGGCTGCTTTTCAGCTCGGCCTACTCAGCATAGAAGGAGAGGCCTTTGAGATGGCCCTGAAGGATGCGAGGGCTTTGACATTTGGAGATGGGGTTGAGCCAGACAAGCAGCCCGTGGCAAGAAGACATGGGTTGAGATATGGAAGTGGGCCGGTAAGGAGTGCAGTCAGGATGGAGAGCTGGGAAGCACCAGTTGGGCACAGTAGGTGATGGGACTGAAAAAGGTGTGTCTGAGGGGCCCCAGAGGCCAAGCAGAAGTGTGTGGACTTTATCCGCTCAGTGTTTCTGGCAGAAGAGGCCAATTCTCAGTGTAGCAGAGTGATTAAAGACAGGTGCTCTGCGGTCAGATCAGACTGTGTGTATTCAAATCCCAGTTCCAAGACTTTAGTAACTATAATTAACTGTATAACTGTGAGTGGGCTACTTAAACTCTATGTACCTCACTTTTCTCATCTCTGAAATGGAGATAATAACAGTGGTACTTTTCTCATCTTGTGGTAAGGAATAAATGAATAAATGAGAATACAGGTAAAGCCCTCAACGCCTGACACATACTAAGGGCTCAGTAATAGTTATGATGATGCGATGATATAACCTATAGTTTAGGCCAGGCTGGAGGGAAAGAGAGTGAAGGCAGGGAGACCAGTGAGGATTCTAAGGACGTCCTGTGGATGAGAGGTATGGAGGTCCATGGTGAGGTCCCCTGAATGAGTAAGGGACCCAGGCAGAGGGCTCAAGGGGGTCTGGGCTGTTGCAGAAAGGTGGGCAGAACTTGTGTTGAGTGCTGGGGAGTGTGAGGGAGAGGTTGAGAATGGCTTCACTGTGGGAGGGGTGGAGGGACCTCCATCCTGGTTTGGGGAGGAGGGTAGGTTAGAGAGGTACTTGAGAGGTGAGTTGACCAAGACCTGGGGACAAGTCCCTGTGGCCAGGGAGGAGGAGAGGCAGAGTCTGGGCTGAGCACTTGAGTGTTTTGACTCCGAGTGACTGGCACCTGGGAAGCTCTCTTCAGAGTGGACAATGGAGGAGGGTTAGTGAGATGTGGCGGGGGTACGGAGGAGAGAAGGGGCTCAGCTGTGCTGAGTGTGGAGTGGGCCCCCTGGGGATTTGCTATCAGGCCTGGAGCTCAGGAGCCAGGTCTGGGCTGGCGATGGGTGTGGGGACCATTTGATAGGCTCCTGGTGTGGGCGAGGTCATCCCAGGGAGGCTAAAGATAGAGAAAGGGGCCTTGGAGCCCAGCCAACCCCCTGCTGAGAAGCAGCACCTTGGGAGAAGCAGCAGCCAGAGGGCTAAGGAAACCGAGGCGAGCTGTGGGCAGAGAGGGCAAGGGAAGACTGGGCTCCAAGGAGGAGGGCAGACCAAGAGAGCCGCATGCTGGGGAACCGGGGAGGGGCTTGGGTAGAGAGAGAGAGAGAGAGAGAGGGGCTTGGAGGCCACCAGGGACCCCTGCAGAATAGAGTCTGGAGGATAGGGGGCAAAACGCAAGCTGCAGGGAGGTGAGGGAGTAATTAATGGAGTGGGGGAAGCGGAGATGGAGGCAGGTGTCACACTGCTTGGAAGCTTGCTTGAGGAGAAGAGGGAGCCACCTGAAGCAGCCAGACCAGGAAGGCTCTGAGCCTCTGGGTAAAGGGGGCGGGGGGTCCTCCCTATGTTTCAGGTAGAGAAACTGAGGCTCATTTGTGCACAAAGTTACAATAAATTAATGTGAAAGACAGCCCAAGATCTCCAACTCTTAACGTAGCAATTTTTTAAAATGAACAATTGAAATTGTGTAATACACACACACACACACACACTTGTTTTGATCACAGAAATAAAACATGCTTATTGGATAAACCTAGAAACACATGCACAAAAGTACAAGGGGAAAATACAAAACTTACCTGTAATTCTACCACCCAGAGATAAGCATTTTTACCATTGTGTATTATGACCTTCTACTTTTTTCCTCTGCTGATATACAGAAATAGACACTGGGGTCATGTACTTACTGTTTTGTAGATCCCTTGTTTCATTTAGCAACACGTCATGGACGATTTTCCATAGTATCAATAATACATATTCCTTAAGACTTTTTTTTTTCTTTTAGCTCTCAATCTAGTCAGGGAAACAGGACAAGGATGGGATCCTCTGACAATCAATCAGGGCAGAACAATCAGGCTGTGTCTTATCAGGGTGTCTGGGGCTGTGGCTAGAACACCAGACCAGGAGCCCGCTGGGCTGGCTCATTCAGTCCTGGACTGGCCCCTGGCTCACCATGTAGCCTTGGGTAATATATTTGCCCTCTGTTGACCTCAAAATACCAGAATCACAAACGGATTATGAGCAAGTCTCTTCAGGCCAGCTGCCATCACTGTGAAATGGTAGAGAGAGAGGCTTAGAAAATCAAACGACTCTGACCATCATGATTCTGCAGGTCAGATAACTGCTTTAAGCCTCCGTTTCTTCATCTGAAAAATGAGAATCACGTTTACCTACTCTGCCTACCAGGACTCCGGTGAGAATCCAGTTAGATGAACTGTTATGATGCCTAAGAACAACGAATATTTGGACAATATTTGGGCCACGCGATCTCACTTGCCATTCCAGCAACCCTATGAGGTAGGTACTATTTTTGTACCTTATTTTTCCAGGTGAGGAAACCGTGGCTTGGAGAGGTGAGGTCACTTGTTCAAGGTCACAGGTAGGAAGTGGCAGAGTTGGATTCAAGCCCAGGTCTCCCAGTTACCAGCACCATGGAACTTTACACTGCACTGTTCTGATGTGTGGTGTGGGCCTGAGCAGGAGGAGGGACAAGAAGAGCCCTGGGAAAACAGATAGCTAGTGGGAAGCAGCTGCATAGCACAGGGAGATCAGCTCGGTGCTTTGTGACCACCTAGAGGGGTGGGATAGGGAGGGTGGGAGGGAGACACAAGAGGGAGGAAATATGAGGCTATATGTATATGTATAACTGATTCACTATGTTATAAAGCAGAAACTAACGCACCATTGTAAAGCAACTATACTCCAATAAAGATGTTAAAAAAAAAAAAAGAGCCAGATAATAAATAGTGTTAGGCTTTGTGGGCCACAGAATCTCTAAAAAAAACAAAAAAGAAGAGCCCTGGGAGTCTGTGGCCCATTGCACCCTTGGTTCAGCTGTTGTTTTCCCAGGCACCACCATCTGTGGGGAGTGGCCGCCCTCTGGTGTCCTAAATGTGACTTGTCCTCTCAGAGAGGAGAGCTGGCAACCTGCCTGTCTCCGAAGGGTGGGATGAACTTGGAACAACCCCAACTCGTCCTTTCAGAGTTTGGGGGTTCAGGGAAAGTGAGTGCACTTCCACAACTTACTGGATGTGAGGCTGTGCCCCAGAGGGCACTGGGTAGAAGTTTCATCAATTTCAGCCCCCATCTGCCTCTCATCCTGGTGTCATTTTGCAGGGTAAGTGGCCACGTTCTATTTCTGACTCGAGTGCTAGTTAGAAGGGTGTTGCATTATTATTATTCTTTAAACCCTGCATTAATGTTTTACAGACACTTCTGTATCTATGTTACAACACAACAGAAAAAAAAAGTAGAATTTTTGCCAATCCTTATGGGGTAAATTTCACTCTGGACTGATGAAAATTTTGTCATTGGACTGGCACCAGACTGCAAAGTGGTTCAGGCAACACCCAAGGATGTGTGCTTTAAAGGGCTTTCTCAGCTCATTTTATAGTCACCATAACCTTATGAAGAAGTTTTTTATGATCATTTTACATATGAGAAAATAGGCTCAAGCTCCATCCAAACTTGTTTGAAGCCAAAGAACTTTGCAAGATGCCACACTGCCCCCCTGTGGCAGCCTTGTGGGTGACTCGGCAAATAGGCCATAGCAGCGTGCCCAGTTGTCTTCCATATCCAAAGATGTTGTGCTTCTTTCTTTGTGATTGGAGGTGCCAGATGCAACAGCTATCCTTCACTGTGGAGGGGGTATTCCTCAACATTCTATTATTATAGCTACTTGGTCTTCCAAAGGCTTGCCTTCTATAGGCCACCGACTCTAGCCAATTACAGGTGATAATTTAAGTAACCGCATGCCATGGACTGGTAGTAGTGTCCCTTTTTCCAGTATCAGTGAGTTCATTACTACTTTTGCATCTAAACAGATTGGAAAACAAATTCCAGAGCTATTTGCAGTACTAAAGACTTTCAGAGTTTATTTAGGAAGACAGAGCAATTCTATGTATTCTGGGAATAAAGGCTTTAATACAGAACTGGGGGCTCACACAGCTGTGGGAAGAGCCAGCCAAGCTGAGGGAGTGGAAATCAAGGAAACTGTTGCTAAAGGTCAGAGAAGCTGACACACGAGATCTCTTCTTCAAGCAGTGAAGTGCATAGTTCTCAAAAGCTTGTCTGGAAACCACTGCAAGTCTCAGAAACCTCCAGAAAGCTCCAGACATCTCAATTTGCAGTGGTAAAGGGGGCAGTTCTCAAGAGCTTGTGTGAATGTTTTGTGACACTTTTGTCTGTTCATGTGTTTGGCTGCAACCACAGCTAGACAATAATGGCTTCTATGTCGGCCGTACCTTCCAAATCTTGTGTGAATTCTCTTATTTGGCAAATTCTAACCTGGAACCACATAGGAAAGGGGACTCTGGTAAATGCAGTTTCCAGTCTTAGAAGGGCGTGGCTGCAGCTGAACACAGACACGCACTCATGGCAAAGATACCGGTACATGTTTACTCTTTTGCCTCAGGGCCAAGTTAATTAACTCTGCTTTTCTCTGTCTTAATATACAGTCCACAAGAATTTTGCAGAGTATCATGCTGTTTACTATATTAGTGGCATTCTACTTACAGACCCATGAGCAGGAAATGTCAAGAATTCTAGATGCCCTCTGATGGGAGATAAACTTCATGAAGGTTCAGGGGTCTGCCACTCGGTGAAGTTTTTAGGGCCCCTCTTATCCTGGAGCAGGAGTTGGCAAATTTTATCTTTAATAAATATTTTAGGCTTTGCAGGGCATAAGGTATCTGTCACCACTACTCAGTTTTGCCACTGTAGTGTGAAACCAGCCATAGACAATAGTTAAATGAATGGATGCGGCTGTGTTCCAATAAAACTTCATTTACAAAAATAGGAGGGGGATCATATTTGGTCTGTGGATATTTGTTGGCCAACCCCCACCCTAGAGGAGACACTCCTTCTAAAGTAAAGGACAGATTGTTGCTCGTCACTCCTCTTACCGCTGAGAAAGGGGTACAACACTTGGTTGTATTTTGATGGTAGCATTTACCACACTTGGGAGTATTGTTTTGATCCTTAATCAGGTGACTCAGGAGGCTTCCAGTTTTGACTACAACCCTGAGAAAAGAGGACTCTGCAGCTGATCCAGGCTGTGATGCCAGCTGTTCTGCTGCTTCAGCCACGTGACTAGCAGTTACCATGGTGCCCAAAGTGTCTATGGTGAGTGAGAACACTGCAGAGTGTCTGGTAAGCTCCAATAGACCTTCTTGTGAAGAATTTTAGATTTTGAAGCAGGGCTATGACTTCTGTGGTGGAGAAACACTCTCAATTTTATTTTTTATTATTATTATTTTTTACATCTTTATTGGAGTATAATTGCTTTACAATGGTGTATTAGTTTCTGCTTTATAACAAAGTGAATCAGTTATACATATACATATGTTCCTGTATCTCTACCCTCTTGCGTCTCCCTCCCTCCCACGCTCCCTATCCCACCCCTCTAGGTGGTCACAAAGCACCGAGCTGATCTCCCTGTGCTATGCAGCTGCTTCCCACTAGCTATCGAAACACTCTCAATTTGAAAAATATTTCCTGGCCTGCTACTGGGCTTTGGTAGAGACTGAATATTTAACCACATGACACCAAGAGACTATGTGACCGTGACTGCCTATCATGAGCTGGTTTTACTGGATCGTTACAGATCCACTGAGTCATAAGGCTAGGTGGGCACAGCACCAATGTATTGTCTGATGAAAGTAATCATTTAGGAATCATAAATAAATTATAAGGACAGGTGTCCCAGACTCTCCTGTCACCTACCAATGCAACTTATTCTATATGGCATCAGGAAGGGGTCCCTATGACCAACTGATAGAGGATGAAAAGATTTGGGCTTGGTTCACTGGTGGTTCAGCGTGATTTGCTGGTGCACGCTAGAAAAGGAGCATGCTCCTAATTACAGACTCTATCGGGGTGGTCCTGAAAGACAAGAGTGAAGGGGCGTGTTCTCAATGGGTAGAGTTGAAAGTGGTACACTTGGTCATGGATTTCCTATAGAGGGAGATATGGCTCAAGATACCTACACACACTGATTCCTGGGCCATGATGAATGACTTGGCCAATTGGTCAATGGCCAAGAAGGAACAAGACTGAGAGGTTTGGGGAAGAGTTATGTGAGTGTATATTTATGGGGGTGAACATAAAGCATACAAATCTCTGTGTCTTATATTAATGTTTTCCAGAGAGCATCCACTTCAGAAGAGACCACCACCACCACTCCACCCACTTCCCTCCACCACCCTAGCCTCTCTCCTTGGCCATCCTAGAACTTGCCAGGTGAGCCCAAAGATAATGGCCATGGTGGCATGGATGAAAGTTCTTCATGGACTCAACTACACTGAATCCTTCTCAACAAGGATGATTTAATGCTTGGCCTTCTAGCATCAGAGAATGATGCAGAGCCCTTGATACGGCATCTTTCTCCAGAGAGACCTGTCAGCTACTTGATGGCTGGTTGACCACATTGGATATCTTATACCGTGATGGAGGCAGTGATTTCTTTCTGCTAGAATCGATAATTTGATAGATTTGCATTCTCTGAATAGTACTTCACCAGTACTATTATCTGATATCTTACAGCGTGGCTGGTTTATTGTCATGGCATCTCCTACATACTGCCTCTGGTCAAGGGCCACGTGTTATAGCAAAGAAATTAGGCAATGAACTCATCACCACATGATTCATTGGTAAATATAACCCATCACCTAGGAGTAGTCGGCCTGATATTAACAGTGGAACAACTAAGTAAAAGTTCAGCTAAGGCACCAGCTTAGGGACAGTACCTTATAGGGTTAGAGTGCTGTCCTTTACATGTGGTATATGTGCTGAACCAGTGGCTGATATATGTTGCTGTGTCCTTAATAGGTAAAATATGTAGGTCCATGAACAAAGGGGTAGAAGTAGTATTGGCTCTTTCATGATCAATCCTGGTGACCTGATTATGAAATCTGTATTTACCATTCCTGCAAATATAGGCGGAAAAACACTTCTTCCAGGGGACACAGTAAAATTTTCATTGTATTTGGAGCTGTGACTCCCACTTAGCAGTTTTAGCTCCTCATGCCAGTGGACCAGCAGGAAAGAAAAAAGTTACAAATAGGCAGTGGTAATTGATCTGATTAGCATTAGGACTTGGGGTTGCTACTACACAATAAGGGTAGAACACAATATATCTGGAACCCAGGAGATTTATGGGACATCTCTTGTTGATTCAATATCCAGTGCTAACTATTAATGGTCAGTTGCACCAACCATGACCTGAAAAAGGCACAGCAGCTAAGGATTAAGACCCTCTAAGGATGAAGCTCTGGGTCACTCCTCTAAGCAAGCAACCTAGACCAGCTGCAGTGCTAGTTGAAAGTGAAAGAAATCCAACATGGCTAATGGAGGAGAATGATGATGAATATCAATTAGCCTCAGGATCAGCTGCAGCTTTAGCTGTGGGGACTGGATCTTGGTTTGCTAACCCTATTTAAGTCATTGCAGGATATCACACCTAGCCATTATCTTTTGAAAAAAAATTAAAGTATAATTCATTTACAATGTTATTTTAGTTTCAGGTGTACCACATAGCATCCAATATTTGTATCCATTATGAAATGATCAACACAATAAGTCTAATTACCATCTGTCACTATACAGTTATTACAATATTATTGACTATATTTATATTCCCTGTACTGTACATTACATCCCCATGACTTATTTTATAACTGGAAGTTTGTACCTCTTAATCCCCTTCCCCTATTCCACTCATCCCCCCCACTTCCTCCCCTCTGGCAACCACCAGATTGTTCTCTGCACCTATGAGCCTTTTTCTCTTTTGTTGTGCTTTTTCCTTTGCTTTTTAAAGATTCTACATATAAGTGAACTCATACAGTATTTGTCTTTCTCTGTCTGACTTATTTCACTTAGCATAACACTGTCTAGGTCCATCCATGTTGTCACAAATGGCAAGATTTCATTTTATTTTATGGCTGAGTAGTATTCCATTGTATGTATATACCACATCTTCTTTATCCATTCATCTATCGATGGACACTTACATAGTCATCATCTTGAAGGATTGGACTTGCACTTCTTTTAGGTAAGAAGTGAGGGCTTCTTGTTTTCATATGAGATCCAGATATACTAAGAGGGTGTGAACAGATATGAGAGATGCAAGTGGTGCCCTGCACCAAACCCAGTTTATGTGCCCCTTGAGATATGCTCATGTGCTCTGCCCCAGGCCCTAGACTCTTGTCAGTGGAGAGTCTTGTCCCCTACTGCCACTTCTCATCTCCTAACACTGCCAACTCTCTCAGCCTCTTTCAGGATGGGATCTGCTTTAACACAGCTTCCAATGTGCTTTCCATGTGGGGACCACAGTAGCTCTGGTGCTCAGGTCCAACCATAATGCACCCAAGAAGGCTCTGGGTCCTCCTATGGCTTCCAAATGTGGATGAAGCACCATATTGCAGGATGTAATAGCTGGCTTTCCCAGAAGCTTTTTGGAAAGGCTGGATTACAAAGCCCCAAAAGTAGGGAAGTTAATGTTCCATAGGACAAACCTTGAAGAATGAGACACAGCAGATCAATTCCTGCTCCTTCCTTCCCATGATATACTGTTTCAGGGTGTGGCACTCTTTTTTTTTTTTTTTTTTTTTGCGGTATGCGGGCCTCTCACTGCTGTGGCCTCTCCCGTTGCGGAGCACAGGCTCTGGACGCACAGGCTCAGCGGCCATGGCTCACGGGCCCAGCCGCTCCGCGGCATGCAGGATCCTCCCGGACCGGGGCACGAACCCGCGTCCCCTGCATCGGCAGGCGGACTCTCAACCACTGCACCACCAGGGAAGCCCAGGTTGTGGCACTCTTGATAACCTGTTGGTAAGGTATTCTGCATGACCAAGTGGTTGCCTATTCTTTCTGGGAAAACTGTGGCTGGTTTTGTAATACACCACCTTGTATTTTCTTTCTTTTCTCCCCTACTTTATTTCGCTCTCCCCCCTACTTTATTTCGCTTTCCCCCCTCACTCTTGCTGCCTGGGATTGTACTTCCAAGGAAAGATTTATCAGTTAAACTTTGCCTCAGGCTCTGATTTGCAGGGGACCCAGGCTAAGACAAGTAGAACTTCAGAGTGGAGTGACTGGGTGAGAGGTTTTTGTTTTTTTAAAAAAAATGCTGTTGTAGAAAGCAACAGAAATGGTTTGAGTAACTAAGATAAAAGGGAGGGAATTTTTTTTTTTTTTTTTTTTTTTGTGGTACGCGGGCCTCTCACTGTTGTGGCCTCTCCCGTTGCGGAGCACAGGCTCCGGATGTGCAGGCCCAGCGGCCATGGCTCACGGGCCTAGCTGCTCCGCGGCATGTGGGATCTTCCCGGACTGGGGCACGAACCCGTGTTTCCTGCATCGGCAAGCAGACTCTCAACCACTGCGCCACCAGGGAAGCCCGGGAGGGAATATTTTAAAGGAATGTAATTCAAAGGAACAAAGCAAAGACTGAACAAGCCCATAGAGCAGATGGGAACCAGGGAAGATCTGCTGATGTTTATAACAGAATTAATGGATGGTATTTGTGATAGTTTTAAAAGATAAGCACAAATTTTTGGATACTCCTTCCTTCAAGAGGTGGAGCCTAATCCCCTCTTGTTGAATGTGGGCTGTACTTAGTGACTTACTTTTAATGAATAAAATATGGCAGAAATGTTGGTCTGTGGCTTCTGCATCTAGGCCATAGAAAACATGGTGACTTTCACCTTGCTCCCTCTTCTATCACTTGATCTGGAGGAAGCCTGCAGCTGCCGTGTCTTGATGACTATCAAGCAGCCCCATAGAGAGGCCTGGGTGGTAGGGACCTGAGTCCTCCTGCCAACAGCCATGTGAGTGCACCATCTTGGAAGCAATCTCCCGGTCCCCGCCAAGCTTTCATATGACTACAGCTTTGGCTGGCATCTTGACTGCAACCCTGAGAGGGCCTGAGCCAGAACCACCAGCTAAGAACCTCTAGAGTTCATAACCTATAGAAACCGTGGGGTAAATGTTTGTCATTTTTAGCAAGTGAGTTTTGGCGTAATTTGTTTTGTAGCAGTAGGTAACGAAGACGGTATCTTTAAGGTATCTCCAGTGACTATTGATCTTGGTGTCAGTATTATTAGCCCCATCTGCGAAATAGGCATAGTAATTGTACCTCACTCATAGAGCTGTTTATGAGGCTATAAAATGCTCAACATAGTGCCTAGCCCAGAGTGAGAATTCAATAGATGTTACTAGTGCTAGTAGTAGTCATCATCATCATCATCATCTCAAGATTCAAATTCCCAGGAAAGAGAATCTGATTGACTTAGCTTGGGTTATGTGCCTTCCTCTTGGGCAAGGGAGCACAGGGCACTCTGACTGAGAGTCCTACAAGGTCTGTATTTCCTCAAAGGAAATTAAGTTGCTGTTGCCAGGCAAGAAAAAGCAACGCTAGCTACAAAGGGTGTGTATACTTTAAGGTTCCTTATACATAAAGCCAAATTGCTTTCCAAAAAAATGTTGTATCAATATAGATGCTCCTGCCAACAGCACAAGAGCATCCTCTCACTCCACCTTTGCCAATATTGCTATTATCCTGAAGAAAAGAAGAGCCAGTTTAATGGATGAAAAATAATGATATCTTATTGCTTATGTCTACACTTCTTTACTAGTGAAGCTGAACACGTTTCCATGTTTTATTGGCCGTTTGTATGTCTTGTTTGGTGAATTAAGGAACACTCATCTAAAAAGTGGGATATTGGGACTTCCCTGATGGCACAGTGGTTGAGAATGTGCCTGCCAATGCAGGGGACATGGGTTTGAGCCCTGGTCCGGGAAGATCCCACATACTGCGGAGCAACTAATCCCGTGCGCCACAACTACTGAGCCTGCGCGCCACAACTACTGAAGCCCGCGCACCTAGAGCCCATGCTCCGCAACAAGAGAAGCCACAACAATGAGAAGCCTGCGCACCACAACGAAAAGTAGCCCCCGCTCACCACCAACTAGAGAAAGCCCGCGCACAGCAACGAAGACCCAATGCAGCCATAAATAAATAAATAAATTTATTAAAAAAAATAAAAGGTGGGATATAGAGTTATTTCTGTTGACTTATGTGATTTATTTATGTGCTAATGGTATCAATTTTCTGACATATATTACAAGTATTTCCTCAGTTTATGTTGTTTGTTCTAATTTTGTTTATGAAGCCCTTTGTTCACGATGTTAAATTTTTAATAAGTGAGATTGATCGAGATTTTCATTTGTTCTATTCCTGCCATGTGTCATCTTTGGGGGGGTCTGATCTTGCTGGAAATCTTGGAAGGTGGGTGGTACCTATAAGTTTAGTTGAAACATGAATACCAGTCTTAACTTACCTAAGAAGGCCAGAAAGCAAAGGAGTGGTCATTATTTACCAGCCCATTTGTTATTGGCCCTCCAGAACAAAAACTTGCATGACTTTCATCTTCTGCTGGATTGCCACTGCATGGGAGTCCCCAGCTCACACACGAATTGCAGTACATTTAAGGGGACAGTATCTTAGAGGAGGAAGACAAAGTCAAACAATCAAAACAGGAGGGTCCTCCTGAGGTGCAGCCAATGAGTGTTAAAAAACAGAACCGAAACAAAAGTACCACAAGAACTCCAAAGGCAGTGCAACTAAACCTCAAAAAAGACTTTTCAAAAGTGCAAGACATAATTTCTATGTTTGAAAACTTGGCAAATTAATTAAGTAGTATGATCAGAGCTGAGAACTGAATTAACATTCTGATTGATGTTTAAGTTAAAATACCCTTATAATCCAGAGTAAAAATACAAAGAAGTTGAAATCATGAGTGAAAAAAATGGTTGACTCAAATGATAGGACTAGGAAGCTGAACATGCTAATAATAGGAATTACAGAGGGTAAAAAAGGAAAACAGATGGAGAAGTCATAATTAAAGCACAAATAGAAAAATACAGCTTTGTCTAGTTGAATGTGGGCTTACTTGGTCATTGAAAAACCCAGACAAATTCCAATCTTTTGGCCTATATGTGAAAAATGCACATAAGTATAAATAATTAAAAGGAAAAGATATTACAGATGAAAATCTCCTGGACCTAAAGAAAGGGGAGCCTTCAGATTGAAAGAGCTCAAATAATCCTAGGCATGATTTTTTTAAAAAAGCAAAAAGACACTAAACTTCAAGGATCAAGAGAAAATCTTATAGGGCTTCCCTGGTGGCACAGTGGTTGAGAGTCCGCCTGCCAATGCAGGGGACACGGGTTCGTGCCCCGGTCTGGGAAGATCCCACATGCCGCGGAGCAGCTGGGCCTGTGAGCCATGGCTTCTGGGCCTGCGCATCCGGAGCCTGTGCTCCACAACGGGAGAGGCCACAACAGTGAGAGGCCCATGTAACGCAAAAAAAAAAAAAGAGAAAATCTTATAAACTTCTCTTATAAAAAGAACAGGTTACCTACAGAAGGAAAAAGGAATCTGACCTATGTTGGATATTTCATTTACAATAATGAAAGAGAAAAGATAGTTGAATAACGTCTATAGACTATTGAGGGAAACAGGCTGTGCAATTAAATAATCCTAAATCCATCAAGGACAGAATTCATCTGACAGCACGAAAGGAAAACATTTTCTTTTCTTTTTTAAAAAATTTATTTGTTTTCCTTCATATATATATTTATACAACTTGAAAATGTTATACTCCATTTATGATTATTACAAAATATTGGCTATATTCCCCGTGTTGTACAATATATCCTTGTAGCTTATCTTAGACCCAATAGTTTGTACCTCTTAATCCCCCATCCCTATACTGGCTGTCCCCTCTCTCCCCACTGATAACCACTAGTTTGTTCTCTATACCTGTGGGTTTGTTTCAAAGGAAAACGTTTTCAAACATATGAGGATTCAGAAAAACTACCACAAATGGATGCAACATAAGGAAAATATTTCATCAAATTGAAGATTGAATTGAAATAGAGAGTCTCGAGACATAGAAGGGAAACAGTCCAGGAGACAGTGGTGAGCAGTGACTCTGAGGATACACATAATTAAAATTAAATGGATGATAATAACATGCCTGGGATCTCTAGTATTAAGTGAGGAGCGTTCCTGAAACAGAAGAAACACATGATTAGGCAAAACCTAAAAATAGACTGTAGTCTTAGAAATTATCTTGCTCCTTGTGATTCTGTTTATGATTAGATAAGAATTGGCATAAAACACGTATTGCCAGATACAAGCATGAATGTGGGCTGGCAAGAACTGAAATAAAAGCACACTGTCTTGTTATTAAAGTCAAATGAAGAACAACCAGACAGAAAACGGGAGAAAAAGAGGACATAACACAGTTAACCAATAGATCTAACAACATACACAGCACACTCTACCCATCGACAGCAGTATACACCTTCTTCTCAAGTGCATGTGGGACATTTTCCAAGACAGAGCCTATGTTAGGCTCAGATGAAGTCTCAGTGAATTTAAAAAGATATCATACAAAGTATCTTCTCTGAGCACAACAGGATGAAGTTAGAAATCAATAACAGAAGTAAAACTGGAAAATTGTTAAATTTGTGGAAATTAACAGACTCAGATAATCAGTGGATCAAAGAGGAAATCACAAGGGAAATTAGAAAATACTTGCGACGAATGAAAACAAAAGCACAACATATCAAAACCTTATCAATTATACCTTAATTTAAAAAATTAAAATAAGAAACTTATCAGATGTGGTGAAAGCAGTGCTAAGGGGGAAATTTGTAGCTATAAATGTTTACAGTAAAAAAAGAGAAAGATCTCAAATGAACAACCTAATTTTACAACTTAAGGAATTAGAAAAAGAACAAACTGAACCTAAAGCTAGTGGGAGGAAGGGAATAATAAAGATTAGAGCAGAGATAAATGAAATAGAGGACAACAACAACAAAAACTGAAGATCAATGAAACCAAAAGTTGGTTCTGTGACAAGATCAACAAAGTTGGCAAACCTTTAGCTAGATGGACTAAGACGAAACAGAGACTCAAATTACTAATGTCAGAAATGAAAGAGGGAACATTACAACCAATTCTACAGAAATAAAAAAGATGATGAAAGAGTGAGTGAGAGAGAGAGAGAGGGAGGAAACAAGTGTAACACTGGAAATGTTTGTATAAACAGTTTGACCCCTAAAAGTTAACTAATCTTAGATTACTTGTGTCAATATTTCGTATAAAATGTTTAAGTATGTAATACAACTTTGGAATTCTCCTACTAGAAGAGGGCATTCCTCTAGTCATTAGAAATATACCTAAAATCAAGGTATCTGCAAATAAGAGTGCTCTGGGTTTGGTTTTTGCTAAAATTGGAACTAAAAAAGTTTTTCTCTTCACTTCAAATCTTGATATAATTTCAGACTTACAGAAAAGTTCTGATAGAGTGGCAACGCTAATACAAAGAGCCATTGTTAACACTTTGATATTTCTCTGTGTGTATAATTGTTTTGAATTTTTAAGAGTAAGTTGTAGACACAATATTTACTCCTAAATATTTCAATGTATATATCCCCCAAACAAGAGCATTTTCTTAATAGCTTCAGTCTAATGACCAAAACCAGGAAATTAACATTGACAATACTATTTTCTTTTATTTTTTCACTTCCCTTCCCACATTTATTTTTTTAAATTTTATTTTATTTAAGCATAGTTGATTTACAATGTGTTAATTTCTGTTGTACAGCAAAGTGATTCAGTTTATATATATATATATATATATATATATACACACACACACACACACACACACATTCTTTTCCATATTCTTTTCCATTATGGTTTAATCACAGGATATTGAATATAGCTCCCTGTGCTATACAATAGGACCTTGTTGTTTATCCATTCTGTATATAATAGTTAGCAGCTACTAATCCCACACTCCCAATCCTTTCTTCCCCCCATCCCCCTTGGCAGCCACAAGTCTGTTTTCTATGTCTGTGAGTCTGTTTCTGTTTCATAGATAAGTTCATTTGTGTCATATTTTAGATTCCACATATAAGTGATATCATATGGTATTTGTCTTTGTCTGACTTACTTCACTTAGTATAATAATCTCTAGGCCCATCCATGTTGCTGCAAATGGCATTATTTCATTCTTTTTTATAGCTAAATAGTAGTCCATTGTATATACATACCACATGTTCTTTATCCATTCATCTGTCAATGGACATTTAGGTTGTTTCATGTCTTGGCAATTGTGAGTAGTGCTGCTATAAACATAGAGGTGTATGTATCTTTTTGAATTATAATTTTGTTTGGATATGTGCCCAGGAATGGGATTGCTGGATCATATGGCAACTCTATTTTTAGTTTTTTGAGGAACCTTCATACTGTCTTCTATAGTGGCTACATCAATTTGCATTCCCACCAATAGTGTAGGAGGATTCCTTTTTCTCCACACCTTCCCCAGGATTTGTTATTTGTAAACTTTTTAATGATGGCCATTCTGACTAGTGTGAGGTGTTACCTCATTGTAGTTTTGATTTGCATTTCTCTACTACTTAGCAATGTTGAGCATCTTTTCATGTGCCTATTGGTCATCTGTATGTCTTCTTTGGAGAAATATCTATTTAGGTCTTCTGCTCATTTCTGATTAGGTTGTTTGTTTTTTTGTTATTGAGTTATATGAGCTGTTTGTATATTTTGGAAATTAAGCCCCTGTCGGTTGCATCATTTGCAAATATTTTCTCCCAGTCCATAGGTTGTCTTTTCATTTTATTTATGGTTTCCTTTGCTGTACAAAAGCTTGTGAGTTTGATTGGGTCCCATTTGTTTATTTTTGCTTTTATTTCTATTGCCTTGGGAGACTGACCTAAGAAAACATTGGCATGATTTATGTCAGAGAATGTTTTGCCTATGTTCTCTTCTAGGCATTTTATGGTGTCCTGTCTTATATTTAAGTCATTAAGCCATTTAAGTTTAGTTTTGTGTATGGTGTGAGGGTGTGTTCCAACTACATTGATTTACATGTGGCCTTCCAACTTTCCCAACACCGCTTGCTGAAGAGACGACACAATACTATTTTCTAGTCTACAGACCTTATTCAGATTTGCCAATTGTTCCAACAGAGTCCTTTATAGCAAAAGAAAAGTTTTGATCAGGCATTGATTCCAGCTGCCATGTCTCTTTAGTCTCCTTTAATCAAGAAGAGTTCCTCGGTCTTTTTTTCTTCATGACATTGATATTTTGAAGGAAATATATTAATTTCTTATTGCCGCTGTAACATATTATCACAAACCTAGTGGATTAAAATGACACAAATTTATTATCTTACAGTTCTGGAGGTGAGAAGTCCAAAGTGGGTCTCACAAGCCTACATCAAGGTGTTCACAGGGCTATATTCCATCTGAAGGCTCTAGAGGGTAATCCATTTGCTTGCCTTTTCTAGCTTCTAGAAGCTGCCTGCATTCCTTGGCCCAAGGCTCTGTTCCTCCACTTTCAAAGCCAGCAATGTTGGCTGAGACCTTCGTATGCTGCCATTTCTCTGGGTCTCTCTCTTCTGCCTTCTTCCACTCGTGAGGACCCTTGTGATTAGATTAGACCCACGTGGCTAATCCAGGATACTCTCCCTATCTCAAAGTCAGCTGATTAGCAATCTTAATTCATCTGCAAACGTAATTCTCTTTGCCAGGTAACCTAACATATTCACAGGTTCTGAGGATTAGTATGTGGCTATCTTTTGGCTACCACAATAGGCCAGTTCGTTTTAAGAATGGCCCTTAATTTTGTTTTGTCTGATGTTTCCTTATGGTTAGATTCAGGTTATGCACTTTTGGAAGAAATGCCACAGATGTACAATTGACCTTGTATCTGGAAACCTTGATGAACTTGTACTGGTTTTAGTCTTGATTATTTTGGATGTTCTGTGTATGTTCATATCATCTGTGAATAGTAATACTATATATAATATTTTCCTTTCTAATTTCTTCCTTCCTTCCTTCCTTGCTCCCTCCCTCCCTCCTTCCCTCCTTCCCTCCCTTCCTTCCTTCCTTCTTTCTCTTTCCTCCCTCCCTCCCTTCCTTCCTTCACCGCAGGGATCTTAGTTCCCCCACCAGGGATTGAACCAGGGCCCTCGGCAGTGAGAGCGCAGAGTTCCAACCACTGGACAGCCAGGGAATTCCTCCCTTCCAATTTCTATACTTATTATTTTTCTTATCGTATCAACCAAGACTTCCAGGACTATGTTAAACAGTAACTGGGATAGCTGGCCTTCTTTCCTTGTTCTTGCTCTTACGGGGAATACATCTAAAATTCTATCCTAAGTGTAATGTTTGCTATAGGTTTTTCATGTATAGCCCTTATCTAAATTAAGGAAAGTCCCTTCCTTTCTTCTTTTTAATTTTTTTTAAATTTTTTATTTATTTTTAAAATTTTTGGCTGTGTTCGGTCTTCGTTTCTGCATGTGGGCTTTCTCTAGTTGCGGCGAGCGGGGGCTACTCTTCGTTGCAGAACACAGGCTCTAGGTGTGTGGGCTTCAGTAGTTGCTGCATGCAGGCTCAATAGTTGCGGCACATAGGCTTAGTTGCTCCGTGGCTTGTGGGATCTTCCTGGACCAGGGATTGAACCCATGTCTCCTGCCTTGGCAGGTGGATTCTTCACTGCACCACCAGGAAAGTCCCAAATGACCCTTCCTTTCTAACTTTCTGAAATATTTTTTTATTAAAAAATGTTGAACTTTGCAGGGTTTATCCCCTACCCTCTGAAGCACATGTGTCTTACCAAGGCATTCAGAGTTTCTGTCACCTTTTGCTCATTAGATATGATGTTTTGTGGGATGGTCAAACAGTTCAGGACCTTTTGGATTCTATTATAACAGAGGGAAGGTGAATCAACATAGCCCTAGGGAAATGTGAATTTTGTGAATGTGAATATGGAGCTTGTGAATGCATAACGAAATCTGTCCCACCGATTGCAAACTGCTGTGAATCCTCCTGTATGATGGGGATGGGAAAAAATGCTTTCACTAAATCAGTAGACACTTACCATGTGGCTGAGGCTGTGATAATTTGCTCTAGTAAAGATAGTTAAGTTTGTGATATTCCTCTGTCATTTGCTGTCACCCATGTAGTTTTTTCAGGGGTCAGTCTGATTAACTAAATGGAGATATGAAGTAGGTTTATAGTACCTTTAAGTCTCAAGGGTAGCACTAATCTCTGCCATTTCCCCCAGGATACAAATTGTTTTTGATTTATTCTCTTGGTGGGGAAGGGAACAGTTTCAGTGACTTCTGCTTGGTCTCTTCTATGACATGTCAAGTCAATATGAGGGTTCTGCCAAATGCTAAAAATGTCATTCCTAGCTATACACTTCAAGAACCAGGGAAATGACCACAAAGTGGGCCAGTGAACCCAATGTACCTACTGTTTTATGACCCTAATCTAAGACTTATTACCGAACACCCATACAACTTTATTTTAACAGTGGGGGCATGACGGAGCTTTGGGTCCCTAGGTATCAACATCAACTCAGCCCCCATGTATCCTTATAAGTAATAGTTAATAGGTAATCTCTTTGGGGTTGAGGTACTGTGAAAATCTCTACTGTATTCACTTTGCACAGTGTTTCAGGGTTTTTTTCTTACGGGGACCTGGCCTCTCCTTCAGTTGATGGTTTTGCCTCTGAGAACTGGCTTATGATTGGAAATCGGACAAGGAACAGTGACTTTCCATGGAGTAGTTGACCAAAGCCTTTTGCTCATCTATTCTTCACTGTTTTTGAGTATATAAATCAAGCGATTCCCCTGTTAGCTGCTCATCTACCTTGCCCTTAGAAACACCATGTTCTCTGATCATCTCCATAGATCCCTGAGGCTCAGGTCCTCTTGGTTGCCATTTTGATCTTATTGCCCATCACATTATTATGCCTCACGTTGCTTCTAATAGCTAAGTGCTGCCATCAGACCTTTGCTATTCTGGGATCCAACCATCACTATTGCTGCTATGGAACCTGGTTCTGGAATAGCTTCTCCTCATGTCAATCCAAGCCTATTGAGTTTTTCAATGATGCTAGTGCCTTCCCCAGTCATATTATGCTGAGATTTGAACCTAGTTTGGACTCTGGTGATGAGAGGTGTGAGAGCAGATCTTTAGGAGGGCAGGCACTGTATTGTGAGGCACCTGCCTCATTTGAGTCATCTACATAGTCTTCAGGTAAGGGGGTCCTCTATCTCCCCATAAAGAGGAGTGGTACACTTCTTCAGGACCAGAAGTTTCAGGGGGTGTCCAAAATGTAGGGTTCTTAAATGCACATACCTGGATGACCCCATTCTAATTCTCAGGTCCCATCCCTTTCCTATCAGGGCATAGGATACTTGCTTAGGTTGAGAATTCAGTCTGCTTCAAAGTTCTGCCTGTCTTATTAAAAAGGTAGTTTTGTCTGTTCTCTGTCTGTAGGAGATGAAGATTTCTTTAAATGTTCGCAAGGAGGGTCTCTGATGCTCACACTCTACTTTAAACCTTCAATTAACAGATTTAATTCTGTTATTTTCTCTCTTTAACAAATCAATGACATTTAGCAACAGCTGTCCAGTTTCATAATCCTCATACTTGTTCTTTTCCCCAAACCCCCCAAACACCTAAAATACTACCCCAGCCTGTGCATTCCTGTCAACCTATATGCCATGTAGTTCACTACAAGTGAAACTATTGGCAATCACCTATCTATAGCATGACAGGAACTATCAGAAAAAACTTGTGTTCTCAATTAGAGCAGAAAACCTGATAATTTATAATCTTGTTTCTGCCTCCCTCTCCAAACTTATTTTCCACTACATTGTCACAGAAACCTTTGCTCTAGTCATACTATTTGTTGTTCTCTGAAGACATGATGCTCTCTCTTTACTCTGTGCCTTTGCACATGCTGTTCCCTGTGTCTGGAATGCCTTTCCACTAGTTTTCTGCTTTTTACTCCACATTCAGTGCAAGTGTTCTTTCTTTCTTTCTTTTGGTCACACCATGCGGCATGTGGGAACATAGTTCCCCCGACCAGGGATCAAACTCCTGCCCCCTGCAGTGGAAGCACGGAATCTTAACCACTGGACCATCAGGGAAGTCTCTCTTTCTTTTTAAAATTGAAATATAATTGACATACAACATTATATTAGTTTCAGGTGTACAACACAGTGATTTGACATTTACATATATTATGAGATGATCACCGTGATAACATGTCATCATTTAAAGTTATTGCCATATTTTTGGCCATATTTCCTATTCTGTATATTACATCTTCATGACTTATTTATGTATAAATGGAAGTTTGTGCCCCCTAATCCCCTTCACCTATTTTGCCCATCCCCCCCACCCAGCGCAATCATTCTTGACTCTTGAAATCATATAAACTATCTCCAAATCTTGCCCAAGGTGGGTGTTCTTCTGTGCATCTAAGGTACTCTATGCTCACTCTTATCTCAGAAATTATTATATGTGTTAAATTTAAATGTGGTGCAGATACTCAAATTCTGTTTAAATCAGAAATCTCCTAGCGTCATTTTATTTTTACCTGTGTATGTACTCAATATGAGAAGAGAAAAATGCCATTGATCCTCTACCAGCTTAACAAAATAAAGTTACAAGTATTTATACCTTCCATAAAATAGAGATGCCAACAATTATTAAGGAAGACATCTATATGGTCAGGCCATTCAAAATGGCTGTTCTCTTGCTCTCTCTACATCCTCTGCTTGATCAGTCCCTGTTTCACTCACATGACTATCCAATCCTCTTAATTATGGGGCTTAACCAGTAACTGCCTATGTTCTTGCCTCCTGCCCCCGCTGCTGGTTTCCCAGGTAACTGATGAGCCAAATGGACATCAATTCCCCTATAAATGGTAGCCTCCTTCTCCCCACCCCCCAGTAGTGAAGATCGATGCCATGTCCTGCCTGCAATCTGCTGTACATGGTGAGGTGTCACTCCGGGACCTTGCTTCAGACTTGTAAGGTCTACTATCCAGTAAAACCATTGATGACTCTGTCATTGTATCTGGGCTCTTCCTTCAGTCTTGCGGCTGGGCAACTACAAGGCTTGCAGGCCTGTGGGGTGCAGCCCAACAACAGTTAATCGTTAAAGGCCTTTTTGGGATTAAAGATTATTTTCATTGGATATACCAGCAATCTCAGGAGCCCTGCTGTTTTAAGGGGCTACCTTGTTAGTAGCCCTTTGCAAGAACAGTTATATGAAACAGAATAGTTTCTGCTTATCTACAGCTGGGATAAGCAGCTGTAGATAAGCAGAAACTTTTGCCTAGCTAAGAGTTCTTCCACTAGCAGTTAGAAGAAGCTACAGTTTTAAAGATCGCAGAAAGGGAGACATGGGTTTGGGAAGGTGGTGTAGGAGAAGCGGCACTTAAGCTAGGTCTCAAAAGGTGAAGAGAAGAAGGAGAGAACTTCCTTGGGATAGGGAATGGCAAAAGCAAGGATTGTTTGCCATGTGTGGGGTTTGGTGAAACTAGCTTGAAGAAAGATTATCTTGGTAATTGGGAAGTAAGTACTGTTGGGGAGATGGGCTGAGAAAGATTAGGATGGACCTTGAAAGCTAGGCAAAGGGAGTTTGGATTTTTTTTTTTTATTAATTAATTTATTTTTATTTTTGGATGCGTTGGGTCTTCATTGCTGTGCGTGGGCTTTCTCTAGTTGCAGCGAGTGGAGGCTACTCTTGGTTGTGGTGAGCGGGCTTCTCATTGCAGTGGCTTCTCTTGTTGCGGAGCACAGGCTTTAGGCACGCGGGCTTCAGTAGTTGTGGCTCACGGGCTCTAGAGCTCAGGCTCAGTAGCTGTAGCGCATGGGCTTAGTTGCTCTGCGGCATGTGGGATCCTACCGGACCAGGGATCGAATCCGTGTCCCCTGCCTTGGCAGGCGGATTCTTCACCACTGCGCCACCAGGGAAGACCTGGGAGTTTGAATTTAATGTGGTAGTAAACAAGGAGACATTTGAAATTTCGAGCAGAGCACTATTTTCACAGAAGCAAAGCTTTAGCAAGATTAATTTGATAACTGTAGGATGAGTCAAACCTCAGTATCTCGTCCCTTTGGCTTTAACCTCTTCCTTCCCAAACCCGACCCTTATTTTTTAGGGCAGAGGTTCTCAAGTATTTTAGGGACATGGACTCCTTTGAGAGTATGATGAAAACCTAGGACCTATTCCTCAGAAAAACGCCAACTCCAGATTTTTCACAGATTCCCTGAAACCCATCCATGGCTTCCAGGATAGTTTCCAATCTTAAGAGCTAATGGATTTTAGCAATATTGAAATGGCTACTATGTTTTGAATGTTAACTATTGACTAGGCTATGTGTTTGTTTTGTGAGTGGATTGCAGTCATAGCTCAATATAATTTTTAATCTTGCATTCTTATTTAATGTGTCATAACCATTTTCCATGTTATTGCATAGTCTTTTAAAATTTTAGTCACTGTTTAACATTCCACTGAATGGATATTTCCTTATAGTTGTTCATCTATGTGGCTTTTAACTTATTATAGACCGGATGGACATCAAACATCATTGTGCAAATAACTTTTCCATTATTTTGGATTAGTATTACAGGATAAATTCCTAGGAGAGGTCAAAGTATTTAAACATTTTATTTGACTGTTAGTACCAAATTGCTTTCCAAAAGAAAGGGCCAATTTAGCCTCTCACTCATTAGGAAAATGTAATTGTTATTGTTATTATCATTTGCTTTTCTTTGATTGACACTGTTAATATTTTTTCCATATGTTTATTTACTAATTTGCTGTATTTTATTAGAAATTGTTCATGTAAAGGTTAATTGGAAAAACGAAAATGTCCATTTCATTAGAAAAGTCTCAGTTGATAATGGTATCTTTAGAAAACAAGAGAGCCCCTTTCTAAATGCAGGTGAAGTCAATATCTCCTTCTAGAGAAAGGGTATATATGATGTTGGTAAAGAACTTTCCTGGGTCAGGATCAGGATATGTGAATTTGTATTTGTTCTTTAAGTTGCTGGAGTGGCTTTTAATATGAGTGTATCATCTATCCATTTTCAGAACCTTATGTAAAAGACTGCTTTCACGTGACTGTATCAGAGAAAGGAGGGCATCTCCAAATACAGAAGGTGGAAAAATGAAGATTTGACCCAACTTCCCCAACTGGCACAGGGAAGGATTCGTTTAGAGCAAGCATTGGCTGTTTCCAGCCAGTTGTAAAACAGTAAACAGCTCATATGATCATAAATGGGCATGTCCCAGAAATTCATAGCAATATTTTATTTCCCCATCAAGACCAGGAAATTCAGCCTCTGAATTTTTCAGTCTGAAAAAGATATAACCAATCACATTCCAGAGTGGGAAAGTGAGGATTTTTTTCTTTTGAAAGTTTTTCAAAATCAAGTTTTCTAGCTATGGGTTTTTGTGCAAACAACCCAATTTCTCTTTGCCTTAGTTTCCTTATTGTAAAATGAAGATAACAATAGCCCCTGCCTCATAGGGTTGTTGTGAGAATTAATATGCCTAAAATACTGAGAACAGTCCCTGGCACCATGCAAGCATTCACTATTATTAACACTATTATTGTAACTATTGGGTCAGAATTAAAATTACATTAGAATTAGAATTTTAATATTCTTTATAAATTCTGCTAGTGTTTACCTTTTGAAAAAATGTAGAAAATTATACGCTTAAAAAATAAATATTAAGAAAAAACTTGGTATAAGAGGGTGAGGAAAATCATATTGTCCACATTATAGTCAGAGAAAGACTGCTCATTGGGAGATGTGTGCATACTGCATGGCAAGTTGGCTGAGTCTTGTGTTACAGTGATTTTTATTTTGTATTGTGCCAAGCCAACTGGGAAATTTATATAAAGAGGGATTGTTTATAATAATATCAAAATACATAGGAATAACTCTAACTAAAAAAAAAAATCAGGGCTTCCCTGGTGGCGCAGTGGTTGAGAGTCCGCCTGCCGATGCAGGGGACACGGGTTCGTGCCCCGGTCCGGGAAGATCCCACATGCCGCGGAGCGGCTGGGCCCGTGAGCCATGGCTGCTGGGCCTGCGCGTCCGGAGTCTGTGCTCCGCAACGGGAGAGGCCACAACAATGAGAGGCCCACGTACCACCAAAAAAAAAAAAAGAAAAAAAAAAAATCAGTATTAGTTGATGAGTTTCTTGACACAGAGTTTTTATTTTATTTATTTATTTTTTTTGCGGTACGCGGGCCTCTCACTGCTGCGGCCTCTCCCGTTGCGGAGCACAGGCTCCAGACACGCAGGCCCAGCGGCCATGGCTCACGGGCCCAGCTGCTCCGCAGCATGTGAGATCCTCCCGGACCGGGGTACGAACCCATGTCCCTTGCACCGGCAGGTGGACTCCCAACCACTGTGCCACCAGGGAAGCCCTTGACACAGAGTTTTTGCTTTGAGGCTGCATTTATGCAATTGTGATCATATGCCCCCAGAGGGCTTTTGTCAATGACTCCCAGATACAGATAGGATAAAATCTTTGTGCCTTCACAGTCTGACCCTGCTCATGTCTAGCCCTGCAGAGAGTGTTCGAGGGAGTGATGGTAACTGAAGCAGAGAAGGTAAGCAGGGTTCAGATTATAGAGGGTCTTGTGTAGCACTAGGAAGTTTGGACTTTATCCTGAGGGCAGTAGGATCCATAGAAGGAGTTTTAAGTAGGGAATGACAATCAGATTCTAGAAAAATCACATTGGTAATAGTGTGGAATGTTAGGTAGATAAGTAAATGTGGATACAGGGAGGCCAGTTAGGAGACTGTTTCAGTAGTCCAGGGGAGAGGTTAGTTATAGATCTGTAGATATCATTTATGGGCAAGTATTATCAAAATACTTTGTGAACATTATCTTGTTTAATGCTCTTAACAGTCTTGTGAGATTAGTGTTATCTTTGTTTTATGTATTACAAAATCAAGGTGTAAATCAGTTAAGCAATTGCTCAAGGCCACACACAGACTGATTCAGAAGCTGGGTTTCTAACCATGGTGTGTCCAATTTCAAAGCCCATGATCTTGACCAGTAAGCTACACTATTATTCTACTGACAGGAATTATAATAGGGGCAATTCAGAAAGAAAGAGGCAGCTAAATGTAAGAGATACTAAGGAGGAAGCATCAGCAAGACCTGATGATTGATGAGATATAGGATCTGAAGGGAAGGGAGGAGCTGAAGTTGACATATAAGCGACGGGGCAGGGCAGAGGTGGGAACCCCATTCCTAGTTGTTTCTATGTGGAGGAGCTTTTAAAGAGACCTCCTGACCTCTCTCTGCTTCCTCATTCTTCTCTCCTTCAAGGAGAGGAAAAGTGGCTTAGCTGGTAAGTTTGGAAAAAGCTGAGCTACTTGGTTAAGTTCCTTCCTCTTTTTTCTTTGGGAATGGTCTACTCTTCCATGTCTTAAGTTTTATTGGGTTGGTCACCAAGTGGGAGGCCTGAAGAACCCAGAGCTGCCTTTGACTGCTTGGGTGTATCGGTTCAGATTAGTTTCACTGCAGGTGGCAGAAATCCAAAACACCATAGCTTAAATGGATTAGAATTTTTATTTTTTTACATAATGTCCAGAGGTAGGCAGGCCAAGGCCAGTGGACTTGATGGCTTTGTGCCCTCAAAGTCCTTGAGGACCCAGTTGCCTCCTGCTTATTGCTCAGTCATACCTAGAGTACAGGATGCTCTGAGGACATAAAACTAATATATTCTTGCTATCACATCTGTGTTCCAGGCAGCAGGATGGAGGAAGGGAGGAAGGAGAGAAGAAGAAGGCACAAAAGGCAAAATATAGGGAGGTTTTCCTTGAATCTGCCTTGTAGACCTTCAGTTTATATCTTGTTGGCCTGTATACCTTGCTACAGGGAAAACTAGGAATTATAGTCTTTACTCCAAGAAGACATTTTCTCAGCCCAAAATTGAAAGTGAAAGACAGAATAGGGAATAATCAGCAGCTTCTGCAGCAGTGGGTGTGAGTTTGCCTAATTCAGGGATGAACTTAACGAGCTCATTTCCCCCAGGTCTGAACCCCCTCCTCCAAAGTAGCATTTAAGAAAACTTTATTTATTTATTTATTTATTTAATTTATTTTTATTTTCGGTTGCATGGGTCTTCATTGCTGCGCATGGGCTTTCTCTACTTGAGGCGAGCGGGGGCTACTCTTCGTTGCGGTGCATGGGTTTCTCATTGTGGTAGCTTCTCTTGTTGTGGAGCACAGGCTCGAGGCATGCGGGCTTCAGTAGTTGCGGCACACGGGCTCAGTAGTTGTGGCTTGTGGGGTCTAGAGCAGAGGCTCAGTAGTCGTGGCACATGGGCTTAGTTGCTCCGAGGCATATGGGATCTTCCTGGACCAGGGCTCGAACCCGTGTCCCTGTATTGGCAGGCGGATTCTTAACCACTGCACCAGCAGGGAAGCGCCAAACTAACATTTATCAGTAGAAAAGCTGACGTTTATCTCTATCTCTCTTACTCCTGTATCTATTTCTTAGTATTCCAAGCCTGTTCACTAGATGTTGGTGTTTGAAGTAAGACTCCCTTTTGCCCCCTAAAATCAGCTTTATATTCAATTTTGCCCATTAGATAAACAATTTTGCCAAGTAGATAAACTATCTCCCTCCTTTTGAGGAGGAGTCGGTAGGGGGTTAAGAGACGGGCATAAGTTACCTTCCTGTTGCCCACCCCTTCCCACCTGCAAGGAGTGGAGCACAAATTTCCTGTGGAAACATTAGACGGGTTGTGGCATCCCTGTCCCCTCTCCCCACCCCAACTAATACTATTGGTGGCAGTTGCTTGGTCAACCTACAATATCAGGGACATCTGAATTCATAAGTTTTTTCACAGCTAAAGCCTTCATAGTATGCTTTTCTTTATGCCCCTAAATATAACTTAAAAATAACAACCCTACTGTAATTTATTGGGGCCTTTCAAATAGAGATCGTAGTCTTCATTTTTTTCTTCCTTGCCCCCCTCTCATTCTGACTTTGATATCCCTCAGATCCTCTCTGATGTTAAAGCTTGTCTGACTACCTGCTTCTTGGGACAGTGTTTAGCTGCTCTTGTTTCTGCTGGCTTCCTATGAGATTTTGCTTTCTAAAAAGTCTCTTAGAGGGAATTCCCTGGTGGTCCAGTGGTCAGGGCTCCACGCTTCCACTGCCTTGGCCTGTGTTAGATCCCTGGTTGGGGAACTAAGATCCCGCAAGCCACGCGGCATGGCCAAAACCAAAAAGGTCTTTTACATATTTCTGTAAGTCATCATTGAAGGGAGTTGAACTTCCTTAAACTTACTGATTGATAGTTATATGAGTTGTAGGCCTTTGAGATTGGCTGTTGCTGAGACATTTCTCCCATTTTAATTCTGCCCTGTTGGTCTCTCTTTCCAGATTCTTTTAGGGGGAACTATTCTCTAGAGCCTGAGGGTGAAGAGAGGGAATTGTTGCCCTATATCTGTCTACTGAATGATGAGTGCATAGTCCTGGGTGACCATGGTCCTGAGCTCTTAAGGCCAGACCCACCAGGAATAAGAGAAACTACCAATGATGACATTAGAAGAGACCTCAAATTGGAAACATGAATCCATCCTGCAAGAGCATGGCCTCAGCCCTGAGATTTCTTACCAGTCTGGTAAACAGTTCCACTATAAGGAGAGAGAAGGACTCTAGGAAGCTCTCAGCCAGCTCCCAGAAGCTCTGCCCTCAGTGGCTAAGACCAGAAATGCACATGAAAGAACAGCTATTTACTGTGCTGCTAGAGGCAATTCACAGCTAGGTACAGGAACATTGTCCAGAAAGTGGTGAATAAGTGGTGACAGTGGTGGAGGATGTGTCTCAGGAGAGTGGTAGGAAGGTGGCCATTAGTGGTAAGAGAGTGAATTCTTCACAGACTGGAGTTAGGGTTTTGGAAGTCAAGCCTGGGGTCAGTACAATTGGTATCAGTAATATATGTTTCTCTATGAAGGTAAAATGTCAGCATTGTATTCATTCAAATTTTTGAGTGCCACCCTGAGCTAGGCATTGGGGATATAAAGATAATCAAAACACATGCTCCATACCCATGTGAAATTTATGGTGCAGGAGGAGATACAGACATTAAACAATTTCACAAGTAAGTAAGGATGGTTTGATTATGAAGGACAAGTACAGAGTGCTATGAGAGCTTATACTGTTGGGTTTTGAGGGAGCTCAAAAAGCAACACCTCTCTTCTCCCCGCCTGAGTTTTGAAGCAAGACACACAGGAGTCAGGCAGATAAGTATCAAAATGTCAGTTCTTTTACTGACCAACTAACTGACTTGCTAATACCAGCTGGTTTTACCACTTTAGGAAAAGGCTTTTTCTATGTGACGTTGAGGTTGAGACTTGAAAGATAAGTAGACATTAGCCAGGCATACGGGAAGGGGAAAGATGGAAGTGGAAACAGCCTTGAGATGGGAAGAAGAATAGTATGTTCAAGGAACTAAAAGAATGCTGGTATGGTTGAAGTATAGGGAAGGAGGGGGAAAGTGGTTTGAGATGAAGGTAGAGGTAGTCTGGGGCTAAATTATATTTTATCCTAAGAGTAACTACAAGATAATGAAGGTTTTAAGCAAAGAAGTGACATTCAGTTTTGTGTTTTAAGACGATCGGTTTATTATGTGGAAAATAGATTGCAGTGGAGCAAGAATGGATACAGGGAGACCAGTTAGGAGGTTATTGCAGTGACACAGCGGAGAGATGACAATGACTCAAACGAGGTTGGCTGCAGTGGACTCACTAGAACTTCGTGATTAATGGGATTTACAGGGGGCAGGGGTGTGGATTAAGGATGCTTCCTAGATATTCAACTTGAGTACCATCTACCAAGAGCAAAAAGACTAGAGGGAGAGGTAGATTTGATGGAAAGATGTCAGTTTTTTAAATAATTAATTAATTATTCGGTTACGCTGGGTCTTAGTTGCAGCAGGTGGGCTCCTTAGTTGTGGCTTGTGGGCTCCTTAGTTGTGGCTCGCCTGCTCCTTAGTTGTGGCATGCAAACTCTTAGTTGCAGCATGCATGTGGGATCTAGTTCCCTGACAAGGGATTGAACCTGGGCCCCCTGCATTGGGACCTCAGAGTCTTAACCACTGCCCCGCCAGTGAAGTCCCAATGTCAGTTTTTGATATGTTAAGGGCCTATGAGGCACTTGAATGGGAGGTCAAACAGTTGGATTTTGTTTTTGAAGCTGAAGAAGAAAGGTCTGGGCTGGTGAAGATTGGGAAGTTATAATAACTAAAGTAATAATAATTAAAGCTATAGCAGTGATGAGATTACTCAGACAGAGAGTGTAGGGAGAGATGAGAAGAGAACCTGGGGATGGAGATCCCCAGGAGCTCCAGCATCTAAAGGTCCAGTTGGATCAGGAAGAGCTGGCAAAGGAGCCTGAGGAGGAGCAGTATTCGACATGGAGAGTCTTGTCCTGGGCTTTGTCAGTCTATAGAAGGAGGACCTCATAAGGTCTGGTGCCTCAGGCACAGCAGACCCAGCCTCCATTGTGGGAGTCCAGTGCTGGCGCAGTCCTTCTCGCCTCTATTGCTCTGCCAGCTCCGCAGGCATCAGCCTCCCTATGAGAGAGAATGAAGGAACACCACAGGAAGGCAGCTGTACTTGTTATGTCCAGGTCCCAGGAGAGCTAGAATCCTCTTGCCCCTCTAACATCCTTTTGTGACTTGGTCCTTCCCTTCTTTTCTGTTTTTCCCAGGAATTCCTACCTGGGCTGATGGGGTCCCCTGAATTTTTTAATTGTCCTTACTACCATTTCCACTATCCTTATTTCCCCTGTCCCTTAAACACCCACCACATGTGTGGATAGCAGATACTTGGTTACATTCAATCTCCCCTGGGTTCTACTCACAAGGTCTAAGTCCTTTTTAAAAATAATGTTACTTGTTTGCCTTTGCATTCATGTAAATCTCACCTTTAATTTATATTGCAGATAACCTGTTTTTAAAAGGAAGGTTTCTATGTCTTTTTTATTTATTGTGCAAACAATAAGGTTTGCTTTCTTTAATTTCTCCTCTACGGGTAGTGAGCCCTCCTCTATTCTCCTAAAACCCTGACCTGAAGTGTCTTAGTTAAGGTCACAGGAGACTTTCTCCAGAATTTGTTTTTCGAAGTGGGTGATCCTGATTATGTCAGGCCTTATACTAGTGAAATAACTTAAGAACCAAGTTATTTGAAGGGTAAGGGTGGATGGGCTGGGATGTGTCCTGATACAGGTCAAAGTCTGTGAAAGGGACAGAATTGCTTATTCAGCTTTGTATCCACAAAATTAAATCCAGTGACCTAACTCTTAATAAATGTTTGAAGGATGGATGGATACATGGATGGATGGATGGATGGATGGACAGATGGTTAAATACATGGCCTCTGCTAGAATAAGAGATATGTATGGAATAGAAACCCCAAAATCTCTGAAGAAATTTAAAAAGAGGTATGAACCTAACTTCCTCTTGAGCTCTGCTCGTTTTACCTGATAAGATCTGCCTCAGCTATGACCTGGCATGATCAAACTCTGGCCCTAAAAAAAGCAATGGAGGACAGGAAAGAAGTGGGAAGAGGGACCACAGCAAGACAAATGGTAAGGAATCTATCCCCTGACGTGCTGGTGCACAGGAGTGATACATGTTAAAAATCTAAGAGAACTCTTTCAATACCTATTCAACAAAAATTCAATGTGAAGGATTAGTCTCCAAAATATACAAGCAGCTCATGCAACTCAATATCAAAAAAACAAACAACCCAATCCAAAAATGGGCAGAAGACCTAAATAGACATTTCTCCAAAGAAGATATACAGATTGCCAACAAACACATGAAAGGATGCTCAACATCACTAATCATTAGAGAAATGCAAATCAAAACTACAATGAGGTATCACCTCACACCAGTCAGAATGGCCATCATCAAAAAATCTACAAACAATAAATGCTGGAGAGGGTGTGGAGAAAAGGGAACCCTCTTGCACTGTTGGTGGGAATGTAAATTAATACAGCCACTATGGAGAACAGTATGGAGGTTCCTTAAAAAACTACAAATAGGACTACCATATGACCCAGCAATCCCCCTACTGGGCATATACCCTGAGAAAACCATAATTCCAAAAGAGTCATGTACCACAATGTTCATTGCAGCTCTATTTACAATAACCAGGACATGGAAGCAACCTAAGTGTCCATCGACAGATGAATGGATAAAGAAGATGTGGCACATATATCCAATGGAATATTACTCAGCCATAAAAAGAAATGAAATTGAGTTATTTGTGGTGAGGTGGATGGACCTAGAGTCTGTCATACAGAGTGAAGTAAGTCAGAAAGAAAAAAACAAATACTGTATGCTAACACATATATATGGAATCTAAACAAAATGGTTCTGAAGAACCTAGGGGCAGGACAGGAATAAAGATGCAGATGTAGAGAATGGACTTGAGGACATGGGGAGGGGGAAGGGTAAGCTGGGACAAAGTTAGAGAGTGGCATGGACATGTATACACTACCAAATGTAAAATAGATAGCTAGTGGGAAACAGCCACATAGCACAGGGAGAAGCTGAGTTTACCTCTGGCTTCTGAACTTTCAGTCACAGGCAGTCAGGGAAGTTGGGTGAGTGAGAGTGGATGTGTACGTTACAGTAATAAAAAATGTATATGTAAACAGTGTGATTTCAAAAGATTTTGGGGGGCTGCTTTGAGGGGTAGGTAAGTTTGATAACCTTTGGTGTATTCAGTAGACAAAAGTTTGGAGGAATCTATGCTATTCTGTCTCTCCTTTTTAAGCTTTTGCAGAATGTCTTTTTTTAAAAACTCCATAGAACCTTAGCAATCTCTGTGTATCTAAAAATTTTCATTTCCTTATGTTCTTGATTTAGAACCCAATGTTCTAAATCACAATGTTCATTGCAGCTCTATTTACAATAACCAGGACATGGAAGCAACCTAAGTGTCCATTGACAGATGAATGGATAAGGGTGTGGCACATATATCCAATGGAACATTACTCAGCCATAAAAAGAAATGAAGGGCTTCCCTGGTGGCGCAGTGGTTGAGAGTCCACCTGCTGATGCAGGGGACGCGGGTTCGTGCCCCGGTCTGGGAGGATCCCACATGCTGCAGAGTGGCTGGGCCCGTGGGCCATGGCCGCTGAGCCTGTGCATCCGGAGCCTGTGCTCCGCAACAGGAGAGGCCTGTGCAAAAAAAAAAAAAAAGAAAAAAAGAAATGAAATTGAGTTATTTGTAGTGAGGTGGATGGACCTAGAGTCTGTCATACAGAGTGAAGTAAGTCAGAAAGAGAAAAACAAATACCATATGCTAACACACATGTATGGGATTTAAAAAAAAAGGTTCTGAAGAACCTAGGGGCAGGACAGGAATAAAGACGTAGATGTAGAGAATGGACTTGAGGATATGGGGAGGGGGTAGGGTAAGCTGGGATGAAGTGAGAGAGTGACATAGACATATATACAATACCAAATGCAAAATAGATAGCTACTGGGAAACAGCTGCATAGCACAGGGAGATCACCTCGGTGCTTTGTGTCCACTTACAGGGGTGGGATAGGGAGGGTGGGAGGGAGACACAAGAGGGAGGAGATATGGGGATATATGTATATGTATAGCTGATTCATTTTGTTATACAGCAGAAACTAACACACCATTGTAAAGCAATTATACTCCAATAAAGATGTTAAGAAAATAAAGGTATGTACATTGGTTTTTTTGACATAATGCTATATTGCACACTTAATAGACTACAGTATAGTATAAATATAACTTTCACATGTATTAGGAAACCAGAAAATTCATGTAGACTTGCTTTATTGTGATAATCACTTAATCATCATAATTTTTTGTGTGTGGTCTGAAACCAAGTCCTCAATATCTCAGAGGTATCCCTGTATCCTTCAAGAATTATATTTTCTGTATATCATAAACATATCAGGCTTACTTATAATTCTACATGGCTTAGTTTTTTTTTTAAAAGAAATGAGTGTTGTGTTTTATGAAGTGATTTTTCAACAGTGATAAGGTTAGGGTTTTTCTCTTTACCTAAATTTGAACCATCCTTGCATTCCAGTGGTGGTATAGCGGTGATGATGATACTATTAATAATTGACATTTATTAAGCATTTAGTATATACCAGTCAGTGTTCTTTGTTCTTTATGTTCAACTCAATACTACATCCCTATGAGATAGTTCCTACTGTATTATTACCATGTTGTTTTACACATAAGGAAATTGAGACACTGAAAAGTTTAAAAATTTGCCACATTACTTAGCTGTTTCTTGGATATGACATTATTCTTTTAGAACTCCACTTGTTTTCATTTTTTTTGCTCTTATTTTGTTTAGGAATTTTACATTTATGTTCACAAGTGAAATTGGTCTACAGTTCTTTGTTTTTGCATGTTATCATCCAGTTTTAATATTAGGGTTATGTTTTTCTTAAAGCATTAGTTGGGAAATGTTCTTTTTCTGTGCTCTGCTTTTTCTCATTTCCATTTCTCTAATTTAATTGGTATTTTCAATACCAACCATTTACTGAGCACTTACTTGGGTTAGGCTATGTATAAAACCCTTCACATACATTATTTATTCCTCACAGTTAAGACATTTATATTATTACCATTTAAAAAATTTTAGATTTAAAAAAATGTTATTTGTCCAAGATTACACAGCTGATACAATCCAAGGTTTGGTTCAATCCAACGTTTGAATCTAAACTGACTTCAGAGCTTATGTATACTCTTGACTTTTCTACTATACTTTCTCCCTCCATCTCTCCTGTACAAAAAAACGTCCTACAAGATAGACTACACCTTTTCCTGATTTCTCCATTGCATGGCTCCTATGTCTCAGCCTTTCTCTTATGCACTATGTGTTATAGTTCTCTCAGTTTTAATGTTGTGAAACTTTTGCTGGAGGTTATAAACACTATGTTGTCAATATCCATTGACCCAGGAATTTTATTTCATGGATTAAACTTAAAAAACCAAATTACACAAATGGGAAAAGTTTTCTATATAAAAGGAATATATTGTGCCACTGTTTTTTAAGGAAAAATTTGAAATTATCTATGTGCCCAAATGAATAGGCCATTATTTAAAATAAAATATAATAATTCTAAAGATAGTACTTACCATCTATTAAGCTATTATTATGCATTAGGTATTTTGAAAATTCTTTTTAGGCATTATTTCATTTAATTCTCACATTTATGGTAGATGTTATAATTAAGGCTGATAGAGATTAAATAATTTGCCCAAGGTCCCACTGCTAGTAGATGGTAAATTTGGGATTTGAATTCTTGACAGTCTGATTCCAAAGGAGATGTTCATAACCACTTCATTTTAGTCCATATAATAGAATACCAGTATGCAAATAAAAAATGATGTAGAACTACATTTTAGGCATGGAAAGACGCCCACTATATGTTCAGGGGAAAAGTAGATTATCAAATAGCATATATAGAATGAATCTATATTGATACCATCTGCATTTTTTACAATAAGCATATGTTATTTTTATCATCAGAAAAAAATCCACTATTTTATTTCTGAAAAAAAGTCTAAATCTTAGGGTTTCATGTGTGTACAACCCTAAAGTCAGAAATCCTTAAAAAATGCAAACTGTTAAGGCCCCTTAATCCTAATCCTGATCTTCCTTAGGTAATGAAAAATAAGATAACTACATTTTCTCTTCTTACAGATTTTGAGGACAAAAGTGAGAAGGAAAACAATACAGAAGAGAACGTTTTTGAAAAAGTGTTGCTTGATGGTGCATTTTTAGCTTCTGTACAGTGTTATCAGAGAAAAGACTTTGAAATTGAATGTGAAATGACATCTCTGGAACATCAATAGGGTAAGTCCACCCCTGAAGAGGACAGTTTAAGGTCATTTGCAAGTCATGAAGGGTCCTGTGTAGAGCTGTGTATATGTTCTAAGTGTGGAAGGAATTTTACTCAGAGCTCACACCTCATTAAGAATCAGCTGATCCACACAGGAGAGAAATACTATCATTGCCCAGACTGAGGGAAATGTTTCAGTAACAGTTCAAATTTTATAAGACACCTACGGACCCACACTGGAGAGAAGCCCTATAAATGCCCTGACTGTGGGTGCTCCTTCAGCCAGAGGTCAGCCCTCATCACACATCAGAGGACACACACCTGGGAGAAGCCTTACAAGTGCTGTGAATGTGGGAAGACTTTCAGCAAGAGTTCTAGCCTGATCACCCACCAGGGCCTTCACACTGGGGAGAAGCCCTAAGAGAGTCAGGAGTGTGGGGAGAGCTTCAGCTACGGCTCCAACTTGCTCTGGCACCAGAGGACATGCACTGGTGAGGGGACCCATGAGTGCCCAGAGTGTGGTCAGAGGTTTAGTCACAGCTCCTAACTTGCGGTGCATCAGAGGACCCACACAGGTGAGAAAACGTATCACTGTTCCCAGTGTGGGAAAAGCTTCAGGTGCAGTTTATTTCTTCTTACGCATGAAAGAGCCCACATGGGAGAAAGACCTTACAAGTGCTTAGTTTTTAGGAAAAACTATAGTTGGAGCTCATTTATCATCATTCATCAGAGAACCCATACTGGGGGAGAGAACTTACAAATGTCCCACTTGTGAGAAGGGTTTCAGCAACAGTTGCAATCTTATCACCCATCAGAAAACTCATTCTCAGTAAAAATGTTAATGTGGCCATAGGGAAAAAGTCCTTGTAACCACTAGTGCCTTCATGGACCAGTTATAGGCTAGGAATCCTAATTTCTCTGTGGACGATGTGTCTCTGATATGTCTTACTTATGTAAAAGGTCTGCCCTGAATTATAACAGCCAACTATTTCTAAAGCAGATATCTTAAATCTGAAGTTGTTACCTTATTGATTAGATCCAGAGAAGTCAGGAGACTTGGATTTTATTCTTGGTTTGATTTAAACTGCCATCTTAAATTTCTCACTCTCTCTGTGCTAACTTTTTTGTTAGCCTTTTTGAATATTTAAAGATTTTTATGTACACCATGTTGTCCATGAGGTTTTTACCTCATTTTTCTTAATGTATTTTAGTAAGGTAGGGAACAGATCTTCAAAGACAAGCTGATGGGAAAAAGGAAACCAGGATATCAGCCTTGAGTAAAAAGTAATTTTGTACTTTTAAATTTTATTTATTTTTATTAAAAGTGTTTCCATCAGGGCAGCACAAATCTCACCAACAGTTTAGACATCAATTGTCTAAACAAAAGTTTGCTTTGTCCAGTTTTCTAGCTGGGCTAGAGGTAAATGACTTTCTCATTCATATTTTCTACATTGAAACAGATTTTGTGGTTTTGTTCTGATGCTGTTGAATCTCAAGGGGCTATCCTGTGTGTGGAAAGGTACTAGATAGCGCAACATAGTTGTTTGGTGGAATTTAGTTATCTTAGACTAGATGAGCTGGCAGGAGACAGAGCTGTCCAGAGGAAAGGTTTTATACCTTCTGGGGAAGAATGCCATCTCTTCAGAGCTACTCTATCCTTCCTTTACTAGAAGAAAATTTGTTCCTTCAGTCAGCAGTGTCTTTACAAACCAAAAGTTGAGATACATAATCTGACACAGGGATGAATATTTAGAGTTAAAACTGTCCAAAGAGTCCTTGAGAGTTCCAGGTATCCTATTTCTTCATATACTATACCCAAATAGTTGGTTCTTGGAGGCTTAGAAATATTTGAGTTACATATAATTCTGAAACAAAAACTGTTTTGCTATCTCTGTTCACACTATCAAGTTCTTTTAGATAAAATCAACATAAACATGCTCAGTACAGTAGAGATGTAAGCAAGTAGGTAATAAAGTATTTTAAATCATGAATTTGTTTTAAGCCTATGTGCATATATTCTAACATTTATAAATTCTCAGTGTTGTAAAAATCAGAGCTAATACTCTTGCAAGTAATGGATAACTTGTGAGTAATGAGTCAGTTAATGTATAATGCCATTTGAACGTTTATGATTCTCTGAGTTTAGCAAATTGATCTGTGACTTTTGCCTGTGACTCCTGTGACTTCATCCTTGTGACCAACTACACTGTTGTCGAGAATGTTTAAACAGGCAGAGGTTGAGGTTGATCCAAGGTTGTTTCTGATTTGGAAATCAGGTGTTTGGATAGGACTGGTGAATGTGTTGTCACCATATGTTCCTCTCTGAACCTGAACTCAAAATAAAGCTTGAAAGAAATTTTTTGTTACCATCATTCTTGTTTCTGATGTTCAAGCCAGAGCACTCTATTAAAGCTTTTAAGTTGCTTCTAGAGTTATAAGGTTTGAATCCATATTTGTAAAAGTCACAGCATAATACCTCATGTTGTTAAGTGGCTCATTGCCTCTTCCCCACTCTCCAACCCCAGCATTACGCTGAAAACCTTTAGTACTTTTACATTTTTGTGTTTACTTCCTCTAGTTTCTTCTGGAACCCTCAAAAGATATGCATCCATAGTGAGATCAGCTATCTGCCTAGGATCATTGGAGACCACCAAGGAAACAGAACACATTGATATCTACTCTCAGGGAGTTTATAAACCTATTTGGGTGGATAAACCCATGAGAATATTTTAACATTTAACCAAAGCCCATATCAACTTGCACTGGGTGGTGGGAGGTTCCTGATATTTAGATTTTTTTTTATCTTCAACTCAATTTTATTTTTTTCATGAATTATTTTTATGATTGAATCCTAACAATATGTTCTTTGATAAATTTATTCATTATATCCACTTTTTAATGGATGTGGAAATTTTACAAAATAGGTCACTCTTTATTATATTCTTTTTTTTTAAAAACATCTTTATTGGAGTATAATTGCTTTACAATGGTGTGTTAATTTCTGCTTTATAACAAAGTGAATCAGTTATACATATACATATATCCCCATATCTCTTCCCTCTTGTGTCTCCCTCCCTCCCACCCTCCCTATCCCACCCCTCTAGGTGGTCACAAAGCACCGAGCTGATCTCCCTGTGCTACGCAGCTGCTTCCCACTAGCTATCTATTTTACATTTGGTAGTGTATATATGTCCACGCCACTCTCTCACTTTGTCCCAGCTTACCCTTCCCCCTCCCCGTGTCCTCAAGTCCATTCTCTAGTAGGTCTGCGTCTTGTTAGATTTTTGATAGCAGGAACTGTCTTGTACATCTTTGTATGTCTCACTCCTGGCACAGAACTTGATACAGGTAGGTTTCAATAAATGTTGTTTGCCTGAATGACTTACTTATGCTCATTATTTTTTTATTACACTCTATAACTTTTACAAAGTCCAGTAAACATTTGTTGTTCCACATCCTCTTCAGCAGCTGGTATTTTCTGACTTTTAAATTATAGTTAGTCTGGAGGTGTGTGGTTTTAGCTTGCATTTCCCTGATGACTACTGAGGTCAAGGATTTTTTCATGTTTATTGGAAAATTGTATTTCTTATTTTATGATGTGTTTGTTCAAGTCTCTTACCTATGTTTTTATTGGGTTTTCTTTTATCATTTATATGAGTTCTTTATATATTCTAAGTATGAGTTCTTTGTTATATGTATTTCAAGTATTGTCTCCCCTCTGACTTGCCTTTTACTTTTTTGAGGATATCTTTTGATAAACAGAATTCTTACATTTAATGCTGTTTAACTCATCAATGGTTAATGCTTCTGTTTTCTGCTTTTGATATCTTTCTTACCTCAGTGAAATGCAGATATTCTCTTATGTTAACCTTCTAATAGTTTTGTCTAAGACTGAGTTTTTGTGTCTGTTGTGTGATAGGAGTCAAGTTACTCCCTCTACACATACCTTCTTGCTTCAACAGCATTTATTGCAAAGACCATCCTTTCTCCACTTCTCTATAGTGAAAAATCAAGCCTCTTTCTGGGTTTTCTATTTTATTTCACTAGTCTATTTGTCTATTCTGGTGCCAGTCCCACACTGTCTTAATCACTGTATCTTTATATTAAATCATAATATTCAGTAGAGCAAGTCTGCTCACCTTGTTCATGTTTCTTCAGCAGTGTGTTGGCTATACCTGGCCCACTTGCAATTCCACATATAAACTTAGATTCAACCTGTGAACTTACTTACATACATATGCACATACTTCTGGGATTTGGATTTGGAGTCCATTGACTGAAAATTAATATGGGAGAAATGATATCTTCGTGACACTAGGTCTTTTGATCTATGGACATTTACATACCCCTCCATTTTTTAAGTGTTTAAAAATTTCATTCAATAATGTTTTATTCTTTCCTGTATATGGGTCTTGCACAGTCTTTGTCAGATTTGTTCCTAGGTATTTGAAATTTTTTATTCAACTGTAAAGCATATCTTTAAAAAATTTTATCTTATAACTTTTTGCTGGCTTAGAAATATGATTAGTATTTCTATATTGGCCTATTTCTAGTAACTTTGCTAATTTTAATTATTTTTTCAGAATTTTATGTGAGCAGTCATATCTAAGAATATTCATAGTTTCTCCTTTGCCAATATTTATGTTTTTATTTCTATTTATTGCCTTACTGCACTGGCTAGGCTTTCTAGTACAGTGTATGTAGAAGCAGTGATAGTAGTGGGTATTCTTGTCTTGTTTTTAATCTCAAAGGGAACAATCTCATTACTTCATCATTAGATGTGATGTTTACTGTAGATATTTCAGAGATATTTGTTATCTGATCTATTCCTATTTTCCTAAGATTAAAAAATTATAAATGATGTTGAGTTATAGGTACTTTCCTACATTTTAAAGATGATTTGATTTTTTCCCTGTATCCTATTAATATAGCAAAACATTGATTTTCTAGTGTTATGCTATCTTTACATTTCTTGAATAAAGCCAAATTGGTCATGATCTATATATGTATAACTATATCAAGAGTTATTTTTGGTTTATTAATATCCTGTTTAGGGTTTGTTGCACCTATGTTAATGAGTGAGAATGGGCTATAATTTACCTCTCTCATTATATTCTTAAATTTTCGTATCAGTAGTATGCTAACCATATAAAATGAGTTGGTGTTTCCATCTTTTATTCTTTCCTGGAAGAGTTGTTGTAAGGTTGATATATCTTCCTTAAATATTTGGTAGAATTTACTATTGAAGGCATTTGTACCTGGAGTTTTCTCTGTGCAAAGGTTTTTAAATTACAGATTTATTTTACAGCTATAGAGAATCCACATTTTAAAATTTCCCCTGGCAGTGACTGATCTTTTTACTGTCTCCGTAAGTTTTGCCTTTTCCCGAATATCATATAGTTGGAATTATACAGTATGTAGCCTTTTCAGATTGGCTTCTTTCACTTAGTAATATATATTTAAGACCCCTCCATATCTTTTCATGGCTTTGCAGCTCATTGCTTTACAGTGCTGAATAACATTCCATGGTGTAGATATACCACAGTTTATCCATTCACCTGTGAAGGACATCTTGGTTTCTTCCAAGTACTGGCAGTTATGAATAAAGCTGCTATACACATCCATGTGCAGGTTTTTGTGTGAACATAAGTTTTCAACTCCTTTGGGTAAATACCAAGGAGTGTGATTACTGGACTGTATAGTAAAAGTATATTAAGTTTTGTAAGAAACCACCAAACTGTCTTCCAAAGTGGCTGTACCATTTTGCATCCCCACCAGCAGTGAATGAGAGTCCCTGTTGCTTCACATCCTTGCCAGCATTTGCTGTTGTCAGTGTTCTGGATTCTGGCCATTCTAATAGGTGTGCAGTGGTACCTCATGGTTGTTTTACTTTTTATTTCCCTGAAGACATATGACACAGAGCGTCTTTTCATATGCCTATTTGCCATCTGTATATCTTCTTTGGTGAGGTGTCTGTTGTTGGAGGACAGAGGGAAGGAAAAGTGTCCACTGAACTGAGAAGCCATTTGAGACTGAAAATTGAGGCAGACAGCTCCATATAAGCAGTGGATCAGTTTATTATAAGGTAACTTATTCACAGGGCGGGATTGGCATCGGGTGAACAACGATCCAGGAGCATTTGCAGCTGCACTCTGTATCCCCCGAGGGGCCATTGAGACAAATTTATAGTTAACCTAGGGTATGGGGGTAGGTGCTTGGAAACAGGATGTGCATTCCTAAGTCAAGATTTATGAATGGGTAACTAGTCTTGTGGGTGCTGGGAATACGTCAGTGAAGGTTTTCATCAATGTTTGGAGACTAACAGAGCATAGAGGCCCCCTGGTCCCGAGGATTATTAAACAATATCTATTAACTACAAAATCCATGATGACAGAGAAGTGATTTACTACACAGTACAGTCCTGGTTCGGGTCAGCGGAAGGACAGGAGAAACTGAAAGGGCCCAAGATGGTGTTAATTATACTAACAGCCATACATCTATTAAGGTCTTTGGCCCATTTTTTGATCAAGTTGTTTGTTTCCCTAATGTTGAGTTTTAAGAGTTCTTTGTATATTTTGGATAACAGTCCTTTTTCAGATGTGTCTTTTGCAAATATTTTCTCCCAGTCTGTGACTTGTCTTCCCATTCTCTTGACATTGTATTTTGCAGAGGAGAAGTTTTTAATTTTAATGAAACCCAGCTTAGCAATTCTTTTTTTCTTTTTAACATGCTTATTGGAGTATAATTGCTTTACAATGGTGTGTTAGTTTCTGCTTTATAACAAAGTGAATCAGCTATACATATACAGATTGGAGGGGGAAGATGGCGGAAGAGTAAGACGCAGAGATCACCTTCCTCCCCACAGATACATCAGAAATACAGCTACACGTGGAACAACTCCTACAGAACATCTACTGAACGCTGGCAGAAGACCTCAGACCTCCCCAAAGGCAAGAAACTCCCCCACGTACCTGGGTAGGGCAAAAGAAAAAAGAAAAAACAGAGACAAAAAGATAGGGACGGGACCTGCACCAGTGGGAGGGAGCCGTGAAGGGGAAAAGGTTTCCACACACTAGGAAGCCCCTTCGTGGGTGGAAACTGCGGGTGTCGGAGGGGGGAAGCTTCCGAGTCGCGGAGGAGAGCACAGTAACAGGGGTGCGGAGGGCAAAACGGAGAGATTTCCGCACAGAGGATCGGTGCCAACCGGCACTCATCAGCCCGAGAGGCTTGTCTGCTCACCCGTCGGGGGGCGGGGGGCGGGGGGCGGGGCTGGGAGCTGAGGCTCGGGCTTCGATCGGAGCGCAGGGAGAGGACTGGGGTGGGCGGCGTGAACACAGCCTGAAGGGGCTAATGCGCCACAGCTAGCCGGGAGGGAGTCCGGGAAAAAGTCTGGACCTGCCGAAGAGGCAAGAGACTTTTTCTTCCCTTTTTGTTTCCTGGTGCGCGAGGAGAGGGGATTAAGAGTGCTGCTTAAAGGAGCTCCAGAGACGGGCACGAGCTGCAGCTGAAAGCGCGGACCCCAGAGACGGGCGTGGGATGCTGGGGCTGCTGCTGCCGCCACCAAGAAGCCTGTGTGTGAGCACAGGTCACTCTCCACACCTCCCTTCCGGGGAGCCTGTGCAGCCCGCTACTGCCAGGGTCCCGGGATACAGGGACAACTTCCCCGGGAGAGTGCGCGGGCGCGCCTCGGGCTGGTGCAATGTCACGCCGGCCTCTGCCGCCGCAGGATCGCCCCGCACTCCATGCCCCTCCCTCCCCCGTGGCCTGAGTGAGCCGGAGCCCCCGAATCAGTGGCTCCTTTAATCCCGTCCTGTCTGAGCGAAGAATAGACGCCCTCCGGCGACCTACACGCAGAGGCGGGGCCAAATCCAAAGCTGAAACCCGGGAGCTGTCCAAACAAAGAAGAGAAAGGGAAATCTCTCCCAGCAACCTCAGGAGCAGTGGATTAAATCTCCACTATCAACATGAAGTACCCTGCATCTGTGGAATACATGAATAGACAACGAATCATCCCCAATTGAGGAGGTGGACTTTGAGAGCAAGATTTATTATTTTTTCCCCTTTTCCTCTTTTTGTGAGTGTGTATGTGTATGCTTCTGTGTGAGATTTTGGCTGTATAGCTTTGCTTTCACCATTTGTCCTAGGGTTCTATCCGTCCATTTATTTATTTATTTTTTTGACTTAAAAATTTTTTTTTTCTTAATCATTATTTTTTTATTTTAGTAACTTTATTTTATTTTACCTTACTTTATTTTCTTTTATCCTCTTTCTTCCTTTCTTTCTTTTGTTCTTTCTTTCTACTTTTTCTCCCTTTCATTCTGAGCCGTGTGGATGGAAGGCTCTTGGTGCTGCAGCCAGGAGTCAGTGCTGTGCCTCTGAGGTGGGAGAGCCAACTTCAGGACACTGGTCCACAAGAGACCTCCCAGCTCCACATAATGTCAAACGGCAAAAATCTCCCAGACATCTCCATCTCAACACCAACACCCAGATTCACTCAGCAACCAGCAAGCTACAGTGCTGGACACCCTTTGCCAAACAACTAGCAAGACAGGAACACAACCCCACCCATTAGCAGAGAGGCTGCCTAAAATCATAATAAGGCCACAGATACCCCAAAACACACCACTAGATGTGGACCTGCCCACCAGAAAGACAAGATCCAGCCTCATCCACCAGAACACAGGCACTAGTCCCCTCCACCAGGAAGCCTACACAACCCACTGAACCAACTTTAGCCACTGGAGACAGACACCAAAAACAACAGGAACCTCGAACCTGCAGCCTACAAAAAGGAGGCCCAAAACACAGTAAGATAAGGAAAATGAGAAGACAGAAAAACACACAGCAGATGAAGGAGCAAGATAAAAACCCACCAGACCTAACAAATGAAGAGGAAATAGGCAGTCTACCTGAAAAAGAATTCAGAATAATGATAGTAAAGATGATCCAAAATCTTGGAAATAGAATAGAGAAAATGCAAGAAACATTTAACAAGGACCTAGAAGAACTAAAGATGAAAGAAGCAATGATGAACAACACAATAAATGAAATTAAAAATACTCTAGAAGGGATCAATAGCAGAATAACTGAGGCAGAAGAACGGATAAGTGACCTGGAAGATAAAATAGTGGAAATAATTACTGCAGAGCAGAATAAAGAAACAAGAATGAAAAGAACTGAGGACAGTCTCAGAGACCCCTGGGACAACATTAAATGCACCAACATTCGAATTATAGGGGTTCCAGAAGAAGAAGAGAAAAAGAAAGGGACTGAGAAAATATTTGAAGAGATTATAGTTGAAAACTTCCCTAATATGGGAAAGGAAATAGTTAATCAAGTCCAGTAAGCACAGAGAGTCCCATAAAGGATAAATCCAAGGAGACACATGCCAAGACACATATTAATCAAACTATCAAAAATTAAATGCAAATAATGCGTATTAAAAGCAGCAAGGGAAAAACAACAAATAACACACAAGGGAATCCCCATAAGGTTAACAGCTGATCTTTGAGCAGGAACTCTGCAAGCCAGAAGGGACTGGCAGGACATATTTAAAGTGATGAAGGAGAAAAACCTACAACCAAGATTACTCCACCTAGCAAGGATCTCATTCAGATTTGATGGAGAAATTAAAACCTTTACAGACAAGCAAAAGCTGAGAGAGTTCAGCACCACCAAACCAGCTTTACAACAAATGCTAAAGGATCTTCTCTAGGCAAGAAACACAAGAGAAGGAAAAGACCTATAATAACAAACCCAAAACAATTAAGAAAATGGGAATAGAAACATATATATCGGTAATTACCTTAAATGTAAATGGATTAAATGCTCCCGCCAAAAGACACAGACTGGCTGAATGGATAGAAAAACAAGACCCATATATAAGCTGTGTACAAGAGACCCACTTCAGACCTAGAGACACATACAGACTGAAAGTGAGGGGATGGAAATAGATATTCCATGCAAATAGAAACCAAAAGAAAGCTGGAGTAGCAATTCTCATATCAGACAAAATAGACTTTAATATAAAGACTATTAGAAGAGACAAAGAAGGACACTACATAATGATCAAGGGATAGATCCAAGAAGAAGATATAACAATTGTAAATATTTATGCACCCAACATAGGAGCACCTCAATACATGAGGCAAATACTAACAGCCATAAAAGGGGAAATCGACAGTAACACATTCATAGTAGGGGACTTTAACACCCCACTTTCACCAATGGACAGATCATCCAAAATGAAAAGAAATTAGGAAACACAAGCTTTAAATGATACATTAAACAAGATGGACTTAATTGATATTTATAGGACATTCCATCCAAAAACAGCAGAATACACATTTTTCTCAAGTGCTCATGGAACATTCTCCAGGTTAGATCATATCTTGGGTCACAAATCAAGCCTTGGTAAATTTAACAAAATTGAAATTGTATCAAGTATCTTTTCCGACCACAATGCTATGAGACTAGATATCAATTACAGGAAAAGATCTGTAAAAAATACAAACACATGGAGGCTAAACAATACACTACTTAATAACGAAGTGATCATTGAAGAAATCAAAGAGGAAATCAAAAAAATACCTAGAAGCAAATGACAATGGAGCCAAGACAACCCAAAACCTATGGGATGCAGCAAAAGCAGTTCTAAGAGGGAAATTTATAACAATACAATCCTACCTTAAGAAACAGGAAACATCTCAAATAAACAACCTAACCTTGCACCTAAAGCAATTAGAGAAAGAAGAACAAAAAACCCCAAAGTTAGAAGAAGGAAAGAAATCATAAAGATCAGATCAGAAATAAATGAAAAAGAAATGAAGGAAACAATAGCAAAGATCAATAAAACTAAAAGCTAGTTCTTTGAGAAGATAAACAAAATTGACAAACCATTATCCAGATTCATCAAGAAAAAAAGGGAGAAGACTCAAATCAATAGATTTGAAATGAAAAAGAAGTAACAACTGACACTGCAGAAATACAAAAGATCATGAGAGGTTACTACAAGCAACTCTATGCCAATAAAATGGACAACCTGGAAGAAATGGACAAATTCTTAGAAATGCACAACCTGCCAAGACTGAATCAGGAAGAAACAGAAAATATGAACAGACCAATCACAAGCACTGAAATTAAAACTGTGATTAAAAATCTTCCAACAAACAGAAGCCCGGGACCAGATGGCTTCACAGGCGAATTCTATCAAACATTTAGAGAAGAGCTAACACCTATCCTTCTCAAACTCTTCCAAAATATAGCAGAGGGAGGAACACTCCCAAACTCATTCTACAAGGCCACCATCACCCTGATACCAAAACCAGACAAGGATGTCACAAGGAAAGAAAACTACAGGCCAATATCACTGATGAACATAAATGCAAAAATCCTCAACAAAATACTAGCAAACAGAATCCAACAGCACATTAAAAGGATCATACACCATGATCAAGTGGGGTTTATTCCAGGAATGCAAGGATTCTTCAATATACGCAAATCAATCAATGTGATACACCATATTAACAAACTGAAGGAGAAAAACCATATGGTCACCTCAATAGATGCAGAGAAAGCTTTTGACAAAATTCAAAACCCGTTTATGATAAACACCCTCCAGAAAGTAGGCATAGAGGGAACTTTCCTCAACGTAATGAAGGCCATATATGACAACCCCACAGCCAACATCGTCCTCAATGGTGAAAAACTGAAAGCATTTCCACTAAGATCAGGAACAAGAAAAGGTTGCCCACTCTCACCACTCTTTTTCAACATAGTTTTGGAAGTTTTAGCCACAGCAATCAGAGAAGAAAAGGAAATAAAAGGAATCCAAATCGGAAAAGAAGAAGTAAAGCTGTCACTGTTTGCAGATGACATGAAACTATACATAGAGTATCCTAAAGATGCTACCAGAAAACTACTAGGGCTAATCAATGAATTTGGTAAAGTAGCAGGATACAAAATTAATGCACAGAAATCTCTGGCATTTCTATACACTAATGATGAAAAATCTGAAAGTGAAATCAAGAAAACACTCCCATTTACCACTGCAACAAAAAGAATAAAATATCTAGGAATAAACCTACCTAAGGAGACAAAAGAGCTGTATGCAGAAAATTATAAGACACTGATGAAAGAAATTAGAGATGATACAAATAGATGGAGAGATATACCATGTTCTTGGATTGGAAGAATCAACATTGTGAAAATGACTCTACTACCCAAAACAATCTAGAGATTCAATGCAATCCCTGTCAAACTACCACTGGCATTTTTCACAGAACTAGAACAAAAAATTTCACAATTTGTATGGAAACACAAAAGACCCCGAATAGCCAAAGCAATCTTGAGAACGAAAAATGGAGCTGGAGGAATCAGGCTCCCTGACTTCAGACTATACTACAAAGCTACAGTAATCAAGACAGTATGGTACTGGCACAAAAACAGAAAGATAGATCAATGGAACAAGATAGAAAGCCCAGAGATAAACCCATGCACATATGGTCACCTGATCTTTGATAAAGGAGGCAGGAATGTACAGTGGAGAAAAGACAGCCTCTTCAATAAGTAGTGCTGGGAAAACTGGACAGGAACATGTAAAAGTATGAGATTAGATCATTCCCTAATATCATACACAAAAATAAGCTCAAAATGGATTAAAGACCTAAATGTAAGGCCAGAAACTATCAAACTCTTAGAGGAAAACATAGGCAGAACACTCTATGACACAAATCACAGCAAGATCCTTTTGGACCCACCTCCTAGAGAAATGGAAATAAAAACAAAAATAAACAAATGGGACCTAATGTAACTTCAAAGCTTTTGCACAGCAAAGGAAACCATAAACAAGACCAAAAGACAATCCTCAGAATGGGAGAAAATATTTGCAAATGAAGCAACTGACAATGGATTAATCTCCAAAATTTACAAGCAGCTCGTGCAGCTCAATAGCAAAAAAACAAGCAACCCAATCCAAAAATGGGCAGAAGACCTAAATAGACATTTCTCCAAAGAAGATATACAGATTGCCAACAAACACAGGAAAGAATGCTCAACATCATTAATCATTAGAGAAATGAAAATCAAAACTACAATGAGATATCATCTCACACCAGTCAGAATGGCCATCATCAAAAAATCTAGCAACAATAAATGCTGGAGAGGGTGTGGAGAAAAGGGAATACTCTTGCACTGTTGGTGGGAACGTAAATTGATACAGCCACTATGGAAAACAGTATGGAGGTTCCTTAAAAACTACAAATAGAACTACCATACAGCCCAGCAATCCCACTCCTGGGCATATACCCTGAGAAAACCATAATCAAAAAGAGTCATGGGCTTCCCTGGTGGCGCAGTGGTTGAGAATCCGCCTGCCGATGCAGGTGACGCGGGTTCATGCCCCGGTCCGGGAAGATCCTACATGCCTTGGGGCCACTGGGCCCATGAGCCATGGCTGCTGGGCCTGCGCGTCTGGAGCTTGTGCTCCGCAAGGGGGTGGGGCACGACAGTGAGAGGCCCGTGTGCCGCAAAAGGAAAAAAAAAAAAGAGTCACGTACCAAAATGTTCATTGCAGCTCTATTTACAATAGCCAGGAGATGGAAGCAACCTAAGTGTCCATCATCGGATGAATGGATAAAGAAGATGAGGCACATATATACAATGGAATATTACTCAGCCATAAAAAGAAACAAAATTGAGTTATTTGTAGTGAGGTAGATGGACCTAGAGTCTGTCATACAGAGTGAAGTAAGTCAGAAAGAGAAAAACAAATACCGTATGCTAACACATATATATGGAATCTAAGGGGGAAAAAAGTCATGAAGAACCTAGGGGCAAGACGGGAATAAAGATGCAGACCTACTAGAGAATGGACTTGAGGATATGGGGAGGGGGAAGGGTAAGATATGACAAAGTGAGAGAGTGGCATGGACATATATACACTACCAAACGTAAAATAGCTAGCTAGTGGGAAGCAGCTGCATGGCACAGGGAGATCAGCTCGGTGCTTTGTGACCACCTAGAGGCGTGGGCTAGGGAGGGTGGGAGGGAGGGAGACGCAAGAGGGAAGAGATATGGGAACATATGTATATGTATAACTGATTCACTTTGTTATAAAGCAGAAACTAACACACCATTGTAAAGCAATTATACTCCAATAAAGATGTTAAAAAAAAAAAGAGAGAAATCATTGCCAAATCCAATGTATGAAGATTTTACTCTCTTTTCTGCTAAGGATTTTATATTTTTAGATCTCACATTTAGGTCTTTGATCCACTTTGGGTTAATTTTTGTATATGGCATAAGATAAGGTTCCAACTTCATAGTTTTGTATGTTGATATTCAATTTTCCCAGTATCATTTATTAAAAAGACTGTCATTTCTTCATTGAGTGGTCTTGGCACTTTTGTTGAAAATCATTTGGTCATACATATAGAGGTTTTTTTCCCCCTCTGTTCTTTGTTCTATTCCATTGGTTGATATGTCTGTCCTTATGCACATGCCACACTTGTTTGATTACTAAAGCTTTGTAATAAATTTTGAAAAAGGAGTGTAATACCTTTGACTTTGTTCCTCTTTTTTTTCAAAATTGTTTTGGCTATTCAGGGCCTCTTGAGATTCGATCTGAATTTAGGGTGAATTTTTCTGTTTCTGCAACAACAAGAAAAAAGGCATTGGGATTTTCATAGGCATTGTATCAAATCTGTAGATTGCTTTGGGTAGTATTGACAACTTAACAGTATTATATCTTCTGATTCATGAACATGAGATATATTTCCTTTTATTGGTATCTTTTAAAATTTCTTTCAACAATGTTTTGTAGACTTCAGTGTTCAAGTCTTTTGCTTCCATGGTTAAGTTTATTCGTAAGTATGTATATTTTTGATGTTATTGTAAATGAAATTTCTCCCCTTAATTTCGTTTTTGGATTGTTCTTTATTAGTGTATATAAACAAAACTGATATTTGTGTGTTGGTTTTGTATCCTGTAACTTTTCTGAATTCGTTTATTAGTTCAAACAATGTTTAGGGTGTAGTCTTTAGGTTTTTCTACGTATAAGACCATGTTGTCTGTGAACAGAGGTAATTTAACTTCTTCCTTTCCAATTTGGATGCCTTTTATGTCTTTTTCTTGCCTAATTTCTCTGGCTAGGACTTTCAATACTATGTTGAATTGCATGGTGAAGTGGGCATTCTTGTCTTGTTCCCGATCTTAGAGGAAAAGCTTTCAGTCTTCTGTCATTGAGTATGGTGTTAACTGTGTGCTTTTCATATGTATATTCAGCTGCTTTTATTTTATTTTATTTTTTTAAAATTTATTTATTTATTTGGTTGCACCAGGTCATAGTTGCAGCACACGGGATCTTCGTTGTGGCATGTGGGATCTTTAGGTGTGGCATGCGGGATCTTTAGTTGTGGTATGTGAACTCTGAGTTGCAGCATGTGGGATCTAGTTCCCTGACCAGGGATCAAACCTGGGCCCCCTGCATTGGGATTGTGGAGTCTTAGCTACTGGGCCACCAGGGAAATCCCCACAGCTGCCTTTAGATGTCTTAATTTCCCTGAGAATCTCACCTCTGCTTCTTCTCAGGGCTTTGGATGTTCTGTTGTATTCCTCTGCCTGTAATCTCTTGCCTCCAACCACCTATGGGTCTGCAGTTCCCCTGAAGTTTTCATGTGCCACTGCACCTACCACTGCTTTCAGCAAAATCCACCCTGATATTCAAACTATGTCACTGTTGCCGTCTGAGCTTAAGTCAGACGAAACAGAAATCCGTCTCTTGGGCAGCCTCCAGTTGTGCCAGAACATTGCAAACAAGTTCCAAGGGAAAAACCAGGTATTGGGTGACTTCCACCTTATTGAGTCGGGGAGGTGGTCGGCAAGGGTACACAAAAATGCCATGAAATTTTCTACCGATTTTAGTGTTGCTTTTTTAAGATTAGGCATTTTCTTGGTTGCTACAGATCCTTGGCTGGTTTCTTGAGCTCCCACAACACTATTTCTGGTCAATCTGTTGTTGTTTACTTGGCATTTCAATGGAGGAAGGGGGGCCTGGAGCTTCTGCCATCTTGCTGACATCACTGTTAGATAGCTTTAAAAGTTTTATTTTTTTAAAAAAAATTCACATTTGGTGTCTGATCCATTTTGAATTGGATTTTGTATGATTGTCTGGTTTTGTATTATAACTCCACCACATTCTTGCTATTTGGCTTTGGGAAAATTACTTGACCTCTCATGCCTCAGTTTCTTCTTCAGTAAGATGAGGGGCAAAATAATATCTACTTCATAGAGTTATTGAGAGGCCTTATTCATATATATGTACAGTACTCAGAAAAGTGACTGGAAATTAGTACATTCTCAGTAAGTGCTACTTGCCATAAATATTTTTATATCATTTTGATCTGGTAATCCACTTGTTCCTTGGAAGCTCAGAGGGGACTGACCTAATTAAGTTTCAGAAAATCCTCAGCTCTACCACTTAGCATACCTTGAAAATCCTCATGGCTGGGTAGGAGTACTGAAAAATGTAGGCTCAAGTGTGAACAGTGGATTCTATTGTGCTAAATAAATATGCTTCCTTTCTCTTCCCTTTCCTTGTACCAGTATGGCAGTTTGAATACAGAGTGTTCCATGTAAGTATTTTTATTGATCTAACAACTAGCTCAATTTATAGAAGCCTTGAAAGTCTTCCTTGTTAAATATCCTGGGGGCAAAGCTCATTAAAAAATTCCTAGAACCTAGATGTGCCTCTGCACTCTGTTCCCCCAAGAATTTCTTTTTTAGGTCTGTTTAAACTTTAACTATCTATCTATCTATCATTTATCTATATATATTAAGCTTAAGGTGTTTAACATGTTGATTTTTTAAAATTAAAGTATAATTGATTTATAATATTTGTTTCAGGTGTACAACATAGTGATTCAATATTTTTATAGATTTTAGTCTATTCAAAGTTATTATAAAATATTGGTTTTATTCTCTGTGTTATACAATATATTCTTGTATCTTTATTTTATACATAGTGGTTAGTATCTCTTAATTCCCTACCCCTATCTTGCCCCTCCTCCATCCCTCTTCCCAATGGTAACCACTAGTTTGTTCTCTATATGTGAGTCCATTTCTGTTTTGTCATATATATTCATTTGTTTTATTTTTTAGATTCCACACATAAGTGATAACATACACTATTTGTCTTTCTCTGACTCATTTCATTAAGCATAATACCCTCCAGGTCCATCCATGTCGTTGCAAATGGCAAAATTTTTTTCTTTTTATGCAGAGTAATATTCTATTGTATATATACGCACCACATCTTCTTTACCTATTCATCTGTTGATGGGCATTTAGGTTGCTTTAATATCTTGGTAACTGTAAATAATGCTGCTATGAACATTGGGGTACATGTATCTTTTTGAATTAGTGTTTTTCTTTTCTTCAGATATATACCCAAGAGTGGAATTGCTGGATCATATTGTAGTTCTATTTTTAGCTTTTTGAGGAACCTCCATACTGTCTTTCACGATGGCTGCACCAGTTTACATCCCCACCAACAAGTGTACTAGCGTTCCCTTTTCTCCACATCCTTGCCAACATTAATTATTTGTGGTCTTTTTGATGATAGCCATTCTGACAAGTGTGAGGTGATATTTCATTGTTGTTTTGATTTGTATTGAATAATTCCCTGATGACTAGTTATGTTGAACATCTTTTCATGTGCCTGTTGACCATCTGCATGTCCTCTTTGGGAAAATATCTATTCAGGTCTTCTGCTCATTTTTAATCAAGTTGTTTGTTTTTTTGATATTGAGTTGTGTAAGCTGCTTATATATTTTGAATATTAACCCCTTATTGGTCATATCATTTGCAAATATTTTCTCCCATTAGGTAGATTGTCTTTTCGTTTTGTCAGTGATTTCCTTTGCTGTGCAAAAGCTTTTAAATTTAATTACTTTCCATTTGTTTATTTATGCATTTGTTTCCTTTGCCTTAGGAGACAGATCCAAAAAAATACTGCTAAAATTTATGTCAAAGAGTGTTCTGACTATGTTTTCTTCTAGGAATTTTATGGTTTCTGATCTTCCATTTAGGTCTTTAATCCATTTTGAGTTTATTTTTGTATATGGTGTGAAGTATTGTTCTAATCTCATTTTTTTACATGTAACTGTCCAGTTTTCCCAGCACCACTTTTTGAAGAGCGTGTCTTTTTTCCATTATATATTCTTGTCTCCTTTTTCATATATTAATTGACCAGAAGTGTGCGGGTTTATTTCTGGGCTCTCTATTCTGTTCCATTAATCTATGTGTCCGTTTTGTGCCAGTACCATGCTGTTTTGATTACTGTAGCTTTGTAGTATGCTTTTTTTCAAGATTGCTTTAGCTATTTGGGGTCTTTTATGGTTCCATGTGAATTTTAGGATTATTTGTTCTAGTTTTTTTTTTAATTTATTTATGGCTGTGTTGGGTCTTCGTTTCTGTGCGAGGGCTTTCTCTAGTTGCGGCAAGTGGGGGCCACTCCTCATCGCGGTGCACGGGCCTCTCATTATCGCGGCCTCTCTCGTTGCGGAGCACAGGCTCCAGGCGCGCAGGCTCAGTAATTGTGGCTCACGGGGCTAGCTGCTCCGCGGCATGTGGGATCTTCCCAGAGCAGGGCTCGAACCCATGTCCCCTGCATTGGCAGGCAGACTCTCAACCACTGCACCACCAGGGAAGCCCTATTTGTTCTAGTTTTGTAAAAAATGTCATGGGTAACTTGGTAGGGAATCACATTAAATCTGTAGATAACTTTGGGTAGTATGGGCATTTAAACAATATTAATTCTTCCAATCCATGAACATGGGATATTTTTCCATTTCTTTATATCATCTTCAATTTCCTTCATCAGTATTTTATAGTTTTCCGAATATAGGTCTTTCACCTCCTTGGTTAAATTTATTCATCAGTATTTTATAGTTTTCCGAATATAGGTCTTTCACCTCCTTGGTTAAATTTATTCCTAGATATTTTATCCTTTTTGATGTAATTTTAAATGGGATTGTTTTCTTGCTTTCTTTTTCTGAGAGTTCATTATCAGTGTATAGAAAAGCAGCAGAATTCTGTATATTAATCTTATATCTTGCATCTCTGCTGAATTCATTTATTAGTTCTAATAGATTTTGGGTTGAAACTTTGAGGTTTTCTATATATAGTATCCTGTCATCTGTAAATAGTGACAGTTTGACTTCTTCCCTTCCAATTTGGATACCCTTTAATTCTTTTTCTTTTCTAATATCTCTGGTTAGAACTTCTAATACTACGTTAAAGTGAGAATCCTTGTCTTGTTCTTCATTTTAGAGGAAAAGCTTTCAGCTTTGACCAATCCATAGGATGTTAGCTGTGAGTTTGTCATAAATGGTCTTTATTATGTTGAAACCAACTCTGAGAGGTTTTTTTTTTTTAAATCATGAATGGATGTTGAATTTTGTCAAATGCTTTTTTCTGCATCTATTGAGGTGGTCATGTGATTTTTACTCTTCGTTTTGTTAGTGTGATGTATCATATTGATTGATTTATTGATATTGAACCACCCTTGTATCCCTGGAATAAATCCCACTTGATTACGGTGTATGATTCTTTTTCTATATTGTTGAATTTGGTTTGTTAATATTTTGTTGAGGATTTTTACATCTACATTCATCAGAGATATTGGCCTGTAATTTTCTTTTTTGTAGTGTCTTTATTTGGCTTTTGTGTCAGTGTAATGGTGGCCTTGTTGAATGAATTTGGGAGCATTCCCTTCTCTTCAGTTTTTGGGAATAGTTTGAGAAGGATAAGTATTAGCTCTTCTTTATATGTTTATATTATTCTATTCTTTATATAGAATTCCCCTGTGGAGCTCTTCAGTCCTGGACTTTTGCTTGCTGAGAGTATTTGATTACTGATTCAGTTTCATTACTAGTGGTCAATCTGTTCAGATTATTTATTTCTTCCTGATTCAGACTCGGAAGATTGTATTTTTCTTGAAATTTATCAATTTCTTCTAGGTTGTCCAATTTGCTGGCATATAACTGTCTGTAGTATCCCCTTATAATTTTTTGTATCTTTGTGATATCAGTTGTAGTCTCTCCTCTTTCATTTCTTGCTTTGTTAGTTTCCTCTCTCTTTTTTCTTAATGAGCCTGGCTAAAGGCTTATCAATTTTATTTATCTTTTCAAAGAACCTGCTCTTGGTTTCATTGATATTTTCCATTGTTCCTTTGGTTGCTATTTTATTTATTTGCTCTCTGATCTTTATCATTTCCTTCTTTCTGCTCACTTTGTCCTTTATTTGGTCTTCTTTTTCTAATTCCCTTAGATGGTAGGTTAGGCTGTTTTTTGGTTTTTTTTTTTTTTTTTTTTTTTGGCTGCACGTACAGTATGTGCCCTAACCAGGGAGCCAGGGATTGAACCCATGCCCCCTGCATTGGGAGCATGGAGTCTTAATCACTGGACCACCAGGGAAGTCCATAGGTTGTTTATTTGAGATTTTTCTTGTTTCTTGCAGTAGGGCCTGTATTGCTATAAACTTCCCACTTAGAGCTGCTTTTGCTGCATCCCATAGATTGTGTTTTTATTTTTATTTGTCTCGAGGTATTTTCTAATTGCTTCTTTGATTTCTTCACTGACCCATTGGTTTTTTAGTAGCATGTTGTTTAGTCTCCACATGTTTGTTCTTTTCCCATTCTCTGTACCTCCCTCCCAATTTGATTTCCAGCTTCATACTGTTGTGGATGGAAAAAAGCTTGTTATAATTTCTATCCTCTTAAATTTGTTGAGACCTGTTTTGTGGCATAGCATGTGATCTATACTGGAGAACATTCCATGTGCACTTGAAAAGAATGTGTGTTCTGCTGTTTGGGGATGGAATGTCCTGTAGACATCTATTAAGCCCACCTGGTCTAATGTGTCATTTAAGACCACTGATTTTATGTCTTGATGATCTGTCCATTGAAGTAAATTGGGTGTTAAAGTTCCCTACTATTATTTAATTATTGTCAATTACTCCCTTTATGTCTTCTAATATTTGCTTTTTATCTTTAAGTGCTCCTATATTATGTGCACATATATTAATATATTCTCTTCCTATATTGATCCTTTTATCATTATATAATGACCTTTTTTGTCTTTTGTTACAGACTTTGTTTTAAAGTCTACTTTGTCTAATATAAGTATTGCTACCCCAGCTTTCTTTTCATTTCCATTTGCATGAAATATCTTTTTCCATCCCCTTACTTTCAGTCTCTGTGTGTCTTTTTTTATTTTAATTTTTATTTTATATTGGAGTATAGTTGATTTACAATGTTAATCATTGTAAATGAAACCTGTTAGTTTCAGGTGTACAGCAAAATGATTCAGTTATACATATTCATATATCCATTCTTTTTCATATTCTTTTCCCATATAGGTTATTATAGATACTGAGCAGAGTTCCCTGTGCTATACAGTAAGTCCTTGTTGATTGTTTAAGTCTGTGTGTGTCTTTAGCTCTGAAGTGAGTTTCTTGTAGCAGCATATAGATGGGTCTTGTTTTTTTTTTTAATCCAATCAGCCAATCACCCTGTGTCTTATGATTGGAGCATTTAGTCCATTCATATATATATATATATATATATATATATATATATATTTAATTAATAACATCTTTATTGGAGTATAATTGCTTTAAAATGGTGTGTTAGTTTCTGCTTTATAACAAAGTGAATCAGCCATACATATACACATGCAAAAGGGAGGAGATATGGGGATATACGTCCATTCATATTTAAATTTATTACTTTTAGATATATACTTATTGCCATTTTGTTACTTGTTTTCTGGTTATTTTTGTAGTTCTCCTCTGTTATTTTCTTCTTCTTTTATTTTCTTCCCTTGTGGTCTGATAATTTTCTTTAGTGATATACTTGTGTTCCTTTCTCTTTAGTTTTTATGTATCTATCAGAGCCCCCAAGAATTTTGATCAAGTTTTGGGATTAAAGTTTGGAAGGCTAGAAGCTGGAAGTGAGTTTGGAGGAGAGTTGATTCATTTCAGTTGTTCAGTTCTTCCTGTGTATGTGTGTTTAATTTTTTAAAAATCTGAAATATTTTTAAAATAAAGAAAAAATACAGAAATGAATATAACAAAAACATAACAATCATCCTTGTACTCATCAACTAGACTGAACAAATTTTAACTTTTTGCTATATTTGCCTCAACCCATTCTTCCCCAAAAGTAAACACTATTCTGAAGTTAGTGTGTATTCTTTTGCTCAGGTTTATCTTTTTTTAAATCAAATATGTATGTATTAAAAATAATATATATTTGTTCTTGAATTTAATATGTAGTAATGTATGTTTCATTTAAAAATTCTTTTCACTCATGACTATTTTCAAAGATTTATTTGTGATGATACATAGATCATGTAGCTCATTCATTTTTTTCTTTAATAAATTTATTTACTTTATTTATTTATTTTTGGCTGTGTTGGGTGTTCATTGCAGTGCACGGACTTTCTCTAGTTGCGGAGAGCTGGGACTACTCTTCGTTGCCGTGCGTGGGCTTCTCATTGCAGTGGCTTCTCTCATTGTGGAGCAGGGGCTGTAGGTGCATGGGCTTCCATAGTTGCAGCACATGGGCTCAGTAGTTGTGGCTCACGGGCTCTAGAGCACAGGCTCAGTAGTTGTGGCGCACGGGCTTTGTCGCTCCATGGCATGTGGGATCTTCCCAGACCAGGGCTTGAACCCATGTCCCCTGCATTGGCAGGTGGATTCTCAACCACTGCGCCACCAGGGAAGCCCCACTCATTCATTTTTAACTGCTGCATAGAATTCCATTCCCTGGATATGCTTCAATTGATTTATTCACTCCCTTACTGATGAACATATGCTGAATAGATAATATGTAATTTCCATCTATCTTACTCCCTCAGTGTCCTATGCATTTATTACTAATTCATCTTCAAATGCACCCCACAACTGTCTACATTTCCTCTCAAATTCAAACATGTCAGACTTTCTTGTTCCATCTTGTTGGAGACATCTCTACTGGAGCTTTTTGACCTGCTTTAATATGTTCTGTTTATTCTATCAGCATCCTGAAATCTCACTTTTCTATCATATTGGGGGGTCCTCTGTCTCTCTCCTATGGCAGATTCTCTGATCCTGTGACCTTCACTTCTGTGCCCATCCAACCATGCTACATGTTCATGCAAGGAGCTGTACTGGAAGAATTAGAAGCATGAGCTTCAGAAGAAGACAGCCCTAGGTTGAATCACATTTATGAGAACATTTATTACTTTTAATGTGCCTCAATTTCTTCATTTATATGATAGACATAAAACACCTTACAGGGTTGCTGTGAGGGTTAAATGAAATGCTCTTTTAGTTATTAGATATATGTATTGCAAATGATTTCTCCCATACTGTACCATACTTTTCTATTTATTTGTAGTAACTTGTAATGAATAAATATTTTACATTTTATTAGTAGTCAAATTTATCATCCTTAATGATTTTTATTTTACATGTTCTTTATAGGAAATCCTTCTGTGCCCCAAGCTCATGAAGATAGTTATAATTTCTTCTAAAATTTTAGAAGTTTTGTTTTCACACTAATATATCTGAAATTGATCCATGTTTATGGGTGATATATAGGAATCCATTTTTTCATATGGGTAATGAATTGTCCTAAAGTCAAATATTGAACTGATCATCTTTTCCTACTTTGACTTGCAACGCTTACTTTTTTCATATTAATATTCCATATGTGCACATCTGTTTCTGGGCTCTTTATTATGTTTTATTGGTCTAATGCCACACAGTCTTAAGCACCTTACATTTTTAATAAATCTTAATAGCTTTAAAATTTTTTAAAATTCTTTTTAGTCTTTTTGCTCTTTCACAAAATTGCTGAACTCTCATATAAATTTACATCATAATGTTTATTTATTCTCAGGGTTTGTAGACAATGATTTAATATCAATATAGACAGTGATATTATTTGTGGATGCTAGCAGTTTTGTTTCATCCTTACCAATTCTTATATTTTATATTTATTTTTCTTGTCATGTTGCATAACTAGGTAAACAGAACAGTTTGAGGAGAGGTAGTCATTGTGGGCACCTTTGTCTTATCCCTGATTTGGGGGGGATTATATCAAATATTTCACCATGGGGCTTCCCTGGTGGCGCAGTGGTTGAGAGTCCGCCTGCCGATGCAGGGGACACGGGTTTGTGCCCCGGTCTGGGAAGATCCCACATGCCGCGGAGCGGCTAGGCCCATGAGCCATGGCCGCTGAGCCTGTGCGTCCGGAGCCTGTGCTCTGCAACGGGAGAGGCCACAACAGTGAGAGGCCCATGTACCGCAAAAAAAAAAAAAAAAAAAAAATTCACCATGAAGTTTGATGTTTACTATAGGTTTTTAGGAGATACCCTTTATTGGGTTAAGAAAGTTTCCTTTAACATATGTGTGTGTGTGTGTGTGTGTGTGTGTGTGTGTGTGTTTATGTTGTATACATGGGGTACGGTTTGCTAATATATCAAACATTTACATCTCTGTTCATAAGTGAGATCGGTCCATAACTTTTCTTTATTAAACTTTCTTTTTCTGGGCTTGGTATCAAATTAGACTGGTCATCTAAAATGAATTTGAGAGCATTCCCCTTTTTTCTCCTATTATTTGGAACACTTTGTGTAAAATTAGGATTGTATGTCACTTGAACATTTGGCAGAATTTAGCTTTAAAATTTCCAGGGGCTATTTTTTTTTTTTTTGAGGGAGGCATGAGTTATTATAAACTTTTAATCCTATGTATTTAAAGGTTGTAGGTCAATGTAGGTATTTAAAATTCTCTTAATTCAGTTTTGGTAAATTATATTCTTATATGAAATTGCCAGTTTCACCTAAATTATATTTTTATATGAAATTATCTTTTTCATCAATTTGAAAATTGCCCATTTTCAAATTTATTGGTATAAAGTTATTCATAAATCTCTGAAAGGCTCTCTTGTCCTTGGCTGAGCAGGGCTGTTCTCCGAGAAATCTGTCTGTGTCAGCATCGCAGTCATCAGAGCCCAGGTTACAGGAGGCAGGGAGCCTGCCTCTTATAAACCTCTTATAAAGTTATTCAGAAAATCTCTTATGATTTTTTAAAAACTTCAATTATATCTGTAGTTATTACCCTTTTAAAGTCCTATTATTGTTTACTTTTCCTCTCCAGTGTGGTACAGTTTACACAGCACTGGAATTATTTGTTTCTTAAACGTTTGATAGAACCCTGTGAGATCATCAGTGTTTGTTGCTTTTTGAGGGAGAGTTGGACCTTTGACAACTTTATTTTCATTATTGTGATTGGTCTGTTTAAACTTTCCTATCTCTTCTAAGATCAGTTTTGTTAACTTTCATTTTCTGAGAAAATAATCTATTACATCCAGGTATGAAATTTACTTGCATATAGCTGGGAAAAGCAGTCTAAGTACGATTTTTGTTGTTGTTGTTGTTACTCTGTACTAGTTATTTCCTCATTCTCATTTTTTATATTAGACATTTGTGTTTTCTTCTATTTTTTTCCTTGAGTAGGTTAGCTAATAACTTATCCATTTATATTTGTTATTTTAAAAAGCTCTTGCATTTATTAATTCTAATGTTTTACTTTCTAAGTAATATCTTTATTAAATCCTTACTTCTGTTTTTCTTATGTTTATTCTCGCATTCTTTTTCTGATATTTTGAGTTGGAAGCCAGCTTATGGTCACAAAATGGTTACTGGAGCTCTAGCCATCTCATCTTAGGTGTAGGTAAGAAGGAAGGAAAGAGTAAGGGAGAGAAAGGGAGCCACTTCAGCTGAGCCAGCTTCCTTTAAGGAGCTTTTCTAGAAGTTTTATTCAAAAGCTTTGTTTATATTTCATTGGCCATGCTTATCTCCAAAAGAGGCTGGGAAATGTGGATTTTTAGCTGGGCACATTGCCATTTAAACAGCACAGGGACTTGTTACTAACAAAGGGGATAATAGTATCTGTAGGTAATTTGTTGCAGATTTTTTAATCTTTGAAGGTCAGTAACTTTACTAAGCCTTTATCTTGGTATGGGCTGTACTGTGTTATTTCTTTTACTAGGATACAGTATATTTTATCTCCAATCACCTTCCTCCTGACTTACAGGTTATTCCTGTCCAGGATTTCTGTTCTATCTTAAAAACTTTTAACAGTAAAAAGTGGCCACAGTTATTATTGTTTTACACATGCTTACAAAATTATTTGCTCACTATTCTTTTTCTCATTTAGAATTTTCCTCTGGAATCATTCTTCCTGAAGTACACCCTGTGGAAGATCCTTTAGTGAGGTTCTGTTCATGGTAAAATCCATCAGTTTTTATTATCTAGAAATGTCTTATTTCATCCTTATTATTGAAAGATAATTTTGCTGGTTTTAGAACTCTAGGCCTGGTTATTTTCTCTAAGCACTTTGAGGTGGTATTCCAATGTATTCTGGTCTGTGTTGCTATTGAGAAGCCAGCTATCAATTTAATCAACAGTCCTTCATAGGTAATCTCTCTTTTTTGGCTGCTTTTGGCATCTTATGTTTGTCTTTTGTGTTCAACCAGTTTGACCATGATGTGTCCAGGCATGCATTTCTTTTTACCTATCCAGTTTGGGAATTTGTTGGACTTCCTTCATTTGTTTTATGTATTTCATCAATTCTGGAAAATTCTCAGTTATTATTTCTTCAATATTGCCATTCTCTCATTCTATCTATTCTCTCCTGCTATATCAGATTAAATTTATACTGAATGTTCTCCCTTTATCCTACATGGCCATTAAGTTCTTTTTCATATTTTTCATCTCTTTGTTTCTAAGTAATTTGTCTCTAAATAGAGACAAATTTCTTCAGCTCTTTCTTCCAGTTTGCTAATTATCTTTTCAATTCAGTCTAACCTTCTATTAAATCTATCCCTGTGTTTCTAATTTTATTTATGTTTTTCACTTCTAAAATTAATTCTACTCAGTTATTTTTAAAATCAGACTGGCAAGTTTTTTGATAGTCTCTTTTCCTTGATTATGTTTTTAATTCCTCTGGGTTTTTCAGTTTCTGTGTTTTAAAAATGGGGCCTGGCTTCATGATCTTTAAGCACACATTCAGTCCATAAATGCTCCCTGCCTTCCTCTTGGGGTGGAGTGTGGCACACTGGTGGTGATGGGCTATTAGGTCAGAACTCTCCTGTTGAATTGTCCTCTTCTTTTGAGTAGCTCAGGAACTCAGCTTTAGTATCAAAGTCTTACTCTAGTGCTGCCATACATTGAGGAATCAGCATTTCCATTGCACTGGATGAGATTGGGAAGCTTCAGTTCCAGCTACCTGCCAGGTGCACAACAGCCTAGAGCACAGTGGCTGACTCTCACTCCTCTAGCCCCATGCTCATGGGGCTCCAAGACCGCACCATTCTGAAAGAAAACAATTTCCCAGTCTTCCCAGGAACATGGTTGAAAGTGCTTCCTGAAGTTTAAGTTGTATTTCCTTGGAGTATCAACAGAAAGTTTATTTCCTTCTTTTCTAGCCTTGGAGAGACTGGCAGGGGTCATGTCCGTGGTGTTGAATGGAAGCCCTTCAGACAACCAGAGATTCAAGGAAGAAGCAGCATTCTGATTCTTTTGGTTTAAGTGGTTTAAAAAATAATACTATGTCTGGCTCTGGTTTGGACTAACTCACTTTTTACTACAGGGGATCTGGGAGATATTTTGATGTAATTTACATGTTAGACTAAAAATTTAAATTTGTGAATACATGCAGGGCATCAGATAGAGAATCCTATTTATGTAACTTAGAGCAAAAGAAGCTTTCTAGTTCTCTATTCCTTCATTTGTAAAATGGAGGTGATGATTGTGTCTATTTCATAGAGGTTGGCTTTTTGTGGGGTGGGGATTCAGTTAGAAAATTCAGTTAGAAAATGAATGTATGGTTCTAGCACAATACTTGCAGTAAGACTCAATAATGATGGCTATTATTATTACCATCTATCTGGGTGCTTACACTTGCATGCTGGGTTGATCTCACTCTCAGAGCCTCAATTCCTTGTCTGTCAAGCAGGAAGACTAACAATCAATGATGAATATAAAATGCTTGGAAAAGGAAGGCAAAGAGGGGCTGAGTTTCTATTTCTGGCAGGGTCCCCTTCCTCTTCCTTCTCTACCCCTCCTTCCTCACCCTTTTTCCTGGGGCCTGTTAGTGGGTTCTTAGCATCCAAAGGGCCCAACTCCAAGTTCTAGCCTTGCTTCTTAATCTGGAGCTCTGGCACCTGGCCCTTGATGTACTCACTGGGTTCTAAGAAGATCCCTGGGGGCAGGAAGAGAAGATGTCATGCCCAGGGATTCCAAGGGAGACTTTGCTCAAGATTCTCCATGCTCTTAGAGTAAGCTTCAGCTTGGGATCCCCAGAGGTCTACCTCTAAGTGGCTTGTGTGGGTGGTACATTTTGGGGTGGAATGGGGCATGCTTTTACCTCTTGAGAGTTACTGGAGTCATTCTCAACTGTTGCTTTTGTTAAGGCATATGTTACATATGGCTGTTCTATGCACTCACCCTTCTATGAGTGTTCCCAGATTTTGATACAGAAAGATAAAAGAGGCTGCTCACTGAAATTTTTAGTAGCTCTCTGTAGAGAGGCTGCTGGTTTTATGAGCCATAACTCTACTTTTTTCTTTCCCTCCTCAAGAAAGCATGTAGAAAGGAAATGAGGGAGTGTAGCATTATAGGGATAATGTGTTACCCAGACAGGTGGTCAGCACTGCCCATGCATATCTCAGCCCTTACAGAGCTCCTGCCACCTCACCTGCCTCAGTGTTTGCTTGGTCTGAATTTTGTCCCATCTCTTTCAGGCCAGTCATTTCTCTCTCCAACTAGACTAGCAGCATCATGCTGTGGAAAGAGCTAGACTTCTGAATCAGGCAGCCCTGGCTGTGAATTCTCTCCCAACACCTGGCTGTCAAAGCTTCAGCAAGTCACTTGATCCCACTGAGCTTTGGTGTCCTCATCTTTAACCTGTGAATAATTCCTGTCTCAGAGCAGTGGGGGGCAAAGACTTCCTCCAAGCTTTATGCACATATATCTTTAGGTGCCCTTTGTACAGGATCTCTAATCCATTCAGCCATGAAGGAGAGGTGGGGTGTTATCCTGATTGTTCAGCTGAGGAACTGAGACTCAGAGAGGTTCAGTGGCTCATGTGGCAGAGGTGGTCTGTGTCCTGTCCTTCTCTTTGGGACTTACCTTGACTTTGCCTTATGGTTGCCAGCATCAATACCTCCTTCCTGTACCTGGGGAATCCACCACAGTAAAGTCTGATGTAAGGCAACAGTTCACCTCCCACTTCAAAATCTAGAGTATTGTTCATTACTTGCTTTCCTTGATGCTGCAGCCAGGGAGTGGGCACGGACCTAGGCTCAGCCAGTTGGATGCTCCCATCTGGGATTTTGAATATAGGGGAAATGAAAAAGCAGTGGATAGTTGAGAACTAGTTCTGGCAGAGTAGGAGTGTGCCCAGTGGTGGTGGCCCCAGTGGCCACACCAGCACGCAATGGCCATCTATCAGGCTGCTCCTATGGCAGGAGCTTGGCTGTGGCTCAGGCCACAGGTCTCCTTTGACATCTGCCCACTTCCTTTCCTGTCAATTTTGGGAGCTTCTTGGTATTTCTCCTCTTTGACTTAAGTCACTCAGATTTGGTTTCTGGTTTTTGTAATTAAGAACCTTGTGTGGTAGCTCTCCAACAAAAAGATATCTCTGAACCTTTTCATCTTCTGCCTAATACTCCCATCCAAATGCTGTGAGTCATTTACCTCCAAACCACAGGTTGAGTCTGACTTCCACCCTCCATTCCCCCTCACCCTACCTCATCCTATCTGCACAGCTGACTCCATGGCCCTGGGGCCTCATTTTTATATCCAACCGTCAGAGGTCAGCAAAGAGCTCTTTGCTTCCCTGTTCTTCCCTGTGCTCCTCCCTGATATGTTTCTTCAGGGTCCTCCTCTTAACCCAGGGGGTTCATGATGAGCTCTTCCTACGGGACCTTGCTCTCCCCCAGCCCCGCCTTCTGCTCCTTTCTCTGCCTGGACTCCACTTGGTCAGGATTCCTCCTCTCTTCTGAGAGCCTCAAGAAGGCATGGCCTTTGCCATGACACTAATGGGGTTACCAAATATAACAGTCTAGGAGACAATTTGGAAAGTGACTTCTCCCTTGATGAAGCCGGGTTTTAGGGGGTTCACCATGTGTACAGTTTCCTAGGGCTGCAGTAACAAATTACTATAAAATTAGATGGCTTTAAAGAGCAGAAATTTATTTTCTCACAGTACCAGAGGCTAGAAGTTCAAAAATCAAAGTGTCAGCAGATTTGACTCCTTCTGGGGGCTCTGAGGGAGAGTCTGTTCCATGCCTCCTCCTGGAGCACCCTAATCCAATATGACCTCATCTTAACTTGATTACATCGGCAAAGACTCTATTTCCAAATAAGGTCACCTTCACAGGTTCTGGATGGATATGAACTTTTGGGGACATCATTCAACTCAATACAGAAGCTAATTTAGGAAAACAGTGTCAAGAGGTAGAAAGAGAGAGAGAACTTTAATGATGACTTATCAATTCCTGAACCCAATCAGTCTGAGTGAAGTGCGCTTCACCCTGGACTTTTCAGATATGTGAGCCAAAACATTTCCTTTTTCCTTAAGGTAGTTTGAGTTTGATTTCCAGCACCTGAAATGGAAAAAGTCCTGACTAACATAGGGGTGCAAAGAAAAGCAAAATTAAGTAGGCTGGGGTTTTAACAATAAACCAAATGCAGTAAGAAGATGTTTCCTCTTTCTATCCCTTCCTCCTTTAAATATGCCAATCTCAGGATATAACACTACATGTTTCATCATGCTGGTCTCCAGAGTCTTCCTGGTAGGAATGTTCTCCAGCAAGAGGGTTTACCACTCTATTTACTTCTTCCTTTTGTCTACTTGGATAAATAACATATAACAGCACAAGAAGGTCCACAGTCCAAATGTTTGGGACTCTAGGTAGGAAAGGTTGTGGTTCAAAGGAAAGAGACCCCTGGGGTCTAAGTGTGGCCATTAAGGACAGATTTGGGGAGAGGGAATAATTTCAGTTGGACGTGCAAGGACAGGGCAGGTGTTAGTGCAGAACAGAGTGGGTAGGGAGCATGTAGAATGAGCTTGGTGTCCTCCCAGGGGGATGTGTGGACTGGACAGGCAGGGACAGGGCGGTGAGTTCTGGTTGGTGATGGAGAGGTCAGGGTAGAGAGGAAAAGTCCATGGGCCAGGAGATATCTAGGAAGCCAAGTCCTGCTCTTGCAGGTTCAAAAAAGGGCAAAAAAGAACTCATCTCTCCCATCCACCTCGACTTCAGCTGGGCCAAGATGTGAGGCCCCTGGCTCAAGCACGCAACGATGGGGTTTGCTGTGCTGTGGGTTCATGTGGCCAATCTGTGGTTTAACATTGCTCTGGTTTGGGTTTGTCTGTTCCTTTAGGGGTTTCTAGTTGTAGATGACAGAAATTTGGGTGTTGTTGAAAACTTTCTTTTTTGCTTGTTACTATTGTGCAAGCTAAAGGCTGATTCTAGCACAATCCATCCTTGGTTTTTTCCTTATCCCTCCAAATACCCTGACTCTGTTGATCCTTCTCAAGGGCTGACAGGAGTGAGAAGCCTGAAATGGGGTGGACTTGACAGCTGGGTTCTCTGGTATTTCCGGGCTCTTTGTGGGCAGGGGGACTAATGGTGCGTCTCTCCAGGGTCTCTGCCTCCAACTCCCACCTTGCAGCCTGTTTCCTTCCAGATCCCCTCCGGGACTTCTCTTAGGGTTAGAAATGATTCTGGGTGTTGGTGAAGGTCTTCTGTCTCCCCGTGGCCTCTTTGTCCACTGCAGCCTGGATGTTCCTGGCTGCTCGGAGGCCAGACTTGATGGCAGTGTCTATCCAGGCGTGGGGCAGGCAGGTGTGCTCGCCAGCAAAGTGGATGCGGCCCTCTGGCTGGAAAAGCTGCTGCGAATAGTCCACAAATTGGTAGGGTGTGAACTCAGTGAAGGCGCCCATGATGAGGGGGTCCAGAGACCAGTGCTTGATCACAGAAGAGGGGCACATGCGCCGCAGCTCCTCCTTGGGGATCTGGTGCACAGCCGCCAGGTCCTCCAGGACGATATCCACCACCTGGTCATTCTTCATGGGTATGAAGAAGAGGGAATCGTCGTCCACGGTGTAGGAGGCCAGCAGGACCCCCTTGCCGCTGGGGAGGCTATGGCTGGGGTAGTAGATGTAGCGCGAGGGCCGGTCGGTGATGGAAACCCCACCCCGGATGCCATCCCGCTCCCAGAAGGACTCGTTGCAGGCCAGAACTACCTTGCTGGCACTGGTATAATGCACCGAGCGGAGCGCATCCATCTTGTCTCGGGAGAGCGGGGGCTCAAAGGTGATGAGTCTCGTGGCCTTGGCCGAGGCGGAGATGATGACAAAGTCCGCGGTGAGCGTGTGCAGCGTCGAGTTGGGTTCGCCCACCCGGTAGGAAATCTGGACCTCAGGCCCATCCCTCACTACCATCTCTACCTTGGAGCCCAGAAGGATGGTGCCAGGCTTCAAGCTGGCATTGAGGGCTTTGGGGAGCTGGTCAAAGCCCCCGGTGATCTCGGAAAAGCTGTAGGGGTGAAGAGAGGGGAGAGGGTGAGTGTAGGAGGTGCAAGGTCGGTTTGCTGAGGTGCCAGCAGCGATCCCAGTGTGAAAAGGGAGGAAACTAGCCTCCTGCAGCCTGTGCTGGTTACTTCATATACCTCACCTTAACTAGTCTTTGTGAGGGAGGGATTATTGTTTACATTTATAGCTTGGAAGAGGAACACCAGAAAAAAGGGACTTTCCTACGATGACATGCACAGTCTAGTTCCAAAGTCCACCATGCAATTTTGCTTCCCAGGAGGAGTCCTACAGACCTGCCTTAGGATTCTGGCTCCAGCCCTTGCCCAAGTGGTGTGAACTTAAGTAAGTTACATAACTTCTCTGAGGCTCAGCATCCTCACTGGTAAAATGGCTCTGAATTATAGTGCCTACCTTCCAGGTGATCATAGCATTAAATGTGATAACCCTTGGAAAGTGCTTAGCACAGCACCAGGCACACAGTAACTACTCAACTATCAAAGTTCCCTTTCTCTGCTCTGAGTATTGGAGGAAGAGGCCGACTCGAGTCCTGGTCCAGATCAGCCTTACTCATTACTTGTGAAGACCATGTCAGTCCGAAGGGCCTCCAGGAGGGACTTATAGTATCCAGCATCCTCATTCATCACATCCCCGATCATCTTTACTGCTCCTCGGCTCAGCATCCCTTTCTTCAGCAGGTAAGCCTGTGGGGAGGTGGAAGCACCAGATAGAGGGCCCAGTATATAAAAAGGGGCCTCAGCAGGGGCCTGGGGTAGGCAAGGTTGGGCGGGGGAGGGGGGACTGGACTCTAGGGAGGTGAAGCTGTGGGAGGAGAGGGTCCTGGGATGCAGGGGACAACCCCAGGGGTCTAGGCTGAGCACAGACCCCCTTCCATCCCTATCCTGGGACTTCGTTGCCTCACTCACCTTGGTGGAGTAAGAATCATAAAAGGACATCAGGTGGCTGCAGTTGAATTTTTTCAGACTTATTCTGAGCTGCAGAGGAGAGGAACGGGGAGCAGTTTTGGATTAAAGTCATAGAGCCAGAGGCAGGACTCCTGGGTTCTCTGGATGTTCCTTTGAAGAGGGTGGGGACAAAGAGGGAGCGGATGGAAGGACCAGGAGAAGGGAGCTTCCAGGACCTCCTAAATTGTCTCTTAACTTCCAAATCTCTCCTTCATTTAAAGACCTTTGGAGACTAAAATTTAAGGTGAAGACATTCACTGCAATCTAGGAGGATTGATTCATTACCAAGGATTGGATTACCTGGTGATTCCTTTTCCTTCCACTGCCTAATGAAGCAATGGGCCACTGGACCATACAGGGACAGAAGAGATGGGGCTGGACACGAGGGTTGGGGTGGCAAAACTCTTAGGGGGTGTTAGAAGGAAGGCAGACCAATCATAAGAGTACCAGGTAGGAGCCAGGTGACCTGGGTCCACCTGCTAACTTGCTAGGTGACCTTTGGCCAGACCCTGTTTTTTTCCTAACCCTGGGGCGGGGGAGTGGGGAGACAGGAATCACCTTGGCAATGGACTGGTAGAAGAGATTCATAGCATTCTTGCCCTTTTCTCTTGGGTTCATGGAATAGCCTAGGAGCTCTGGGTTGGCCTTCACCTCCTTAGTACGATAGCGTTTTCTGTTGATGAGGTACCAGGTGTTGCCATCGTACTGGAAGAATTTGTTTAGCTTCAGGCCCAGCTTCCTGACATAGGTGTGGACCAACCTGGAACAGATACAGGCATAACATGGCACCCATCCCAATGGCACCTCGTTCCTGCTGACCTCACAATAAAAACCATTTCCAGGAAAACCAGTTTCTTCACGTGCCCAAGGAGCACAGACTAACTGCTTCCTCATCTCTAACCTTGCCTCCTCTTACTCTAGCATTAGTTCTTTTCCTCCTGTTTTTGCCCTGAGGGAGACAGGGAGTAGGGAGTTCACCCATCACTGAATGAAGGCCCTTAAGGAAATCTGAACATATAGAACTCATATACAGAGACAGAGACATTTTGTTTCAGGCGGTGTTTGAAATTCAAATTCTAAGTAAGTTTGAGGCCATATCTAAAGACTCCTACTTTGGGCTGGTACTGTTAAATTTTGTTTTTGTTTTTGATGGTGTTTGGAGAGAAATCTCGGGTTCAGTTTCCACTTAAGGCAAAAAAGAAGCCATATTTTTGGAGGTATGTAGGACACCAGGTGAGGGATCTTTTTGTCTTGGAAGCCCCAGAACCAGGGACTGGGTTCTCTTCCAGGAGTGAGCTCTGATTTAGGGATTGGGCATATATTTTGGTGCCAGGTGCCTCCTTGATTTTGAGGAGCTTTGTCACTTTCTCCTAGGAGAACTTTGGGTGAGTCACTTAGTATCTCTGAGCCCAGTTTCTTGATTTGTAAATAGGAAAAATTAGAGTATTAAATTATAGGGTTGCAAGGATCAAATGAAATAATACACATATAGCACTTAGCACAGGGTGAGGCACACAGTTAGTGTTCAGTGAATGACAGTTGTCATTATTATTTATTATTAATTATTTTATAGCTTAAAGTAGTATAATTGACATGTAAGTAACTGCCCATATTTAAAGAGAACAATTTGATGAGTTAATGGTAACTATTGTCATTATTAGTCTGGGATCTACCACTTTCTGTGTGACCCTGGGCTCTGAGCCTCAATCATCTCTGTCAAGTGGGGGACCAGTGTTAGTCCTGACTTGCAGGATTGAATCACATGAGACAGTGAATCTGAAAGGGCTGTGACACGATGGCAGCAGGGCTGCCCTCCTCCTAATTCTTCCTTCTTGCCTTTTACTCCATCCTTTTCCTGAGACTTACCTGTGGGACTTTGGGATTCGCATGGGCCCCAGTTCACAGTACCAGCCCTCTTTCTCATTCCTGAATGTGATCACTCGACCCCCGACATGGTCGCTGGCTTCCAGGATGGTCACCTGGTGTTCAGAGAGGCTGCTGTCATTCCCAGGGTCATGCTCTCACTTCTCCCACCCACTACTCCCACCCCCACTGGCCACAGGCTCTACTCTGGAATTTCCAGCAGTAGGTCCCTGAATGTGCAGGATAACTAAACTGGGCAGAGGGGGGTTCCTCCCAGAGGGTCCTGTGTAACGTAAGTGAGGCAGAAGAGCTCCAGGGTTACAGGGGTCAGAACGCCTCTTGGTCCCCTCTGGTTAGCATAGCCTTTCTCTACTTTTATTTCCAAAAGAACACAGGTTACAGTTAAGTCTCAGGAGAACCCAGAGTTTTGAGGAACAATACCTAAGGTCCGAGAGACCTGGTGGGTTATGCATAGTTGTCAAAGTGTTGGCTGTAACCCCACTCCTTTTCTTTTTCCACACAACGATGCAAACTGGAGGAGAATGATTGAGGCCCCTCCACGGCCTGCTCACCTGGTGGCCCGAGTCCTGCAGGGCCTTGGCTGCCGTGAGCCCTGACATGCCGGCTCCCACTACCACCACACGCTTGGGCAGCGGGGAGGTGTGGAGGCCCTCCTGGGCTGTGACCAGGATAGACTCATATTCAGGGTCCTGGAAGCACTTGACCAAGTCCTCATCATAGCCAAGGCAGCTGGGAGTAGCCAACAAGAGCCCCAAGATCAGGATTCCTGGGGCAGAGAGAGGAATGAGGGCTGCCTTTCTGGGGCTCTGTACCCCGCCCTATCCCGAGTGAGCTTGGCTGTGTGGATGAGTGGGAGTGGTAAGATCAGGCAGTGTCTGTCGAATGTGTGGTTGTAAATGTGTGTTTGTGATTGTGTCTGTGTCTATGTTGTATGGGGTATGAATGTGTAAACGTGCTGGTGTTAGTTGTGTGATTGTGAACGTGGACTACAAGTTCACATGTGTGCACGTGACTAGAAACTCAAGAGTGTGTGCAGCTTCGTATTGGAGTGTAAATTCACCTGCTTCTGTTGGTGAGTGTGTGTGTGAGCTTGTCTATGAAAAAGGTGCTGTGATTGTGAGTTTGTGATTATTGCCCTGCATAACCGTGCGATGCCTGTGATTTTATGTGAAGGAGATGTGTTTGTGGGAGAGTGTAGGTACCTGAGTAATGTGTGGATGAATCTGTACAGAAAAGCGAGAGGGATTGTAGAAATGGGTGTGTGTTGGCCTGCGTTTGGAAGAGAGAGGATGATAGGTATGCATTTGCTTGAGTTTGAGAGAGAATTCAGTTGCTTCTGTCTTGTGTTTGATTCTGTGTGTGCATTTGTGCATGAGGTTGGGTGACGGAGCCTGAGGGTGTCAGTATTCTTCGGGGATGTGTGCATTTGTGAGAGGATGTGTGTGTGTGTGTAGCACAGTTCTCTTTGGGGAAGGGAAGTGGGGAAGTGGTGCCCAGTTTCTCAGTGACTAATAGTGCCCCATGGGAACTTGGCAATCCTGTTCTTCTCCAGCCTTACAGTATTTTTCCAAAACCCTCCATGTTTCTAACGTGCAGTCAAGACTGGAAACCATAGTTAATGTATAACATGCAATAAGTCCGGAGTGACTGCTACAATTAACCGTTCTTATGTACAGAGAAATTCACCTAAGAGTCTGAAACTCTGAAAGAGAGGCTGTGTGGTTTCCTTGGGGTCACCTGCTCTAAAGGGGAACAGCCAGGAGCTGTGACACACTGAGCCCCCTTGCACTAGCCCTAGGTTTTTTGGCAGGTGAGAACCCCCTTAGTCCAGTCTTTGTACAGGCAGGACAACCAAAGCTCTAAGAAGAAAAGGGACCTCAGGGACCACCCACTGAGGAGGAGCAGGGACCAAGCTGGTTCCCAGGGCAGGCCTTTCCCAATGCCAGAAGAGCCTTCTGCAGGGGTGACCCCTCAGAAAAGAGGAGAGGGGTAACCATGCCTCAGGCAACAGACAGTCGAGCCTCCCCACAGACCCCACCAAGCCTACTTCAACCTCCCTGACCCATTCTCCACCCCTGACAAGTTTTCCCATCTCCCTGAGCTACCACCATTCTGTCTCAGTGCCATAACCTTCCCCTTGAGTGGACCCAACCCCCAGGCTCACTCTCCAGACCTGTATCCATCCTCTCAACTCACTTTCAACACCCGGACGTATCCATAGTCCCTGACCGAGCTCCTGTCTCATCTCAGTCCCCACCTCCCTTCCTCTGGCCTGACCCTATGCCCAGACTCCCCCTTGGACCCATCTCGACCCCCTGGCCCATCCCCACTCCCCAGTCTAGCTCCCCTCCCTGTTTCACTGTCCAACACCTCCTTCCTCGGGTACTTCTCTCTCAGACCCAGAGGAGGGATCCCACTTACCTCTCATCTTGACCATGGCCCTGCAGCTCATGCTGAGCCCGGGACAACTCTCCCTCTCTTTATGAGGATTCAGCTCCACCCAGCAGTAGCTGGCCTCCTCCCACTAGGCTGCCTCAGGGCCCTGTTGGCTGGGCCAAGCAGAGAAGCCCTGCCCTCAAGGCCTGGGCTGTCAGGGGAGATGACTGTCCCATCTCTAGCCTCATCTTCTGCACCTCCACCTTCCTCCTGGCCCATCTCCCTTCCTAGAGAAAGCCCCTTCTCCCAGCTCAGAGCCCAGCCAGTGGGGAGGAGGGGTTGTGGGAACCCAGTGGACTGTACCAAACCTGCTGTGACCATCTCCCAGGAAGGGGTGAGCGTTGGGAATGAGCATCTGGACTGGTTTGGAAGTCCAGTGTCTGGGCACCCGGCACAGGGCAAAGCTCCTGGCTGCTCCCACTAGAGAACGTCCCTGTTCCACTCCTGTCTCACTGTGGAAGCTTCTGCTCCGAGGTGGGGATTCTAGCCATGAATTCCCATGGGAGGGCTGGGCCCTCCCCACCCCTCTCAGGTGATCCCTCTGCAGGCAAGGCAGAGGTCTCTGGTCCTGCCCATTTGCAGTGGGGAGTGGCCTTTTTTCTCCTTTCCTCTGGGGCCCTCAGGGCTTCCTTAGGCACAGGCGGGTTTCTCTGGCCCTGAAATTTCTTCTCCTGAGGAATCAGGCCATCTGGCTGTGGCGCCAATATTAGCCCTTTGTTCTCTGGGTACAGTGCAGGTGGAGAGAGAAGTGGGCAGGAAACACACACAGAGCAGCAGCCTGGGGCTGGGGAGGGGGGCAGGAGTGCGAGCAGACACGCAGCAGCTGAGACACAGGACTCAGATCCTGGACACCAGTGGTGGCATAGAGGAAAGGGCAATAGCAATGGAATCGAATAGAACTGAGTTCGAATCTTACTTTGTCATGTTGTAGCTGTGTGTCTTAGGACTTATGGTTTATACTTCTCTGAGCCTGGGTTTCCTTATCTGTAAAATGGGGCAACAATACTTTCTTTACAGGGTATTTCAAGGATTAAATGAAATGATGTGTGAAGAGCTTGGCATAGGTAGGTACCTAAGCTGGTTTCTTTCTTTCATTTTGGAGATAGGGTTTGTCACACACAGTTGTAATATCTTTAAAAAGGGATAGTTCCTCCACCACAGGGTTGCTGGGAGAACCAGAGAGAATAACGCTTGGAGAGTTACTGTGTGAATTGCTGGGTTTTAGATGCAGGTCAAGGACTCTCTCTCTCTCTTGCTCTCTCTATTGTTGCTTCTTGTATTTTTAATAGCTTTATTGAGATATAATTTATACACCATACAACTCACCCATTTGAAGTGAACAATTCAATGGTTTTTAGTGTATTCACAGAGTTGTCCTACTATCACCACAGTCCATTTAAAAACATTTTCATCATTCCAAAAAGAAATACCATACAGTTTAGCCATCACTCCGCATTCTCCGCACCTCCCCAACCCTAGATATCCACTATTCTGCTTTCTGTCTGTGTGGGCTTGCCTGTTTTGGACATTTCATGTAAATGTAATCATACAGTATGTGGTCTTTTATGACTGGCTCCTTTCATTTAACATAATAATTTCAAGATTCATCCATATTTCAGCATGTATCAGTACGTCATTTTTTATGGCTGAATAATATTCCATTTATGACTAAATAATATTCCATTTATACCACATTTTGTTTATCCATTCATCATTTGGGTTTGACCATTTGGGTTTCTCCCCACTTTTTGGCTATTATAGGCAGTGTTGCTATAAACATTCTTTTTATCAATATATGGGCATAGTTTTTCATTTTTCTTAGGCATACACTTTGGAGTGGAATTGCTGGGTTGTATGTTAACTCTGTTTAACTTTTTGAGGAACTACCAGATTGGTTTCCAAAATGCCTGTACCATTTTACTTTCCCACCAGCAATGAATGAGAGTTCCAATTTCTCCTCATCCTCGACAACACTTGTTATTATCTGTGCTTTTGTTTATAGCCATCCTAGTGGGTGTAAAGTACAAACTCATTGTGTTTTTCATCTGCACTTCCCCAGTGACCAATGACATTAAGCATCTTCTCATGTACTTAATGGACATTTGTATATCATCTTTGGAGAAATGTATTTTCAGATCCTTTGCCCATTTTTTCATTTGTTAATTGTCTCTTTATTACTGAATTGTTAGGGTCCTTTATATAGTGTAGATAAAAGTCCCTTATCACATATGTGATTTGCAAATGTTTCTGACAGCCCCATTCTGTGTGTTGCCTTTTTACTTTCTTGGTGTCCTTTGAAGCAGAAATGTTTGCAATTTTGAAGAATCCTTATTTTTTTCTTTTGTTGCTTGTGCATTTGGGGTTGTTGCCTACTCCCAGGTCATGAAGACTTACCCTTTGTTTTCTTCTAAAAGTTTTTATATTTTTAGCTCTTATATTGAGGTCTTTGGTCCATTTTGAAGTAATATTTGTATATGATGTGAAGTAGAGGTCCAACTTCATTTTTTGCATATGACTACTCAGTTGTCTCAGCATATTTTATTTAAAAAAACTATTCTTTTCTCATTAAATTGTCTTGGAAAATTTGATCCTTGTCAAAAACTAATTGACCAGGGCTTCCCTGGTGGCGTAGTGGTTGAGAGTCTGCCTGCCGATGCAGGGGACACATGCTGTGGAGTGGCTAGGCCCATGAGCCATGGCCGCTGAGCCTGCACATCTGGAGCCTGTGCTCTGCAATGGGAGAGGCCACAGCAGTGAGAGGCTTGTGTACCGCAAAAAAAAAAAAATCAATTGACCATAAATGTGAGCATTTATTTCTGGACTATCAATTTTATTCCATTGATTTACATGCAAATCCTTATGACTCTACCACAATGTCTTGCTTACTGGTTACTACAGTTTTCTAGTAAGTTTTTTTTTTTTTACATTTTTATTGGAGTATAATTGCTTTACAATGTTGTGTTAGTTTCTGCTGTATAACAAAGTGAATCAGCTATACGTATATCCCCTCCCTCTTGCGTCTCCCTCCCCCACTCCCTATCCCTACCCTCTAGGTGGTCACAAAGCACCAAGCTGATCTCCCTGTGCTATATGGCTGCTTCTCACTAGCTAGCTATTTTACATTTGTAGGTGTATGTATGTCAATGACACTCTCTCACTGCGTCCCAGCTTACCCTGCCCCTCCCTAAGTTTTAAAATTGGTAAGTTTGAGTCCTCTATTCTCCTTAAAGACTGTTTTGCTTATTCTGGGTGGTTTGAACTTCCATATGAATTTTAGGATCAGCTTGCCAATTTCTGCAAAATGCCAGCTGGGATTATGATAGGGATTATGTTGAATCTGTAGATAACTTAGGGAATATTCACATGTTAACAGCATTTAGTATTCTGATACATGAACATGAGATGTCTTTCCATTTATTTAGATCATCTATATTTAAGCAATGTTTTGTAGTTTTCAGAGTATAGCTTTATACTTCTTTTGTTAAATGTATTCCTAAGTATTTTATTATTTTGATGCCATTGTAAATGGACTTAATTTCATTTTTAAATTGTTTATTACAACTGTATAGAAATACAGAGTAAGAACTAATGTGGTTTCTGTATTTTATTCTATTGATGTGGTGTACTACATTAATTGATTTTCAAATGTTAAACTAATCTTGCATTCCTGGGAGTTTGGGGACTGTTACTGACAAAGAGAAGAGGGGGCCCCACAGTTCGGTAGGGTCCAGGTAGGAAATCCTGGTGGAGCCTGAAGTTACCATGGGTCTCATGTACCTACTTTTGGTACTTTCTAGAGAGCATATTCACCTGCTGAATTAGCTTCATGCTGATAAGCTTCCTGGGGTCTCAGCAGACCAGGAAAGGCCTTGGGGAGTGAGCTGACTGAGGGGGGTTGTCTGGAGACCCTCTGTGGTAGGCAGAACAATGGCTCCCCGGAGATGTCTGTGTCCTAAGTCCTGGAACCTTGTGAAAGGGAGTGTGCAGATGTGATTAAGTGAAGCATCTTGAGATGGGGAAATGATCCTGGATTATTCAGATGGGCTCTAAATATAGTCATAAGGGTCCTTATAAGAGGGAGGCAAGAAGGTCAAAGGGGAAGAAGGTGATGTGAACATGGAAGTAGAGGTTGGAGTGATTCAGCTACAACCCAAGTGTTGCCAAAGTAGCCTCTAAAAGATGGAAGATATAAGAAACAGATTCTCCCCTGGAGCCTCCAGGAAGATCCAAGCCTGCCAACACCTTGACTTTAGCTCCTTAAGACTCATTTTGGACACCTCTAAAGTATAAAAGAATACATTTGTGTTGTTTCAGGCCACTAAGTTTGTGACAATTTGTTACAGCAGCAACAGGAAACTAATATACTCCACCTCCTGGTTTTCTAGGCAGCACAGGTTTGAGCATTAGAACTCTTTCTCAAACCCCATCACAACTGACTTCCAAGGGCTCTTGTCCCCCTGTCCCTCCTAGTTCTACATCTTGAGTCTCAAAACACTCCTGTGTATGCTCCTGATAGTTCCTCAGAGCTTTGCAGGCATCCAACCTGGTGAGATGGGAACACAGCAGTAATGCGGTCAGGCCACCAGTGTTTAATTCTTGTATCAGCTACTCATGAGCTGTGTTGGTGGGCAAGTCACATCACTTTTCTGGGCCTCAACAGATGTGGGTTTCCTTCTTTTCTGTTGTATGTCCTGAGGGAGACTGGTGCAATGGGAACAAGCCCTTGACTCAGAACCAGGACACCTGGATGCCAGTTCTGACCTGTTTTACTGTGTGATCTTGTTTAGGTACTTTCCCCTCTGGGTCTCAGCCTCCTTATATATAATATGGATCCAGGGACGGAGTGTGGCATTACATCAAGAATTACAAACTCAAGGGGCTTCCCTGGTGGCGCAGTGGTTGAGAGTCCGCCTGCCGATGCAGGGGACATGGGTTCGTGCCCCGGTCCAGGAAGACCCCACATGCCGCGGAGCGGCTGGGCCCGTGAGCCATGGCCGCTGAGCCTGCGCATCCGGAGCCTGTGCTCCACAACGGGAGAGGCCACAACAGTGAGAGGCCCGCGTACCGCAAAAAAAAAAAAAAAAAAAAAAAGAATTACAAACTCAAAAACGATTTAGGGATCAGACAAGTAAAGTAAACGCATGAGGTGTTTGGGTGTAATACAACATGGAGTGGTGGGTCTTGTGTCTAGAATAAGAGTCCATGCCCTACCTAAACACATTAAAATGAACACCACACATGCATGCACACACACACAGAGAATATATTGAAATAAATAATAAAACTCATCAATTAGTTCCTTTGATACCCGCTCATCAAAATATCCTTGGGAGCCCTTCTAGTCCTGACATCCTCCGACCCCCTGACATGCTCAAGTACAATTTTAAGTGTACAGTTGGATGAGTTTTTTGTTTGTTTGTTTTTGCGGTACGCGGGCCTCTCACTGCCGTGGCCTCTCCCGCTGCGGAGCACGGGCTCCGGACGCACAGGCTCAGCGGCCATGGCTCACAGGCCCAGCCACTCCGCGGCATGTGGGATCTTCCCGGACCAGGGCACGAACCCGCGTCCCCTGCATCGGCAGGCGGACTCTCAACCACTGTGCCACCAGAGAAGCCCTGGATGAGTTTTAATAATTGTATGCACTCATGTAATCACTACTCCAACTAGTTTATAGAGCAGTTTCATCACCCCATAAAGTTCCCCTGTGCTCCTTCAAGACTGTCTCTGCACCTCCTCTCCCTGCAACCAGTGTTCTGATTTTTTTCTACCATAGATTTAACTTGTTTTTAAACTTCATATAATGGAGCCATAGAGTATGTATTCTTTTGTGTTGTGTTTTTCATCTCAACATGTTTTTGAGATTTGTCCATGTTTTGGCACATAGTAATTCATTTTTATTGTTGAGTAGTATTCCACTTTATAGATATACTGTAATTTGTTTATCCATTTCCTGTTAATGGATATCTAGATTATTTCTAATTTTGGGCTGTCATAAATAAAATTCCTTTTAATATTTGTGTACAAGTCTTGATTTGTGTACAAGTTGATTTTCCTGGATAAATACCTAGGCATAGAATTGCTGGATCATGGGAGTAACTCTATGTTTAATTGTTTGAAGAAGTGTTACACTGTTTTCAAAGTGTCTGCACCATTTTACATTCCCACCAGTAGTGTATGAGGGTTCCCATTTCTCCACATCCTTGCCAGCACTTGTTATTACATGATTTTTTATTCCTAGTCATCCTAGTGGGTATGAAATGGTATCTCATTGTGATTTTGATTTGCATTTTCCTAATGACTAACGATGTTGAGCATCTTTTCACGTGCTTATTGACCATCTGTATATCCTCTTTGGAGATGTGTATTAAGCTACTTTGCCCATTTTTTTTTTTCATTTTGTTATTTGTCTCTTTTCTATTATGTTGTAAGCATTCATTATATATTGTAGATACAAGTCTTTTATCAGATAGAGGCACATATATTTATAAATATTTTCTACCATTGTGTAAGTTTTCATTTTCTTGCTGTTTTTGGAAGCACGGAATTTTAAATTTTTAATGAGTTTCACATTATCTATTTTTTCTTTTATTGCTTGTGCTTTTGATATCATATCTAAAAATCTATTGCCAAATCTGAGGTCATGAAGGTTTACCCTTCTGTTTTCTCCTAATAGTTTTATATTTTTAACTCATATTTTGGTCATTGGTTCATTTTGTGTTAATTTTTGTATATGGTTTGAGATAAGTGTCCAACTTCATTCTTTTGCATGTGGCTATCCAGTTGTCCCAGCACCATTTGTTGGAAAGACTGTTATTTCCCCATTGCATAATTTTGGCACTCATCAACAATCATGGACATGATTTGACCATGGACATATGATTTTATGTCTGGACTCTTATACTGTCTTGATTACAGTTTTGTAGTAAGTTTTGAAATTGGGAAGCCTGAGTATTCCTACCTTGTTGTTCTTGTATTGTTTTGGCTATTCCCAGTTCCTTAAATTTCCATATAAATTTGAGAATAAAGTTGTCAATTTCTACAAAGAAGTCAGCCAGGATTCTGGTAGGGATTGCATTTAATCTGTAAATCCATTTGAGAAGTATTGTCATTTTAATAATATTATCTTCTGATCAGTGAATGTAGGTTGTTTTTCCATTTATTTAGATATTCTTTAGTTATTTCAAAAATGTTTTGTAGTTTTCAGAGTATGATTTTTGTACTTTTGTTTTTAAAGAATATTTTTCTTAATGAGGTGAAGTTCATATAACATAAAATTAACTATTTTAAAGTGTGCAGTTCAGTGGCACATTCACTGTATATTCATAGTACATTCACAATGTTATGCAACCACCACTTTTATCAAGTTCCAAACATTTTAATCCCCACAAAAGAAAACCTTGTACCCAGTAAGCTGTCACTCTCCATCCCTCCCTCCCCGCATTTCCTGGCCACTATCAATCTTCTTTCTTTGTCTATGGATTTATCTGGATATTTCATATGAATGGAGTCATGCAATCTGTGATTTTCTGTGTTTGTCTTCTACCACTTACCATAATGTTTTGGAGGTGCATCCACTTTGTAACATGTATTAGTATTTCATTCCTTTTAGTAGCTGAATAATATTCCATTGAATGTATATACCATATTTTGTTTATCCATTCATCTATTGATGGACATTTAGGTTGTTTCCACCATTTGACTATTGTGAGTAGTGCTGCTACGCACATTTGTTTACAAGTATTTGAGTACTTGTTTTCAATTATTTTGGGTGTTCTGTTAGTTTCCTAGGGCTGTCATAACAAATTAGCACAACAATTGAAACTTATTCTCTCACAGTTATAGAAATTAGAAGGCCTAAATCACAGTGTTACCAGGGCCATGCTCTTTGCAAAGCCTCTAGGGGAGAATTCTTTCTTGCCTCTTCCAGGTTTTGGTGGCTCCAGGTGTTCCTATGTTTGGGGATACCTGATTCCAATCTTTACTTCTGTCTTTACATGGTCTTCCTCTTTTCTGTCTGAGTGTCTCAAATCTCCCTGTCTTCTCTTATAAGGACACCATTATATTTAAGTCCCACCCTAAAACAGGATGATCACATCTCAAGATATTTAATTTAATTGCATCTGAGCAGCCCATTTTCCCAAATAAGGTCACATTCACAAGTACCAAAGATTAAGACTTGAACATATCTTTTGAGGGGACCACTATTTAATCCACTATAATCCACCCTCTGTCCCCCCCAAATTCATGTCTGTCTTATGTGCAAAACATATTAACCCCCAAGTTCCCCAAAGTCTTAACCCATCACAATGTCAGCTTAATCCAAGATCTCACCTAAGTATTATCAGCTCAAAAGTTTCAAATCTCTATCTAAATATCATCTAAATCAGGTATGGGGAAGACTCTGGGTATGATCCATCCTAGGGCAAAATTCTTCTACATCTGTGGACCTTTGAACCTAGAAAACAAGTTATATGCTTCCAAAATATAAAGGTGGGACAGGCATAGGATAGACATTTTCATTCAAAAATGGAGAAATTGGAAGAAATAAAAGGTTTCATAGGTTCCAAGCAAGTTTGAAATCCAGCAGGGCAAATTTCATTAGTTTTCAAGGCTTGAGAATAAAGCCCTATAGCTTGCTGCCCTGCCCTCTTGACTCACAGCTCTACCTTTCAGGTCCATGGCTCTGCCTTCTGGACCTGTGTCTCTAACCTCTGGGCCTGCAGCTCTGCCCTCTACTTCTGCTTCATCCTCTGCCTCTGCCCTTGGAGTCATTCTTTTCTTTTCCTGATGGGTAGCACATGTTTGAAACTAAGTTGCATTATCAGCCCATTTCCAATTTTAGAATTTGGAAGTACAACAGCCTTCTCTCATTTTTTTTCGGTCTCTGTTTCTTTCAGTCCATGCTGGCAGTCTTTCTGCTGATATAACCTTCTCCAAAACCTTGTAGATCTTCGGTGTATGTCTTTGTAGTGGGGGTGCAGTCCATGCCATATATATAAGGTCTCTCTGCAGAGCTTTCCTAGATAATCCCATATCTATTCCTGGTTCCTGTTGAGATGGTTGATGGATCCATGAGTTACATACCTACTCTTTTCAGCAAAATGTTGTCCAGCCATGTCCTTGGTCTTCTCTCCAGAGCATGCTTTCCCCAAAATGAGTTTCCTAATTTTAGTATTCTTTGTAATCAGGATTGCCTGAGAACATCCCAAATCATCAAGTACTGATTCCTTTTAGCTTAGCACTTGCTTCCTCAGTTTATCTCTTTCCTCTCACATTTTACTATAAGCAGCAGGAAATACCAGGCTACGCTTTTGACACTTTGCTTGGAAATCTCCTCAGCTAAATATTAAGTTCATCACTCACAAGTTCTTCATCTAACAGGAGAACACAAGAAAAATGTAATGCCAATTTGTAACAAGGATTACCTTTCCTCCAGTTTCTAATAACATGCTCCTCATTTCTTTCTGAGACCTTTCAAGAACAAGCTTAACACCTGGATTTCTATCAAACATCTCTTCAAGGGAATCAAAGCATTTTCTATGAAGCACCTCAAAATTCTTCCAGCATCTACCCATTAGCCAATTCCAAGGCCACTTCCACTTTTTTAGGTGTTTGTTACAGGAGCACCATTTTCCTGTACTAAAATCTTTATTAGTTTCTTTGGGCTGTCAAAACAAATTGCCACAAACTGGGTGGCTTAAAAAAAACATAAAAATTTCTCTCACAATTGTGGAGGTCAGAAGGCTAAAATCAAGGTGTCAGTTGGGGTACACTTCCTCCTAAGGCTCTAAAATATTTTTTTGATTTCATCAGTGATCTCTTGGTTATTTAGCAGCGTACTGTTTAGCCTCCATATGTCTGTAGTTTTTACAGTTCTTTTCCTGTAATTGATATCCAGTCTCATAGCATTGTGGTTGGAAAAGATACTTGATATGATTTCAATCTTCTTAAATTTACCAAGCCTTGATTTGTGACCCAAGATGTGATCTATCTTGGAGAATGTTCCATGAGCACTTGAGAAGAAAGTGTATTCTGTTGTTTTTGGATGGAATGTCCTATAAATATCAAGTCCACCTTGTCTAATGTGTCATCTAAAGCTTGTGTTTGCTATTTATTTTCATTTTGAATGATTTGTCCATTGGTGTAAGTGGGGTGTTAAAGTCCCCTACTATGATTTTTTTTACTGTCAATTTCCCCTTTTATGGCTGTTAGCATTGCCCTTAGGTATTGAGGTGCTCCTATATTGGGTGCATAAATTTTTATAATGGTTATGTCTTCTTTTTGGATTGATCCCTTGATCATTATGTGGTGACCTTCTTTGTCTCTTGGAATAGTTTTTATTTTAAAGTCTACTTTGTGTGATATGAGAATTGCTACTCCAGCTTTCTTTTGCTTTCCTTTTGCATGGAATATCTTTTTCCATCCCTTCACTTTCAGGCTGTATGTGTCTCTAGGTCTGAAGTGGGTCTCTTGTAGACAGCATATATATGGATCTTGTTCTTGTATCCATTCAGCCAGTCTATCTGTTTTGGTTGGAGCATTTAATCCATTTACTTAAGGTACTTATCGATATGTATGTTCCTATTACCATTTTCTTAATTGCTTTGGGTTTGTTTTTGTAGGTCTTTCCCTTCTCTTGTGTTTCCTGCCTAGAGAAGTTCCTTTAGCATTTTTTGTTAAACTGGTTTGGTGGTGCTGAATTCTCTTAAATTTTGCTTGTCTGTAAAGGCTTTAATCTCTCCATCGAATCTGAATAAGATCCTTGCTGGGTAGAGTAATCTTGGTTGTAGGTTTTTCCCTTTAATCACTTTAAAAATGTCCGGCCACTGCCTTGTGGCTTGCAGAGATTTTGTTGAAAGATCAGCTGTTAACCTTATGGGGATTCCCTTGTATGTTAGTTGTTGCTTTTCCCATGTTGCTTTTAATATTTTTTCTTTGTATTTAATTTTTGATAGTTTGATTAACATGTGTCTTGGCATGTTTCTCCTTGGATTTATCCTGTATGGGACTCTCTGTGCTTCCTGGACTTGATTGACTACTTCCTTTCCCATGTTAAGGAAATTTTCAACTATGATCTCTTCAAATATTTTCTCAGACCCTTTCTTTTTCTCTTCTTCCTCTGGGACCCTTATCATTTGAATGTTGGTGCATTTAATGTTGTCCCTGAGGTCTCCGTGACTGTTCTCAATTCTTTTCATTCTTTTTTCTTTTTTCTGCTCTGTTGCTGTTATTTCCACTATTTTATCTTTCAGGACACTTATTCATTCTTCTGCCTCAGTTATTCTGCTATTGATTCCTTCTAGAGAATTGTAAATTTCATTTATTTTGTTGTTCATCATTGTTTGCTTGCTGTTTAGTACTTCTAGGTCCTTGTTAAACGTTTCTTGTATTTTCTCCATTCTATTTCAAAGATTTTAGATTATCATTACTATCTTTACTCTGAATTCTTTTTCAGGTAGACTGCCTATTTCCTCCTCATTTGTTCTGTCTGGTGGGTTTTTACCTTGGTCCTTCATCTGCTGTGTATTTCTCTGTCTTCTCACTTTGCTTAACTTACTGTTTTTGGGGTCTCCTTTTCACCGGCTGAAGGTTTGTAGTTCCTGTTGTTTTTGGTGCCTGCCCCCAGTGGGCAAGGGTGGTTCAGTGGCTTGTGCAGGCTGCCTGGTGGAGGGGACTGGTGCCTGTGTGCTGGTGGGTGGGGCTGGATCTTGTCTTTCTGTTGGGCAGGGCCCCGTCCTGAGGTGTGTTTTGGGGTGTCCATGAACTTAGTTTGATTTTACACAGCCTCTCTGCTAGTGGGTGGGGTTGTGTTCCTGTCTTGCTCGTTGTTTGGCATGAGGCATCCAGCATTGGAGATTGCTGGCCGTTGGGTGGAACTGGGTCTTAATGCTGAGACAGAGATATCTGGGAGAGCTCTTGCCAGTTGATATTACGTAGGGCCAGGATATCTCTGGCAGTCCAATGTCCTGACCTCGACTCTCCCACCTCAGATGCTCAGGCCTGACACCAGGGCAGAGCACCAAGACCATGTTAGCCACACAGCTCAGAAGAAAAGGGAGAAAAAAAGAAAGAGAAAAAAGAATTTTTTTAACAATAAAATAAAATAATTCAAAGAAAAAAAAATTAAAATTATTAAAATAAAAAGTAATATAACAACAAAAAGAAGAGAGCAACCAGACCAATGAATGAATCCACCAATGGTAACAAGCACTAAAAACTACTAAGATAAACATAAAAACCAGAAAGAAGTCAGTCACGGACAGCAAACCCCAAATCTACAGTTGCTCCCAAAGTCCACCACCTCAATTTTGGATTGATTCATTGTCTATTCAGGTATTCCATAGGTGCAGGGTACCTCAAGTTGATTGTGGGGATTTAATCCACTGCTCTTGAGGCTGCATGGAGAAATTTCCCTTTCTCTTCTTTCTTCACACATTTCCTCAGGTTCAGCTTTGGTTTTGGCCCCGCATCTGCGTGTAGGTCACCCTCAGGCATCTGTTCCACACCCAAATCAGAGGGGTTAAAGCAGCGGCTGATTAGGGAGCTCTGGCTCACTCAGGCCTGGGGGAGGGAGGGGTATGGTAGTCATAATTGGAAAGTGGGGCGAGGCTGTGGCGGCAGAGGCTGGCATGACATTGCAACAGCCTGATGTGCGCCGTGTGTTCTCCAGGGGAGGTTGTCCCTGGATCACGGGACCCTGGCAGTGGCGGGATGCACAGGCTCCCAGGGGAGAGGCTGTGAATAGTGACCTGTGCTTGCACACAGGATTCTTCAGTGGATTCTGCAGTGGCAGCAGCCTTAGCCTTTCATGCCCGTCTCTGGTGTCTGCGCTGATAGACGTGACTCACGCCGGTCTCTGGAGCTCGTTTAGGCGGTGCTCTGCCTAATGTGGGCACATAGGAAAGGAATCCCCTCTCCTCGCACACCCCAAAACAATGGTCTCTTGCCTCTTCGGCAGTTCCAGACTTTTTCCAGGACTCCCTCCCGGCTAGCTGTGGTGCACTAGCCCCCTCAGGCTGTCTTCATGCAGCCAACCCCAGTCCTCTCCCTGGGATCTGACCTCTGAAGTCCAAGTCTCAGCTCCCAGCCCCCACCCACCCTGGCGGATGAGCAGACAAGCCTCTCAGGGTGGTGAGTGCTGGTTGACACTGATCCTCTGTGCAGGAGTCTCTCCGCTTTGCCATCTGCACCCCTGTTGCTGCCCTCTCCTCCATGGGTCTGAAGCTTCCTCCCTCACCCACCCCCCCATCTCTGCCAGAGAAGGGGCTCCTTAGTGTGTGGAAACTTTTCCTCCTTCACACTTCCCTCCCTGGAGTGCAGGTCCCATCCCTATTCTTTTGTCTCTGTTTTTGCTTTTTTCTTTTGCCCTACCCAGGTACGTGGGGATTTTCTTGCCTTTTGGGAAGTCTGAGGTCTTCTGCCAGCATTCAGTAGGTGTTCTGTAGGAGCTGTTCCACATAGACATATTTTGATGTATTTGTGGGGAGGAAGTTGAGCTCCATGTCTTACTCCTCTGCCATCTTGAAGGTCCCCCCTTAGTTGTATTCCTTTTGCTGCTACCAAGATTTTGTACTTGTACTTGATAGTTTTATTAGGATGTGTCTGTTTTTGGATCATTTTGTGTTATCCTGCTTGGAATTTGTTGTGCTTCCTAGATATATAGATTAGTGTTTTCATTAAGTTTGGGAAATTATCAGCCATTATTTCTTCAAATATATATTTTTTCTGCTTCTTTCTCCCTCTCCTCTCCTTATGGCATTTCTGTTATGTGTTTGCGGGTGTGCTTAATGGTGTCCCATTTTCTGTGAGACTGTTCATTATTCTTCATTCGTTTTTCTCTCTATTCTTTGGATTAAGTAATCTCTATCAGTCTATCTTCATGTTTGCTAACTCTCTTCTACTTGATAAATTCTGCTGTTGAAATCTTTTAGCGAAATTTTCATTTCAGTGATTGCATTTTTTACCTCCATTTCCATTTGGTTATTTTATTATAATTTCTATCTCTACAAAAAGATATTGATATTGTCTATAAATATATTTATAATGGCCACATTCAAGTAATTTTCTGTTAAATCTGACACCTGGTCACCCTCACAGGCAGTTTTTGTCTGTTTTGTACTATTTGAGTGTATGGTTCATACTTTCCTGTTTCTCTGCATGTTTCATATTTTCTTCTTGAAAACTGGACATTTTAGATAATATATTGTTGCAACTCTGGGTTCTCATCTCCACACTCCATGGCTTGTTATTGTCATTTACTTTTTTGTTTAGTAACTAGCTGGATTATTTTAGTGATTATTTTAATGAAGTCTCTCTGCCCCACCCCACCCCCCAGCAATTTAAACCTGTGATGTTAGTCCACAGAGAGGGACAGCTTTGGGTTTGCCCACAGTCAGTCTGAAATGACAGTGGTTTTGGCAGGGCTCTTTTCATCCCTTTCTCTGACCACATTCAGCTGTTAAACTCCACTTCTATTTTTTAAAATTAATTAATTTTATTATTTATTTTTGGCTGCATTGAGTCTTCATTGCTGCATGTGGACTTTCTCTAGTTGTGGCAAACAGGGGTTACTCTTTGTTGCAGTGCATGGGCTTCTCACTGCGGTGGCTTCTCTTGTTGCAGAGCACAGGCTCTAGGCACGTGGGCTTCAGTAGATGTGGCATGCGGGCTCAGTAGTTGTGGCTTGCGGCCTCTAGAGCACAGGCTCAGTGGTTGTGGCACATGGGCTTAATTTCTTCGTGGCATGTGGGATCTTCCTGAACCAGGGCTTGAACCTGTGTCATCTGCATTGGCAGGCAGATTCTTAACCACTGTGCCACCAGGGAAGCCCTAAACTCCACTTCTTGCCAGCTAATTATTCTATTGTTTTAAGCAATACCCTGTGCATAAATGGCTCTATGGTCTAATTCAATCAAATCAGGGCTTCTTTGAAAGAAGTCTTTAACTTCTCCATACTCTGTTGCAAATGAAGTCAATTCCTTTGGGAAGATATTAGTAGCTATTTGCTTGCTTCCCTCTGCTCCCAGGCAAAATCTCTCAGTCAGTGCTCTGGAACTTGGAATGTCTCTGAATGACAGCTCCAATTTAGGAGCTGTGCATTCAGTGGAGGGAGGGGGCAATAGCTTGAGGTTCTCTCAGCTTGCCTCCTTGGTATGAAGCCACCACGTTATGAGCCAGGACAAGGGTGATTTGGGCCCTGGTTTTCTCAGTGGTACTGCACCCATGGTAGATTCTCATTTGCATGAATCAGGGCTGAATGGAAAAAGGGAGTCTCCACGTCTTGACTGCATTCACCCAGAACATAGCCTCAGAAGCAGATAGTTGGTAATATCCTGCCTCAGGATGAGAAGTGCTGACATCCTACCCCTCTCAGGACAAAAGCCCTCTGACTAGGAGCTGGGGGAAGGGGAAGCCTGTGTTCTTGGCTACACCAGACTAGAATGAAGTTTCTGTTTTGCTGCGCTATTAGAGGGAAGAGTAGGAATAGTCTTGGTTCAAATACCACAGACTTGCTTTTCTTACTGAATTTTTGTAGATTTTCTTGAATAGGTGCTTCTTCATTTGCTGTATGCCTTTAGGACCATTTCAGAGGTTTTAAATGGTTGTTTTAAAAGTAATTTTTGAGGGGGAGACCTTCAAGATGGCAGAGGAGTAAGATGTAGAGGTCACCTTCCTCCCGACAAATACATCAAAAATACATCTACATGTGGAACAACTCCTACAGAAAACATACTGAACAGTGGCAGAAGACCTCAGCCTTCCCAAAAGGCAAGAAAATCCCCACGTACCTGAGTAGGGCAAAAGAATAAACAGAGACAAAGGAATAGGGATGGAACTGCACCTCAGGGAGGGAATTATGAAGGAGGAAAATTTTCCATGCACTAGGGAGCCCCTTGACTGGCAGCGATGGGGGGTGGGCAGGTGGGAAGCATCAGAGTCATGAAGGAAAGCACAGTAACAGGAGTACAGGGGGCAAAGTGGAGAGATTCCCGCACAGAGGATTGGTGCCAACCAGAAGTCACCAGCCTGAGAGGCTTGTCTGCTCACCCACCAGGGTGGATAGGGGCTGGGAGCTGAGACTCAGGCTTCGGAGGTGAAATTCCAGGGAGAGGACTGGGGTTGGCTGCATGAAGACAGCCTGAGGGGTCTAGTGCACCACAGCTAACCGGGAGGATGTCTGGGGAAATGTCTGGACCTGCCGACGAGGCAAGAGACCATTTTCTCAGGGTATGCGAGGAGAAGGGATTCCTTTCCCATGTGCCCACAGTAGGCAGAGCACCACCTAAGTGAGCTCCAGAGATGGGCGTGAGCCACAGCTGTCAGCTCAGACCCCAGAGATGGGCATGAAATGCTAAGGCTGCCACCAAGAATCCTGTGTGTAAGCACAGGTCACTATCCACACTGCCCACCCTGGGGAGCCTGTACCCACATCCCCCCGGGAACCTGTGCAGCCCGCCACTGCCAGGGTCCTGTGATCCAGAGACAACTTCCCTGGGAGAACACACAGCACACCTCAGGCTGTTGCAACGTCATGCTGGCCTCTGCCGCCACAGGCTTGCCCCGCATTTCCATTATGACTACTGTACCCCTCCCTCCCCCAGGTCTGAGTGAGCCAGAGCCCCCTAATCAGCTGCTGCTTTAACACCCTCCTGTCTGGCATGGAACAGATGCCTGAGGACGACCTACATGCAAAGCTGGGGTCAAAACCAAAGCTGAACCCAAGAAACTGTGCAAACAAAGAAGAGAAAGGGAAATTTCTCCATGCAGCCTCAGGAGCAGCTGATTAAATCCCCACAATCAACTTGATGTATCCTGCATCTGTGGAATACCTGAACAGACAATGAATCGTCCCAAAATTCAGGCAGTGGACCTTGGGAGCAACTGTAGACTTGGGGTTTGCTGTCTGTGACTGATTAGTTTCTGATTTTTATGTTTACCTTAGTTTAGTTTTTAGTGCTTGTTATCATTGGTGGATTTGTTTACTGGTTTTGTTGCTCTCTTTTTTAAATTATTATTTTTTTATTTTAATAATTTAAAAGAATTCTTTATTATTATTTTATTTTTTCCCCTTTCTTTTTTTCTCCCTTTGTTTCTGAGCCATGTGGCTGACATGGTCTTGGTGCTCTGGCCGGGTGTCAGGCCTGAGCCTCTGAGGTGGAAGGGCCGAGTTCAGGACACTGGACGACCAGAGACCTCCCGGCACCACATAATATCACTCTGTGAGAGCTCTCCCAGAGATCTCTGTCTCAATGCTAAGAGCCAGCTCCACCCAATGGCCAGGAATCTCCAGTGCTGGACGCCCCATGCCAAAAATCTAGGAAGACAGGAACACAAACCCATCCATTAGCAGAGAGGCTGCATAAAATCATACTAAATTCATGGACACCCCAAAAAACACCACAAGGTGGGGCCCTGCCCAACAGAAAGACAAGATCCAGCCCCACCCACTAGAACACAGACACCAGTCCCCTCCACCAGGAAGCCTGCACAAGTCATTGAACCAACCTCACCCACTGTGGGTAGGCACCAAAAATAACAGGAACTACGAACATGCAGCCTGCAAAAAGGAGACCCCCAAAACAGTAAGTTAAGCAAAATGAGAAGTCAGAGAAATATATAGCAGATGAAGTAGCAAGGTAAAAACCCACCAGACCAAACAAATGAGGAGGAAATAGGCAGTCTACCTGAAAAAGAATTCAGAGTAATGATACTAAAGATGATCCAAAATCTTTGAAATAGAATGGAGAAAATACAAGAAATGTTTAACAAGGACCTAGAAGAACTAAAGAGCAAACAAACCATGATAAATAGCACAATAAATGAAATTTAAAATTCTCTAGAAGGAATCAATAGCAAAATAACTGAGGCAGAAGAAAGGATAAGTGTCCTGGAAGATAAAATAGTGGAAATAACTGCCACAGAGCAGAATAAAGAAAAAAGAATGAAAAGAATTGAGGACAGTTTCAGAGACATCTGGAACAACATTAAACGGACCAACATTCAAATGATAAGGGTCCCAGAGGAAGAAGAGAAAAAGAAAGGGTCTGAGAAAATATTTGAAGAGATCATACTTGAAAACATACCTAACATGGGAAAGGAAATTCAATCAAGTCCAGGAAGCACAGAGAGTCCTATACAGGCTAAATGCAAGGAGAAACATGCCAAGGTATATACAAATTAAACTATCAAAAATTAAATACAAAGAAAAAATATTAAAAGCAGCAAGGGAAAAGCAACAACTAACATACAAGGGAATCCCCATAAGGTTAACAGCTGGTCTTTCAGCAAAAATTCTGCAAGCCAGAAGGGAGTGGCAGGAACTTTTTAAAGTGATGAAAGGGAAAAACCTACAACCAAGATTACTCTACCCAGCAAGGATCTCATTCAGATTCGATGGAGAGATTAAAATCTTTACAGACAAGCAAAAGTTAAGAGAATTCAGCACCACCAAACCAGCTTTACAACAAATGCTAAAGGAAATTCTCTAGGCAGGAAATATAAGAGAAGGAAAAGACCGCAAAAACAAACCCAAAACAATTAAGAAAATGGTAATAGGAACATACATATCAATAAGTACCTTAAGTAAATGGATTAAATGCTTCAAACAAAACACATAGACTGGCTGAATGTATACAAGAACAAGACCCGTATATATGCTGTCTACAAGAGACCCATTTCAGACCTAGGGATACATACAGACTGAAAGTGAAGGGATGGAAAAAGATATTCCACGCAACTGGAAAGCAAAAGAAAGCTGGAGCAACAATTCTCATATCACACAAAATAGACTTTAAAATAAAGACTATTCCAAGAGACAAAGAAGGTCACCACATAATGATCAAAGGATCAATCCAAAAAGAAGATATAACCATTATAAAAATTTATGCACCCAATATAGGAGCACCTCAATACCTAAGGCAAATGTTAACAGCCATAAAAGGGGAAATCGACAGTAACACAATCATAGTAGGGGACTTTAACACCCCACTTTCCCCAATGGACAGATCATTCAAAATGAAAATAAATAACAAACACAAGCTTTAAATGACACATTAGACAAGGTGGACTTAATTGATATTTATAGCACATTCCATCCAAAAGCAACAGAATACACTTTCTTCTCAAGTGCTCATGGAACATTCTCCAGGATAGATCACTTCTTGAGTCACAAATCAAGCCTCGGTAAATTGTATCAAGTGTCTTTTCCAACCAGAACACTATGAGGCTAGATATCAATTACAGGAAAAAAAAAACTGTGCAAAATACAATGCCTGGAAGCTAAACAATACGCTGCTAAATAACCAAGAATTCAAAGAGGAAATCAAAAAATACCTAGAAACAAATGACAATGAAAACACGACGACCCAAACTTTATGGGATGCAACAAAAGCAGTTCTAAGAGGGAAGTTTATAGCAATGCAATCCTACCTCAACAAACAAGAAAAATCTCAAACAACCTAACCTTACACTTAAAGGAATTAGAGAAAGAAGAACAATGAAAAAAAAAACCCCAAAGTTAGCAGAAGGAAATAAATCATAAAGATCAAATCAGAAATAAATGAAAAAGAAATGAAGGAAACAATAGCAAAGGTCTATAAAACTAAAAGCTTGTTCTTTGAGAAGATAAACAACATTGATAAATCATTAGCCAGTCATCAAGAAAAAGGAGTAGACTCAAGTCAACAGAATTAGAAATGAAAAATGAGAAGTAACAACTGACCCTCCAGAAATACAAGGGATCATGAATGACTATAAGCAACTATATGCCAATAAAATGGACAACCTGGAAGAAATGTAGAAATTCTTAGAAAGCACAACTTCCGAGATTAAACCAGGAAGAAATCGAAAATATAAACAGACTAATCACAAGCACAGAAATTGAAGCTGTGATTTAAATTCTTCCAACAAATAAGCCCAGGACCAGATGGCTTCACAGGTGAATTCTATCAAATATTTACAGAAGAGCTAACACCTATCATTCTCAAACTCTTCCAAAATATACCAGAGGGAGGAACACTCCCAAACTCATTCTACGAGGCCACCATCACCCTGATACCAAAACCAGACAAAGATGTCACCAAAAAAGAAAACTACAGCCAATATCACTGATAATCATAGATGCAAAAATCCTGAACAAAATACTAGCAAACAGAATCCAAGAGCACATTAAAAGGGTCATACAATATGATTGAGTGGGGTTTATCCCAGGAATGCAAGGATTTTTCAATATACACAAATCAATCAACATGATAAACCATATTAACAAACTGAAGGATAAAAACCATATGATAATCTCAATAGATGCAGGAGAAGCTTTTGACAAAATTCAACACCCATTTATAATAAAAACTCTCCAAAAAGTAGGCATAGAGGGAACCTATTTCAACATCATAAAGGCCATATATGACAAACTCACAGCCAACATCGTTCTCAATGGTGAAAACTGAAACCATTTCCTCTGCGATCAGTAACAGGACAAGGTTGCCCACTCTCACCACTATTATTCAACATAGTTTTCGAAGTTTTAGCTATGGCAATCAGAGACGAAAAAGAAATAAAAGGAATCCAAATTGGAAAAGAAGAAGTAAAACTGTCACTGTTTGCAGATGAAATGATACTATACATAGGGAATCCTAAAAATGCTACCAGAAAACTTCTAGAGCTAATCAGTGAATTTGGTAAAGTAGCAGGATAAAAAATTAATGCACAGAAATCTCGTGCATTCCTATATACTAATGATGAAAAATCTGAAAGAGAAATTAAGGAAACACTCCCATTTACCATTGCAACAAAAACAATAAAATACCTAGGAATAAACCTACCTAAGGAGACAAAAGACCTGTATGCAGAAAACTATAAGACACTGATGAAAGAAATTAAAGACAATACAAACAGTTGGAGAGATATACCATGTTCTTGGATTGGAAGAATCAGCATTGTGAAAATGACTATACTACCCAAAGCAATCTACGGATTCAATGCAATCCCTATCAAATTACCAATGGCATTTTTCACAGAAATAGAACAAAAAAATTCACAATTTGTAAGGCAACTCAAAAGACCCCGAATAGACAAAGCAATCTTGAAAAAGAAAAACGGAGCTGGAAGAAACAGGCTCCCTGACTTCAGACTATACTACAAAGCTACAGTAATCAAGACAACATACTGCAAAAAAAAAAAAAAGACAACATGGTACTGGCAGAAAAACAGTAATATAGATCAATGGAACAGGATAGAAAGCCCAGAGATAAACATACGCACCTATGGTCAACTAATCTATGACAAAGGAAGCAAGGATATACAATGGAGAAAAGACAGTCTCTTCAATAAGTGGTGCTGGGAAAACTGGACAGCTACATGTAAAAGAATGAAATTAGAACACTCCCTAACACCATACACAAAAGTAAACTCAAGATGGATTAAAGACCTAAATGTAAGACCAGACACTATAAAACTCTTAGAGGAAAACATAGGAAGAACACACTTTGACATAAGTCACAGCAAGATCTTTTTTGACCCAGCTCCTAAAGAAATGGAAATAAAAACAAAAATAAACAAATGGGACCTAATGAAACTTAAAAGCTTTTGCACAGCAAAGGAAAACATAAACAAGACTAAAAGACAGCTCTCAGAATGGGAGAAAATATTTGCAAATGAATCAACAGAGAAAGGATTAATCTCCAAAATATATAAACAGCTGATGCAACTCAATATTAAAAAAACAAACAATCAAATCAAAATATGGTCAGAAGACCTAAGTAGACATTTCTCCAAAGAAGACATACAGATGGCCAAGAAGCACTTGAAAAGCTGCTCAACATCCATCACTAATTCTTAGAGAAATGCAAGTCAGAACTACAATGAGGTATCACCTCACGCCAGTCAGAATGGCCATCATCAAAAAATCTACAAACAATAAATCCTGGAGAGGGTGTGGAGATAAGGGAAAACTCTTGCACTGTTGGTGGGAAGGTAAATTGATACAGCCACTATGGAGAACAGTATGGAGGTTCCTTAAAAATCTAAAAATAGAATTACCATATGACCTAGCAGTCCCACTACTGGGCATATACCCAGAGAAAACCATAATTCAAAAAGACACATGCTCCCCAATGTTCATTGCAGCACTGTTTACAATAGCCAGGTCATGGAAGCAACCTAAATGCCCATCGACAGATGAATAAGTAAAGAAGATGTGGTACATATATACAATGTAATATTACTCAGCCATAAAAAGATACAAAATTGGGTCATTTGTAAATTCGTGAATGGACCTAGAGACTGTCATACAGAGTTAAGTAAGTCAGAAAAAGAAAAATATCATATATTAATGCATATATGTGGAATCTAGAAAAATGATACAGATGAACCAGTTTGCAAGGCCGAAATAGAGACACAGATGTAGAGAACAGGCATATGGACACCAAGCGGGGAAGTGGGGGGTGTGGTGGTCGGATGAATTGGGAGATTTGGATTGACATATATACACTAATATGTATAAAGTAGATAACTAATAAAAACATGAAAAAAAGAAACACATCCCATTTACAATAGCATCGCATAGAATAAATACATAAAAATACATAGGAAAAAACTTAACCAAGGAAATGAAAGATCTGTGGACTGAAAAGTATAACATTGATGAAGACCCAAATAAATGGAAAGATATCCCATGTTCATTGATTGGAAAAATTAATATTTTAAAATGTTCATACTACCTAAAGTGATCTACAGACTCAATGCAATCTTTTATCAGAATTCCAAGGGCGTTTTTCACAGAAAATAGAAAAAACAATCCATAAATTGTTGGAACCATAAAAGTCCTCAAATCACTAAAGCAATCTTAAACAATAACAACAAAACTGGAGATGTCACACTTCCTGGTTTCAAACTATATTTTAAAGCTCTAGTAGTCAAAACAGTATGGTATTGGCATTAGAAAAAGAGATGCACAAGCCAATGACTAGTACAGAGAACCCATAAATAAACCTGCATGCATATGATCAACTAATCTTCTACAAAGTCACCATGGATACACAACAGGGAAAGTGTAGTCTCTTCAAAAAATGGTGTTGGGAAAACCAGATATTCACATAAAAAAGAATGAAATTGGACCATTATCTTATACACCATACACAAAAATCAACTCAAAATGGATTAAAGACTTAAATATAAAACATGGAATTCTAAAACTTCTAGGAAAAAAAGCATAGGGGAAAAACTCTTTGACATTGGTTTTGGCAATGATTTTTTGGATATGACATGAAAAGCAAAGGCAACGAAAGCAAAAATCAACAAGTAAGATGACATCAAACTAAAAGAAAAGAAAACAACAAAATGAAAGGACAACCTACAGATTGGAGAAATATTGAAAAGCCCGTAATTGACAAGGCGTTAATATGCAGAGTATATAAAAAACTCAGACAGGGCTTCCCTGGTGGCGCAGTGGTTGAGAGTCCACCTGCCGATGCAGGGGACACGGGTTCGTGCCCCGGGCCAGGAAGATCCCACATGCCGCGGAGTGGCTAGGCCTGTGAGCCATGGCCGCTGAGCCTGCGCGTCCGGAGCCTGTGCTTTGCAACGGCAGAGGCCACAACAGTGAGAGGCCCACGTACTGCAAAAAAAAAAAAAAAAAAAAAAAAAAAACTCAGACAACTCAATAGAAATAATAAATAACCCAATCAAAAAATGTTTAACAACTCTGAATAAACATTTTTGCAAAGAAGATATACAAATAGCCAAGAGGTATACAGAAAGTTGCTTAACATCACTAATCATCAGGGAAATTCAAATCAAAACCATGAGATATCACCTGATACCTCTTATGATGGCTATAATCAAGAAGTCAAAAGATAACAAGTGTTGATGGGGATGTGGAGAAAAAGGAACCCTTATACACTGTTGGTAGGAATGTAAATTGATACAACAATTATGGGAAAACATATGGAGGTTCCTCAAGAATTAAAAATATAACTATTATCTGATTCAGCAATTCTACTTTTGGAGATATATAGATAGATAGATAGTTATCTATCTATCTATATATCTCCAAAGGATATAAAATCATTATCTCAAGGAGATATCTGCACTCTAATGTTCATTGCAGCATTATTCACAATAGCTAAGATAATGGAAACAAACTAGGTGTTCAACAACAGATGAATGGATAAAGAAGATGTGAGATATATATAATATAAATATTATGTATACATATAATGGAATATTGTTTAGCCTTAAAAAAAAGAAAATCCTTCCATTTGCAACAATATGGATAAACCTGGAGGATATTATCCTAAGTGAAAAAGACCAGACACAGTAAGACAAACACTGCATGATCTCACTTATATGAGGAATCTAAGAAAGTTGAACTCAAAAAGAGTAGAATTGTGGTTACCTGGGGCTGGGAATGAGAGAGGTGCGGAATGGGGTAAATATTGGTCAAATGGCACAAACTTTCAGTTATAAGATGAATAAGTTCTGAAGATCTAATGTACAGCATGGTGATCATGATTAGTAATTCTGTATTGTATGCTTAAATTTTGCTAAAAGAGTAAATTTTAAGTGTTCTCACCACACACAGAAAAAGGTAGCTATGTGAGATGATGGATATGTATGTTAATTAGCTTGATTGTGATAATCATTTCACAATGCACGCATGTATCAAAATATCACATCGTATACTTTAAATATATACAATTTTTATTTGTCAATCATACTTCATAAGGCTGAGAGAAAAAAGTATTAACTTTCAGTAAATTATTTTTCTGCAACTACTCAGGTGGTCATACTTTTTTTCTTCTTCATTTTCTTTAATCTGTTTTTCAATTGATTTATTTAATTTACCTAAATTTTTGAAATTCTTAGAATAAAATTATTAACAATATATCTTGATTGTGTATTGTGATGTCTGCAGATTTGAGGTATATCCTCTTTTCTAGTCCTGATATTAATAATTTGTATTTTTTCCTCTTTTTCTTTGTCATTCTTACTAAGGGTTTAATAGTAATTTCAATGAAAAAGAAAAAAAATCAATTAAATGAATACTGACAAAGTGAAATAATTTTTAAATGTATAAATTAATAAAATAGAAAAAGACTATAAATAAACACTTTTTTGGAAATGATGACTATATACAAATATATAAACAATAGGCAACTTATAATACAAAAGACAGATAGTAAGGGTATTTTTTTAATTTTGAGAAAGTACTATATAAAATTTCATATCAGTAAATTGAAAATATAGATTCAATGAGTAGTTTTTTAGAACAATTTAACTGACCAGATCATCTCAAGAAGAAGTAAAATCTCTGAGTAGACCAAGAAAACAAGTTATTATGTTAGTCAAGTATCTATCCTTTTTTAAAAAGTCTTGGGGCCCAGATGTTTTGTGAATGAATCTTACTAACCCTTTTACAGAATAGATTCTTCCCATGTTACACAAACTGTCCCAGAGTATAAGGAAAGGTGGCTGCTTCCTAGGTTACAGGACTGGTACTATAATTGGGCAAAGATAGAAAGATAATACAAAATGTGAAAGTTAAATGCCAATCCTTCCCTTGCAAATAATAGATATAAATATCCTTAATAATATAGTAAGTGAAATGTAACAGTATATTAAAATAATAATACATCATAACCAACTAGGGTTTACCCATTAAATGCAAAAAGGATTCCAAATTAGAAAATATATTAAGGCAATGTCCTATGTTAATAGATTTAAGAAATAAAACTACATACAAAATGAACAAAGAAAACAAAGATAAAACACCTTCCAATTATTATCAACATAATGGAAAAAAGAATAACATTTGTAATTCCTACAAAATTACAATTTTTTAAAAAAAATCAGCTTATTAATAAACATTTAGGATCTATATGAAGAATGCTATAAAATTTTACTAACAAATACAGAATATATATGAATGGGAAACCTCAATATTGTAAATATGTCACTTCTGAAATTTATTAACTCAAAACCCAATCCAAGTCCCAAAAAATGTATTTAGGAAACTTGATTAGCTGATTCTAAACTTCATTTTGAAGAGAAAATGCATAAAAATAGCCTAAAGAAAAAAAGATTAAAGAAAACTTGTCATGCCAGATAGAAAAACATACTGATAGATCAATAAAAGAGTAGAATTCAAAATAGAGTCATAATTACCTGGAGCATTAGAATATAGTAATGATGGAATTTTAAGTCAGTTGGGTAAAGAATATACTATTCAATAAATATTATTAGTACAACTGGCTCTCAATCTGGAAAAAATATTAGATCTCTATCTCACCCCATAACAAAAATAAATTCTTGATAAATTAAAGAGCTAAAAGAATACCTGAAAAATGTAAAATATTTTTTACAGTTTTAAGATGTAGATTACATTCCTAAGTATAGATAAGATCACGTACAAACAGTACACACAGCCATAAGGAAAATGACATTGATTTGATAACAACAACAAAATAAATACCAAAAAACTCAAAAGAAAAATGATAAAATGGGAGAAAATACTTGCAATATATATGATACAGAAAGGAGATATATATGAATAATATATAAAAGTATCTACAGTATACATAATATAAAAAGAATATATATTCAGAATATATACATTTAAAAACAAAACCAATGGAAAAAATGGATCATATGATAGGTATTACCTATCATATGATAGGTAATTCATAAAAAATAAAAATTAATATGGTCAATAATCAGTTTTAAATGTCCATCTCATTAGTATTATAATAGTGAGTGACATTCAGATTAAACAAGGTGTCAATTCACCACCCACCAAGTTGGTAAAAAAAATTTTTCAGTAATCGTTAAGGAAGACAAGGGTGCCCCTCTTACCACTCCTATTGAACACAGTACTGGAAGTCCTAGCCAGAGCAATCAGGCAAGAAAAAACAAATAAAAGACATCGGAATTGAAAAGAAAGAAGTAAAACTGTATATATTTGTAGATGACATAATTTTATACATAGAAAATCCTAAAAATTCCATTAAAAAAACTGTTAGATCTAATCAGGGAATTCAGTAAAGCTGCAGGATACAAATTAACATACAAAGATCAGTAACATTTCTTTACACTAACAACTAATATTCTGGAAAAGAAATTATTCCGTTTACAACAGCATCAAAAAGAATAAAATACTTAGGAGTAAATTTAATGAAGGAGATGAAAGATCTCTACTCTGAAAACCACAAGACATTGATGAAAGAAGTTGAAGAAGACACAAATAAATGAAAAATATCCTGAATTCATGGACTGGAAAAATTAATATTCTTAAAATGTCAATACTACCAAAAGGTACCTATAGATTTTTTTTTTTTTTTTTTTGCGGTACGCGGGCCTCTCACTGTTGTGGCCTCTCCTGCTGCAGGGCACAGGCTCTGGATGCACAGGCTCAGCGGCCATGGCTCACGGGCCCAGCTGCTCCGTGGCACGTGGGGTCCTCCTGGACCGGGGCACGAACCCACGTCCCCTGCATTGGCAGGCAGACTCTCAACCACTGCGCCACCAGGGAAGCCCACCTATAGATATAATGCAATCTCTATCAAGATTCCAATGGCATTTTTTTACAGAAGTAGGAAAAAATCCTAAAATTTATATGGAACCACAAAAGATCCAAATACCCAAAGCAATCCTGAGGACAAAGAATGGAGCATCACACTTCCTGATTTTAAGTTATATTAAAAAGCTATAGTAATCAAAACAGCATGTTACTGGCATAAAAGCAGACTCATAGACCAATGGAATGGCATTGAGAACCCAGAAATAAACTCATGCATATACAGTCATCTAATACTTGACAACGGAGCCAAAAATACTCAATGGAGAAAAGACAATCTCTTTAATAAAAAGTGCCTGTAGAAGAATGAAATTAGACTCCTATTTTACATAACCCACAAAAATTAACTCAAAATGGATTAAAGACTTAAGTGTAAGACCTGAAACCATAAAATCCTAGAAGAAAATATAGAAAAAAAATCTCCTTGACATGGGTCTTGGCATGGATTTTTTGGATATGACCTAAAGCACAAGCAAAAATATCAAAAGTAAAAAGTGGGACTACATCAAAATAAAAATCTTCTCCAACAAAGGAAACCATCAACAAAATGTAAAGGTAACCTACAGAATGGGAGAAAATATTTGCAAATCACATATCTGATTAGGGGGTAATATTCAAAATATATAAAGAACTCATACAACTCAATAGCAAAAAAAGAAAAAAAAATCTGATTTAAAAATGGGCAGAGGAACCAAATAGACATTTTTCTAAAGAAAACATACAAATGGCCAACAGGTACATATATAGGAACTCAACATTACTAATCATCAGGAAAACACAAATCAAAACCACAGTGAGATATCACCTCACAACTGTTAGAATGGTTTTTCTTCAAAAAGACAAGCAATAGGGACTTCCCTGGTGGTCCAGTGGTTAAGACTCAGTGCTGCCAATGCAGGGAACCTGGGTTTGATCCCTGGTCAGGGAATTAGATCTCACGTGCTTACTGCAACTAAGAGTTCACATGCCACAATTAAGAGTCCAAATGCCGCAACAAAGATCCCGCAAGTGGCAATGAAGATCCCACGTGCTGCAACTAAGACCCGGCACAGCCGAATAAATAAATAAATATTAAAAAAACAAACAAATAAACAAACACAAGCAATAACAAGTGTTGATAAGGATGTGGATAAAAGGGATCCCTGGTGCACTGTTGGTGGGAATGTAAATTGGTGCAGCCACTATGGAGAACAGTACCGAGGGTTCTCAAAAAATTTAAAAATAGAACTACCATATGATCCAGGAATCTCATTTCTGTGTATATATCCAAAGGAATTAAAAACAAGATATCAAAAGATATCTGTACTGCCATATTCACTGCAGCATTATTCACAATAGCCAAGATATAGAAACAACATAAATGTCCATCGACACTTGAATGGATAAAGAGGGTGTGCTATACATACATACATACATATATAATATATATAATTATATATAAATTATATATATTATATATATATAATTCAGCCATGAAGAAAAAGGAAACCTTGCCATTTGCAACAATATAGATGGACCTTGAGGGCATCATGTTAAGTGAAATAAGACAAATACTGCATAGTATCACATATATGTTTCATTAAAAAAAAAATCAGACTCATAGAAACAAGAGCAGAAAAGTTGTTGCCAGAAGCTGGGGGTGGGGGGAAATAGGGAGAGGTTGGTAAAAGGGTACTACAAACTTTCAGCTATAAGATGAATAAAGTCTGAGGATCTAATATAAATCATGATGGCTATAGTTCTTTTTTCATGATGACTATAGTTGATAGCACAGTATATTATATAACTGAAATTTGCTAAGGGAGTAGAACTTAAATGTTTTCACACACACACAAAATAGATAAATACGTGAGGTAACAGATGGAGGAATCCCTTCACAATGTGTAAGTATATCCAATCACCATGATATACACTTTAAATATCTTACAATTTTACATATCAATTAAACCTCAATAAAGCTGAAATAAATTAAGTATATATATACTTTTTGACCTAGCAGTAAAAATAGTGTCATTTATATCATTATTATGTTATCAGTATGTCTCTCCACCTTAAAAAAAAGAACAAAATTATATTTCTATATGTTCATGTATATGTAATGTTAAAGCATATTTTTTTAAAACCTGGACGCAGACTTAACCTCTGATGTGGAAACTAGTAAAGATCAAAGGGGACTCTTACTCACCTGTATTGTTTGAATGTTTACAATGAGTGTATTAATGTTTACTTGTATAATTAGAGACAAATTAAAAGAAATTACAAATAACAGCAATGAAAACACTGCAGTGGTGTCTGATGTAACCAGGCTATCACTGTCACCTTTAAAGGCTCCTAATAGCTCTGATCTTCAGTACCTGACTTGCATGGCAAGGTTATCTCAAGGTGGAGAAAACTTCTCAGGAAGCATATGATATCTGAATTTAGGGGCCTGCCTTAGATTTGTGATATGGCTTCCCAAGCAAAATCAAAGGCCTCAGACTTTGAGAATTCCCCACAAGCTCTGCATTAGCTTGACACTTCCCAGGAGGATGCAAGTTTTGTCAGTTACACAGAAAGCTACACTCTTCTAATCCCAATTAAGCTAGAAGTAATGTCTTGATCACTCTTTCTCTTTCCCCCTCCTGCTATGAGTCTCTAAGTAGTCTATTCCCCAGTTACTGGGAGCCACTCCTGGGTCCCTCTGCCCCAGAAGTGCTCCTTCCTGGCTGTGGCTTAATTAAGCCACAGCTGAGTTGCTCTGAAGTGACAAGTCCTGGGAGGCTTGTTAAATTCAGTGCTTAAGAATATGGGAGAAACATCATTAAGAACTTCAGCTTATTATACACCTGGGCCAACAGCAGCAGCTAAGCAGGAAAAGCAGAAATGATTGTGTCCCTCAGAGGCATCTCAAGAAACTTATTTTAACTTTTACCTAAATTTATCCCAAGTGTGTACCCTAGCTACTAAGCACATAACCAAGGCACCTTAACTTTCACCACTACCATCACCCTGTTACTTTTATCACACATTACATCATCATTATAACCTCATCACCCCATTAGAATTCTCATCATCATTTTCACCTATCACCCCAAAACATCATTCTTTACTTATTGCATTATCATTCTCAATATTATTACTAACTCATCATCTCACCATCTTAATCATCATCAGTATTACATCATTCCCACTGTCACTCAAACACCATCATTCAGCTTCACTATTTCATCACCATCACTGTAATATATATCTGCAAATCATGAGAAGAGAGCAGTATCCTCAAAATTCAGAGAAAAAGTCTTTATTTGAAAAACAGATAAGAAAAATATTTTTAAATAGCTGTTTTGTGATTTCAACCAGGTACAAAAGAACAAAGCAGGCCATGATGAGAAGTAATAAACTGAGATAAGAAGAACGCATTAAGTACAGTAAGACATAATTTGACACAGAAGACAAAAGACAAACCTGAACTGAAGATAATAAATGGGACCATTGACCTTGCATAAAATTTTAAATATTCCCAGAATGCAGGGGAAAAGAAAGACAATTATGACGATTACAGAATAAAGGGTGAGTTGTGTCAGGGAGGCAGAAATTCTCTTCTACTCTTCTAGTCTCTTTTGGTCTAAGAATTAAATTGACATGAGCCAGATTAACAGGAGAAAATCACACAAAAGTTTAATAACATGTATGCATAGGAGAGACCCTATGGAAACATGTATACATGGAGAGACCCTATGTATACATAGGAGAGACCCTATACATAGGAGAGAGACCCTATACATAGGAGAGACCCAGGAGAGACCCTATACACAGGAGACCCTATACATAGGAGAGACCCAGGAAAACTGAGTAACTCATCAAAATTCCTGAAACCCTCACCTTAAATACCTCACCTTAAATACCATCTTTAGCTCAGGACAAAAGAGGATACTGGGGCTAGTGGTTTGGGCCTTCAAAAGGGAGGAAGGCAATTCACAGGGAGATGAAAAAGCAAATGTTTGGTGAACAAATGTTCACTGGGCCATTTAAAAAAAATCACAGACACAGAGTGAGCTCTGATCTCTCAGAGTTTCCCCTACCACACCTAGTCCATATTCATTGCAGATGTCTCTGGTGATAGCTTTATTCCAGTAATAGGCCCTCTGCCTAATTTCTTCAGGCAGTTATGGGGAAGCTCTAAGTTTCTTCCTGAGCCTTTTGGGCCTTGATTGTTTTCAGCTTGAAATAATCCATGTGCCATAGAGGCATTTGGGGGTGGCAAATTTTGTTCCCCTACAGTTCCATAGATCCAACTTACAAGTATTAAAGAATTCCTAAAGAAGACAACAGTAAATGGATCAGAAGCATTATCCAAAGGTATACTATAAGAAAACTTTCTGAGTCTCAAAAGAAATACTATGAAGATCAAAATATTCCACTGTATTCCAGGGAAAATTAATGAAAGAAAGACTTCTTTAATTTAATATATACTAAAACTGAACCATAGGCAGTCCCTACAATCCAGTAATTCCACTTCTAAGTATATATCCAACAAAATGTTTATATGTGTGCACCAAGAGACATCTACTAAAATGTTCATACAGCATTATTTGTTATAGTTTGTATTGAAAAATCCAATGTTCATCAGTATTAAAATGAATAAGTAAATTGCAGTATAATCACAAAAGGGAGCACCACACAGAAATAAAAAGTAATGAAACCATAGCTATCTACATGCAACAGCAATGATGAATTTCACAAACATAATGTTGACCAAAAGAAGCCAGACACAAAGCATGCATACCATATGATTCCATTTATAGAAAGTGAAAAAACAGCCAAAGTAATCTATAGTGTTAGAAGTCAGGACAGTAGTTACCTTTGAGGAGAAAGAAGATAGTGTTTGGAAAGGGGCATGAGAGAGGCTTCTGGGGTGCTGTCAATATCTATTTTTTGGCTTGTGTGATGGTGACAAATGATTTATCACTTTGTGATAAATCAGTGTGAGCTATACATTTTGGAGAAAAACACTTTTCTACGTCTATGTGTGATATTTCACAAGAAAAAGGTTTTGGTTTATATTGTTTTTTAAATGTGAGTGCTTATCAAGAATTCCTAACTTGGAAATCTGAGTTCTGACAATTTATGGTGCCAGGAGGGAAATGCAAGGATCTCTCATAACCCAGAAGCTCTCCACTTTTACTTTCCTCCCCATCTGCCAGCTGTATAGAGGGGATCATATGGCTTTTCTCTTTTATGTGTTAATATGGAGATGTTCAAAATATGGTGAGTATTTCCAAATATTGAACCAACTTTGCATCTCTGAAAAATCTCATTTGGTCATGATGTATTATTCTTTTTATATGTTACTGGATATTATTTTCTAATACTTGGTTAAGAATTTTTGCATCTATATTCATAAGGTATATTTATCCTTAGCTGTCCTTTTTGTAATAACTTGTCTGGTTTTAGTATCAATGTAATGCTCACCTCATAAAATGAGTTGGGAATTGTTCCCTCAACCTGTTTTCTGAGACAGTGTGTGTAGTATTGGTATTTTCTTCAATTTGTGTTTGACAGATTAATCAGAAAAACCATCTGGCCCTGGAAGGTATATTGCAGGAAGCTTTTCAACTACAAATTCAATTTTTAAAATACATATAAATTTATGCATATTCTCTCTCTCTCTCTCTCTTTCTCTCTCTCTCTTTTCTGTTCTGGAAATTTATATCTTCACAAAAGTTATCCATTTCATCTAAGTTGTCAAATTTATTGGCAAAATTCTTTATGATATTTCCTTTCTCTCAATTAATGTCTGTAGGATGTGTAGTGATGTCCCACTTTTATTCATTATATAGATCATTTGTGTCTTCTTTTTTTCTCTTGATTAGTTTATCTGTATTGTTGAATTTTCTACAAACTAGCTTTTGATTTTATTGGTTTTATCTATTGAGTACTTGTTTTCCATATTATTCAATTCCACTCTTTATTATTTCTTTAATTCTACTTATTTTTTTATTCAAATTTGCTCTTCTTTTACCACCTTCCAAGGTATAAGCCTAATCCATCAATATTGTACTTTGGTTCTTTCCTGGTACCAGCAATTAAAGCTATAAATTCCCCTCTAAGCACTGGTTTATATATATTCTAAAAGTCTTAATGTTGTGTATTCATTTTTTATCAGTTCAAAATATTTTCTAATTTATCATGATTTTCTTTCATTCAAGACATTTAGGAATGTGTTGTGTAATTTACAAGTAATTTGAATCTTCTAACTGTCTTTTGGTAATTGACCTCTAAATTAAATTTGTTGTGGTCAGAATATATATTTGTATGATTCATTCCTTTTAACTTTACTGAAACTTGTTTTCTGGCATAACATATGGTCTATATTGGTTAGTAGTCTACATGCAATTTAAAAGAATGCATAGCCTGATATTGATGGGTCAGTGTGCTCTAATTGACAATTAGTTCAAATGATTGGTAGTGTTTTCAAGTCTTCTATATACTCACAGATTTTCTGTTTACTTGCTTTATCAATTACTAAGATAGAAACGTTGGCAGTTCTGTAGTTTTTGCTTTATGTGTTTTTTTGTTTGTTTGTTTTGTTTTGTTTTTTTGTTTTTGGCTGCCTTGGGTCTTCCTTGCCGCATACGGGCTTTCTCTAGTTGAGGCGAGCAGGGGCTATTCTTCATTGCGGTGCACAGACTTCTCATTGCGGTGGTTTCTCTTGAGGAGCATGGGCTCTAGACACGTGGGCTTCAGTAGTTGTGGCACATGGGCTCAGTAGTTGTGGCTTGCAGGCTCTAGAGCACAGGCTCAGTAGTAGTGGTGGCTGCCAAGGGCTAGAGATAGGAAGCAATGGGGAGCTGTTTAATGCATATAAAAACTTTCTGGAGATCGGTTTCACACAATGTGAATATACACTACTGAACTACAATACTTAAAAATGGTTCAGGGCTTCCCTGGTGGCACAGTGGTTGAGAGTCCGCCTGCCGATACAGGGGACACGGGTTTGTGCCCCGGCCCGGGAAGATCCCACATGCCACAGAGCGGCTGGGCCCGTGAGCCATGGCCGCTGAGCCTGTGCATCCAGAGCCTGTGTGTGCTCTGCAACGGGAGAGGCCACAACAGTGAGAGGCCCACGTACCGCAAAAAAAAAAAAAAAAAAAACTGGTTCAGATGGTAAATTTTATGTGTGTTTACCATAATTTAAAAAATGTAAATAAATAAACTGTAAAGTCCCTAAGGTACTTTTAGGGTTAGGAAAGGGTTGTTCTGTCTATATTATCACATGGCTGATATGGGCCACAATGTCTTCTCAGATAGGAAAGCTCCACTGTTTGTGAGACAGTCATAGAGGGTCTCAGTTCTGGGCACCTGCTTTAAAGTGGGAGAGGATGGGACTTCCCTGGCGGTCCAGTGGTTAAGACTCCAGCTTCCAATGCAGGGGGCACAGGTTCAATCCCTGGTTGGGCAACTAAGATCCCACATGCCACAGTGCAGTCAAAACAAAAAAACAAAAACAAAAACAGAAAACAAAAAAACAAAAAAACACAAGTGGGAGAGGTTTCTGACTACTTCCAAAATCTTTTTTAGGAAATGACTGGCCAATCCTAAGCTCGTTACCTCTCGGGTCTATTGCTTCACGGCCAGTTGTTTTCTGGCGGTGTCCAGCTGCGATTCTGTAACCAGACTAGGTCCTGAGAAGCTGGGAAGGTGAGTTGAGCGGCCAAAGGGACGGGCCATGCGTTATAAGATTTGGGGAGGAGGGGGGTGGACGGGCAGGAGTAAGATCCAAGGGAGGAGGGTGAGCTAGCATGTGTTGCCTGGAGACGGCTTGGGACTCTGTTGCCTGGAGACCTGGCAGCCGGTCAGCGTCCAAAGGGTGGTGAGAGGGGGGTAGGTACTGACCAGACACAGCAGAGCCAAGGCCATGGCTGGACACCAGAAGGAGAAGGCGATCGCAGATGAGGTCCACCAGAACCAGATCCTGCGGGAATTGTACCTCAAAGAGTTACGAACCCAGAAACTCCACACGCAGTATCACGTGAATCCACTCCGCAAGGGTGAGGGGAGCTGCGGGATGGAGGAAGGGAAAGGGGGCGCCCCAGGAAGGAGCCGGCAGAGGTGCGGGCGGGGTGCTGGGTGGAGCACAGTAGGAGACGCCTCCTGTGACCTCTCATCCCTTCATAGCCTTCAGGAACTATGACTTTGGGGTTGGAGAGGGGTCTCACCCCCCATCACATTGAACGTATTAGATACATTAAAATGCATCCACGTCCTGATTAAACAGCATTTTATTGTAAAAAATTTGAAAGGCTTTTTATAAATTTGCTTTTGAAATATTTTGCAGGTTTTCTGTTTTCTTTTGCATGTGTTTTGGTTTGTTGCTATCAAAGGATTTCTTTCCGTCTTCTAACATTGTCTTAAGACCTTCAGAAAGTTCAAGGGGAGCAGACTCAGGGTCCAACGTGCCCCCTGATAAAATGGCCGCACCCCCACTCCTCACTTTGCACATTCCTGGGCCGGTTTCATCTGGTCCTGTAACATCAGCTCCCCGTAAATGCCACCGAGTCTCAAATGGAGCCCCAGACCTACATCCCCAGCCACCTCCCGGCTCCCTTCCCCTGGACATCCCTTAGGTTCAGAAAACCGGGCTCGTGCCGCACCCCTCCCCCACCTGCAGCTACTCCAGAATATTTGGTTTTAGCCAAAGACACCACAGCCCTTCTCTCTCCCAAGTTAGAAGCTTGGGAGTCATCCTCAGTCTCTCTCCCCTCCCTCCACACAGCTGAGTAGGCACTGTCCTGTTTGTTCCTTATCCTTTCTCTCACATGATGGTTCCCATGTTCCCGCCTCAGTGGGAAACACATGATGATGTGTTTCTCTCACATGACGGTTCCCATGTTCCCGCCTCAGTGGGAAACACCACCATGCATGGCGAGGCCTCTCTGCCTCACCTCACTTGTCTCCGCTCTCTCTCCATCCTCACTCCCGGGCCCTCGTCAATCCTGCCTGCATTGGTCTGATGGGCTTTTTTTTTTTTTTTTTACATCTTTATTGGAGTATAATTGCTTTACAATGGTGTGTTTCTGCTTTATAACAAAGTGAATCAGTTATACATATACATATGTCCCCATATCTCTTCCCTCTTGCGTCTCCCTCCCTCCCACCCTCCCTATCCCACCCCTCTACGTGGTCACAAAGCACAGAGCTGATCTCCCTGTGCTATGATGGGCTCTTAACTCTCTCTTTCCCTCCAGGCCCAGCTCTCCAACCCTCTCCTACACCACTGCTGGCGAAAGCTGTGCTAAAGGGGATTTGATCATCCAGTCCCTCTGTAAAATCCTCAGTGGTCCCATAGACTCTGAGCTAAGGTTTAACCTGATCAGTACCTAAGGCCCCCGTGGATCTAGCTCTGCTGCCCACCCAGATTCATCCTGACTCCCCTCCCAATCCGCACACTGTTCCTTTAATAAAAATTTTAGTGCCTGTTCCGCACCAGCCACAGCTCTTTTCTATCCCACCATATTTAGATGCATGGATTTCCTAAATCATCTTCAGTTTCATAAATATTGTTCCTTCTTTCCGAACTTCTCCCCCAGTCCTGGGCCTGATTAACTGTAGTCCACTGCAGCCCAGCTTTGTAAAGAAAATGTAATGTCATTTTTAAAAATAGAATTTGCGTATAGTTAAGGTGTACCACGTGATGTTTAGATATACATATACACAGTGAAGTGATGACGACAGTCAGCTAAGGAGCATATCCACCTTCTCACATACTTACCTTTGCGGGGGGCGGGGTGAGAGTACAGAAAATGTACGTCTTCATTTAGCCTATAACTAACCTGGTTTTCCTCTGGAGCCACCAACTACTAATTCCAAGAAAACCACTTAACGTCCAATTCTATTTAAACTTGGTCTATTTCAACAATTTACATGATCCCTTCAAGCGGCATCCAGGCTTCCTAGGAAAAGCGCTTGGGCTCCCAGCTCATGGTCCTTGGGCACATGATTAATATGATCCACTGGGATTAAGTGAGGAAATATTAGAATTTGTATCTATGTTTACACTTATGTATAAAGAAAGAAATGATGCTTTGTTAATATATGACAATAGTGCATAGAGACTATATAAATATTCATATGGTAGGAGTTTGAGATAGAACACTTGGAGATCACTGGTTCCTTCTGGCCTCTGCTCACTTACTACTACTCTCCTCCTAGCTCCTTCCACTAGAGTTACTCTGCCTCTCGATGTTTCTCTAACTCACCAACCTCACTCTTGGATCCTTCCCACATATCCTCACACAGCAAATTTATTCAGCACTCTGCTCTAATGTATGTCCTTAGAGACATATCACCCACACTACACCCCACCATCAACATGGGTTTACCCATGTAACCTGCTTTATGTTGTTGTGCATCCCATTTATATTTGCTTGATATTATATATCTGTTTATTGAGCATCACCACAAATAGAGTGGAAGCCCAGGGAGTACGGGGACCTTCTCTTTCTTGTTTGCAGCCCTATCTCCAGTGCACCAGTAATTACGGGCTGAATAGATGTCCGTGGATCCTACACCTATGTTATCACATGGCCTGCTGGGTATATATCACTATCTCTGGCTGCCTGGTATGTCTGCATCCCCATAGACCAGTCTGTCCCAGGGAACATTCTGTGAGGATGAGAATATTTTCTATCTGTGCTGCCCTAAATGGCAGCCAGTAGACACATGTGGCTGTTGATCATTTGAAATACAGCTGATGGGACTGAGGAATGAATTTTCAATTGTATTAAATTTAAATTATTCAAATTCAAGTCGCCGCATGTGACTGGTGGCCACCATACAGGACAGTGCCTCTCAGATTGTGAGGTCCCCGAAGGTCTTATGCCCTAGTGCCCAGCACAATACCTGACACATGACAGACACTCAGAAAATGCTGACTGGGTGTCTGGCCTAGGGTGGGTCTTAGAGAGGCCAGGAAGATCGTTTTTTAACTTGAATCTGTGATGCTGTTTTTCTCTAGTTCACACAATCGCCAGAAAGCCCATGTCTTGGCATGATAACCTGGAGGAACCTGCAGATGGTAAGTCTGGGGTCTGAGAATGCTGTTGAGATAGAGCATGGAGAGGCAGCCAGGTGGGAATCTCTCAAGGCAGTTGTTCTTTGGGGCAGGCCTCAGTCCTCTGTTTGATCATCTGAAAACGGGGCTCATACTGACAAAGCTCACAAGAGACTGACACATTCAAATAAACAGCCAGTTTATTAACTGTCAAGCCAAAAAGCATGTTCCTAATGGCCCTGACATTACGGTCATTCATCCATCCAACACTTAGCTGTTACAAGCACAGGTTCTGGAGTCCTACTAACTGAGTTTAAATCCTGGTTCTGCCACTCGTTAACTGTGTGACTTTGAGCAAGTTTTTTAACCCCTCTGAGCCTATCTGTTAGGGGCATTGTGAAGATTAAACAAAATAACCCAAGTGCTTAGAACAGTATCTGGTACACTGGCGATCAGGACATGTTATTATTTTCATTATTACCATGTGATAGTCACTAGGATGGGGCTGGGGATCTCATACCATAGTCAAGGAGACAGACTAGTAAATACACAGGTAAACAGAGAACAAGATTGGGATGGCAGCAGCATAGAAAACAGGTGTCCACCTGAGGCAGTGGAGTTCTGGGAAGTCTTCTTGGAGGAGGGGATAAGAGGGTGAGGTGGAGTACGTCAGGGTGAGAAGAGTGTGGAAGGACATTCCAGGTATATGGAAAAGCACAGAAATGAGACAACAGCATGGCCCACGGACTGTGAGTAGTTTGGCATGGCTGGGATGTACGGGTGAACGGGGGCCACGTTTGGGAATGCGGGAAGAGAGATACTTGATGGGAAGCCTAATCCTTCTGGCAAGCTCTCCTCCCTCTCCTCTACCTTCTTAGAGTGGAGTTTGATAGAGGAAAGATGTGTGATTTTTTTTTTTTTTGTGGTACGCAGGCCTCTCACTGTTGTGGCCTCTCCCGTTGCGGAGCACAGGCTCCGGACGCGCAGGCTCAGCGGCCATGGCTCACGGGCCCGGGCGCTCCGCGGCATGTGGGATCTTCCCGGACCGCGGCACGAACCCGCGTCCCCTGCATCGGCAGGCGGACTCTCAACCACTGCGCCACCAGGGAAGCCCAAGATGTGTGATTTTTGTAGAAGGACAGGGTGGGAAGTGAGGGGTGGGAAGGAGGAGTGAGGATCTCATAGCATCACAGAGACAGACAAGTAAATAGACTAATAGCGAACAATCCAAGAAAGTAAGGTTGTTATCTGCAGTGGAGACATCAGCCTGGTTAGAGTGAAGGATAGGAGCTGGGGACTTGCAGCAATAAGGAAAATAACAGGTGGTGAGGGGCTCAAACACCGGGCGGGAGTTCATTACTAGCTGCCTTGTATTCAGGATAAGCTCAGCCCGAGGCCAGGTCCTGTATTCACAGTCCTTCATTTACTTCTCAGACATCTTGCTGAGGTAGATATTTTCCTCCCATTTTGCAGATGAACAAAGTGAGGCCCAGAGAATTTAACCACCTGTCAAGCTAGTAGTGGAAGGGCCACGAATGCCCTACTACAAAGCCAGCTTCTTCCCCTTGTCAGACTGCCTCTCTCAAATTGAGACTGGATAGGGCAGATTGCAAATGAAATGTGTCTAAGTCCTTAAGCCGCGGAGTTACAGATATACCTGGTGTTGACAGCCATGCTGATTTCAATCCAGAAGGATCTGACCTCACCTGGTACAGCCCAGCTCCTCACTCTCTCTGCTGCAGCTACATCGCCCAAACTTGCTCATGCCCCAGGACATTTGTTCTTGCTGCCTGTGGCGTGCTTTTCCTCTGCCCCTCTCAGGGCTGGCTCCTGCGAGCCTTCCTACTGAGTAGCCAGCCCTGCCCCAACATGCCCCTTTGCCAACTCCCTTCTTCAGAGTTTGCATCACTGTCTGCCACCATTGGGTTTGTTTTTATAGGTGTATATTGTGTCCCCTGTCCCCTCACCTAGACTACATCTCCAGGAGACCAGGGACCATGTCTATCTCACTCTGCTCTACCTCCAGGGCTCAAACAGTGCCTGGCACAGAGTTTGTGCTCAACAAATGTTTGTTGAGAGATGAGTGGAGGAACCAGATACCTGTGTCGCGAGGACTAGGCAAGCCTCTGAGGCTGATGCTCTGCCTCTAAGAAAGGATGTGCCAGAGTCAAGGGCACAGGATCTCTCGTTTGGTCCCAAAGCCTGACACCTTCATAACTCATGCCTTGTCTCCCAGCCAGGTTTCTAAATCTTATCCACCATGCTGCCCAGGGACCAAGGATGAAATACCCCGAGACACAGACTGAAAGTCAAGAGATTGGATGGGACTCAGAGCCCTTGGTAAGTGTGTCTCCTTCACTTGGAAGGTCAGAGGTAATCCAGTGGTGGCTCAGAGAACAGAGTATGGAGCTGACTGCCTGGGCTTGACCTCTGGCTACCATGTACTAGCTGTGTGACCCTGGTAAGCGACTAAGCTCTTTTGTGACTAAGTTTCCTCCTAGTACAGTGGAGATATTACAGCACTTATCTCATAAGATTGTTCCGAGGCTTAAATGGGGTGGTGTTTGTAAGGTGCTTAGAACAGTGCATGCCATGTAGTGAATGCTGGTAAGTGTGGATTAAGCAAAGCTTGCTGATGACAGACGGCCTGAGTTTGCTCTCCCAGGTGTTAGTAGAGTGGTCTCGGGCATATCACCTACATCTCTAAATTCTGTCCCCTTCTCTGGAAAATGCAAATGCCCGTAACATATTTGCCTCATTGATTGGAGCAATCAACCCTAGGTGCAAGGAGCCTGGCAAACGCAGTCTTTAGCACATGATCTCCCTAAATGATATAGGGCTTCTGTTCCTGAGGAAGAAATGCAGGATTTTGAATAGACAACTTGAAGAGCTTCCTGCTACACTTGCCTTTCAACTCTGATTACGTCTTTCCTCATATAGAAGGTTTTAATTTTTAAGTAGTCAGATGTGCCGATTGTTTCCATTTTGACTTCTGGGTTTTGTACCTTACTTAGGAAAACCTTCAAAAACCAGAGTTACAAAACACCTAACTTTGCTCTGTATCTCCCCCTAAGTTGTTATTACTGTTGTAGTTGTTAAGATTTGGCTATGAGCCCATCTGTTTCTTTTGTGGAAGATGTGAGGCTGGAGACACTGTTCCTCAGCTGTGTCAGAATTTCCCTCATTACCTCAAAGGCACCAAGACCTGCACACCCTGTCTTTATATTTGCTGCCCTGCCGATACCTCCTGGCCCCCAGCCCTCACTCCTTGAGAAGTCCCACTCACCCTACATCAAATCCAGGAGTCACCTCTTCCCTAAAGCCCATTAAGACACTTCTGTCCCCCACTCCCCCTGGGCTTCTTGAGCACCATGTGCTCCTGCTGAGCTGCAGCTCAATATCAGTGCATCAATGTAAACTGGTGACCCTGGAGCCAGACAGCCTGCGTTCAAATCCCAGCTCCAATGTTCTCTAGCTTTGTGAACTTAACCTCTCTTAACTTCCATGCATCTGCCTTAACATGGGGATAATAGTATCAACACTTGAAGGTTTGTTGTGTGGATGAACTGAGACATATATAAACTGCTTAAAATGGTACCTAGCACACAGCATGTGCTCAGTAAATGCGGGCTACTGTGATGTTGAGGGGGAAGAATAGACAAGACGGCATGGGGCCCAACTGAGGACCAGCTTGGTGCTTCTCCTGGCCTGTTAGCTTAATCCCTGTTGTCTTTACCTGGTGAGTAATTTTCTAGTGTGCTCCCTTCCCAAGAACTCCCCACACCCTGGAGTCCTCATATTTCTACAGGCGCCTGTCTTTCTCACCCATTTATTTATTTTTTATTTTTTTAATTTTTTTGTGGTACGCAGGCCTCTCACTGTTGTGGCCTCTCCCGTTGCGGAGCACAGGCTCCGGACGCGCAGGCTCAGCGGCCATGGCTCATGGGCCCAGCCGCTCCACAGCACGTGGGATCCTCCCAGACCGGGCACGAACCCGCTTCCCCTGCATCAGCAGGCGGACTCTCAACCACTGCACCACCAGGGAAGCCCAGAAGTGTTGCATCTTTGACCAGCACATCTCAGGGCAGGCCCACCAGCCATGATAGGAAGGAGAAGTGAGACTGGCTTGGCCAGCCCTGCCCTGCGTGGGCCCCCAGATCACTAGTCACTGTGGGGTTTCAGAGGGTCTGGAAATACACCACACCTGTTCATTTTAAACCTGGGGACGATGCCATCAGATGGCACTGGTGGCAAAGTAAGAAAACGTACCCAGAAAAGTTAGATCCAGGGGTCATGCGACCATGAAAGGTAATTAAGCTTTCAGAATGATGTGTTTGGGGGCGGAAGAGGTTTGATCAGCCCCAACTTAACACAGGGCTCCTGCCCCCAGCAGCACCTCACCCCGCACAGGCAGAGAACTCCAACCCCAATACTGGGACTCTGGGGAAGCCACATTCAGTGAGTATCGCTCAGCCTCTGGTCTCCTGGTAACATTTGCTGAAAGTATAACCTTTTAGTTAATGGCACAGTGTAGCTTCTGTGAGATTTGTGTGTCCCGAGGCTCAGTCTTACTCAGTTCTCTGTGTAACTACTCCAACAACATCCAATCTTTCATTCAGCAAATATGTCTTGAGTCCCGTGTGTGCTGGATACTGTTCCAGGTGCTGGGATACAGATGCAGCACCTCCCCTCATGGAGCTTCCATGCCAGTGGGGGGAAGAGTCCACAGGCCTCCACTGTAAGCAGCGGGAAAGGGCAGTGCAGCAACTCTGCATAGTTGAGATTCTCATGCAACCCTGCAAGTCTTTTGGTGGAAATGTTGTCTTTATTTCACAAACAAGGTTTACCAAGGAAAAGCACCAGAGGCTTGCACATCAGGAGACTGAGGCCTGATTCAAGTCCAGATCCCTACAAGCCCAGGTCTTCCTCCTTCCTCCCTGGCTTCTTTCTGATGTCTGCATTCCCCTCTCTAGGTCAACCCACAACGCGACGACCACAGGCTGAACCACTTCAGGGTCTACAATGACATCACTCTACACAAGGCTAAAATGTGGAGCTTGAGAGATGATCACAAGTAGTATTCCCGCAGTGCTGTCAATCGCTGTCGTTAATGCCCAAAGTGTGTGCTTCCCAGGTAAAAAAAAGACACTTTAAAGCCTAGGTCTTTTATTGTCCTCAGTCTCACATTTCTCCCTGGTTCATATCCTTAATTTAATAAACTAGGGGGAGAATTCCAGTTAAAGATGGCAAACTAAAGGCCTACAGTATCTCCTCTGCCTTCCAGACCCCAGTAAAGGATAATAAATGGATTTTTTAAAAGGTATGAACCCACAACAGAGAAAATGAGAGAGAAACATTAGCAGCCAAGAAGACTGAAGCCATGTTTAAAAGATGGAAAGCTGATGGAAGAGGGTGGAGGAAACCACAAAATGCGAGCGGGACACCTCTGAGCCCAAAGCTCCGCCCCCCAGAACTCTGGAGGGAGGTCAGGACTCTGGACAGAGTGGGGTGTGTTGGAGGGAACTGAAATGGCCACTGGGAGGGGGTCTGCAGGGAGTCTCATCCACACACCCCAGCACCAGGCGTGTAACAGCTCCCATGCTGGGGGTTTACTCTTGGAGAAATGGGTAAAGCCCAGGGCTCAGGGACACTAAGTAAGACGTGGGGTAGGAGTGAGGTGTAAGGCTGAAGACAATGACCATCTGTGAAAAGAAGGTTGAACCTCCCACTCGCACATGCTGCATTTTTACCCTGGGTTTGAAGCTAGAGGGCTCCTTTATGAAAAAATGAAACAGCTCTAAAGAAAAGACCCACACACACACACGATACCATTTGAAGGTCCTGGGAAACAAGAACTGGGGAACGTCCAGGCAGGTGAACACATGGAGGTGCTGGGAGAGTCACTAGCCCAGGGAGGGCATGGACGCTCTGTGCACTGCCCCCCACCCTGCCCCCAAATCGTTTGCTCTCTGTATCTCTTCCATCTGGCTCTTCCTGACTTACGCCTTGAAGGGTGAAGTCATATATTGCTGCGGTCACTCCTGCTTTTGTATCCTGCCAAGATTGAATGGAAGCTCCAACGCTGAGTCGCCTCACCCTGACAGCCATTTTCATACAAGGCTGGACTATACCAATTATTAGTGACTACGTGGGAATCTAGAAGGGGGCCAGTATAACTGTTACAAACTTTTTGCTCTAAGGAATCCATGGTCAATGACCAAAGGGTGATCTGTGATATCATAGAAAGAGATTTGGTCTTTTCCTGGTTCCTGACGCAGAGCTCCTAAATCCTTCGTAATTTCCTGAAGGATAGGGGTGGTAGGAGGGTCTTTTGTTCTAATGAGGTGACTCTTAGCAGCCTCTAGACAGCTTCAGCATGGGGGCTGCTCCCCAGGAAGACCAAGCCTTGGTGAGAAACTTGCAACTTTCAGCCCCACCACCCAACCTCTGGGGAGGGAGGAGGAGCTCAAGATTGAATTAATCACCAATGGCCCATGATTTCATCAATGATGCCCACATAGTGAAACCTCCAAAGGCCCCTAGACTGCAGGGTTTGGAGAGCTTCCAGGTGGGTGAACACATCAAGGTGCTGGGAGGGTGGAAGTGTTTTAACTATCAGGACCTGTGGCTTGAGTGTGCCTAGCATTTGGATGCACCTGGTCTTCCTTTAAGGTAGTGTAGATTATTGCTAGATTACTGGATTTTCTTGAGTGGTCATTAGCTTACAGCAGTCTCCTGAATGCCTTTAAAATTCCCTGTCTTCAATCCCCTAGTGGGATTTCTAAACGAATTATCCTACTCTATCCCTATCAGGTTCACCTCCAACATTTTATCATTTGTACTTTCAATGCCACAAAATATCTCCAAGAGTCCCTTTAATGTGAAGTTTTCTGCCAGTGTCACTTCCTCTGGGACATCATCATCCTTTCCATCATTTTCCTCATTCTGTTAAGTTCACATTCACTATTTCTCTGGCTGCATCTCTATCTAGTCTCTACAACAGCAGCCTTGTCTCCATTCCCTCATCACCTATCTCTCCTATAACTCCATTTGCATTCTATTCAATTTTACCTCCAACCTTACCACTTTTCATTTCTTTGCTGCACTTTCATCTGTTGGTCAATTCCCTCTTTCAATTACTTACTTTTGTAAAATGCCATGTGGGTTTATCGCTGGAGATGAGGAGACAACACAACTGCACTCTTTGCCACCTGTGCATGAACTAAATAACAGGTGTGCAGTGACCAATCACCCACATACTTCAAAAGAAGTGATATTTGGCCACTATTCATTATGTATCTTTTATGCAGTGGTTTATGGACTGAAGAGTCAGCAGCAAAGTTTCTACTTTCTGCAATTACTTGGTTAACAATACTTTGGTAACTGAAACATGAACCGTCTTGTCGAGGAACACTGCTGCTACAACTGCACCTTGATAGCTGAAGTCCACGTATATTGGAACAAAGCAAAGCAAGAACAGCCTGGACTCGGTAATGGGAACTGCTAGCTCCTACTTATCTTTCAATGCATGGAATTGCATTTTAAAGCAGTATGAGGGCTAACGCTGAGTTCTATAAAGTATACCTCTGAAATTGAGGAAAGTGATTCCATTTGCTATAAAGAAAAAAAAAAAAAAGGAAAGAAGGTACATTGTTTTCAAAACCTTTAGAAGTACTCAAATCAGTAATTTACTTTTGTCCCTACCAGTGTGAACTCTGGCAATCTGTGTTCACCTTTCTTAAAACTCTCAATATGTTCCACATATAATTCAAAGTCTCTGAGCTGAGGCTCCTTATTGGAATGACTATACATTACCCCATTCACTGCTATCGTACAGACTGTCAAAATAGGTCAGGGTTAAACACTGTGGTCTTCTGAGAACATGACTTGTTTCCTTAAAATTTTGTTCACTGAAATTAGTTTACAAAAACTAAATTCATTCTTTTTGTTCTAGAAACTCAATATCATAGGAAACCAGAGAGATCCTTTTTTAAGTCCCAATGATGCTACAAGGAAACAATGTGAAAATCAGTTGTTTTTTCTGCCTAAGCATATAGAGTTCTCAGATATCTGTAGCCTCCTTAAAGTATGGCTTCTAAACTGGAAGAGAGAGAGGAGGGCAGGGAAGCTGTCTTCCTTTCCCACCTTTCAAGATACAGGAAAGCCCAACACGTAACATGGCCTGCCCACCACATCCAACCTGTGCACAGCTCCCAGCCAGCAGTGGAGAAGCTTCAAACATGCGCCACCGTGGCTCAGCAGACATTAGGGAGAGCCACCACACCCAGCAAAATAACCCTACGCAGGTATACACTCTCATACGGCAGGCAGTGTCCTCAGCATTTTACACATATTAACTCCATGCTGAAAGGAACCCTCTTTGGTAGATACTATTATCATGTCTACATGGAGATGACAAAGCACAGAAAAATTAACTTGCCCAAGGTCAAGCAGCAAGTATGCAGCAGAGCCAGGTGTCAAACCAAGCAGTCTGGCCCCAGAATCCACGCTTTTAACTTCCACCGGGCTCATTTATTTATTATCAATAAATGGCAGTATTATTTAATATGTAAAAAGTAACTTCTCGGGGCTTCCCTGGTGGCGCAGTGGTTGAGAGTCCGCCTGCCGATGCAGGGGACACGGGTTCGTGCCCCGGTCCGGGAAGATCCCACATGCCGCGGAGCGGCTGGGCCCGTGAGCCATGGCTGCTGAGCCTGCGCGTCCGGAGCCTGTGGTCCGCAACGGGAGAGGCCACAACAGTGAGAGGCCCGCGTACCACAAAAAAAAAAAAAAAAAGTAACTTCTAAATCTTTTAGTCCTGAGTTTTTAACCAAGAATATATATTTCTCTGAAAATTTTTCTTTAGTGTATTGAAAGAATTTTTACAAAAGGAAACCAACAGAAGGGATCCAACTGCATTGTGAAATCCCAAGTCTCCATCCCTTTTTCTTGGTCTTTGTATACAAAGATGCTGCTTATTTAGCGTGTTCTGCTCTTCATTTTCTCTCTTGTCCGTTTTCCGGGTCTCTTCTGCAGAAAAGGAAACACCACATGTATTCACACAGCAGCTGGCCTTCTGCCCCAGGGTCAGGATACAGGGAAAGAAAGGGAAGGGGAGGGGCGGGGTGGGAGAGGAAGCTGCTCTGGCCCCTCACCTGCGCCCCCGGCTCACTTACATTTGATCCTTTCTTTCCAGGCCTCTTGAGGCCCTTGCCATGAGCTGTCTTGGCCCGGAAGCTGGATACATCATCATAGCTCTCACGAGTGTTCCACTTGGAGCCTTTCTTCTTCCCACCATAACCAAACTTCTGGTTTTTATAGCGTCGCTTGGCACTGGGCCTGGAAAAAAGTGGTCTTACACGTTACCCTCAGCACTGCAAATCGTGATGAATGTAATGACCCAACAATACCCTCGGTTTCCTATCTGTACAGATACTACTGTACCTAGAATCTCATCCTTGGCCCCACATTTCTACTCTACAAACTCCCCAGGCAAGCTCATCTATTTACAGTCTTAACCACCAAAGCAGGAAAACAAGGCAAGAATCAGGAAAAGACCCAGATGTATCATGTGGCTTACCACTTATCTTCAGAAACCTTTCTTAAACTAAATCTTGCTAAGTCATCCTCAGTTGTTTCCATTCCTCTCAAGGATATTAAATGCAGTTAACATTCAGGTGTAATACATTTTAAAACTGGTCATCCCACAGGAATCTCAATTCACCATATCCAAAGTCACATGTCACCTCTCTTCTAGACTGGTTTCGGCTCCTGTATCTATGTCCTAACTTGAGGCTGGTGGTCCTACCACCCACTCAGCCACCCACACTATGAACCTGGAGTGGGCCTTGATTCTTCCTTCTTTCATTCTCTACACCCAGCTCAGTTACTGAGACCTGCTAATTTAACCTCTTGAATATTTCTTCAAACCATTTTCTCTTCTCTACCCCCGTTAACACTTCTATGTCATTATCCTTGTTCTCTGGACTTCTGTAACAGTCCCCGCCTCCCTCACTTACACAAGCAACACTGAAATATTTAAGACATGAACATGACCTGCTCGCTATTTTGAATAAAGCCCATCAGCGACTCCCCATTGACTGCTGGATACAGCCCAGGCTCCTCACAAGGACAACAAACACTGCCCTGTACTCGGCCCAGGTCCCCCCCAGCTACACTGCGCCACTCCTTGCCCACACTGTATCCCTGTGATACCACGTGCTGGCTGCTCTCATCTCTATGCTTTTGCTCATTAGTGTTCTTCTTTCTTCCCGAAACCCCGTGTCTCTCCCATTCTCCTGGTTAATTTCTTCCTACTCATGCTTCAGACTAAGCTCAGGTGGACCCTCCTCCAGGAAGTCATCACCTGACCCTGACCCCTGGACCATGTCACATATTTCTAAAATGTGCTTCCAGACTACTCTATCTAATGCCTCTGTCACAGCATGTACTATATTATACAGAAATGACCATTTCCCCCAGGACGGGTGTCCAGAAATGCATAAAGGTAAACGAAAAGAACCAATAATAATATCCAACATTATCCCTTTCAGTCTTCCTAATATTAAGAGGCACTTACAATTTTCTCATTTTCATAGATAAGGAAATTAACATTTAGAAAGGTGAAGTAACCTGCTCAAAGCTACCCTCCTAATGAGTGGCAGAGTCCAGATGGGAACCTTAGGTCTGCATACTTAACCATCACACATGAGGAATCAACTTCTACTGAGCGTTCACTCAAAATGTGCCAAATCCTGAAATCGCCTCATTTTAAACTTCAAAGATTGATGTGGCTGAACGGGCCCATCACACGGCCTGTAGCTGTGGCCACACTCTCTGCACTGAGGTCACACTGTGAACTGTGGCCCTGCATGCACCACCACCAAAACAGAACCCGGCACCCATACCCCTTCTTCATCTGCTGGCCTTTGGCTCCTTCTTTCTTGCTCCGTGCGACAGGCTTCTGATCTCCCTCAAGGAAGTCCAGTTTATCAGAGAAGCCTGGGAGTGAAGAAGTACTTTGATCAGCGCCATCACATTTTAAGAAAAGATTAAGCTTCAAAAGAAGGATGTTACTTATGGAATTGGTATTAAGAGGCCCATCTTGCTCCCCACACCATTCCCAAACCTTAGGTCCAACAGTTCCAAATCAATCAAGCCTTTGTTAGAATTAGCAGGTACCCCTGCTCCCCTGTAGCCTTAGGAGAGAATATACTCACCTTTCTGATATTTCTTAATGGCACTCATCATGTGTGCTTTCTCCCGCTGCCGCTTCTGAAGAACTTCTGTTTGCACCTGGACGTGGACACAGGACTGTTAAACCCACTCCAAGCCGGCACTGCAAGTGTCTACATTCTCTCAGTAACCACGCTGTGACATTACCACCACCGCTGAACACTGACTACGTGCCACAATTACACTAAGGCTCTAAGTATATTCTCCATCTCTCGTTTCAACCACCCAGTGAAGTAGAAATTCTTATGACCCCGAAACTAAAGCACAGAGAGGTTACACAACTTGACTGAGTCACATACGAGAAAGTGCGGAGCTGAGATTCACACCCAGGCAGTCTGCACCCTTACCCCATGACACAACCTGCCTACAAGACTGCACAAATCATGTTTATGTCTACATCCAATTCTCCCACTAATTATATTTGGGCAGATTAAATATCTAACCTACTGTTGCTAGGCATGAAAGTACCAAGAGAGAAAACAATCTCTCCGAAAAACAAAGAAAAAAAGCTTTAAGGACAAAAAGAGATGATTAAACTCTAAGGCAGCACTCCTCCATCTCAACACTATGAACAGCTGGGGCAGGATCACTCTGTGTGTGGGAGCACGGCCTGTCCTGGGCACCGTAGGGTGTTCAGCAGCCTCCCTGCCCTCTACCCACTAGCTGCCAACAGGACGCTCCCCACCAGGACGCAACGACCAAAAACATCTCCAGCATTGCTAAATGTTCCCTGGTGAGCAGAATTGTCCCCCCACTGAGAAACACAGCCCTGAGGTTTCCTCACATTAGAAACAAGGGGCTAATGGACCAGACTAAGTTATTCTTTCCTTTGATAATTTAAGTTATGTTAAACCAATTGCCCAAGTCTTTGAGTTGATCTCAACCACCAACCACATCCATCCAATAGATCCACAGCTGCTCTTGTGCAGAGCCCAGGATGCTAATTTGCTCATACCCTGCTGAGGATCCATCAGTGAAATAACTGCAACTGTGGACAGCAGCTCAGCACCCAGATCACAAGTGTTTACGTCCAAAATGTTAAAGTCTTAACACCCATGCTGATCCTCTTCACAGTCATTTCTTCCCACAACCCTAAGTTTAGTTCCTGTCATCTTCCTTCTTAGGTAACCATGAAATAAATAAGGAAATCAAGAAAAGTTTCATGGTATGCCTTCTGGCTTTACATTAGAACTCAGTCACAGTTCAAACATACTGGTGCCATTTTTTTCTGATTGGATAACAATCAATAATATGATTGATTCCTTCAAGGACTTTATAATCATCTAGGCCAGTGATTCTCAAACCAGGATGTGTATTGGAAACATCTGAGAAGCTTTAGGGGCAAGGGATGAAAACATACAGATTCCCAGAGTTCCCGAAGCCTAGAAATCTGTTTTGAAGTTTCCCCAGTTGACTGTGCTGTGAGGTCAGGTTTGGAAACCACTGATCTGGACCCAATTCTCTGCTGTACAGGTGTGCAAACTGCAGCCCAGAGAGGCGCATGACTTGCCAGTAGAGACCACACTACCTCTGGCTACACACAGGTGTCCAGGAGGGATTGTGCTCATGGACACTAGCACCCATGCCACTGTGAAACAGTAAACACACGATGGAACACACACGGGGCACGGAACCAACTCAGACCAAGCAATCTACTGACAAACACACTCGGCCCCATCCCATCCCTGCTCATTTTCCTTCCCACCTTCTTTCCGTATTTCCTAAGTGCTCGCAGCTGCTTAGCCTTTTCCGACTTCTCCATGGCGACCTGTTTAGCCTGCAGCTTCTGTCGAATCTAAAACACAAAATGTTATCAGCTTCTGTTATTTGAAAATGGGATGACTGCTGCTTAGGATGCACTGCAGCAGGGAGCAGTTATTTCCAGCTCTGCAAACTATGGGGCTCAAAGGAACCTTGTGAATCATCTGCTTCAAGCCCTGCAAGGACAATAAGGCCCAAAGGCTGACCACTTTGTCCAAGACACCAAAAGTCTCAGCCTTGCAGCCAGAATATCAAAGCGACCTTCCTCCTCCCAGTGTGCTGTTTGATCCATTTTGCAAAATGGCACTGTACCAGGAGAGAAGACTAACTTCTCCATCCCTACTGTCGGCAGACTGTGTCTGCAGCTTCAGCCCCCTTCTCCAATACACCACATACACAATAAAAGCTCAAACAGATATCAGGTACCTAGCAGCTTGCATTAAACATACACATCTCAGTTAAAGGATGAGCAGTTGTCAGTTTGAATGTGCAGAGATGGGTCTGGGCTCGTCTCTAGATTAGCTTCCCTGAGTTCACTGAGACAAGAAAATCCAGCTTGAGACCCAAGGGAATTATTTAGGTACATCTTGGATTAGATGTTGGTAATTCTCTGCCTCCCAAAGTTGAATGAGGGCAAATTCTACCTAACTCTCAATTATATCAAGTCTGAGCCATATATTAATCCTTCATTTTACAGAAGAGGAAAACCGAGGCCCAGAGAAAGGTAACTGTCTACAAGTTATAGTGCTGCCCCCAGGCATTGGCAGAAAAGAACTATTGTCTTTTCCACACATCATGCCATGACCAAGCCAGTTAGGAAATGCATAAATGCCATCTTTACTTCAGGGACCACACTTCTTACAGTACTTTCCTCCCCTTAACTGTTTAAATTAGGAAAAAGTCATCCTTACATTTATCCAACTTGTGGTGATTGGCACGAATCTGATGTAGATAACTGAGATAATAATTGTCCACTGACAACCCATTCCCTATCAGTGGCCTTATGCCTATGTTTAAATGTTAAAGGAGATAAGCCAGCTGAATACTCTTAAGTACAACGCCTCAGCTATCCAGAGAAAACCATTTCTGTTTCTCACCTTCTGCATCTGCTGATCAGACTTGGCCATCTCTGCAAAATAATCCGTGGGCCGCTTGGTAGGGACTTTGAGCTGACGGAGGCGGGGCAATACTGCAAGCACTGCTGCCTGGGCCTGACAGTAGCTGAGGATGTAGGACAAAAGTGTAAAATAAGCTAAGGGAGAGAGGCCTTACATCCTTTTCACTGCCCTCATTAGGCATCCAAGGTCAGAAGGACTCTCAACATCTGACCTCCACCAGCAAGAACACACACACAAACAAAAACACTAATAAAACCTCATTAACTTAAAGGGAGAAATTGAGATGTACACTCTTTTTAAAAGGAGTGGGGAGTATTGCTAAAAATAAATTAGTAGTTTAAGAGAATGACCACTTTAGAAGTGCCCATTAACTTACAAACAAATGCCAATTACACATTCTTATTTGGTCACTAAGAAAAGCCCATATAAGGACCTTCCATAAGCAAATTTTTGTTCTAATAATTAACTGCACACACACACACACACACACACAAACTTTAAAACTGAGTATTTGAAAATAAACTGGACTTTAAATTGTGATTGCTGGACAAAGGGGCTCTTCTCTCAACCAGGGAGAATCTCCTAGCTCTTCAGTCCAAAGAAGCCTTCCTCCCTACGCCCCGGCTTATGACACCTCTGAGGAGTACAGGCCCACGGCTTCCCCCTCTCCAGCACAAGAACCCACAACCTCTGCTACATTTGGAAACAAACATACATACAAGCTCATCTCACGCTGAAAGTCATCTTCTGGATCAACAGCTTTCTGCTCCTTGTTCTGAGATGTTGCCTGAGGTCCACGGATTTCCGGTACCGGACCCAGGGTCACATCAAGCCTTTCAACCCATTCCAGATCCCGCTTGAATTCAGCCAAACACTGCTTCAGGCCATTCTAGGAAGTTCAGACACTAAGCTCACAAGACAGTAACAGGCCAGTGGACGAAGACCTAACCCCCAAGACCCCGACAGGTAGTTGACCCTCTTGGCAATACGCAGGTTGTGTCTTTCCTGGGACTAGAACACAGCCTCCCGAGCACAACGGTGCCTCGCGCGCATCCCAAGTCCAGCACCCTCCAACCGGGCGCTCGAGCTCACCACGTCGTTCACGGCCTTCTTCGGCCCCTCTAGCACCACGTTGAGGCCTGGCTTCAGAAGCCCTCGGGAAAACGCCTCCTGCAACTACAGGGCACGATCGGCGGTCAGTACCGGGGAGTGAGGACCCCTCTCCTGCGCGCAGCCCCACGAGCTCGGCTGACACCTACCTCTCTGTCTGTGACAAGGGGGTCGTCAGAATCCGAGTCCGAACCTGAGAGCGGGGGAGTGTCCATCTCGCAGCACGCACGTCCACACCCGCCGGAGGAAGCGAAGGAGCCCAAGGCCCCCGCGCCTGTAAAACGGCTCCCCTCGTCGCCGCCGCCGCCCGCTTTCAGCTCCCTGCCCTCCCGCGCGCAGCTCCACGTGGACTCGAACAGCACTAGCTCCCGACAGCCCCCAGATGCAGCTGAACTTTCTGATCGGAGTTCCGCTTCCGGCTGCTGACACACTTCCGGTTACCTGTTGCTATAGGAACCGCTCTGGCGTCTGTGAGTGCTGCGTTGCTTGGGATTCGTAGGCGTAGTACCCTGTATACACGTGTGCTCTGGTGATCCAGAGAGCAGAAGCGACAGGTGGGAAGGGTCCCTCGGGGTCGTCCGGAGGAGCAGGAAGCCACGAAGGCCAAAGGAAAGAGGAGACGCTGGAGCGGGGTCGGGGGCGCGGGAGAAGGTCGCAAGGGGTAGGGGGCGGAGGAGGAGTCCAGGGGAGGATCTAGGGGCGTGTCGAGGGGGCGGGGACGGTAATGTGGGCGGGGTGACGCGCTTCTCCATGCTCACCAGCTGCTCTGCATCTTTAGCGAAACTCCTTACTGGGACCATGTCCACCGTGGTAGCTCAGTCGCTGCATGTTTTTGGTCTTCGATCCCACGTGTCCAACAATGTGTTCTTCTTCGATGAACAGATCATTATATTTCCTTCAGGAAATCACTGTGTGAAGTACAATGTGGATCAGAAGTGGCAAAAATTCATTCCAGGTAAAACCCTTCCCAACATGACACATACATAACCGTGTATGCCAAATATAACCCCATAATACCGACACGACGATTGAACGGAAACTTTTTTGGCCAACTTGAATATATATATAGTTCTATAAATGTAGAAGAAATGCATGTCTACTTGCCTTATTTAATGTATAGATTAATGAATCACACATACATAGTTAAAATCACATGTAAAATCATGTTTTTAAAAGTATTTTTTTTCACTGTGATTTAATGAAAAAAATTCTTTTAAAGAGTTTCATGCATCTTCAATATCATTGTTTTGTCGTCACCAGGGCCACTTTTTGAGTTTTCTAACAGTTTTCCAGAGTACACCACTTTCATGACAGCACATTTTGAACCCATGTATGGTGAAAGCACTGGAGATTTCAGCCCAAGTCACACATAACCGTCTGTATACTGTAACATTTGGTTTCGTTCGCATTGGTGCTGCTAATAATATACACGATTTCCACAGCTTAACCACCTACTCTCTTTTTCCACTCAACATGTTTCATTGTGACTTGCATACAAAAGACTGTACACTACATATGTGTAATATTTAAAGAACTATAATAAAATGAAGATCTGTGAACCCAGCAACAGGAGAGTAAATAGAACATTACCAGTTCCAGTGTTTCTCCCTGACTTCATTCTTCTCACACATGCAGACTCTCACTCCATCCTGGACTTTGTAATTATTCCCTTATTTCTCTACATAATTTTACCACATCTCTATCTGTGTGACCTTATGTAAGATATCCTTTTTGTTTGTGCTCTTCACCAGCTTTATATAAATGTAACCATAGTGTATGTATTCTGTGACTTGCTTCTTTTTTGCAACGACATACTTTTGAGATTCATGCATCTTGATACATATTAACTGAGTTCATTTTATTACTCATAGGACTCTAATTCTCAAGTACATTTATCCATTCTAGTGTTGATGGGCATTTGGGAATGAACTTTTTTTGCTATTTCAAATGATGCCACTATAAACATTCTTGCATGTGTGTACTCATCCACTTGTGCAGAGATTCTCCAGGACACACACCAGGACTAAAATTACTGGGTAATGTGGCAGTACCAATTCACACTGCCATTCCTCCACAACCTCACCCCCCTTTGCTATCTTTCTAGTTTCTACCTCCTAATTTTTGCTCATCTGATGCTTGAGAAAGGGTATCTTATTGTGGTTTTAATGTGCATTTATCTAGTACAAATGAGGATGAATAACTTTTCACACGGTTAAGGGGCTACTCATTCTGTGAAATGTCTTAAGTCTTTTATCCATATTCTGTGTTTTTTGGGGGTAATTTTCTTACTGATTTATGGGCACACTTTATATTTTCTGTATGCTAATCCTTTGTCAGATTATATATATATATATATATATATATATATATATATATATATATATATCCAATAATTCTCCCAGTTTGGGGCTTGTGTCTTCTTCCTCCTTATGGTATCCTGATGGACAGAAATTCTTAGTTTTAATGAAGTCAAATGTGTCAACCTTTTCCTTTTTGTGTCTTGTTGAGGAATCATCCCTTACCCCAAGCTTATTCTCCTGTATTATCTCTTCGGGGCTCTACACATTTGCCTCTCACCTTTTAGGCTCTGGGTTAGAGGGTGCTGAGTGTGTTAGGGGAATAGCAAGGAGGCCAGTGTGGCTGGAGTGGAGTAAATGGAGGAGGGGTGAGAGGTGAGGCAGAGTAATGGGAGCAACGTCACATGGGCTTTGAGGTCAAGGGCTCCTACTCCGAGTGAAGTGAGAAGCCAGCGGGGGAGGGGGGCGGGGGGGGAGGGGGATTCTGAGCAGAGTGACATGATCTGACTTATGTTCCAACAGGTTCCTTCTGGCTACTGTACAGAGAATAGATTTAAGGAGGGGCAAGGGAGGAAGCAGGAGACCAGCTGAGAGACTATTGCTATTAATGTAATCCAGCTGAGAGAACATGGTGGCTCACAGCAGGTGGCAGGCAATAGGGTGGTGAAAAGAGATCAAAGCCTGGCTGTATTTTGAAGGTGAAGGTGACAGATTTCCTCATAGACCTGATGTAGGTGGAAGAGAAAAGGAAAAAGCAAGGGTTTTGGCCTGAGCAACCAGAAGGATGGAGTTGCTGCTAACTGAAGCAGGAAAGACTTCAGAATGAGCAGGCTTTGTGGAGCGTATCAGGAGGTTAGTTTTTGACATGGGAAGACTGAGATGCCTGCTAAATATGCAAATGGGATCCTAAGCAAGCACTTTGATGTCAGGTCTGGGTGCAAGAGAGAGAGAGAGGTCCAGGCTGGTGATAGAAATTTGAGGGTCATCAGCATGGAGGTGAAATATTAGGTCCTTAGAATGGATTTGATCCCCCAGGGAGTGAATATGTTTATGAAAGAGAAGGTGAAAGATTGGGCCCTGGGGCCCTCCTACGTATAGTGCCAGGGAAATGAGGAACAACCTGCAAAAGAGTCTCTGGAGGAGTAGCCAGAAAGATAAGAGGAAATCCATGCAAGAGGTGAACGTATTTCAAGGAGGAATCAGCCACTGACTGGGTTAAAACAATGCGAAAGCATTTACAGACTCTGCAGTCAGTCAGCGTATATTGGTGGCAGGCGCTGGTGATTGAAAGAATGAATAAGCAAGAAAACCAGACCAGGAGCTCTCAGTATTGTAGTGGGGACAGGTATGTATTCAAATGAGCGGGACTATGTAAATGAGCAGCACACCTGCTAGGCCAGGTACAGCCCTGGTACAAAAGCGCAGAGGAGGGAGTGAACTGTTGCCCTTTCCATCCTCCAGGCAATCTCATCTATGTGCACACTTTAAACTCCACACGGTGACTTTTTATTTTTTTTTCTAAAGGCCAAAAGTAAATATTTCTTTTATTGTTTTATACAGTGTTTGTTTGTATACCAAGTTTTTGTTAACTGTTCCTTCTTGTTTCTCCACCTTCCTTTCTCTTTTTCTTTTTTTAAATTTTTACTGGGGTATAATTGATTTACAATGTTGTGTTAGTTTCAGGTGTGCAGCAAAGTGAATCTGTTGTACAAATACATATATACACTCTTGTTTAGATTCTTTTCCCATATAGGCCATTACAGAGTACTGAATGGAGTTCCCTGTGCTATACAGTAGTAGGTCCTTATTAGTTATCTATTTTATATATAGTGGTATGTATGTATCAATCCCAGTCTTCCAAATGATCCCTCCCCCCGCCTTACCCCTCAGTAACCATAAGTTTATTTTCTATACTTGTAACTCTATTTCAGTTTTATAGATAAGTTCATTTGTAGCCTTTTTTTAGATTCCACATATAAGCGATATCATATGATATTTATCTTGCTCTGTCTGACTTATTTCATTCAGTATGAGAATCTCTAGGTCCATCCATGTTGCAGCAAATGGCATTATTTTGTTCTTTTTTTATGGCTGAGTAATATTCCTTTGTATATATGTACCACATCTTCTTTATCCATTCCTCTATCTATGGACATTTAGGTTACTTCCATGTCTTGGCTATTGTGATAGTGCTACAGTGAACATTGAGGTGCATATATCTTTTCCAGTTATGGGTTTCTCCAGATATATGCCCAGGGTGGGATTGCTGGATCATATGGTAACTCTATTTTCATTTTTTTAAGGAAACTCCATACTGTTCTCCATACTGGCTGTACCAGTTTGCATTCCCACCAACAGTGTAGGAGGGTTCCCTTCTCTCCACACCCCCTCCAGCATTTATTGTTTGCAGATTTTTTTAAACATCTTTATTGGGGTATAATTGCTTTACAATGTTGTGTTAGTTTCTGCTGTATAACAAAGTGAATCAGCTATATGTATGCATATATCCCCATATCTCCTGCCTCTTGCAGTCTCCCTCCCACCCTCCCTATCCCACCCCTCTAGGTGGTCACAAAGCACCGAGCTGATCTCCCTGTGCTATGTGGCTGCTTCCCACTAGCTATCTATTTTACATTTGGTAGTGTATATATGTTCATGCCACTCTCTCACTTCGTCCCAGCTTACCCTTCCACCTCCCTGTGTCCTCAAGTCCTTTCTCTACATCTGCATCTTTATTCTTGTCCTGCCCTTCCTCGGTTCTTCAGAACCATTTTTTTCTTTTTCTAGATTCCATATATATGTGTTAGCATACGGTATTTGTTTTTCTCTTTCTGACTTACTTCACTTTGTATGACAAACTCTAGGTCCATCCACCTCACTACAAATAACTCAATTTCGTTTCTTTTTATGGCTGAGTAATATTCCATTGTATATATGCACCACATCTTCTTTATCCATTCATCTGTTGATGGACACTTAGGTTGCTTCCATGTCCTGGCTACTGTAAATAAAGCTGCAATGAACATTGTGGTACTTGACTCTTTTTGAATTATGGTTTTCTCAGGGTATATGCCCAGTAATGGGATTGCTGGGTCATATGGTAGTTCTATTTTTAGTTTTTTAAGGAACCTCCATACTGTTCTCCATAGTGGCTGTGCCAATTTACATTCCCACCAACAGTGCAAGAGGGTTCCTTTTTCTCTACACCCTCTCCAGCATTTATTGTTTGCAGATTTTTTGATGATGGCCATTCTGACTGGTGTGAGGTGATACCTCACTGTAGTTTTGATTTGCATTTCTCTAATAATTAGTGATGTTGAGCAGCTTTTCATGTGCCTCTTGGCCATCTGTATGTCTTTGGAGAAATGTCTATTTAGATCTTCCACCCATTTTTTGATTGGGTTGTTTGTTTTTTTGATGTTGAGCTGCATGAGCTGTTTATATATTTTGGAGATTAATCCCTTGTTGGTTGTTTCATTTGCAAATATTTTCTCCCATTCTGAGGGTTTTCTTTTCTTTTTGTTTATGGTTTCCTTTGCTGTGCAAAAGCTTTTAAGTTTAATTAGGTCCCATTTGTTTATTTTTGGTTTTATTTTCATTACTCTAGGAGGTGGATTGAAAAAGATTTTGTTACAATTTATGTCAGAAGTTTTCTCCCTATGTTTTCCTCTAAAAGTATTTTAGTATCCGGCCTAACATTTAGGTCTTTAATCAATTTTGAGTTTATTTTTGTGTATAGTGTTAGGGTGTGTTCTAATTTCATTCTTTTACATGTAACTGTCCCGTTTTCCCAGCACCACTTATTGAAGAGCCTATCTTTTCTCCGTTGTATATTCTTGCCTCCATTGTCATAGATTAGGTGATCATAGTGCATGGGTTTATCTCTGGACTTTCTATCCTGTTCCATTGATCTATATTTCTGTTTTTGTGCCAGTACCATACTGTTTTGATGACTGTAGCTTTGTAGTATAGTCTGAAGTCATGGAGCCTGATTCCTCCAGCTCTGTTTTTCTTTCTCAAGATTGCTTTGGCTATTTGTGTTCTTTTGTGTTTCCATACAAATTGTAAAAATTTTTGGTTCTAATTCTGTGAAAAATGCCATTGGTAATTTGATAGGCATTGCATTGAATCTGTAGATTCCTTTGGGTAGTATAGTCATTTTCACAATATCGATTCTTCCAGTCCAAGAACATAGTATGTCTCTCCATCTGTTTGTGTCATCTTTTTTTTTCTTTCATCGATATCTTATAGCCCCATGACTTTTATCTCAAATCTGTATTTCAGTCCAAACATCTCCCACAGCTTTCATCATATCCAGCTGCCTGCTAGACCTCTTTACCTGAAAGTTCTGCAGTATGTACCTCACACACAGTATATCCAGAATGGAATTTATCATTTCCTTTTTTCTCCCTCTTTCCTTAAGAGCTACTTTGCCAGCTATCCAAACACATGATAAGAGTATGATTACAAAAATAAGCTAGTCCTAGTATAAATATCCCAGAACCCAGTAATACACACATAAATGAATACAATGGATAAATCAATTTAATACAACATAAAGGTGGCATTAGTAATTAGTGCTGGGATAACCAGTTAGGTATTGATGTTTGGAAAAGGGGAATCATCATGAACCTGAGATGGATTAAAGACTTCAGTGCAAAAAAAAAAAAATGAAATCATAAAAAAATGGAAGCAACTAAGCATGATTAAATCAGAAATATTTGCATGGACTATTTTCAGTGAAAAACAGTGGACGTGACCCTCACCATGGCCCCTAGCTCCCTTAGCCTGTGTTCCATTCCAGTTGTCACCACCACTCCCATCACCAACCAGAAACCTAAATGTCATTCATTGCTCCTCTCTCTCCATCAGCCCCTCACCCCACCTTCACTGAGTCCTCCTGGTTTTACCCCTTAGCATTTCTCTAACCTCCTGTTCCCATCGCCCCTACTGCCTTCCTGTTGCTCATTGCTGCCATGTGTCCTGGTTTTTGAAATAACCTGCTGAAGTTTCCTTCCCTCCAGGATTGTCTTCCATACAGTTGCCAGAGGGATCTTTCTACAACACACATCGGACCTTCCTAAAATTTCCCAGGGCCTTCCCATTGGCCTCCCTGGTAAAGTCCAAACTCTCATGCAAGGCTCTCAGTGACCCAAACCCTGGGTTCTTCTCAGAGGTGCAGGTACTCTCTGCAGCCCTTCCAGAGAAGCCCGTGGGCTGGTCCAACTTGCTGCGGCTTGTGTGGCGCAGTAGCATGGAGTCCATCGTGTCACTTTCTAGCACAGTTTCCCCTGCCTCTCTCACCCACCCCGCCCAGGGCTTGTATCAGGCCAAGTTACTGTGAGGCAGAGCCTAGGGCCCGTGATGCTTTTAGGGACCCAAGAAAATATTTTAATTTTAATTTATTTTAAAGTCAGGAAAAAATGAATATAATACTAGTGAATCTAGCATGGATTATATTCTTCTTGAAACCAATGAGTCATAAAGTATAATTTTTACCATATTTTAATGGAGGAAGGGGCCCATGAAAGCAGAAGTGCCCAGGGCCCATGAAAATTATAATGCAGACCTGATTACATTACCCAAATAAAGCATTTGCAGTTTAATCTTTACATCAGGCTCTGCTCTCTAGAGGCCCATGGCCTTCATTCTCACGCTTGTTACCTCATGGACAAGAAGAGTGCTCGACCACCAGATATCGCCTCTTTATTCCTGAAAAATGGATAGAATGCATCCCTCCTGGTTTCGAAGGAAGCACGGGCTTTACCATAAAGCCCATTCAGCAGACCTCTGCATCTGTCTCTCAGCCAGAATGTCACATAGATCACTTAACTGCAAGGGAGGCTGAGGAATCTAGTGGTTAGCATCCCAGCCTGGAAAGTGGAGGAAGAGTATTGAGTGCTGACTGCTCAGGGCATAAAGGCCTCTGATCTGACCCTACTGCATGCTCCAGACCCATCTTTGGTCACCCCTGGCTCACAGGGGATGCTCAGCCATCTCCCACCATGTGCAGTTCCCCCTCCATCTATACCCTTTCTCACATCCACACCTTTGCCCTTCCTGACGTGCCCAACCCCGCCCCGCGCCCCCCACCCCCGCCGCCACACTTCATCTTCCTTCAGGAATCCTTCCCTGACTTCTCCTCCCACCACGGCCTCAGTGAGGTGCCCATCCTAGTTATTTTCGTAGTAGCACAGACACAGTTGCCCCGAGGGACACAGGGATTGACAATTACCCGTTTCTGCACTTTTCTCCTGTTGCCTCGGCAGTGCCCACCACGGTGCCTGGTTCATGCTGAATCTTGGTGAATGCATGATCTCCCCTCACCAGCTCCTCTCCTTTGTTTGCAGGCTCAGACAAGAGTCAGGGCATGTTGGCCTTGTCCATCAGTCCCAATCGGCGATACCTCGCTATCTCCGAGACTGTGCAAGAAAAACCCGTCATCACCATTTATGAACTGTCAGCCGTTCCCTGCCGAAAGCGCAAAGTCCTTAATAATTTTGACTTCCCAGTTCAGAAGTTCATCTGCATGGCTTTTTCTCCAGACTCCGAATACCTCTTGACCCAGACCTCACCTCCAGAGTCAAACCTTGTCTATTGGCTGTGGAAAAAACAAAAAGTAATGGCCATCGTTAGAACTGATACTCAGAACAATGCTGTCTACCAGGTACCACCCAGCATGACAAGTATGGTGCAAATTATTAAAACATAGTACAAGCTGTCCCTCATTGAATGCTTTCTGTGTGTCAGGAATAGTACTAATTTCTTAAAATGCATTTTAAAATTTGCCTCACAACACCATATAAGGTATGCATAATTATTGTCTCTGTTTTAAAGATGAAGGAACTGAGGCTCCAAGAACTTAGCAGGGCCAGGACTCCCTGACTCCAGGGGCTGTGTTCTTCACTTTGGCCCAGAACTGCTTTCTGGTCCCAGGTCAAGCCCAGAGGCAGGTTGATCAAATTTGCTGTCTCTCCCTGATCCTGGCCTCTTCCGGGCAGCATTGCAGGACAGTGGGAAGACTTCAGGAAGGTGGTGTGAAGTGGTAGGTCTTTAGGAAGCTGTCCATGAAATCGCACTTATGTGGGGAGCAGAAGTTTCTATCGTGGTTTGAGGGCAAAATGAAGAGGATGTGTCGGGGGGCTGGTTGGGGCCTAAGGAGGCTTTTCTTGGAGCAGTCAACCTGGTCTAGGATCTAGTGCTCAGTTTTCCAAGTGCAAGCACTCAGTTCTGTTCACGTTCAGAGATATTGGCTAGTCAGCATCTCGGGCACAGACTCTGTTATTCTCACAAGAGTCTGGCTTGTGAACCAGCATGTCACAACCAGAACACACAGCATTTATCCAGTGTATTTCCTCCCTGGTAACAGAGTCCTTGGGAGATGAAATTAATAGTCAGAAGTTTGCTTGCTGATCATGGAATCAGAGCAAAGGCAGGTAGAGCCTGAAGATTATTTCACCCAGGTCACAGTAAGGCATGATATGGCATCCTATTCAGAGCAGGGAGCACCTCCTCTGAAACTGATCCAGGAAACATTCATCGGATGCCCGCTCTGAACCCGGCACTGGGAATACAGAGATGAAAAAGCCACAGCCCCACCAGGTGCTCACCATCCAGTGGAGGTGACAGGTTGACTGCCCATGACTGCGCATTGGGATGAGGATAGAGATAAAGGAAGTTTAGTCCCTGACATGTGGTTCCTTCACCCTGAACAAGGCACATAAACCTGCCAAACCCTCATTTTCTGCTTCCAGGTGAGGCTTCATTCCATTTTGCTGGCACAGAGTTTGGTGATTGTCAAGACCTGCTCATCTTGCTTTTTGGCCTTTGTCAGATGACTTTTGAAGGTTTCCTAGGTTAAAGACTCATGGGCTGTACAAATATAATGTATATAGATCTGTCCTCTTGTCAAATATGGTCTTAAAATTATATGATTTAGTGATGTTTAAAAGATCCTATGAGCTACCTGGGCTAACTCGTAATTAGTAAAATGGGAAATAATGCCATCAAGTTTAGTTTTATATATCTTTTTCTTTAATTCCTTCCCATTTTACAGGTGAGCTTCAATCCCCAGGATAACGCTCAGATTTGTGTCACTGGAAATGGGATGTTTAAGCTTCTCCGTTTTGCTCAGGGAACCCTGAAGCAAACTAAGTTTCAGAGGGGAGAACCCCAAAACTATCTCGCCCACACCTGGGTGTCTGATGACAAGATTGTTGTTGGCACTGATACAGGCCGGCTCTACCTCTTTGAGTCTGGAGATCAACGCTGGGAGACAAGTATCATGGTCAGGGAGCCCACCAGCGAGATGAAGAACCTGGGGGTGATCCAGGAATCCGAGAGGTAACGGCGCCCTCTGGGCAGGAGCTCTTGGAAAAATATACTCATCATGGTAATAGCATTACACTGAAAACAGCATTCTTTAAAAATCACTCCTATCCCCTCTACCTTAAAAATCAATGCTTTTCATTTTCCCTCTGCCTTTCAAGTGTTCTTCCATATTCAAGCACAAATTAGAAAGTTATGACCGTAACCTAGATACAATCCTTTTTATTTTTATAACTAACCTCATTTTAAAAACATTTTAGTATGACTAGTCTTCAAAACAACAGATTTTCAAAAATATGTTTTCTATTGGCTGCCTAATTTACTGAATCAATTCAATAAATGTCCACCAAGCCCTTGCAGTGTGCAAGGCATCTTGCTAGGTGATGGGGACACAGGTCCATAGGACCTTACAATTCAGTGGGAGGCACCAGACCAACAAGGAAGTGCAAGGAAATGTTGTCGGTCAATCTGACAAAGCATATGGGCTAAAGTAGGGGGTCGGGATAGAGCTGTCTATTTTGCCTCTACTGCAACCAATAACAGTCGTATCTCACCCATATTGGAAAGTACCATTGTGTGTTCTAGACACTGCCTTAAGCACTTTTTATATATCCTCATTTGAGTCTTACCCTAAAAAGTATATATTATTATCATGCCCATTTTATAGATGAGGAAACTGAGGCTCAAAGAGGTTAAGTGCCTCACCCAGTATCACAGCACTGTTAAATGACAGGTCAGGATTCAAACCCAGACCTGTCTGACCCCAGAGCCTGAGCCCTCAACCACAATGGCACACTGTAGATGCCTCTTCCTCAGTGACTTTGGTTTCACCCATTTTCACCACCCTCCATGCCAATGACGTCTCCTTTTTTATTGTGATTATGTTGAGAACTTCCTAATAAGACCATATGCCCTCCAGTTTTCTGGGTTCACCATTCTTCAGTGGGTCCAGGGCTCCAAGAATAAAGCTCAGACTCCTGAGCCTGGCCCACATGTCCCTGCTGCTCAGACCCTTCTTTACATCTGCAGCATCAGCTCTTGCCTCTGTCTACCGCACATGCCTCGTGTACTCTCCTGCTTCTGGGCTTGGTCTGCCCCCACCCCGACCCCACTCCCCTGGACATAGACACATGCCTGACACAGTCCTCTTTGTCCTTCACATCTCAGCTGGGAGCTCTCAGCCTCTGCTCATCTCAGATAGGTGGTCCTCCTCTGTAACTGTCCTCAGAAAACCCTTGTTATCTGCTGACTGGATGCTCCTATCCTACTCAGCCGCCCTTAACAGTCCTTGTCACATGCCCCCTAGACCATCAGCTTCTCAGGGCAGGAACTGTGTCAACTTATTTACCATTGTTTCACAGAGCTGTTAACACAGCGTAACTCCAGTAAATGTTATATGAATGAATGAATGAATGAATGAAAACGTGTGAATGAATGAAAGAGAAACAATGGAAGGAAGGGAGGAAGGAGAAGGGAGGCAGGGAGGAAATGAAAACCTGGATTCAAATCTCAGCTCTTGGGACTTCCCTGGTGGTCTAGTGGTTAGGACTCGACGCTTCCACTGCAGGGAGCACAGGTTCAATCCCTGGTCGGGGAACTAAGATCCCACATGCCTTGCAACATGGCCAAAACAAAAAACAAAACAAAACAAACAACAAAGAAAAACAAGTCTCAGCTCTTCCCCTTACTAATTTTGTGATCTTGGAAACAACCCCTCTGAGCCACTTTTTTCCTTCCAAACAACAAAATGAATATGATAATAACAACGAAAACAGTGACCACACAGGTTTGTGAGACTTCCACATAAATGCATAACTTTCCATCTTCCATGGAGCTCGGGTAGCATTCCCAGCCAAAGGGGAGCATTTGGGCCGTGGGAAAGGGGCTCACACTAGTTTCGCCCACACCCAAGGACAGCCCTTCTTTCTCATCCCTAGCAGGATTCATCTCCTTGGAATCGTCTCTGTTATCTTTACATGCTGTCTTCTTTTCCAGCCTGATCGAATTTCCAACAATCACCTCCCCAGTCCCTTCCTGCAAGCAGGTCGTGATGGCCAGCAGCCACCACCAGCTGTCCCTGCCCCAGGTGTCTGCCATCGCAGCCTATTCCAAGGGATTTGCCTGCTCTGCTGGGCCAGGGAGAGTTCTACTGTTTGAGAAGATGGGAGAAAAGGAGTTTTACCGTGAGAGCAGGGAAATCCGGGTAAGGAGAGGAGGGAGAAGCAATACTGGGGTCCAACTGGCATTTGTTCTCTGGCAGCAGAGCACTGACAGGGCGTCTGGTGTGGGGAGAGGGGCTGAGGGCTAAGCCATTTGTCCTGAGGGGAGTTTTAGGATGGGTTGCACAGAATTGGGGTATAGAATTAGGGAGATCTGGATCTGACTCCTGGGAGAGAGCTTTGGCAAATTCTGTTTTCTCTTTGAAGTTCAGTGTTCCCATAATGTACTGTATATTGATATTTAATGTCAAGAAAACTACCTGGTGCACAGCAAGCATTCAGTAAATATTTGGGGAATAAGTGATACAAACGGTTGTGGAGAGAGAGCTTATCTGGTTGGGGAAGAACCAGGAAGGCTTCAAGGTGTTTGAGGATAATCTTTGAGGAAGGGTCGTAGAGGATGGATAACATTTGACAGGAAGAAACAGATCAGGAATTCCAGGTGAAAGGAACAAAATTAAGCAAAGGCATCACTGACAGGGAGCAGGTGGCGTGTTTGTGAGACATCTGTTGCCCAGTGGAGGGACCTGAAGTCACTTGAAGGGAAAAAGAGGAGCTAAGGCTGGTGAAAGATGGCAAAGCCAGCCTGAGGAGTGTGTATGTAAATCGGCAGGCATCCTGTTTTCAGTGAAGAAGCATTATGCTTCAGAAAAGTAACCTGCCTGTGATGCATGGTGCGGGCGATTTGGGGGCATTGGATATGAAGTGGTTAAATACACAATGAATGAGTTAGACTTGACTCTGAGGTTTACTGGCTGAGTGACTTCACATGAGTTGCTGAATCTAGCAAACCTGTGTCTCTTCGGTAAGGAAATAGCCTATCCCTTGTGGTTATCAAAAGAATTAAACCACATCTCTGTAACCACTGATGCAGTGCCTGTGCTTAATAAATGACACTAGTTATTATTGCCACCGTTAGGAATCAGTTCTGAGGCTTTTTTGTTACTGAAGCGAAAAGGCAGTGGGGTCTAGGATCACAGCAGTGGGAAGCAGAAAGAGCCTTTGTGAAGGTTAAGTCTGTAGGACGTTCCCTGAGCAGATGCGGGAGGCCAGAGATAAGGAGCTCTCAGGGAAGATGCCCAGGCTCTGTGCTGGATGCTGGGAAAGGATGCCACGGCCTGAAAACTGGAGGTGAGAGCAAGGTGGGTGGGGACTCGGGGGGACCACTGTGAGTTTACTTTGCCTGTAAAGCAGGTCATTCTTTTGTGTGTTTATTCACTTAACAAATATTTATTGAGTGTTTACTATGTGCCAGGCTCTATGCTCGGGGCTGGGATACAGATGAGAAGTAACCACACTAAGACTTGCCCTTAGAGCTCAGTCAACAAGTAAACAAACAAATATGAACAGATTGTTGGATGAGATCAATTCTGTGAAGAAAATAAAGCCAGGAAAGGACAGGGTGCGAGAGGGGCTTCTGTTCTAGAGAGAGTGACCTGGGGAGGCCTCGCTGAGGGATGTTGACATTTGACCAGATACAAGGATAAAGTGAAGCAGTTGGATATGTGGTTTAGACCTTGGGAGTGAGATCGATATATCCACCACACACACACACACCCCCATAGTGCTTGGCTTGTATCTGGCACATAGTCAATGCTTTATTTTCACTATTTTAAGTATTTATTATTGTAATTACTTTACTACTATTGTTTTCACTGAACCCTTATATTAGGTAAAATCACTGAGAGAGAAAATATAAAGCCAAAAAGAGAACTGAGGACAAAACTTAGCATTTCCTAATTTCAAGACCGAGACAGGATGAGAATCCAGCAGGGCACTGAGAAGGTGTGGTCCTTCACTCATTCAGTCAACAAACGTCCGTCGTGCAGCTATCACGGGCCAGGCTCTGTGGTGTGGCCTGCGGTGGGTGAATCAGACATGGGCGCTTCCCTCGTGGACCTCACTGTCTGGGGGAGGACCGTGAGGCCACACCGCGCAGTCACTGAGCGCCTGCTATGTGTCACGCACTGCTCCACGCACCAGGAGACAGGCGTGGGGACAGATGTGGTCCTCGGTCTGCGGGCTCCCATTCTACTTTACACAGTGTGATGCGTGTGACAGCAGAGGGAACCCTGGGTGCTGTGGGCACATGGAGGGAACATCAGGGCCCACTCAGCCCAGGGTGGTCAGGGAGGGCTTCCCAGAGCCCTTGCTGTTCTGGAGAGGCAGGGAGTGTAGACTTCATGAGGACGGGTTAGGGGGTACATAGGAAGACAGGACTCCAGGCAGGGGCAGGGCAGCACAGGAGGCCAGGGCCTTCTAGGGAGGAAGGTGCCAAGGTCACTGCTGCAGGCTCTAGAAAAGCCTAGAAGATGAGGGCTGAGCAGGGGCATCAGGCTTTGGTGATATTTATGAGAACAGTTTCAGTAAATGATGCGGTGGAAGCCACATTAGAAGGAATTAAGAACTGAGTGGGTGGTAGGGAAGTGGAGATGGTATGTGTAGACCAGCCTTTCAATAAGTTTGGTTGTTAGTGGAAGGAGAGAAATAGCAGGGAAAAGGAAATCTAGTTTCATAATGTCCACGAGGAACTCCCGGCCCCCTGAGACCGCTGCAGAAGCTGTGTGACCCCTTCTCTTCTTTCTGCCCTGTCACCCACTCCACGTGGTAGAAGGGCTGCCACCTTCCCCTCTACTGCCCTGGAGCACACACTGTGTACCTGGTGCAGGTGGGCGCCCACACTGGGCTCCCAACAGCTGGGCGAGAGTCGGGGTTAGACTAACGCTGGTTGTGCGGGGGAGATCTCAAACTGAGATGTACAGATGGATCAGTTTCACCTGTGCTGCTGCCTTATTATTCAGCCACTAATCACTTAAAGGTGAGTAGGAAATCCACAGAAACGGAGGCCCCTCAAGCGCTCCCTTCTCCACATCTGAGGAGGATCCAGGAAGCATGGTCAGGAGTCTATGAGCTATAGTATCTGAGACAATCTGAAAGCCCGAGGACACCCTGACAATGTGAGGGCATTGCTGACCGCTGTTCTGTGTCTTGGGCAGATTCCTGTGGACCCACAGAGCAATGACCCGAGTCAGTCAGACAAACAGGACGTGCTCTGCATGTGCTTCAGCCCCTCCGAGGAAACGCTGATTGCCAGCACCAGCAAGAACCAGCTCTACAGCTTCACCATGTCCCTGACGGAGATCAGCAAGGTGAGTCTCCCAGCAGCGCTTCCTTCCAACCCGGGGACTGGTCACCATGTGGGAAATTTTTAATCCAATTCCTGAGTGCAGGCTCACTCACCACTTCATAACAGAGCAAAAGAAACTCAGATTTCAAGTTGTCCATGTAAGGAGCGCTCCGATACCCTGGGCGGCGGGGGGAGGGGTGCCCGGGAATGTGATTGCTGCAGCCTCTTTGGAGAACACCCTGGAGACGTCTCTCAGATTTAAATTGTACCTGTCTTTAACCCAGCAAGCAAGTGTACTTCAGGTATTTAATGTACGGCTATACCTGCTTCTGTGCACAGAGATGTATATATGTAAAGGTTTATCATTGCTTTTTGTTTTTAAATAACAAAGGAAGCCAGTATGAATACACTGCAGACATTGCAACAAAACGGTATTAAAGATAAAAAGAATCACTTTGTACTTATAAAAGGTTCACTTCATCAAGCAGACATTAGTTTTAAATTTGTATGCACCTAATAGCATGGACTCAAAATATATCCAGCAAACTTTGGCAGAACAACAAGGAAAATAAACCACCTACAATCATAAGAGATTTTAATATATCTTTCTCAGTAGTGGTGGTTTTCTAAATAACAGCTGTATTGAGTTATAATTCATTATACAATTCACTTATTTAAAGTGTACAATACAATGGTTTTTAGTATATTCACAGAGTTGTGCAGCCATTACCTCCATCAATTTTAGAACACTTTCATCACTTAAAAAAAAAATGCCCTTTACCTATTATGCTCCCACCATCCCATCTGCCTCCCACCCAGCTGTAGCCAACCACTACTGTCTTGTGTGTGTATAGATTTGCCTTTTCTGAACATTGCATACCAATATGTGGACTCTTGGGACTGGCTTCTTTCACTTAGCACAATGTTTTTAAGTTTCATCCATGTGGTAGCATGTATCAGTACTCCACTCCTTTTTTATTTTTGGCTGCGTCGGGTCATTGAGGCATGCAGGATCTTTCGTTGCGGTGCTTGGCATGCAGGATCTTTTGTTGCAGCGCTCGGGCTTTTCTCTAGTTGTGGCATGTGGGTTTTCCCTCTCTAATTCTGTCGTGCAGGCTCCAGGGCACGTGGGCGCTGAAGTTTGCGGCATGTAGACTCTCTCCTTGAGGTGTGTGAGCTCAGTAGTTGGGCTTAGTTGCCTCACAGCATGTGGGATCTTAGGTCCCCAATCAGGGGTTGAACCTGCGTCCCCTGCATTGGAAGGCAGATTCTTTACCACTGGACCACCAGGAAGTCCCTTGCACTCCATTCCTTTTCATGGCCAAATAATATTCCATTGCGTGGCTGTACCACTTTTGTTGGTCTAATCATCAGTTGATGAACATTTGGGCTGTTTCTACCTTTTAGATATTATAAATACTGCTGCTATAAACATCTATGTACAAGTTTTTCTGTAGGCATATGTTTTTATCCTTCTGGGTGTATACCTAGGAGTGGAATTCCTGGGTCACGTAGTAACTCAATATTTAAGGAACTGCCAGATAGTTTTCCAAGGTGCTGCACCATTTATATTACTATCAGCTGTGTACGAGTGTTCTCATTTCTCTCTATTTTTGCCAACATTTGTTCTTATCTGATTTTTAAATTACACTCACTCCCTCCTGTAAGAGCACCGGAATCACAACTAACTACTGAACAATCATCAACAGGAAGACACTGGAACTCACCAAAAAAGATACCCCACATCCAAAGACAAAGGAGAAGCCACAGTGAGATGGTAGGAGGGGTGCAATCACAATAAAATCAAATCCCATAACTGCTGAGTGGGTGACTCACAAACTGGAGAACACTTATACCACAGAAGTCCACCTATTGGAGTGAAGGTTCTGAGCCACACGTCAGGCTTCCCAACCTGAGGGTCCGACAATGGGAGGAGGAATTCCTAGAGAATTAGACTTCGAAGCCTAGCAGGATTTGATTGCAGGACTTCAACAGGACTGGGGGAAACAGAGACTCCACTCTTGGAGGGCACACACAAAGTAGTGTGTGCATCGGAACCCACGGGAAGGAGCAGTGACCCCACAGGAGACTGAATCAGACCTACCTGCTAGTGTTGGAAGGTCTCCTGCAGAGGCGGGGGGTGGCTCTGTCTCACCGTGAGGACAAGGACACTGGCAGCAGAAGTTCTGGGAAGTACTCCTTGGTGTGAGCCCTCCCAGAATCCGCAATTAGCCCCACCAAAGAGCCTGGGTAGGCTCCAGTGTTGGGTCGCCTCAGCCTAAACAACCAACAGGGAGGAAACCCAGCCCCACCCATTAACACACAAGTGGATTAAAGTTTTACTGACCTCTGCCCACCAGAGCAACAGCCAGCTCTACCCACCACCAGTCCCTTCCAAGAGGAAACTTGCACAATCCTCTTAGATAGCCTCATCCACCAGAAGACAAACAGCAGAAGTAAGAAGAGCTACAATCCTGCAGCCTGTGGAACAAAAACCACATTCACAGAAAGATAGACAAGATGAAAAGGCAGAGAGCTATGTACCAGATGAAGGAACAAGATAAAACCCCAGAAAAACAACTAAATGAAGTGGAGATAGGCAACCTTCCAGAAAAAGAATTCAGAATAATGATAGTGAAGATGATCCAGGACCTCAGAAAAAGAATGGAGGCAAAGACCGAGAAGATGCAAGAAATGTTTAACAAAGACTTAGAAGAATTAAAGAACAAACAAACAGAGATAAACAATACAATAACTGAAATGAAAACTACACTAGAAGGAATCAATAGCAGAATAACTGAGGCAGAAGAACAGATAAGTGACCAGGAAGACAGAATGGTGGAATTCACTTCTGTGGAACAGACTAAAGAAAAAAGAATGAAAAGAAATGAAGACAGCCTAAGAGACCTCTGGGACATTAAAGGCAACAACGTTCACATTATAGAGGTCCCAGAAGGAGAAGAGAGAGAGAAAGGACCCGAGAAAATACTTGAAGAGATTATAGTTTAAAACGTCCCTAACATGGGAAAGGAAATAGCCACCCAAGTCCAGGAAGTGCAGAGAGCCCCATACAGGATAAACCCAAGGAGAAACACGCCGAGACACATAGTACTCAAACTGGCAAAAATTAAAGAGAGAAAAATTATTGAAAGCAGCAAGGGAAAAATGACAAATAACATACAAGGGAACTCCCATATGGTTAACAGCTGATTTCTCAGCAGAAACTCTACAAGCCAGAAGGGAGTGGCATGACATATTTAAAGTGATGAAAGGGAAGAACCTACAACCAAGACTACTCTACCAGGCAAGGATCTCATTCAGATTCGAGGGAGAAATCAAAAGCTTTACAGACAAGCAAAAGCTAAGAGGATTCAGCACCACCAAACCAGCTCTACAACAAATGCTAAAGGAACTTCTCCAAGTGGGAAACACAGGAGAAGAAAAGGACCTACAAAAACAAACCCAAAACAATTAAGAAAATGGTCATAGGAACATACATATCGATAATTACCTTAAACGTGTATGGATTAAATGCTCCAACCAGAAGATACAGCCTCACTGAATGGATACAAAAACAAGACCCATATATATGCTGTCTACAAGAGATGCACTTCAGACCTAGGGACATATACAGACTGAAAGTGAGGGGACGGAAAAAGATATTCCATGCAAATGGAAATCAAAAGAAAGCTGGAGTAGCAATACTCATATAAGACAAAATGGACTTTCAAATAAAGAATGTTACAAGAGACAAGGAAGGACACTAGATAATGATCAAGGGATCAATCCAAGAAGAAGATATAACAATTATAAATATATATGCACCCAACATAGGAGCACCTCAATACATAAGGCAAATGCTAACAACTATAAAAGAAGAAATTGACAGTAACACAATAATAGTGGGGGACTTTTAACACCTCACTTACCCCAATGGACAGATCATCCAAACAGAAAATTAATAAGGAAACACAAGCTTTAAATGACACAACAGACCAGAGAGATTTAATTGATATTTATAGGACATTCCTTCCAAAAACAGCAGATTACACTTTCTTCTCAAGTGCAAATGGAACATTCTCCAGGGTAGATCATATCTTGGGTCATGAATCAAGCCTCAGTAAATTTAAGAAAATTGAAATCATATCAAGCATCTTTTCTGACCACAACGCTATGAGATTAGAAATCAATTACAGGGGAAAAAACACAAACACATGGAGGTTAAACAGTATGTTAGTAAATAACCAAGAGATCACTGAAGAAATCAGAGGAAGTCAAAAAACACCTAGAGACAAATGACAATGAAAACACGACAATCCAAAACGTATGGGATGCAGCAAAAGCAGTTCTAAGAGGGAGGTTTATAGCAATACAGTCCTACCTCAGGATACAACAAACATCTCAAATAAACAATCTAACATTACAGCTAAAGGAGCTAGAGAAAAAAGAACAAACAAAACCCAAAGTTAGTAGAAGGAAAGAAATCATAAAGATCAGAGCACAAATAAATGAAAGAGAAACAAAGAAAACAATAGCAAAGATCAATAAAACTAAAAGTTGGTTTTCTGAGAAGATAAACAAAGTTGATAAACCATTAGCCAGACTCATCAAAAAAAGAGGGAGAGGACTCAAATCAATAAAATTAGAAATGAAAAAGGAGAAGTTACAACAGACACTGCAGAAATACAAAGCATCCTAAGAGACTACTACAAGCAATTGTATGCCAATAAAATGGACAACCTGGAAGAAATGGACAAATTCTTAGAAAAGTATAACCTTCCGAGACTGAACCAGGAAGAAATAGAAAATATGAACAGACCAATCACAAGTAATGAAATTGAAACTGTGATTAAAAATCTTCCAACAGGGCTTCCCTGGTGGCGCAGTGGTTGAGAGTCTGCCTGCCGATACAGGGGACACGGGTTCGTGTCCCGGTCTGGGAAGATCCCACATGCCACGGAGCAGCTGGACCTGTGAGCCATGACCGCTGAGCCTGCGCGACTGGAGCCTGTGCTCTGCAACAGGAGAGACCACAACAGTGAGAGGCCCACATACCGCAAAAAAAAAAAAAAAAAATCTTCCAACAAACAAAATTTCAGGACCAGATGGCTTCACAGGTGAATTCTATCAAACATTTAGAGAAGAGCTAACATGCATCCTTCTCAAACTCTTCCAAAAGATTTCAGAGGAAGGAATACTCCCAAACTCAATCTATGAGGCCACAATCACCCTGGTACCAAACCCAGACAAAGATACTACAAAAAAAGAAAATTACAGACCAATATCACTGATAAATATAGATGCAAAAATCCTCAACAAAATACTAGCAAATGGAATCCAACAACACATTAAAAGGATCACACACCATGATCAAGTGGGATTTATCCCAGGGATGCAAGGATTCTTCAATATATGCAAATCAATCAATGTGATACACCATATTAACAAACTGAAGAATAAAAACCGTATGATCATCTCAATAGATGCAGAAAAAGCTTTAGACAAAATTCAACACCCAGTTATAATAAAAACTCTCCAGAAAGTGGGCATAGAGGGAACCTACCTCAACATAATAAAGGCCATATATAACAAACCCACAGCAAACATCATTCTCAATGGTGAAAAACTGAAAGCATTTCCTCTAAGGTCAGGAACAAGAAAAGTATGTCCACTCTCACCACTATTATTCAACATAGTTTTAGTAGTACTAGCCATGGCAATCAGAGAAGAAAAAGGAGTGAAAGGAATACAAATTGGAAAAGAAGTAAAACTGTCACTGTTTGCAGATGACATGATACTACACATAGAGAATCCTAAAGATGCCACCAGAAAACTACTAGAGCTAATCAATGAATTTGGTAAAGTTGCAGGATACAAAATGAATGCACAGAAGTTTCTTGCATTCCTATACACTAATGATGAAAAATCTGAAAGAGAAATTAAGGGAACACTCCCATTTACCACTGCAACAAAAAGAATAAAATACCTAGGAATAAACCTACCTAGGGAGACAAAAGACCTGTATGCAGAAAACTATAAGACACTGATGAAAGAAATTAAAGATGATACCAACAGGTGGAGAGATATACCATGTTCTTGGATTGGAAGAATCAATATTGTGAAAATGACTCTACTACCCAAAGCAATCTACAGATTCAATGCAATCCCTAACCAATTACCCATGGCATTTTTTACAGAACTAGAACAAAAAATCTTAAAATATGTATGGAGACAAAAAATGACCCCGAATAGCCAAAGCAGTCTTGACGGAAAAAGAGCAGAGCTGGAGGAATCAGACTCCCTGTCTTCAGACTATATTACAAAGCTACAGTAATCAAGACAATATGGTACTGGCACAAAAACAGAAATATAGATCAATGGAACAGGATAGAAAGCCCAGAGATAAACCCACACACCTATGGTCAACTAATCTATGACAAAGGAGGAGAGGATATACAATGGAGAAAAGACAGTGTCTTCAATAAATGGTACTGGGAAAACTGGACAGCTACATGTAAAAGAATGAAATTAGAACACTCCCTAACACCATACACAAAAATAAACTCAAAATGGATTAGAGACCTAAATGTAAGACCGGACATATAAAACTTTTCAAAGGGGCTTCCCTGGTGGCGCAGTAGTTGAGAGTCTGCCTGCCGATACAGGGGACACGGGTTTGTGCCCCGGTCTGGGAAGATCCCACATGCCGCGGAGTGGCTGGGCCCGTGAGCCGTGGCCGCTGAGCCTGCGCGTCCAGAGCCTGTGCTCCGCAACAGGAGAGGCCACAACAGTGAGAGGCCCACGTACCGCAAAAAAAAAAAAAAAAAAAACTTTTCGAGGAAAACATAGGAAGAACACTCTTTGACATAAATCACAGCAAGATCTTTTTTGATCCACCTCCTCGAGTAATGGAAGTAAAAACAAAAATAAACAAATGGGACCTAATGAAACTTAAAAGTTTTTGCACAGCAAAGGAAACTACAAACAAGACGAAAAGACAACACTCAGAATGGGAGAAAATATTTGCCAACGAATCAATGGACAAAGGATTAATGTCCAAAATATATAAACAGCCCATGCAGCTCAATATTAAGAAAACAAACAACCCAATACAAAAATGGGCAGAAGACCTAAATAGACGTTTCTCCAAAGAAGACATACAGATGACCGAGAAGCTCATGAAAAGATGCTCAACATCACTAATTATTAGAGAAATGCAAATCAAAACTACAGTGAGGTATCACCTCACACCAGTTGGAATGGCCATCATCAGAAAATCTACCAACAACAAATGTTGGAGAGGATGTGGAGAACAGGGAACCCTCTTGCATTGTTGGTGGGAATGTAAATTGATACAGCCACTATGGAGAACAGTATGGAGGTTCCTTAAAAAACTAAAAATAGAATTACCATATGACCCAGCAATCCCACTACTAGGCATATGCCCAGAGAAAACCATAATTCAAAAAGACACATGCACCCCAATGTTCACTGCAGCACTATTTACAATAGCCAGGACATGGAAGCAGCCTAAATGCCCATTGACAGATGAATGGATAAAGAAGATGTGGTACATATATACAATGCAGTATTACTCAGTCATAAAAAGGAATGAAATTGGGTCATTTGTACAGACGTGGATGGATCTAGAGACTGTCATACAGAGTGAAGTAAATCAGAAAGAGAAAAACAAATATCATATATTAACACATATATGTGGAACCTAGAAAAATGGTACAGATGAACTGGTTTGCAGGGCAGAAATTGAGACACAGATGTAGAGAACAAACATATGGACACCAAGGAGGGAAAGTGGCAGGGGGTGGGGGGTGCTGGTGGGATGAATTGGGAGATTGGGATTGACATGTATACACTAATATGTATAAAATGGATAACTAATAAGAACCTGCTGTATAAAAAAATAAATAAAATTAAATTTAAAAAAATTACATTCATAATGGATGTTGCTCTGTAGTTTTCTTGTGATGCCTTTATCTGCTTCTGGTACCCAGGTAATGCTGGCCTCATAGAATGAGGTGCAGAGACATGGCGGAAAAGAGAGAATTGCTTTTGTTTTAACATAACAGGGATTTGAGTGTACTTAAAAGCTTGTCGGCTAATATATGTCATTATGTTGTATACCCCAAACTAAGACATTTTTATCATTTCACCTGGGGGGACTTCATTCACAAGGACTTAGAAAGGACTAATTTGATGGCTGGATCTCCAGTCTGTCTACTTTCTCTGTGTGGAGGGGTGAGCTCATTGCATAGAGCTTTTCTCCCTGCTGGTGGGCAGGGCCTCTCAGAAGGAAGGCTGTGTGGGGAGGAGAGAACTAGACCAGAGAGTGGGGCCTTCTGTGGAGGGGAGTGTTTCCACTCTCTCTCCCAGGCTGGAAAAGTTTCCTGCCTGTCTCTGCATGTACACTCTGCCCTCCAGCCCCTGAATTATATTCTGTTTGGCTGCCAGAGTGATCTTTTCAAATCCCAGACATGGTTATCACAAAATACACATCCTCCACCACCTCCACCGTCATCACAGCTGCAATCCTTCATTGGCTTCCTGGTGCTCTGAGAAGAACTGAACTCGGTGCATAGGGCTGGGCAATGTCTGGCCCAGGCTGCCCTCTGCAGCCCCATCCCATCATTCCACCTGATAGGACTGGCCTTTCTGATCACCATGAGTCTGCATGTTCCCTCTGCCAAAAGGCTTCAGTATGCGCCTACCTCTGCCTGGGGCACTCTTATACTGTCCCCTTCCCCACACTAGTTCTTGCTCATCCTTCAGGGGAGAAAAAAAAAAGCTAGTAGAAATGTACTAGTAGAGACAGCGAGATTGAAGATATTGGAGAAAGAAGGGGAAGCAGATGGAGAAGAATGGGAATAATCTGTGCCTACCCCCACCCCAGCCCAGCACCTCTTTCTGACACAGTAGAGAAGGGAAGCATCTGAATTTGAGGGGATTTCCAGCTCAGCCTTTGCCTTGGCTTGTGAACAAAGTATGTACACCTCATTAAACTCCCCAGTCATCACCCCTCATTCAGGTGTCCCACGTGTAATGTCTCTGATGACAGACACCTGGAATCTACACAAGCAGTGCAATAGGATAAATTTTAACTTAAAATCATTCACTCAACTCTCCTTGCTGCTGCTTGCGGAGTAACATAGTCTCTCTGCAGAGAAATTTGGGAGTTCTCATTAAGATCTTGAAAATCATTCACACCATTTTGCCCTGTATTCCACTTCTAGAAATATATCTGTTGTGTGGGTCCCAACCTATTGATGGTGATGCCATCAGCTAGGAATGCCGGAGGCACTCCCCGGGGGCTGTATTACTCCTAGCAAAGGCCCCACATACACTCCCCCAACCAGGGCCAATGCTGTGGCCTGACTGGCCCTTTGGTTCTTATTGTGACTGTAGGATGTACTTAATCAAAAACCATCAGGGAACTTTGAGGAACAAGATTTCTTACTCACAGGTCCTGGAGGGTACAGAGCAAGCCCAAGGGCCACACAGTGAGGCCATGGGTAAAGAGAGAGGTGGACCTGGGTCTCTGCACTTATTAAGGTTTGAAGGTGGGGTGTCTAGGGTTTTGCGAGTTCACTATTTATTTAATGGTCATTTAGCCATGAGAGTGAGAATTAGGGCACAGGAAGAGAAAAGTGGGGTCACTCAAGAAGTCAGTTATTTAAGTTATCCAGGACTTCCTGCAAAAGGGGTCTTCAAGGGTGGGGATGGCTTAATTCCTTGGCAGATTATTTGGCTGGTAGCTGTGTCATACAACTGGCAATATGTTTATTCAAGATGGATGTCCTTTGAAATAGATGCCTTGAGACTCAAAAGCTTAACGTCAGGCACTTACCCTACAGTATCTAAGGAAGTAATCAGAGAGGAACACAGACTTACATGTAAGAATATTTAGTCTAGTGTTACCCCTAACTAACAAAAATCAGAGACCACTTAAATATTCCTGTAGTAGAAGGATAGATAAATTAAATTCTGGTATATTCATAGAATAAAATACTTTATTGCCATTAAAATGATGTTTTAAAATAATAATGGTATAGGAAAATATGCATAATGTTAAAGCAGTTTGCCCACAGCCTGATTTCTATGCATCTGGGCTAATTAACATCCATAAGTAGTAATGAGAGCTGGAGTGCATTACCAGCCTTTTGCTTCCTCTGCCCGATCTCATTCTGTATGATTTCTCCAGGGGGAGCCTGCCCACTTTGAGTATCTGATGTACCCGTTACACTCAGCATCCATCACCGGTCTAGCTACTTGCATCCGCAAACCCCTCATTGCCACCTGCTCTGTGGATCGGTCTGTTCGCATCTGGAATTACGAATCAAAGTAAGGAATGAAAGGCTTTGCTACTGTGATATGCACGATTTCAGTTGTTAAATTTTCCATGCGAATTATTTTAATTAGAGGTTTGAAATTTTAATTACTTAGAAGCTTTCAGTTGGAAAAGTTTTTTTTTTAATCAAGTCAGTCAAACTACCTTATTCTCTTTACTTTTCACTCTTGCATGAGCTAGAAAATCACTTTATACTTTATTCAGTGCTTGCTACGTGCCAGACACCATGCTTGGCACGTGTGACATAAAGAAACATCCCAATACCTCCCGTCCTTACATACCCTCCTGTGTCCTTCTAGCTTTCCTATCCCCTCACCCCCACTAGACCTGCTTTTTGTCCCACAGAGCTCCCCAGACCATTGATTCGCCCTTTGAATCCAGATCACTGCCCCAACCACCTTCAGCTCCCAGTGATTTTATCCTCCTGGCATAGCTTCCTTGAGAATCTCCAGCCTAGACTGGCCCCATAACGTAACTTCTTTGCTCTTGTATATAGCTGCTGGGGCTGCTGGAAAAAAAATTGTGCAATAATTCTGATTTGGAAATCTAAATGGAGCTGTGCCTTCAACATCTCTAGACAACCCCATATTCAGTCCCCCTACTTGCCATACTCATTGCTGGACACTATCCTCAAGTAACCAAAATCTAGAAAAAGAGGCACCAATAATTGCAAGTACTAAAGTATCTCAAACGCTAGGATAAAAATATGTACCAGATACAATGGAGGACTTGAGGAACTCAGTGGGCTAGACTTATATTCAATAATTTATCTTTTTCACAGCACCCTGGAACTATTTAAGGAATACCAAGAAGAAGCTTATACAATCAGCCTTCACCCGTCTGGACACTACATTGTAGTAGGGTTTGCTGACAAACTACGCCTTATGAATCTACTCATTGATGATATACGTTCTTTCAAAGAATACTCTGTCAGAGGGTGCAAAGAGGTAAGAACTCCTGGAGATAAAGGCCCAGTTTCTTGGAAAGCCAGAGTTGAAATATCAAGAACTAGCACAACTGGGGAGGTAGGACCAGACTGTCTTAGAGAATTCTGGTGGCTTAAAAAGAAATCCAATTCTCCCACCAAACTTATTGAGTATGTTGGTTCTATCCTCTTTCTTTTATGCCCACCAAAATATATCACTGAAACAAACCATGTGAGATCTCACCTGTGATCAGTCCTCTCTGTGACTGTGAGTAATTTTTTTTTTAAAGCATTAAAAAGAAAGTTATCACAGAATCGGAGTCACAGCTAGGAATGCGAGTTTGGCGATTGGGAGGGGCCAGGGAAAATGAGCAACAGGGAGAGACAATAGCCCATCAGATTTCCCCCTGAGATGACTTGTGGAATCAAGACAGTGATTTGAGGAATTGCTCCCCTGTTCTGAAACTTCTTCTGCAGACAAAATGAGTGTTCTATTCTCTGATCCAAGCACCTTCATGATTCGTGCACATGGTAGTGTCAGCATCTTGGCCAATATGAGCTACAGGAATAGTTAAAGTGAAGATGTCAGCCACTTCTCAGTCCTATTTGCACCTTTCCCTGATTCCCAATCCTACGCAGGGTTTCACCCTGAACTCAACTGTAACCTCCAGATAGACTACTCTGTCTTTCATTCTTGCTCTCTTCCTGTATTTCCTGGTAGTGTTGCTTTAGCAATGGAGGTCACCTGTTTGCTGCAGTCAATGGGAATGTGATTCACATTTTTTCCACCACCAGCCTGGAGAACGTCTCGAATCTGAAAGGACACACAGGGAAGGTAAGTGAGTGCACAGTGTCCAAGGAAACAAGGACACAGAGCCAAGCATCATGCTAGCCAATGGGGTATAAGTAAACAAAAGAGAAGTGATTCCTTTCCCTTGAAGGTCCCTGTCTAGTTGGGGGAAATGACAATAAAACAAATGCACAGACAGATTTAAGTACTAACTGTAGTAAACTCAGTGAAAGAAAAATATGGGTTGTTATGCGAGGAAATGATGAGGAGTGGGCATGATGAGGGAAACTGGGACGTTCACAAAGGCTTGGTCCTAAGGAGTGGGTTGGAATTAATCAGACAGAGCTGGTGGGGAAAATCATTGCAGATAGAGATCCAAAGACCCTGGGCTTCCCTGGTGGCACAGTGGTTAAGAATCCGCCTGCCAATGCAGGGGACATGGGTTCAAGCCCTGGTCCAGGAAGATCCCACATGCCGCAGAGCAACCAAGCCCGTGTGCCACAGCTACTGAGCCTGTGCTCTAGAGGCCGTGAGCCACAACTACTGAGCCCATGAGCCACAACTACTGAAGCCTGCACACCACAACTACTGAGCCTGCGTGCCTAGAGCCCATGCTCCGCAACAAGAGAAGCCACCACAATGAGAGCCCACGCACCGCAACCAAGAGTAGCCTCCTCTCACCGCAACCAGAGAAAAGCCAATGTGCAGCAACAAAGACTCAAAGCAGCCAAAATAAATAAATAAACAAAGACCCTGAGATGGGAGATTTCTAAGGGTATAGGAGGAACCATCTGTGAGGCTGAAGCATAGGTATCAGGAATGAAAATGAGATTGGTGAGGTTAGCAGCAACCCAAGTTCATGGAACCTTGTTCATGGAACCTTGTAGGCCTTTTAAGGATTTTATACTTTATCCTTCCTGTTCCATGAAATCATTGAAGACTTTTAGGACAAGAAATGATGTGACCATATTTGCATTTTAAAAGAGTACTTTGGCTGCAGAATAAAGATTGTATTGAAAAGGACGAGGATGGAAATGGTAAGGAGATTGTCATCTACATGATAAATGATTAGTATTTTAGACCAGGATGGAGGTGGTACCAATAGGAAGAAGTGGATGGATTCAAAAGATATTTAGGAAGTAAAACCAGTAGTTCCTGAAGATAAAGTAGATATGAAGCATGCAGAAAAGGGAGAGACTAAAGATTGAAAAGGTAAGAAGTCAGCAGATGAAGTTGGAGAGAACAAGCAATGGGAAAAGAAAAGCATTCTAAGCAGCAGGGTGTGTTGTAGATGAAGGAATGGGAGTATAGAATAAGATGGTGGTTTGTGGTTTATAGGGCACATTTAAAGAGTGATAAAAGGAGGAGCTGGAGAAGTTTGCTGCACCATGGAGTGTGTATGCCATGCCAAGGAATTGAACATTAGTCTGTAGATGATGAGAAACAATTGGAAGGATTTAAGAAAGGAAGTAATGGTATCAGAAAGATAATTCTCCAAACAGTATTGAGGATGGATTAGAGGGGAGGGAAGTTGGAGTGAAGGAGATCAGCTAGGAAATGAGGGTGAAAGAGGAGCTAGGAACTAAACCATGGCTTTAGTAGTAGGGACAGAGAGAAAAAAGATATTAAGCTCCATTTTGGACACGTTATGTTTGATGTGTCCTGGAGTGTGATATATGAGTGCAGAGGTCAGAAAGAAGTCAGGGCTAAAAATTCCAATTCAGGGGATTAGGTGGTAGTCAGTAGAAGTCAGAGGCATAGATTAGATCACCAGGAGCTCATGTGGAATCTGAGATCTTGGGCAGGAGATGAGTGACCAACATTTAAGGGACTGGTAAAGAAGAGAGAGACTGCAGATGAAGTACAAAGAGAACCTGGAATCGAGGAATTGTATCAAAGAAGCCAGGGAACTGGTTTCCAAAGGGATAAAGTAGTCAGTGGTATTAAATGTCAGAGAGTGGGATGTGAATACTAAAAAGTGACCACTGAGTTTAGCAATTAACAGGTCATAAGCAAAAGTGCTGTTAAGCACAAGCAGTACTGAGAGTTGCTGTGTTTCCTCAGCTCCAACAGTGTGACTGTGGAGATGCAGAGGAAAGCACACCAGGTGAATGTGATGCTCTTTCCAGGACCATGCACACTCCCATAGGAGGCCCTACCTCACCAACCCAGGAGAGCAGCCATGTTTCATCACTTTACAAGAATTTATAACACTTGTCTCCAACCAGGGATATATGTTAGGCTTACATGTGTAATACTGCAAGAAAAAACAAAAGAAAATATAGATGGAGCATGCAGCTAAAGCCATGCATACAGGGAAATTTATAACATTAAATACATGTATTGGAAAAGTGAAAAAGATGAAAATCAGTGATATAACCATCCAGCTCAATAAATTAGAAATAGAACAGCAAATTAATTCAAAGAAAACAAAAGAAAGGACATCATCAGGATAAGAGCAGGAGTTAATGAAACAGAGAACATTCATACAATAGAAGATCATCAAAGCCAAAACTTGATTTTTAAAAAATTTTTATCTTTTTAACATCTTTATTGGAGTATAATTGCTTTACAGTGGTGTGTTAGTTTCTGCTGTATAACAAAGTGAATCAGCTATACATATACATACATCCCCATATCCCCTCCCTCTTGCATCTCCCTATCCCACCCTCCCTATCCCACCCCTCTATGTGGTCAGAGAGCACTGAGCTGATCTCCCTGTGCTATACGGCTGCTTCCCACTAGCTATCTGTTTTACATTTGGTAGTGTATATATGTCCGTGCCACTCTCACTTCTTCCCAGCTTACCCTTCCCCCTCCCCATGTCCTCAAGTCCATTCTCTATGTCTGAGTCTTTATTCCTGTCCTGCCCCTATGTTCTTCAGAACCTTTTTTTTTTTTTTTTTAGATTCCATATATATGTGTTAGCATACGGTATTTGTTTTTCTCTTTCTGACTTACTTCACTCTGTATGACAGACTCTAGGTCCATCTACCTCACTACAAATAACTCAATTTTGTTTCTTTTTATGGCTGAGTAATATTCCATAGTATATATGTGCCACATCTTCTTTATCCATTCATCTGTCGATGGACACTTAGGTTGCTTCCATGTCCTGACTATTGTAAATAGAGCTGCAAGGAACATTGTGGTATATGACAAAACTTGATTTTTTGAAAACACAAAATGCACAAACCTTTAGCACAGCTGATTAAGGGGAAAAAAAGATAGAGAGAAGATATAAGTAACCAATGTGAGGAATGAAAAGGGGATATCAGTACAGGTCCTATAGACATTAAAAAAGATCATAAGAAGATATTATGAACAACTTATGCAAATAAATGTGAATACATAGACGAACTGACAAATTCCTAGAAAAATTGAATCTGTAATTTAAAACCTTCTGACAAAGAAAACTATCACTGGAGAAGTATATCAAATTTTAAGGAAAACATGACACTAATCTTGAAAAAACTCTTCTAGAGAATTAAAAAAAAAAAAAGAACAAATACTTCCAACTTTGTTCTAGGAGGTCAGCATATTTGTGATACCTGTCAAAGACATCACAAGAAAGGAAAATGATAAGCCAGTCTTTTGTATGAACATAAAAAGTCCTACATAAATTATTATCAAACCAATCAATATATTAAAAGGATAATACAGCATGACCATGTTGATTTATTCCAGGAATGCAAGGTTATTTTAGATTTTGAAATCAATTAGTGAATACCACATTAACATAGTAAGGATAAAAAAGCATATGCTTATCTCTATAAATCCAGATATAATAAAAATCTATACCATTAACATGCATTCATGATTTTAAAAAACAAACTAAAAATAATGGGGAACTTATTTTATTATAAAAAAATTTTAGGTACTTTAAAAAAATATTTTATTTGGCTGCACCAGGTCTTCAGCTGTGGCACGCAGGATCTTCGTTGCAGCATGCGGGCTCTTTGTTGTGGCGTGTGGGCTCCACAGTTCACGGGCTCAGTAGCGGCGCACGGGCTCTCTAGTTGTGGCACGCAGGCTCTAGAGAGCGCAGGCTTTTTGCCCTGAGGCATGTGGGATATTAGTTCCCTGACCAGGGCTCGAGCCGTGTCCCCTGCATTGAAAGGTGGATTCTCAACCACTGGACCACCAGGGAAGTCCCTAAAAATCTTATATAAGACATTTACAGGGACTTCCCTTGTGGCGCAGTGGGTAATACTCTGCGCTTCCAATGCAGGGGGCCTGGGTTCGATCCCTGTTCAGGGAACTAGATCCCACATGCATGCCACAACTAAGAGTTCACATGCCACAACTAAGGAGCCTGCAGGCCACAACTAAGTAGCCGGCAAACCACAACTAAGGAGCCTGCCTGCTGCAACCAAAGAGCCCACGTGCTGCAACTAAGGAGCCCGCCTGCCACAACTAAGACCCAGTGCAACCAAATAAATAAATAAATAGTAAAAAAAAAAAAAAAAGTCTAGCCTGGAGAGAAAAAAAGACACAGAAAACCTACAACAAACAGCACGCTTGATTATGAAATTATGAAAACACTCCCTCTTAGATAGAGGACAAAACATGATGCCTTCTGTTAGCCTTGTACTGAGTCCTATCCAGTGCAATAAGGCAAGGAGGAAATGAACTATGCATTAGTCCATGGGGCTGCCATAACAAAACAGCACAGACTGGTTTCTGTTATAAACAACAGAAATTTTTCCTCACAGTTTGGAGTGTGGGAAGTCCAAGATCAAGGTGCCAGCATGGTCAGGAGAGGGCCCTCTTTCCTGGCTGCAGACTTCTTGTATCCTCACATGGTGGAAGGGGCGAGCTAGCTCTCTGGAGCCTCTTTTATAAGGGCTCATGAGGGAAGCACTCAGGACCTAATCACCTCCCGAAGGCCCCAGCTCCTAATACCATCATCTTTGAGGGTCAGGATTTCAAAATATGAATTTTGGGGTGAGGAGGTAGCGAGAGACACAGACATTCAGGCCATAGCAAAATAAAAGGCATGAAGGTTGGACGGGACGAAATAAAACTATCACCACAGACATAATCAGGTATGTTGAAAATTCAGAGAATTTGCAGATAAACTATTAAAATGAGTGAATCTAAGAATATTGTTGGAGATAAGATAACTATATTTAAGTGCATTTTTACATGATAGTGGAAAACTATTAGAAAATGCAATTTAAGAGGTAGAGCTAGGACTGAGAAGTGGCTGACAGGACTGTAGTCATGGGAACACCCAAAGAGGTAACCAGTGGGTCGGCAGGTTTGTTACCTATAAGGAGATTGAGAAAATCCATTAACGTATCGGAGTTCATGGGAGCCAGTCTCTCTCTATTGGAGAACGGAGTTACAAATACGAAAAGGGGAAAAGGCTAGAAAGTTTTTATTTGGTTGTTTTGTTTAGTAACTTGGCTGAACTAATTCTGAGAAATCTTTTTTTTTCTCCTACAGTGGGCAGCCTCGGATGTCTCTGCTCAGATGTTTTTCTATTTTGATCTTTTAGCCTGGCTACCTAGGGCTTGCCCCTGGGTTGACCTAAGCCACTCATTAGTCATAGATGGTGCTTAAGACCCCTTAGCCAGTTAGATTTTCACCCTTTACTGTTGGATTTGTGTTTGGCTTAGAGGCTGCTGTCACAGTTCATGGAGTTTATGCTTTTGCTCCATGTTTAGCCAGAGACTAGCAGTTTGGAGGTTCCCTCTCTGATTGTACCTGAGAGGGTGCAGCCTTAGCCATGCACACAGCCTTCCAGGCTGCCAGACATAAGCATGGTTTTATTTCTAAGCCTGACTTCCTGGGAAATGCCCCTGGGTCAGGAGCTTAGTATTCAGTTAGTGTTTGGTCAGATGTGTTTAAACCCCTTGTGCCTGTGATGCTTCCGCCCTGTGTTAATGAGTCATTGTGCAGCTTAGGAGATGCTTTCAAGTGTTCCCCATATCCTGCTCTGATTGCTCTTGAGTGGGTGCAGCCTTGCACGTACATACAGCCTTCCCAATCCCCAGAGTTGTCTATGATCCCAGAAGGGCTCTCTTGACTGTCTCTTTCCCTTGTCCTCTCTATTACAATTCTGTTGTTCTGCCATCTTGCTTATATCAAGGAGTTACCAGCCTTCTCTTTTTTTGTTGTTTTTTGTTTTTGTTTTTGCGGTACACGGGCCTCTCACTATTGTGGCCTCTCCCGTTGCGGAGCACAGGCTCCGGACGCACAGGCCCAGCACCCATGGCTCACGGGCCCAGCCGCTCCGCGGCATGTGGGATCTTCCCGGACCGGGGCACGAACCCGTGTGCCCTGCATCGGCAGGCAGACTCTCAACCACTGCGCCACCAGGGAAGCCCCAGTCTTCTCTTAATTGCCCTCCACCTAGATCTCCATTGATTTAGATGATGCCCGTGGATGGAATTCTCCATGCTCTGTTCCAAATAAGTCAGTCTCCTCAGGCAGAGCTGTAGGGCTCTTTGTCTTATGGCTGACTTCCCTCTGGGAAGAACCCCTGCTCCACTGCACCAGAGCCGGGGGTAGGGACCTTCTTTTCCAAGAGTGACATCCCTACTCCATGAGTGGCACGTGCAGGTAGAAAGGGGGTGGAACCCCTCATCTCTTTAGCTCCCCCCTCATGGTGAGGAACCCTCACCCTATGAGTTAGCTGGGGCGGGACAGTCGGGGCACCGGTATTCTCGTGCTTCTGCACTTGGAGGAGAGCTTCCACCAACAGGTGGGGATTGGCTGGGGGAAAGAAAATGAGGTCTTCTTGGCCACGCCTGCCTGGAATAGAGCTTCTAGGTGGGGATAAGAAACACCAGCAGGTTTCCCAGGGTGAAACCATAGCCAAAGACTGAGATCCAGGGAGAAAGGGAGCCCCATCTTTTGGCCACACCTGCCCAGAGTACACAGGAATAAAGTGTTTGAAGCTGAAGTGGGTAAAGGAGCCGATTATGGCTCATATGCCACAGTCTCTGTTCCTGAGTAGATTTTCCTGAACGAATGTCTCTACATTTGCTGCATGCCCTTAGGACAATTTCCAAAGACTTTAAATAACAGTTTTTATTGTTTTTAACAGTTACCTTATTGTGTGGGGGGTAGGTCAGCTGAGATACTTACTCTGCCATCTGAAAAAACCCTCTTTCTGTGCAATTTGTGCAACTCCCTGTGAATAGATAATTATTTCAAAATAAAAAGTTTTTGTAAAACATAGCAATGATGGGTTGTAGCATTAGAGGAGCTATTATGATTCCGTCTTTACACTCATAAAGTGAAATGGAAATGGGAATGTTTCATCTTCAGTACTTTGCAAGCATCTGAGAAAATAGAATGTTAACTTTCCCACAAAGCTATGATTCGTGTTTACTGAAGGGCATGTACCAAGAAAGGACATTCTGCCTCAGTCTAGTGGAACACGTAAGAAGTTATCCTCCTTTCCATGAGAGGCGTGTGTGTGTGTGTGTGTGTGTGTGTGTGTGTGTGTGTGTGTACACTCCTAACTGGGTATGTCTTCATCCCCCATAGATTCGTTCAGTTGCATGGAATACAGATGACAGCAAACTGATTTCTTGTGGCACAGATGGTGCTGTATATGAATGGAATCTGTCCACAGGAAAGAGAGAGACAGAATGTGTGCTCAAGTCCTGCAGCTACAACTGTGTTACCATCTCCCCTGATGGCAAAATCATCTTTGCTGTTGGATCAGACCAGACCCTCAAGGAGATAGCAGATTCTTCAGTAAGTCTTCCCTTGTCCCTCCTCTGGGCTGCTGCCCTGATTTGCAGAAGACAGCCTCCTCTGTTTACAGCAGAAAGGGATGGAAAGGGGCCCTGTGAGAACAGCGTCCCTTCTTCAGGGGATAACACCTGGCTCCTCATTCTTATAGGGTCAGCTCAGTAATTGTTACTCCTGGAATTTCCTGCCCAGCATCCAACTGACTGGGTTAAATTGTGGGGCCCTTTTCCATTTCTACTTTGCTTGCTGTCTGTAACTTCTCTCCTACCCTCCAGGGATGGAGGTCAGCAGCATCTCTAAACTGTGCTCTAACCCTTGATCTGCACATGCTTTCGTGGGGTAAAAACAGTACTCTAGTTATTGCTATCACCTAAGCTTGCTACCATATTTGTTTGGAAATCCCCAAACTACTATGAAATTTTAGAATTAGCACGTTAGCTCCAAATAGTAGAGGGAGGAGAGAAGAGCTCAACAAAGACACTTCCTGCAAATGGAAGTGTGGCTGTGTCCTTCTCCACAAGCCCAGCTGAGAGTAGGGTGTCTCTCCAGTGTGCCCCCAAGCAGCTTGGTCCTGACTTTGTGGTGGCTTCCACAGTGCTGCACCAGAACAAATCTCCTTTAGGGCAGGGCCATGGTTCACACCTCTTGGTATCCCTACTAGCTAGCACAATGCATGGCCCACGGCACACATTCAGGAAATATTTGGTGGCTAGATGGGTGGGTGGGTTGATGAGTGAATTAAAGAACAAAGTAATGAATGAATTCCCTGATAGAATAGTCTTTTGGTTATATAATGGACATTAATAAATGTTTGCTAAATAAATTTATGATCCACATCCCATTCTTAGTTTGAGATACATAGTTAGAATAGCAGTCAAGAGCATAGTCTTGGGAGCCTGGCTGCTACCTAGGAGGTGGTTGAGTTGAGGCAACTGACCTAGTATCTCTGTGACTGTTTCACCATCTTTAAAGGGGTTTTGTGAGGATTGGATGAGTTACAATCTGTAAAAGCCATAGGACACTGCTTGGCACATGCTTTATGAAGGTTTCCCTTTTTTAGTATTATTCCTAACTCCTAGAGCTGCTTACTCATCGGTCAAGCAGCCAAGAGATATTTAGTTTGTGCCCCTCATGTGCTGGATGGTATGCCAGATGCTAAAACAAATGGAAAAGACACACTTTTAAATCCAGAATTTGCCCTAATGTTGCTATTAGAAGCAAGGAGGAGAATGACATGGGGACAGTGGGTACACGGCTCAGCCCCTCACCCTGAACAGAGCTGGCTGTGTTCCAGGTCCTTCGAGAGATGTCAGCATTTGACGTCACCTACACGGCCATCGTCATCTCCCATTCCGGGAGCATGATGTTTGTGGGCACCTCGGTGGGAACCATTCGTGCGATGAAGTACCCGCTGCCTCTGCAGAAAGAATTCAACGAGTACCAGGCCCATTGCGGTCCTATCACCAAGGTGAGGGCAACCGTCTCCCCTAGGGCCCAGTCCCAGATCCAGCTCTCAATAGATCCACCTGGTCCTGCCCTCCACATACCACCTTCATCCCTTCAATCTCCCAGCATCTTTTCTCTCCCTTTATTTATTCATCCAGCCAAATGTTCAATAAACATTTATGGGCTCTTAATACTCTTCGTTTAAACTACTCCCAGGAATTTGTTCTAGGAGGTAATCAGAGATGCACCTAAAGATGGAGGTACAAGATTGTTCATCATAATATTTCACACAATTATGGGCCATTCAACAGATGTTATAGGCCCCCTGACCACAGCCAGTGCCCTCATGTCCCAGCTGCTGAGTGTTGGCTACTAAAGGCTCACAGCTCTCCTCGCCCTCCACAGAGTCACTCTGGGCTAAAAGGAGTCATGGCCCAGAAGATGAGCCCCCGCCCGTCCCTGGGCGTCATAGCATGAGCACACATTTGTAAATTGGCCTTCCATTCCCCCTTGTAAAAAAGCAGTGTCTACGTATACATGGGCTCCTGAAGAACAGGCACTGGGAAAATGTGCTCTCTCTCCCTCCTCGCCTCTCTTATCCCCAACTGAACAATACCAACACCTGAGGTTTTTAATTATGTCCCAAACTCTATACTGGCTTGCCTGCAGACACCATCTTTACTAGGAAAGGCTTTTTCATTATAAACTGGAACATTTCTATACCAAGCCTGAGTCTTGGGTCCAAAGTAAATTACTATCACATATTCCCCCCTTTTGCTTCAGAGCTACTAAGTTTTGTGGATAAGATGTTTACTTTTCTGATTATAAAAGCAATACATGTTTATTTTAGGAATAAAAATCCTCATAATAGCATTATCATTAGTATAGTGATGCATTTTCTTCTACTTTTTTGTGCACATGCTTTAAATAAATTAAGACCATACTGTATGTATCCTCTTGTAGGCTGCTTTTTTTAAATTTATGCTCTTGTAAGCATTTTTTGTATGATTAAATATTCCTCAAAAGCATGATTTTAATAGCTATTCAAATATCCTATCACAATGATGGAACATAACTTACTTAACTGTTCTCTTACAACTGGGCATTTAAATTATCATGAACTCATGAATATCCTAGCCTATAGATTTCTCTGAGCATCTCTGATTATTTTTTCTAAGGCTAAATGCCTAGGCAGAGAGCGAATCCTGAGGGAAAGAGCATTGCCATTTTTAAGGTTCTTGACACATATTGGTGATTGTGAGAGGACAGTTTCCATAGTTGATTCTTTACTTTTCACTTTTTATTTTGAAGTAATTATAGATTCATAGGAATCTGAAAGATAGCGTCAAGGTCCTGTGTGCCCTTCACCCAGTTTCCCCCAATAGTTACATCTAATGTAACTACTGTAGAAGGTCAAACCAGAAAACTGACACTGGTACATTATGTGTGGGGTTCTGTATCATTTTTTCACATAGATGCATAAATGTGCGTAACCACCACTGCACGCAAGACACAGAACTATTCCTGCACCACAGCAGCTCCCTCATGCTACCCTTCATAGTCACCCAACACCATACCTAGTCCTCAGCAACCACTAATTTGCTTTCCATTTCTATAATTTTAACATCTTGAGAATTAATAAATAATCATACAGTATGTGACCATTTGAGAGGAGCTTTTTTCACTCAGCGTAATACCCTTGAGCTCCGTGCAAGTTATTTCATGTATCAATACTTTATTCCATTTTTGCTGAGTAAAATTCCATGGTAAGGATGTACCGTGATTTGTTTAACCATCTACCTCTTGTGGGATATTTGATTTTTTTTCCCCAGTTTTGGGCTATTACAAATAAAACTGCTATGAACAGTTATGTACTGGCTTTTATGCTGACATGTTTTCATTTCTCGGGGGTGAATGCCCAGGAATACTATTGCTGGATCATATATTACAAGTGTGTTTATTTAGTTTTTTAAGAAACTACCAAGCTGTTTTCCATTCCTACCAGCAATGCATGAGAGATCCAGTTTCTCTGCATCATTGCCAGCATTTGGTATTATCACTATTTTTTATTTTAGCTGTTCTAATAGGTGTATAGTGACATCTCATCATAGTCTTAATTCATATTTCCCTAATGGCTAAGAATGTTGAACATCTTTTCATGTGCTTATTTGCCATTTGTATAACTTCTCCAGTGAAATGTCTCTGTGTCTTTTGCCCACTTTCTAGTAGGATTATCGGGTTTTTTTACTGCTGAGTTTTGAGGGTTCTTATATAGTGGACATAATAATTGACTCTAAAGATTCCAAATCCACAGAGAACATATACATAGTCTTATTCTTTTATTCATTCTCAGAAGTCCGTGAGGGTTCTTGTCTCATTTCTTTTCTAAGATAGAGTCTTCCTCCCCAGTAGGCTGTACCCAGGCTGGCATGGAGGGAGGGCTTACACAACAGTTGGCTCAGTCCTGCTCTCCACGGCCTGCGAAAGCCTCCTGTCCATGCTCCGTCTCCTCAGATGTCACTCACCTTTGATGACCAGTTCCTGCTGAGCGTTGCCGAGGATGGCTGCCTGTTCACCTGGAAGGTCTTTGATAAGGATGGTCAGGGAATCAAGCGAGAGAGGGAGGTGGGCTTTGCTGAAGAGGTGCTGGTTACCAAGACAGACATGGAAGAGAAGGTAAGAATTGGATCTAGTGAAGAGGGACATGGAAATTCCGTACCAGGCTGCATCCAAAGTCCTGGGACTGGCATAGAGCCCTTTTCTAGCCCAGCTTCCCCTGTGCCCGGCACAGACCCCCACAGCTCCCTGTACATGCTCGCCCACGCCACCGCCGCTGCATTCTGTGTCCTCCCCACCCCACCTGTCCTTCTGCCACATGATCGTCTTGACTTACATTGAGCTCTACTTCTAGCCTGTGACCTATCTTTCCTCTCCTACTCTTTGAGGGCAGGAACCACGACATATAATTCGCTTGTATGACCAACAGTTTCCAGCTCGTGCTAGGCGTAAATAAATATTTACATAAATATTTCCGATAAATATTTACAAAATTAAAGTGACAAACTTGTATATTCCAGTTGTATCTGTTAAACTTAAACTTGTCTGGAACCTTCTTTAAAAAAAAAACAAAGATATTTATAAAACAGTCCTGGGGCTTCCCTGGTGGCGCAGTGGTTGAGAGTCTGCCTGCCGATGCAGGGGACACGGGTTCGTGCCCCAGTCCGGGAAGATCCCACGTGCCGCGGAGCGGCTGGGCCTGTGAGCCATGGCCGCTGAGCCTGCGCATCCGGAGCCTGTGCTCCACAACGGGAGAGGCCACAACAGTGAGAGGCCCACGTACCGCAAAAAACAAACAAACAAACAAACAAAAACAGTCCTGAAACCCACTCCTCTCAATAATAAAACAATAACAGTAATAATAACCAATCATCAACTTTATTTTAGGTTAGCCACGAAGCAGACACTGTGCTAATTACTTTATAAGTATTTTTTCATTTCAATCTCCCAATATCTCGATGGAGAAGATACTGTTGTTTTCCCCACGTTTCAAAAAATGTTTTTGGAGAGGTTGGGTGACATGTCCAAAGTCACTGAGCTAATTAGGAGTAGGCCCAGAGTTCCAATCCAGATGTCATCTGGAGCCCACTCTCCTAATCGGGACCTCAGAGCGCCTTCCCTCCTGTTGATGCAGCTAACAGTCCGTTAAGATGTGTTTTGAGCACTCTGAGTGCTGCACTCCCCAAGGGAGAAACCGAATGGGTGGTAACCTCACGGGGCTTACAGAGGGTGCACAGCTGCAAGCTCACTGCTGTTCATCCAGAGTTTAAAGTGCATTCATTGAGTACCAACTGTTTGCTGGTCACTGTGGATGCATGTGGGAGAAGACAGGATGGGCCCTGTGATCAGGAAACTCACAGTCAAGTGAGGGACAGAGGGGCTTCCCTGGTGGCGCAGTGGTTGAGAGCCCACCTGCCGATGCAGGGGACGCAGGTTCGTGCCCCGGTCCGGGAGGATCCCACATGCCGCGGAGCGGCTGGGCCCGTGAGCCATGGCCGCTGAGCCTACACGTCCGGAGCCTGTGCTCCGCAACGGGAGAGGCCACAACAGTGAGAGGCCTGCGTACCGCAAAAAAAATAAAATAAAATAAAATAAAAAATAACTCCAAGTGAGGGACAGAGACAAGCAAAACCAACAGGACCACAATGGCCCCAGAGCAGGATGATAGGCCCCTGGTGATTGCTGGAGAGCCCTCCTAGAGCTCCCTGGAACTTTCTGCAGGAAAGGGAAGTGGGAGGAAAGGCTGAGGGAGAGGCTGTGAGAGTTAGGAGTCTGACCTCCTACAGGCAGGCAAATGTGTCTCCTCCTCTTCCATCTTCTCTATTTCCTCTCTTCTTCCCCGAGGGGAGGGGAAGACACCAAGTAGGAGACACCAGGCTGCACCAATAGCCTGAGGTGTCTGGGCTGACTCCTGACCTCAGCCCCCAGCCCCCAGCTAGGCCTGACAGCACGACTGCCAAGCTGGAAGTGACTAGTGTATGTTTTGCTCACTTCTTGAAATTCCCTTCTCTCTCGGGCTCCAGGAGACCACACCACATCATTGCCTGTGTGCCTCTGGGACTGTTCCTCCCCAGCTCCCTTCCTGGCTCTTCCTTCAACTGGCCTTAAAAGCCACATTGCCCAGAATTCCCAGCTCTCTCTTTTTCTTTACATTCTATGACATTCTATGTAACTACCGTGATTTACCCACTCATTCAGTCATTCATTTATTCATGCACCTAACTAGTATTTGCAGAGAGATGTGCTATGTACCAGACATTGTGCTAGGTCTGGGATTACAGAAATGAAGGACATAGATGGTCCTGGAGCTGATATCATGGGAAGAGGTATAGGTAAAATTTTAAAAGGGAACCAAGTGTGTAATGAGTGTTATGAAGGAACTGTGCTATGGGAACACAGGGAAGGGACCCTGACCCAGGCCAGCTGGTGCCAGGGGAAGTGAGCCTTGAATGGAGCCTCCAGAACAAGTTGCAAAGGGCCTTCCACCCTGAGGAATGAGTGTGTGCAAACGGACGAGGGGGGATGCTCCGGGGAGGATGCTCCTAGCTGGTGGGGCTGGAGAGTAGAGGGGGTGCCAGAGAGAAGCGTTGGAGGTGAAACAGAGAGATAGTGAGGGGCCTTTTACACCATGTTTTTGACTTTGGAAATGCTTCCTAAGGCCCCACTGATGACCTAAGTTAGGGGATGGCTCAGTAGATTTGTGTCTGAAGAGACTGCTCTGTAGCAGCAATGTGGAGAAGGATGGAGAAGGGCAATGAGCAGGTGCCTCCAATGCAACCTGTCAGAACCAGGTCATTCCCACCAAAATGTGTCCCACTCGTCCGCGGTGGGCCCTCAGGGCCATGTATTCATCTGATACATATTTGTTTAGTGCCGGTCCTGTGCTGGGCTCCCAGGATAAAGCAGTGAAGCAAGACAGGCCAATGCAACCCTCAGGGAATGGTCTGGGCCAGGGAGACGGTCTCCATCCACAGTCCTCTCACTTCACCCCACAACCCAACAGGCACCACGTTCCCTAAAATCTCTTTCTTTGGAATCTTTCCCTTCTGCTCTGCTCCCCACCTCTGGTCGGGCCCTTACCGTCCCCCACCTGAACTATGCAGACCCCCCCAACCAATGCATCCGCCTTCAGTCCTTCTCTACCCTAGCCTGCGTGCACACTCCCTGGCTTTGGGCACTTACCACAATTGGTAATGTTATGTCTCCTTGGCTGTCTCAGTAGACTGTAAGTTCCATGGGGTCAGGAATCATGATTCAACAAATATTTTTCGAGTGCCTACTCTGTATTCGGCACTGTTCTAGGTACTTGGGGTACCTCAGCATACAAAACCAACAAAGATCTCAGCCTTCTTGGAGATTAAATTCTAGTGGGGGATGAAAACAAAAGACCATAAAATAATAAGTAACATTTAAAAGTGCCAAGATTTAAGGGAATAATACAAAAGTAGAGCAGAGTAAGGGGGTGGGGGGAGTCAGAGGTGCCGGGAATGGGAAGGGGAAGGAAGCAGGATTAAATCATGTGGTCTGTGTAGAACTCACTGAGGTGACATCTAAGCATAGTTGAAGGAGATGTGAGTTATTAGCATACTGCCTGTTGCACAGTGGAGCTCACTGATTACGTGTTTTGAGGGTAGAGGAAGAAGCTCATATTTCTCCTAGTGTCTGGTCTGTGTGTCTTGTGCCGAAAGATGACACATGCGTTGGAGGCTGAGCAGAGCTGTAAGTCTCAGAGAGCTCAAGGCCACGGGTTTAAATAGTCTTATTCACCCGCACTGTGATTGTTGTTGATTCTGTGTCCTTCTCCCAAAGGTTCAGGTTACGTTGGAGCTGAAGACTCGTGTGGAAGAATTAAAAATGGAGAATGAGTATCAACTTCGACTAAAGGATATGAACTATTCTGAGAAGGTTAAGGAACTAACAGACAAATTCCTCCAGGAAATGGAGTCCTTGGAAATGGAAAACCAGGTCTGTTGAACCAACAACGGCAAATAACAAGAAATTTCCTGCTCACTCAAGACAACTGGCACACGCTCAAACAATAAGACATATGATAGTGTGCGATTTTAAAGCCTAGTTGATAACATCAGAGATGCTTACAACAAAGTGCTAAGTGGGAAAAAAAAGCAGAATATAGAACTCTCTATAGTGAATGCTATTAATGATGTAAAATAAATACACATAGAACTCTTTTTAAGAAAATAGCTAACAGTGTGATTATCTCTGGAAGTTGGGATTGTGGATAGTTTAAATTTGGTTCTTTACGCTTTTCTATAATTTCCAAATTCTCCACCATGAGAATATATTACCGTTGTGGTCAAGAGAAACTTATTTAAAAGCAAAATGAAAAGTAACAAGGAAAACAAAGTATGGAAAGAGAAGAGCTAGCAGGATATTGACCTCAGAATTGTCAGTAGGTTAAATAAAAATTAGTCTAAATTGGCTTCCCTGGTGGTGCAGTGGTTGAGAATCCACCTGCCAATGCAGGGGACACGGGTTTGATCCCTTCCCTGGGATCCGGGAAGATCCCACATGCCTCGGAGCAACTAAGCCTGTGCACCACAACTACTGGGCCTGCACTCTAGAGCCCGTGAGCCACAGCTACGGAGCCCGCATGCCACAGCTACTGAAACCTGTGTGCGTAGAGCCCGTGCTCTGCAACAAAAAGAAGCCACCACAATGAGAAGCCCGTGCACCGCAAAGAGTAACCCCCACTCGTCACAACTAGAGAAAGCCCTCATGCAGCAACGAAGACCCAACGCAGCCAAAAACTAAAATAATTAATTATTAATTTAAAAAAATTGTCTAAATGGCTTTACTGTAGTTAAAGATGGTCCAGGACTCTCCCAGGATGATTTCTCTGTTCTGTACAAATCTGCCTGGCCCTTCACCAGAACAGCCAGTTTTTTGCTCAAGTGATATTTGTTCTTTTTTGTTATCTCCATGGGTCTAAAAACACCCTGGCTGTTAATTTTATTATTTCATTCATTTAATCAACAAACATTGGTGCCTTCTGTAATCTGAGCACAAAGTTAGATACCTCCCCTTCCTGCAAGGAGCTTTCCTGCTCCATTAAAGAAAACACTTTCTTAGAAGCTGATACATTAACATAGCCAAGGATTTCCTTGAGAGCAATGGGCTGACAACAGAGAATTCAAATCAATACTTACCTTTTCCACCCAAAAATCCATTTGGTGCATGTCCAAAACTGAACTCATCATTGACAAGATTCATTTCGTAGAAGGATCTAAATAGAGATAGTATAGAACTTTCAGAGCAGAATATAATGCAAATAAAAGTGATAGCTTGCATGTTGCTTGTAGAACAGTGCTTGGTGCAAAGTAAGGGCTTGGGAAATGTTTGTGAGTGAAGGAGGCTCTCATTTGTATAACTGGTGCTTCTCATGGTGGTGCTTTCAGCAGATGTGTAGAAATGAGAACATTTTACTCTGCGTCTTAGGTTTTAAGAACAGAAAAAGAAAAGCAGGATGCACTCCATCGTGAACGCATGGATGACCTCCTGGAAAAACAGAGCCGGGAACTGCAGGACTTGGGTGAGGCCATCAGTGGAGGCCACTGGGCAGAGGGCAGTTGACTGGGAGCAAGGTCTGAGAGTCCTCCAGATTCAGCAGAAGCCCCAGTCTATAAACAGCCTACATTTAACCCCTGGAACTCACCGTGGTTTTTGCTCCTGTGCATTTACTCATTGATTAAACACAAATAAAACACGTACTGCATGCCAGTAGGAGATAGGAAAAGTATGGGTTTGGAGCCTGATAGGCTGCCTTGGGTCCCATATTCACCTGGACTTGCTGGGTGCTCTAGGGAATCACCTAAGCTCACCAAGCCTCAGTTTACTCTTCCATAAAATGGGGGTACTAGTACCCGTTTTGCACACTCAGGGCATTCTTCTTGGCCCTGAACCCCCAAATACCCCTCTGCACTTTCCTGGAAACCTTTCTGCCTAGACAGTGAAGGGAGGAAATCGGGCTGCCAGACAAGATGATGGCGTGGGGGGCCCGTGAGGAAGACAGGTGTGCATTTGTATCTCGCCTGTGGAGGCAGAAGCTCTAGCTGGTGCTGGAAGGGGGCCCAAGGCTGGAAAAGCACCCAAGGCTCCCCTGGGTGTCCCTGAGGCTGATGCTACTGTCCCTCCTGAAATAACCTTCCTTGCTTCTCTCCAGAATGTTGCAACAACCAAAAGTTGCTTCTAGAATATGAGAAGTACCAGGAGTTGCAGCTCAAGTCCCAGAGGATGCAGGAAGAGTATGAGAAACAGCTTCGGGATAACGATGAGACCAAGAGCCAGGCCCTGGAAGAGCTGACTGAGTTTTACGAGGCTAAACTGCAGGAGAAAACCGCCCTCCTGGAAGAGGTACTCGCAGGAAGCCGAGCTGTGCCTCCCTGTCACGGTGCCATCCTGGCCTGGGAACAGCCCAGAGAGCTGTGGGAAGCCTCTATTGACCTCCATTTCCTTCCCCACCTTCCTTTCCGAGTGTATTTCGTTTGGCCTCGTTTTGTACTGTTTATATATTTGTTTCCCTGGCGGCCAAGGGACTCCCTGAGCTGGGAGGTGCTCAGCTTTTGAAACTAAACTTCCTTGGATAGACTAAGTTCATAACTATTGTTCTCTCCTAACTGTACCTTTGAGCCTTAAGCACTGGGAAGAGATTTCTAGAAGAAGCCTATAGAACTGGAGAGGAACAGGGACCTGAACCATGGGAAAGGTGGTTGCCTGAAACCCCTTCGTAACTTCTTATGTCTTGCAAGACATTGTAAGCCAGTGAAATCATTCCTGCACGGACTCAACAAACACAGACTGTGTCTTATTGGTTTACCAGTCTGAGTGCTGGGTGGTGAAGTGAAGTGAAACATGGGGCCAGGTTCTCAGTGGGTGAGAAAGGCGGTCACATAGGCTGATATTCATCATGGTGTAGACGGGACAGTGGGGAATGCAGACACAGAGCACCCACCCTGGCCTGCAAGGTCTGGAAGGGGTTGCAGGAGCTACCGAGATCCAGGAGGCATGGAAGCTGGAATTAATCAGGAGACTGGGAAATGCAGGAGGTTAAGAACATACAGGCAGAGCAAAGTCATAGAATATTCAAGCAGCTGGGTTGCCAAAATATCTCATTTCCCAAGATGAAGGGAAAAATGAGAGAGGCCAGATAGTGTCCTTTTTGGCATGAAATTCTGGCAGACGTTTTTGCTGACAGTGAGAGGGCAGGAGAGTCATGAAAGTATGGAGTGATTTTTGAAGGGAATGAGGAAGGAAGTGACCAAGAAGAGGACGGGCAGGTCTGTAGCTGAAGGCCCAGCTGAGGTCTGAGAGGCGAATTCTGGCGGCGTCCACCCACCAGGCTGTGGGCTTTTCCACAGCAGGGCTCAGCAAATAGGTGTGTGAGAGAGGAAGGCCTGGAGCAGCCCTGAGCCAGAGCTGGGGCTTCTCTGAGTGGTGAAAATAAAGGTCGGCTGGTGACCTGCCACGGGGTCCAGGCCAGAGAGAGTCAGTAAGGCACCAAGTGTCAGTGGAGGAATCAAGACCAGGCGAGGGGACGTGATGAGGTTGAGAGCTGGGATGGCATACCTGGGATCCAACAGAGAAGTCACCTGGGATCCAACAGAGAAGTCACCCGTGCTCAAAGAGCAGGGCCTGTATCTTAAGATTTCAGAGGCGGCACCATTCCAGGGGGTGGACCTGAGAGTGGGTGCAGGAAGATAAGGGTCAAAGCACCAGGAGACGTTCTAGGATCCTCTGTAACCACCTGGTGATGGCAGGGAAGATGGTGAGTCGGCATCCAGAAGTCTTCGATGAACAGGGAGGGTGACCAGGCAGTGGGGGATATATAGGTGGTGAGAAGTAGAGGGTGGAGGTCCCGCAGACCTGGCAGAGGCTGAGCTCTGATAGCAGAGGGGGAGCTAAGAGATTCCACCCCCACCTGAGCCCGGCCTGCTTCCAGTTCCACGGCGTGAGGAATGTTCCTTCACTGCCCTGCCCACCTCCACAGCCCCACTTCCAGCTGCCCTTGTCCAGTGATGTGGAGCCTCTGGGAGTTTCCTGCACAACCTCTGAGCCCCTGCTCAGGATGATGCCTCTTCATCTAGGCACTTGTTTGCCCCCTCAGGGACTCAGGACAAGAGCTAACTCCTTGACGATTCTTCCCTAACCCTCCCCTCCCACAGGGCTAAGCATCCCTCCTCTGTGTTCTCAGGGCCCCCGGGCCCCTTTCACCCATGTGGCTTACACAGCAACATCATGGTTTCCTAGGCTATGCTTTTAGGGTGAATGGATCAATCCTCCCAGAGGGGAGAGAGGCCAGCCTTCCTCCCAGGACCTCTCACAGTGATGACAAGGCTTTTCTTCTTCTGAGTCAGTAAGATTTCAGCTCAGAACCTTCCTAGGGAGATTCCTCCCAAGTGCCATCTTACTACGGGCTGGGCTGCTTCTACTTTTTAGCAACATCTCCCAGACCAAGAGCAGGGGCTTGCGGGCCCCTCTAGGCTGCAGTCGGAGCCGACCTGGCCGGGCTTCTGTCCAGCAAGGGTCTGGTGATGTCATGGGCAAAGAGAAGCCTTTCTCAGGAGGCCATTGAGCCCAGTTTTAAAACCACCTTGTCTCACTCAACCTCCAAAACACTCAGTCCAGGGATGGTACATGCAGCCTGGGAGAATACCAGGGTCAGTGTGAGAAGAAAGCCATTGACTCTACTGTGATCTAAATGTCCACCCCTGGACAGCAGTGAGCAAGGAGGAGCCCTGCCCCAGTCACTCCCCAAACTCCACCAGGCAGAGCTCGTTTTCCCAGCATCTGGGCTCTAGGCTTTTCCTCATTCAGCACCGACATGTACCAGATACTGTGCTGGGTGTTCACTGCGGTGGGTGGAGATGTGGCCCTGCCGTCAAGGAGCCTCCGTGTCAAACAGGCATTTACAATATAATGTAAAGTGATGGGGGATGTACAGTGTTCACACGGGAAATGATAGCTGAACCAAGAGCCGGAGGAAGAATAGGAGAGAGCCACGGGAAGACGCTGGAGTCAGAGGGACAGTGGGTATCAAGGCTCAGCAGCTGAGGACTATGCACACTGGGGGAACTGAAGTTAGTTCACACTGGAGAGAGCTTGGGGTGGGAGTGATGGCTGAGGCCAGGGAGATGCACCAGAACTGCCTCCTGAGAGCCTGTGGACCCGTGTCAAGAGTCTGGACTCTACCATGAGGACAAGGGTGAGCCAGAGAAGTCTTCCAAGTGGGGGTTGGCATGACCAGGTGTGTGGTTTAGAAAGCTCCCCTCGACTAGAGAATGAGATCCGACTGGAGGGAAGCATGACCAGAGGCAGGAGGCTGGCTAGGAGGCTGACAACAGTCCAGGCAAGAGACGACAGGGGCCTGGGCAGTGGCAGAGGCATAAAGTGGATGGATTCAAGAGGTGCAAAGGACGGGACTGGTTGGATTAAGGAGGGAGAGGGTGGAATTAAAGATTCACTCATTCATTCAGATATTTATTGAGTACCTACTGTGCGTCAGTGTGCATTGTACACTGGGAACTCCAGTTCCCAGTGATAGACTGGGCATGATAGACTGGGTTTTTACCCTCAAGGAGCTTACATCTAATGGGAGAGACAATCAAGTGATTCCACGAATAAATATAAAGTCACAAGCGTCACAAGTTTAGTGAGGGAAAGATAGAAGGGGGCTGGTGTCAGTGTGAAGAAGACCAGAGGTGGAACAGGGTCGAGGGGTGTTGGTGGGACAGTGGTTGAAGTGATAGAGCCCAAGGCCTGATCTGGTAGGGAAAGAGGGACAAACAGAAGGACAGAAAGAAAGTGGAAGGGTCAAGGGACCCATGGCCTTGGTTTCCACTTCTGTACTCACACTCGGTCTCCCATCCCCATGATAGGCCTTGTATGTTCACCTCGTCCCAGGCCCTCTGAGCACAAGGGTGCCACGTGTCCCCTCTCCCCTGGGCACACACTCTCCCTCTCTCCGAGCCAGGCACAGGAGGATGTCAGGCAGCAGCTGCGTGAGTTTGAAGAGACCAAGAAGCAGATGGAAGAAGATGAAGACCATGAGATCCTAGATATCAAAACCAAGTATGAGAAGAAGCTTCGGGATGAAAAGGAATTAAACCTGTGGCTCACAGGAGAAACGGGCATCATGAAGAAGAAGGTACCGGGCTGTTCCCGAGAGGCCTGGGGGCAGACCAGGGCCTCACTACAGAGAAAGCATGGGGTGGGCAGACGGACACAGAGCCAGCTGATGGCGGCTCTGCCCCGGGATGACCTGACAAGATCCCACCTGAATGTCCTCATCTCCAGCAAGCGGGTTAGGAAAGCAGCACTGGCTGGTGTGAGGGTTCCCCCTGCCCAGACAGGCAGACAGATCCTTACCACATCGTCTGACGGGGTAACCATCGGGGCTCCCCCTCCTCTTTCCTGTTTACAGGGACAGTGAGGTTCGCCATGACACTGGTGGACACCCTGGGCTTTCATTTATTGGCAAGTGGGATTTAGAGTTTTCAGAGCTAAACATTTAAAGTGGAAATGAGGTCTTTGGAGGTGAGATAGATAAAGTCTTCGCCTGGAGGTGTCCTCAGGCTCTCAGTGCAGGGATTCAGGGGTGCTCCTGTTCAGACTCTGTGGGCAGGAGAAAGATTGGGAGTATAGGATGCTTAGGTTATAAGGCAGGGGAGATATTTGTAGTCACTGATGGCTGAGTGAGGAGGCATTCAATTCATAGATCCTTATAAAATTGCCAGTTGCCCCGAAACGTTTAGCCTTAGAGAAGCCAAGTTCAAAGCAAGCTCATGTTTTTTCCTATTAGAAATCACACTACTAGTCAATCCAGGGGGCAATCACATCTTCCCTTCTTGGACATGACTAAGATGGCTCATCAGTTAGGGCCCAATCTCTGCAACCTTGATGGGGCATGGATCCCAGCCTTTCAAGGTCGGTGTGGTCATGGAAAAGTCTGGATCTGCTGGGGGAACTGGTCTCTCTGGAGCCTCTTAAGGCAGACAGCCCTTCTTCACATAAGGGGATGGGACTGGATCTCGTCGGACAGAATTGTCCCATTTGGCCTGGGAAATTCCTGACTGTCCCAAATTCTGATGGGGAGCTCTTAAAATCTACAGGCAGTCAGGAGGAATGGAGATGAGTTCACAGGCTCTAGTGGTCTCTGTTGTTGCTGTTTGTTCCTCTAGTTCAGCAGCCTGCAGAAAGAGATTGAAGAGCGAACCAACAACACTGAGATTCTGAAGGGAGAGCAGGGGAAGCTGCAAGGAGTCATCAAGTCCCTGGAGAAGGACATCCTGGGTCTCAAGCGAGAGATCCAGGAAAGAGACGAGACGATTCAAGATAAGGTAAAGGCTCATCCTGTGTCCCGCCTCAACTCCAGCCTAGATGGACCCAGGCATTGAGGACAAAGCTCAAGAGACAGGGTCCCTGCCTTCCTGGAGCCCATTTATTGAACTTGATGGGGGGGTGAAGGGCCTACTGTGTTCTTGGCACTGGGCTAACTGCTGTAAACACATACCATTCAATTCCCCCAACAACCCCAGGGACCATGGGCAACCCAGTTGAATAGCTCAGGAAACTGGTTCCGAGGGGTAAGTATCTTGCCCAGGCTCGTACAGTTTATAGATGACAGACTTGGGGTAACAACCTGAGTGCTGACTGCCAGGCCCCTGCTCGCCACTGTGCCAGGCATCCCAGGGTGACCATCCCATGGACTGGGGGCAGCTCACTCACCCCATCACCCATGTGGTCCCCCTGGTCAGAGAGGAACTCCCCCGTGGTTGGCCCTGTAACCACTGGATACCCCAGAAAGTGGTATCATTTTTCTGGATGGCTTTCTCACAAAACACTAAAACAAACACATCACATTTTGTGAGGCACACCACCTCCGTATCCAAAATCTCATATCCTCCTCCTGAGCAAATCCAGGCTCCGTGCCCTCTTCTGCAGCCCCTCTGTCATTGCCGCCTTAGTTGGACACAACTCCTGGATGGCTGAGAACGCAGGTTTCAGCCTAGTGAGCTAGGTTCCAGGGCAGCCTCTGCAATTGGCCATAGGACCTCAGGCAACTAATCCAAGCCTTGTTTCCCCACCTGGGGATGTGGCCCTCAGGGGCTCTGATAAGGATGAAATGAGACAGTGCACACATACCATTTCTGCAAGTGAGCGTTTTCATTTGTATCTGGGCATTTTTGTAGGGAGGAATCAAAGCTCTCTGCAGATTCTCAAAGGTTTTTTTTTTTATTTAATTTTTTTAAGATGTTGGGGATAGGAGTTTATTAATTAATTTATTTTTATTTTTGCTGTGTTGGGTCTTCGTTTCTGTGCGAGGGCTTTCTCTAGTTGTGGCAAGCGGGGGCCACTCTTCATCCCGGTGCGTGGGCCTCTCACTATTGCGGCCTCTCTTGTTGTGGAGCACAGGCTCCAGACGCACAGGCTCAGTAGTTGTGGCTCATGGACCTAGTTGCTCCGCGGCATGTGGGATCCTCCCAGACCAGGGCTCGAACCCATGTCCCCTGCATTAGCAGGCAGATTCTCAACCACTGCGCCACCAGGGAAGCCCTAATTTAATTTTTTTTTCCTGGTACGCGGGCCTCTCACTGTTGTGGCCTCTCCCATTGCAGAGCACAGGCTCCGGACGCGCAGGCTCAGCGGCCATGGCTCACGGGCCCAGCCGCTCCATGGCATGTGGGATCTTCCCGGACCGGGGCACGAACCCGTGTCCCCTGCATCGGCAGGCGGACTCTCAACCACTGCGCCACCAGGGAAGTCCCCTAATTTAATTTTTATTGGAGTAGAGTTGATTTACAAAGTTGTGTTAGTTTCAGGTGTACAGCAAAGTGAATCAGTTATACATATATCCACTCTTTTTTAGATTCTTTTCCCATATAGGTCACTACAGAGTATTGAGTGGAGTTCCCTGTGCTATACAGTAGGTCCTTATTAGTTATCTATTTTATATATAGTAGTGTGTCTATGTCGACCCCAATCTCCCAATTTACCACTCCCCCCAACTCAAAGGGGGTTTTTGACAAGAAAGAGGTTAAGACCTCTAGAAAATTACACCAGCCTCCTAACGGGTCTAATGGCCTTCCTTCCCACTTCCCATCCAGGCTCCCTGCCACCACACTCTGTAATTATTGTCACTCTTCCACTTAAAATTTTTTCACACGTCCCAACTGCCGGTGGCAAGGGGCAGCAAAAATTTTTTTTCTATAAAGGGCAAGGCAGTAAATATTTTCATCTTTGCAAGCAGTGTGGTCTCTGCCACAGTTGCTCAGTTCTGCCACCGTAGCATAAAATCAACCATAGACAAGACATCAATTAATGGGCTTGGCTACGTTCCAATAAAACTTTATGAAAACATGGGCTTCCCTAGTGGCGCAGTGGTTAAGAATCTGCCTGCCAATGCAGGGGACACGGGTTCAAGGCCTGATTCGGGAAGATCCCACATGCCGTGGAGCAACTAAGCCCGTGCGCCACAACTACTGAGCCTGCACTCTAGAGCCCGTTAGCCACAACCACTGAGCCCACGTGCCACAACTACTGAAACCCGCGCACCTAGAGCCCATGCTCCACAACAAGAGAAGCCACCACAACGAGAAGCCCGCCCACCACAACGAAGAGTAACCCCTGCTCTCTGCAACTAGAGAACAGCCTGCGTGCAGCAACAAAGACCCAACGCAGTGAAAATAAATAAATAAATAAATGAAATTTTTTTTTTAAGTATTAAAAAAAAAAAACTTTATGAGAACAGGTGGCAGGTCAGATTTGGCCCGAGTGCTATAGCTTACCAACTCCTGGCCCCTGGGATAAATTCTCAACTCTTTAACCCAACATGGAAGACCCTTGCCTCTCTCCCCTCCTCCCCTCCAGACTCACCTCTCACTGTCCCCATGAACCACCACCCTGACTCACACAAGTTGTTCTCAGCACCCTCAATACACACCACGCCTTCCATGTGCCTCCCTCTTCCACAATACCTGTCACAGTGTAGGTTTACATTTGTTGACACATCTGCTTTCCCAGCTAGTGTGTTTCTCTGTAAGGGTAGGGACTGTGGCATATTTCTATTTGGAATCTCCGACCTTGGCAAAAGATCTTTGTGCAGTAAATGTGTGGTAATGGATAGACCTACATTCCAACTACAATTGCCTTGCAACAAATTACCCCAAAACGTAGTGGTGAAAAACAACTGTTTCATTATGCTTGCAGATTTTGTGGGTCTGGAATTTGGGCAGGGTACAACGGGATGGCTTGTCTTTGTCCCCGATGCCTGGGTTCTAGTGGGGCCTCAGTTGGGTGACTCCCGCAGCAGGGGGCTGGAAGACCAGCATCCAAGGTGGCTTCTTCATCTCCATGTCCAGCCCCTTGACCAGCATGGCTGGGAGGCTGAGCTTAGCTGGGACTGTTGACAGAGCACCAAACATGCTCTCCAGCCTGGAGGTCTCAGGGTAGGAGGACTTTTCACATAGCAGATGGCCTCCCAGAGCATGTGTTCCAAGAGAACCAGGTGGAATCTGCTCGGCCTTTTCCAAGCTAGGCTGGGAAGCTATGCAGCATCACTTGAGTTTCATTCGTTCGATACAAGCAAACCATAAGTCCAGCCAGATGCAAGGGGAGGGAATTAGACACCACCTCCTGATGGAGAAGCATAAGAAGCACGCTCTTCTCTTGTAGAAGAGCATGTAGGACAGGAGATGCTGCCCAGGTGAGCTTTGGAAAACACAGTTGACCAAAACCTATGTCTGAATGGGTGAGTGAATGAATGAAGTCCTGGCACAGAAGCCAAGAAGTCAATGGCTCCCTCTGGTAGGGGATCCGGCCTTTGTGTCCCCAGCAAGGGGAGCAGTCTGTGGCCTCCTCAATCAGGAGGTCACAGGACTTGTGCACTTTGCCTAAAGGGATTCCGTACCAAGGCGTCCTGGTAGCTCTCTCAACTTCTCTCTCCTCTCACGCACAGGAGAAGCGAATCTATGATCTGAAAAAGAAAAATCAAGAACTAGAGAAATTCAAGTTTGTGCTTGACTGCAAAATAAAGGAGCTGAAGAAGCAAATAGAACCTCGAGAGAATGAGATCAAGGTGATGAAGGAACAGATTCAAGAGGTGAGAAGCCATCTGGACCCCCGGCCTCCTTCCCAACCATTCCTGGCTGGCCAGGAGGGAATGAAAGAAAGCTCCCCTGGGACTTCCCTGGCGGTCCAGTGGTTAAGACTCCCATGCTTCCACTGCAGGGGGCGTGGGTTTGATCCTTGGTCAGGGAACTGAGATCCCGTATGCCGTTCAGCGCAGCAAAAAAAAAATTTTTAAAGAAAGGAAGCTCTCCTCACAGCCCCTCCCTGCTCCCAAGGTGTGGGCAGCATCCACTCTGCAGAAGAAGCCACAGGGAAGGCCAAACGGGGGTTTGATGGTGCAAAAGCACAGTGCTTTGGGATTTGGCTTCCCCCGGGGCCTGGGGGTGGGCTTTGGACCTATTTGGACCACGGTTGCTGGGCCTTTAGCCACCAGGGGGCGATGTGTACTCAGCCACCAGCCTGTCCACCAGAAAGTACACCCCTCCGGATTCAACACTTTTTTCTCAGACTTAACATGTTGGTGGGGGCCCTATGCAAGGCCATGGTGTTTGGACTTCCTCTGATAAGGAGTAGGAAGTCATCAAAGGCTCTTGAGCAGGAGAGTGGCAAAATTAAGAGTGTGTTCTGGGAAGCAAACAGGATGAAGGCAGAGAGGAGAGAGCTCAGAAGCAAGGGACGAGGGCTTCTGAGAGCCCAGTGGGGTACAAGTGTTCCCCTTCGGCCCCTCTGCCCAGTACACAGGGCATTTCCTTATGACGTGTTTACCTGTCAGCCTCCCCACACTGGGCAGTGAGCAACTGACAGTGGGGTCCACGGTTCATCTAAACGAGGGTGGTCCTGACGTCCCCCTCGTCCAGTATCCCCATTTCTCAGTCAGTGGCACCACGATCCACCCAGGTGCTTAACATAGAAGCGTGGAAGCCTTCTCGGTTCTTCCCTTCCCTTAACTCCTCTATCCAAGTCACCGATGCCTATCTGATCCATTTCCAAACGATATCTCAGATCCAGCCCTCCTTGCCCTCTGCTGCCATCACTCCAGTCCAAGCCTCCATCATCTCTCTTCTGGACCTGACTCCAGCCCCCAGTCTGGTCTCCACATAGAGACCACAGCAAATCCCCAGTGGTATCTCCTCCCACCTAGAATGAAGCCCAGACTCCTTACAGAGGCCCCTGAGGCCCTGCATGATCCCACCTCAACCACCCTCTCTAGCCATATCTCCAGGCTCCTTCCCCGGCTCCAGCCTGCAGGCTTTCTGACAGTTCCAAGGACAAGCACCTTTGCAGTGCTGCTCCCCCTGCCCAGAAGGCTCTCAGATCTTCACATGACTGGCTTCTTTGCGTCTTTCACATCTCAGCTCGTGTGTCACCTCTCCAAGGAGGTCTTCCCTGCCACCCCATCCAAAATAGCCTCCTACTCCCCTTCCATCTTCTCTAACTGTGCTGAGCAAAGCTAAAAGGGTAGCAGAGTGTACTGATGGCCCAACTAGAATTGGCTCCACAAGGGCTATCGTGGAGAAAAGCAAAGCCTTTTCTCCAGGAGGCCCAGAAAAGAGGCCACATTGTGGGATCAGTCCAGGGCTGGGGCATCCAGAGAGGATATGTCCTGTGACGATAACTTTCTCCCTGACCTCTGGGATAAGGAAGGATGTTCCCAGCTGACCACAGAGCTGCCTCCTCTGGCCCTCCTGCCATTCTTGAGTGACCTCAGGGCCCAAGAATGGCAGCCTGAGAAGATGAGAAAGAGCAGGTGCCCTACCTGCCTGGAAAGCAGATGTGCCGCAGGCCCCTGGCAGTCACGGCCCCACTTCTCCCACCTCCTCTGACGTATTTGTCAACTGCACTTAAGGTTGGGTTGGTTGCCTTCCACTGCAACACGCCTGAGAGATTATTCACGTTCCCTTCAGTAACTGGACCAGCCACGGCTTTGATCCTCAACAGGGGGATATGCCACCCCCTTGGGAACGAGTCAAACAGGACCCCTCCTGCCCCACCCCAGGTGCCAGTCGCTGCCAGGGCTGATGTCTGGGCCCAGTTCCTTCCCCAGTAGCCTGTGACCTGGGGGCTTCCCTCTGTGGGTCAGACACATGTGGCCCACCTGCTGTGGACCTCCTGTGAAGTTCCTTTCCCTGCAAGAAGGAAGCTGCAAGCCCTTGGCTCCTTTGTAGAACTGAGACATCCGTGCCTGAAAACAGAAAACTTCCCTGACTCAAGTGCCTCCCCTCACAGACACTCTTCCAGCTTATCTTTCATGAAACGTGACTATCTCCTTCCTAGGGCAGGAGTTTCCAGAACCTCATAATTTTACTTCACACTCTTTTATTTCTTCATCTAGTGCAGGTTTTCTCTGCCTCGGCACTATTGGCACTTTGGAGTGGATAATTCCTTGTTGTTAGGGGGCAGTGCTGTACATTGTGGGATATTTAGCAGCATCCCTGGTCTCTACCCACTAGAGGTAGAGACAATCCTCCCCCAGGGGTTTGTCCTCCCCCTCCCCCAAATATGACAACCAAAAATGTCTCTAGATGTTGCCACATGTCCCCTGGTGGGGCGGGGGTCAAGATGCCTCTCCCCAGCGCCCCCTCCCCACTAAGAATCTCTGAATGTGATGAGTACCACCTGGACGAGTAGATGGAATTTCCACTCCAGGAAAAGGATGCTTGTTCCTATTCATTGGCTAGTCTCCTGGCTGACCAGCCAGCTACTCAAATTTGACATATTTCTATGTCAATCTTTCTGTGAAATAGATTCTTTTTACTCTCAGCATGGTTTGGGGCTTTGCTCATATCACTTCCTTTCTAACCTAATCTGGTCATTGCTGACTTTAAGATTGTAGAGAAAGAGGCACAGCCAGCTGCAAGCACTCAGACCTTGGAGAAGCCCCTTTCTCTCCTTCAGCGGCCGTTTCCTTGGTCTGGGGCACCAGCATCTCACCTGGGCCACAGCGGCAGCCTCCTGACCAGGCTACCTGGCTCCAGTCTTGCCCTCTCCGGTAGAGCCTCTGCATCAGGCCTTCTAAGGTGCAAATCAGATCATGCCACTCCTTGGGTAAGACCTGTCAGTGGCTCCCTGAACTTTCAGGATAAGGCCCAAACTTCTGACCTATTTAAACTTCTGGGCAGGGTAAAGGCTGAGCTTCACACCATTCGAGCCTCAGCCCCAGGGTCCTGCATGACCCAGCTCAGCTGACCTCTCTAGCTCCTCTCCCACTTCCTCACACGCACCCCTCCAAGGTCCAGGGGTGGCTGGACCACTTGCAGCCTGCAGAGATGTGCCAGGCTGCCCATGCCTCTGGTCCTTTCTGTGCATGGCTGTTCTCTCTGCCTGAGATTCTCGTTCCCAACTTGTCCTTAAACCCTATTCCTGAGGCTTCCCTGGTGGCACAGTAGTTGAGAGTCTGCCTGCTGATGCAGGGGACGCGGGTTCGTGCCCCAGTCTGGGAGGATCCCACATGCTGCGGAGCGGCTGGGCCCGTGAGCCATGGCCGCTGAGCCTGTGCTCCGCAACGGGAGAGGCCACAGCAGTGAGAGGCCCGCGTATCGCAAAAACAACAACAACAACAACAACCCTATTCCTCCTACAAAACCCGGCTGAGCGTCCCTTCCCTAGGTGCCACCCTTCAGCTCCACTGCGCACACACAGGGCCCTTTCCGCCCTGACTGCTGATGGTGTTGATCACTCTGCACGTGAACTTCTCATTTACTTCCCTCTAATCCCTCTAGACCCGGGGCTTCTTGAAGATGGAAACTGCCTCTCAGTCAGGTCTGTATCCCTATGCCTGTGACAGCCTGCCAATCCTTTCTAAGGGATACATTCTTTCCTTAGCTGTGTAAATATCCACACTTGCTCTGTGTCCTCTACCAGGTGGCTCCACGTAGCTCTGCCAACATTGCATGTTTATCTTCTCATTCTTCCAGAGGCAAGTTGTTTCAGGCTCTCCTCCCTTCCCTCACTCTTGCTTCCCTTGGCCTTCTATACCTGCGATGCATTCATTTATTCATATGAATATTTATTGAGAGCCGCCTTTACGCCAGGCATTGGGTCAAAGGGCTACTCTGTTCGTACAAAATGCTTCCAGTAATTAGGCTAACATTCTTCCAAACGCTGCCCCTTCCTGTCCAGGATGCGGCTCCCTAGGGCCTCCTGGTACCGGAGAAGCTGGCCCGGAGCCTTGAAATCTGGCCAAAGGGCCTGTGTTCAGCTAGAGGGGGTACTCCATCCAGCCATGAAAAAACCCAGTGAACTCCCCATCCCCCTCAAAATAGTCAGCAAACCTCCCTAATAACAGGAACACTAGCATCCACCAGATCCGGCGTGTCAGTCAGACTGCACTCCTTTGCTTTTGGCAGGAATTAAATCAAAGGAGAGCTCACCTGCAGCTGATCTCATTCTAATCAGAAGCTCTGATTGTTACTCACATGTCCTTGGTTGATACCAATGTAACAATGAATAAAGAGTCAGAAGCTCATGGGTAGCTTCTTTTCTTTTTCTTTTGAAGACGAGGCCCTCTGAAGTTGTACTTTTTAGATCTTTTCAACAGAATGATGAGGCAAAGATTCCTTCTCAGCCTCCTCTTTTCTGTTTTATGCCTTAGACTGGGGACACCTACATGCTGATCCCTCAAAACTTTCTGCTTGAGGGTCGGCCCTGATGATTTGTGGCCCCAGAGGGTCAAGATTCACTCACACAACTTCACAAAGTAGAACGAGGAAGCTGCTTTTCTGCAGAACCTTGCCTCAGGTTACAGGTTCCAGTCAACTTATAAGGAATTCAAGAAAAGAAGGAAGGAACAGGGAAACTAAGGGCAAAAAATTCATAGCCGGGCTCTAGAAACACATGATCTGGGTTAACATATCAGCCAAGGGGTGGGGAGCTTTGGGGACGGTGAGGCATAAGAAGAAAGGTTCCTTCCAGTGTGGGAACTAGAAGGGAAGTGCCCTGGTAGCAGGGGAAACATTCCCACTGAAAAACTTCAGTTCTCAAATATAATTTTCATTCTCTGACTTTCTTCATTGAGGTACCATTGGTTTATAATTATGTAAGTTTCATGTGTACAGCATTATATTTCTACTTCCATATGTACTACAGCGTGTACAGTTTCCATCCGTCACCGTACAGTTGCTCCCCTTTACGCATGTTGCCCTTGCCCCACCCTTTTCCCTCTGGTAGCCACTACTCTGTTCTCTGTATCTATGTGCTTGGTTTGTTTGGTTTGTTCATTTATTTTGTTTGTTTTTTGTTGTTTTTTTAATTGAAGTACAGTTAATTTACAATGTTGTGTTAGTTTCAAGTGTACAACAAAGTGATTCAGTTATACATATAACTTTCAGGTTATTTTCCATTATAGGTTATTATAAGATATTGAATATAGTTCCCTGTGCTCTACGGTAGATCCTCGTTTACCTATTTTATATATAGTCGTGTGTAGATGTTAATCCCAAACTCCTAATTTATCCCCCCCTCCACCCCCTCTATCCCCTTTGGTAACCATAAGTTTGTTTTCTATGTCTCTGAGTCTATTTCTGTTTTGTAAATAAGTTCATTTGTATCATTTTTTTTAGATTCCACATATAAGCAATATCATGATATTTGTCTTTATCTGACTTACTTCACTTAGTATGATAATCTCTAGGTCCATCCATGTTGCTGCAAATGGCATTATTTCATTCTTTTTTATGGCTGAGTAATATTCCATTGTATATATGTACCACATCTTCTTTATCCATCATCTGTCGATGGACACTTAAGTTCCTTTCATGTCTTTTATATCCCAAATGTGAATGAAATCATACAGTATTTGTCTTTCTCTGTTGGGCTTATTTCACTTAGCATAATACCCTAAAGGGACCCATCCATATTATTGCAAATGGCAAGATTTCATTCTTTTTTATGGCTGAATAGTATTCATTTGTGTGTGTGTGTGTGTGTGTGTACCAAAGTTTCTTTATCCATTCCTCCACTGATGGGCACTTAGGTTGCTTCCATATCTTGGCTATTGTAAATAATGCTGCGATAAACATAGGGGTGCATATATCTTTTCAAATGAGTGTTTTTGCATTCTTTGGATAAATACCCAGAAGTGGGATAGCTGGATCCTCTGTTATACATCTATTCTTAATTTTTTGAGGAATCTCCGTACTGTTCTCCATAGTGGCTGCACCAATTTACATTCCAACCAATAGTGCACAAGAATTTCCTTTTCTCCACATCTTCTCTAACCCTTATTATTTCTTGCCTTTTTGATAATAGCCATTCTAACAGGCAGGAGGTGATATCTCATTGTGGTTTTGATTTCCATTTCCCTAATAATTAGTGATGTTGAACATCTTTTCATGTTCCCCAAGACATGCCATCTGCATGTCTTCTTTGGCTTACTTTCTTATTCTTGACTCTTTTTCCCCTGTTGTCTATAGATGGAAACTGAACTGGAGCATTTCCATAAGCAGAACACAAAGCTGGAGCTGAACATCACAGAATTGTGGCAGAAATTAAGAGCTACTGTTCAGGAGATGCACAGAGAGAGACAAAAGGTGTGAGGATTTTCAGAGTCTGGCAGCTCTTGGATTCGGGAGCTGGCGCCTGTCTGCAACGGGCAGCTGGCTTTCAAGAGACAGAGCCAGCCCATACCTAAGATACACCCATTTTAACTCGCATTCTTTACTTGCTCACAGCCCTGCCCTATTCCAGGCTCATGTAAATTTACGTAACTGAATCCATCTGAGACTATAAAATGACTTTGAGTATAGTGATCAAGGAGGTGGGAAGCCAGTGTTATAGGAATGCTCACAACATTGGCTTGTGTGGCCTGGGAAGGAACATGCTCAGAGAGATCATCTGTAGTCAGTGGTTAAAGGCTTGACTACCAAAACAATGTTGACCTAAGAGGACCTCAGAAATCACCTATTCTGGTCTCTCTATGTAATAAACAAGGAAAGCAAGGTCAGAGAGATTAGGAAGGTAGAAACTTCACCCAGCACCCACAGCTAGTGAGCACATACAGAGCCAGGGCTGGGAACCCAGTCTTCTGGTCCTGGGCCAGGACTTGGCTGCACCCTCACCCCCTGGCACAGAGTACCTCGTAATGTTGGTAGAATCAGATTGAATTTTTCCACCCCTCACATTAAGGATTGGCTCTGTACTAAGTAATACTAGAAGCTGCAGAGCTATCAACGTGAAGTGATACAGATCCTGCCCTTCACAAACTGAAGAGGTTGACAGGTGATTTGTGGCATGTGCATAGTAATTATCAGCCAGCCAAGGCTGAAAATTATGGAACATGAATAAAGAGCTGTGGGAGTGAAGAAAAAGGAGAGGCTCTCTAGGTCAGGGGTAAGGGAAGGTGGGTATCTGAGAAAGCGTGATGGAAGAGGGAGGATGTAGGGCTTCCCTGGTGGCGCAGTGGTTGGGAGTCCGCCTGCCAATGCAGGGGACGTGGGTTCGTGCCCCGGTCCGGGAGGATCCCACATGCCGCGGAGCGGCTGGGCCCGTGAGCCATGGCCGCTAAGCCTGCGCGTCTGGAGCCTGTGCTCCGCAACAGGAGGGGCCGCAGCGGTGAGGGGCCTGCATACCGCAAAAAAAAAAAAAAAGAGTAGCCCAAGTTTGCAGATGAACCAGTCTGCTCAATTTTGTCATCATCTTCCCTACCCACTCACAGCAGCCCTCAGGAAGGAGAAACACTGGATGAGCTAACAAAGGGGCAGGGAAGCCCTGGCGCAGGGATCTGCAAGAGAGAATCGATGCTCTGCATCTTGGCTCCAAAAGGAGTAGGTGACCGCTTGCGCCTCTTTTAGTCTTTTAAGGCCTGTGGTCCTGGAAGGAATCCAGAGCCAATAACGGAATCAGTGTGTGCTGCCTCCTAAAAATGCAACTGTTCAGGCCAGGGACACAGGAGTTTTAGGGCCTCTCCCTCTGGGCCCTGTGTGGCCCCTGGTGGTCAACGGTTAAGTCCTAGATGAGGTGTCTCTTGTCCCTTTAAGTAGCCACAAGGCTGCAGCCCCTGCCCCTGGAGAGTCCCTATGGGGCTAGAAGTAAATGTCTCTGCTTGCAGGAGCGGAACTTGGAGGCGCTGGTCAAACGGTTTAAGACGGACCTTCACAACTGTGTGGCGTACATCCAAGAACCCCGGCAGCTGAAGGAGAAGGTCCGTGCTCTCTTTGAGAAGTACGTGCAGCGGGCAGACATGGTGAGCTCTGCCTCCCTTTCTGCCCTCCCCTGCCCTCCAGGCTCTCCCCTCCCTCACGGTGAGCCTCTCCTGCCCCATCAGGTGGAGATCACAGGGCTGAACTTGGACCTGCAGCAGGAGTACACCCGTCAGCGGGAGCACCTGGAGAGGAGCCTGGCCACCCTCAAGAAGAAGGTGGTCAAGGAGAGTGAGCTGCACCTCGCGGATTATGTCCGCATCATGCAGGTACCCGCACGTGCCCCTCAGCTCCCTCGAGGCTGGGCCATCAGAGACAAGAGAGCTTGTCAAGGGCCCCTCCAAGACCACTGTCCTCAGGGTTCCCCAAATGTCCAAGGGACCCACTAGCTTTCTCCAAAGCTCCTTCTTTGACCTGTCTCCTCTGACCCCCCAGAGCTTGTCCTGGCAGTGACCACGGCCCAGAGCCCCGCCAAGGAGGTTTTCCAGGCATTTCCATGCCCACTCCTGCCCCTCCAAGGTTGGTTCATTTCTACCCCATCTCACTTCACCAGCCACCCATTTCTTTTTTCTACTCCCATCTTTATCCAAAGCACTCCTGCATCCTGCCTCACTCCTCTCCTTGACCCCTGTCCCCTCTGGACTTTGGCCATGTGACTTTAGCTCTCCAAGTTACTCTCTTCCTTCTCCTCTTTTCTGTTTCCAGCTCTTGTTTCACCTTACTTTGTTTTGCTGCTTTTTATTCTGCTACCTGTATCACATGGTCCCTGCTGGCCAAGTTCTCTCCTGGGAACATGCCCATCTCCTCCCACCTCCTCCGGCTTTTCTGGTGCCTCACGTCCCTACTCTTATCTCTCGGGTCCAGCGCCAACCACACCCACCCTAAGTGTTGGCCTCCCCTCGCTTTAATGAGCTCTCCACGCCCACCTCCCTGGACTCTTCCTAGGGCCGTTCAGAGAGCCTAACCCCGTTACTGCCACCTCCACTTACACACACTATCGGACTGCCAGGCAGGATTCTGCTGCCAATTTCTCTTTGGGTATCAGTCTCACCTGAGGCGGTTAATGTGAATTAATATCAAAAGAGAACATCAGACTCACATTTATAAGGCATGTACCTTTTTAGGTTTCTATTTCTTTAATGCTGTAATTAAAATGCTGGAATGGGGATGGGCTGCAGTTGGATTGAAACAAATCAGTTCCGAACACAGCTGGGCAGAGCACACTGCAATTCAGGCCAGCCCCAGGCATGGCAGGTCTCATGCCACCTTACAACCAGCCCCTGCTTAAAAGCAGCCCACACCATCAAGCAGCCCACTGCCCAGCTCCTGAGCCATGAAAGCAGTCAGAGGCCCAGAGATAGGAGTAGATTCAATTGGTGGGACCCTTAGGAACCAGCAGCCAATACACAGAGCCATTGCTAAGGGTCTCGAGTGCTCCCAAGCATGGAGAGTCCCCCGGGGCACTGCAGTGCAGCCTGCGGGGCAGGGGGACCAGGGAGACTGCAGGAGTGGTTGTCAACTGGTGACATTGCTGAGCTCTCATCTGTGACTTGCCACCACAGCACAGGCCTGAGGGGTCCTCCAAGGGCTGGGTCCCTCTCTCCATGCCAACCAGACACCCAAAGCAAACATTAATCCTAGGAGAAGAAGGAAAAGGAAAGAGAGTAAAGACCACAGCCTAGGTGAGGGTGTAAGCATCAGCATGAGGCTGCTCAGGACAGGCAGAAGGGCCTCTTTTGCTCCCCCATTCCCCAGGGGCCACATGCCCACTACTGCTGGGCCAGGGTGAGAGTTGGGGTAGCGGGAGCAGAGGCGACCCAAGCAGGGCTTCTGCCCAATACTACCACTCCCTGGTGGCTGGCAGAGGGAGCCATCAACAGGGAGAACCCCGGAGAGTGTTTGCTCAAGCAGCATTGTAAACCTGTGTGCTGCGGAGCCCTGTGGATGCACAGAAGTGCCACAGACAACTGCAGGGGGCCAGAGGGGGGTCAGGATGCGGGGCTCTGGGTTCCCAGCACCTGCTCAACCAGGGAGACTCCTTGCTTATTGCAGTGGGCTCTGTGTAAGATTTTGTTTGGAAGACTTAAAAAAAGAAAAACTTTCAAAACTACTGTTCTGGATGATAAAAATTGTTTCCTTCTTTGGTCTTAAGGGCCAAGCAAGGTGGCGGGCCTGGAGAAAAGAGCACAGCCCTGTCTTTGTACAGACCCAGTTCACCCTCCTGCTGGCCACTCTTGCTGGGGGAGTGGGGTGGGTCCTGAACTTCTCCAGGAGCCACCTTCCTATCTGTAAGAGAGGAAGGAAACACCAACCTCAACCAGTTACTGCAAGGATTGAGTGAGCTAACTAATGTCAAGCATTGGCCACTGGCCCTGTACAGAACAGGTGCTCCAAAAATGCTATTTCCCTTCCCTTCCTCCGAGCAAAAGACTTACTCAAGAACCAAGGCAAAATCTAGTAGGAGAGCCTGGAAGGCCATCACAGCACAGACTGGGAGTGCCCATGGGCTTGAGGCATGGAAGACGGGACAGTACAGCTGATCCCAGGCCCCCCCAGCTGGTGGCCTGGGGTGCCCATTGCTTTGGTATGCATTTGTAAGGAGCTGCATCTGCAGGTACCAAGGCCCTGACACTTAAGTCTCAAAAGGCTGAGGAAGGCTGGGGCAGATATGGCATCTGAGAGAAACTTGTTAGAAAACACAGAAAATGAGGTCACTGTCTCATTTATATGTTCAGATAGGAGCACGGGGCCTCCTCATTCATTCTCCAGCATGATTGCCGATACTAAAATAAGAGTTGCAATGGAATACAAACATCTAGGACACGTACTTTATTCATTCAGGACACGTATTTTGTGGGCTTCTTACACGCCAAGCTGTGAGCTTGCCGTGGAGGATTCCCAGATTAATGTGATGGCTTGCCTACTCTCAGGGAGCTCATCTAGGGAACTTGAGCCAGACACAGATAAGCACTGCTCCGTGCAGCGCATCCAGGGTGGTAAGCTCACCAGAGAGGGGGGCTTCAGCTAGGGGCATGGCATTTGAGCTGGGTCTTGAAGGGTGAGTAGAGGGGGTCAGGGAGCAATGGGGGAAGAGCCTTCCAGACTGAGGACACAACCTGAGAACAGAGAAGAGAGAGGCCTGTGGGGTGTTTGGGGATCCAGAAATCCCCCGACGTAACTTTATTGCAGAGAATGGGGGCAGGGAGGAAGGGCCCTTTGGAACGGTAGGTAGCTTAGGGTCATGTTGAAAGGGCTTTCCGTGTCACACAAGAAGCATGAAGTTTATTTTATAAGCTGGTGCCCCCTAAGGTTTCTTAAGTAGGTAGGGGTGTTATCTGTTCTGGAAAGGTTACTTCAGTGGGAAGGGGGGAAAGACCAGTGGGGAAAGACAAGTGGCAGGAAAACCCTTTTGAAGATGACTCCCATGTTAAAGGGAGATGACAGGCCTTGGGAGGGGAAGTTGTGATGTCAGAAGATGTTTCAGAGTAGAGGTGATGAATAGAAGTGGGTGGTTAGATGTGAGAGGAAGGCTGAAAGAGGAGTGGAGAAATGGTTCATTTGTGCAGTTAGGCAGGTGGTGATTCCACTAACTGTGGGCTCCGGAAAGACGCCGCTGAGTGGGGCTCCCAAGTTATCGGAATAAATCCGTTGCCTGCTTTTTCCACACTAACCAGACCCTGCTGTATTCTTAAAGGTGTCAACTCAAGGGAGGCCAGAAGGGGGTGCTCTAGACATTTCCTTTCTGCGCCCTTCTCCCTCGGAGTCTGAAGTTCTGTCAGTCGGTTCCCTTGTGAGGCTCTCTGGCCTTGCCCTCAACCAAAGACAGTCCTGGACAGCTTGGCGTAGCCTCTTTGTTCAGAAGCCTTTCTATATAAACAGACCTTAGTATCCCCGAGCCAGCCTCTCTCACATGCCCCAAGTCCTGGCACTCGATGGACCCAGGTCAGATCTTCCCTGCAGAGGAGCTGGCTGGGGGTCTGGAGGATCAGAGGGGCCTTTGTAGGCCGTCCTGACCAAGGGGGGATCAAGAACAGAAAGCTCAGAAAACCTGCTGCATTCACGTTTTTGTTTTGTTTTGTTGTTGTTGTTGTTTTTGTGGTATGCGGGCCTCTCGCTGTTACGGCCTCTCCCGTTGCGGAGCACAGGCTCCGGACGCGCAGGCTCAGCGGCCATGGCTCACGGGCCCAGCCGCTCTGCGGCATGTGGGATCTTCCCGGACCGGGGCACGAACCCGTGTCCCCTGCACCGGCAGGCAGACTCTCAACCACTGCGCCACCAGGGAAGCCCCTGCATTCACGTTTTGACTTCACGAAACTACCCAAGGCACTTACACTTGACCTCAGTGTGGCCTCTGGACTCCTCAGAACACGGACCACCCAGAAAGCCCCCTTAAGGCAGCCCCACTTGTACTTTTCAGGGGCTCCCTCGGCCTCCATACTATGTGAGGTGTTGACGGAGGTGATGTACAGCAGAGGTGAGAGTGGAGTCTGGGAGGCAGCAGTCAGAGGCATCAAGGCACCCGGGGGCAGACGCCACCAGATTCGAATCCCAGCTCTGCCACCCCTGCACGGCCTCCTTCCTCATATGCAGCTGTATCCCATAATACCTTCCTCCTGAGGTGGTTGTAGGGATTAAACAAGGTTGTGTATGCAAAGTGTCTGACACAGTGCAGGAATCCAGTCCTCGCTTGGAGTTGTTATCTTGTTATTATCATCGTCATCAAGCATTTGGCGGCTCAGACCCTGCTTGCTCCCTCTGGCTCGGGGCCTGAAACACTCTTCCTTGCACCGCCCCTCCCCCAGGCTCCACAGGGAGGCTTCCTCACACCCCTGACCCGCCCTGCGGGGCATTTCTCTGCACTGGATCCAAGCTGGGCCTCCCACATCTGGCACAATAAGCACCTAATAGGCTTTCTGTTTTTATGAATGAACCAACGGAGCAGAGGAATCGGGCTGCATTGAGTCCTGGGCCTCAATCAACTCTAGTGAGGCCTGAGTCGTGTTCTGGAGACCTGTCTTAGGTGACCAGCCTCATGGAGGTGTCCAGGGATGGCAGTGGCGTCAGAAACATGCATATCAAAAGGTACCAGGAGGGCTTCCCTGGTGGCGCAGTGGTTGAGAGTCTGCCTGCCGGTGCAGGGGACATGGGTTCGTGCCCCGGTCCGGGAAGATCCCACATGCCGCGGAGCAGCTGGGCCCGTGAGCCATGGCCGCTGAGCCTGCGCGTCCGGAGCCTGTGCTCCACAACGGGAGAGGCCACAACAGTGAGAGGCCCGCGTACCGCAAAAAAAAAAAAAAAAAAAAAAGGTACCAGGAACCTGAAGTCCCAATCATGGCGACAGGGTTGTCAGGGTGGAGAGAATGGCAGGGGCTCCACGTGGGGCCATTACAGTAGTAACGGTGAAAGATGCTGAGAGCTGGTTATGAATGAACATGAGATTCAGTTCAGACACAAAGTCGACAGGATTGAGTGACAAAATGAATGGAGGTTGACCAGGAAGAAGTACCTAAAAATGTTTCTGGAGAGAACTGGGGAAATGGCACTTTCAGTCTCTAATCTTTATTCTGATTACTATTATTTTATTGAATGAAGCAGGGGAAGTGAAGCTAAGTGATGCCAGCTAAGAGGAGGAGTGGAGAGAGCCCCTGAGTGGGCTGGTGTGCCCAGAAGTTCCCTGTGGCTCTCCTAAGACTCCCTTCTGTCTGGTCTCGCCTGCTCAACATTTACCCCCTGGTTTGTAATTTGCTGGTTTACAAGATTCATCTTATTCAACTTGGTATCCACTGTGCTAGTTATTCATTTGCTTATCCCTTCCACAAATATTTATTGAGCACCTCTTACAGGCCAGGCAGAGTCCAAGGTCTTAGAATCCAATAAATACGTATTTAAGTGATTATGTCATGATATAAAGTCAGCATGGAGAAATTCCAGGGGGAGGAAACAGAGCATCTGGAAAGAAAATATGGGCTATGCATCACCAAGGCCTGTGCTGGTTCAAAGGGTAAAAAATCAGAAGGAGAAAACCTGCTGACTTTATAGAAAAACAGGCACAAGCCGAGCCTGAGAATGAGGGACTGGTAATAATTGGGCATTTCATCCAATGTGGGACTGGTAATAATTGGGCATTTCATCCGGAGAACATTTTTTTTTAATGAGGAAGAGTGAAATTAAGTGAAATACCAAAAATCTGAAGGTAGATCTGATCTGCCTAATTAAAAAGGCTCCGGAGGGAAGGACTATCGGGGTGTCTGCAGTTCACATCCCCATAACAGAGAAGGCTTGTCCTGCTCGCTGACAGCAGTGCTTGGGATCACGCTGTCCTCTGTGCTCAGACTCCATACTCACCACTCCAGAGACAGTGTCCCAAGGGGAAGCACAGTTTGTTTCTGGCACATGTTCGCCTTATGTAGATTTGGTCAGTGTTTGCCTTTGTTGGTACTCAGACCCTCGAGGGCCTCGCATCTCCTGGGACCTGGTTAGAAATGCAGAATCTCAGGAGCAGCTCCAGGCCTGCTGACTCAGAAGCCACATTTAACAGGATCCTCAGGCGATTTGTGCATAGTCCTATGAGAGGTGCTGTGGAGGACGTGCTGAGTACTGAGGCCGTGGGCTCCAAGAGAAGAGCGGTCGATGGTGAGAGGGACGCCTCCATGGAACCTCCCTTGGGGCTCCTGTGCTGAGTGTGAAAAGGAAGGCAAGGCAAGAGAGAAGAGACTGCTTGGTCCCAGAGCGCAGAGCCCCTCCACCTGGCCTGCAGCGGGCTCTGCCCTGCACGCCTCTCTACTCCTCTCACCTCGTATTCCCGTGACACAGAACTGCTGCAGGTCACCCCACACACTTGCTGTGTCATTCTGTGCCTTTCTCCTGCCATTCCAGTTACCTGGGACCCCCTTTACCCTCTCCTTGGTAACTCTGTCAAGCCTCAGCCCAGGGGTCAGTTCCTAGGATTCCACCCTGGTCATTCAGGCAGAGCCAAGTGCCTTTCCTCTGTGTCCCACTCCTCCAACCCAGCCAGGTGGCCACCTCACTAAAGTGTGCCCAGACCCCTCACTAAACCCTAAACTCCTCAAGAACAGAGGCCAAGTCTTACTTTCTCTGTATATACACCTCAGGATCAGCACAGTGCCTGGCACATAATAAGTGCTCAATAAATATTGGATGGATGGATATTTATCAAACACTAACGAGAGAAGTGAACTTCCAGTGGATGTAGCAAATGTTAATTATCCATTTACTTTTACTTTTCTTTATTCCTCAGTAATGTATGCTGCTGAGAGCAGAAACCGTCTTATTTCTGTCTGCATCCAGGGGATGCAGCAGATACCACATAAATGTAGGTTCAACAAATGAATGGAAAAAAAACAAAGTGTAGCACAGTACTTAAGAGCTCAGAGCTCTGGAGCCAGACTGGGTCAGAATCCTGGCTCTGCCACTTGCTATCTATGTAATTTGGGTAAGTTACATCACCTCTCTGTGCTACTTTAAAACTGTGGTTGTAATAGAATCTATGCATAAGGTTATTATGAAACTTCAGTGCATTAAGTTCATGAAAAGTGCTTAGAAAAGCATTGTTGCTACAGATGGGAAGAGCCTGGATGGATGGGAATGGTGCACACTGCCTGTAGCTAACTTTGCCAGAGTCCACCTGAAGGTAAGTCAGCTGGTACCTCAAGAGACTGATCCATGAGCCAGGATAAAGACTCATGCCACAGTAGAGGCACCAGAGACATAATCTGGGTCCAGGACCAACCCTGACTCTTCCCCACACCCTTAGCGCCAGGCCAGAGCAGGTCCTGTGCCCACTGACCACTTATCCATCTACACTCACTCTCTCCTCCTTCTTCTCTATAGGAAAATGTCTCCCTGATCAAGGAGATTAATGTGCTCCGCAGAGAGCTGAAGTTCACCCGCTCCCAAGTCTATGACCTTGAAGCAGCCCTGAAACTGACCAAGAAAATTCAACCCAAAGACGTTCCAGAGACAGGTAATGTCACCAGTGGTCAAGAAAGGTGGGCACTGGGATCCAGGGACCAATTGCAGCCACGAGCAGGTCTCCTTTTGGCTTTCAAAGCTGCCTCTCCTGAGTTTCTTCCTGTATCAGCTCACATCCACCCCATGGCCTCCTGGGCACCTCTGCATGCCACGCGCCTGCTCTTCAAAGGATTTGTGAGGACCCTACCACATTCAAACATTCGCAAATCCAAAATTCTTGGAGTTAGCAAAGGTTTCAGAATTCAGAATCTTTCAGATCTTAGGAAGAACATACTCTATATACTGTCTGGGGCAGTGCCCTGAAATCAAACACATTAGTATTTCTGTAGTGAAACATATGAATATTCACACTAAACTTCATGAATTTAAAAATGCTTTCCATTTTTAAAGCTTTTTGCATTTTACAATTGTGGATCAAGGATTGTGGACCTGTACGATGAAAATAAAGGCAAAAATAAGGACCAGAAACAATTTAAAGGGAGAGGGGAAAGAATTACATTAAAAATATTAAATGAGTTAGTTATTGCAGTTATAAAATTCCTCTGAACTTCTGATAGCCAAGACAAAAAGGGAAAAAATATGATGGTTTACATAGCTCTCATAGGGGGAAAGGAAGTTTTTTTCTGGAGGAACAAACATTTCCCTGGTACTAAGTTCTGTGAGAAACTAAATACATTGAGCCTTACAAAAGGGATATTGGGGGCTTCCCTGGTGGCTCAGTGGTTGGGAGTCCGCCTGCCAGTGCAGGGGACGCGGGTTCGTGCCCTGGTCCGGGAGGATCCCACATGCCGTGGAGCGGCTGGGCCCGTGAGCCATGGCTGCTGGGCCTGCGCGTCCGGAGCCTGTGCTCCACAACGGGAGAGGCCACAGCAGTGAGAGGCCCACGTACCGCAAAAACTAAAAACAAAAAGGGATATTGAACAACGTAATTGACAGTCTTTAATGGTAGGTTTTCAGACAATAAAAAAACATTCTTCAGGTGTCTATTTCTTATCTGGACAGTCAATAAAAAACAAGAGTATAAGGTATTACTGTGGAAAATTAAGCCAACATAGTTCAAGTATATTGTTTTCTGGTGGTTTACCTTCAGGAATGAAGCTTAGAAACCCTAATGAACTGAAACATTCCACAGCTGTGGACTGGGTCGTTCAAATATTAGCCACCTCAGGTACTATGGTTATGCAAGGTATTATCATTGGCGGAGGGTAGTTGAAGGATACACAGGAACTCTCTGCACTATTTTCAAAACTGTTTGTGAGTCTTGAACTGTTACAAATTTTATATATATATATATATATATATATAATTGTTGCTTCATACGCCATTGTCATTAGAGTTGAAGTTAAGAGGGTAAACTCTGTGAGTAGTACCCGAAGAACAATATTACCTCTGAAGAACTGACATAAAAGCACAGCATGTGTTAAAAAGACTGAGAACTTGGGAATTCCCTGGCGGCCCAGTGGTTAGGACTCTGCGCTTTCAGTGCCGAGGGCCAGGGTTCAATCCCTGGTCGGGGAACTAAGATCCCACAAGACACGTGGCACAGGCAAATAAATTAATTAATTTAATTTAATTAATCAATCTGTTAAAAAAAAAGACAGAACTTGACTTCTTGGAGGTGAAACCATCTTCAGTTGGAGGTGAAGCATAGATGTGTCTGTGAACAATCACAAAACTTCTCTTTTAAAAAAATATTTCAAATATGCCCCAGCAGCCTAGCAAATAACCAGTTGAGACCTCCTCAGGGTGCTGTATGATATAGCCAGGTTCTTCTTATTACTATGATGGAAACTATCAGACATAGACAAAAATTGAGAGAAATTCTAATGAATCCCCATGAATTCATTCCCTGACTTGAACAACTGTCGCTCTTGCTTCATCACTATCGCCACGCCCCACCCCCCCCGCCCCAGTTATTCCCTCCCACGCCCATAGTAGATTATTCTAAAGCAAACCAAACATCATGCCACTTGTGTCATAGAGCTTTACTCAAGGGAGGTTTCATCGGTAATGGCTGAAGACAGGTATTACCAATTGTCTGTCTTGATCATGAAGAACCTAAGTCTGGCTTCTGGTTCTGAACATGGGGCCTCCAAAACAAGTTAGCTCAAAATATACATTCCTATGTTGTTTAAAATTAACCAGTTCAGTTAGTTTTGAAGAATTCTTTATCTGAACAGGAGAGGTTATCATCCCCAACCACAATTTTAGTTTTAGCAGCATTTATATTGTCATTCATACAACAATTAACCAACAGGCCTAATAGACACACCTGCTTGGTTTTCAGTTATTAAAACCATATTATTAGAACGTCTAATTAAAGGTGGCTAATTGAAAACCTACTAAAATGGCATAAATAAACCAAAGGAAACAAGAGACGTACAATTTTGAAAGCTGGAAAATGGATGGGTGAGTGGTTACTGACTTCATAGACCTGAGAAACCTGAATCCTAAGCCAGGAGTGGGGAACCTAGAAGAAACCTGATGAACCCCTGAAAGGCTCAGGAATTAGCAGAAGCAGCTATCTCTGGAAGTGGGAGTGAAGGTGTGGCTGAAAGCAAGAGGGAACGTCTTTAAGAAGCTGTTAGATCTACCTAGTACCCAATACGGTGGTTAAAAATAGAACCATCAGGTCCATCATCATAAAATTCTAGAATATCAGAGTGCAAAGAAAAAACTCCTAATTGTGGGATATAAAGTCAGCACACAAAAATCAGTTGCATTTGTATACACTAACAATGAATAATTTGAAAAGGAAATTAAGAAAACAATTTAACTTACAATAGCATCAAAGAGAATAAAATAGGCTTCCCTGTGGCGCAGTGGTTGGGAGTCCGCCTGCCGATGCAGAGGACACGGGTTCGTGCCCCAGTCCAGGAGGATCCCACATGCCATGGAGCGGCTGGGCCTGTGGGCCATGGCCGCTGGGCCTGCGCGTCCGGGGCCTGTGCTCTGCAGCAGTAGAGGCCACAACATTGAGAGGCCCACATACCGCAAAAAAAAAAAAAAAAAGAGAATAAAATACTTAGGAATAAACTTACCAAGGAGGTGAAGGACTACCTGTACACTGAAAACTACAAAAAAAACACTGAAAGAAATTGAAGAATACACGAGCAAATGGAAAGACATCTTTTGTTCATGGACTGGAAGATTTATTAAAATGTCAATACTATCCAAAGTGATCGACACATTCCAATGTAATCCCTATCAAAATCCCAATGACATTTTTTTGCAGAAATAGAACATCCATTCTAAAATTCATTGGGAGTTTCAAGGTACCCCAAATAGCCAAAACTCTTGAAAAAGAACAAAGTTGGAAGCCTCACACTTCCTATTTCAAAATTTACAGCAAAGCTATAGTAATCAAAACAGTATGGTACTGGCATACATATAGACATATAGACCAATGGAATAGAATACAGAGCCCAGAAATAAACACTCATATATGTGGTCAAATGATTTTCAATGTGGGTGTCAAGACTATTCAATGAGGAAAGGACAATCTTTTCAACAAATGGTGCTGGGAAAACTGGATATCCACATGCAAAGGAATGAAGTTGGACCCTTACCTTACATCATATACAAAATTTAACTCAAAATGGACTAGACTTAAACGTAAGAGCTAAAACTATAAAACTCATAGAAGAAAATATAGGGGGAAACTTCATTATATTAGATTTTGCAATGATTTCTTAGATATGACATCAAAAGTACAGGCAACAAAAAGAAAGTAGGGGCTTCCCTGGTGGCGCAGTGGTTGAGAGTCCGCCTGCCAATGCAGGGGACGCGGGTTCGTGCCCCGGTCTGGGAGGATCCCACATGCCGCGGAGCGGCTGGGCCCGTGAGCCATGGCCGCTGGGCCTGCGCGTCCGGAGCCTGTGCTCCGCAATGGGAGAGGCCACAGCGGTGGGAGGCCCGCGTACCGCAAAAAAAAAAAAAAAAAAAAAAAAAAAGAAAGTAGATAAATTGGACTACATCCAAATTTAAAGCTTTTGTGCATCAAAGAACACTATCGACAAGCATGAAAAGGCAACCCATGATATGGGAGAAGATATTTGAAAATCACATATCTGATAAAGGGTTGACATCCAGAATATATAAGGAACTCCTACAACTTAACTACAACAACAACAAAAAATTTTTTTTTAGTAAGCAAAGGACTTGAATAGACATTTCTCCAAAGAAAATATACAGATGCCTATAATAAGTATATGAAAAAAACAGGCGGGGAGGTAAACAGAAACTAGGCAGAGGTGAGTGATGCAGGCCCAAGAAGGTGGATGGGCTGGTAGGTGGATGGGCTGGTAGGCTTTTGTGTGCTATACCTTCCCAGGGGTGCTACTTTTCCCAGGGCTCCATGGCTAGGCCACAGCTTGACTGAGGAGATGGTTACCAGGGACAACCAGTAGCAGAAGGAGGATGAAGGGTCAAGACCTAGAAAAGAGAAGAAATCAAGAGCCTAGAAAGATCAAGAGTCTAGAAATTGCAGTAAAGGAGAAGAGGCAAGGAGCAAAGGCAGACAGAGAAGGATCCAGACTTCTCCTGGGAAGGATGGGATAAGTCGAGTATACTCTGAATGCTGGCCCCATCAGGTCAATTAGAGGCCAAGGCAAGGATGGCCACTGGCCACTGCTGACCACTTCCTCTTTAAAATACTCTCTTCCTTGGCCACCATCATCTGTTCTTTTCTAGTTTTTCCTCCAGGGAAGGGGTTGGCAGCAGATAGGAAAGAGACCCCTCTTCCACTGAGAGAAGCTTGACTGTGGTGAGGGAGTTGGAGACACAGTTCCTCAGTGAAGAGGGTGGCAATGTCATCCATTAAGAGCAGAGGAGAGGATGGATTTGGCAATAATTTCTTGGATATGATATCAAAAGCACAGGCAACAAAAGAAAATATATAATAAATTAGACTGTCAAATTTTAAAACTTCTGTGCATCAAAGAACACAATCAACAGAGTGAAAAGGCAACCTATGGAATGAGAGGAATCATACAGCTAATAAGGGGTCAATGTCCAGAATATATAAAGAACTCCTACAACTCAAAAACAAACAAACAAACCCGATTTAAAAATGGGCAAAAGGGCTTCCCTGGTGGCACAGTGGTTGAGAGTCTGCCTGCCGATGCAGGGGACACGGGTTCGTGCCCCGGTCCGGGAAGATCCCACATGCCGCGGAGTGGCTGGGCCTGTGAGCCATGGCCGCTGAGCCTGCGCATCTGGAGCCTGTGCTCCGCAACGGGAGAGGCCACAACAGTGAGAGGCCCGCGTACCGCAAAAAATAAATAAATAATAAAAATAAAAATGGGCAAAGGACTATAGACACTTCTCCAAGAAGATACACAGATGGCCAACAAGCACATGAAAAATGCTCAGTATTACTAACAATTAGGGAAATGAAATCAAAGCCACAATGAGATACTGTGTCACACTCATTAGGATGGCTACTATCAAAATAAATGAAACCAAAAAGAAAAAACAAAAACAAACAAAAAACCCCAGAAAGTAACAAGTGTTGGCAAGACTCTGGAGAAATTGGAACCCTGGTGCACTGCTGATTGGAATGTAAAACAGTACAGCCACTATGGAAAACAGTAAGGTGTTTCCTCAAAAAATTAATAACAGAGTTACCATATGAACCAGAAATTGCACTTCTGGGTTTATACCCAAAAGAAGTGAAAGCAGGGTCTCAAAGAGGGTATTTGTACACTCACGTTCATAGCAGCATTATTCACAGTAGCCAAAAGGTGGAAGCAACCCAAATTTCCAACAATAGGTGAATGGATAAACAAAATGTGGTCTATATATGCAATGAAATATTATTCAACCTTAAAAAGGAAGGAAATTCTGACATATGATACAACATAGATGAGCCTTAAGGACATTATGCTAAGCCAGACACAAAAGGACAAATACCGTATGATTCCACTTATCTGAGATACCTAGAGGCATCAAATTCACAAAGGCAGACCGCAGAATGGTGGCTACCAGGGGCTGGGGGTGGGGGGACTGGGGAGCTGTTTAATGGGGATGGGGTTTGAGTTTTTCGAGATGAGAAGAGCTCTGGAGATTAGTTGCACAACAATGTGAATGTACTTAACACTACTAAAGCATACACTTAAAAATGGTTAAGGGACTTCCCTGGTGGTCCGGTCGCTAAGACTCTGCGCTCCCAATGCAGGGGGCCCAGGTTCGATCCCTGGTCAGGGAACTAGATCCCACATGCCGCAACTAAGAGTTCTCATGCCACAACTAAAGATCCCACATGCTACGACTAAGAGTTCTCATGCCACAACTAAAAGATCCCACACGCAGCAACGAAGATCCTGAGTGCCACAACTAAGACCCGTGAGGCCAAATAAATAAATATGTAAATAAAAAAATTTTTAATGGTTAAGTTAGTAAATGTTATATAGATTTTACCACAATTTTTTTTTCTAAGTAGGGCAGAGGAGTTGGAGCAAAGATTGAAGTTCCTAAGTGCTGCTGTGGGGAATGAGAGTTTGCTGACTATGGACATAAAGTCCGTCTGGGGAGAGGGGCCGGGCTGAGGTCAGGTTTAGCATTTGCCTTATCAGTCCAAAGCGTGTCTCTTCATTTCTCCTTCTCTGCTAGACAGTGAAATGGCTCATCTCCATCTCCCTAGCATGTGGGTTGGAGTGTCCACCCCATAGCAGGTGCTCCATAAATGTGTGCGGGGGTGGAGGTTAGAGGGGCAAGGGAGGATAAGCTTTGCAGCAGCCCAGTAACAGGTCCACACTAGTCCTGCTCTGTCCCCTACAGTGTCCGGCAAAGACTTGCCAGGCATGCCTCCCACCATGAGACTGAATGAGCAAGAAGAAACTGGGAGAATCATTGAGATGCAGCGCCTGGAGATCCAGCGCCTCAGAGACCAGATCCAAGAGCAAGAGCAGGTCCCAGGCTTCCACCCCTTTGCCGGGATGCGGCTGCCTTCCCTCCTGGGGGCAGAAGCAGACTTAAAGCTGCAGACCAAGTGACCCACTCTGGTGAGCCGTCTCCAGCCACGCCGGAAGAAGCACGGTGCTCCTGTCCCCAGCCTGACTCTGGGCTGCAGCCCCTGCAGCCCGGACCACACCAGCCTCTCCCTCCTGCCCTGGGGAACCTGGGACATGAACAGAATAAAGGTGTTCTCCCACAATCATGTCCAACTCTCTGCTTAGCCAAGGAGCTGGGGAGGGAGGAAGGGAAAGAGGGACCCTGAGGCCCGGGGGGCTCCTGCTCATCCAAAGCCACCACTGCTAGTCCCTGTCCAGGCACAGGGCTGCCTGTCACTGCAGAGATCCCACGCCCCTCCCCGCTCTTTTCTGGACCTCAAGGGCAGGGCTGTCTGTCGCTTCTGACCTGCCTTCTTCTCTGCCGGCCACGTCAGGACCAGAAAAAGCCTCCTACGTTTTCTTCTTACTTATGAAACATAATGAGGTTTTCTGAGAATTTTCACAGCTGTGTGAAGGTGAGGGTAAAATCATGAACATGGCAAAGTTGGTAGAGTTCCCCCACATCTTCCATTGTCTGCAGACCCTGGTGTCAGCACTATAAGCAGAACTCTGCCCTTCTTTCTCTTACCTCCAAGCCTCTCCAGACTTGTCATCCTCGGTCTGCAGGGCCCTGCCCTGCTCCTCCATTTCTGGGGGCCACCTCTTCCTCTAGACCCCACACTGGGTGGCCCAGCCACACATACCAGGAGAGGTGGTGTTTTATGCACTAAGAACCCAGATGTCCCTGTCTTCTCCCACCTGCAGAAGCCAGACACCCTTCTAATACCCAAATAACAAATATTAAGCCCCCGATCTCTCCTGGTGCGTCATGGAATCTCAGGGCTGAGATACAACCAGACCTCGAGAAGGACTTGAACTAAGACCTGGGACATGGCTGGAACCCCCTCTCCCTCTCTTATTCTTGCCTCTCTATAGACCAGCCTCCCATTGCCAGTACAGTTGGCAGAAGGGGACCCTTAGCATCCCATGAGTAGATGCCCTGAGGCTGACATGGAGTCTCTAGTCTAACTTTAAGTTGCCTAAGGAGAATATTTGGGGCCTAGCTTGAATCTGGAGCTCACCGCTATCCAATCAACTGTACCCATAGGGGTGGGTCACAGGATAGAATCCTGGTTACTGGGGTTCATCCCTGTAGTGAAGTTGGTCATTGTGAGTGGAGCAGATATTCCAAAAGATGTCTGTCTGGGGCAACTGTCAGTCATGGAACATGGGGTGGGGGCAGGGGACCTGGAGCCATTGAAGACCTGGTGTTGCACCTGTGCTTTAAGGCCTTTATTCTCCAACTGCCTTTCAGGGTGGCAAGGATGGGACCTCTTTTGCTCACAACCATCTCCAGCACCTGCACAATCCCTGGTCCAGAGAAGGGAAACAGTAAATGTTTGCTGGATGAATTATATTATTTATCGCCCCCCCCAACTATTTAGACTAAGTATTATTGTCTCCATTTTACAGATGAATAGACTGGGACACACAGAGTTTAAGCCATTTTTCTAAGGTTGCAGAGCTAGAGCTGGGACTGGGACCTTCAAGGTCAATCTAGTTCCAAAACCAATATTCTCTCCACTGTTCATGCTTTCATTCACAAGCATTCCTTGAACACCTATTATATGCCAGGCCTGTTCTAGGAGTTAGGATGCATAAATCACTCCGTTCGTGAAGCTTATCTTCCAGGGCGGTAGACAGACAATATTCCAGGCAGATAAGAATATATGGCATATTTGACAGCGACAAGTGCTAAGGAGAAGCATGAGAGAATAAAGGAAATCAAAGAACGAAGGGCAGAGAGGTAGGAAGTAGGGGGAAGGCTGTGATTTTAGACACAGGAAGGAAGCCTCACTGAGGCGGTGACATTTGAGCACCTTCCTGAAGAAAAGTGAGGGAGGGAGCCACATGGGAGGAAAGGGCTCCAGGCAGAGGGAACAGCCAGTGCAAAGGCTCTGAGCTAGCACAAGCAGAAGAGGGACAGCGGGGGGGTGAAGTCAGAGAAGGCCTTAGAGATTGTGGGAGGACTCTGGCTGTTTCTCTGGGTAAGACAGGCCATTGGAGGAATTTAAGCACAGCAGTGACTTTACCTGCTCTACCTTATAACAGGATCACTCTAGCTACTGGGTGGAGAATAGCCTGAGGTGGGAACTTGGCCAAGCAGGGAGGCTGGGCTACAGGGCCTCTCCCTTCTCCTGGGTCCTCCCACCGTCTAACACAGGGGTCCCCAACCCCCCCGGTCACATCCAAGGCCTGTTAGGAACTGGCCGCACAGCAGGGGGTGAGCAGCCTCATCTGCTGCTCCCCACCGCTCCCCATCGCTCCCCACCGCTCCCCACCGCTCCCCACTGCTCCCCACCGCTCCCCATCGCTCCCCACCGCTCCCCACCGCTCCCCATCGCTCCCCACCGCTCCCCACCGCTCCCCACCGCTCCCCACTGCTCCCCACCACTCCCCACCGCTCCCCATCGCTCCCCATCACTCCCCATCGCTTGCATTACCGCCGGAACCATCCCCCCACCCCAGCCCCCAATCCGTGGAAAACTTGTCTTCCACGAAAGCAGTCCCTGGTGCCACAAAGGTTGGGGACCGCAGGTCTAAGGGATCAGTTAGAATCCACACCTCACGCTCTCTGCCCACTGCCACCTCCTCCCCCTGCCTGCAGTACCACCCATCTGAGCTGCCTCAACAGCCTCTGCTTTGGGGACAGAGTTCAACAGCCCTGTGAGGAGCCTGCCTGTCCACTTTAACTCCAAGTTATTCGATAAGACCCAGAATGAGAACAAAGTCTCACCCAATCAATGTTTAAACTGGAAGCTTTTAGGCTTTGTTCCCTCCACCAAAAAAATTCCCTTCAAACCCCCAGGGGAAGCCGGTGGAGGGCAGGGGGGCGTGGATCTCATGACGTCCCCTGCCCAGCTCTATTCAGGACACCTGGACCATGGATGGGTCTGGCTGGGACCGGCCCCTCCTCGGGACCAGGAGGAAAATAAATGTCAGAGGGGCAAAAAGAATACACAGCCACTGAGCCCTGCCAGGCCCCTTCTTCCCCGCTCACCCCAGGGCAGGGAACTCCTTTATAATGCTTTGCAAAGTGGCAAACCCACATGTTTGTCCCCAAGATCCAGCCTGCCCTAACCTTTCCTTGAGAGGAAGAACCATCTAGCAAGGGATCTGCAAGCCACACATGGCGAGCTTTAGACATGTGGCTAGTCTGAGCTGAGATGCACTGTAAGCATAAAATACACAGCGAATTCTCAAGACGAAATAAAAGACTGAAAGAGCTCAATCACTTGTGTATTAAAATGAAAATATTTGGGGCTTAAATTAAAATTTCACTGTATTAATTTCACCTGTTTCTCTTTACTTTTTTTCACATGATTACTAGATGGTTTTACATTTTAAATTACGTATGTGGCTCATATTATATTTCTACTGGACGGTGCTGCTCTAGAGTTATGACCAGGCCCCCAGTCATCTCCACCGAGCAAAGCAAAGAGAAGCATGGATAGGTCCAGCATAATTATTTTGTGAGCTGATAATGGAAAGATAACTTTGATTTTGTTTTTCTTGTCTAGTTCATACACACCAAAAGGAGAGACAGCAGGAGGCATTACAAGGGGTTCAACCCAGCTGACAACCACCTCCAACTAGCCCCACCCCCCGCCCATCGTGTAGTGTGTGGTGCCAGATTCACCTGTTAGAAGCAGAGCCCTGGCCATGTCCTCATTATACTTTGGAACCCTCCATGAGTACCTCAGATGAGTCCAAATGCCTCACCAAGGCATTCAAGGCCCTGTGCCACCTGAGCCAAACTTGCCTTTCCAGCTACCTCTCACAAGCTCCCTGCGTAGCCCCACATCTGGCAGTTCACACGTTCATTCATTCAACACATGTTTACTGAATACTTCCCATGTGCCAGGCACAGTGCTGGCTGCTGAGGTCACAAGGGTTAGCAAAACAGGCACTAAACCTGCACCCACTGGGAACCACACATCTAGAGGGGGATGACAGGTGAATAAATAGGGCGATCACAGCACATGCAGTAAGAGCAGTTGTGGGGGAAGCATGGGGGCCATAGGTGCCCCAAAGAGGCACCTGAACCAGCCTAGAGGTCAAGGAGGGCTTCAGGGAGGAGGTGACATCTCAGTTGAAGAATTTGAGTTAGCCAGACCAAGGCTGGGGGTGGGGCGTGGTAAATATCCCAGGGAGAGAGAACTCTGAGTTCAAAAACCAAGCAGAAGGGCAGAGCAATGTAGAGCATACATAACTGAAAGACAGGCATTCTGGCTGGAGGGCAGGGGCCAGGGGCAAATGACTGGCCTGCGGTGGATAGCAGGGGTTCTGTGAGCCTTGTAAAGGAATATGGCATTTAATCCGAAGTGTTTATTCTGCAAGTGTTTTAAGCAAGGGAGCTCCTGTTTCCCACCTGAAAAGCCTTTACCCCCTCCTCCCTGTGCACTCAAATCCTGCCTCCTCAGGGGGGCCAAAACGTGGAGCAAACCTCCCTTGGTCATGCCCTTGAGGCTTTGAAGGAGAATGGGCAAGGGGTTTGTGGGGCTCCGGCCCAGGGGAAAGCGCCAAGGGATGGAGGTACTGGGGCTGGGTTTGGGGGCCAGCTGGTGTTGGAGTTTGGGGCTGAGGCAGGATTTGAGCTTGGAGTCGGGATTTGGGGGCTGGATTCAGGAACATGGGTCAAGGTTGGGGCCAAGGATGAGGCTGCCATCTAAGATCTAATTCCAGCATTTGGAGCTGAGGTTTCAAGCCAGATTTGGGGTTGGGATCTGGGGCTGGGACTGGAATTGGATTTGGAAATGGGGCTAGGGGGTCAGGGTTGGGATTTGAGATTCAGGGATGGGACTGAGATGTGGGGTAGGGGCCTCGGTTGGAGCTAGGAGTTCTAGTTAGGGTTTGAAACTGCAGCTGGGGCTGGGGTTGGGTTTAAGGCTGGAACTAAAGTTAAACTGGGTTGGAGCTGGGGGATGGGCTCGGGCCTGGGCTCTGGGGCAGATGGACAACATTCCTACTGCTGCCTGGGTCTGGAAATTGTGTTCCTGCCCTAACAGCAAGGGACAGAAGCCCCTCCCTTCCCAGGAATGCCTCAGCCCAGCAGAAGGAACAGCGCCACGTCAGCCAATCGGCTCAGGCCCTGCCTTGGAAACACCTGTTGATCCTCCTCCCCCTGCCCGCCCCCCCCACCCCCCGCCTGAGCTCACCCAGGTGCAGGTCAGGCAGGTGAAGCACCTCCCCGGAAACAGAGCTGGAGCGCCCCACCTGCCCTCCCTGCCGGCTCAGATCGGATCCAGCACCTCCAGGCTTCTTGTGAGTGCCCCGTGGTCCCCCCTACCCCCATCATTCACCGTCTCCCACTGACTCTTCCCCTGAGAGCCTCCACCCCACCCCCAGCCTGGCCCCATGGTCCCGGCACACCTGTGCAAGCACTTTCAGACCCTGTGAAATCACAGCCCTGGGGAATGCTGGGACTGATTCCAGGGCCCCTCCCTCGGCCCCTCCCCCACCTCCCTTGGGGGCACCTGCAGCTGCCCCTCCTACCTCGTGTGCCGGGCAACCCCTGCTGAGGGATTGTGGAGGACGGATGCCTCATCAGAGGTGTAACCCATGTACAGCCATGAAGTCATAGTCCCGAATGATCCAGGACCTGCATCCTATATATAAAGCAGGAGTCCCATCCTAAACGGGAGGAGAGAATGTTGTGTTCTTTTATTCAGAAACCATGCTCTGGGCATCTATGCAGGCCCTAGAATTCCCACTGGAATTCTGACCTGGAGATTTTAATGCCCCCACCCCTCAAGATAAAAGTTATCATCCTCACTTTTCAGATAAGGGTCCTGAGCTCCAAGAGGTGAACTTACTAGGGGCTTCTCTGACCTCCCCCAAGCCCCTCTTCTGACTAACCCACAGCCAGCACTCATCACAGGAACACACCTTCTATAAACTGGGGCTCCCTGAGGGCAGGGGCCGGGCTGCTGTACTTTGCCCGGTGGGAGTCATGTTGACTGGCCTCTGGAGGACGTGTTCAATGAGGAACCACCGCGAGGTCCCTCGTCCACGTACCCACGGTGACAGCGACTGCAGCTGGGGGTCCAGTCCAAAGCCCTCCTTCCCTTTGTACCACTTTAGAGAAATCATGGAGGAGGATGGCATGGGAGTGCGGTGAGAGGGAGAAGAGTGGGGGAAGCAGGAAGACCGGTGAGGAAGTTGGGGGGAGGGAGGTTGAAGCACAGAAGCAGGAGGATGAGGGCAGGGAGTGAAACGGAGACATGTTTAGAGGTGACCTGCACAAGGGAGGGACACAAGAGGAGGAGTGGGTTTGCGGGAAGATGAGGAGCTTGGGTTGGAAGCTGTTGCATCAGAGGTGCCTGTGGGACATCAAGGTGACAATTGTCTATGGGTCTTGGAGCTTGGGAGGGAGATCTGGATTTGAGAGAGAGAGGGATTTGGGAACCAGCAGCCATGCCTGTGAGGTGGGATGGGATGCTGGGGGTCAGATCCTGACTCGCGGAGAAGGAGTCGCAGCCCAAAGAGAGAAGATTCAGGGTCAGGCAGCTGGTTGCAGAAGGGTTAAGTCATAAGCCCCCTCCCTCCCCACAACCCTCCCCCCAGGAGCCAGCGGTGACAGCTGAGGCCATGTGAGTCGGATCCTGAATGAGGCTTTATCTCTGGGTCTCCATCCAGTCCCATCGTCCACCGTGGCACCAGCTCCCTCGGCCAGCCGGGATGGGACAGGCAACTGAGACAGCCAGAGCCAGAGAGGTCAGGGAATGGGCAGGGGGTTTCCTGGATGGGTGAGGGTGCTTTGGGTGGAGGGCGCTCTCCTGAGATCTCTGGAGAGGCATTCCCGAGGGGGCAGTGCTAGGGAGGAGGTTTTCCTGGGGCGGGGGGGTGGTTGGTTGCAGGGGACATGGGAGGATTCCCAGGGACCATCCCCAAGGCTCCCAGGAGAGACCATAAGGGGCAGGTGGGCCGGGGAGATAGCAAGTGTGATTCTCCCCCCTGCAGGTGATGGTGACCATCCCCTGGACCGTGCGAGGAACAGGACTCTGGGCCTCTGGCTGCCGCGCAGGTAGTGGGGGCTCCAGGCCATGATCCGTACCTCTGCCCCCTGACGCAGCCCTCTGCCCTTACTCGTGCCGGATCAGCCATGTCTGAGGGAGAGGCTCGGGCCCCGCCGGGCCAGGGGCTGCCGCCGGACGTGCTGGCAGAGCAGGTGGAGCTGTGGTGGTCCCAGCAGCCGCGGCGCTCAGCTCTCTGCTTCGCCGTGGCTGTGGGCCTCGTGGCGGGCTGTGGGGCGGGTGGCGTGGCCCTGCTGTCCTCCACCAACAGCCGCTCGGGCGAGTGGCGTCTGGCGGTGGGCACAGTGCTCTGCCTGCTGGCCCTGCTGGTCCTGGTTAAGCAGCTGATGAGCTCGGCCGTGCAGGACATGAACTGCATCCGCCAGCCCCGCCACGTGGCCCTGCTCCGCAGCGGTGGCGGGGCTGACGCCCTGGTGGTGCTGCTCAGCGGCCTGGTGCTGCTGGTCACCGGCCTGACGCTGGCAGGGCTGGCTGCCGCCCCTGCCCCTGCCCGGCCGCTGGCCGCCATGCTGTCCGTGGGCATCACCCTGGCTGCCTCAGGTGCGCTCTTGCTTCTGGGCCTGCTGCTGTATCAGGTGGCCGTGAGCGGACACTGTCCCCCCACCCGTGCGGCCGCCCCCTCCGCCCACAGTGACCACAGTGGGAATGGCAGCGTCTTCAGCATCTCAGGACGGTTGTCTGCTGGCCAGCGTCACGAGACCACGTCCAGTGTCGCCAGCCTCATCTGACGGAGCCCGGGCCCTCGTTCCCGCGACCCGCCTCAGCCTCCACAGAGCCGTGCCCGGGCGCGAGTGAGGGTGTGTGCAAACACGTGTGCGCACACGCACCAAGGGGAGAGTGACTGCATGGGTGTCCCCAGGACTGCTCAGCCCTCTGAAGGACTGTGTGACTGTGATGAGGGGCTGACTTGCACCCACACACCCACGTCACAAGGAGAGAACTGCTTCTCCTTGGAGCTCGTGGAACCGTCAGTCTGCCTGTCTGTGTCCAGGGGCTCTAGGCAGAGAAGGGTCTGGGATCCCTGAAGGTCCCTGGCCCCTATCCCTAACACCCCTCAAAGGCAACTCTGCCCTGTGACACCTGTCAGGGATTTCCCCAGGAGAGGGCTGCCTGCCCCAGAGACTGCACAAGTGAGCCCCTTTATCAAGGAGACTGAATGGTGACAGAGTGGACAGAACACAGGCTCCGGCATGACAGGCCTGGGCTGCAGTCCCCGCCTCTACCACTCACCAGCTGGGGGCCTTGGGCAAGTGGCTTAACCGCTCTGAGCCCCGGTTTTTGAGCGTCATGGTCACGGTCATCAACTGTTAGGATCAAATGACATTATGTATAGAAGGACCGGGTACACGGCAGATGTGCAATAAAAGTGGTGGCTGCTATTAGTGGTATTGTCTTTATCTCACCATCTCACCAAGAGACCTTCCCTCCCCTCCCCCTCCCCTCCTCCCCCCAGCCACCCCTCCCAAAGGGAACACATCGTGCCTACCTCAGGCTGACCTAAGGTGCCTTGAAGGTATCCTCAGCCAGACCTGTGGTCTCTCCTCATAAGTACTAGGAAGACTGAGGGGAGACGGGATGAGGGGATGCTTAGCCTCAGGAAGGTAGTGTGTCTCTGGTCCCAGGGAGAAGGTGTTGTGGGCAGGGAGGATGGTGAGTCCTCATTTGCTTATGTGCTGGTTCCAGATGAAGCCTGAAGTATTGGGGTTTTATCGCCTGGTTTCTCTGGAGGCTGCAGCTCCTAACCCCACCTCTGAAACCAGAACATCCTGTTCTGTGTAGTTGCAGCACCGGCTGACCTGCCTCTGGGTTTCCAGGCACAAGAGCGGTGTTGGACACCTGCTTGGGCATGAGAGTACCTGCCTGCTTGGGGTCAGCCCTGGAAGGGCTCTCCCTTTCTGGATGCAGGGGCACTTCCTGTGTGACAAGGACAGAGGTCCACTGGAGGAACGCCCAAGAGCGCCAGTTACTGTTTCATCACTTGCTGCTTCACAAAATGAAGATTATAGGAAGCCCCACGGGGGACACCAAGAGAGGCCGGGAAGCCAGACAGACATGTTGCCTAAGAGGTGTTAAATGTGGAGCTACAGAGGCTCTGACAGGAGAAAGTTGCTTTCAACTTGCCAAGATCAAGGCAGTTTCCTGGAGAAAACACTAAGCCAACGGATGAGGGAAAGGGTGTTGCCAGGCCTGGGAGGGAGAAACGTGAGCAGAGAGAATAGGGCAAGTCCAGGTGCACCGGGAACTCCGTGCACCTCAGACTCCACATATTCAAATGTGAGCCCCTCTCCTCTCTACCCTGAACTAGGTCCCCGTCTCACCCTCCACCCAGCATCCAGGTTAGAGACCTCAGGTGCCGAGGTTCCGCCTTGCTTTTGCAGGCTAGTGTGCAGACTCCCCAACACGACAGGCCTCCCTCTCTCCTCAACACACCCACGAGCCAGCCACGCTGCACCATTGTCGTGACTCCACCACGGGGGGTCCTGGCACGGGCCTGGGCACATAGTAGGGTGTGGATGGGCGGATGAAGGACTCGGCTTGGTGAGACCCACCTATGACTGGGAAGGGTAGGGAAGTCAGGCCATTGTCCGCTGTTGGCCCTGAATCTTTCCCTCCTGAGGCCCCGCACTGTCTTCCCCAGAAACTCTCATTCTTCCCGGGCTCCCAAGAGGGAGCTCTCACTATCAATCACCCAATTCCTGGGCCATTAGAGGACCACAGAATGCCTCTTCCTCCTGTTAAACAGGGATAAATCCTGTTTCTTTTCAGCTAAGACAGGGTTAGACTCTTTCATGATATTTAAGAAACTAAAGGAAAACAGAAACACAGAAAATTGGGAGGGGGGAAGAGTTACACAGGAAAATGTCTAGATGAGCAGCTACTGTAGGCCAGGCCAGTGGCAGGCTCTCCTGGGAAGGATGCCAGATGAGGAGCGTGGTTAGTGCCCACAGAGGACACTGTGGACCTATTCCAAAGGGCAGTGGAAGTCGGCATGTACACACCCAACTACAACATGAGAAGGATGGTAGGAGCTGGGTGGAGGCCCAGGTGGGGCGGAAATGCTAATACTTCCTGATTCACTAAAGCCGACCCCCACAACCTCCCACCTCCAGCTTGTTTGCTCAAAGCTGTGCACTAAACCCCATCTTGGTCCCCATGGCAACCAGTCATCCACTGGCCCCTCTGCCTTCTCTCTGTCCCTCTAAAGCAGCCCATTCTGTTTTCATCTCCCATCTGGCTCAGATTCTGTGACCCATCATGTCACCCACTCCTTGACAGAGTCCTCAACAACTTAGCCCCCTGACCTTTGGTCCCACCCTCCCAGCAAAATCCCCTCCGTGGATAAACCCTCACACCGACCAGCTACGAGAGAGATCTGCACAGCCGGGCAGCCTGGCGTTACCGTGATTCCCCATCACCAACCTCAACCAGGTCTGAAACTCGGCTCACCAGCTACACTGTTTCCCTGGCCAGCTGCTGCTCCCACAGCGCCCTCAAGTTCTCTCCACTCCCTTCACACCACAACATCAGCCCCTCACAGCCCCCAACACTGCTCTCTGCAGACGACTTGGCCTCCCTCGCTCGCCATGAGAAAATAAGAGTCGTGGGGTGGGAAGCCTGCGAAATCACGCCTCCTTTACTCCTGTCTGTCAAATGGTCTTGTCAGCCCAGCTGAGGGATTTGGACTTTGTCCTCGGGACACTGAGAAACATGGAAAGATTTTAATTAGGGGGTTACTCTGAGCAGAATAGGATTGGGGACTCGCTGGCTGCAGTGTGAAGCTGGGATTGGTCTTAGCAGAAAAAAAAAAAAAAAAGACCAAACAGCCCCAGAAATGCCATCTCAGCTGGCCCCTGAGGGATGAGAAGCAGCTTGTCAAGAAGGTTGGGAAGAGAATCCCAGAAAGAAGGAATAGCAGAAGGGCCCAGAGACAAAAGAATTGGTTCCTTTGAGGAACCACAGAAGGTTTGGGTGGTGGGAACATGGAGTATCAGCTGGCAAGAGGCAAGGGTGAAGCTGGGGGGATCCCTGGGCCCCTCCCGGGTTTCAGAGGCTCCCTAGCAGGTAGCACAGTTTCTTAAGGCCAAGAGGAATCCAGCGAAGGATTGTAAGCAGAGGGATGGCCTGGCCAGAACTGTATTTTAAGACAATTAGAATTAATTGGAAGGGGTAAAAATGGAGGCAGGGAAATCAGTTGGTGGATTGATGCCTCCTCCAGATGCGAGATGACGCGGCTCGGACAAGGGGGTGGCTGCTGGGACAGAGTCAGACAGGACAGGTTCAATGGATGCTCAGAAGGTGGGACCGACAGGTCTTTGTGACTAACTACCTGGAGGAGTTTTAGGATGGGACAGATGTGATGGGTCCATGATGATTGAAAGAGAAGTTGAAGACACAAAGCAGAGAAGAGGCCAGTCTTCAAGTCCCTGAGCGGGGGAGGCGGGGAGGGTGGATCCGAGCCCACAATGGAGGGAGTGGGCTCACAATGCTATTTTGATAGGAGAGAAGGAAGAATGTGGACAGGAAGGTTTGTGGGTTTTGTAGCAGGAAACTGACAACTACTCCCTCTGTGAGGCAAAGGCCATTTTAAGGAGCTTCTGCGGAGAATGACCAAGAAAACAGCGAGGTTGCTGAAGGCTTTGAGAGCCCGCGCGGGAGGCCGGAAAACAGGCAGGAACAGAAGCACGACCTGGACGATGGGGGCCGTGAGGGGGGCGGGTTCCTCCACGCGGAGGAACGGGATGCAGGCTTCAGGTTGGAGTGTCACCTGGGGTGTGTAATGGTGACATGACAGGGCAGGTAAGCTGAGGATACTAGCAAGAGGGAGGCTGACATAAAGGGCCCTGTAATCTAAACTGATGTTGGGGGGAAAGACAAGAGGAGCTGCTGGAGACGGCACAGAGAGGTCTGGATCTCCTAGAAGCTCCCACTGGGCGGCGGGCGAGGTGGAGGGAGAGAGACCTGCCACATGTTCCTCCTGGGCCACCTGGATGCTGGATCCTGGAAGAACATGTTCCTGAAATTTCCAAATGTGTTCCAGTCCAGGTGGTCTTTCCATCATATCCAGTCACACCCCACCTGAGACCTCAGGCCCCCCTCGAGGAGCTTCCTCCGGGCCTCGGGGGACCAACACAAGCTCAGTTCTTGCACACTCACTGGGTTGCCTTCTGGACCGCTCCCCGGGACATGTGAGACTGCCCTGGGCATGGCAGAGACCGGCCCACTCTGGTCCCCTCCCCAGCCAGGGATGGGACATACCACTTCTACCCTCACAGCCTGCTCTCCCAAACCTGGAACTTCTCGGCCCCCATTCACACGGGGCAGAGGGGCGCCAGCCCAGGCAGGGTGGGAACAAGTCCAGCTACCAGGAGATTCCTTCGCTGGGTCTGTTTGATCATGACTTAGATGTGAGATAAGGGCGTTATTGCTGAGTGAAGCAGGCAAGTTGCAGTTAACTTGTTTGAGCCTCAACTTCTCAGTCTATAAAATGGGGTGCCTGCCCAGCAGGGAGGTTGTCAGGAAGTGCTAACACATCAGTATTATTATTGTTATTGTTGTCATTATTTTTATATTCTACAGCATCAGAACTTCTAATTCAAGTCCTTTGCTGTTCTGAACTGGATCTTCTGACCTGAGTCCTGGGAAACAGAGAAGTTCAAATCCCAGCCCGGAGAGAATGAGGAGGAGGAGGCATGGTAAGCTCCTCCTTCAGGATTAAGACTGATCACCTGTCCTGGGGAGCAATTGCCCTGGCGTTGCCCATACAGATATGGCTAAAACTTGCAGATGCTCGCTCGGTTCTACTTTACACGTCACTCATTCAATCCTTCTAAAACTGTGTGAGGCAAGTACTATTATGATCCTCATTTTACTGAGAAGAAATTGGAGCGCTGAGGGCGTAAGTAACTTGCCCAAGGTCACACAGCAGGTAGATGGCAGAACTGGGATTTGAATCCAGATAGTCTGTGCTCTCAACTCAGTTTACTGCTCTGCTGGGCTTCTTCAACTTCATGTCCGTGGCTTGTGTGACCCCTGTCTTTGGCCTCCACACAAGGACAATGGATGTGGTCTTACTCTGGGGGCAGCAGGATGAGGCAGCCGGGAAGCTAGGCTGTCCTCTGCAGTCAGGTCTGGGTTGGGGCTCCCTGGGAAGAGAAGGTGATGCCAGCTGCTGAGGGGTAAGGACAGCGTGCAGGGCCGGGGGCAGAGATGGGCTGGGATCAGGGTCTGAAGCCAGAGGAGGGCAGACCAGAGGGAGGCCTGGCTGAGTGCCAGGCCTCCCAGCAGTTCCAGCATCCCCAGGCCTTTGAACCTGTGGACCCAGGTGGTGCTCCCTCTTCGTGCCTGGGGCCAGGCATGCAGAGCTCAGTGGGAACCATTCCTCAGGGGAATCCAGCAGGGCTGCTCTCAGAGTCCAAGTTTCCTGCCACCCGCAGCAGGTTCTGAGAGGAAGCATTCCCTGCCAACCCTTCTTGGTGCTGGGCTCAGAAAACTGACTTCTAATCTGGGGTTGGGCCCTTACCTCCTCCTGGATCCCTCAGAGGTTCTGACTCAAGTCCCCAAGAAGATGTGAAAACGGGGACGGCCGAGCTCTTTCCTAGCCTCGAACTGCAGGCAGGGCAGCCCCTCCAGGTGGACCTTGGGAACACATGAGGACAGGGGACAGACCCACCTGGGTTCCCAGCAGCTCCTCCCCCGGAGGCCAGGACACGCTCTGCTACTCAGCCTCCTCTCCGGGGTCTCGGGCTGGGGCCCACACAGGGCCTCCCCGGGCCTGCGAGGGGGTCAGCTGTCTCGGGACTGAGGAACAATGGCTGGGGTTGGGCTCCCCTCCTCCCTGGCGGCTTCTCGCCAAGCTCTCCTGCCACATCCTCCTCTGCAGACGAGCCCTCCTCTGCCAGTGTTTCCCTGCTCAGTCCTCAGCGCCTCCGCTACCCCGCCCCCTCCCTGGTGATCTGACTCACTCCCGGGGACTCAGGGACCCCATTGTCAATGATTCCCAAGCCCACATCTACAGACCGGCCTTCGCCCTGTGAATCCAGCTGCCCCAGGCATCTCTCCCCTGAAAATCCCATGTCCGGCATTGAACCCTCCCTCCCCCAAAACCTGCTCTTCCTCAAGTGCCCAGCAGCCAGTCAGAAACCAGGGTGGCTTCGTTGATTCCCTACTCCCCACGTCCAGCAGCCGAAAGTTCTGTCAAACACCCCTGCCATCCGCCCCCATCCCTTCCACATGTGACCCTGCCTCTGTCACACCTCTGGGATCTCTCTGTTCCCTGTACCACATCTTAGTCACGTCTGGGTCTCTCCTCTGCAATCCATCCCCACGCACGGCAACCCCCTCTTCAGCTTCATCACTGGCGCGGGCACCCTGGACCCTACACTGCAACCCTCCTGGACCTCCTGCCTTTTCCTCAAGCACCCCCCTATATTAGTCAGCCCTCACTTTCTTTCTCTGCTGGCTCTTTCCTCAAAGGCTAACACTGCATCCGGTAGACACGTGAGTGGCTGCCTGGTTCCCGACGACTTCCCCTTTTCTGGCTGGGACTGACCTGGAACAAACAGGTGGGCTCCCCAAATCACAAGTGGACTACAGGAGCCTGCCCCCACTGGTCAGAACTGTTTGCACCAGTAGTAGATCCTTTTTTTTTTTTTTTTTTTTGGCTTTGTTGGGTCTTTGTTGCTGTGTGTGGGTTTGTCTCTGGCTGCGGTGCATGGGCTTCTCATTGCGGTGGTCTCTCTTGTGGAGCATGGGCTCCAGGCATGCGGGCTTCAGCAGCCGTGGCACGCAGGCTCAGTAGTTGTGGCGCACAGACTTAGTTGTCCCGCGACATGTGGGATCTTCCCGGACCAAGGCTTGAACCTGTGTCCCCTGCATTGGCAGGTGGATTCTCAACCACTGCGTCACCAGGGACGCCCCGCAGTAGTAGATACTTGACTCAAGCTGGGCCAATCAGATTCTAGCACCTGAATACTTGAGATCCAGAATCAAGAGTTTGGAAGTCCCAGGCATGAAGCCTCATAAGTGCCCATAAATGACAAAGCACTCACTAGAGGTCCCATGCCTGATCTCAGGCGGCTGGGACCACCTGCTTCCTGCCCTCCTGAGTCAGCTGTCCCTTTAATTCACCCCCAAAACTCCTTTCCATTGCTTGCAACCAAAGAAGCTTAACTGAAGTCTCTGCCGTCTTGAAACTGCCTCCCTTGCCCCAAACTCCCCCCAGCAACCATGACTCTGTCCTTCTCCTCTCTGCCAAGGTTCTTGATAAAGTCTTCCACAGTAGACTCCATGCCCTCACCTTTCATCCACTCGCCTGTCAGCCCACGGGAATTCAACAAAGTCAACAAATATTTATTTAGCATCTGCCGTGTGAGAGACTCTGAGGACACAGAACAAGGCACAGACTGTAGCCTCAGAGAATTCACAGTCTAGCCCGGCAAGGGGTTAGTGCAAATTGTAATAAAGATTAAAATTAAACGTGGTGGGCTTCCCTGGTGGCACAGTGGTTGAGAGTCCACCTGCCGATGCAGGGGACACGGGTTCGTGCCCCGGTCCGGGAAGATCCCGTGTCGCGGAGTGGCTGGGCCCGTGAGCCATGGCCGCTGAGCCTGCACGTCTGGAGCCTGTGCTCCACAACGGGAGAGGCCACAACAGTGAGAGGCCTGCGTACCGCAAAAAAAAAAAAAAAAAAAAAATTAAACGTGGTAAGAGACTGGTAGGGGAACTCACAGGTGTTATGGAAGGGAGGGGCTCCGGTAAGGTGTCCCAGGGAGAGGATGTCTGAGCACTGTCATGGCTTTGAGTGACAAGGGACATGTTTGTGCACAAGTTTCAGTTCAGGAAAGTAAAAAATGAGTGACTTCCTCCTATTTTTATTTAAAATGAAAATAGATTTATTAGTATCTGTGAAAAACATAATATATTATAACTATTTAGATTACCACTTGATTGATAGGAAAAAAATCTCCCTAAGAAACTTGGCTCAATGATTTTCACCTGTTAAGATATTATCACCTGGGCACATGTGAAATGCTGGCAGGTAGGCAGGCCACATGGGGTCTACTGGCCAGGGATTCTCATCACTGTCATAAAGGACTTGGGAGAAGAGAAGGGCAGGGAGACAAGGGAAGAGTGTGAGCAAAGGTCCATGGAGAAACAGCATGGTAGGTGGGGGAGGAATAACAAATAATTGGTTAAGTAGGGAGTAAAGTAGGGAAAGGCAGGAAAGGAAACCAAAGGCTGACAGAGGCCTGATTTCATAGCCAGGGCCTTGGTAGGCTTTATCCCAAGAACAAGAGGGAGCCATTGAGGGTTACTGAGCAAGAGAGGGTCATGGTCACTTTGGTGGCTAGTGTCAAGGAAGGGGGGGATTGATCTACCCCTGGTTCACCCTTAAGCCCTAGCCACCAAGTCCCTGAGGCTTGTGGTTCCCACAAAGTATCAGCTGTCCTTAAGCTGTCGGGCATAGGAGTGGGGGGATCCGAAGATGACGGCTCAGAGGGAGAAGTGGTCCCTACTTCCCTCCATCCCCAGCCCACCAACCCCAGGGTGAATGTAATTGTCCTCGATGAAGCCATCGTCATCCTCATCTTCACCCACCTCAGGGCGGATCCCTTTCCCTGTCCCAGACAGCGGGCGGTGCTGGTAGCTGGCACGGTATTTGCGGCAGAGGTGGCATTTGGCAGCAAGTGCGATGAGGAGAGAAAGGACCACAGCCCCCAGCACGACCCCTACCAGCACAGGCCATGCCCGGGCCCCGCTGCCCAGTCCAGGGGATACGGCCGATGCTGTGGGGAGCTCCGAGGGCTCCACAGTGGCTGCAGAGAAAGGGACAGTGTTAGGGATGGGGCCCCGGATTGGCTCCCTGGGGAAACTGAGAGGAGTGGCGCAAGTTCCTCCCCGCAACCTCAGCATCTAAGGGGTACCCAATCCCCTCCTCAGCCTCCCTCCCACTGTCACTCACTTCGGTTTGCCTCACTCATTGAGGGGCCAGAAGACACTGGTGGGCCTCAGCCTCTGCCAGAAGAGCCCTGGCTCTAAGGAGACTCCCAGACGCCAGGCAGCCCCAGGGCACAGAGTCCTGGAACATACACACACGTTTGGATGTCAGGGATGGCCACAGGGCGCATGTTCCAGGCCACACTCACAGCTGTGTGAGGGCGCTGCACAAACTCCGGAGACTGGACAATTGACCATAACCAGTTGCCCACAGAAGAAAAACAAGCCGAGCCACGGAAACTGGCTGTTTGTGAGGGAACACCCGGAAGCAGCTGGAAAAATAACTCAATGCCGGAATTTACTGAGCACAACTTATGATTCAGTCACCAGGCAACGTGCTTATAGAACCTTGTAATGAGGGTATAAACATTATCCCCACTCTCCAGGTGAGGACTCTGAGGCCCAGAAAGGTGAATTAACTCAGCCAAAGTCCCAGGACTTGAACCCAGGTCTCTGATGCCAGGGCCCAGAGCCCAGGCTGCTCCCCTGCTTGGTAAGATGAGGATGGTAGGCGGGGCAGAGGTAGTCCTGGCTTCCAGAGGTTGGGCAACAGCAACTGCTGGGAGCTAATGGGCAAAGTGGAGACCAGCATGGAGGACGGTGCTGGGCTCCACCCAGGACAGGAAGCTCCAGACACAGCCTGGCCCCTCTGCTCCTGAGTCAGAAGCCCTGAGTCCACACCCACCACCGCTACCCTCAGCCCTTCAGGCACATTCCTTGTCATTTCACCTCTGCCCCAGGGGGCGGCGAGCTGTATTCTAGGAGTAGCCAAATGTAAATCAACTGGATCAGGAAAATATCTGGCTGAGAATCACTAGGGGCTGGGAAGGATCTAGAGGAGGAAGAGCATCTGAATTAAGGGAATATCTGGAGGAAGATCTTATAGGCTCAGGATACCTGGAGGAAGAGCAACTGGGCCAGAGGAGTGTCTGGGGGAACAGCACCTGATTCTGGGAAGCACCTACAGGAAGAGCGTCTGGGTTACAGAAGTACCTGGAGGAGGAACAGCTGGGGCTGGAGGTATCTGAAGCAGAGGAGGACCTGGGAGGAGTGTCCAGGCTAGGAAAGCACCTAAGAGAGAAGCACCTAGTTTAGGGGAGTACCCGGCCATACTCTGTAATATCAATACTGTAATGATGCCCTCCCTCCTCAACCCCACATTGCCACCAAGCCCCACGCGTTCTTCCTCTCAATACCCCTAGAATGCCTATGCCCCTCCTCTGCACCCCGCCGCCACTGCCCCAGTCCATGCCACCTTCACCTTGTACCTCAACTCTTGCAATAACCTCCTAACTGGTCTCTCCTTACCTCTCATCCATTCCTCAGAGTGATGGGCCTATGGCTCAAATCTGACCCCATTACTCCCCTGCTTAAAAATCCTGCACAAGCCCCCCAGGCCCGCGAGGCTGCGTGCAGATTCCTCAGCACATCCTTCAAGGCCTCGCAATCCAGCACGCAATCCAGCACACAGCCTCCAGTTCCCTCCCCGTGCTACACACACACACACACACACACACACTCACTCACACACACACCCTGCCTTGCCCTCTTGTTTCCCAGCCACCCCCTCCTCAGTTTTTTGAGTCCCCCATCCCTCAAGGTCAAATCAGACCATACCTGCCTGTGAGGTTGTCCCAGGGCCCCCCTCATCACCCCCTTCACTGCCCTGCCCAGTCAGCCACCAGTCAGAACTGGCCAGTTACTAGATGGGCAGCTCCCTGGTCAGGGACTGGGCTGAATAACGTGCGCCCTGGCGCCGGCAGAGAGCTTAGTAGTCAGCTGCTCCGTACGTGTTTGTGAGATGGGTGAACATGGGGGTAGGGTGGGGGGGCATTAGAAAGGAGGAGTAAATCATTCACTCATCCATTCATCAGCAAACATTCATCGGGTGCCTACCACAAGCCCGGCACTAGGCACTGGGTCCTCAAAAAAAAAAAAAAAAAAAAAGGATTTTGTTAAATTGAAATGAGTTGAATTCAACCTGACGTTTTAAAGATTTTACTCCTACTCCTTTCCTTCCTGCCCCGTCCCTTTGAATTCTTCCCAAGGAGACACACACACACACACACACACACACACACACACACACACACACACACACACACACACACACACACACACACACCCCTCAGGCTGTCACCCCACCCCTTCTGGTCACATTTCTTCCACCGACAAACACACACCCCACCCTGATTTGTAGCTCCTTTCCTGCTCCCAGGAGTCCTCGGGGATCTGTGGGTTCCCCATCCCAGGCCCCCACAGTGTCTTTCCCTCTGCTCCCCACCTGTAGGAACTGTGCACGGTCCGCGGAGGAGCTTCCAGTTACAGCCGGCAGGACCCGGCCAGGTGGGCGGGCCAGAACTGCAGCTTGACTCACCTGTGGACGCAGCAGCCAGGCGGGGCCGAAGCCGCAGATGAGGGCGGAGAGCAGAGCCTCCAATAGGGAGGACTTATGCTACACCTTCCCGAGAGCTGCGGAGAACCTTCTGGCGCAGGCCTCACCCCCACCCCCAGTGCCGGGGGCGGGGGCGGTTGGGGGGTTAGTGCCGCTGGGATCCAGAGAGGGGGCAGTCTTCAGCAGGCAGCCGCTCAAGCTGGCGGCCCTGATAAACAAGTGAATTTCCGGTGACAGGTACGAAGTCCAGAGTTGAAGACGGACCTCCTGTGTAGGCGGCCGGCCGGAACCAGAGGGGAGGGGGGTAGGCATTCTCCAGGCAAAGCCAGAGGGACCAAGAAGACGCAAAACTGCCTGCAAAAGTGTATGTAAGCGTGTCTGTGTGTGTGTGTGTGTGTGTGTGTGTAGGTCAGTGGAGAGTGTGAGTTCAGAGGCCTTTTGAGGAGTGTGTATGTGCCCTTGGGGGGTTATTGTGTGTATGTGTGTTTACCTGGACAGGGTACAAGCCTCCATCTGGATCTCAAGGATCCTGTGACCCCACAAAGCTAGGCTCTGAACCTCTACCTTTTGCCTTACTCCTCTTCCCCAGGCCGAGTGCCTCCTCGTCCTTTCAGACCCTCACGGGGTCACGTTCCCAGAGCCCTCCATCTAGCCCAGTAAGCCCCGCCTCCACCTGGCAAGCCCCGCCTCCTCCATCCCCAGAGCACCGTCTGTCACAGCATTGCTTTCACGATCTTGTAATTGTTTCTTCCTGTGCTGCCTACCCAACTGGACTAGCAGGGGAGCTCTCCCAGGGTGGAGCCAAGTTTGACAGTCTCTGGGTTCCCAGCACCTGCCACAGGGCAGGCTCTCAGTAAATATCTAAGGGAGGAAGTGTTCCATGAGCTAAGCCATGCTTGCACAGGAGTTCACAGGAACCCGCAGGGCACAGCGGAGCAAGGGCTGCTGCCAAGGCTTGCAAGTGGGGCACGGTAGAACTGTGGCTGGAAAGTGGAGGCCAGTTCATGCAGGACCTTGAAGATCTTGGCTCCGAGTCTGAGCTCCTACCGCCAATGGCCCCTTCCTAACCCTCCCACCTACACCTCACACTCTCTGCTGCAGTCACACCAAACTGTTCCCTATTCCTAGAACCCACCATGCTCTCATCTCCCAGGCTTTGCATGCACTCTTCCTGGGACCCCTGCTTTCCTCCAACCTTAACCTTCATCCTCTCCCCCCCACATGTCCACCTCCCACCTGGCTGACTGTTCCTCCCATCACATGGGTCCCAGCTTAGGTCCTCTTTATCTAGATGCACCCTAGTCTGGATCCCTCCTCCCCGCTCTGTGCCCCCTGAAGACCCTGGCCCTTCTCCCCCATAGCCCTGACCACACAGCATTGTGATTTTCTCTTTACTTGTCAGAGTGCCCTATGAGCCTGTGAGCTCTGGAGATAGGGTCTGTGTCTGTCTTGTTCCCCTTCAAATCCCTAATATCTAAAATGACAACAATAAATACTCGAAATAAATGAGACAAAAGTGGAGATTATCCTGGATGGGTCAGTGAAGAGCCAAGGAAGTTTTAGGGTTTTGGTTTGAATTTGAAGCAAGAAAATCACAGGATTCAAAAGATATTCATTGAACACCTACCATGTCCTGGGCACTGTGCCAGGTGGTTTTGTTGTTGTTGTTGTTGTTTTAATTGAGGTATTCACATAGTATAACCTAGTTCACACAACAAAAAATTCACCATATCAGTCAATTTCAGTGCACAATTTAGTGGCATTTAGTACATTCAGAATGTTGTGCAACCATCACTCTATGTAGTTCTAAAACATTTTCTTCACACCAAAAGCATTCTCCCCACTCATTCAGCGATCACTCCTCATTTCCCCCTCCCCAACCTCCAGCAACATCTAATCTGCTCTCTGTCTCTATGGATTTGCCTATTCTGGATATGTCCTACAAATGTAATCAGATTTGGGCCAGCTTTTTAATAAATTATTTCATTTAATCCTCCTGACTGTACTATGAGATAGATGTTAATTATTTCCTTAACAGATGAATAAAATGAGGCCTTGAGATGGTAATTTGCATTAAGTCCCACAGAAGAAAACAAGTAAAGGTCTACCCATCCATTAGTAAGCCATTTATTCAATGAATACTTACTAAATGCCCACCACAGAGCCACAGCCAGCCCATATGGCAAGCATTGCAAAATAGCAAAAGGCCACCTGCTAGATGCCCCACAGCATGGAGAGCAGAGAGCAGGCTGGATACTGGCACCCACCGGCCCATCAGCCAGGAGCTCTGGTACAGTGAACAACCTTCACAACCTTCTGTGGCAGCCCTGGCAACCACGTGGTAGGCTCTGTGCTAGCTGCTGGGGAGAGTTCCTGCCGCCATACAGCTTTCATTCTGGTGGTGAAGATTGACAATACACAAGTAAAGAAATAAATACGATCATTTCAGATAATGGTTAGTGCTATGAAGAAAGCAAAATAGCTTCGAGTGATGGAGTTGTGGAAGGGGCTGCTATTTTTTTCTTTTTTAATAGCTGTGACTTCTATGGGTGACAGTCTTTTTTTTAAAAATATTTATTTATTTATTATTTATTTTGGCTGTGCTGGGTCTTAGTTGCAGCATCCGGGATCTTCATTGTGGCATGCAAGATCTTTAGTTGCGGCATGTGGACTTCTTAGTTGCGGCATGTGTGCTCTTAGTTGCAGCATGCATGCAGGATCTAGTTCCCCGACCAGGGATCAAACCCGGGACCCCTGCATTGGGAGTGCAGAGTCTTATCCACTGGAGCACCAGGGAAGTCCCAGAGCTGCTATGTTATATTAGGTGGTCAGAAAAGGGGGGGACTCGCTGAAGGGGGGATGTTTGAGCTGAGATCTGAATAAGAGTGAATGAGCAACCATGCCAATATCTGGGGGAAGAACATTTCAGAAAGAGGGAAGAGCCAGAACAAAGATAGAGAAACAAGAGTATGGCTTGTTCAAGCAACAGAAAGGAGGCCAGCTGGATGGGGTTCAGTAAGTGGGGAGAGATGGGAGGAGCTGCATGAGAGGCCTGTCCAGAGCCATCTGAGGTGGTGCTGCACTGGGTCCTTCCCTCTGTGAGATGATGGGAAGCCACTGATGATTGGAGCCAGGGACCAAAGGACTGGACTTCTTCGGCTTCTGTGTGAAGAATGGACTAGAAGAGGCCAACGCAGAAGTGGGGCAGCCAGTTAGGGAGCCGTTGCTATCATCCCGGAGAAGGGGAATGTGGCATCAGGGTGGTCAGGCAGAAACGGGGAGAAGTGCTCAGATTCTGGATGTACTTTGAAGGTGAAGTCAACATGATTTGCTGACTGGATATGGGGTTTGAGAAAAAGAAAGGGAGCAAGAATAACTCCAAAGTTTTGACCTGAGCAACTAGAAGGATGGAGTTGTGGGAGACTGCAGAGGTGACAGCTTTGGAAGGGCAATCTGTACCTCAGTTTTGGACATGTTACTTGTGAGATGCCCGTGATTCATCCAAGAACATACTAAGTAGGCAATAGCATAAACCAGCCTGAAGACAGCAGAAGGTAAGGGCTAGAAATATAAATTGAGGAACCAGTAAAAAGTGGATGGTTTTTTGTTTTGTTTTGCGGTACGTGGGCCTCTCACTGTTGTGGCCTCTCCCATTGCGGAGCACAGGCTCTGGATGCACAGGCCCAGTGGCCATGGCTCACGGGCCCAGCCGCTCCATGGCATGTGGGATCTTCCCGGACCGGGGCACGAACCCGTGTCCCCTGCATCGGCAGGCGGACTCTCAACCACTGCACCACCAGGGAAGCCCAAAAATGGATGGTTTTTTTTTTTTTTTTTTCGGTACGCGGGCCTCCCACTGCCGTGGCCTCTCCCGTTGCGGAGCACAGGCTCCGGACGCGCAGGCTCAGCGGCCATGGCTCACGGGCCCAGCCGCTCCGCGGCATGTGGGGTCCTCCCGGACCGGGGCACGAACCCGCATCCGCTGCATCGGTAGGCAGACTCCCAACCACTGCGCCACCGGGGAAGCCCCTGGATGGTATTTTAAAGCTGGTCATCTAGGTGAGGCCCCAAAGAGAAGTGCAGAAAGAGAAGAGGGCTGAGGGCTGAGCCCTGGAGCACTCGGGGAGCAGAGGTCAGGGAGTGGAGGAGAAGCAGGAAAAGAGACTGGGGAGCGGCCCGCGTGGTGAGAGACAGGCGAGGGAGGTGCCCTGGAGGTCAGAGAAGAAAGCGCTTCAAGGGCAAGGGCTTCACCAGCTACGCCAAATGCTGAGGCTAGGTCGACTAAGACAACACGAACTGAAAATTGACATTGAATTTGGCCGTGTAGCCGTCACTGGTGACCTTGACAAGGACAATGTCACTGATTTGTCAGGGACATAGGCCCAACCGGAGCGATGCATGGGTATGGGAGCAGAGGAAGTAGAAACAATGCCGTCAAGGAATTTTGCTATAAAAGAAGCAGAGAAATGGGGCAGATATGGGAGGCGAGTGTGGGATCAAGGAAGGATTTTTTCAAGGCTAGGAGCTTTTAGACCACGTGTGTATGCTGGTCAGAATAATCCAGGAGAGGGAGGAAACTGATGATGCAGAAGGAAGAGAGAAGGGACAGTGGGGGTGGGAAGTCCTTAATGGCATCGAGGGGTGTGGGGTTGAGCACACAGGTGGAGGGCTGGCCTTGGGCAGGAGCAGGGAGGTTCCCTCTGAGGAAGGAGGAGGGTCAGGTGAGTGCAGGAGCCTTAAGGAGTTTTCTTCCCATGGCTTCTGTTTTTCCAGAGAAATAGGAAGCAGTGTCATCCGCTGAGAGTGAAGAGTGGGGAGCGGGTGCTGGGGTTCGAGGAGAGAAGAGAAGGTGTAAGTTCATCATCCTGGGGCTTTGGAGAGAGAATGGAGTGTGGTAGGCTTGCCAGGCAGCATCAGGACCCCCTTGAGGTGAGCGGCATGAATTTAAAGTGATATCAGTAAGGGTGGCTGAATGTTTTGTTTTCCAGCCACTCCAAGTGTGCAGTTGGGGAGAAGATGGAGCCTGGAATTTAATCAGGATTGGGGCCTTGCCAGGCAAGTCTGATAAAGCCAGAGAGGGGCAAGAGGGCTGAGCTGTAGGCAAGGCAGTGGTTGACGTGATGGCCCAGACAATCAGGCCAGGTAAAGAGGGAAGTGAGGATGGGGTCGGGGAGGGGTGAGGAACCCTGAAAAAGTGGTAGGACTGATAGATTTTAGGAGCGATTACTGACGTACTAGAGAAAGTTGAAAACATAGAAGGTGGTGGGCAGATGACGGCATATAGAAATGGAGGTTACCCAGGGGATACAGATAAGCCCTAGGACATGAACCATGGAGTGGTCCTGAGGTAGGGTTTACAGACCAGTGGTGGTTTTACTATCATCTGAAACATATCAACTCAACCTGCTGAATCAGAGGTCCAATGATTATGTGCTAACAGCTCTATAAGTACATGGCAGAGGTAGAATTTGAACCCAGGTCTTCTGCCTCTAGGTCCAGCACGTTTCCAGATACATCCCCACTGCTCCTATGAGTAACACTATTAAGGTGTTCCATTCCTCACAGTCAAGTGACAGATAGCAATCATTGCTTTTCAAAGATTTGCTTAGGGGCTTCCCTGGTGGCGCAGTGGTTGAGAGTCCGCCTGCCAATGGAGGGAACACGGGTTCATGCCCCAGTCTGGGAAGATCCCACATGCCACGGAGCGGCTGGGCCCGTGAGCCATGGCCGCTGAGCTTGCGCGTCCGGAGCCTGTGCTCCGCAACAGGAGAGGCCACAACAGTGAGAGGCCCGCGTACTGCAAAAAAAAAGATTTGCTTATATTTCCCAAAGGAGACTTGGGGTGCTGCTACTAGAAGAACCAGGAATGAATGCTGAGCAAGCAAAAGAATGAGGTGTCCCTGTCCCCAGCCTGCACCTACTTCCTCCTCCACCTCACCCAACCCCTCCCTGTGGCAGACCCAGGGCTCTTAGCCTTGGGGTAGTTGCGTCCCCTTTAAGAAGCTGATGAGAGCCCCAACTGCCCTCAGCCCACACACCAGCCAGCTCCGTTATGGTGACCTGCAGCCCCACCGTCATGATTAGTGATAATGAACCAGGTTATGACCTGGGTTTATTTTGTATACCTAATCATTAGCTAAGGATTTGGAAAAGGTGTTTATTCCTCATGGACTAATTATGGACAGGACTGAACAGCTTGCTCGAGATGTGATGGAGGAGATGGGAGGCCATCACCTCATGGCCCTTTGTGTGCTCAAGGGGGGCTATAAATTCTTTGCTGACCTGCTGGATTACATCAAAGCACTGAACAGAAAAAGCGATAGATCCATTCCTATGACGGTAGATTTTATCAGACTGAAGAGCTACTGTAATGACCAGTCAACAGGTGACATAAAAGTAATTGGTGGAGAGACTTCCCTGGTAGCACAGTGGTTAAGAATCCACCTGCCAATGCAGGGGACACGGGTTCAAGCCCTGGTCCAGGAAGATCCCACATGCCGCGGAGCAACTAAGCCCGTGCGCCACAACTACTGAGCCTGCGCTCTAGAGCCCACAAGCCACAACTACTAAGCCCGCGTGCCACAACTACTGAGGCCCAAGCGCCTAGAGCCCGTGCTCCGCAACAAGAGAAGCCACCGCAATGAGATGCCCACGCACCATAACAAAGAGTAGCTCCTGCTCACCGCAACTAGAGAAAGCCCGCGTGCAGAAGTGAAGACCCAATGCAGCCAAATAAATAAAAAAATAATTTTTTAAAAAAGGTAATTGGTGGAGATGATCTCTCAACTTTGACTGGAAAGAATATCTTGATTGTTGAAGGTATCATTGACACTGACAAAACAGTGCAAACCTTGCTTCCCTTGGTCGAACAGCATAATCCAAAGATGGTCAAGGTTGCAAGTTTGCTGGTGAAAAGGACCCCTCAAAGTGGTGGATATAGACCAGACTTTGTTGCATTTGAAATTCCAGGCAAGTTTGTTGTAGGATATGCCCTTGACTATAATGAATACTTCAGGGATTTGAATCATGTTTGTGTTATCAGTGAAACTAGAAAAGCAAAATACAAAGCCTAAGATGAGAGTTCACGTTGAGTTTAGAAACATCTGGAGTCCCATTGAAATCACCAGTAAAATTATCAAATGTTCTAGTTCTGTGGCCAGCTGCTTAGTAGAGCTTATTGTATGTATCTTCTAAGAATTTTATCTGTTTTGTATTTTAGAAACATCAGTTGCTGCATTCCTGAACTCTATTTGCACGATGAGCCTATAGACTATCAGTTCCCTTTTGGTAGATTGCTGTTTGACTCGTGAATGAAAAATCCCTTAAACCACATCACTAGTGAATGAAAATATTGAAATTGTATCTGTAAGAAACATTTAAAGCAAAGAATATATTAGTTTTTAAATTGGTATTTTAATTTTTATATATTCAGGAAAGAACAGAAGTGATTGAATATTGTTCATTATACCACTGTGTGCTTAGAAAAGTAAGAAGCTTCATATCAGTGACAGCATTTAGAGGTATCATTATGTTGGATAAACCATATGTCCTGGAATTATTTTAGTAGGTTTCAGTAGTATTAACTGTATTTTCCCACTGGTTCAGATTATTTCCGGTGAATCTTTTTTTTTTTTTTTTTTGCGGTACGTGGGCCTCTCACTGTTGTGGCCTCTCCCATTGCGGAGCACAGGCTCCGGACGCGCAGGTTCAGCGGCCATGGCTCACGGGCCCAGCTGCTCCGCGGCATGTGGGATCTTCCCGGACCGGGGCACGAACCCGTGTCCCCTGCATCGGCAGGCGGACTCTCAACCACTGTGCCACCAGGGAAGCCCTCCGGTGAATCTCTGTCAACAGTTCCTTTTAAATACAGATCGATAAGTTCCAAAAACCTGCCACTTTTTTGAGTCTTCAATATAAAATCCTTAAATAAAGGCTTCTCTTTAAAAGAAAAAAAAAAGCAGCTGATGAGAAAAACAAAATGCATTTGCACACCCAGTCACAAATATGCTCACAGGCTTGGCAGGGAGTGAGGGCTCAATAAAAACTTGTCGAATGAATGAATGGTTGGAATTCCAGGGGTCTCGCTCTCTTGGGGTTAAGAACTGGTGTTAACACGCCAGTTCCTGCACACTGTGTGTGCAGGAACCTCTATTCTATGGTAAACAGGTACCCCTTTGATTCGGTAGAGCACCTCTTCTTTGCAAGCCTCTGAAGGGTGGCTGCCCATTTCCTGCTCCCAGTCGCGTCCAGCCTCCCAGCGGTGGAGGTAGCACCATCCTGCCCTCTCCTCCTTCATTCAACCCCCATCTTCCCTGGAGGCTGGCTGTTCCTTGCTCCTGTTCTGCCAACACTGACATCCTGGACGTGCCCCAGCATTCAGAGCATCCCTGACGTAGTCCCAGCGGGGACTGGGCTTGAGACTTGGTGAAAGCAAGCTCTCTGACCTGGTCATCACTGATGTAAGGTCAAGGGATATATTCCCAGTGGTGCTTCCCAGACCTACACCTGAGACTAGGGAAACGCTTGGACATCACAGCTTCTACGGTTTCCTAACTTGCTCAAGGCAGACCAGCCTGTCTGGGGCCATGGTATTCCGCAAAGCCCTGAGAGAGAGCTTGCTAAACCTCCTCTATCCCAGTATATCCCTGAAACTCCAGTATAATCACCTCAAATGGTTGCCACATCCAACAACCAGGTTCACGGGACAACTTCCTCCCAAGCCACCAGCTCCAACTTGCCACAACGGATTTATAATTGGACATCACAGGTGCCCAGTGTGATGAGGTAGCCATCTGTGGCATCCTGTGATCAGTTACCTCTTGGGTAACCGGATCTGGGAGGAACAGAACTCAGCAGACCTGGCAGAGGATGACCATACCCTCTCCCGAGGGATGTAACGCCCAGGCCAGTGGCCAGAGGTGGCAGAACAGCGGGACAGAGTGGCCCTATCAGGCTGCCCCTTCCAGCCCTGCCTCCCTGGGTTCCCTGCAATAGGAATGCTCATCTCTTCCACATTCTCACTTTCTCCTGGGGTCTGGAAAGGAAGAAAGTAGGTCCCACCTGAGACGCCAGGAGTGTTGGAGCATTCCCGAGTGGAAATCCTCTGGTGGCCAGCACCACTCATGCCTGGGAAAAGGCATTTCTTCCCACGGGAACAGGAAGCCCACTCCTGCGTGCTATTGCACACACACCCACTCCGATGCCCCAATCAGAACAAGCGTCCCTTCCTCAGGGTGTGGACAAGGATGGAGCACCAACATGCCTTCAGGGAAAAAGGGTTAAGAAAAGGGTGGGACATCCCTATGACATTGGTGAATGAATCATGAGAGCTAATGGGCTTGCGTCATCACTACTCCTTATCCTCAAATAACATTTGAAGTGAGATTGAGCAGCCAGGAAGCCATCCCCACTCTTCAGCCAGGCTACGGATCCTGCAGGAAGGAAGGTGTGTCTATGGCCGGTGGTGGCAGTTTACTCCCATAAAATGTGCTTTGTATTCTAAGTAGGCTTGCTGTTTTTTGAGGCCAAGGACAATGAGTCATTTGTGTCGGGTGCTAGTGGTTCTAGGGTTTCAGAGTGATCTGGGGGTGAAGCAAGGACCTGGTGTACCTTAAAGGCAAGACACCCTGAAAATTCATGCCTGCCCATCTCTGCCGGCCCACCCTTGCCTTTTAAAGGGCCCCCACTCAATCATGACACAGCACAGAGATGAGCAAATTATTTTTCTGGAATAAAACCTCTAATGCTTTCTGAGTACATAAGGGTTGGCTTTTTAAAATCATTTGTAAGACTTTGGAGGTGACACATGCAGATGGTAGCCACCCCCTGTGAATGCTGGAAAAGACTTTTACCCTGCTTGCTATCTAGGCAGGACCATTTAGCAGGCCCAGTGTGGAGTTAAGCTCTCTGGTTGTGGATCCAATTGTCTGGGGTCAAAGCTGAGCTCCACCACTTAACACCCTTAGGAAGCATCAGTTTCCTCATCTGTAAAATGGGGATAATCACAATGAAACCTGCCTCAAGAGGTGGGGAGCCCATGAGGAGGTGTCAGTATCTTTTCCTGACACCTGTAAATGTTCAGTAACTGTTAGTCATTCTAATGGGGGTTTGTTGGCATTCTATGTAAGACCTCTGCTTGCAGTACTGGGTAATTTCATTCTAACCAAGTTCGATAAAAGTCTGTTATGCTTTAAGAAGGTCCTAAGCTTTGAACTATCTGAACCCTCTTTGGGGTGTTGATACCAGCTTCTGGCCTCACAGGGTTCCTCGGGGCCAAATGGCCTTTGTCAACCAGTTTGTATAAAAGGGACTTCATCCAAGCCTTGTTGGATTAACTGGGGCTTCATTTAAATAGGGGCTTGTTTTCAGAAGCTTTCTTTTTCCAACAAGGGAAAAGAACACAATGGATTCCAAGTAATCTAGTCCTCATCACAGCTTGTCACAAACACCTGGCACATCTTTTCAGCCCAGAGTGCAAACACACACACTCCCTCACTTGCTAACTTCAGGAATACAGCCCCAGCCTGATGTTCCAAAAGCATTTGCTGACAAACTTCCTCTCACTATAGAGTTATTTCCTGGAAGAACAGCAAAAACTGTTTTTGAATTGACAGTATGGCTTTAGCTGTTGCTGAAGTTAAGTGAAAGTACAATTGTTACCACCTATTTACCTTAAAAAAAAAAACCCTGAAAACAATTACTTTTTTTTTTTTTTTTTTTTTGCTGATCAACATTTTTCAAGCAAAGACAGGTCTTAGGAATTGGGTTAATGTGTTGCTTATTTCAAAAAAAGAAAATTTCTTAATATTTTTTGGGCAACATTTTACTTGGTGCTTCAAAAAGCAATTGTGATGAACAGTAGAGAAAGTTAAAGCACTTATGGAATAGATAGACACCGGCATTTGGGGTCGCACATAACAAAGAAATATCTTAAATATTTTTCAAAATATTCTAGGAATCAAGACACAGGGGCATGCTTTAGGAATGTAATAGGGTGGGGGGCATATTGGAACTACCCATTTCCTTTAAAATCACTGAGGAAAACAAAGCAGCATTCAGCTTCACATACTGACTTTACACAGTTTATATGTAATAGCTTGACTTAAATCCAAGAAGCAAAGATGGAACTCTCACTCTGTTTATTTTGAAAAATAATTGCATGGACACCCTCTCCTTGGGTTTCCCTGAGACACAGTAGTATTGAAATCAGAGCAATTAATAACTCTACAACGGCCTCTAAGTGTTCAAGGGAAAGAAAGAGTTAATTGATCCAGACGTCATTGTCTTATTTTAAGAAACTGCCACGGCCACCCCAAGCTTCAGCGACCACCACCCTGACCAGTCGGCAGCCACCAACATCGAGGCAAGACCCTCCACCAGCAACAAGATTATAACTCGCTGAAGGCTCAGAAAATTGTTAGCATTTTTTAGCAATAAAGTATTTTTAATTAAGGATATATACATTGTATTTTCTAGACATAATGTTATTGCACACTTAATAGACTACAGTATAGTGTAAACCTAATTTTTATATGCACTGGGAAACCAAAAAATTCATGTGGCTCGCTTTACTGAATTATTCACTTTATTGTGGTCTGGAACAGAACCCACAGTATCTCTAAGGGATACCTGTAATATGTTTATAAAAGAGGCCTGAGAGAGCTCCCTTGCCCTTCGGCCCTATGAGGACCTGAGACCTGGAATAGGGTCCTCACCAGACCATTGCTGGCACCCTGATCTTGGACTTCTACCCTCCAAAGCTGTGAGAAATAAGTGTTTGTTGTTTATAAATCACCCAGTCTTTTGTTATGGCAACCCAAAGGGACCACGACAGACTGCGTCTCCAAAAGCAGCAGCCCCAAAGCTACAGATTAGCTAACATACACAACCAGGGCTTCTCTGGTGGCTCAGTGGTTGAGAGTCCACCTGCCGATGCAGGGGACACGGGTTCGTGCCCCGGTCCAGGAAGACCCCACATGCCGCGGAGCGGCTGGGCCTGTGAGCCATGGCCGCTGAGCCTGCGCGTCCAGAGCCTGTGCTCTGCAACGGGAGCGACCACAACGGTGAGAGGCCCGTGTACCACAAAAAAAAAAAAAAAAAATACACAACCATTTTCAGTATCAGTTGATACCATCGAGCAAACACAGACCTCTTTAGCTCTACAGTGGAGCACAAGGCTGCCCCCATGAGTCTTGGACAGTTCCAAAATCACATGTCCTTTTTCAGTTGTTATGGGCAAATGATAACTAATTTCATTACCTTTCCTTTTCAGGTCCAACAGCAGGCTTCTTACTAGGAACATTCTAATTGAAGGTCACTAAAATCTGGCATTTGGAAAGTAAAATGGCATGAAGACTACTAAAAATCTCTGCTTCAGAGTTCCACTAGGAGGCCTGGCTGCCCTGAACCCCTGGCGACCTGGCAAAACTCCAGTATGTGCCAAGAGCTGGAATTCCCACTATTTGCAGGAAGGCGTCTTTCATAGCAGTGAATTATCAGCCTTGTGTGGAGTTAGTCATGCTGCTATTCTTACTTTTTTAAAAAGTAAATTACCTTTAGCTCTATCATTATCAGCTTTGTTTTGGATTGGAAGGTTGACCTCACAATGTGTAGAACTGCATATCTGCATTAACGTTATTCTTGGTCTGTAACTTTCCAATGACTGAGACTTTAAGAAATGCATTATGGTTTAAGTATTCCTATTGCAGTAGCCAGATGTATACACAACCCACTCAAAATTAGTTGGTGTGGTGATAGTTCATTTGTGACATGCTGTTTGTAAACAGATGCTACTTACGTTACTTGCAACATAATCTCAACACATGTAAAAATATACTTTTACACTTATAGGACATTGTTTTATAATATAAACCCTTATATACAAACTCTGCAAGATGTGCATTGTGCTTATCTACAGATCATTACTACTGAGTTTTGTTTCCCAGTTGAAAGTGGGGAGGCCAGATGGACCTGTAGTCTTTGTCATGCTATAGTGTCACAGAGCAAACACCTGTGCCAGTACCTGTCATTTTCCATATCAGATGCTGCCCAAGTGCTCTATGTATACATACAAAATGACGTTAGGCCCACCAGGCTTTCCCAGAACCAAGGGGGAAGTTCTGACTACAACCCTGCCAGACAAACTGCCGCAGCATTTCCCAGCTGCTTCCTCACGCCAGAGTCAAAGGTCTTGGCATCAAGATGAGCTGAAGACGAAGAAGGCATCCACCACCCCCACTCCCACCCGAGTCTTGTCCACAGAAAGCTCTTCCCAGACTCACACCTAGGAACGGGGTGTCCGGGAGGCCTACAGCGTAGGCCCGGGGGTCTTCCCTGATCCGTTTTTCAAACTACACCCGGAGTCAGCATCTCTCCTGAGACTTTTCAGGGATTTTCAGATGAGCCGCAGGGCTAAAGCAGCTCAGCTAGGCTGCAGGGGCCCAGGTTCCCCCAGACAGCGTATTAGAGCCTGGTGAGTCCAAAAGAGAGTCCAGCTTTCACCCGGGAACAGGCTCTGGGAAGATGTCCCAGCCCCAAAGGGAGGGTTTGGACTCCCAAACCAGTCCCCTAACCTGGCACCAGGTCTCACCCCACCACAACCACTCCATTCAAGGGCAGAGGAGTCACAGATTTCACCAGCAAGCCTGACCATCGGAGGGCTCCAACACGTCTCCCTCTGCTCCCTGCCAGGACAGACCCCCACTGCCACCCCGCCTCGGCAGGCACTCTGTGCCTGCGGGTCAGGCTCTGCTCTGGGAACTGCCAGTGGAGAGGTGGCACCAGGGCAGGGAGAGATGAGGGGCACAGCAGATCCATGGGGCTTCGGAGCCTTTGTCAAGGGGCTGGGACTGCTCCCAGGCTGTTATCAGCCCTCAAGAGTACGGGCGCTCCCTGGGTGGGGCTTCTGATGCCCCAGTGCCCAAGGGTAATGACATCAGGCAGACAGTGTGCTGAAGCCTCTGTTACTGGCTTAAGCCAAGGGACTCACTCCCTGTGCATTCTCTGGGTCTGCTTAGCATAAGTCCTTGAGGAGCAACGAAGTCAGAAGTTCAGGTCCCAGCCTCACCATGACCTCAGAGAGCCTTCAAGCCCTGCACGCCTCAGTTTTCCCGTCTGTGAAATGAGAGAGTTACATAAGATTGAATCAAAGGGTTTTTGCCCTGAGTGTGTTCTTTTGTTCCTTTATGTACATTCCAGATCCTTGTGCTCCATACATGAGCGGCTCTCAAGGACACCCATGTAACCACATCCTGGGACGCATACTTGAGGAATCATGTGTTTGTGCTGGGGGAGGGACACCCCAGAACAATATCCTCCCCCATCCCCTCTCAATAGGAGGAAGCCAGTGGCTTCCTCCCTTTCCTGCCTCCTGCCTCCTGTGTGCTGGCAAGGCTGAGGACCACGCGGACAAGAGGGGAGGGGAAACAGTCCAACAGTCCCCAGGTCTGTCCTTATCACAACCCTCCCCCACCTCAAGTGACCCCAGTCCAGGACCTTCCAGGCCACACCCATCCCCAGCCTTGCAGGGGCCGGACTAGGGGGGCCCAGAGGCCCAGAAGCAGGATAAGTCCTCCCCACCCCTCTCCCCGGCCCGCCTCCCACCCAAACTAACTCATTTCCTCTTCCTCCCCAATACCAACACACACTGACAGCACAGGCTGAGCAGCCAGACCCAGAGTGACTGACCGTGGGCCCCACTTGTCCCGGCTGGCCTGGTCAGCCTCTGGATTATGGTCTGGCTGGAGCCCCCTTTGCTGCTCCCCATCTTCTTCCTGGCTTCTCATGTTGGTAAGTCTGCCCTGAACCTCCCCCCACCCAACCCCCAAAGCCTGACTCCCCCCAGAAAACCCTATCATCACTGCCATCACTTTCCCCTGCACTCTGATCCGCTAGAAAGTGGGATCAGGGCCTGGAAAACCCAGGCAGGCACTAAGGATTGGGGGAGGGGAGCAGCCACTGACTGTGTTGGGTGTGCACATCAGTGGGGAACAGCAGGGCCTCGGCCCGTGAAGCTTTCAGTGGGTGCTCATATGGTCAGTGTGTGGGACTCACTCAATTATTCATTTATCAAGCGTTTATCAAGCACCAACAATATTCCAGGAGCTGTGCTAAGTGACAGGCCATTAGTTGAGAGGCAGACAGCCGCTAGATCTGTACAACAGATTAAATGGTGCGGACCTCCTACGGCTGTTACTGGGTTTAAAGGAGGTAATTTACACAGAGCACTTGGTAAGAGCTTCTGAATAAGCGGTAGCCGATTCCTTCAGTGTGGTGCCCAAAGAGGATTAGAACGCAAAGGCTGCCTAGAGTGGTTCATGGTCTAGTGGGGGACACAGGACACCAGGTGAGCGCTGAACAGATAGACACAGAGGAGCACCGAGGAGTCAGCTTACTCCGCTTCAGGGTAGGAGATGAAAAGGGATTCGGAAATAACTTCACTAAGAGGGGTGGTCTTCATTCCAGGCAGCCAGAACAATAGATGCAAGTCTCAGAGGCGGGGAAGTGCATAGGAGAGAGGGTTCCTGGAGGGAACCCAGCAGGAGGGGCAGTGTGAGCAGCAGAGGGCTCAAGAGCAAGCACTGCATCCTGAGGGCAATGGGGAGCCATGGAAGGTTGTAGGCCAGAGAGTCACAAGGCCTTAGAGGGATCACTTTGGACGATGAGTTGAGGAAGGAGGAGTGTGGCTGTCAGGATGGTCCAGGGGAGTAAGGATGAGGGTTAACAAGGGCGGGCTTGGGAATGGGGATGAAGCCAAGAGGCTTTGAGGAAATAGAATTTTGTGACTAATTGGGGCAGCCAGAGTAGTGCTCCGAGGTGTAGACTTTTAGAGTCAGACAACCAGTTTCTGCCAGTTACTCATTGTAAGACCTTGTGCAAGTTATTTCTCTGAGCCTTAATTTGCCAGCTATAAAATTGGGGTGATAACATCTACCTCCCAGGAGAGCTGGGATGATAAAATGAGAGAACATAAGTAAAGGACCTGGCATATCAGTGACCTCCAATAAACATTAATTACTATGACAGCAGGAGTATGAGATGACTCCAAAGCTTGTATCTCAGGCGGGTTTTGCCGTCTGCTGAGGCAGGGAGCCCAGAGAGGAGCAGGTTTGGGAAGAGCTGATGGAAAGCAGGCCCGAGCTGAGAGGCCATCCAGGGGTTACTGACTCAGGAGTGATAGTGAAAGCCCAGGGAGGGGATGAGCTTGCTAGAGGAAGCGTCGTGAATAATTATCATGAGCCTCCTCTGTGGATGGAAAGACATCAACTTCTGGAGGGTGTGAGGACCCAAAGGAAAACAGGTGCTCAGCACAGGACAGGCAGTCAGCTTCATTCACTCATGGCAGCCTCTCAAAGAATAGCCATTGATAAGTGAAGTAGCACTTAAACCAACTAACCACTTGGCAGTGAACAGGCAGGGACAGAGTAGGAGGGGCTCGGGAAGGTGTGGGCGCCGGGGCTGAGGAGGCTGGCAGGGCTCAGCCAGGCCTGGACTCCAGCTCTGCTTGGTCCCTCCTGGTTCCTGTCTCACACTGTGTGCCCCAGCCTTTCACTCCACACCTTTACTCAGGCTGTGCCCTCTGCCTAGAATGCCCCTCCTACCACTGACCTCTCCCTGTCCTCATTCTGACCCCTCACCGTACCCTGCTCAGCTTTAAGACCCTCAAGCTGTCTCTCCCAGGAGGCACCTGTTCATCCTCTGCCTCCCCCATGCCGAGTTAGGCATCCCTTCTCTGTGCTCCCCACACAGTGTCCTGCATTTGATGGGTAGGTCCATGTCTGTCTCCCCATGGGGCCCAGAGCCCTTTGGAAGGCAAAGACCAAGGTCCACCTGGTGTCTCTGTGTGTTTCAGCCCCAACTCTGCCCTAGGGTCTGCCCTCCCTGCTTCTGGCCTTTTGCTGGGCCCAGAGCTCTCTCCCTTTCTGCCCCATAATCACCTGCCTGCAGAACCCAGCCTCTCCCACCTTCAATCCCAGCACAACAAACAGGTCCAGATTTCTGGAGTGATAGGGAGGGGTCCCTCCAAGACACTTCTGATCTCTCGGCGGGGGGGGGGGGGGGGGAGGGAGGGCAGGGGGAGCGGCTCCCCTTGGCAGAGCAGCTGTAGACACAGGTCAGGAAAGGGGACTGCCGGGAATAGAGGAAATGGAGACGGGGCGCATAGATCATTCTTTCTTTCCGAAGGCTGGGCTGTAAAGGGAAGCCATCTGGCAGGAGAAGGGAGGGGATGGGGAAGCCAGAGAAGGGGCTTTGTTTTTGTTTTTGTTCTTTTAGGATGAAGAGACTTGAAGGAAAGGGGCCAGTGCACCGGGAAGGGGACTGGGACAGGAAGGGACGGGGGTGGACGTGCCTGATAAAATTCAGTGCCTGGGGGGCGGGCGGGGAGAGGGGGGGAGAGGAGGGGAGGACAGGGGAGAGGCTGGGAGGAGAGGGGCAAGAGGGGGAGGGCGGGGCAGTGGTGAGGGCGGGGCCCTGCCAGATACGGAGCCCGGTATCCCGGTCCAGGCGCTGCGGTGGACCTGACACTGCTGGCCGACCTGCGCCTGACCGAGCCCCAGCGCTTCTTCCTGACCTGCGTGTCTGGGGAGGCGGGGGCAGGCAGGGGCTCGGACGCCTGGGGGCCCCCGCTGCTGCTGGAGAAGGACGACCGCATCGTGCGCACGCCCCGGCCCTGGCAGCCCCTGCACCTGGCCCGCAATGGCTCGCGCCAGGTGACGCTGCGCGGCTTCTCGCAGCCCTCCGACCTGGTGGGCGTCTTCTCCTGCGTGGGCGGCGCGGGGGCGCGGCGCACGCGCGTCCTCTACGTGCACAACAGCCCAGGAGGTGAGTCCGGCCGCCGGCGGGGAGGAGGGGCAGGAGGGGCTGCCCTTGACCCCTGACCCCGCCCTCCATCCGCCTCGCAGCCCACCTGCTCCCAGACAAGGTCACACACACGGTGAATAAGGGCGACACGGCAGTACTTTCCGCGTGGGTGCGCAAGGAGAAGCAGACAGATGTGATCTGGAAGAGCAACGGTGAGAGGGGCATCTGAACTGGGTGGGCAGGTAAACCCCATAGCTCTGACACCCCAACATCTCCGTGGCCCTCAGTGTTCCCAGTTTTGGCCCCTGACACAGCACCTGTTACCCCCACTGGCCAACCTCCGGGGCGCCCCCTCTCTCCTGCACCAGGTCCATGGGAAGCACCTGCATCCAACTCATCTCTAGCTGTGAGATGTCCTCCTACTGCGCCCAGAGGACCAGCAGCCTCGTGGTCAGCTACCTCCTTCCCTGTCACCCCCAAATTAGCGCTATGTTAACCCCTCACGTTGGACTCTCCTCTGAGAGTTAGCAGGTGCTATCACATTAGCCCGTCTGGCAGGGAGCAGCAGTCCCCATGCTGAAGAAGCGAACGGGTAACAAAGTCCCAGTCTTCTGGGAGGGAGGTTTGGCCTCTTCCAGAGATTTGTCAAGACACGTGCAGGGGCCCGGGCAGGCCTGGGGATCTCAGCCCAGGCCTGCCCCCATCCTGGCCCTATCAGGCCCTCTGGCCACCCCATAGAAGGAAGCAGTTTTCCTGTGTGGCCCCACAGATTCCTGCCTCAGCTCTCACACCCACAGCCCTTTGGCTGACTCATGTGTCCCTGGGCTCCTGAGGGAGGAGGACCCTTCTCTTGGGCCAAGGGGTTTGCCTCCTGAGCTCCAGGCCCCCCGAACTGATGAGAGATGTGGAGAGTCATGTAGACCTGCGTTCCCTAGAATCTCTGTTCCGTCCTGAGCAAAGAGGCAAGAAGGGGTGGGGCAGACACAAGGACCCTGATATTAGGGTCCACACGTCCTGGAGGGAGAGGCTCCTGGGAACTAGCTGCATGAAGAAGAGGGGAAGAACATTCCAGGAGGAGGATTGATAAGAGCAAAGGCAGGAAGCTGTGAGATACCACAGTGTTTCTAGAAGAGATACAAGCAATTCAGGAATTCAGGAATGTTAGGAGTCAGGCAGGATGTGGAGAGGTATGGGCTACACAGTGGCCAAACTGGTGAAAATGATTTGCTAAGGAGTCAGATGTTGTCTTGAGGGCAGTGGAGAGCTATGGAAGAGCTTAAGCAGGGGAGCTACTGCGGAATCCATCGGAGAAAAATCTCACTGGCTGCTGAGTGAAGGACGGACAGGAAAGGGGGAGACTGGAGGCAGAGAGACTGCTTGGAAGGCTGTGGGAGGCTGGGAGCAGGGTGGTGGCAGTGCACGTGGAGAGGAGTGGGCAGCTTTAGGAGACGAGGGGGAGATTGAACCGGACTTGGTGATTTACTGAGTGGTTGGTGGAGCATGGAAAAGAGGATGCTTGCCAGCTTTCTGGCTTGGGTCCAGACACTCGCTGGTGCCTTCCCCCAGGTCTGCTCACTCTTCCTGGCGCACGTTGATGTGACTCAGGCCGAGGTGGGCAGAGGGAGGGAACACCAGCTCTTGTGTGATGGTGAGGCCCCTGACCCGTTTATGCCCCCAGGATCCTACTTCTACACCCTGGACTGGCATGAGGCCCAGGAAGGGCGGTTTTTCCTGCAGCTCCCAAACGTGCAGCCGTCATCAAGCGGCATCTACAGTGCCACCTACCTGGAAGCCAGCCCACTGGGCAGCGCCTTCTTTCGACTCATCGTGCGGGGTCAGGAGCAGAGGGCAGAGGTGGTGGGTGGTGTGGGAGGCTGGGAGCCCTATGGTTCTTCCTGTGGACCCCCTGCATCCTCTGGTCCCCCAGGGCTGCCTCAGTCCTCAGCAGCAGTGGTCCAGTGGGTGAGGGTCAGCTGCTGAAAGTACATTCCTGCAGGTTGTGAGGCAGGGCACTGGGGACAAGACTGTACCAAGGAATGCCCTGGCTGCCTGCATGGAGGTGTCTGCCACGACCAGGACGGCGAGTGTGTGTGCCCCCCTGGATTCACTGGGACCCGCTGTGAGCAAGGTAAGGAGGAGGGGGGCGCTAGGACCTGGGCAGGAGAGGATGCCTGGCTGGGGGAAGACTCTCAAACCATGGGCATGGACCTTGGAGGGTGAACATGCCAAGTAGGTCTTGAACCCTGGGGCCCAGCAGAGGCCCCTACACCCGCATGCCCTCTTTCTAGCCTGCAGAGAGGGCCGTTTTGGGCAGAGCTGCCAGGAACAGTGCCCAGGCACATCAGGCTGCCGAGGCCTCACCTTCTGCCTCCCGGACCCCTATGGCTGTTCTTGTGGATCTGGCTGGAGAGGAAGCCAGTGCCAGGAAGGTACAGACTAACCCACCCTCCGTGCTCCCTGACCCAGGCAGTCGGCTACAAGCCCGGCCCCAACCCTTCACTCTGGCCCTGACTTGCACACCAAGACCTCCATGGTCCCCGCTCACTTGGCCAGTGCCCTCTCTACCCAGCCTGTCATTACCCAGGCCCCAGCGGCCCTCGTTGCCCCCTGACCTGTGCCCCTCTAACCACACCCCCTCTGTTCCCAGCCTGTGCCCCAGGTCATTTTGGGGCTGACTGCCACCTCCAGTGCCAGTGTCAGAACGGCGGCACTTGTGACCGCTTCAGCGGCTGCGTCTGCCCCTCCGGGTGGCATGGGGTGCACTGTGAGAAGTCAGGTACGAGCGCGGGGGGCTCTGAGGTCCCTCGGAACAGGTCAGCCTTCACCAGACGCATCTCCCTGGCTCAAAGCCCTGCCCTCAGGGAGCTCATGGTCAAGTTCTCACCGCCAGCCCACATCATCCATACAGGGATGGGCAGAACCCCAGAGTGGGTGGGAGCCCAGAGGAGGCCCCGACCAACCTGAGAGAGTCAGGGAGGGCTTCTGGGAAGAGGTGCGATCTGAGATGGGATATGAAGGACAAGAGAAAGATGGCTGGAGAGAGAGCAGGGCAACGGCCGGGGGATTGAGGACTCAGGCTCAGGTACCAGGACAGTGGCGTGAGGGGAGGCTCCGGGAGTGATCAGAGGAGGTCAAATCTTGGGGCCTTTGAATGACAGGCTTTAGGATTTGCACTTAATATGAGAGGCCAGCAGGGAATTGTTGAAGAGGCACGGGGCTCTCAGGTTTGTGTTTGAGAGAGGACACTGGCTGCTGGGTGGGGAGTGGAAGCAGGAGAGCCTGGAAGACCTGTCACAGGGCCCAGAAACGATGGAGGCCTGAACCAGCGTTCCGGCTGTGAGGCTGGCAAGGGGTCTGGTCTCCGTGTGGGAGGGTATGAGGAGGCGGAGGGTGCAGGAGGTAGACTCGGGGGCAGTCAGAGGTGGGCGTGAGGGCCCTGGAGGAGTTGCACAGGACTTTGCTGGCTTTCAGGCCTGGGTGACTGGGCTGCTGGCAGTACCTCCGCTAAGATGCAGGACTCCGGAGGAGGGGCGCTGTGGCAGTCACGTATCTGCCCTTGCAGGGCCTCCAGGATGCGTGTCCCCTCTCTCCCCAGACCGGATCCCCCAGATCCTGGACATGGTTTCAGAACTGGAGTTCAACTTAGAGACGACACCCCGGATCAACTGTGCTGCCGCGGGGAACCCCTTCCCAGTCCGGGGCAGCGTGGAGCTCCGCAAGCCGGACGGCACGGTCCTGCTGGTCAGTCCGGTGACCCCAGCCCAGGGCCCCTGCCCCTCCAGACCCCTGACCCCTCGGGGCTTTCTGCGGGCTCTGCCCACCAGCCTGACCACAGCTCAAATGGGATCAGGCTGATTGCTGAGGGACCACCACCCAGGCTCTGTCCCCTCGTCAGCCTGGACGAGCACACCTGTATCTGCCGCATGGCACACATTCTCCGTGGTCTATCCCTTCCCCTGTCTCTCATAGTCCACCAAGGCCATCGTGGAGCCAGACAGGACCACAGCCGAGTTCGAGGTGCCCCGCTTGGCTCTTGGGGACAGTGGGCTCTGGGAGTGCCGCGTGTCCACGTCTGGTGGCCAAGACAGCCGACGCTTCAGGGTCAACGTCAAAGGTCAGTGATGTCCTAGCTGATGCTGCTCAGACTGGGCATCGTAGCAGGAAGGGCAAGGGCATCTAAGGGCACAGCCCAGCACCAGGCAGAGAAGAGGGCTTGTCGTCAACCTGAGGCCTGGGCAGGGCATTGTCCAGGCTGGAGCACAGCTCAGTCCCATCTGGAAAGGGCATCCCATGCCCCAGAAATGGGACACCCTGCAGCCTTGCCCAGGGTGATGCTTCCCCTCTCTACCTCCCCCAAACCCCGCCCCACAGACACACAGTGCCTTTCACTCCACCTCTAGGATGCTGCATCCCCCCACCCCCCAACCCCGAGTCACACCACAGGGCACTCATTGCTAGGACCGGGGAGTGCCTGGGGCTATGGAGCTCAGAGGGTGACCTGCTTCATTTCCAAAGGCGCTTCCTGGTGAGTAAGGAGGTAGCTGCCAAGTGCCCAGGATCGCTCAGAGCAGTGCACCCACACCCCGGTATAGGTGTCCCTCACCTTCTCCAGCATCATAAGCCTCAGACATTCACAGCCCCTGCCGCCCCTTGGCTTCTCTTTCCCTGTGCTCCTGACCCCGCCCTTCCCTGACATAAGCCCAGACCTCTTGCTCATCTTCCTCTTTCTCACTGTCAGACTCTGCTTCCCATTCTCTCTCCACGACTCTGTCACCCACCCCGGTGCCCCACCTCCAGCCTTTCTCTTCTCACTCTCCCCAGGCTTTGGGCCCAGACAGCTTGGCTTTGAATCTTCACTACAAACTCTAGTGCCATCATCTAAGCAAGTTACTTATCTCCTCATAGCTTGTTTCTCTCTCTGTGAAATGAGGATATCAGCTCTCCCTTGATAGGGTTGCTGTAAAGATTAAATTAGATGATGCTTTTAAGCATTTAGCACAGTGCCTGACACAGGGTATGTGCTCAACGTATGTTGACATTTATTATTATTATTAGTTAAAATGTCAACTATTCCTAAGATTTCAAATGTTTCCTAGCAACTCCCAGATATGATCTGCAGCCTGGACCCCTCTCCTGGGCCCCAGACCCAATTGGCGGGACCTCTGTGTAGTGGAGGTCTGGTTCTGAAGTCAGCATGGAAGTTACCTGGTGCATGACTCAAGGGCCCACTTTCTATCCAGCCGCCTCCACATCTAACCTCACATGTGAGCCACAGGCCCAGGGGCTCCATAGGATCCAAACTGGACCTTTCTCTCCCTCCAGACCAGCACTTCCTCCTGACATACTTCTTCCTGCCTGACCCCACTGTTCCCTCCCACCCCCTCAGCCACACCCCTGCACCTTCCTTGACCCTCCCCCATCCATCCATCCATCCATCCATCCATCCATCCGTTCTTAGAAAATCCATCTGGAAAATGTTTGAAAGAGGCAAGGGAACCAGTTAAGGCATTAATGCAATAATCCGGAGAGAAAAGCTACGGCAGAAAGGGCAGTGACCATGGGGTGAGGAAACTAAGCAGGAGCACAAAAGCTGTTTGGACTAGGATGGGCTGATTTGAGGTGGCCTGGTCAGATAGACCCTGTTCAAACCCTGGCTCCGTGTCTTTAAGCAAGCTGTTCCCTGTCTCTGAGCCTCAGTTTCTTCATTCATGACATAGGGGTGATGAGCCCTGCCTGAAGGCACTTGTCAGGATTAGAGACCATGCACATGAAGCATCCGGGTAGAGCAGGCGCTACATCACCTGCTACCCTTTTTTTTTTAATTAAGAGAGTGATGGATGATGGGGGGAGGGGCAGAGAGTAGGGTGACACTGCCTTGGGTTTCAGCCCCCTCCGTCTGCACCCACCTTGTATGGGCAGAGTGCCCTCCCCCAAACCCCTGTCCAGCCATGCCACTCCCTCACTTCACATCTTTTGGGACATCCTCAGGTTCTTATTGCTGAGTCCCTGCACCCTGAGCTGTCCTCCCTGGGCCCTGGACACTCTGGGCATCTGTTGAACTTGGTCTCTCCCCAGCCCAGGGGGTCCCCAGATCTAAACCAAAAGCCAGAGTTGTCTTTGATGCCCAGAAGACAGAGTCTGCTCCTATTTCCAACGACTGGGGGTGCTGTCTGGGCCATGCCTTACCCCGAGTCTCCTGGCAGTGCCCCCGGTGCCCCTGACTGCCCCTCGGCTCCTGGCCAAGCAGAGCCGCCAGCTTGTGGTCTCCCCACTGGTCTCCTTCTCCGGGGACGGGCCCATCGCCTCTGTACGGCTGCACTATCGGCCCCAGGACAGCACCATGGCCTGGTCCACCATCGTGGGTGAGCGGGGAGAGAGCAGGGGGTGGGGGGGGCTCTGGGGAAGGACTGGACGTCAGGCAGTGATGAGGGCAAAGGGGGGATGGAAAGGGAGGGAGAAGTGTGTGGAGAAGAGAGGGACTGAAGGGAGAGTGGTGGCTTCTGGAAGGGGTTGGGACTGATAGTGTGTGCTGCACACCCCGCCCCCAGTGGACCCCAGTGAGAACGTGACGTTAATGAACCTGAGGCCGAAGACGGGATACAGTGTCCGCGTGCAGCTGACCCGGCCAGGGGAAGGAGGGGAGGGGGCCTGGGGGCCTCCCACCCTCATGACCACAGACTGTCCTGGTGAGAGGCCAAGAGTTATCCCTTTCCGCCCCCCAGGGGTTACTGTCCTATGCACTCAGGGTTGTCATGGCTTGTCCACCCCGGGGGTCCCTGCCTTTCCCACTGGAGGTTGTCCCCTGGGTATCACTATCCCGTCCGGCCCCAGGGACCCACCGGACAGTTCTGACCCCCAACCTCTGGCCCCAGAGCCCTTGTTGCAGCCGTGGCTGGAGGGCTGGCATGTGGAGGGCCCCGACCGGTTGCGAGTGAGCTGGTCCTTACCCTCGGTGCCGGGGCCACTGGTGGGCGATGGTTTCCTGCTGCGCCTGTGGGACGGGGCCCGGGGACAGGAGCGGCGGGAGAACGTCTCGTCCCCCCAGGCCCGCACCGCCCTCCTGACCGGACTCACACCTGGCACCCACTACCAGCTGGACGTGCGGCTCTACCACTGTACCCTCCTGGGCCCAGCCTCACCCGCTGCTCGTGTGCTTCTGCCCCCCAGCGGTACGCTGGGGAGGGGGTGACGGGCTCAAGACGAGGGAGGACATGGGACGCAGGGAACACAGGAGACCCAAAAGGACATGGGAGGTTATAGGAGCCTGGATGGACATGCAGAGAGCATTGCACGTGAAAACATGCACATTGGGAGGACCCTGGATGTGAGGCAGACACAAGCACGGGGAGGACATGATCCAGGGAAGGATACAGGATACCAGGAGGACATGGGACTTGGTGGGAACACAGGGTGTGGAGGGACATGGGGAGGACCTACGACACTGGGAGGGTCTGGGCCACCAGGAAGAGAATGTATGTAAGGAGAACACACATGTAAAGAGAACACACATGTCCTTCTTACATGTAAGAACATACATGTTCTCCTTACATGTAAGGAGAACCAGGGGCAGCAGAAGCTCAGGGGTAAAGGAAGCTTCAGGGAGAGGGATTCAGCCCAGGAAGGAAGGAGGAGGTCGGCAGGGTGCCTCCCGTTCCGGGTTTGTGGAGCCAGGGACACAGCTAGAGTGGATCTGTCTGACCCCACAGCCACACAGCCCGGTCCCATCTGAGCCCTGCCTTCTCACCCCATGTCCACAGGCCCCCCAGCCCCCCGACACCTCCATGCCCAGGCCCTTTCAGACTCCGAGATCCAGCTGGTGTGGCAGCGCCCAGAGGCTCCAGCTGGGCCTATATCCAAGTACATTGTGGAGGTGCAGGTGGCTGAGGGCTCGGGAGACCCGCTGTGGATGGACGTGGACAGGCCCGAGGAGACGAGCACCATCGTCCGCGGCCTCAACGCCAGCACGCGCTACCTCTTCCGTGTGCGGGCCAGCGTCCAGGGCCCCGGTGACTGGAGCAACTTGGTAGAAGAGTCCACCCTAAGCAACGGTGAGAGGGCGGGGCCCAAGAGGACTCCTGGGCCACAGGGTCAGTCTCGATGCTCTCTCCTTCCAAGTGATCCCCTGCCTTGGAGCTAGGGCATCCTAGGCCCCCTCCCAACAAATGACACAAGCCCTGGCACTGCGGACCCTGACCCTTCCCTTCCTATGACCCATTGTCCTAGTGCTGGAAAAATCATGTCATTCCAGACCCATTGGTCCTAGGCCTGATATACCTGCTCCCTCCCTGGGACTGGGATCTCTGACCTCTCCCTCTGTGTGACCCCATGGTGGCCTCTGGGTTCCCTGACCCAGGCGTCCCTATGATTTCTGCCTCTTATTGGATCCAGGGCTGCAGAGCGAGGGCCCGGTCCAAGAGGTCCAGGCAGCTGAAGAGGGTCTGGATCAACAGCTGGTCCTGGCTGTGGTGGGCTCTGTGTCTGCCACCTGCCTCACCATCCTGGCTGCCCTCTTAACCCTGGCGTGCATCCGCAGAAGCTGCCTGCATCGCAGACGCACCTTCACCTACCAGTCAGGATCGGTCAGTCACCTGTACCCTTCTCAGGGCACATGTGTGCAGACCTTGTGTATATATGTTCCTACCTATACACACATGAGTATTTGTACACTGCGAGTGTGTGTGTGTGTGCGCACACATGGGTGTTTGTGTCATAGGTATAAGACTACACTCAACAACGTGCAAGGGTATGATACTTATCAATAATTTTCTCTATTTCTCTAGAAGTGTACTCAACTCACAGCCCATTTATATTTGTGGTGACATGCTTAATATCCCCAGTTCAGAATCACTCGGTTATTTCCATGTTGCACCACGGTCAATTAGGGATTCTCCCCCTTCTCACGAGGGGTGATGGAAGCCTGGGAAGCCTGGTGATAACATAGGGAACGCCTGGGCTCCATCCCGGCCTCTGTCTGGGCAGGCCGTCCCGCACTTGGGAACCAGCCTGCACCGGCACGCATCTGTGACTCATGTCCTCAGCCCTTCCGTAGCCTCCTTCCTGCCGGCAGGGCACTCACGCTGTGAGTTCCTTGTCCCAACCTCCATCCTTGCAAATCCCAGGGCCTCCTTGGGGAGACGTAAGAACTCCAAGGGGCTTCCCTGTGCCCTGCAGAAGGCAGCGTATTCTATGGCCCTCAGACCCGTTGCTGCAGGCCCTCCTACAGCTGTTGAGCTGGGCCTGCAGCCTCACCTGTCACTCCTGGAGAAGGAAGCACAGGCCTCCCCTCTTCTTGGCTTTCCTGTAAACCTGGCTGAGTTTTCTGTCCTGTCTATGCCCCTCCAGCCAGCAGGCCCACACCGAGGGGCTGGGGGGTGGGGGTGGGGTGCTGGCTCCTCCTCAGGGACCAAGCATCACCTCATCTTGTCACCTCCTCCCAACTCTCTCTCCTCTGGGATCTTCCCCACTGTTGTCACTTATGATCTGAACTCTGACCTTGGTCCTCTGTGCCTGGGCTCTTGATATTTACAGCCAGGCTTTGGCATTTCAAAAAAACAAAAAAACAAAAAACTTCTCTCTCAAGGGCTGATCCTTGTGATACAAAGCCTAGTGTCTGAGGCTATTGTCTCTGCCATGCCTTTAGAAAACTCCCTTCAGAGATTCAATCGGCCTCTTTGTTCCAGGCTGCATTGGCCTCCTTCTGAGGTCAGTGTGTGCAGAAAGCAGCCCTGGCTGTGGCAGGGGAGGGTCACGGGTACGACTGTGGAGGGAAGGAGTAGGAAAGCAGCCTTATATGGGTATAGCACCCCGACATATATCAGGATGTACCCCTGCTACATGCACCTGCGTGCGCGTATGCATGCGTGTATGCATGAGCGCGTGTGCCGGGCGTGAGTGCATGTGTGCGTCCCTGTGAGTACCCCCATCTGTACGTGCCTGTGTCCCTGATACATGTGTCCCTCTGCTTGTGCTCCTGCTTGAGCACGTGTCCACGTGTAGCTCTCATGGATGCTCTGCATACGGGCCACCACTAGAACATGTGTGTGCATGCTGGTGTGTGCCTTCAGCTGTCCATGTTTTGTGTGAATCCATGTGACCTGTGTCCTCAGCCCTCACCCCTCAAGCTGGGCTGCAGCTCACGTAGGGACCGCACCCACCACCAGGTCTGTCTTAACCCTTCTTTTGGTTCTCATATTGGCAGCGCCCGTGGTCCTGTTCAGCGGTTTCCTCTTCCTGCTATCAGCCCTGCGCAGGTGGCCCAGCTACTACTTGGTTGGGGGGAGTGGATGTTCCTCTTTTTTATGCTCTTTCTATCCTTAGGTCCCGGGGTGATTTGAGAGCTATGGGTGGCTACCAAGTGGGTGGACAGGGGTAATCTCTGCTTCCACTGCTGTGGAGAAGAAAACCCATCCACTGGCTCCCAGCAGCTCAGGGCTTAGCATGGAGTAGGTGCACAGTAAATGTACCCTAGCCCACTGCCCAGGGCTGGAATCCCCTCCAGAGCGTCCTTGGTGACAAAACAAAAAACTGGCTGTGGGATGAGCACAATAAGGGGAAGCTCATTACTCCCCATCACAGTTCATTCCAATTCCTTTCAGTTTTAAATGTCAGGAGTATCATCCTTCCATCGACTCATGCCGTGGCTTCTAGCAATTTTACCCACTCCTTGTTCCTCCAGAGCCCCACACACCTGATCCCCAGGTGGCGGCCTCTGCATTTCTCTCCTTGGACATCTGTGCACCCAACAGCCCACCTATGGCTCCATCTCATATGATTCTGTCTCAGTATGTGTCCTGTGTCTGACTGTGCCTGGCTGGCCACCAGGGTGCCCTCTGTCTGAGTCTCTGTCCATTTGTCTAACCACTCTTTGTCTGCCTATCTGTGCATCTTGCTGTCCCTGTCTCTTGTGTGGACTGTCTGCCCACTTGTCCCATCCTATGAAGGGTGAGGAGACCATCCTGCAGTTCAGCTCGGGCACCTTGACACTGACCCGGCGGCCAAAACCACAGCCCGAGCCCCTGAATTACCCAGTGCTGGAATGGGAGGACATCACCTTTGAGGATCTCATTGGGGAGGGGAACTTCGGCCAGGTCATCCGGGCCATGATCAAGAAGGACGGACTCAAGATGAATGCAGCCATCAAGATGCTGAAAGGTCCGCTGCGAGTGACTCCCGCCCAAGCCCTAACCCTCTCCTTCGTCCCACAATCCCAGGCCCCACCTGGCTTCCACCAGCAACTGACACCAGCCCTCACCAGCCCATACCCTTTCTCCAGGGTTATTTTCGGCAAAAGTGATATTGGATTCTTTACACAGAGTATGCCTCTGAAAATGACCATCGTGACTTCGCGGGAGAACTGGAAGTTCTGTGCAAATTGGGGCATCACCCCAACATCATCAACCTCTTGGGGGCCTGTGAGAACCGAGGTGAGCCCCCAACTCATCACCTACCCCTTCTTCCAAACCCCCATTATCAGCCATCACCTTCGCATCCGTAGCTTGTGGGAAGCTTCGGGACACTGAAACATCACTACTGGTTCTCCTTTGTGCACCAGGTTCCCTATCTAGTACCATGGGGTGCCTGCTACCACCCCAGGTTGCCTGACTATAAACCACCACCCTGTATTCCTCACCTCCCAGGTTACTTGTATATCGCCATTGAATATGCCCCCTATGGGAACCTGCTCGATTTCCTGAGGAAGAGCCGGGTCCTGGAAACTGACCCAGCTTTTGCCCGAGAACATGGAACGGCCTCCACCCTCAGCTCCCGGCAGCTGCTGCGTTTTGCCAGTGATGCTGCCAATGGCATGCAGTACCTGAGTGAGAAGCAGGTGTGTGTGAGTGTGTGTTGGGGGAGGTGAGGGGACACCATCAAGCGGACTTCAGGAGATTAAATCAGCAGGCTCTAATTGATGTGGGATTGAGGAATAAAGAGGGACGTGACCCCATCCTGTCCTGGAGGAGTGGGTGAGAACACAGGGCGAGAAGCAGGTCTGAAAAAGGTGTTGCATTTGAAGCATCCGAGGGACATCATGGTGGAGGTGTTGGCTTAGCGGTTGTAGAAACCAGCCTAAAACTCAGGAGGGAGGCCTGGGCCGGGGACGACAGTCTGGGAGCTGTCACTTCACAGTTGGTGACACTGGTGGCCAGGGAGTGGGCGAGACTCACCAGGAGAGGCTGGAGGGTAGAACAGACAGGGGAGGCCCGAGCCCAAGTCCGAGGACACCCTGCTTGAATGAAAGGAGAGAGGGGACAGTTGAGACTGAGAGGAGGCATTTTGAAGTTATTAAAGTTTTGAGTATCTTTGAAAGCAGAGCGGAAAGGGCCAAGATAGAGGGAGGGGTGATGGAGAGAGGTCTCTGAGGAAGGTGGAAGGCCCAGTGGGGAGGATCTGGAACTCAAGGGAGAGGTCACTTTGGGCAAGAGAAGGGCCTTTCCACGCTCATCAGTGGGGTGGGGGTTGGGGAGAGGTCAGGAAAGACGGGGTCAGGGAACATGCAAAGAGGAGAAGGTGCAGTGTGGTCACTGGGGAACAGCCCACCGTCATCCCAGGAGAGGGATACAGCCTGAACTTGGCCGTGGCCCAGGTCACTGGAAGGAAAGGATGACAGCCAGCACTGTGGTTCTTCTCAGGCAGGAGTTTCTGATCCAGGATGAGGCCTGGGTTGGGGGCAGAAGAGTAAGGGGCTACTAAAGGCATGGAGGGGCCCACGAAGCCAGCCGCGGGGCCAGACCCCTCGCTGGCCCCGGAGTCTGGGGCTCACTCATCCCCCATCTTTCCTGACTTCTGACCGTGCCTGCAGTTCATCCACAGAGACCTGGCTGCCCGAAACGTGCTAGTCGGAGAGAACCTGGCCTCCAAGATTGCGGACTTCGGCCTTTCTCGGGGGGAGGAGGTTTATGTGAAGAAGACGATGGTAAGTCTCACTGGGTCCACCTCTCAGGGCCAGGCCTGGCCCTGCCTCCCAGAACCTGCTAAACAGCCCCTTTCTCATCACCTGACCCCTCAAACCCACTCTCTCCCAGGGGCGTCTCCCCGTGCGCTGGATGGCCATTGAGTCTCTGAACTACAGTGTCTATACTACCAAGAGCGATGTGTGAGTGTGGGGGGCAGGGGCGGGAGGGTTTGGTCCCCTGAGGATGCTTGTAGGTGTAACCTGGATGCACCTCAGAGATGTCTCAGGTAGTCCAAGGCATGGCTTGGCCATCCCTACGGTGTGTTCCAGGTGTGACACAGGTGTGACAGATGTGTCTCAGGTATACCTTGGCCATGCCCAGCATCTTAGTGGGAAGGCGTGGGGCTAGCTGGAAGGAAGTTTCAACTTGGCAGGTGTGTCAGGAGTAGGATTGGAGTAGGTGGTTCAGGGCTATATTTGACTAAGAGACTGGAGGATGCCTTGGAGAGGCTTGGGGATGCTGGTGGATAACGCCTGGGTGAATGGAGAGACCACTCAAAGAATGTTTTCGCCTTCCTCTCTGAAGGGCAGGTCATCCCCACCTGAGGACCTAACCAGAGCATGACCCCCAAGACGCCCTCTCTGCACTCCCTCCCCAGACAGCCATCCTGGCACACCCCTTCCCTTCTCTCCAGGGAGCCTGGCCTGCCCAGCGCTCCAGCCCTGGCTCTGCCCCTTGCCCCAAGCCCTTTGGCCTGGCCTGCCTGGCTCACTATCCACCACACCACCACCCCTCTGATCACTACTTGCCTACTTCCTGCTTCTGCCCCAAACCCCTGAGATTCCCTCCCCGCACTAGAACTTCCACCCTGGCCTCAGCCACCTCTAACCTGCACAGCTGTTGTTACAATATAAGAGGCAGTTAAGAGCAAGGGCTTTGGAGCGAGACTGCCAGGGTTTGAATCCCAGCTCTGCCACTTACAAGCTGTGTGGCCTTGGGTGAGCTAGCTAAGCTCTCAGTGCCTCTGTGTCTCCATCTGTAAAATGGGGATAATAATTGTACCTATACCATAAGGTTGGTGTGAGGGTTAAATGAATTAACATATACATTAAATGATCGGTGCCTCGCCTACGGTAAGTGCACAGTAAAAATGTTAGCTATGATTACGTTAAGCCTGGGAGGCTGTGAAGGAGTTTCAGAGACAACAGCTGGCCAAGGCCAGACCCTTGCAAAGTAGATACACACAGGGGCTGGGAGGGGCTGCACACCTGGGGTAGGTAGACACTAAGCTGCTGGGCCCCGGGGCCTAGAAGGTAACTAAGTACATCCTCCTCATTTCAGTTGGTCCTTCGGGGTCCTCCTCTGGGAGATCGTGAGCCTTGGTGAGTCCCTGACCCCTGTTCCCGAGAGGGTCCCCACCTTCTCCCTACGCCCCCCCCCACTCCTGGGCCCTGGGCTGAGAGAGCATTGCCCCTCCTGCAGGGGGCACCCCGTACTGTGGCATGACATGTGCCGAGCTCTACGAAAAGCTGCCGCAGGGCTACCGCATGGAGCAGCCTCGCAACTGTGATGATGAAGTGTGAGTCCCCTCAGCCTTGAGCCCCGGGAACCCTGTCACCCCAGCAGGCCCTGACCCTCACCTCAGCGATCCCCCACCTGCAGGTACGAGCTGATGCGTCAGTGCTGGCGGGACCGTCCGTACGAGCGACCCCCCTTTGCCCAGATCGCGCTGCAGCTGGGCCGAATGCTGGAAGCCAGAAAGGTGAGGAGACTCGGGGGACGGGGGCTGGTCTCGCCGAGCTCACAGGGGTGCCCTCTCATAGGAGCCAGAGAGCAGCAGCCTCTGTGTCCCTGTCCCCACCACTAGCTGCACCACAGCTAGGCCAGGCCCTGGGATGCAGCCCCCCTTTCCAGCTCTCACTGGGTTGGACACCAGGCCCTTCTAAACTCTTCCAAGGCCACTGATTAGCCTCAGCAGCAAGTCATTGTCCTAGGTCCCAGGTCCCAGACTCCCTGCCTGTCCTCTGCTAGGGCCATCAGCCCACTCTCATCTGGGACACCTCACCTGGCACAGAGCCAGAGTGGAATCATGAATGGTCAGCTCACCAAATGGATGGAGGATGAATGAATGACCCAGTAACTGAATGAATGAATGAATAGAATTAGTGGATGGATGATACAATAATCATTCAAATAAACATGTAATTAAATAACTGAAACTAGTAACCATATAAATAAATGAATTATCAAATAAATATAAGTGAAGAAATGCATCAAAATGAGTAATGTGAAGAGTTCGTCATATGAATTAATTAATGACTAAGTAGTTAAAGGAATTATAAAACTATCTTAAGAATGAAGGAATAATCAAATCACCAGAAAAATGGGTAAATCATCAAAAATAGTCTTATAAATAGATGAATAAGTGAATGAATGGATGAATGCATTAGCAATCAATTCATCGGATAAGGGCGTGAAAAAACTCCTATCGAACAACTGTGTCAAGGGTCTCTCACGTGAGCCCCCAGCTGTGGTCTGATGACCTTGCTGCTCTGGGCTGGTGAGGACCACCCTTGGCCATGGGGTCATCTTGAGTCTCCAAAACAAATCTGTGTCACTTCAAATACCCCAACCACATGGAAGTCAAGGACCCCCAGGGCAGGCACGCCCCCATCCCTGGCCCCCACTAAAGCTTGCTCTGCTCCCCAGGCCTATGTGAACATGTCGCTGTTTGAGAACTTCACGTATGCGGGCATCGACGCTACAGCTGAGGAGGCCTGAGCTGCCATCCGGCCAGTACGTGGCTCTGCTGGCCAGAGCAACCTCGGCTCTTCAACCTGTGACTTCTGATCCTTGTCGCCTGAGCTGCCTCAAGGAATTGTTTTTTAACTTAAGGAAGAAAAAAGGGGATCCAGGGATGGGGTGGGCTTGTGGGGGGTGGGTCCTTATCCTTTGCAGTTGCTCCCAGTGCCTCCTGAGTTACTGACGGCTACCCTCACGGCCTTCGTTCTAGTTCAGCTGCTCCACGTTTGTGCTCTTCTGTTCCCTGCCCTCAAACCCCTGCTTCAGCCCCTCCACTCAAGCCAGCACTCACACCACTAACATGCCCCCACTCCCAGCCTTGTAATCAGGAAAAATAAATGCTCTGAGAAGCTCCATCCGATGTCTACCTTTTACTGCTGGTCAATTCCAGGGAAAAGTTAAGCCAAAGAGGGAGAAACTGGACTTTCCAGGAAAAGAAATGCTATCCCTGGTTACACTGTCGTTATTCCAAGCCCTCTTCGGGGGTTGCCTCTCCATGATGGGAGATATTCTTGAAGACCCATTTTATACATACACTGCCCCCACATCTCCGTCATAATGAGAAGTCCAGTTCTCCCCTGGTCTCTTCCCAGCTTTCCAGCCTCTATCACCAATATGTCTCCCTAGGTAGCTGCCAGCCTAGGATTCTTTGCTCTGTCCAAACAGTCCCTCCCAGGATCGGCTCTAGGCCAGCCTCAGCTCAAACTGACACCTCAGCACCGGACAGATTCTGGCCTGTCTCGAGCTCCCATTTTCCTTATGTCTCTAGGCGGCCTTCCCTGGCTTGGTACTGCCCGGCTTGTGGGCCCCAAAGGAAGAAAGCAGAGGTCACTTCCAACTTCAGCCAGCCACGGTAGGATTCCTTTGCCTTCCTCAGAGTCTCTAAGTGTGTGGGGAGGTGATCCCTGTACTGAAAGCTAGTCCCAAATCACTACCCCATGCTGTGTGGCCTTCAGGTTTGCCCATCCTTTTGATTTGTCACTGCTGGCCTCAGATTTCTCTCCCACTGGTCCTTAAGAAACAAGACTTGTCTTGCTTCTCACATTTTTTCAGCGAATCAGATAAAATCGAAGAAGACATAAAGATAGGATGGTATTGTGCTTAAGAGCACAGATACTGGAATCACACAGACCCATGTCCAAGTCCCTGCTATATCACTTACTATCTGTGTGACCATGGTCAACTCACTTAACCTCTCTGAGCTTCAGTTTTCTCCTCTGAAAAATGAAGTTAGTAACAGCTACCTCACTGCTGTTAGCACTAAATAAGATTACACCGGGACATTTTTCATAGCTATGACCTTGGACATAGTGTTCAGCAAGTGTCAGCTGATATCATTATACACAAATGCAGGAAGTTGGGGAAGGGGGTGATTATCAGAATCTGTATTCCAAAAAGACTTGAGTGGTTAGAGAGTGGAGCTGAATTTAAGAAGAAGAAATTAACTGGAGTAAAGTGGAGGCTATGCATGCTAGGGGAGATGGGATTTGCTAGAATGAAATTCCATTTCAGATCTACTGCAGGGGTATTTCCAGGTCTTGGATGTGGGGATTAAAAAGTTATCTCTGGGGCTTGCCTGGTGGCGCAGTGGTTGAGAGTCCACCTGCTGATACAGGGGACATGGGTTCGTGCCCCGGTCCGGGAAGATCCCACATGCTGCGGAGCGGCTGGGCCCGTGAGCCATGGCCACTGAGCCTGCATGTCCGGAGCCTGTGCTCCGCAACGGAAGAGGCCACAACAGTGAAAAGCCCGTGTAACGCAAAAAAAAAAAAGTTATCTCTGGTAGGGACCAATATATAAACAAAGATGCCCCTGTGGGGTGACAGGTATGTAAACAAACAATAAAATACAGTGGTGTATGCTATAAGAGAGGGAGACGGGACCTGTGGGATACATAGAAAGGAGATGCAGTCAGGAAGGCTTTTCTAGAGAAGGTAACATTTTAATATGGGCCATGAAGAAGAAGCAGGAGCTTGACAGAAGAAAACACCTGGCAGAGGAAACAGCACCTGTGGCATGTGGTATGTTCAGGAACTGCAAAGAATTCCCTGCATCTGGAACAAAGGGAGAACATAGCTCCATGAGGGTAATGACCCCAGAGAGGTGACAGGGGCCAGCCCATACTGAACCTTATAGGCAATATTAAGGATATGGGTCTTTATCCTAAGGGCAAAGGGCAGCCATAGAAGAGCTGGATGCAGGGGTGTGTCATGATCAGATCTGCATTTTTGAAAAGATCACTGGTTACTCTGTGGAAGATGGATTATAGAGGAACAAAATGACATCCCTATAAATTAGGCACCTTAAATAAAATGGACAAATTCCTAGAAAGACAGGAACTACCAAATTGACTCAAGAAAAAATAGGTAGTCTAAATAGACTTATGACAAGTAAAAAGATTAAATTAGTAATCAAAAAATGACCTACAAAGAAAAGCCCATGCCCAGATGGCTTTGCTGGTGAATTCCACCAAACATTTAAAGAATAAATACAAAATTTTCACAAACTCTTCAAAAATAGAAGAGGAAAGAATAGCTCCCAATTCATTCTGTAAGACCAGTATTACCCTGATACACAGAGCAGACAAAACATCACAAGAACACAAAACAGATCAATATATCTTATGAATATGGACGCAAAAATTCTCAAGAAAATACTACAGAATCCAGCAACATATAAAAAGCAAACAGAATCCAGCAACATATAAAAAGGATTGCATAACATAACCAAGTGGGATTTATCCCAGGAGTGCCAAGGTTGGTTAAACATCCAAAAACCGATTAATGTAATATGTCAACGTATCAACAGAATGAAAAACAAAAAGTACATGATCATCTCAATAGGCACAGAAAAAGCATTTGACAAAATCCAACACACTTTCATGTTTAAAAAAAAACAACAACTAAAACTAAGAATAGAAGGAGACTTCATCAACCCGATACAGGGCATTTACAAAAATCCACATCATACTTAATAGTGAAAGACTGAATGCTTTCTCCCTAAGAACAGGAAGGAATAAGACAAAGATATCTGTCTCCCCACTTCTATTCAGCACTGTACTGGAGGTTCTAGCCAGGGCAGATGGGCAAGAAAAATAAACAAACAGCATCCAGACTGGAAAGGAAGAAGTAAAACTGTCTCTATTTGCAGATAACATGATTGTGTATCCAGGAAATCCTAAGGAATCCACTAAAAAACTATTAGAACTGATAAATGAGTTCAGCAAGTTTGCAGGACACAAGATTTATATACAAAAAGCAGTTTTCTTTTATATACTTGCAATGAACAATCTGAAAATGATAATAAGAAAATTCCATTTACAATAGCACTAAAAATAATAAAATACTTAGGAATATATTTGGCATGCAAAACTTATACTCTGAAAACTACAAAACATCACTGAAAGAAATTAAAGCACATCTAAATAAATGGAAAAACATCTCACGTTCATGAATTGGAAGACTTAGTATTGTTAAGATAATAATACTTCCCAAACTGATCTACAGATTCAATGCAATCCTGTCAGAATACTAACTGGCTTCTTAGTAGAAATTGACAAGCTGATTCTAAAATCCATATGGAATTGCAAGAGATCCAAATCAGCCAAAACAATCTTGAAAAAGAAGAGCAAATTTGGAGGACTGACACTTCCTAATTGCGAAACTTATTATAAAGCAATAAAAAGCAAGATAGTGTGGTACTGGCATAAGGATAGACAGATAGATCAATAGAATAGAACTGAGAGTCTAGAAAGAAACCCATGTGTCTATGATCAACTAATTTTAAACAAAGGTGCCAAGACCATTCAATGGGGAAAGAATGGTCCTCAACAAATGGTGCTGGGACAACTGAATAACCACATGGAGAAGAATGAATTGGACCTTTTACAAACACCATAAACAAACTTAAACTGGATCAAAGACCTAAATGCAAGAGCTAAAACTATAAAACCCTTAGAAGAAAACATAGGGGTAAATCATTACCTTGAATTTAGCAATGAATTCTTAGATATGACACCAAAAGCACAAGTAACAAAATTAAAAATAAATGAATTAGACTTCATCAAAGTTGAAAACTTTGGCATATCAAAGGACATTATCAAGAAGGTCAAAAGACAACCCATAGAATGGGAAAAAAAATTTGCAAATCACATATCTGAGAAGGGACTTGTATCTAGGATATATAAAGAAGGCTTACAACTCAATAAAGATAAATATCGCAATTTTTTTAAATAAGCAAAGGCCCTGAATAGACATTTCTCCAAAGAAGATATACAAACGGCCAATAAGCACAAGAAAAGATGTTCAACATTATATTAGTCATCAGGAAAATTCAAATCAAAACTGTAAGGAGAGTTGGGGTGGGGGAGGGAAGGATTGGAAGTTTGGGATTAGCAGACGCAAACTATTACATACAGGATGGATAAACAATAAGGTCCTACTGTAAAGCACAAGAAACTGTATTCAATATCCTGTGATAAACCATAATGGAAAAGAATATCTATATGTAACTGAATCACTTTTCTGTACAGCAGAAATGAACACAACATTGTAAATCAACTATACTTCAATAATTAAAAAATAAATACTATAAGGAAATACCACTTCATATCCACTAGGATGGCTGTAATCAAAAGTCAGATAATAACAAGTGTTGGCAAGGAAAAATTAGAACCCTCATACATTGCTGGTGGGAATGTAAAATGGTGCAGCCTCTTTGGAAAATAGCCTAGCAGTTCCTCGAACAATTAAGCATAAAATTTCCATAGGGCCCCGCACTTCCATTCCTAGGTATATACCCAAGAGAAACGAAAGCATATGCCCACACAAAACTGTACTTGAATATTTATAGAAGCATTATTCATAATAGCCAAAAAGTGGAAACAACCCAAATGTCTATCGACTGATGAATGGATAAACAAAATGTGGTATATCCATAGCATTGAATATTATTTCAGCCATTAAAAGGGAATGAAATGCTGATGCACTCTACAACATGTATGAACCTTGAAAAATACCATGCTAAGAGAGAAGCCAGTCACAAAAAGACCACATATTATATTTCTTTGTATTTCATTTATATGAAATGTCCAGAATGGACAAGTCTTTAGAAATAGGAGGTAAATTACAGGTTGCTTAGAGTTTGGGATTAACGGATGGAGGGATAGGAGGGCAAGAGCTAAATGATACAGGATTTCTTTTTTTTTTTAATATTTATTTAGTTAGTTAGTTGCGTCGGTTCTTAGTTGCGGCAGGTGGGCTCCTCAGTTGCAACTCGTGGGCTCCTTAGTTGTGGCATGCAAACTCTTAGTTGCAGCATGCATGTGGGATCTATTTCCCGGACCAGGGATCGAACCCAGGCCGCCTGCATTGGGAGTGCAGAGTCTTAACCACAGTGCCACCAGGGAAGTCCCAGGATTTCTTTTTGAGGAGATAAAAGTGATCTAAAATTGACTGCGATTTCATATATCTGTGCATATACTAAAAGCCATTGAATTGCACACTTTAATTGAGTGAATTGTATGGTATGTAAATTAAATTCCAATAAAGCTGTTAAAAAAGAGAGAGAGAATGAAGAAGTGATGGTGTGGTGGTGAGCTGGAAGAAATACTTAGGTGAAAGAATGGCCAGGGGTTGAATATGGGTGTGGAAGGAAAGGGAAGGAGTCTAGGATTATTGCCACACTTCTGTTTAGATGACTGGGTTGCTGGAAGTGCCCGTCACTGAAAGAATAAAAACAACTGCTACGTACATGGTGCTTAATTGCCAGGCACGGCCGAAGCACGTGGCACATATTAATTCCTTTCCTCTTCAACAACCCTATTAGGTAGGAACTATTATTATCATTCCCATTCTACAGAAGAGACAACAGGCTCAGAGACATTAAGTAACTTAGCCAGAGTCTGGCAGGTCATAAATGGCAGAGTTGGGGTTCAAATCGAGACATTCTGGATCCAGAATCCTCCTCGTAGCCACAGTGCTGTGGTGCTTCTCTGGCACAGGAGAAAGGGCCCGACTGGGGTATAATACCAGCTTGCAAATCCAACACCAATACTTTGATTGCATACTGCACGCCAGATCCTGGGCTAAGGGCAGGCTCCAAGGGCATTCTCCCCCAACAGAAGAGCTCACACGTCCACTGTGGCACCATAGGACCCAGGACGCCACTACAAACAAGGCAGAGAACTTCAGGCCAAAGCACCTAAACTCTCAGCCGCACCTGCCCCAGCCCTGTCTAGCTGCAGTCCTCACTGCCTCACTCCACAGCTGTTTTCCCACAGGGGATGACCTGGGTTGGGCAAGGGTTGGAACGAGAGACCTACTCAGCAGCACAAACTTGTTTCCAGGGAAATGATGGAAAAGGGAACAGGGAAGGCCGAGGCACGCCTCTTGAAGCCTCATTTGGCTGGCGGCTGTGGGAAAGGCGAACCCAAGTGCTTTGTCCAAGAGGCCTCACTGCAGCCTGCCTGGACTGCAAAAACGGAACTCCCACCCGTCAGCCCTGAGTCATTCCCCTCTCAGCCCCAAGGAAGGGGTGATTTCCTGCCTGGCCCTCTGGGCAGCTCAGGCTCCTCCCACGGGCGTGCATCTCTTATCTCACCCCAGGCCTGCTCCCAGAGTCTGGCCGGAGTGGTCTGGTCCTCATGTTTCCTCAGCAGGAAACATGGATTCAGGGGTCAGAGAGAGCCCAGCAGCTCAGGAGGACAGAGGGCTGATCAAATTGGGTCCCCTGTAGCTCTCGCTTGGGGTCGCTGCTGGGCACCTAGGGGCCCTTTTCCCATTTACTTGAATAAAACCTCTCCTGATGCCTGTTTTGAACCCAGCCTCATCCTGTGGGAGAGACTCTGGCCTGGTGTGGCCCTGTGCCAGGCACATAACGTTAAATAAATGAATAAAGTGGAGAAAACAGTAGTCCTAGTCAGAGGTGTCCATGTCGTAGTTATAAGAACAGGCTTTGGAGTCAGACAGACCTGAATTCAAATCTCAGTTCCCCTTAGTAGTGACTTTGGACAACAACTCAGTTAATCCATCTCAGCCTGCATTTTCTCTTCCGTAAGGTAAGAACAAGGGCACGGAATGGAGTCCTCGTGAGATGTAATGAGACAATGCATTAGCGTAGGGCTGGCAAATAGCAAGTGCTCTTTAATGGTGGCTGGTGGGACAGGGAATCAGGGAGGAAGAGGCTGGCTCACTCCCACCCGACTTTTACCCCAGGATGAGTGAACTAAGATGACAGTCCCCTCTTGGCAGTGTTCACATCTTGTCTCGCTAAGGTGGAGGTGTGCACAGATTTTATGTATAAAAGCACCCTCACAGGGGCACAAAATCCTGGGGGGACCCAGAGGAAGGAAAGATTGTGTGTGTGTAACCCAAATGTCCTCAAGGCTTGCAACGCTTTGGGGTCACCTTTTCCCTTTACATCCAATCAGAATAACCCAGTCCCTATTCCAATCCTCTGGGAAGTCCATGCCCTCATCTATTCTGACTAGGACTCCAGTACATCCTCATGATCACCCCTCAGTCTGAATTCCTGCTCTTGCTAAATTCTTTTTTTTTTTTTTGAGGTATGCAGGCCTCTCACTGTTGTGGCCTCTCCCGTTGCGGAGCACAGGCTCCGGACGCGCAGGCTCAGCGGCCATGGCTCATGGGCCTAGCCGCTCTGCGGCATGTGGGATCTTCCCAGACCGGGGCACGAACCCGTGTCCCCTGCATCGGCAAGCGGACTCTCAACCACTGCGCCACCAGGGAAGCCCTCTTGCTAAACTCTTGATCACTGGATTGCTCACTTTCTGTGGGTGCCATCCTCTCTTGACTCCACAGGTATCGTTACCTTTCTCCCTTTGCTCCTAAAACACCATGAATATAGGGTTTTGCTACAGAAGGCCTCTACTGAGTGTTTGGGGATGCTTTAGGGAAGCTAAGCTTTCACAGAATAGGAAGTAAACTTAAAACTGAGTATTAAGCATCACTGTTCTGAAATTTTCCTCCAACAGTCCTTCTACTGGAATCTCTCACTGGTGAAGATTTCTTTCCCTCAGGCTGCTATCTTTCACTTACTAGCTCTCCTCCTTTTTTCTCTGGAGTTACCACAATACACTCCAAAATTCTCATTAATTTCATATTTGGCAAATTTAGCTCTCTAACTCCTTCCTATGCCCAAAGTGTCACCAGGTTGCTTCTGATCAGAAAACAAGGCCTCGGAAAGGAATGTGAAATTGCATTTTTCTTTTTAGGTTAGGCTTTTTTCCCCATTACATATAGTTGGGGGATAAGAGCCCCAAGAAGTAATGACTTGAATCACAAAGACAGCTCCAACAGGCTGAGAGTTTGGAGGGTTCTGTGCTTGGGGAAGCAAGGAAGCAGGGCCTGTGGCAGGGTTTGGGAAAGAGTGAAGGGAGCATCATGAGGGAGAGAGTCCAGGAACAGGAAGATGAGAGGTTTAAGGACTTTAGTTCTAGCATCGAGAGATGAGCCTTGGTCCAAAGGATCACAAAAGGATTTTAAGCAGGGAAAGAATAAAAGCAAATTTGAGCTTCAGGAAAAGTACTGAATAAGGAGAAACCATTTGTCAACTATGGGAATAGCAAACATAACACTGAAAAAGGTGTGGGGAAACCACAGTGCTCTGACACACTGCTCCAGGCGTCAATGGAACAATGGTTCTGGAGAGAAGCTTGACAATGCTGGGAAAGAGATGGGGAGATGGAGAAACCAAGTGCCCAGAGCTGCCTCTCCCGGGCTTTCTGACTGGATAAAAATGACAGATGTTGGGAAATCTGGGAAAATTGGGAGGGAGAGGGCAAGGGCACAGGCATGGGCCCCTGAGAGCCCAATTCTCTTCCCACTCACTGTTCAGGGATATCACATTAGTAGCTTGAAATTGGCTGTGTTGGAGTATTTATACCACAAAGAGCAGCAAATGCTACCCAACAGGGCTCCCATCCCCCAGCCCCAGAGAGCAGTCCAACAGCACACTACTGCCTGAGCCAGTCCTCACCCAGCAACCCCTTGAGTTCTCTCAGCAGCGGCTGCACAGAGATCAAATACAGACTTTTATATGCCAGGGCTTTGGCCTTATATCCCAACAGAAAAGCCTAGGCCTGCTGACCTGGGCTGGACCCACTGGCCCCTGACCAGAGAGTAGCAGATCTACGTGATCTCCTTTCCCCTAGGGCTATTCCAGTCTCTGTCTGATATTCTAAAAAAGCAAAGGGTTGGGGAAGGCATCTCTTTCCAGCTGTGTGGAAGCAGAAAAAAATGACAAAATGACAGGGACAGGTAGTTGGTCGTCCTTCCACGCAGAAGCAGAAAGGCCCCAACTCAACTGTCTGATGGTAGTAAACAAGCCCCTTGTCTTCTGGGCTCTGCACCCCTAAACACTATTATGCTGCCTCCCTGTAAAGGTCAGAGGACTTGGTAAGACCTGGATGCAGGCGTGGAGGGGGAATGAAAATTTGAGGATAACGTCCAGGTTCCAAGTTTACACGCCCAGGTCGCCTATGGTGAGATGCGAACATAGGAAGGGAAGATCCGATAGGATGCATGGGAGGTAGGAATAGCTCTGTTTGGAACACGGTGAGCTTGAAGTGCCCATGGAGCAACAACTCAAGATGTCTAATAAGTAAGTGAGAACTTGAAGTTCAAAAGAGTGATAAAACCTGGAGAGTTGGGGCTTCCCTGGTGGCGCAGTGGTTGAGAATCTGCCTGCCAATGCAGGGGACACGGGTTCGAGCTCCTTGCGGAGCAACTAGGCCCGTGAGCCACAACTACTCAGCCTGCGCGTCTGGAGCCTGTGCTCCACAACAAGAGAGGCCACGATAGTGAGAGGCCCACGCACCGTGATGAAGAGTGGCCCCCACTTGCCGCAACTAGAGAAAGCCCACACACAGGAATGAAGACCCAACACAGCCAAAAATAAAAATAAATAAATAATTAAGACCACGTATTAAAAAATAAATAAATAATAAAATCTTAAAAAAAAAAAAAAACCCTTGAGAGTTACTGGTATATAGATGTAATTGAAGCCATGAGACTCGGGGAATATGAAGGGGGAAACAAGGACATCTGGGGAACACCAACATTTAAGAGAAAGAGCAGAGAAAGAAACTGGGAGGGAACGTTACAGAAGTAGGAGGAAACCGGGAGAAGGTGACACATTGCAGAACACAAGGAAGGAGGAGAGTATCAAGCACTGCAGAAAGGTTGAGCATGATAAGGATTAAGATGAGAGACACAGTGAGGTTATTGTGGCTGGTGGAGATGGGATCTAAGTAGGGAGGGGCCGGATCAGGCAGGACCTTGTGTGCCTCTAGGAGGTGTTTGGATTTTATTCTAAGTGCAGTAGGAAACCGTTAGGGGTTTTAAGCAGGGGAGTGAATAAATCTGATTTGCATTTTAAACATCTCACTCCGTTCTGTGGGGGATCTGCTGGAGGGGTTAAGAATGGAGTTAGTTAGGAAGTTACTCAGTGATCCAGACTTGGATGGACTAGGATGGTAGCAGTGGAGGTGGTTCAAGTTCAGGGTGCATTTTGAAAGACTATCTGGCAGGACTTGCTAATGAATTGAATGTAGGGTAAGAGGAAGACAGGAATCAAGGAGCACTGAGGTTTTTGGCTTAATCAACTGAGTAGATGGTGGTGCCACGTACAGTGTGGGTAAGACCAGAGGAAACAAAACAGGTTTAGGGGTGGGAACCAGAATCAAGAGTTTTATTTTGGCCATCGTTAAGTATAAGATGCCCATTAGACACATAAGCAGAAATGTCAAGTAGGCAGTTGGTGATCCAAATCTGGACCCCAGGAGGGGGAGTCGCAGCTAGAGATATTTTGAAGCCATCAGCACATACACAGCATCAAAGCCATGGGACTGCATGAACATTAGAGTTGTTTCCCCTCTCACTTGACCCGGCAGAGGTTGGGTGGCACTTGATTGGGGTCTGGGAGAGGCATCCAAAGTCACCCCCATTGGGCAAAGGAAGCTGGTCCTTGGAACTTGAGAACTGAACAGGAATCAGGACAAACCTAGCCTCGGGGACTTCTTGCAGAGAAATGGTGCGAGAGAAGCTAAGACTTCACAGGGGAGCTGTAGGTTTCCATGTCCCTCCTCCTACCCCTTCCCACAATTCTCTGTTAGTAACATTAATTCAGGAGGAAGAGAGAAAAGTGATATTGAGGACACTAACTCTGCAGAGCCAGGAAGGGGAGCCCCAGCTGAAGCCAGAGGGGCTGAATGTGGGAGTTAATATGGTCTACGCTGGCCCCATGCCCTGCAAGAGTCAAAGCTCCTGAGAATCGGCATAAAAGCTACCAGTCAGAGCAGTCCCAGGAGGGGGCCTGGGCTACAGAGAAGGGATCACACCCACTCTTCCGCTACTAATGTGAAGATGAGCTCAAGCTGGAAGACTGAGACCAAACATCCCTTGATTCTGAGCCAACCTGATAAAAGTACTGAACACCAGAGCTTCTCAAGCTTTAATATGTATTCGCATCATCTGGGAATTTGGAGAGAGTGCAGATTCTGTTTTAGAAGGTCTGGGGCGGGGCCCAAGGGTCTGCATTTGTAAGACACTCCCAGGGAATGCTGTTGCTGCTGATCCATGGACCACACTTTGAGTAGCAAAGGATGAAACGCAGCTGTGGAGGGTCCCCACAATGGAGGGTGTTGTCTAGTTCCAAGGAGAATGTGTTTATTTGTGCACAAAGTGACAGAACCTAGTAAAGTGGAAATAGCCACCATTTTGTCACAGTTGCAAGGCAGACAGTCATTTCTTGGCAAATTACACCTTCCAGCGGCACTGGTATGGTTGTTAAGCACTTGGGTTCTAAAGCTTGATGTCCTGAGTTTTACCTCTTAGGAGGTGTGTCATCTTAGGCAAGTCTTTATTTGCATCTCAGTTTCCTCATCACTCTAATGGAAATAATAAGACTATTATGAGGATTAGCTGAGTCAGTAGATATAAAGTGCTTAACACACGGCAGCATTGTAAGTAGCACTCAGTAAACGTTGCTCTCCATGCTCATGATGCACCCTTCTACAGCAGTGAACATGGACACGCATAGAGGCTTATTCTGCTTTTGGTACATGGTCAAAAAAAATGTAACCCCCCCGATCTCCCTCCCACCACAGGCCTGTATCCTCTCTTTCAAATTCCTCCTACCCTCCTGCCCACTCCCACGCCCCCTCCCCTGGCCCCCGGCCCCAGTGTGGTCTGGATGGGCCCCACAGGGGCAGGGACAGGGACAGGACGTGGGGCTGTATCTGACAGGAACCTGAGGGGCTGGCCCGGGAGGGGATTGGGGCCCGGCTTCCTGCAGGGAGGATGGGCTAAGGCAGGCACACAGTGCCGGAGAAGATGCCCTCCTGGGCCCTCTTGGTGGTCATCTCCTGCCTCCTCCTGGCCCCCCAAAACCTGGCACAAGTCACCAGCCAAGGTGAGGTATGTGGAGGGTGGAGATCACCTATACCCAGGAAGAGGGAGCCCTGGGAGGGGGATGTGCAAAGTAGGAGGCTCCCATTGGTCCCCGACTCTTGCCCACAAACACACCAGGGAGGACCCAGAGCCCAACTCACCAGCTATTCCTCAGATGCCTCCTTGCTGGCCTCGGACTCAGAGTCCCTGAACTGTTTCTCCCGAACATTTGAGGACCTCACTTGCTTCTGGGATGAGGAAGAAGCGGCGCCCAGTGAAATATATCAGCTGCTGTATGCCTACCCAGGGTATGTGCTGCATCGTATATATCATATATATGTACCATGTATGTACCACTCCCCTGTATCTGTCCTGTACATACCACAGCTGAGCCCCATTCCAGTAGCTTCCCTGCCTTTGGCCCTATCAGAGGACTACTCCAAGTACATGCCCTAAGTAGCCACTTAATGAACAGATGTGCTTTGGATGTACCCAGCTCACACCGCTACATAACCCCTAATCCTACCCAGGCACTGAAAAGAAAAATGGCAGTATTGGAAATAGAAGTTGGGTTTGGGCCCAGACCTGGGTCCTCAGGGCTGAACAGGTGGCCGTGTAGGTAGGATGGACTTCTCCTGTGCCCACAGGGAGAAGCCCCGTGCCTGCCCCCTGAGTTCCCAGCGTGTGCTGCCCTTTCGAACCCGGTACGTGTGCCAGTTTCCAGCCCAGGATGAAGTTCGCCTCTTCTCTCAACTGCACCTCTGGGTGAAGAACGTGTTTCTGAACCAGAATCTGACCCAGCGGGTGCTCTCTGTGGATAGCGTGGGTACGGACCATCCTCCTGTCATCCTGGCCCCCCTGTTTGCTGCCCTCAGGCCAGCTCCTAGAATCAGACTGAGCTGTGTTCTTTCAAGACGATGTGAATGTCCCCCCACCACCAGACCCCCAGAGGCACCTCAAGACCCCCTTCTCATTCCTCTTAGCCTCAGCATCCAGAGCTAGACTTCATTTCACACCAGAGACACCCTGACTTTCCCATCATTAACCTATTCATTGACTCACTCATTCATCAGTTACAGAATACCTACCATGTGCCAGGCACTGTGCTAGGTGAAAAGGATGCACAGATGAAGAGAGATCCCTGCTCTTGAGGAGCACTGAGCCTAACAAACCTGCAGTGAGGTCACTGTTCTTCCGAGGACAGGAGAACAGGATAAGGAGCCCCCCTGCCCTGCCCCAGGGGCTGCCCTCAATCCAGCCTCCAGTATCCCCTCTCCACAGTCCATGGGTTGAGCTGTAGACTGTGGCCCCCAAAGAGTTCTCATGTGCCCTGTCTCACCTTCAGGCCTGCCAGCTCCCCCCAGGCTCATCAAGGCCATGGGAGGGAGCCAGCCAGGGGAACTTCAGATCTGCTGGGAGGCCCCAGCTCCCGAAATCAGTGAATTTCTGAGGCATGAACTCCGCTATGGCCCTAAGGATCCAAGGAACTCCACTGGTCCCACAGTCACACTGCTGCTGTCCACAGAAACCTGCTGCCCAGCTCTGCGGAGACCAAACCTAGCCCCAGCTCTGGACCAGTCTCCATGTGCTCAGCCCATGATGCCCCAACAGGATGTACCAGAGCAGACCCCCACAACTAGAGAAGTATCCTGGCCTTCTTCTGCTCCACCTCCTAATCTCCTACCTACAATTTTGCCCCCAGGAAAGGATAGGCCATACTTTGGGGATTCCAGACTGGGTTGATCCTTAGAGAGTTAGTATAGGCTCTGATTAGGAGCCATGTCTATTTAGGGATCTCCCACTTTGGGTCATTCATACCAACAAAATTGACAGCCTCAGGCCTCCAAGTTAATGGGGATTTCCCTAAAAAGCCCTGAACTCCACCTGAAACCCACTGACCTGGCTCCCAGTCTGTGTGCATATCTATCCAGTGAAGAACTGAGTGTCTCTCTACAGGCATGTTGTGGGGCTTCAAATATAAGAGGTGGAGGCTCTCTTGGCTGAGAGGCAGACCTAGATTCTGAGGCTGGGATTCTTCTCCCAAGGCTCCATCTCTGACAGTGAAGGGTGGAAGCTGCCTCATCTCAGGGCTCCAGCCTGGTAACTCCTACTGGCTCCAGCTACGCAGCCAACCTGATGGGGTCTCCCTCCGTGGCTCCTGGGGATCTTGGTCCCTCCCTGTGACCGTGGACCTGCCTGGGGATGCAGGTGAGTCAACAAAGGAATAGGGAGATGGGGAGGAGATAGAAAAGATCTCTAGAGAGGCCTGGGCTGGATATGGAAGCTCTGGGAACCATGGTCCTTCCTGATGACCTCAAACTTGCCACTAGACAGAATGAACTATGTTCAGGGAGAGAAGAAAGAATAGGAGTAAATGTCCCAAGTTATGTGTGTAAAGATGATCTGGATACCCTATAGAGTAGGAGCATGTGGGCTCTGATGCGACTTCCTTCTCTGACCCCAGTGGAAATTGGACTGCAATGCTTTACCTTGGACCTGAAGAATGTTACCTGTCAGTGGCAGCAACAGGACCATGCTAGCTCCCAAGGCTTCTTCTACCACAGCAGGGCATGGTGCTGCCCCAGAGACAGGTGAGAACTGAACTGCTGATTGAGCCTGATGTCATGGGAGAGAAGCACAACCTTGCAGAAAGAAGGGAGAGATTGTCTTGGTCCTCTTCACTCCCTTCCCTTGTCCGCCAAACCAAACAGCCTCCATGCTCTCATCCTCCAATGGGTATTGTATCTTTTCAACCTCTCTTCATACTCTCTGGGAATGCCTTGGTTTCATGCAGCTTTAATCATGTCACCTGTACCATTCCAACAGCCTACATTCTCATCTACCTCCGATTTACCCCCCATGCTGCTGACAGACTGACTTTTGTTAAACTCAAACTTTGCATGGCCTTTCCCTACTCAAATATGTACTGCAGCTTTTCACTATCTATCAGATCCAATCAAAACTTCGCCTGGCCTTCAAGAATTTCCACCAAACACCTCACTGATCTGTCACTTCCTTCATATCAAGTATATAACCAAGTCTTACTGATTTTACCTATTAAACATCTCTAGAATCTGTCCACTTTTGTTCTTCACTGCCATCATCCTAGTACAAGCCATCATCATCTCTCACTTAGGCTATTGAGAAGACTTATTAACTGATCACTTCTTGGCTCCTCCAAAACATTCTCCACACAGGAGCTGGAGTGAGTTATTAAAAGTGTAAAAAATAGGGACTGCCCTGGCAGTCCAGTGGTTAAGACTTCGCCTTCCAATGTAGGGGGTGCGGGTTCGATCCCTGGTTGGGGAGCTAAGATCCCACATGCCTCACGTCCAAAAAAACCAAAACATAAAACAGAAGCAGTATTGTAACAAATTCAATAAAGACTTTAAAAACGGCCCACATCAAAAAAAAATCTTTAAAAATAAATAAAAGTGCAAAAATAAATACAACATCCTCTGCTTAAAACTCTTCCAAGGTCCATAGCTTCCATTGATTTTAGGACAAAGAAAAGAACACTACTGTGACCATATAAAGTTCTAAAAGGCTCAGCCCCTATCAATGCCTTCAGTTTCATCTTATACTATGCTGCCTTTTGTGCTCTGTGCTCCAGTACTGGCCTATTTTCGTTCTCCCCTACCTGCCATGTTCCCTCCTGCCTCTGGATCTTTGCATATGCTGTTTACCCCCCTCTCCTATCTTTACTTAACCTTTATTTATCCTTCAGATCTCAACTCAAATGTCACCTCCTCAGGGAGCCCTCCCCGACCTTCCTCCTTAGGTCCAATGGCACTATTATACATCCTTGTTGTACCACGTACCTCTCCTTCTTAAATACTTATCATAGTTACAATTTTACATTTATACCTCACATAGTTTTTTTTTTTTTGGCTGCATTGGGTCTTCGTTGCTGTGCGCAGGCTTTCTCTAGTTGCGGTGAGCGGGGGCTACTCTTTGTGGCAGTACAAGGGCTTCTCATTGCGGTGGCTTCTCTTGTTGCAGAGCACGGGCTCTAGGCGCACGGGCTTCAGTAGTTGTGGCACGTGGGCTCAGTAGTTGTGGCACGTGGGCTCAGTAGTTGTGGCTCGTGGGCTTAGTTACTCCGCTGCATGTGGGATCTTCCTGGACCAGGGATCGAACACGTGTCCCCTGCATTGGCAGGCAGATTTTAACCACTGCGCCATCAGGGGAGTCCCATGGTTATTTGATTGATAACAAAATTCTGTCTCAGAGCTCCAGTTGAGAAAGGCTGATCTTGACTATACATGATCCATGAGGGCAAAGTCAGTGTCTGCTTTTACTCACCAATATGTTCTCAACTTACACCGTGCCTGGAACACAGTAGATGCTCAGTAAAAAAAAAATTGTTGAATGAATGAATAATGAAAAAAACCACTATTAACAGTTTTAATGTATTCTTCCAGATTTTATATGCATTTACATATGTCTATACACAATATTCAATTTTCAATATAAATTGGATCACATTATATGTATGATTTAGTAACTTACTTTTTTACTTAAAAATATGTCTTGGAGATCATTACAAAAAGATGTAACTCATTCTTTTTAATAACTGCACAGATTTCCATAGTATGGAGGGGCCATGAATGGATTATGAGGTGGCAAAACCGAATTCACATATTCCCTACCAAAACCTGCTCCTCCTCTTCTTGTCCATCCTGCTATCAACTCAGTTTTCCACCCTGAACTTCTGCCATTTCTACACCCTCCATATCCAATCAGAAACGCTTGCCATTTCTACCTCTACAGTATCCCTTGAATCCATCTATTTCCCTCTACCCCAACTACCACAACCCTACTTTCAGATCCTCATAACTTTGCATGTAAAATACCATAACATTGTCCTAATAAATTTCTCTGCTTCTAGTCCACCCTCACAAGTCCTCTCTTACAAACTGCAGTTAGAGTGACTTTCCTAAAGTACAAAGCTAATGATGACAATTCCTGTTTAAAATCTTTAAATGTCTCCATCATTACTGCAAGATTAAGTTTAAGCTCCTTAGAAAGGCAATAAGGCCATCCGTGACCTTGGTCTGCTCACATTTACCACTCCCCACCAGACCCTCTATGCTAAAAGCATTCTGCACCACTTAGAATTTCCCCCAGAGTACCCTATCTCTTATCTGTGTACAAGCATGTGCCTGGGATGTCTGTTTGTCCCCTTTGCCTGTCCTATTTATAGTCCAGGACTCAGTCTAAGCACTGCTTTGCACGGGAACTATTCTCTGACCCTCCCCATCTGGGTTAGATGATCCTCCTTGATACTCCCAACCCAGCCCGTGCACATCACAGAAAAATATCATCTGTTTGTTTTTCTACCTTTCTGATTGAAATGACAGGTCCTTGAAGATTATTCCTCTGTGTATTCATAGGGCCTATCACAGTGCCTGGCACATAGTATCAATTATTTGTTGAATAAATTAGTAAACATAAAAATATATAAAATGATAAATAATTTTAGTAATAGCTAGTCATTTAGGGGTTATAATCAGGAAGGAGACAGGATTTATTTGTTCAATAAACAATTATTGAAGGTGACTATGTTCCAGGCACCGGGGATAGAGTGACAAAACAGAAAAGCTTCCGGCATTGTTGGGGCTTCCATTTTAGTTGGGAGGAGGGAAGAGGGGGTGAGAGACAAGTAAAGAAATAAAGGAACAAGGTTATATGATAGAGACTAAGTGGGAGGGTGGGGGAGGGGTGCTAATTTCAACTGAGTGGTCGGAGAAAACCTTGCCAAGGAGGTGACAGGTGAGCTGAGACCCAAGTGGCAAGAAGTGAGTCACGTGAGATCCAGAGGCAGGGCAACCCAGGGCAAGGTGAGCTGCAAAGACAGTTCATCTGGTATATCTGCTGCACAGAGAGAAGGACTGTGTGCATGAAGGGTGGTAAACTGGTGTGAGAATTGTAGGAGATGAGAATGGGGAGGGAGGGAGGAACTCAACCGTATGGAGTCCTATAGGCTCTGGTATGGAGTTTGGATTTTATTCCAAGGGGGATGGGGAGCCATTGAAGGATTTTAAGCAAAAGAGTGACATGATATGATTTACATTTCGAAAAGATGTTTCTTTGTGCAATTAAAGAGAAGTAAGAGTGGAAGCAGGATCACCAGTTAGAAATTTGCCTTAATCCAGGCAACAGATAATGGTTTCATCTAATGCAGCAGGGGTAAAGATCAAAATAAATGGACAGATTTGTCATATATTCTGGACATTATCAGATCAACATTTTGGATCTGGTTGCTGTGTGGAGAGTAAATTGAAGGGAGTGGCAGAAATGGAGGCAGAAAAGCCAGTTAGGAGGCTGTCGTAATAATCTATTAGTAAAATAACATTTAGAGGTGACTAAGAGGGCCGCCTAATGAGAACAGGTTAAAAATATGTTTTCCTCCAGAAAGATGAAAGCTCTTTAATCTCTGAAATAATACCATTCAAAGTAGGCATTATTAACCCATTTCACAGATGAGGAAACTGAGGCAGAGATAAATCAAGTAATTTGCCCAGAGTTATACACCAATAAGCCAAGACCTGAACTCTATAGCCCATGCTATTTTCCTATCTCATCTAGCCTTTTCTTAAGAAGAGGCTGGACACCAAAACAAACCTCAAAAAACAAAACATTATGACACGGGAGAGAAAGCCCTGTAGGCCCATCCAAAGAACAAGTTAGATTATAATCCAGTCCCCTGTGGGATGGGGGATATCAGGATTAGTCTCTGAGGCAAGCCTGATTCAATGACTCTATGGGACTGATTTGTAGGGACCCCGTCTGGGAGAAGTGTGAAGAGCAGGAGAAAAATCCAGGATCACAGCCCTCCCAGTTCTCCCGCTGCCACTTCAAGTCACGAAATGACAGTGTTATTCACATCCTTGTGGAGGTGACCACAGCCCAGGGTGCCATTCACAGCTACCTGGGCTCCCCTTTCTGGATCCATCAGGCTGGTAAGAACTTTCTCCCCTTCTCCTCCCACATAGTTCCCACCTCTACCATATCTGACCCCATGCCCAGGATCACCAACTCTGATACTTCCGACCCGTGGCCCTGGTGACATGATGTCTCATGCACAGAAGGGCTTAGGCCAGTCCCTGCTGACGTCCCTGTAGTGCTCATCCCCACCCCAAACTTACACTGGAGGGAGGTCTCCAGCGGGCAGCTGGAACTGGAATGGCAGCATCCATCACCCTGGGCAGCACAAGAGACCAGCTATCAGCTCCGATACACAGGAGAAGGCCATCAGGACTGGAAGGTACAGTCAAGGAACAAATGCCCCCAGACCTCATAATCAGGGTATCCCTGAGTTTCACTGTATGTGTTATCAGGAGTGAAGGTGTCTGTGTATTCATGTCTGAGCTTGTTTATCTATGTCTTATCTGATTCAACTGGTGTCTTAATCTCTCTTTGGCATCTGACATTCAACTGGTGTCTTAATCTCTCTTTGGCATCTGACATGCCAAAGACATGGCATCTGACATACTCCTATTTAAACTTTTCTCCTTCCTTTCCTTTTGGGATATCAGTCTCTCCTGATTCTCGTACCACCTCTCTGACTGAACCTCCTCGCTCTCTCCTGGCTCCTCCTTTCCACACTTCCTTTATAGGTTGTGCTTCCAACAGTCCCATCCTAGACTCTTTTCTCCTCTAGATAAATATATACGCTCTCCCTAAGTGAGTGCTTCAACTCTGTGGTTTCAATGACTATACGTTAACCATCCCAAACTTATCATTCCAACACCCATATGAAAAGGAACTTCTATACCATAGGTGAATTACTTAAATTTTTGAAGTCTCAGTTTCCTCATTGGTGAAATGGGGATAAAGCTATGTACTTTCCAGAGTTACAGTAAAAAATAAATATATAAATATTTAGCATACTGCCTGGCAGATAGAAGGTGCTCAATATACATTAAATATTAGTTTATTTCTTTATTTTTATTCTCATTCACCACACATATATACAACTTCTTACCAGACAGTTCTATCTAAAAGCCCGCAGGGCATTTTAGACTCAGTATATCCAAAACTGAACTCATCTTCTTCCCCAAACTTATTTTACTTTTTTACTGAGGTATAAGTTACATAAAGTAACACAAATCTTAAATATACCACTGATTAATTTGTACATGTGTATACAGCCATGTAACCATTACCCAGATCAAGACAGAGATTACTTCTAGCACCCCGGAAGTGTCTCATGCCCACAGGTCACATATGCACACCCTCCAAGGAAACCACTACTCTGACATTACCACTCATAATTTCTGACTGTTGTTGAACTAATAAAATAGAACCATACAGCATTTCTTCCTCAGACTTACCTCTCCTGTTCCTTGTCTCTGACAGTGGCACCAACACTTACCCAGTTACCCGAGTCTGGAATTATCTCTGACTCTTCTCCCTTTCCCCTTCCCTCTATTTATCAACAAATTAGTTGAGTTTATTGTACTAATATGTCTCATGTCCCTACTACCACTGGCTTAACCTCACCTTTGACCATCCAGCCGGCCCATGCACGCTCTTAGTACACAGAACACTCTGTAACCTCCAATCAAGCAACTCAGGCAGCATTACACTCTTCTTGGTTCTCCCATAGTACCTTACTTATATCATTATTATTGCACTAATTATTTCTTGTAACTATTTACTTGTTCGGGTGTCTTACTCTTCATAAATGTTTGCTAACTGATCAAGTTAATAATGTCTCCCTGCTTGTACACACGATTCTTGTTCCCTGTGCTTGGAATCTCTCCTCGTACCCCCAGCACCTAGCACAGTGCTGGCATCCTCTACTCAGAGGATGTTATTTGTGGCCTGGTCTACGTGGCTCCGAGTATCTGAGCGTGTCCGGGGTTTCCATCGGCCGACCTGGTCTGGGGCGTGCCTGGTCACTGTGCGTGTACCAGAGCTCTGTCGGTTTATCGTATGTATATGTGTCAGGATGAGTAGTCCTCTGTGTAGATGAGTCTGTGTGTCGGGGGTGTACCGCGCCAGGCAGGGCGAGGCTCTCTGTCCTGGTGTTCTCTCCAGCCAGCTTCCGCCGGGATGAGAGTTTTTTTCTAGCGAGGCTCCCTGGGGGAAATCCCCGGGGACTCAACGCAGTAGGATTTCGGTCAAACAGATGCCGAGTTCTAGAGGCCCCGACGCCGGCCGACCCGGACCGGGAGCCTGACCACCGGCTCGCTTCTCCTCTGCGCAGGTGCTGGAGCCGCCTCTCGGGGCCCAGGGAGAGACCTTAGAGCTGCGCCCGCGCTCCCGCTACCGTGTACAGCTGCGCGCCAGGCTCCACGGCCCCACCTTCCATGGGCCCTGGAGCGCCTGGTCCGACCCAGTGAGGGTGGAAACCGCCTCCGAGACGGGTGAGGGCCGAGCCAGAGCAAAGGCGGTCAGCGGCTGCGCGAGCGGAGGGGCGCCGGCTCAGCGAGGGGCGGGGCCGCGTCTGAGCCGACTTACCCGGCGCCCCGGGGCGGCGAGGGGTGGGGCTTGGTGGACCGGGGCGGGGGGCTCCTGCCAGGCGTGGCCCCCCGAGATCTCACTGCTTTTGTCCATTAGCCTGGATCTTTCTGGTGACCGCTCTGCTCTTGGTGCTGGGCGTCAGCGCCCTCCTGGGCCTGCTGCTGCTGAGGTGGCAGTTTCCTGCGCACTACAGGTACCGCTCCGGTCAGGCGGGAGACGGGGCCGTGGTCCGGGCGAGGCCAGAGGCCTCTAAAGAAGCATCCCCGCGTCACTCTATGTCACCCGCTCTCCGGACAATCCCACATCCACACCTGTGGCGTCAGCTGCTCCCAGCGCGTCTTCCCCGGGAGTCGCACTGCCTCCTTACACTCTAACATGCCCACTATACGGGACACCCCAAACAGGCCCACCTTCTGACTCCTCATCTCAGTAACAAGGCTACTGTCCCCCTGTCACCCAAGCCGGAACACTTAGGCGCCACCCTCGCCCTTATCCAGTCTGGTCCGGTCATTCCACCTCCTAAAGCTCGCTCAAACAATAGCCCTCTTTCTCTAGCGGTACAGGCATTACCTGACTCACCAAAACGGAGCCCCTTCTCCCTCCAATCTAGCCTCACGCAGCCACCAGAATAATCTTTCTAAAAATGCACACATGAAGGTGTCACTCTGCCTCCTTAAGTCACATTATTAGCTCCCCAGGATAAAGTCCAGACTCTAGAATGACAAGGAAGGCTGTGCAAAATCTGGCCCCTGCCAGGATTTCCACCCTCCCACCCTGTGCATCAGCCTTGCCAGACTGTTGGTGATTTCCTCCCCAAGTCAAGGCACTTCTCAGTGCCTTTGCACATAATGTCCCGTCTGCCAGGAATATCCACCCTGGATGACTAATACCCATTTATCTATAAATAACTTCCTTCCCCAACTCCTAGGAAACCTTTCCTGACCTTCCCCTATTGGCTACTTTCTTTATGCCCCAATACAGACTTCTTCCATAGTACCAGAAGCATTTTACTGCATTCATTTCTTTATATGTCTTCCCTATGCCTTACTTGGTCATCCTTAAATCTACAGCACAGGGCCTGCTAAATAGCACACACTTAAATAAATGTTATTAATGAATGACTTGTTTATGTGGGGAGACTAAGGCTGAGGAGAATTGTCATTGGAAGTTATAAACATAAAGGACAGAATCCATACCACCTCAGTCCTTCAGTTGGTAACATCTCTCGATTCTAGAAGACTCAGCTCAGAAGGTAACTCCTGCACGTGGCCTCTTTAGATGGCCCTAGGCTAGATTAGATGCCCCTCTTCTGTGCTGCATCTCTCCTTGAACATGTCTTTGAGCTTTTAATCCACTCATATGTATGAGCAGACTGCAATGCAGCCTCTATGCAAGTAGCCAGATCCAACAAAAAATTTGGGAGAGAGGAGGGAGGTGGTGCTGCTGAACCAGGCGTACTCAGTTCCTTTTCCCCAATTTACCAGATACATCACTCCTCCTTCCCTGGAGAGATACGAGTGAGGTCACAGAAGAGGCCTGAAATGTCGTTCAGCTAAAGTCCCTCCATGTGGAAATATGAGCCTAAGGAATTGGAGGTTCCCCCAACGTACCTTAATCCACGTTCTTCCTGGAGAGACCACCTTACCCAGTAACTTAATAAAAGCCCCATTGGTTCTCTCCATTCATTCATTCAACTAATTTCTTGAGAACCTATTATGGGCCAGACACTGTTCTACACCCTGGAGCTACAGGAGTCAGCAAATAGACAAACTCTTTGCTCTCATGGAGTTTACATTCTCGTATATGTGATATATATAAGGATCTAATAAATACGCAATAAGTCAAGTGCTATAAAGAAAAATAAGCAGAGCAGGAGACAGAGAATGATGGGGAAGGGAGGTGGTTCTATTTTAGGGCAGTCAGGGAAGACCTCTTTGTCAGGATGATGTCTGAGCAGAAACCTAAGTGAGGGAACAAATCAAGTGTTCCAGGCAGAGAGAACAGGAAGTGCAAAGGCCCTGAGGCAGGAGTGTTTGAGGACACTCAAATCCCTTTTTTGAACCTCCACACTGCTGAGTTCCCTCTGCCACCAGGGGTTTCCTTTTCACCTATGCTCCACTACCTTACTTTACTGCCTTGACTACACTGTTACCTCTCCAAGCTTGCTCCCCCACCTCACTGCCTCCCCCCACGGCCCCCCCTCAGGGCTCCCCTCCTAACTCACTCCCACAACTCAGTCTCCTTCTCTTCCTTCTCCTCAAGGAGCCTGAGGCATGCCCTGTGGCCCTCACTTCCAGACCTGCACCGGGTCCTAGGCCAGTACCTTAGGGATACTGCAGCCCTGAGTCAGGTGAGTGCACCCCTGCTCTCCACCACCCACCACCAGCCCTGTGTGGAGCTGGATCCTTGCCCTACCACACAACTTTTCCAAGGCCCTTGCCCACCAGCATACCATCCCTGGGCCCTACCTCCAGCCGAACCCTCCTTTCTGTACAATCCAGGTCCTGCTCCCACAAGACCTGCTCTAATCCAGACCCCTTCCCCCACTCTCCCATCTCTCCCAGCCCAAGGCTGCAGTCTCAGATGCCTGTGAGGAAGTGGAACCCAGCCTCCTTGAAATTCTACCTAGGTCCTCAGAGAAGACTCCCTTGCCCCTATGTTCCTCCCAGGCCCAGATGGACTACCGAGGATTGCAGCCTTCTTGCCTGGGGACCATGCCCCTGTCTGTGTGCCCACGCATGGCTGAGACAGGGTCCTACTGCACCACTCACATCGCCAACCATTCCTACTTACCACTCAGCTGCTGGCAGGCCCCTCTCTCCCAGTACCCTGGACAGATCCAAACCCTCTAGTCCTTCCTTCTGAACTTCCCTACCCACCCCATCCCAACAACACAACCATCTCAGACCTCATGTCCTTCCCGGTTGTCTACCCTCCTAGCTGGGCTTCATAACACTGATCTTTCAGTACTGCTGCTGACATAAATCCAGGACAAGGCTCACTTGACTAAGCTCCTCTAAATTTCACCTCCTTTCTCTCTCCTCTTTAATGCCAAACTCCTTGAAAAGGAGTCTCCACTTCCTGACTCCCATTTGCTCTCAGACTACTTCAATTCATCCCCCTACTACCACTCTGCTAACGAAACTACTCAGGCAAAACTCACCTCAAATTTTTCTCATCACAAGATCCAATCGGATTTTGTTAATTCTCAATCCATTTGATCTCTCTGTTGTCATTTGTCCTGGTGACTACTCATTTCTCCTTTAAATTCTCTCCTCCATGGCTTGCATACATCACCATCGCTCCTGGCTCTGCTTGGGCCTCTCTGAGTATACTAATAGTTAAGAGCATAAGCTCTGGAGTCGGAGCTGGGTTCAATTCCTGTCTTTCCCATTTGCTAGCTGTATGGCCTTGAGCAAATAAAGTCTTTGAGCCTTAATTTTCTCATCTATAAAACAGGGATCATAACAGAACCCCATAGAGTTGTAAAGAGCATTTAGTGAGATAATCTCAGTAAAGCACAGTAACTAGGACATAGTAAGTGTTTGATATGTCTAAACTATGGTAATTATTCCTTCCTAATTTTACCCTGGAATCTCTTCCACTCCTTAATTACTACAGTCCCTCAAGAGTCCATTCTTAACAGTCTCCAATCCCATCCACTCTCATTGCATTTCCTATATGCTGACCATTCCAAAGTTCTTATCTCCAGCCCAGACCTCTACTACAGCACCTGTAATGGTTTATGCACGTAACCGTTTACATGTCTGTCTCCTGTTACTAGATTGTGAGCTCCTTGAGGGCAAGGGCTGTGATTTATTTGTCTTCCCTCCAACCCCCACCCCCCAGCACCTGGAGTAGTGCTTGGTGCATGGTAGTAGGCCTTCAATAAATGTTTTCTAAATGAAGGAAATCTTTCTGGACAATGCCGCCTTAATCCCATGCCTCTCATCCTCTCTGCCATTCATATGCAGCAGTAAATGTGCTTAGGCCATTCTGATGATGGATTCCCCTGACCCATTCAAATTCTCAAACAAACAGTATTTTTTGCTGACTCCAAATATACCCACTGTGTCAGTCAGGGTCTTGGCAGAAATAGATGACGCACTCAATCTGGGTATCTGGATGAGAGTTTAATAAAGGGCATATTTATAAAGATGAGGCAGGATTTAGGAAAACCATCAAGGAGTAGTGCAGTACCCCGGGGCTAACAAAAGCTGGGAGCTGGTACCCACCGCATCCCACCCTGGGCATCGAGGGGTAACGGGAGAGAGTAGTTATGAGACAGGGAGAGAGTAGCTACAGAGAGGGCCGCCTGGCAGGAGCTGTGGCAGAGAGCTACAGCCAACCTGTGGGGATATGGCGGGGACGGAGCCAGGGGAACAGATAGCTCATGTCTGCCCTCCCCTTCCCCCAACCCTCACTCTCTGATCTCCTGACCTCCTCCATCTGCCCTAACAAAGTACTGCAAACTTGGTGGCTTAAACAACAGACGTTTATTATCTCTTAGTTCTGGAGGCTGGAAATTCAAGGTGTCAGCAGGGTTGGTTGCTTCTGAGAGCTGTAAGGAAGAATCTGTTCCATGCCTCTCCCCAGCTTCTGGGGGTTTCCTAGCAATCTTCAGTGTTTGGATTGTAGAAGCATCACCTACACCTCTGCTTTCATCTTCACACGGTGTTCTCCCTGTGTATGTCTGTGTCCAAACTTTTCCATTTTACAAGGACACCAGTCATAGTGGATTAGGGCCCACCCAAATGACCTCAACTTAGCTAATTATACCTGGAGTGACCCTATTTCCAAGTAAGGTCACACTCTGAAGTACTGGGGCTTAAGTATGCAACGTATAAATTTGGGGGGGGGGAGAGACACAATTTAACCCATAACATCCTCCCATTGGTGGAATACAAACAGAAACCAGAGCCCAAGGGAATCCATTGACACAGGCCATATGAGTCAGCCTCACAGGGCACAGGGCAGAGTATAGGATGAAGAGTGGACCTGCACGGGACAAATGGATGACATCCGGTATACTCACTTTCCATAATTCCTTCCCCAAGCCACATTCAAGGCTCCAACTCTACTTCTAGGGACTCAAAACTAGGATTGAGATCCAAACCACTGAACCTCTCACCTTTACACCGATTCAGCCATCATGTCCTGACTCCTTTTACTTCCTAAATTCGGCCTCCTCTTCTCCGTCTCCACTGAGCTATTACTACAGCCTCTACCTAATATCTCTGCCTCCAGTCTCTCTCCCTAAATCCAACCTGTATGTTGCCTCCAGATTGATCTTCCTGTTCATCTCACTCCTTGCTCACTCCTTACCTCTAAATCTTTAGCTTGACCCTTCAGAACTGATCTCGTTCTCTTCTACTATTTCCCTGTGTGAGGATTAACGGTGTTAACACAATGCCATGCATATAGTAAATAGTCAGTGTTTACAGGGTTATCTTTTTTTTTAAATTAATTTTTAAATTTATTTTTGGCTGCATTGGGTCTTCGTTGCCGTGTGCAGGCTTTCTCTGGTTGCGGCGAGCGGGGGGCTACTCTTCGTTGCAGTGCGTGCGTGGGCTTCTTATTGCGGAACACAGGCTCTAGGCGTGTGGGCTTCAGTAGATGTGGCACGCGGGCTCAGTAGTTGTGGCTCGCAGGCTCTAGAGTGCAGGCTCAGTAGTTGTGACGCACGGGCTTAGTTGCTCCGCGGGCATGTGGGATCTTCCCAGACCAAGGATCGAACCCGTGTCCCCTGCATTGGCAGGCGGATTCTTAACCACTGAGCCACCAGGGTAGTCCCTACAGGGTTATCTTTATTTTTATCCCAACTAGGCTGTTCCACCCGCTGAATATCACCTATATTTTATTCCCTCCATGCCCTCTGCTTCCCTACATTCAGGTCCTTCTGGTGGGAGTTCCCCAATCCAAGCAGCTCCTCACCCTCTAATTATCTATCTCTAAAGCCTTGTTCTCCTTCTCTCCAGCCTAAGAGGAATTGATCTTTCTCCCCTAGACTGAAAAAGCTCCCTGTGTTTTCTCTCCCCTTTCTTCCTGGGCAAGGGGCTTGTTCTACCCTCCTCCATTTCCTCTGGCTCTTCACCTTCAAAGATGCATAGGCATCTTGATGCTGGCATTCCCTCCAGCTCCCATGCACTGCCCTCTTTTTCACTCCCAAATTTCTTATACAAGTAGCCCATGCTTGCTGCCACCACGTTCTCCCCACCCTTCTTTCTGCAACCCCTTCCAAACAGAACCCAAGCACCACCTCGCCTGATCCCTTTCTCTCCAAGGTCACCGAAGACTTGTTTCCCAATAGCCAACTCTGACCTTTTCTGTCATCACTCTATTTGACCATTTTGTATCATATTAGAATCCCTCCAACTTCAAGGTCCATGTCAGTTATAATCTCCACTGGCTTCTTTCATTCCTTTATTTTTAAATGTTCACATTCCCTGAAGTTGTACTCTCATTTACCCTGTTGTTCTTTTCCTCTACAGTGACCCTTACACCAGAAGCTGCAAATTGCTCGCTATGTTCTGCCCTCAGAAATGTTTTGTTTGGCCCTTACCTGCACGGAAACTCTCACTGACTCCACAATGCCTGGCAGATAAAGTCCAAATTCCTTAGCTTAACATTTAAGGCCCTGACCAGCCTGACCTTTCTATGTCCTCTGGGGTTCAGGGACTCCCCATTTCCAATCCCAGGACATCTAACTCCTTGTTTTCCAAAGTAATTGGAAAGAGACAGCATGAATGCTTCAAAATTAAAAATAATAACAATATCATTTGGGTTAAGGGCCCCCAAATTTTCTCTGTCATCATCAGAGTTGATCTTAGGCTAATGATTGTAAACGTGATTTTTTTCTAGCCTCTCTCTGGGGCAGTGTAGCATATGGTTAGATTGCTGAGGTTAGTTAGATAGTTTGGCTCCACTAATTATTATGGCCTGTATGCCTTTGGACAAGTTTCAAACCTTTCCCTGACCAGGTTTCTTTTTTTGTAAAAATGGAATAAAGCATCTGCTTTAAGGGATTAAGGATTAAACGCAGTAATGTATGTAAACTGTTTAAACACCGCAGTTAGCAGATGGCCAGTAAATGGTACCCATGATTATTTTTATTATTGCTGCTTCACCTCTAAGCATATCATACAATTCATTGAAATCATTATTAGAGCACGGATTGAATGGGAGTCAGGCCTGGACTCCTAACAACATGGGACCTCAGGCAAATCCTTTCTTGGGCCGTGGTTTCTTCACCTGTAAAATATGGGTATGGGGCTTCCCTGGTGGCGCAGTGGTTGAGAGTCCGCCTGCCGATGCAGGGGACACGGGTTCGTGCCCCGGTCCGGGAAGATCCCACATGCCACGGAGCGGCTGGGCCTGTGAGCCATGGCCGCTGGGCCTGCGCCTCCGGGGCCTGTGCTCCGCAACGGGAGAGGCCACAGCAGTGAGAGGCCCGCGTACCGCAAAAAAAAAAAAAAAAAAAAAAAAAAAGGGTATGTTGCTGGGACGGGGAGGGTGCACCATGTGCACATTAGACTAGCGGATCTCTAAAATTCCTTACAACTCTAAAGCCCCATGGGGGTGAGCCCCTGTTTCCCTCACAGGGCAGTCCAATCTTATCTCCCAGATAGGCAGATCTGAATCCTGAATCCTGATCATTTTTCTTGACCATAAGGAATTCACCCCTCTTTCAGCCTCATTTTCCTTGTTTGTAAAACAACAACAAACAAAACAGTTTTTAAAAACAAACAAATGAGCTACTTCCTTCCTATCAGTGTTTCCACAGGCACTAAGCTAACAGTGGACGCTCCCGCCTTCTTTCTGCTTCTAAGCTGCTCAATCAACTCCTGCCCCCGCCTCCCCGCCCGCGGGCCGGCTGGCCGGCCACTGCCTGTAACCTTCTCTAAAAAGGCTCAAGTGCTTTAGGTCATGACGCCGAGTCCTGCACTTTGTATCATAAACACGACCCACAAGCAGAGTTAAGTGTGAAGGGCGGGTGCGGGGAGGCTGAGGAATGAATGGAAGCGACGGGGGAATGCACGCAGCTCAGGCCCCGCCCCCAGACGCGACGCGCCCAGCCCCGCCCAGCCCCGCCCAGCCCCGCTTTCCGACGCCTGGTGGCGCAGGACCTGCCTTTGCCTCTCTCCCACCCTTCAAATCCCGCTCCACTGCTGGACTCCCGTGAGATCTGCGACTTGCCCCGGAAGACCCGCCCCCTGTGCCGTGGAGGCCAATGGGCAAGGGCGACGATTGCGACGGTTGGGTTTTGAAGGAGCCAATGAGTGCTCGGAGCGGAGAGTTTAAGAAGCGTAAATCCGCACTGCTAAGGCCGGTCTGGGATCCGAGTCTGCTTTGAGCTGACGGTGAGAGGCGGCTGGGCCGAGCGAACCGGGGTGAGGCCGCGGCCGGGGGTGCCGGGCTGGGAGGGGCTGCGGCCGGGGTGGCCCTGTGTGGTCGGCCGTCCCAGAGCACGGTCGCCTTTCTTCCTCCGGGGCTCAGCGGGTAGCCCTCTCCCTCCAGACACTCCCATGGCCCAGTTCGTGTTCGAGAGTGACCTGCACTCGCTGCTGCAGCTGGATACACCCATCCCCAATGCACCCCCTGCGCGCTGGCAGCGCAAGGCGAAGGAAGCCGCGGGGCCGGCACCCTCGCCTATGCGGGCAGCCAACCGATCCCACAGCGCCGGCAGGACCCCGGGCCGAACTCCCGGTCAGTGGGGTGCGGCGGGACGCGGGCAGGAAGAGGGAAGGGCTGAGAACAGCCTTCACGACTGCTCCCATGGGAGCCTGTTGTGACGGTCTGGCTTCCCTCTCCCTGCCCCAGGCAAATCCAGCTCCAAGATTCAGACCACTCCCAGCAAACCTGGCGGTGACCGCTATATCCCCCATCGCAGTGCTTCCCAGATGGAGGTCGCTAGCTTCCTCCTGAGCAAGGAGAACCAGCCCGAAGACAGTCAGACGCCCACCAAGAAGGTATGTGTCCCAGGGGGGCTTAAGGCAGGAAACCGATCTGTATAATCTGAATAATACCACCACCTCACCACCACCTTTATGTGCCAGGAACATCAGAAAGCATGGGCTTTGAACCTGAACGGTTTTGATGTGGAGGAAGCCAAGATCCTTCGGCTCAGTGGAAAACCCCAAAATGCCCCAGAGGGTAAGACTTGAAGTTTTCAGCTCTTGGAGGGAGGTGTCATTCCATCCCCAGGGCTCGGGATAGATGAGATGGCTCTTCCCACCTAAGACTGAGGGGAGGGAAGGTGCTTCTCTGGCCTTCCTGGTTAGGGGCAGGGGGAGGTGTCAATTCTCCCAGTGTCTAGACCCACTCCGTTGCCACAGGTTACCAGAACAGACTGAAAGTACTCTATAGCCAGAAGGCCACGCCCAGCTCCAGCAGGAAGACCTGCCGTTACATTCCTTCCCTGCCAGACCGGATCCTGGACGCCCCTGAAATCCGGAATGACTACTGTAAGTGCAGCCTTCTCCCTGGCCGGTGGATGGAGAAAAAGGGAGAGAGAGGGACTAGGCAAACTAGAAAGCTCATGCTCTTCCCTTCCCCTTCTGGCAGACCTGAACCTTGTGGATTGGAGCTCTGGGAATGTACTGGCTGTGGCTTTGGACAACAGTGTGTACTTGTGGAGTGCTAGCTCTGGTGACATCCTGCAGCTGCTGCAATTGGAGCAGCCTGGGGACTATATATCTTCTGTGGCCTGGATCAAAGAGGGCAACTACCTGGCTGTGGGCACCAGCAGTGCTGAGGTGCAGGTGAGACTTGTCCCCGTGCTGCAGCTCTATTGTTCCCCAGAACAAGACCCCCAGGGGTCTTGCCCAGCAGGAGGATGTTAATGCCAAGTCCTGATCTTCATGGTCTTCTCTCTCTGTAGCTATGGGATGTGCAACAGCAGAAACGGCTTCGAAACATGACCAGTCATTCTGCCCGAGTGGGCTCCCTCTGTTGGAATAGCTACATCCTGTCCAGGTTAGTGGTTTTTGCTTGTCTCTGTTACAAACTCAGTCTATGATTTTCGCCCCCTCTCCCCGGACTGTACACCTCTGAACTGAAGCAGCTCTGGCCTGCTGGTGGCGTTTGGCACTGCTACAGGACCTGATTCCCTTCTCCCCTCCTGCAGTGGCTCACGCTCTGGCCACATCCACCACCATGATGTTCGGGTAGCAGAACACCATGTGGCCACATTGAGTGGCCATAGCCAGGAAGTGTGTGGGCTGCGCTGGGCCCCAGATGGACGACATTTAGCCAGTGGCGGCAACGATAACTTGGTCAACGTGTGGCCTAGTGCTCCTGGAGAAAGTGGCTGGGTTCCTCTGCAGACATTCACCCAGCATCAAGGGGCTGTCAAGGTGAGAGTGGGGCTGGGCTGGGCTGGGCCTCTGCAGACTCTCACTCAGAACCTCTGGGGACATGGGATGGTGGCATTGGACTGGGTTAATCTGTGAGCCCTATAGCTCTGTGTCTAGCTCTAGTACCTGCTGACCCCAACTTTTTATCACACCTAGGCTGTAGCTTGGTGTCCCTGGCAGCCCAATGTCCTGGCAACTGGAGGGGGCACAAGTGATCGACACATTCGTATCTGGAACGTCTGCTCTGGGGCCTGTCTGAGTGCTGTGGATGCCCATTCCCAGGTAGTCTTCCTCATTCTAGCCTCTCACTCCCAGATGTGTTCTTAATTCTATATAGCCGTCCTGGGCAACCACGTCCCCTCCAGCGGCTTCACCGATGCTATACCCTGATGGTTTCCAAACTTCTAACTCAGCTCTCCCTTATGAGCTCCAGACCCACATTTCCAACAGTCCACAGAGAGCTTGTCTCTAACGCCATGTGCTATAGGTGGCACCACCCTAATATGTCCCAAATTAAACTTGTCACTTCTCCTTGCCTCCCTGAAATGTGTTCCTCCTCCTCCTATGTTGCTGTGAGGGACACCACTCAGAAATCTGAAAAACCTAGAATCTTTCATCCTCCCCACCTAGTCACCAAGACATTTCAGTCTTACCTCAGAATATCATGTACACGTGTGCCCTCCCCTCGGCCTCATCCTTCTCCCCAGTGGAGGCTCACAGCACTGGTCTTTTCATATCTCTCCCAGTCTGTCCTCTACACTGGTCTGGGTGGTCTGTTTCTGTCCTCTTTAAACCCTGCAAGGGCTCCCTATCACCTACAGTATATAATCCATATGCTTTAGAATGATATTTGAGGCCCTTGCTGGTGTGTCTCCCGGCAAGCACTGCAGCTTCCTCTCTTGCCAGCCCCCTGCCCAGCACATGCAGCCTTCATTCTAACCTTGGGCTCAGGTTCAAATTCTGGCTCTGCCTCCTACTAACTTAACTTGCATGTGATCTTAAGCAACTCGCTGAACTTCCTTCTGCTTGATTCCTGATCTGTAAAGTGAGTAACAGTTATAACTCTCAAAAGGCTTTTGTAAGGACTACAGTCATTCAAGTCTGAGCCCGTAGCACCTGGTAGGGTGGCTAACACCACGGTGGACTTGGTTCTGATTTGAGTAGCGTTGGCCCTATGTACGTCATGCCCATGCCAGTCCCTCTCCACAGGTGTGCTCCATCCTCTGGTCTCCCCACTACAAGGAGCTCATCTCAGGCCATGGCTTTGCCCAGAACCAGCTGGTTATTTGGAAGTACCCAACCATGGCGAAGGTGGCTGAGCTGAAAGGTAGGTGCTAAGTGACAGAAGCCAGAAACAAAAGGGCATGTATTGTATGACTATTTATATGAAATGTCCAGAAGAGGCAAATGCAGAGAGGGAGAAAACAGATTAATGGCTGCTAGAGGCTGAGGGGAGAGGGTAATGAGGACTTTCTTTATGGAGTGATGAAAAAATTCTGGAATTACTGTCGTGATGGTTGCACAACTCTGTGAATATACTAGGAACCAATGAACTGTACACTTTAAAAGGATGAACTTTATAGTGTGTGAATTGTTAATTATCTCAGACTGTTAAAAACAAGCTCTCAAAATTGGAAGGCTATAGGTATCTACCTTCATTTGTACTGCTCTCACTTTTTCCCTCCTCATGCCCCAGGTCACACAGCCCGGGTCCTTAGTCTGACCATGAGCCCAGATGGGGCTACAGTGGCATCAGCAGCAGCAGATGAGACCCTGCGGCTGTGGCGCTGCTTTGAGTTGGACGCTGCCCGGCGGCGGGAGCGGGAGAAGGCCAGTGCAGCCAAAAGCAGCCTCATCCACCAAGGCATCCGTTAAGGACCAACTCATCTCAGTTTTTTGCATTTTTTTTTTTTTTTTTTTTTTTACTTTTCTAATAAAGTCACGTCTCTCTCTTCTCCTGGCATGACCTCTGTCCCAGCAGCCTTCCCAGGGGCTCCTCTCTACTGCGATCAGAGAGCTAGAAACATCCATCCTGTTTGCAGACAGGCTGGCAGGCTTTGTACCCACCTCCTCCATTCACACATGTACACACACAGCCTCAGCGGTTTCCTCTGTCACTTTTAATGAAGACATAAAGGAGTGAGCAGCCTCCACAGGCTGTATTCCCAGGCCCCCACCACCCTGACCTTTGGCCAAGAAGCTCCTACTTCAGTGTGGGGTGGAGAAGGAGGGAGCCTGGGTCCACGGTGACAGATTATTGCTGACCTCTTCAGTGTGAGGAAAAAGGCCACAAGACCCTGGTGGGGGCCAGCCCTGAGTGCTCCTCCCCCACGTGTAAGGCAGGGAGGGGGAAATAAGTGTCCAGCCCTTTCAGCCCCTGGCTCTGGAGTGGCAGAGGGCAACGAGGCCATGACCCTGGGGCTGGCCAGAAGAGGAGGAACGGAAGCAGTGGCCCGTGTGTACCAGCTGTGGGGAGCAGAGGGCCTGTCCCCTGCTCAGTCCTGACCACATAAGCCCTGGTCACAGGTGTAGCTGGGGAGGACAATGACAGATGCTGCCCGAGGTGCAGTCCTGAGGCACTTAGGTGGGCGCCTAGCTAGGCCACGTTTCTCAGTTAGCCTTGACTTTGGCAGTACCTGGAGCTCCATTTTGCTGAAGTACACGGGGCAGCCGCTTGCCTTTGGTGTAAGACTGATACCAGAAATTGGAGAAGAGCAAGAAGAAGATGGTGCCGTACATCCAGATGAGGTGGATGATGATTGGATACTGGTAGTTACAGCTGGGCATGAAGTAGTACTGGGAGATGTGCAGCGAGACCAGGACAAACTGGATCTAGGACAGAAAGGCAAGGGTCAAAGGGCACAGTGAGAGGACTGGAGGGAAAGGGGGTAGAGAAACAGAATGCCGAGTAGGGAGGGCTGGGGTCAAAGGTGAAGTAGGCTGGCTAAAGGTAGGATCCAGACCAGAATGTTCAGGGGACGGTTGTAGGTCAGGCTCAGGCCCCTCACCAGCTGGACAGCTGTCATGTGCTTTTTCCACCAAAGGTAGGGCTGAGCCACAGGGCCAAGGGCAGACAATCCATAGTACAGGTACATGACGACGTGCACAGAGGAGTTGATCATGGCGTGGAAAGAGCCCATTCCTCCTGTGCATGGACAATCAGGACCTGAGTTGGGCCTCTGGTCCCCAGTGCCCGTCCCTTCTCCCCCAGTGGTCTTCACCACTCACCTGGGGCAAATTTTACCCCCCACCACCAGCTCCAGGGAAGCACTGAGTGGTGGAAGACATGTAGGAAGGTCACCTGTCCATCTTTCTTCCGGAGAATAAAGATCACCTGAGAGAAGAGTGGGGTAAGGGGTTTCAGAGCCAGGGCCTCTCACTCCTTTCTCCCCACAAGTTCTCGAATCTCATGTAACTACTCACCGTGTCCATCAGCTCAATGAACTTGGAGAACAGGAAGAGCCAGGCCACTCGAACCATCTGTAAGAAGTCAGGGCTGCCTTAGGACCGCCAAGAGCCTCTCTAAACTGGCTCATGAGCACAGGGCACGTCCAAACTGCTCCTATCCCCAGGTTGCTAAGGACCTGGCCTCCGTCCCCACTTACCCTCAGTGCCTCCGGGTTGTTGGAAAAGTCCACTGGGTCGCAGCGCCAGGTGTAGGTACTCAGCCAGCCAGACATCAGGAACTATGAAGGGGTGTGGATTAGACGGCCAGACTCCCCTCCCTCCCCCAAGTCTCTTCTGTTCTCTAGACGGAGAAATAGAGCTGAGCCTCTCTGGAAAGGAGATGCCATGCTCTGGCCCTAGGGCCTGCCCCTTATCCTGCCAGCAGGAATTAAAGCCTAGGCATCCTGGAGGCCCACCTCATAGACGATGTAGAGGGAAAATGCCACCAGTGAGAAGTTGTAGACAACCATGAAGCTGCGGAGCTGGAAGGGCTTCCGATTGGCCATGATGCGAGGCCCAAGTGAAAGAACGAAGTACACGTAGGTCAGGAGGACAGAGGTCATTAGCAGGGGGGACCCCATCAGAGGGTAGCCCTGGATCCGGGGATCTGTGAATAAGGGTCAAAGGAGTCAGGAAGGGTCACAGAGTCCAAAGGGTCCCCACCAGGTGTACAGACATGAGGTCAGGTCACAAAGGGTCAAGGGATTTGAAGGGACTCTCCACCATTAGGAGACAGCCCTAGATCCAGGGATCCCAGGGTGGGAGGGAGAAAGGGTTGGAGGACAGCATCTCACCTGCATGCTTCATCATGTCCTGGTACAAGTTCACAACAGCCTCCATCCTGGCTAAGGACTCTGGCGAGGTAGGGAGGATGGGTGTCAGGGCCGACTGTGTTCCCCCCACCCCCCAATTTCACCCCTGACCCACAGACAGGACACAGACCAGACAGGACAACTCCCAACACCTCACTGCAGAAAGGACAGAGCAGTGAGAGGAAGGAATTGCTGGGGACTAGGGTGAGGAGGAGGCCGCTCGGGGTGGGGGGCGGGATCTGCTTCCCGCATGCCCTGCCTGCCTGGGAAGGGCTCTTCCGCCCTTCCTCTCCACACCTTCCTCTCCTCTCCCTACGCTCTGCTCCTCTCCAGAGGTTTTTACTTCCTGACCTCCCCTCCCTTCTTCCACAAGAGGACTCTCAATTTCTGGTCTCTTTCCAGAGAGTCTTACCTCCTACCAACAGGGAACTCACCTCCAGAACGAACCTCCTCTCCCTTCCTCGCCAGTCCCTCATCTCTCCAGCCCTGGGGTCTTCCTTCTCTCCAGGGGTCCTCCCCTTCAACTTCTCCTGCCCCATTTCAGGTTGCACATCTCCCGGGATGGTCCCTCCTGTCCTCTCCCCTGCTGAGTCACCCCCTCGAGCTCTCCTCTGCCCTCCTTGGCTCTCACCTCCAGCCTCTCCTCTCTGGCGCTCTCCTCTCGCCCTCCCGCTCCAGGAGCCTGGCTCTTTGAGACTCCTGCCCTGGCGGCTCCACCTGTCTGACTAGATCTGGCAGCAGCCCCGCCCTCTGCCTGCCCCGCTGTACTGCACATGGGGTGGAGGGTGGGTCCAGGCCACAGGTCAGTACCTGGGGGACCCACCAGGATTGAGAAAGCCAAGTAAAGCCCAGGACTCACCACCCACCCACCCCAGACCAGTCAGATGAGCTAAGGTCCTAGGTTTTGGCTAGAAACCTCCCAGGACGCCAGCCCCAGGCCTAGCCTTGGCCCAAAGAGAACTGCTGAAAACCCACACGCAGCATCCCCTCCTAAATTCTCAGTTTGTCCTACTTCAGAATGGGTACCATCACCCTTCTCTCCCAGGGAGGGGCAGGGAGTGGCATGTGAGGAGGTGGGGAGTGGGGGAGGTCTCAGGAATCTTCCCCTCCCTCAAGGAGGGGGTCCTAATGGGCTAGGCCCTCTTCCCCTCAGAGCCTGAAGGAATGTCGGGGGAGGGCTCACCGGGACACAAAAGCCTTGGCCCAGGCGGAGGACAGCCTGGGACTCGAGGCAGTCCCGGAGGGGCAAGGCATTCCCCGAACAGCCAGGACAGCAGATGCTCTGCGAGCTGCCTGCACTCTGGTCGGCCAGGCTCCCTCTACCCAGAGAAGCACCTGTGCAGGTACTAAGTGAAGAACACACCTTCTGACACAGCTACGGAGGCTGCACATGCGCCCCTCACAGACACATGTCACAGACACTCCCCCAACTTCCATGCCGACCCACAACTGCCCCATCAAGGTCAGGCTCCAAGTCCTCCCATACACACAGCCCCTGTCACAGCTCCCCGCCACCAACGACAACTCGCCAGTGGCTATAGCACACACGTGCACGCAGAGCCCACCTGGCTCCTGCAGGCTGCAAGTGCCCTCCTCTGACACTCTGACCACCCGGACAAGTCTTCATGGACTTTGACATGCATGGTCTCTAACACTCAGGCCTGCTCCTAGCTACGTTCACACTGGCAAACACACCCAAACACACACACACTCTTTCACAGGACCCGCATTACCATGTGCAAGTGCTTGTGCTCAAACGCAGGTTTCCTCACACGTCTGAGTCTCAGATGAACGTGGTCACATACATAAACTCACACAGCCCACCTGCAGGTGAACGAACCCAACGTCACCCACACCGTGTGCAGACATATACCTGTCCTGGGTCAGGCACACCCACAGCTCTCTTTTCACGGATGGCAGTCACCATTCTTCATTCATTCATTCATTCACAATCAGACTTTTGTTGGCTGCTTATTCTGGGGTAGGGCCTACCCAGAGGCACGCGATCTAACACACAGTTCCTGCCCGACCCATGTTAGCTTGCCAGCTTGTTATCTCCCAGGCTCTCTCAGCCACCATCCCCAGGTTCACCTCCCCCCAGCCTACACACGCATGCACCCTGGAGGTCAGGGGTGGCTCGAGGCTTCTGGAAGGACCTCTCCCCAAGTTTGAGCAGAATCTGGGTGTGTCCCCAGTGGGGGAACTCAGTCTGGTCCTTCCTTCCTTTCAGATGGATGAAAGGGAAAGGCAGACAGGCAAAGGAAGGGGGCGGTGGCGGTGCACAAGGGCGCCAAGGGGAGGAAGGAGTAAGAGGGGGAGAGGGGCAAGAGAAGGAGGTGGCAGAGGAAGGCCCAGGTTCAAGCAAATGGGGGCCTGACGGGAGGGAGGCTGCTGGGGAGGCCCAGCCCCGGAGAGCTGGGACCTCCCACCCACCCTCCCCAGGAACGGCCTCGCCCACAGCCTGGGCAGGGCAGGGCAGGGCAGGGCAGGGCAGGCCGGGCGGCCCAGCGGGGCAGGGGCCTGGGCACGTGGCAAGCCCGCCCTGGGAGGTCCCGACTCACCAGTGGGGGCCAGGCGGGCAGTCGTGGTGGGCTCGGAAGGAGCAGGGCCGGAGAGGTATCCCCAGGGCCAGGCTGCCTGCCACTTCCTCATCTGCTGGGCCGACTTTCTGTCACCAGAGGGGGAGGGGGCGGGCCGGGTGGGGGGCGCCCGCTGATTGGGCCGCGGGCTGAGGCAGGAGGGGCCGGCCAGCCCCATCTCTGCTGGGCCCGCGGGGTGGGGGTGGGGGCGGGGGCGGGGGCGGGCCGCCGGGCCCCGGGCAGGAAGCACGCCCAGCCCCTGCTCCCTACCCTTTCCCGCCGCATCGCCTCCCGTCTCCGTCAGCTCGCGCGGCCTGGCTCCGGCCCGCCCCAGTTGCACCCTGCGCCTTCCTGACGTTCAGCCCGCGCATGGCCTCATTCTGGGCCCTCTGGGGGTTTATCCACCAGCTAGACCAACACAGCTTCTTTCGTGGCCGGTCCACCCGGCCTGGGACCCTGGGAGAAGTTCCAGGGTCAGCCCTCCCCGCAAAGAGCTCCCTCTCTAGAGGGTGGGACCGGAGGGGTGGGCTGCAGGCAGCCTGTGTGTGTGCGGAGAGCGGACTCGGGGCAGCGGGGAGGTCTCAGCCCGAGGGAGAGGCTGCGCGGGGAAGCCTTCCCTACCAGCCCATAAACTTGGATGAGCCTAGCGTTAGGAGTTGCTGAGAGGATTGTGTGGACTGGAGGTGGGAGAATACAAGTAGCCTGGGGCAGCAACAGTTAGTGAATCACTGGCTACACTGGCCTTCAAGGTAGTACAAGGAAAAAAAAAAGGGAAGTGAAGCCAGCTGTGGCTGAATGTAGCGGTCTTGAAGGCCAAATGGAGCAGTTTGGTTTCTTCTGGAAGCAGAGGACAAACTAGAGTTTTGAGGAGGCTACAATCAGACCTGTATTGTTAAATATTCATCACATATTTATCGACCACCTACGGGGTTAAGTGCTGGTGGCACATCAATGAACAAGGCAGATGCCGTCCCTGTATGAGGTTTACTGCCTAGCCCAATCACTTTGCTCTGGCGTCCAGTGAGATGAGGGTACTGGGGGGGAGACCAGGTGAGAGAGCACCCTGACCTGAGAAGGTTTGGAAACTGACGGGATTGGAGAAGCAGACACTGGAGATTTCCCCAAGACAGCTGGACCCTCTCTGTACACTTAGCTGTGTGTCTGGCTCCTGTGTGTCTGGCGCTCTCCCCTCCCTCCTCCACACACTCACCAACTAGACTGAACTATTGGGGGTGAGGACTAGGTTTCTGCGAAATGAAATCTGTATCTCCAGCAGCTCCTGAAACAGTGCTAATAACTGCATACAGGATTGTATGATGTACACGTGGAATTCAGAGGAGGTGGTGGTTTGGAAGAAACAATGTATTCGTCGGTGGTGGGATCTAGCTATGTGGAAGTTTAGTCTTAGAGTTAAGAGGTCAGAGCCAAAGTACAGCTATGATCGAGCCCATTAGTACCTACGCTTGAAAGGAAATGGCAAAAGAATTCAACTATTCAAAAGGCTCAAACTTCTTAGCATGGTACACGAAGGGCTACCTGATCTGGCCCTCAGCCTCCCATTCTACCAGTGCTATTCTCCTGGGCCACGTCCTATGCTTCAACTGTTCCCCAAGGATATCAGCGTCTTTCATATCCCCCCACCCCTCCAAGCCTTGTCTCCTAAGTCAATACAAGGTACCAGCCACTCTCCCAGGCAATAAATCAGTCCCTGCCTTCGCTTCCACAATCTCCCTGCAATGCAATTATCTGCATGCCCCCTCACTATGTTTTAGTTGTCTCTGTACCTCTAGCATCTGGCCTAATGTCAGACTCATTTGACCCTCCACAATGTTTGTGGAATATTAGAGTGAATGAGAAATGTGAGAAGTGGAAGAGAGGTCAAGGGACCCAGAGTCAAGTGGGGAAAACATTAAGAATTCAAAAGACTTTCTACTTCCCTTGGGGTGGCACTACCTGTTGAGTCAATAAATATTTACTGTGTTAGGTATACTTCAGTGGCTTTGGGGGTCACACCTAACGCCAAAGGCCTGAATTTAAATCTTCCAGTTAGTACCTATATGACTTAATGTAAGTGGCTGAACCTCCATAAAATGTGAACAACAGTACCTGTCTCACAGGATTGTTGTGAAGATTAAAGGAGATGACCCATGTAAAGTGCTCAGCACTGCTTCTATCTTGACATATCATAGACAAGGGGGGAAGCAAGAAGGTATATACTTGTATGTAGATTCATAAGCGTTCATTTAACAAACATTTCCTAAATGCTTACTGTGTGCAAAGCACTGTTCAGAGAGCACTATTGAGAGGTTTTGGACTAAGTGTCCATCTAGAGATGAACAAAGTAGACTATTATAAATGATGAAACAGTTCCAGAGGTCCGTTAGAGATAGAGGACTTCAACTATCCATTACTCACCTGGACCACATGGGTAAATGACCACAGCAATCCCTCAGTAAATGCCCACTGACTACATGAATGAACATGCCCAAAGACTCACTTCCTTCAGTTCCTGTCCTAGTCCTAGGAGAAAGCGTCTTCAAATATCTGATATAGACCACCTACCCAGGTCCTACCAAATGGTATCTCCATGGCCCTGGGGTTACTGCAAAATACTCACAGTCTAGACGAGAAGACAGACATCTAAATTAACAATTACAGAAGCGTGTGGTGAGTATTCCCACAGAGATAAACCCAGAGAGTTAAGAGAGCACCGAGGGGGGCACCTTACCCCAAGGTGGGGATTAGTTCTTGAAGGCTTCAAAGAAATGACACCAAAGCTGAGCATTAAAGGACGCTTTCTAGAAGGCAGGGAAATGTATTCCAGGCAGAGGGAAGCATGTGTGTGAAGGCATAGAAGCAGGAGATGTGGCAGGTTTGGGGAGCTCTGGGTAGTTTGGTGTGGCTCCAGCCCAAAGGTGGTATAGCTAAGGGGGAAATGTCAGCAAGAGTCAGTTACGAAGAGCCCTGTATGCCTCGCTTGGTAAGAAGTTTGGATTTAGTTGTTTATCTTTTTCAGCCCTGGCTACACACTAGAATCACCTGGGAAGTTTTAAAAGTATCAGCCTGGCTCTCACCTCCAGATTGATTCTAAGGGTTGTTTTTAATGGGAAAGGGCTTGAGCATGTTTATGTGCTGTGTGGAACACAATGAGATCCAGCACACACGGAGGGGTTAGTCTTTGGCTCAAGAGAACACCTCACAGGCTGAAATATACAGAAAAGAAGGATAGGGCTTCCCTGGTGGCGCAGTGGTTGAGAGTCCGCCTGCTGATGCAGGGGACACGGGTTCGTGCCCCGGTCTGGGAGGATCCCACATGCCACGGAACGGCTAGGCCCGTGAGCCATGGCCGCCGAGTCTGCGTGTCCGGGGCCTGTGCTCCGCAACGCGAGAGGCCACAGCAGTGAGAGGCCCGCGTACCGCAAAAAAGAAAAAAAAAAAAAGAAGAAGGATAACTTTGTCAGTGGACTGGGAGAAAATGGGACCATTTGGGACCTGCAGAGAAGCTAGGATGAAGGCCTTGGAGGTATGAGGGTCCACAGAAGAGTACCTACACCAGGGGCAGGCTGATGAACTGGAGAAGCTGAAGGGGTCCAGGAACTGTCTTGATAAGGATAAAGGCCAGGTGTGCATGTGGGTAGGGAAGAATAGGCAGTCCAACAGCTGAAACTCCCCCTGAAATACCTGGCACCTTCCTAACAGGAAGTGACGTGACAATTTCCCCTTGGCCCCATCGTCTCTGACTCACATCTCACTCACGGCTCTCTGAGGGGCCTTTCTCCATCCTCTTTCCCCAGAAGATAAACTACTGATTTACCGTCTCCAAGGTTCAGCCTGAAAACCACCATCTGTATGAATGCTAACAACTCTCTTTCCCCGATTATGCAGCTTTACATGTTTCTGCAGAAAAACTAAAGGTAAATGGGATCACAGAAGCAGGAAAAAATGGGAAAAGGTATGCCTGTATGTGCATGAGTGGGTGAGGGAGGGAGCAGGTGAAGCCGTGGAGGGAACAGGGCATGGGAGACACAGGGGAACTGGCTGAGAACAAGAGGCACTGAGGGTCGAGACTGAGAGACAGCAGGAGTGGCAGGTAGAAAGGGAAGCAGCCTCCCAGGGCCTGTGTCAAGCTTCTCCCTTCCCCATCCTGTAAAGGGCAAAGGGCGCTTTCTACACAGTACCCACACAGGGGAGCTGAGCAGAGGGCTGAGTCCGTGAGGACAGTGGAGTGAAGACGAGGGTGAAGGGCTCATCAGTTAATCATTCTGCATGTCCCTGGGCCTTAGCTCACTAGTGTCCTCTGCCTAAGGCTGGGACCTTGGCTGAAGGAAAGACATCTGGCCAGCAGAAGATAGAGACTGCATGCAAACAGTCATCACACCATCTGAAATTTGGGGATTGCCTGGACCCTTGAGAGGTCAGGGGCAAGGTCTGATCCATCGTAGGTAGCCAATGCCAACGCATTATGGGTATCGTTCAGTGTTCACTGAACTGAAGCAAAGAAACTCAGCTTGGGGGAGAGGGCTGTGATAGAATGTGCAGGAAGAGCTCTGGAGAGAGAAAAGGGGAGGCATTTGGTGAGGGGACAATCCAGGGGAGGTTATCAAGATGGAAGAAAGAGAGTTAGCAAGATCTGGAAGATGTGGGAGAAGGGCCAAAAGGGGAAAAGAGGAAACACAGCTTACTCTTCAATACTTTGGCAAGTGTAGGGCCAGCTGCTTTCCATATGCTCTTATGGTTCAGTCCTGTAAGGTAAGTACTATTATCAGTGCTTAACAGATGGAAAAAAAAACCAAAATCAGAAAGGGTGAAGGATTTTCTCAAGGTCACACAGCAAGTGAGGTGGAAGCAACATAGATGTTCCAAGCTGAGGAAAAAGTGTGGACAAAGGGATGGATGGAGGGAAGCACAGGACGGGAGTAGAGAATTGCAATTGATTCTGTTTGGCTAAAGGATATGGTGAGTGAAAGGCCTTCATTTGCTAGGTTAAAAAGGAGGTTGGCCCCAAATCATGAAGTGTTTTAAATGAAAGACTGAGGAGTTTTATTTGTACTGGGATGTCCCTGAGATTTTTAAGGGGTTGGTATGATCCCCATTGTTATTGATAAAGAAAAACCTGGTGAGTGAGATTATCAAGAGGAAAGCAGAGGAAGGGAGAGCAGGTGGGAGACCAGCTTAGAGGCACAGGTGTGACACAGTGAGGGCCTAACCTAGAGCAACGGAGTGAGAAGGAAGAAGAGGGGATAGAGCAGAGAGAGGACCCAGAACTGGCAGCAAGCTTGGCATGCTGGATAATGCAGGTGGAGCAGGATGGAGGAAGTGAATGCAGTTTGGGACATCCGGAGTTTGAGGAAGGGTGGCACATTCCTCAGGCAATCTGAAACACAGTACTTAAGCTTAGGAGAAAGGATGGGGTTCGGGGGGAAAAATATCTGCGGATTGTCTGTAGAGATGAAACCACACAAAGTGGACCGTAGTAGCTCTAGGTCTGGTCGTATACAGATACTGTCCCATCCCCCTGCTTTCATTTCCTTTAGGGAATTCCTGTCCCACTCCACTGGCCCTTTAATCATGGTGTTCTCTCCACTTCCCCCAATGCTCCTAATGGCACAGAATCCAAGCAGCAACAATCAGAGTTCTTTCATGGGATGAGCTACATGCGGTAGAGTGGAGAAACGCAGAGACAGAGAGCCTAGATGTCACTGGAGCCCCTGACCCACCTGGAGCTGGTCACCCTTCAACTCCACATCCGCATAACCCAAATCCAGTTGGGTCTCTCTCTCTCTCTCTCTCTCTCTCTCTCTTTTTTCAGTTAAGCTAGTTTAATTGTAATATGTTGCAATCAAATATACCATGTGATAAAAACGAGATTGCTCAGGAGAGAGTAGGAGAAGAATATTATTAGCATTTCAGTGCTAACTATATGCCTGGAGGCCCTTGTGTGCTCTTCTAAGAAGCTTGGACTTTATCCTGCAGAAAATTAAGAGCTACTTAAAGGTTTAAATTGAATTTTAAATATGCTCGGTGGAAGGTACCTTTCTGAGGTCGGTGCTATAATCCCATTTTACAGAGGTAGAGATTGAGGTTCTTGGAAGTGAAGTAACTGGCCTAAGGTCACACAATGGATAAGTGTCCAGGTCAGGTATAATTTAAGAATGGTCAAGTGTACAGGGGAGAAGGTGGTAAAGACTTTACAGAAGTAGGTGCCACTGGGAGGATGAATTGTTCACTAGGTGAACAGGGGTTTGGAGCAGAAAAAAGAGAGGGCAGACATACCAAGGAGAGGGCAGAGCATGTGTAAGGTATGGAGGTGTGAGACAGCACCTGACCTGCAGGTGTTGCCGACAGCTTAGAGTACAGTGGCAAGAACCAGGAAGTTGCCATGGCAAAACAAGGCCTGAAGCACTGGTGGTGAGTGTGAGGAAGAGGCAAGCATGGAGCTCTGGTTTGTGGTACCCAGTGAATCACACAGCCACCCGTGAAGACCTGAGCCCGGATTGAGTAAGCACAGACAGAGGAGAGAACATATCCCAGCTGCACAGAGAGACCTCTGAGTGGTGAAGGGCCTCCTTTAGAGATGGGATGTAGGCAGACTGTGGAACTGAGTCTTCGGCTGGTTTGGACAGGGAACAGACACAGTTTAGAAGGGAGGAAAAGGAACATTGCCAGCGAGGGAGCTTGTCATCTGATCTCAAATCAAAATCACACAATTTAAGAGATCAAACTGGGCTTTAATAGAAGAGTGTAGGTGACAACTAAGTGCGAGAAAGTTCACACAACTAGATTTGAAAATGACTTATCACATCAGGCAAACCAATATAAAAATGCTCCAGTGCCCGTTCTGCACATCGTGGGGGATGAAACGTGCCCAGAGGGTCTCTCCTGACACGTGAGCATAGCTGTATGCACAGACGAGCTGCAGAGGGAGGAAGAGTTACCTCCTCATAGAGGGACTGGTCAATCATTGATTTAAGCAACAACTACTGACAGCAGACTTCTAGACACTACCCTGAAGACAGTTAATATTTACTGAGCTTCTACTAGTGTCAGGCACACTATTCTAAGCACTTTGTATGTATTCATGTATTTAAACTTCACAGCATCCCCCAAAATAAGGAAACTGAGGCACAGAGAGGTAAATCAACTTGCTTAAGGCCACGCAGCTAGTCGGTGGCACGGCTAGAATTTGAACCAAGGCAGTCTGGCACTAGAAACTGCTCTTTTAACCAAAATGCTACATTATACTCTCCCTCCAAAGTCAACCTTATAATAATAATAATAGCAGCAACTACCACTTAACGTGTTTATGATGGTCCAGATGCCATAGTATGCCAGGCATGCACATTTCTTGCCAAAGATCATATGGCTCCCAGACAGAAGAACTGGATTCAAACCTTGGCAGTTCAGGGTGCTTGAACTTGGGGGACAATAAAGAGCAGCAGGAGCTAGAATAAGTTTGTACAAGTACAAATGTGGAGCGGAAAATAGGAGGTCATTGACCTTACCTGGTGGAAGCGGCACTGGGTTGTAGACAGACTGGGTTGATGGAAAGCTTCACAAAGGAGTGACTCGTGAGCTGAATTTTGAAAGATAAGATTGAGTATTCATCACAGAACGATGGGGCAAAATGTTCCATGCAGAGGGAACAGTGGGACTAAAGGAATGGAGTCTGTTACATTCAGGAAACTTCAAGCAGTTTGAAGTGGGTGTCAGGACAATACAGAAAATAAGTCAGAAGTCAGGGGCTAGATCACACAGAATCCTACTTGCCTTTCCAGGAAATCTGAGCTGTTTTTCAAACTTCCACTGAAGTAAATGTGAAAAAAAAAAAAAAAAGGAAGAAGAAAGAAATATCCCCAGAGAATCTAATGGCTAATTATGAAGCCCTTCAGACTAGTAGGAATTCTTTGAAGTCTATTTTCTTTTACTGCATGCATGATAATTCTGCATTCTGCTTAAATTATTTACCCTCGAGTAAAATGGGCATTCTAGGATGATTTTTTTTAAACATTTACTTATTTATTTATTTAGGCTGCTCCGGGTCTTAGCTGCGGCACGCGGGATCTTCATTGCAGCATGCAGACTTCTTAGTTGTGGCATGCGGACTCTTAGTTGTGGCATGCATGTGGGATCTAGCTCCCTGACCAGGGATCGAACCCGGGCCCCCTGCATTGGGAGTGTGAAGTCTTACCCACTGGACTACCAGGGAAGTCCCTCTAGGATGATTTTTATCCTGCAACTTTCAGTATGCCTAGCACATTGCCCCTACCAACCTGCCAGGTATGTGGACCCCAGTTTGAGAAACATGGGAAGGAAACTATCAAAAGGATTTTAATCAAGGGAGTAATGTGATCAGACCTGCAGTTTAGATAGATGTATCTGGCAGCCACATGGAAGATGAGTTGGAGTGGGCAAGACTGGATACAGGGAGTCTGAACAATACTTTTAGGGTGAGAGGCCCAGGGCCTAAACTGCAGGGCAGGATCCTGGGGAGACAGAATTGACAGGATTTAGTATCTGATTGAGTTGGGGGGAGGTTTTAGGATGGCTTCCATAGACCTGGCTTAGGTCACACTTAGGATATTAGAAAAGAAACAGGTCTAAAGGGAAAGATGATTGGATTTGGACATTCAGAACCTGAGGTACTTGTGGATCATATGAGCAGAGATACCCAATAGGCATCTGCAAGTCAGCAAAGAGGTCTGGGCTGAAAATAAAACCTGTTTGAGTTATGTACGTAAAGGTGGTGGTCACAAAGAGAGCAGGTAGAATAAGAAAAGAGGGTTAAGGACAGAGTACTGGAGAATAACAACATTCAAGAAGCAGGCAGAGGGCTTTCCTGGTGGCGCAGTGGCTGAGAGTCCACCTGCTGATGCAGGGGACACGGGTTCGTGCCCTGGTCCGGGAAGATCCCACATGCCGTGGAGCGGCTGGGCCCGTGAGCCATGGCCGCTGAGCCTGCGCGTCCGGAGCCTGTGCTCTGCAACGGGAGAGGCCACAACAGTGAGAGGCCCGCGTACCGCAAAAAAAAAAAAAAAAAAAAAAGAAGCAGGCAGAGGGGGACTTCCCTGGTGGTGCAGTGGTTAAGACCCTGTGCTCCCAATGCAGGGGGGCCTGGGTTCCATCCCTGGTCAGGGAACGAGATCCCACACACATGCCGCAACTAAGAGTCTGCATGCCACAACTAAGGAGCCCGCCTGCCGCAACTAAGACCCAGCTCAACCGAATAAATAAATAAATGCTTTTTTAAAAAATAAAATATAAGCAGGCAGAGGGGCAAAAGGCCAAAAGCTGCAGAGAAGGAATGGCCAGAGAGGTGGGAGCCGGTGAAGGGCAAGAGGTGAAAAGTTAATGGCCAGCACTGTTAAACACCATGGAGATAAGTAAGAAATATAAGGACTGATAAAAGTCTGGATTTAGCCATCAGGTCAGCAGTGATCTGAGACAGGGTAGTTCCCGAGGAAGGGTGGAAGTGGGGCTAAAGAGCGAATGGGAGGTGTGCAGGAAAATGGTAGGCTCTGTATTTCACGAGCGTGGCTGTGAGTCCGTGAGTGGGGACACGGGCTCAAGAAGGACTAACATGGAAGGATACTAACCAGGGCCATGAAAATGGGTGCAGCCCAGAGAAATTAGTACAAAAAAAGAAATAAGGATGCTCTACATTTGGGGTGTGGGCCAGAGAAGAAGAAGAATCAAAATGACCATAAACTAGGGAAATTCGGGTGAGGGCCAGGGAAGGCAGTGGAATGGCCGAGGGAAAGCGGGAAGGGGAGCAGCCTAGGGCTCCTTGGATTTGATTTAGTAGGGAAGGTTATCATGACATGGAAAAGTATAACTTACTGCTTTCATGGGGGAGTCTCTCTGGTACATATATCTTGCCCAGGGGAGAGAGGGGGATACCTGAGTGGGAAGGTGACTTCTGGCATTCAACGCATTTATCTCTGTGGTGACTTACTACCTCTTTGATGAATTGTCACTAAAGAACTAGTGAAAGCTAGAAAGCAGTTTTAGGGAAGTGATCTAGAGAGATGTGGGTTTTTTTGTTTTTGTTTTTGTTTTTGCGGTACGCGGGCCTCTCACTGTTGTGGCCTCTCCCGTTGCGGAGCACAGGCTCCGGACGCGCAGGCTCAGTGGCCATGGCTCACGGGCCCAACCGCTCCGCGGCATGTGGGATCTTCCTGGACCAGGGCACGAACCCGTGTCCCCTGCATCGGCAGGCGGACTCTCAACCACTGCGCCACCAGGGAAGCCCCAGGGATGTGGGTATTTTAAACTGCAGGTGACAGGGAACTTTAGGAACAGTTTGGAGGGGTTCAAGGGATTGGCGGGCTGATCTAGGAAAAACCTAGCCTATGATAACATAGTCATGCAATGAGGAATATGAAAAATGCCAGGGATAAACAGGCTGGAGAATCATTGCCAGAGACTTTAAAGCTAGGAAGGATCACTGGGAGCACCTAGGTGAGAAAACCGAGGCCTATAGGGAAGTCAGGGGCCTTGTCCATGATGTACTTGGGGAAGTTGCCATGTCCAAGTGGTAGGCGACATCTTGAGAATGTGTGAACTCATCAAGAGATGACAACAGGGCTTCCCTGGTGGCGCAGTGGTTGAGAGTCCGCCTGCCGATGCAGGGGACACGGGTTTGTGCCCCGGTCCGGGAAGATCCCACATGCCGCGGAGCGGCTGGGCCCGTGAGCCATGGTTGCTAAGCCTGCGCGTCCAGAGCCTGTGCTCTGCAAGGGGAGAGGCCACAACAGTGAGAGGCCCGCGTACCGCAAAAAAAAAAAAAAAAAAAAAAAAAAAAAAGATGACAACCGAGATCCAGGACCTGCCTCAGAGACGCACAGGAGCTCAAGAACAAAAGAGAGATAAGTTAAAGGGAAGAAGAGAGGAAGTTTGTCCTGTGGGACAAAACACATGTTGAAGCAATGGATGCTATGGCCCTGTCTGATGGATTGGAGTTCACCTTCTGTTCCAGTTAGAAAGCCCCATCTGCAGGGTGGCAAACCCCTTCCAAGTGTTAGCCCCTGTGTGTTCAAAGCTGACAGGCCAGAGCCACATCGAGCCTCCATAGGTTGGCACAGTAAACCCTCCAGACTGAACCAGAGAGGGACCACAGCCCCCAACCCTACTCCTGGCCCACTGCTAAACTTCAATAGGCTAGCCCTCCAAATCTGGAACAGATGGAAGAAAATGTACATCCCTTGGTAGTTTCTCTGAACCGTAATCGGGAGTTGACCTAGGGTGGGCATTTGGAAGGACCTAGGCATTTGGAAGGATTCCGCCTCCGTCCTGCCTGGTGCTGGGATCAGCTCACACGGCTCCTGTGTCCACAGGGCACAGAGAATACATTGTCCATAAGGAGGATTATTCTGTACAAGCAGCTCAGACAAAGGGAGAGGTTGTTCCCAGCTGCCTGGGGGAGGTGAGAAGGGGGTGGGAAAGGGACCAGCCTTGCACTGGGGCATTCCTGCAGAGCTCAGCTTCTTCCCTTCAACAACATGACAGGAGGTGGGCGCTACACCCGCTGCAGCTCGGTCCTAATGGCAGGACTGATAACGGAGTTAGAAGGAGCACTTAGCTAGAACAACCTATCTATCTTGGCGGTTTCCCAAGAAAATGCAAGGTGAAGTTAGGTAACCTAGCTAGGTAGGGCAATAGACACCAGGAGGGGAAGAGAACAGGGTGACTGGGGCAGTCAGCAAAAGGGACATTCAACAATGACTGAGTCCCAGCCTCAGGGCAGAGCTGGAGAGGGAGTGGTCCTAGCAATGGGTGTCCTGCAAATGCTGATGTAGTAAGCTTCCGCCTTCAGCAGGATGACCTCTGTGCTACAGAAGATAGAAGTTTCACAGCTGCTGCTTCTTTCTCCAGCCCAGACACACACCTGGGAGACGATGGCCTAATCTCATTCTCCCGGGGCCCCAAGAGTAGGAGAAAACACAGGCCCCAGGCCAAACAGAGCCATCAGAAACTGAGCAACACTACCAGAGTGGAGCAAGAGGGCCACCTTTTGCAAATCTGAAATCTGAGCAAGGGAGCAGGTCAATGTCCTCTTCTTGAAAGGAAACTCTGTATTCCCTCCTTTGGGAATGAGTGTGTTAGGGATGGGAGATACTCTCCATTGAGGCATTTATTTACTGGGCTGTTTGGGCCCCAAAGTTGGTAATGCTACATAGGTTTGTGCACTCCAGAGGATCTGGGGTTGAGGGGTTGGGAATGAGAGCACGTGCTCCCGGAGTGAATATAAAGACATGAGTGCCTGCAGAGTAATGACTATTGGTTTAAGGGCACAAGATGTAGGTGGGGTCCTGCATATGTCCCTGTTGGCGCAGGAGGACATTTCCACTCTGGCAGGACAAGGAATCCATTTCAGATGGTACTTTGGGAATGACGTCGATATTAGCCTGGGACAACAAAGAAACTTGGGGTGGTTTCAATAGGTCCAAAAACTTTTCAAGAAACTTTCAATAGGAAGGAATCTTTTGGCAGAATAAAGGACAGCAGTCACCAAATATGCTCCAGGGGTTTTAGAGAAGCACACCTTGAACTCTATCCAATATGTCAGTTAGCTCTGACATTTCCAGTGCGAAGGGAAGAGAAGATAAGGAACATCTGAGTGGGCTGACAGACCAGTAAGGGAGCACTGTTGAAGTGGGGGACAGGTCCGACATTGCCTCAGAGCTGATGGCAGGACTTTCTGTGCTCTTGTGTACTATCACCAGTGAGCTGTGTGAATACCATTTCTTGTCTTAATGGAACAGGAATGGATGTGACATCTGCAACCACTTTTCCAGCCCTTTGCTGCCACAGCCTGGCAGAATTCTGCCTGGCACTGAACAAATGCCCAAGTACTAATGTGTGACAGAAGAGAACAGAAAAAAGGCAGCTGGAAGGTGTGAGAAGGGCCTCCTATTACCTCTCAGGACATTTAGATCAAAGCTAATCAAAGATAAGAAAACTTTTTATTGGAAAACAAGTTAGAATTGCCTTGCAGCAACCTTGAAAGTCTCTGACATGTAGTCTCCAATCCCTACATAGCTGTCTCAATTTATCTGTCAGATTAACCCTGACACAGTGGCCATCCACTTAAATAACTTTATTCAGAGAAACCCTTTGGTCCACTTCTGCTGACTCAACCCCTGCCCTAGCTCACAACAGAGAGCTAAGCAAGGCAGCTTAAGCTGGAGACCCAAGCCCACTCTGCTCTCAGCTTTATAAAAGCAGGCAAAAGTACTGGCGGCTGCCACCTCCCGCCATCCATCTGGCCCTTATTGGAACCACAGGCTCAGTGTACTGGAGAAAAACCATCCTGGCTGGAGCCCAGGAACTAGGCATGTTATGAGGATAACTCAACCACGATGAAAGATGGTGTGAGGTGCAATTCCCCTCTCCCTCTAAAATAAGAAAAAAAGAGTCTGGGGAACAAGGGACTTTTTCATCTGCTAAGAAAAACCCTTTCTCACATAGTCCTGCCTGGTAGAGCCACTTCCTGAAGAAGCCCCCCTATACCGGGCCTTCAACATCGTCCTTCGTGTGTGAAGGGTAGGGTAAAGGATAGGGTACTTTGTGACTATGTCCCAGATAAGAGCTGAATTGGCTTCTCAGAGGATGGAGAGTAGAGCAGGCCTGAGCTTCTCCAGAACCACAAGTGGACAGTCTGTCTCAGCCCAGAAGCCTCGTCACCTGCAGCTTGGAGAGATGGCCAGGATGGAATCTGGGCAGGAAGGCCTGAGGAGACAGTAGGCCTCTAAGGACATAGAGGCTGTCACCGTTTCTGGCAGCACGAAATAAGCACAGGCTTTCAAACAGGGCTGAGCGGTCCATGATCTTGTGTCCATCAGCTCACCACAGACATGAAGCAGTATCAGATCAGGGTAAGTTCTGGATCGAGGACTGAAGAGGGGAGGGGGCAGTGGGGAGAAGTGGCTGTAGAAACTCTCATTTATTGAATACCCATTATTTCATAGACTGTGCCAAGTGTTTTACATTCATTTTCCCATTTTAATCCTCACAACAACCCTATGAGGTAGGTATTATCACCATTTATAAACAAGAAAACCGGCTCAGAAAAATTAGGTCACTTGCCCAAGGTCACACAGCTAGTCGGCAGTGGAGATGGGATCTGTCTGTGGCTGAAAGCCCGTATTCTTTTTATTATACCCATCTAGGTCAGCTTTGGGCAAAAGGCAGTTTCACTGCCCAACTCTGCAAAGAGCACCTGGGAGTGGAGGTTGTCGGCCACACTCACCGCTGGTAGGGATGCATGGAAGCCGACTTGATGTTGGTTTTTATTCCACTTGGCATTTTCCCTAAAAGGAACATGAAGAAAGACACCTGAAGCACAGTAAGACGTTCACGGTAAATCAGAGATGTGGTCCCTCAGGTTCCCTTCTGCACCTCCGCTATCTCTGTGGCATCTGCCCCTGGACGGCAAGGCTCAGAGGTGTGGCTCTTCGTCCAGCCCTCTCCCTGAAGGTGTCTAGGAGGAGGAATAGTGGGAGGGGTTGGAACACACCCGGCTCCTGCTCATCCCCTCCTAGAAAGAGAACTAAATCTGTGGGACCCCCATTTAATGTCACAGGTAAAAGAGTGCTATGTTCTCTTATTTTAATTGTCCCTTTGCCTAGACAGCTTGGAAGAAAATACCTCTTCTAGCTGCTTGCATCTGAACTCTGCCAGGCTGTTCTTATAATTACTAAAAGCGAGCAGGAGAGACAGGATACAGAGAAAGGAATACACGCAGCACCAGAAAACTTGCCTGCTTGTCCATTCCCAACACACCTACCCAATGGTCCTAATGAAGGTCTGACCATTCATTTCTCTACCTAAGACAAGACAGTGAAAACACACCTAATATCCAGAGCTAAAGGGGACAGAAGGGTCGTTGAGACCGAGGTCTGAGATGGGGTGGGAGGCGAGAGCAGTTTCTGCTCGTCAAAGTTCTTCCTCATTGTCTGGTGCCTATTAAGAGTCTCAAATGAGACTTTTACTCCAAAAGTTTTTTTTCTGGGTCACAGTCCAAGGGAGAAAAGGAGAATATCTCCAGCTCTGGGGATGCTGGGGCCCCAGATAACCCAGTTTATTCCCACTTCCCTGCTCAAGGTCTGCCACCACGCCAATCCCTGTCACCTTACCTGGTTGACCTGCTTGGGCCATCTGCACCCCACTGAGCATTGGCTGCTGCTGACTTGGAGCTCCTGCCATCTGCACCTGCTGTAATCCTGAGGCTCCTGCGAGGATTGTCCCAGCTCCTGGCTGGCCTGGCTGGCCAGGACCACTGCTGCCTGAAGGCCTCCAATTAGACAGCCCCTTCCCAAAGGCAACAGCTGCCACTAATGCATTGGTGTCTGCTGGGTTAAAGGTCTGCTTGTTTGGCCGGAGACCTGAAGAAAAAGGTAAGTGGGGACCCCGAGGTATGCCTCTGGCCCTGGACCGAACCTAGCAGCAGGAAGACCAGTATGGGTACCAGGGCTTGGAGTTCTGACTTCAGCAGAATCTAGGCTCCCTGGCAGCCCAGAGGAAGAGCCAGAGGACCCCCATGACTATCTCAGAATACTCCCTTCTCCCTTTGCCCATTTCCTCCACCTGCTCCAGGGCTGGCCAGAAATACAAAAGGCTAACAGAATGGACGCATACCTTTTCCTAAGCAGCACATCCTTACGTCCTCACCTCACCACTACCAACACCACCCTTCCTATTGATCTTATCCCTCTTTCCTCCTCCGTTTTGCCACCAATCCCTCCATACCTCCACTCTCCGCTTCTCGTTCCTCTTTGCTGATTTTCTCCAGAAGGTTTGAGCACATTTTATTCAAGCTCTGGATCTGCTTCTGCAACACACATAAATTTATGCAGAGATTAGGGCAAGCAAGAAATGATTACGGGGAAGTTTCTTCCTTGGGCTATTCCAGGGGCAACTGAGGGGTAACCAGCTGTGCATCCCTACCATACAGAGGTGGTAATGCCCAGCTTCTCATGATAAAACTTGGGGTAGGGGCAGCAGGGCAGTGACTCAGTCCAACCTGAGCTGCATCAGCACCAATGCGGGCAGCATCCGTTGTCAGCTGCTTCTCTTGCTCTTCTACCTCAGGGTCAGGCTTGGTTCTCAGATGGTCAGGGACCACCTCATGGCTAAAAACAGGGACCCGTCCTTCAGTCTGCCTCTGTAACACACAGATTTTATTGATCCTACTGTGCACTCCAAGAAGATTCAATCTGGCCTGATATATACAGAGTTCCTTCCACAGGCAAACAGTGCATTTTCAGGGAAAACACAACCTAAGACTAACAATATCTGGCTTCCTAAGACACTATCCCCCTCACTCCATCCTTCGGTTCTGTCTACTCACTCCCCTGTCTCTACCAGACCTAAGGATAAACCTCTCTCTGCCACATTTAAATCAAAGATTGAAAGAGAAAAAGTCAGGGACTTCCCTGGTAGTCCAATGGTTAAGACTCCGTGCTTTCACTGCAGGGAGCACAGGTTGGATCCCTGGTGGGGGAACTAAGATCCCACATGCCACGCAGCTCAGCCAAAAAACAACAACGACAACAAAACCAAAAAAAAGAAAAAAAAGAAAAAGTCACAAAAGGACATGCTTTCTGCTCAAGACAGGTGTTGGAGGAAACAGGCCTTTGTCTTGGCGACATATGCCTCAGATTAATTCAGTTTGGGAGTGGCTCTCCCAACTCCAGAAGGACAAAAAGCAAGGCCTCCAAAAGTGTGTCGCTTCTTACTGCCACACACTACTGCAGATTCAGGACTTCCAGAATAGCCAACCAACCACTGTGCCCTCGGTCCTCATCTAAGAACTTAATTTACCAAGTTGCACCCCTCTCCTCCTCTTACCATGAGATCTTCATCTCGGTCTGGGGACAACACCAGAGGGATGATGACCTGGTTACGGAACAGTGGTGTCTTTTCATGCTTCAAGACCTTGTTCAGAGTGTTCAGCTGTCCAGAGAGCAAGGCAAAGCTGTCCAGGACAGATGGCCTGGCGGTGGAAAGAGGGTGTCACAATGTTCCTGGTAAAGGAGCCTCAAAGGGGTCCTTCAGACTAGGAATACCCAGACTCACCCCCAAAACACTCATAGCCCTATGGCTGGCCTGGGCAGGAACTAGCCTGGCTCACAGGGATTATGGGGTTAAGAAAGAGGGACGCACTTTCAGTTTCTGATACAGATGGAGAAGAAAGGCAGGTCATTAGAGCAGGCCCCCCTTATCTGCAGTTTCACTTTCCGAGGTTTCATCTTACCCGTGGTCAACCACAGTCCAAAAATATTTAATGGCAAATTCCAGAAAAAAACAATCCGTAAGTTTTAAACTGGGCGCTGTTCTGAGCAGCGTGATGAAATCTTGCTTCATCCTGCTCTGTCCCACCCAGGATGTTAATCACCCCTTTGTCCAGCATATCCATGCTGTATACGCTACCCACCCCATTAGTATAGAAAAAAACCCATAGTATATACAGTATATGTATCAGTACTATCACAGTTTCAGGCATCCACAGAGGGTCTTAGAATTTATCCCCCACAGATTAGGGGGGACTACTATATTTGAATGGGGGTGAGGACAATGGCGAAATAGGAATCATGGCTACTATTATCACTAAAACTTCAGAAACTGGGTAAAAGTCTCCTTTCTGGCCTAAAAATAGTATCCACACTTCCAGAGTAGATTGGACCTAAAAGACTCAGCAACATCCATGGCAAGAGATCCAGTATGAATAATGAAGTGGGAGGACCCACTGCGGGAGGACCTCCTCCCAGAGAAGTCAAAGGATGAGAACCAAAAGCTAGTGAGAACCTGGGCTGGGAAACTGGGCATTTCTCTACTTCCTTACCATGGGGGCCCAAAGCCAACTCCAGTGTTAAAGGTTGGGAAACCCAACTCTTTCTAAATCAAGAGATGTTTGCAAACTGATAAATGCTTAAGTCACTGGAGATGTCCTATCCAGCAGATGGCCTGGCCCCCCCACCCATGGAGCCCTCCCCAGCTTGCCCTGGCAACCCTTACCAGGTCAGCCGGTCATATTCATTCTCCAACTTGTAAATGAAACTCCCCAGTGAATTCTTCAGATCAGCCACTTGACTCAGCAGTGCATCTAATGACGCCTCAAGCTGCTTCTCCTCCCTCTGCACCAACAGGAATAGGTTGGTTACTCAGATGAGTGTGAGGATGACACATATAGAGGAAGGCTGAAAAGCCAGGATGACAGTGTGCAACACCAGTCCAGTGACACAGGATCTCATTGGCATAGGGAGAGCCAGGTTGTTTACTTTCTTTGGTATTAGGGTTACAGACAACGTCAACCCTTAGACCTTTAAACCAATTCATCTGACCTCAATTCCTCCTACCTACTGATTCTTTTCTCTCATTGCTCCTAATCCAGGCCTGGTTTTTCTCTGTATTAGGTACACTCTATTCTCTCCCACTGAGTAATTTTCACCAGACCTAATGCCTGGGGTTTATTATCTTTTGGGCACCTCTGCAGCATACATTCTCTGACTTCCTCTGTCCTAAAACCTGCCGGTGAGTCTAGCCATTCTTGCCCATGATACAATCTCTGGAAAATCTACCTACACATGAAGCCTCCTCTGAATACCTGCCACTGCCACCGCCACCACCGCTGCCACCCCCCACCTTCATTTGCCCTCAGTCTTTGCTGCTTCAACCTCCTCCTTGCTAAATTAATCTGCACTCGTTTTATCTCTGTGCCAATATTCCTGTTCCCCTTTCACAAGCTTAGTCAACCTATAAAAACTTACGGAGAGGCTACCAGCTGCAAGAAACTAAGTGACAAATGAAAAACGGGCACAGACTAGGAAGAATGAAGCAAAACTGTCTTACCAAATTGCCAACGTGCAGGACAGGAGCCTTGATCCTGGGTTCCACCCACGGCCTCAGATTATATTAGTCTGGCTTTTGGCCACCGCGGTCCCACAATTCCTTCCACCCTCGGGCTTCTCTCCAATTACAGATTACCTGTTCTGTCGGCATCCAACAACGGCCATCCAACAGCCTAGGCCAGGGCCTGAGCCGATCCACCACTTTCTTGAGCCGTCTTCCTTGGACTGCACCTCAACCTTCCCAAATTACAACCTGATCCTCTCCCACACCCTAGCAAGTCAATGCTGCCTTCTCCCTCCCAACTTAACCGCAGTCTGTCTCCCGTCAGCCGGGCTCCACCCCCATCTCTCATCTGCGCCGCTCCCTCGCCAGTGGGCCTCTGCCCCATCGCGCGTCCCCTTATTCGACGGTCGAGGGCTCTACCCCCTCCTCTCAGCCCCAACTCCTCACTCCCTCCTCCGCCAGCCCACTCTCGGTCCCGATACCCGAAGCTAGGTACCGGTCACTAGCGCCAACCTGGCCCTCACCTGCATTGCGGCAACAGGGGCGGTGTCAAAGACTTCCTCTTCCGTTTCCCAAGTCAGCCAATCAGAAAGCTCAGGACTCGGCCCGCCCCCTCACTTCCTGTCCCGCCGGTCGCCAGGCCGCCGGGTCAGGGGTCACGAGCGGAGCAGCTTCTCTGGCCCGGGCCGGCGCGGGAGGGCTGTGTGATGGCCTCGGAGCGCCCGGAGCCGGAGGTGAGGGGCGGGCGGGCGCAGCGCTGGGTCCCGAGATCCGAGGGGGAGGGTTCGGCGGCCGGGCGCGGCCGTGGCCTCCTCCGGGTCCGGGGCCGCCGGGCCAGCCCGAAGCCCAGACAGTCGTATCTCCTCACCCGCACTTTCCTCGGGGGGCTAGAGGAGGAACTTGTCGCTGTTTTGTTTGTCGAAATTTCATCCACGACGCCAACTCTAGGGCTCTCGGGTTCTTTGACTTCGTAATGGTATTAAGAAAACCTGTATTTTGATTTTCCGTTGCAGTTTCAGTGGGCAGCTTTGCCAGTTGCTGCATTTCTTCAAATATTGGAATGCCATAAACAGCATGAATTTAGTTCTAGCGCTCATGCTTTTGGAAAGCAGCTTTGGTTTCATGAAAAAACATTTGACTCAGAGAGAAACCTCGTTCCGGTATTGGCGCTGCCGTGTAACTATCTGTGCAACTTCGGGCAAGTCTTGACTTGCCGGCCTGTTTCCTTCTTCATAAAGTAATTATCCTTGGTGTATTGTTAGGGTCACATGTTTTAAATCAGAAAATGCAAATAAAGTATCCATAAGGTGCTAAGGACCATGCAAGGAACTTTATATACATTGTGTCATTCAAACTTGTGCAAAGGAAGGTGGCAATACCCACTGTCATTTACAGGTAAGAAACTGAATATCGAGAGAAGTACCTTACCCAAGTGCTACTCTCAGCTGGGGTGTAGCAGAGTTTTGGAGTTAGAAGATCTGAGTATAAAATCTCGGATTTGCAAAGAACAACGTCACTAGGAGAGGGGCCCAGTGTTACAAGAGAATATATGAGTAGATGGGAAGGGTGAGAGATGTGTATACTGATGCAGATAGTTGTCCTTACTTATTGAATGGTTACTGTGTGTCAGGGACCATCTCAGCACTTTACCAACATCAATTAATACTCTGAACCCTACGCAGTAGACAATATTATCATCCCCATTTTTCAGTTGAGGAAACTGAGGCACAGAGATAGATATTAAGAGTAATAAAGTTGCCCAGCTAGTAAGTACCAGAGCCAGGACTCCAAAACTGGTGGTCTGCTGTAGATCTTGTGTTCTTAGTCATAATGTTTACAGTATAAATAATAAAGTAACCACAGGATGGTAAATCTCCAATTCAATGTCAATGACCCAAGATTAAATATGGTTGTAGGAAACTACCCTATTAAAAAGGATCAGATGTATTGACAGGGGTGATGGAGTAGCCTATGCATCAGAAATATCATTGAGAAAAACCGATGAAGGAATTTGGAGTATGTTTTGTTATGGATTAAAATGAGAATGGAGGGATGTTGTGGTGAAATACAACATACCTTTTAGGCAGGTAGTCTAAAACAGCATTGCATCCAATGCAAGGCATATATGTCAGTTTTCTAGTAGCCACATTTAAAAAGGTAAAAAAAAAAAAAAAAAAGGTAAAATTAATTTTAATAATATATTTTTCTTTAACCCCATATATCCAAAACATTATCATTTCAATATGTAATAAATATTAAAAATTATGAGATAGTTAACATTCTTTTATTGTACCAAGTCTTTAAAATCCAGAGTGTATTTTACAGCATATCTCACTTTGGATAGCAACATCTCAAGTGCTCAGTAGCCCCATATGGTAATGGCTACCATACTGAGCAGTGCAAATCTAAAGGAACTTGGAGTCAAGACATACGCTCCTGGAGGTCTCATTCAGCCAAAAGTTCATTTGTTGAATTCTTGATTTACATTTCCGAAAATTTTATCTCAGAAGGTAAAGGGAGTGAAGAGTTCTGCCCCTGAGCAGAAAAGTAACTGATTGTTAGAGGTTATTACAATTCCAAGAGAGAAATATTGGGCATAGTCAGATTTAAGAAGTCATTCATTCCCTAGATACTTAAATTATTTTATGCTGCTGCTATGGACTCAGAATTGTGCTAATTATCAGGGTGGATACGGAGCAGTGTAAGACACATTCCCTATTCTAATGGAGTGCACACGTTGAATTATGATAATAAGCGCTTCAAAGGAAAAGTACAGAATGAATGAGTGTTTAACAAGGGTTCTTAACCTAATCGTTCAGTGGAGGGGTGGATCAGAAAGCCTCAGAGGAATGACATTTAAGCCGGAAGAAGGAGTGGAAGGTGGCTGTGAGAAGAGGCAGAGCGCATTACAGGCAAAGGGAACAGTGAAAATCCTGAGGTGAGGAGGAGCTGAGAACCTGCAGAGAACTAAGACGAAGCAGCTGCCAGTGGGCGCAGTGGCAGTGAGAATAGCTAACACGAGTGCTTACTGAGTATCATCTAATACTCGGAAAACCCCTGTGAAATAGGCACTGTTGGGACTTCCCTGGCAGTCCAGTGGTTAAGACTAAGCCTTCCAGTGTAGGGGGTGCGGGTGCGAGTTTGATCCCTGGTTGGGGAGCTAAGATCCCACATGCCTTGCGGCCAAAAACCAAAACATAAAACAGAAGTAATATTGTAACAAATTCAATAAAGACTTTAAAAATGGTCCACCTCAAAAAAATCTTAAAAAAAAAAAAGCACTCTTAATATCCCTGTTTCTCAGATGAGGAAATTAAGGCACAGAGTTTAAGTAACTTCACCAAGGCCTTATACTAATAAGCAGCAGAACCAGCGTTTGATACGAGGCACTCGAACTCAGGTGGAGGCGGGTGAGAGAGAAGGCTGATGAGGAAGATTCAGGTTGAAGCTGTGCTAGAGGTTCAGGACTTTGGCATAAGTACAGTGGTTCAAGGGCAGGTGGAGACTACGTTATTTTGTGGGATTCTGTTAACAGAAAACAGCACAGGGGTTGGAAAAGCCTCCAGGAATAATTTATACCTTAACCACCAAGGGACAGGGGCCATGAACAAACAACAAATTAACAAGAAGGACAGTGTTTGCTTCATCTTGGTATCCATGGTATGCAGCACAGTGCCTGATCATGTTCTATTCATCTTGCTATAAATGGTATACAGGCCTCAATAAATGTTCCAAAGAATGATAGGCTTCCTCTATCATTGTTCTGACTCTCCTGATTAATTGCCACAACATTCTTCTGAAGTAGACATTCTTTTCTTTTTTTAAATTTATTTTTAAAATTTATTTATTTTTGGCTGCACTGGGTCTTCGTTGCTGCACGTGGGCTTTTCTCTAGTTGCAGCGAGTGGGAGCTACTCATCGTTGAGGTGCGTGGGCTTCTCATTGCGGTGCCTTCTCCTGTTGTGGAGCACGGACTCTAGGCGCACGGGCTTCAGTAGTTGTGGCACTTGGGCTCAGTAGTTGTAGTTTGCGGGCTCTAGAACGCAGGCTCAGTAGTTGTGGCGCACGGGCTTAGTTGCTCCACGACATGTGGGATCTCCCCAGACCAGGGCTCGAACCCGTGTCCCCTGCATTGGCAGGCAGATTCTTAACCACTGCGCCAAGGAAGTCCGTGAAGTAGACATTCTTATCCACATGTTATAGATGAAGAAACGGAGGCCTGGAAAAACTAACTTGTCCAAGCTCACCTAGATAGCAAGTAGTAGGGCCAGATTTAAATCCAGATCTCTGACTTCGAAACCCTGCTTTCTCTTTGCCAGACTGCTCCAGTGCACTTCAGACTCAGAAGGATTAAGTATCAGGGATTAAAGCTCCATATGAGTGTGGGTGCTGGGAGAACACAACTAATTCAGGGATTCTCAAACAGTAAAGCGGAAGAATCACTTGGGGGAGCTTGTTACGTATAGCTTCCCAAGCTCTCTCAGCTCTTAATTCAGTTGGTCTCGGATGGTGCCCAGGAATCTGCATTTTAACAAGCACATCAGGTGGTTCTGATGCTGCTGGTCCTTGGATCACACTTGGAAAAATACCATTCTCGCTGCTTTAATTAAATCTTGAGTCTTTAGTTCTGTTAAATCACCTCTTGAATGTGAAGAAAACTTAGAGATGATGTTTGTGAAAATGTAGTCGTTGACTTGGAAAGATCATTTATGGGGGGAATGTTGCGAGAAAACTCGAGTTAGGAAATGTTCTGGGTTTCAAGAGAGTGGATTCTATAAGAACTGATTGGTGAACTAGACTTCAGTTTGGCCTTGAAGAGTCAGTCTGTCATTCAAAATAACCTTCAAAACAAGGTGGAGAAATGGAAGCTGCACAGCAGTGGAATTAAGCAGCCTACTAACAAATAGTGTGAAGAAAAGCTTCTAATAGGACAGTGCTTGTTTATATCCTCCATCTGGTGTATTCCCCTTTCCCTCCTCACTAGGCCAACCCTGCCCAGTCTTCAGGGTCACTTTCTCTTAAGACTCTTGCCTGAGTCAGGTTACTTTGTTACTTGCTGTCATGAAACCACATTCTTATCCTTGGCACACTTAGTTTGTATTAATATAGTATTTAGAGTGATTATTTGATTAGTTTTTTCCTCCATTATAGGGTAAATCTTGTGAGGGCAGAGAATGCCAATTTTTGCTTTCCATTGTATCCTTAGGACCAGCCCAGTGCTAGCATGTATCAGGCTCTCCGTAAATTTGTTGACTGATAATGATAAATGAATGCATGCTCACCTTGCCTTTGTCCTCTTGGGACTTGGATGAGGACTTGATGGCATCCTGATCAAATTAGCAGAGAAATTAAGCTGGAAAGAGATTTACTAGAAGACAAAACAGCAGTCAAGCTTCACAATAGAAAATAGGCTGGATTTATCCAACGTAATAGGACAAATTGAATAATTGTGTGTGTCCCAAAAAAGCCAGCTGCATGAGGAGAGAATGGGGGATGTGTCTAAGCAGCAGCAGAAGCGAGAAAGTCAGAGAGGTTTCTCGGGTCAGTAGCATGGTAAAGCTTTGCCTGAAGTAAATAGAATCTAGGAGATTCTGAATCTGTGACCTCACCTGGGTATTGTGCTCTATTCTGGCCCCCACATTTTAAGTTGAAAAGTAGACCAGCCAGAGTTCATTCATAGGCATGTGATCTAAGATATAAAATAGTGAGGGAACTTGAAACCATGCCATTTGAGATACATTTAAGGAACCTGGAGATGTTTATTATGGAGAATCAAAGACTCAGAACCATCATCAGATGTTTGATAGCTTCTCCTTTGGCAGAGGTTCAGATTTTTCCCTGTGTGGCCTCAGGAGGTAAAACCCAAAGTGAGTTAGATATGTTCAAGAGAACAGATTTCAAGAGCAGGTCAAGGTAATATCAACAAGACAGATTCTGGCTCAGTGTGAGGAAATTTCCAACTCTGCCAACTAAGCGGGGGTGAGCCAAAAAAGCTGAAGGGAATGGCTGTGCAGGACTTCCTCCAGACTCAAAGAAGCAGCACCTTGTTACTACTACTATGTGCATTTATGTGACACTTTTAACTTTACAATGTGCTTTCACCCATCATTGGGGTAGGTGGTGGTATTTTATAGAGGAGGAAACTAAAATTCAAGCCCAGAGTCTCAGCTATCATATCACATTTTCTTTCCCTAATACTGTAATTTTGTCTAAAACAAATCTATTCGAGTTTACACTACAACTCCCCTTCCCCCGATTCCAGAATTGTAGAAAAGAAGATAATACCAGTAAAGAACATACTAGTGGAAAAAAAACTTGGTAAAAACAACTTTCATGGAGGCAAAGTCCAAACAACAGACTGGGTTAGTTTTTCCATAAAGCAGATGAGGAAGGATGAGAACTCTTGAACAACAAAAGCCAGATGTTGATAAAAATGGAAAATTAGGAATCTCTGGTAAGCTACTAAGAACATAGCTTGAAATAGAGAAGAGAACAAATATTCAAACCCTTAGTGTGTCTTGCACTAGTTACTAGAGATACAACAAAGAACAATATAGACAGCCCCTACCTCCCTGGAGCTTCTACACTTGTAGGGGAAACCAACATTAAAAAATACACAAATTCTTCATTATGAACTGTGGTGGATGCTATTAAGAAGTCCAGACTGCTTTGTGAATGCCTAGCAGAGATAACAAACAGTGTAGGGAATCATGGAAAGGTTCATTTATTAAACCCAGAGTGGCCAGGATTTTAGTCCTAGAAGATGAAGTGACCAAGTGTCCCCAACTGTCCTTATGGTGCTCCCTCCTTTAACCCTGGCTCAATATGGGCCAAAACTCCTTTCCTGGATATTTCCTTGCATAACTGAAACAGGCTGGCATTTGAAAAAAAGTCTTCACTAAGCACCAAAGAAGAACAAAAGGAAAAATATGGAGACTAGTGTTAAGATTACCTTACCTTAAGAAGAGTTGTACTGCCTCTGATTCATTTTAAATGCCGCGTTTGCTTTGCTTAGCTTAGAACATATAGTGAATTCACTTATTCAGCAAAATTTTATTGAGCTTCCTATTGCCAAGCAATGCACCAGGCTCTGGGGATAGAGTGATAAACAGAAAGGGCTGCTGAGCTGGGATATCCTTCCTATTCTGATAATACTGAGCCCAGCCCGTCCTTTTTTAGATAAGAACCTTGGCAAGGATCCAGCATCGTCAACTTGTAGACGAGAGAGGTCACTAATATCATACCCACACCAGTTCAGCCACTCCTGAGGGAGAGGTTGCCTACTGGCATTGAGCACAGTTGCTCTTTCTCTAAGAAAGCCAAAGCCCAATACAAAGGAATATATTTTATGGTGCTTATTGGTGCTCTAATCATACATATGGAAGCCATCAGGCCTTGAATTTCTTATAAGAGTGTTGACAAAATACCAATGAAAAGTTAATATTAAATGTTTTACAGTACAATATGTAAGTATACCCAAGTTAATAGACTAACACTGTGGGAAAGAAATTAGGCAATCTGGCAGAATTTTCGAGATGTTAATCAGGGAGAAGACTGTCTTTTCTATTTATTTATTTATGGGAGTATCTTCTGAGACCAAGGATCAGAGAAAGAGAGGGCAGGTCATTGCTGCAGTTTCCTTCTTTGCCAGTAGGCCCCTTTTGTCTTTTTAGGAGTTTGGCAATAAGAGCGCTCAGTTTGATGGGACCTTTTGAGGAGGATGGTGGTTAGAAATGATGGGAAATAACTATATCTGATTTCTCTAGCTAACGGAAATCATCCTGCAACTTACTGGTTTCTGATGTTGCCTTAGTCATCCTTGACACCTTGTTTTTTTGGGTTTTTTTTTTTTTTTTGGTTACTTTCCTCCCTACTTCAGTTAATCACCAGTTCTTGTCCATCTTATTTTAAAGATTCCTTAAAGTACAATTGAGCTCACTTCACTTGCTCACTTGTCTTGAAGGTTGTTAGTTCAACTGACTTTTCCAAGACTCTCTCAGTGAAAGGCAGTGCTGGTTTTACATTCTAGCACAACTACTTGTCTCTTCAGGAACAGTCTCAAACAGTTCACAGAATGGCTACTTTGAGTAGCTCTGGTCTAGGCCATTGTCATCTCCCCTGGTTGTTAGGGGATCTTTCTAAATCATGTGGTAGCCAGATGGAATTCTTTTTGAATGCAGATATAATAGTACTGCCCTGCTGAAAAAAGAGTTTGGTAGCTTGACCTAACTCTTGGATAAAATCCAAAATCCTAGCCAGGGCCTGCCTCAGGCCAGTGCAGGGAAACAGTACAACAGAGAGTAGTATTTCCCAAAATATGATTTTAGATGGTGTAGAGACAAAACACAAAATAATACTAAATCACATCATATTGATGTTTAAATTGTCTTTTTGATTATGTCAAAGCATCCTTTCTATTTATAAACCCCCATCATGTTCCTTTTTGTAACCACTTTAAATCTTTTCTGCTCTTAAGTCCCCAGTTTGATCCAGTTGTCACACTCAGTAGATGGGTTTTGCAGCTCATCAAGCCTGGGTTTGACTTCTGACCCTATGCCTACGAATTCTGCTAAGAATTCTGCTGAGAAATTAACTTTTTTGGACCTCAACTTTCTTCTATTAAATGTTTTGTGTGAAGACTGAATGCAGTTACTTAGGTAAAGAGCCTAGTATTGGGCCTGGTAATAACCTGTAATAGTTGACTTCTATTATATTCTTATAAGTACCATGCACCATGCTGAGTGCTTCATATGCACGGTTTCCCTTCATCTGCAGAACAGCACAATTAGATTGGTATTAGGATTTATCTCCATTTTACAAATGAGGACACTGAGGCTTAAATAGTTTAAGTACCTTTTCTACAATCTCACAGCTAATAAGAGGCTGAGTTGGGATTCAAACCCAGGCTGTTTGAATCTGAAATTCTTGTACTTAACTTTTACAGTGTACTATTGAATGTATTTTAGGTGCTCAATAAATATGAGTTCCTTCCCTCTTCTTCCTTCTCCTCTCATCCATGCCATTTCCTAATATCTGTTTCTGAGGAAGAAAGAATTCCTTCATCTTTAGTCATTGCATCTCTGCTCTCCACACTCTTCTCCGACATCAGGCACCCTTCATTATTGCTTTTCCAGCACTTTTTCCATCTCTTCTCCATGTGTATTTCCCCATTATTGAAAAAAAAAATCTTCACTTCCTTTCAACATCCCGTTTCTCAACAGGTAGTCACTGACTTCTGCTCACTTCCTCACAGCCTGTCATTTCCCCCTCACTAGGAACACCGGAGGAGAAATTTGCAGTTTGTCTAAACAGGAGGAGAGTAATCTTTTCATCTGAGGCAAGAGTAAGGGGGTAAAGGAATGTTACAGATAAGGGTTAATCTGGAGGAAACATTGGGGGAGTTCAGACCAGTTGACCCTTATTTTCTCTGCGAAACAGCAGGCAAATTTATCTGCCGGGATGGCGGGGGTTGAGAGATTGGAAAACCTGAGGGGAATAAGGAAAGGTTACTGACCAGGGAGAAAGAAAAGGGTTGGTAAAGGCCACTAGAAGTGGCACCACTGGCGAGGTGACAAGTTTCTTTCTGTCGAAGTACAGCTGGTGTGGTATTTGTGTGGATAAGGAAGAAAGTCAAATTCATCCTGAGTCACGATTTAGCTGGGCTTGTGTAGTGACAGGTGAGGACACGGGCAAGGGAACTGACACCTGTTAGGACACGGTTGAACCGACTGCCCATGAGGCAGTGGAAGGAAGGAACTAGAACGTTGACAGCTGAGAAGGGTGTGGGTGGGAGACTGTGACCCACAGAAGTTGGGCTTTGAGGTCTTTAGTAGGCTTGCCATTCACCCAGTGAAGATCCTTTAGTGCCTGCTGTTGTCAAGGCTTATTAGGAGAAACTGCCAGGCATTATTGTCTGCTCTGTTTTAAGCAATTTGCCACGCACAGGGACACAAAAATAGAGCAAGACACAATCCCCACCCTCAAAGAACTTAGAGTTTATAGGAGAAACTCACATATCCGTTGAAATGTCCAGAGGTCACTTGGTCTACATAGAGGTCTTTATAGGGGGAGTGGGAGCCAAGAGTTGAGAATTGGATCCTTGGGAAGCCCTTGCACTGAGGTGGGGGTAAACGTTTCACTTCTGCTGCCTTGCCTCTCACTAATGGATTCTGAGCTCTTTGGACAAGTTACTTGCACCATGATCTATATGTACTAGGAACTAGTGAATTTTTATGGATTTATTAATGTCTCTTTGTCCCCAGGTGGAAGAAGCTGGGCAGGTGTTCCTGTTGATGAAAAAGGATTATCGAATATCCCGAAATGTTCGCCTGGCTTGGTTCCTCAATCACCTGCATCAGACTGTGCAGGCCACGCCCCAGGAGATGCTGGTGAGGCCCAGAGACACACAGGATGTGAAGGGCTAGCCCCGAGGATCTGTTTTTTTATGAGGGTGCTGGCAACACACAGGAGGGCAGACTAACTCTGAGGGGTCTGATTCTAGGAAGGTCAAGTGACTTTGCCCACAAGATGATTCCCCAGGGGAAATCTTGTTTAATTGTTTTTCCAGCTCAGAGGAGTGCTTGGTTGGGTTGCAGAAGGTAGAACCAATGGTGTGTCATTTTGGATATGGAAGTCAGGTCCTGGAAAGAAAGGGGTGACTTCCTGACTCTTCCCTTTCCTCCCCATCCTAATTGTCAGCTTCAGTCTGAGCAGGAGTTGGAAGTCCTCAGTGTCCTGCCTCCTGGGTGGCAGCCAGATGAACCGGTGGTCCCCAGGCCATTCCTCCTTGTACCATCCACCCGGGTCACCTTCCTGGCCTGGCAGTATCGGTTTGTCATTGAGCTGGACCTCAGCCCATCTACTGGCATTGTGGTAAGGGGTTGGTTGAGGGGAGACAGTGGGAAGAAAGGATTGGGTGGGAATTGAGGAGAAGAGGCGGGGCCTGGGATAAGTGAAGAATGATCCCACAATGATGCCGTTTTGGAAAGGAGACAGGTTTCCTTTACACGACGGAAGGAGTGGTGGGTGTTTGAAGACAGATCCCATTGATCTGTGGCACTGTATTTGGATGTGTGATCAACCTTAATAGTCCCACTGACCCGTGGAAGCTGCTTGTTTCTGCCCTCTGCTCAGGGCTGCCTTTGGTTACCCTTGAGAGACCTTTCTCTACATTGCCCTCAGGATGATTCCACAGGGGAGATCTTGTTTGATGAAGTTTTCCATGCCCTCTCCCGCTGCCTAGGCGGGCTGCTCCGGCCCTTCCGAGTGCCTGGATCTTGCATCGACTTCCAACCTGAGATCTACGTCACTATCCAGGCCTACTCCTCAATCATTGGCTTGCAGTCCCACCAGGTATTGCGTCCTTTTTCTTCAAGTTTGTATCCTCAGACCTAATTTCGGATAGTCCACTGACCAAGTCCTTATCCTGTCTCCACTCTCCGTGCCCAAAGTCCCCAGCTCTCCTCGAACCTGTTCCTAGTCATCTCTGTGACTCTCTCTCCTCTTAAGCATTCATTGCTCTGGTCTTAAAGGGCCTTCCCATAGCATTAGGTGAGTTGACATTGACTGGACAAATGCCCCTCTCATTCCTCCTCTAAGTCTCTGGTTCTGGCCACTGAATGACTATTTTCTCTCCCCTGCTCCCTTTAGTTCCATCAGAAGGTTAGCTAATGTCCTAACTCCTTGCACTACCAGCAGGAGAAGCAAAGACCCAGAAACATAATTTCTTCCAAGGACAGAGGAGGGTCATTTTTCTCCTAGAGCCCTGTGAACTGGTGGGTGTAACGCTGACCACACAGATAATTACAGGGCTTATCCAGCACCCAAGCAGGCCATCAGAAGGCACTCCTTTTTGGAGAATGGCCAAGTCTGTTACTGGAATATCTGTATTGGGCTTAGATAAGCATTGGTCCAGTTTCCCTTCATCTACTCTTAACCACCCTCAACTCACTGGTAGAGGCTTACCCTGAAATTGTCCCTGATGGCTTCATTGTCACCTTAGCTATCAAACTGGCTTTGCGAGAAGGGGATGCAAGGAACAGTATCTGAGGGGCTGAAATATACACAAGGCAATTGGTACATGCCTGGATCCCAGCCCTCTGCCCTGGTTTAAAGTGTTCTCCTAGTGCAGGTGTTAGGACTGTTGGTTGTGGGCTACATCCCCTGACTTTGCAGGTGCTCACAGTCAAGGCGGGGAAAGCTTGGATATTAGGTAATCAATGAACACTTGGTTCACTTTGACAAACACTTACTAAAGCCTGATTTATGCCAGGCCTGGGCTAAGTCCTGGAGACACAGATGAATCAGACCCTGTCCCTATCCTGATGGGAGGGGTTGAGAGTTAGTTTCGGAGACAGATATTAAAGGGGGTAATTTCAGTTGAATGTGATAAGGGCACTGATAAGTTTTGACTTGTGATATGGGAGCACCCAGCCAAGCCTGGGGCAGCAACAGGAGATACTTTTGGACAAAGAGGCATTTGAACTGAATCTTGAAGGATGAATTGATGTTAACTATTCAAAGAAGAGGAAATGGGCTTTCCAGGCAGAGGGGCCAGCAAAAGCAAAGACACAGAGCTATGAAACTGTGCTCTCAATCACAGGGGTTCTAGGGAACTACATGTTACTCAGCTGGACACAATGAAGTTTGAATGATGGGGGGAGGGTTGGGGGGGTGTTAAAGGGGAGACTGGAGAGATAAGTGGGGGCAGAATTATGAAAGGCCTTGAATGTCATGGCTAAGAACTTGTACTTTATTCTGTAGGGGAGTTCAGTGTGGTGGTGAAGAGCACTGGATCTGGAATAACAGTGCCTTATGTGCTTCCTGGCTATACTACTTACTGGCTGTGTGCTCTTATGCAAGTTACTTAACCTCTCTGTGCATCTGGGTCTTTCCTCCAAAATGGGGATATCAACAGTACCAGAATTGCATGGTGATTGAATTAATACACATCAAGCATTTAAAACGGTGCCTGCCACATAGGAAACATGCAAATGTTAGCTGTTAAAACTATTAGCCATGGGTAGAGAACCACTGGAGGTTTGGAATGTCAGTGACAGGATCAGATGCGTACACTAGGAAGATCACACTTGTTTGTGGCCAGTGAGAAAGATGGATGGGGGACAAATTCTGGATTGGGGAGAACAGGCAGAAGAGTATTGCAGCATGGGAGAGGAGATAAGTCCTGAACAAGGACAGCAGCTGTGGAGAAGACAAGGACTGAGAACTTAGGAAAGCCTCCAGGGCCACTTGCCACTAAGTCAGCTAAGAAGTCAGACAGCTTCCTCACTGTCTCTGTAGCTCCCTCAAGGTGCATCCTGCTGTTTTTCAAAACAAACAAACAAACAAAAAGTCACGTTTATAATACATGCCCAGTGAAGGAGATTTGAAAAATATGTAAAATATAAAAAACTCACAAAACTCACTCATAGTAACCACCCAGAAATAACTACTATTGACATGTTGTGGACTGTGTTTCTTCTCTTTGAGTTTGTGTTTACTTCCCTCACCACCACCCCTCCATCCAGAGAGAGGAGCAACATCAGGCTCATTCTAAACACACAGTTTTACATCCTGCTTTTTTAACATATGATATGGGCATTTTTCCGTGTCACTAAATATTTTTGAAAACACAGTTTTTAATGACCACTTGTCTTAATATTTTATCATATTTTGTCATTATATATTTAGCCAAACCTTTACTGTTGGACCCTTAGGTTGACCCAGTTTTCACTCCTCTAAACAATACAGCTCTGAGCATCTTTTTCACCTTTTCACAGCCCCAGTTCCCACTATTCCTCTGATTCTGTTTCTCTTCTCACAGTCAGGCCTTTAGTGGTCCAGAGACCCACTCTGCCCTCTTCTGGCTGTCCCCACCCACTCACCCAGTTCTGAATAGAGAGAAGAAGTAGCTGTTGCACGGGAGGGCAGGGGTTGGGGAGAAGTGGGCAGGTTGTAGGAGTCTGATGGGGGCAGGGAGAGAGGAGAGATCCCGAGGGCCACCACAGGGACCACCAGGCTTTTATAAAATTTTTAGGATGGGGGCACTTATTTATGTCGAGAGTAGAAGGAAGGAAACCTCATGGAGAGAGAATGAAGCTATTAGATAAAAGATCCAAGAGTAGATGGAACGATTAGCTTTAGGGAGAAAAAGGAGGAAGAGGAATCTTTTCTTCTGAGCCTGAAAGGAAGAACTAGAACACATAGATATAAACGTCTAGCAAACACTGAGGACTTTTTCATTGGGTTGGAGAGTAGTACACCCTCAGGGTTAGGGTGAGTGGGTAGTTCCTGTTGACTTGTTTCCTTTCTTTATGAAGAGGGGGGTGGGAATTATCTGCTCAGGGTAAAAGAAAGGAAGGAGCATTCACTGGGGGAATAAGATTTTGAGCTTAAAAAAGAGAAAAGGTCCAGAACAGCTTCTGTGTGCAGTGCTTAGAAATCAACAAGAATAAGAAAGTATGAGTCAATGAAAAAGGCTTTGCCTGGCCAGATAGGGCAGCTTATAGACAACGTTCCAGAGGCCAAGGTGGAGGAAACTGGAAGATCTTATGGCGCCTCCATGCTTGGGGAAGCCCAGTGTGGAGAATAAATAGGGAGACCAGAGGGGTACTGCCCAGTGTCCCCCTGACCTTCATGTCTTGCTCTTTCCATTGTGCTTCTCAGGTGCTGGTCCAGGGCTGCCTTTTGGACCCTTCCCAGCGGGAGATGTTCCTGCAGCAGGTGTATGAGCAGCTCTGTCTCTTTGAGGATAAGGTGGCCACCATGCTGCAGCAGCAGTATAATTCCCAGAGTCAGGTATGTGGGAGAGAAAGTGGGTAGAGGCCACTTAGAAAGAGAAGCTGTTAAGGGACAGAGAGGAGAGAGGAAGGACAAGCCAAACATTATAGAGGGAAAAGACAGCAGAAAAAAAGGGCTAAAAGCCAGGGACAGAGGGAGCCAAGGAAAGAAGTGCTAGTGAGTGCACACAACAGGTTTCCTGTTGAAGAGGGCTCGGATACACTCCCCAAGACACACGTTCTTGCTGGGAGAAAATGTGAAGGCCATTTGCTTGTGTTTTTTCAGTCCCGGATCATCTTCCCCAGTGGCTCTGAGAAGGTGATCATGGGTGACTTTGATCTCTAGTATTTTGTACAATCAGTGATAAAGCTGCTTGGGCTCACTACAGTGCACTTTCTCGTTCCTTTAGATATCCTAGAAGTAGCCAGGCAGATAGCAGTTCTATATGTCTGAAGACTTAATCTGATTGATGTGTAAGGTATTTCATAATGGCGATGGGAAAAATATGGAAAAGGGGCCTTATTGGCAAAAGGTGGGGAAGCTCTGCTGCAGTACAGTGTGGTGCTTCATCTGGTGCTGGACCACCTGCCCATCTGAGGGTCAGTATCCAAGCACACATTAGGGGAGGGAGCATAGTCAGGGACTTGGCCGCACAGTAGGGGAATTGGGGTCCTCACAGGATTAGGCCTGTCTGGCCTGGGCAATGCTGGGCTCTAAATTCTGGTTTTGCTGTGGAGGGGGCAGCAGTGCCATCTGTCCCATTCTCTCTTTTCTGTAACTTGAGCCAGGCAGAGGACCAGTCCCCAGACTCAGGGGAGCCCCCGGGCCGGAAAGTGGGAGTCTCCATGGTGACAGCTGATCTTGGACTGGTCAGTATGATCCGTCAGGGCATCTTGGCACTGCAGTTGCTGCCGTCAAACTCCAGTGCAGGTCAGTAGAAGGAATGTTGGTGGGATTGGGGAAAAGGGGGAATACAGGAAGGGAAGGGTTCCAGGGGATCAGTGGGCCCCAGGGAAGTGTCTGTTTCCTTGTTTGTAAAAGGTAAGTGTTTCTTAGTGTATATCTCAAGTACCCCCGCTCTGACAACCGTCATGGACCCTAGTGGGGAGGAGTAGAGTACCAAGGTCGTCACTTAGGAGGAAGTTGGGGTCCAGCCCTCCAGAGGAAGGAACAGGAGGGAAGCAGAGAAGGAAAGGTGCTGGAGGATCATAAAACACACTGGTTGGTGGACACTGAGGCCCCGTCCATCAGATGCCTCCCCGTGACTTTGGTCAGGCCAGGGTCCCCAGGTCTGAGTCTGATGCTTCCTGCTCCAGGTATCATTGTGATCACAGATGGGGTGACCAGTGTCCCTGATGTGGCTGTCTGTGAGACGTTGCTGAACCAGCTTCGCAGTGGCACTGTGGCTTGTTCCTTTGTGCAGGTGAGGACTTTCTGGGAAGGAGGAGAGGGAAGTGTCGTAGATCACAAGGTGGCATGTGGCTGGTTACTTTCTTGCAGGCAATGATTTCCCGGGTAAAGCCAATGGCATAGTTCTGGAGGGTGGGGGGGACATCATGTCTAGAACAGGGTAGGTACTGTGGTAGGAGAGGACTCTCATCTTTGTCCTCTTTCCTTAGGATGTGAGAGACAGCATGTTATAGTAAGAAGAATGCAGAATTTGCAGTCTGGCAGTCAGTTCCAGTCCCACCTCTCTTATTAGGTTAATTATTACTGTTTTGGTTGCAAGGGTCAGAAAACCCAGCTCAAACTGGCTTAAGCAGAGGAGGGAGTAGGTATATTCAGGGACCTGCAGCCAGTTTGGGTTGACAGACTATAGGATAGGAGGCAGAGAGCTGTGGGAAACAAGGCTGGAGGGTAAGCATAGGCCAAGCATGGAAAGCTGCTTCTAATGTGTTAGGCGTTCCAGCATAATTCTGCGGGTGATACAGATATATGGAAGGAAAACCACTAGCTGGGTTTATGCTTTATAAAGGTCACTCTTGTTGCTGTGGGAAGGGCAGGAGAGAAGGCAGGGAGGCTGTTAATTGCAGTGGCCAGGTAAGAGAGGATCAGGGTTTAAACTGGGGGGATTCAGGGTAAGAGGGAAGGGGGTAGGATTGAGGAAATGAAGCGGTAGAGTCAACATAACTTATGATCAGCAGAATGTAAGGGGTGAGCAAGAGGGAGGGGCTGAGGGTGTCTCCAAGTTTCTGACTTCACTGATGACTGTGTATCTGGCAGAGCAAACAGAGCAGCAGCTGGGGTGGAGTGAGGACAGGATGGTGAATCCAGGTGTTGTGCATGTTGTGTTTGAGGTGCCTGTGGGTCAACAGGGTAGCTGTAAAGCATCACCTCTGGAGTTAGGCATGCCTGGCCGGCATCCTGGCTTCACTTACTGGCTGTGTGACATGGGGCACATCACTGTCACTTCTTGGTTGGATTCATTTGTAAATGGGTGAGATGATGCATTTAAAGGGCTTAGCATAGGGGCTTCCCTGGTGGCGCAGTGGTTGAGTGTCCGCCTGCCGATGCAGGGGACAAGGGTTTGTGCCCCAGATCGGGAGGATCCCACATGCTGCGGAGCGGCTGGGCCCGTGAGCCATGGCCGCTGGGCCTGCGCGTCTGGGGCCTGTGCTCCGCGACAGGAGAGGCCACAGCAGTGAGAGGCCCGCGTACCGCAAAAAAAAAAAAAAAAAAGGGCTTAGCATAATGCATAATTATGTAATAAATGACTGCTGTTCATAGCAGTTATCAGTTGGATATGCAGATCGGATACTCAAGAGACAGCACTAGCTGAGAGATAGCAAGTTAGGATTTGGCAGCCGACACATGGTGTTTGAGAAGGGAGGAGGGTCCCCAAAGAACCTGGGGGCCACCAGTGTTCAAAGATCTTTCATAGGAAGAGGGCCCAGCAAAGAATGAAGGGAAATCATCAGACAAGAACCAGGAGCTCTCGTGTCAAAAATTTCAGAGTTTGGGGGAAAAAAGGAGAACTTAACAGCATGAGATACAGCAGAGAGATCATGTAAAATGAGGAATGAAAAGTGCCCTTTGGGAGATCAGCTTGGTGCTTTGTGACCACCTAGAGGGGCAGGATAGGGAGGGTGGGAGGGAGACTCAAGAGGGAGGAGATATGGGGATATATGTAAATGTATAGCTGATTCACTATGTTATAAAGCAGAAACTAACACACCATTGTAAAGCAATTATACTCCAATAAAGATGTTAAAAAAAAAAAAAGAAAAGAAAAGTGCCCTTTGGGTTTGGCGATTAGGAGGTGGTTATGGGGATTTTTTCCAGGCCATTTCAGTGAAGAGGTGGCGAGGGAAATGATTGCAGTGGATTGAAGAGTGTTTAGAAGAGAAGGAAGCAGAGAAAAGTGTTGACACGCAGAATTTGGTTGTTCAGATCAAGTGGGGAGTGAGAGAGGGAATGGCAGCCAGAGGGGAGTACAGGGTGGAAGGAGAGGGGTGTTCTGCTTTGTTTTGTTTTTTAAGCTAGAGACTTCAGCATGTTTCCAAGGAGCTGTGGTGAAGCAGAGTTTGAAAATAAGGGAAAGGAAAGGAAGCCGGATGGAGTAAAGTCCCTAAATTGACAGGACGGCATTGGCTCAAGAAACAGATGGAGGGACTCTTTAGGAGCAGGAGAGTGTCACTCCTTCTTTGAGACTGGATAGAAGTGAAGGTGTAGATAAATTCTGCCAAGGGGGCCTCTGATTTCTCTCCAAAGTAGGAGGTGAGGATGTGTACTGGAGGGAGGGAGGCAGGGAGGCAGAGCCGGGAAGGAGGAGCAGCACTGAGGCCGGCCCTGAAGGACTAGCTGGGTTGGGTGTCATATGTTCTGATGTGGTGCCAACCTACACAACTATGCAGGGTTTTTTTCCATTTGGGATTCATTGGGATCTCATTTGGGATTCATTGGGATCTCATTTGGGATCTGGGTATAGAACTTGTGATCCTAGTTGGGGTTTTCAGGTGGAAGCAGAGAAAAGGTGAAGACAGCCAGGGAGTTGAGAATGATGCATAAGAGGTTGCTTGACCATGGGGTCCAGGCTGGGTTGAGAAAGGAGGGCCAGGAGGACGTGGATAGATTTGAAAAGAGTAGAGGTTCAAGGCCTGGGAGCCTTAATGAAGTCAAAGAGCAGGAGGAGGATAGAAGGAACCTAAAACTGGGACAAAGTTGTGTGTAATCAGTCGGATGTGGCAATTGAATTTGCAAAGAGGAAATAGTTCCAGGTGAAGCCCAGGGCCAATGTGTAGTCAGCGGGCAGGTGAGTGGAATAAGGTTCCTGGTGATAAGGGTTAAGGAGCAGAGAGGCCAGGGAATTGAATGAACCATCTAGAGTACATCTGCAAAGGGCCAACTAGTAAACATTTTTTAAAAAAATAAATTTATTTATTTATTTATTTTTGGCTGCGTTGGGTCTTTGTTGCTGCACGCGGGCTTTCTCTAGTTGTAACTAGTGGGGGCTACTCTTCGTTGCGGTGCACAGACTTTGCACTGTGGTGGCTTCTCTTGTTGTGGAGCATGGACTCTAGGCATGTGGGCTTCAGTAGTTGTGGCATGCAGGCTCAGTAGTCGTGGCTCGCGGGCTCTAGAGTGCAGGCTCAGTAGTTGTGGTGCAGGGCTTAGCTGCTCCACGGCATGTGGGATCTTCCCGGACCAGGGATCGAACCCATGTCCCTTGCATTGGCAGGCAGATTCTCAACCACTGCGCCACCAGGGAAGTCCCCCAACTAGTAAACATTTTAAGCTTTGTGGGCCATGTGGTTGTCACAACTATTCAGCTGTGCTCTTATAGCCTGAAAGGAGGCACAGGTGGTAAGAAAATGAATGGGCATGGCTGTGTTCCAATAAAACTTTATTTATTTATTTATTTTACTTATTTTATTTATTTATCTTTTTGACTGCATTGGGTCTTTGCTGCTGCATGCGGGCTTTCTCTAGTTGTGGCGAAAAGGGGCTACTCTTTGTTGCGGTGTGCGGGCTTCTCATTGAGGTGACTTCTCTTGTTGCAGAGCACGGGCTCTAGGCTTGCGGGCTTCCATAGTTGTGGCATGCAGGCTCAGCAATTGTGGCTTGCGGGCTCTAGAGTGCAGGCTCAGTAGTTGTGGCACACGGGCTTAGTTGCTCTGCGGCATGTGGGGTCTTCCCGGACCAGGGCTCGAACACGTGTCCCCTGCATTGGCAGGTGGATTCTTAACCACTGCACCACCAGGGAAGTCCCAATAAAACTTTATTTACAAAAATAGATGATAGGCTAGATTTGACTGCAGGTTCTATGTTGTTTGCCAGTCTCCAATCTTTAGGCTTGGTGCTCAAAATATGGTCCACAGTCCAGCAGCCTTGGCATCACCAGGGAGCTTGTTAGAAATGCAAAATCTCAGGCCCCACCCCAGACCTGCTGCATTTTAACAAAATCCCCAGGTGTTTTGTGTGCACCCTAAAGTTTGAGAAGCACTTTGTTAGACACTGTAGTCTTGAGATGATGACAGGAATCCAGTGAACCAGTGGCCAAAATCTTTAGTGAATGGGGGCCGGCTGGTATTTGATGTGGAGCGAGGGGGGTGTGGCTAGATGGCATGGGCTTCAGATAGAAGGACTCAGGGAAGGAAAGCTGCAGAGCAGTGGTCTATCTTGGGAGAACACTGGCCCACTTCCCACCGTGCGGGTCAGGAATGGGAGCAGTCACCCAGCCCGGTGCCTCTTTTGGAGCTAGGTCTCTAATGGCTCACTTTCTTCAGGTAGGAGGAGTTTATTCTTATGACTGTAGTTTTGGCCATGTGCCCAACGTGGAACTGATGAAGTTCATCGCGATGGCAACGTTTGGCTCCTACCTGTCCACTTGCCCTGAGCCCGAGCCGGGCAACCTGGGTCTGACTGTCTACCACCGGGCGTTTCTCCTCTACTCCTTCCTGCGCAGTGGGGAAGCCCTGAACCCTGAATATTACTGCGGTGAGTGGCAGACTGGGGCAGGTGTGGGAACGGGGGAATATAATGTGGACCTAGAGATGATGCAGGAATCCATCTGGGGCTTGGGTCCCCGGGGCACTAGCAGCATAACTGGGGCTGGCGGCTTTGGCACAGTTCTCTCGCGACTCAGTGTAGCCTCTGTTCCTGTGCCTCTGTCAGCTAACAGATAAAACACTTTCCCCTTCCCCGTCCTCACTGGTCTTCTAGGCTCTCAGCACCGCCTGTTTAATGAGCACCTGGTCTCCGCAAGCAGCAACCCTGCCTTGGCCCTGCGCCGGAAGAAGCACACTGAGAAGGAGGTGCCGGCTGACTTGGTCAGCACCGTGTCTGTGCGGCTTCGAGAGGGCTACAGTGTCCGAGAGGTCACACTGGCCAAAGGTAAGGGTTTAGGCCCTGCTGTATCCCACAAGTCTGAACAGAGCAGAAGACACGCATGTACCGTGCATGAGAGGGTGTCTCAGTGACAGATTCTGCCTGTCATTTGAGACAAGTGGGTTCTGAGTTGCCTTCAGGGCTTAGTTCTCTTAGCTTCCCAATTCCATCTCCTTTTGCCCCAGGTGAGTCAGCTGAGGATGGTGTGGTGTCCTGAACTTAGCTTTGTTTTCAGATTACTCCTACAAACTACAGTTTGTGTCAGTTGGCGGGCTCTGGGCCTGCATTCTGTGGAACCACGCTTGGAACCTTTGGCCAGGCTAGAGTTCCATGGGGTAGGTGGGGTTTCGGATAGGACTCAGTCCCAGGCCTGGAGTCCCATGCCCTCCTGCCCTAACCAGCTCTCCCTGCTTCCCCTGAAGGAGGGTCCCAGCTGGAGGTGAAGCTGGTGTTGCTGTGGAAACACAACATGCGCATTGAGTACGTGGCTATGGCACCCTGGCCCCTGGAGCCTGAGGGCCCTCGAGGCACCCGGGTGGAAGTGACAATGGAAGGTGGCTATGACATCCTGCATGATGTGTCCTGTGCACTAAGGCAACCCATTCGCTCGCTGTATCGGACCCACGTTATCCGGCGGTTCTGGAACACGCTGCAGAGGTGAGTGAGGTCACCGCTCAGTGAGGGGTGCCCCACTTGTTGTGTAGAGGGACAGATGTGTGAAACTGGGGGCTAGAGAGGGTCACCCCGAGCATTAGGCTTGTGTCCAGGGCCCCCTGTGCCGCTGCGGCTCCCCTCCTCTGACTCACCAGAGTCCGGTGAGGCTCAGGGTTGGCACTTGTTCTGCAGCATTAATCAGACGGACCAGATGCTAGCCCACCTTCAGTCCTTCTCCTCAGTCCCGGAGCATTTCACGCTTCCCGACAGCACCAAGAGCGGAGTGCCTCTCTTCTACATCCCGCCCGGCTCCACCACCCCGGTGAGGGGCCCCAACGCTCACTCTCCCCATCTTGTGCCCACCCAGACTTGGATTGGCACTGCATCTAGAGCCCAGAACCACGTTCGTTTTCCTCTCCTCTCAAATCTGAGGCCCCCAAACCAGGACCCTGAGCTTTCGCCTTGAGAGCCCCCTCCCTCTTTCCACGCCCCTGGGGGAAGGAAGGGTCTATAGAGAGAGGCTGTGGTGTGTCAGAGGTAAAGACTTGCAGAATGTCTAGGTGGTTTTCTCCCAGCCGACTGCGAGCCCCCTTGCCTGTCTCCATGTGGCATACTCTGGCCTCCCCCAGCACCTTCAGCCAACCACCGTGAACTGTGCACTTCCTGAAGACCATGGCTCCCTTTTTCCTGTGCTTTCTCCGCACTCAGCCCCGGCTGTCAGCCTTGCACTGACAAGCAGGGGGCTTATGCTAGCAAATAATGGCCTCATCCTGGGGTCCTGCCATCACTCAGCGGCTTTCCTCCAAAGTCAGTGATGGAAGTTCCATCCTTTGCCTGGATTCAGCTTTAAAGGGCTACACAGCCTGTCCCTGGGCTCGTTCATCCTAATCCAGCCTTCGTATTGCAGGCCATTTTTGCCTCTGTCCCAGGCTGGGCCATGGGTTCCTTTAGCCTTACATCAGTGCCACCTCTGACCTCCTGAGCCGCATGGCTCTGTTTGCTGCGTGGAGGTTATTCATGAACGCTCCTATAGGGCTGTCCTTCCTGTCCCCAGGTGCTCTCCCTTCAGCACAGTGGTTCCGACTCCTCCCACGCCCAGTTCGCTGCCTACTGGAAGCCGGTGCTGTCCATGGATGCTAACTCATGGCAGCGTTGGCTGCACATGCATCGCCTGGTGCTAATCCTGGAACATGACACGTGGGTATCCGCCATAGCTGGGCCATCGTTGGGGCGGAGGGGCTGGGGTGAGGGGACAGGGAGTGATGGAGAAGGGAAGCAGCAGATGAGCCCATACCGACCTTGGCCAAGAAAACTCCGAGCCGTCCTAGCCCTCCTGCTCGTGAGCCTTCAGATCCTCAGACAGGACCTAGCAGAGAGAGGTAGCAGTCTGTTCTTCTGCCCCATGACTGGGGCTGGGGGCGCTGCCCTCTCTCCACACCCTCTTCCCAGGCCAATCCCCAAGCACCTGCACACCCCGGGCAGCAATGGCCGCTACAGCACCGTCCAGTGCAGGATCTCACACTCCTCGCTGACCTCCCTGCTCCGTGACTGGAGCAGCTTTGTGCTAGTCGAGGGCTATTCCTATGTGAAGCTGCTCTCCAGGTGGGCAAAGTGATGTCCCCTCACTCCTCCCCCTCCCCCTCTTCCCACGTCTCTTCCTCTCACCCCAAACCCTCTCCCTCCTACCTCCTAAACCCATCTTCTCCCAGCCAAGGGCTGCTCACGGACTCCCTCCCGTTTCTCCCCAGTGCCCCAGACCAGCCCCCCTCCTCCTTCTACATGGTCCGCATCATTTCCAAGGCCCCGTGCATGGTGCTCCGCCTGGGTTTCCCCATCGGCACGCCAGCACAGGCTCGGCACAAGGTGAGCTGGGCCCCGACTCACTCCCAGACCAAGGAGCCCTGGAATGTTGACTAGCTCTTTCTCCCCAGACTCCCCAGGGCCAGGGCCAGTAGAGGGAGGAGCCCCCAGACCAAGTAAGGCTTGGGGTACAAGGCTTTCTCACCTTGTCTGTGGGCCCCTTCTCCACATCTGTAAGAGACAGGAGTAGGAGGATCCGATCACATTTTTCCCTCAGATCGTGTCGGACTTGCGGGAAGAAATCCTGCGCCTACGTTTCCCCCACCGAGTGCAAAGCAAGGAGCCAACACCCAAGGTGAAACGAAAAGGGCTGGGGGGCGCCGGTGGGAGCAACTCTCCCTCCAAGTCACCCCCCCTGCTGGGGCCACAGCAGGCCCTGTCTGATCGGCCCTGCCTTGTGGTCCTGCATAAGCCACTGGACAAGCTGCTCATCAGGTTGGTAAAGAGAGTGGGGACAGGGCCAGGAGCACGTGGGGGGCTGCGGCTAAGCTGGGTATGAGTAGAGATAAACAGAATTGCCCCCGTTGCTCAGGTATGAGAAGCTACCGCTGGACTACCGGGCACCCTTCTTGCTGACACTGGAGCCACCAGGGCCACTGCCCTTGGTGTCGGGCCGCTCGGCCTCTTCTAGCCTAGCGTCGCTATCCCGCTACCTCTACCATCAGCGATGGCTCTGGAGCATCCCATCAGGACTGGCCCCCGCTCTGCCGCTCAGCGCCATTGCCCATCTCCTCTCCATCCTCACTGAGTACGTCACCAAGCCTGCTGGGCGACTTGGGGCAGAGTCTAGTATAGACTCTGGGTTTGGAAGCTGGCAGAAAGTCTAAGCCAGATACTGCCCCGTCTCAGCCCCAGTTTCTGCTGTGGCCGCTGCTATGCAGAGGATCCAGCACAGAGCAGTGTGGGCTGCTGCCCTACCCACCACGACTCCCCCGACTCAGTTTATTTTGGCCTCTGGCCCTAACTGGACCTGCCACCCCTGAGGGACCAGTCGTTTGGGCAGGGCCACCAGCAGACAAGTCTGCCTGGATGGCTGCTGGAAAGTGGGTATGTAAGTGGCGTGGGAAGCAGGGGCTGTACACTAAGTGTCTCTCCCCATCTCATCCTGTCCCCGCCCCCACTCTTGTGGGGCTTCAGAGTCCGGCTCTCGGAAGGGTTCCACTTTGCCTGCAGTGGGGAAGGAATCATCAACATGGTCCTGGAGCTTCCAATTCAGGTATGTGCTGTCCCTCACGACCCCTCCCACCAAGGTCCATCATCATCCCAGGGATACTCGCCTCTGAGCTGGGTTGGGACTGCTGGAAACGCTGCCTCACAGGGACCCTGTGGCCAGAGGACCCAAGGCCTGAGGCCAGTCCCAGGACAGTGTGGCAAGGGGACTAAAGTGCTGAGGGTCAGAGCTAGGCCAGGCCAGATCTCTGCCTGGGCTGAGGCAGGGCCAAGCTCTCCCATCCTGTCCCAGAATGAGCCCCCGGGGCAGGCTGCAGTCGAAGAAAGGCACACGTGCGTCGTCCAGTACATCCTCTTCCCCCCGCACTCTACCTCCACCAAGGACAGGTGAGGCCCAGCCCCTCTCTGAGCCGCCTTGCTCCACATCCCCCCTTCTTCCTACTGTCCCCTGAAGTTCTGTCTCCCAATGCTGAGAGGGTGGGAGATACTGTCTCCAGATGCTTTACTGGGCAGACGCAGGTCTGGAAAGACCACGTGTAAATTGTGGCTGTCCCGTGTGCCCTGGCCTTCCCACCCTCCGTGGACCAACTCCCAACCAGGTGGTGGTGGGTTGGACTCTCCTTTCTTCCAGGCTCAGAGCCCTTCCTCCTTTAGCTTCTCAACAGATGATGACAATGATGTGGAGGTGGAGGCCCTGGAGGGAGACTCGGAGCTCAACCTGGTCACCGAGGTGTGGGTGGAGCCGCAGTATGGACGAGTGGGACCTGGCCCTGAGAGCTGGAGGCACCTCCAGGACTTGGCGTACTCTGAGATCCCTCGAGCTGTGAGTGGCCTCAGGAGTACCCCACCACTTATCAGGTTGGGTGCATCCCCTTGGGAGCAGCACAGCTTGGTGGCTTCCTGGTCCCCCTGAATCTCCGTGTTCTGAATGTCCGTGACTGTGAGGGCTTCCTTGAGAGCTGGAGGTTGGGGTCCTCTTGGCCAGGAGGGGCTGACCCCTGCCCTCTGCTATTCCTCCTCTAGCTCCACCCTCGGGATGCTGCCTGCATAGGCTCCATGCTGAGCTTTGAGTACTTGATACAGCTGTGCCAGAGCAAGGAGTGGAGTCCCCTGCCCCCGGAGCCGAGGGTCTCTGACGGTCAGTGGGGAGGGGGCCCCTGGGGAGGAGCAGGGGAGCGGGTGGGGAGAAGGCAGCCACAGAGGGGGACTGTGGGCCTCACTGCGCTCTCGTCTTCCTTCCCTCCCTCCCAGGCTTGGACCAGGGAGGAGACGCCTGTGTCCACGAGATCCCTTTCCGTTTTGACCTAATGGGACTGTTGCCGCAGTGCCAGCAGATCCAGATGTTCTTCCTTCTGCTTTCCAGAGGTGGGTGAACCTTGTACCTAGAGTGCCAGCCAGCCAGGGAGTGTTAGAACACAGAGGGCAGATGAGTCTGCGAATGAGCGGAAGAGTGAGGGGGCAGGAGGGGGCTGGGAGGCTGCAGGAGGGGCCGGGCTGTTTGGGGCTGAGCCGGGGGCGCCGGGCAGCAGGAGGCCTTTGGTGCTGAGCAGAGTGTGTGTCGGGCAGAGCCAGAGGGCGTCCCTCTCGCCGAGGGGCCCTGTCCCGCCAACGACATGGTGCTGTGCCTGCTGCACAGCTGCCTGGGGCAGGAGCTGAGTGACCGGGAGATCCCGCTGTCCGCCGCCGACCAGGCCGCCTTCCCGCGTGAGGTGCTGCGGAGGAGCTGCCACAGTCCACGTGAGCCCCCGCCTCATTCCCAGCACCGGACTTCGGCCCAGCCGCTTTCCCCCACCCCACAGGGTGGCTTCTGTCTGGGTCTTGACCTCCCCTTCCCTTCACCTCAGAGCCCTGCCTCTCTTGCTGGCCCTGCTCTCTCCCACCCCGCTCTACCCCCATTGTAGGTCCAGAGGGGCCACCGCTGGGGGACTGTGGGATCCTGAAGGATGAAGCAGGCGACAGCACCCAGGCCAGCGGAGACTCAGTTCTTCCCACCCGGGTCAGCACTGGTGCATCCCCTTGAGCCCTTTGTCATAGTGACCTCCTGCCGTCCCCACATATTCACACCCCAGCTTTCCATCACTGGGGATACTAAGTGTCCCCCTCCACTGACAGGATGCCATCATTCCCCTTGGTCCCTGATCTTGCAAGCTGTCCCTGAGGATGGACTCTCGGGTGGAGGAAGAGAGCGGGCATTGGATGGTCCCTTACAGATGGCTCTAAGTTTGTTTCTCTCTTACAGAGTCTAGGCCCTTCTGAAACTCTCGGGCCTGTCAACTCTGCCCAGCCCCCTCAGTGGCGCTGCTATGCAAGGCTTGTGACCCCCCAGCATGTGTTTCTGACTTTCCTCCCTGCGACCTTCTCAGGTACCAACCGCTGACCTCTCTCACTAACCCCCTCAGATACAAGCCCTGGAGCTCCCTCACCAGTCCAGCAGGCGGCTCTGAGTTATGTCTTGCTTTTCCTCTTCAGATGTCCAGCATCTGGCTGCCTATGGCCTGGAGGGACCCTCTCAAGAGGAAACAAAGTCTAAGTTCGAGGACTGGAGTGGGGCTCCCAGCCTGAAAGATCTGGGAGGAACTGGGGTCAGGGCAACAAAGTCCCAGGTCCCCATCCTCAGTGTCACCCCAGCCAGCGGTAAGGCTGCTGACTCTTAAGTCAGTTAAGCAGCAGCGGGAATGGGAACAGATAAGAGGGCTCAAAGCCATGTGCCACCTCTTGCCCACAGACAGTGCCCAGAATCCAGGAGAGCTGAGCCCACCCTTCCATCGGGACTTACCAGCTTACACTGGGCGCCAGGCTTCACAGACAGAGGGTGCAGACGGGCCCCGGACCCGGTGTCCTGTCTACATCTATAGCTGTTCGCTGGAAGCGCTGAGGGAGCAGATGGTGGGTGTGCAGCCCCCTCAGGCGCCCCGAGACCTCGTCTTCCGGTGAGTGCCCTCAGTGTTGACCTAGGTCCTCTCCCGACCCCCAGCCAACCGTGGCCCCCAGCTGTGGCTCAGATACATACTCAGGGGTACGGACAGACAGGTTGATGGTCAGTGGCAGGAACTCAGCTTCTGAGCCATGTCCTGCCCGTTTCGTGCTGGACTTCCTCAGCACATCAGTTGAGCTTGCTGGGCCGTGGATACATTTGGTAGGGACCTAGGGATGGTCCACTGGAAGGTTGAGGATGGTGAGTCTGAGGTGTCACCAGGGGAGCTGGCCAAGCCATCTCTTTCCTCCTGTTTCTAGGACTCAGCTCCTCGATCAGCCTTCCCTCTCCTCAGCCTGGATGGAGCCCAGGCACAAGGAGGCAGCTACGCACTGTGCCTTGCTGCAGGAGCATGCACAGCGATGCTACGTCCGTGGTGAGTGTGACGCCGTAGCAGGGAGGAGCCCCCTTTGCAGGATTACAGGCATAGGGACTGGAGAGGCCCTTGCAGAGCTTGACCCTCGTGGCCCCTTCCACTTCCACCAGGGCTGTTCCGGAGCTTGCAGCAAGCACAGAGCGTGACCTCGCAGGACATGCTGATAGCAGTGGATGCCTGTGAGGAGCTACTACAGGAAGTAGACATCACCCCTTTTCTGCTCGCACTGTGTGGCCACACTCGGGGTTTGCCTCATGCACCCCCAAGCCCTGGTCCTCTCAGCCCTGGGCCCTTCAGCAGCAGTGTGGAGGAGGGCCCCGAGCCTCGGGAACGAGCTGTCTTGGCTTCTGAGTCCAGGTTGGGATGGTCCTTGAATGACGTATAAGGGGGCACACAGACAAAGCCCCTATAAGCAGGGGCCTTCTGACCTGGGGGAGTGGCTGTGCACGGTAGTCCCCAGCCGTGCTTTGTCCTGGTTTCCCACCCCTCCTGCCCAGGCTTCTTTCTCCCATTTGGCACCCACGGCGGTCTTCCTCTCCTACTCTGCTTGTTCTCCTGGCTCTCCTGTTCTGGTGTGGAGTGTTGAGCTAGATTAGGGGTGGGGAGTTGTCAGTGGCCATCAGTGAAAGTAGAAGTTTGTTCTGAGGACATTCACATAATAGTAATAGTCCCCCAAACTGTGAGTTTCGTAGAGGCAAAAACTGTTGAAGGGAGGGAGAGAGGCATGCAGACAGACGGCTACGTGTCTGGTGTCTGTAGTGGATCAGCACTGGGGAAACAGAAGGAGCGGAAGGATGAGTACACTGATGATGCCCAGATCGGAAGCCCAGCCCAGTTCTCTCTCCGGAGGTCTAGATCCCACACCTTTCATGCCTCCTAAACGAGTGCACTTTCTTCCCACCAACCCTTGCTTCTCTGCCTGTGTCCCTCCTCCACGGTGAAAGATCTCTCCCTCCACCCACTGGTCCAATCAGAAAACTGGGAGTCAGCCTTACTCATTCCTCTGTTTCACAGAAATGTCCAGCCACTAAGAAATGTGGAGGTTAGAGCCAAGACGGGTGGGTTGGTTCTCCTGGCCTCTTCCCGCCCATGTCGTGTGCTCATAAGCACCCTTCCTAGAGGCAAAGACAGACAGGTGTGTGCTGCTCCCACTCAGGAAGCAGGCTCATTTAGGCCTTGATGGTTCCTAACACTTCACTGTCCCCCACCCCACCCTGACCACTCAGCATAGAGACCGAGGACCTAAGCGAGCCTGAGTTTCAGAGCACCCGTGTCCCTGGCCATCCAGACCCTGGCCTGGAGATATCTCTGACAGACATCTGCCAGCTCAGAGGAGAGGCACATGATGCCCTTCATAGCCTCATCCAGGTGAGGGTAGAGAGGGCAGAGTCCTGCCTGCACAGGGGGGCAATGGTCTCTCCTGGGTTGGGGGTGTATAGGTGTCTGTTCTAGGGTGGGAGCAGTGTCCTGCCGAGCAGTGACTGACATCGTAGCCTCCTTCTAACCCCCAAACAGGAGAAGTTCCTGGAGATCAGCGGTCTCTACTTCCGCACAGTGCCCTCCAATCCCCACTACTTCTTCTATTGCCCTCCATCCAGCAGGCATGAGGTGAGTGGCTTTCTCCCTGACCTCCCTCATGCCCGCAACCTATAGCCCCAGAGGCCCCGCTTGACCCACCCGGATCCTCTTAACTCTCGGTTCCCTGAGGCCCTGCCTTGGATCATACCGTCTCTTTTTTTGCCCAGGATGAGGGCCCCCGGGACGCAGGAGACAGAAAAGTCAGTGACTTGGAGTTTTCAGAGGCTGAGCTCATGGGAGAAGAAGGTATATAGGCAAGCGGGTAGAGGTGGAAAGGCTGCTTCAAGCCAGGATTCGGGGGCCTTTGCTGCCAACCTATCCTGTTGACCACATGACGTGTATCTCTAGGAGACACATCTGCCTGCTGTGTGGTCACCGAGAGTGACCCAGAGCTGGAGGTGGAATACCTCGAGAGCCGTGAACCAGACCTGGGGCCTGCCGGGCTGGACTCCGCCTCATTGTCAGACGCAGATACGGTGAACCCCGATGAAGACTCCTTCAGCATCCTGGGGGGCGACTCACCCACGGGGCCCGAGAGCCTGGCACATGACCTGCCACCACTCTTCCTGCACCTCACATGCTCCGTGCGGCTACGCGGCCAGCACAGCTCAGTACCCGTGTGCAGCCTGCCCACCTGCCTGGGTGAGTTTGGGGTGCCTAGGGGAGGGCCACTGCTCCGATGCAGCCTGTCTGCCTGCCTGGGGGTCAGGGAGAACCTACGGGTGTAACTCTTTAGCCCTGGAGACTCGGAAGCTGTGTTCATCCCAGGGCTGCAGTAACCCCTGACTTGCCCCCTCTCCCAGGCCAGGTGCTTTCTAGTCTGGAAGGCCCCCCGATTGGAGGCCGAGTTCCTCTACGGGACCTCAGTGTCACTCTGGACGTCTTTGTGCTGACCTTGCCCCTGGAAGTGGAGCTCCCCCCAACCTCAGACCCTCAACACCACCGGTGGGACAGCAAGTTTGGTGGGGGGTATCTGGGGTCTTGTTGGAGTAGGGGGACCATTAAGGAATCTGTGGGCACCTGGGGACTAAGGGTACCTTAAGGATTCCAAGAAAGGAATGCTGAGGAGGCCCTAGGAGGGTAATAGCTGCTGACCTTTGACCTTTGCTCCTACCCTGTTTCAGGTCAACGTCTGAGAGCAGTACGTCCTTCCCACGATCCCCAGGACAACCATCCGATGATGGCCTGGGGCCCCCACTGCCACCTCCAGGAGAAGACAGGTAGTTCCTTATGCTCCCTCTCTGAGTTCCTTGTTCCCTGTTGGTTTTGTTTTCTGGAAACCAATATCTAAACCTTTCTTCCAATTAGGCACCCAGGACTATCTAATTTGGCCACACCCCACAGGCTGGCTATTGAGACCACCATGAGTGAGGTGAGGGCCTTCCCTCCCCCAACCTAAATGACAGCCCCTCAACACTGTAACTGATACCCTTTCCATCAGATGGTGAGGTAAGGCACCCTGTTTATGCTGGGGTCCAAGTGAGACCTCTCTCAGTCTGTGAGGTGGAGTATCTTCCAGTATCTTCTAATCTAAGAGTGCAGTGATGTCCCAATCAGCATGGGAGGTGCCCTTCACCACTTCCTGGATTGCTCTCCACCTGTAGATCCGCTGGTTGCTGGAGGATGAGATGGTGGGGGCACTCCGAAGAGGGGGCCTCCCCCAGAGCCCTGCCCTGCACCGTGCAGCTGCCCACATCCATAGCTCTCTTGGACGCTCCACCTGCCTTCGCCAAACTCTGCCACTGAGCTTTGTGTTCGGGCCAGAGCGTTCCCTCACACAATTCAAGGAGGTATGCTGCCCTCAGAATGCTCCCTGGTCACCTGGGGGCCCGTCCATCCCTGGACTCCACATACAGAACCGGAAGGCCCTCTCTTGGTTTGAGTTCACCTCTTCACCCTATTGTTTGACCTTTACCCCATGCCTGGCAGCCCAGCTCAGTGGGAAGAGACCCAGCTCAACGTTGCCACTGGGCCTGTTTTACCTTAGGCAAGACACTGAGCCTTTTTGTAACTCAGCAGTAGGGACGCTAGTGTCTGTTTCACCAGGTAGTTGTGAGGGTCTGATGAGGAAGTGTGGGGTGCCATGATCAGGGAGGGCTGTCCTGCTTAACCTCTGCCCTTGGCTCCTGCTCCCCAGGAGTTCCGCCACCTCCACCTCCCTGGGCATGTTCTTCTTGAGGACGCTGACAGTGGCTTCTTCTTTGTGGCTGTTGGCCAAGAGCCAGGTGGGTCCCGTGGGGAGCCCCCTTCGGCGACCTGGGCTTGGCACAGCCAGGAGGACAGGGCGGAAGGCGTCGAAGGGGAGGTGAGTCTTTCCTGGGCTGACCTGGGAACGGAGCAGGTGGTGGTGGAAGTGTGGGGCCTGTACTCCGTCCTGACCTCCTGCCTCTCAGGCCCTGACAGCCAGCCCCCAAGCCCCTGGCTCTCCAGAGGATTCTGAGGGACCCCTGCTCATCAGTCTGCCCAGCCTGCCCCAGCGAGGTAAGAGAGGACTTGCACCTCCCTGGCCCTGCTTCCACGTTCAGAGGGCATCCTCAGCAGGATTGAGAGAGGCTCCAGGCATTTCCCTTCTCTTCCCAGGGAGCCAGCCTGGGCCCAGCCGGGGACTCAGACTCATGTCCAGTCAGGGCAGTGTGGACTCAGACCACCTAGGTAAGCTCTGGCAGGACACAGAAGACTAAGCTGATGGGAAGTGGACTTAGGGCTGCACAGTGAAAGGTCTGGGCAGGGCCATCAGAAGGGATTAACCTGGAGGGGCCCACTGAGCTGATACACTTGGGGCTCAGATGAGCCTAAGGATGGGGTTGAACTTCAGCACGTTTGACACAGGTTACGACGGTGGCAGCAGTGGCTCAGACAGTGAGGGTCCCAGTGAGACCCCAGGGGAGAAGGCCCCCTTCACGCTGCGGACCCCGCCTGGCCCGGCACCTCCACAGCCTTCGCTTGCGGGCCTCCCTGGGCCCTGCCTGCCTGACTTCTGGCTCATCGTCCGGGTGCTGCAGGACCGTGTGGAAGTGTATGCACACGCGCGGTAAGGAGCAGCGGGGCCCTACACCCGACTCTGATGTTTGCTTCTTCTCCCTGGTCCCACGTCACCCCTCTTCAGTGTCGTTAGAAGGCTAAACTTGGAACTGAGGGTTTGGGTAGGGGTCTGACTTGTATTCTAAGGCTGGGAGCTCCTGACCACTTCCCACAGATTGTAGCAAAGCACATCACTCTACTTTCCTAATGGAGTTGAAAAGCTGATGAGGATTTTGGTTCCTAGCCGAGCATTAAGAGCATCTGTAGTTCACAGCAGCTTCAGGAGCTGTAGATATATAAAAATAAGGAATAATAGATAATATTTAACAAGTACTTGCTATGCGGCAGGCACTGTTCTAAGTTTTTTACACGGATCAATTCATTAAATCTGTAACAGCCCTATGAGGTATTACTATCCTCGTGGTCTGAATGAAGAAACTCCAGCACAGATAAGTTAAACACTTGCCCAAGGTCTCAGTTCATAAGCGGCAGCGCCAGGATCCATACCTAGGTATCTGGTTCAGTACTGCTCTAGTCACAGTGTTGAGAGGGGTGGGGGTGTTGAGAGAAGGGAGGACCCACCATTCTGAGGAAGAAGATCTGAGGGTAGAGAAGGTGAGCTGCATGATGGAAGCCTCAGTATGGCAGCTGGTGAGGCAAGCATGGAACCCAGGCTTCCAGAACTGCTATCGAGAATTCCATCTTTCCCAGTTCCCATCTTGTTTACTTGCCCTTGTCCAGTCCTCCTTCCTCTTCATGGTTCCTCTTGGCGGCAACGCCCATAACACCCTCCCCCCACTCCCTTCCCACTGCAATTCTGTGTCTGATCCACCCTTCCCAGGAGCCTGATTCGGGAGGATGGGGGGCCAGGCACCGAGTGTCGCCACCTGCAGCAGCTCCTGGTGAGGCGAGTTGGGGAGATCTGCAGGGAGGTCAACCAGGTAAGAGGCAGCCGGGGGCAGGGCTTTCCAGCCATGGGCCACAGCCCAGATGAGGAAGGGGTTTCCAGGAACTTGACCTTCAGAGGCCGTTGATCCATCTTGGATGTTTTCTTTGACCCTTAGTTACTGGGATGCTGCTACTCCCCAGGCTCCCTACAAACTGGGGAGCTCTCCCTAACCCACCCCCAGAGTGGGTTACTCTCCCGTCCCCTCCCAGTGACTGTGAGATGCTCCCTCTCATTGCACTGTGCTACCATGTGGGACATGATAGTGAACAAGACAGAGGGAAACCCTGACTCTCTGGAGCTTACGTCAAGTGGAGGAGATAGACATGGAACAACTAAAACACACTAACTGCTTCTGCTACAATTGTGAAGGCTTCTACAGAGGAAAAGCAGAGACTGGTGTGAGAGCATATAACAGGGATCTGACCACCTGCAGTGTCAGGGAAAGCTGGGAAGAAGAGATTTTTTTAAGATGGTGAGCAGATTCTGGCAAAGAGGAGGGACAGATGTTCCTAACTGGGCTTCAGTGCTCAGAGCCCGGAGCCCAGTGACTGTCAGACGTCATCTCTGAGCTCCCAGTGGTTACAGGTGCTCTTTTTGACTTCCTACCCCCAGTGATAATGGGCGTTCTCTCCAGCCTTGGATCACCCCTCACCACCCCCACCATTGTATGGGGGAATATTTCCGTTCCCTGAGACCTTGCTCCTTCTTCTCCCAGCGGCTGCTTCTTCAGGACCTTCATGACAGTCACGTGTGTAACTCTCTTCTGGTGGCTGAGAGTGAAGAAGATCTATGGCGCAGCGAGACCCCCTTCCACTCCCGTCAGCGGGCACCACTGCCCAGTGATGGTGAGTCCTGCCCAGTGATGGTGGGTCCCACCCAGGAGCCTCCCTCCCCAGGGGATGCTGCTGCCCTTGCCTTTATCGAAGACTCTGTTGAGAAGCTGCGGGTAGAGTCACCATTAACTGGCCATCGGTGCCAGGTAATACAGGCAGGGCAAGGAGGAAAGGACAGAAAAAGATCAGCAGGTTTGGCTGTTGCGAGTTCATCAGTGACTTTAGTGAAAATGCTTTCAATGGAGAGACGGGAGTAGAAACCAGAGGAAATGGAGACATGAAAGGATGTTCGGGAAGAGGAGCTGGGACTAATTGGTCTTTCAAGTAGCCTGGCAGTGGAGGAGGAGACAAAGTAGATCCGGCAGAAACTAAAGCAAGGTGGGAGGCAAGGCAGGAAGTTAAAGTAAGGTAGAAACTTGAGCACCCTTATGTTCCACGGGAAAGAGCCAGCAGAGGGGGAGAAATACAGGAGAGAAGGTACACGGAAGAGGCCCCTGCTGTGACCTGTCTTCCTAAATGCACGCCTCTGCCTGGCCCTACCTTGTTTTCCAAAATGACCGTCTTTCCCCTGCAGGGTAATAGACAGGGCCGAAGAAGGGGGCAGGGGCATCCTGGACAAGTGGGCCAGCTCACAGGGGAGAAAAACAAGAGGGGTGGAGCCTGAGGGCCAGTAGAAGGATTTGCCTTCTGATTGGCTGTCCCTCCAGGCAAGCAGGCAGGCAGGCACAGAACCCTTCGGGGTTTCTGAGATTTCTAGTCGTGGTTAGGAAACGTGATAATCTACTCGAGATGGTAATTGAAGTCTCCGCAATTCTGCTCCCTTCTCTTACTCCTCATGACCTCTCACCCCAACTCACAGAGGAAAGCCGGATCATGCCATTCCTTTGCCATTGTCTCTCTGTTATAAAAGTCAGATCACTCCTTATCTTTAACATTCTCAGCAAGTCTGTGGATGAACGTTCCTAACAGCTCTGGGAGAGTACATCTCTCAGCTCATCCTGGGATGTATTCCATATCAAAGCAGAATCCCCATAATTGATGGACTTCCCAGGGTTTTGAAGCATCTTCTGCAAATCGAGTATGAGCTGCGACAGCCAAGCACTTTTACTTCACAATGGCTCCCAGCAGCCCAGGATGTAAGATCAGTCAGAATCCAGACCCAGCCCTTCCTCATTTTAGTCTCTCCATATGGTTTTGCTGAAACCCTTAGCAACCAGCATTCCATTCCAGACTCTGCAGCCTCCCAGGTGTCCTGTATGCTGCTCACATCTGACAGCAGCTTCTCTGGGAAACCAAATTGCCACCTTGACCTACCAGAAGGTTCCTCATCGACCTGGAAGCCTAAAAAGGGTGGATTGAGGCCATGGGCTATGGCCATGGGCTCTCACGTAGAGCCACACTGCCCTTTGGGTTCTCTGGGAGAGCTGTCCTCCAAAGCACAGGACGTAGTTTTCCCCCACTTTGCTGCACGTGTGTGTAAGCAGTCATGCCCTTTTTGTTTTAATGGGGTTATTGTTGCAACTCCCAATGAGTACACAAGTGGGGTGTATGTTGTGTACCCCGTATATGTTTATGTGTGTGTATATATATATGTTTTGACAGGCTCAGAGTGTCTTGGCATTATCTTCATGATTTTCTCATGCTTTGCCTTGCCTGACACCTTTTCTTAGCTCCTTCTCCACATCTCCCTGACATAGTTCTGAAAACCTTTGTGCTGTGACTTATCTTCCTAAAAGCATGGTCCTATCTTATTACCCAAAATGACCATCTATCCCCCCTGCAGAGTAATAGGCCCGAGGAGTAGGGGGAATGAGGACAGGTAGGCCGGTTCACAGGTGAGAAGTCTCTGAGGGCAGAGGGCTGTGTCCCATTTCTGATCCACTGTCTCCCTTCCCCCAGATTACACTGCTGATGAGAGCTGTGGACCCCGAGGATACCTAGCAGCCACCATGCAGTTTGTCCCTGGCCATTTCTCCTGTGACGTTGTGTGGGGAACCGTGATTCGAGTCCACTCACGCCTCAAAATGGGGCCCAGCATGGGGGTCTCTCGGGGTATGTGGTTGACATGAGAGGGCAGGTAGAGTTCAGGGGGGTCGAGGTGGGGGCGGATCTGGAGAAGGGAGTTTCCTGAACCCATGTTCCTCCCACAGCCATCCAGGCCCTGCGCTCTGTGCTCAATGCCTTCTCCGTGGTGAACCGGAAGAATATGTTTGTTTATCAGGAGCGAGCAACGAAGGCTGTGTACTATCTGCGGTACGTGGGCCCTGAGAAGATGGGCTACAGCGTGGGTTAAGGTTGGCACAGGAGGAGCTATGTCCAAAGCCCTTGCCACTCTTTCCCAGGCTCCTGGAGACGTCCTGCAGTGAGCGGCCATGGGACGGCGATGCCCTGCCCCCGTCCCTAGCTCTGTCCCGAAGCCAGGAGCCCATCTGCTCTGAGGAAGCCTCGGCATGTATCCCCCCACTCCCTGATGCCCCCGTGCTCCCTCCTACTTTGCTCCCTGGAGCCGGGCCCTGACCAGAGTTTCCCTGCAGGGCCCTCGTTCCCCCCTGGACATGGCCTCCAGCCGAGGTTCAGATGCTGCTCGTCCTGTGGGCCAAGTGGACAGACATATCCAGCTGCTGGTGCATGGCGTAGGGCAGGCAGGTGAGGGCCATGGGGAGGGGTAGGGGAGTGACCAGATGAGGTTCCAAAGCCCTCTGGGACTTCTCTTCTTCTTATGCCAGCTCATGCTGTGCTCTGGGCTCTCGAGCAGGAGCTGGGTGGGAAAGGACAGGCTCCTGGGATGTTTAGGGATAGGACCTGTCGCTGACTGAAATGCAGCTTAGGGAAGAGGAGCTGTAAAAGTTAACACCCAGGTGTCTGTCCTGGGTGACTGTGTGGAGAGATGGTGGTACCACTGGCCGGGTACTGGGGCAGGTTTGGGGTGAAGATGATGGGTTCGGTTGGGATACGTTGAGACTGAGGCATCCAGTAGGCAACTGGCTCATTTAATTTATTTATGGCTCAAAAGTGTGCACTAGTCTTGGGCTAAGACTGCGACGTATGAGGTAGTTGCTATTATTATCCCCATTGTATTGAGGGGGGCACCAAGGCTTTGAGAGGTTAGACTCACTTGTCCACGGTCACATAACGAGTAGCTTGGCAGAACCAGAACCAGAACCTGGTGCTGGCCGCCTCTGGTGCATGGGAGCCTGTTTGAGTCTGGGGTTAAGGGCTGGGATGGGGGTAGCTGGATCCTCCGCCCGTGTTCCCACCTTGCCACCGTGGCTGTGTCCAGGTCCCGAGATCACAGATGAGCTGGTGCGGGTTCTGCGTCGGCGCCTGGATGAGGCCACCCTGGACGTCATCACAGTCATGCTCGTTCGGAACTGCAAGCTGACGCCGGCTGACGTGGAGGTCAGCTCCCTCCCAGGCTCCCTGCGTGGCTCCCCCGCAGCCACAGGGATGGTCTCCGTGGGAACCTCTTCCTTCATCTCTGACTCCCCTTCCTCCCCTCTGCAGTTCATCCAGCCCCCAGGAAGTCTGCCCTCGGAGGTGCTGCATCTGGCGCTGCCACCCTCCTGCAGGCCCTGGCTTCCTGCCCTGGCCTGGTACCTGCGGCAGAATCTGCTCATCTTCCTGCACTCGCCCAAGTACACAGACAGCAACAGCCGGAATCACTTCCAGGTGAGACTGCACACACCTCTCCCCACCCGCGTGCACCAGGCCCTCCACCCACCACACACCCTTGCTGTGTAACTGTTTGCTACAGATGCCCCCCGCCAATGTACCTTTGTCCATGGACCTGTGTACACCCAGGCCCCCCTTCCCCGGCCTTTATCATCTACCTGTGTCTTCCTGTGCGTCTACGTGTAGCTGTCCCCCACTTCTCCTTGTGGATACCCGTTCCCTGATGGCATTTGTCCATTTGCCTGGTCTTAGTGTTCGGTGGCCGTTCTCTCCCCAGCATCCACTCCCACCACAGGGTGGCCTCCCCGACTTGGACATCTACTTGTACAACAAGCCTGGAGGACAAGGCACTGGGGGCAAAGGTACAGTGCAGGGCCTGGGCCCGTGGCACCACCAGGCATGGGAAAGCCTGTTCTGTCTCGCGGCTGAGGGCCTTTCCCAGCCTTGCAGCTGAGGGGGTTTGGGTGGGGTGGGGTGGGGCCTGGAAGTCCCAGACCTGAGCTTTCCTGTGGATTTCTACCCAGGGGTCGCCTGCATCACTCTAGCTTTTGTGGATAAGGAGGGAGCCCCCATCTCACTGGCATCATGGCCCCCCTCTTCTCCGGGGCCCCCAGACCCACTGCAGGAGGAGGCATTTGAGCAGCTGACTCAAGTCACTCGCTGCCCAGTCGTGCCGGATAATTCTTCAGGTAGGGAAGCTTGGTCAGAGGAGGGGGTGTTCATTTAATGCTGTAGAAACCAGGGACACACTCAAGTGGCCCCCATTCTCTCCTCCAGCTCTGAACGGGGCCCCACGGCTTCGACTGGATGTGTGGGAAAAGGGGAACATCAGTATCGTGCAGCTGGAGGAGAAGCTCCGAGCAGCAGCTCGCCAGGCCCTGGCTGATGCCATCATGGAGCTCCGGCTGCTGCCAGCTTCACTATGTACAGAGGACACGTCCCCAGGTATGCAGGGTCCAGAGAACCTCACAGGTCTAGGTGCAAACGTGAGAGTCTGGGGAGACGTCACAGAGGCCCCATCTGAAATACATGTTCACAATTGTCCATCACCTTCCCTGCATCAGCAAGGTGATATGCCTTGGTAGAAATGTATGCATGCTGGTCACTCAGAGAGGGGGAATATATGGTCAGGAACTCCCTTCACACAAACACACACAGCCACGCACCTTTACTTGCATATACTGCCATTCAGGAACAGGTAGAGTAAGTGGCACATCACTCTCTTACCAGTCTTGGGGCTAGATTGTCTGAAATGGGGATTGATGGTCAGTGACAGGAGTCTGTAATGTCTGGTGCCCACAGGAAGTCTCAAGAGCGGGTCGTTGGAAACCAAGAGCCCTGCAGGCCGAGCTAGCATCTTTCCCCCTGGCCCTGGCCCTGGGCCTGGCTCTGGCCCTCGTCCCGGCGAGCCTGTGACACCCCCAAGCAAAGCTGGCCGACGTAGCTTCTGGGATATGCTGGTAATGGGAGCAAGGGAGGTGGTGAAGTTGACATCTGCCTTCTTGTCTGCCTCCTGTCTCCCCTACACGCCCCTACAGGCCCTGCCCCAGATCTCCTGTTGTGTAAAACTGCCCTGTGCCTTGTATAGGAGTGTGCAGAGTGTGGCAAGTTCTCACTGATACAGAGAGAGCCTCAGCTTGTTAAGTGCTTTCACTTCCACTTTTCCTGTCGGATCCTCACAGCCTGCACGATTGCAGCAGGCCTTTCACCAGTGAGGCAGCTGAGGCTCCGGAAAGTTGAGTAGCCTGTCCAAGGCTGCTTGGCCAGCCTCCGGGCCTCCAAATCCTCCAGGCTCTTGTTACCGTTCCATGATGCCTCCGTCCTCCGCCCCATTCCCCTTCCCTTTAGCCCCTCCTCATTCACTGCATTGTTCCCAGAGTAAAACAGAATGTGGGGACTTGGGTTCCCCGAAAACAACTGATGACATTGTCCTGGATCGGCCAGAAGACACTCGGGGCCGGAGGCGTCACAAAACAGAGAGTGTTCGGACTCCTGGTGGGACTGAGCGGGCAGCAGGCCCAGAGTCTGGAGCCCAGAGACAAAGGTGTGTGTGTGTGGTCACAGGGGATGTTGGGTGTGTGTAAACACAGCCGTCTTGTATGTGGGTGCAAGGCTGTTACTCCTGCTGTGTCTTCAGACGCAGGACCACACAGCTGGAGGAGGGTGAAGCGGGCACCCTGCAGCCTGTGTTTGCTCTTGTCGCTCAGCGCTGGATGGAGTTCATGGTTCAGATGGGTGAGACCCCAGCCCTTGCGTACATCCATCTCAACAGTCCCACCCTTAAGCTCCTGCCCTGGTCCCCATGCCACAGCCCCACCGTGACTTCTGTGTCCTGGATCCAGGATGTGCCTCGGTGTCCAGGAGCTCCACTCACATGGTGTCCCGGTTCCTGCTCCCATCTGTCCTGTCTGAGTTCACCACTCTGGTCACCTCAATGGCTGGAGACACCAGTGTCCGCATCTTTGAGCAGCATTTGTGAGTTTGGGGTCTCATGGAAGCTGAGGTAGGAGAGGTGAGGGCCTGGCCCAGGAGGAGATAACCAGGGAATGGGGCCATGGATGGTCTGCTTTCTGTCCATCCCTCCCACTAGGGCTTCTGAGCCAGAGATCTTCAGTCCTTGTTCCCTTGGACAGCTGGGCCCAACTCCCCGCCCGGCAGCTGAGCGGCATCTGCTGCTTCTGGGAAGGAACTTCTCGCAGTGGAGGAGACCCACCCAGCAGGGTGAGGCCACGGCCCGGAGGAGGGTGGGCTCAGAGTGACTGACCCTGGAGCCGCTGACCCTGTGGGAGGCAGGGTGGGATCGAGGGGGATCACCCCCAGACCCTCATTTTGCCCCTCCCTGACCCCGCAGCTGCCAAAGCCGTACAGCGCTTCGAGCCAGGAGGCGACGGGAGCTTGGGGCGAAATGCTCCCCGGCAGAGGTTCTTGCTGCTGGAGGTCATGGACAAGAAGGTAGACATGGGACCAGAGGCTGGCTGGGAGGAGGGGCTCCATGATCCCACTGACGCTGAGCCCTGACTTCCAGCTGCAGCTGCTGACCTACAACTGGGCTCCAGACCTGGGGGCGGCCCTGGGCCGAGCACTGGTTCGCCTCGTGCAGTGGCAGAACGCACGCGCCCATCTCATCTTCTGCCTTCTCAGCCAGAAGCTAGGGCTGTTCCACCACTACGGCCAGTTGGACTTCCCAGTGCGTGACGAAAAGGTGCCTGCTGCTCAGGTTCCCTCCTCTCCTGAGTGGTCAGCTAAAGGAAGTAGCAGTTCGGGAACAGGAGAGGGGACAGGCTGAGGGCAGGGGCAGTGGGGAGGGAGAGTCTGAGAGAGGAGGCCACGGGGGCGGTGGGAGAGGAGGTCTGAGGGCAAAGGCCATGGACTCCTTGTGAGGCTCCGTCTCTCTTAGGAGCCAAACCCATTCCTGCTGCCGACCATGGAAGCAGAGACCCTCATCCGGAGTGCAAGCCCCCCTCTGAGCCGCGAGCAGGGACGGCTGAGTGGGTCCTCTCGGGGTGGGGGCCCCCTTTCCCTGGACACATTCCCCTTCGATGAGGCCCTAAGGGATATCATGGCCGCCCGCCCCAGCTCCTCCCTCGGCCCTGTGCCCAGACCGCCCGATCCTGTCACCTACCATGGACAACAGTTCCTGGAGATCAAGATGGCAGAGCGCAGAGGTGAGGGCGCTGAGCCGGGCAGCAGGCAGGGCAGTCTGTGGAGTCTGGCAGGGCGAGGGGTGGCCAGTCCTGGGGGCTGCTACTAATGCCTCCAACCCCCAGAACTGGAGCGCCAGATGAAGATGGAGAACCTGTTTGTAACGTGGCAGCAGCGCTCCGCCCCAGCCAGCATGCCCATCAGTGTGAGTGGCCAACCCGCGTCCTCTGGGAGCGTCCCATGACCCTGCCCTGGCCACCACCCCGGTGCTCACTGCCCATTTCCCCAGGCTGGGGAGCTGGAGACCCTGAAACAGTCGTCCCGCCTGGTGCATTACTGTGCGACGGCCCTGCTCTTCGACCCCGCAGCCTGGCTGCATGGGCCCCCAGAGACCTCTGGGCCCCCGGAGGGGCAGGTGAGGCTCCAGACTCTGGATTTCTCCTGTGGGACCTCCCTTTACCCAACAGGGACCTCCATTCCTCCACCCCTGCTAGGGTGGTTGATGGTGGGTAGAGCCTTTCTTAATCTCCACTCCCACAGCGGCGCCACCGCCCTGAGTCAGGGTCTGGGAGCCGAGAGGCCTCCGCCAGCTGCGACTCCTCGGATGGGCCTCCACCGGGCGCCCGGGAGGAGCCTTGGCTGAAGGAGCTGAGCTTAGCTTTCCTGCAGCAGTACGTGCAGTATCTGCAGAGCATGGGCTTTGTGCTGGTGCCGCTGCGGCCCTCCTCGCCCGCCCGCAGGTGAGCGCGTCTCGTCTCCCCACCCTCCTCTTCTCCTCCACAGCAGGTGAGGCCCCACACACCCTTCCTCTTGGGTCCTGTTTGGGTAATTTGGGCCTTGCGTACATCCATCTCATCAGGCCCGCACACACACGTGAGGATCTGGGACACCTACCTGCAGCTCTCAAGCACATTCCGTAAGCCTCACACATCTCGTGGAACTCATGGCCACGTTCATACACAAACTGGGTACATTTTCACAGAGCTGCTTGCCCACATGTGTCTTCTGCACTTTCACGCTGGTGTCCATCCACACACACCAGTCCTGTACAGGCTCTTGGACCTGGGTCTTAACGATTGTTGTCCTGGTCACTTCCTGACCTCTCCAGAGATTTACATGGTTCCTGGCCCAGGAAGTTCTTTTCTCACCATGTTTTTTTTGTTTGTTTTTTGTTTTGTTTTTTTCTCACCAAGGACCCCTGCAATGGGCCTACTCGCATCACTGTCCTCTGGCCTGTTCTTGGTCATGTTCACTCACTGGCCAGTAGTGAGAGGTCTGAGTCCTGGGAAGTGGTAGACAGCTCCTCTGGCAACACCTTCCATCTCCCCAGAACGCAGTGAAAACTCTGCAGCCACCTTTCCCATCCTGTGTCAAGTCTCAAATTCCCATTTCTGTGGCCCGTGCCCTATGCCCCTCTCAACGTCTGAGCCTCCAGATTCTATGTTCCCAGCTCCTTCCCAGTGGCTGCATGGGAAAATGTCTGTTCGTGTTATGCCGTTGCTTTCATGTATCCAGATGTGTGAGTTTTTTTTCTCCCTCCTCTCTGCTTTCAGTTTGATACTTTTTCAGACTAGTAAATATAAGTTGTAGTTCCTTACTCAAGACGCCCTCTTGGCCCAGAAAGCCAATTCCAACTCCTTAGCATTTTTGTAACCAGCTCTCTACCTCCCAGGCCTCCCTCTCTTTTCCAGGCCTTAGGAAGAGAGGACAGGCCTGCGCCTCTGGGACATTTCATTCAGCGCCCCTCTCATTTCTCAGTGACAGACCCCAGGAGGAGCTCTCTGCTCATTGCCCTCCGCAGCCAGTTCCCAGCTGTAGGGATTTCTCTGGAGTTCGCATCCTTCCCATTCAGTTATGTTCTTCCCAGAAATCAGAATTCCCTTTTAAAACCAAAGATACTAGGATTAAAAATATGTTTCTAGAGGAAAATTTAAAGTCAGGCCTTCCTTCCTCTCCAGTCTCTAACCATCACCAATCACTAGTTAGGTCTGGTCCCTATTTCCTTGAGGATTAAGTGGGACATTTCTCGCCAGAGGCTTTGAACCCCCAGCAGGAGTTCCAGTGGTTTATAGCTCCTGAGTATGAGTTGGTCCCACTGGCCCTCTCTACTTTGTCCTCATTCACAGTATTTCTCTTTTCCCTTTGCCTCTGAGTTGAGAAACGAAGAACAGCAGGCCTGTGGAACACTGAAAATGCCCTTCCCAGGTCAAAAGAGAACCCCTTTTCCCTCTCAGGTGAACGTCCCTAACCAGGGCATCAAGCATCTGCTTGCGCTTTCCCCATGAAATCTTAGACAGACATCACACTCTCCCCTCCCTTGCTGTCCACAGTAAGCAGGTATCTCCATCCGCTCATAGGTGTCTCTCCCCAATCACAGCAGCCTCTGCGGCTCTACCCTCACCCTCTCACTGGAAGAGAGGGGCCTGGTCTCCGCCTCCCCCTTAGAGCAGCAGCTGCTGTGGAGAGAGCCCCGCCCCACAATCGAGCCCTGGACTCCTGGCCTAGCCTTGCCACTTACCCACCGTGGGACCCCAGGCAGGTTTTTCCCTTCTCTGGGCCTGTCTCCTCTCCTGCAGAACGATTCCACGTGAAATGGGTTCTGGGTCTGATAGTCGTAACCCTTCACCCCACTGGCCCGCCTCACCCCCTTGTCCCTCTTCCTTTTCTGCAGCACCAGCCGGCTGCGGGCCATGGCTATCCTTGGAACAGAAGGTCGGGGCTCCTTCTCCTGCCCGAAAGCCAAGACTGAAGGGAGCCCCAAGGTAACACGTCATCGTGTTCCTTCCCCAAGAGTGAAATCAGTGATGCCTCAGACACCAGCATTACTGAGCCTGAATTATTTGTCCAAGGCCTAAAGCCAGGGGCTCTGGGTGATGACTGAGGCCATTGACCCCAGCCTGACACCATTAAAGGCACTGACCAGGGGACTTTCCCTGATGGTCCGAGGCTGGTGAGCCCCCTGCCGTTGCCCCTTGCCCCTGAACCCCCGTCTTTTTCCTTTCTGCAGAGCACTGGCTGTCCCGTCACCACATACCACCTGCAGCGGGCACTGCCCGGGGGCATCATCCTCATGGAGCTGGCCTTCCAGGTGAGCAGAAGGAGCTCTACATGGGGAGAGCCAGGCCCACCTGTCTCTCGCCCTCCTGACCTCATCTTCGTCCTCTCTCCAGGGCTGTTACTTCTGTGTCAAACAGTTTGCCCTGGAATGTTCCCGAATCCCCATGGGGCAAGCTGTCAACTCCCAGGTATGTAGTGGGGATGGAGGGCTGTGGGGTCTCAGCCATAGGCAGTGCAGCCCCTGTGACCATCTGGTGCTGCAGGCGTCTGGGCCATTCCAGTGCTGTGACTGCCTCAGGCACCAGTCTTACTCTGTGGTAGTCCAGAGCTGTATTCAGCCATGGCACTGGGGGCAGAAGGCAGTGCAGCACAGTGGCTGGTCTGGCCCTGTGGTCATTCTGGCACTGACCATAGATGGGTAGACAGTGAGGACATTTGAGCAGAGCAGGTAATCTGACACATGGGTGGGTCGGTGCCATGGGCAGTCCTGGCCTCATCTAGGGCTGGGGACAACCTGGCACTGTCCATATAGTCACTAACACTTAGAATGTGGACTAGAGTCCCCACCCACACAGCACAGCCCCCCACACTCAGTTGTTATTTCTGTCCCTGTCTGACTGCCTGAAGCCAGGGCTTCTGCACCCCATGAGGTTCTGAGCACTCAAGAGGGCTCAGAACGAATGAGTCGCGACTGAGTGTGGTCAGAGACCCGAAGCCCTCCAGCCTTGAGTGAGTTCGGCCCCTTCGTTGTTAGGCTTCTGCCTTCCTTGTGCCTTGAGTTGAGTTTCTGAGAGATCAGGGTCTGACTGGGTGCGGTCTGTCGCCCTCCAGTACAGATGGCACAAACTCTTCCCGTATCTGGACAGCTTAGATCCAGCCCACATGTGGTTGCCTTTAACTTGGGTGTGGATGCCTGGTCTAGTCATCACAGGATAGTGAGATCCAGGAAAGCTTGGTGACTTTAGTGCAGGAACCTACCTGGGCCAGGGCACAGAAGGGAGATTGGACAGGCAGGTACTCTTTCACACTTTGCTGTAGTACTGGCGGGAAGGACCCACCCCATTATTCTCTTGAGCTTCCTGAAGTCCTGGCTGCCCTGCCCCCTGATCTCCATCCAGCTTAGCTCTCTCTGCACCTACATATCTAATCTCTAACCTTACTTAGATTTCTAAGTTGCTTTATTATAGCTATTATGTATTTATTAACTGCTTAGTATACATGCTAAGGGAAGAGGAGAATTTTACTCCTACTGTGCGGATAAGGAAACTGAGGTTCACGGAGGTTAAGTGATGTGCCCCAGGGCACACAGCTAGTTGCTGGCAGTACTAGGGTTGCAAGCTGGGTCTCTGACTCTGAGGCTTATCCTTGGTTACTGCAGTTTATCATGCAGCTCTAAATTTATGAGGATCTTTCCTTTATCTCCATGGTAGATGAGGAAACTGAAGCAGAGAGGTTGTGACTTACCCAAGGTCATGCAGCTACTCTGACTCCTAGGCAACTGCTGCTTCTACAGTCATGGTCAGGTAGATTCTGCCAGTCTAGCATCACCTATCCAACTGTTAACACACTCTCAGTAACACTGATTTACACCAAGAGAAGCACCAGCTCTGTGTCTCTGCCCTCCTTTCTTCCTGCATCACTGGTTTGTTCATTCATTCATTCATTCACAGATGAATTAGAGGAGGCCAGCCCTGGACTAGCCTTGGCAGGATGTCCCAGAAGCTTTACAAATGAGTGGGAGTTAGCCAGCTTTGGGGATCAGGGGGAGCAGCATTCAGGCAAAGAGAACGGCAGGTACAAGAGTGTAGAGAAAATATGTGGTATACTTCGGAAGAGCAAGTAATTTGATGAGAAGATAAAGCTGGAGAGATGGGAGGCGACCAGGAAAACCTTTCCAATAGTGAGTAATTACACACCTGGCCTACCCTGACCGCCCTGTTTATAACCACACCTGCTTTATTTACTGCTGGATTTTCCATAACCGTCTACTAACGTGCTGTTTACTCATTTACTCTGCCTAATGTTTATTGTCTTATCTCCCCACTACTAGACTGTAAGCTCCTTGAGGGTAGGGGTTTGTATCCCCAGCAACTAGAACAGTACCAGGTAGGCACGTGGTAGGCACTCGACAAGTATTTGTTACATGCGTGAATCTGTGCCAGACGTGAGTGGAGACTGGGATACAGAGTAAAAAAGGTTCATGTCTCAAAATGGTCAGTTCATGTAAACAGAGTTACAACACTGTATAATGTAATGAGGAGGGCTTCTCATAGAAGCGTTTCTGGCAGAGGGGCCCACGGCGACGGGGTGAATCTTGAGCTGCCGTTTCCCAGGCAAGAGGAGGGAAGTGAGATGTGCGGGCAGCCTGCCACCGTTTCCTGACCTGGTTCCCCCCCACCTCCCCAGCTGTCCATGCTGTTCACGGAGGAGTGTGACAAGGTGCGGGACCTGATGCACGTGCACTCGTTTAGCTACGACTTCCACCTGCGCCTCGTGCACCAGCACGTGCTGGGTGCCCACCTGGTGCTGCGGCACGGCTACCACCTCACCACCTTCCTGCGACACTTCCTGGCCCACCACCCTGATGGGCCCCACTTCGGCCGCAATCACATTTACCAAGGTCAGTGCCCAGGGGCAAGCCAGTGAACCCGAAAAAGAACAGGCCGCCAGGTGTCTCAAGCCAGGGCCGGGGGGACCACTTCGGGGGCCAGACCTTGTCTCTGCCTCTCCTGTCCTATATGGTCAAGTCGCCTCATGTCGCCTGGACCCTGTCCCCATGTCTCTGTCTTAAGTTCTTCCCAGTCTGTTTTCATAGCAAGTTTGGTTTAATTTTCATAGCAAGCAAAGTTTAGATCCTGTGTCATGTGTACCCTGCCCCCTCTGTGTCCTGAGCCACTTCTGTCCCATCTCCATGTCCCTCAGGATCTCCCCAGAAAGAATCGGCCTGCCAGCCGATCAGAGCCTCAGGGATTCCCATCCTCCGGCCCCACCAGATCACTGTGTCTGTCCCAGACTCAGTGTCTCCTGTAACTCGCCCCTCAGGGACCCTGGAGCTCCCCACTCCGCTCATTGCTGCCCACCAGTTGTACAACTACGTGGCCGACCATGCCAGCTCCTACCACATGAAGCCACTGCGGATGGCCCGGCCAGGAGGCCCCGAACATAATGAGTACGCCCTGGTGTCGGCGTGGCACAGGTAAGGCGAGAGAGGATGCCTGGAGCCGGAGTCGGGGTCATCCTTGCAGTGGGGGACCCGCGTTTTCTTGGGCAGAAGGGGTGGGGTTGGCTTCATCAGAACCTCAGGCTTGACCTCTCCCCAACCCCCACCGCACAGCTCTGGCTCCTACCTGGACTCTGAGGGACTTCGTCACCAGGACGACTTCGACGTGTCTCTGCTTGTTTGTCACTGTGCCGCACCCTTTGAGGAGCAAGGAGAGGCCGAGCGGCACGTTCTGCGGTCAGCAGAGCCCCTGCCTTGAACTTGCCCATTGCCCAGCCGCTCCCTGCTGTTGCCCTGTGTCTCTCCTGCTGTGACCGTCACACTCCTGCCCCCTCCCCCCCAGGCTGCAGTTCTTCGTGGTGCTCACCAGCCAACGAGAGCTCTTCCCCAGACTCACTGCTGACATGCGCCGGTTCCGGAAGCCGCCCAGACTGCCCCCTGAGCCAGAGGCTCCTGGGAGCTCAGCCAGTAGCCCTGGGGAGGCCTCAGGGGTTGGTCTGGCCCCTGGACCGGCTCCCCTCTTCCCCCCACTGGCTGCAGAGGTGGGCGTGGCACGGGCACGGCTGGCTCAGCTGGTACGGCTGGCTGGAGGGCACTGCCGTCGGGACACCCTTTGGAAGCGCCTCTTCTTGCTGGAACCACCAGGACCTGATCGGCTGCGACTAGGGGGGCGCCTGGCCCTGGCCGAGCTGGAGGAGCTCCTAGAAGCAGTCCATGCCAAATCCATTGGGGACATCGACCCCCAGCTGGTAAGCAGCTGTGGGTTCCAGAAGGGGCTGGGATGGATGCTAGGAATTCCACTGGCAGCCAGGGTAGAGGTTGCAAGGGTCTCAGAGGTGGTTCTGGAACAGCAGATCCATGCCTGTGGACCTTCCCCTAGGACTGCTTCCTGTCTATGACGGTCTCCTGGTACCAGAGCCTGATCAAGGTTCTCCTAAGCCGCTTTCCCCAGAGCTGTCGCCATTTCCAGAGCCCAGACTTGGGAACTCAGTACCTGGTAAGTCTCCTTGACCTTCCTCTGAAAGGGGAGACACAGCAGAAATCCTCATCAGAGAGATAAGGTCCCCCTCAAAGAACCCCAGTCTGACTAAACAGGGAGGCTGACATGGAGTGACCACACCGGTAGATAGATGTAAAACCCTTCAAACACCAAGCCACAGCATGTGATTCACTGAGAATAACCTAGAGCTGTGCCCTCAGGGCTAACAAAAAGCACAAACCTTGGCTAGCGATCCTGAGGGCCAAGCTCTGGAACCTTGGGAGTATTTGCTCTTGGAGGTTCCAGTCCCAGAAAAGACTTCCTGGGCTTTCAGGCCTTTTTACCAAAGTGTGCTCCTCACACCAGCAGCGTCAGCACCACCTGGGCGCTGACCGAAGTGCAGACTCTCAGACCCCACCCTAGACCTGCTGGCTCAGAACCTGCCTTTCAGCCAGATCTGCAGGTGATTGGTGCACACAGTAGAGGTTGACAGGTTGCTGGGAAGGACAGGTAGAGAGGAGAGCTATGGCAGTGGGCACAAGCCTGGGGATTGAGAGCCTAAAGGATGGCCCCAACGAGAGCAGTGATCAGGAGAGGAGACATTCAAGAGAAGATTTCAAAAGAAAAGGTACTCGGTCTGTGGTAAGGGGTCCTGCGGCACAGTGCTTGTGGGGAAGACTAGTTTCAAGGTGTGACAAAGCATCACCCAGAGAAGCTGAGGTTAGTTAGGGTAAGGCTGCGGTGGTGCAGGTGGGTGTGAGCAGATGGGGATGCTTCTGTGGGTGGCGGGAACGCTGAAGCAGGAGTGGGTTTGGGGGAAGGGTGAATTGAATCTGAGGCCCAGGAGGACCTTCAAGGACCACAGTCTAGAAGGTATATGGACATCGGGGATTGGAGCTCAGGAGAGAGATGTAGGCAGCACTTATACAAACAGGTGGTGACTGAAGCTGGGCATAGAAGAAACTGCCCAGGGAGAGATCACAAAGCTGATCACCAGCGACAGGCATCAGGGAGGCCAGAGACATGAAACCCAGGAGGAAAGGAGGGCTCATGTCAAGGGGAGAGAACCCTCCTTCGCTGATGGGCTTCAGTGTGTCAGCTTATGCAGGGCCTTCCAGTCAAGTACCACTCGCTCATTCTGATGAGGCTGGACAGGCTAACCGGGAGCCAGTGAGGACGAGGACCGAGATTGGGCTTGGAGGAGGTCCTGGGTGACCGTTCAGTGCAGGTGGGGTCAGGTGTGGTGATGGAAGCGGGCCTTCCTCAGACTGGTCCCACTTTCAGGATGCCTTCAAGGAGGGTCTGTGCCTCACTCCGCATCTCATTTTGTCTTTTGCTGCAGGTTGTGCTGAATCAGAAGTTCACTGACTGTTTTGTGCTAGTGTTTCTGGATTCCCACTTGGGAAAGACGGTGAGAACGGGAGGGGGCGGTAAGGGGCTTTGTGTCAGCCTAGTGGGAGGCTGTACCCCAAATGCTCCATCCCAGAGCCTGCTGAGGTTGGGGAGCCCTGCTCCCTGGGCTCAGCCTGCCCTCCTCTCACCACCCCCGCCCCATGTTCCCCAGTCTCTGACAGTGGTTTTCCGAGAGCCCTTCCCGGTACAGCCCCAGGACAGCGAGAGCCCCCCTGCCCAGCTGGTCTCTACTTACCACCACCTGGAGTCCGTCATCAACACAGCCTGCTTCACCCTCTGGACCCGCCTCCTCTGAGGGATGGACCACTGAATGTCCTCGAATTATGGCTCTGTAGGATTGCCCACTTGCAGCAGGACTGACCAGCCCTCCTGGGCCCCCGGGCAAGACTGGACACTGAGGGCTGCCAAAGGTTGTGTGAATGTGTCTTGGGGACCTGGTAGCAGGAGCTGCCCTCCCTAAACACTCGCTGCCACTGACCAGCCCAGGGATCCAGAAGGTCCGGTCACCCCCCTGAGGTGCCCATGCCATCTCAGGTCCCTGGGCCCTGCCAGAAGGAGACTCCTCCTCCCTGCTCACTTGGTAGAGTCTGGGAATTCTCCACATCAGGTGGCACGTAGACCCCTTAGAGTTCCCCTGCCTGAATCCTGCCTCCGAGTCTCGGTTTGCTGTCAGCCACCCGCCTCCCCCACCCCCATCTTGAGCCCTGTGGTCTTCACTTCCCACTGGGACATCATTGCTGGCCAATTGCCACTGAGATAAGACACCTGGGTTCCAATCCCAGCTCTGCCTTTGAAGCATCTGTGACCACGGGTGAGTCCCTTTGCTCTCGGACCTTTGGTTTCTCATCTGTACGTGAGGTGGGGAGCTCAAAAGCTCTCCCATCTCCACAGCCAACACTGGCACAGACTGGAGGACTTGAACGTGAGCTGTATGTCCCTTCTCTGCAGGAAGGAAGTGACCCAAAGAAACTGGAAAGTTAGGCACTGTGTGTCCCTCCCCCTCCAATAACATACACACATGGAAACCTTCAGCAGATTGTCTTTAATTCAGAGGAGACTCAGGGTGTGCAGCTCACCATCCCAGAGGTGTGTGGCTGGAGCGCAGGACCTCACTGGCCAGCCTGTGGGCGGCCCCGCTTATCCCAGTACGAACGTAGCCAACTCAAGCCCTCTACCGTGTCTCCTGAGGGGAGAGGGACCCGAGGCATCTCAACCCACGAGGAGGAAAACAGCCCCTGCCTGACACCTGTCCCTCCAGAGCCCCTTCCCCAGGGCCAGGCCTGGAGCTCAGCCCACCCTCACCTCGAGGCTGGTACTCGCAGCCCACAAAGCCTTTGTAGCCTTCATCTTCCAGCAGTTGGAACAGATAGGGGAAGTTCAGCTCTCCAGGGCTGCCGGGTTCCCCTCGGCCCGGGACCTGTGCCACCTGCACGTGCCCTGGGAGCAGATGTGGGGGGTAGAAAGAGTGGGAGGACAGAGGAAGCAGCATAGCAAACTAGGAAGAAGCCAAGAAAGGGGCTCTCACCAACGAGGGGCAGGAACTCCCGGATGTTCCCTGTCAGGTTCCCGTCCATGATCTGCCAGTGGAATATGTCCTGGGGCAGAGATTCCGACAGTCACAGACCCTGCAGGCCACACCATTCTGCCTGGATTTGGAGAACACAGGCCCATGGGCCCTCTGAGAAGCACTCCCTCTCTCCCACTTACCATCTGTAACTGGAGGTTGGGTCTTCCAACTTTCTCTAAGATGGCTGCCGCTGGGAGAGAAACCGGGGAGGGGGCCATGAGACTCAAGGAGTGTGCAAGAATCAAGGGACAGGAGGAGACACAGGGCTGGGGTCCTACCCTGCTGGGGCGTATCCAGGAAGTACCGGGGGTCCGTGATGCGGGTGTTGATGGGCTCCAGCAGCCCCACAAGGTTCTCCTAGCACCAGGCGGGATCCGTGAGTAGAGCTCTCCCGGAGGTTTGTACCCCCTCAATCACCGATCAAGCCCGTCACCAATCCCTCCGGCCTGGACCGGGGCCCAGCCTTGTGCCTCACTGCTCTCCCCACTGTGCATCCCCTCCACACACACACACATTCATGAAGCATGTGTGTCCGTATGTGTTTTCACCGTCTCACCTGAGCCAAAACCCCAGCTGCGTGCCTCAGGTTCTCCAGAAAAACTGTCTCCATTTCACCCCTGACTGCTGCTCGATCAGCCCCCTGGGGCACTCGGCCAGCCATCAGGTGAATCCTGTGGGGAAAATGGGCCTGGAGGGGGCTGTGGAGTCCATCCTCGAAGCGCGAGCCTTCACTCCGTCGCTCCCTGGGTGCACCTCTTCCAGCTGCTCTCCCATCATGCCGGCTTCCCATCTCCCCAGGTCTCTCACTTAGCCCCTCCTGTACTTCCAAATTCCCTTTTCCGTGCCCCTTCTCCTCATGCCTACAAACATGATTAAGTCTCACCTTTAAAAAATTACTTTGACCCTTACCCTTCCCAGGAATTCCACGCTGCTTGTCACTCTTCCTTGCATCTGTTTCTTAGCTTCCCATCTGTTTTCTGCACACACACCCCTCCACCCCCTTAATAACCCCTTGTTGCCAGTTCCTTCTCAGCCTGGTTGCTCTGTGCAGGATTTGACATTTATGAGATCAGCCCCACTTTGAGTCCCCCTCACTTCACCACCTGATCCTTTTCAGCCACCTCCAAAGCAGACAGGTTACATTTCCAGCCTCATAAACTCTGCAGAACACAGCAAGCCCCTCTTGCCTTTGGCCCCTGCATCCTTGACTGGAATGCTCCTTACCTCAAGCAAGTGCCCACTAGAGACCCACTACTTACTACCTGTAAGAAGCTTTCTCTGATCCCAGAAAGAGTTACTGCCTACCTGCTCCCACAGCCTCCTTGAACTGACCTGTCCTCAAATGGATCACTCCGTTTGTTTACTGTGCCATCTCCCACGTCAGACTAAGCTCCCAGCATGAGTTGAGCAAGAAGGAGTTGCAAACTGAGAGTGACACACAACAGATGAAATACAGGAGGCAATTTACAAGGGACCCGGACGGAAGGGGCGAAGAAGGGCCAGTGCGCTCGGACCTCTGAGCCTCTCAAGCCCCGGCGGCCTGTTCTCTCGTGGGTCATGGGGGCGGGGGATTGGAGAGAGGAGGATACCTGGGACAGCCCAGAGCCTTGGCGTACAGCACAGCCTGCTCCAGCCCATTTCGGAAGGCCGCCTGCCTCCCGGGAACGGCCCCCAGCCCCATCTCCCCTTTCTCTCGGTCTCCTGCGGAGAGAATGGGCCTCAGTTCCCGGCTCGCTCTCCCGGCTCGCCCCGCCTAGGCCCGGGCCCCCACGGCGCACCCGGGGGCGTGTTGATCAGCACGAGCTGTAGCCCCACTTCCTGCGCCGTGCGCGCCAGCGCCTCCGGCGGCTCCCCGTACGGCCAGCCGACCTCGGCCGCCTCGAAACCCGAACTGCCCGCGGCCCGGAGCCGCGCGGTGAGGCCGGGGAGCTCGGTGAACAGCCACGACACGTTGGCCGAGAAGCGCAGCGGAGCCATGTCCGGCCGGGAGCGCGGGTTGGGCAGAATCCGCGCAGCCGGAAGGCGGCAACCGCGGGCGGGGCCGGGGAGGGGAGGGGACTGAGGGCCCGAGCGGGGGGCGGGGCGGGGCGGGCTCCGAGGCGGCGGAGGAGCCCGGCCCCGCCGGGCGGGGGCGCGCTGTCGCCGCGAGCTGGGTGCCGGCTCTCTCCGGCTGGGAAAGCCGTGCGTCGTAAAAACCGCGGACTGGCCAGAAAAGTGCACTTTCCCTGACGGGAGAGGGCGGCGCGGGGAGGGCGTGCGGGCCCAGTTAACGTGAAGGAGCGTGGACGCTAACAAACGCTTCGTGTTTTTCCTTCATTATAACCAGAGTACCTGTTCATTATGGAACATTTGAAAGTGTGTGCCGCACCACTCACCCGTTAACTTTCCCGTACAGAGCAAAAACTAAACACGTGCAGTCTTTTCTTAGAAAACCCTGATCATAGTGTATATGCGATTTTATGGCATATTATTTCGTGAGCATTTCCCGTGAAAACCTTGAATTAGCTGCTCACTGTTCCGCGCCTGGACAGCCCAGAATTGATCATGCTACTCTGTTGATGGTCATTAGGGATTTCAACGTGTGTGTGCGCGTGCGCTATAAAAGCACTTTAATGCACTTCTTGGTCCCATCTCTGAACCGTTTTCTTAGGTTTCTTTTGTAGGAACAAAGTACGAAGTCCTTTATAAGGAAAACTGCCCCCATCCCTGGACTCCGCACTGAGCGGCTATGGGCGGGCTGTCCCCTCTCAGCCCCGACTGATTGGACCACGGGAAGACATCTGATCCAAGGGCAGCCAATCCATAGAATAGCCCAAGATCTTTGATTTGTCCAATTTGGAAAGATAGTCTGGCCAATCAGATTCCCTCTTGGAGAGTTCAAACAAGGAAATACTGAGAGCCAAGTAGGAGGTGGGTTTGCCAGAGGATGACTGTGGCTGTAGAAACTAAATAAGCAGGAGTCAGGTGGTAAAGAAAAGCTAGAGCAGAGCGGGTGGGAAACTGAGCACTATGAGTAGGGGTAGCACGTTGAGATACCGCTGCTGCAGAGTCCTCAGGACTGGCCAAACCCACGGCAGCTCCCAGGTCTACGCTTCCCAAGGCCAGGATGTTTAGACTTTCCCGGGTTTCTGTGTCTGTAACCTCTTAATGTTTCTTCAGATCATTCGAATGACTTTATCAATATTTCAGCCACACTAAACCAACTGAATGGGCAGATTCCAAGGTGGGTGAAAAAATAGGAGCATGCTTAAGTTCTTGACGACTGTGCTAAATGGCTTTTCAAATATACTGTCAGTTTACACTTGGACAATACATTCATAGACGTCATCTTGATCTGCTTCCTGTACTAGCTTTGACAAAAAGCAGCTTGAAGTGCAACATCAGGAGCACCCAGCGTCCACTGTCTTCCTGTCACTGCTGTGTGGCATCCCAAGTCAGGCTCACCCAGTCACCTGCGGTCCAGACTCAACTCAGAGTTAATCCAAGTGCCTGGCAGGTACTGTTTCTTCAGCACTGCCTCCAAGCAAGGACTGCCACCAGCTATGACTGATCACCTGATTTCTTGCCCCCCTGCAGCTGGCATTATACTTGGAAATCAGACTCCTCCTGGAACGTGTTTCTTGGGTACTGTCCAATCAGGATGTGACCTCACTAAGTTTAACATTTTAATCAATCCCAACTTCAGCGTGTTTATGGTCCATTGTTGGCAATACAGAATAACATCTAAGGTAAGTAATTCCTTATTAACACTTCACTGTAAATCTCTGAGTATGCAAATTCTATTTAAGACTTTCAAAGCACCACCATCTGCTGGGGTCTGTACCAGAAACAAAACTTGTCCAGCCTCCAATGGTTCCACTCCTTTTTCGTTTGTATTCCCTGTAGGGCAGCAGAGATGATGTATAAACTAGATGTGCATGACTCACTTTTCCCCTTAATTCCCTTACAACCACCTTTACATAATGTATCAAACTATATACAAGAGAGGTACAATGCCCATGACAATTATTTTCTTTAGTCACCATTTGTCTATATCTTAACCCACTTTGCAACATAAGCATTACACTAAGTTATTACAAATCTTGATTCTTTGCATTTAACTTTTAATCAAAGAACTTGTACAGGTATGATGATCAGTTACGATAACAACAGCTTGTAAATAATTACATGGATGATGGCTGACACATGCACGTAGAGTTCAGATTCGCATTTGAGCACTGGATTGCACTTGCCAATGTTGTAAAAAATAGTACAACTAATATGTGAAATGCAAATCAAAACCTCAATGAAATTTCATTTTATACTTTCCAGATTGGAGGGGAAAAAAAACCCTTAAAAGTCAGACAATAGCAAGTATTGGAAGGGATCTGGAACAACTGCAACATTTATTCACTGCTGATAGGAGTATAAATCACTACAACCACTTTGGAAAATAATTTGGCATTATTTCTTAAAACTGAACATTCATATACCTTTGATCCAGCAGTTCCTTGCCTGGGTTTATCTCCTGGAGAACCTTGTGCACGATTGTCTCAGGAACTAATTCAGTGATGTTCATAGCACCACTATGTAGCAAAAATAAGGAATTAATTCAAATGTCCCTTGATAAATGTATAGATGTGTTGCTGTATAGTCCTACAGTGTTGTTTATAAAAGTGAAGAAAAAGCTGGTGACTCAAATGGTAAAATTGAGTTTGCTCCTGGATTAGAGTAATATATGAAAAGCTTAGTGACGTTTGGGTTGAATTGAAAGCATCAGTGTGAACACATCGAATGGATAAATCTCAGAAACATAATCGTAAGTGAAAGAAGCAAATCACAGAGAAATATATACAGTATGATTCCATTTTACATGAAGTCAAAAGCAGGGAAAACCAAACAATACCTTGTGTAGGGCTACAAACATCTGTGGTAAAACTATAAAGAAGAGCAAGTGATAATGACCACAAAATTCAAGATGATAGTGACCTCTGGAGTGGGAGGGAAGGGAGTGGCATTGGAGACTTCAAGAGTTATGGTTGTCCCCTTTCTCTGGTGTGGTGTGATCACACATCTTTGTTTTATCACTACTCTTTATATCTTACATATATTTTATAAATATCATTTTGTATCTGTTTCATATTTAATAAGAACAAAATTTTAAAACTTTCTGCGTGCATTATTACCACCTGTTAGCACATTTTCTATTAACCTCCTCATTGTAGTATCATGAGAATCTCAAGGTTTTTCTACAGACTCAGCTTGTTTGTATTAGACTAGAATTACTACTTTTTGGATTCAATGTGTCACTGCTCAAGCTAGTGGTCTTTGATCGTATTACCTGCTCAGAACCTATGCTAGGCAGCCTGTGAAATGGTCCCCGGTGATCTCCACATCCTGGTCTCCATGCCCCCTCTGCTTGAATATGGGCTGGACCTCGAGATTCACTTCAAACAAATAGAATACAGCAAAAATGGTCCAATGTCACCTCAGAGATTAGGTTACAAAAAGGCTTTGGCTTGTGTCTTGGGTGCCCTCTCTCACTCTTTCACTCACTTGCTCTGAGGAAAACCAGCTGCCATATTGTGAGCTGCCCTATGGAAAGAGCTATGTCAAGGGGCTGATGCAGCCTGTGAATGAGCTTGGAAGCAGGTCTGCTCCCACTGAGCCTTAAGATGACCGTGATCCTGACCAGCACCTTGACTGCAGCCTCATGACAGATAAGGTTTGAGTCAGAGACATCCACCTAAGGCACGCCCAGATTTCTGGCCTACAGAAACTCTTTGATAATAAACATTTGTCATTTTAAGCCACTGAGTGGTGGGGTAATTTGTTAGCAGCAATAGATATCCAGTAGAGATTCCCTTTCTTCTTCTGGGAACTGTTCCCTTGTTTGGGGGAATTATCACTTTCACCACTTCTTCATCTTAAGTGTGAATAGGTGCTGTCATCTTCTTATAAGATCCTCTCTTCCCAGCCACAGTGATTGGTCAGTGAGTGGGCACCTGACCCAAGCTGGACCAACCAGAGAACCTGTTATAGACATTGTAGGTTGCCTACCCCACATCTGTCGCCTCTTTTCTCCTTCTTAATAGAACCATACCTCATGGGGACACTCAGGCAGAGAGAATAGAAATGATGTACAGAGAGACGTGGCAAGAAAAACCGAGAGAGGCATTGTAGTCGCTTGGAACATCTGTAAGGAAATCAATCAAGCTAGCCTTCCTGCTTCATCTTAATTCTTTCCAAAAAAGAGATGTCTCAGAACTAACTTGCTTTTCCCATCCCAAGAGCAAGCATTGTGCACATTTCAAAAAACACTTGGTGCTTTTGGTAAGAAGCAATTTGAAGACCTGGACCCTGGGCACTTGGGCTATGTATTTGTATCATTTCATGAATTTATATCATTCAATATAGCTGGTAGTGGTAAACTGGATGACTGATAGCAACTTAGGGATCTCAGTGTCAATGAGGGAATCTTTATCTTTCAAAGTCATGAGTTTATGCTGATGATTTTTATTTCACCCGATCTTCATTAAGCTTTTTCCTACCTTGCTCTAACACAAGAGCATCTTCATTTCTATTTTAACTTTCTTATTTGAGCTCCCAGTCTTTTTATCACTTTTATACAGCATGTTCAAATCAGGCTCCATATATCATGTTATATATTTTCACATCCAACCATGTGTTCAGAATCTAGTGTCACTTTATTATTTGTTTGAACCATTGAGTCTGCATTTCTAAGGCTTCGGAATTTAACTTTCCCACTTTACTCAATTTTACCAGTAATAGTCCATATCACACAGATTCATGATAGCTTGTAACTGTGTCAAAAAGGAAACTAAAGCTTTAGTGAAGTTTTTCTTTCATAGGTTTCTACTGTATCCAAGTATGTCATAGAGGGATATCCGTGATACATCTATTATACATTAGGACTCGATAACTAAAATTTCAGCACATTTACACAGAATCATTTCACACACACAGTACATTGAATAATAACATCATTATACAAAACAGCATTGAATCACTTTACAAAATTTGTGCTTGCATGAGCGATCATTATATTCTTGGAAGAATATAATAATATTTGCTGTTCCACGTTATACATCCTTATCTTTAAAAGAAGGCTCCTATAACTGGCCCTTATCTTTAGTTTCTATTCTATTACTGGGTGGCTGGATTGCATCCAGAAACTCTTCTTGTGCCGTTCCCCTATATATGCATGTTGTTAGAAACACATGAAGGCTCTTGGCCATATTATTTAATAGAGTGTTAGCTAATTACATACCCATCCACATGCAATCTTTAAACTTAAATACAACCAGTGAATGTATGACTCAAAGAGTACAAGTGTGGATAGTCAGAAAGGTTTTTTTATCATGTTTAGAATTTTGAAAAATCTCAATAACCCTAACTACAGAATCTTATTCTTCCCTTGTTTAATTTTTATACTCATGAATTCTACCCATGGTATTAGGTGTATATTTTTTGCAACTTGTTTTTTTTTTTCCACTTAGCATTATATATAGGAGGTCTTATAGGATGTCTTTCCTTTGTGGGGGGGAATATATATATATATATATATATATATATATATATATATATATATATATATATAAAAACTCAATCTGTCTTACTGTTCTTCCTTTCTTTGGCCATTCTTTTAACTGCATTTTATTCCAGAATATGAAAAAAAATTTTTTTTCGGTATGCAGGCCTCTCACTGCTGTGGCCTCTCCCATTGCAGAGCACAGGCTCCGGACACGCAGGCTCAGCGGCCATGGCTCACAGGCCTAGCCGCTCTGCGGCATGTGGGATCTTCCCGGACTGGGGCATGAACCCGTGTCCCCTGCATCAGCAGGCAGACTCTCAACCACTGCGCCACCAGGGAAGCCCCAGAATATGAAAATTTTATGCTTCCCCTATTGATGGACAAAAAGATTGCTTCCAATTTATCACTATTACAATAAACATCCTTGTATATGCCTTTCTGTGTGTGGATACAAATATGAGTATTTCTCCAGTATATATCTCTGAAAGTGGACTTGCTTGGCCAAAGGATATGCACGTTTAAAGTTCTAATTCACTGCCAAATTGCCCTTCAAAATGCTTTATCAGTTTACATTCCTACTGACAGCCTATGAGCGCCTGTTTCCCTACATCTTCATCAAGGCTGGATTCTTGCCAATCTGAAGCGGGGAAAAAACATTTAAAAAAATCAAATCCTTCATTATGACTGAAGTTGAACATCTTTCCAGATGTTTATTTGCCATTAGCATTCCCTCTTCTGTGAATTGCTTATCTGTAGACTTTGTCCACTCTTCAGTAGGATTCTTAATGTTTTAATTAATCAGTTTGTAGATGTTCTTTATAGAAATTCTGGATATTAAGCCTTTGGCTGTTTTTTGCTTACCTTTGACTTTATTTAAAGTATCATTTGCTGTTCAGAGTGTTGGAGGAGTGCCACCTTTCTACCAGGCTTCACATTCCCGTTTTGAAGGAGGTCTGCCCTCTATAGAAGTCTCTGGGCGCCTGCCCCGCCTTCTCCGTCTTTCCCAGGGGGAGGGGAGTGACTCCTTTGGAAGAAAGGAGGAGCCAGACTGCTCAGCTCAGTCCCATCCTCCCTTCTCTCTGTAAAAAAGCACACTCCCTACTCTACCCGCCTCTGCCATAAGTTTTACAGGAATAAACCCTCACAGGGCTGACATCAGGGGTGAAATATTAGCAACCTGCTTGCCTAGCAGACCTAAGCCATATTGTCCAGTGTCAGTTGTAGTGGTAATAAAGGTAATATTTGTATCTCCATCTGCCATACTCCCGTGCCTATCTCTTAATAGGTTCTTGTATCACTGAGTCCAAACAGAAAACAGATGGCACACTCAAATTAGGATAATTCAGAAGATTGAATAAAGGGACTATTTATGAAGGCGTGGGCAGGCCGTATGGGAGATACATGGGATAGTGCAGCAACCTAGGGCTGGGAACAGCAGAGCTGTTACTCCTCCTAAGCCTGAAAGCGTGAAGGGGATGGGGGCATGGGGACTGAAATCCGGGAGGAGAAAGTCGTGCAGAGATAACTGTCCTACGAGGAACCGAAGCCCTCAGTTGCAGGACATGGGCAGCCTGAGGCAGCCTGTAGGGAGGAAACCTGAGAAATAAATACCCTACCTGACTCTCCTTCTGCCCTGTAATCTCCTGCTGGGCCTCCCCACTAGATAAACCAACCAGAGCCCAAGGACAAGGGAACCCATTGATGGAGCCAACATCAGTCCCTCTGGGCAGAAAGCAAGGAGGAAAACAGAATGAGGGACAAACAGGAAATATCTGGCAGGGTTCTCCTCTTTCTTCCCTCAGTATGCCCTCTCATTATTCACCTGGGTGAAAAATTCGCATCCCCATCAGCGGGATGCACAAAATCCCACTGACTACCATTTTATCAAGAGGCGATCTCAATCCAGAGAAACCTCTCTGGAAACCTAAAGCTTTATTACCACTAGTGTTCTTCAAATAAGGAATCGGGTTAAAGTGAGGAGAGGTGTGGTAGGCAGAATCCGGAGATAGTCTCCCCAGATTCCTGCTCCCTGGTGTACACACCCGGAGTGTGTTTTCTCTGTTTTTCAATCAAACACTAGTCTAGATACTGCTATGAAGGGATTTTGCAGATGCAGTTAAGGTCCCAAATCATTTATGAAAGGGAGACTAAGCTGGGTGAGCCTGACCTAGTCAGGAGAGCCCTTAAAAGTCCCAGGGCTCTTTCTGGTGAAAGAGATTTGAAGTTAATGCGTGAGAAGTTGTCCATTGGTGGCTTTGGAAATGGAGAAGGAATATGGGTGGCCTCGAGGAGCTGAGAGTAGCCCCTGGCTGACAGCCAGCAGGGATAAGGAAGCCTCAATCCTTTGGCCATGGGGAACTGAATTCTGCCACAACCAAGTGAGCCTGAAAGAGGACCCTGAGCCCCAGATGGGAATGCAGCCCAACACCTTGATTTCAGCCTTTTGACACTTTGAGCAGAGAACCCAGCCATACATGCCGCGCCTGGACTTTTTTTTGGCCACGCCACGTGGCTTGCAGGGTCTCAGTTCCCCGACCAGTGATTGAACCCAGGCCATGGCAGTGAAAGCCCAGAATCCTAATGAGTAGGCCACCAGGGAACTCCCTGCTCCTGGACTTCTGCCCTACAGAACTGTGAGCTAGTAAATGGGTGTTGTTTTAGGCTGCTGAATTTGTGATAATTCATCAGATAGCAGTAGAAACCCATACGGGAGCAAACAGTAAAGAAACATAGACACAGCTGTTACGGTTCCCATTTTTGCAGCTGGTAATAGGGCCTAAATTGGTAATCACAGCTGTCTTCTTCCAGCACTCAAAGCAAGTTCCCTTTGCCCTTTCCAGCACCACAGCTGAATGAGTTTCTTTACCTGGTGGAATGACACATGCCTTCATTGCTGTAGGATCCAAGTCTTTGGTGGTCTTGACAGTATCGGGTTGTCAATTTCCACTGACCAGAACTTTAGAGCAAGAGAAGAATTAGAGTTGTCTTAAACCAAGTCCTCCTCATCCCCACTGTGTAGCAGCAACACAATATTCCCTGGTGATCAGGATCAGCCACCTCAGCCAAGCTAGAGAACCTCTCCTCTGACTGTTTAGTGGCATGTGGAGCCTAAAATGAACAGGGGAAATCTCAGCTTCTAGTTCATTGGAACCATGACCATGTTTCCTGGCAGAAGAATTTACTGCTGTGGACACTAGAAGCTTCAGATCCACCAAGCCTTTGGTTGCAAGGATGGAAAACAAAAAAGTCTTCTAGTGAATGATTAGGTGAAACAGTGAGAGGGACCACTCCCAGAGCCCTTTGTTCTCTGGCCACGAATCCTGCCATGGGAGAGATGACACCAAAAACTGACCTCCGGTTTAGAACATACACTGCTGGAAGGGTGTTTTCTTCCCTCTGGCACTGTAACTGAGTGCTTAGTAATCCACTTCCCGTTCTCTCTGGCTGTTTCATTCTAGGTGATCAGCCACATGAAAATATCAGTGAATTTCATGGGCATGAGCCTGTTGCCACACTTGTTTTGTTTTGTTTTGTTCTGTTAACTTTTTAATTTTATTTTATTTATTTTTTAATACAGCACATTGTGATTAGTCATCCATTTTATACACTCTATACATGTCAATCGCAATCTCCCAATTCATCACACCCCCACCCCCACCCCCCGCCTCTTTCCCCCGCTTGGTGTCCATACATTTGTTCCCTACATCTGTGTCTCTATTTCTGCCCTGCAAACCAGTTCATCTGTACCATTTTTCTAGGTTCCACATATATGCATTAATATACGATATTTGTTTTTCTCTTTCTGACTTACTTCACTCTGTATGACAGTCTCTAGATCCATCCACATCTCTACAAATGACCCAATTTCATTCCTTTTTATGGCTGAGTAATATTCCATTGTATATATGTAGCACATCTTCTTTATCCATTCGTCTGTCGCTGGACATTTAGGTTGCTTCCATGACCTGGCTATTGTAAACAGTGCTGCAATGAACATTGGGGTGCGTGTGTCTTTTTGAATTATGGTTCTCTCTGGGTATATGCCCAGTACTGGGATTGCTGGGTTGTATGGTAGTTCTATTTTTAGGTTTCAAGGAACCTCCATACTGTTCTCCATAGTGGATGTGTCAATTTACATTCCCACCAACAGTGCAAGAGGGTTCCCTTTTCTCCACAGCCTCTCCAGCATTTGTTGTTTGTAGATTTTCTGATGATGCCCATTCTAACTGGTGCGAGGTGATACCTCATTGTAGTTTTGATTTGCATTTCTCTAATAATTAGTGACGTTGAGCAGCTTTTCATGTGCTTCTTGGCCATCTGTATGTCTTCTTTGGAGAAATGTCTATTTAGGTCTTCTGCCCATTTTTAGATTAGGTTGTTTGTTTTTTTAATATTGAGCTGCATGAGCTGTTTATATATTTTGGAGATCAATCCTTTGTCCGTTGATTCCTTTGCAACTGTTTTCTCCCATTCTGAGGGTTGTCTTTTCGTTTTATTTATGGTTTCCTTTGCTGTGCAAAACCTTTTAAGTTTCATTAGGTCCCATTTGTTTATTTTTCTTTTCCTTTCCATTATTCTAGGAGGTGGATCAAAAAAGATCTTGCTGTGATTTATGTCAAAGAGTGTTTTTCCTATGTTGTCCTCTAAGAGTTTTATAGTGTCCAGTCTTACATTTAAGTCTCTAATCCATTTTGAGTTCATTTTTGTGTATGGTGTTAGGGAGTGTTCTAATTTCTTTCTTTTACATGTAGCTGTCCAGTTTTCCCAGCACCACTTATTGAAGAGACTGTCTTTTCTCCATTGTGTATCCTTGCCTCCTTTGTCATAGACTAATTGACCATAGGTGCGTGGGTTTATCTCTGGGATTTCTATCTTATTCCATTTATCTATATTTCTGTTTTTGTGCCAGTACCATATTGTCTTGATGACTATAGCTTTGTAGTATAGTCTGAAGTCAGGGAGTCTGATTCTTCCATCATCGCTTTTTTCCCTCAAGACAGCTTTGGCTATTTGGGGTCTTTTGTGTTTCCATACAAATTGTGAATTTTTTTGTTCTAGTTCTGTAAAAAATGCCATTGGTAATTTGACAGGGATTGCATTGAATCTGTAGATTGCTTTGGGTAGTATAGTCATTTTCACAATATTGATTCTTCCAATCCAAGAATATGGTATATCTCTCCATCTGTTGGTATCATCTTTAATTTCGTTCATCAGTGACTTATAGTTTTCTGCATACAGGTCTTTTGTCTCCCTAGGTAGGTTTATTCCTAGGTATTTTATTCTTTTTGTTGCAATGGTAACTGGGAGCGTTTCCTTAATTTCTCTTTCAGATTTTTCATCATTAGTGTATAGGAATGCAAGAGATTTCTGTGCATTCATTTTATATCCTGCAACTTTACCAAATTCATTGATTACCTCTAGTAGTTTTCTGGTGGCATCTTTAGGGTTCTCTATATATAGTATCATGTCATCTGCAAACAGTGACAGTTTTACTTCTTGTTTTCCAATTTGTATTCCTTTTATTTCTTTTTCTTCTCTGATTGCCGTGACTAGGACTTCCAAAACTATTTTGAATAATAGTGGTGAGAGTGGACATCCTTCTCTTGTTCCTGATCTTAGAGAAAATGCTTTGAGTTTTTTACAATTGAGAATTATATTTGCTGTGGGTTTGTTGTATATGGCCTTTATTATGTTGAGGTAGGTCCAGTCTATGCCCAATTCCTGGAGAGTTTTTTATCATAAATTGGTGTTGACTTTTGTCAAAAGCTTTTCCTGCATCTATTGAGATGATTATATGGTTTTTATTCTTCAGTTTGTTAATATGATGTATCACATTGATTGATTTGTGTATATTGAAGAATCCTTGCAGCCCTGGGAGAAATCCCACTTGATCATGGTGCATGATCCTTTTAATATGTCCTTGGATTCTGTTTGCTAGTATTTTTTTTTTTTTTGCAGTATGCGAGCCTCTCACTGTTGTGGCCTCTCCCGTTGTGGAGCACAGGCTCCAGACCCGCAGGCTCACAGGCCTAGCTGCTCTGCGGCATGTGGGATCTTCCCGGACCGGGGCACGAACCTGTGTCCCCTGCATCGGCAGGCGGACTCTCAACCACTGAGCCACCAGGGAAGCCCTGTTGGCTAGTATTTTTTTGAGGATTTTTGAGTCTATATTCATCAGTGATATTGGTCTGTAATTTTCTTTTTTTGTAGTATCTTTGTCTGGTTTTGGTATAAGGGTGATGGTGGCTTCATAGAATGAGTTTGGGAGTGTTCCTTCCTCTGCAATTTTTTGGAAGACCTTGAGAAGGATGGGTGGTAGCTCTTCTCTAAATGTTTGATAGAATTCACCTGTGAAGCCATCTGGTCCTGGACTTTCGTTTATTGAAAGATTTTTAATCACAGTTTCAATTTCATTACTTGTGATTGGTCTGTTCATATTTTCTATTTCTTCCTGGTTCAGTCTGTGAAGGTTATACCTTTCTAAGAATTTGTCCATTTCTTCCAGGTTGTCCATTTTATTGGCATAGAGTTGCTTGTAGTAGTCTCTTAGGATGCTTTGTATTTCTGAGGTGTCTGCTGTAACTCCTCCTTTTTCATTTCTAATTTTATTGATTTGAGTCCTCTCCATCTTTTTCTTGATGAGTCTGGCTAATGGTTTATCAATTTTGTTTATCTTCTCAAAGAGCCAGCTTTTAGTTGTATTGATCTTTGCTATTGTTTTCTTTGTTTCTATTTCAATTATTTCTGCTCTGATCTTTATGATTTCTTTCCTTCTGCTAACTTTGGGTTTTGTTTGTTCTTCTTTCTCTAGTTCCTTTAGGTGTAGGGTTAGATTGCTTATTTGAGGTTTTTCTTGTTTCTTGAGGTAGGCTTGTATAGCTATACACTTCCCTCTTAGAACTGCTTTTGCTGCATCCCATACGTTTTGGATCGTCGTGTTTTCATTGTCATTTGGCTCTAGGTATTTTTTGATTTCCTCTTTGATTTCTTCAGTGATCTCTTGGTTATTTAGTAAAATAATGTTTAGCCTCCATGTATTTGTGTTTTTTATGTTTTTTTCCCTGTAATTCACTTCTAATCTCATAGCATTGTGGTCAGAAAAGATGCTTGATATGATTTCAATTTTCTTAAATTTACTGAGACTTGATTTGTGACCCAAGATGTGATCTATCCTGGAGAATGTTCCGTGCACACTTGAGAAGAAAATATATTCTGTTGTTTTTGGATGGAATGTCCTGTAAATATCAATTAAATCTATCTGGTCTATTGTGTCATTTAATGCTTTTGTTTCCTTATTAATTTTCTGTTTGGATGATCTGTCGATTGGTGTAAGTGAGGTGTTAAAGTCCCCCACTATTATTGTGTTACTGTTGATTTCCTCTTTTACAGCTGTTAGCAGTTGCCTTATGTATTGAGGTGCTCCTATGTTGGGTGCATATATATTTATAATTGTTATATCTTCTTGGATTGATCCCTTGATCATTATCTAGTGTCCTTCCTTGTCTCTTGTAACATTCTTTATTTGAAAGTCCATTTTATCTGATATGAGTACTACTCCAGCTTTCTTTCGATTTCCATTTGCATGGAATATCTTTTTCCATCCCCTCACTTTCAGTCTGTATGTGTCCCTAGGTCTGAAGTGGGTCTCTTGTAGACAGAATATAGATGGGTCTTGTTTTTGTATCCATTCAGCGAGCCTGTGTCTTTTGGTTGGAGCATTTAATCCATTCACATTTAAGGTAATTATGGATATGTATGTTCCTATGACCATTTTCTTAATTGTTTTGGGTTTGTTTTTGTAGGTCCTTTTCTTCTCTTGTGTTTCCCACTTAGAGAAGTTCCTTTAGCATTTGTTGTAGAGCTGGTTTGGTGGTGCTGAATTCTCTTAGCTTTTGCTTGTCTGTAAAGCTTTTGATTTCTCCATCGAATTTGAATGAGATCCTTGCCAGGTAGAGTAATCTTGGTTGTAGTTTCTTCCCTTTCATCACTTTAAGTATATCATGCCACTCCCTTCTGGCTTGTAGAGTTTCTGCTGAGAAATCAGCTGTTAACCATATGGGAGTTCCCTTGTATGTTATTTGTCGTTTTTCCCTTGCTGCTTTCAATAATTTTTCTTTGTCTTTAATTTTTGCCAATTTGATTACTGTGTGTCTTGGCATGTTTCTCCTTGGGTTTATCCTGTATGGGACTCTCTGTGCTTCCTGGACTTGGATGTCTATTTTCTTTCCCATGTTAGGGAAGTTTTTGACTATAATCTCTTCAAATATTTTCTCGGGTTCTTTCTCTCTCTCTCCTCCTTCTGGAACCCCTATAATGTGAATGTTGGTGCGTTTAATGTTGTCCCAGAGGTCTCTTAGGGTGTCTTCATTTCTTTCCATTCTTTTTTCTTTATTCTGTTCCATAGCAGTGAATTCCACCTTTCTGTCTTCCAGGTCACTTATCCGTTCTTCTGCCTCAGTTAGTCTGCTATTGATTCCTTTTAGTGTATTTTTTATTTCAGTTATTGTGTTGTTCAACTCTGTTTACTCTTTAATTCTTCTAGGTCTTTGTTAAACATTTCTTGCATCTTCTTGATCTTTGCCTCCATTATTTTTCCGAGGTCCTGGATCATCTTCACTATCATTATTCTGAATTCTTTTTCTGGAAGGTTGTCTATCTCCATTTCATTTAGTTGTTTTTCTGGAGTTTTATCTTTTTCCTTCATCTGGTACATAGCCCTCTGCCTTTTCATCTTTTCTATCTTTCTGTGAATGTGGTTTTTGTTCCACCGGCTGCAGAATTGTAGTTCTTCTTGCTTCTACTATCTGCCCTCTGATGGATGAGGCTATCTAAGAGGCTTGTGCAAGTTTCCTGATGGGAGGGAGTGGTGGTGGGTAAAGCTGGCTGTTGCTCTGGTAGGCAGAGCTCAGTAAAACTTTAATCCACTTGACTGCTGATGGGTGGGGCTGGGTTCCCTCCCTGTTGGTTGTTTGGCCTGAGGCGACTGAACACTGGAGCCTACCCGGGCTCTTTGGTGGGGCTAATGGCTGACTCTGGAAAGGCTCAGGCCAAGGAGTACTTCCCAGAACTTCTACTGCCAGTGTCCTTGTCCTCATGGTGAGACAGAGCCACCCCCAGCCTCTGCAGGAGACCCTCCAACACTAGCAGGTAGGTCTGATTCAGTCTCCTATGGGGTCACTGCTCCTTCCCGTGGGTTCCGATGCACACACTACTTTGTGTGTGCTCTCCAAGAGTGGAGTCTCTGTTTCCCCCAGTCCTGTCGAAGTCCTGCAATCATATCCCGCTAGCCTTCAAAGTCTGATTCTCTAGGAATTCCTCCTTCCGGTGCCAGACCCCAGGTTGGGAAGCCTGGCGTGGGGCTCAGAACCTTCACTCCACTGGGTGGACTTCTGTGGTATGTGTTCTCCAGTTTGTGAGTCACCCACCCAGCAGTTATGGGATTTGATTTTATTGTGATTGCGCCCCTCCTACCATCTCATTGTGGCTTCTCCTTTGTCTTTGGATATGGGGTATCTTTTTTGGTGAGTTCCAGTGTCTTCCTGTCGACGACTGTTCAGCAGTTACTTGTGATTCTGGTGTTCTCGCAGGAGGGAGTGAGAGCACGTCCTTTTACTCTGCCATCTTGAACCAATCTCCAGCCACACTTCTTATGCTGTAAAATGTGTGCCCTTGTCAGAGGTGATGTTGTGTTTGATAGCAAAGTGAAGGATAAAGCATTCTGTAAGTCTACAAGTGATTCTGGAAGAAGAACTTCAGGCGGAGAAAACAATCGGAGTATGTGTTTACCCCATGAGAACCAAGCTTCGCTCCCTCTAAGATAGAGGGGTCCACAGTGGCCTCCCTCCAATCCCAGTGTCTCTCTTTCTTTCTGGTGTGAAATTCAAGAGGCCGCAACTTGTCTCTCCCTTTAGAAGGTTACCCCAGACCACAGAGGCCCTAGAAACTTCCCCTATATGGTGGGCCCCCCTCCACCTCAGGCACACATACATCTTACAAAGGCCTCTAGAGTGCTAGGCAATTCCCACTCAAAGGTCCAGTTAGCATAATACCAACAATGTGATGAACCAAGACGTCCTGTCTGATATCAAGATACCTGAGTTTCCCTTACATAATATGACAGGGAGGACGAGACTTGACATTGTCCTGGTGAAGATGGTAATGGTATACTATTTTCCCTGATATGTAAATTCAAATTGCTTCAGCTTTTCCTGGAAAGAAAATGTTTTCCAGGTCAAAAGCTGAATGCCAGGTGCCTGGGCTGTGTTGACTTGCCACAGTGAAGATTCCACATTTGGTACTCCAGTTGTGATTGGCATCACTACCTAAGTTTGCAGAGATTTAGTCTCTTTCTCTGTGTCCCATCTGGCTCTTGCACTAGCCAGATAAGTGAGTCAAATGGGGATGTGCTAGGGATCACTTCCCTTGCACATCTCAAGTTTTAAAGGTAGTACCAATCTCTGTAATTTCCCCAAGGTGGAAGTATTGCTTCTGACTTACCTTCTTGGTGTGGTGGGGATGGGAATGGGGGAGTCATTTCAGGAGCTTTCACTTTGCCTCTCTCATCATAATAGCCTTCATTTCATGAGTGAAAAGACCAGTATAAGAATTCTACCCATTATTAAGTATCTCTCTTTTCACCATATATTCTGGGAGTGGGGGAAAAACACAGGTCCATGACCCCATGGACACTGTATTAGACTTGGTTCAGGACTCCATACATAACCTGACTCTCATAAGTTCCCAGTCTCACTGGTGGAACTTCAGGGCTCTGGGGATCAGCATGAATTCAGATCCGATATCTTTTTTTAAAAAATATTTATTTATTTATTTGGCTGTACCAGGTCTTAGTTGTGGCATTCAGGATCTAGTTCCCTGACCAGGGATCGAACCCGGGCCCCCTGCATTAAGAGCACAGAATCTTAACTTCTGGACCACCAGGGAAGTCCCAGATCCAATATCTGTTAACCTAAGGAAGATCATATACCTTTCAGTAGTGCACAGTTACCTTGGTCAATGGCAGCAAGTCATTTGGGGACAACACATGGTATCTATCTGCAGCCACATTGCAGGGTCCTCCCTCATTTGAGGGTGTCTGAATCTGTGAACTGACTTAATTAGATCTGGAAATTGAGTAAAAGGCCAAGAATACCCGCCCTCCCCAGTTTCTACCCAGAAATCTAGAATTTTTCTTCTGTGTTTGTCAAGCAACACCTTAACAGGCTGCCCAACTGTTTCATTTCTAAAAATCTTTGCCACAGTTCCCTATAGATCAAAGCACTTGGATTGCCATTCTTGGCTTACGTGGTCTCTGACAGGTAAGCGTGGCCATCTTGCCCTTTCTACTCTGGGATCCCATTATTCCCACTGAGATCAAGGGATATAATTCCTTTGCATTATCCCCAACCATCATCTCCAGTCTATAGATGACAGTCCAGTTACTGCAAGCTCTTCAAGGACTTCTTAATGCCTTCATGAGGGGACTGTCCTCCAGGCCTTCCTGTGGGCTATGGTTGGGGAGAATTGAGCAGGTTTACCCACTACCATCATTCTCAAACTGTGGTGATTCTGATACATGCTAAAGTTTGAGAACCATTACTGTAGAACAGGGCTTCTCAAACTTTAATGTGCATGCAAATCACCTGGAGATCTTTTTAGATGCAGAATCTGATTCAGTAAGTCTGGGGTAGAGCCAAAGCTTCTGCATTTTTTGTTTTGTTTTGTTTTTTGTTTTTTGTTTTTGGTGATATGTGGGCCTCTCACTGTTGTGGCCTCTCCCATTGCGGAGCACAGGCTCTGGACGCACAGGCTAAGCAGCCATGGCTCACGGGCCCAGCCGCTCCGCGGCATGTGGGATCCTCCCGGACCGGGGCACGAACCCGTGTCCCCTGCATCGGCAGGCGGACTTCCAACCACTGCGCCACCAGGGAAGCCCCACTTCTGCATTTTTTAACAAGCTCCTAGATGATGCCAGTGCTTCTGATCTGATACCACCATTTTGAGCAGTAATGCTATAGAGGAGGGTGTCTGATGACTCAGGAAATGGGAATATAATGGATCTATTCTATCAGTGGTCCTCAAACTTTGGGGTGTATCAGAATCACCTGAGAGATTGTTAAAACATAGATTTCTGACCCCTCCCCAAAGCTTATGACTCTATAGATCTGAGGTGAGGCCCAAGAATTGGCATTTCTAACATGTTCACAGGTGATGCTGATGTTGATGGTACAGGGACCACACCTTGAGAACCTGTTATCTAACATCCTTAGAATCCACTACCACACATTTTCCCTAGATCCTTGTTTCTACACTTTGGCAAAGTTTTGTAGCCTTTAAGTGCATAGGCCATCTTCTTCTGGAGCAGCCCTTATACCTCTCCATCTGGGCCTTGATATGGGCCTGAAAGTGATAAGAGATAAGGAGATGGGACCTAAGGAGAATTGACCTCAGCTTATGAGGCAACTGCCCTGGGTGCAATTATTGTAAGGCTTTTATACAAAGGAGAGCTAGTTTTTCCAACCAGCAGAAGAGGTTCGAAGGAGTATGGAGAGTCAGAATTTTCAGCCATGTCATGTCTGCATCATGACTCCCTTTCCCATGTCTCAGAGTTTTACTCTTCCCATTAATAACCTTGACTGGGTGTAAGAGACTTGGCAGAGTTAAGCATTTAATTGGTGTTGCAAATATACCACCCTTACAATCAGACCCTAGGATTTGTTCTTAGCCATATTCCCTCTGTAATTAGTAGAAACAAGGGACTCCTTCATTGCTTCCATGGAGGTATTCTGGTTTTCCGTGCATCTTTTTAAATGCATTTCTGTAGCTTTTATTTTCTCTTTTTCCCTATGTATACTTTTCAGGGCGGTAAAAAGAATCCAGTTGGTTCCACTATTTTATAACCACCATTGTTACCGTAGCAGTGAAGTGTCAGAGCCACTTGATCTCTTAATGCCTTGCCCTCCATCTGCATTTCATCTCATGCTGCCACCATTGGTAATTTGAGTAATGATGATGCTACCACATGCCACGGATTGCTTATTTCCTAATTCTTCCCCAGCAAGGTTATCACTGTGATCCTCAAATATATGAGCAACTGAATTCCAGGATCCCATTTTGAGGGACTATTTCCTGATTCCACAATTACTGTATTATTCTGAATCCAAATAGGAAACAGATGGCTCACTGAAATTAGTATAATTCAAGGAGGGTTTTATAAAGGTACTATTTATTAAGGTTTGGGCAGTGTAAGTATATAGGGGACCCACAAGGGATAATGTGGTAATCCAGAACTAAGAATAGCAGAACGATTAACACCCATAGGCCTGAAGGGATGAAGAGAGGGAGTGGTTTCTGTAATCCTGAAGGAAATTCCGATAGAGTGGGTCAATTGGAAAGAAGCAATGACTTTTGATCAACGGACACAGCAGCCCAAGTGGACTTCTAAGGGAGATGTCTTGCTGGGGATGTGCATTGGCTGAACCCAACAGGAAGCCAGAAGGTGAAGAATCCACTGACATACTCCATGCAGGTCAGGCCCAAGGCAAAGAGCAGGGTGGAAAAATGTACACAGTGAATCTGGAGAGGCAAATATCCTACTAATTTTTTTCTGACACTCTTACTATTTATTTTTCTTTACATTCAAATCTACCATTTTGTTCTTTGTTTTCTACTTGTTTCACCAAGTTTTTGTTCCTTTATTTCTCCTTTATTGCCATCTTTGGGACTAATTATTTTTTATTTTTCCATTTTTCCCTCCATTACCTTGTCAGTTTTACATTCTTTTCTTATTCTTTTAGTAGATACCATAGAGACTGAATAATCTCCTTACATCCATATGATCTCATGTTTAGTTTAATATAGATACAGATATAGAAATATATATTTATAAATATTTATACATACACACACATACATACATATGTGTGTACACAGGCTAGCATACAAATATATGCTTCCTTACTCTGTCAGCTGAGAGGGCACCCCATTAGCAGTAAGCACAGCTAGTACTGAACCTTGGTTTCTAATGCCATTTTCAAATCAAAGAAACCAGGGCTCTTTGGAGAAATGGCTGACTAAAATTGGAAAGTGAAGAAGTGCTTTAAAAAAAAAAAGGTGAGGGTATGTCAAAAGGACACAGGAATCAAATGAAGAGTTCGCAATGGCCAAAGCTGGAACAATTTGAGAAAAAAAAAAGAGTATTATAGCACAAAGTATAAAATAAATATCCATGAGCCCATACTGATATAAATAAATAATTGAATAAATAAATGAAGGAGAAGAGAGAAATCTCCCTGTACAAGAATTACAAATAATTTATATAAATACTCTGCCTTCAAGGAGGTAGAACATAATTCCCCACTCCTCAGGTATGAACCATACATCGTCACTTCCTTCCAAAGAGTACAGTATGAAAAAAAGGAAAAGTAATTTTACAGTGGAGAAGTCTGAAACACACTACCTCAGCCAGAAGATCAAGATTAATATCAGCATTGATAGGTCATGTTGATGGTAGGTTCCCCTTGATATAATGTGAAAAAGGGCAATTACCAGCATATTCGTCCTCTCCAAAACAGACAACCCCAATATAAATATGAGAAAAAAATTAAACAAATACCAGCTGAGGGACATTCTACAAAATACTGACCAGTGCTCCTCAAAACTGTCAAGGTCATCAAAAACAAGGAAAGTGTGAGAAACTATCACAATCAAGAGTAGCCTAAGGGGACATGACAAGGAAATGTCATGTGATATCATAGATTGAATCCTGGGCAGGAAAAGAATATTAGATAAAAACTAAAGAAATGTAAATAAAATGTGAACTTTGGTTAATAATAATGTGCCCATATTATTAACAGTTCATTAATTGTGACAAATGTACTAATAATGCAAGGGCTTCCCTGGTGGCACAGTGGTTGGGAGTCCGGGGACACGGGTTCGTGCCCCAGTCCGGGAAGATCCCACATGTCGCAGAGCAGCTGGGCCTGTGAGCCATGGCCGCTGAGCCTGCGCATCCGGAGCCTGTGCTCTGCAACGAGAGAGACCACAACAGTGAGAGACCCGCTTACCGCAAAAAATAATAATAATAATAATAGGGGAAATTGAGTACGGGACCTCTCTGTACTATCGTCTCAATTTTTCTGTAAATCTATTCTAAAATTTGGAAGTGTATTTAAAAAACATGACTCCTTGACTCAGTACAGTCTACCTTAAAGTAGTACTTTTTTTTTTTTAAAGTAGTACTTTTGTTACTTCCCCAAAAATGAAAGAAACTTATGACAGTTTAACTCCATTTACCTCTCCCTCCCCACCTTTGGTGCAATTTTTGTTATCCTTTTTATTTCTATATCTGTTTAAACGCCACAAGACATTATTGTTGTTTTAAACAATTAATATTTAAACACACACCATCTATATCTATATCTCTATATCTATGTACACACATGCATACATGCATACACAAAACCTCTGTGTGTGTGTATATATATATACACATATATATATATACTATGTGTGTGTGTGTGTATGTGTATATAGTGTCTCATATTCCTTCCTGCAATACTGTGCTTCCATATGGGATTATTTTCCTTCAGCCTGAAACTTCCTTTAATAGTTTTTTTAAACAACTTTATTGGAGTATAATTGCTTTACAATGGTGTGTTAGTTTCTGCTTTATAACAAAGTGAATCAGCTATACATACACATGTATCCTCATATCTCCTCCCTCTTTCATCTCCCTCCCACCCCCCATCCCACCCCTCTAGGTGGTCACAAAGCACCGACCTGATCTCCCTAAGCTATGTGGCTGCTTCACACTAGCTATCTATTTTACATTTGATAGTGTATATATGTCCATGCCACTCTCTCAATTCATCCCAGCTTACCCTTCCCCCTCCCTGTGTCCTCAAGTCCATTCTCTACGTCTGCATCTTTATTCCTGTCCTGCACCTAGGTTCTTCAGAACCTTTTTTTTTTTTTTTAGATTCCATATATATGTGTTAGCATATGGTATTTGTTTTCTCTTTCAGACTTACTTCACTCTGTATGACAGACTTTAGGTCCATCCACCTCGCTACAAACAACTCAGTTTCGTTTCTTTTAATGACTAAGATTCCATTGTATATGTGTGGCACATCTTCCTTATCCATTCATCTGTCGATGGACACTTAGATTGCTTCCATGTCCTGGCTATTGTAAATAGAGCTGCAATGAACATTGTGGTACATGACTCTTTTTGAATTATGGTTTTCTCAGGGTTTATGCCCAGTAGTGGGATTGCTGGGACATACGGTAGTTCTGTTTTTAGTTTTCTAAGGAACCTCCATAGTGTTCTCCATAGTGGCTCTATCAATTTACATTCCCACCGACAGTGTAAGAGGGTTCCCTTTTCTCCACACCCTCACCAGCAATTATTGTTTGTAGATTTTTTGATGATGGCCATTCTGACTGTTGTGTGGTAATACTTCATTGTGGTTTTGATTTGCATTTCTCTAATGATTAGTGCTGTTGAGCATCCTTTCATGTGTTTGCTGGCAATCTGTATATCTTCTCTGGAGAAATCTCTGTGTAAATTTTTGGATTGGGTTGTTTGTTTTTTTTATATTGAGCTGCACGAGCTGCTTGTAAATTTTGGAGATTAATCCTTTGTCAGTTGCTTCATTTCCAAATATTTTCTCCCATTCTGAGGGTTGTCTTTTTGTCTTGTTTATGGTTTCCTTTGCTTTGCAAAAGCTTTTAAGTTTCAGTAGGTCCCATTTGTTTATTTTTGTTTTTATTTCCATTTCTCTAGGAGGTGGGTCAAAAAGGATCTTGGGGTTTCCCTGGTGGCGCAGTGGTTGAGAGTCCGCCTGCCGATGCAGGGGATGCGGGTTCGTGCCCCAGTCCGGGAGGATTCCGCGTGCTGCGGAGCGGCTGGGCCCGTGAGCCATGGCCCCTGAGCCTGCACGTCCGGAGCCTGTGCTCCACAACGGGAGAGGCCACAACAGTGAGAGGCCCGCGTACCGGTAAAAAAAAAAAAAAAAAAAAAAAGATCTTGCTGTGATTTATGTCATAGAGTGTTCTGTCTATGTTTTCCTCTAAGAGTTTTATAGTGTCTGGCCTTACATTTAGGTCTTTAATCCATTTTGAGTTTATTTTTGTGTATGGTGTTAGGGAGTTTTCTAATTTCATTCTTTTACATACAGCCATCCAGTTTTCCCAGCACTACTTATTGAACAGGCTGTCTTTTCTCCATTGTATATGCTTGCCTCCTTTATCAAAAATAAGGTGACCATATGAGCGTGAGTTTATCTCTGGGCTTTCTATCCTGTTCCATTGATCTATATTTCTGGTTTTGTGCCAGTACCATGCTGTCTTGATTACTGTAGCTTTGTAGTATAGTCTGAAGTCACGGAGCCTGATTCCTCCAGCTCCATTTTTCTTTCTCAAGATTGCTTTGGCTATTCGGGGTCTTTTGTGTTTCCATACAAATTGTGAAATTTTTTGTTCTAGTTCTGTGAAAAATGCCACTGGTAGTTTGATAGGGATTGCATTGAATCTGTAGATTGCTTTGGGTAGTATAGTCATTTTCACAATGTTGATTCTTCCATTCCAAGAACATGGTATGTCTCTCCATCTGTTTGTATCATATTTAATTTCTTTCATCAGTGTCTTATAGTTTTCTGCATACAGGTCTTTTGTCTCCTTAGGTTTATTTCTAGGTATTTTATTCTTTTTGTTGCAATGGTAAATAGGAGTGTTTCCTTAATTTCTCTTTCAGATTTTTCATCATTAGTGTATAGGAATGCAAGAGACTTCTGTGCATTAATTTTGTATCCTGCTACTTTACCATATTCATTGATTAGCTCTAGTAGTTTTCTGGTGGCATCTTTAGGATTCTCTATGTATAGTATCATGTCATCTGCAAACAGTGACAGCTTTACTTCTTCTTTTCTGATTTGGATTCCTTTATTTCTTTTTCTTCTCTGATTACTGTGGCTAAAACTTCCAAAACTATGTTGAATAATAGTGGTGAGAGTGGACAACCTTGTCTTGTTCCTGGTCTTAGTGAAAATGATTTCAATTTTTCACCATTGAGAACGATGTTGGCTGTGGGTTTGTCATATATGACCTTTATTATGTTGAGGTAAGTTCCCTTTATGCCTACTTTCTGGAGGGTTTTTATCATAAATGGGTGTTGAATTTTGTCGAAAGCTTTTTCTGCAACTATTGGGATGATTATATGGTTTTTATTCTTCAATTTGCTAATATGGTTTACACACTAATTGATTTGCATATATTGAAGAATCCTTGCAACCCTGGGATAAATCCCACTTCATCAAGGTATATCATCCTTTTAATGTGTTGTTGGATTTTGTTTGCTAGTATTTTGTGAGGATTTTTGCATCCATGTTCATCAGTGATATTGGCTTGTCGTTTTCTTTCTCTGTGACATCTTTGTCTGGTTTTGGTATCAGAGTGATGGTGGCCTTGTACAATGAGTTTGGGAGTTCCTCCCTCCGCTATATTTTGGAAGAGTTTGAGAAGGATAGATGTTAGCTCTTCTCTAAATGTTTGATAGAATTCACCTGTGAAGCCATCTGACCATGGGCTTTTGTTTGTTGGAAGATTTTTTTTTATTAATTATTTATTTATTGGCTGCGTTAAGTCTTCGTTGCTGCGTGTGGGCTTTCTCTAGTTGCGAGGAGCGGGGGCTGCTCTTCGCTGTGGTGCGCAGGCTTCTCATTGTGGTGGCTTCTCCTGTTGCGGAGCACAGGCTCTAGGCATACGGGCTTCAGTAGTTGTGGCACACAGGCTCGGTAGTTGTAGCTTGTGGGCTGTAGAGCACAGGCTCAGTAGTTGGCCACATGGGCTTAGCTGCTCCATGGCATGTGGGATCTTCCGGGACCAGGGCTCGAATCCATGTCCCCTGCATTGGCAGGCAGATTCTTAACAACTGCACCACCAGGGAAGTCCCTGTTGGAAGACTTTTAATCAGAGTTTCAATTTCAGTGCTTGTGATTGGTCTCTTTATATTTTCTATTTCTTCCTGGTTCAGTCTAGGAAGGTTGTGCTTTTCTAAGAATTTGTCCATTTCTTCCAGGTTTTCCATTTTATTGGCATATAGTTGCTTGTAGTAATATCTCATGATCCATCATATTTCTGCAGTGTCAGTTGTTACTTCTTTTTCATTTCTAATTCTATTTTTTTTTTTTTTTTTTTTTTTTTTTTTTTTTTTTTTTGCGGTACGCGGGCCTCTCACTGTTGTGGCCTCTCCCATTGCGGAGCACAGGCTCCGGACGCGCAGGCTCAGCGGCCATGGCTCACGGGCCCAGCCGCTCCGCGGCATGTGGGATCCTCCCAGACCGGGGCACGAACCCGTGTCCCCTGCATTGGCAGGCGGACTCTCAACCACTGCGCCACCAGGGAAGCCCTCTAATTCTATTGATTTGAGTCTTCTCCCTTTTTTTCTTCATAAGTCTGGATAATGGTTTATAAATTTTTTTAATCTTCTCAGAGAGCCAGCTTTTAGTTTTATTGACCTTTGCTATTGTTTCTTTCATTTCCTTTTCATTTATTTCTGATCTGATATTTATGATTTCTTCTGCTAACTTTGGGGTTCTTTAGTTCTTCTTTCTCTAATTGCTTTAGGTGTAACATTAGGTTGTTTATTTGAGATGTTTCTTGTTTCTTGAGGTAGGATTGTACTGCTATAAACTTCCCCCTTAGAACTGCTTTTGCTGCATCCCATAGGTTTTGGGTCATTGTGTTTTCATGATCATTTGTTTCGAGGTATTTTTTTATTTCCTCTTTGATTTCCTTAGTGACCTCTTGGTTATTAAGTAGTGTATTGTTTAGCCTCCATGTGTTTGTATTTTTTTACAGTTTTTTTCCTGTACTTGATATCTAGTCTCATAGCGTTGTGTTCGGAAAAGATACTTGATGCAATTTCAATTTTCTTAAACTTACCAAGGCTTGATTTGTGACCCAAGATATGATCTATACAGGAGAATGTTCCATGAACACTTGAGAAGAGTTGTTTTTGGATGGAATGCCCTATAAATATCAATTAAGTCCGTCTTTCTTAATGTGTTATTTAAAGCTTGTGTTTCCTTTTTTATTTTCATTTTGGATGATCTGTCCATTGGTGAAAGTGGGATGTTAAAGTCCCCTACTATGAATGTGTTACTGTTGATTCCCCCTTTCATGGCTGTTAGCAATTGCCTTATGTATTGAGATGCTTCTATGTTGGGTGCATAAATATTTACAACTGTAATATCTTCTTCCTGGATTGATCCCTTGATCATTAGGTAGTGTTCTTCTTTGTCTCTTGTAATAGTCTTTATTTTAAAGTCTATTTTGTCTGATATGAGAATTGCTACTCCAGCTTTCTTTTGATTTCCATTTGCATGGAATATCTTTTTCCATCCCCTCACTTTCAGTCTGTATGTGTCCCTAGGTCTGAAGTGGGTCTCTTGTAGACAGCATATAGATGGGTCTTGCTTTTGTATCCATTCAGCAAGCCTGTGTCTTTTGGTTGGAGCATTTAATCCATTTACATTTAAGGTAATTATCAATATGTATGTTCCTATTCCCATTTTCTTAATTGTTTTGGGTTTGTTATTGTAGGTCTTTTCCTTCTCCTATGTTTCCTGCCTAGAGAAGTTCCTTTAGCATTTGTTGTAGAGCTGGTTTGGTGGTGCTGAATTTTCTTAGCTTTTGCTTGTCTGTAAAGGTTTTAATTTCTCCGTTGAATCTGAATGAGACCCTTGCTGGGTAGAGTAATCTTGGTTGCAGGTTTCTCTCCTTCATCACTTTAATTATGTCCTGCCATTCCCTTCTGGCTTGCAGAATTTCTGCTGATAGATCAACTGTTAATGTTATGGGGATTCCCTTGTATGTTATTTGTTGCTTTTCCCTTGCTGCTTTTAATATTTTTTCTTTGTATTTAATTTTTGATAGTTTGATTAATACGTGTCTTGGCATGTTTCTCCTTGGATTTATCCTGTATGGCTATCTGTGCACTTCCTGGACTTGATTAACTATTTCCTTTCCCATATTAGGGAAGTTTTCAACTCTAATCTCTTCAAATATTTTCCCAGTCCCTTTCTTTTTCTCTTCTTCTGGGATCCCTATAATTCGAATGTTGGTGTGTTTAATGTTGTCCCAGAGGTCTCTGAGACTGTCCTTAATTCTTTTCATTCTTTTTTCTTTATTCTGCTCTGTGGTAGTTATTTCCACTATTTTATCTTCCAGGTCACTTATCCATTCTTCTCCCTCAGTTATTCTGCTATTGATTCCTTCTAGAGAATTTTTAATTTCATTTATTGTGTTGTTCATCATTGTTTGTTTGCTCTTTGGTTCTTCTAGGTCCTTGTTAAACGTTTCTTGTATTTTCTCCATTGTATTTCCAAGATTTTGGATCATCTTTACTATCATTACTCTGAATTCTTTTTCAGGTAGGCTGCCTATTTCCTCTTCATTTGTTTGCTCCGGTGGGTTTTTACCTTGCTCCTTCATCTGCTGTGTGTTTCTCTGTCTTCTCATTTTGCTTAACTTACTGTGTTTGGGGTCTCCTTTTTGCAGGCTGCAGGTTTGTAGTTTCCATTGTTTCTGGTGTCGGCCCCCAGTGGGTAAGGTTGGTTCAGTGGGTTGTGTAGGCTTCCTGGTGGAGGGGACTGGTGCCTGTGTTCTGGTGGATGAGGCTGGATTTTGTCTTCCTGGTGGGCAGCACTGCATCTGGTGGTGTGTTTTGGGGTGTCTGTGACCTTATTATGATTTTAGGCAGCCTCTCTGCTAATGAGTGGGGTTGTATTCCTGTCTTGCTAGTTGTTTGGCATGAGGTGTCCAGCACTGTAGCTTGCTGGTCGTTGAGTGGAGCTAAGTCTTAGCATTGAGATGGAGATCTTTGGGAGAGCTTTCAGCATTTGATATTATGTGGAGCTGGGAGGTCTCTGGTGGACCAATGTCCTGAACTCGGCTCTCCCACCTCAGAGGCACAGACCTGACACCCGACTGGAGCACCAAGACCCTGTCTGCCACACAGCTCAGAAGAAAAGGGAGAAAAAAAGAAAGAAAGACAACAATAAAATAAAGTTATTAAAATAAAAAATAAAAAATAATTATTAAAAATTGAAAAGTAATTAAAAAAAGAAGAAAAGAAAGAAAGAAATATGAGAGCAACCAAACCAAAAAACAAATCCACCAATGATAACAAGCTCTAAAAACTATACAAAAAAAATAATAAAAGGGGACAGACAGAACCCTAGGACAAATGGTAAAAGCAAAGCTTTACAGACTAAAATCATACTCACAAAAAGAGAAATAGGAAAAATATATATATATTGTTTCTCCCAAAGTCCACTGCCTTAATTTTGGGATGATTCGTTGTCTATTCAGGTATTCCACAGATGCAAGGTACATCAAGTTGGTTGTGGAGATTTAGTCTGCTGCTCCTGAGGCTGCTGGGAGAGATTTCCTTTTCTCTTCTTTGTTCGCACAGCTCCTAGGGTTCAGCTTTGGATTTGGACCCCCTCTGCATGTAGGTCACCTGAAGCCATCTGTTCTTCACTCAGAGAGGATGGGGTTAAAGTAGCAGCTGATCAGGGGGCTCTGGCTCACTCAGGCTGGGGGGAGGGAGGGGTATGGAGTGCGGGGCAATCCTGTGGCGGCAGAGGCCAGCATGACGTTGCACCAGCCTGAGGTGCACCGTGTGTTCTCCTGGGGAAGTTGTCCCTGGATCACGGGACCCTGGCAGTGGCAGGCTGCAGAAGCTCTTGGGATGGGAGGTGTGCATAGTGACCTGTGCTTGCGCACAGGCTTCTTGGTGGCTGCAGCAGCAGCCTTAGCTATTCATGCCTATCTCTGCTGTCGGCGCTGATAGCCGCGGCTCGCACCCATCTCTGGAGCTCATTTAGGTGGTGCTCTGAATCCCCTCTCCTCCCACATCCCAAAATAATGGTCTCTTGACTCTTAGGCAGGTCCAGACTTTTTCCCGGACTCCCTCCCGGCTAGCTGTGGTGCAGTAGCCCCCTTCAGGCTGTGTTCACACACCCAACCCCAGTCCTCTCCCTGGGATCTGACCTCTGAAGCCCGAACCTCAGCGCCCAGGCCCCACCCGCCCTGGCGGGTGAGCAGACAAGCCTCTCAGGCTGGTGAGTGCTGGTCGGCACCAATCCTTTGTACGGGAATCTCTCCGCTTTGCCCTCTGCACCCCTATTGCTGCACTGTCCTCCGAGGCCCCGAAGCTTCCTTCCAGCCACCCCCCATCTCTGCCAGTGAAGGAGCTTCCTAGTGTGTGGAAACTTTTCCTCCTTCACAGCTCCCTCCCACTGGTGCAGGTCCTGTTCCTATTCTTTTGTATCTGTTTCTTCTTTTTTCTTTTGCCCTACCCAGGTACGTGGGGAGTTTCTTGCCTTTTGGGAAGTCTGAGGTCTTCTGCCAGCGTTCAGTAGGTGTTCTGTAGGAGTTGTTCCACATGTAGATGTGTTTCTGATGTATTTGTGGGGAGGAAGGTGGTCTCCACGTCTTACTCTTCCACCATATCGAAGGTCTCTCTCCTCGTCCCACCCTTTTAATAGTTGTTAATGTGGGTCTGATGGTGACAAATTCTCTCAGCTTTTATTTGTTGGAAAACAACTTTATTTCATTTTCCTTTTTGAAGCATATTTACACTGGGTATAGATGCTAGATTGGCAGGTATTCCATTATCTTATGGCATCCATTGTTTTGTTGAATAGTCTGCTATCGTTCTAATGTTGCTTCTATGAAGGTAATATGTTTTTCCCTCTCTAGCCATTTTAAAGATATTTTCTGCCTTTGGTTTTCATCAGTTTGATTCTAATATGCCTGTGCATGGCTTTATTTGTATTTATCTTATTTAGAATCCTCAGAGTCTCTTGAATTTGTGGTTTTATGCCTGTCCCATTTGCTTCTGTCTCACTCTTCTCCTTCTGGAAACCTTACTATACATGTATTAGACTTTTCCATTGTATCTCATATTATCTCTTATGGGTTCTTTAAGTCTCTCTTTTAAAATCTTTTTAAGAATCTCTCAGTGTTTCAATCTATGTATTGTTTTCTAGACTGTCTTCCAGTTTATAAATCATCTGTGTGTCTAGTCACCTATTAAACCCACCTATTGAATTTCTGGGATTTAATTTAACCATTTCTTATAGATTCCACGTTTCTGTTGAAATACACTGTGTATGTTGTTGACTATATTAATAAGTTATTTTTGGGTCCCTTTCTAGTAACTCCAATATCTGAATCATGTATGGGTCTATTTTTCTCTTTATTTTTAAGCATTTGGTTCTGTTTCAGTCATGCTTCATAATTTTTATTGAATGCCAGTCATTGTGTATGAAAAATTGTTGAGGCTTTGATGATGTTGTCTTTCTACAATGAGGATTAAATTTTCTTCTAGAGGGTAGAGTATTGGCCAAATACCTCAATCCTGTTAAGGGTTGGATTTACCCCTGGAGCAGAGGCCTGTACCCAGGTCAAGAAACTTACTCTTAATGTGTGGACCTTACCCCCAGGAATGGCTTTTCTGGAGTCACAACTAAAAGCCTAAGGCTTTTACCAAGACCCTTTCACCCTGGCAGGACTTGAACTCCAACTTCTGTCTTCTCAACATAATGCATTTGCTGAAATCCCTGCTCAACTTTTTACTCTATCAGCTATTCTTTTCTTCTAAGTTTCTTGGAGTCTTACTGTGTGCATGTCCATCTTAGGGGTTGGCCAAGATCTAAAGAGATATTAGGTGCAGAAAAATCCAACACAAGCTACTCTCCACTGCCTTTTATTACAGTTAGATGTTTATCTTTGTTAAATTATGAAATATATAATACATTAAAAAGAGTATGTATAACATATAAATTTTCTAAAATAACAAAACATAAACCAATAGTGAGGTTAAGAAATAAAATAACAACAGAACCTTTGAAGTTTTTTATATGCCCCTCTTCAAATGCAAAGGCATTCTCCTCCCTGAACCCGAAGGTAACCACCATCCCAAATTGGTCTTCATCATTTCGTTGCTTTTCTTTATAGTTTTATCACATATATATGTGCTATATATTGTTTAGTTTGGCTTGTAATTCTAAAACAATATAAGTGAAAGCATATTGTTTTTTTTTCTTTTGTGATTTGCTTTCTATTCTAAACATTAATCTTTGAGATTCATTCTTGCTAATGTATGTTGCTAGTTCATTTTCATTGCTATATTATGTTGTATTAAGTAGTATTACATTGTATGGATGTATTGAAGTTTGCTTATTCACCAGTTGATGGATATTTGAGTTTCCAGTTTCATGCAATTATGAAAAGCTGCTATAAACATTTGTATACAGGTTTTAGTGAAAACATAAGCTTTCATTTCTCTTGGGTAAATACCTAGGAGTGTGATTACTGACTCACATGTTGAGTGTATGTTTAACTTTATAAAGAACTTTCAAACTGTTTCCCAAAGTGGCTGTATCATTTTTGCATTCCCACCAGCAATGTATGAGAGTTCCAGTTGCTCCATATCTTCTTCAGTGCATGGTTTTGTCAGTTTCTGTTTGTTTCTTTGTATGCTTATTAGCCATTCTAATAGATGTGTAGCAGTGTCATGTTGTAATTTTAATTTGCACTTCCCTAATAATCTTTTCATGTGCTTTTTTCCTATCCATATATCTTTTGAGGTAAAGTGTCCTTTAAAAATGTTTGCCTATTTTTAAATTGAGATATTTTCTTATTACTGGGTTTTGGGAATTTAAAAAACTTTATTCTGGATACATATTCTTTGACAGATATGTGTTTTGCAAATATTTTCTCACAGTCTGTGACTTATCTTTTCATTTTTCAACAGTGTCTTTCACAGAGCAGAAAATTTTAATTTTAATGAAGTCTAATTTATATTTTTTGTAATGGATCAAGGTTTTGGTGTCCTATATAAAAAACCTTTGCCTCCCCCAAAGACACAGTGATTTTCTTTTATGTTTTCTTCAAGAAATTTTATCACTTTGGGTTTTACCTCTAGCCTATAATCCATTTTGAGTTAACTTTTGTATAAAGTGAAAAATATGAGTCAAGGTTCAGTTTTTGTGTTGGTTTTTTAAAAAATTTATTTCGTTGCACTGGGTCTTAGTTGCAACAGGCAGGCTCCTTATTTGTGGCTCACCAGCTCCTTAGTTGTGGCTTGCTGGCTCCTTAGTTGTGGCATGTGAACTCTTAGTTGTGGCATGCATGTGGGATCTAGTTCCCGGACCAGGGATCGAACCCAGGCCCCCTGCATTGGGAGCACAGAGTCTTAACCACTGCACTACCAGGGAAGTCCCCAAGGTTCAGGTTTTGCACATGAACATTCAGTAGTTCCAGCACTGAGCCAGGAAACAGGACCTTGGAGCCATAGCCACAAGAAACTGGATTCTGCCAACAACCTGAATGAGTTTAGAAGCAGGTTCTTCCCAAGAGCCTCCAGTTCGCCAACCAGGGATCAAACCTGTGCCCTCAGGACTGAAAGCTCAGAGTCTTAACTGCTGTACCATCAGGGAATTCCCCAGAATCCCCCACTTCTTACCATCTCTGCCACCCTCATCCAAGCCACCATCATCTCAGGTTTATCTGCTGAGAGGGACTGGGGACGGCAACATCCCAAAGCAAGGAGCCCACTTAGCAACCGGATCTCAGATTCTGAGTGCTAAGAAATCTGGCAGAGACCATCTTCATCAAATGAATCAAGTAAGCAAAGTTAACATCACAAGGAATGCAACAAATTGAAATTGTGCACCCCCCGATAGGATGCAGTAGGAAGAACACAGCGTCACTTGAGTGATATTCCTGCCAAAGTGCATCACTTGAGACCTGTGACTTGCACGAGTGGCAGCTCCAGTGGAATCCTGTGGGACATAATTCATTTTCCATATGGATAGGAATTATCAAAGCAAAAACTGCACTGGACAGAGTTATAGAGCCGTGTGGCTGACAGGGTATTGGGGCTCTGGCCGGGTGTCAGGGCTGAGCCTCTGAGGTGGGAGAGCCAAGGTCAGGACATTGGTCCACCAGAGACCTCCCGGCCCCACGTAATATCAATGGGTGAGAGCTCCTGCAGAGATCTCCATCTCAATGCTAAGACTTAGCTCCACTCAACAACCAGCCAGCTCCAGTGCTGGACACCTCATGCCAAACAACTAGCAAGACAGGATCACAATCCTACCGATTAGCAGACAGGCTGCCTAAAATTATAAGTTCACAGGCACCCCAAAACACACCACCGGATGTGGTCCTGCCCAACAGAAAGACAAGATCCAGCCTCATCAACCAAAACACAGGCACCAGTCCCCTCCACCAGGAAGCCTACACAACCCACTGAACCAACCTTACCCACTGGGGGCCGACACCAGAAACAATGGAAACTATGAACCTGCAGCCTGCAAAAAGGAGACCCCAAACACAGTAAGTTAAGCAAAATGAGAAGACAGAGAAACACACAGCAGATGAAGGAGCAAGGTAAAAACCCACCGGAGCAAACAAATGAAGAGGAAATAGGCAGCCTACCTGAAAAAGAATTCAGAGTAATGATAGTAAAGATGAGCCAAAATCTTGGAAATACAATGGAGAAAATACAAGAAACATTTAACAAGGACCTAGAAGAACCAAAGAGCAAACAAACAATGATGAACAACACAATAAATGAAATTAAAAATTCTCTAGAAGGAATCAATAGCAGAATAACTGAGGGAGAAGAATGGATAAGTGACCTGGAAGATAAAATAGTGGAAATAACTACCACAGAGCAGAATAAAGAAAAAAAAGAATGAAAAGAATTGAGGGCAGGGCTTCCCTGGTGGCGCAGTGGTTGGGAGCCCGCCTGCCGATGCAGGGGACATGGGTTCGTGCCCCGATCCGGGAAGATCCCACATGCCGCGGAGCGGCTGGGCCCGTGAGCCATGGCCGCTGGGCCTGCGCATCCAGAACCTGTGCTTCACAACGGGAGAGGCCACAACAGTGAGAGGCCCGTGTACCCACCCCCAAAAAAAAAGAAAAAAAAAAAAAGAATTGAGGACAGTCTCAGAGACCTCTGGGACAACATTAAACACACCAACATTCGAATTATAGGGGTCCCAGAAGAAGAAGAGTAAAAGAAAGAGACTGAGAAAATATTTGAAGAGATTATATTTGAAAACTTCCCTAATATGGGAAAGGAAAAAGTCTACCAAGTCCAGGAAGTGCAGAGGGTCCCATACAGGATAAATCCAAGGAGAAACATGCCAAGACACATATTAATCAAACTATCAAAAATTAAATACGAGGAAAAAATATTAAAAGCAGCAAGGGAAAAGCAACAAATAACATACAAGGGAATCCCCATAACATTAACAGTTGATCTATCAGCAGAAATTCTGCAAGCCAGAAGGGTGTGGCAAGACATATTTAAAGTGATGAAAGGGAAAAACCTACAACCAAGATTACTCTACCCAGCGAGGATCTCATTCAGATTCAATGGAGAAATTAAAACCTTTACAGACAAGCAAAAGCTAAGAAAACTCAACACCACCAAACCAGCTTAACAACAAATGCTAAAGGAACTTCTCTAGGAAGAAACACAGGGAAAGGAAAAGACCTGCAATAAAAAACCCAAAACAACTAAGAAAATGGTAATAGGAACATACATATCAATAATTACCTTAAATGTAAATGGATTAAATGCTCCAACCAAAAGACATAGCTGGCTGAATGGATACAAATACAATACCCGTATATATGCTGTCTACGAGACCCACTTCCTAGAGACCTAGGAACACATACAGACTGAAAGTGAGGAGATTGAAAAAGATATTCCATGCAAATGGAAATCAAAAGAAAGCTGGAGTAGCAATTCTCATATCAGACAAAATAGACTTTAAAATAAAGACTATTACAAGAGACAAAGAAGAACACTACCTAATGATCAAGGGATCAATCCAGGAAGAAGATATTACAATTGTAAATATTTATGCATCCAACATAGGAGCACCTCAATACATAAGGCAATTGCTAACAGCCATGAAAGGGGAAATCGACAGTAACACAGTCATAGTAGGGGACTTTAACATCCCACTTTCACCAATGGACAGATCATCCAAAATGAAAATAAAAAAGGAAACACAAGCTTTAAATAACACATTAAACAAGACGGACTTAATTGATATTTATAGGGCATTCCGTCCAAAAACAACAGAATACACTTTCTTCTCAAGTGCACATGGAACATTCTCCTGTATAGATTATATCTTGGGTCACAAATCAAGCGTTGGTAAATTTAAGAAAATTGAAATCGTATAAAGTACCTTTTCTGACCACAATGCTATAAGACTAGATATCAATTACAGAAAAAATCTGGAAAAACTACAAACACATGGAGGCTAAACAATACACTACTGAACAACCAACCAAGAGATCACTGAAGAAATGAAAGAGGAAATCCAAAAATACCTAGAAACAAATGACAATGAAAACATGATGACCCAAAACCTATGGGATGCAACAAAAGCAGTTCTAAGAGGGAAGTTTATAGCAATACAATCCTACCTCAAGAAACAAGAAACACCTCAAATAAACAACCTAACCTTACACCTAAAGCAATTAGAGAAAGAGGAACAAAAAAATCCCAAAGTTAGCAGGAGGAAAGAAATCATAAAGATCAGATCAAAAATAAATAAAAAAGAAATGAAGGAAACAATAGCAAAGATCAATAAAACTAAAAGCTCGTTCTTTGAGAAGATAAACAAAATTGATAAACCATTATCCAGACTCATCAAGAAAAAAAGGAAGACAGAAATAGAAATGAAAAAGAAGTAACAACTGACACTGCAGAAATATGAAGATCCTGAGATATTACAAGCAACTATATGCCAATAAAATGGACAATCTGGAAGAAATGGATAAATTCTTAGAAAAGCACAACCTTCCGAGACTGAACCAGGAAAAAATAGAAAATTTTAACAGACCAATCACAAGCACTGAAATTGAAACTGTGATTAAAAATCTTCAAACAAACAAAAGCCCAGGACCAGATGGCTTCACAGGTGAATTCTATCAAACATTTAGAGAAGAGCTAACACCTATCATTCTCAAACTCTTCCAAAATATAGCAGAGGGAGGAACACTCCCAAACTCATTCTATAAGACCACCGTCACCCTGGTACCAAAACCAGACAAAGATGTCACAAAAAAAGAATGCTACAGGCCCATATCACTGATGAACATAGATGCAAAAATCCTCACAAAATACTAGCAAACAGAATCCAACAACACGTTAAGAATCATACACCATGATGAAGTGGGGTTTATTCCAGGGATGCAAGAATTCTTCAATATATGCAAATCAATCAATGTGCAAACCATATTAACAAATTGAATGATAAAAACCATATGCTCATCTCAATGGATGCAGAAAAAGCTTTTGACAAAATTCAACACCGATTTATGATAAAAACCCTCCAGAAAGTAAGCATAAAAGGAACTTACCTCAACACAATAAAGGCCATATATGAGAAACCCACAGCCAGCATCGTTCTCAATGGTGAAAAAGTGAAACCATTTTCCACTAAGATCAGGAACAAGACACGGTTGCCTACTCTCGCCACTATTATTCAACACCGTTTTCGAAGTCTAGCTGTGGCAATCAGAGGAGAAAAATAAAAAGAATACAGATTGGAAAAGAGGAAGTAAAACTGTCACTGTTTGCAGATGACCTGATACTATACATAGAAAGTCCTAAAGATGCTACCAGAAAACTATTAGAGCTAATCAGTGAATTTGGTAAAGTAGCAGGATACAACGTTAATGCACAGAAATCTCTTGCATTCCTATATACTAATGATGAAAAATCTGAAAGAGAAATTAAGGAATCACTCCTATTTATCATTGCAAAAAAAAGAATAAAATACCTAGGAATAAACCTACCTAAGGAGACAAAAGACCCATATGCAGAAAACTGTAAGACAGTGATGAAAGAAATTAAAGATGATACAAACAGATGGAGAGATATACCATGATTGGAAGAATCAACATTGTGAAATGACTATGCTACCCAAAGCAATCTACAGATTCAGTGCAATCCCTATCAAACTACCAGTGGCATTTTTCACAGACCTAGAACAAAAAATTTCACAATTTGTATGAAACACAAAAGACTCCAAATAGCAAAAGCAATCTTGGGAAAGAAAAACGGAACTGGAGGAATCAAGCTCCCTGACTTAAGACTGTACTAGAAAGCTACATTAATCAAGACAGTATGGTACTGGCACAAAACCAGAAATTTAGATCAATGGAACAGGATAGAAAGCCCAGAGATAAACCCACGCACATATGGTCACCTTATCTTTGATAAAGGAGGCAAGAATATACAATGGAGAAAAGACAGCCTGTTCAATAAGTGGTGCTGGGAAAACTGGACAGCTACGTTTAAAAGAATGAAATTAGAACACTCCCTAATACCATACACAAAAATAAACTCAAAATGGATTAAAGACTTAAATTTAAGGCCAGACACTGTAATTTCTTAGAGGAAAACATAGGCAGAACACTCTATGACATAAATCACAGCAAGATCCTTTTTGACCCATCTCCTAGAGAAACGGAAATAAAAACAAAAATAAACAAATGGGACCTAATGAAACTTAAAAACTTGTGCACAGCAAAGGAAACCATAAACAAGACAAAAAGACAACCCTCAGAATGGGAGAAAGTATTTGCAAATGAAGCAACTGACAAAGGATTAATCTCCAAAATATACAAGCAGCTCATGCAGCTCAATATTAAAAAAAAAAAACAACAATCCAATCAAAAAATGGGCAGTAGACCTACATAGAGATTTCTCCAGAGAAGATATACAGATTGCCAGCAAACACATGAAAGGATGCTCAACATCACTAATCATTAGAGAAATGCAAATCAAAACTACAGTGAGTTATCACCTCACACCAGTCAGAATGGCCATCATCAGAAAATCTACAAACAATTAGGGCTTCCCTGGTGGCGCAGTGGTTGAGAGTCCACCTGCCAGTGCAGGGGACATGGGTTTGTGCCCCAGTCTGGGAAGATCCCACATGCCATGGAGTGGCTGGGCCCGTGGGCCATGGCCACTGAGCCTGCGCGTCCGGAGCCTGTGCTCCGCAACGGGAGAGGCCACAGCAGTGAGAGGCCCATGTACCACAAAAACAACAACAACAGCAACAACAACAACAAAAATCTACAAACAGTTAATGCTGGAGAGGGTGTGGAGAAAAGGGAACCCTCTTGCACTGTTGGTGGGAATGTAAATTGATACAGCCACTATGGAGAACAGTATGAAGTTTCCTTAAAAAACTAAAATTAGAACTACCATACGACCCAGCAATCCCACTACTGGGCATATACCCTGAGAAAACCATAATTCAAAAGGAGTCATGTACCCCAATGTTCATTGTAGCTCTATTTACAATAGCCAGGACATGGAAGCCACCTAAGTGTCCATTGACAGATGAATGGATAAAGAAGATATGGCACATATATACAATGGAATATTACTCAGCCATAAAAAGAAACAAAATTGAGTTATTGGTAGTGAGTTGGATAGACCTAGAGACTGTCATACAGAGTGATGTAAGTCGGAAAGAGAAAAATAAATACTGTATGCTAACACATATATATGGAATCTAAAAAAGAAAAAAAAAGGTTCTGAAGAACCTAGGGGCAGGACAGGAATAAAGACACAGACATAGAGAATGGACTTGAGGATATGGGAAGAGGAAGGGTAAGCTGGGAGGAAGTGAGAGAGTGGCATGGACTTATATACACTACCAAACGTAAAATAGATAGCTAGTGGGATGCAGCTGCATAGCACATGGAGATCAGCTCGGTGCTTTGTGACCATCTAGAGGGGTGGGAGGGAGACACAAGAGGGAGGGGATGTGGGGATATATGTATACGTATAGCTGATTCACTTTGTTATATAACAGAAACTGACACACCGTTGTAAAGCAATTATACTCCAGTAAAGATGTTAGAAAAAAAACGGTTCCAGCACTGTTTATTGAAAAGATTATCCTTTCCCCAAATTTGCATTTGCATCTTTGTACAAAATAAGTTTACCACAGTGTCAGTCAATTTCTGGACTCAATTCTGTTCCATTGATCTCTATGCCTGTCCTTTTACCATTATCACACAGACTTGATTACAGTATCTGAAGATCTTGAAATGAGGTAGTGGAGTTCTCCAACTTGCTTTTCATTATGGTTTTTAGAGAACAATATTTTGGCCTTCTTGATTTTCTCAGTTGTATCATTGTTTTCTATTTCAGCAATTTTAGCTCTTTTCCTTATTATTTCCTTCCTTCTCCATTAGGCTTATTCTATTGTTCTTTTTTCTAATTTCTAAATTAGACGGTTAGCTCATTTATTTTTAGCTTTTCTTCTTTTCTTCTACCAGTTTCTGAATAAAATCTATAAATGTCCCTCCAAATTTCTCTTTAGCAGCATCCTACAAGTTTTAATATGTTGTATTTATTTTGTATTTTTATCTAAGTATGTCCTTATTTACATTTTCATCTCTTCTTTGATCCAGCAATTATTCAGAAGTATGCATTTAAATTTTCAAATTTATGGGATTTTAAAACTTTTTATGTAATTGCATTATGATCAAAGAATGTGGTTTAAGTGGTGTTAATTCTGTTAAATTTATTGACTTAATATATGATTTAGCACGTGATCAGTTTTATAAATGTCCCATGTATGCTTCAAAATAGTTTATATATTTTTATTCTCCAGGTGTTGGGTGCCACGTTTTAATTGTGTTCATAAGATCGAACTATTAATTGTCTTATTTAAATCTTCTATATCTTTACTGATTTTCTGAATGTTCAATCTTTAAAATTTTAATAAGTTTCTGTTGAAAATCTTCCACATGAGTAACAAATTAAGTAGTATTATATTATAGCCCAAAGTATAAAATAAATATCCATGAGTCCATACTGATACAAATGATTGAATAAGTAAATAGATGGAGGAGAAGAGAGAAATCTCCCTTGCAGAATTCTAAATAATTTATGTAGATACTCTGCCCTCAGAAAAGGGAAGTATAATTCCTTTATTTTTTTTTAAACATCTTTATTGGAGTATAATTGCTTTACAATGGTGTGTTAGTTTCTGCTTTATAACAAAGTGAATCAGCTATACATATACATATATCCCCATATCTCCTCCCTCTTGCGTCTCCCTCCCACCCTCCCTATCCCACCCCTCTAGGTGGTCACAAAGCACCAAGCTGATCTCCCTGTGCTATGCGGCTTCTCCCCACTAGCTATGTATTTTACATTTGGTTGTATATATAAGTCTATGCCACTCTCTCACTTCGTCCCAACTTACCCTTCCCCCTCCCCATGTCCTCAAGTCCATTCTCTACATCTGCGTCCTTATTCGTTTAGTGTGAGGTACACACGGTGACTTCATCCCAAAGAGTAGAGAATTGACAGGAAGGAAAAAGAGTAACTTTACAGTGGAGAAACCTGATAAACACTAACTCAGCCAGGTGATCAAGTTCAACATCAACAGCTATATAAGTCACATTGATAGTATGTACCCTGGATATGATATGCTGAGATATGATATGATATGGTACTTTACCTCTGTGGGCTTCCTCTCAAATACATTACCAGTCTAATCATGAGAAAACATTACATCGTTTCCAATAAAGGAGTAACCTACAAAATACTTGACTGGTACTTCTCAAAATAGTCAAGGTCATCAAAAACAGGGAAAGTCTGAGAAACTGTCACAACCAAGAAGATCCTGCCTAAGGAGACATGACAACTAAATGTAATGTGGTATCCTGGACGGGATTCTGGAACAGAAAAAGGATATTAGGTAAAAACTAAGGAAATTTGAATAAACTACTTTATTTGATAATAATGTATCAATATTGGTCCATTAATTATGACAAATGTACCATACTAATATGTTAATAATAAGAGACACTGGGTGAGGGGGTATATAAGAAATCTCCATACTATTTTTTCAAGTTTTGTGTAAAGATAAATCTGTTCTAAAAAATAAAGTCTATTTTGAAAAAAAAATATCTTTCACAATTATAATGGATTTTTCGATTCTTCCTTATAATTTTATTGATTTTTGCTTAATATAAAGTTATGTCATATATATGTAATGCATATATATTTAGAAATATTATCTCTAGTGTGTTTAATATTTTATCATCTTTATCTGATTGTTTTTATTCTTGGTATGTTTTTTTGCGTTAAAGTCTGCTTTGTTTGATATTAATCTAGCTGTGCCAGCTTTCTTTTGCTTAGTGTTTGTTACATGTTTTTCCATCTTATTACTTCCAACCTTTCTTTGTCCTTATGTTTTAGGTGTGTCTCTTGTGAATAACTGGATTTTATTGGATTTTCTTTGTTTCTTAATATAAGCTGACTAATCCTTTACTTTATTGTGATTATATAAATAGTTGAAATAATTTCTACTCTTATCTGTGCTTTCACTTTGTCTTCCTACCTGCACACGCATATCTGCATATATCTACCCCTTCTTACAATGGCATACTGGAAAAAGTTTAACCACCAGCTCTCTAAATATAGTTCTGATATCAACGTTGGTTTATATTTTCATTGACATTAATAAGAACATCTTCTTTGCTAAACTAGATAATAGTTTCAAATATTAAAAGGCTGTTCCCTCAATATTTTGTGCTATTCCCAATATAATGGCTGCAGACACAACATACTTTTAAGTTTAACCTGTGTTAACATTTTTCTTCATCACTTTCTTGAGTCTGGATTATCAACAAAACAATAAATCAAGCCCTGATTTGTATTGTTTCCTGATTTCTGGGTGTAATCACTCCTATCATGGCTCCTTTCAAGCTACCAACATGACATCACTAAATATAGAGTTTGAAAAAAAATGAGCAATAGCACACATAGTATTTCCACCAGACACATGGAATAGATGTGAATAACTTCAAGAGCACAGGTAATAGTAAAATAATTATGAAATGATGAATTTTGAGTATTTATTACCTCTGTTATTAATAAACTTTGTATATTTAATTGTAAGTTATCTATTTTAACATCTAATCATAGCTATGGTTAACAACTGGTTCACATAATTCCTGAAAATTTAACAGTTGGCTCTCAGGAGCCAGTACAGGATGTCTCCAGCACACCACTTCTTGCCTTCTTTTGGATTTTTTTCCTCTACTAGTTTTGAAAGTATACACTTCAATTATATGCTTTTAGTAGTTACTCTAAACATTTTAACATTTATATTTAACTTTAAAAGTCTACAGTTAATATCTATATCATCCTCCCAAATCAATTCATGGATCTTGTGATATTTGAACTCCAGTCACCCTATTTCAGACCTATGTGCTATTGTGGTCCTTGTTGTTCTGTATGTTAGGTCTACCTCGTTATCTTTAACCCCATGAATTAGATATTATTAACAAATTTTTACAACGTTTTATTTTTAAATTTATTCACATGTTTTTCATGTTCTTTGCTCACAATTTTTTTCTTGCATTCAAGGCATTTCTAGGATTGATTTCCTTCTGCTGGTGTACATCCAGTGGTAAGCACTAAAGTGGGGGTGAGGGGATCCCTGATTTGTAGTCAATAAGTGTACTCCCACCACAGCCTATTTCAAGCTACCAAGGTAACATCACTGAATGTGGACGTAGGAAGAGACAGTAGAATTTTGGAGGCTCCAGCACACCACTGAATTCAGTTTTTCTTTTCCCTTCTTCCCTCCTTCCTTCCTTTTCTTCCTTCCTTCCTTGCTCCCTCCCATCCTTTCTTACCTTTTTTTACGTTTTTATTGAGGTATAATTGGCATGCAATAAACTGTATAAATTTAAAGTGTAAAAAAAAAAAAATAAAGTGTACAGTTTGATAAGTTTTGACATCACCATCACCACAATCAAGATAGTGAACTACCCATCCCCCACAGACATGTCCTCATGACCCTTGGTGATCACTCCCTCCCACCCCTACTTACCCCTGCCTCATTCCTAGGCAAGCACTAATCTGTTTTTCTGTCACTAAAGATTCGCTTGCATATTCTAGAGTTTCCATCAGCAGTGAATGAGCGTCTCGTTGCTCCATTTTTTCAGCCACACTTGATGTAGTCAGTCTCTTTAAATTGTAGCCCTTCTGGTGGGTATGTAGTAGTATCATTGAGGCTTTAACTTACATTTCGCTCATGACTACTGAAGATGAGTATTTCATCTAAAGGTGCTTAACCTTTAGCATCTTCTCTTGTCAATTGAAGGTAAATTCCTCTGTTTTTATTTGTCCAGAAATACCTTTATTTTGCCCTCTCTTTTGAAAGAAAATTTTGCTGAGCATATAATTAAACAACAATTACTGTCTCCCAGCACTTTGCAGATTGTATCCTCCCATCTTCTGAGTTCCACTGTGGCTGTTGAAAAGACAGCTTTCAGTCTAATTCTTGTCCCCTTGTAATGATCTGTTTTTGCTCTTTCTTCATCTTATACAGATGTATATTTCTTTTTACTTATCCTCTTTGAGAATTGTTTGTCTTTCTGAATCTCATACTGATAATTGACACCTCTCATCTGTTTTGGAAATTCTCAGCGACAGTCTCTGAATACTGCAGCTCCCCTGCTTTCTGGAATTCCTATTACGTTTATGGTAGGCCTTTTCATTCACTCCTCCTGATCTCTTAATCCTTCACATTTTCACTACATTTGTCTCTTATTAATGCATTCTGGGTAGTTTCCTAGATGTATCTTCTCCTTCCACCTGAGTATAATTTCCCTCTTTTAATTTTTTCCCATTTTATTTTTAGTTTCCAGAAGTTCTATTTGGTTTGTTTTCAACTCTGCATAATTCCTCTTGATGGTCACTTTCTCCTTTGCCAAACTTTTGATGTTTTTTGTATTTCCTTAAGCATGTTAAGTGTGTCTTTTATATTCTGTACCTGATCATTCTAGTAGCTATCATATGTACAGGTCTGATTCTGCTATGTATTGTTTCTACTGATTCACACAGGGAGTGTCTTATTACCTCCTATGTTTGAGAATTTTTTAAATGTGTGTGAACTCATATTCTCTGAAAATATATCTGTGGGAATTGAGGCCTGGGTGAAAATGTGTTCCTCTGTGGAAAAATCTCCCATTGTTGCTTCTGCCAGGTAGTTTAGTGCACTGCAAACCCAGAATCACTTTAACTAAGTTTGGGGCTTGAGGGGGTTTTCTTGATGACACTTATGAGACATCACTTCCAAGTGAGCACAGCCCCAGGTTTGGAGACAGGTATCCACATTGCCTTTTTTCTGTTGGCAGCATTTTTTTTTTCAGTTCAATCACTTTTCTAGTTCACACTCAGGGAATTCCAGCTTTATGTGTTTTCAATCCAAACTCCCTGCCTTCTTAGGCTTCAACCCCTATCCTCTGCATTTTGCTAGGCCATCAGGGATTGGCAGATGTCACCAGGCAAATATCAGCTCCAGCTGGAATTTTTCTGGAGTGGGGCTTTCTTCTTGTCTCTGACAATTTCCCTTTCTTTTCTGACATCGCCATGCCTTTAAAAAGAAAGATGCTTTTTTGTATTTCATCCAGCATTTTAAGTGCTCTATACTAGGAGGTTTCTCCAGACAGCTATTGCTAGAAATAGACTATTTATATTTTTACCCATCTGGAATTTAATTTTATACGTGGTATGAGGCAGAGGTCTAAGAACTCTGCCATCATTTTTACTGTTCCTCCTTTTTCTTCAGAAATGGTATCTGTAAATCAACTTTTAAAACAATATTTCTTCCCTATTTTCTGTTGCTTATTGCCAGCTGGATATCTAAAAGAGTCATAGAAACCTACTTTTAAGTGAAATATTCCTAAAATAAAAAACTGTAATACTATTGGCTCCTTTAGTGGCTCTGGGTTTTTTACTCCTATGTATTTCTTTATGAATAAACCCAAAATCTATATAACAAAGTTTTTTGGTTCTTTTCCCTTTTTAAATAAATTTATTTATTTTATTTTATCTATTTTTGGCTGCATTGGGTCTTCGCTGATGCGTGCAGTCATTCTCTAGTTGTGGCAGCAGGGGCTACTCTTCGTTGAGGTGCGTGGGCTTCTCATTGCGGTGGCTTCTCTTGTTGCGGAGCACAGGCTCTAGGCACGTGGGCTTCAATAGTTGTGGCACACGGGCTCAGTAGTTGTGGCTCACAGGCTCAGTAGCTGTGGTGCACAGGCTTAGTTGCTCCACGGCATGTGGGATCTTCCCGGATCAGAGCTCAAACCTGTGTCCCCTGCATTGGCAGGCAGATTCTTAACGACTGCGCCACCAGGGAAGCCCAACAAAGTTTTTTCTAACAATCCAGTTTCATCATTTGATTAGAGGGAAAAGGGAGCTAGGTCTTCTGGTATACAGATAAGCAAATGCAGATTAACAACATTTTGCATTTTTTAAAAATCACAAATTTTAACAAAGAAAGAATTCATAACGTGGACTCTCAAAACTATAAATCATACTGGAATAGAATTATCATCAGTTTAAACGCCAAGACAACCTGAGATTCGTTCAAAATGGGGGAGTAGAAGGACGTGCGCTCACTCCCTCTTGCAAGAGCACCGGAATCACAACTAACTGCTGAACAGTCATCAATAGGAAGACACTGGAACTCACCAAAAAAGGTACCCCACATCCAAAGACAAAGGAGAAGCCACAATGAGATGGTAGGAGGGGCGCAATCACAATAAAATCAAATCCCATAACTGCTGGGTGGGTGACTCACAAACTGGAAAACAATTATACCACAGAAGTCCACCCAGCAGAGTGAAGTGCAAATCAAAACTACAATGAGGTATCACCTCACACTGGTCAGAATAGCCATCTTCAGAAAATCTACAGACAACAAATGCCGGAGAGGGTGTGGAGAAAAGGGAACCCTCTTGCACTGTTGGTAGGAATGTAAATTGATACAGCCACTATGGAGAACACTATGGAGGTTCCTTAAAAAACTAAAAAAAGAACTACCATACGACCCAGCAATCCCACTACTGGGCATATACCCAGAGAAAACCATAATTCAAAAAGGCACATGCACCCCAATGTTCATTGGAGCACTATTTACAACAGCCAGGACATGGAAGCAACCTAAATGCCCATCGACAGATGAATGGATAAAGAAGACGTGGTACATATATACAATGGAATATTACTCAGCCATAAAATGGAATGAAATTGGGTCATTTGTAGAGACGTGGATGGACCTAGAGACTGTCATACAGAGTGAAGTAAGCCAGAAAGAGAAAAACAAATATTGTATATTAACGCATATATGTGGAATCTAGAAAAATGGTACAGATGAACCGGTTTGAAAGGCAGAAATAGAGACACAGATGTAGAGAACAAATGTATGGACACCAAGGAGGGAAAGCGGGGGCAGGGGGGCGGTGGTGGGTGGTGGGATGAATTGGGAGATTGGTATTGACATATATACACTAATATGTATAAAATAGATAACTAATATGAACCTGCTATATTAAAAAATAAAATTCAAAAAAGTAAAAGTAAAGAAAATAAAGACCAAGACAACTTTCTATCAGCTAAATTCATACCAATGGATGGAAAACAGAAGATGTTGCAAAATAATTTGCCGCATGTTTTTTCGTGTAAGTGGAGAGAATACACTGCTCAGCCCCAATCACATATAGACAGGCAAACATTAGAAAAAGAACATCTGTTGCAGTTCTCACAGCATAAATTTATATTTTCAATTATGTTAAATTGTTACTTGGGAAGCATATTCCCAGGGAAACAATAACTTCTAAAGCTCTATAAACACAGTTTTTTATTTGATTAGCTCTCAGCCAAGCTAAAAATATCAAAGAAGACCTCTAGAACAAAACTCTTTATTCAAAATATCAATCTCACTTTGAAGGAAAGATATGAGGGATGAAGTTAAATATATATATATATATATATATATATATATATATATATATATTTTTTTTTTTTTTTTTTTTTTTTTGCGTTACACAGGCCTCTCACTGTTGTGGCCTCTCCCATTGCGGAGCACAGGCTCCAGACGCACAGGCTCAGCGGCCATGGCTCATGCGCCCAGCCGCTCCGTGGCATGTAGGATATTCCCGGACCGGGGCATGAACCCATGTCCCCTGCATCGGCAGGTGGACTCTCAACCACTGCGCCACCAGGGAAGCCCTAAATATATTTTTAAAGATGCTTTTTTATTTTAATCAGTGAATGCAACTCGTGGGGGAAGAAGATCTCCTGGTTCTTCAAATAAGGTAAAAATTTATGTACAATAAAATGCTCAGATTTTAATGAGTTTTGACAAGAATACACATCCAAGTAATCATCACAATCAAAATAGTAAACATTTCCATTACACAAGAGCATTTGCTCATGCCCTGTTCCAGTCATCCTCCCATCTTACCCAAAAGGTAAATACCACTCTCATTTCTATTGCCATAGCTTAGTTTGTCTCAATCAAACACTGGAAAACTTTTCTATAAAGGGACAGATAGTAAACATTTTAGGCTTTGCAGGGCACATACAATTTCTGTCACTACTGCTTCTCCTCCTCCTTCTCCTTTACAGCCCTCTAAAAATGTAAAAACCATTCTTAATTCAAGGTTATAAAAAAATGGGCACTGGGCTAGATTTGATCAGTGGGCCACTGTCTAGAACTCCAGATATATGGAATCCTGTTCTTTTGATCTGGCTTCTTTCACTTAACATAGTTTTGAGTCAATCCATTTTATTGCATGTATCAATAATTTGTTCTTTTTATTGATTTTTGGATTTATTGATTTTCTGTATTTGTTTCTCTTTCACTTGTTTCCACTCTTATCTCTATTATCTCCTTTATCCTCCTTACTTTGAGTTTAATTTGCTCTTCTTTTTTAGCATTTTAAGGTGGAAGCATAGATAATTGATTTTAACACTTTGTTTCTAATTTAATTCCATGGTGATCACAACATATTCTGTATGATTTCAGTCCTTTGAAATTCATTGAGACTTGTCTTAATGCCCAGCATATGGTCTACCTTGATATATGTTCCTTGTGCGCTTGAAAAGAAAGTATACTCTGGGGTTGTATCAATGTTATATAAATGTCAATTGGGTCAAATTGGTTGATAACATTCAAATTTCCTGGATCCTTACTATTTTTACTGCACTGGTTTATCAATTACTGAGAGGACACAACAATTTGAAATATGTACATGCACCTGTATCAGTCAGCTTGGGCTGCCATAGCAAAATACCGCAGACTGGGTGGCTTAAACAGTAGACCTTTATTTCTCACAGTTCTGGTGGCTGGGAAGTTCAAGATCACAGTGATAGAGCCCTCTTCCTGGCTTGTAGACAGCCAGCCTTCTCACTATATCCTCACATGGTAGAGAGAGAGTTCTAGTTTCTTCCTCTTGTTATAAAAACACAAATCCCATCATGGGGGCCCCACACTCATGACCTCATTTAAACCTAATCACCAAAATGCCCTACCTCCAAATACCAACACTTTGGGAATTAAGGCTTCAACACATAAATTTTGGGGAGACACAACATTTAGTCCATAATAGCACCTAACAATAGAGCTTCAAAATACATAAAATAAAAATTGACAGAACTATCAGGAGAACTGGTCAAATTCACAATTATTGGAGATTTCAGCACCATCTCTCTTGAAAAGTAGATCCTCTTATCATTAAGAAATGACATCTTTATCTCTGATAATACTCCTTGTCTTAAAGTTTACATTTTCTTATATTAAAATGGCCACACCAACTTTCTTATACCTCCAGCCAAGATAGAGTACCAGGGATCAGATTTACCCCCTCACCTGAAACAGACAAAATACATGAAACAAGTTTTCAATTCACTGTACATCGGGCAAAAAGAATGGTGATCCTGGACTTCCCTGGTGGTCCAGTGGCTAAGACTCCATACTCCCAATGCAGGGGACCCAGGTTCGATCCTTGGTCAGGGAACTAGATCCCACATGCTGCAACTAAGAATTTGCATGCCACAACTAAAAATTCCACATGCCACAACTAAAAGATCCCACATGCCACAACTAAGACCTAGTGTAGCCAAATAAATATATTTTTTAAAAAGACCAAAAAAAGTGATCCTTGAGAATGGGAAACAAATGAGGTAAATCCTATGATTTCCCAAACTTACTGCCTTGAAAGAGTTTCTAGGCCATAGAATAAGTAGGGGGAACTTTGGCAGAACCTAGAGATGTCCTGTGTTGAGAGGATGGAACTGAGAGTCTGGAGACAAGGCAGCTAGAGTTTATAGGACAGACTACAAAAGAGTGGAGAGCTACACAGAGAGAGAACCCTGAAGATTTACAGAGGATCCCACTCCAGTATTCAACAGATACACTGGTCAGTACATGTGTGTGAGGAAACTTCCTGAGACTGGAGAAAGAACCATCCAAAAGGATTAGAGGGAGCAGTGCCTGGCACTCACACACAAGGCCAGACTGGAAAACTCTAAATTCACTAGGCATTGGGCAGAGTATTCAAGCATTGTGTAGAATGCCACAGGAGCAGGGGAAAATTAGCCTTGGACTGAGCATGGCTGCAGACCCAGCTAATGAATCATAAAAGCAAGACCTGAAAGGACCAAACTGTTTAAAAGTAGCTTAGTTGCATCCCAGAACAAAGTTCAAGAAGAATTAAAAGGTCCTGCTTTTTTATATCTAGTCTGTCAATTTCTACCTTTTAATATGAATATTTAGTCCATTTACAGTTAATATAATTATGATATGTTTGGGTTTTAGTTAAACATCCTGTTATTTGTTTTCTATGTATTCCCCGTGTTCTTTGTTCCTTCGTTCTTTCTTTTCTGCCTTCTTTTGGATTAATCAAGTATTTTTAGTATTCCATTTTTATCTTCTTCATTGGTATTTTTAAAAATAGAGTTTTATTGATATCTAATTCACATGTCATACAATTCATCTATTTAAAGTACAGTTGACCCTTGAATGACATGGGTTTGAACTTTGCAGTTCCATTTATATGCAGATTTTTCATGATCCCTGGTTGGTTGAATCCACGGGTGTGGAACCATGGATACAGAGGACCAAACGTAAACCTCTGTGTGGATTTTTGACTGTGCAGGAATTAGTGTCCCTAACCCTTGTGTTGTTCAAGGGTCAATTATATACAATTCAATGGTTTTTAGAATATTCACAGAGTTGTGCAACCATCACCACAAAAAATTTTAGAACATTTTCATTACTCCCCCCCCAAAACCCACATACCATTTAGCTACCTTCCCTCTGCTGCCAGCCCTCTTCTAGCCCTAGTCAACAACTAAACTACTTTCTGTCTCTAGAATTGCCTGTACTGGACATTTCATATAAATGGAATCATACAGTTTGTGGCCCTGGGTGTCTGGCTTCTTTCACTTAGCATAATGTTTTCAAGATTCGTCCACGTTGTAGCAAGGATCAGTACTTTATTCTTTTTTTTTTTTTTAAAGTTCTCTCTTTTTCATATATATATATAATTTATGGTAACCCTCTTATTTATTTATTTATTATTGTCTGTGTTGGGTCTTCATTGCTACACGTGGGCTTTCTCTAGTTGCGGCGAGCAGAGGCTACTCTTCGTTGCAGTGCACAGGCTTCTCATTGCAGTGGCTTCTCTTGTTGCATAGCATGGGCTCTAGGTGTGCGGGCTTCAGTAGTTGTGGCACACGGGCTCTAGAGCACAGGCTCGGTAGTTGTGGCACACGGGCTTAGTTGCTCCATGGCATGGGAGATCTTCCTGGACCACGACTCGAACCCATGTTCCCTGCATTGGCAGGCAGATTCTTAACCACTGCACCACCAGGGAAGCCCAGTACTTCATTATTTTTTATGGTGAAATAATGTTCCATTGTATGGATAAGCCAAATTTTATGTATACATTCTTCAGTTGATGGACACTAAGTTGTTTCCACTTTGGGGCTATAATACTGCTATGAACATATGTGTATAAGTTTTTGTATGTATGTATGTTTTCATTTCTCTTGGGCATATACCTAGGATTTTAAATATTAGGTCATATGGTAACCCACTGTTTAAATTTTTCAAAAACTGCCAGATTGTTTCCCAAAGTGACCCATTTTACTTTACCTGCAATATATAAGGGTTCCAATTTTCCACATCCTCACCGATATTTGTTATTATCTGGGTTTTTTTCTTATACTCTTCCTAGTGAGTGTGAAATGGTATCTCAATGGGGTTTTTTAAATTTAATTTAATTTATTTTTTATAGAGCATGTTCTTATTAGTTATCCATTTAATACATATTAGTGTATATACGTGAATCCCAATCTCCCAATTCATCACAGCACCACCACCACCCCTGCCACTTTCCCACCTTGGTGTCCATACGTTTGTTCTCTACATCTGTGTCTCAAATTCTGTCCTGCAAACCAGTTCATCTGTACCAGTTTTCTAGATTCCACATATATGCATTAATATACGATATTTGTTTTTCTCTTTCTGACTTACTTCACTCTGTATGACAGTCTCTAGATCCGTCCACACCTCTACAAATGACCCAATTTCGTTCCACTTTATGGCTGAGTAATATTCCATTGTATATATGTACCACATCTTCTTTATCCATTCGTCTGTTGCTGGGCATTTAGGTTGCTTCCATGACCTGGCTATTGTAAATAGTGCTGCAATGAACATTGGGGTGCATGTGTCTTTTTGAATTATGGTTTTCTCTGGGTATATGCCCAGTATATACTGGGGGTATATACTGGTATTGATAAGAGGGATTGCTGGGTCATATGGTAATTCTATTTTTAGTTTTTTAAGGAACCTCCATACTGTTCTCCATAGTGGATGTGTCAATTTACATTCCTACCAACAGTGCAAGAGGGTTCCCTTTTCTCCACACCCTCTCCAGCATCTGTTGTTTGTAGATTTTCTGATGATGCCCATTCTAACTGGTGCGAGGTGATACCTCATTGTAGTTTTGATTTGCATTTCTCTAATAATTAGTGACGTTGAGCAGCTTTTCATGTGCTTCTTGGCCATCTGTATGTCTTCTTTGGAGAAATGTCTATTTAGATCTTCTGCCCATTTTTAGATTAGGTTGTTTGTTTTTTTAATATTGAGCTGCATGAGCTCTTTATGCATTTTGGGGATTAATCCTTTGTCCGTTGATTCATTGCAAATATTTTCTCTCTTTCTGAGGGTTGTCTTTTCGTATTGTTTATGGTTTCCTTTGCTTTGCAAAAGCTTTTAAGTTTCATTAGGTCCCATTTGTTTATTTTTGTTTTTATTTCCATTACTCTAGGAGGTGGATCAAAAAAGATCTTGCTGTGATTTATGTCAAAGAGTGTTCTTCCTATGTTTTCCTCTAAGAGTTTTATAGTGTACGGTCTTACATTTAGGTCTCTAATCCATTTTTGCATATGGTGTTAGGGAGTGTTCTGATTTCTTTCTTTTACATGTAGCTGTCCAGTTTTCCTAGCACCACTTATTGAAGAGACTGTCTTTTCTCCATTGTATATCCTTGCCTCCTTTGTCATAGGTTAGTTGACCATACATGTGTGGGTTTATCTCTGGGCTTTCTAACCTGTTCCATTGATCTATATCTCTGTTTTTGTGCCAGTACTGTATTGTCTTGATTACTGTAGCTTTGTAGTATAGTCTGAAGTCAGGGAGCCTGATTCCTCCAGCTACGTTTTTTTCCCTCAAGACTACTTTGGCTATTCGGGGTCTTTTGTCTCTCCATACAAATTTTAAGATTTTTTGTTCTAGTTCTGTACAAAATGCCATGGGTAATTTGATAGGGATTGCATTGAATCTGTAGATTGCTTTGGGTAGTATAGTCATTTTCACAATATTGATTCTTCCAATCCAAGAACATGGTATATCTCTCCATCTGTTGGTATCATCTTTAATTTCTTTCATTAGTGACTTATAGTTTTCTGCATACAGGTGTTTTGTCTCCCTAGGTAGGTTTATTCCTAGGTATTTTATTCTTTTTATTGCAAGGGTAAATGGGAGTGTTTCCTTAATTTCTCTTTCAGATTTTTCATCATTAGTGTATAGTAATGCAAGAAATATCTGTGCATTAATTTTGTATCCTGCAACTTTACCAAATTCATTGATTAGCTCTAGTAGTTTTCTGATGGTGTCTTTAGGATTCTCTATGTGTAGTATCATGTCATCTGCAAACAGAGACAGTTTTACTTCTTCTTTTCCAATTTGTATTCATTTTATTTCTTTTTCTTCCCTGATTTCTGTGGCTAGGACTTCCAAAACTATATTGAATAATAGTGGTGAGAGTGGACATTCTTGTCTTGCTCCTGATCTTAGAGGAAATGCTTTCAGTTTTTCACCATTGAGAATGATGTTTGCTGTGGGTTTGTCATATATGGCCATTATTATGTTGAGGTACGTTCCCTCTATGCCCATTTTCTGGATAGTTTTTGTCATAACTGGGTGTTGAATTTTGTCAAAAGCTTTCTCTGCATCTATTGACATGATCATATGGTTTTTATTCTTCAACTGGTTAATATGGTGTATCACACTGATTGATTTGCGTATATTGAAAAATCCTTGCATCCCTGGGATAAATCTCACTTGATCATGGTGTATGGTCCTTTTAATGTGTTGTTGGATTCTGTTTGCTAGTATTCTGTTGAGGATTTTTGAGTCTATATTCATCAGTGATATTGTTCTGTACCTTTTTTTTTGTAGTATCTTTGTCTGGTTTTCGTATCAGGGTGATGGTGGCCTCATAGAATGATCTTGGGCATGTTCCTTCCTCTGCAATTTTTTGGAAGAATTTGAGAAGGATGGATGTTAGCTCTTCTCTAAATGTTTGATAGCATTCACGTGTGAAGCCATCTGGTCCTGGACTTTTGTTTGTTGGAAGATTTTAAATCACAGTTTCAATTTCATTACTTGTGTTTGGTCTGTTCACATTTTCTATTTCTTCCTGGTTCAGTCTTGGAAAATTATACCCTTCTAAGAATTTATCCATTTCTTCCAAGTTGTCCATTTTATTGGCATAGACTTGCTTGTAGTAGTCTCTTAGGATGCTTTGTATTTCTGTGGTCTGTTATAACTTCTCCTTTTTCATTTCGAATTTTATTGATTTGAGTCCTCTCCCTCTTTTTCTTGATGAGTCTGGCTAATGGTTTCTTAATTTTGTTTATCTTCTCAAAGAGCCAGCTTTTAGTTGTATTGATCTTTGCTATTGTTTTCTTTATTTCTATTTCATTTTTTTCTGCTCTGATCTTTATGACTTCTTTCCTTCTGCTAACTTCGGGTTTTGTTTATTCTTCTTTCTCTAGTTCCTTTAGGTGTAAGGTTAGATTGCTTACTTGAGATTTTTCTTGTTTCTTGAGGTAGGCTTGTATAGCTATACACTTCCCTGTTAGAACTCCTTTTGCTACATCCCATAGGTTTTGGATCATTGTGTTTTCATTGTCATTTTGGCTCTAGGTATTTTTTGATTTCCTCTTTGATTTCTTCAGTGATCTCTTGGTTATTTAGTAATGTATTGTTTAGCCTCTATGTGTTTGTGTTTTTTACGTATTTTTCCCTGTAATTCATTTCTAGTCTCATAGCATTGTGGTCAGAAAAGGTGCTTGATATGATTTCAATTTTCTTCAATTTACTGAGACTTGATTGTGACCCAAGATGTGATCTATCCTGGAGAATGTTCCATGCGCACTTGAGAAGAAAGTGTAATCTGTTGTTTTTGGGTGGAATGTCCTGTAAATATCAATTAAATCTATCTGGTCTATTGTGTCATTTAATGCTTTTGTTTCCTTATTAATTTTCTGTTTGGATGATCTGTCAGTTGGTGTAAGTGAGGTGTTAAAGTCCCCCTCTATTATTGTGTACTGTCGATTTCCTCTTTTATAGCTGTTAACAGTTGCCTTATGTATTGAGGTGCTCCTATGTTGGGTGCATATATATTTATAATTGTTTTATCTTCTTGGATTGATCCCTTGATAATTACGTAGTGTCCTTCCTTGTCTCTTGTAACATTCTTTATTTGAAAGTCCATTTTATCTGATATGAGTATTGCTACTCCAGCTTTCTTTTGATTTCCATTTGCATGGAATATCTTCTTTCATCCCCTCACTTTCAGTCTGTATGTGTCCCTAGGTCTGAAGTGGGTCTCTTGTAGACAGCATATAGATGGGTCTTGTTTTTGTATCCATTCAGCAAGCCTGTGTCTTTTGGTTGGAGCGTTTAATCCATTCACGTTTAAGGTAATTATGGATATGTATGTTCCTATGACCATTTTCTTAATTGTTTTGGGTTTGTTTTTGTAGGTCCTTTTCTTCTGTTGTGTTTCCCACTTAGAGAAGTCCCTTTACTATTTGTTGTAGAGCTGGTTTGGTGGTGCTGAATTCTCTTAGCTTTTGCTTATCTGTAAAGCTTTTGATTTCTCCATTGAATCTGAATGAGATCCTGGTTGGGTAGAGTAATCTTGGTGTAGATTCTTCCCTTTCATCACTTTAAATATGTCATGCCACTCCCTTCTGGCTTGTAGAGTTTCTGCTGAGAAATCAGCTGTTACCTTTATGGGAGTTCCCTTGTATGTTGTCATTTTTCCCTTGTTGCTTTTAGTAATTTTTCTTTTTCTTTAATTTTTGTCAGTTTGATTGCTATGTGTCTCGGCGTGTTTCTCCTTGGGTTTATCCTGCCTGGGAGTCTCTGTGCTTCCTGGACTTGGGGAGCTCTTTCCTTTCCCATGTTAAGGAGGTTTTCGACTATAATCTCTTCAAGTATTTTCTTGGGTCCTTTCTCTCTCTCTCCTCCTTCTGGGACCCCTATAATGCGAATGTTGTTGTGTTAATGTTGTCCCAGAGGTGTCTTAGGCTGTCTTCATTTCTTTTCATTCTTTTTTCTTTATTCTGTTCTGCAGCAGTGAATTCCACCATTCTGTCTTCCATGTCACTTATCTGTTCTTCTGCCTCAGTTATTCTGCTATTGATTCTTTCTAGTGATTTTTTTCATTTCAGTTATTGTATTGTTCATCTCTGTTTGTTTGTTCTTTAATTCTTCTAGGTGTTTGTTCTTTAATTCTTCTAGGTCTTTCTTACACATTTCTTGCATCTTCTCGATCTTTGCTTCCATTCTTTTTCCTAGGTCCTGGATCATCTTCATTATCATTATTCTGAATTATTTTTCTGGAATGTTGCCTATCTCCACTTCATTTAGTTGTTTTTCTCGGGTTTTATCTTGTTCCTTCATCTGGTACATAGCCCTCTGCCATTTCATCTTGTCTATCTTTCTGTGAATGTGGTTGGTTTTTTTTCCACAGGCTGCAAGATTGTAGGTCTTCTCACTTCTGCTATCTGCCCTCTGGTGAATGAGACTGTCTAAAAGGCTTGAGCAAGTTTCCTCAGTGGGGTTTTGATTTGCCTTTTCCTGATGGTTAAGGATGTTGAGATCTTCTCATGTGCCTATTGGCCGTTCATATATCTTCTTTGGAGTCTTTTGGCTTTTTACCTATACTTCTTTATGTTATTATTCAGTGGTTTCTCTAGGGATTACAGTATTCATCCATACCTTACCATAATCTATGCTGAATTAATATTACATCACATCATACATAGGATAGTATATAATGATATAATTCCATTTACACTTCATCCTATCTTCTGTGCTGTATTTCATAAGAACAATATTTTATTAACCCCACAATACATTGTTACCATTTGCTTTAAACAGACAACTGAATTTTAAAGAATTTTTAAAGTAAAAATAATTGTTTTATTTTTAAACATATATATTCCCTTTCCAGTACTCTTTATTCCTCCCTGGAGATCCAATTTTCCATCTGATAAAACTTTCTTTCCACCTGAAGATCTTCCTTTAGTACTTCTTGCAGTTAGTTTGTAGACAATGAATTCTTTCAACTTTTGGTTATCTGAAAATATCTTTATTTCACCTTCCTTTTAAAAATATATTTCACTCAATATAAAATTCCACTTTGACAATCTTTTTTCTTCCAGCATTTTACAAATATCATTTCATGTCTTCTGGACTTTTATTGTTTCTGATGAGAAGTCAGCTGACATTCTTATAATTGTTCCCCTGTGTCCTTTTCTTCTGGATTCTTTAAGATTTTTTTGTTTTTCAGCAGTTTGACTATGATATATGTAGGTGTGATTTTCTTTGTATTTATCCATTTTGGGAATTTGTGACCTTCCCAGATTTGGTGTTGATATTTATTTTTAATCAAATTTAAGACATTTTAAGGCAAAACTTCTCTAATTAGAATTCAGGGACTTCCCTGGTGGTCCAGTGGTTAAGGCTCCTCACTTCCACAGCAGGGGGCATGGGTTAGATCCCTGGTCAGGGAACTAATTTCTGGCATGCTGCTTCTGCAGCCACAAAAAAAAAAAAAAAAAAAAAAAAAAGAATTTAAATGTGTTTTCTCTTCCATTCTATTTCTCTTCTCATTATGAAACTCCAATTATATGGGTATTATCTTGTTGCTATCTCACATGTTATAGATGAGTTGTTCTTTCTCTCTTTTTTTTAAACCTTTTTTTCTCTTTGTGCTTCAGTCTGGATTATATATATTGACCTGTCTTCAAGTCCCCTAATATTTGATTCTGTTTTGTCCAGGCTTCTTATTTTTATTTATTTATTTATTTATTTATTTATTTATTTATTTATTTATTTATTTTGTGGTACGCGGGCCTCTCACTGTTGTGGCCTCTCTCGTTGCGGAGCACAGGCTCCGGACGCGCAGGATCAGCGGCCATGGCTCACGGGCCCAGCTGCTCCGCGGCATGTGGGATCTTCCCAGACCGGGGCACGAACCTGTGTCCCCTGCATCGGCAGGCGGACTCTCAACCACTGCGCCACCAGGGAAGCCCCAGCCTTCTTATTTTTAATTGAGATGTATTTACATACCATAAAATTCACCTTTTTAGAGTGTACAGTTATTAGGTTGTTTTTTTTCAGTGTATTCAAAAAGTTGTGCGATCACCGTCATGATCTAATTCCAGAATATTTTCATCACCTTAAAAAGAAATCCCATTGCTGTTAGCAGTCACTTTTTATTTTCCCTTTCCCCCATCCCTGGCAACTAATTTACTCTCTGTCTCTATAAATATGCCAATTTTTGACATTTTATATAAATAGAATCATAAAGTATTTGACTTTTTGTGCCTGGCTGCTTTCACTTAATCATACTTTTTCAAGGTTCATCCATGTTGTAATATGAATCAGTAATTCATTCCTTTTTTTTTTTTTTTGTGGTACGTGGGCCTCTCACCGCCACGGCCTCTCCCGTTGCGGAGCACAGGCTCAGCAGCCATGGCTCACAGGCCCAGCCACTCCGTGCCATGCGGGATCCTCCCAGACTGGGGCACGAACCCGTGTCCCCTGCATCAGCAGGCGGACTCCCAACCACTGCGCCACCAGCGAAGCCCCTCATTCCTTTTTTGTGCCTAAATAATATTACATTATGTGGATTTACCATATTTTGTTTATCCATTTATTAGTTGATGAACATTTGGGTTGTTCCCACTTTTTAGCTATTATCAATGATGCTGCTATGAACATTCATATATACATTTTTATGTGGACATATGTTTTCATTTCTCTCAGATATTTACCTAGGAGTAGAATTGCTGGGTCATGTGGTAACTCTATGTTTAACTTTTTGATGAATTGCCAAACTGTTTTCCATGGCAGTTACACAATTTTATGTTCAGATCAGCATTGCATGAGGCTTCCAATTTCTCTGCAGCTGTGCCAACATTTGTTATTGTCCTTTAAAAATTATTATAGTCATCCTAGGGACTCTCCTCCTGGTGCAGTGGTTAAGAATCTGCCTGCCAATGCAGGGAACACAGGTTCGATCCCTGCTCTGTGAAGATCCCACATGCCATGGAGCAACCAAGCCCGTGAGCCACAACTACTGAGTCTGCATGCCCTAGAGCCCATGCACTGCAGCTACTGAGCCCATACGCTGCAACTACTGAAGCCAGCATGCTCCAGGGCCCACGTGCCACAACTACTGAGCCTGCATGCTGCAACAACTGAAGCCCACACACCTAGAGCCTGTGCTCCACAATAAGAGAAGCCACTGCAATGAGAAGCCTGCGCACTGCAATGAAGAGTAGCCTCTGCTCACCACAACTAGAGAAAACCTCCACACAGCAATGAAGACCTAATGCAGCCAAAAATAAATAAAATTTTTTAAAAAGATAAAAATAAAATTATTATAGCCATCCTAGTGACTATAAAGTGATATGTCATTGTAGTCTTGATTTGCGTTTCCCTGATGAGTAATGATGTCAGGAGGCATCTTTTCATGAACTTATTGGCCATTTCTAGGTCGTCTTTGGAGAAATATCTATTCAGATCCTTTGGGTTGTTTTGGGTTAAAAATAATCCAATTTTTAAGTTGGATTATTTGTCTTTTTTTATTATTGAGTTGTACGAGTTTTTTTAATATATTCTAGCTAAAAGCCCTTTGTCAGATATATGATTTACAAATATTTTCTCCTGTTCTGTAGGTTGTCTTTTCATTTTCTTGATAATGTTCTTTGTGCAAAAGTTTTTAATTTCAATGAAGTCCCATTTATCTATTTTTTCTTTGGTTGCTTGTGCTTTAGTTGTCATATTTAGCAAACCATTTCCTAATCCAAGGTCATAAAGATTTACTTCTATATTTTCTTTTAAGAGTTTTATAATTTTAGCTGTTATATTAAGCTCTTAGATCCATTTTGAGTTAATTTTTTATATGGTGTGATGTAAAAGTCCAATTCATTCTTTCACTTGTGGATAATCAACTGTCCCACCACCATTTGTTAAAAAGACTCTTCTTTCTCCCATTGAATGGTCTTGACATCCTTGTTAAAAATCAACTGACCATAGACTCTTAATTCTATTCCATTGATCTATATGGCTATCCTCATGCCAGTACCACACTGTCTTGATGTCTTGATTACTGAAACTTTGTAGTAAGTTTTGAAATTGGGAAGTGTGAATCCTCCAACTTTGTTCTTCCTTTTCAAGATTGTTTTGGCTATTCGGGGTCTTTTATGTATCCATATTAATTCTAGGATCATCGGGACTTCCCTGGTGACACAGTGGTTAAGGATCCGCCTGCCTAACTTTTAAGGCTATAATGAGGAGTCACATTTACAATCGTCAATATGTTCTCTACAATGAATATGCTCCCTTAATTAAATCGTGATGCTGAAAAAAAAAAAAAAGGAATCCACCTGCTAATGCAGGGGACACTGTTTTGAGCCCTGGTCCGGGAAGATCCCGCATGCTGCGGAGCAACTAAGCCTGTGTGCCACAACTACTGAGCCTGTGTTCTAGAGCCCATGAGCCACAACTACTGAAGCCCATGTTCCTAGAGCCCGTGCTCCGCAACAAGAGAAGCCGCCACAATGAGAAGCCTACGCACCGCAATGAAGAGTAGCCCCTGCTCACCGCAGCTAGAGAAAGCCCGCACACAGCAATGAAGACACAATGCAGCCAAAAATTATTTAATTAATTAATTTTTAAAAAATTTTAGGATCATCTTATCAATCTCTACAAAAGAGTAGTTGGAATTTTGATAGGAATTCCATTAAATCTCCAGACCAATTTGGAGACTATTGCCAGCTTAACAATATTGTCTTCCAAACCATGAAAATGGGATGTTTTTCTATTTATCTAGGTCTCCTTTAATTTCTTTCAACAATGTTTTCCAGTCTTCAATGTAGAAGTCTTACACATATTTCAGTAAATTTATACCTAAATATTGCATTCATTTTGATGCTATCATGAATAAAATTGTTTTCTCAGTTTCATTTTTAGAGTTCATTGCTATACAGAAACACAGTTGATTTTGTCTCTGGATCTTGTATTTTGATCTTGAATCCTGCACACTTGCTTAACCCATTTATTAGTTCTAATAGTTTTTAGTGGATTCTTTAGGATTTTCTGTATATAATATTATTTCATCTACAAATAAAGATAGTTTTACTTTTACGTTAACAATCTTGATGGCTTTTATTTCTTTTCTTGCCCAACTTCCCTGGCTAGTATCTCTAGTACAATGTTGAATAAAGTGACAAGAGCAGACATCCTTGTCTTGTTTCTGATTTTAGAGGGAAAGTATCTAGTCTTTCATCATTAAGTATGGTGTTAACTGTGGGTTTTTCATAGATGCCTCATATAATGTTGAGGAAATTCTCTTGTAGTCCTAGTTTGGTTAGTATCTATCATGAAAAGGAGTTGGAGTTTGTCAAAAGTTTTTTTTTGTGTGTGTGCCTATTGAGATGATCATGTAGTTTTTGTTTTTTATTCAATTTATATGGTGTATTACATCAATTGATTTTTTAGCTGTTAAATTAACCTTGCATTCCTGGGATAAATTCCAACTTGGTCAACTGTATAATTCTTTTTATATGTTGCTTGATCAGATTGTTATTATTTTGTTGAGGATTCTTGTATCTATCTTCATAAGACATATTAGTCTGTAGTTTTCTTCTGGTATTTTTGTCTGGTTTTGGTATTAAGGTAGTACTTGTCTCATGGAATGAGTTGAAAACTGTTTCCTTTTATTTTTTGGAAGAGTTTGTGAAAAATTGGTATTAATTCTTTAAATGTTTGGTAGAATTCACTAATGAAGCCATCTGGGCCTGGGCTTTTACATATGGACAGTTTTGTTTTTTTTTAATTACTAATTCACTCTCTTATTATATATCTATTGGGACTATTTCTTCTTGAGTCAGTTTTAGTAGTTTGAGTCTTTCTACAAATTTGCACACTTAATCTACATTATCTAATTGTTGACATAATTGTTTATAGTATTCCCTTATAATCCTTTCTATTTATATGTCGACAGTAATATCCCCACTTTTATTCCTAGTTTTAACAATTTGAGTCTTCTCTCCTTTTTTTCTTGTCATGTCTAGCTAAAGATTTGTAAATTTTGTTCTTCTTTTTAAAAAACCAATTTAATTTTTGGTTTTGTTGATTTTCTCTATTGATTTCTTTTTTATTATTATTATTTTTTATTTTTTAGTTGTGCTGGGTCTTAGTTGCAGCATGTGTGCTCCTTAGTTGCAGTCAGCAGGCTTCTTAGTTGCAGCTCGCTGGCTCCTTAGTTGTGGCACATATGCTCCTTAGTTGTGGCATGTGAACTCTTAGTTGCAACATGCATGTGGGATCTATTTCCCTGACCAGGGATCAAACCTGTGTCCCCTGCATTGGAAGGCAGATTCTTAACCACTGCACCACCAGGGAAGTCCCTCTATTGATTTCTTATTCTGTATTTTGTTTATTTCTGATTTAATCTTTATTATTTCTTTTATTCTATTTGCTTTGGGTTTAATTTTTTCTTCTTTTTCTAGTTTCTTAAGGTGAAAAGCTGGGTTATTGATTTGCAATCCTTCTTCTTTTTGAATGTACATCTTTACATTATTTCCCTCTGAGCACTGTTTTCCTGCATCCCATAAGTTTTGATATGTTGTGTTTTTATTTTCATTCCTCTCAAAGTAATTTCTAATTTCCCTTGTGATTTCTTCTTTACCTCTTGCATGTTTGAGAGTGTGTTGTTTAACTTCCACATATTTGTGAATTCCCACATTTCCTTCAGTTATTTCTAATTTTATTTCATTGTGCCTGGAGAACATACATTGTATGAGTTCAGTCCTTTTAAATTTATTAAGCTTTGTTTTATTGCCTAACATATGGTCTATTCTGGGGAATAATTCATGTGCACTTGAGAAGGATGTGCATTTTGTTGTTGTTGAGTAGAATATTCTATAGATGTCTGTCAGGTCAACTTGATTTATAGTGTTGTTTAATTCTCCCATTTCTTTTCTGACCTTCTAATTGTCAGTTTTTGCTTTTATAATTTGAAGCTATCTTTACGTTCACTGATTATTTCTTCTGCCAGCTCAAATTTGCTGTTGAAGACCTCTAATGATTTTTCCATTCTAATTATATTTTTCTACTCCAGAATTTCTATTTGGTTATTTTTTATTATTGTCTCTTTGTTGATATTCTTTAAATGGTGATACATCATTTTTATAATTTCCTTTAGTTCTTTAGACATGGTTTCCTTCGGTGCTTTGAATATATTTAAAATAGTCAATTTTAAGTCTTGGGGTAGAAGATGCAACATCTGGGCTTCTTCAGGGACAGTTTTTATTAATTCCCTTTTTCCTGTGAATACTTTTTTGTATTCACAGGAAAAAGAGAATAATAATTTTTCACTAAAACTGGACATTTTCAATACTATTATGTGGTAACTTGGAAATCATTGCCCCCCCTACCAGTGTTTATTGTTATTGCTACTTGTAGCTGTGTTGGGTTTTGTTTGTTTGTTTATTTTTGTTTTTAGTGACTTCTCTGAACTAATTCTTTAAAGTGTATATTCTTTATTGTGTGTGGCCAATGAGGTTTTTACTTGGTTAGCTTGGTGGTCAGCAAATGATTGGACAGAGAGAGATTTCCTTAAAAACTGGAATGAATAAGTCATTGCCAAGGGGTTCTGTGTGTGTGTTGGGATGCACCTTCAACACTCAGTCAGGCAGTTTACTACTCCACCTAAGCCTTTACTTCCTATTTGCACAGGCCCTCAAGGTCAGCCATAAGTGAGAGCTTGGGGCTTTCTCCAGTCTTCCTGAGCATGTGCACAGCTCTACACATGTATGTGGCCTTGTAGATCCCCAGGAATATGACAGAGCTTTTCAAGACCCCATGGTCATCTCATTCCCTAGATTTTCCTTTTAAGCTTTTTGGTTAGTCTTTTCTACCCCCAGCTGTTACTCAGTGCTTCAGGTAGCCATGAAGTTAAAACATTTGCCTGTAATTATTTTCAACAAACACCCCCTCCTTCCCCTCAGGAGGAGGCTGTTTACATGAGCTTGCTTCAAACTAGCCTTGTAATTGGGGTCTTTTTAGGGACAGGCCAAACAATGACACTTCTTTGAGAACAAGTCTTTGGAAGAGATCCAGCTGGAGAGTGGGAGATGAGACTAGAGCAAGTTTAAATGTGACAAAACTTGCTGCTTTTACTGAGACTCAACCATTTTTCTTGAATACACACTCCCCAGGTTACTCCAAGCTCTTGGTTAATTTCCAGAGTTCTGCATATGTTAATCGTGTCAGTCGTTTTCCAATTCTTTTGTTGTTTTTACGGAGGAGTGAATTTTTGGAGGATCTTACTCTTCCATTTTCCCAATCTGCTTTTAATCTTATTCAATGAGTATTTTATTTCATTTAGTATATCTTTCAGTTCAAGGATTTCCATTGACCTTTTAAAATATATGTAACAGTTTTATTCAGATGTAGTATATATAACATACACTTCACCCAGTTAAAGTGTACAATTTAATTCACATTCACAGAGTTGTGGTTTTTGTTTTGTTTTCTTACAGTTTTTGTACCTCTACTGAAATTCTCCATTTACCACATTATTTTTACCTTTTCCTGTGAGTTCTTTAACGTATTTATCAGTTATCTTGTCTGTTAATTCCAACATTGGGTTATCTGAGGGTTTGTTCCTATTGCCTTATTTTTTTTTCTCTACTAAGAGTCACATTTTCCTATTTCTTCATATGTCTAATAATTTTTTATTGTATACTGGGTATCATAGGTAAAACATTGTGGAGATTCTGGATTCTGTTATCTTCCTCAGAAGAAGGTTGAGTTTTGTTCTAGTGGGCAGTTAAATTACTGGTACATCACCTTGGGCTTGTGGAAGCTTGGTTTTATGCTTTATTATAATTCTTTTTTTTTTTTTTTTTTTTGGCCTTATTCCTAGGGAGAATTCCTTGGTCCCAGTCATTGTCCTTCTGGAATTTCAGTGGAAAGCCTGTGGTATTTACAAAGCTCCCCCTAAAATGATGACACTCAAACTCCAAGCACTGCTTCCCTTGAAGTGGAGAGCTATGGAAGTCTCTGCTCAGCTGTTTCAGACTTCTGGAAGGTATTTTCCCTTAATTTTTTTGGAGTCTCTCCACTCATGTAGTTTAGGAGTCAGCCAAGGATTTGAGGAGAATTTATGTACAGATTTGGTGTTCCACCTTCTGTAGTTCCCTCCTTCCTCGTTTTCCCTCCTCAAGTTCCTGCTGATCTGACAGCCCTAAATTCTGTCCTCTGACTGATCAGGCTACAGCTTTCTATTTGTTCTCTATCCTCACACTTTGCAAGAACTGGGAAGTACTCTGAGGAGAAAGCATATAAACATGGATCTCACCTAGCATGTTCTATTCTTTCAAGAATTGAATTCTCTCAAGTTTCTTCCTGTTTTTTGGTCATTCTCCAGTAGCTTCAAGTCATTTAAAAGATATTTTGACTGGGCTTCCCTGGTGGCAGAGTGGTCGAGAGTCCACCTGCCGATGCAGAGGACACGGGTTCATGCCCCGGTCCAGGAAGATCCCACATGCTGCGGAGTGGCTAGGCCTGTGAGCCATGGCCACTGAGCCTGCGTGTCCGGAGCCTGTGCTCTGCAACGGGAGAGGCCACAACAGTAAGAGGCCCGAGTACCGCAAAAAAAAAAAAAAAAAATTTTGACCAGAGTTTATCATTTTTATCTTCAGGAGAACAAAGCTGATGTAAACTATGCTGCTAACACCAAAAGTCTGGACCTTGTTCTTAAATTGTTACCCTCTTAATGTTAGTTATAAAAATTATTCATTTATTATCCATTTTATTATACAACTAATAAATACTCTTATGTAAAATAATACAAGTAATACAGAGGTATACAAAGGAAAAATTAATTTTTAAGTAATTAAAAAATTAATCACTTTGATTACCCCCATCCCATTTTCCTCTCCATATAGTTTGATATTTTTTCTTTATTCACACACACACACAGAAACACACATATATTATTTTTACATGAATGATATACTATACATGTTATTTGGCAATTTGCTTTTTTTTCACTTATGTATTTAAAGGTTTTTCTATGAGTACATATTTATTCTTTCATCAAATATTCATAGGGCACTTGCTATGTGTCAGGCACTATTCCAGGTCCTGGGGATAAATCAGTGAACCAAACACACAAAAGACTTGCTTTCATGAAACTTACATTCTAATGAGAGTGGGAGGAGGTGGATTAGAAATGAAGAATTAAAAAAATAAGTAAAGTGATAAGTGATGTGGAGAAAAATTAAGTGAGAAAAGCAGTAGGGAGTGCTAGCATGTGGAAGGAAAAGAGGTTTGCAGTTTTTCAGAGGGTGAACAAAGAAGACCTCACTCAAAAGGTAATGTTTGAACAGATGTGCAAGAAGTGAGGCAATATGAGAAAAGAGCTTTCTAGGCAAAGTGAGAACAGAGGCTTGGCAACAACCTGCTAGCATGTTTGGGGAACAACAAAGAGGCTTCTGTGTCTGAAGCAGAGTGAGGGAGGGAGCAGTAATTGGAGATGAGGTCAGATTGCTATAGAGGGCCATAAACACCAATGACATTCCATGGAAGGGGTCAACTTGACCCTCTTGAGCCACTAGTATTTTTTCTTAAGTTGACTCTACATGATGTTCCTGTTGAACCTGGCCCCCACAACCCAATGCATGCTCTTCGACTCTGGCTGACCTTGTTGGCCTGGGTCTTTCTTAGTAGAGTTGCAACTTAACTCTAGTTTCCCCAAAACATTACCATGCCTAGGTGCTCTGACCTAAAAGCACAGCTTTCCCTATGATCTCTTAGATACTTGTTTTGAGCCCAGATTCCCCCTTCCTTCATGATGATTTCTCCACTGGAAACCACTGTGTTCTTCTTACCAGCAGACCTACATCAGGACATTAGTGTTCTACCCATCAGGGCTCCTTAACTTCCAATGTCAGAAGAGAGGCTACAACTGCCATCCCCTCCTTCTCAGAGGACTTGTGCTTCTCATGTAAATCAGTTTACCTTCTCCTCAAAGACCAAACCTCCATAGCAAGGGCATCTGTAAGAATCCTTTTTTGATGAAGCCACAGAAAACTTCATTTCACCATTCTCTCAGGGCAAGGGGTGCCTGTCTAACGTACACTGCCATAAATAATGGATACCACGAAAGCTATCCTTCCCTGAATGGAGAAGGTTTTTTTCAAGGTGAAATGTTAAAATCACCTAAGCAGAGAAGCAGAGCCGCTGCTTGGCCCTCTCTTACATATGGATGTATTGTAATTTAATTGATCTTTCCTCTACTTTTAGATATTTGTTTCCCTCCTTTTTTATTATTATAAATAATTCTGCAATGAGTATCTTGGCATGAGTGCAGATATTTCTGTAAAATAGATTCTTGAAAGAAGAATTGCTGGGTCAAAAGACACATGCATTTAAATTTAAAACATTCCCAAATTGCCCTACAAAAACATGTTACAGATTTTTATTCCTATGAGAATGTGTTTCCCCACTTCATCACCATCACTAAATATTAAGGATCATTTTTCACCTTTTTTTGTTTGTTTGTTTGTTTGTTTTGCAGTACGCGGGCCTCTCACTGTTGTGGCCTCTCCCGTTGCGGAGCACAGGTTCCGGACACACAGGCTCAGCGGCCATGGCTCCCGGGCCCAGCCGCTCCACGGCATGTGGGATCTTCCCAGACAGGGGCACAAACCCGTGTGCCCTGCATCGGCAGGCGGACTCTCAACCACTGCACCACCAGGGAAGCTCCATTTTTCACTTTTGATATTAATATTTCAATTTCCATATCTCTGATTACTAGTGAGGTTGAACTTGTTTTTATGTCTACCAACCATTTTTATTTTTCTGTGAACTGACGGTTCATAACCTTTGCTTATTTTTCTGTTGGATAGTTTGTCATTTTCTTATCTTGCACACATTGTTTTAAGTTTATTCCTAGATATTTCGAAGTTGTTGTTGTTAATTGATTACTACGGACAAATAATAGAGCTACTGATTTTGGTGACTTGGTCTTATTGCTGGCATCCTTCCTGAACATTTTTCTTGATTTTAATCGTTTTATAGTTGATTATCATTTCTTTCCTGGGGAACCCATCGTATCATTTGCAAATAAGGGTATACTGTGACTACTGATGTATTTGGACTTATGCCTACTATTTTGGTCTATGTTTTCTGTTGATCATGTTTTCTGATTTCCTTTTTCTCTTCATGCCTTTTGAGGCTTGATAGCATATCTTTGTTCCTTTTGTGGTCTGGAAGATCTGCATTCTGTCTACACTTCTAGTGGTTGTCCTTGTATATTTTGTTAAATATTGAAACAAATTTTCCTATGAATGTTGAGAATCAGATCAGCTAATAAATTTCCTCCAAATAAGATAAGATCATTAACTGCACTCCACTCCTCACCCCTTTTTTATTGAAGTCATTTGAAATCTTAGTATCAGATTATTTTTTACAATCATTTTTCACATTGCATCTCTATTACTTAGGAATCCTTTACTTTCTGCTTTTTGTTATATAGCATCTTCTGTTTTCTTTTGTCACCTCCCATGATTTAAAAGGTAGTAATCCTGTTTTTCATTTTACTGGTGATCGACTTTTATATTTACCAATTATATTCCTAAACCTCTATTTCTCTGATTAGGAAAGTAAAGAACAATCAATATCTCGCACTCCCTTACTTTATGTCAGATGAAGATTTTAGTATATCCTTACCTGTCTTGCCCTCTGTTCTCTCACTTCCCTGTCTTTTAAAATGTACTGTGTGTTTATAAATCCAGCTTGCATTTCAACCATATATATTTTGTTGTTGTCGTTCAAGTCTTATGATATATTTAGTTCATTTTAAATGCTTGCAACCAAACCTTTTATATTACAGGGTTCCCATTTTCAAGTTCTTAATTTTAATTCATCTCCTGAGCAGGTGAAATATGTCTTCAGGTTGTTTACTTAGGGAGAACACACGCGTGATACATTTTCTACATCCTTCTCTGTATACCTAGAATGTATTTCTGTTGTTTTCGCACATGAATGACCATTTGTTGAGTACGAAATTCTTGTGTCACCATCTTTTTCACCCAAAACTATAATCATTGCTCCCTATTGTCTAGCACTTAGAAATACTGAAGCAAAGCCTAAGACCAACCTAAAACTTCCCCCTTTGTAACCTGATTTAATCTGTGGATCCGTGCAATATTTTTCCTTCATAGTAGAAAAAGAATTTTTGCATGGCTAGGATATGTCCTGGTATATAATTCTTTTGTTAATTTTCCCTGGAACTCGCTGATTTATTTACCCAATCATTTTTCAGCTCAGGTCATTTCCCATTGAGTATGTGAATATTACTTCCGTTCATTTGATGGTAATGATTGTAAATATCTCTTGGTTGTGCCCTCTTTTCCATCATCTCTCATCTCTCACCAGGGTGAAGGCAACACCCTGCTTTCACTCGGCCCCTACTCACTTTTCATTCTCTACTTCCTTTTAAGACCCTTGTGCTGAGGACCCTGACTGCTCTGTTCACTGCTCTGAACACAAGCTTCCCACTGCCCTGGGACTGTGACCCAGATCCTGAATGTAGCTACTGCAGCCTCTGGTGAGGCACCCCCATCCCCAGCCTCATCTCTCACTACATACCTACTGTGTACCCTACACGCCAGCCATGCTGCTTCCTCTTACTCCTTCAGTTAGGCCGACTCCCTCCGTGCCTGCCACTCTCACCATTGGCCACCCAGGCCTGGCCAGTCAGAATGCCCCATTCCCTAGGACACAGAGCTCATGCCAGAGGAGGCATGTGATCTATGCTGGACCAATCACCAGTTGTCTGGGCCCTGATTTCTGCCCCTCTGCTCTTATGGCCTGGCCAACTCCTCCCCGTTCTTTTTTTCTTTTTTTTTTTTTTAAATTTTTATTAGAGTATAGTTGCTTTACAATGTTGTGTTAGTTTCTGCTGTACAGCAAAGTGAATCAGTTATACGTATACATATATCCCCTCTTTTTTAGATTTCCTTCCCATTTAAGTCTCCCTGTTCTTTAGATCTCAGCTTAAATGTTGCTTCCTAGAAAAACTCTCCCTGACCCTCGCACCTCCCCTCTGTTATGTCTGGAACTTTGTCTTTTGTTCATTTTTTTCAATCAGTATTTTTGAGCATCCCCTATGTGCCTGGGGATACATCAATGAGCAAAAGAGATGACCCTGCCCTCACAGAGCTTCATTCTACAGGTGTTTCTTCATGGTGCTTCTTAGAATTAGTATATAAAATAATTGATTGTGGGATTCCTTTTACTCTGCCTCTCCCAGAAAACAGTATGCTCTCTGGGGGCAGGGATCAAATCCACTTGTTTATACTTGTAGCTCTGGGATATAAGTCACTTTTTGGTATATGATAGGCACTCAATAAATGTTTGATGAATGAATTAACGAATTAATGCTATTTGTACAAGTCAGGACTCTTTCAGTTACACTCCATCTCAAACTAGCTTCAGCAAAAAAATAAAGAAAAAAAAAAAAGAAGAAGTAAAAGGAAATGAAAAAACAAGAAAGAAGTGAAAAGAAAAAAGCAAGGGGAGGGCTTCCCTGGTGGCGCAGTGGTTGAGAGGTCGCTTGCCAATGCAGGGGACACGGGTTCGTGCCCTGGTCCGGGAAGATCCCACATGCTGTGGAGCGGCTGGGCCTGTGAGCCATGGTCACTGAGCCTGCTCGTCCGGAGCCTGTGCTCTGCAACGGGAGAGGCCACAGCAGTGAGAGTCCCGTGTACCGCAAAAAAAAAAAAAAAAAAAAAAAGCAAGGGAAGATGTGGATTCATAGGCTCACTCCAGGGGAAAGGCCACGGGCAGATCTAGCATTGTGCATAGTGGACCCAGCGCCCCCCTCGATGCCAGCAGGGCTCCCTCTGCTTCCCTCTGTGTATTGATCTTCTCCTCTCCGGCTCTAGATGGATTTCCTCCATGTTGCCAAGGGAGATAGGTGCCAACAGTTCCAAATTCACATATTCTCAGTTTAGCAACACCAAAGAAAAAAGCCTTTGTTTCTCTCAGCATCTGTATGTTTGCAGGGCCCAGACAACTGGTGATTGGTCCAGCGTAGATCAGATACCTCCTCTGGCCTGATCTCTGTGTCCTAGGGAATGGGGCATTCTGACTGGCCAGGCCTGGGTGGCACACCTTTCCCTGAGGGTCTGGGGGAAGTCAGGTGGGCAGGACACTGTGACCTTCACACCAAGAAGTCTCGCAGTTCAGGAGATATTCCCCGAAGGATTAACAGGTGTCACCAACAGGAAGAAAGAAACATGCTACTAGGACAAATACAACAATTGCCCCCGTATCACAGGATGGGTTTTCTTGCATTCTTTATTTTTTGCAGCCAGTGCTTTTGCATCTCTCTCCCTTAGTCTATTCATTCTGTCTTCTGGTTAGCAGCTGTTTCCTGGGGTGCTGTCCTCGTGCTCAGCACAGGCAGTAGAGGAGTCCCAGGAACCTTGAACCTGCTATACACAAAGCTACCTTTTGAAGACAGTAGCTTCAGATGGCTCTTTCATACTCTGGGAACCCTTGTCCCAGAGTAATGCTCCACTGGAGAAGGGCCAAACGGCCCCAATCAAATCATTTTGTGTCTCTGTGATCCAGACTGGGAGACCAGGTTAGTAGAACTGCTAGTTCGATTTCATGTGTTGAGGAGCTAGCTCTTCATCTGGAGCCCTCCCAGGCCCACACTGTTTTGAGGGCACTGCACACTTTGCTGTCCTGTAACACAGAGTTAGGGTCCAGGTTCAGATCATTATAAACAGGTTATTCACTTACATGAAAGTCCAGTGGGCTATTCCCAAGTCAGGCAAGATATAAGAGGGCTTTGCCCTGGGGTCCCAACAGCAGCTGTCATTCAGATTTCTCCACCTGCTCCCCTCACAAGCATCACATCTAGACATTCCTGCTTCCTGGAAGGCCAGCCCTGGAGATAAGAGTCCTGGCAGTGATAGACTCACATAACCTTGGAGAGAGGGCCCCTCCTCCGCCCCACCATGGCCTGTATCATCTGCTCAAGCCCACTGCTTTTCCTGGGGTCTCACCAAGTCCCTCAATTTTTTTCTGAAGGCCCTATAGCTCTGAAGGGCTCACACTTCATGAGCCTAGGATCGAATTCAAGGCAGAGACACTATGGGCTCCCCAGCCCCCCTTTTCCCCAGGCACATGTGCCCTGAAATATCCCCCAGGCAGGGCAGGTTCGTTTCCAGGACCCAGCAGGCAGGATTGGTCTCCAAAGCAGCAAAGCCCTCCCTCTTCCTCCTGCTGGAAGGAGCCTTCTGAGTCCTGAAGCCATTCTTCCCACTAACCACACTCTCTAGGGCTGCATGGAGTCACGTTTGTCCTGGAAAAGGGAGGAGCAGAAACAGGAGGTCTTCATTTGGATTCCGAGCACAGAGGCCTCTCTCACGCCTTCATTTGAACCTTCTCTGGATTTCACTGGCTTATCATGTCTCTTGCATATGAGTGGGCCACCCAGGGCTGTGCTGGCTCTCCCCTGACACCCTTGAGGCCAGTCCCCGCATGCGGCTGCATCCCAGATAAACAGAATTCCAGCTCCAAAGGCAGCAATAGATAACGTCGATTTTTCTGTGGCTTTGTGAGATGACAGGGGAGTCCAGCGCTCCCCTCAGGCTCCTTCCACCCAGTCCTTCTGCGCACAGCAGCTGCACATCCCTCCCCTCTCCCCAACCTTCCTTCCTTGCTCTCTCTCCCTCTCTCCGTGGTGGCTCCAGCCTCCCCTCTCCTCTCTCTCAAAAGCAGCAGGTAAACACCCACCCCCTGCATCCTTAGCCAGATGGAGGCCACCACCTGCTGGCTGTTCCCCTAGCATCCCCAGAAAGGCCTCGGTTCATCTCCCGCCCTCTCCTGCTCAATAGATGCCTCTGGTCTTTAGCAGAGAAATGGGTGTGCTATTTGCTTGTGCCCAGGAGTTTCTTCCGGCTCAAGCCCAGCCCACTTCCCCCTCCTGCCTTCCCACCCCATCCTCGCCTTCATCCCTGAAGCTTTGCTCACAGACGTGCCTGCCAGTCCCAGCCTGGATCTTCAGGACAGTCTCCTCCAGGACCTCTCTCCCGACCCCCGCTGGCCCGAAGGGGACCCTTGGTGGTTACCAAAACCTGTGGTGATGCCCTGGAAGTGAGGAATGTGTGACTGCTATGGAGGCAAACCCATGGGTCCTGGGATTCACTAGGAGCTGAGCCGGAAGCTGGTCCTTCGGCCGGGGGCTGCTGTCCTGTGTCTCCCACTCCCTCGTTTTCCTGGGCACCACTCTGTCCCCTTTGGTCTCCCTTCCCCAGGAGAAATGCCATGTTTGCCAAGCTCTTTTCCCACGGGCACGGTCTGCTATAACAAACCTTTCATTGCCACAATCTGTACACATTTTCCGGGCAGGAGAGGGTGGAGAGTTTCATGCCACAAAGCCCTGGACTGTCCTGGGTTGGCCCCAAGACTGTCTGCCCATTGCTGGACCCTATGGGGAGCCACAAGACCCAGGAATCTCCATGCACCAAACTTGGGCATGGTATCTAGCCAGGTCTGGAGCCCACCTGAGGGACCCTCAGATTGGGGCTTATCTCCCGGCTCCCCAGGGCTCATCTATTGAGAATTTGACCTACATCACCTCCAGCTTCCTGTGTCGTCCTCTCTGATCCCAACCTCCCTCTCTTCCTCCCTCACTAAGAGCTGGAATGCAGGTGGCCCCTCCAGATTCTAGAGGGTCTAAAATTGTTCAGGAAAACCTGGCCAAATCGTCCCCACACTGTCTGGCTTCAGCCATTCCAGATTCTCAAAGCTGGGCTTGTACACCATGCAAACAGCTCGCTCCAAACGTTTCCAGCCCATACACATGTGTGAGAGTGCCTCCCCATTCCCGGTGACCTGGGGTCACTACCTCAACACTGGAAACAGGCACCTCACCTCCTTGCTCTGTGCTGTCACAGCTGTCAGCTCATAGGACCATTTGGTTCCCCAGAAGCAAACCCTGAAAGGAGAATTTGTATGCAGGAGATTTAAGAGTTCCTGGGAAAAAACACTGGGGAGTCAGTGGTGGGGGGGTGGTCACCAGGCAGGGAGGGGGTCAAGTGAGGGTGGGATATTGAGCAAAGTCCCATGGAGGGTAACCTTGGCTTGATCCCACACGGGGACTTTGAGGACCACCCCGCAGGGTCGTCCTGACCAGGGAGCATGGGAGCCCCACAGTCACTGGTAAAGGCTGCCCCTGCCCTGTGTCAGTTCCCAGGCCCCTGCCTGAGCTCAGTCTCTGACAAAGATGGAGTGCAGGCTCTTGGGTGTGAAAGAGCTCGGGAGCTGATATGCAAAAAACATCCAGGGGAATATGGGCAGAGCACTGACAGCATCAGCTAGTCTCTCTGCAATAACTTCTTTTTTTTTTAATTATTTATTTATTTTTGGCTGCATTGGGTCTTCATTGCTGTGTGCAGGCTTTCTCTCTAGTTGCGGAGAGCGGGGGCTACTTCACTGCAGTGCGCGGGCTTCTCATTGCGCTGGCTTCTCTTGTTGCGGAGCACGAGCTCTAGGCATGCAGGCTTCAGTCGTTCTGGCACGCGGGCTCAGTAGTTGTGGTGCATGGGCTTAGTTGCTCTGCGGCATGTGGGATCTTCCCTGACCAGGGCTCGAACCCATATCCTCTGCCTTGGCAGGCAGATTCTTAACCACTGCGCCACCAGGGAAGCGCCGCAATTACATCTTAATGCAAACTCTTCAAATCTGAAACCTGCCACTCTAAGTCATCTCCCATCCTGGGCAGAGTGCCTTTTTGCCCCATCCTATCCCTTGGCATCTGCTCAGCCAGCAGGTGAAGTAAGAGTGGACCCCAAACTAATCCAGTTATATGGGCTCCCAACTCCTCTCTCCTCCAGGAAAAGATTGACCCCCTTAAGGAACTGAAAGTCTGTTGAGGCTGGAGTTTCCTGTTTCCTCACAGAGAGGGACTTACACATGAAGGGTAGCAAGGGTTTGGAGCACCCGCATGCCCCACAGAGGAGGCAGCCCCTAGACAGGTAGGGGTGTCCATCTTGGGCAAAACCACCCTCTAATCCATCAACTGAGTGCCTGGTAGGTTTCCCCTTGCCCATCTGCTCCAGCTCCCAAGCTCTCCACCCACCACCCCTCCCTTCGTGATACTCTTTTCTTCTTCCTTATCATCTTCTATCTCCAGATTAAGTGTTGTGAAGAGGGCTTCCCACATCCCCATGGAGAGGAGTAGGTGTCTGGGATCAAGGCGTCACTAGGATCCCCTGCCAAATGGTCATCAGGCGTCCCTCCCCTCCTTGTCATCCTCCTCACCATTCATCTCCTACCCACTCCTCACCAAGAGAGAGGGCTGGCTTCTCCTCAGCCTCATTAGGGCCTTTCCTGTTCCACTGATCATGGGGTTATGGTCAGAGTCCTCAGACAGGTAGACTGCCCTTCCAGGTCTCCCTTGGGTGGAAGTTTGCTTGGATGCACAATCTTAATAGCCCTGGCCTGTGGCTGCATATTATAAACAGTCAGGCATCCTGACCAGTCCCCTATCAGATATGGGGTTTCCTTTAGTGCTAAGCTGTCTCCTGCCTACCTGGGGTCACCAGATCCATTGTGAAACCCCAACTCCAGTCTGCAACCCTGGCTCTGTACCTGGGTAAATTAGTAAGAAACCTCGCCATCGTGTCGACAATACCAGCTCAAATTGCTTTAAGTAAAAGGGGAATGTATTGGTTCATTAACTGAAAAATCACAAGGGCAGTTAGCTTCAGGCTCAGCTGGATCCAGGTACTTAAACAAAGGGTTGATAAACTACTGCCTGTAAGCCACATCTGGCCTGACATGCCACCTGTTTTATAAATACCTTGGTATTGAAACACAGCCATGCTTATTTGTTTACACGTTATCTATGGTGGCTTTCAGTCTACTACCAAAGAGCTGACTAGTCGCAACAGAGACCTATGGCCCACAAAACTGAAAATATTTACTACTGGCTTTTTGTAGATAACTTTGCCAACCCCTGACTTAAACAATATCATCAGGAATCTACCTTTATCTCTTGCCTGATGGTTGTTGTGAGTTCCCCTAGTCCCTGATCCCTAAACTACACAGACTGAAAGTGGCTGAGGTGTGGTTCCCTAAGTGAAAAGTGGAGTGTGATCCCTGGAAGAAGGATAAGTGCTTCTGAGCAGGCCAAAACAACAGATGTCTACTCTGCAGCCTCTGATCTTGTTTTCTGTGCTGTGTTCCACCAAGCCACCATGGTGACAAACCATCAGCCACCTGGAGCTTATCCTTCAGATTGGTGGCACACTGAGTGAGACTGTCCCTGTGTGGCCCCTTGTTGTCAAGCCCAATATAAGATCAATCAGTGGCCATGGCTCCAGTGCAACTATCACAATGGAGCGCCATCAGCAGCACTGTTCCCAGGGCTTGGCATGGATTAGAGCATCTGCACACCAGCACCACTGCCACTGTTGATCTGGATAGAACCTTCCATGCATGTTTAGTAAAGTTCTGTGGAACCCCTTGGGTTGGGGTCCATTTCAGGGAGTGGTCCTAGCCTTGCCAATTACAATTCTGCTAGTAAAAGGATTCCCAAAAATCTCACAATTTCTTGGTGAGGATGTAAATAGACAGGAAATCCACACATTGAGAACTTCTCCCACCACACCCCTGCCAAGAGGATGCTTCTTGATCCCTGGTGGGATGCCCGGGCACGGGAGGAACTGTGCCATCCCAATTTTGGCTCTCCAGTTTCAGAAGACAACTATCAAGGTACCCCATTTCTAAGAGCATGCCACTCTGAGTCCTCTCCAGATAGGCTGGTTGGGAAGCAATGTTGTACACGTAATGCACTGGCGCATCTGTCCCACTTTATTTGGATGTCCTCTGCCGTCATGGGCCAGAGGAGCCATGCCCTAATTAGCCCCAGCATCTGTTCCCTCCCCAAGGCCCAGTGTCATCATGCATGGACCTCAGTGCTGTGGGGCAGCCTTTTTGAAACAGTACCAACTGCTTCCACAGTCCATTTACGAGGCACACAGGATCCTGTGTGATACCCGATAATCGGGGCGATGTCCTAGAGTAGGACATTTGGGCCATAAGAGGAGCTTCATACCCTCCCTGCTAGAAGGACCCAATTCCCCTTCACTGTCAACCACAGCTCACTTCCTGGTAAAGCTCTTTGTTGACTCCCCACCTCCATCTGGGGAGGCACAGCTGGGTTATGTAATTCAAGGTTGTAAGTACAGCTTCTGAGGGTTGCCCCAGGCTGTCAGCCAAGCGTCTTTTCCAGACCCCTTTGCCATTCCAAATGGCCTGCACTCCCTCATTAAAGATGGTCTCAGCGACCTGAGGACATGACCTTTGCAATGTAGCAGCTGCACCTTCAGAGCAGATGATAACAATACTGGAATTACAGGCCCCTGGAACTTCCATCCAGCTTACCTCTTCATACCCAATTCAGCACTGGAAAATGAGGCAGGTAGCAACCCATGCCAGGAAGGGTACACGATACTCATATTCCTTAAATGTATTCTTGGTAATCCACTTCAGCATTAAAAACTCTATAGTCTGTTTGGGCTTCCCTGGTGGCGCAGTGGTTGGGAGTCCACCTGCCGATGCAGGGGACGTGGGTTCGTGCCCCAGTCTGGGGGGATCCCACATGCCGCAGAGCAGCTGGGCCCATGAGCCATGGCCGGTGGGCCTGCGTGTGCGGAGCCTGTGCTCCGCGGCGGGAGAGGCCACAGCAGTGAGAGGCCCGCGTACCGCAAAAAAAAAAAAAAAAACCTCTATAGTTTGTTAATGGGGTCTTGAACCTCACTGCCAGGTGGGCTTTGATGAGCAGTGTCACGGTTTTATTATTCCCATAGACCCAATATTGCATCATCCTCCATCTTCTTGTCCTAGACCAAGGTTGTCTGTCTGCCTGGCATACTTTCCTGTAGGGAACCATCCCCTGTCTAATTCCATGTGGTTTAGGTATCACTGAGCCCCACTCAGTCCCCAGTCCCAGAGCCCAGAGATGGGTATGTGACACAGGCCTGCAGATCATTCCATTTCACTAGCCTTAGTGATTAGTTCAGGGATGGGCACATAGCCAAGCTGGGCCAACCTGACACTTCCCTGAGAGTTTTCTGTCAGCTCCATCAGGAAAATGCTCCCTCCTTTTCTGAGAGTTCAAGCTGGAACCACCTGTGGCCATTTCACTATCCCCATGGAGGAAAAATTCTACAATAGAAGAGAATGAAGCCAACAAGTCAACTGAACCAGAGATCAAGTAGAGATAAGAGATGAAGAGAGACACAGACAGAGACAGAGAAAGAGAGCACTTTGATGACCATATTTGAGCCCCTGGACCCAACCATGTCTGAGTATCAATCCTTTGAGGAAATAAAATATTATAAGCCCCCAATCTCTTATTTCATGTATGTTTAAAAATGTAGTTGAAACAATAAATAAGAAATCTTGAGAGAATGAGAAGTTATTGCCATGAGGGCTTTTGAGAAGGCAAAGCATTGGGCTGGATATAATTTTTGTGTGGCAAAGATTAGGAGTAAGTTGAAAGGTACAAGGAATACATAGAGAGAAAGAGCGGGGGGGGAGGGAGGGAGGGAGAGAGAATATTAACCATATGGAGTTAAGATCTTATTTCAAGTTACATTTATTCTTATTTTATATCTTGTCATGATGATATTGAGTAGTTTGTGTGCAAGAAGCTCTCCTATAAAATTCTATTCTAACTACAATCGTTTATTGTTTTATAACCCTTAACCTTGAGACTATGATGCTTGTTTATTGTGGGAAATTGTACTTACTCATTGTAAGTTTGTTATAGGAAATTGAACTTTCCATCAACCTTGTAATATTTAACCTGCTGAGTATGACTTCAGTGCTTTTGTTTTATTTAAACCAACCACCAGTGTAAGTATAGTAGAGTTTCTTGTCATTTGGAAAAAGAATTTGTAAGTTTTTTCCCCCTTGTAGAAATTATGTAAGAAAAACAAGTACTAAGTATAGCCAACTCACATTAAAAACACAATGCAGAATTTAAACTTTTTCTTCCACACCCTGGACTTTTCAGTTACACAGACCAATGCATTGTACTTTCTCTGCCATGTGCAATGGGAAGAATCGTGACTAATGTACCTTCCAAGGAGGAGTGGTGAGGGAGGCTGGTCAGGTGGGTCAGCAGGGTCACCCAGGAGCACAGAGTGGCTGATCCCTGGGGTTCTGAGTACCCTGCCCTCTTTCAGGGCCTGTGGCTACCCCAGATATTTAAAAGATCGCTGGGCATCGGCACTGACCTAACATTGATTCCCAGAGCTCCTGATACCAGTAGGTCCACTGGTTAGAGTGGGAGTGTGTGGGGTTGGGGGCAAATGGAGATCTGAACCTGAGTCCACCTCACAGAAGCCCCAGTGAGGCCCCCAAACTATCTGCAGTCATTCCCCTCATTCAGGAGGTGTAGCCGGAACCCAGAGCTCCAGCAGCTCCTGACCCCCACCCAGATCCCTGCCCTGTATGGATGAAGAGCTTTTTTCACAGGAAGGACCTAGTGTGAGCTCCTGGATTCTCCCTCTCCATCTAAACAAAATAAGAGGTATCCTAGAGGGCTTCCCTGGTGGCGCAGTGGTTGAGAGTCCGCCTGCCGATGCAGGGGACACAGGTTTGTGCCCCGGTCCGGGAAGATCCCACATGCCACGGAGCGGCTGGGCCTGTGAGCCATGGCTGCTGAGCCTGCGCGTCCGGAGCCTGTGCTCCACAACGGGAGAGGCCACAACAGTGAGAGGCCTGTGTACCGCAAAAAAAAAAAAAAAAAAAAAAAAAGGTATCCTATATCCCTGGGACAATCACGTATGTTGGTGAAACCACTAATAACTTGAAATATACAGGATTCGTGATTTCCATCACATACCAATACTTCCTCATTTCTTTTGGCCCTAGCCTTGGAGAATGGCAGTGGATCATCACACGCTTCCTTAGGGACACTTTGCATCTGTTGCTCCAGATGTGCTCAGATCATACATGTGCACACAGCTCCCTGCACGGCTGCCTCCCCTAGATGTTGTCTGGGGCTGCCTGGTTGAACCATCCGTGTTCAACACTTACACCCTCCAGCCACTCCGGAGCCAGGTGTGACTGTAACCTCTCGCTCCCCACTACCCCGCTGCCGCCCCCACCCCGGGTCTGTCTTCTTCTTCCTTCCTTGCTGGATGCCCTTTGTTCCTCAGTACATTCCTTACCGCTCCTAGGATACCACAGTGGGGAACATTGGGATGGACAGTAGCATGGTGGGGTTGCCAGCCTCGGTTGATACTTCTGGATGGTTTTCACTGACACTACTCCACACGACTCTGTAAACGTGGAAGTGAGGGAGAAGTAGAGTTTACTGTAAACAACTGTACTATTAGTCAGAAAAAGGCACATACCTAAAGCAATAAAATCATTGTTGACTTCTGACTTGAGTTTTTCTTCCAATCTGTACAGAGTGTATCCAGAGAACTTTCAAGAATGGCTGGACCCTAATAGCAGTGCAGTCAGCAAGGGCCTTTTCGTGCAGGCTCTCAGCGCACCCAAAACCACCACCCTCTTGACACTGGGAGGAAGAAAACCCTCTCCTGAACCCTGTCTCTCTCTTCTCTGGCTTCACCCGTTTGTGTCTTGTCTTTCCTTCCCCGGTGCAGGAGCCTGCCTCCTTGAGCTCTGGTTCAAGCTGTCAGTTGTTCAGTTCTGTGGTTTCACTCTAGATGAGTAGGAGTGGAATGCAGGTGGGGGCTGTTGGTTGGGAGAATATCAAGAAAGAAAGACTTTTCCTACCACCATTGCAATCTCCTCTTGGCACCTGGCCTGCGTGTTGTTATGTACAAAGAGCTCTTGTCTCTTTGATCAGGAGTCACATGGCCACATGCCCTTTTGGTCACTCAGGACTTTGTATGTCTCATGCTTCAGGAAGGCAGATATGGGCCCAGAGAGGACCTTGTGCCACCACAGTTGTCATTTCTATCTCAGAGTGGTTTCCACAATTTCCCCCTGACTTTGAGATGGGATTCCAAACTTCATTACAGCTCAGGCCTGATCAGTCTTCATTTCTTGGTGTCATAAATCTGCAAGCTTGGCAGTCAGAGTGAGCTTGGACTCTGGAGTTTGAGAAGAATGATTTAATCCAAGATGCAGGTAAGTACCACCCATTGAGTAAAAAAATTCCGGTCAAGACCCAGCCATTAACCCCCACGTGACTGGATCTCCCGAAGCCACTGCTTCCGCCACCCTCTGCCGGACAGGAAGTTGGTCTCTGCACACCATGAAATCTCCCCAAATTCAAACCCAACTCCCATGTGACCAAAAGTTTCTTGGAGCACTGAAGAGAAAGGTGCATGACCTTTCTCTTCATTCAGGCGCTGCAGAATCTCCTTGGGTCCTTACTCCTTCAGCACCTGTCCTCACGGCAGAACCCACACTCACCCCTTCTCCCCCCATCCATCCCCATTTCAGCCTCTCCCTGCCAGCCTGACTTTACCCCTTCCCTGCTCTGTATATCAAAATCTTGTCAGCCTGAACATACCACTTGGCAAAGAGAAGCCAGCCAAAGGGTGCTTTGTGAAACAGAAGCCCAGTCGTTAGCCGAACAGCTAAACTAACCAAATCTTGTTCCCCAAAGGAGAGTGACGCTGTGGGGCCGAGTTTATCTCACCACTCCCCATTCAAAAGTTAGAAAAAGTCAAAACATATCTATGTTAAACAGGCTCCTATTTTTCTTAAATAAAATTTCCACTCTTATCCCCAACCCATCTTTTTGCCCCTGTTCTCAATGTGTGATGTTATAAAAGCAGATTGAAGAGTTCCATCCATGCCAAGGTTGGGACAGAATCACTCTTTCACCAACATTCTGAACTCCAAACTTTTTTTAAAAATTAATTTCTATTGGAGTACAGTTGCTTTACAATGTTGTGTTAGTTTCTACTGCACAGCAAAGTGAATCAGCTATACATATACGTATATCCCCTCTTTTTTGGATTTCCTTCCCATTTAGGTCATCGCAGAGCACTGAGTAGAGTTCCCTGAGCTATACAGTAGGTTCTCATTAGTTGTCTATTTTATACATAGTATCAATAGTGTATATATGTCAATCCCACTCCTGCCTTTCCCCCCTTGGTGTCCATACATTTGTTCTCTATTGAACTCTAAACTTTTATTTGTTTTTACTAAACTCTCCTCTAGCCTAGCACCACCCAGTAGAACTTTCTGCAGTGATGGAAATGCTCTATAGATGCACCGTCCAATATGGTAGCCACCAGCCCAGGTGGCTCCTGAGCACTTGGAATGTGGCTCGGGTAACTGAGAAATGGAATTTCTAATTTTGTTTAATTTTAATTTCAATGGCCACCTGCGACTCTGGCTACCACACTGGGCAGCACAACTCTAGCCTAATTCCACCAATGACAATGAGGGATGTTCTAGGAAACTGTCAAAGAAAACTCCATAGGATGTTGACTGGTTCCTATATTGCCCGCTCACTAGGAAAAATTTTTCTCAGGTTTAAGGAACTGAAAAAGCAAAGCTGCTTTTCACCAGTTAGTCTTGTTTTGTTTTTAATCTTAAAGACAAGATTAAAGTGCATACTCAATTTGTTTCCTTTTCCCCTTTGGCTGTCAGAAAGCACAGCCAAATTTAGAGCCCACCTCTACCTTATGTACCCTTGGATACTAACATCACCCTCAGTTCCATTTATTTTTTTCCTACCCTGTCGTCTTGTATGGGTTGCGATAGAGAATGTCAACACCCTTCCCCACAAGAATAATCTTTGGCAGGAGGTGCCAACTTGAGCATTACTGACCAACTTGCTGAAGGCTGCAGACATGACTTACAAGTTATCCTGGGGAACTGAATGGGGAAAGGGAAGGGATCTAGGGAGTTAGACCCCCATCCCGGTAGAGAAGGAAGGGATTTTCTGTGTTGCAAGGATGATGAAGGATGCAGTTCAGAGAAAACCTGTATAAAGGAGGGTAGGAGAGTGAAACCCTCATTTGATTCTTGAGATACTTTTCTCTGTGGTCTCAGGGAAAATCCCAGTTATTACCCAGCTATAATTTTTCTCTTTCTTCACTGTGTGTGTGTGTGTGTGTGTGTGTGTGTGTAGCGTTAAATGATTCTTAGTAAATTTACAGAATTGTGCAACTATGGCCACAAAACGTTTCCATCACCTCGAAAAGAATCCTTGCGCTCATTTCTAGTCACTCCACATTCCCACCGGCAACCACTAATCTACTCTCTGTTGCTGTAGGTTTGTTTTTTCTGGACTTTTTATATACATGGATTCATATAATATGTGATCTTTGGCTTCTTTCACTGAGTATAATGTTTTTGAAGTTCATCTGTAGAATCTGTTAGTACTTTATTCCTTTTTATTGCCAAATAGTATTCTACTGTACGGATAGACTACGTTCTGTTTATCCATTCACCAGTTGATAAACATTTGGGTTGTTTCTGCTTTTTGGCTATTGTGAATACTGCTGCTATGAACTTTGACATATAAGTTCTGTGGACATATGTTTTCATTTCTCTTGGGCTGTTACCCTGAAGTGAAATTGCTGGGTCCATGGTAAATTTGTGTTAAGAATCTCAAACTGTTTTCCCAAGTGCTGCACTATTTCATGTTCCCACAAGTAATGTGTGAAGACTCTAGTTTCTCCACATCCTCAACACTTGTTACTGACTGTGTTTTTGATCACAGCCATTGTAGTTGATGTGTAGTGCTATCTCACTGTGGTTTTAATTTGCATTTTCCTAACAACTAATGATGAGCATCTTTTTATGTGCTTATTGGCCATTCATATGCCTTCTTTGGTGAAATGTCTGTTCAATTCTTTGCCCATTTTAAAAAATTTTAATTTTATTTATTTTTGGCTGCACCAGGTCTTCATTGCTGCGCACGGGCTTTCTCTAGTTGTGGCAATCGGGGGCTACTCTTAGTTGCAGTGCGTGGGCTTCTCATTGCGGTGGCTTCTCTTGTTGCGGAGCATGGGCTCTAGGCATGCAGGCTTCAGTAGTTGTGGCACGCGGGCTCAGTAGTTGCGGCTCGCGGGCTCAGTAGTCGCGGCTCGCAGGCTCTAGAGCGCAGGCTCAGTAGTTGTTGCACACGGGCTTAGTTGCTCCGCAACATGTGGGATCTTCCCGAACCAGGGATCACACCCGTGTCCCCTGCATCAGCAAGCGGATTCTTAACCACTGCGCCACCAGGGAAGCCCCTTTGCCCATTTTTAAATTGAGTTATTTGTCTTATTATTGAGTTGTAAGAGTTCTTTACATTTTCTAGATACAAATTTTTTTATCGGGCATGAGATTTACAAATATTTTCTCCTAGTCTGTGACTTGTTTTCAGTTTCTTTTTTTTTTTTTTTTAATCTTTTTATTTTTGGCTACGTTGGGTCTTCGTTGCTGTGCATGGGCTTTCTCTAGTTGCAGAGAGCGGGGCTACTCTTCTTTGCTGTGCAGGGGCTTCTCACTGCAGAGCGTGGATTCTAGGTGTGCGGGCTTCAGTAGTTGCGGCTAGCGGGCTTAGTTGCTCCGTGGCATGTGGGATCTTCCAGGACCAGGGCTCGAACCCATGTCCCCTGCATTGGCAGGCAGATTCTTAACCACTATGCCACCAGGGAAGCCCATGTTTTCACTTTCTTAATGGTGTTTTCTGAATTGAAAAGTTTTTAATTTTTGTGAAGCCCAATTTATTTTTTCTTATATTGCTTGTGTTTTAGTGTCATATCTAAAAACTCTTCCTAACCCAAAGTCCTGAAGATTTACTCCTATGTTTTCTTCTAACAGTTTTATAGTTTTAGCTCTTACATTTAGGTCTATGACCCATTTTGAGTTAGTTTTTGAATATGGCATCAGACAAGAGTCTAAATTTATATTTTTGCATGTGGGTATCCAGTTGTCCTAGAACCATTTGTTGAAAAGACAATCCTTTCCCCCATTGAATTGTCTTGGCATCTTTGTCAAAATCAATTGACCTAAATGTAAGGGTTAATTTCTGGGCTTTCAAGTCTGTTCCATTGATTTGTGGGTCTATTCTTATGCCAATATCACACTGTCTTGATTACTGTCCTTGTTTTGGGGTTTTTTTTTTCAGCCTTTTCATATACTTCAATTTTATTTAACTGGGAGAATAGGCCAACCCCCTTCTCTTTCCCCAGATTGATATTAGCTCTTGGCAAGAATATAATTGAGGCGTCCTAAAATCAAGCCATCAAATCCTCGCTTGTGAAAATCACTGAGAAATCATTAAAGGGACTATGACCATATTCTTATTCAAACAAATCCCAAAGGGGATCAAGAAAGGAACAGACATTCTAGCCTTGCCACAATAATCGGATTTACTGATTCCCAGGGAAAAGGGAAGACACGATGCTAATTATGAGGCCATTAAGGAATTATTTCCTTTCTCAATATGGTTTTAGAATGTACTAGACCTAAGAAGTAAAATCTTTGAGCTATGGGTATGAATGTATTTGTTTAGCAACTTCAATATTCAAGGAAACCAGTACGGATATTGAATATTGAAAAGAATATTTTCATTTTATTTTATTTATTTATTTTTTGGCTGTGTTGGGTCTTCGTTGCTCTGCGCGGGCTTCTCTCTAGTTGTGGCGAGTGGGGGCTACTCTTTGTTGTGGTGCACGGGCTTCTCATTGTGGTGGCTTCTCTTGTTGCACAGCACGGGCTCTTGGCACACGGGCTTCAGTAGCTGTGGCACGTGGGCTCTACAGCGCAGGCTCAGTAGTTGTGGTGCATGGGCTGAGTTGCTTTGCGGCATGTGGGATCTTCCTGGACCAGGGCCCTTGAAGAAAAGAAACCCACCTTGAAGAATGGGAAGTAGAATGCCAAAGCCCTTCCCCACAAGAATAATCTTTGGGAGGAGGTATCAATTTGAGCATTACTGATCAACTTGATGAAGTCTGCAGGTATGACTCAGGACTTATCTTGAGGAACTGAATGGGGGAAGGGAAGAGATCCAGGGAGTTAGACCCCCATCCTGGTGGGGAAGGAAGGGATTTTCTCAGTTGCAAGGGAGAGCTGATGAAGGATGCAGTTTAGAGGAAACCTGTATAAAGGAGGGCAGGCGAGTGAAGTTAGCATTTGATTTTTTTTTTTCTTTTCCTTTTTTTTTTGGCCATGCCATGTGGCATGTGGGATCTTAGTTCCTGGACCAGGGATAGAACCCCCACCCGCTGCAGTGGAAGCACAGAGTTTTCTTAACCAGTGGATGGCCAGGGAAATCCAGCATTTGATTCCTGAGATACTTTTCTCTCTGGTCTCAGGGAAACTCCTAGTTATTACCCAGCTGTAACTTTTCTCTTTCTGCATTGTAATTCTTTTAAGCTGCCCTTCCCTGCATTAGAGCAAGTCACATATGGCAACTCAGCCTCATATAATGGTCTTGCAGAGAACAAAAAGGTGCCGTGGTGAAGGGGCAGGGGGCTTGCTCCACCTCCCACCTCTTTGTTGGGGTTCAAGGGGAGGAAGCAAAGTGTTCTTGAGTTATCTACATCCCAGGCTCCAGGTGGTGACTAGCATTATGAGATGTGATCCCCTGCAGAGCTTAGAAGAACATTTAAAATGGTGCACCAGCTTCTAATGGAACAACTCAAGGGAGGTCTAAGACTGAACCTTCTACTTCTCTGTTTATGTTAGATGAAACCCCTGAAGGGGGCACTGGGGAGAGGGGAACTTCTATGTAACATTTTTAAATGTATTCATTTATTCACAAATATAAGAAAGTCCTACTATGTACCAAGCATCTTATATTACATGTTTTTAATGACACCCAAGCCCTTTCAGAAAGAAGGTAGGGTAGAGAAAGAGGGAAAAGCACTCAATAAATCTTGGTTGAATCAATGAATTTCAAGAGCCAGATGGCTTGAACCTTAAATGAGCAGGAATTTTTCTGAGAGGCTGAAGGAATATGATCTGGGAGTGGCTTTTGTGAGAGGGAAGGCTCTGCCCCGGCCTCTTTACTCTGCACTAGTGGAGAATGGCAGCTTCCCTGGAGATAGTTGCTGGGTCCTCAGTGGGCAGGAATTGGAGGAGGGACTTCTGAAGAGGCTGAGGGTATACAGAGGGCTACAGGGGAAGGCTGGGGAGGGAGCAGTGAAAAGTTGGATGAGGGGGGACGAAGTGCAGAAGGAGGTTGATGAATGATGAAGCTGGCTCTCATTCAGACAGTAGCTGAGGATTACCAGGATATGGGACCCAGTGGGATTAGCTTTTTTTTTTTTTTTTTTTTTTTTTTTTTTTGCGGTACGCGAGCCTCTCATTGTTGCGGCCTCTCCCGTCGCGGAGCACAGGCTCCGGACGCGCAGGCTCAGCGGCCATGGCTCACAGGCCCAGCCGCTCCGCGGCATGTGGGATCTTCCCGGACCGGGGCACGAACCTGTGTCCCCTGCATCGGCAGGCGGACTCTCAACCACTGCACCACCAGGGAAACCCGGGATTAGCTTTTAAATGGTCCTCCAAACCTATGCTTTTAGAGGCTTGATTATGCTAATTCTAATAATCATCAAATACCTTCTATTTTCAAGAACCTGTGATGTGAAGCGCAGATGAAGCCCTTTACAAACACAATTTTATGTCATTTTTACAATGCTGCAAAGTAAGTAGTATCCCCTTTTTACAGAAGAGGAAAGTGAGGCTTAGGCAGAGAAGTAATTTGCCCAAGACCAGATAGCTAGTAAGTGCCACAGGTATAATTCAGACCAGGTCTGTATGTCTCCAGATGCCAGCCTGCCCCTAGCAACTGGTCTGTCCTGACTGGGGCGAGTTCAGCCTGGGACATCCAGTGTCATTGGCAGCTTGTGGGGAGCCCTTGGAAACATGGAGGTGTCCATGATATACACCTGTGCAGCTCCAAGCCCCTGATCAGAAGCCCCCACTACACTTACTTTTTTTATATTTATTTATTTATTTGGCTGCACCGGGTCTTAGTTGCGGCATGTGGAACCTTAGTTGCCACGTGCGGGATCTTCTTTGCGGTATGCGGGATCTTTAGTTGTGGCAGGCGAACTCTTAGTTACGGCGTGTGGGATCTAGTTCCCTGACCAGGGATCAAACCCAGGCCCCCTGCCTTGGGAGCACAGAGCCTTAGCCACTGGACCACCAGGGAAGTCCCCCACGACGCTTATGAATCCCAATGCCCACATGGCCTGGAACCCCCATGAACTCCACTCACCTCCCACACAGGGTGAGGGGCTCAGAGAGATATGTATGTAATATAATTACATATGGAAGAAACAGGACACAGTACGAATGTGTAACAAACAACCCTGACCTACATCAGGGAAGGTTGCCCCAAGGAAATGATGCTTGAGCGAAAAGTGAAGAATGAATTAAAAAGTGAAGTGATGGAGTAGAAAAGTCTTCTAGAAAGAATGTGCAAAGGCCTGGTGGTTGGGATGAGTGGGGGCACATATGTGTGTTTGAGGAACTGAAAGGAAGCCAGTGCAGCTGGAGGGCACTGAGCAGTGGGGAGCAGGGACCATGATGCTGGACTGGTGCTGGAAGGCGGGCAAGGGGAGGCGTTTTGTACTTGTTAATGGGTTGGCTCTTTATCCCAGGAGCAATGGGAAGTCATTAGAAGGTTTTAAAAGGGGAGTGAGTGACGTGATAAGACTGGATAAGGACAGGGCAGACACAGTAGGATCAATTAGGAGCCTCTGTAGGAATCCAGATAAGAGGTAACGGTAGATTAGAGAGATGCTTTGGAGGTAAAATTAACAGGATTTGGTGATGGTTCCTAGGATTCTGGCTTGTCTGTTAGATGGACAATGGTACCATACACTGAGAAAGAGAACACTGGGAAGGTGAGAGAATGAGGACCATGAGTTGGGTCTCAGACGTGTTGCGGTTGAGGTCCTCTGAGAAATGGAGGTGGAGATGATGAAGCCATTGGCTAGGTTCCTGCTGGTCGGGAGCTTAGACAGGAAGTTCTCCAGGCTGGAGACATAAAGGTGTGAATCATCAACAGATGAACGGTAACTGAAGCTATAGCATGGATGAGATCACCAGGGAGGGTCCACAGTGAGAGGGGGAAAGGCCTAGGAATGGGCTTAAGGAACACCAGCATTTAAGGGAGGAGGGTGACCCTGCAAAGGAGACTGAGAAGGAGACCAAGAGTTAAGAGACAAACCAGGAGGGTATGGTGTCAAGGGAGTCAAAGAAGCTAATGTTTTAGGAGTTGAATAATCAGGAGGTATAATAAGATGAATACTGGAAAAGATGCCCATCCAGTTTGGAGACATGGAGGTCCTAGCTCAAACATCATGTTTTGGGGAAGTTGTGGAAGATGAAAGCAATATAAGACTGAATGTTGGAGTGGACAGGAATGCCCAACGGCCAACAGTGGGGGAGGGAGCCAGGGTTAAGGTAGCAGGGGCAGGTTGGTGGGAAGGAGAGCTCAGAGAGGGAGAGGATAATGGATAGAGAAGCCGCAGGGGCTAGGGAGTCAAGGATGGGCAGCAGCCCTGGCCTGAGATAGGAGGAGGGGTGCTTCCTCTGAGGCAGCAGGAGAGGCGGCAGGTGTAGGGAGATGTGTGACTGTGTTAGTAGGAAACTGGGTGGCGGGGGTGGGGGTGGGGGGTGGGGGTTCCTCTCTGTGGCTTTAATCCTGTAAAGGAGCAGTCGAGGTCACATCTGCCGGCAAGGAGGAAATGGGCTGGTTGGAGGCTTAAAGAGAAAACGGTGAAGGTTGAAAACAGCCACTGCAGAGAGGGGGGTTCCAAGCTGATGGGAGAAATATGTCGAGGGCCCATATGCAGTCAGCAGCTATGATTTATGGGAACATCACTCTGACCTGTGGAGTTCCTTGGCTGTTTGAGCACAGCACAAGAATGCAGATAGGAGGGCTCATCCGGAGCTGGGGGCTTGCCAGACAGATACGATCAAAAGGCAGAGAGGCAGAGGGGCTCGGGGTATTGACGAGAGTGTTATTAAAATGTTAGGCCTTGACATCCAGGTGGGACAAGAAGAAAAGCAATGGAAGGAGAGAGCAGATGCATTAGGAGAACACAAAGAGGGCCACGGTGGAGAGGTCTGAGGAGGCCCAACAGTTATCTCATCTTGAGGTCACCTGAGCAGGTGGTGTGGTGAGGGACGGGATGAGGCCCAGCAGGTGATGGTGTGAACAGGTGACCCAGTGGCCTGAAGATGGGGATTCGACAAGGAGGTCAGGAGCTGGTCTGTGTGTGCTGACACTGAAGGGACTGAAGTAGTAAAGGCCACTGAGAGGTCCACTAAGCTGCAAACAGGCAAGGTTGTTGGATTGGGCAAAAGGGAGGTGAATAGTCATCATGTCAAGAGCAATTTCAGAGGGGTGTTGGTCCCGAAAGCTGTGTCATTGTGGGCTGAGTGTGTACAGGAGACGGGAAGGGGGAGGCTCCCTGTGTCAACAGCTCTTGGGTTTGCTGTGAAGGAGAACAGAGGAATGCTCTATCTCTCCCACTCTGGACAGGCCGGTGGGGCCCAGGGAGGGGACTCTTTAGGATGGGAGAGACTTGAGCATGACTGCAAGTTGATGGGAATGGTACAGTAAAGAGGAGGCAGGTGGGGTCAGCCCCTGCCGTGGCAGGGCGCATCTCAGGAGGGAGAGAGAGAGAGAGAGGAAGGAGTAGATGGGGTGGATTTGTGGATTTGATAGTGGGGGATGGAGGTGTCCTCCCCGGTAGCCTGTTTTCTCAGAGAAGCTTGAGGGGACGTCATCAGCAGAGTGTTCTATTGAGACATTAACTCCTGTCTCATTCACACCCCCCGCCCCCCACATAGTGACTCACCAGGAAGGAGTGAAAGGCATTAGCCAGGCATTTGTGTTCTAGGGTCTGGGCCTTTTTCCTCCCACTCCACACCTGAGATGGTACACAGACTGTTTTGCGGTGCTGGCGTCTGAGTTCTTTCTGACAGGCTGAGAGGGAGAACATCACCGTGTCTTAGGGAGTTGATTCTCCATCATTGAAGAGAGGGGCAGGAGGACGGGCATTCCTCGTCCCACCCTGGCATGCACCCCTCTCCCCCCAGGAAAATGGCTGTGTGTGACTGCAAATGCCAAGGTCTAAGGGCTGCAACTTTGAAGGTCTACGGGAGAGACCCCCATAAAGAGCCAGGGATGGGGGAGTGGCCCTGAAGATGGGGGACAAATAGTGGGAGGCCCACAGCAGGGACAACTAATGTCTGCAACGGCAGCACTGGCCTGAAATAGACCTCAGCCTTTCTCTGCAAAGAGGAGCACAGACTGAGCATATTTGGGGCTGCGCAAGCCCCTGGCATTCTTGGACCATTGGAGGGAGGTGAAGGAGAGCTGTGAATGATATGGAATTCTCACAGATCTGCTGGGCAGGGACTCAAGCTGAATTTAATTTGATTTAGACCAACTAAGAGATGACTAAGAGTTGTATTTACGTCATGAGTTTGAGCAGTGTCCAGTGGGCCTGGGACCTGGACAAAGGGTGAACAGTGAGTGGGAGCTGACATCTGGCTCTCCCCTCACCCTGCCTCCTGGGGCTGGAGCCCGACAGACGTAGATCTACCATGTGGTAGCACTCGGCCTTCACAGGTGAGCACAAGGCCGTCCCTCCCCGCCAGGCCCAGGAGCAGAGCAGCGGGTCAAGTCCACATGGACCCCGAGCTCAGAGTTTGGCAGTCTGGACAGAGCCATGGCTCCTCTCTTTCCATGGCTCTAAGGCATTCACAGGCCCAGCCACCTGAGGCTCTTGTCTGTGTGGCCCCAGGGCCTGGGCCTCTGGTTCCTTTACTTCGGCCTTGTGTCCAGTTCCAGGTGCTGGGCATGCTGAGATCTGGGCAGGCTGCTTGCAGCCAATCTCACGCCCCACCTCAGCAAACACCTGACCGCACGTGGTACTGAAAGTTGGGTGAACAGGGTGCTAGAGACCAATGGCTTGAGATTCTGAGAACCCTCTGTCCCTGTGAGGGTTGAAGCAGGAGGCTGGTTGGCCCAGAAGTGAGTGGGTCTGCTGACTTCAGCCATAGGAGTGTAAGGCCCCTGGCCCACGGGCCTTCCAAGTATTTAGGTCACAGATTAGGCAGTGCTGGACAGAGGGAACTAGGCTGCCAGAGCTGCAGACCCACTGAGGCCCAGGCTGCAGGCACACAGGTCAGCAAACACCACAAGCCCCTCTCAGGGCATGCCAGGCCAACAGAAGCCCCAGGTGTGGACGAGCTCTGAGGCTTGGTCAGGGAGCTTTCCCCTCCTGGTCACGTATGTCTGATGGTCCCTGAGCACAGAAGAGGAAAAGCTATCTTTTTTATTCCTTTAACAAATATGTACTGAGCACCTTTTGTGTATCTGGGCCCAGTACTGGCCCCGGGATATGGCAGTGGACAAGGCAGGCTCATTCCTCCTGCCCTGCCCTCAAGGAACCCACAACTTACAAGGTGTGGGGCGGGGGCGACAGACAGAGATACTGATGGTGGTGACACCCAGTGTTTAGAGTTTGGGCAGGCAAGCCCTCAACTCAGCCAGGGGTTAAAGGTGGCTCCCTGGAGGAAGTGATGGTTCTAAATAGGTGCCATTGGTTCCAGGGTACTGACGCTACTCAACACAGAGTAAGTCTTAAGGGGCGTTTTTTATGACTATGTGTGAGAGACTTTATGACCAACTTGATTTTGTGTGAACCAAAACCCCAAAGTCAGAAGCTCTCTGTCTCTGTCTCTCTCCCATCTCTTCCCCTCCCCGCCCCCCCACCCCTTCTCTCTCCATCCCCGACTCCTGCCCATCTCCCTCTGGGATGATCTCTAGTCCCTTTTTACATTTCAAGATTTGCAGACTGCATTAGATGAGGGTGCAGGAGGGAAGGTGCCCTGTTTCTGGCCCAATGACTGAGTGAATGAGGTGTTGCTGCCTGAGATGGGGCTGCTGGAGGCCAGCAGATCTGGGGCAGGAGAGAGGGTGAATTCAGTTTACTTGATGAACATCCGGGGAGTGATCTAGAGAAGACTCTTGGATATATGGGTCCTGAGCTCAGAAGAGAGGCCCACACTGGAGACAGAGATTTGGAAGTCATCAGCATTTGGTTGGTGGTGGTAGAGATGTTCCAAGGGACAGGAGGCAGAGGGGAAGAAGGGACGGCCTAGGATAGACCTCGGGAGGAGCAGGAGACGGTAAAAGAGATTGAGAAACGGTAGCCAGGGAGGAGAGTGTAGGCCATTGAAGCCAAGAGGAGCTGTTTTCATGAGTCAGCAATGAGCAGGTATCACTGGCCAAAAAGCATACTTTTTTAAATTTAGAAGAATCCCACCCCCCGAAAGCCTAAACCCACTCCAATACTGAAAAACAGGCCAAAACGTCTAAAGATGCACAAAATTTGCAATGCCTCCTCCACAGTACACCAAAATTACCAATGGATAAAAAAAACCACGGACTAGGAATGTTCATTTTTGATCCGTTTGTCGTCCGGAATCCGGATCTAATTGTTTGCCCAGAATCACTGGAGCCAGTCCCATCCCCTTCTCACACACCAGGGGGCGCACACGCACCGTTTCTAAATCCAAGTCCAGGGCAAATGCAGGCAGTGAATTAGGTGATAACCAGAACTTGACCCCTCAGCCCAGATCCCTAGACCCCCATCTCTATCCCTGCCCTGCACATTACACTGTGATCCCCAAGTCCAGATGCCTCAACAATCCCCAAACTTTCTCACCTAACCTCCAGACTCACAGTGGTATCACAGAGACTCCATAAACCAGAGATCCCATAGGGGTCCTCACCTTACCTAGGGCAGTAGGGGTAGGCACCCCGTCTTTCATGAGGGGGGCAAGCAGGAGACAGCTGGTGTGGCACGGACTGGACGATAGGTCTGGGGCCAGAGGCTTTGGTGCCAAGGTGTGGCTCTTGGTTTGGAGCTCACCAAGTTCCTGAGTTAGGACTTGGAATAAATCTTCAGGTAAGTTATTGGTTTAGCCCAGAAATTTATAGGGTCAGCATCTGAGTTTGGTATGAGGAGTCAGAAACTCAATACTGAGGTTTATATCAGGCTTGGGGGACATTATCAAGTCCTGAACTCAGGGGCCAACTCACAACGTGACTCGGGTTCACAGTTGGAATTGGTGTAGATATTGAGGTGTTGGCCAGGTTCTGGGGTTGACATCGGGTCAGAGAAGTAGAGAGTGAGTATGGGGATTGAGTGGATTTGTGTGGAGTTTCTGCAAAGCCAGTCTCATAAATCTTGGGTTCCAAGATTACCATTAGAGGTGAGTCAATGTAGGGTCTTAAATGGGCCCCCATATGGATGAGGTTTGAGGTCAGTATTTGTATTAGGGTCCTTTTCTGGTGACTCAATCCCAGTTCAGAAAGGGTGTTGGTGTTGACCTGGGATTAGGACTGCAGTATTAGAGGTTTATGTAAGGCTTGGGGTTCAGAAAAGAGTGCTGGGGTCCATAAGAAGGGAGCCATTGGACTTTAGGGTTCATACAGGGATCAGGGCTCAGTGTTGGTACCGGGGTCCATTTAAGGACCAGGGTTGGTGATGGGGTCACTATCAAGTAGAGGTGATAAAGGAGTTTAGAGTCAGAATTGGTATTTGAGGTCAATATAGGGGTTCGGATTGAAATTATTACTTGAGCCAATTTCGGGGCAGATTTAGGGGTTTGGACTTACTATTGAGTTTGGGGGTGGGTCTGGTCTCGGTATCAGGTTCACATCGAGGGAATGGGGTCCTAGAGTAGTATCAGGTTCATATTTGGATTTGGGAGCCTCTAACAGGATCCGGACTTCGTATGGGAGTTTGGGTCTGTCCATGCTCATTTTTGGGTTCCGGTTCGGTACTGGAGACCGCGTCGGTTTAGGCTCGCTCGGGGTTGGGTTGAGGCCTCGTCGGGCCTACGCGTCTCAGCCGCTCTACGAGCGAGAGTGCACGAGGGGAGGGGCGGCGCCGGGGACGCGCACGGCAGGGGCAGGGGCGCGGGCGCGCGGCTGGAGCTGGCGCGGGAGCGACGGGAGCGGTGGCGGCGGCGGCAGAGGCGGTGGCTCCGGCTCCGGCTCCGGCTCCAGCTCGGGTGGCTGTGGCGGGAGTGGGATTCGGTGGCGGTGGCGGCAGAAGAGGAGAGGGAGCAGCGGCCCCAGCGGCTTGGGGGGGACATGCGGACCGACGGCCCCTGGATAGGCGGTGAGTGACCCCCGGGCCCCCTTCCAGTCCCCTCCGCATCCGTCCTTTCCCACTCCCCCGCCCTCTCTCCGCGTCCGCCGAGCGGAGCTGAGGGCGGTCCCGGGGGGCTGGGGGTGCCGATTAGGCCGGGCCGCGCCCCCACCTGCCGCGCCCGCAGTCTCGGCTAAGCACCCCCCCAAGCCCGGCGGCTCCTCCCCGCGTTACCCCGCGGCAGACGCGCCCCCCAACCCCGCCGCCGGCTGGCTAGCTCCCCACCGCCCCTCGCCGCCTTTCCCTTCCTCCCCCTTTCCCCCTCCCTCTCGCCGCACCTGAGCCGCAGCCCGCGCCCCCCCACCCAGCGCAAAGTTTCCCTTTTGCATCCGTGCTCCCCCTCCTGGGTCCCGCCTCGTCTCCCCCTACTACTGGCACGGACGCGCTCCGGGGGCGGCCCTCAACCTCCCTCAGCCACCCCAGCTCCGGGCGGGTCCAGGCCGCGCCCCCGCCTCACAGGCGCCCCCTCCCAGCCGGCGGGGGATCCGCAGCCGCCGCGCCCCCGTCTCCGGCTCGGGCGCACGTGCGGTCCCGGGGTGCGCGGGACGCGAGTTTGCAACCCCCCACCCCGCGGGGTCGCCGGCGCGGGCTGGGGAGGGAGGGGCCGGGCCGGGCTGTCCCCGCCCCCACCCGGGTGCCACGACCCGAAGGCCTTGGAGCGACCTGTCCCGTGAGGACGTGTCCACTCGGACCCGCTCCGGAAAGTTCACTCAGTCGCCGCCCCGCGTCCCGTCCCGTGCTGGTGTGTGCCGCGGTCCTCATCGCTGGCCCACGATCCTGTCTCAGCTTCTTTCTCCGTTTCCCTCCGTGTGTCGGTGTCTCTCTGTGCCCTTCCACGTCTCTGTATCTCTGTCTCCCTGTGTCACGGCCTCCCAGTCTTATCCCCACTCCACCCCCTCCCCCGCCCCAGTAATCCCGGAGTCTCTCAGCTGGCTGCGACTCTCTCGGGGTCTCCCTGTTCTCTCTCTCTCTGGGTCTCTCTGTTCTTTCTCCCGGCTCTCTGTGCTCTTTGCCGGGTCTCTGTGTTCTTTCCCCGGGTCTCTCTGTGCTCTCTCCGGGTGTCTTTTCTCTCTTCCCAGGTCTCTCTGTGCTCCCTCCCCCATCACTGGGTCTCCCTTCCCGGGTCTCTGTCGTGTCTCTCGCTGGTCTCTTGGTGTCTCTGTCTCCCACTGACTGGAGTCTCTGCCGCCCCTCTGCTGGCTGGCCTCCTCACCGTTTCTCTGGAATGCTGCCCCTCTGGTTCTTCCACCCCAGGGTGGGGGAGGGGCTAGTTTTTCTTCCGTTTTCAACACCCCCCCCCCACCCCCAGTGCAGGGCCCCGAGTTGGAGCAGGTTGGTGGGTGGGAGCCCGGTACCTGTCTGAGCTGTGAAAAGGAAGGGAGGCTGCTGGCAGGAGGGGAGGGGGGAGGTGGTCCTCTGGATTCCCCTGGGGGCAGCGGGGCAGGCCTGGGAGGCTGGACTGCTGCGTGCTGGTGATGAAGGCTCCACTTCGGCTCCTGAGCAGATGGGGGCAGGGATCCAGAGTGACCTGGTGTGGGATCTGGCCAGACAATCCTGAGAAGTGCGTTGGGGTGTGAGGCCTGGAGAAGGATCAATGGCTGATGCTTCCAGGGGGATCCTCAGTGGTGAGGGATCCCTTGAGAAGGAAGGAGATCTGCTGAGGGATCCTTTGAGAGGCATGAGGGATCCATTGGGATCCATTGCAGGGTTCTGTCAGAAAATCTCGGGAAATTCTATGCTTGGCTTCTTATCAACGCTTGCTTCAGGAAGCAAGAAAATCCGCATTTTTCACTGATTACATGAATGAGCCCAGGGCTTCAAGAAGGAGCAGGTGTACCTCCCCAGGCGCAGCCCTCCACATCCGCAGCCCCAGGCCTAGGCCACACACTCACACCCCTCTCATTTCCACACTCAGCTCACCCTCCCACCCCTCACCCCCACTCCACATCCATTTGTCTCCTGAATGCCCTCATACTTGCACACTTGGGCCTGCATGGCAGCCAGAGCTCAGAAATCTGCTGTGCTTGCACACCCATGTACCGGTCTGTGTGCTTGCTTGTGCTCTCACTGCACCCCTATGCACAGTCCAGGGAGGGTGTGTGCACACTTGCAGTCTCATGCATTCTTTTTTTTTTAAAATACGTTTATTTATTTATTTATTTATTTTTGGCTGCGTTGGGTCTTCGTTGCTGTGCGCGGGCTTTCTCCAGTTGTGGCAAGTGGGGGCTACTCTTCGTTGTGGTGCGTGGGCTTCTCCTTGTGGTGGCTTCTCTTGTCGTGGAGCACGGGTTCTAGGCGTGCGGGCTTCAGTAGCTGTGGCTCACGGGCTCAGTAGTTGTGGCGCACGGGCTTAGTTGCTCCACGGCATGTGGGATCGTCCTGGACCAGTGCTCAAACTCATGTCCCCTGCATTGGCAGGCGGATTCTTAACCACTGTGCCACCAGGGAATCTTGTGCACACAGTTTCTCGCACATTTTTGCTTGCTCAGAGACATTTGAAATGTCTCTGTAGTTCTGTTTTCTTTTCCATTTGCTCGTCCTCTTCCCTCTTTTATTTCCTTTAACAAGGAAATTGTTTTCATACAATTCCTTCCTCCCTCCTTCCGCCTGCAGCTCCTGGCCTCCCCTCTAGTCAGCCTTCTGCACGTAGTGTGGGTGGGTGTGGTGTCCAGGGCTTCTAGGAGAGGAGGCTGGATTTGGGTGCTGGTGAACCGGTTGGTGGGGGGCGGTTGCTGTAAGAGTAGACTCGCTACTTTTCTTGGGAATTGTTATTGATGTGCAGCAAAATGCTGGCCTTGGCTCTCTGTGCTCCCTCCACTTTTTCTCCCATCAGTCCTAACTGTAGGAGTCCAGTACTGAGGGCCCTTAGTCAGAGGGAGATGGGACCCAGACCTCTTCCTACAGAGGCTGTGACACATGCTACAGCCCCTTCATTTTCCAGTTTGAGAACTTGAGGAGATCCCTTCCTCCCTGAGTCTCAGTTTCACCCCCTGTAAAATGGGAGAGGTAATCCAACCCTGGCCAGTTCCCAAGGCTGTCGTGAGAATCTAAGGGGACTGTGTGGCAGTGTATCAGCAGCAGTGGCGGTCGCTTCCCATGTTTCTGACACTGCCGTGTTCTTGGGCCAAGCTTGCAGCCAGGGCCCTGCCCTTGAGGAGCTTATGGTCCCGGGGGGAACAGATTGCATCATGGGAACGCAGAGCAATTCAGTAACCTCTTATTGATTGCCGAATGTGTGCCAGACTTTGGGCTAGGCACTTTCAGCCAGGCTGCCATGCTTCCTGTGGAACTAACAACTGTGTAGAAGAGGCAGCCCACCCCTTAGGAGCTGCTGAGGTTGAGCTCAGCAACAGCTCACCTAAAGCAGCCGCAATTCTGAGCCGAGGTTACGAGATTGGGGGAGTTCACCACGGGGCAGGGGAGAGTTCAGAGGTCAAGGAGAGATGAGTCTCAAAGAAGACCAAAAAAACAGGCTATCTGAATTGCCTTTTGAGGGATGAATAGGAGTTTTCCAATTGAAGAAAGGGCACTCTAGGCAGAAAAAAAAACAGTATGACTAAACACTCAGAGATCTTATCACTAGTGGTGTGTTCAGAGATACAGCAAATCACAGAGGATCTCTATTGCCCTGTTAAGTTACTGTAACTTTACTGTGAGAACACAAAAGGGAGATATCAAAGAATTAAAGCTTGAGGGTGTGTGTGTGTGTGTGTGTGTGTGTGTGTGTGTGTGTGTGTGTGTGTGGAATGTGCTATGATCAGATTCATGCTTCTGGAAGAGGATTCTGTGGCTACGGGAAGTAAATGGAGACAGGATACCCGGTGAGGAGAAGGGTACAAGTCAGGTGAGAGGGAATTGTGGCTTGGTAGCATGGAGCCATTTAGAAGGCACATTTATTAGGGGAGGATGATTTATTGGATGTGGGGGTGAGGAAGAGGAAGGGGTCCAGGTTCCTGGGAGGGAGTGCGTGAGGCCTTCACTGCGCCGGGGACGTGGGGATGAGAGGTAGATTTGGGGCACAGATAATGAGCTCAGGGTTGGACATGTTGTTTTTGAGATGCTTGGAGCATTTGAGGGTCTGGTGGGGGACTTTCAGGAGGTGGTTGTGTGTGAGGATCTGGAGTTGGGGAGAGAGGTCTGCGCCAGAGGAAGGATGGAGAGTTATATGAGAGGGTGTAGAGCTGTGTTCAAGAGAAGACAACCTTAAGTGGTGAGACTCTAGTTTCAAACTGTTGGGTTCAACTCCGCTTAATAGCAGCGTGACCTTGAGCAAGTGGCTTAACATCTCTGAATCAGTTTTCCCACTTGTCAAATGGGTATGACAAAATTCCATGTCTCACAGGGTTGTTATGAGGATTGAAGTTAATATGCAGAAAGTTCTTAGAATAGGGCCTGGCATCTAATAAGCACTGCCATCTCAGTGTTAGCAGTTGTTATTGTAATAATCCTCAAAGGGCGAGGTGCAAACCCATCCCCATCAGAATCTCAGTGGGAGCGGCTTTAAAAACTAGACGTTGTTAAGATTTGGGCACCTGCTCACCTAAAGCAGCTGCAATTCTGAGCTTAGGTTAGCTGGCTAACCTAACCTAAGTGCCCAGCCCTCAGCCCTCGTGTCATCGCTGGGATTGTGTGTGTTGCTCAGGTGTATTTGACCTTCAGGTGGGCTGGTGTGAGAAGACTAGAGGATGAAGCCCTGGGGAAGAGACCCCACATTGGGAGTGGGTGGAAGGGGATTCTGAGAAGGAGCAGCTTTGGTGTATTGGGTTCCCTGACCCCCCTACCCACCCTGGGCCCTGGGCCCTCTAGTGAGGAGTCTGCCTCTGAAGTCCAGATGCACCCAGACTCTGTGTCCCCAACCTCCAGATCTGAGAACGATGGTTTGGCCTCCTCGGCAGTATTTTAGCTGTTTCTGGGGACTGTTCTGGTGCAGCTACCAGGTCTTCCTGGGGGCTGCTCTGGAGGGGCGTCCGTGCTCCTCTAGATTTCAGCTTAGTCCTTGTCCCGCTGTCAGGCCAGGTTCCAGGCTTGGCAAATGACGGAGAGCCCTGCCAGGGGCCAGCCCCGGCTTGGTGCCAAGGCCTGCTTACCTGATATTGGTCATGGCTGCCAACCTCACCCCTTATGAGGCCTTTGTGGGTGCCAAGCAGTGATTCCTAACTTGGGTCCGGTACCGGTCAGGCCATTCCTGAGTAGCTTTCTAGTTGGTCTCCTGGGCACACGCGGCAGCCCTGATTGTTGTTGTGTCTGGGGTGCTTCTGGGAGCTGCTACTGGTGACTCTGACAGGTGATTCTGATCGCCCTCCTAGGTTATTTTGGGACACCGGTGGTTCCAGGTGCTGTTCTGGCTCTTCTAGAATCCTATTTGTGCTATAGGCTCTTTCCAGGTGCAAGGTTCTGTGCCTGGTTTGTCTGTTCTCTGACCCACCTCCAGGCCATCTGGAGCACATCCCTCTATCCAGGTGTGGCTCCTGCTCAGCTTGGGTCCAGGTGCCAAGCCCAGTGCTCCTGGTGTGGCCTCAGGCGTGGCAGTAGGGCAGCTGGCTTGGGGGACCCTCCCCCTTCTCTACCTCAGACTCTGCCCCAGGGTCCCTGAGCAACAGTGGAGCTGACAGCCTCACATCTGGCCCTGTGAGGCCCTGGCAGGCGTCGCTGGACAAACGGGCCTTTGAGTTTGGGACACGGAAGCTGGTTTGTCTGGCCAGACCCGCCTGGCAGCCTGTGTGCTGGGAGCGGGGAGGCCACAGGGAACTTTGCGGAGAAGCCGGTGGGCTGGGAGACGGAAGCCTGCAGCCATCCTGAGCCCCGGGCTGTGAGCTGTGGCGGGAGGGGTGATGGAGGCCGGAGAGGGTGTGGGCTGCAGGGTCAGCGCGGGTGGTCGTGGGTTGGCCAGGCCTGTCCTGGCCATGCCCAGGCACGAGGACCTCCCCTGTGTTGCAGAGGCGGTCGGTCTCAAGCGAGGCTGATTCCCAGGTGCCAGGTGAGAGGGTGTGGGCGTGTCCGACCCCTGCCGCTACTCAGGACGGGGCCCACGCTGGTGGGAGCTCAGTACTGATCCTGGAAGGAAGGCGCCGGGCTCTGTCGCCCTGTGTGTGCCAGCGGAGGAGGCGTCCAGGGGCACACCTTAATTTTAAAAATTATAGAGCAGCAGAGAGTCAAAAATAAATATTGCTTCTGAAGCTTCTTTGAAGGCTGCACGGGTGCTGGCGCGGTCCTCCCAGGCTGGGCTGTTTTCTGTGAACTCACTCGCGCGTTCATCCGCTCAGTCAGTATATCTTGATGGAGCACCTACTATGTGCCGGCTCTCTGCTGGGTGCTGGGGACACGGAGGTGAGCCGGCACGCACTGAGCTTATGGTTGTGACTCAGCGGTCACTTGGCAATTGTGTAAATAAATAAATCATATTGTGGTCACCACTCCAAGGCAAGGTCCAGGCGTGTAGTCCGGGACATCCTGGAAGGCCTCCCTGAGAAAATGCTGTTGGCTCTGAGATCTGAGGGGCCACTGGCTAGAAGAGGTGAGGAGTGCGGTCCAGGCAGTGGCATAGGGCCCGGGCAAGGCTGAGAGACTGCAAGAGGGTGGCACATTTGAGGACCAGAAGAGGAAGTTTTCGGGCGGGCTGGCTGGCTGGCTGGCTGGTGAGACGGAGCGTGGCCAGGTTAGGCTACAGAGGTGGGCGGCGCCGACTGCTATGCTGGAGGGTGGTGCTGAGGAGTTTGGACACAAGTTTTTCTGCCGAGGTCAGGGACTTGGTCTGTGTTGTTCACGGCTGTATGCAGGGTGCCTGGCAGAAAGCCTGGCACGTAGTAGGTGCTCAGGAGTATGGAAGAAGTGAGTAAATGAAGTGAAGAGATGGGCATTTTTCTAAATGGGGCTCGTCCTGGAGGAACAGTTCCATAACTTGCTTTTTCTTCCCCCTGCGTAAACAGCAAATTTTGAATGTCTTTCTGTGTCAATACCTGTTCTGCTGTAATGAAATTCTTAATATTTCCTTATCCTTTTCTCTCTTTCCAGGAAGAAGTGGAGGCCCCAGTGCCCTGCCCTCAGTGCTGGTTGTCCAAGAGTGACAGGCGTGAGCAGTCAGAGACCTGGTGAGTGTCCCCCAAGTTGTGGCCGGGCAGGGGTGCCGAGGGCCAGGCCAAGAAGCTTGGATTAAAAAAAAATTTTTTTTTTCATATATTTATTTTATTTTATTTTATTTTATTTTAATTTTTTTGGCTGCGTTGGGTCTTCGTTGCTGTGCGCAGTCTTTTCTCTGGTTGCCGCGTCTTTGTTGCGGTGTGCGGGCTTCTCATTGCAGTGGCTTCTCTTGTTGAGGAGCACGGGCTCTAGGCGTGCAAGCTTCAGTAGTTGTGCAGCGCACAGGCTTTAGTTGTGCGGCACGCAGGCTTAGTTGTTCTGTGGCATGTGGGATCTTCCCAGACCAGCGCTCGAACCCGTGTCCCGTGCAGTGGCAGGCGGATTCTTAACCACTGCACCACCAGGGAAGCCCGAAGCTTGGATTTTGACTCAGGCTGGTGGAGAGCTGTGGAAGGGTTGTCACTAGGGGCGTGACATGATCCAGCATGCGTGTGGCAGAGAGGTGATGGAGGCCTGGACCAGGAAGGTGGTGATGGAGGTGGAGAGAAAGGATTTGAGTGTTATTTAGGGAAGCCAAGTAGACAGGACATGGCGAAGGGTTGAATGTGGGGCATGAGGGAGGGAAGGAGGTGTCGAGGATGGCTCCCGGGTTTCTGACCAGAGTGGGTGATGGAGGTGGGTGAGGAATGATATACAGCTCGTCAGCTGCTGTAGGTGTGAAATAGGCTTCTGGGTAACATTCCAGGACTTACACCAGGATCTCTATGCTTCCCATTCACTGTGTTTCTGTAGAAAAGACTGTTCCGTTCAACTGTAGGTTGTGGTAGAAAGAGCAGGGTACTCACAAGATCTGGGCCCATCCTTCTTTGTCTCTTTGAGGTCCACTTCTTTCTTTCTGCTAGAAGCACAGAATGTGTGGGTTGGAGTTACGGGGAATGAGGTTGGGGAGTTAGGTTGGAGTCAGAGTGTGCTGGGCCTTGGTTGTCAGGCTAAAGACTGTAGACTCTCCCGAGGGTGGTGTGAAGGCACTGAGGCTTCTTAAGCAGGGAAGCAACATCCACACATTCATCTACCCGTTGCCCATTCGTTTGTTCATTCATGAAACATTATCTGCATGTCTACTGGGGGACAAAGCAGCAAACAGAGATGAGGGCCTTGACCAGATATGCATTTTTGTAAGCTGAAAGGGGGGCTTGGTTTGTTTGCAGGATGGTCTGGAAGGGATTGACCAGAGGCAGGAAGCCCACCGAAGACATGGGCGCTGATGACATCTTCCTAACACCGCAGTGGTTGGGGTGGAGCCAGGGCAGATTCAAACGTATTGACCAGTGACATACGTGGGATGAGGAAAAGGGAGAATTTGAGGAGGCCTGGCTGGCTTGGGTGGCTGATCATGGTGGTGCTTGTCACGGAGGTGGGGACCTGGAGAAGGAGTGGGATTGGGGAGGATGTGTTCTGGTTGGGCCATCCTCTGTAAGCTCCTTGAAGGCAGAGCCCATGACTGTCTTGTTCATCACCCTGCCTTCTGGCTCAGGGCCCAGTAGGGCCCACTGGGCAGTGCTGCATGATGGCTGGCGAAGAGGGGGAAGAGATGGGTCTGGTCTGGGTGTGGAAGGGAAATGATCATGTATTGGGTATCTGCTGGGGGCCAGGAAGGCTGTGTCACAGGTTGGAAAGGTCAGATGGGGAGGGTGGGTGTGGAGATACCTTTCACCTGGCTATCCTCAGATGATGAGTCTGACCTTCCTGGGAGCCCAGTCTCACCATAAAAGGTGCCTGAAATTGGAGCCCTCTGTCCTCTGGGGAGGCCACTTGCTGGTGGCCTGTTGAAGGGGTAGGGGTGGGGTGTGCTGTACGGCCCAGCTCTGGAGGCAAGACTGACTTGGAGGGGGAGGGGAAGGTGCTGTGAGATCCCGAGGCCTAGGTACAGCTAATATATGTCAAGCCTACCTAGGGTATTGGGGCCCAGGGTACCCAAAGGGACTGAGTTCTGGGGCAGGGACCAGGGCAGCAGACCTTAGGTGACATGGGCAAAGGATCTTGCTGTCTGCATCAGGGTTTCTCAACCTCAGTATTGTTGACATTTTGGGCCAGATAACCCTTTGTTGTAGGGCCTGGCCCGTTATTGTAGGATGTCTAGCAGCATCTCTCGCTTCTTCCTACTGTGCCAGTAGCACCTACTCCCGCATCCCCGTCAGACAATCAAAAATGTCTCCAGACATCGCCTAATGTCCCATAGCAGGGCAAAATCACCCTGGATTGAGAAGCACTGGTCTATACCACTTCTTGCTGCCTTCACTGTGCTGTACAAATCTGGGAAACTGGGGAGGGCCACGCAGGGAAGATTCACAGTGATAGGCCATGGGAGCTGCGTTCTGGTGGGTGAGTAGGTGGCTGAGGCCAGGACAAGGCATTCTTTACAACAGAGAGAACAGTGCCTGCAGAGGCCTAGACGCAGCCACGTTGGTGAACATTAACCCAAGGGAGGCTCCACTCTCCAGAGGAAGGAGGCTGGACGGCGGGTGGCTTAGGGGTTATAGCTGTAGGAAGGTGCCTCTGCTGCTGGCTCCCTTGGTCTTCTGCCCCCAGAGCTAAGCCTCTGCTGGAGCTTGTGCCCCACCCCCAAGACTCTGGGATGCTCTTCCTAAGCTCCTCGTCCTCTTGCAGGGGAGACCGAAGAGCTGAGGGCTGCCAGAGGGTAAGTAAGGTCCCAGCTTCGAGAGGGAGGGAGGGTGGGCAGATCCTGACTGTGCTCACAGACTCTGGCCAACTGGCTGGAGGAGCAAAGGCAGCCTGCTGCCGGGCAGCCTCCTTTCCCGGAGCTGGGGTCACGGCTGAGACTGATTTATTCCCGTCGTAATCTGGTGGTTGGTTTGGTGAGAGTTGGAAACATATTGGTTTTCCCTTCCCAGATGTAACAAGGCCTGTTTCCGCTTCCCCGGCCACTGCTGCAGTGCCACGTGGTGAAGTGTCCGGGACGTGACAAAAGGGTTAGCTGTCCAGTGACAAAAGGGTTAGCTGTCCACCAGTTAGAAGATGAACAGCTCGGGGCTCTGCCTGCTCTCACGCTCCTCTGCCCCAAGTGCTGGCCTCTCCCCTTCGCCGGCCGCTCCTTGGGGCCCTGGATACCCCTCCTTCTGCTGATGCCCATTTTGGGTCCCCAGCCTCCTGAGAGCCAGGGTCCTGGCCTGGGGAGGAAGCAGGGAGGAGGCTGTAGGAACAGGTGGTATTTGGAGACTAATTAATATTTGTGAATAATGACACGTGCCCAAGGGAAACAAATCAATTTGTGTTTGCATATTCATGAGGAGGCCTCGGAATGATCCCAGATGTTCTCCAGCCAGGGAACCAACCCCCGCATGTCTGGCGTCACATGGTCTCTCCTGGAGGGCCCCCCATTGAGGCTGGCAGGGGTGGTAGGGTGGGCCGCATGGCGGTGACATAGCCTCTGTGTAACAGGCCTTTCCGTGACGTTTGTATTTGAATCCTGTGGCTTGGTGTGGGGCCTGCTCCTTCCTTTTCCCTCAGAGCAGTGATTCCCAGGCTCTTCAATTTCACAAATCAGTAGTTTCCAAAAGTACTTGGGGGCCAGACATGGGGTTGGCAAAATTTTTTATCTTGCCAAGTAAGGACATTATAAAAAAAAACAACAACTGGTATCTGCTATCACCATCACTTCCTACAAGAAAGGACATCTTAACACCAAGGACGTAATTTCAGAATAAAGGACAGTTCTTCCCAAGAAAGGGCAGTTGGCAGCTTTACACTGATGTAGCAAAGAAAAGGGGTATATTAAAACCATTCTGAGTGTAGAAAAATGGCATTTGATTATATTGTACAATATCGTTCAGTATGGAATTGTTTTCCTGCCCAAGTGTGTCAGTTGGTAGAACCGATGGTCCGCAGTGCAATTCAGAGACGAGCTGAGTGTGCAAGTGCTCAGGTCGTGTTTTCATCTCAGCTGTTGAGAGCCCAGACTCACCCAGCCGTGGGCGGAAGTGGACGCTCTGCTCTTAACGCTGTTGCACTGAATTCAGAAGGTTCTCATCTACCCCAGCAAGGCTAGCGTCGATCCACCTCCCTGCTCCCCTCCCGCCACCTCCCCACAGGTGACCCTGAGCACTCTGGGATGGGGGCAGGGCCAGCGTCTAGACGGAGACCAGACCCAGGAGCCAGGACTCCTCCTATGCGGGGCCCTGGAGCTGGGAGTGGCCTGCGCCGCCTGACACTGGGGCAGGCTGTGTGCCCAGAGTCTGGGGCGGAGACAGCTTGCTCACACCAGGAGCTGGTGAGGGAGAGGCCCTGGCCCGGACAACTCTGTGGTTGCCTGAGTAGTTCCCTGAGAACGTGTCCCTGTCTGTGTGTCCCCGCGTCTCCCCGTCTCTTTGGGTGTCCTCGTGTCCGTGGACCACTGGGAAGAGCTCTCTGGGAGGGAATGTCATTGTTTTCAACTTCTTCACCTCTGTCTGTCCTACTTTCTGCATCTGAACAGTATCCTAGGCACTCCAGACCCAGATACACAGGAGGACCCTGGGGTCCCCAAGTCACGGCCACTTGTCTTTGTTACAGTGGGGGTGGGGTTACCAGAGGCAAACCCAATTTCTCTGACACCCTTGGGCAGAATCTCATCTAAGAGTGTACCACATGATGTCTGCTCTGGAATTAACACCCCCTTGATGGCTGTACTGGGGACTGACACCCCATGATGTGTATAACAGGGTTATTCCTCTATGATGACGTACCCCTATAACATCCATCGGGCAGCTGCACCCCCATGATGTCTGTCTACACTCACATGATGTCTGGACAGGACTGCTACACGTCCGTGATGCCTTTCCCTGGGAATTGCACTGCCGTGATTACTGTACCAAGGCAGCTACAGGGGATTACGCCTCAGTGATCATTGTCCTGGGAAGTTACACCCCATGGTGATTGTGCTGTGCAGTTGTACCTCCATAATGTCTCTTCTCTGTAGCTTCATCCCCTTTACATCCATACCAGGGAGCTATGTCCCCCATGGTGTGTGTTCCTGAGGGTTATGCCCCCATGATGTCTGCACTGGGAGGAGGGTTCACACCCTCACTGCTTGTACCTGGGAGTGAAACCTCTGTGAATATTGTATTGTTGCACCCTATGATGTCTGTACTAGTCCCCTCTGCCTCTGTCCTTTGGTGTAACACACCACTGATATGTGTACCAGGAGCTGCAGGATGGTTGTATCAAGGAGCCATACCCCCATGACACCCTGGCCGGGCAGTTCACCACCTGATGTCTGCTGGGAAGTTGAATTCTATCGTTGGTCGCACTGCTGCACGACAGTGCCATGATGACCAAGCCCAGACAGACAGGGCCTTAGTGATGCATGTCCTCCATCCCAAGTTGGCCGTATGGGGCATGGTGCTGGGGACTTCCTCTCTCCTGGTCTCGCCACACTGAGCGGAAGCCCAGGCATGGTGTAACTGGGGCTGGATGCCCACCGTGCTGCTTCAGTGTGCTTGCTTTTGCTGCTTAGCCTGTCTCAGACTTTCAGTGAGATCTTGGGACAAGGGACGTCTCCCACCCTTTCCCCTTTGTGTTCAGCCCCTACCTCACTTCACAGTTGTACCTGCTTTGTCCCAGCACCTTTGCTCACCTCCTGCCCTCTGATCTTATGACCTTTGACTGTCCCAGTTGAGACTAGGGTCTAATTTCCAGGGAGGAGCAGAGCCGTCTTTGAGCCCTGCCTCTTCCTGTTCACCAGCCCTGTCACCTCCTTGCAAATATTCTTACCGTTGTGGGTCAGCTGGCACCTGGGTCTGATCCCCACTCTCCCACCAGAATCTGTAGGTAACACTGTGGGGCCCCCAGGTGTGTTCACCGTCACTCACTCCCCTTCTGCGCCCTGTTGTGTCTCCAGAGCATTAAGGAGGGGCTTTGTGCACCAGCCCCTGGCCCAGAGCAAGGTGTAAGCAGAGCTGGTGGGCACTGGCACAGATCCCCAGAAGCCCCCTGAAAGGGAGCCATGGGAGAGAGACCCTTGGGAGCTCGCCACCGGGGCTGGAGAGTGATAGCAGTGTATGTGTACCGTCTGGTGTGGCCATGCTGAGGGCTCCACATTGGTGCTGGGTGGAGTGGGCAGCGGGGGCACACCTGGCTGAGGAGCCCTGTAAGCAAAGGCCTGGGGGCATTCAGGCAATCCCGAATGGTCTTCCCCATGCCCAGGTTCCTGGCTCAGCCCGGATGGCAGTTGTGAGCAAGTGCACCCCACCCCTTGATATGCTCTGGGCCACTGGGGCAAGGGCCGAGGAGGTGTGAGGTCAACTCTTAGGGTCCAGCACCCCCAGTCCTGGTCACTAGGGCCTCCCTGTGGTTTCCTGTGGTGGGAAGGTGCCATGGGAATTGGGTAGGATGAGGGTAACCAGGCGGGGCGGGTGCAACTTGTCCAGAGCACGTCCTGGCGAGCCCAGACGGGTTGTGGCTTTGGCTCCAAGCCTCTGATACCTGGATCTTGCCTGCCACGACCAAGGCTGTGCTCTGAGGCTTGTGCCCAGCATGCGGGCTCTGCTGGGGAGAGGAGGGGCAACAGGAGACCCCAGGGATTCTGGAGTCCCTGGCCTCTGTGGATCGGCTAACTACTCCGTCTCGGTCTTGCTTTGTTTGGTCTCTGTCTCCACCTGTGTGTCTCTGTGTCTCTCGGACCCCGTTTCCCTGTCCCAGTTCCCTTATGGAGGCAAGTTGGAAATTCTAGGTCTGGAACGGAACATCCCTATACATCCTCTGGTCTCAGTAGTCCCTGCCCCCTACTCAAGTTTAGAGAATGACCTGGGGGCCTCTTGTACTCTCTCCCTACAGTGACTGGTGGGTTATCCTTGGAGTCACTAGGGGATCGATGAGGAGCCTGGGTTTTCACAGGGGTCGGAAGGTCTGGGTGGTCATTGCACAGTCCAAGGGTGGGGGGTATCTGTTGAACTAGGCTCTGGGTGGTCAACGATGATGAGTGGTGGTCTTGGTCGTGAGTGGGGGCCAGGAGGTGGCATGTGGGCAATAAGACATTGGTGGGTACCAGCTAATTGACTCTGACCTTCTCTCTGTCACAGGTTGATTGTCCTGGACTGTGGCTGGCTGTGGTGCTGGAGCCCTGGATGGCCCCTGAGCCAGCCTCAGGGAGGACGATGGTGCCCCTAGTGCCCGCGCTCGTGATGCTTGGTTTGGTGGCAGGTGCCCATGGCGACAGTAAGTCTGACCTCTCAAGGCATGGGATCTCCCAGATGGAAAGGTGCATTTCTCCCAGCAGGACTCTGGAAGGGGGGTTGAGGCCAGCCACTAGGAGAGACAGGATGGCTAGATACACCTCCAGACCTTCTGTCCTAGAGAGACCCCACACACACACTTGGAGACCGCCCCCCTCCAAGTAATACTCCAGCCCCGTTCTTCCTTGGAGCATCCTGTGGAATACCCGCATGTCTCTTAAGGTGCTCCAGGGTGGGGCATGTCTGAGTGTGACCCTGTTTATGGGGTGGAGGTGAGACATGTCCAGGATTCGTGTGGTCATTAGTGATGTGCTCAGGCGTGTACTGTGTCCACCACTGTGGACCTGTGCAGAAGGCACAGTGTGGGCCATGTCGGTGTTGGTGTGGGAATGGGGGGCTGCACACAGGAACATGTATGGACATGTGAGTGGGATGCCAGAGGTGTGCACAGGTCCAGGGAACGATGGGAAGGCGAGCCACCATAGCCCTTCCCCTAGGCCAGACCTGTGTGTAGACACTGAGCACTTCCTTCCCCTCCCCACTTCAAGGCAGAGGGGCATCCCCCTCCCCCAGCCCCTCAGCCCTGAGAATGGGGGAAGATTGCACTTGGCCACAGGAAGCTAGGCTCCAGCGCCCCTCTCTGTGTATGGGGGGAGATGGGATTGTCCCCTGCCCAGATCCAACTCCGAACTTTGGTCCCTTTCCTGCCGCCCTTCCCCCTGCCTGGCACTACAAGACTGGCCGCAGCCCGCCCCGTTGCCATGGTTACCATTGCTTGGTTACCGGTGGGAGGCGGGGCACAGGGCAGATTTAGCCAATCTGCACACTGAGGGGGAGGGGCGAGGTCGGAGCCAAGGTCCCTGGGGAACAGAGCTGTTCCCATCCTGTCCGGAGCCCAGAGGTGGCAAAGGGCCAACCTGGGGGTCAGCGCAGGGGTCAGCAGGCCATAGGGTTCCCCCACCCCCCTCTCCCTGTGTCTGGGAGTAGAGCTCTCTTCTTGCCCCAACCAAACCCTTTCTCCTAATGGCTCATTAATTATTCAGGACCAGATCCTGGAGGAGGTGGGACTGGAGCGCCCCGCCCTTTGTCCTCCAGGTTGGGTGGGGCCAGAAGAGCAAGGAGAAGGAGAGAGAATTCCTCCTGGGGCGCGGGGTGAGGGGTAATGGGAGCCTTGAGGTGCGGGTGATGAGAGGGCTGGGCTAGCAGGAACAGGGAGGGGTTAGGGGGTGCAGGTGATCTCCAGCCCGGTTGGGGCTGCTGGGAGAGAGCTTGAGCCTGCAGGGGCAGGCTGGGGTAGAAGTCACTGGGTGGGACTGACAATGGCACGGAGGCGAAGGCTTGTGAGGGCCAGCCCTTGGACACTGAAGTCCTGGCCTTGCTCCCCCACCCTCACTCTGGACGCTCTTAGGGCCTTCAAATGGGAGCTTGAGAGCAGAGGGAGGACCACCCGGCTGGGCTTTGGGAGACAATACGTCTTGGGAGCATAACTGTCTTCCCTCCTACTCAGACCTAACATGCTGGAACCTGTACCCTCACCCTCATCCTCCCAGACCTACCCGTCTTTCTGTGTTCTCTCTCGTGGTAAATGGCTTTCCCACCCACCCAGCCACCCAAGTCAGAAACCTGGGCCTCCTCCCAGCCTCCTCCCTCTCTCATACCCACATCTAATCCATCACCCAGTGCCGCTGTTTCTCCCTTCTGAATATCTTTGGAATGCATCCACCTCTCTCTCTGCTGCCCTCACCCAAGCCATGCTCGGCTCTTGCTGGGGCTTTTGCAGGCAGCAACCTCCTAGTGGCTTCCCTGTCTCCAGTCTCTGTCCTCACCGTCCAGTCTCTGTTCCATGGTAGGAGTCATGTTGCAAAATGAAAGCCTGATCGTGTCGCCCCTAATTTTAAAATCCCTCGCTCTCTTCCCCTGTCACCTTTAGGATCAAGCCTTGGGGTCCAGGCCCTGCATCTTTAAGCCTCTGCCAACCTCATCCTTCACCTGCCCCACCCCACGCCCCCGCCGTGCTGACTTCTCGGTTGCTCCCATGCTCCCAGGCCTCTGTTCCTTCTGCTTCCTCTGATAGGAACCCTCTTCCCCATCCTGTTCACCTGATGAGTTCCCACTCACCTGGAGCCATCACCTCCTCTAGGAGCCTGGGTCATGTGCTGCTCCCCTGGGCACCTGTGACTGCTTCAGGTCTGTCTGTCCCATTGGACTGCGAGTCCTGAGGGGTCAGACCATTGTCCAGTTCAGGGCCTGGAGTGTGGTAGATGAGTGAGTGTAGGGGTGGAGTCAGGCCTGAACCCGTAGTAGGACTCGGGGCAGCGCAGAACAATTTTTAGAGCAGAGGCCAAGAACCTCCATGCTGGTCCCTTAAGGACCAAAGACAAGGGTCTTGAAGGTAGGAACCAGCTGGAGATGCCGAAATAGGTGAGTTGGGCTCTGCTCCCAGGCAGAGAGCCACGGGAGAGGGGCGTGGGCTGGGGACTGTGATGACCTGACCCCAGGAACACTGCACATACGTTTGGATGTGTCCCCCGTGTCATGGCCAGGCTTGGGCTGGGCCTGGGAGACTGCTAGCTGGGGCGAGTAGTCAGCTTGGACAGAGCTGCTGCAAAAGGTAGGGCAGGCGCCCCAGAGAATTGACGACTGGAGCAGTGGAGCGCAGAGCGGACAAATGTGTTTCTATAGGCCTCTTAACGAGACAAATGAATGGGGGCCCTGGCCTCTGAGGGGAGTGCAGGGAAGGGGGGTGGAGAAGCAGCTACCAAGGGTTAGCCCAGAGGCCCCGGCGTCAATGCTGAGTCAGCTCCGATGGGGACCTGGGCACGTGGGGCTCGGCGGCTCCCCCAGCTGGGGCTCGTGGCTTCTCACGAGGGAGGCTCGTGGGGCCAGAGGTGGTCCTGAGCAGGAATAGGTTTCTGCTCATCCGCTGTGTGCATGTCAGGTGCTCGGTGGGAAGAATCCACACAGGCCTGCCTTCGGAGCCCACAGTGTGGGTTACTACAGCGTCCACTGTGCTGGGGTGGTGCTGACACAGAGGTAGTGACCTAAGCATCTTTGGGGGGAGAGGTGTAGGGGGGCTTCCTAGAAAACAGGAGCCCTGAAAGTTAAGTGGGCATTTGCTAATGGGGGCCATTGCCTGATGAGATGAGATTAGGGGGAAGAAGCAGGAATGCGCCTGGGCTTCTCACTGGAGCCCATGGGAGGACCATCATGAGGACCATCTCCCTTTTGTCCCCAGACAGCTTAGCACAGTCCAGTTACTTGGAATCATAGGAGCCCAGAGGAGGATGCCTGATGGCTAGGAGTGTAGGTAGGGGCAGAGGCCTAAGTAGCTGAGGATGTATCTGTCATATCACCGCCCCCACCCAGCCTGGGGAGCTGGAACGTGGCAGGGTGCTGCACGCAGTTCTGCGGTGCCCTCCTCCTGATCCTTGGGGAGGCAGGACCTGGTGGGCCAGCTAGACTCTGCCCTCCATGGAACTTCCGGCAGGTTGCTTTCTCTCTCAGGGCCTGTTTTCCTATTGCACAATGAGGATAATCACTTCTACCTGGAAAGGTTAACTGAGGTCACATGTTCAAGGCACCTGGCACTTAGTATGTGCTCCCTCCATCCTAGGCCATGACCTGGGGCTCCCAGTGTGTCCCCTGGGAAACCAGCGTTGTCTCTGAGCGGGCTTCCCTCCTGGGGATGCCAGGAGTGGTCACAGGAGCCCCCAGCTCATCAGACTGTTCAGGGCCTGGGAAACCCGCCTCCCTCCCCTGCCTCACCACCCCTTGCTGCTGCGTGTATGTGTGCTCTGCAGGGAAGGCACAAAATAGGTGGCACAGTTTGGCTGGACCCTGGGAGGTGTGGGGGGCCCCCTACCCCAACCCCCGCCCAGGCCAGCCCACTTGTTTCCTTTCTTAGGCCACTCCCTCCCACTTTGCGTGGGCTCAGCTACCTGCGCGAGTCCAGGGCATGCCCCTGGGGGCTGCTGCCCAAAGACCTGTGCAGCCCACGACCTCCATGTGCTAGGGGAGGGGAGGTGGACCCACATCCTGGTGGGGCAAAAAGCCCCTCCGGACACGTGGTCTTCAGAAGTTCTGTTCAGACCCTCCCCGAACACTAGCTCTGGGTCTGTACTGGGCGAAGTAGTCAAGTCACCTGATTTTTGCCTGCCTGCCTGGGGACCTGACTGGTCACTGTGGCCCACGGGCTGCGGGACGCAGAGCAGGCTCCCACAGGCTTGAGAGTAGGGTGCACAAGAGGGGCAGGGCACGCACGAAGGCAAGGGGGTGCCCACAGACCTGGGTGGGTGATGTGGCCACAGGGCCTGAGCTGTGTCCTGCATGGTGCTTGGCCTGTGGCAGGTGCTTTTTTTTTTTGAAAGAGTCAAGAAAGCCTGGAGAAGTTAGCAGGAGTGAGTGTGGGGAAGGGAGCGGGGAGACAAATGTCAGCACAGGGTTTGTGCTCCCCAAAAGTCCACCTGGTGAAGAGAGGCGAGGGTTTGGCAGGGCTGCGGGAAGAGAGGTGCCCACCCGTGGGGGTGAGTGGGCTGAGGGAAATGAGGGGCTGGTCTGTTGGAGGGGAGGTCCTGCCCCCTGGGCTGCCCCGGGCCCGCGTGCTGCCAGTCTTGCCAGAACCTGGTGGGTGGGTGGGCTGGGCAGGGCTCTGGCCCCTCTCCAGCCTCCGGGGCGGGTGGTGGGGTCCACCTCCTTGATGGCCCCAGGCCTTGGGCGCCATCCAGCCTCTCCTGTACTCAGGCCTTCCCCTTCCTCTCTCTCCCTCTCCCCCCCACCGCCCCCCCATACCTGGCTGCCTCCCCAGCTTCTGGTTCTTTGTTTGGCGTGGAGGCCCTGCCCCCAGGCACACTCACCCGGCCATTCTGGTTCAGCAGGTTCCAGCCTCTGGTTTCTGCAGCTGACACGTTGAGGCAGGAGTTTCACCCAGGGCTTCTCTCCCCAGCGGGCAGCAGGGGCTCCCCAGTGTGGTGTGTGAGGGGCCGAGGTCTCCATCCTCTGCAGGCCTTCCCTTGTGGTTGGGTCACCTTCACTTGCCCGCCCCACCCCCCTGTACCAGGAATGGGGTCGGGCGCTGGGACCGGGGAGAAGCAAGGCAGGAGTGGTATCTGCCCTACTCAGGGTTATTGTTCTCTGTCGGGAAGCAGCCATGAATTAAATACTCCTCCAAAGTGTGGAGAAAGTAATAACCTCACACGTGTACATAACAAACCATGAGCAGTGCTGTGAGAGGCAGTGGGAGTCTCCAGAGAGCCTAAAACCCAGAACTGAGCTAGTGGAGGTGGGGGCCACAACAGGGGCACCAAGGAAGGTTTTCTGAGGAAATGATGTTTAAATTGAGATCAGAAAGGTGAATAGGAGGTAGTGGGTAAAGAGGTAGTCTAAGAGGTTTGTGGCAGAAGGAACGGCTTATGCAAAGGCCCTGAGGCGCAGGGGGGCATTGCTTATCCAGTGGACGGGAAGCCAGGGCTCTGGGGGGTGTGAAGGGCTGGGGTGAGACCTGGCAGGGCTCCAGGTCTGAACTCCATCATGACGGGAGTTTAAATCTTGGGATTTAAATCTTGGGAGGCCTTTGGAAGGTTTTGATCAGGGAAGAGGCTGCTGCTTCACTCTGGCTGCTGAATAGAGACTAGGGACGCAGCTGGTTAGGTTGGTGGAGTGTCCAGTCGAGAGAGGGTGATGGCAGTGCAGAAGGAGAGCAGGGAGCTGCTGTCTGGAGGTGTGGGGGAGGGGCGTGCAGTGTGCAGGGGGGTGGGCAGGAGACTCTTCCCCACCCCCAAGTTGGGCAGGGGCGTCCTATCTGAGAGGATCTCACTGAGAGGACAGGCTCTGCAGACAACTGCAGGCTGGGAGAGTCCGGAACCTCCTTCAGAGGGCAGTCGAGGCAAACTGAGGCTTCCTGAACCTTTGTGATGTCCCCATACCCCTCGGGCCCCCAGCAGGTTTGTGTGTTTCCCCAGTAAAGCTGCCCTCGCCCCCGCTGGGTATTCCAAGAGCAGTCAGGTAGGTCCCCGCGTCTCCTGCCTCCAGGGGGGCCCTGGGTGCTGTAGGATGTGCTGAGGATTTGGAATCCTGGATCAAACCCTAGCTCTACTCCGGATCAGTCTGCGATTTGTCTGTTGTTTAACCTTCTGAGCCTCCATTTCTGCATCTCTAAAACGGGGGTGATAAGACTACCGATGCTAAGGAGGGTGATGGCTGCCCACGGGCAAGGTCCACCACGTGTCCAGCCTGTGCAAGCAGCCTGCAGACATCATCACATTTCGTGTGCACAGATCCCTGTCACTAGCACCATTGTGCAGATGAGGCTCAGAGATGGTGAGTGACTTTCTTAATAATTACATAAAACCTCCAGAGCCCACTGGACCCTGGGGTGCTGGGTAAGATGGGCCCCTCCCTGCTCCCTGCAAGGCTGAGCCCTCCCAGCTCTCTGTACCTGCAGCTGTCACTCCCGACCCTGGTGGTCCCCCAGACCCTTCCCTCCTCAGAGACTCTGCCCCATCTGCTGTCCCTCTTCTCTCCACTGATCAGCACCTTCTCCCTCTGCTGGCTCCTTCCCATCAGCATTAAATAAATAAATAAATATTATCTTTCACATCTTAGGAAAAAGAGAAACAAGAGTAGGAATTTCGTTGGTGGTCCAGTGGTAAAGAATCCACCTTGCACTGCAGCGGACGCGGGTTCTATCCCTGGTTAGGGAACTAAGATTCCCACATGCCGCGGGGCAGCTACGCCCCTGTGACACAATTACAGAGCTCGCGTGCCCTGGAGCCTGTGCACCACAACTAGTGAGAGAAAACCCGCACGCCACAACCAGACAGAAGCCCCCACACACCACAACGAAGATCCCGCATGCCTCAACAAAGATCCCATGTGCCGCAACTAAGACCCAACATAGCCAAAAATCAATTAAATAAATAATAAATAAATCTTAAAAAAAAAAAAGAAGCAAGAATGTAAAAACCTCCCTTCAACCCATCCTCCAGGTGCCATCTTCTCTTTATCTTCCCCATCACAGCCAATCTTCTTTTTTTTTTTTTTTTGACAGCATTGGATCTTTGTTGCTGTGTGTGGGCTTTCTCTAGTTGCGGGCGGGCAGGGGCTACTCTTCGTTGCTGTGCACAATGGGCTTCTCATTGCAGTGGCTTCTCTTGTTGTGGAGCACAGGCTCTAGGCGCACAGGCTTCTGTAGTTGTGGCACACAGGCTCAGTAATTGTGGTTCGCGGGCTCTTGAGCACAGGCTCAGTAGTTGTGGCGCATGGGCTTAGTTGCTCCGCAGCATGTGGGAACCTTCCCAGACCAGGGATCGAACCCCCGCCATGTCCCCTGCATTGGCAGGTGGGTTCTTAACCACTGCACCACCAGGGAAGTCCCCAGTCTTCTTTAAATAGTCACTGTACTCTGCTCTCCACTTCTTCACCTCTTGCTCCTTGACATTCTTTGGTCTGGCTTTGGCCCCTGCCACCCCACTGACTCTGCTCTTGACAAGGCCCCCAACTATACCAATGTGAACTGTTTCTGGCAGGTGTCTTGGAGTCATATAGGCTTGAATTCAAATCTCAGATGTGCCGCTTATTGGATGTGTGACCTTGGGCTAGTGACTTGACCTCTCTGTGCCTCTAAACTGGGGATAACAACAGTGAAGGACTAAATGAGATAAAGTACCTGGTGCAGAGTGGGATTATCATCATTGAACAAACATGTTTTTGTTCCAGAGACCAGACCAGGCCTGGGCTCATCGGCACCGAGCAGGTGGTCTGAAATGTCATTTCCCATGGTAGCAGCCGTCCTGGAGCTGTTCATTGGTCTGATTAATCGGAAATGGATCCGCTATCAGGATTAGCAGGGCATTTCTACATCTTAATGAAGGCCGGGTTTCCAGGGTCTTGTGACCCTGGGTGGTGGGATTCCAGGTTGGCCCTGGTGTGTGTATCACGGTGACGTGGGTGGGCATGGCAGTACAGTGTCCAAGCCCCCTCCCTTTTCCCCCTCCCCCTGCCTCTCTGTGGACACTTTGGGGAGACGTCCAAGCCATCGGAAGGCAATAACCCAGCCAGTGGGAGCCAGGTGGGGAGGGCAGATTTACCGGACAGCATTCACCTGGGAAGACATCCAGAGAAACTTAGGAGGTGGAATGTCTAGGCCTTCAGGACTGATGGTGTGTGGGGGCCGGGGAGAGGTGGAGTCACGGTTTCTGGCTTGAGCCTTGCGGTGGATGGAGGTACCATCACCCTGGTGGAGAGCAGTGGGGGAGGGGCGCATCCAGGGGAGATGCTAGGGCTGTTCCCAGCAGCTCTCAGCATGCCTTTGTCCTAGAGCTTGGAATTGATGGGGGGATGGGAGACAGAAGAGTGTAGCAGTTAAAGTATGGACTCCAGACTCAGTCGCCTGGGTTCAAATCTTGGCTCTGCCACTAACCAGCTGTCATGTTAGGCAAATCCCTTAACCTCTGTGTGTCTTGACTTCCTTCTCTATAAGCACAGATAAGTGTAGCACCCAGCTCATGTTCTCACAGCTCTTTGAAGAGTGCCTGGCACATAAGAAGCACTGCATAAGGGTTAGGCGTCGCTACTGTTATTTCCTCTATAGATCTTTCTTGCCCCCCACCCCATGCCTGCCCCCTGTAGTACAGGCCATGTTGGCAGTGACTGTGCCATGATGACTTGGTGTCTCTATCTCTCCAGGCAAACCTGTCTTCATTAAGGTCCCTGAGGACCAGACTGGGCTGTCAGGAGGGGTGGCCTCCTTCGTGTGCCAAGCCACAGGGGAACCCAAGCCGCGCATCACATGGATGAAGAAGGGGAAGAAAGTCAGCTCCCAGCGCTTCGAGGTACAGTCTCGGGTGGGAAGGGGCAGGCAGGGCTCCAGGTCTGCCTATTCTGGGGTCTGGTCCTACCTCACCTGCTCTTGGTCTCCCTCCTTGGGGGCCTTTTGGCAGTGAGAGGATGGCTGACCCTGAGCAGGCTTCTGTGTCCTGAGCAGGCTGTGACCACGTGTCTGTCCTGCGGCAGGTAATTGAGTTTGACGACGGGGCAGGGTCCGTGCTGCGAATCCAGCCATTGCGGGTGCAGCGAGATGAAGCCATCTATGAGTGCACGGCCACCAACAGTCTGGGAGAGATCAACACTAGTGCCAAGCTCTCAGTGCTCGAAGGTACGTGCTGGGGAGGGATGGGGCCTGGTGGGTGCGGAGACTGATGCAGGGATAAGCCAGCCAGCCAGGCCCGTCCCCACCGTGGGCTGGGGTGTTTTTATGGAAAGGAAAACTACTGGCCATCCTGGGGTCAGCGAAGGTCCGTGGTGGGCAGGGATGGTCACTGGATTTTTGGCCTGTGCCAAAGCCCGCTGTGTGCCTCGTGTCTTTGTGTTCTGCAGAGCCGGGATGTTGCTCGGTGGGTCTGGGGACTGACTTGAGGTGTGGGGCTGCAGCTACATATCGTTTGGGGTACATGACTCGTGGCAGTGGTTGTGATTTTCATGTGGAACCTGGCAGTAGGCCTCAGAGAGGTGTGTTCCCAGTCACCGTTAGGAGCAAGGGCCCTAAGCTGGAGGCTGGGGCTCCGTATGTGGACTTTAATGACTTCTCTCACTCCGCGGCTCCTCCGTTCATTCACAAACACTCCTTAATGCTGCCTTGTGTCCTGAGAGTTATCTGACCTGGTCCTGCCCTTGAGACTTCAGTCTCCAATAAGTCCTGCGGGTGTGGCCCAGGGGACTGTGGGGCAGGGTACAGCGTAGAAGGGAGCTGTGGTCTGAGTCCTGGGGACAAGTGGGAGTTGGGTTGGGGACCTCGGCAGGGGAATAGCATCAGCATGTGCCAAGGCCCAGAGGCAGGAGAGAATGGTGCTTTCAAGGAACTCTGAGTGGTTCCGTTTGGTTTTGGGGTGGGGGGGTCACTGGAGGACACAGAGAAACGGGGAAGAGTAATTCAACATGAGCCTGGAGAGACTGGAGGGCAGATGACACAGGACCAGGCTGAGAAATGAACACTTTCCTGGGGATATAGGAAGCCACAAATAGAGAGTGACATGATCGCCCCCCCAACCCCAGCCATGATGGAGTCATCAGTCTGAATGTGTCTGCCTGTATTTTCAAAATATGGCATTGATTGTTGCTTTTTTTAAAAAAAATTACAGTAACAATACCTGTTCACTGTTGAAAATTTGGTAAGTATAAAATAACACATAGGAAAAAATAAAAATCACGTGTTTCTCTTACCTCTACTATTAACTTTTGGTTATTTCCTTACAGTCCATTTTCTGTGCATGCATGATATATGTAACAAAAACAGGATTACATTCTGCTCAATGATTTGTGGACTGCTTTTTAAAAAAACATTTCATGAACATCTTCCTCGCCATTTTTTTCTGCATCATTATTTTTAATGGCTGTGGGTAAGTGTCACATGCAAGTACCCTAATTTATTTAGCCACTCCCTTATTGTTGGACACATATGTTGTTTCCAGTTTTTTGCTTTTATAAATAAGGTGCTATACGCTTCCTTGCAGATAAGATGTGTTCACCTTCCTGATTATTTCCTTATTCTAGATGCATGGAAGTGGAATTGCTGGATCAAAGTGCACATGCGATTTTAAGCCTTTTCAGTATTTCCAGAAGACTGTGTCAGTTTACACTCCCACCAAGCAGGGCATAAGAGGGGCCTCTTTTCTGCTTATCCTCACCAGCAGTGGGAATTATCATTTTAAAAAGTCTTTGCTAAGTTAATAGGCAAAAAATGGCATCTCAATTTAATTTGCATTTCTTTGATTACAGAGCAGTTGAACATCTTTTCATATTGGCCATTTTTACGTTGTGGCTTTATGTGTTCACACACACGTCCATTCAGTAACTCCTTTGTGACTGTGTGTCTGCTGCGAGGCGGGGCAGGGCCCTCCAGCTTAGAGGGGCAGTGGAGGACAGTGGTTAAGAGCAGGGCCTCTCGACCACTTACTCTCTCACCTTGTGACCTCAGGCAAGTAACCATGCCTCTGAGCCTCATTTGCTCGATCTGTAAATAGGGACATAGTACTTGCCACCCAGGCTGGTAGGGAGGATTAAATAGGAGTTAAGCACCTTGCCGGATTCCAGCATGAATGGTAGCTGCTATTGGGCTGGAAGCAGCACATCCCAAGGGCCAGACGTGTGAGCTGGCTGTACCTGGCGTCTCTGCTGCCTGGCATCATCTGGGTGATACAGCCCCCACCATCCACTCCTGTGGGGGGCGGGGGGCCCAGAGGACAGGCCCTGGGCCAAGATCCCTGATGGTTGAGTGCTTTCAGGGTGCTCCCTGCCACCCCTGACCTCAGTTTCCCCACTTATGACCTCAGGACAGGTATTTCAGCACTACCCTCCCTCCTGTTGCTGTCTGCCCCAGCAGGAGCCATCTGCCTTGCCCTGGCATTTGGGAGGTGGCTGAAGGGCCAGACTGTGGCTCCCACCCCAGAGGGCATCTCTCAGGCCCTCATATTAAGGGAAAGAGAGCCTTCTTATTAGTGTTGGAAGAAAAGTCCCCCCAAAGCCCCTACACCCCAGTTTTGGCCCTTGCTCTCCCCAAGTCCTCTGTCGGCACTCTCCTATCCCCACCTCTGCCCTGGGCAACTTTATCTTTTAAAGGGTTGAGGAGGATTGGGATGTTCTTGCAGGGGCTGAGGTAAGGGGGTTCAGACTTGCAGGGGTCTGTCCTTCTAGAGGGGCCTTCTTGGATGAGGGTTTCTCTCGCAGGGGTCTGGGGTCTGTTTGTGCTTCTTGGGGTGGGAGGTGTCTGATGAGGTTGGGAAGCGTGTAGGGCCCTACCCGTGTGCCTGGCCCAGCCGAGATGGAGCCGTGGGCCTGAATGAGCCCCTGCTGCTCCTGAAACACAGCACCCGCTGCTCCTGAAACACAGCACCCGCAAGATGAAATGCTGACTTACCATGTTGGTCTGCATAACCTTGACCGTCTGGCTCTGGGCATGGCAGAAAGGAGGGGAGTGGGAGGCCTCAAAGGTGCCAGGGGGCGGGGCCAGAGGAAAGCAGCCCCGCCCTGCCGCGCCAGGCCTCCTGTGCTGGCCAGAGAAGCTGGGTGTGTGTAGGAGTTGGGTGAAAGTATGGTGTGACTACAGCTGTTGGCTGGGGCCAGAAGACAGCCAGGGTCACTCCTGGGAGGAGGGCTGGGGAGAGGATGAAGCCGGCTTGGGGGCTGGGAATAAAGGTTGAGTCCCTTACCCGCATCATAAACTGCCTATGGCTCACCACACACTGGGCTCTTCAGGGGAGTGGCCCAGGGCTCTCTGGGGTGACTTGGCTCAGGTGAGGGGTTGCTGCCTCCCAGGCCTACGAGTCCACGCCAAGCTCTCTGCCCTGCCTTGCTCTGTGCCATGCCCAGCTCCCCTCACACTCCGGGAGCACCCCACACCCCTCCCACTTCATGGCCTTTGCAGCCAGCTCTCTGGGCAGGACTGCCACTCCCAGTGAGTCCCGACTGCCCTGTGATGCCCAGCCGGCTGCTCCCCGCCCCCTAGGCCCCGCTGGGTACCGAGTGGGGGTACCTGGCACAAGCTGGCTGGGGGTGAGCTGCCCAGTGTTCCTGTCTGAGTGGTAATTGAAGCCATTAGCGCACCAGTCTCTCCCTCGCCGGGTAATGGCAGGAAAAGCTCTTCTCACGCCGCACTCTTGAGGCTGAATCACTCCCCCTCCAACCCACCCGCTGCCGCCACTGAGACAGGGAATCTGACATTTTCTCTCATGAGGGAGGGGGAGTGGAGGGGGAGGGGAGATGGGCCTTGCTTCCTGGCCTTTCCCTCCAGGGTGTGGGGAAGCCGGGAGGGTCCTGGAGCTCAGTCTGGAGGTTGTGGATTCACGTGGGCCAGTAGGTTCCAGCCGGGCGGTACTGGTACTGTGGTCAGGAAAGCCCCAGAGGAGGCCAGACAGCAGAGGTGTGGGCAGGGCCCTGATGACTTGGGCAGGTTCTGGAAGGGCCAAGAAGGAGGAGGAGAAGGGAAAGAGGGGCAAGGAGGAGGGAAGAGGTCGAGGAGCAGGGATAAGCCGTTTCTGACTTTGTGGTGGGCACCTGGCTCTGGGGCCCCCGAGTGCAGGAGGCAGCATTTGCCTCGTGGTCATGGCTACAGCAGGTAGCGTGCACCCTGCGTGTGGTGAGTGCCCTGTGTGCTGTCTGTAAGGCAGTGTGTGTGAGGTGTGTGGTGTGGTGTTACAGTCTTAGGGGCTGTGTGTGCCTTATGGGTTGTATATAAAGCAGGGGGCATACTTCTGGCTGCGTGTGTGTGTGCGCGTGAATGCACACGTGCTTGCGCGTACGCACATCAGGCAGTGTGTGTGGGGTGGGGTGTGTACAGCAGGTGGTGTACACCTTATGGCCTGTGTCTGTGGCGGGGGGAGGGGTGCGCAGCAAGCAGCCTGGGCTGAGCGTGTGCGGTCCGTCTGGTGCTGTGGGAGGCCAGAGATGCTGTGTCTGGGCTCATTGTCTCCTGGACCCCACAGGATCCCTGCTCGGAGCTATCGGTCAGCCAGGACAGCTGGACAGAGATGGACGTGGGGCAGAGTGGTCAGGCTGAGCTGTTCTCAGTGCCTCTGAGAACTGCACCTCAGCAGTTCCTCTGCAGCCAGGCCAGAAGGGAGGGGGCCCCAGATAGGGATCCTGCCCAGACCTTGGGACTCTCTCCTCTTCCTCCCCTCCCCTCATCGAGCCCAGGCTCCCTTTCACCTGTTCCCACCTGGCCTTGGTGTCTGCTGGCTGGCCAGGACCACACCGCTCAGGCCACACAGGAATCCAGGTGCCCGCATGGAGTGCCTGGCCTTGCCCCCTTTGTTCCGGATAGGCCCTGCGGGAGGCCAGCTATGAGGCATGTGGGGTCGTGACTGGGGGAGGTGGGCAGTCCGTGCTGGGCTGGGACCCCCAAGCTCCACAGCTGTTCTCACCCTGGTTTTGGGACTGTGGGATGGTGGAGGCCCTCTTGAACCCCACCCACCCACAGCCCCTTTGGAAACAGCCTCAGGGACATGAGGGCTGATGAGCAACATATGACCCTGTCCTGCGGTCCTGGGCTGGCTGAACCTGGAGCGGGGCCAGTACAGAAGCTTGTGTTTTCAGGGTGGGTGGGCGTTTTCCCACGGAGTCATCTCTCCCTGCCCCACCCTCCTCCCTGCCCCTGGCCCAGGCCTGACTTAGGAGGGTGGGGAGTTTGGGTAAAGGGCTACCAGGCAGAGGATGACTCCTTAGGTGGCAAGATGTGCCCCCTTCCTGTTGCCTGCATATGTGTCTAGGTCATGGGCTTGTTTTGAGGAAGCTGGGCCTGTCACCTCCCTGATTTGCATCCATGGAAGATGTAGAAGGAGCCCCAGCACCTAGAATCCAGGCCGGCTTCTGCTCCTCCCCTCGCAGCTGAAGCATGACCTAAGTGCTTCTGGCCCAGTGACTGTGGGATCTGTGACCTGTCCTTCCACCCCCACCCCACCCCCACCCCCGCCGCATTGTGACTGTAGTCGCATTCAGAACCATGCAGATACGAGGCTCTGCAACCATTTCCTGGAGAGATCTGGGCCCCAGGTGTGGGGCTGGGAGAGGTGTCAGTAGGTGGGCACTGCCAGGAGGGTCTAGAAGATCAGACTCTGGGTTTCTTGGTACCTGGGATCCCCCATTTTTTTCTATCTCTGATTTGCGTTCAAGGTCCAAGCGGACTCCCTTCTGAATGGGTCCACTTGTGGGGTGGCCAGTACGCCTGCCTCTTCTGTCAGCCACGGACAGTGGACATGTTCCCTGTGCCTAGCCTGCCCCTCCCACCCCTGTGGTCACGGGTGCTTACATGGCCCCGCTGTGCCCATGGCTCCCTCGCCCACTGCCATCTCCCCCAGCCTCAGGACCACAGCGGAGCCAGCACCTCCGGGAACAGCTAGCCAAGTCGGAGGTTTTAAATGCCCCTGCGTGTGTACCTTCCCCATCCCTGGTGAGGTGCCCCCTCCCTCTGGTTGCCAGGGGAAAGAGGATTTTAATCAGGGGAATGACTTGATAAAATTTATGCTTCAGAAAGGTCCCTGGGGGTACAGAGTGGGGTACAGGGACACCAGGGAGAGGCCGGGGCAGCACTGCAGCCCAGGCAAGAGGTGGTAGTGGCCCAAACCCAGGCAGTGGGTAGGGAAGGAAGGGAGACTGGGTTTCATGCAGTTTAGAGAGAGTGGTGGCCTGCCTGGCCACCTGTGGGACTGGGAAGGCGGGAGACTCGGGGTTGCTGGCTCTGGGCCAGGTAGATGGCAGTGCCATTTTCTAAGGTTCAGGTATGGGAGGAGGACCTGGTTTGAGGGGCAAGTTGATGAGTCCACTTAGAAGTCTGTTGTATCGGGTGTGCGCAGGCATTGGAGGTAGGGGTGTCAAGGAGGACTGGCACTCCGAGGGACATGTGGAGATGCAGTTTTGAGGGTGGAGAAATGGCATATCTTACGGAGCCAGAGCCAAGGGGGAGGAAGAGGGCCCGGATGGAGCCCCAGACGCTAGCTCTCCATGTTGGGAGGGGAGTTTGCATAGGAATCTGGTGAGGAGGTGTCTGAGAGGTAGGGGTGAGTCCGTGGAAGTCAAGAGAAAAGCGTCTGGAAGGAGCAGGGAGGGGTGCTGTCGAGAGGTCAGGCAGGATGAACGATGAGACGTGTCTTTTGGACTTAGCTCCGTGGAGTCATGGTTGACCTTGGTGAGCACGCTGGCAGGAAGCCATGGGGGTGGCAGCTGGGCTGCAGGGACCTGAGGAGTGAGTGGGAGGCTCTCAGTGGTCTGGAGGGACTGGGCCTGAACCTAGGGGAGTAAAGGGATCAAAAGAGTCGTCCTGGAGTGGGACTGAGGTGGGGACCCCAGGAAGAGTTCGCTGTGGTTCAGGGCCCAGAAGCTGGAATGTGGAAAGGGTACAGGCCTGGGGACGGTCCCCAGGTTCACCTGGGTGTGTGTGGCTGGGAGGCCTCACCAACCAGGTTGTGTAGAGCCCTGTGAGGTGCCAGGGAAGCCCTGGAGGTGGGGGACTGCAAGGGGGAGGCCTCGGCTGCTTGGCTGTTCTCAGCTAGCTTGTGCTGCCGACAGGCCCCAAACAGCTCAGACTCAAAAACAAAACAGGCTTTTAAGATGCCAAGTTTGATGAAATCTGAGTGCTAAAAGAGGTGGGAGTTTTCTCTTAGAAAAAGCTGAAAATCAAGCCTGAAAGCTGCGAAGGGAGCCCAAGGCTCCCCAGGCCCCCCTTACTGCCTGGAAGTCTGGGGGTGGGGTGGGGCTCTCTGGGAGAGTGTGGGAGCCTGCGGGTCTGAGGAGCCCTTCCCACCTGCTAGGGGGTGTCTTGGCCCTGACCTTGCTAAGGTTGGAGCTGCCTCAGGGACAGGGCCTGAGGCAGCCTTGGTTTCCTTAGAGTGCCAGGAGGGCTGGGGGAACCAGCAGCCCTGCCACCCACGAGGTCCCCTCATGCGTCTCTGTCTGCGTTTCCCGGCTCTGTCCCTGCATGCGTCTCCAGGGACACGTGTGTCAGCATACGTGTTATCTTTGCATGTCTGCACATGTGTGTTTCTGCATCTCTGCGTGCTCTCCCTCTGGATCTGCTTGCATGAGTCTGTTTCCACAGGTGCTTGTCACTGCAGGTGCCCCTCCGCACGCACATGTAGGTTTCTATTTTTGCACCTGTCTCTTTCTCCACGTTATATCTCTGTGGGTCCCTGGTTGTGCATGTATCTAGTTGTCTACGTTCAGAGAAGGGGTGAGGCCAGGCCCAACACTCAGGCACAGGGGAGGGGGTCAGGCCTACAGACGGTGCCACCCCAGGGAGCCTGTGTATGTGTGTGCCTGTGTGTGCCTGCGTGCGCACAGAGCCGCCAGGAAGCTGGGTAAACACGGGTGAGAAGTTCGTGCTGACAGACGGTGCCGCCCGCTCCGGGACCCCGCAAGGCGTCCCCATCTGTCCGCTTCCCTGGTGCAGCCCCCTCCCTCTGGCCCAGACTCCGCCTCAGGCATCCCAGGCTGAGCTGGACAAAGAGACCTGTGTGTGCTTTGTAGGGGGCCTCAGCAGCCCCCTCCCCCAGTCATTGCAGCCAGCCTAGGCTGAGCCCCTGTCCACCTCCACCCCAGCTGCATCCATCAGGCCTTAGCTCCAAGCAGCCTTACCTTCCCACTCTCTCCCCGGACCACAGCCCTTACTCAGGCAGCCCCTCCCTCCCTTCCACCAGAAAGCTCTCCCTGCCTCTCCTGTTCCAGTGTTTCCTATTCTTGCATCTCCCTCCTCCTTCAGGAAGCCACCAAGATAGCAGGTGAGCTGTGGAGTTGAACTGATCCAGCTCCACTGCTGCTGTGGGGACCTCAGCCAATCTCTTGACCCTCTCTGAGCCTTAGGCTCCCAACACCCATCCTCCAACCCCCCCACACCCTGTCACATTCCTCTGCCCAGTGGGGATAGCAGGGAAGAAGGGGTCAGGGTTCCCACTGCAGTATCTAAAGACCATCGCAATTCATGCACACGTGTGTACCCACCACAGGTACACAGATCTGTGCGGGCAGATACTAGGAATGTGTGCGCCCTACATATGCATACAGGCAGAATCCACAAACGGTTGTAGAGGCTCCCCAGTACCTCTGAGGTCCCCTAAAGTCCCCATGGGTTTCTCTTTCCTTCTCGGGGACCCTTTTATCAGAGGATGGATAGACCTCGCCCCAGAGGCACAGACACTGCGGAAGTCTGGCACTGAGACTGCGAGGCAGGTGTAGGGACTTCCCGGTGCTGTGCACACCAGGGGGGCAGCCCCCAGCTACGCGTCGGTTGAGCGTGAAAGAAGCTGGACTTCCTGGGGTTGGGGAGTGGGGTCCTGAGAAGGGGCGCCGTGCCTCCACCCAGGCGGGGGCAGGAGTGGGGGCAGCGGCTCAGACCGCAGATGCGCGCCCCGCGTGGACACGGCATGTGCCGCCTTTCCGCCGCGGCTCAGAGTCTCCGCCGTTGCCATAGTTACCGGCGGCCTGGAACGGGGAGGGACCCTTCCTCTCCTGGCGCTCAGCAGCCCCTCCGCCCTCAGGACGGGTTTTGAGGGGATTCGGCGTAACCCGTAGATGCATGTGTTGGAACGTGGGTGCATTCCCGAGGGCGGCCATGTGTGGGGGACAGTCGTGTTCGTTTTGCAGTAAATAAAAACGCTGCGGCGTGTGTGCAGGGGTCTGCAGCGGAGCTGCGGGCCTGAAGCCCAGCCGGCAGAGGGCGTGGTACGGGGCAGGATGGTGGCTGGCTCCCCCAGGACTACCCTGAGCCCTTCCGGCGCCGGCGCCCCTACCCTGACAGGCGAGGAGTCCCACCACCTGGTCTCATGCCAGCCCCACCTCGACTTAACTCTGTGACCTTGGGCAGGTTCCGAGATCTCTACACCCCCATTTGCTCACGTACCTTACATAGTTTCAGTAAAATCATTTTGTAAAGCATTTTAACGCGGTACCTGGAACTAGTAAATGCTCCATAAACCTAACCTTTATCCCTCATATCTGGACTTCTGTTTTCCCGGTTGTTGATGGGTTTGGAGTGATCATGCAACGTCAGCCTGAGGAATTTGCCCTGGTCCTTAGCCTGAGTGGTTCAGGCTACAGTGGCCCCAAGCTCCTGTGGTTCCTGGGCGGGGTAGGGGGGAGCGGTTGGGAGGCGGGGGTGAAGAGGATAAATGTCACAGTCTGGTGGTGGGTCAGTTTACACCAACCTGCCCAGTGCTCAGCTTGTCCAGAAACACTCGGGTATCGGTAATGGCTGCTGTCCTTGGCTATATTTGAATGTGCTGGAGGCCCCCGCGGGTGAGCGTAGAAGGAAGAGCCAACAGCAGGTCACTCCCGAGGGTCTGGAGTCCTCCTGTGAGACACGCTTCCCTTCCCCAAGGTGCAGAACTACAGCCTTTTGACTTGTGCCTGGAAGCCTAGTTGGCACAAGGGACTGGCTTTTGGGTCCCGCTGTTTTATGGACAGCTCTTCACACACGCCAGTTTTAGGCTCTGGCGGTTGTGCCTGAGGGATGATCTGAGCCAAGGACAGAACCACTGAGGGCACGATAATTGAGGGAGGAAAATTAATTGTCCTTAATTTGGCACAAATCCCAAAGACTTTCCCCGTGTTAGGAATTCAGAGTATATTCCCAGGACACAGGGCTGCAGATGTTTGTACTTCTTCCCTTCTCCTTGAGCAGCACCTTGTGGGTAGAGATGAAGGCGAGCTGACTCCTGGGCCCTGACTCTGGCAGGCCCTGCCCGCCTCCCTCCTCCACTGCTCTGGAGGGCTGAACAGGTAGGATTGAGGTCTGGGAAGAACTAGACTGGTGTCCCAGTGGGCTAGGATGGCTCCAGCAGCCCTGAGTGTCCCCTGGCTGTTGGGGAGGGCAGGGAGGGTGGACGTGGACGGAGCCCTGCCTGGGCCTTCCTGGAAAAGCAAGTGACGGCAGGACCAAAGGAAGCTGTTCCCCTGCTTGGCGCATCCCAAGTCCTGCTTCATTTCCATCCTCCCTTTCCTTGCCACTGTTAACGTTGTCCTTTTAAAAATCAGAGCTAAAAGTCAGGACGCTGTGGGATCATATTTACAGCCAAGGACACGCTGGGTTCATGTCTGGAACTTAAAGGGCTGCAGGTGGGGAAGTGTTCTGCCAGTTACCGGGAGAAGCTGGGAGGCGAGACCGTGCTGGGAGTCCTACTGCTCCCCAGCCCGAGACACCCCCTTCTCCTGACAGGTCCACAGTCTCTTAGGGATGCCCCAGGCAGCTGGAGCCTCGGCAGAACGCCCCCTGGGATGTGGCAGCAGATAGAGCGATGTCTTGCCCCTGCCTGCTGAGGCTCCTCCAGCTTCCTCTCCTGCCTGCCCACCAGCCAGTCCCCCTGGGTCTCTGGGGGGACCAGCCCCGCCAACCTCTACTTTCCTCCCTTCTGAGGATCCCACTTGTCTTTTCCCTGGCACAGGAGCCTGACCTCAGCAAACATCCCCACACGCTTGTCTTGTGCTGGGCCTGCAGGAGGGAGACGGGAGCGGTGCTGGTCTCCTGGTCTCCCCCACCATTTAGCCCCGCTCCCCTGCCAGGAGACTGACAAAGGACAGGGTTCCCCTTCCCGCATTGGGTGTGCCTGGCATCCACACTGGCAGAGAGTCTTTGCCAACTTCTCACGCTCACTCTGTGGTTTGCTCCTGGAAGGGAGCGCCTCTCGCCAGCCCAGGACGGGAGAGGGGCCCCCGGGCCCAGGTCTTGGTAGCTGTCTGCCCCCAGTGGCCCAGTCCTTGCTAGTTATAATAATAACGTCTACCAACAGCCATTGGGTTCGGATTCTTTGTCAGGCACTCTCCAGCACCTTATGTGTATCGTTGCGTGTAGTCTTCACAACGGCTTTACAAGGAGGGCACTTGAACCCTGTTTATAGATAAAAATGGATAAAGGGAGAGGATTAGTAACACTCCCAGGTCACAGAGCTAGTGAGTGATGGAGGTGGGAGCTCCACTTGGTCTGTACTCATCCAGAGCCTGTGCTACCAGCCCAGTGTGTGCTCCCAAGGGTGCAGAGTGGGCAGCCTTGCCCCATCCCTGGCCCCTCAGGGCTGATGCACGAGTCCACGTGTAGTGAGAGTAGGGGTGTGCTGCTGCGGTCCATGCCTGTTGCTCTCATGGAAGTGAGCCCTCAACCCCTGGCAAGCCGGGAGAAGGCAGCCGTGGAGTTTTGCCCCCCTCGTCAACTTTTGGTGTCCTCACAGGGCGTTTTTATCTCTTTAGCCTCCACGTACTCAGACATGGTCCCCAGGCCTGACCATGGCTTCCAGGGTCAGGACTGAGTGAGGGAGGAGGGTCAGGGTCAGGACCGGGGGTCGAAGGTGGGTCATTGGTAGGGTAGAGGGTGCCCAGTGTCGGGGCCAGAACCCAGGCTATGACGTGGGGCTCTGCCACGTGGTGGAGCTGAAGGCTGGATACAGGCAGTGGAGGGGACACTGCACATGCAGGAGAGGGAGTGGGGGCTGAACAGCACGGGGAGCCTTTGGGTTGAGTTGTGGCTGTTGATGCCACTGTGTGAGCCCTAGGCTCCCTACAGCCCAGCATCCGTGGAGCACTTTCTGCTGTGGCCAGGAGAGCCTCAATCCTCATTTTCCCAGGCCCCGGAGAGATAAGTGCTCATGTCTGCAGTCCGAGGCATTGCTTCTCAGACCCGGAGACTTCCTGACAAGGCAGGGTGGGCCCCACGGCAGCTCCCTGGCCCTGTGAAGGGCAGGGCTGGGCAGTGGGGCTCGGGACTCTGGTTCCTCATGTCAGGGCAGGCTTCATGCTTAGAAGTCAGGGCAGAGATAAGTCGATCCCAGCCACCCTGGGAGTCTTAGGGTGGTCCTCGTGAGCAGGCAGTGCCAGCCCTAACGTGCGCATCTGCTCTTTATCTGCAGAGGAACAGCTGCCCCCCGGCTTCCCCTCCATTGACATGGGGCCTCAGCTGAAGGTGGTGGAGAAGGCCCGCACGGCCACCATGCTGTGCGCAGCAGGCGGGAATCCAGACCCTGAGATCTCTTGGTTCAAGGACTTCCTCCCTGTGGACCCCGCCACGAGCAACGGCCGCATCAAGCAGCTGCGTTCAGGTGAGCAGAGGGCGAGGGTCAAGGGGCCGTGCAGACTTCAGGAAAGGCATCAGGCCGGAACCCAGCGCAGCCTTCCCTCTTGGGCCTGGGTGCCTGGGAGCCACGGGAGGCCTCAGCCTGGGGCTGACCCTCCAGGGCTGAGCAGAGGGCGCCTAGTGGGTGGGCCAGATCCTGCTATAGGCCCACCTGGCCTGCCCAGGAAGAAAGCTTGGCAGCGAGGGCTGGTCAACTGTGATTCTTTCACCTTCCCGGGATTGTCAGACTCCAGACTTCAGTCCAGCTCTGCTCCTTGAGGCACAAGTGTTGTTCCCAGCCTGGTGTTGGGCTCTGCGAAGGTGCTCTGTGGGCACTCATCCTCCACCTTCCCTGGAGCCTGGCCTGAGGGGGGCCTGGGTGATGCTTCTCTTTGCTTCTTCAGACGGCAGGGAAAGAGGCCAAAGATGCCTGATTCATCAGGCTTCAAAAGGCTGGACCTCAGAGGCTTGGAGCCAGGGGGATGTGCTGCCATCCCTCGGCCACCAGGGCCACCTGTCTCCTCTGGATGTCTCAGTCGAGCCAGCTTGGAGCCCCGCGAGCAAGGATGCCGCCTTGACCGGGCAGGAGGTGTCGCCCCGTCGATCGATCTGCCTGCGAGGCTCCCGCCAGGATAATTGATTCAGTTTTTTTGTGGGAACAGAGCAGGCGGGAAAGGAGCCTTGGAATCCCCTTAGCTGCAATTCTGCATCTGCTGCCAGCATGGGCTGCACTGATAGACCTTGGTCCAGGAGCCCTCCTGCTAGCTGTGGGATGGCGGACTCAGGCAGGATGGCTTGGGCAGCACCGGCCAGAGCCCCCGCTGCCCATCACCTATGGTGTCGACACCGCAAAGGAGGACATGACTGTGCCCCTTTCAGGGCCCTGCAGGCTGCAGAGGTGCCCCGCCACTTCCTGGGCTGCCAGCCCCTCCTCACCAACTTCTGCCAGGTGGGCACCCCTGTGGTGCCCAGGGGAGGACTGAGGGATAAGCCACCCAGCAGGGGCAGGATTCTGGCCCCAGCCACGGCCACCTGAGACAGCCTGTGAAGTGTTAGCTCATTTAATTTAATTTAAAACTCAACAAGATGGAGGCAGCTGTAGTGCAGTTAATTAAAACAGCTATAATCAAGGCAGGAAACGGTCCACCAGCATTTGCGGCCACTGCCCAGCGCGGCACAGTGACCGCCATGGTTCAGCTCATCTCCGTTTCCCCGCAGCCCCCAGGCAGGCTTCCCAAGCAGCCAGATGGTCCTCCCCGCAGACCTGGCCTCTGCCCGGAACGGCGCTGACTGTGGCAGCAGTTCTGGGAAGGCATGCTGTCTCACATGTTCGTTCGTTAAGTATTTATGTAGTGCTTGCTGTGTGCCGGGCCCGGTGGCACCCATTCACGGCCCTGTGAGTCAGCTCCCGCCCAGGACTCCCCTGGATGCTGCTCGCCAGCCTCCTCAGCCTCTCAGCAGCTGCCAACACCCTCCCTCCCTCTTAGCCACTCTCTCCTCTGTCTCCCTGGCTTCCCTCTTACTTCTCCAAGTGCCCCTTCTCTGTCTGCCCAGCAGCCCCTCCTGCTCGTTCCTCCAGCCGGGGAGCCTGTGAACCCTGCTCTTATCCCATAGACACAGCCGTTCCCCCGCCAGCTCGCCCACCCTTACAGCTTCAGGTACCATTTACCTCCACTCCTGAGATTCCCAGTTCTGTCTAACCCAGACGTCTTGCTGGAGTGCTAGACTAAAACACCCATCTGCCTTCTGGGTGTCACCCTGACTGTGAAGGGTGGTAACTTCCTTCCCAAACAGCGGTGCCCTTCTCCCACTGACCCTCTCTCTGTTGAGTGGCAGCCCCTGTAACCTGAAACCTAGGACACACTGCAACTCCTACTCCATGTAAGGAACCGCCAAACCCTCTTGATTTGTCACCCACATAGTTCTCAGTTGGTCCCCTTTTCTCCTTCTGCTGCCTTGGCCGTATCCCAGGTCACCAAACACTGCTCTCCCTGCCTCCAGACTCTCCCCGCCTCCAGACTCTCCCCCTGAATCCATCCTGCAGCACTGGCGGAGTTTTCTGCCTGCACCCTCTGTGCTCTGACAAGCCCAGTGGCGTCTTATTGCCTCCATGGTCAGGTGCACACTCCTGAACAAGGCACACAGAGCCCTTCTTGCTCTCCCCCAGCTCACATCTCCGGTTCATCTCAACCCCAGCTGTCATCTTCCCCAGCTCATGTCATCAGGTCCCGGCTGCACTCACTAGCTCTTTGGCCTCGCTTAAGTTATTTAACTTTGAGCTTCAGTTTTCTCCTCTTTAAAAAGGAGTTACAGTGAGGATTAAGTGAGTCAAAGGTAGTGAGAGCTGTAGTTGACTGGTGTGTGATGAGGGTTCCGTGAATGGGGCTCTTTGTAGCTCCGGCCACTCCCCGACTTGCACTGAGCCCCCGACCACATCCTCGCCCTCTGCTCACATTCACTGGAACGTGAAGCTCCCCTTCTCTGCCTGAGACCTGCTCCTTCAAGACTCACCCTGCTTTGTGTTGTCACTGTCTGGCTCCAGCTCTGCTCACTTAGGCTGGGCACTCTGCAGGGAGGGCCTGGGATTGGCTCCCGTCTGTGAGGGCCCCGCAAGTGGCCAGCACAAGCCCCGCTATAGGACAGGTATCTCTGAGCCCTTAGGATGAATGATATCCTGAACGTGACCTTTGGGCCCTGTCCTTTCAGACTAACGTTCATTCCCCCTGCTTCCCAGGTCCAGGGAAGACTTTCTTGTTTGACCTTTCCTGCCTCCTGGAAGCTGTGACCTAAGGGTAGTGGGCCCAACGTCCAACTCCTGGGATGGCACCTGAGGGGCCTCAGTCATCCCACCTCCGCAGTAACTGACAGGACTCTCTCCATCACTGCCTGACCCTGGGCCCTGACCCTTGACCCAATAGCTGCTGCCCCCATCCTGTACCATTGAGAAGTGTGCTGGGGCTGTTTCATGCACATTTGACATCCCTGTTGGAGTGGAATCGGGCCCCTGAGCACTCGGCTTTTACAGGGGCCTCACGGTTTACGCATCACCAACAGTTTACAAAGTGCTTTCCTGCCTTTGGTTGCACTTGATTCTCCTGCAACCCTGAGAAGTAGGACAGTTTGTGATTATCATGCCTTCTTTACAGCTGAGTTAGGGAGTCACCCACCCCGGGTCACGTGGAGATCCGAGGCCGGGGAGCTCCCCTGGGACGGCATCCAGGGGGCTTCTGTCACATCTGACTAACCTGGAGCCTGGGGACTCTGCTAGGGCCCCAGAGCGCCATAGTCTCGTCCTCTCCAGACCTCAGGCCCGCCCTGACCAGTACCCAGAACTCCTCAGGCATCTGCGGGCCGAGCCCCAGCACGTGTCACCAGGGCGTGAAGAGCTGGAGAGGAGGGCAGTTGGCAGCGTGCGCGGCCCAGGCACGAATTCTGCTCGACAGGCGCCTTCTTCTCCGAAGCGATGTCACCTGCCGCCACAACCTGAGCCTCTTGGAGAATTTGAACTTGAGGCCCGGTGTGGGCCCTGGAGGAATGGTACAAGCTCAGGGAGAGTGGAAGTCAGGAGCGGGCAGCATCACTGGAGCAGTGAGGGGGCTGACCTCCAAGTGGGGCTCCGAGCCACTGCTGTTGGCCCTGCACTCTGCCAAGCCTGGACAGGCCCCTGTGGGACACCGCCAGTGCTCCGCTCCTCCCGGCGCCTGTGTGTGCACGCCGCCATCCCCGTTACCCTGGAAGACCACTTGTCCACCCTGTCCACTGCTCACCCTAACACCTGAGCTGGGATGCCGGCATTGGGTGCGGGAAGAGACCCGCTGTCCCAGCGGATGGGACTCTGCGGTGGGCCTGAGGGCTGCAGCCCCTGCTCCATCCCACCATCAGCCGGTCTGTCAGGAGGGCCACTCTCAGTGATGGTCCCTTTTGTCTGAACACACTGGCACCCCTCAGGGGCAATGTGAAATCCGGGGGACCCTCCAGTCTCCCACACCCATCTCGGGAAATGGAAAAGGCAGATTCTTTCCGTTTGGTGGGGAAACGACTTTTCGGAGAGGCCCAGAGACTTGTCACACAACAGGCTAGGTTTCGGAAGAGCTGAGGCCGGAAGCTAGGGTGTCCCAGTCCTGGAGCATCTACGCCGCCACCCCTCCCTCTCCCCGTTCCCCTCCCCATCCCAGGTCAGGCCTGGACTGTAGGAGTCGATCAGCCGTGTGGACTTTTTGGTCTCGGGACCCCTGATTGTAAATATCAGAGGACCTCCAAGAGCTTTTGTTTGTGTGGGTTTTATTTATCAGTATTTGCCATATTAGATGTTAAGACTGAGAAGATTTTAAATATTTATTAATCCACTTTAAAATAATTAAAAATCCCATTACATGTTAACGTAAACAATATTTTTTAATGGACAATAATTATATTTCGTGAAACAAAAGCATTTAGTGAGAAGAGTGCCCCTGTTTTACACTTTTACAAATCTCTTTAATTTGGGGTTTAATAGAAGACAGCTGGATTCTCATACCTGCTTCTGCTTTTGGTCTATTGTGCTATCACATGTCCTGAAGCCTCTGGGAAACTCCACTGTATGTTCTTGAGAGAACAAAAGTGAAAAAGGCAAAAAGCTTCTCAGTATTATGAAAATGGCTTTGACCTTGCGGACACCCCGAAGGGGCCTCTGGGACACTGAAGATCTGTGGACCACGCTTGGAGGATCACGGTGATGATGGTTCTTCCTGGACAGCCTCTGCCTGCCTTGCACACAGCCCAGGTCCCAGCAGCCGCCTTGGCCTTGTCTCCAGCCTCTGTGTCCAGTGGGAAGGCTGTGAGCCAGACCTGGTTAGTTCCTGCCACCTCATAAGCTGTGTGACCTTTGGCTTTGGGCACTTGATGTTCCTCAGCCTGTTTCCTCATTCTTACTGAGATGGATAATTCCTCAGTGGGTGTCTTCAGGTTCAATGAGATAGTAACCAGAGTTTGTCTCCCTGCACACTTCCCTCCCCAGAAGTGGGCGGGGCTGACCTGGGCCTGCCCACAGGCCCCTCACTCCTCTGGATGGGGCAGTGGTAGAAGAGGGGGTCCCTGTTGGGAAGGGAACGTGTCCAGACCTCATAATGGCCCCACACCTGCATTTGCAGGGTGCGCGTCTGGCTCTCTAGGCTGCTGATTCCCAGGGTTACAAGGCAATGAACAGGCAAGGGCCGGGGGCGGGGAATGGCCCCTGGCTCTCACCAATCAGGTGGGGGGACTCTGCAGTCAGTAGGTTTTTAGCAAGGTCGGGTGGCTTTACAGGGGTCTGCCACCGGGTGGTGAGTAGGGGGCTGGTGTGTGTGTTTGTGGAGGGCTGGTCTGGTGATAGCCTGAGGTGAGCTCTCCCTTTAGCCCTTTCTTTGGTCTGCTTCAATGCCCTGCTTTGGGTAAGTGCTCTGTTTTGAAATCCTACTCACCTGTGGAATCTGGGGAGCCCTGCAGGGTGGGGTTATATCGCCTCTTCTCTTCACCTTGCCCTTCCACTGAGCTCGGCTGGTGGAGTCTGCAGGAGCCCTGACTCACCACCCTGATTCCCGGCACCCCCAGCCCTGCTGGCCCAGCCTCAGTCTCCCCCTCCTCAGAGCCGTGCCAGCGACCTGGGGAACACAGCTTTGCCTACACGCAGCCTGGTGCTTGCTCACACCTAAGCCACGCCTCAACTTCTCTGTATATTTAAGGCCCTCTCATGTTTTATTTTATCTGATTTGGCTTTCCTTCCTTTTGTACTAATGCTTCTCTCTGATCTTATTTGCATTCACATTACCTCGCCAGGTGGTTCACCAATCAGAGGTAAGAATGCTGTCCGTGCATCTCGCCACACCACGCCTCGCCGCCACCGCCGTCACCACCACTCCATCCCGTCCAGTCCCGTCCGTCACCTCCCGCATCCCCATCCCGACCTCTCCAGCCTCCTCATCTCCAGCTCCAGCCCCTTCAGCACCACCGGCCACCACACACATCCACTCTCAGCCATCCCCTCCTGTGACTCATCCATTGCAAGTCTGGATTGTGGAGATACTCGGCTCATCCCTGTCTTGGGGCTGGAAGCCCAACTGTCCAGGTCTTCTAGGCCAGCCCCACAGAAGGGGCTCTGTTGGCTCCTGCAGGGAAGCCAGGCCCTAGTCCTCAAGGCTGGCCAGAGACAGAAAGTCTTCCCATGAGGTGGGGGAGCATGACCAAGCCTTGCCTTCCCTCTTGAGAACCTTCTTTGTCTTGGGCCCTCAATTATTACTAAGTTCCCCGTTAATATCCCAGCCCTGTAGTGGAATGAGGATCCCCCTGTAAATCCCCCAGCTCAGCAAACGCTAGGAGGGACGCGCAGTTAAGACTTCAATGTAGAGGCTGGGATGACAACAGAAATAAATAGGATCCTAGGTAGCCTGATCCCCTGACCTATCGGCCCCAGCTGCTTTCATGCAGCAGGACCCTACATTCTGCGGTTCCAAGCCCGGACTGTACTCAAAGGTCCGGTTCGAGTTTGACTCACCTCAACTCCTTTAAAAACTCAATTTCTCTCTCAGAAGTCTGTTTCCTCTTCTTTAAGTCAGGGCCAGGGCCCCACCTCCCTCATGGGGTCGTGAGGATTAGAGGAGAGGAAGAGGATTTGGGCAGTGTCTGGCCCAGAGCAGGCACCCTGTAAAATGGTTGCTTCCATAATGCTTTTATTCAGTATTCTTGGGCACATCTAGACCCTCAGAGTTTAGGGCCAGGCTGCTCTTGGACCACAAGATGTGGCTGGGTGGAGCAGCTACTCCCCTGTGGTGCATCTTGTCCATCACCCGCTGAGGACAGGACTCAGCCTCTGGATCCCCCCGCCCATCCTTTCAGCCTGTGCTGACTCTTCAGTGCCCCCGCTGCTGGGTCTTGGTCTTGGTTCCAGATTTGGGGATTTCTGTGTGCAGTAGGCTCAGGGTCTGTGTTGGGTCCCTTGACCAGTCCTGGCTCTCACTGCAGGGGAGCCTCCTCCCCGAGCAGGGATCCCACCCAGGTACCGCTCCCTGCTCCCGCCTGTGGCACCAGCTGCCCCCAGGTGAGCTGACCCTGATATAGCCCCTCTCCCTCTGGCCAGGGCCCTGAGCCCCACCTGCTTGAATGAACATTTTCTGTGATAACGTCCATCCATCCCATAAACATGACCTGTTGAGTGCCCATCGAGGCTGTTCTCGCAGGAGATGGGTATTTGGCACAGGCCCTGGGACGTCACACTCCCTGATGCTGGTGGGGAGGGCTGCCCAGGACCACAGAGCAGGCCAGCCCTTTTCCCCTTGGTATCAGGGCCCAGCCTGGGCACCCGTCTCCCCACCTCCAGCTCCTAGCCCCTTGGATGTTCGCGCCCCTCCTGCTGTCCCAGGTCTGGGTGGTGGAAGAGGGGTGTTGGGCGGTGAAGGGGCTGTAGCTCAGACGCAGTGGCCCTCCCCTGGGGCCTGAGCCATGAGAGCGTGGCCTGGAACTCTTCTAGCGGCTCCGGTCAGGTCAGGTCAGGTGAGGTCAGGCAGTTCTGTGTGTGTCCTGTGTGGGCGTGACTGTCAGCTGGCCTGGGCTCTGGGAGGGGTAGGTCTGTGCAGGCAGTGGTTTTTGTCAGGCTGTGTCCTGTGGGGTTGTTAACTGTCCATCGGACCGTCCTGTGTGGGTGTGATTGTCCGTCGGCTTGTTCCAGGGAGCGGGCGTTGCTGGTCCCTCGGGATGTTCCTTGTCACAGACGGCTTGCCCGGTGTGCTCTCACCAGCAGAGTTCTCAGGCGTTTACTGCCAGGGCTGGAGGTGGCCAAGTTGGCTGGTTTCACCCCCATCTCCCACCCCGCCTTCACCTCGGCCTGCCTGGCCTGGACCTGCCAGGACTGGCCCCAGCCCTTTCCTCCACCCTCTGTGAGCGTCCTTTTCAGCGACACCCCCAGTCCCAGCTCCTGTCTGTCCGTCTGTGGCCAGAGCAGCCCTTCAGGGCGCTGGCCCGAGTGCGAGCTGCATCCTCCATTAGCCTCCTGAATTATGCAGGAGCCGTGGTGGGTCGAAGCACTTTAGCAGGACCAGGCTGAGGAGAGGAGCCGGAATGGGTGGGGCTGGTGGGGGGGAGGGGGGAGGGGGTGCTGGGAGCAGAGGCTGCTGGGCACCAGGCCCCCAGGGCCACCCCTTCTTTCCTGTGGGTTCAGGTGGGCGGCAGAGCCTCAGGTCTTGCTGAGGAGGGCATTGCACGCTCAGAGGTCCCAGGCCAGCCGGTCTACAGGCTGTCCCACCCACGCCTGGCTCCACAATACTCTGATGGGGATGCTCGTTGGCAAACAGGCTCCAGTACCAGCCAGAGTATGGCAGACACTCAGTGGAGTTGGGGGATGGGGTGGAGCCCCTGGCCGAGCCAGCAGGCCCAACTGGACCGCGCGTGGGGTGGGACTGTGCTCCAGAGCACGACCCTCCGTTCTGGCCAGGAGGCCTCTGGGCTTGTCAGGGAGAGCTTCCCGGAAGCAGCACCAATGCCGGGGTGTGGCCCTGAAGTCTGCAACATCTGGTCAACACAAGCCTCAGATGCTGTCGAGACCCCTCCTCGGGTCGCAGGCCTGACCGTTGTCTTTGTGTCCCCACAGGTGCCTTGCAGATTGAGAGCAGTGAGGAGTCGGACCAAGGCAAGTACGAGTGTGTGGCGACCAACTCCGCAGGCACACGCTACTCGGCCCCCGCCAACCTGTATGTGCGAGGTAAGGACTCCGGCGGTGCCCAGCCCTGACTCTACGGAGCTGAGCTGCCCTCGCCGGGCTTGCTGCCCCGAGCCTTGGTGTGGACTTAGCGGGCTGCCGTGGGCCCAGCCTCTCCTCCTTTCCGCCTCTTTCTGCAGCGGCCGTAGCAGCAGCAGCTCCCACTGGGCAAGCTCCTAACATCCGCCCCGACTTTGCCTTCCTCCCGCAGGCCCTTTGGGAAACAGACACTCTTGGGAGCATTTGTATCTCTTGTAGGTCCTGCCTCATGGGCCCAGAGCCCCGCGGGAGTCTAGAGCCTTCCGAGCAGACGTGCACGCGTGCGTGCGTGCGTGCGTGTGTGTGTGTGTGAGCAGGCACACATGTCTGTGTGTGAACGTGTACACACCTGCCTGGTCTTCCTTGAGTGTGTCCTGCCCACCCCAGCAGGGTGGGCTCCGGGCCAGGTGTACCTGCCTTCTGACCAGGTTTGCCTGAGGCCTTCCTGGAGGAGGAGCCAGCTGTGCTTTGTCATCAGCCAGGACCCTGTGTAGGGGGTCAGGCCGAGGCAACTTTGAGCCCCTACAAGTGAGCACCTAGTGTGTTTTAGGTGTTCCTGGCTGGGACTTCGTGGATCCCACACTTTCACAAGTCCGGGTACCCAGCAGAGAGGGTCTGGGGACTGTTTTGGCCTGTCCAGTCTGTTATGCTCACATCCCCAGGGGAACCAAAGCTGGCCACCTACCCCTTCCTGAGAACACTGGGTTTTGTGTGCACGGTGTCCAGGAGGGGCCCTAGGCGCCCCTCCTACCCCTGCCATCCCCCTCACTTAACCCTCCCGCACAGATGGGCATCATTAAAAGTGAAACCGTCTCCACTCCGGGGATTTGTAAAGGAAAGTGGATGCAGTTTCCTTGCAGTGATGATTTCATCATGCTAAGTGCATAGTGCAGCTTCACAAAGGGTGTCGTCTGCCTGTCCGCCCAGGGCCAAGCATGGGGCAGGGCAATGGCAGTGGCCTGTCCCACTCTTCAGGGCCACATGGTCAGACAGGGCAGAGAGAATTAGGCCATCAACCACGTGCTTATTGAGGGGCTGTGATGTGTCAGGGCACAAGATCCCGAGAGGCCACAGGTGATGGGCAAATTGTGCTTCACAGACTGGCTGATGCCTCATCGGAATTAGGGGCATGGGACGGGAGGTCCCCACTGGTCCCCTTCTCAGCTGTTTTGCTCTTCGAGGCTCCCCTGAGCTGACCCAGGGCCTGTCTTAAGGAGCAGCATGAGGGCATGGAGGCTAGGAGCGTGCAAGCCACCCAGATGGCCAAGATGAGTGCTGTAAATTGCACAGCCTTCCCCCACCCTGCTTCAGGCAGAGCTTCTGACCAGCGCACAGGGGCCTGACGTGTCCCCTCTGAGAGGAGCAGCTGGAACAACCCTCCTCAAAGACGGGTCTCCTCCCACCCGGACCACTCCGACTGCTGTGTGGGCCTGACCAAGCACTTCTTCCAAAAGACCAGAGCCTCGAGAACGTGGAAGTTCCGGGCCTCAGCAACAAAGTCCTTCACTGCGTGTGGCTGCACCAGGGAGAGGAGAGGCACGGCAGAGCCGCTGTGCATCCCAAGCAAGCTGCACGGGTGCGGTCATATGGGCACATTTCCTGGGGCAGAGCTGCAGAGGCCGTACTGAGGCAGGAGAAGGCCCAGACCCAAGGTGGATGGACTGGGCATCGTCGTCTTGGCTGGGCAGAGTTCTCCAAAGTCACCATCACACCAGCCTTAGCCCTGAGGCAGGACAGTGGGTCTCTTTGGATGAGCTGAGCTCGGCTGCTGCTGTAGCTGGTGGCTCTGGCACCGACCAGGAGGCTCTTACCTGCAGCCCCTCTTACCCTTCTCTGTGGGGACCCCACGGTCTACACGTGGTGAGCTCAGGCAGGACTCTGGCCCATCCCCCCTTCCACCAGGTCTTCATGAACTGCCTTCCTGGGCCCATTTCCACAGGCCTTTTGGGCAGGGAATGTAGGGGTTCCTTTAGTTCTAGCCCCACTTGCTAGGGATTCTAAAACAGGGTGTCCCAACCCCACTTGCCTTGTCTCTCCCTCTCTCTGACACATGCACACACACACACATTCCTGTGGGCCCTGGTGTCTAAGGGCCAGTTCTAAGTCTGTCCCTAGGACCTGCCTCATAATCAGGCCCCACCTGAATCTGTGCCTGCCCTGCTTTGCAGAGAGCAGTTTGCCCTGTAGCCCCAGGACAGGCCTTACTCTGGACTTCTGGATACCTAGAAAGCGCTGCTCCTAGGACCCTGGCCTCTGGGGTCCACCCCCTCCTCATCACAGTCCTTGTAAAGCCCCTGCTTTCTGCCCCCAGCAGTGCTGAGGGCCCATCAACCCCAGCTCCTCTGGCACAGCCTCTGCAGTGCTGGCCATGAATTCTGTATCCTGAGGCCTGCTTGTGGGTGGTCCATGCATGGAGAAACCCCCAGTGCTGGCCTGCCCACTGGCCTGTGCCCCCCTGCCTCCCAGCCAAGTGGCAGCCACTGAGAGGCCCCCACTGGGCTCCAGCCATCAGGAACCTCAGCATCCGGGTCAGTGTGGACTCCAGCTCCATTGACATTTGGGGCCCAGTAACCCTTAGCTGTGTGGGGCTGTCCTGGGCGTTGTGGGATGTTTGCTGACCCATTAGGTGCCCGTAGCACCCCCTTGTCACAACTCACAGTGTCTCCAGAGCTTGCCCAGTGTCGCTTCGGGGAATCCTCCTCCCCGTTAAGAAACACTGCTCTGGATGGACAGCCTTGCGCTGGCTGTCATCTCCATCCGTCTCTGACTGTCTTCTGCCGTGCCCACGGGGCCTGAGGCTGTGTCTCCTCGGATTTGGCTTCAGTGTCCACCTCATGTCCCTCTGTCCCCTAGACTTGGGGTTCCCATTGTCCCTCTGAGACCTGCAGTTGCTGCATTTCACGGGACCGTGCATGTAACGCTCCTGGCCCAGTGCTGGGCACACAGTCCGGAGCTGCTTGCGCTGTGGGGATAACAGTGTTGGGCCTTCATCACCCAGTTTCGTCTGACTTTGCTCACAGTTGCCCGCAGCTCCACCCACAGTCTAGCAGGCCCAGGCGCGCTGGGTGGACCAACCTCTCTCCGTCCGACTCCCTCCCCCAGTGACTCACTCTCTCCTTCCATCCACAGCATCTCTCTCCTCCAGCTCTTAGGACACACAGCTGCCAGGCACCAGGGAGGAGCCACGCCTCCCACAGAGCCTGGCCTACCTGTCCCCACCCTTCCCCCTTCTCTGCAGGGACCTGGCCGCTGGGCTGCAGCTGTCTCTAAACAGGGCGATGGCTCCACGGCCTTTCTCCCTACAGGCTCCCAGACCAGCTGCTCACGCTCTGGTGCCACACAGCGTGGGGCTGCCTCAAGGTGGCGGGGTTCTAGTGGCCCATGCGCCTTGGTGGGTTTGTGGGCTGGGTGGGCCCTGACCCCAGAACCCAGCTCACTGGGTCTGTCCGAGCCTTGAGGTGTGCGTGAGGCATGGGGGCCTGCCTGTGCCCCACTCCCGCCCCTCCCTGTCCCACCCTTGGCACCTAGTGCCTGCCAGTGGGACGCAGCCCTGTCCTCCGTGTCCTCCATGAGTCCTGAGTCTTTTGTGAGCGGCGTGGTCCGCGCGCACCTGCGGGCACATGCGTGTGCGTGGGGCACGAGAGTCTTGTCTCGTTTCCGTGCTGTGTGGGCAGATGAAGGTTGGCCTGTTTTTACTCTCTCTGTGTTTCTCCTTGTCTTTTTTTTATTTCCTCCTCATCCTCATCGCACTCTGCCATCAACCCAAACTCTCATCTCTCAGATCAGCGAGAAGGTTGGTCCTTTTCACTTCTTATCCATCTACAGTTCGCCCATCGACGGGATGCTCCCGTCCTTAGGGAACAGGGGGCTCGGTCAGCTCCTCAGGCCCCAGTCAGGCCTGCCCGCCCATTGGGCTCTGCGCTCCACTGTTTGGGCGGCAGGCGGGCAGGACCAGTGGTGGGTGGGCAGGCCCCCCTGCCCCGCATGTTTCTGCTGCTTGGGTCCCTGACACCCCACGTGTCTGCATGTCCCCTTAGCTGGGCTCCCCTGCTGGGGAGGTCAGGTGGGCATGGTGCATGGCACAAGACTGGGCCCTGCCTTTGTGCCCAGGCCAGGCCAGCTCTCTGCTCCAGGTGGAGCTCAGGAGTGGTTGTGGGAGCAGTAAGAGCCGTAGGGCTTTACGCATACCTGTGGGACCTTCCACAGTCCCCCTCACCTAAAATCCACATGTGTCCAAGCTCAGTCGAAACCCCTGGGAAGATGAAGGGGAAAGGCTAATGGAGGATGAGCTCACCCCTCGAGATCCTGCAGCACAGGGCGAAAGTCCTACAGAGTCTGCACTGTCCTTGAGCCCCTCTCCCAGGCTGGATGGGCAACAGCCCTGCTCTGCCTACTGAGTTTAGGGTCTGGGGCGCCGGGTGGGTGGCGCCATCTTGGCTCACTGAGGAAGTCTCCCAGTGACTTGTCTTTTCAGTCTCCGACCAGATCCAAATGAGGGTCTTCCCACCTGCCCCAGGCCCTTCTCTCTGCCCGAGCCCCCCAGACAGCTGGCACTTCCTCAGTCCCATGCCGGGTGCTGGGCATTCAGAGCAGGAGCCACACCTGACTGAACGGTCAGCTGCCATTTAGGGAGGACCACGTGGGAGCCTGCAAGAGGCCCTGGCCCAGCCGCAGTTTGGGGAGTGCTTCTTAGAGACTCCACCAGCCCATTCCAGAGCAGTCTCACACCCCCAGGGCCAGGCCCCTACCTCCAGTCCTGGGGCCAGCAGTAGGGGCTAGTGGTCCTTCCTGTGTCACATGGTCTGAGTGGTCAGAGGAGGTTCTCCTGTCTACTGGGCTTTGGGCTAAGCCCCAGGGAGGAGACCCGGGCCACCTGGTCCCCTGTTGCATTCTCTCTGCGGCTTGAGTTTCCTCTGCGAGGGAGAGGGAGCCAGTCGGGAGGAGGGCTGTGGCCTTGGCTCAGATATCAGCCCTGAGCATCCATCCATATGCACTCCTGAGCTCTGGGGCATTTCAGTTACACCATTTTGCTGACCGGGCAGATCTGCTGGGTCGGTTCAGAAAACAGTCATCAGCAGAGAGAGCCCAGCCTGCAGCCACCTGCCCCTGCACCCCTTCCCCCACCCTCCTAGTCCCTTGTCCCTTCTTCTCTCCGTCTGTGGTCCCACCCAAAATAAGCATGTACACAAATATTTAATGGGAAGGCATAAATGAGTTTCTAAATATTCCAGGGGGATTTGCCTGGCTGGTAATTTGTTTGGCGCTGATAATTCCATGTTACATTTTTCCAGCTTTACTTAAAACTGTGCGCCGGCATTTAATTACTGCTCTGCGGCGGCCACAAGGTTATTTATTAAAGAGTTATTTTATCTTGATACAGTGGATCCTGCCCCTTATCCCCTCCTGAATGCTGTGTTATTTTCATCAGAGAAATTTCCGCGAGTGAATGCAGATTGCGGGGCTGCCTGCCCCCGCGGTTAGGCTGTCACCCCACTGAATGCTGATGCCTCCAGGTGCCGCTCCGCCCTGTCATAGCGAGTTGTCAGCTCCAATTATTAGACTTAAAAGTTACATCTGGAATATAATCCAGCAATGGCAAGGCCCTGTTTTGGAAATTGTCTATAAAATGTCAGCTCTGAGGATGCACAGGGAACGGTAATAGACTGGCATTGTTGGAGCTCAAGATTAGACCCTAAGTGCATTTTCCCCTGGCTCTGGTTTTTCCTTCCCTGCTGTTGCTTCTGTCAATAGACCGAGTCCCTGGCGAGTCCTGCCCCTTTGGGAGGCCTTGTGTCTGTGACAGCGGGAGGAGTGACAGTGGGACTGTTGCAGGGAGATGCCAGCCACCCCTGGCTCTTGGGATGGGGGTGGCCATCCAGGCAGGTCCCAGGTGCGGGCCCCCATGGGCACTTGGGGTCCCAGGAGGTAGTCTCTCACCTCTGTTGCCCCCACCCTCCCTCTGTGGACCTACCCTGACCTCCCTCACACTGTGGGGAAGATGAGTCTGAGCTGTGGGAAACCGCGTCCAGGCTCCTCGTGTGTGGCTGTGTATCCCTGTGAAAGCATGAAGGGTGGCGACCTGCCAAGGTGTGCCTTCCAGGAGTCCCTGGGCTTGAGGCCTTTGCGTGGTGCTAGGGATGACCCCAAGGGTCACATCTGACCTCTCACTCACCTTAGCCCCTGGGGTTCTCCCTTCCACCTGCATCTAGGAGGGGGAAAATTAAAAATAAAAACAAAACTCTTCTCGATGTTAGTTCCCAGAGGGCCTCCGTTTCCTGGCAGTGGCACAGAAAACCCTGTCCTCCGGGACTATTTGAGGTAAAGCCCAGTCAGTTTCCTGCACTGCTTAGCTTGGGACCCAAGGTTTATCGGCCAAGGACCTACTTCCTTCTCCTGGGGCTCTTTGTTCTTATGTCTAGGGACCTGATTAGATCCCAAGATTCTGCCACTGACCACAGTCAAGCTTGCAGCTGTGACCTGACACAGGCTCAAGGCACATCCTCATGTCAACTGGAAAGTGTCTTCTCCTGGCAGCCTCGGCTGACCCAGAAGCTTCTTCGTGGAGCCTCCTAGGTCTCTTTTCAGCCCTGTGAGCCGGGCCTCAAAGGGGCGTGAGCTTTTTCATCCCACAGACCTACTCTAGTACGTGTATAAACTTGGGCACGTCCCCGAAGTGTCAGTCTTCAGTCAGTTCCCCCGTCTGTAACTGGGAGGTGCTAGCATCCACAGTGTGGAAACCTGCAGCACATAGGAGGTGCTCAAGAGTGGTTTCCTTCCCCTAAACCCATTTGGAGGCCTATGAACAAGGAGGAGATGGGGCAGCCACTGGCTGAGAGTCTTCACTTAGTCAATTAAGACTGCTGTGCCTTTCTGCTCGAGCCAGGGCTGTGCCTTCACCGGCAGGCCTGCCTCTCCTCCGTGGCCTGCCCCCCAGGCTTAACGCCAGAGCCCAGGGAGTGCCTGCACCATGTACGTGCCTCCCAGCCTCACCCTTGTGCCATTTGCGGGGAGTGCTCAAAGGAGGCTTTGTTGTGGCTTCTTCCTGCCAACCACGTCCCCGGGATCCACCTGTTCCCTGCCGCACAGCACTGCTCTACCTGTGACGTGCTGTTGTCATTCAGTGTAGACTCCCAGCTTTAGGACAGATGACAGAAGCCCACTACTCCCAGCTTCATCGCAACAAGGAAACTTTTCTTACAAAACTAAAAACGTAGAAGCAGATTTGGTGTCAGGCAGGCCTGGATCCAGATATTTGAACGGTTTGGTTGGGCATTCGTCTCACAGTTTTCACAGCAGTCCGAAGTCTCTATCTTGTTAGCCAGATCTGGGTCATGTACCCCAAGAACCGAGAGTGGGGGCTGAGATGGTTCTCCTAAGAAGATGAGGATGTCGATTCTAGGGGGAGGCAGAACGCTAGACACCCACGGGACACGCTGAGAGCCCAGTGAGCCTGGGGCACAGAGGGAAGTAGACCCAGCCCCTGGTGGTGGTCATGCCCGGCCCGCTGGGGCACTGGCAGTGCTTTGGTTCTGTCTGGAGGCCTTGGAGTCGAGGCAGGGGCTGAGGAAGGTGTAGTCTGGGCTGAGGAGTCCTTTAAAACTCCATGCAGGAGATTTTAACATGGGGGTGATATGAGCAGATTTGGATTTGTGCCAGCTGTTTGTGGAGGGCCAGTTACGGGGTCGGGGGCCCAGAGGGTGACAGCAAGGCAGGAGGAGCAGAGGAGAACCTGGTACAGCAAATCCAGGGAAGGATGGTGGCTTGGACTTTGGAGGTGGCAGTCCCCTGTGGACTTGCAGAGAAATTAGCGTTTGAAAGATATTTTCGGTGGTGCATTAGCAGGACCTGGTGATTTGCTGGATGTCTGGTCTGTGGGCTGCCACTTTGACCCCTGTGTAGCAAGGTCATAGGTTGGACCAGGTGGAGTCTGCAGTTACTTCGAGCTCTGATTCTGTGCTTTTGGGCCATGCGAGCAGCAGTCTGGCATTTGTGGTGGAGGTGCTCTCGATGCAGCACCGTGGGTGCTTCGCATGCCTGGGCTCCCCAGCAAGGGCCCTCAGAGACCCACACTCTGAGTGGTCCCCTCTGGCCTCTTAGGCTCGCTGCCTGCCTTCTCCAGCCCCATGTGTAGGGGTGCCCAGGAAGGACACACCCCAGCCTCTGCCCACCAGCTGCATGCCCCGTCTGCATGCCAAGCATGCCTGCCCACGGCTAGGTCTTGCCTGCCTTCCCTCCCTCTGCATGTTCCAAAAGTCTGTGCCGAGCTTGCGACTTTGGCAGGGGGGTGGGGGGTCCAGGCTGCACCTTGAACTGAGAGGCTCAGAACAGCTTCTGACCCAGGGAGCCCAAGGCCGGAGGTCGTGGCCAGGCACAGCCACCCTCCCCCTTGAGATCCTCGTTCATTGGTGCTGAAGGCCGTCTGCTTGGCACCCTCATCATGTTACTGCCATCGTCATGCCCATCCTGCCCGCGGACCACGTCCCTGGCCCGCCCCGAACCCAAACCCCTGCCCAGTCCCTCGTGGAGGCCGCCCCTACTCCTGGGTTCTCAGGCTGTGCCTTGAGCATGGCTGAGGTCCTGGCAGGTGGTCATGCCACTGCCCTCATCTCTTCCTCTGGGACCGTGGACTGGAGGTGGAGGCAGTGGCTCGAGAGAGGGTGGCCATGTCACTTCCAGGCTGACCCTCTGCCCTGCCCCAGTCATGCTCTGAGGACCCTCCACCCTGGGATGCCTGGATCTCTTTCACTAGTGCCCCAGCTAGCCCCTCTGGAGACCCCTGGGGGGTCAGGAGCAGGTAGGGGCGGGCACTGGAAGGCGACCTGGGATGTGGCCCTGACAAGGCCTTGCAGTGAGTCCCTGTGTGACCCTGGGCCTCAGTTTCCTAGGCTGTAAAATGGGAGCTTGGTCATGGAATCTCTCGTGTTCCAGACGGTCCCTGAGAGCGGGGTGGGAGGTGGTCAGCCGGGACCCAGGGACTCCGCCCCTCCTGTCTCTGAGGTGGGCTTGGCTCTGATGAGAGGGGCTTCCTGGATGAGGGGCACCTGCCCTTGCATCCCCCCACGTGTCCTGCCCGGGCTGTGAGTGCCTCTCTCCCTCCTCCCGCAGTGCGCCGCGTGGCTCCTCGTTTCTCCATCCCTCCCAGCAGCCAGGAGGTGATGCCGGGCGGCAGCGTGAACCTGACGTGCGTCGCCGTGGGTGCACCCATGCCCTATGTGAAGTGGATGTTGGGGGCCGAGGAGCTCACCAAGGAGGATGAGATGCCAGTCGGCCGCAACGTGCTGGAGCTCAGCAACGTGGTGCGCTCCGCCAACTACACCTGCGTGGCCATCTCCTCGCTGGGCATGATTGAGGCCACGGCCCAGGTCACCGTGAAAGGTGAGTGCCAATGTCGTGCCTGCCGTGGCCCGTGGCCTTCCCTGTAGCAGGGGACGTGGCAGGCGAGTGTCGCTGCCGAGGCACAGGCAGGGCTGACGGTCGTTGCTCTCCTGGTGCCCGGCCTCGGGGTCCTCCTGGCCCTTAGTTGGTGGAGGGAGGGGTTTCTGTCAGAAATTTTCTTAATCATTATAGCTAACAGGTGTTGGGTCCCTGGGGGCAGACGCTGTGCTGGTTAGTAAGCAAAGATTATTTTGTTCAGGTGGTGTCACGCTTGGAGATAGGTGCTCTCGTTGTCCCGATTTTATTTTTTAAGTTAGGAAACTGAGATGCAGGGTCACACGGAGGTAAATGATGGAGCAGGGACTTGAACCCTGGGCATCTGATTCCACCGCACACCACTCTAACCACCACATAGCACCAGGCCCTCGGCTTTACCAGCCTCCTGGCAAGAAGGATGGGAAACAGTAGCCAAGGAGGGTGGGTTCTCCCCGCCCGGAGCCCTGGGACAGGCGCATGTAGAGCAGACTCCTTGGGGTGTCCTGCTTCCACTCTCCCTTCCAACACACTCCCATTCTGCAGCTGGAATCATCTTTTTCAAAAGGTAAAAAAAGCAGGATCATGTTACCCCCTTTAAAGAAAGGGAGAAACACCTTCCAGTGGCTTCCGGCTGCTTTTACGATAAAGACCAGGATCCTCACTGCCCTGAACCGAGCAGGCTGACAGTCCTCAGTTTCGCCGTGCCCTCACCCCTCCCTTGCCACCGCTGGCTCCATCTCGCTCTCCAGGTCTCAGTTCTGTGAAGCTTTCCCCGATCACCCCATCCAGGAACACCCCTGGATTTTTCTCCATCTCAGCGCCCTGCTTTCTGCTGTCCTTACCCATACCAGAACCATGATTATCAACTCACTGATCGTTTCTCTCTTAACGCTGGAGTGTAAACCCCACGAGAGCAGGGACGTGACTGTGTGACAGTGCGTCCTCAGCCCTAGCACAGTGCCTGGCACAGAGTCGGCATTCAGTATTATTTGTTGAGTGATTGGCTGTGGACCTGGGACCTCACCTTCAGTTTGAGCCAAGCCACGTGGTCCGTGGGGCCGGCAGCTCTTTCTCAAATCCAGGCCATTCCCTAAGGAAGTACCTTCCCTCTCCCAGCCCCTGGTACACATTCTTGCCAGTGGAGGAGCCCAGACACGCTGCAGAGGCAGAGTTCTCTGCTCCCCAGCCCGTGTGCCTCCCATCTGCATGGGGCCCGGGCAGGCCCCCTCTGGGTCTGTTTGTTAGATGAGTCACCAGGGCTGACGTGAGGATCCAAGGAGTCCTAGAAGTGACTTGGGTAGACAGTGAATGACCCAAGGCCACCAGCCCCCACTAACTGAACTCAGAGGTCACCAAGGGCCTTCCAGGCCATTCTTCAGGGTGGGCTGTGGGGCTCAACCACACTCCGGTTGGATGAATCCCAAGGGCAGGGTTGGCTCCTGGAGTCATGGCCTCAGGAAGCCCTGAGCTTTCCACTTTGTCCCCAGCTCTGCCGAAGCCTCCAATTGACCTTGTGGTGACAGAGACAACTGCCACCAGTGTCACCCTGACCTGGGACTCTGGGAACTCAGAGCCTGTGTCCTACTACGGCATCCAGTACCGTCCAGCGGGTGCGGAGGGCCCCTTCCAGGAGGTGGACGGCGTGGCCACCACCCGCTACAGCATCGGCGGCCTCAGCCCCTTCTCGGAGTACGCCTTCCGTGTGCTGGCGGTGAACAGCATCGGGCGCGGGCCCCCCAGCGAGGCGGTGCGGGCGCGCACGGGGGAGCAGGCGCCCTCCAGCCCCCCGCGCCGCGTGCAGGCGCGAATGCTGAGCGCCAGCACCATGCTGGTGCAGTGGGAGCCGCCTGAGGAGCCCAACGGCCTGGTGCGGGGCTACCGTGTCTACTACACCCCCGACTCCCGCCGCCCCCTGAGCGCCTGGCACAAGCACAACACGGACGCCGGGCTCCTCACCACCGTGGGCAGCCTGCTGCCCGGCATCACCTACAGCCTGCGCGTGCTGGCCTTCACCGCCGTGGGTGACGGCCCCCCCAGCCCCACCATCCAGGTCAAGACACAACAGGGAGGTAGGCGCTGGCCGGCCGGGCAGACCTGGGGTGGGCAGGGCTGGGCGGCGCCTCCTCCCTCAGCCATGAGCTTAGGGCCCGTGTCCGCCCACACGGCCACTGGGGAAGGCGGGACGGGCGTGGGGGTGAGACCCTGACTTCCCCTGCCTCCTTCCCCTGGGTGCCCCTGCCCCCGGGGTGACTGGTGAGGCTGACGGCGCCGGGCACGGGGTGTTGCAGTGCCCGCCCAGCCCGCGGACTTCCAGGCCGACGCGGACTCCGACACCAGGATCCAGCTCTCGTGGCTGCTGCCTCCGCAGGAGCGGATCATCAAGTACGAGCTGGTGTACTGGGCGGCAGAGGACGCAGGCCAGCAGGTGAGCGCTCAGCAGGGCCAGAGGCGGCAGGGCTCCGCCTGGTCCTTGGCGATCTGTGGTGGGCTCACCGAGGCGGGCTCTTCTCAATCTCTGTGGTGGTGTGGACACAGCCCCTTGAGGCTCTGGGGCCCACGTGGCCTGTGTGGTTCTGTAGTCTTTGTCACCCCTGTGCCAGGGACAAAGGCCCTAGGTCTGTCCTGGGTCTCCTAGGCTCTGTGGCTCACGTGGCTCCAGTAGAGCCCTAAGGTCCCCTGGGGCCACGTATCCCTGGTGTTCCCATGGCCATGTGGTCGGTGAGGTGCCCTTGCGTGGTCCAGGTGGCCACGTGGCAGGGAGCCAGCCCTGCGGCCATGGTGGGTCCCCAGGGATCAGCTTCAGCCCATGTTGGGGGTGACCTCTGAGTGACCTTTCAGGTCAGGGCAGTCAGTGAGTGCTCCTTGCTCTTCCAGCACAAGGTGACCTTCGACCCCACCTCCTCCTACACTGTAGAGGACCTGAAGCCCGACACCCTATACCGCTTCCAGCTGGCTGCCCGCTCCGAGATGGGGGTGGGCGTCTTCACCCCCACCATTGAGGCTCGCACAGCACAATCCAGTGAGTGTCTCTCGGGGCCGCTGTCTGCTACGGCTGGGCGGGACACGGACACACACATACCCCTTCCCTTCGACCAGGTGGGTGGTCAGATCTGCTGGGCCCTGGGCTCAGTCTGGACCCCAAGTGAGGGACAGGTAAGTGCCCTCTAGTCTGCATCCAGGCGGCGGCTGCCCTCGCTGCTCCCTGCCTGACTCCTGCCCTCCCTCAGCCCCACCCCCGCCCAGGTAAGTTCTATGTCTCTGATTCGTCTCCTCCTCCCACCCGCTCTGTGCTGGTCACACGAGCCCCCTGGGCCACCCTCAGTGGAGGGACCGCTGTGCTCACTGCATCCCAGACCTGCTTTGGTGGGCGTCTTCCCTCCCCATATCCACACATCTCATCTCCCTGTTACCCATATTCCTACCTCTTGCCCCCTCCATGAGAATCTGTGTGAGCCACGCAATCACACTGAGCCAGCTGCACACAGGACAGATGAGACCGTGTGACCCGCATTGGGACTGTGTGGCCACCCGTGTGTTGGACTGTCCGTGAGGCCATGTGTGAGCTCACTTTGTGGTGTGGTGTGTTACTACTGTGTTCCTGCGTGAGTGAGACTCTGATGCCGTGAGTGTGTGCACGTTCGAGCAGCTAGCTGTGCAGCACCTGAACGTGTATGTCACTGTGATCGGGTCTGCGTGGCTGTTCTTAGGACTGGGATCCAGCGAGTGTGTCCCAGTGACAGACCGTGAGCCCACAGGCTGTCTGGTGACGTGGCCACAGTGGGCCACTGTCTGTGAGGCTGTATGTGATAACGGGGCCATGCCTGTGTGGCTGGTTGGGATCATGGCATTGAGACAGTGAGCACATGTGATGACATGTGATGGTCTTCTGAGGCTGTCCATGTCACATGGGACTGTGTGAATGTGCCATGTGTGACCCGACGTTCATAGATTCATTCCATAAGCACCTGCCATGCTCCTGTTAGGGGCCCATGCACACTGCAGGGCCAGCAGCACAACCCTGACACAGCCTCTGCCCAAGGGGGTCCTAGTCTAGTGGGGAAGACAGATATTAAACCCACAGTTATCCAAATGAGCTTTTAATTATATTTGTGTAAAGTGCTGCAGAGGAGACAGTGGAGAGATGATGTGACAGGAACCTCATCTGATTTGAAGGGTCGAGGAGGGCTTCCTTGGGTGACACAGAGGCCCCATGCAGGGGGTCAGCAGGTGCAAAAGACCAAGAAGCAGGAAGGCACTTGGTTGTGGTCAGGGACGAGCAGCTGGCCAGTGTGGCTGGAGCAGCCGCCAGACCACAGCATTCAGGGCCTCGGGGACAGAGGACAGGCAGGAGGGCTGCCTGCCTACCGCGTGCAAACACATGGGCCAGTCTGACAGGACACCGGAGACCAGTGAAGAGGCTGTGCATCAGTCTAGGCAAGAGACGGTGGCTCAGGTGAGGTGGTAGGGTGGATCTGAAAGCTGTCTGGGATGCCGCTGGCCAGACTTGGGGATGGGTTAGGTGTGGAGGACTGAGAGAGAGGGACACGTGGGGTGAAGCCTTGTACGTGGTGTGGAGACTTGGGAGGAGAGCGGTGCCGCTCCCTAGGACGGGAAACGGGACAGAAGCAGGTGTGAGGGGCGCACATGGTTCCAAGGCCCCCAAGCTCAGGATGCTGTGTGCCATCCAGGTGCTGATGCTTGGCAGGCTGCTGGAATCCAGGCCCGGGGCTGGAGGTGGACTGTGAGAAGGAGGACCAGAGATGGGAGGAAATCCAGGAGAGGGGAGTCTTGGAGGTTGCAAGAAGAGGGTTTCAAGAAGGAGACCAGATGCTGCTGCTGAGTGATCAGGGCCAGAGGGACGCAGGCGTGTCCTCTAGGTCTAGTAATGTGGAGGGGTGGACCTGGCATGAGGGGCCGAAGCTGATTGGAGTTCCACGAGGCGTGTATGAGAGGTGAGGAAGTAGAGACAGAGAGCTTAGCTGGGGGGAGGGAACACTGCAGCTGGTGCAGTCGGTGAGGGGGAAGCTCTGGGGCTGAGGATGGGATGTGTCTTTTAAGATGGGGAAATCTTTTTTTGTTTTTGTTTGTTTGTTTGTTTGTTTGTTTTTTGCGGTACGCGGGCCTCTCACTGTTGTGGCCTCTCCCGTTGAGGAGCACAGGCTCCAGACACGCAGGCTCAGCGGCCATGGCTCACAGGCCTAGCCGCTCCGTGGCATGTGGGATCCTCCCGGACTGGGGCACGAACCCATGTCCCCTGCATCGGCAGGCGGACTCTCAACCACTGTGCCACCAGGGAAGCCCGAGATGGGGAAATCTTGAGCATATTTAAACGCTGTTGGGAATGTGCCAATGAGTAGAAGTAAAAAATATGGAAAAGAGAAAGACAGTTGGAGGCTCGGGGTGGGGAAGAGGGCAGAGCATGGGCGATGGGAGAGATTGGCCTTGGACAGGAGGGCACCCCCTCCCTTCCCAGGGGAGGGAAGGAGAGACTCAGAGCCGATGCAGGCTGGTGGGTTTGGTAGCAAGAGACGGAGGAGCTGCTTTTGGCAGGCTTCGGTTTTCTCTGCAAAGTAGGAGATGGGGTCATTTGCTGAGAGGAAGGGAGGCGACGGGAGCTGGAGGTTTGAGGAGCGTGGAGGAGGTGGAAGGTATTTTGTATTAAGTAACAGAGGGAGCCGGGCAGAGAGCAGAGACCGGCCGGTAGCATGGACGGCCCGGGGGAGGCCATGGGGCGCTCACAGAGTGCCAGCCTGCCTTGGTGGCTTTTTCTACCCACCCCCATGCCACCTTGGAGGAGATGGTGGGTGGGTTCATTCAGAGCTTGGGACGGGCTGGGCAGGAGCTCAGAGAGGGGAATTTGGGGTGTTGGTAAGAGTGGTGAGGTTCTAAGCTGAGTATCGAGGGCAGTACGGAGGTAGGTCAATGGATGAGGACCCTGGGGTTGAAGCAGGTGCAGTGCTGGGGGCCCTGAGCAGCTGAGCTGGGCCAAGAGGTGAGGGCCTGCGAGGGGGTATTGGAGGCCAGAGTTCTAGAGAGAGTGGCAGCATCTGGGGCAGGACCACAGCAGCGCAGGGGAGGAGAAAGCTCTGAAGACGAGGGGCTTGGGAGCCAGTGGATCGAGAGGCTGCTGGAGTCACCTGAGCAGGAGGTGGTGTTAGAACTCGAGATGAGAAAGCCCAGGTGATGGCAGCGGAGTCCTCAGCGGGAATAGGAGCCGGAAACATCACTGGGAACGAGGAGGGCACAGACCCGCCTCTTAACACCCAAGGAGCCTGATGAGTGAGAGCCCCTCCGATGGGCACTTTCCCTCCAAACTGCCTGGGGGCCTCCAGTCTCTGCGGTTTGCTGTGGCTCAGCCACAGACACCCTGTCGAGGCAGCCTCGCACCAGAAGAGCCATCAGGTCACTTGTCCTGAGAAGAGCGAGAGCTGTGAGCACAGCAGCTGGGGAGGGTCTCCGTGTGTGGTTGTGGGTGTGACCAGGAGTGAGGGTGGCGTGGCCCCGTGCTTGTGTGCGTCTGATGCCCTGTGCGTTGTGTGTGAGACAGTGTATGTGTGTGAGGCGCTGTGTTAGAGCTGTGTGTGCGTGTGTGTGTGTGTGTGTGTGAGAGAGAGAGAGAGAGGAGCCTATGGTCCAGAGGGAGCCGGGCTGTCTGGCGGCAGTGGCGGTAGCCTGCCTGGAGGGGCCCTGGGATAGCCATGACGCACCCCGGGAGTAGCCTGCCTGGGTGAGTTTCCCGTCCTCTGTGACTGGTCGCCATGCCTCTGACCCCCACCCTCCATCTGCCTGCTTCCCCCCATTTGTCTTCCCCAGCCCCCTCCGCCCCTCCCCAGAAGGTGACGTGCGTGAGCGTGGGCTCCACCACGGTCCGGGTAAGTTGGGTCCCACCGCCAGCCGACAGCCGCAACGGTGTTATCACCCAGTACTCGGTGGCCTACGAGGCGGTGGACGGCGAGGACCGCGAGCGGCACGTGGTGGACGGCATCGGCCGCGAGCACTCCAGCTGGGACCTGGTGGGCCTGGAGAAGTGGACGGAGTACCGGGTGTGGGTGCGGGCGCACACGGACGTGGGCCCCGGCCCCGAGAGCAGCCCGGTGCTGGTGCGCACCGACGAGGACGGTAGGCAGCGCCGAGGGCAGGCGGGGGCGGGGGCCGCCGTGCCGCTGGACCCCCGCGCCGGGCTCCCAGGGCCTTGGCCTCCCGCAAGCCCAGAAGGACTTGTTGTCTTCCCAGTGCAGGCTTAATGGCCCCAACTGGGGAGATGTAGCTTGTGGGACAGCCTGTGCCCAAATCCCAGCTTCGGGGCTTCCTCAAGGCAGCTGGAGCCTTAAAAGGCTAAGGCCGAAGAGGCAGCCCACCCAAGATTTGAAAGGAGGAGGACTGGGGAGGCTAGTAGAATGACTCAGGAGAATCACTGAGGTTCTGCCTCTCTAGACGTTGGCGTGATGTGGGGCCCAGGAGATAGGACAGGTTGTGCTGACTTGGGGTGGTCGAAGGCCTGGTGCCCCGCCTCCACCTGTTCCCCACCTCGGCCCTCCCCACCAAGTGAGGCAGCCCTGGGCCAGAGGGGTCGTAAGGTCCCGGGCTCTTCCCCATACCAGGCAGAGGGAGCCCTCCACGTTCCTCTCCAGGGCAGACAGTCTAAGGAAACTGCATCAGGGCCTTTCCTGGGGCAGTGGGGTGCGAAGGCAAGGCCCTGGAGCATGCTGTGCCCGCCTGAGCCCGGATCCATACCACACACCTAACTTCCTTCTCCACCTGGTCCCCAGTGCCCAGCGGGCCGCCACGGAAGGTGGAGGTGGAGCCGCTGAACTCCACTGCCGTGCGTGTCTCCTGGAAGCTGCCCGTCCCCAGCAAGCAGCACGGTCAGATCCGCGGCTACCAGGTCACCTATGTGCGGCTAGAGAATGGCGAGCCCCGCGGCCCACCCATCATCCAGGACGTCATGCTGGCCGAGGCCCAGGTGTGACACTCGGAGGTGGGCGGGTGGGCGAGACCAGCATATTCCACTTCCTCTTTGGAACCCAGGTTTGCTCCCCTCCCCTACTTGCTCTCAGAGGGACTGTGACACCAAGACATCCTGCTGTATCGGGCTAGGAAAGCGCTAAGACCATGAGGTTAGGGCCAGGTGCCAGGAGCACTCCCTCCTCTTGTCTTAGGTCTGCCTGAGCTGTGCCAGTCCAGGCTCGGCCAGCCCCATCTGCCCTGGTGACAGTCCCAGCCCGGCAGTCACCTCTGTGGCTCAGCCACCAGCACTAGCAGTGGGGAACACTGTCCGCACAGACCCAGGCCTCAGCCCCCTCAAGCCCTCCTTTGTGGTTTTCGGAAAGTGCATTTGCTGTCAGGCTGGGCTGTCGAGATGTGCTTTCCTCCTCGGCAGCCCTCCTCCCCCAGCCAGGTGGTCATCTCGCCCCGCTTGGCCCTTGTCATTGCAGAGTTCTGTGAATGGCCAGGCTGCGGTGTTGCTCTGTGCCTGGCACGGAGGGGGATGGCACAGCCCCTGATGTTTGCTCTCAAGGGCTGGGCCTGTGCCCAGTGTCACACCTCGCTCTGTGCCCTTTGTCCTCAGAGGATGATGATTTTGCCCGTGAGCTTGGGGTGAAGTCCCTGGGCTATTCTCGGCACTGGTTGGCTACCCAGATGGAAAACCTGGGGTACTGGGGGGTTAGGTGAGGGGGCCTGAATTTCCCAGTAAGGGGTGGCCGAGCTCAGATAAGAAGCCTGGTCTCAGGATTCCTGGGAAAGGGCTGTAATTGCTACCACGAGTTACCTCCCAAAATATTCTGCTGAAGATTCACAATGCCTGCTGTGTCTGTGTTCAAGGGCTTTCCATCCAGAATCAGGGCTGTGGCGGGGTAGAGCCCGATTCCCCCGCAGAACCCACACCCTCCCTGTCCAGGATAGGTGCAAGCATGTATCCTGTGTTCTACGTGCTGCGCTTAGAGGTGAACTTACCCACAGGCAAACAAGGGCCTTTGTCTCTCTGGCTGGGCTCAGCCTGCTGCCCAGAGGGCGCCCTCTTCCTCCTCTGGCCTGCCTGGTGCTGAGGGAATGGGGTGGAGGAAGTGAGCTTTTGGACCCTCCTGCATTCCTGGGGCAGGTTGAGGGCTCTTCCTGGAGTCTCAGCAGACACACCCACCCAGAAACATCCCGGGAATGAGCTCTCTCTGGCCCCTCCTGCCCCAGGGGGCCAGCAGCACAGCTGCAGCCAGTGGGGTTCCAAAGGAGCCACTTCACTTCGGGTGCCCCCTTCTGGTTCTAAGTGGTTTGGAGGGAGCTGGGCCATAGGACGAGGGACACTGTCCTCTTGGCCACAGACAACCTGTGACAGGAGGTAAACATGAGCCCAGGCTCTAGGGAAGCCGAGTGAAGACGGAGGGCCTGCCCTTGCAGCCCTGCCGGGACTGGATTGTTCTGCTCCAAGCTAGGAGAAGAGCAGATGGGGCCCGGTCCCCAGCCTGGCCACAGGGCCCAGCTGTCCCCCAAGCACCTGGTCAAGGACACCACGGCCTGTCCTTCCCCACAGCACCATCTGCTCAGTCCAGGCCCTGTCAGTTCTGAAAGAACCATGGGGGGTGTGCCCTCCACTGCTGTGTGGCCAGACCTGTCTCCTTTCATGTGTGTCTCCATCTCAAGTTTGTCTGTTTCTCCAGGTCTCTGACTCCACCTCCGGTCTCCTTTTTTTAATACATCTTTATTGGAGTTTAGTTGCTTCACAATGCTGTGTTAGTTTCTGTTGTACAACAAAGTGAATCAGCCAAATGCGTACATATATCTCCATATCCCCTCCCTCTTGAGCCTCCCTCCCACCCTCCCTATCCCACCCCTCTAGGTGGACACAAAGCACCGAGCTGATCTCCCTGTGCTATGCAGCAGCTTCCCATTAGCTATCTGTTTTACATTTGGTAGTTTATATATGTTGATGCTACTCCCACTTCTCCTCAGGTCCCCCTTCCCCCCAACCCCGTGTCCTCAAGTCCATTATTTATGTCTACGTCTTTATTCCTGCCCTGCTACTAGGTTCATCAGTACCAGTTTTTTTTTTAGATTCCATATATATGTATTAACGTACAGTATTTGTTTTTCTCTTTCTGATTTACTTCACTCTGTATGACAGACTTTAGGTCCATCCACCTCACTACAGATAACTCAATTTTCTTTCTTTATATGGCTGAGTAATACACCATTGTGTATATGTGCCACATCTTCTTTATCCATTCATTTTGTCCCTTTCCCGTGGTCTGTTTTTCCTTCCTCTCTCTGTTTCTGTCTCTCCCTCTCCCTGAGAGTGTTTTTGTCTGTCTCGTTGTCTTCTCTTTCCTGTCCTCTAATCCCTTCCATCCTCTCTCCCTCTGTTTTGCTTCAGCCTCTGTCTTTCCCTTCTCTCACTCTGCTCCTCGTGAGCACCTCCATTCCCAGGCCTGGCTTGGACATCTCAGGATACCCCAGGCAAGGAACCTAGAGCAGTGCCGGGCCCAGCCACACCCTAGAAAGTGGCCGTGGCCAGGAGGGACAGTTGATGGCCTCCTCCCGTATCTTGTCCCACGTTGCTCACAAGGGCTTTACAAGAGAGCTTCCCAGAACAGAGGCACTGGGGCCATTGGACAGAGACCAGACCAGCACTGCGAGAGTCGCTGGGCCGGAGGACCCCATGGCACGTCTGTCCTAGGGATGGCATGGACCATCTTCCTGTGCTGTGCTGGACAGCTGCCAGCTGCCAGCCCTCCAGTGCCACAGAAGCTCCCTCCCTCTACCTGTCCAGCTAGTAAACCTACAAGCACCATGGCCTAAAGAAGAATGTACCAAGAATGAGCAGCAGTGCCAGCCCAGAAATATGCCTTCCTACCTTGATTTTCAGGCATCCCAGGAAGGAACAGGGCTCTGAGGACTTCCCTGTGCCTGTGGGGCAGGGTCCAGGCTCTGAGCTTGGCACTCACGGCCCTTATCATCTTTCTGGCCATCCTGCCTGGGCCCCTTCCAGCCACAGTATAGCTCCTGCTGTTCCTAGGGCAACCCTGCTTGCTTAGGGCCACTGGCTAATCTGTCTTCCCAACTGGGATACTTTTGAGAGTGAAAGGAGACATTGTGAATAATCATACCAAGTTGGCAAGCCTAGGCCAGGACTGGCCCCTGCAAAACAGGTGTACCGCCCTTGGTGTCTTCTCTCCACTCTGCCTGAGCTGTGGAGCCCACCCCTCTAGTCTGGCAGCCTTTCCCTCGAAGTACCTCCAGGTGGCGCCCTCCGACCCCTCAGTGTCAGGGAGCCCTCGCTCTGGCCCTCCGCTCTTCAGGTGTCACCTCAGCCCTGGTGCCCACAGTTGGGCTCACACACATTTGGGCTCGCGAGGCAGGGGCTGGGATCTTTGGATGGGGAGTGGTCCTGGGTTGCCACCCCCCGGGGCACTTCGGAGGCCCATGCCCGCCATCTGCCCTCCCTGGCCAGGCCCCCTCGGAGCCAGAGTCCTTCACATCCTGTCTCCCTTTCTCTCCCTCTCCCGCGGTCAGTGGCGGCCAGAGGAGTCCGAGGACTATGTAAGTAAGAGGTGTGCGAGCGCGGGCAAGACCTGGGTCAGGCTGGGCTCATGGGATACTCCCCCTCCCCCGCCTTTCCTCCCAGCCTGAGCCACCAAGATCCACAGGGCACCAGCCACGTCCAGAGAAAACTGGCGCTTAGGCACAAGCCTGGAGCTGAGCAGTGATTGGCATTTCCTCTAATCCTTACTTCTCACCTGTCGAGCGGCAATTGCAGGCCTGTGTTCAAGATCGACCAGGGCCTGGCCCCTGCTCTAGCCAGATGGAGATGGAGTTAAATCCGATCCTGATCGTTAGGCCTTATTGATCCCTGGAGTGAAAAATCACCTGCTCCAGGCCCAGGCTGGGAAGGGAGTCTGGGGGCCGGGTTCCAACATCGGTGCCTTCTGGAGCCCCAGCCCTGGGAGACCCTCCAGCCAGGGCAGGAGGGGACCTGCGAGAGGTTGGTGGCAGCTGCAGTGGCCCCACCCGAGGCTCAGAGCTGGAGGGACACCAGGGTTGGTGGTGACAACTCTGTTCCCACTGCGCGGTGGTCCCCTCCCTTTTTCCCACTTTTCCCTCTGTGTGGTGTGGCTTGGCCTCCCGTGGTGTTTCTCGGCATGTCCAGAAATGATGCCTTGGCTGGAGATGGGCGTGTGGGCAAGGCCTGCCAAGGCACGGGGACACTGCCCTGGCTGACTTCTCAGGCATCGCTGGGGACAGTGTGCTCCCCAGGGTGGGGTTTCTCTGTCCCCCTCATCTCTCCTCCCTGGCTCAGGAAGCATTGCAGGGCATAAGGTGCTCACAGAGCCAGTGCCTAGAGGGGGGCAGGAGGGGTCCCGACTTGGTCCTGCAGGGTGGCGCCCTGGCCCACCCCTCCACCTCGCTCTGTGGTGTGCGTGCACATGCGTTAGTATCTACAGGTGGCCCTCCGCCTGCTGGTGCAGGAGGAGCCGTAGGCTGCATGCATGTGTGTGCCAAGAGCCACGCAAGGTGCTCTGTGCATGCGAGGCTGTGTGCCCTGTGTGTCACATGCACCCAGACCTCACGAGGTGTCATTCATAGTACAATGGAGTGAAGGAACAGTGTGGCACTTTGTTCTTGTCTGAAAGGAAGAATGAGCAGACTGTCTGCCTTAGGCTTGCTGCGCCCGGGCTGGGCTGGGTCCTCCTGGGCACACATCACCTGCCTGTCCTGCCTTCTGCAGAGTCCAGCAGCTCACAGCCCCCTTTCCGGGGACCTATGACCCTGTGTGCCCTGGGGGGCCCCGCCGGCTAACGTCCTGAGGTGGCTGGCCTGCTCTGGTCCCTCCTTGCTCTCCTGTGATGGGAATGGGCCCTTCCTCCTGCCTTAGGAAACCACCATCAGCGGCCTGACCCCGGAGACCACCTACTCCATTACTGTTGCCGCCTACACCACCAAGGGGGACGGTGCCCGCAGCAAGCCCAAAATTGTCACGACCACAGGAGCAGGTGAGTGAGGGGTCGGGGACGGAGCTGAGTGGGGGGGCCGGGGGTGGCAGGGCCAGAGCCCAGTGCGTGGTTGTTCAGTCCCAGGCCGGCCCACCATGATGGTCAGCACCACGGCCATGAACACCGCGCTGCTCCAGTGGCACCCACCCAAGGAGCTGCCTGGGGAGCTGCTGGGCTACCGGCTGCAGTACCACCGGGCCGACGAGGCGCGGCCCAACACCATCGATTTTGGCAAGGACGACCAGCACTTTACGGTCACTGGCCTGCACAGAGGGGCCACCTACATCTTCCGGCTTGCTGCCAAGAACCGGGCCGGCCCGGGCGAGGAGTTCGAGAAGGAGATCACGACCCCTGAGGATGCTCCCAGCGGTTTCCCCCAAAACCTGCGCGTGATAGGGCTGACCACATCTACCACGGAACTGACCTGGGACCCCCCGGTGTTGGCGGAGAGGAACGGGCGCATCACCAACTATACCGTGGTGTACCGTGACATCAACAGCCAGCAGGAGCTGCAGGACATCACTGCCGACACCCACCTGACGCTCTCCGGCCTCAAGCCAGACACCACTTATGACGTCAAGGTCCGTGCACGCACCAGCAAAGGCGCCGGCCCGCTCAGCCCCAGCATCCAGTCCCGGACCATGCCCGTGGAGCAAGGTGTGTGCTGCGGGCACGTGGCTGCGCCTGGGGACCTCTGCTCTCCTTGACCCACTGACCTCTGGCAACTGTGATCCACCAACCTCTGGTGTGTGACACTCCAATCTTTCATGTCCATGACCACTAACCTCTAGTGAAGGGGTGCCACATTCTCGGTGTGTGACCCCTGACCTCTGCTGTCCTTGACCTACTGACCTCTGCTGTGTGACTCTCCAATCTCTCGTGACCTTGACCCACTGATCTCTTTTGACTGCATCACCACTCTTGGGTATGCAACACTAATCTCTTGGGGCCATGACCCCCTGACCTCTAGTGAACACAGCCCACTGTGCTCTGGTGTGCGGCCACATGCTTCTCCTGACTGAGTCCCACTGACCTGTGGTCACTCTGACCTGGTGTCTGTAAGCTCCAGCTTCACCCAAGCACTTCTGGAGATCCTGACCGCGGGTCCTGTGGCATCTGCCCCGCTCGGTACTCACTGCGAGGAAGAGCCGGGGCTGGGAGCTGAACTGTGTGCAATTGAAGCTGGCGGGAGTGGGGGGTGCCTGGTCCTCTGCAGCCTTTCCTAACCCCCTGGGCCCCCGTGCTGCATCTCTTCCTGGCAGGGAAACCTTCAGGCCCATTCACCCTAGCTACGCAGCCAGAGCTCACTCCCTGCTTATGTCCCAACAGTGTTTGCCAAGAACTTCCGTGTGGAGGCTGCAATGAAGACATCTGTGCTGCTCAGCTGGGAGGTCCCTGACTCCTACAAGTCAGCTGTACCCTTCAAGGTGGGTGGAGTCAGCTGCACCTGGCACACACACAGTCCTGCAGTCCCTCATTGCAGTCCCAGCCTGTGCGTGTGTTTGTGCTGCCGGATCCCGGTTGGGCGTGGGTGCGTGCTCTGCCCCGCAGGCCCATGATGGGAAGCCTCACTCAAACGTGCTGCCTGCCCCCGTCCCGCGCAGATTCTGTACAACGGGCAGAGTGTGGAGGTGGATGGGCACTCCATGCGGAAGCTGATCGCAGACCTGCAGCCGAACACAGAGTACTCGTTCGTGCTGATGAACCGTGGCAGCAGTGCAGGGGGCCTGCAGCACCTCGTGTCCATTCGCACAGCCCCCGACCTCCTGCCGCACAAGCCGCTGCCTGCCTCTGCCTACATAGCGGATGGCCGCTTCACTCTCTCCATGCCCCACGTGCAGGACCCCTCGCTCGTCAGGTGTGTAAATGAGGCCTCAGGGGAGAAGGGCAGGGCTGGCCACGCGAGCGCAGGCGATGACGGTCCTGATTCCCCCCCTCCGCCCGCCCAGATGGTTCTACATCATGGTGGTGCCCATTGACCGTGTAGGAGGGAGCATGCTGGCACCGCGATGGAGCACGCCCGAGGAGCTGGAGCTGGACGAGGTGCCTGGGGACCAGAAAGGGTAGCACTGATGACAGTCCCATTGAGGTGGTTGGCTGTGGCCCCAGGGACCCCCCCCCCCAAACTGGAGTCACTCTCTGATTGGCAGACTGCCCTCATCTCTAGGGAGACAGACTCTGAGCTGGCCCCTGGGCGCTTTCAGAGAACTCCTGGAGGGCTTACAGAGACTTCCCCCAAAGGGGTTTGTGGAGGATCCCCTGGGGTGGGAAGTGGCAGAGACATCTCTCAGATCTAGAGAATCCTGGGCCCTGTAAGCTTCGGAGTCTGCAGGGTCTGGAGGCCGCAGAGGGGCTAGAGTGGAGCCCCAGCACGTTTGGAATCTGCCATCCTCTTCTCGCAGTGGTGTGCAGCCAGCCCTCTCTGGTTAGGCTGGGGCAGGTTACCAAGAGGGCCCCTTCTTACCGGGTTGGCTAGGAGGAGTGGCATTGCCTTGTCTGGCATTCAGCATGATTCTGTGAGGACAGTGAGTCAGGCCAGGCTTGAGCCCCTTATATGGAAAGTGAGCCTAGCCTCAGCCCAGGGGGCTTATGCCCCAGGCCCCGGGCCCAGGAGCATGTGCTCCAAGGCCCTTGCGTGACTCCCATCCTCTGCTCTGTCAGCTTCTGGAGGCCATCGAGCAGGGCGGTGGGGAGCTGCGGCAGCGGCGGCAGGCAGAGCGGCTGAAGCCATACGTGGCCGCTCAGGTGGACGTGCTCCCTGAGACTTTCACCCTGGGGGACAAGAAGAGCTACCGGGGCTTCTACAACCGGCCGCTGTCTCCAGACCTGAGCTACCAGTGCTTTGTGCTTGCCTCCCTGAAGGAACCCGTGGACCAGGTCTGCCTAAGGCCCAAGGCCTGACCAGACACCCCCCAGGCCAGTCTCAAACACCCCAGAGGCCCCATACCTGCACTGGGGTCTCAAGGCACTAACCCCTAGGACCCAGAACGCCAGACCCGACCTAGCCCTAGGGTCCCAGTCAGCTGACCAGGCCCAGGTCAGCCTCTTAGTTTTGGGAGACCAGGCCCAGAGCCCATTCTCCAGGTTTGCGGGGCAGAGGGGGGGAGATCTCACCCAGGGCTCACCACCTGTGCTGTTCCTCCACTGGGCCACAGAAGCGCTATGCCTCCAGCCCCTACTCCGATGAGATCGTAGTCCAGGTGACACCAGCCCAGCAGCAGGAGGAACCCGAGATGCTGTGGGTGACGGGCCCTGTCCTGGCAGTCATCCTCATCATCCTCATTGTCATCGCCATTCTCCTGTTCAAGAGGTGAGTGCTCCGGTGGACGGCCACCTGCCCTTGGACTCTCAGGTGCTCCCTGGCCGGGTGCATACAGGCCTGGGGCAGCCACACTGGCCTGCACCCCAGGGTGCACCCCTTGGCTCGGTGGGAAGCCAGGAGAACAGAAGCAGTGCGTGTGCACACCCATGGGTGTGGCCCAGGTGTGATGAGCAGCCGCAACTTCACCGAGGGCTTGTTCATGTGCATCCCCGGGCATGTCTGTCTGTCCGTCTCTGTGTTTCAGTGGATGTGAACCTGTCTGTCTCTCAGCTTCAAGACACGGCCTTCTGGTCTCCTACCTTCAGCACCCCCTCTGCCATCTTCCTTAGATGACTCCCTGCCTGGCTCTCCTGCTCAGGCCTTGAGAGGTCCAGACCCAGCTCCAGGGCCATGTGCCCGTGGACATTCACTTGGCAGACGTTTACTCAGTGCCTGCTGTGACCATAGCATCTGCAGCTGTCCCAGACTCAGGGTGTCTTGACCTTTCCCACAGCCCTCCCCCAAGGTCCCTATCACAGGGGACGGGCCCATCCACCAAGTTACCAACCGGAAACCTGAGTGTCACCCTCTCCCCTCCTCCCTCTCCCTCCACCCACTCTCCCGTGAGTCCTGCCCTGGATATCACTGGACCTGCTCCCCCCTCCCCACCGTGGGCTCCCCACGAGGTAATGCACATGCACACGGCATGCCTCAGTCCTCTCGGGTAGCTGCAGTCTCCTGATCTTGGAGTCTCCCCTTCCTCTCCATCCTCCTCCCAGCCTGAAAGGTGTTTCCAAAGATTTACTTTGTCACCCTCAGCTTAACACTTCTCAGTTTTAACTAAAGAGTTTTATAGCCCGATCTTTGTAGCCTGAGGTCCATCAAATGCCTGGTCGGTCTGGCCCCTGCCGCCACCCCGACATGGTCACTGAACCAGCGCAGTCCCTGGCCGGCCCGGGCTGAGCCCCTCCGCTCTGCAGTTCTCCTTCCCCCTGCCCAGGCAACTGCCATCTCATCCTTCAAGACTCCTTTCCAGGCTCTGGTGCCCACGAGGCTCTGCCAGGCCCCTCCTACCCCTTCACCACACTGTCCCCCACTGTCCAGTGGTGCTTCCACGGGAACATCGCTGGGCCTGTTTCCAGCACCCAGAGCAGGGCTGTCGGTGAACGCTTGTTGGTCCGTATGTCTGAACGTGTTCACACACGAGTTTCTGTCCCCAGTGCCCCATCTCTCCCTGCCCCTGACCCCGACCCTTGACCTGGACCTGGTGCCTCCTTCCTGAAGTTAGCTCCTTCCTCCCAGGGTGAATAGGGACAGTCTCGCCTAGTTCAGGGCCTGGAGACCCATGGGTGGGGAACCTGAGGAGGGTCCCACACACCCATTCATCCTCCCCCCACTGCCTCTGGGTCCTGGTGTCTGCCAGGAGAGGCGACCCCTCCCCGTGAATGCCACGTGGGTGCCATAGATGGGTCCTCAGTGTCCCCCATGTCGTGAGAGGGTCTGAGTGCTTGGCAGAAACAGTGACCGTTCCTTTCTTCTGTCCTTGCCTGTCTTTCGGGACCTAGTAAACGAGAAAGGTAGGAGTCCTTCCTTCTCTCTTCACAAGCTTCCCCCTTCACTTATCCCCATGCACACTGCGGGCCCAGCAGGGAGGGGCGCTGCTTGGGCCGGAAGCCTCCTGGCCTGCGGCTGTCTGGTCAGCTTGGCAGGCGACGGGACAGGCTCGGTCACTCTCTCGGCTGGTGCTCTGCACAAGGGATGCCCCTTTTCCGGCACAGGCGAGGCCCAGACCTCCAGCACTTCCCCTGCGGGCACAGACTCTGAGCTCACCAGAGCCTTCCCCCAGGCTCCCAGGTCTCTGAGGTTACCTGAGTGCTGCAGGGGACAGAGTCTGGCCTGTGAGCAAAGAGCACTGGCTGCAGGGCAGCAGGGAAGTGTGTGCTGCACACTCATGCACACTCACGTAAGTTTCTTCCCCAAGCACACTTGTGTCCACTGATCAGAAGCGGCCCCTGGATACTTGTCAGCAGCTGGACGCTGCAGTCTGTCTCTGATCCTGTCCCTGTAGCCTGGGGAGCCGAGGCCAGCAAGGGAGGACTCTGCCCAGCTAGGGGGACATCTTCCCCGTCCCTCCCCTGCTGCTCTGCACCTCTACCCTTGTACCAAGAGCCAGATAGCTGAGGCCCAGCTCTCTGTGATGTTTGCATATCTTATGTGTTGTTTGCATGTTTCCTCCTGGTGGCTCCTGCTGCCTCAGCTGTGGGGCCCTTGCAGACAACAGCCACTGCCCGGCAGTGACCTGCCCTTTACAGGAAGGAGCCACCAGCCTCTACGCCCCCTTCCTTTCTCGCTGGGCTGGCCCTCTGTCCACCCTCCACTCCCGCTGTCTCCGCACCCTCCACCCTGTGTCCTCTCCTGTGAAGCTGCTCTGGCCCTGGCTCCCCTGCACTCAGAGACCCCAGGCTGGGGTGGCAGGAGCAGAGCCGTGGACACAGGGCCTCTGTGGTAGCGGGCTATGCCATGCATCTCTGTTCTCCGCCTGGACCTCAGTTCTCACCAACCGCCCTTCCGCCTCTCCAGGAAAAGGACCCACTCCCCATCGTCCAAGGATGAGCAGTCAATTGGGCTGAAGGACTCCTTGCTGGCCCACTCCTCCGACCCTGTGGAGATGCGGCGGCTCAACTACCAGACCCCAGGTAGGGTGGCTCCCCCAGCCTGCCCGCCCCACCCAGGCCTGCCGGTCTCTGCCGAGGGACCCTGGCCTCACCCTGGCCCCCATTTCCTGTTCCTCCCTTCTGCCTTTCTCCCCGTACCCATCCACTTTGATGAAGTGACTGAGGAACCCCTATATCAAGAGCTGAACAGGCACCCCAGGGCCCTGGAGCCTCTGGGGGTGGGGGGCAGCTGCTCAGACCCAACCTCGTCTTTGGTCACGCCCTCCAAGTATGGGCCCGGGACCCACACAGAGCCACATCCCAGCCCCGGGATGGCCAGCCTCTGCACCCGTGCTCTGGCCCCTGCACACGAGAGGTTTGTTAGTGGGAAACGGCCCATCAGACCCTTGCGGCGGGATGGGGTGCCCACATCTGGCCCTTCCTGGTGGCTGGCCCCAGATACTCTGTGTGAGTACAGAGACCCTGCACTGGCTTGGTGCCTGCCTTTCCTTCCCCGCCACTGTTACGGGGCTCTCTGTCTGCCCCTTCTATCTGAGCTGTCACTCCCTCCCTATGCCCCAGCAGACACAGCTCAGACCTCTTCCCTGTGGGCAGGGTCGTTCCTCGGCTCCCAGATGCTGCTTCCATCATGACGCCTCCCACCCTGGGCTGGAACTGCCTCAGTGACAGAGCTCTGTGGAGCCAGGAACTGTCTTCTTCCTCTCCCATCCCTTGGGTTGTGCACACGGTGCATTCTTGTTGAGCACCTGTGAAACAAACACAAGGCAGCTGAATGAATGAGTGAACTACAACACACAGGGTTTGTGTGTACACGAGCTGCTTATTGCTGCATGTTAAATTACCGCAAAATTTCGTAGCTGAAAACAATTATGTACTATTGTCACTGTCTTCATGAGTCAGAAATTCAGACGGGAGCGTAGCAGGAGCAGCTTGTCTCTATTCCAGAATGTCTGGGCCCTCAGCCGGAAGACTCAAAAGCTGGGAGCCAGAATCATTTAGATCAGGGGGTCAGCAAACTATGGCCCGAGGCCAAATGCAGCCCACCACCTGTTTCTGCAAATAAAGTTTTATTGGAACGCAGCCACACCCATTCATTTATGTATTGTTTGTGGCTGTTTTCATACTACAAAGTAGAGCTAAGTAGGTATGATAGACACCATATGTCCACAAAGCCAAAAATATTTACTACCTGGCCTTTTATAGAAAAGTTTGCTGACCCCGGAAATCTGGAGACTCATTCATTCTCATGTCTTGTGGTTGACACTGCAGTCAGCTGTGAGCACACCTGAGGTTTTCGGCTCTCATCCTGTGGCCTGGGCTCCCTGACAGTATGCTGACTGAGTTCCAAGGGCACGTGTCCTGAAAGAGAGAGAGCCAGGCTGACTTAGCAGGCTGTTGCAACCAGGTGTGATCAGATCTTCGAGGAATCAAAGCTTCAGGATGCTGGGGCCTGAAGGGCAGAGAAGCCTCCTCTGAGAGGGATGCCAAGCCACGTGGGCCTTAGTCGGGCAGAGAGGGGGTGGGAGGGAGCGGAGGGAACTCCCTTCTATGGCAGTAGCATGTGGGGAAGCAGCTTTCGGGCACTGTGTCCTGCGGCACTGGAGCTGGGGATGTTGAGAGCCCAGAGCTGAGTCTGGAGGGCTAGGCCGAGGTCCGGTCACAGAGGGACCTGCACGCCAGGCTAAGGGGTTTGGACTTTGTCTTGAGGGTTCCGGGGAGGCATTAAAGGTTTTCAGCAGGGCAGCAACAGGGTCAGAATTGGGCTGTAGAAACATAGCTCTGTTTGCCATGTGGAAGGCAGATTGGAAGGGGAGAACTTGGGGAGGCAGGCTGTTGAGAAGGTGCTGAGGACCTGGACGAGGCGGGTGGCAGTGGAGAGACATAAGCGAGACCTAAGCAGCAGGGCTCAGGCTTGATTCCATGTGGGGTGAGGAAATGGGGGCGGAGGTCCCAGGATGCCTCTGTGGTTGCTGGCTGAGCATTGGGGTGGGAGGGTCCAGGGAGACCTCCGCACCAACATCCTGGCTGGAACCACGGGCGTGGGGCATGCCAAGGAGCACGCAGTGGTCAATGCTTGCAAATAGATGGGCTCTCCCAGGAGAAGGGGACGGGGGAAGAGCGGCTGAAGGGCAGCCAGGGGAGGAGGTAAAATGTTGAGGAAGGATGGGTGCAGGATAGCCAAGGAGGAGGAGCCAGAGGGAGAGAGAACTCGGGGAGAGGAGTGTCCCAGAGGCCAGGCGGGGAGGGCTGTGCAAGGAGGACCCAGATGGAGGCCATTGGCTTCGGCAGTTGGGACCTTGGAGAGCGTGTGGTGGGCGGGTCCTGGGGGCAGGAGCATTTCAGTGGGCTGAGGCACAGCGAGTGGGGAATGAGCAAGTGGGTGTGAAGGCCCTGCTGGGGTCTGAATCCTTGTGGCTGCAGGGCCCGGGGGAAATGGCAGGGATCTGAGAGGAGAAGGCGGGGTGGAGCACAGGAAGTCAGAGGTGGTGTTAAAAGGGATGGGGGTCCAGAAGGACAGGAGGCTGTGGCCCCGGGCGGGCCGTGGGGAGGGGGCACAGTGAGGGTCACCCGAGGTGCTGAGGTCAGGGAACAGGGCTGCTGGCGGGGAGAGGGGTCTTTGTGCACAGGGGTGATCTGGGAGGGAACCGGTGACCAGAAGGGGTGGCGGGGATGGCAGCACTGTCCACGGCTGAGGGTTTCCTTCTCGTTTTTTTCGTTCAGCAAATGTTTATTATTTTCTCTCATAATTTAACTCTTCTTCTGAAAATGCTTCAAATGCACAGAAGAGCTGAAAGAGTGATACAGTCCCCATCTGCACATCCTCGTGTGGACTCACCCTTCTGTTTCTCACCACACATGCCTCATCTCTCTCTAAAAGCACACTTCCCTTTTGCCAGTTCATCTGGAAGTAGCCAGGGTCAAACTTTGATACCAGAGGGCACGAGGTTGGCTTGGACCTAGACTTCCGTCATGGAAAGAGACCCCTGAGACCGCCCAGGCTCTGGGTGGGAGATGCATCTGCTCCTCGGGGAGCAGAAGGGGCTGCGGTGGGACTGCCCCTGCGAGCCCCCAGCCCTGCACTGTGTTCAACAGCAGTGTAACCAGAGGTTAATGGGTTTCCTTCTCTTGCCCCGCTGTTTTTGTTCTTTTTCTCTGCAGGTTCCAGTGTCCCCAGTTGCCCGAATATCTCAAGTTAGTTTTCTGCATTCCCGTGTTTGGGGCCCACTCTGCCTTCTGTGTGTTTCCTCTACTTCTCTCACCCATCGCCTCCCTCCTTCCTTGAGTTCTTCTCCCCCCTTTCCTCTCTTTTCTCCACCTTCGCACTGCCCCGTCTTTTCTTTGTCCATCCCGTTCTCTCCCCACCTTGCCCCCTTCTTCCCGCCCTGTTTTCCCTACCTCCACCCTGTCTGTCTCTGCCTCTCACCTCCGGTCTCAGTCCGACCCCTCTCCGGTCTCAGTCCAACCCCTTTCCCATCCCAGTCCGACCCCTTTCCCATCTCAGTCCGACCCCTTTCCCGTCTCAGTCCGACCCCTCTCCGGCGCCTCTCCTGTCTCCCTGGCTCCCTGTCCCCACATCTCCCTCCTCCCCTTTGCTCCTCCCTCCGAGTTCTTCCACGTCTCTGCCATGTACATCGTGATCACTCCATCCACATGCTGGGTGCTGGGACAGGGACATCACCCAGCCCCCCATGGTGACTGGCGCCAGTGAGGGCAGGAGCGCTGTCCAGAGGCAGGACTCGCAGGCGGGGTGCAGGCTGAAGCAGCCCAGCCCCATCCTGTCCACTGCCTTCCACCTGGGCTTCTGGCCTCGGCCTGGGAGGGGGGAAGCCTCTCATGCCTGTGGAGAACCTGCCACTCAGCACCGTGTCACACGGACATGCTCACTCATGCTCACAGCACATACCCTTCCACCTCTGTCCTCTCCACCCCCACCCCCAGCCACTGTGTGCCCTGCCATCCCTGTCGCCGCATGTGCCGCCGTCTCCATGCCACCAGTGACGAGTGCTCCATGGTCACACGTGTCCACATGTGCGCATACATGCATTGGGGCTGTCTCCACCACCCCGCTCAGGCCTCACGCTAACTCTGCCTGTGTGTGCCCTGCTCCCAGGTATGCGAGACCACCCGCCCATCCCCATCACCGACCTGGCGGACAACATCGAGCGCCTCAAAGCCAACGATGGCCTCAAGTTCTCCCAGGAATACGAGGTGAGACTTCCCCCTCACCCTCGCTTCACACCCCCACCATGTGCCTGGCCCCAGACCCACTCCTTTCCTGCCTCGGGCTCCAGGCTTCTCCAGAACACACAGTGGAGGGGTCAGCAGTGGCCAGCAGGGAACTCAACTCCTCAGGTTCTGGGCCTGACAGAGGCCCTTCCAGATCCCCAAGTCAGGACACTCAGTCACATGCCCTGATGCTAACAGAGGCAGACAGGTCTCTCTCCCTCTCTCTCTCTCTCTCTCTCACACACACACACACACACACACACACACACACACACACACACACACTCAATAATAACAGCGGGCATTTATGGAGAGCTTCCTGCACACACACACACACACACGTGCGCGCGCACACACACACACACCCAGGTCAGTAATAACAGCTGGCATTTATGGAGAGCTTCCTGCACACACGCACGTGCGTGCATGCACACACACACACACACACACCCAGGTCAGTCATAACAGCTGGCATTTATGGAGAGCTTCCTGTGGGCCAGCTCTAGGCTAGGCACTTTGCATACCATTCTGCCCTCCCCACACCCTGTGAAAGGGATACTGGTGTTATCCCATCTTACAGATGAGGAAGCTGAGGCTTAGAGAGGGGAAGTGACTTGCCCAAGGTCACACAGCTGATGAGTAGTGGAATGTGTCTGGCACCCTGTACCCTGCACATGCATGTGCTCACGGGTGTTCTCAGAGTGCAGATCACAGAGACGGGGAGCTGGGGGGCCTGAACCTTGCCACTTGGGCTGCACAAACCCTCCTGCTCAGGGCCCTCCAGGTACTCCCTTCAATCTGGCCTGGACCCTACCTGCTGGGGGCTCAGACTTCAGAGCACTGCTCCTGCCCAGAGTCGGGGCTTCCAGGCGGGCTGGGGAGGTGCTCTGCTAGTGAAAGGGGTGTTAAGGAGGTGATAAGGAGAGCCCCGCCTCCTCTAAGGAGCACGGGCAGAGGTGTTGTTAAGGCATCTTCTGCCTCTGCCCCACTCAGCCCCTCCAACCCCCCGCCCCGCCCCCAGCGCAGCCCCGGCACAGGATGACGGGTGGATGGATGGGTGATTGACGGGCTGGCTCCACCCTGCCTGTGAGCCCGCCCCGCTCCAGTCAGATGTCCACCCTCAGCTGGGCTGCTATGGCGGGCACCAGGGCTCCCCTTCAAGGGCTGTGAGCCAGGTTTCCACAGAGGAAATTGAGCTTGGCCGGGAAACTGATGATCACCTGTGCCGCGAGGAAGGCGTGCCGCTTCTCCCTGCAGAGCGCCCACTGGGGGCCTGCTCTGCACAGGCCCGCCATGAGGGGGACGGAGCTGCTAAGGCGGGCTCCCTGCCTCCAGCTCCTTACCTGGCCTGGTCTCCCGCCCACACTCATCCTGTCCCACGTCCCACGCCGCCCTTCCTCCCGTGGGGCTCTGCGGCTCACTGTCCAGACTCGGTGTCCCCCGTCCACCTTCTGCCGCTTCTCTGCTCCAGTCTGCGCTTTCCTCACCACAGCCTCCTCCTCCAGGAAGCCTCCTCTGGCCACCCGGCCTGCCGAGAGCTTTCCTGCAGCCAGGATCCCATAGCTGTGTTACCTTGAACGGTCAGTCAGTCGCTCATCTGGCATCGCCGGGCACTTAGCCTGTGCTGGGTGTTGGGGGTGTGGAGGCAAGTGCCCACAGGGAGCTCAGCCAGCAGGGAGACAAGTGCAGACAGCTGAGAGGCACTGAATGTGACCTCACGCCCTGGGGTTAAACATGCAGACGTGGGGAGAAGGTCGGCCGGCCAACAGCACCGAGGCAAGCAGGCTAGGGGTGGGGTGCGTGGGGTCTCAGGGAAGCAGTGCTCGCTGACTCGTGGAGAGTAACAGGCTGGCGCCAAAACCTGGAGGACACAGTGTGCTGTGCTGAGAACTTCGGGTGGTATTTGTCTGTAAAAGGAGGGTAATAATAGAACCTATTTCATGGGAGGATTAGATGAGGGAATACAGGCAGAATGTTGAGAACAGTGCCAAGCACACGGTAAGTTTTCGCTGAGCCTCAGCCGTTATTATTATCATCTGAGGCGATAAGGAGCCATGGAGGACATTAAGCAGGGAATTGGTCAACAGATCTGCATTTTATAAGGATTGTTCCGGCTGCAGGACGGAGTGGGGCAAAGCAAAGAGGGAGGGAGATGCCGAGTCTGAGCAGAGGTGGGCTGGCTGAGGCCCTGGCAGCAGGTTGGAGAGAGCCGAGGGGCTGGGAGTGATGGGATGGGGCACAGAGGAGTTTTGAGGACGACTTGCAGCTTGTGGCCAGGGCGTTGGGGTAAATGAGGACAGTGCCCTTCACTGAGATGGAGCCCCAGCAGGAGAGCCGGGTTTGCAAGGGGAGCTGATGAGCTCAACTTGGCAAGGGTTGAGACCGAAGGAGTGTGGAATGTCCAGGTGGGATGTCCAAGGGGCTGCTGGCTATTCAGACTGGGAGCTCAGGGGAGACTCTGGGCTGCAGCTGGGGTTATGGCAGCTCCAACATTTGGGCGTAAGGTCCTGAGAGCAAGTGAACTCACCCAGGAAGGGCTGGAGAGTGCAAAGAGGGCCCAGGAATGAACTCCAGAGGAGCACTGCATCCTGCCTATGGGAAGGAACAGCCAGAGAGGGAAGAGGAGAGCTGGGCAAGGCCGTGCAGCATTGGGTCATGCACAGCTGGCCGCCGTTGCTTCTGCACTCATTCATTAGCTGGATTCAGGGCTTGAGGGACTTCCCTAGCCCCCACCCCACCCCTGACCACTCTCCTGGGCGAGGGGATTTGGTACCTTGGTCAAAGGAGTCTTCGGTCCATCGCCTTGCTGATCGGTGCCGTGCCAGCCTCTTCGCTCCATGGCCAGGGGAGCTGGTGCTCAGCCTTCACCAGCACCATGCGATAGAGCGGCTGTGACCCGGGAGCGAAGGCCGGAGGTGGACACCACCTGGAAGGCTGGGTCTCCCTGGAGGCACCAGGTAGTCAACTCTTGCCCCACTCCACCTGCCTCTTCCATTTCCTGCAGTCAATTGACCCTGGACAGCAGTTCACGTGGGAGAATTCAAACCTGGAGGTGAACAAGCCCAAGAACCGCTATGCCAACGTCATTGCCTACGACCACTCTCGAGTCATCCTTACCTCCACTGATGGTGAGCCGAGGGCGGGGCCCCCTCCCATCCCCTCCCATCCCCTCCCATCCCCTTGATCTCCTCCTCGCTGGGTGACATTTCATCCTCCAGGAGAGGCCCACGGGTCCCAGGGTGCACCGAGGAGGTATGGACTGGGTTGGAGGCCCCAGGATGATGCTCTCCCATGTCCCTTCCTGTTCATAGGTGTCCCGGGGAGTGACTACATCAATGCCAACTACATCGATGGCTACCGCAAGCAGAATGCCTACATTGCCACGCAGGGCCCGCTGCCTGAGACCATGGGCGATTTCTGGAGGATGGTGTGGGAGCAGCGCACAGCCACTGTGGTCATGATGACACGGCTGGAGGAAAAGTCCCGGGTAAGGCTATGCAGAGCGCTGCCCAGGGCGGGGGAGGAGGGTGGCAGTGGATACTCAGCCACCAGCTGACTTCAGACACCTTTTCCCATCCCTGTGGGAAGAAGCTCCTCAAGGGACTTGCCAAGTGCTATTGTTTTCCTGGGGTGTCTTCGTGTCCCAGCTGCTGGACGTTCCTGTGATGTGGCATGTTCCCCATATACCAGTGGGTTCCCAGCATGTTAATATGTTGCCCCAGATGCTGTCATTTTCCAAGAATGTTAATATGTTCCCTAGTTGCTGGCATGTTTCTGGGATGTTCACGTGTTCCCCAGATGCTGGAGTGTAGCTGGGGCATTAACACGTTTCCTGAGTTAATTAGTGGAAAGAGTTGCTGTTATCTGCTTATGCACAGCAAAGTGTTGACTGGAACGTAAAATTTACAGAGCTTGAAAATGGTGCATAAACGTTACGGGTAAATTTGGCAGAAAACGTGTCTGGTGAAATCTGGTCATGAATAAACAATTTTCAATTGCGTCCCTCGTTCCCCTGGTGAGGGCAGGGGTGGAGGCGTATCGTGAGACCATGATAGGGTTTGGTGAGGGGTGGCATAATGGACCTGAGAGCTCAGGGCTGAGAGCTAGACCTTCCACCCTGCTTCTGCCCGCCTGAGCCTTTGGGTACCTCCAAACACCCTTGCACCCTGCCCTGCTGTCCCTCTGCAGGTGAAGTGCGATCAGTACTGGCCAGCCCGTGGCACCGAGACCTACGGCCTCATCCAGGTGACCCTGCTGGACACAGTGGAGCTGGCCACCTATACTGTGCGCACCTTTGCGCTCCACAAGGTATGGTCCTGCCCTGGTGCTTGTCCCCCGGCCGGGACCTATGAGGACAATGGTCTGAACATGGTGTTCTGGCGGGGAAGGGGGCGAGTGGGAGCCCGGTGTTGGAGGTCGGGGCTTGGAGGTGTGAGCGCACCATGACAGCCGGTGCCATGGGCGACATGGATGGAAGCAGCACCCGAGCTCTTTCAGGCTGCCCCGTGTGGCTTCTGAGTCCCGTTGGAAAGCCGGGGTCTGGCCTCAGCACTGGGGCATCCTGCCCTGAGTCTGTAGAGGGCATGCTCCCTGGTCACACTGTCTCTCCCTGCTCTCCTCCCCAGAGTGGCTCTAGTGAGAAGCGGGAGCTGCGTCAGTTCCAGTTCATGGCCTGGCCAGACCACGGAGTTCCCGAGTACCCGACCCCCATCCTGGCCTTCCTGCGGCGGGTCAAGGCCTGCAACCCGCTGGACGCCGGGCCCATGGTGGTGCATTGCAGGTGAGGGAGTGCCACGCCACCGGGGGGTGGGGCGGAGGCGGGGTGGGCCCCTGCCCAGGCTGAGTCCGTGTCCTGCAGTGCGGGCGTGGGCCGCACGGGCTGCTTCATCGTCATCGACGCCATGCTGGAGCGGATGAAGCATGAGAAGACGGTGGACATCTATGGCCACGTGACGTGCATGCGGTCGCAGCGCAACTACATGGTGCAGACCGAGGACCAGTACGTGTTCATCCACGAGGCGCTGCTGGAGGCCGCCACGTGTGGACACACGGAGGTGCCTGCTCGCAACCTCTATGCCCACATCCAGAAGCTGGGCCAAGTGCCTCCTGGGGAAAGTGTGACTGCCATGGAGCTGGAGTTCAAGGTGGGCTCAGGGCTGGGCCTGCCTGGCTCCAGGGCCTGGACTGGGTCCCGGGGACAGTCCCCCAGGAAGCCAGGCCTGACCAGCCCCTCCCTCTCGCTAGTTGCTGGCAAGCTCCAAGGCCCACACATCCCGCTTCATCAGCGCCAACCTGCCCTGTAACAAGTTCAAGAACCGCCTGGTGAATATCATGCCCTACGAACTGACCCGTGTGTGTCTGCAGCCCATCCGTGGCGTGGAGGGCTCCGACTACATCAATGCCAGCTTCCTGGATGGCTATAGGTCAGCACACTTGTGACTGCCCACCACATCCACGGGTAGCCAGGCCTGCTCCTGGCCGGCTAGGGATGCAACAGAGTAGGGCCAGCCTGGAAGACCAGGGTGGGCTTCCTGGAGGAGGGGTGATCTGAGCAGGGCCCCAAGGGACTAGGCAGCCATGGGGAGGCTCGGGGGACAGCAGCACCTCCAGCATGTCCAGTCTTATGTCCACCCCAGACAGCAGAAGGCCTACATAGCCACACAGGGGCCTCTGGCGGAGAGCACCGAGGACTTCTGGCGCATGCTGTGGGAGCACAACTCCACCATCATCGTCATGCTGACCAGGCTTCGGGAGATGGGCAGGGTGAGCACGCCAGCCACCCCTTCTCTATCGTGTCCTTCCTCTCCCGGCCCTGTCAGCATAGCCTCAGACCCCATTATCACCACCTGTGGCATCCTGCCCCTGAATCCTCTGAAACCCAGAGCTCCCCTCCCCACTTTTTCCCCACCTGACCATGGGGCCGGGCCCTCTGTCCACAGGAGAAGTGCCACCAGTACTGGCCCGCAGAGCGCTCTGCTCGCTACCAGTACTTTGTCGTTGACCCGATGGCCGAGTACAACATGCCCCAGTATATCCTGCGTGAATTCAAGGTCACAGATGCCAGGGTGAGTGGACAGGGGAGTGTGTATATTTGTACGAAAGCTTGTCTGTAACGCTGCTGGAGCCCCTGTGATGGGGCTGCCTTTGTGGTGCCCCAGCTCCAGCTGCAGGAATCGAAGGTGAGCTGTGGGCGTGCAAGCCCATTTCCCAGGGTGGCCTCGGTGTAACGACCTCAGGGTGCTTACCTGTGCTACCGCACTGTCCGCCTGCCCTGGGGGGCTGCCGCCTGAAGCTCCAGCCCTGACCCCGGCCTCTGCCACCTCTCCCAGGATGGGCAGTCAAGGACGATCCGGCAGTTCCAGTTCACAGACTGGCCAGAGCAGGGCGTGCCCAAGACGGGCGAGGGCTTCATCGACTTCATCGGGCAGGTGCACAAGACCAAGGAGCAGTTCGGGCAGGATGGGCCCATCACGGTGCACTGCAGGTGGGGCCAACCCCATGGTGGTCTGGGCGTTTGGGGGCTTGGGGGTTCAGGGACAGGAGCCCTGACCTAGCACTGTCCCTGGGCAGTGCCGGTGTCGGCCGCACCGGGGTGTTCATCACGCTGAGCATCGTCCTGGAGCGGATGCGCTACGAGGGCGTGGTCGACATGTTCCAGACCGTGAAGACCCTGCGCACACAGCGCCCGGCCATGGTGCAGACGGAGGTATGCAGGCCACTGGCCATGCCAAAGCCAGCTCCTCACAGACACATGCTGGGGAAGGCTGAGCCGGACGGGTTCCCCGCTCGGCAGCCGTGCACTGGATGCCAGTGTTGTGCCTGGCTCCCAGCTGGGGTTGCACGTGTCGGTCCTTACAGGGTACACGATCTAGGGGCAGAGTGGGGGTGGCAGGGGGAAGCCTGGGCAGATGCCTGGATCTAGCCCCTGCTGCTGGCCAGCAGAGGCAGAGACTAAGTCCATGACCCACTAGCTGCAGTGTGAGTGCCCTTGGCTGTGTGTCGGGGTATCCGCCATCACTGTCTGCACTGACCGGACCCCTGTCCCGGCAGGACCAGTACCAGCTGTGCTACCGCGCGGCCCTGGAGTACCTCGGCAGCTTTGACCACTATGCAACGTAACCACCGCCCCCTCTCCTCCGCCGCCCCCACCTGGGGGCTCCGGAGGGGACCCAGCTCCTCTGAGCCATACCGACCATCATCCAGCCCTCCTGCACAGGTGCTGCTGCTGGCAGAGCACAGCCCGCTGGGATCACAGCGTTTCAGGAACATTGCCACACCGAACGGAGAGCCCAGAACTGCCCTGGGCGAGGAGGCGGGCCGGCAGGCGTGCACTGAGGCCACATCTCTGTCCACCAGGCCCGCCCCGGAGCCCCTGCGAGCTCTCTGTTCCGCTGCCACGTTTCTCATGCTTCTTCTCGTGGTGGGGATGGGAGCAAAGCCTCCTTTTTTATACGTTGAGTGGGGTAGACAGGGATTCTAGCCTCTTCCCTCTGACTTTTCCTTTTGCAAATTCTTAACTGCAGAATGGGGTTGCGGTGTAGCTTGTGTTCTCTTTTGAATTCGCTCTGGACCCTTTCTTGGTACGACCACTGCTGAAGGATGGAGTGTGCCTTCCTCGTGTGTGTGGAGCTGGGGCCGCCAGCCTGCGCAGAGGCATCGCTGATCCAGCTGCTCTTCCAGGCCTTCAGACAAGATCCTGTTTTAGCCAAATGCAGGGAAACAGTTTTTTTTGGTTTAATTTCTGTTTTGTTTTTCCGTAAGAGCCTTATTTTGGGCCCTATAGACAGTGGTGGGCGGGGCGGAGATAGGAAGCACTCATCCCCAGTCGTCTATTCCAGTGTGTGTTTAACATTCACAGCCCAGAACCACAGACGTGTCTGGGGGAGCCTGGAAAGGCATTCCTCATCACCATCGTTTGCAAAGTTTAAAGATAAAGCAAAGACAAAAAACAAACAGACAAAAAAAATCCAAAAAAAAAACAAAAACAAAAACACAAGAAAAAAAGAGTCATCCCCTGGCCTCTGCTTCAAACCCCTGAGAGGGGAGGCGGCTCCGTGCGCCTGGGGTTCCCTCTGGGTCTGCAGAGTCTTGCTTTTTGTCCCCAGCATTGTGGGATGGTGCGGTGTTGGTAGGCTGTGGGTCTGGCCGTGTGGGCAGTCAGGGTGTGTGCCATGCCCCACACACCTCTGGGCCAAGCAGGGGTGCAGTTGGCCCTTCAGGTCCATGCCAGTGGGCCTGGTAGCACATATCTGTCCTCGGAGCAGGGGCCAGATGACTCCCCTCCCTGGTTTGCAGCTGTTTTCAAAGCCTCTGAGAATCGCTCTTTTCCACTCCTTCAAAGATGCCCTCCTAAACCAATGTGGCAAGACTACTGGACGTCTCTCAGTGGTACTATACTCAATCCTTATTATCTCGGCTTGCTGAGGGGCAGGGAGCGGCCTCTTCCTCTGGGCAGCACTATCTAGGTAGGTAAGTGGGGCGGGAAGGGTGCATAGCTGTTTTAGCCGAGGGACTCGAGGCAGACGTCCCCAGATCTAGCTAGGTGGTCAAGGTCAACAATCCAGGGTTGGTAATGTTGAATGAGACATTCATTTTTACCTTGTGGATGCTAGTGCTGTAGAGTTCACTGTTGTACACAGTCTGTTTTCTATTTGTTAAGAAAACTACAGCATCATTGCATAATTCTTGATGGTAATAAATTTGAATAATCAGATTTCTTACAAACCGGGCCTCTGTCTCGGCTCTTTCTGGAACCAGAGTCTGGGCTCTCTAAGTCAGTTCCTAGGGGTAGGTTCTGCCGATTTCCTGCTCCTCAGGAGACAGCGAGGCTGTCCTGAGGACCTGTGAGAAGATGGGCTCCTGGCCTGGTGCCCACTTTCTGATGGGAGCCTGAAGACTGAGCCACGGTGCGTGGAAGGGGCACCTGCCATGGGCCGCGACTCCCCAGGCCAGAAGCACACCCCCTGCCTCTCCTCACCCCCACCATGTTCTGGGTCGCCACGTTGTGGGTACCAGGACTCCCCAGGCCACACACATCCCCTTCCGTCACCTCCTCTCTCTCTTCCTCCCCTGCCATAAGGAGAAGGATGGCACTGTGGCAGTGGAGGCCAAGAAGGTATGGAAATTGGTTAGTGAGGACTCTGGTAATTCTTGCAATGTGGGTACTGGACACAGTGTGGCCGTCTGGCCCCTGGACACACAGCAACACCTGCAGTGGTCTTTCCACTGGTGATCAGATTAGTCCTACCAGGTTGTCAAACCATATGGAACTTCTGGGGACAGAAGACAAGCAAAACCCAGAACAAGTGAGGAAGAGAAATACATGTAGTCAGCAGTGACCAGACTATAGAGAGTGCCACTATGAGCCCAACGCAGAGGTGCTGTGGGTGCACTGAGGCAGCACCTCACCCTGTGGCAGGATCAGGGAAGGCTTCCTGGAGGAGGTGACATAAGCTGGCTTCTGAGTGTTTCATAGGGTGAGTAGGGGTTACTTTGAAAATATGGGAACAGCATTTCCGATGGAGAGAGCAACTTGTACAAGGGCTTGGAAGCATGAAACAGACCAACAAATACGAGAAACTACAAGGAACGCACATGACCCAGGTAGGGAGACAAGGCCAGAGGTAGGCTGGAGGCAGCTGACGGGTTTGAGGTGATTCAGAATGGGATGCAGGTGTCCCTGCTGGGTGACATGCCTCTGTACTGCGCTGTGCCGCCTCCTTCGAGGCCCTCACTGCACTCTAGTGTTGCCAGCTGTCTCCCTGGGAGCTCTGAGTGACCAAGGCCTGGGATCGGGGCTCTTCTTGGTTTCCCTAGCTCTTAGCTCACTGCCGGGCATATGTCTATTTGTTAAGAAAAACAACACCATCACTGCATTACTTGATGATATTAAATTTGAATAAATATTTCCTCGTGAAAAAATGAGCCATTAAACATTTGCAAGTGAGGGTAGCTATCAGATTATCACTTGAGGAACGACAGCATACAAACTGCACCAGGCAGGCAGACCACAGGGCGGGTAAGCGCCGGTGCTGGGACCCACACGCACCTGGTTATGTCTGCTCCAGAGTCCCTGCACTTTCCGCCGGCTGTTGTCTGCCCCCCTCCCCTTGGCTGTCACCACCCCCTCCTCCCAACCCACTCCTCCAAGGCTCCCAATCCACCGGTCCCCAATCAGGCATCCCTTCCTCCCTCACCCCCACATCCAACTAATGACCAAACCCTGCCCATTTGGCCTCTTCTGCACCTGTTCCGTCCTCTGCATTCCCAGGACCACCCTCTCCTGCAGCCATGCCTGCTTCCTGGTCTGCCTGCCCCCAGCCCTGCTCCAGCCAGCCCATCCTCAGCACTGCAACCAGAGTGATTCTGTTTGCAGACGTGACCACGGCACTGTCCTGAGGAGACCCTGCCAGGGCCTCAAGAGTCGGCCCAGACTCCACAGGTTTCCGAGGCTGCAGGACCCAGCCTCTGCAGCCTTAACCATCCCTCCTCACCCTTGGCCTCCGCCTTTCCAGTCATAACCTGGTCTACTCTTTTCATGCTTGCCTCAGCATTCTCTCAGCTCCAGAGCTTCCCATGAGCTATTCTCCTGGAACATCTCCCCCTCCACACCTCTCTAGCTGGCTAACCTGGTCATTAGTGGTTCTTTCAGGAGCCATCCTAAATGAGGGTAGGTGACCCTGCCATGCAAGCAACTTGAAATACATATTTTTCATGTAATCCTCACAACAATGTGTGGGGTGGGTCCTATTATGCCCATTTTGTAGATGAGAAAAATCAGGTCTCATCCACTCATTCAACAAATACTTGAGCCTTTGGGATGGGTGAGTCACATCAGTGCAAAGACTCCTGCCCTTGTAACGTTTATACTCCAGCAGGAGGAAATGTGATGCACACAAAAAATAATAAATGTATATATGGTTTGTTAGAAAAGTGATGTGTCACGAGGTGGGGGGGAATTAGAACAGGCACATGGGGAAGGTTTTGTTACTAATCAGGGTCGTCAGAGGAAGAAGCATCATTGAAAAGATGGAATTTGAGGAAAGACTTGAAGCTGGTGAGGGATTTTGCCTAAACATCTTCAAGATGAGCATCCAGGCTGAAGGAGCACCTGGGGTGGAGGCCCTGGGTGGGAACGTGCCTGATGGGTTGAGGTGGGTGTGCCCATGACACTGTGAGCAGGACGTGAGAGGGCAGCGGGAGATGAGGTCGGAGAGGAAATGGGGCAGCTTCTAGGCCAGTGGGAGGACTTTGGCGGAAATCCAGGCATGGTGAGCAGTGGCCAGATACTGGTTCCATCTTAGAGGCAGAAATAAGAGGATTTGCTTCTGGACTGGATGAGAGAAAGGAGTCAAGGTTGACCCCACAGTTTCGGCCTGAGCAACTGGAAGGATGAAGTCATTTATTGAGATGTGGAAGCTGTGCGTGAGGGCTGAGTAACTTACTCCAGGCTCCCAACTGGAATTGGTGGGTCTGCCTGACTCCAGGGCTCTTTCCCCACTGCTACCTGCCCAAAGCTAGAGACAGAGTCAGATGCACAGAGAAAAAAAATATTTGGAAGGAAATACACCAAGAGTTGTGAGGTTGGGTGATTTTTTTTCTTCAAAATTTTCCAAATAATCTGTAAAGAATTAATATTACTCTAATTTTTAATAGAACAAAGTTTTAAAATGGTACCAACAATAATTCATTTTTGAAAACAACAAAAATCTTCCACATAGAAGTATAAAACATTAAAGTCTCCATCCTCTCCCTGCCCCCCAACTCCCTGGAGGGAGTCCCAATGTAGTCTGTATTCTTCTGTGTGTTTTCTATGAATATATAAACATGTGTATAGACTATTTTTTATACAACTATAGTTGTATTGTTCATATCTTTCTGCAAATTGCCCCTTTCATTTAAGTATATTGGGGACTTAAACATGTTAGTTTTTTAACATTTTTTAAACTGCTACATATTCTTCTGTTATAGATGTGCCATAATTTTTTAATGGTTATCAATATAGTTTTTTTATTAAAGAAAAAGTGGATGCACACGTCTTCTTTAATAAAAATAATTCAAACAGTCTTAAAGGATACAAAAGTTATGCTTTCAAAAAAAAAAAAAGTTATGCTTTCCTCCCTCTTCCCCCAACTCCAGTTTCATTTCCTGGAGGTTTTTTTTTTTTTTTTTTTTTTTTTTTTTAATATTTATTTATTTGGCTGCACCAGATCTTAGTTGCAGCGTGTGGGATCTTTAGTTGCGGCATGCGGGATCTAGTTCCCTGACCAGGGATTGAACCCTGGCTGCTTGCAGTGGGACGCGAAGTCTTAACGGCTGGACCACCAGGGAAGTCCCTCCTGGAGCTTCTGATTTTAGTTTTTCGGGTGTAAGCCGTACATCTTCAAACAGTTGAAGAGCTTCACCTTCAACTAAAGTTGTACCTTTAGTAGGTATACCTGGTGAGTCCTCACAATAAAACCTGTGGAGTTTGGTCAATTTATGTGAACTCCCACCTGTTCCTCCTGATTTTGTTACATATATTATTACTTTTAATTCTTTGGGGGCTCCCTCATTACTTTAAACAATATATTTAAACATTTATTTCCTGATTTATCACCCTAAGCAGTATCCTATTGATTACCCTCTATGAAGAACGAGAAAATTAGCTCACTTTCCCTGATTCTCTCTCCTCTCTCGTCCAAGTACCATTTTTTATTTCACATTGTCAAGGCTTATAATATTTTCTGATCTGTTAGTATAATTAAGTCTTTCATTCTAAACATCGAGAACCTATAAATAGGTTCAATTTCAAATAAGTATTTATCTGCTTTTTTCTTTATTTCCTTCCCTTCTGGAGCACACTCAGCTGCCGCAGTTTCTTACACAGCATGTTGAGCCTTTTTCTTTACTTTGGTGGAGTACCTCTCCCAAAAGTTTTTCTCATAGGATTATAAACTTTCTGATTTTTGTATTCCTCACAATATCTTTGTCTTACATTCACTCTCGGTTTTAACTTTGTCTGGCAAGGGCTTCTTTATTAAAAAAAAAAATTGTCCCCAGAAACTTTTAAAGATATTGTTTCTAGTTCCGTATGAAACAGTTGTTGAAGGAGGAGGGTTATATGACACTGTTGATGTTTTGCTAATGGGTTTCTTTATCAAGTTACCCTGATGTTTGCCTGGTCTCCCACTTTGATTTTTTATTTGTAAATTCTGAACTTAAACCCAGTCCAGGCTTCTCTTGGGAAGAATGACCCTTGACTCAAGGATCTTGGGCTGTGGTTTTCTCAGCCCTGATTTCTCCATCAATTTGAGTTCATCTGCTTGCTATCTTTGGAATTTTTATGTTTGAAAATACTTTGGTGTATGGTTAATGTGAGTATCTAAACTGGTTTTTCCCCCAAATAATTATTTGTTTAGATCACCTTTCTCCCTGTACTGATTTGTAATGCCTCCTTTTTGATCACATATGAAGTTATTATAAGTACAGAATCTACTTCTGGGCCTCAAGTCTGTTTCATTCATCTGTCTGTCGGTCAAAGCCAGAACTACTCATTTAACTTTTGTGGCTTTGTTTTCCTACCAGATACAGCTAGTCCCCCATCATTATATTTTTCTGTTAAAGCTAATTAGTGCTAGTCCCCTGTTTTTCTTCCACTAGATATTTTTTTTTGAAAATTCCATCCTCGATTTTGGTTGCAGATAAAATTGACAGCAATGTATCTGAAGAATATATGTTAACGTAAAAGAAAGAAAAGCTGGTTGGAGTCTAAATGAAGCCTAAATTTTGGAATCAGAAGTAAGCTTGCTCATCCAGCCCTGCTGAGAGGGAGGAAATGCTGTCTGATGTGTGCAGCCATCCCAGTTTCTAGAACAAGGGCTGTAATGCATACAATGCAGCCTCTTAGCATCCCCAGGGTCCACAGCCTGGCACTTTAGACCGTGATGTTTTCCTTCAACAGTTGGCTCATCTCTCCTTGAATCCTGTACTCGAGGTTTATCTAAATACTGTGGTTTCTTTTTTTTTCTTTTATAAATTTATTAATTTTATTTATTTTTATTTTTGGCTGCGTTGGGTCTTCGTTGTTGCACGTGGGCTTTTCTCTGGTTGTGGCGAGCGGGGACTTCTCATTGTGGTGGCTTCTCTTGTTGCGGAGCACAAGCTGTAGGCGTGGGCTTCAGTAGTTGTGGCATGCAAGCTTAGTAGTTGTGGCTTGCAGGCTCTAGAGCGCAGGCTCAGTAGTTGTGGTGCACGGGCTTAGTTGCTCCATGGCGTATGGGATCTTCCCGGACCAGGGCTCGAACCCATGTCCCCTGCATTGGCAGGCAGATTCTTAATCGCTGTGCCACCAGGGAAGCCCCTAAATACCATGGTTTCTTAAGCACACCATGCTAAACCTTTGTAACAATCAAGGGGTTAAATCCAAAACTTTCAAATCAATAAGAACAAAAGTAAACACCCTAATAGGAAAACGGGCATGGACACAAATAGGCAATTCACAAAAGAAGATACACAAATTCCAGTAAAACTGGGGAAGATACTCAGTCGCTCTATTAATCAAAGTGCAAATTGAAAGAACACTGAGGTACTATTGTGCAACTATCAATTTGGCAAAAGTTATGTGTTAATATGATGTGGGGATCTGAGCACTCATATATTGGTAGTGGGGATATAATCTGGTTCTACCCTTTGGGGGGGAATATTTGCAATATCTATCAAAAGCCTTAAAATATACTTTACTTGTGACCCAGTGATACACATTTAAGAATGTATATAAAGGAAACGACCATACAAATATTTTAAAAATCTCTCGGCAAAGATTCATGGCAGCATTGTTTATAATACTGAAAAGTTAGAAACAACCCAAAATATACACACACACATAAATAAAGTCTACAGCCTTGCTCAAGTGAATATGGAGACCATCAGTATCTGCATCACCTGGGAGCATTTTAGAAACTGAATCTCAGTTCCCACCCCAGACCTACTGAATCAGAATTTTTTTTTTTTTTTCCTGTACGCGGGCCTCTCACTCTTGTGGCCTCTCCCATTGTGGGGCACAGGCTCCGGACGCGCAGGCTCGGCGGCCATGGCTCACGGGCCCAGCAGCTCCACGGCATGTGGGATCTTCCCGGACCGGGACACGAACCCGTGTCCCCTGCATCGGCAGGCGGACTCTCAACCCCTGCGCCACCAGGGAAGCCCCAGAATTTGTATTTTGACAGTTCCTTAAGGCATTTGTAAATTAGAGAAGCGCTGGCAAGGATATACACTAAAATGTTAGCAGTGATTTTTCCAGGTGATGATGCTCTCTGTTTGGGTTTTCTGTTTGTTTGTTTTTTTGCAGCAATCCCCCACCCTCACCCCAACACACACGCCTTTCTGGACCTCAGCTGTAAAAAGGGAATCTCCATACTACTTTTTTCCATGCTAACAGTTGGGGCCGAGAAGGTCATAGACAGAAAAAGTTCTGAAAACTCCAGGACAAATAGGGGTCCTCCACCCACAGGTAGCACAGATTACTGCCCTCTCCCTTGGTGGTCCTCCAATCCATTCTCCAAACAGCAAATCTTCCAAAGTGCAAATCTGATCCTGTCAACCCTCCTTAGAACCATTTTATTCTCATCTAAATGTAATCCAATTTCTTATAAGGCTACAAGGTCCTGCTGGATCTGGCATCCTGTCACTCCAGAGCAATAAGGTCCAACCACGTGGTAGTGTAGTTCCCTCGGGTTCCTAGTTCTCTCTCTCTCTCATCTTTTCTTTTCACACATCATGCCCTCCCTTTGCCTGGAAACTTCTCACCCCACCACCTCGCTGACTGCCCTCTAGCCCCAGGCCTCCTGAGGCCAGGATGTCACCTCTTCCAGGAAGCCTTTCCAGCCTGCCCAGGAACGGTTAGGGGCCCCAGCAGCATAGGTGCCTGGTCTGTTACTCCGCAATTGGGTTGTCAGATTCGTGAAGGTTGAGGCCACATCCCCACGGCCTTTGTTCTCTGCATTGAGGCGGGACATTTTGAGGCCGGGATTCAGTGACCTCCCTAACGTGTCCACCAGCTCTGTCATTCTGCCCTGGCTCAGAGGTGGTTTTGACCTGGAGCAGGGCTGCTGAGACTGGATATTTTGGGGGGGGGGGGTGCAGCCAGCTCCTTGGCAGGATGATGAGGAAAGGAGTTGTATCTCTCTAAGGCAGAGGACACCCCAGGAGCGTGCCCCTCATAAACATGGGTGAGGCCCTCCAGCTCACCCCAGGGCCTGCCCCTTGATGCTCCTTGTTTTAAGCGCATTTTCTAGTTTCTCTCCCTCTGATGTGTACTTTTTTCATAAAAATGTGTCCGTGGTAGACAAACACACCAGGCTGTGGTCGCACGTGCATGGATGCCCTTCCTGGCACACCTCACCCAGGACAAGTCCTTGAGGAATCCTCTTTTGGCCCCTACCTCCCCCGCCCTCGGCCAGACAGCCTCACATCCAGCTGTGGTGTTGGTCCAGTAACCATAGCACTGTGCTGAAATTATTACTCTTTCTTCTTCAGCTGTTCACATACTGAGATAGGAAAAAAAATACCAAAGATATTATGTAGGCTGTGGTGCAGAAATGAAATGCAAATTGACATTACAATTATTGCTTGATTCATCTGTCTCCTCCACTGGCAAGGACCCTGTCTCACTTGCCTCCCAGCCCAAAGTAGGGACTCAATGAAGGTTTGCTAAAAGGATAAAACAGGAGGTGTTTGACCTGGCCCTGAGGCAGGAAGGAAATCTGTTGGGCGGGATTATGGCTGGGCTGCCAGAATACTCATCCTTAGAATCTCTACTCCCAGCTTCTCCTAGGCCCTTCCTTTGAGTCTTACCTTGAGTACACACCCTGAGTCAGCTCCTAGAGGGTCTTCCCACACCCCCAACCTCCTTAACTAGGAAGGGGTCTGCGTCCATCGCAGCAAACTCCACTCTCTCCCTAATGAACTGCTTTTCTCCCCATGCCCCACGCCAACGGTAAGAATGGCTCATATGGAGATTTCCCGAGGAATAATATTTTTCTTTGAATTTTATTTTATTTATTTTTTACACAGCAGGCTCTATTAGTTATCTATTTTATACATATTTGTGTATATATGTCAATCCCAATCTCCCAATTCATCCCACCACCACCACCCCCCTTGGTGTCCATATGTTTGTTCTCTACATCTGTGTCTCTATTTCTGCCCTGCATACTGGTTCATCTGTACCATTTTTCTAGGTTCCACATATAGGTGTTAATATACGATATTTGTTTTTCTCTTTCTGACTTACTTCATTCTGTATGACAATCTCTAGCTCCATCCACATCTCCACAGATGACCCATTTTTGTTCCTTTTTATGACTGACTAATATTCCATTGTATATATGTACCACATCTTCTTTATCCAGTTGTCTGTCGCTGGGTATTTAGGTTGCTTCCATGTCCTGGCTATTGTAAATAGTGCTGCAATGAACATTGGGGTGCATGTGTCTTTTTGAATTATGGTTTTCTCTGGGTATATGCCCAGTAGTGGGATTGCTGTGTCATATGGTAATTCTATTTTTAGTTTTTTAAGGAACATTCATACTGTTCTCCATAGTGGCTGCATCAATTTACATTCCTACCAACAGTGCAAGAGGGTTCCCTTTTCTCCACACCCTCTCCAGCATTTGTTGTTTGTAGACTTTCTGATGATGTCCATTCTAACTGGTGTGCGGTGATACCTCATTGTAGTTTTGATTTGCATTTCTCTAATAATTAGTGATGTTGAGCAGCTTTTCACGTGCTTCTTGGCCATCTGTACATCTTCTTTGAAGAAACGTTTATTTAGGTCTTCTGCCCATTTCTTGATTGGGTTGTTTGTTTTTTTAATATTGAGCTGCATGAGCTGTTTATATATTTTGGAGATTAATCCTTTGTCTGTTGATTCATTTGCAAATATTTTCTCCCATTCTGAGGGTTGTCTTTTCATCTAGTTTGTAGTTTCCTTTGCTTTGCAAAAGCTTTTAAGTTTCATTAGGTCCCATTTGTTCATTTTTGTTTTTATCTCCATTACTCTAGGAGGTGGATCAAAAAAAATCTTGCCGTGATTTATGTCAAAGAGTAGGAACAATATTTTTTAAAGAAAGAAATAAATGAGGATCAACCAGGACCTGGACCGGACTTTGACCTGTGAGGAGGTTTTGGCCCCAGAAGTAGGCTCCTCAATCTCCCTGCCAAAGACCTTGTGTCCCAGGCCTCTTTCCAGGGATGGTCCTTTCCAGCGTCCTCTCTGGTACATTTTCAGGGCAGTCTCTGCAGTTACTCCAGTCTGAGCTCCTACATGGTCCTAAAGATTTAAATCCAACAAACACATGGTATACACCTAAGATGTGCTATAATAGTACCTGCTAGCATCACTAACCACTTAAATGTGCCAAGCACTTTACCTGCATTGTTGAAATTTATTTCCCCCAACAGCCCCGTATAGTAGCTCATATCAGTATCTCCTTTTGCAGCTGAAGACTAAGATTCAGAGAGGTCAAGCAACTCACCCTAAGTCACACAGCTACAAGGGAAGCAGAATCTAGATTTGAACCTGGATCTGTGTGACTCCAGAGCCTGAATGCTTAACTATTATACAAAGTGGAATCTGCGTGGCTTCATTTATCTGTTCTTTCCACAAATAATATTCCAGGAATATTCAATGAGTACTTACTATGAACCAGGCATTGTACAAAGTGGTGAGATTTGATGGTGGAAAAACAAAGTCCTTTTCCTTAGCGGCTTGGTCTGGTGGGAAACAGCCTCAGTCACAAAAATCTTACACACAGGGCTTCCCTAGTGGCGCAGTGGTTGAGAGTCCGCCTGCCGATGCAGGGGACATGGGTTCGTGCCCCAGTACGGGAAGATCCCACATGCCGCGGAGCAGCTGGGCCCGTGAGCCGTGGCCGCTGAGCCTGCGCATCCAGAGCCTGTGCTCCGCAACAGGAGAGGCCACAGCAGTGAGAGGCCCGCGTACCGCAAAAAAAAAAAAAAAAAAAAAAAATCTTACCCACCTACATAATTACAGACTCTTCTAGATGCTCTCCAGGAAAAGTGCCTAAAGCAAGGAGAACAGCATAGAGCTGGAGTGGGAGTCACAGAGGCTTCTGCGAGTAAGTGGTCTTTAGTAAAGGCCCTGAGGCAGAGGGGGACACAGCTCTTTTAAGGAGGGTTTTAGAAAAACAGAACAAAGGCCAGCGAGGCTGGAGCCCAGAGAGCAAGGGGCAGTGGGGCAGGATGGGGTGCAGAGTGGGCAGGAGCCAAATCACTCAGATCTGGTAGGTCAGGGCAAGGGGCTTGGAGTTCATGGTGAAGGCACAGACATCTTTTCAACGGTTCTCAGTAGAGCACTGAATTCAGACTTGCTCTTTAGAAAGATCACCCTCGCTGCTCTTTGGAGAACAGGTTGGAAGGGGCAGTGGTTGCAGGGGTCCAGAAGAAAGGTGATGTGGCTTGAAGTGGGATGGTAGTGCCAGGGGTGGTAAGAAGAGTAGGTTCAGGATAGAGGTTTTTTTGTTTGATGGCTTTGTTGTTTTTGTGGTACGCGGGCCTCTCACTGTTGTGGCCTCTCCCGTTGCGGAGCACAGGCTCTGGACGCGCAGGGTCAGTGGCCATGGCTCACGGGCCCAGCCGCTCCGCGGCATGTGGGATCTTCCCGGACCGGGGCACGAACCCGTGTCCCCTGCATCGGCAGGCGGACTGTCAACCACTGCGCCACTAGGGAAGCCAAGGGTAGAGTTTTGAAAGTAAGGTCAATAGGACTGGATGTGGGCTGCAAGAGGGAAGAATCAGCACAGACTCTGGACACCTGGATGAAGACTCGTGCCTTTACTGAAACGGGGAACACCAAGGGTGGAGTGGGTTTAGAGGAGAACCAAGAGTTTGCTTTTGCTGAGTTTGAGGTGCCTGTAACTTAGAGGGATAGAATTGTCCTCATCTTTGTATCCCCAGAGTCGGCACAAAATAAGCACACAGAGGTGCTTATTTAAAAAGTCTTAAAAAAAAATGCACAATGGGTAGAATTTGAGTCAAATCTTAAAAAATGGATGGGGTTTGGCTTTGAAATGAAGATATTTTGGTGCCTGTTTCACAACGAAACAAAACAAAAACCAAATAGAAAGTTGGTGGAAGCAAAGGAGAAGGGAGTGATTGTGATGTAGAAGTGGCCCGCGGGGCGCCTCTTGCAGCTCTCCAAGGCTTTTGTGCCTCTGCCTGGAACACTGAGCCATCCTCTGCATGGCCGGAGAATAAATCAGAGCCAGAAAGGAAAATTGCGTTTTTGCTAAATGTAGAAATCCAGGGTGTATTTGTGGGTACGTGTGTGTCTGCCTTGGAGCATTTTTATATTTGTATTTTTATATTTCATAGGCTAGAAGGCCCTGGTCTTTCCAACTGACTTTGTCTGCAAGGCTGAATTGAGGCTGGATTCTCTTCCTATGTACGTGGACTGACCTGGCTGCAGAAGCTCCCCCGCACCCACACCCCAGTGATCCAGGTTGAGCAGGTCAGGCTGTGTCAATCTGTTTCCAGTGCTTACGGATCATGGCTTCTTTCCTGGGCAACTAGTATCAGGCCCTTTGTGCAGAGCCTCCCAAAGCTCTGGAGAAAAATGTTTACATTCAGCAGCTAGTGTCCAGAGGCAAGGGTTGGAATGTGACTGACCCAGAGGTGAACACCAAAGGCATCATTAACATACAAACATAGTCCTTCCTGTTCGCTTCCTCATTCAGTTCATCATTCATTGATTTATTTGACAAATATTCTCAGGCTCAGTGTTTGTTTCAGGTTTCTTAACCTCCCTGCCTCCCAGTTTCCTCAGCTATAAGGTGCTGAGGATCTTGGTGAACAAAACACAGATCCCTGGCCCCATGGAGGCAGATATTCTAATGGGGAGAATTAAATAATAGAAAAATAAATAGAGCAAATAAATTAAGGCTGTAGTGGTGGTCCCGAAAAGCTTCACTGAGGAGGTGACACATCAGCAAGGCCCTGAAGCCGGTGAGGGAACAAGCCATTCAGACTTAGGGGAGCAGGAAACTGGAGCAGAGAGCTGGGGGAGGAGTTATACAGGGATGGGGGTGGGGGAAGAATGTAGGCCATTATGAGGACTTGGCTTCGCTCCAGAATGAGATGCAAGTCATTTGATGGTTTTAAGAGGAGGAGTAACATGATCTGGCATCTAGTATTAAAGAATCACTGTGCCTGCTGAGTGTTGAGCAGACTGCAGGGGGCCCGGTAGAAGCAGGAATTATCCTGGTCAGGCTATAGCTGATGGTGGCTTGGATCAGTTGGTGACAATGGAGGCGGAGGGAAGTGCTGGGTTCTGGATAAATTTTGGAGGCAGGACAGAACTATATGTTAATGTCAATGCACCAAAAGCACAATTCATAAAAGAGAAAAATTGATAAATTAGACTTCATCAAAATGAAAAACTCTTGTGCTTCCAAAGACACTATTAAAACGAAAAGACACGCCACAGAATGAAAGGAAACACTTACAAAGCCTATATCTGATAAAGGACTTGTATCTAGAATATATAAAGAATTCTTACAACTCAATATTAAGACAAACAACCCAATTAAAAAACGGACAAAATATTTGAATAGACATTTCACCAAAGAAGATATGTGAATGGCTAATAAGCATATAAAAAGACACTCAATATTGTTTGTCATCAGGGAAATGCAAATTAAAATCCCAATGAGATACCACTTCACACCCACTAGAATGGCTATAATCAGAAAGACAGTAACAAATGTCGGCAAGGATGTGGAGAAAGGGATGATGGGAATGTGAAATGGTATGGCCACTTTGGAAAACAGTTTGGCAGTTTCTTAAAAAGATAACCAGGAATTTACCGAAAGACACAGAAATTCCACTCCTAATTATCTATCCAAGAGAAATGAAAAGATACATTCACATGAAAGCTCACACATAAATGTTGACAGAATCCCTATTCATAGTTGCCAAAAGGTGGGAAACAACCCAAATGTCAATCAGTACTACAAAAGGATACTATGCAGTATTAAAAAGGAATGAAATACTGATACATGCTATAGCATGGATGAATCTCAAAAACATTATGCTAAATGAAAAAAGCCAGACACAAAAGACCATCTACTGTATGGTTCTATTTATATGAAATGTCTGGAAAAGGCTGATCTATATGGGCACAAAGTACATGAATGGTTGCCTGGGGCTGGGAATGGGGATAGAGAGTGACTGTAACTCGACACGAGGGACCTTATTGAGGTGATAGATTTCACTGAGGTGATGGAAATGTTCTAAAATTGGATTGGTTGATGGCTGCATGACTTGGTAAATTTATTAAAAATTCTTAAATTATACCCTTGAAGTAGACAGATTTTATGGTATATAAATTATACCCCTATAAAAAGTTTTTATAAAAAGAAAAATATTAATGACAATGTAAACAATTTTTGTGTATATAAAGCATTTAGCATAATGTTTGGAACATAGTAGGTGCTCAATAAATGTAGTTAACTTTTTAAGCTAATGTTATTGCCACTATTATTACTGATGTAATGATTACTATGTGCTTGCTAGGCACTGTGCTGGGTGCCAGACGAAGTGAAGCTACAGGAAAGAACCCTTGAGCTAGAAGCGTGCCATGAACTTTATGCCACAATGACAGTTTAATGTTCAAATCCTACCACCGTTGCTAGCAAGTCACTTTAAAAGTTGTTCTCCCCTCTTTTTTTCCTTTGTAGCAAGCACAACTTTTGTGATTTTATTTATCTGTGTGAACACTTATTTCATGTCTGTCTCCATCATTAGATTGTAAACACCATGAAAGCAGGGATACTTCTGTTCCACTCATTACTGGTAGGTGGACAGATTCTGGGAGACTTTTTGTTGGGTCTGATAGGAGTAACAGGTGCTGCTGATACTGTCCCTTTCCTCCATATCCCCATGAATGTGGTCAGGATGTCTGGAGCTTCAGCACTCACCTTATGATCATGACGTGCACACATGAGGTTGAAAGCCAGGTTGTGAAGTATGATGGAGAAAGATGGAAGGAGCCTGTATCTTTGGTGACTTTGTGGAGCACTGAGCCAATGCCAATAAATGCCCCCTTCAGACTTATTACATTTGAGAAAAATAACTTTGTATTTGTTTAAGCCACTGTTGCTAGGGTTTTCTATTTCTGGTAATGGAACACATTCCTAAATGATACCACCAATAAGACTGAAGTGATCCTCTTGAGAGATTTTTGTGTCATGGAGGAAGATGGGCATGTAAACAAATCCAGGCATTTGTAAAGCACTTGTTTTGTGGAACTTTGTATGGGTGAAGTGATGGACCATATCAAGGAATCCCTAGTTGCATACTGGTTTCTGGCTTGCTTTTTTTTTTTTTTTTTTTGGTTTAGGTGATCCAGTGGATGGCTGCCCCACCGAGATAGGAGACCAAGGAGGTGGAGCTCATTCGTGGAGTGAATAGATTAGTTATTTATTGGGCATGTGGGTTTTAGGTACCTGTAGGACACCCAGGCGGTGGGAGGGTGGTGTCCAGAGATAGGACAATGTATGGATCTGAACTCAGGGGAGAAGACTTTACTGGATCATCAGTGTGCACGTATAGTGAAGCCTGAGAGTCAAAGTGTATTGAGCTCTGGTTTCAGGCTTTATGCTAAGTGTTTTGTATCATTACACCATCATCATAATCCACCTTCACAGCTAACATTTACTGAGCACTTACTACCTGCCAATTTGACTTCTAAGTGTTCTGTCTGCATTATCTCATTCAGTTTTCACAACCAAGAAAGGGAAGTGCTATTCCAATTTTAGCTATAACTGAGGATTAGAGAAGTTAAGTAACTTGCCCTAGGTCATACTGCTAGAGTTGTGAAACCAGAAACACCTAAACACTAGAAAACCAGGACAGAGAGCCATGAAGACATCAATATTTCTTTTTCTTTTAAAAAATAATTTGCTTTTTAACATTAATTTTGTAATTTAATTTTAAAAATTAAGGTATTGTATTCATGGAATGTTATGCACAACTTATAAGTGTACAGCTCAAAGCAATGTGCACACACCAGTGTAATAACCACCATCCAGGTCAAGAAACAGAACATTACTAACACCCCAGACACAGTCCTTACATTACCCCCTATCATTCCTTGTTCCCACCCGAAGGTAAACCCAACTCGGACTTCTTTCACCATAGATTAATTTTGCTTCAAGTGTGAACATTTAAGGGGTGGGAAAGGAAAGATGAGCTTAAAAGGGTGACTAAGATAAACTGGTCAGAAATGTGGGAGGATGTCAAGAGAACTGGATCTAGGTTCCACCTATCATGTGCACACACCAACTGGAAGCTAGTGATACAGAGTAAGAGCGATCCTGGAAACTCCTTTTTGGCAGCAGTGGGAAATGTAACAAGATTAAATTCCTGGAGTAGTTGGTAGTGACAGCAGTGCTAGCCACTGTATCCATGCCCAGGACAGTCAGTGAGGCAAGCTACAGCACCTCATGTTTGGGGGCAGCATTGAGGAGAGTGGTGGGTGATTTGGGGTGATTTTCCTTGTTATGTATACTCCAGGTTGGATTCTTTAGCCATTCTTTTAGCAATTTTCTGAGCTAAGCAATATAACCTGTTACTTAATTTATTACCTTACTAGGTCAAGAGAGAAAACCTTTATAATTGTTGTGAAAGACTATTGGTTGCCTACCCAACAGTCATTCTCTTGTCTTTTTTGAAACAGAACCATGCTTTCTTTGGGGGGTGGGGGGGGGCAGCATGTGCCCAGCCCCCGGTTATAAATCACAGTTGTTTTATGTCCATTCCATTCTATGTAATAACATCCTTTTTACCAACATATATTAACTCTCATCTTTACAACAATCCTGCAAGGCAGGTATTATCTTTTCCTCTTTACTCGTGGGAAAACCCAAACTTAGAGGAGCGACTGGTTTTGAACAAGATCTGACTCCATAGTTCTTTTTAAAAATTATTTATTTGTTTATTTATTTGGCTGCGGTGGGTCTTAGTTGCGTCACGTGGGATCTTTAGTTGCGGCATGAGAACTCTGCGGCATGTGGGATCTAGTTCCCTGACCAGGGATGGAACCGGGGCCCCCTGCACTGGGAACGCAGACTCTTAGCCACTGAACCACCAGGGAAGTCCCTCCATAGCTCTTTACAGTGCACCACAGCACTACTCATCTGGGAGTAACTTTGTACATCTTTCATGACTCAGGTTGAGGATATTCTACTTTTCTCTGTGACCTATCAGAGTGTCCTGTCTGCTTCCTTCCCCATCACCCTTGACAATCTGGGTGCTCCTTAGGGCGACTCACTACCTCTCAGGAACAGTTCCTAATGACTTCCAGGAACCCCCTCACCCGCCAGAAATGTGTCTAATGACTTCCAGGATCTTCTCCCCCCACCTCAAGAGCTGCTCCTAATGACCCCAAATCCCTACTCACGGAGGAACTGCTTTTTAATGACCCTAAGGACATCCCCCCTCAGGACTTGTCCTAATGACCCACAGAGCTCCTTTCCCCTTAGGAACTGCTCCTTTCAAGAAATGTCCTGGTTTGCCGGCAAGTGAGGGGGTTCCCAAGACACGGGACTTTTTGCGTTTTAAAAACCGAGACAGTACTGGGCAATCTGGGACAGGTAGGTCACCTTATCAGGAACTCCTTGACCTCGGAAGCCACCCCTAAGGGTCCCCAGCGCACTTTTACCTTAGGTAAGGGTTCTACTCACCCCGCAGAAGAATGTCCCCACCCTTTCGTTAGAAACATCCTACAACGACCTCATCAGTGCCTTTCCCCTGGCCAACTAGCCCATTTCTAGGCACTCAACTCTTTTAATCCAGATTAGCTACGGGCGGCCAGAAGCCCGCCTGCGATTGGCCAGCTCTGCGATTCAGCAGAGATGCTCAGTGGCCGCGGTCGCGAGTGGTACAGCATTTCCTCCCGGCAACAGCCCTAGCCAGCGCTCATAGGCTGAGCCGATTGATGTGCCAGTACTTTGGGGCGGCTTCAGAGCGCGTTCATTGGCTGTTTGAAGGTTTCTGGCAGCCCCTGGATTGGTTGACTTTGTGGAGCGCTGTGCGACTGCGCAGAGGCCTACTTTAGAGGAGGCGGAGCTTCGTCCTTCGCCGGCTGGGAGAGCAGTGGGATCGGCTAGTGGCGACAGCAGAAGTCGGGCCTTAGCCCTGCCGGGGCAGTGGGCTTTAAGTAAGAACCAGAGGCTTTTTGAATCCCTTAAGTTTGTTGCTTCTGTAGCCGTGACCGTGAGCTCTGGTGGGGGAGGGGCGGAGGGCGGCCTTCAGCGGTCAGTGATAGGCATGGTTCTCGGTCAATGGGAGCAGGCGCTTCTGAAATGGGTCCTGAGATTGGCCCTTTCCAATCTCTTATAGCCAATGGATGTCGGGAAGGGTGGGCGGGTCTACTGGGCCTTATTTTCTTCTTCCTGCGGCCCGGACTCACTCGCCTAGGCGGCGGGGCCGGGAGGGGCCGGGCGTCTACGCGGTGAGCTTCGGGGACCTTGGGAGCGGGGGGCTACCTTGGGAGCGATACCCGCGGGAGCATCTGCGAGGGGAGGGGGCGGGAGTTTGAGGTGGTTGTTAGCAACAGCTCCCTTTATTGAGTTGATAAGTACCCGGCCTAGTGCTTAGCATTTCGCTTGCATCATCTGAGTTAATCACAGCAACCCTGCAGGGCAAGGAGGTTGGGATCCCCATTTTACAGGAGGAGAAACTGAGACTCGGGCAGCTTACACAGCCAAGGTCACACAGCTAATAAATGGCAGAGACTGGATCTGTATTCAGAGTTGTTTTAACTCCGGGGCAGTGCTCTCTTAAACCAGTAGGCTTTGTTGCTGGGTGGGGGGAGGAAGGTGTCAGGGAACGGGAACTTTCCCCAGGGAATAGATTGAGAGAAGGGAATCCTAGGGTAGAAGAAAAGGAATGAGCAATTGAGGTAAGAGCAGAGAAATCAGTTACTCAACAGTTACTGAGTGCCTACTCTGTGCCGTGCATTGTTCTAGGTTCTAGGCTTACAAAGATGAATAAGGCCAGAGGCAGATGAAGCCCCATTAGGGGTTTGGGAGGCCCTACAATGGGCCCTAACACTGTGTTCACATGATTATGTGTCTTTATAAAATTTGCAAGAGTAAGATATTTTGTATTCTTTTTTTTAAAGAGAGGGTCTTCAAGATTGCATAAAACTTTAGGTTCCTCTACACTTGGATCTGCCCTTGCAAAGGGCTTAGACTAAGTGGAGATTATGCTGTAGGCAGCACAGAGTAATGGAAGGAGCACTAGGAGCACATTACAGGACTGTGGGTAAATTTCCTGGTATGTAAAACAGAGCTTACAGTATATCTGCCATGCAAAGTTTGACGAGGTGCAGGAAAGCACCAGGCCAGGAACGCACTTTAGTTTTGGTGAAATGGAAGCTGGAGAGATGCGGGTACTGGGACTTGTCTTCTCTCGTACCTAAGACAGTTCTACTCCATGCTGTCTTCCCAGCCTTTTACTAGATTGTTGGTAGGTTGGACACAGTCTCCTCCCTTCTGATCGCTCCAGCTCTCAAGGGGACTCTTGGAGCTGAGCTGCCATGGCTTTGGGACCCAGATTTGGGGGAATTGAGTAAAGAAAAGGACATACGTTTTTTCCTTCTAAACTGGCTTCTTTTAGCTGGTGTGCTTGGTTCTTATTCAGTCAAAATAGTCTATTGTGTTACCAGGCAATGGGGATGCACCCACTTAACTGAAGGCCTCATCTAAAAACAAAGTAGTATTTATTTCACCTCCAGTCAGTTATGAAGTTTGCCCTTTATTGCCAGTTTATTGCCTGTTTAAATTTTGTCCTTTGAGTTCTGGGTACAGTGCAATTGAACTAGTTTCTGGCTTGACTTTGTATAGCAGTGCTGAAACTGCATTTTGGTTTAGATATGAGAATAATTTCACTTTAGGGTTTTAAAAATCATAGCTCAGGCTACTAATATCAGGGTACTCTTTAACCCTTAAACTTTGTAATCTGGTAGCCAACTAACTTTTCTTAGGAATCTAGAATCCTGTTTTAAAGCTTTGCCCTAGAAGGGAGCCCGTAGATTGATTTTTATTTTAAAAAAATCTGGTTGTAGTATATTGAATTTAATACTTAGAAACAGTTAGCAAGGTGTGAATAAGGGAGCAGCTGAAAAGAGAAGGGTAAAATATGGGCGCGGCAGCTGCTTTGTTAGATGGGACCAACAACCAAATAATTACAGTTTCCCTTTTGTAGCTGAAACAATGTCTCCATGTAAGTCAGGTTTAAATACAGGCAATTTTGTACATTAGAATCCTTTAGACAGAACCTTTTCTGTCCCAGTGTGTCTTACTCATTTAAATGACCTGCCTAGAGGCAGATTCCAGGTGTGAGGTCTTACGGCTGCTTCAGAATTTCTTCATCTTTTACTATTTTCAGCACTGACGTTTCCAGCATTCAATCTTAATTACATTTTATATATATATTTTTTTAACATTTTAAAAAGTATTTATTTTTGGTTGTGTTGGGTCTTTGTTGCTGCGCCTGGGCTTTCTCTAGTGGCGGTGAGTGGGGGCTACTCTTCATTGCAGTGTGCAGGCTTATCATTGCAGTGGCTTCTCTTGTTGCGAAGCATGGGCTCTAGGTGCGTGGGCTTCCGTAGCTGTGGCTTGCGGACTCTAGAGCGCAGGCTCAGTAGTTGTGGTGCACAGGCTTAGTTGCTCTGCGGCATCTTCCCAGACCAGGGCTCGAACCCGTGTCCCGTGCATCGGCAGGCGGATTCTTAACCACTGCGCCGCCAGGGAAGCCCACATTTTATATAATTTTATGTTCTTAATGTATTTCTTCAGATTCCTGCCTGACCAAAGTGACCTCAAAAAGGAGGGAAAATGGCTTCTGAATCTGAAACCTTGAATCCCAGTGCTCGGATAATGACCTTTTACCCGACTATGGAGGAGTTCCGGAACTTCAGTCGTTATATTGCCTACATTGAATCCCAAGGAGCTCATCGGGCTGGGCTGGCTAAGGTGGGGGACGGGGCCTTTGGGACTCAGGGTGGCAGTAAGATTTTTCCTAAATGAAGGCTGGAAGAACCGAGTTTTACTGAAAGGCAGGCTTGGTGGTAGTTGAATATTTGCTGTCCTATTTACAAGTTAATTCCTTTCGTTAACATCTGAAGCATCTCTTTTTAGGTTGGAGAAGAGCTGCTTAGAATGTTTAAAAGGGAGGAAGAGAGCAGTGTCCCAGGGCCAGCTGCTGTGGTGCTTCCATCTCTTGGTGGAGAAGGGTGTTTTCAGCAATCCAACTTCTCTCGTTCTCGGTTTTGGTCTCATCCAGCACTCTGATAGTAATTTGGCTTCCCATGTGAACTTTCTGTTAGATTGAGAGAGAATCAACTCTTCAACCTCCTGTCTTGATGCTCAGATAAGATTCTGAGGCTGAGAATTCCGTACCTTAGATCATTGCAACTAGGCAGCTAGTTGGTAGCAGAACTGGATCAGGGCTAGCATGACAGTGTGACTTGCCGTGTTTGCGTGAGCATGGTTAAATCCATGTGACTTTTTAGTATAGAATCGGCTGTTGGCCTGCACACTTCTTGGACTCTGACCAGCGTGTCAGGTTTCTGATCTCTTTGTTTCTTGTGTTCCCTACAGGTTGTTCCTCCAAAGGAGTGGAAGCCACGAGCATCCTATGATGATATTGATGACCTGGTCATTCCTGCCCCCATCCAGCAGCTGGTGACTGGGCAGTCTGGCCTCTTTACTCAGTACAACATACAGAAGAAAGCCATGACTGTTCGAGAGTTCCGCAAGATAGCCAATAGCGATAAGTGAGTGAAAACACTTTCCTTCCCACCTGTCCTAGCGTCTGGGACCTAATATCTCATGTGCAAAGCAGTCTCTAGGACTGCTGCCATCCCACTGAAGAACAGTTTCCTCACCTCTAGCATCTATCTCTGTCCGCTCTTTACATGGAAGCGTTCCTCATCTCGGTACACGGTCACAGTCTAAACTTGTACATATTTTTACATAAAGTAATCCCATTGTTTTTCCTTCAAAAGTAGGATCATTTACTGACTCTAATAATTTGCAAGGTTGCCAAGGGGAAACTTGGGAGTTGGTTCAAGAGGAGCGTTGGCCGGATGTATTGATACCACCCACTTATCAAAAAGTGGCCTTCGTAGTTTAAGTTATCTCTTCCTTCTGGGTCCTCCTGTCTTTAATCATGGCAAACTCCTCACAACCCCTACAGATGCTGTCTCATTTCCTTTGTGACATTAACCAAATGTGAGTGAACTACCAGGCTGGTTGCTGTTTTCTATCACTCCCTCATCGTCTGTACATTTTTGTCTCTGTTGGAAACATCTTTGTTTAGGCCTGCTGTTTTCAGTTGTTTTCCTCTGCTGTTTTTAATATTTTGCTCTCATTATCTCAGATTTACAGAGAATAAGTTGTGTGTTCCCCTCGTTGGGCTCTGACTAGTCCTTCTTAATCCTCTTGCTTGGATCTTCTCCCTTCCCTTGTTACTTCTTCATTTTGTGGCTCCACAAGGGATTCCTCCCTCCCCCTTGCCTCTTCTCCTGAGCCTTTTTGGTCCACGCATACCTTGGTTTCAGCCAGACTTTTTTCTCTTTTTTTGCGGTACGCAGGCCTCTCACTGCTGTGGCCTCTCCCGTTGCGGAGCACAGGCTCCGGACGCGCAGGCTCAGCGGCCATGGCTCACGGGCCTAGCTGCTCCGCAGCATGTGGGATCTTCCCAGACTGGGGCACGAACCCGTGTCCCCTGCATCGGCAGGTGGACTCACAACCACTGCGCCACCAGGGAATCCCCCCGCCAGACATTTTTGCGGCTCTGCCGTGGAGGCTCGGAGTAGAGCCTCAGCTTGCCAGGCTTCACGCTTGGAGTGCTTTATCATCTCACATCAGGTCGCACTCTTTCTCCGTCTGTGCTCTGCCTTCTTTTCCTTTGACATAGCACAGTTCTAAGTGTGGGCTTCCAATTTTATTGGCAGCCTAACTCTTAAAGCATCTCTGTTGCTGGCCAAACTGCTGTCTAATGAGAGAATCTGTGTAAAAGCCTGTTGAAGAAGTGTGCCACGCTCCGCAGATGAGAGGCTGTGCCGTCTTCATGTCTGCTTCCTAGCTCTGCGCCGTGCCAAGCACACTTGCTTTGTTTCATGTTGGGTTGACCTCACTCAGGCCCCTGTGCTGTTCTTCCTGTCTCATCAACATATGGTAGGCTTTACCTTCTTTCAGGACACCTCTTTTGAAATCAGCCGGTCCTGTGTCTTTTCCCTTCATCTGAAATACAATCAATTCTTACCTTTGATTTCTGTCTGTGTGGTCAGCCAGCTTTAAGAAAACCCAGTAGGGTAGAAACCTAAACTTTTAAAGCAGATCAGTTGGAAGTAGAGTTATTTGTATTTAAAGGGAACTTGAGAGTTCTAAACTTTATTATTCATTAGTTTAACATCAAAATGTAAGGCAGTATTTAAAGTAAGATTTTTTTTTTTTTTCCCACTCATCTCATTATCTCCACATAGTTTCATTTTGGTCTTCCACTCCTTATCATGTTTTTTGGCCATTTGAGTTATAGTGTGCATTTTTTAATACCTATTAGGTTTACACGTTACTCTTTTTAAATTGCATAGTAATTTTTAAGTGGTTTGAATTTTTAAAAGATTTTTTTGGGGAGTAAGTTTTCAGTATGTGATTATTGAGCTAAAGAGTACAGATATTTTTAATGGTATTATGTGGGGAGATATGTATATATATATATTGATAGGGGTGTGTGTGTATTTGAGTGTGTGAGCATATGTATACACATGTATTTTGCTAAATGGAACATCTGATGTGCAAAAACCTATTTTTATGTTTTTAGGACTATTTTATATTTTTATTAAAATATTTGGTTTTCAGGCGTGATGATTTGTTGAATGTTAGCCATACTGCATAGGATGCTGGTAATGTAGCAGTGACAACTGAAGTGAGCCCTCTTGGAGACGCTTTCTTAGAGTGCAGGGAAGTGAATTCTGTTCCAGGGCCTCAGCTCTCCATGTGCTGGGTTTTGGTTGTCTGTGGATACTTAGGGATTTGCAGTCTTGGTTCTCACAGGTTTGGAAGCCTGTTTTCTCCCTGTGTGGCCAAGCCATTCCTGACGGGTGCAGTGTGTAGTTATAGTAGAGTCTCTTGAAAGAGTGGAGGATATCATTCTTAAGGAAGATGGGCTTACATCTTTGTGTACCTTACCTTTTTTGGGCCCAGAACCCACGAAGGGATGTTGAGGGAGTTACTGGGTACTGTATTGGAACCTTGAAGGCCAAGGTTATGTCTTGTTCTTTGAAATGTCTTGCTATCCCTGGAACGGGATTGTGTCTTGTGCCGTTCATAATGCCGCATGTATTTAGTCTCTTGTAAGTGGCTAACACTTTTTTTTCTTTTTTAACTTTTTAAAGGTACTGTACCCCACGCTATAGTGAATTTGAAGAGCTTGAACGGAAATACTGGAAAAATCTCACATTCAATCCCCCAATCTATGGTGCAGATGTGAATGGCACTCTCTATGAAAAGGTGAGACTTCCTGGGATCTCTATGCAGAATTTTTGCGATTTTGTAATTTAATACCATTTTCATCTGCCCAGCATGTAGTGGGCACCAAAAAGCTGTTTTGCTGAATGGGTGTCTGGACAAAGGAATGGCCCACCACCAGGTGATGGGCTGTGCTCACTTAATTGTGGGTAGTTTTGCATGTGACTGAATTTTATTTCTCCCACTCTACATGTGAATTGGATGATATGGTGTTCTTAGCAAGGGCTGTTATAAGAGGCCGTGGGTGGTAGCTCTGATGAGTTCTAGGAAGGGTGGGATCACAGTAAATGAAATGTTGGGGGAGAGCAATGTAGTTTCTGAAGAAAAAAAGATCACTGACCAATATAATGGAAGGGGTATATATTTAAGAAGAGGAAGATATTTAGATTTTCAGAATCCTCAAGATTCTGTAGCAAAAGCTGTTTTAACAAATTACATTGGCTTAGGATTTAGTGCTTTTTGGCATAGAGAACAGCCTTAGATATGATACAAGGAAGAAATATTTGGGACTGTTTTTTGGATGATTAAAAAATCTGTAGGGTGTTTTAGGGATTATCACTCTGATTAATTTATTGTTTTTGTAAATTATTTGAAGGAAGCTGTTTAAAAAGTGGATTCCAGGTTTGTTGATGACAGCTTTTTTGGGTGGTGGGAAGTGAAGCTTGTAGGCATAAATCCAGAACTTACTTATAGGAAGGGGGCTCCTCGATGACCTTTACGACTCAGGATAACATTTTAGACTTTTTACTGAAGACACTGCCCAGTGGAAATAAGGGCTAGATAAGTCACAAATTAGTACACTTGATTCCCATGCTTTGTATTTTTTATGGTTTGAGAGTACTTTCCTCTTTTGACTTAAGTTTCTTTCTTTTTCTTTTTTTTAAAATTAATTTATTTTTGGCTGCGTTGGGTCTTCGTTGCTGCGCGCGGGCTCTCTCTAGTTGCGGCGAGCGGGTGCTACTCTTCGTTGTGGTGCATGGGCTTCTTTTTGCGGTGGCTCCTCTTGTTGCGGAGCATGGTCTCTAGGTGCGCGGGCTCCAGTAGTTGTGGCTTGCGGGCTCTAGAGCGCAGGCTCAGTAGTTGTGGTGCATAGGCTTAGTTGCTCTGCGGCATGTGGGATCTTCCTGGACCACCGCCCGAACCCTTGTCCCCTGCATTGGCGGGCGGATTCTTAACCACTGCACCACCAGGGAAGTCCTGACCTAAGTTTCTTTAGCTTCTGTGCAAACTCTTCCTCTTGGGTTTAGAACAGGTGGCCGTCCCTCCTTTTTCATCTTTCATGTACTAGTGTTCAGTGTTGTTCACCAACTGGTGTTTGCCCTTCGGAAGTATAATGGTGTCAGTTCCAGTGGCAGCTCTGAACAGCGAGTGAGGGGTGCTGTGGTCTTCAGGGCCATGCAGTTTCAACATCATTCCCAATCTTTGTTAGGAGTGACGGCTCACCCGTGACCTGCTCTGTGATTGGTGGGTTCAGAGCCTCAGTTTATATTCAGTATAACTTCCTCTGCAGCATGTTGATGAGTGGAATATTGGCCGCCTGAAAACAATCCTGGACTTGGTGGAAAAGGAGAGCGGGATCACCATTGAGGGCGTGAACACCCCATACCTGTACTTCGGCATGTGGAAGACATCCTTTGCCTGGCACACCGAAGACATGGACCTGTATAGCATCAATTACCTGCACTTTGGAGAACCCAAATCCTGGTAAAGTCGGCCTGCACTTGGCACTGGGGCTTCTCAGCTTTCATGTGCCCAGGGAACACCTTGGAATCGGGCAAAATGCAGATTCTGGTTCGGCAGGCTTAGGGTGGGACTGGTGTGTTACATTTTGTTCCGACTTTCAAGCAGTAAGGTGCTGTTTGAGCTCTGGTGCTGTCCCTGCCCTTGGAGTAGCAGGCGTTAGCAGGCTGGGCACTTAGTACCACAGTATGAAAACAGAAAGGTGCCTGGGTGACTGAGAGCCATGGGGGCTCTCCCACTGCTGTCTGGTTTCTTTTTCTGAACAGGCCTGAGGCATTTCTTAGAGGCAGACTTCCAAGACTGGAGTCACTTCTTCAGATGATAGCTTTCTTTTCCTCATGGAAAAAATATTTGGTGAGCAGCAGTGTGTGCTTTACTCACGAGGGGACGCAGGACCACTCAGCATCCGCTCCCTGCTCTCCACCGAGGCTGCCGTCTGGCTGGGGAGAAATCAGGGAAGGCTCTCTCGTTTCTTCCTGCGCCCACCCGTCTATCTCAGCATGTTAGCGAAGATGCTGCCTTCAGCAAAGCAAAAGACAGATGAGGTGCCCACCCTCACACAGATAGGGGACTGGTCAGGAGAGAGAAAGTGGGAGAAAAGCTCTGATGGGGAACAGTGGTTGTAATAGGTTCACACAGGAAGGTGTGTGAGCATGGGGACTAGAGAAGGCTCCCCTGGAAGAGATGACAGCTGAGCCGAGAGCTCGCAGATGAGGACGCGGCTGGGTGTGGTGGTGGTGGGTTTGGAAGGGGGACTGAGGGAAGGGTGTCTGGGTGGTTGTAACAGCACGTGCAAAGACACTTGAGAGCAAGCACGGTGTCTTGAGTAACTAGAGGAAGGAAGTCCCTTGTGGTTTGCGTGCTGTGTATGAGGCCGGAGGGGTGAGGAGGCCGGAGGGGACACCGTGGCAGGCCACGGGGAGTCGTGCAAACTGTATCCGTCTCCATTCCCTTCCGGTATCTTCAGCCACATCCTTTCCCAGGGCTTTTCTTTTCTTCTGTCAGATGCTTTCCAGTTTCCAGTCTTGGAAGGGGGAAAACCCTTTTGAGCCTGTGATTACCCCCTAACTACTGTCCTAGTTCCTTCCTTAGGTGGCTGGACTTCTAGACTCTAGCTTTTGTGTCTTCACCATGTTTACTCTGAAGTTCCCTGAAATTGGACTTCCTGTTCTCGGGTCAAGAGGTTTTCTAGTTGCTATATACACTCTTTAGGTCATCTGAAGTGGTTCCTTTAGAGACTTCTGTGCAAGGTTGCCTGATGGATCACAGAGTCCTTTAGGTGACAGACATTTTCCTCAGCTCCTCATCTGTTTTGTTGCATAACAAAGCTATTTGGGATGGGAAGGTTTTGTTGTGGAATCATCTTTAGAATGCATTGTAAGGGTAAATCAGACTTAATGTGAGTTCCCGAATATAAAGCTTAACAGTTGTGCAAAAGTTTTAAATAGTCTTCTATGTATTTTTTATTTTTTCTGTTCGTGTTTTTTTTTTTTTTTTTTTTGCTGTATGCAGGCCTCTCACTGTTGTGGCCTCTCCCGTTGCGGAGCACAGGCTCTGGACGCGCAGGCTCAGTGGCCATGGCTCACGGGCCCAGCCGCTCCGTGGCATGTGGGATCTTCCCAGACCGGGGCACGAACCCGCGTCCCCTGCACTGGCAGGCGGACTCTCAACCACTGAGCCACCAGGGAAGCCCTTTTGTTCGTTTTTTAATGAAGGGCAATTCCTATGGTGTCTAGATAAGCACGGGGGTGGAGGAGTGAGTGCTTACTGGGTAATCAGTACACGGTTGTGGAGACAAAGGGAAATGGGTCAGCACATAGGGGCCAGGTCTCTGGTACCTGATCCATTGTCACCTCGTTTCCCATCTCCCTCCCTCTATCTCATCCCAGTTAGGCCTTTCAGGCTCTGCCAGGAGCACTTTAATGCCATCCTCCTCCTTTTTTTTTTTTTAACTTTTATTGCATGAACAACATTATAAAGGAGAACAACATTGAGTGTGTACCATAAATCCTGGTTCATGATAAATATTCAATAAATGTCTTGTTAAATGAATGAATATAAAAGATAAAACCGCTCACACTTCTGCGTGTGCTCTGCCCTCCTCTGCCCAAACAATCTAATACTTCATTTCTTCAGATCCCTATCTAGTTCTCGTGGTTGGGAAGTTGAAAAGTCTGATATTTCAAGCTGATCTGAAAGGGGGGACGAGCCCCTCTGCTCAGCGGCCGATGCTTCTGTGTGCTTGCAGGTACTCCGTCCCGCCTGAGCACGGAAAGCGGCTGGAGCGCCTGGCCAAAGGTACGGGGTCCACTTCGCTTGCTGGGTCAGACCTGCCTGTGAGCTGCGCTCATTGCTCTAAGGTGTCCACTTGCTATGGTCCTTTCTCAGGCCCACATGTGGGGAGTGAGCCAGACTGCCAGATTGGTTACATATCAGAGCGACTAAAATGAGAGCCTTTTCCCACTTTGTCTTGGGAAGGGACTTACTAAGTCTTAGACTGTGTTTGCCTCAATTTTATCATGCATGGGTTTATTTGACCAGGGATAGTGTATTGGTCATATTGGGTCTGTCTCTTTTGCCAAAAACCCAAATCATCAAGTCAAAGTTGAATTTTATGCTTTGGTTCTTTTTAGTGGACTCTAATAGATTTGTACCTCTACAGAGCCTATTTCACAAGAGCTTGGGTCGTGTGTGCTGTAGTTGTGTTACTAACAAAAGATTGAGGATCCCAGTGAATGGAGAAAGGCTCTAAATTGTTTCAAAGGTCTTTGTGAGAACAGAGGCACCTGGGGCAATCCCCCAAATAGGATTTGATTACCCATGTAACAGCCTACACAGGAGACAGCCCAGAGGTTCACCGTAGAACCTTAGGATTGACCTGAAGCTAGAAGAATCTGTGGAGATCACATTGGTGATTCATCCTCCTTATCATGTAGATGAGATGCACGGTGTGAGGTGACTCCAGGGTTACAGAGCCAGTGTGGGGCTGTGTATTAACTGTGCCCGTTTGCAATTAAACAGGCTTTTTCCCGGGCAGTGCTCAAAGCTGTGAGGCTTTTCTCCGCCATAAGATGACCTTGATTTCTCCTTTAATGCTGAAGAAATACGGAATTCCCTTTGACAAGGTGAGTGGATTTTGCACACAGCAGCCCTTGGCTTACACGGAAACCACCCTTTCTGGTGTGTGTTTCACAGAGGAGCTTTATTCTGCTTGATTCTCTGTACCAGGTGTGGGCCAGGGCTAATCTGTATCATCATTTGATCTCGAAGCATTAAAGGTGGGCTACCCCTTCCTGGTGCCAGAGGAGGGTCAAGCCCCCTTGAACAGTGTCATCTGGAGGAGTCATTAATTACAGTCATGGTGTCTGATGTGTAGAGGCTTTGCATGTCACAGAAGATACCAAGTCCCCGGTGGTTTTGTGACCCATCCCTGGCCACTAAGCTCAGTTGTAGCAGAGCTGGAGCACAACTTTCCAGGTCTCTAGATGCCTGCCATTTGCTGCAGCTGCTTCCCGTTTGCTCTTGTTCAGGTGACTCAGGAAGCTGGAGAATTTATGATCACTTTCCCTTATGGGTACCATGCCGGCTTTAACCATGGCTTCAACTGTGCTGAGTCCACTAATTTTGCTACCCGGCGGTGGATCGAGTATGGCAAACAAGCTGTGCTGGTAAGTCCGCTGGGTTTCCTTCACAATAACTGTGTCTAAAAATGACTGGTTGAGCCAGCCAACCTTCTTAGATACACTGGCTGGTGATTAGAACATTTCTTTGAGCTGCTGGAATTCAGAAGCAGAGTGGCAGGGAATGTGCAAAAGTGCCAGCATCTTGTGTTCACAAAGAATTTAAAAAGATTTGTTCAGATTTGAGTTGTATAAAATGAGGTTTCCGTGCTTGAGTCCATTGAGCATTAAAACTACACCTACACACTGTGCTATTTCTTTCTTTAGCCACTCTGGGATTTCTCTGTTGAGGAGAAATCTTAAGGGCTTCCTTTTACATTAGGGAAGCAGCAGGGCTGGACGTTTGGCTGGGAGTAGACTCGCTTCTGTGGTCCTGGCTTGGATAGACAGCAGAGGGAAGGTGGACATTGACCATCCAGGGTCTAAGCTGAGCCTCATCTCTACCCGTTCTCCATGTGCCCTAGTTAGCGCCCAGGTTGACTTGCCCCAGTGCCATGTGTCCTCCACCCTTTTTTCCCTGCTTCCTTTCATGTGTGAAGGCTCTGCAAGGACGTTATGCCCTCAGCCTGTGAACCCAAACAGTTCAGCCTTAAATTGTCTTGTGTCTTTTCCCATTTGGAGGGAGGAGATGGGAGGAGGGGGTCGGGGGAGGAGCAGGGCAAGTGTCTCACCTGGAGCTCCTCTGGCACCTTGCGACAGTGCTCCTGCAGGAAGGACATGGTGAAGATCTCCATGGACGTGTTTGTGAGGAAGTTCCAGCCAGAAAGGTACAAACTCTGGAAAGCTGGGAAGGACAGCACTGTCATCGACCACACTCTGCCCACGCCAGAAGCAGCCGAGTTTCTCAAGGAGAGTGAACTGGCCCCGAGAGCCCAGAAGGAGGAGGAGTGCCCGGAGGAGGACGACATGGAGGGGGTTGAGGATGGAGAGGAGGGTGACCTGAAGAGGAGGTAACCCTGCAGCCCTCGGGCCCAGCTGCCTGAGGGAGGCGTGTCTGGCAGCTCCCGTAGCCTCCCGAGAGACTGCTTCTGAGTGGGGTGTTTGAGCACAGCTGAGGGAATATTTTTCTTGGTACAGGCCCCAGAATCCTCAGTGAGGTGTTCAGGCCCTTCCTCATGGCTGCCACCCAAGGATGGTAGCACCGCTACATGGGCCGTAGTCTGCTGGAGCAAGGCTCACATGCGTGCGAGGGCATGGCTCCCTCTGAGCCAGAGAAGCCAGTTTTCTCATTGTCATTTGAGGGCTTTTTTAAAAACAAATTTATTAGTTTATTAATTTATTATTATTTTTTAATTTTTGACTGCGTTGGGTCTTTGTTGCTGCGCACGGGCTTTCTCTAGCTGTGGCGAGCAGGGGCTACTCTTCGTTGCGGTGCGCAGGCTTCTCATCGCGGTGGCTTCTCGTTGTGGAGCACGGGCTCTAGGCGTGCGGGCTTCAGTAGTTGTGGCTCGCCGGCTCTAGAGTACAGGCTCAGTAGTTGTGGCACGCGGGCTCAGTAGTTGTGGCTCGCGGGGCTCTAGAGCGCAGGCTCAGTAGTTGTGGCGCACGGGCTTAGTTGCTCTGCGGCATGTGGGATCTTCCCGGACCAGGGCTCAAACCCGTGTCCCCTGCATTGGTAGGCGGATTCTTAACCACTGCGCCACCAGGGAAGTCCCCATTTGAGGGCTTTTTGAAAAGGCGAGAGTAGTGAAGGAAATGAGACTCGCAAGGGCAGGGGCCAGGGTCCTTGGTGTCTGAGCCAGAGGATCTGTCCTCAGGAGAGTTTCTCCTGGGCTGTGTGGGGAAGAAAGGAGGAACATTTATCGGGGACCTGCTGTACACCAGGCGCTCTGCCAGGTGCTCAGCACACCTCTTCTTAAGCCTCATGTCAAACCTGTGAAGGGGGTGTTGACATCCCTATTTGCATTTGATGGAACAGGCTCCGGGAGGTGAGGTCCCTGGTCTCAGGTGGCACCAAAGTGTGAAGCAGGCTCTGGCCATTGATTTTGGGTTGTGTGGGGAGGTGTTTGTGTAAGCAGATGTATACTGGGGCTCTTAAAAAGTTTGCCCTCCTCCTTGCAGCCTGGCCAAGCACCGTATCGGGACAAAGAGGCACCGAGTTTGTCTTGAAATCCCACAGGAGGTGAGTCAGAGCGAGCTCTTCCCCAGGGAGGAGCTGGGCTCTGGACAATACGATATGGCAGAGTGCCAGGCCGCCCTTGCTCCTGTGAGGCCCACCCACAGCTCCGTGCGCCAAGTTGAGGACGGTCTCACCTTCCCAGGTGAGTTGGTTATGGTATTTTTCCCCACGGCCCTAATCATTCTTTTCTGTGTTGGACGCCACATCAATGCAAGGTCGCAGATGTGACAAAGGGGAGGCGGGTCTGTGAGCAGATGGTGTGATTGGAGTGTGGGAAGTGCTTTGGTTGGGGTCACCCAGGGCGGCTGAGGAACATGGGGGAAAGGCCTCCGCCCACCCTCTGCCTGGTGAAGTGCCCGTGAATTAACTCTTACAGAGTAAGCAGCGATTTTCCAGGCAGACAGACTGGGGGGGACATAGAAGGGGCTTCCCTGATAGGAGGAGCAGGGGCCCAGGCCCAGAGACGTGCACAAGCATGAGCTGTTTGGGGAGCTGGCAGTGATTTCCTGTGATTTGAACAAGGGGTGGGAAGGGTGGGAGACGGGTGTGTCACAGGAGCGACCTGAGAAATGGGATGAGATGATGTGGAGACTGCCTGCTGCCTGAGAGTTTGCTCATTGGGAGGCTTGAGAGGCCGTTTGTATTTCAGGAGAGGACAGTGTGGTCCAGTACAGTGTTTGAAAGCGTTCACTAGGACAGTTGTTGAGGATAGATGTGTTAGGAAGGGGCTTGTATCAGTCTCGGGTCAGGCTTGGAGGATCTCTGCGTCGACAGGACCTTGGAGTATCTGCTGAGAGCCAGTCAGCACTATGGACTTGGACCCTGGGGCCCTGCTGCCTTCTGCTGAGCCGTCTTTCTAGCCTGGCTTCTCTGGGTCTCTGCTGAGCTGCAGGAGACTTCTGAGGAAGTGACAGCTGCCACTTAACTGAGTGTCTGCTGTGTGCAAGGCTGTGCTCTCACCTTACACGCAGCAGTCTTATTTAAAAACCCTGGAGAGAGGTGGTAGTATCCTCAAGTTACAGAGGATGAAACTGGAGGCCCAGAGAGGCTAAGCAGCTCGCCCCAGATCACACAGGGACCCTGTCGGTGGTGGAGTCAGAGTTCAGAGCCAGGCCTCACTTGCTGCCCGTGTTCCTTGGCCTTGTCAGTCTGCCTTTCTTTTTTTTTTTTTTTTTTTTTTTTTGCGATACGCGGGCCTCTCGTTGTGGCGTCTCCCGTTGCGGAACACAGGCTCTGGACGCGCAGGCTTAGCGGCCATGGCTCACGGGTCCAGCCACTCCGTGGCATGTGGGATTTTCCCGGACCGGGGCTCGAACCCGTGTCCCCTGCATCGGCTGGCTGACTCTCAACCACTGCGCCACCAGGGAAGCCCCACTTTGCCTTTCTTGAAGTTCAGAAGCACAAGAGAAAGTGGGCTCTGTACAGTGTGTCTGTGTGTTTCAGATTATTCCGACTCCACCGAAGTCAAATTTGAAGAGCTTAAAAATGTCAAGCTGGAAGAGGAGGAGGAGGAGGAGGAGGAGGAGATGGAGGAGGATCAGGAAGCAGCTGCCTTGGACCTTTCTGTGAATCCGGTTTCTTTTGGGGGTCGCCTCATCTTCTCAGGCTCCAAAAAGAAGTCATCTTCCAGCCTGGGCTCTGGTTCTTCACGGGATTCTATTTCTTCCGATTCAGAAACCAGTGAGCCTCTGTCCTGCCGAGCCCAAGGGCAAACGGGAGTCCTCACTGTGCACAGCTACGCCAAAGGGGACGACAGGGTCACCGCAGGAGAGTCATACACGAGGAAGAAAGGGGGTGTCACCAGGAGCATCAACGAGCAGGAGCTGGCTGAGGTGTGGGCGCTGGGTGGGGTGGGGGGCAGGGGGCCTCCTGTGTTGGGGAGGGAGGTGGTTCTGGCACTGGGCTGCTGCAGAGTCCCAGATGGCAGGAGAGTCCCTCAGGATGGACCGCCAGTCTGCAATTGTGTCAAGCAAAAGCCAGGTGGCAGTGGGTCACTTCAGCTTGTTCTTTGCTCGGAGTTCCTTTCTCTTATCTCTGTGGAACTGTTGTTCCAAAGAATTGCCTTGCAGCCTCAGTGGCTGCCCTCGGTGGATCTTCAGCTGAGTTCGGTGCATCCTCTGCCCCTCCTGGCCTTAGGGGCCAGGGTTAGAGTGGCAGTGGTTGCAGGGTTTGAGGTTTGGGGTGAGGTGGCCTTCCTTAGCCTGGACTCCCCTGGGAGTTCTCCCTCTACTCCCCTCTTCATTCTTCCCCTCCCAGTATAACACTGCTAACGCAGCATCGATTTGGAGGCCAGGATGAACTCCAGAGCTGTAACCGTGGACATGTCTGTTCAGGCTTCCTCTCAGGACACGCCGTTGCCAAAAGCTCTGTCTTTTGTTTGTTCTGTGTAGAAAGGCGTTTGGTGGGTCTGAGTGGGATACAGCGGGCCACGTTGGGTGCAGCCGACTCAGGCCTGCCCTGAGTGACCTGCTCTCTCCCCAGCCTTGCAGCCTATGCGTAAGTTGCAGCCCAGGCTGGGGGTGGAGTGGGGTCACTGGCAGGTAGCAGAAGTCAGCACAGACTTCCCCGTTCCCTTCCCTTCATCTTTGAAAAATTTATCGTCTAAAAGTTTTTATTATGAAGCATTTAAAAAGTATATGCAACTAGAATACTGTCATGAACGCCACGTGTACCCTTGTTATTTCTTCATATTAACAATTGGCTTGTTGGCTTTATCTTTTCTTTGGCTGAAATACTGACACTTAAAATTCCTCTAGTTTTTTCAGCAGTGCCTTTCTGTGATTGGTTTTTCCCCTTGTCTTGAACACCCGATGTAGTTTTTCTTTCTGCCTTCTCTGAATCTTGGGCTCAGTTTCTGTAGACCCCCTTTCTCCACGTGAAGGTCCCCCCTCCCTCTCACACGGCGTGTGGGTATCCACCGTACACGTGCCTCTGATCACCGCTCCCTCTGCACTCCTGTGGCTGCTTCCGCAGGAGAGGGCTCTTCCACTTGGAAACCAGAACCCCTTAGGTTCCCCGTGGCCGCATCCCAGCCATCCTTCCCAAAGCTCTGTGCCCTCTTGTGCATCCTGCTGTCTCTGCAGGCCATGCTGTCCTTCTCTTGCCCTGTCCTCCTGACTTGCTTTCCTCCAGCTGCATTCACAACCACAGAAGCCGCTAACAATAGCAAGGATTTACTAGACACTTGAATGCGTTGTTCAGACCACATGTTACTGCTGAAGCAGTCTTACCACAGTCAGGTTTTTTGTGGCGTTTTTTTTTTTTGGTGGTGGGGGCAATACATAAATTACAGCCATCTTTTTTCCTCTCAAATTAGGAACCAGTTAAGTTATGGATACAGGAGGCGGGCACATGCACTCAGAATGCCACTTTGTTACCAGTTACAATGGTTGAAGAGAGTGGCTTCTAACCTGTGGCCGAATGGCCCTGCCGCTCACTTACCCTCAATTACAGATGACCCATCTAGTCACAGGTGGCCCTGGACGACTCAGGCCCCTCTCACAGAGGCAGAGAGTTTCCCACTCACCTTCTGTGTGTTGTGCACACAGGAATGCACTCCCTCTGCAAAAGGCAGATGCCAGAAAATGAAAGCCAGGACTCCTCCCGCGGAAATATGCTGGGAGAGGAGGCTTCTCTCTGACACGCCTCTCTCGTGCAACCCCTGCTCCAGAACCGTAGCGTGTCTTGCTGGTTCTTTTTTGTTTGTGTGTGGACCTCTCAGCTGCAGCCTGATGGTAATAACTTCTCCGCTCCGTCACCTGCCATCTTTCCCACCTCTCCCCTTGACGTGCTTGTGTCCTCTTCGCTTTACTCTGTAATGGTTTGTACGCCTGCTCTGGGCTAGGACTGTGCCTTCAAGGAGCTCATAGTCTAGGCAAATAGATGCGAGCAGGGAATTCTGGTACCTGGTGATGAGCATTGCAGCACAAGTGGAAGAGTTAGCAGCTTGGCCTGGGGTTGGGTTGAGGAGGCAGAGAGACAGCAGGGGAAGGAGCTTAGTGGGAGCATGCTGGGAGGATGAGATGAAATTGGAGCGGGAATCTAGGGGAGGAGGGGGTTCTGTTTGGTGCTGGGGGCTCATGCCAGGGTCAGAGCAGGTCGGGGGTCCACAGTGGTTTTGTTGGTCTCAGGCATATGGGATGAGAAGGCCTTGGGAAGTGTGGGTGGGCTGTGTCAGGAGCCGGGTCCTGGAGTTCTGAGGCTCTTTGACTTGAGAGTCAGGGGGTGGGGGGCAGTGGAAGTTTCCCTGCCATGTGTTTTTGGAGATTGAAGATTTCTATAACACATTTTTTAATACACAAAGATGCATTGAAGATTTCTATAACACGTTTTTTAATACACAAAGATGCATATGGTATAATACAGCGAACCAAAATACTGATCGTCAAGATCTAACAGTTGTCAATATTTTGTCACATTTGCTTCATCTGTCTTTTTTTTTTTTATCTTCTTTGTGGCTGTGCAACTTGTGGGATCTTAGTTCCCTGACCAGGGATTGAACCTCTGGCACAGTGAAAGCGCTGAGTCCTAACCACTGGACCGCCAAGGAAGTCCCCATCTGTCCTTTTTTTATTTGCTGAAGTATTTTATAGCAAATCCGGATGTTATGTGATTTCTTCCCTACTTCGGTGTGTATCTCTAAAAAATATGGGTGTTTTCTTAATCACCATGCTGTTTTATTTATTTATTTATTTAATTTTTTTTTTTTTTTTTTGCGGCACGCGGGCCTCTCACCGCTGTGGCCTCTCCCGCTGCGGAGCACAGGCTCCGGATGTGCAGGCTTAGCGGCCACGGCTCACGGACCCCGCCGCTCCGCAGCACGTGGGATCTTCCCAGACCGGGGCACGAACCCGCGTCCCCTGCATTGGCAGGCAGATCCTCAACCACTGCGCCACCAGGGAAGCCCCACCATGCCGTTTTATACCTAACAAAATGACAGAAATTCTCTAGCATTATCTAATACCCAGTTCACAATCAAATTTCCCCAGTAGTCTAAACAAAATTTATTTTACAGTAGGTTTGTTTGAATCAGGATTTAATTAATCTTACATCTTATGTCTGTTCATTATGTCTCTTAAGTCTGCCTTAATCTAGAGCAGTGCCCCTCTGTCCACCTGCCACTGACTCACTCAAAGAAACTGTCAGTTGTTCTTTGGATTGCCCAGTGAAGCGTTTTTTAAGCTTTGCATTGATGTCTTGGAAGATCATTTTGGAAGCAGTATAAAGGTTTTTGGGGGAAGAAGGAGGCAAAATTAGAAACAGCAGAGGTTCCCTTGAAGATGGAATTATAGATGATTTTCACTTCCTGCATTTAAAAATTGTTTGAATACTTTTTATGAATACGTATTATTTTTATAATCAAATACTTCTCCTTCAGGACAGGAGGAAAAATGGTTTGCAAGAGGGAAATCAGTTTGGAACCTGTTCCTTTAGTCTGAGAGGTAGTGAGGGCCTGAGCCGTGAGGTGCTGGCGGGGGTGGATGGAGGGGGCTGGGGTAATGACTGCTTGGAAGGTGGGAGCCCGGGGCCGGGGGCTGTGTGGGGTTAGTGGGAGGGCAGTGCAGGGGTGACCTGGAATTCTGGCTCGTGTTACTTACCGGATGGACAGGGGTGTATCGGTGGAGGATGGAGGTGGCAGGAAAAGGGAAGGGGTTATTTGAGTGTGACTCAGGTGTGAGTTCAGCCTGGGGCATGCTGAGTGCGACCTGCTTGTGAGGCAGGCATTGGAGACGTGCATACACGCACCTTAGGTGGGTAGTTTTGGGAGTCACCCTCACCTGGAGGGTGTCGGTGGGTGTGGGAGAGTTCGCCTGTGGGGCATGTGGAACATGAAGAACAGTTTTCACAGTATGGGTGTTGGTAGAGGGCCCGGGAAGGAGAAGGACAAGCAGAAGAGAGCAGCCAGAGGTTCAGGAGCTAGGAGAGGGTCGTGTGTGCAGAGCCGGGGAGGAGAGGGTGGAAGACGGTGGCAGCCGGCTGAGTGGGCCTGCGTTAAAGAGGGGGCGGTGGGACATAATGAGGGCGGGAGGCGGGGGAGCTCTGACAGGAGGGAGGGCTGGGGTCTCTAGCAGAGGCGGGCACAGGAGAGGATGGCTGCAGGTGGGTTTTTATTGTAGTAAAATATGCATGACATAAAATATCACTCTAACCCTTTTTTAGTGTACAGCTCAGGGGCCTTAAGTGCCTTCATATTTTGTGCAGCCATCAGCAGGCCGCAGATAGTTTTGAGGTGGGAAGAGGCAGTTGTCTGTCTGGAACAGTCCTCTGCTCATTGGGGCCCAGCTCCTTTTCAAAAGCCAGTATATTCCTGGAAACCTCGTTGCTTCTCAGCTGCGTCCCTTTCTCCTTCCAGTCCCTCCAGCACTTTGCTCCGTGTCTAAGACGCTGTCTTGGTCTCGGTGCGGTTGTCACAGGCGGGTGAAGGTGCACTTCTAGGAGACAGGTACTGGGCCACATCCAGCCTTGCCTCTTGAGGCACCGGCGTGGTCCCCGGGGCCTGGCCCAGGAGCCTCTGTAAACGTGGGTGGAACGAATGGAAGTTGAGCGCCAGTAAGAAGCTGACTTGAGGGTTGATTGATTGGATGGGATGGCAGGCTGCCAGTCAAGGCTTGGGCAGAAGCTGAGGCACTCTGCCTGTCCCTGGAGAGGTCTAATAGCATTGCGTCTATATCTGGAAACAGCTGGGTTTTGAAAAACACCCTTGTGGGCCCCCTCCCCACACTTTGAGCGTCCCCCAAGGTGTAATTCGAGCCATCTGCTCTTTAGTTAACGTGCTGCCATCTTGTGTCAGGGGCCATGGTAAAAGGGCCCCTGGTGACTGACTGCTGAAGCACCACAGCCTGAGTCTTCACAGCAACGTGTCTGCTGCAGAAGTTCTTGTTAGTTCAGGCTGCTTTGAAAAAGTGAGTTCCCTAAAGAAGGAGAGAGAACACTTGGTTCTTTGTACAGAGCAAGCCCCGTCAGGAACATTGACCTCGACCTGGCTGCCCATGTGTCGGGGGTAACAGAGAACTCAAGAGAGAGCCTGGAGCTCCAGCTCTCTTGCTGGCAGCGGCCTGGGAGACATTGCATGCCATCCCACCCCGTCCTCACAAAGAGCTCTGAGGGGCAGTGCTCTTTACGCCGTTTTATTACTGGGTTGCCACCTGCTCGGGCTCATGTGGCTAAATGGTTGAACGAGGATTTGAACCCAGCTCTTTCTGTTAAATCCTGTGGGAAGTTAGAAATTGGAGTACATTGCAGGGAAAGGCTGTGAGGAATTGGAGGAGGAGTATTTAGCCAGAAGAGGAGAAAAAGTGGAAGGATGTTCAAATATTTGAGTAGATCTGACTGCTTTGGTCAGAGGCAGAGTGATGGTAGCAGAAAGGGCAGACTTAGACCTGGCTGGGTTGTCAGCCCCTTACGGTTAGAAATCCCATATCACCATCTCTGTGTTGCCGCAGCACCAGGCATGGTACGCTGGGCATATCTGCTGGGCACGCAGGAAGCCCTTTGGTTAAACAGATGTGGACAGAGGCGGCCTCCTCCTTTCCCGAAGCCAAGTTCTGGTGTTCTTGGTTCTGACCCCTCTACCTCCTCCAGTGCTTGCCTGTAAAATGATTCGTCTCCACCTCCTACCCCCTATTCATTTTCTGTTGCTGCTTTAACAAGTTACACAAACTTAGTGTCCTAACACAAATTTACCATCTTCTTGTTCTTCAGTTCAGAAGTCTGAAATAGGCCTCATGGTGCTAAAGGCAAGGTGTCTTCAGGGCTCTGTACCTTTCTGTGGGGAGTCCATTTCCTTGTCCTTTCCAGCTTCCTTGGGGGCACCTGTATTCCTTGGCCATGGCCCTTGCCTTCCACCTTTAAAGGCAGCAACATCTGGCCAAGTCTTTCTCATGTCACCTCACTTTGACAGTGACTCTTCTGCTTCCTTCTTCCATTATTAAGCGCTGTTCTGTTTGAATACATGGGGCCCATCCACGTAATCCAGGATGATGGTCATCTGATTAGCAACCTTAACAGTTCCTTGTCATGTTAACCTAACGTATTCACAGGGATTATTAGGACTCTGCATCTTTGGGGGACAAGCTTCTTCGCCCATAAAACCATACTCACAAAGCCCCTATCTTAAAAATACAACTGGAGGAAATTTCCTTCTCAAGCTACCATCTCATTCCTTTCCTGGTCTTCACAAAAATAGTCTGTGTGGTATACTCACTCCCTAGTTCCTTATTGTGTGTCTATTGGAACTTATCTCTAAAAAAGTCCTGGCACCTCCCAGTTGCTGAGTCCCTTGGCTGCTGCCTGCTCAGCTCTTCTGTAGTGTTTGGACTGTGGATTTCCCACTTGAGGGCCCCTTTCCCCCAGCATCTCCTCTTTCTTCTTACTCCTGTCCTGGAAGGCTTGGTCTCCTGTCAATTTATCTTCCACTGATCATCTCATCCATTGCATGATTTAAACTCTGAGCCTGATGTTGAGGATTCCCAAATCCACAGCTCTTGCTCTGACCTCCTTTCTGAACTCCCAGGCTGAATTTCTTCGTGCCCCCTGGGTATTATATCCAGATGAAGGACCCACAGGTAGGTGTTGTGTGTACCACATGCAGCACATTTAACTTGGCTAACTTGGCTTGTTACCACTCCCCCCTCATCCACAGGAGCCCTCTTAGTCTCTCTCACCTTGGAGATCCAGGCTGGAAATCCCCACCATCATTGGTTCCTTTAATCTCATGCCTTTACTTCCTGGTCTCTGCCACATCTCACATTTAGGCCTGTTATCTAGGTGGTCTTCGTAGTAGGGGATGCAAGAAGATTACGGGGATGCAGGAATCAAATAATGGAACTTTATTTTTTTTTTTTTTTTTTTTTGCGGTACGCGGGCCTCTCACCGTTGCGGCCCCTCCCGTTGCGGAGCACAGGCTCCGGACGCGCAGGCTCAGCGGCCATGGCCCACGGGCCCAGCCACTCCGCGGCATGTGGAATCCTCCCAGACCGGGGCACGAACCCATGTCCCCTGCATCGGCAGGCGGACTCTCAACCACTGCGCCACAAGGGAAGCCCCTGGAACTTTATTTTTATCTTAATCCTTTTACAGTCTATTTTTGTTTTAAAGTACATTGGTGTATGTAATTCATCAGTAAGTATACCTGTGTTGGGGTGCATATCCCTACATTTTTTATTTTCCTGGTAACACTGTCAAATAAATTTGGTATTTCCAGTTTGTTTTAGACAAAGAACCCCTTCTTTAAGTGACCTCTTACTCATTTATTTATTTATTTTTTTATTTTTTATTATTTTTTTTTGTGATACGCGGGTCTCTCACTGTTGTGGCCTCTCCTGGAGCACAGGCTCTGGACGCACAGGCTCAGCGGCCATGGCTCACGGGCTCAACCGCTCCACGGCATGTGGGATCTTCCCGGACCGGGGCACGAACCCGTGTCCCCTGCATCGGCAGGCGGACTCTCAACCACTGCGCCACCAGGGAAGCCCCCTCTTACTCATTTAAAAAATGTAAATCAAAAGCAGGGCTGTTGTGGTTGGAACGGAGCCCCACCTGTTCACTCTGATGGAGGCTTTCTCAGGCCTCTCTTTTTTTTTTTTTTTGCGGTACATGGGCCTTTCACTGTTGTGGCCTCTTCCGCTGCGGAGCTACAGGCTCTGGATGCACAGGCTCAGCGGCCATGGCTCACGGGCTCAACCGCTCCACGGCATGTGGGATCTTCCCGGACCGGGGCACGAACCCGTGTCTCCTGTATCGGCAGGCGGACTCTCAACCACTGCGCCAACAGGGAAGCCCTCTCAGGCCCCTTGATGTACATTTTGGAAACTGCTGCTTTAGACTGTCGGTGTAGTTCAGGGCTGATTAAAGTCTGTGCTTGTGTTAGCCTTTCGTGGACTTCAGTGGTAGGAGATCCCTACCATCCCCACTCCTCCACCACATGGCACGCTGCCATGAGCATCATCACTCACATAAGCAGGGAGCACATCCTAGTAGTACCATCTCTTCACACCTTCCTTCCCCGGGCAGACCTTCTGACTCAGTAGAGTCTCTGTAAATATTTGTTAAATGAATAGGCAAATAGACCCTCAATTTATGTTTAGAAGAGCAGGCTCTGTACTACCTGCACGTGACTTGCTCAGCATTTGGTTTTTCTTGACATTCCAAGTGTGGGCCTTAAGCCCTGGGGTTCTGTGTAGTTGCACGTGGAGTCTGCAGGCCCAGTGTCCCTTCTCCAAGGTGGCACTGCAGTGCTGACACTTCTCTGCAGCACTCGAAGGCATTGGTTTTGGTCACGGTTGCAAAGTGGCCCTCTTCCAGGCCTCATTTCTTTGCTCAATGGGTTTTGCTGTAACCCGTGTCTCCTAATATCAGTATAACCAAGTGTTAAGTATGTTGATTAGAAGGAAGCTCTGATGTGGTATTACTGGTTCAGTCCTGTACATCTTAAACCTAATTACATTTGCTCTGACATTATGCAAATGCAGCATTAAATCAACCTTTCTTTCTGCAGCTGGGCCAGAGTTTCAGAGGCGCTCTCTGTCCTGGCTGATGTTCTCCCCTGGAGAAGGGGATCAAAGAGTATCAGCTAGAGCTGAGGTCTTGACAGTGCATGAGGAGAAGTGGCCTGCTTTCTTTTTAATGGGTCTGCAACCCCTCACCCCTTTGAATGAGGGGTGCTCTGGCCTTTCAAACCTGTTTGGCCCAGCTGCCTGGTACTTTGTAACAGGTGCTGCTGGCCTCCTGGTCCAAGGAAAGGGGCCTCTGGGGCTCTCAGACGTGGACACATGTCAGTGAGCTGAAGGAAGGGGCTCTTCTTTAGAGCTGGAGTAGGTTTATTTTTGGTACAGTTGTTTCAGCCTGCTTCTGAGAAGGCCAGGACCCACACTGACTAGGCACAAACTTTGCCCTAAACGGTTTACATAATCCTGGCTTACACTGGTTTGCATGACACTTGTCGTTTTGGCTTTTTCTAAGTCAGGTGTTTTCCATGTTGGGTTTTACATTTCTCTGTGTCTCTCTGCCCCGCTCTTTCCCTTGGTTTTTATTGTAAGACTAACTTCTGCTGTATCCCGAAGTGGAGGCAAGACCAACTTGATTCCTTCTTGTGGTTTGTCCAGGTTGCAGATGAATACATGTTTTCTCTGGAGGAGAGTAAGAAGTCCAAGGGCCGTCGTCAGCCCTTAAGCAAGCTCCCCCGCCACCACCCGCTCGTGTTGCAGGATTGCGTCAGCGATGATGGTAAGTGTTGTTTTCACTCTTCACCAGAGGAAAGCCTCTCTCACTGCATCAGGACCCCCTCCGACAGGACCTCAGGGGGCCAAGCTGAGGGCCAGGGGTGGGCCTGCGGCTTAGCTCTTCTCCCAGATACTCCGTAAAGGGGGTAGGATTTCAGGATATGGGATTTATAATCAGATTTCATTATACGTTTGAGTGTCTTGGAATGTGCCTAATACGGGATAATTGGATGCAAGTTCTTCCCTCTCTTAGGAGGTCCAAGGCTGATTTTTCAGAATAGCAGGTTCTGTCACTGATGCCAAGCCCTGTGCTGAATGTGTGGCGACAAAGATAACTGAGATGTGTCCATGCCCTCAAGAAGCTCACAGGGTAATGCACTGATCTAAAGGGAGGAGATGTTAATCCAGGCAGACGGGACAGTGCCAGTAACCATGGCAAAGACAAGCAGGAAGGTATACTCAGAGGACCCAGCTTGCTGCGGCTGGCGTTACAGGGCCAGGCCAGGGTGAGCTGGGCAGAGGAGGAGGAGTGAGGTGGTTGTGAGCCAGAAGACTTTGCCCATGGGCGTTCCGAGCCCTGCAAGTGTTTTAAGCAGAGGGGTGATGCAGTTGGATTTGCGTTAGAAAGATTGTTCCTGGACTTCCCTGGTGGTGCAGTGGTAAAGAATCCACCTGCCAATGCAGGGGACACGGGTTCGAGCCCTGGTCTGGGAAGATCCCACATGCCGTGGAGCAGCTAAGCCTGTGTGCCACAACTACTGAGCCTGTGCTCTAGAGCACACGAGCCGCAACTACTGAAGCCTGTGTGCCACAACTACTGAAGCCTGCGTGCCACAACTACTGAAGCCCATGCACCTAGAGCCCGTGCTCTGCAACAAGAGAAGCCACCGCAATGAGAAGCCCACGCACCGCAACGAAGAGTAGCCCCGGCTCACCGCAACTAGAGAAAACCCACGCACAGCAATGAAGACCCAACACAGCCAAAAATAAATAATAAATAAATTAATTAAAAAGATTTTTACTAGGGATTGCATCTAAGAGCAGAGGGCTTTTGTCATGGCCTCTGTGAGATATGAGGGTCTGAACTAGGACGGTGGAAGTAGGGGTGGGGGAGGGGAAGTGGTGAACCTGTTGGGAGGATAAAGTCCACTGGATTGGCAACCTGACGTGGAGCTGTGAGGGTGGTAGGAAGAGGAAGCCTGAGCTGAGTGCCTCCCTGGGTTCTAGCGTTGCTTGGGGTGTGTGGAGGTGGTATTTGTTATCTCTATGAAATGTGGCTGCTCTGGGAGAGGGCACAGAGGCTGGGGTTAGGAAAACTGAGGAAGAGGAGCCTGTGAAGGAGACAGAGGGGAGTAGGCAGGGATGCAGAGGAGAACTGGAGCTCAGGGAGTAATCGCCATCAGCGCAGTGTGGTCTCCTGTGCTGCCCGGAGCCCACAGACCCCGTAAGATCCGCCAGTGACCAGGCCCCTTTTTACTGCTGCCTGATGCCCAGCCTCCTCCTACCCTGTCCTGTCCTTGCTTGCACCCACGGAAAGCTCAGAGTCTCATCAGCCCTTCCTCTGCTCCACAAACCTCACGTTCCCTTTCTGATCTGATGTCGATGCCCATCTCTACTGTTTTCCTTGGTAGAAAGATCATGATAAGCTTGGTGGGGAAAGCCTCTT